>NC_060207.1:183225000-186140000 GCF_021130785.1 Homalodisca vitripennis | reverse complement strand
CAGCACTGAACTTTGTTTTGAATAAATTAATGCCAATTTTCAAAGTTATACTCATTTTTGAAACACCCTGTGTAAGTGATGTACCTGCATTGAATACTCAAATCGGGTACCAGCGTTAACTTATTTCTTATATTTAACAAAATATGCAAAGTAATTGGTAAATAAACCAAGTAGGCAATGGATAATGCGAGATTTAAATTTGTCTAATATTATATATATATATATATATATATATATTACATTTGTAAATGTTTTAATAACAAAAAGAAAGGAATTAAACTTAATAAATGTTAAGATTAAATTACAACCGCATGTATAGTTTCCAAGTATTATGAATATGAGTATTAGATATGAGTCCACCAACCACCACCAATAACTCTGAACCAATCGGGACTTAGGGCTGCTCTCGAGAATTTTTTTTTCTCTCCTCACAGCTTTTACTCTCTAGGCTATTTCACAACACAACTACATCTACGAATGGACAAAACATAATCTCTATTGCATTTAAGAACCGCAGTATTACTATATCACTTGTGTGGAAGTGTAGAGTTCTAACACTCAGGACTGAAAAAATACTAAAGTCATCAGTAAAAAATAAACTTTTGTCTGAGGATTAAAGAATCCTATAGATTACGGCAGGGTCCAAACTTCCCGGCTCCAGGAGTCCTCCCTGAATATCCTGAATATGTTACTGCTCTCAAGCAGTTTTTTTTTTACTTACCTCAGGGCCTGTTAACTCCCAAGATATTTCACAACACAGCAAAATCTACTTGTTAAAGCTATGAACAGACAAAAATAATCTCTATCAATATTAAGAGCTATAAATTTTACTATGTCACTTGTGTTGAATTATTAGTTTTATTGATTCTTTTAGATAACTGGTTTAAACTAAGGAGGTTGACAACTGAGAGTAGAAAGAAAGAAGACAACTAAAAAAACAATAAGATTTATTCTTGATTTTGCACTAAAATAATCTAGAAACAATGAATTATAAAATAGATTTTAAACTTGTTATCATCTATACCTATATAACATGTGGTATTTATCCGCCACTAAAGCAGGGCTTCGTTTAATCTCACCCACATATAGTTTCCTTTATGTAAATAATGTGACTTTTAATTTAACAGTGTTTTACAATATAAGAATAGAACACTAATTATACTATTGTGTGTTAGAGTAGTCTTTTCTTCCTCTTACAGGTAAAGTGCAAAAAATTACTTAATGGTTTAATATTTACATATTTTTATCTGGAAATCTTGATCTTGAACTTCTTCTCCTGAACTTAATTAAGTGTCCCAAATCTAAGCTAATCATTTGCAACTCACATTTTTTTTAATTCTTTCAATAATTCCCGTCAAACACAGCCAACTTATAGATTATAAAAATAGAAAGTTTAGCTTTATTTACATGAAAATTTATTTTAAAAATTACAATTTTTTTAAGTTTAAGGACTTTAATTAACTGCCCTTTCTCCTCACATTTTCCACCTCCTCCACTCAAATAAGGGTTAAATTCTGAAAGCTGAAACCACGTAATTCTTGAATTTTAGAAATCAAAATCTAGAACTCATAATTTAATTCGAATATATTTTGTGAGTTTCAATGTTAATGGTAATAATATAATACAATAAACAATAATTTACATTAAATTAAAATTTTTGTTAATAAGACATGAATTTCCTGGTTAAATTTTGCACATATTACTCTACTTCTAGATCTTAATATTATGGATAATAATTGTGAATTACTTTCAACTTGGGTTTGTACCATGAAAGTTTAGTTGATATTTTTTTTTCAAATTATAACCAATGACTCTATTACATACTTTAGTGATAGGTAAAATTTCAATTCAGCACAAAAGAAAAATGTTTTTCTCAACTACAAGCAAAATTAGGTGATCTTATTAAAAGTAAAACGGACCACTTCATACAAGAGTAACAGAATCTTCTCATTTAGGTTAATGCCCCCTTCAAAACATATCCATTGAAATACAATAAAAGAGGAGTTTTCTACTATAATTATAAATGCTCTTGTGACAGATATAAAAATCAACTTTATTTCACATTAGTAATAACCTAGCTTTAGCTGGTCCTGCTTTTCACCAACATTTATAACATCTTATCAATTTGTTATAACACTTTATAATGTCTAGTAATAATAACTAATGCAATAAGTAAACTAATTAAATAATTACTAGTATATGCTTTCTTTATTTACAGACACCATTAGTTGTAACATTATGTTTAACCAATATATACATATATTCACAGTATATATATTGAATGAAGTACTACTTGCTCTGTTACGCTAATTTTGAAGCAATTAGTTTGTTTCAAGTAAATAAAAATAGTGCTACCAAGGATAGTACTTGCTTCACTTTTCTCGGGCTTCCTAGTATTTGCCCAAACATGATGTGAACAAAACAACTGCTGCCAGTTGGCATTATATTGTTCATCGCAATTGTGTAAGTTGTGTAAGTCTTGGCATGACACTGATAAAACAAATTTTTAGGTTTGAGAAAAATGTATCGATTTTTTATGCATGAATTTATGCCTGAAAGTAATGAGAAGCTTTGACACCAAGCCCAAAATGGAATTTATTACGCGCCACGGCTGATCCAGAATTTCAAGTTGGAGTAGATTGAGATTTAGAAATTCAAGGTAATTTCAAAACTATTGCACTTGAAATTTAAGACATTTCAACATGTTTAAAAAATTGTTGTGTTCTGTTTGCAGAGCTCTTTTTCAGAGTACCATCACGACCTCTAGCTTCATCACTGGATGACATCATAAAGAGGATTGATTTGAACATCTCGTCAGAAAATTCAACCTCTAATCTTATTGCTCACCTTGGGGAGAGAGTAAGGAGCCCACTAAAGTTGAATACTTACTGTGATGTAGTAAATGTAAGAAAGTAACACCAACCATTTACTCTGGATGACCAGTAGTAGTAACTAACTTGTGGTAGCAGTTGGTTATTCTCTTTGGTTCCATAAAATGCTATTACTTTATAGTAGTTCCTTCAACAATTTTTTTTTACTCACTATTGTGTGGTACCCTGTGCCATATCAAGAATATCCAGGCCCAAATTTACCTTTTTACACTGGCCCACCTTATAACACTTAATTTTTTCATCTGTAAAATATACTTTAAACCAAACAGAATTTATTAAACTATATTAATAATGCACGACTTAGGCTACATTGAATTATTTTCTTTTTTTATTATGCTCCAAGGAATGCACATAATAAAAGGAGGAGTTTAAAAACTCCTCACTCGGTAGATGGTGTTATAGTTCCAATCTACATGTAATAATGGTACATAAATTTAAAAATTCACTGAACTATCTTGAAAAATAATCTTTTACATTATTTGATTATATGCAAAAAGTGTAATTACAATATTACATAATTTGGTTATTATTTAGTCTTTTGTTGGATCATTATACATATTTAAAACACATTTATTTTTCAAAAACATTATTCATATTAGACTTTATTTTGATTTTTGCGAAATTTGTATAGACGTCCATACAAAGGAACATTGGCTCTTCTTCCATATTTGACAGGCATTGGCATTGAAAGGATCAAAGGCTTCCTCCAAACATGAACAATATAAATATATATATATATATATATATATATTTGATATAGTTTTGACTTAAAGAAATTAATACGAAATATAGGCTTTTTGTAATTTTATTTCCTTATCCATCACAGTTAATATTTCATTTTTTTTGTATAATTTAATATTATTTTAGAATCAGAATGAGGAACCTGAAAAAGTTTTTTACCAGTCTTAATAAACACACAAAATTTTAAAAGTAATGTGATTTTGAAAAGCCTCAACTATGTGGTGTTCATTTTAAAAGTATATAAAGAAATTTATAAAAAAAAGTTCAAGGGCAGTGAAAAGCAACCCTGTTTTATGTTAGTCTAAGTTAATTTAATGTGAACCTGGTAAAACTACTTAGTTTAGTACCCTAAATTTAAATATAAAGCACACAAAATGATAATGAATTATAGAAATTCTTAATTTCTACAGAAATTCTAACTCAAATTAATATTAATGTGCATATTTGTTATAGAAATAGAGTAAGTGTCCTGTTTAAAATCCAATGAAATTAATGAGATCAAGGAGGAAATTATTGGAATAAAACTTATTCCTACTTGTTTTCATGGGCAGAGTATGATAAGCGGACCCGGTTTTATATCCCTTATTACAATCATCGATACTTTATATACCGAACAACAGAACTGTCAATGAATATCAACGTATCTAAAATTCCAAATTCAAGTTACATGTTTCAAGTTAATAGGAATAGTTTAAACAATTACGTAATGTCATACATAATTTTAAAAAAACATAACCATAAATCAAACGATAAAATTTAAGACAGGTAATAGGAGAAATGAAATTTAAATAGTAAAGAAAATGTAACAATAAAACAAACATCTTCAAACCGAGAGAGGCACAGTAGATAATCTTTAGTGTTATTTTGTATAGTTTTCTAAAATGAACTATCTTTTTATATTTAAGAGAAGTTACTTATAGAACAAATTGTGTTTAGAATATCAAAATAAGTGTTCAGTTGGTGCAGATGATTTAGTTATTATTCCAATTAATTACTATTGGTTGATTATATCGATGGGTAGGCTATAATAAGTATATCGTTTGATAATGTCAATATAAAAAAACCAAGTCCGCTTACCTTACTCTGCCTCTTTTTATGCCTTTGGCTGCCAAGAATTCAATAACTACTTTGAGTTCAACAATATGTCTCATCCAAACTGTTAGCACTATTTCTCATGTAGCAATTTCATACTGAGACACTGACACAAAAAATTGTATCTTACATTTTTAGTCCTTGTAAACAAATTTGGTTGAACTCTTTAATATAACAACTAATTTAAGGCTGTTTAGGAGCAACAGACAACTTTGTGGCAGTCATCTCTTAAAACATCAACAATGAGTACAAAAATTGCATTCTTATTTGGTTTACAAATTACATAGGTACACTTTTTAAAGACTAGATTTAGCTTTAATTTGTTGTAATATAAAAATCTAACTACAGAGAACATGTTTTCTACAAAACATAAATGAAAAACCCAACAGCAGTTTTCATAATAAACCATGCAGTTGATTGAATCTACTGCTAGAAGTTTTTGTATTGAGGTCTTGTCTAATCAGTCTTTGGCAGCCATACGGTTGAACCCAACACAATAACCCTTAAAATATTAACATTCCAAAATCTACCTGATACAAAACCATAGCCTACCTGATAGTCAAGCAAACACAAGTTTAAATGTACAAATCAAAATCTATTCTCTTAGAAGTATAAAACTCTCCATCTTGTCCACATTTTCGTACCCACACTTCTTTCTTGAAACGCCCCTCATCTGTCCACTTCTGCATTTCTTCAGATGAGTGAGGTCCGCTTATTTCAGTGCTATCTTTCTCCAGTTTAAACTCCCAAGTGACTTCTCCAGAATCTTCAGGTGGTTTTGCAGCTGTGTCAGATTGTGTAGATGATGGATGGGTTGATGATGTGTCTTTGGTTTCAAGCCTTTCCTTTTCTTTTGTATCAAAATCATCTGAGTACATATCCAACTCCGCAGATTTTGCTTCTGGTTTCTTTCTTGTTGCAGATTCTATTTTCTCAGTGATATACTCATAAGATTCTTGATATACATCCATATTACCAGTATTCTGAAGAATCTTGTTTGCCAGCTCTGTTAATTTAGATACATTTAATTTTGCTTCTTCTTCTTCTTTAGTTGTGTCAATGCCAGCTTTTTTCCTTTTCCATCTTTCAGCAGACGATATAGGTTTGTTTTGATTTCCTGCAAGTCTTCGAAGACTTTTTGCCACAGTTTCTTTAGGTTTCATAAAAGGTATAATTTCTCGATATACAGAAATATCATCATACTGAGAAGTAGCGCCTGAAGGCAGTTCATTACTATCTTCATCCTTACCATCACCAGTAGTACTACCTTGTTTTTTGTTGTGAACTTTAACCCAATCTATGTTTTCTAACCAATTATCTCGTATCACTTTTCCATCTTTTTTCCAATGATACATACCATCAGTATCAAAATGACCTTCCTCCATTTCTTCCTTCATGTTGAAAGGTGTTATTTGAATCCCGCCTTCCATACCTGCAAGGCCTTCTTCCTGTCCTTCAATTTCATCTTCATCTAGTATATCATATGTTTTACCATCATTATCATCTTCCTCATCTGAATCTAAGGAGTGTTTGGTGATAGTAGTTTTAATTGGCTTGTCCCGCCAATTAGTATCCATTATATCAGTAGAATCATGGTCATCATCTTCAAATTTTCTTTTGGTAGCCATTCTTATTTTATCCAAATAATTCAATTATCTATGAAGAAAATCAAGTTAAATTTAATCAGGCTGATCAAATCAATAGCCTCCACTGAGAATGAGGTTAACAGAACACTACAATCAAATTTTACATATTTTTTAAATAAAGCAATTACATTAAATGTTCTAGATATCAAACACACTGTATAGTAGATATACACTAAATATATAATTTTTAAGTTAAAACACGTATTGACACGTATGTGAAAAATGAGAAAACTGTATTTTTATTTCAAGTTATCAACGACCAGTCACCACCAAAACATAACCTCTTAACTTCGTCCGGCTAACAGAAACAGATTGATTTTTTTTAGATTTTCAAAACGGCCAAATGGCTTTATATAATATTTATGAAGCCTCAAGGTACACTGATCGATTGATTACTAACTGGCTGAAGCTTTTTTTTCTATTTTCATAAATACAAACTATGAGGTTTTACCATTTGCCTTACTATTATAAAATACAAAATAGATATCTTGTGTTTTATTTTCATATTTTAACACTTCGGTGTAGTTATATCAGTAAAATTATAAAACAATATACGTGGCATTATTTATTTATACAAATATATGTTAGTTTTGATACATCTAAATTTTGTGTTAAAGCTTGTAATAGAATAAAACATATTTAGGTAAACAGTAAGGAGCTGAAGATTCGGAACAGCAGCCTATTTTCACAGTTGCAATTTTGTTAATGTTCCTTTTTTCTCTACAACTTACTGTTAGGTTACTATTAGCCTTGGAAAACTAATGATACAATCATTTTACCACCGGTGTGATAACTACTTGAATAGCAAACTAAACAAAATAGTTGAGAGAGCTGATTTTGACCGGTCTAAGATGTCGGATTTTGGATCTGTGCTAGAGATAATATAGGCTCAAATCCTGCCCTTCGCCGGTGCACTTTTTATCACTATCATCGACCACGTACTGTATCGACTCTTCCTCTTATTCTATTTGATAAGATTTTCGCACATTCCAGTCACACACAAGGACCAGCAGAAAAAGGCTGAACAAGAGACTGTCTCACGTTTAAAACAAAGGAAAAGAATACTCTTCAGCCTGGTCAACCAGTTGTACAATATTAGTTCGGAATCATCTCAGCCAGAAAGATAGCATTGAGTGGTTCAGAGTCCTGCTTCTCGTTCTTTTAACTAAAAAGGGTAGGAGAAGAGTGAGAAACACTCGATATTAGTTCGTAGGCTTAGCTGAAAAATATATTGGATATATACAAAATTGGATGATCTTTGTGCTGATGACAGTAAATTTTGTAATTACTTCCAACTTGTAATTAAAAACCTTTATTTGAAGAGTTACTTTCCAATATAGAGGATTATTATTATTATTTCGGAGTGGAAATTAACTAATCAACCTATAAAAAATGGCAGTTGTTTATTGTTCACTAATGTGAACTTGCAGAAAATAACTTAGTTTTTGTTATTATTTCATTGGTAAAACCCTGACAATCGCCTCTAAATATAAGGAACCAAATAAACCACCTTTTTGTATTGATTGAGCCGTCTGCGGCCGAATTGACCAGTCTAGAAAGTAGACACTCACCCAGTTATACTGTAGGGCAACGGCCTTCTTAACATCCCTTCTCAGAGCACTAAGGGGCGTCTGGGAATGCAGAAATCAGGCCTGGCATTAACCATATAGTTTAGTTTGAGAAAGAATCTAGTGAAGATTCTTAGGGAATACAGACTCACATAAAATGTCCAAGTAAATAGACAAGTCTTAACATTGAGGGGTCACAATCAGTAAAAAATAACATATTGAAACCATTATCCGGGATGTCGGCTCACCACTAATGGTCCGCTGTGGGAAGCGAGTTCCGTCCTTGGAGGTCACACGTGTAGACCCGAAAAGCCTACTGGCCAATCAAGACTCAGAATCCCTGGGGTGCGGCACAGTAGGGGAGGCTCCGCCTCCTCAGGAGAGGAAAGCACCACCTTAGTATATACACCAAAACTTATTCAAAATTAGTATGAGTTTGGAGTTGGAAGCCGTGAGTCAGGAATCGAGAGTTTAGAGTCAGACCAGGGCCCAGGATTCAGTCCAATCACGAGTCCATAGTTCTACCCAGTGTCGCTCGTCATGCAGCCATGTCTTTGTTGGGCCTCTTGACCATGGTGCTGGGTAAGTCACGCTATCCCTCAGCTCTAGAATATATCTGGTAGTCTCCAGTAATAAATAACCCTTGTAAGAATAACTTTAGATCGATGCTTAATTGTCACGTAAATGTTTCTATTGCTTTGGATTAATAAAGATATTATTCACTCAAGCACTTAAGGTTTGCCAATTATTTGCCATCCTGACGTAGAAAGTACACCCAGCCCATACTTAACAATATTATTGAATAGTTTTAATTCTTTATCTACCTTGGTTACAACAATATAAAGCCGTCTCCACACGAACTGACTTGATTGTCGATTATGGTGGTCATTATTTTCGTAATAGTATCCTATTGTTATCCTCATATTAGGAATTTATTAATTACACTAAGGTTTTATTGTTGGCCCTGGACACTGTACTAATAGTCCACCTAACAATAACGCCGTACAATGTTTATAACGTTTGAAATTATTCATACAACTGTTCTTAAACTTGTCAAATTTTATAAGTTTTTAGGCTACAGCTCTTAAACGAATCAGTTAATAAAAATGTTCGAATTCACCTTCCGCTTAATGTTTGAAATCTGCCACTGGTAAAGTGTCAGTAGAAGTGACGATAACTGCGGTACGTTATGTATTTTAACATAGTTAGGTTATTTTATATCCAAAATTTCAAAAATATTTCTGACTAAAGTAAAACTATTTCCAACAAAAGTTTTACAGTTGGAATTCTAAAATTATAATGTCACTAAAAAGCAGGTAAAGTCCCCCATTTAAACATTCCTGTAAATTTAGTTGTTTTGAGATACCATTGGTGGCATGATTAAAATGCATACTGTATACAATAAAAATATATGAAATAATTATAATATATAATCAAATTATTTTGAAAATTATAAACATGAATAACTGAGTGAAAACACAACTACATAGAATAATAACAGAGATTATACTTTAAAATGTTTGTTTTTAACTGTGCACCGATATTGTTGTACGCATTGCCATCACTATATAGTTGTTTCTGGCTAATAAGCTTCATGTAAAGCTTCTTTAAAGCAATGACCCTGATCCTGCTGAAACACAAACAATTGATGGGACTGTTGCTGGGCCCGAATATCATCGTCAACGATTTGTACGACTATTTTTAGTGGAGCAACCGATCTTCCACGTATAGCCCCAGTATGATTCAATGACACAACCGTCAATCAGTGGTACAACAAGCTATCCACAGTTAATAGCGGCAGGGGTACATGTATAAGTAGATCTCGACTTCAATTGAAATATTCCAGTTGGAAAAAGGTGGATTTTCACATGCAGTCATCATCTGTAAACATCAAAATAAAGCGAAAGATAAAAAAGTATGTAAGAACAGATATGAAAATTACTTGAAAATTCTAAAATGCATTTTTGTTTTGTGTTAATTCATAATAACCATTCCTTTTCCAAACTAAACCAATATACCAACCAAACAAAACTAACAAAACAAAAGGTTTCAATGGCTCCCAACTTTAAAATCTTAAGTAATGATGAAAAGTAAAATAATTAAGTTCTTTATAATTAGGTCAATCAATCAATCAATCAATAAATACTTTATTCAAGTAAAAATGCACACTTGTACATTGAATAGGGTCAAAATAACATTAATTAGTTTAACATAATTTATGCTTAGTAATTAACAGTTTACAATTAATTGTTCAAAGTATTATAGACTACTACTATTTTACCAATAAAGTTTATCTATCCAAACATATATATATATATAAAACATACATACATATACACACACACACACACACACACACATACACACACACACACCACACACACACACACACACACACACACACACACAACACACACACACACACACACACACACACACACACACACACACACACACACACACACACACACACACACACACACACACACACACACACACACACACACACACCCACACACACACACACACACACACACACACACACACACACATACATGTATACACACACACAAAAAAAAAAACCATTATTAAAATATAAATCAATTATCCTGAAAAGAACTCATCAAGTGAATATAAAGGAAGTTTTAACAAATGTTCTTTTAATTTCCTTTTGAATTTGCCAAGATCTGGTTCTAATCTCAGATCCCTTGGCAAATTAAATAAAAATTTTGTTCCCATGAATGTAGTTTTTCTTTTCAAAAAAGTTTAATGTATGTTTTTCTACTCTTCTGTTTAATCTTGTGTTATATTTATGTTCATTGTTATTGTCTGTTGATTTGTCGTATTGTCTAACATAAAGAACGGTTTGGAAAATATATAAGCTATAAAACTGTCAGAATTCCAAGCTCTTCAAAGTATTTTTTAACTGTTTCTGTATTTTTCAAATGTAATATAATTCTAAGTGCCTTTTTTTGTTGAACTAAAATTCTGTCTAAATTTTTTTTTTGTCGTTGCTCCATAAATATTTAATCCATAAGCCAAATGTGAATGTATTAATGAGAAATAGATTGTTTTTAGAAAGTCAATGCTACAAACCTTAGCCATTTGACGCAATGCGTAAAGTCCAGATGACATTTTTTTAAGTATCTTATCAATATGTTGGTCCCAACTAAGATTATTATCTATTAGTAATCCAAGAAAATTTGTGCTATTCACTTGAAGCAGTTCTTCATTATAAACAGTGATATGAGGGTTTAACTTTGATCTCGCCTGTTAGAAAACGAAATAAAATTAGACTTTCCTGAATTTAAAAGTAAATTTTTACTTGCTAAAAATTGTTGTATCCTTGAAAGACCAACGAATGAGGATATTTCAATACTTTCCTTTGATTTGCCTGAGACAGTGATGCTGACGTCGTCAGCATACATACAGACAGAGCCACCCCCAGGCACCAATCCAGGCAACCCCCTGACATAACAAAGAAAGAGGAGAGGACCCAGAATCGATCCCTGGGGTACTCCATATTGCATTGTTTGCAATTTTGAGCGATATGTTTTAATATATTTGTATTTGCATAAAGGATCATCAGCTACATGTTGTATTTCAACACATTGTTGCCTGTTTTTAAGATACGAATCAAACCAATTAAATTCTTTATTTTTTATTTTTAATTTGCTAAGACATTTTAATAGTGTGTCATGTGAAACGCTATCGAAAGCTCTTGTTAGATCTAAAAATATGCCAATTACTTTATCATGCTTATCCACTGACTCAATTATATTTTCAATAAAATTTATACTTGCTGTTATTGTTGATCTACCAACCCTAAAACCATATTGTTGTTCATCCAATAATTGATTCCTTTCTAAATAATTTTAACAGCTGAATAAAAACTACTTTTTCGTAAATTTTTGAAAATACAGGGAGCAATGATACCGGCCTATATGATGCAGGATCACATAGATTTCCTTTTTTAAAAATTGGAATTACCTTAGCGATTTTTAGCTTTTGAGGAAATATACCAGAAATCAATGAGGATGTTAATAAGGTGAGTGAGTGGTTTTGAGATTAAATAAAAGGCCTTTTTTATTATTGTTATTGGGACCTCGTCAATTCCTGCAGATGACTTGTTTTCAATGGCCATTACAATTTTTTCCAATTTAAGCTCATCAATTGGTTCAAATCTAAAAGTTAAATCAAAAAGTTAAAGTTCCATTAGGAATATTAGGAATGGTTTCACTGTTTACCCTATTTGTGTGATTAAAATGTATGTTTGTTACTATAAAGCCTGTCTACTGCATTGACGAAAAAATCATTTAAGCAGTTGCTTACTGCAATAGGGTTGGTTATTTTTTTACCACTGTCTTCAATGTTTATATTCTTAACAGACTTATTTTGGTTATTTATTTCAGATCTAACAATATTCCAAATTGCTTTCGATTTATTTCCCGAACTTGTTATTTTTTCTTGAAAGTAGTTTTTTTTAACATTATTTATTTCAACTCTAAGACTTTTTTTTAAACTTCTAATTGTTACGTTCAACTCTTTATCTTTAAACATTCTAAAAATCTTTTTCTAATTCTAATATTTTTTGTTTTTTTATTTTAATGTCATCTGAAATCCACTGATTAAAATCAAACATTCTATCGGTTACCATAATTTTAGGAAAGCAAATTTCAAAAATGTGTGAAAAAATATTACAAAACATGTTATATTTTCTTTCCACAGTAGCTTGGTACACTTGAGACCAACTTTCACTACCTAAATATCTCAAAAACAATTTTATATTTTTTTGTGTATATTTTCTAGAGAACTTTCTGTATACATTTTTTTGTAACTTATTTAATCCCAAAACTTCCAACATTTGAGCATCATGATCGGAGATCTGGGTTATAATTCCACATATTTTCAAGGGTTTACTATTTATATTAGTAACAAAGTTATCTATTGCAGTTTCTGATTCTGTAGTGATTCTAGTCGGGAAGTTTTACTTTGTAATCCAAAATTATAAGATTTTAAAAATATTTTACAAATGTAAAATATGTTTTTGTCATGGTTTAAAACGTTAATATTTAAAGTCACCAGTTATAATAATATTTTTGAATTTGTCATGTAATATTGTACATAAGATGTCACATTTTTCTAAAAAAGATTCTACAAAAACATTGTTTAGGCAGACCTGTACACACATACCAGAATAAAAGGAAAACTTGTCAAACAGTTATTTCTGACAGGCAACATTCAAATTCTTTTTCATTTAGTAAATTCTGAACCGCAGGAATTAAGATTGTTTTACTTTTAATATCCTTTCTCACCATGATGACAACCCCTCCACCAATTGAATTAGATCTTGAAAAGAAGGAGCATTTTTTTATAATTTGGAATGTTCAATACCATGATTTCTTCCTCAGGACATTTTGTGTTCTGACAATGCTAGTATATCAGGATGTACTTCCTCCAGATTTATTTTTCAAGATATCCAAACGTGATGGCAGATGCTGTACATTCTGGTGCAAAATAGACAATCCATCTGATTTATTTTGAATGTTACCTGTTTTTACGTTCATATAACATTTCTTTTAAATGCTTATCCTCATGTATACCCTTACAATTATTTAAACTATCATCATTTACTAGAATATCTTCAGCATAAAGAAAAGTATTGTTTAAAGTCAACGAAACTATTTACTTCTACATTTTTTTTATTTAACATTTTCGTGACTTTAGAAGTACTGTTTAAAGTATGGATTTTATAATCACTATCAGCTAGGTTACACTCCTGGACACAGGAGGATGGCAGTTTTTTTCAGCTGTTACAACCAAGGAGCCACCCACTATTGAGGCAGGTACTGCCTGACTATGACTAATTAATAATTCACCAAAACCACTATTACTCTGCTTTAGAGCCTCAGAAAATGTGAGGTCTCCCGGAACCACAAACACATCACCAGTCCGATTTTGCGGTCTCAGCTGCTCCCCGTACAGTGTCACGAAGCTTGCTGGGGCCCTCTCCACTGCCGATTGTTCTGTATCTAGATTGATGTTAGACTCTTTTATCTCTCATTGCTTCTTGGCTGGACATCACCTCTGGACCAGTTGTGTAGTGAAGTCCAGGCTGCATAGTCTGGTGTTGAATTGAGGCGATTTAGGTTGCTCACAGAGTTGAGTTTGGGCCGGATTAGGAGATCTGTCCTCGTTCACTGATGGCAAGTTGTTTGAGCAATTTTGTTTGTGTTGTCCAATTAATGTTATTCTGTCATTTGTTATTGGTGTTTTGGGGGATTTAGATGTTTGCATAGTTTCCTTGTTTATCATTTGGCGCATTTTGTGTATAAATTCTTCAAAATTTAGTCCATTTCTTAGGGTTCTTGAAGACTCTTCTTTATATGTTACTATTTGAACTAGTGCCCCCGTTGCCTTACAGAAATCCTTTACATTTGAGATGAAGTGATACAGTGAGATATTATCCCGTACACAGCCAAGAGGAGAACAAATTAATCGTTTTAGTTTCTTGTTTTGAAAATTTAATTTTAGTGTTTTAAAGGCCAAGTCATAGTCATCTTTTGATGGTTTCCAATTATATTTCTGTTTGGTTATTAAACTATATATGGTAGCTCCATCTTCAATTGTCTGACATGCCAAATGTTGTACTGGGACACTGAGATGGTAAAGGTTTCCCAAAGCGATTTCTAAAAGCCACAGCAACACCAGCACTCATTTGTCTAGGCTCCCCAAAATCAGAGGATATGCAGTGGGCAAAGGCTGTCGATTTGTCATTTTCGAATTTCTTAATGACGGTTGCCATGTTCTCAACAATCACCTGAATTACAGGAGCCCGAACACACTTTCTCCCCTTCCGAAACAGGAAATGAAAGCTCCTCCTCAGGCTTAAGAGATGTTTCAATGTTGTTCTGACTAATTCCATAAGTTCTGGTCCAGGAGTGCCACCAAGAAATGCTTTTTATAATTTTGTGAGCCAATTTTGTCTTGCCTTTATTGTTTCAGGTGTAAACCATGTCTGGTGTAATCAGATCTTATAAAACCGTTGAGATTAAGGAGATGAACATTACCATTTTCGAGCTGTTATCTCACTGATATAATTGTTAGCTAGCTGTATATCTTGGTTAGTAGGGTGATTAAAAGGCTTGTCATGTCTGATTGGAATTGTAGTAATAAATACTGGTCTGTTTTGACTTATTGTAATTAATTTATTTTCTACTGACTCATATATTTCTTGCATGTTATCACTTAGACTGTCATTTGTACCACCCAACAGAATAACAGGGTTCTCATTGTCCAAGGATGCCGACTCTATCACCTGCATCAGAGTTGTGTTAGCTCTACTATATCCGAAAGCATTGATTTTCCCATGGCTGAGTACCTCTACTTTATTAGCAATGTTGCTACCTTGACTGTCAGAACAAATAATCATCCTAGTTTCAGGCAACTCAAGAACTTTAGTCCCTACTGACCCAAGTTTTTCATTTTTATGTTTGATTCTAGCAGTTTTCATAGCTCTGTTATTGTTACTTTGTGTTGGTGTCGAGGCCAGTGTAGTCCCTGAAGATTGTTCTGTCTCTTGTACATCAGCTAAAACTTTATATTTGTTATTTGTGTCCAACCCAGTCATAGATATAAGCCTATTGTTCTCTTTTTTTTTATTATGACTTGTATTTTTTCCATTTTTATTGCATGATTTGACAGTGAGCCAAGCATCCTTTTGTTTATTGCCATCGTGTACGACTTTGCACTGGAAGAGGTCAGAACTCTGTATTTTTTCTGAATCATTTTTGCCTTCCTGATAAGTGTATACCCCTTCGTAAGTTTGGTCCCTTGTCTGTCTCTCACGCTCTTTATTTGGTTTTTCTACCATCAATTTAAAAAAATCTCTCACCGTCTAACTGAGAACTATTTCATCAAAACATAGGACAAAAGCGAGCGCTTTACGATTATTTGTGGTAAATCTAGTACAACGGTTTGTATGAAATCAAAATTTGGAGAGCCAGTTTTTAAATGGGGGGGGGGGTGGGGGGGGGGGGGGGTGGGGGGGGGGGGGGGTGGGGGGGGGGGGGGGTGGGGGGGGGGGGGGGTGGGGGGGGGGGGGGGTGGGGGGGAATTGTACGATAATATGGAAGCAATTAAGTGAATTCCTGCACAAACGTACTTACAATACTGTGAAACAAAAACAAATCCGAATTTTAGGAACATGTGAATGATATACTTAACTGATCTATTTCAATCTTTTAATTTCCAGATGATGAGTTTCTACATTATTGTAAGTAATATATCAACATGTCCACCATCATACCATCAGTGTTTTACAAATTAAAGTTCAAAACTAATAATACATCTTCAGTCTTGATAATTCGAGACGACAACCACAATTTAAGGTCTACCATTCTTCCAACTGCGCCAGAAGGGATATTTACTACACTGGGCTGAGTACGATACGTAGATTCCAATTTTGTATCGCTCAGTAATTATATTGAATAAGAGGAACTTATTCAATATACTAAATACATAATAAAAAGCTTGAAGTTAATTGATTGTATACATACACATAATCTTATAAATAATAAATTACCATAGCCATTAAACAAACAATTAGGACAGAAAATAGGATAAATCTTATTTATATAGTAAACAAACCATAACAGCAAACCGAACCAATTCGGATTATTTCATTGAGTTTTGTAACGTTAATAGTCTTTTACATTGATATGAAGTCAGTTTCAAATAAAATGTGAACAATATGAAAATGTATTCAGGTGATGTAGTTAATTGTTCAGATTAATTGATCAGTATCGGTTATATTTATGGTTGTAATAACTAAGCAATATCGTTTGTTAACACCGATTTAATAAGCAGGTCCGCTAATCGTACTCTACCCACCAGCTGATTAACAATTCCATTTCAACATTATAGATAAAAATTAGATAAGTTAAATTTGATATGCTCTGTGGATTAGGTTATTAGATTATTACTTCGATTAATTAAACGAAACATGCAACTCAGAAATGTGTATTATTTTACACAATTAATTACAACAATGTTTGCAAATTAAAATAATTGCTGATAATTTATACTATTAAAACAATTAGAGATGCTCTCCAGAATTTGGCTCTAAATTAAAATTGCTAAACGATGTTGAAGTTTACAGTAATTGTATTGTATTTGTAATTATTACAGCTTTCAAGTGTCCTGAAGGACTTTTCATGGTTTAAAAACCTTACTGTAAGTAAACACAATACGTAATGGTAATCCTTGTATAAAAATTGACTGCTTTTGAATATATGTAAATCTGTCATTGTGAGCAGGGTGGGTGGGTAGCGGGCGTGGGCGGACGTGTTGGGTGGAAATGCTGCTCTTAAACAGGAAATGCGCTCGGGCTTCCTTTGTACACGCTTTGCTCCCATAATTAACCGTACACCGCTCTGCCCTTAACCTTGTGCACTGTGACAAAGCGTCTTTCAATCAAGCGGCGAAGCGCGGCAACCAGAAAGTATATCTGCCACTGTAGGAATGTTTAAGTAGCAATTACCTCAGTACGTACTTAAGCGTTACAGGTTTAACTAGTGTATTCTTGCGGCTTCATCATTAGAAGTAATTGGTAATGAAATAGGTATCTATAGTACGTGCACTCTTGCTTTTAATTTGGCACACCTGCGTTTTAGTGTGGGATTGATATTGGCAACACTGTAAAGCGACGACGAACGTTCTTTCTTATTGCGGATCGCAGGTGCACGTCCTTAGCAAGTTCTTACAAAGTAACAAACTAATTTTGCTCTTGCGATAGTATTGATTTTGATTTATAATAAAATAATAAATAATAGATTATAATAAAAAAATAAATTATAGTATTGAATTATAATAAATGTGCAAAATTTATTTTTTGTCTTAACTTAAATATATTATAAACATATTATTTGTAACTGCTGCTTATTTATCTGACTAAAAGTAATTTTAGACTTTCATGACCATACGGACTTTATGTCCGTATTATTTTACACTCAATTACATTTTTAAGAAAAAAGGCTAATTAATTGTGAGTCACCGTCAGACTGAAGGGACTTGAGGGAAGCCTGCCGAGATAACGAGCCCACTGCGACGTTGCCAAACTGTGCAAACCCCAAGTAAATGTTGGGACGCAAGGGGTGTAGCTTTTGTAAAAGATTATAACTATTTTCTGTAAGCTATTAACTAACAGGACATATTAGACTTACAGAGAGCATCTTACGTTTTAATTGGTTCCAACTATGGCTTTGCTTTAGCGTTTCAAAATCGTGCAATATACAATGAATAAAAGGAGATGAAAAGTATAAGAAACTTTATAACATTATAATATCAACAATGGATTTTTAAATCTTGGAGTTAGTGAGGGAAAACTATATATGGGAGATTGCTGATTGTCTAATATACTATAGTACGAAGTGATGGAAATATTTCCTAGCTCATCCGTAAAATCATCATACTTGTCCTGAACATAATTTTTTTCTAGGGTAAATATTAATATCCTTGCGTTTTGTGTAATAAAAGAAATACATATGTACATGAATATTATTATTGTTCTTATTATTCTCTACTTTCCGGAACAAATAACATTGCCTAGCCTTAACCAAAATTATAACTTTGAATACTGTAATGTGATTTTAATTTTGTATTAATTTTCTTATGATATAATTTATGTTATTCATCTTTAATGCAGTCTTATGCTGAACGAAAACTTTTAGTATTAAGAATGATTAAAATTTGTATTAACACTTTTTAAACTTGAATCGTTTAAAATGTAATTTGGTAATTTATTTAAAAGGAGTAACACTTTTCCTGTGTACAGTAATTGCTTCTTCTATATATCTATGTTCTAATTATTATTGGTTATTTTTAACTAGAATATTCTAATTATTTTATGAGGTAAATCATGAAAAGAAGGAATTTTAGTTTAACTAATATTTTTATTTATAATATAGGTACGAATAATTATTATAGAATACTATTAATTTGGGGGTTTGGGTTATTTATAGGAACCCATTTCGATACACTGCGTACTAATAGGTCATAATATACGTGCGCTAGCTGATTTTGATCGATAAATAAAATGTATATATGAACTAATTTTGATTTGTAATATTTCAGTCAGCCATTTACTCATTCAATCTAGGGCCAAGCCTGTTTACTCATAACAGCAGATACGATAATCAAACAATTTGTTCTCTGCAGAGAAGGGGCGATAAAATGCAGATAAATTAGAAGAAACAAGGATCGAAACTTTGATAACATCAGTACAAGTTAATGTTTATTTGTGTGCGTGTGCATGTGCGTGCTTTTGATGTGAGTAGGTCACGTTTACTTAACACTTAGAGTGCTAATCCCGTAATTTTACGGAACAGCGAAACTTCCGAAGAATGCTAATCCCGTAGTTTTACGTGGTTGTCATTTCAATTGGTATTATATTTACATTGTCCGTATTTAAACGGGTTTTGCCTACTCTACAATGTTATTTGGGTTTTTTAGTAACACAATTAAACCGCTAGAAAGCGTCAGATGTATTGAATGAGCTTAATGACAAAGCGACTTCGGTCGCATTGTTTACGTGCCGCTGACGTGACGTTCGTTGCAGCCGGCAGTCGATGTCGCAATCATGGCTTATCGCAGCTTGAACGACGGTTGCGATCAGTGATGTATTAGATGAAGATAGTTTTAATGGTGTTGATAGTATTTTTGACGATTCTGACATCGATCCTGATTTCATGGAAGAAGATGAGACACATATTTCAGGTAAGAATAAGTCTATAAAAACATCAGTCTAAAAGTTTGGTTATGTTATTGTTTTCGTGAATCAAACTATAATTTGTATTAAAATAAATTAAATTAATTCAACTAATATTCTATTTATAATGAATAAAATGAAAATATACTCATATTTTACACGGTATATTATTATGTTACAGATGCTGAAAACAGAACTGACGGCGAAAGTGATGCCGACGCATCAACATGTCGGCATAGTTTTTTGTCAAAAAACTACAAAACATAAAAACATGATTTGTATTATTCAAAGGACAGTTTATATTTGTAAATGGGTCATTTTAAATAATTGTATATATGCTTAGTTTAGTTTTTTTAGATAGAAAAACTGTCTCAAAAAATAATTTTTTTTTTTTTCAAAAATATATGTTTTTCAAAAAAAGTTTTTATGTGTAGTTTTTGAAAAAAACACTAACAATCTCACGTTAAAATAAAGACGAAAGTAAGCTGAATTAAGGCATGTAAATATTTTTCTTATATCTTAAATACTTTTTTTTTTTAATAAATTTGTGAAAACCACCAAAAAACGCCCAGCATTCTACAGAGTTGCATGTTATTTAGGGCCAGCACTCAAAGTGTTAAAAATTATAAACGAACTTATAAGAGAAATGATATTCCGTAGCGTAATTTATAACCTGAACACACTGCAGAATACACTCAATAAGCAGTTAACCAAACTGCTATGGAGCAAGAGCGATAAGAGGCAGAAGTTAACACATACCAACAGATACGGATCTCTCCCTTCCCTTATATTACACTTTAACTTACAACTATTGATTGAATTTTATAATCTTTTTTATTTTCCGGTGTTGGTCGACAATAGTTATAAAGCAAAATACAGACCTTCAATGTTTTATTATAATCTCCCTAGAATAACTTAAAATAACATAATGTGCAACAACCACGACTCCAAAATACATTTTGAGAAAAGGGACACCACGAGCATATTATTTTAAAATTGTATTCTAAACAATCCTAAGGTAAGTGATGGTCACTGAAAGATATTATAATCTCTTGATCCAGTTTAGAGTTAAGTTTAGAGATGGGGCCGTGAAGTCGGAAAGTGAAACTGTCTATTACAAGTATCTCTAAAATTCCTGGAATAATTTCCCAATATTTCATAATATTTTAATGAAGCTCCAAAGATTTCAGTAACAATTAAACTATTTGAGTGTGGAGAAGTCTAAAGGAAGACTAAAGTCGAAATCCTTAACTTTTCAGTTACCAAACTTGTGACGCAATAAAGGATGACATTTTAGCGGAGTTGATTAAAATGCCAATAAAAACAAACCCAGATAAAGAAAACCTTCTGCACGTAATACGAGATTTGTAAAGTTTAACTGACTTTGACAGATGAATAACAACAAAACTCGTACCCCTTTTACATGCGTATAAATTTTTATACAAATTATTCTTGACTTTGGTAGGTGATCAAAAACACATTTACTATCTGCTGATTAAGCCAAGTCCAAAAATGTAATGGGTAATGGAGTATTTGGGGAGTTTTCAAGGTCAGTGGGGCCTTGCTCGGAGGGATTTTCAAAATAAGAATAGGCATATGAGTAACAACACGCAGACACTATTAGATTGTTATATAAAAATATGAATAGATAAACCTTTTAATACAGTGAACAACTTTTATTCTTTTGTTGATACCTAATGTATTCAGTATTTATTGAACAAAAATGGCCTTGGAACAAACAATTTCATTATTATCTTGTAAGGAATTCATCATATTTTAACTATGCACAAATTTATATAGATACAAAAAAATTTATATATAAATGAATTAGTTTAGTTATTTTAATATGAGTGTTGGTGCGGCCTCATTTTCCTAATTATTGTGATTAACTAAAAAGAGAGTCCCGTGTTTGTTTTTGCTCGTCGGTCTGAGAAGCCAAAAGTTGTTTTTAGTGAGTGATACCTTTTTTCGTAACTTGACCTTCTTAAGAGTCGGCCAAGTTATTTCTTACCTGCTCCAAGATGTTAAATCGAGCAGGTTGGAGTTTAAGGATTGAAAGTTTATTGAAATATTTGACACACATAACATATATTACCTTATTTAGGTAATATATATTTTTTATAATACACGCCACCAACATTGAAGTGGTATTTATTATCTTTTCTTGAGGATTATTTGAACCTCCAGAGAGAATGTCGCTTTAGGCTAAGCTCAGATGATGGTTTGTTAGTGTGCAAAAACACTATGCTCAAACCGCGATTCGAACTCGGGATCTCATGCTGATAAGCCGACACGGACACGCTATCCACTCAGCTACCTGGGACAAGTTCAGATTAGCTTTCACATTTAAGGATAACTCACTCACACATCCGTTGCTTAAGCTTGTGACGAAAGAACTTGTTAAAAACGAATTGGTGGTGGAGGCTGTGTCATAATAATGACGTCACGGCTCTGGCCATTGAGGCCTTGCAGAGCTGTAATGCCGTGGACTGTCATGTAGCCGTGGGCATGACAGCAGGCATTGGCTACTCTTTCCACACGGGTGGGACTGCCTATTGCTGCTTGCAACAGCTTGCTATGTTACCAAGTAAACACTGCAGATTACATTATATAAATGGAGCCTAAAATATATTATAGGAGGTAGGAGTACGTCAAAAGTAACGTCAGGGTTTACTGAAGTTGCATGCAAAATTTCAAGACTATAGCTAAATGTGTGAGTATGTCAGAAAGAGCCATGTGGCTCTAATTTCGCTTACTCATGTCATATATAAAGAAATTACAACAATTATGTCATACGTTAAAATAACGCTCAGCTAAATCCCATGGAGAGGCATGGGCCATGACAAAACTTGGTGTTGCCAAAATTTCATGCAACATTTCAAATCAATAGGTCGTACGTTATCGATATATTGTGCGGACAGACATGCAGATAGAAATTAGTTTTTTCAGTACCTCCAATGATAGGCTTCCCTAATGCTCAGCCTGACATGTACTATGACAAAAAATAGCTTCGGGACTATATTAATTCCTTAGTTTTTATAGTTTTAAACACTGTTTAAAACGTTTTTATACCAATAGTAAAATGTTTTACATTGGCCTTATGGGTACCGATGATCGCAACGAGAAATAATCAGAACAATTAAATATAACTGTCAAGTTAATCATATGCCATTATCAGTAAATTAGCATCACAACATGAATTTACTTTGTTGGATTTATATTGCTTGAATGATAAATTATAATTTTACCTGCAATTTTGTTACGTTCTGTATAATCCTTCCCTACTCCTTTGGATTAGTTTACGTATTTGCTCATAGACCCATTATTGTTAGTATGAGTAGGAAGACATAAAGCTGTTCAGCTGGATAATTCAAAGATATACTAATGATAACTATGTTACGATTGGGGAGACATTGATAATGTCATGCAAATATTACAGAACCGTGTATACGACAACAATCATGAGATTGCAGTGTAAATCGGATTTCCCTTATCATTTCAAGATAGATTACAATACCCTGTTCTCTAACCTTTGAGTTTTATATGTTGAATTGTTGTGAGCATAATTGTACGTTTAAGCCTCAAATTATGCATAGTATAGGAAGAAATTGTTGTTTCCTATTTATTATTAGGATTATTTCTGTTGTAACCTGAAGTTTCGGGTAGTATTTCGAACGAGAATATCAATTCGAAGCCTAAGTATGAAATGTCAGTATTTACGATTTATGGTTAAATGAATCATAGTTGCTTGACGTTGCCCTAACCTCAAATCAGAGCAACTTCACTGATAGGTGAGTGACGTGTTACCTGCAAAAGAATGAGACGCTTGTCATGTTGACTTGTGCTGTGACGCGTTCATGGTATCCTAATACATCACAGACGCGGTGACAAGCGCTTCCTCTTTTTGCTTTGGTCTCTTTTCTTTCTCTCTTCTCTCTGCTTGGTAAATCAATAAAGCCTCACACAGCAAGCTACTTTTTATACACTAACATTTTTAAATGCCTGAATCTTGAACAATCAACTGGGCGGCATAATATCGCTCAATAACGATGTTATGACTGAAGGAGATTCATGTTGCCCAGAAGATTAGCTATCGATGATTAAAATAGCTTTTAAATTTACAAAGAAACTTGCTTGCTTCTAAATTTAAATTTTCGTGTTTTTAAGTAAATATAGAACATTAAACGGCAAGTAGCGACATCTACAACAAAATATAGCATAAACTACTGCCACATAATTTTACCTACGGTTAGAAATTATCTTCATTAAAAAATAAACAATGTAAGAGGATTACGCTACACCGTGTTACGTAAAAAGTTTAGCTGAGGTTGAACGCATTCATTCTTGGACCCGTTCTTGTCTATTTAGAAATGAAGCTTCATGCGAAATCCCTCTTGAGATGTTTTGCCACATAATACATTCTCAGTTTTGTTCATTAAATTAGGTTCCATAGCAGTGTTAAAATAATAAAAGTTCCGGTGAGAAGGGGGGTTATTACAACGCAATAGTGCGCTAAAGTCAAATGTTGTCACCGATTTAACATTGCTTTCCACTCTATTATTTTTTATTTTTTATTCTATGAATAAAAGTGTCACATTTTAAAATTACTCAGTTTGTTTACAAATTAATTTACTGTGCTATTTTATCGATTCTATCACTCATACCAAAGATGTAAAACGTTTGTTAACGCTCACCAAAATCACATGGAGTGACATGCACCATCTTCGAGTTCTGTGTTGCCTATATAGAGATGAAGCTTCATGTATAATTTCAAGTCTGTATAGGTCAGTGCAGACAGACAGATATACACAATGAAATTTTTCCAAACCCTCGAATGAAAGACTTCGCTAACGCTCGGAAATAATGGAGGAACAAGCCGATCCGTACTGCCCAGGCAGTACTAAAAATCCCTTCAAGTAGACTAATCAGTACACTTGTAAGCACATTTCGGGTCGTTTCCAGGTTTACTTTTTATATAATAATTGTCATAGGGGGTCGGGTTTTTTCCTTACATTACAGTACAGGTGTATGTTTTTTTTTTCACTTTGCTCTGTGGTGACACGTGACACTGTTGCATGGCGTTTTATTACAACTGTAGACCTCGGCCTACGGCCTCGGAAGCTAGTTTGTAGTGACCATCGCATTATTTCTTGAATAAAACCTCGGCCTTCGGCCTCGGAAGATTGTTGGTAGTCTCGTTAGTATTATGATACAGAATGAAACTTTACCAATGCCGTAAGGCAAGGTTTGTTTGAATTCCACATGCCGGGTCATTTCCATGTTCACTTTTTATAATAATTGTCTTAAGAAGTCGGGGGTTTTTTTTAGATTACAGTAGTGATGTATGTTTTTTTTTATTTTGCTCTGTGATGACATGTGAGACTGTCGCATGGCCGTTTTATTACAACTGTAGACCTCGGCCTACGGCCTCGGAAGCTAGTTTGGTAGTGACCATTACATTATTTTTTTTTTAATAAAACCTCGGCCTTCGGCCTCGGAAGACAGTTGGTAGTCTCGTTACTATTATGATAAAGAAGTAAACTTTACCGATGCCGTAAGGCAAGGTGTGTTTAAATTTTATTGTGTCGAAGAAACTTATGCAGAAAAAATGTACAATGTTTTGCCGAGCCAAAGGCCGAGGTGTATTTTGTTAAAACAAACTTGGCCGAGGCCAAAGGCCGAGGTGTGTTTTGTTAAAACAAACTTTGGCCGAGGCCAAAGGCCGAGGTGTTTTGTTACAACAAAATTGGCCGAGGCCGAGGTTCGTTTTTTTAAAAAGAAACTTGGCCGAGGCCGAAAGGCCGAGGTGTGTTTTGTGTTAATAGTAGTCAAGTACGCCCTATTGCATCAGTGACCTCGGCCTGCCGGCCTCGGAAGCTTGTTAGTAGTCACGTACGCCCTATTGCCCTATTGACCTCGGCCCTGCCGGCCTCGGAGCTTGTTAGAAGTAGTCAAAGTACGCCCTATTACCCTATTGACCTCAACCTGCCGGCCTCGGAAGCTTGTTAGTAGTCACGTACGCCCTATTGCCCTATTGACCTCGGCCTGCCGGCCTCGGAAGCTTGTTAGTAGTCACGTACGCCCTATTACCACCATTGACCTCGGCCTGCCGGCCTCTGTAGCTTGTTTGAAGTAGTCAAGTACGCCCTATTGCCCTATTGACCTCGCCTGCCGGCCTCGGAAGCTTGTTAGTAGTCACGTACGCCCTATTACACCATTGACCTCGTGCCTGCCGGCCTCAGTAGCTTGTTTGAAGTAGTCAAGTACGCCCTATTGCCCTATTGACCTCGGCCTGCCGGCCTCGGAAGCTTGTTAGTAGTCACGTACGCCCTATTGCAGCATTGCCCTCGGCCTGACGGCCTCGGTAGCTTGTTTGAAGTAGTCAAGTACGCCCTATTGCCCTATTGACCTCAACCTGCCGGCCTCGGAAGCTTGTTAGTAGTCACGTACGCCCTATTGCCCTATTGACCTCGGCCTGCCGGCCTCGGAAGCTTGTTAGTAGTCAAGTACGCCCTATTGCCCTATTGCCCTATTGACCTCGGCCTGCCGGCCTCGGAAGCTTGTTAGTAGTCACGTACGCCCTATTACACCATTGACCTCGGCCTGCCGGCCTCGGTAGCTTGTTTGAAGTAGTCCAAGTACGCCCTATATTGCCCTATTGACCTCGGCCTGCCGGCCTCGGAAGCTTGTTAGTAGTCAAGTACGCCCTATTGCATCAGTGACCTCAACCTGCCGGCCTCGGAAGCTTGTTAGTAGTCACGTACGCCCTATTGCCCTATTGACCTCGGCCTGCCGGCCTCGGAAGCTTGTTTGAAGTAGTCAAGTACGCCCTATTGCCCTATTGACCTCGGCCTGCCGGACTCGGAAGCTTGTTAGTAGTCAAGTACGCCCTATTGCCCTATTGACCTCGGCCTGCCGGCCTCGGAAGCTTGTTAGTAGTCACGTACGCCCTATTACACCATTGACCTCGGCCTGCCGGCCTCGGTAGCTTGTTTGAAGTAGTCAAGTACGCCCTATTGCCCTATTGACCTCGGCCTGCCGGCCTCGGAAGCTTGTTAGTAGTCACGTACGCCCTATTGCAGCATTGCCCTCGGCCTGACGGCCTCGGTAGCTTGTTTGAAGTAGTCAAGTACGCCCTATTGCCCTATTGACCTCAACCTGCCGGCCTCTGAAGCTTGTTAGTAGTCACGTACGCCCTATTACCACCATTGACCTCTGCCTGCCGGCCTCAGTAGCTTGTTTTGAAGTAGTCAAGTACGCCCTATTGCCCTATTGACCTCGGCCTGCCGGCCTCGGAAGCTTGTTAGTAGTCACGTACGCCCTATTGCAGCATTGCCCTCGGCCTGACGGCCTCGGTAGCTTGTTTGAAGTAGTCAAGTACGCCCTATTGCCCTATTGACCTCAAACCTGCCGGCCTCGGAAGCTTGTTAGTAGTCACGTACGCCCTATTGCCCTATTGACTCGCGGCCTGCCGGCCTCGGAAGCTTGTTAGTAGTCACGTACGCCCTATTGCAGCAATTGCCCTCGGCCTGACGGCCTCGGTAGCTTGTTTGAAGTAGTCAAGTACGCCCTATTGCCCTATTGACCTCAACCTGCCGGCCTCGGAAGCTTGTTAGTAGTCACGTACGCCCTATTGCCCTATTGACCTCGGCCTGCCGGCCTCGGGAGCTTGTTAGTAGTCAAGTACGCCCTATTGCCCTATTGACCTCGGCCTGCCGGCCTCGGAAGCTTGTTAGTAGTCACGTACGCCCTATTACACCATTGACCTCGGCCTTGCCGGCCTCGGTAGCTTGTTTGAAGTAGTCAAGTACGCCCTATTGCCCTATTGACCTCGGCCTGCCGGCCTCGGAAGCTTGTTAGTAGTCAAGTACGCCCTGTTGCATCAGTGACCTCGGCCTGCCGGCCTCGGTCGCTTGTTAGAAGTAGTCAAGTACGCCCCTATTACCCTATTGACCTCAAACCTGCCGGCCTCGGAAGCTTGTTAGTAGTCACGTACGCCCTATTGCCCTATTGACCTCGGCCTGCCGGCCTCGGAAGCTTGTTTGAAGTAGTCAAGTACGCCCTATTGCCCTATTGACCCTCGGCCTGCCGGCCCTCGGAAGCTTTGTTAGTAGTCACGTACGCCCTATTGCAGCATTGCCCTCGGCCTGACGGCCTCGGTAGCTTCTTTGAAGTAGTCAAGTACGTCCTATTGCCCTATTGACCTCGGCCTGCCGGCCTCGGAAGCTTGTTAGTAGTCACGTACGCCCTATTGCAAGCATTGCCCTCGGCCTGACGACCTCGGAAGCTTGTTAGAAGGCACGTACACCGTATTGCAACCATAGATGAAGGCCTCTCGTTGCCTCAAATTGTCAAAAGTGGCAACTTTTATGATCGGAATCCCAATTACAAATTTTTTTCGATTTTTAGACACCAAAAAACCGCAGTCACCCATTACGCATTTCAGTCCAGTTTGGACACCTGAATCCAAACGGATCCCCTGAACCTGGTATAGTAGCGAAAAAGCAAAAAAATGGGTATTTTTGTCCATCACCTGGGCTGATTAAAAGGATTCCAGGCAAAAAAAACGTGAAATTTTTTTTAACGCCAAAAAATCGATTTTTTGTACCTTCGGTCCCCGATATTCTTAAAGTGGGCTTTTTTCCGACTGGAATCTCATTTTCTAATTTTTTTACGATTTTTAAGCCCAAAAAGTAACGGCTCAATTATTACACGTTTTCCTCCATTTTGGACATCCAAATTCGGACCCCCACCCTCAACCCTTGGTTGGGCGCAAATCGTAAAAAATGGCATTTTTTGTGCACTAACTGGACCATTAAAGAGGTCCCACTGAAGAAAACCCGAAAAAATACGCTATTAACGAAAATCGTTTCTTTTTCTGGACCTTGTGTCCGGGTAGTGTTTAAAACCCGTAGTTTCTCCACGGGAATCCTATTTTCTAATTTTTTGACGATTTTTAAGCCCAAAGAATACCACTCAACATTTACCCGTTAGCCTCCAGTTTGGACACCCAGATTCGCACCACCCACCGCCGCCCCATGGTTTTTGACCGGAAATCCGCAAAAAAGGGTTTTTTGTACATCGACTCTTCCATTAAAGGGGTTCCAGTGAAAAAACCCCGGAAAAAATACGCCAATAACGAAAATCGTCTTTTTCTGGACCTTAGGTCCGGGTAGTGTTCAAAACCCATATTTTTTTCCACGGGAATCCTATTTTCTAATTTTTTGACGATTTTTAAGCCCAAAAAGAACGGCTCAAGTGGTATAAGGTAGCCTCCAGTTTTGGACACCCGATTTCGCACCCCCCACCCCCACCCCATCGTTGAGCGAAAACCCTAAAAAAGGGCATTTTTGTACATCAACTTGTCCGCTAAAGAGGTTCCAGTGAAAAAACCCCGAAAAAAATTACACCAATTACGAAAACCGCCTTCTTCTGGACCCTAGGTCCGGGTAGTTTATAAAACCGGCAATTTCTCCACAGCAATCCTATTTTCTAATTTTTTTGACGATTTTTAAGCCCAAAAAGGAACGCTCAAGTGGTAATCAGTTAGCCTCCAGTTTGGACACCCGTTTTTCGCACCCCCACCCTCACCCCTTGGTGGGCCGGAAATCCAAAAAAATGACATTTTTGTACATCAACTCGTCTCCTAAAGGGGTTCCAGTGAAAAAACCCCGGAAAAAATACGTTAATAACGAAAATCGTCTTCTTCTGGACCTTGAGTCCGACTAGTTTTAAAAACCCGCAATTTCTCTGCGGCAATCCTATTTTTTGCACCCGAGCCATGACGTGAGCCCAAAAAAACCCGGGCCACCTAACTCCACCTGGGCCACAGTTTGGACACCCCTTTTTGAAACGCCCCCCCCTCCACCCCATCACTTTGACCAATGGGCTCATGCCACTTTTTATCGCTCAATCCCGACGTAGAACAATGTCCAAAAAAGAAATTTTTCCCCAACACTTACCACGGCCGAGAAACCGCAAACTCGTGGCCGCCATTTTGAATCGGGACCAACCTACGGGCGTTTGTGTAATACGGCGTTCACCTACCACTCCCAAGACGCATCACATGAACCCTTCACTTAGAAAAAATCTCTACCCGTTTGGAATCGCTGAAAATCACCCTTTTTCAATCGTCCATGGTCGGCACCCCAGACAAACGACAGACGGCGCATGGCAAATTTTAGCCTCAGACCTCTCCGGTGGACCGTGTCCAGTGGAAAAAACCCGACCCCGAACTCACCACCTCTCCCACACGACGTGCTCGTGACGCCATCTTGAATAGCTCGCAAACAGGGGGGGCTGGCGACACGTACCCGGCGGCAAACCTAGGATGTCCCATACGGAGCACCGATCCCCCCCATTTTGGCTTCGGCGCTCTTACCGTCTGGGGCTCCAGTCTGAAAGGTCCATTTCGACCCCCCCCCTCCCCCCGCCCCCCCGCATCGGACCAAACGTCCAAGGGTCGATTGTTCATATGGGCTGTCCCTACTACCACGCCCATAGGTCGAAACCCGTTTTAAAATCGTTTCTGGGGGTGCTCATGTTCCCAATTGGTGGTATAGACAATTGTTACTTTTGTCTTACTAAAAAAATAAATAGATAAACTTTTTATTAAACAACCAAAATACGAAAGCCTTGACATAACTTATATTGTAACATGTATCTCACCACGTACATTATGACGTATGGTATGACCATATACAAGATTTACTCCAATTTATTGTATAGGAATAAACAATTACGCCGATAAACAAAGGAGATGATGTCGCGTGACGTTGTTCTCGATTGACGCTGGCCACGCGCTCTTGTTTTAATATAAATATAGACAACGTAAGAGTAATTAAATTTGAATTGCTGCTTTACCAATCTTTTAACTGTATAATCAGTATGTTCAAATATTGATTTGAATGCTGCAAAACAATAACATCACAATCCATTGACTAATATAGGGTGTATATTATGTCTGGAAACACCCAAATATATCCTTTAATAATTTAAATATAAATTTGAAACCTCTTACAATCGTGATAGAGATTGGGCATCTAACTTTTTGGAACAATGTTTTGTTATGTCACACCAACGGGGGACGTCCTGCCGAGGGTATCGTGAATATTCTTAATGGAAGCCTATACCTTGTGATAACATAATTTTTAAAGGTAATAGCTTACTGAATTGAATGCCACAAACCGCATCTCAAGGGAATTATCTATCAGAAAATAGAGCATTTTTAGTATTGAAAATTTACTGATGTTCAACAATGTAATTTTAACATGGTTCTTGTCACAAAATGTGTTACACTAATTTTTTAGCATTTTTTTAAATGTTCAATTAAATAAAACAAAAAATTTCATTTTAAGCTGGTTCTATTAGCACAAATTTGCCAGTTTTTATTACAGTACAATTATGGAAATACTTATGTTATTGATTTCTTATTACAAATAAAAAATAATGTATGCTGTTAGAAAAGTCTTACAACAAACGTTTTACCTGCATTTGGTGTCAAAGCAATTGTTCGAACTGTGTTCCTTCTACGTTTGACAATGAGCCAATCTTGTGTAAAAATGATTCGACAGAGTTGCCTAACATTTCTTCAGTTATCAAAGCAATCTCCTCTATAATCCTGTTTCTTAGGTCTTCCAAATTAATGAGGCTTTCTTCTATAAACATGGATTTTAAATGACCCCATAGGAAATAATCGATTGGTGACAAATCCGGAGATCTTGGACGCCCATTCGATTTCTCCTCTTCGGCCAATCCATTTATGAGGAAACCTTAAATCCAAATACTCTCTCTCTTACCTGTCTCCCATAATGGGGGTGGAGCACCATCCTGCTGAAAACCATACATTATCAAAGTATTCTCCTGATGCAATTTGAATAGCTGGGAATTATTTCATTTTGGAGCATATTGTAGTAAAGTTTCGGCATTTAAATTTCCATTAATGAAAAAGGGTCCAACAATTTTGTTACCTAAAATTCCACACCATACGTTCAGTTTTTGTGGTTGCTGTGAATGGGAACTCAGTAATCCAATGTGGGTTTTCACTAGCCCAGTAACGGCAATTGTGCCTGTTAACATTGCCATTTAGGAAAAAAGTTGCCTCATCATCAGAAAATAGTATGTTGGTCAGAAAATCTCTATTGTCATCACATTTGCGCATCACAAGTTCACAAAACTCCAACTCTTCTGTCGTAATCATCCTCACTTAACTGTTGGACTAAATGAACTTTAAATGGTTTGTATTTATTAATTTTCAAATCTTACTCACAGACATAGGTGCATATCATGTTGCTGTGCAGCTTTTCTGAGCGATGTATTTGGGTCTTCAATAAATGTTTGCAAAACATCTAGTGCATGTTCTTTCATCTGGTTGCAGATTGTATCCTACCCGACTTTGGCCGATTACGTACACTCCCTGTCATTTCAAAACGCTCAATAGTTTTTGATATTGTTGAAACACTTATGGGATTCCTTTCTGGGAAAGTGTCAATAAACAAATTACAAACTTCCCGATAAGATCTTTGACGATCGCCATATCCTCGCATCATCAACAGAGTAATTCGTTCTCTTTCAGACAATTCCATTAAAATGCCAAATAAAAACTGAACTACTGTAATTAGATAACTTGTTGACAGCAATGCTTCAGAGACAACTGATTAACTCGACAGGAATGATATGACCTTTGTCCCATTTGTAATTCCCAAGCTTAGACCTGTCTAGTGAAAGCTCCATGCCTCAACAAACTGAAACCTGTAGACCAGATGATTAATAACACAATAATGTTTCTCATAGGCTAGTTGACCTTTGTCTCTTTAAACCTTCCTGCTGACTGGAAAACACCAAGTACAGATTCATAAGTAATCAGAGAAAGTGACTCATAAGTTTTATTCATTGTAATAAAAACTGGTAAATTTGTACTAATGAAACCAGCATAAAAATAAATTGGTTATTTTATTTTAATTGAACATTTAAAAAATGCTAAAAAATTAGTGTAACACATTTTGTGGCAAGAACCATGTTTAAAATTACATTGTTGAACATCAGTAAATTTTCAGTACTAAAAGTGCTCTATTTTCTGATAAAATAATTCCCTTGAGATGCGGTTTGTGGCATTCAAATTCAGTAAGCTATTACCTTTAAAATTATGTATCACAAGGTAATAGGCTTCCATTAAGAATATTCACGATACCCTCGGCAGGACGTCCCCCGTTGGTGTGACATAACAAAAACATTGTTCCAAAAAGTAGATGCCCAATCTCTATCACGATTGTAAGAGGTTTCAAATTTATATTTAAATTATTAAAGGATATATTTGGGTGTTTCCAGACATAATATACACCCTGTATATATATATACTATCTATAGTATTATATAAAAAAATAATTGTGTGCGTCTGTGTGTTTGTGTGTGTGTGTGTTATTCAATCACGCAAAACTATTGATATTTAAATTTCACGTGGACATCCTAGGATCCCTGGCTATCACATAGATCTATTCCTATTTCGAAAATTCCTCGTGGTTATGCCCCACTAGTTTTATGCTCCACTTAATCAGCAGATAGTAAATGTGTTTTTGTAATTAACCTATCTTTTTGAACATTATAATGTAATATCACGATCTTCCGTAATTAATAAAGTTCCAGTTAAGTAAATTTCTCTCTACGTTTATAGCTTGAAAGCAAAAAGTAAACTTAAAAGTAACAACACTTCTTATTTCATCCTTTTCTGTAATCAATGTTGAGCATAGAGGTTATCCAGATTATGAAAGTGGAAGTTTTAATAAAAATACTGCAAATTTTAGCAAATACTAATCAGTAGGGTAGTGCAGATATCAAAGAAAAATTACTATCCTACTTTTGCTACAGATTTAAAGACTATTATAAACCCCATCTTAGTTTTTTTTTTTTTTTTTTTTTTTTTTTTTTTTTCCAGAAGTAGAGTTCTTAGACTTCCACATTGGAACAACAAATATCACGAAATTGATATTTCGTGATTTTTTATATCTTCTTGATCGGGGTACCAAAGCAAACTCAACTGTGGTACCAGTAATATTTTGGGCGGATATTCCATCTGGAAATATATTCTTGTGATTATAATTTATCTCTGGAGTATTAACAATGTAATTTAAAAAGAATATGTCCATAGTGTCATTGCTTTTAACACAAAATTGTATACGACGCCGCGGATAACTACTATTGCTTAATAAAATAGCATCACTGTTGTATAAACGGAACAAACATTAAATTGGTATATTTGTATGTTTTTCTAATAGAAGCTTATAAATTCTAAAATTACTCACATAACTAAATGAGTTTCTTTGGTAAGAATATAACAAAGAAAGTAATTCTAGAACATAAAATGTTAATTAAATTATAAAATAACCAATATAATTAATATTTTTACGTATATTTTAATAACCTTCAAAGTTTAAAAATTGAATGGTCTCTAAATTGAAATTGGTAAAGGTCATATAATTATATTGGGCATTTAAACACTACCACCATTCTTGTATTTAGAGCTGTCTATTAAAAAAAATTTATTTCACAAGAACAATTATTTTCCCTTAATTTCAACACAGGGCTTTTCCATGTTTCGTTTTAAAGTTAGATTGATTGAGGTATATTGGATGCCTTTCGGGAGTTCATAATGCGGTAATTGCATAGCAATTAAGTATTTCAATAAGAAAATATAAAATTTTGCCGTTAGTATACCTGCCACAAATAATACTGAAAAACTAACAAAACATTTGGATGCTTGCTCGTATAAACCACACCTACAAAATGAAATATTTCGCGAATTCCTACCACGAGCTCACACAGCCAAACATAAGTGAGTAAAATTATTTATGGTTTGGCGTTGGTCTGTGGACAAAATTATGGCTGGCATTACAGCCAATTCTTAATGGACACGTAAAATTATTAATACATTTTGCGTCACACTAGAATCGATATTAATAGAATTTCATGATTATTTTCGGTTATTTTAGGTATCTAGAACTATTATTCTATATACCTATTCGGTATCAATTCAATGTTCCTACACTCTAGATGTACGTTTTCTGGATTTTAAATACATGCGATTAAAGGACTCTACCAATCAAGCTTCCAAAGTTCTATTGTTAAATTTAAGAGATTTTTTTATCATTCATTACTTAAAGACACATGTGTTGCTCAAGCAAATTTTCTCAATCTACTAGCCAATTTAATATCAACTGATAACATCCTCCAACGAACTGAATATTAACTGAATGGTCATGAAATCTAACAAGCAACTACTAAATAATAACTAATAGGTTATAACATTTACTAACCAACTTAATAATTAACTGATTGGTTATAACATCTATTAACCAACTCAATATTAACGGAATGGTTATAACATTTACTAACCAACTTAATAATTAACTGATTGGTTATAACATCTATTAACCAACTCAATATTAACGGAATGGTTATAAACATTTACTAACCAACCTAATATCAACTGACTGTGTATAACACATATTAATAAACTTAATATAAGCTTATTTATCAAAGCACCCTACAACGAACTGAATATTATTAACTGGTTATAACACCCAATAGCCAACTGAATATCAACTGATAAAATTAAATATTATGTCTTTATTTTTCGAAGTCGAGTTAGTTATATTTGATTGGTTCTATTAACAGATTTAATAACAGTTGTTTGGTTATAACACCCTCTAACCAGCTTAATAACGGGTTATTTCTTTATGCCGGTTTACACACATGTTAATAAACTCGTGTAATTTAATAAATCATTACGTCATTCATGGTCGTTTCAAGGGTTCGAAATGTGGATAGAGCAAGTACTTCCAAATGCTCACATATCACGTGTGGAAGTCTATCCAAATTTCGACGCCGGACGAACAATCGGCAGAACGGTGAACGAAGCCGTATCTATCTCGATGTTGCGTTGAAACCCTATACCGAAGAACTTCAAGACATATTGTGGCCGCGTACTAAATACAATCTCTTACCTCCACGCCTGTCTTTCCCAACACTACCGACACCACAATACGTACTTACAGGTTTCAGTTTGATTAGTCACTGAAAGTAGTTTACAGCTGTTGTTTAAACGAAAAGTAAGTTATGTAAATTTTGTTAGTTACATGACGAAATACGCTATGCATGAGTAAAACAGCCGAACGTGTTTGTGGTTATGTTTAGTGTGTAGGATTTTGAGGGTTATGGAGAATGCAAACTTTTCGAAAACTTTTTATTTATAGAGTGGTCTAACAGGTAGAAGTAACCCACAGCACGCAGAAGTGAAAAAGGCTACGCTGGAAAAATTCACGTTTATAGCTCATTTTATCTTGGAAATGTTCTGTGGACAAACAGACAGCCACATTTACGATGGCTGACTTCAATGACGCTCAGCCAAATCCTATGGGTGGACATTCTCCATCATAGAACTCATTCTTGTCAATGAAGAAATGAAGTTTCATGCAAAATTTCAACAGTTAATATGTCTTGAGATACCTTGCTGACAGCTAGGCTATATGTGTTATTAGTATGTAGCACGTTAAAATTTCATATAACTGTAATCAGTTTGTTTACAGAGTTATTTATCTTTCGATTTTCTCGTTGCAATCACGACTACCCTTAACATCTGTAGTAAAAATGTCCGCCAACGCTCCTCCAAATCCCATGGAGTGACATGCACCATTATCGAACTCAATGTTGACTATATAAAAATGAAGTTTTTTGAAAATTGCAAGTCTGTAGGACAGTTTGTACTTGAGATAACGTGAGGACAAACAGATCAAAATAAACATTTCCCAATCTGTAAAGTGACAGGAATAAAGTACGGTAGTATTTACTTTATAACTGTACCGAGAGTCTCGAACTACCCTTTCACTAGCTGTTACGATAAACTTCAGTAGGTAGTCAACTGTGGGAGGAGTGTGTCGGTGACGTGTCTTCAACTAGCCAATAAGCGTCATGCGGTGGTGCCTAGCTTTGAGGTTTAGTCAATACCAACTGGAGTATGAGGTCGGAGTAGTCGAGTATAGTAAATCATAAGTGGACAAACAACATTCATATGTTCAACGGTTCGACAGAAGTCGTTGAAATAGCACTTGAGTTTCCCTTTTAACTGCTGTTGAATATCATCAATAAATATTTTGAAATCATTGTAAATCCTTCTTTCATACTGGACACAGCTTTTCAAACGTAATACTACTAAAAGGAATCCGATATAAAAATCTATCGATACTTACGAAGCGTTTTTTTATGAAAAAGAACCCAAATAATTTAAAAATAACGAATCTGGGTATTTTCAAACTTCACTGTGTTGCTGTGTTTGACCTTATAACAAGTTAATTTAGTTTTTTTCACATGTAGATTAGACACACTTTCCTAATTTAAAAATTTTACCTCCTAGTATTTTTTAATTATCAGTGTTTTTATTACTCAAATTTACAAATATGTTTATATTATAACGTGTAACCACAAAGATAAAATGTCATTATTGGACCATTTATGTTTAAATTATTTTATAATCCCTGGTAAATAAAAACACACTATATAACGATCATGTAGAATTAATTAATATTGAGCAACAGGTGGTTTCTGAGCATGTGTGCAAGACAAAGAGGTGTAAATATACTAGCTTTAACAAAGAGTTCAAATTCATTCATAGAAGACATACATTACCATTATGATATAAACGGAATACTCTGTAATACTTATGAAGAGTTACTACGTAGAGAATGCCCCTGGAAATTTTGTATTTACTCTTTCATAAAAGTAAATGAAAGAGTTTTAGAAACTACTTTTTAGGACAAAACTAATGATTAACAAGGAAAAACAAAGGACGTAATGTATCACAGACAATAAAAAAAATACGAATCGTAGTTTTGTGTGTGTGTGTTATTTTTTAAGTAAAAGCAGAATACTGAATGACTCGTTAGATTGTAATCATTCCCTACGTGGGTCTAAATCTGTTGGGTGTCCTCAACTCGTACTTTTTTCAATAAAGCCATTTAACGCGAAATCAATTTCGTACTTAATTCTACGTTAATAATGACTACAGAGAATAAGTTTTACGTAGTTATAAGTGAAAACTATCAAGTCTCTTATCGCTATAAAGATAACAACTCGGAACTGGTCACTCCAGCTGTTTTAGTAGAATATATATTTGCAAATGAAATCATAATATTTTATAGATCTCTTTGACATTTCTAATAAACCCCTCTAGCGATTAATTCTCTCGAGGGGTGTTTTTGTTCATCGTGCGGGCAGATTTGGTTAAACCAAACATAACGAAATGGTTAATGCATTGAATATGTTATTGTAAAATGTACAAACATTGAAAGAGCCATTCTTTCCATTCTTTCTGTATTTGGGTTATTGTCATATATCTTATAATTATCCTAGGAATCTATTTTAAAAAGAACTTTTAAAATCGGAGTAGGAGTTAAAGTTAACTAATTGTTAAAATAATTAATAACTACATACATTGTTTTATTAAAATTTAATTATTTCTATTATTAAAGGTTTCAACGAATACAATGATTTTGAGATGTGATACAAAAGTTTGATAACTATGAATCTGTAAATAATAAAATTGCCTAGACTTAAGAAATTAACTATACTTTAGTGCGGCTTGTAAGATCTCAGGCTTACATAACCGTTGTTATAACTACCATGTAATTTTTTCCGGTTCACACCACATGGAAGATGGTAACAAGATTACAATAATCCAGATTTGAACTGAGTTAGTAATGCTTTGACGTCACGTAAACCGGAAAACTTAGATGTTAGTCATTAGCGTAACGTGTGTCATTGATGTCATTGAATTTATAAATAATTGAAGTTCATTATTATCAAACAAGATCAAAGCATAACATTTGCATTGAATTTATAAATAATTGAAGTTCATTATTATCAAACAAGATCAAAGCATAACATTTGAAACACACTGATCCCATGGGCAGTCAAAACACTGCTTGAGCTTGGCTGAATTTAGCACTGAGGCCTTATATTCTGATAGGTATTGTGTCCAAATCAATGATTTTGTTTTTAATTTTTTCTATATTTCGATAGTAGTCACCAGGTGTTTGAAGTGCCGTCTGTGGTGAAAAGTCCTTGAGATTTACTCCATAAGAACAATATTATACTTTAAACACGTTTTACGTTCTTATTTTTTATAATATAATTACTTCAAAACGTTTGATGCTTTTTCTGTGTAACTAATAAAAATATAAAAAATACTAAAAGCTTTTGAATACGTATTAATTATAATGTCTTTAAAATGAGACATCTCCAGTTATAATCCTAAGATCAAAACTAAGGGTGGAAAAGTGTTTGAATTTTGACATTGTTCTTAGGAAGCTAAAATCAAGATGGCCGGTAGCGCAACCGTCTCGGTTAATAAGTAAGTTATAAGTAATAAGTTTCTGTAATAACGTTACCTCTAAGTCAACTTTAAAGAATCGCTTCGAATACTTTTTTCAATTAATTTATCACAAGACATTCCAAGAACACAAGTGTAAATTCTAAGTTAAGCCCTCAAAACTTACAAGTACAAACATATGATGCGTATGGTTCAAAAATGTGCATAAAAACTCATTGATAAAGAATATATTACTTTTGTCTATTTTTAAACACTGTCATACAAAATGATATGCAAATAAGGGTTCTATGAGCCTTTGTAAACCTATTGAAATGAATAGAAAATATTTTATCACAACTGTTTTATGAAACCGTAAGTAATAAAAATATACATCACACAAGACTGTTTCAACAACATTATGCCCAATGTGTACATCATAATTTTTTTGGAAATTCAGCTATTAAAGCTTGGAAACGACCGATTCATTATCAATAAATTAATACACGGTCAAAATAAATGCCTTGCAACTGATAGATTTTCAATGTACACATTTCTGTACTACGTCTCCTCCAAGAAAAAGTTGCTTACAATTTTATTGTGTTATATCAGATTTTTTTAAATTATACATTACATCATGTACTTTTCACTAAGTTGAGTAATTAAATTACTTCCTTGGATCTTCACCGCCTCAAGTTGTGACAAATTTTCACCGTGAAGATGGGCGAACTCCTACGCGGAACAACTAACTAGCTGCTTCACTTGGTCGTGGATTGATGGTGGGATGAGTAATTGACTAATTGCATCTCGCAGTGTACATACTAAGTGTTTTATTTACTGGAACTAGAGTTTTCAACTAGAGGAATGGATGTGATAGTTTCTCTACAGTTATCCCTTGAAAGATACGATTTCTAATGGGCGTCACGAACAAAATCCGTTAATTTATAGCCAATGATAGAATAGCGGACGGTTGTCTTGTAGAACTGGTGACTACTCTCATGATCTATTGAAAACAGTCAAGTAGAACACGATGCCAATATCTTTTTTTATCTTAAGACAAGAAGCTGAGAAATCTCTCATTGCACTTGGTCCTGAAAGAACCTTTGTGCTTGTTTTGCAGAGTGACAGGATATTCAAGATGGTAAGGTTGGGGGTGGGTTTGGGGTCATGTTCGACCTCTTCAGACGAACATGACTCCAGACTCCATAAGCCATGTCTGCGACAGCGTCAGATTCCAGACGCTGCACTAAGAGGAAGGTGAACTGCAACTAACATCAACATCACGTTGAATCAACTCTACCCACCCCAAACTAGATTAGTCCTTCGAGTTTTGATATCGTGTCTAAAACATCTCAGTGTACTCAATTGTGCACCTGATGAGAAAATGGGAATATCTCTTCACCTATATCACACTATATTTATTCTAGGTCTCTGATGTTGAAACTATGTCTTGCTCTTGAGCTTATTTTGAGCTTCTTCGTCACCGACTTTTTTGGACCTCTTCAGACGAACATGGCTTCAGATTCCGTGAGTAAAATCAGTGACACTGTCAGATTCCAGACGCTGCACTAAGAGGAATGTGGCAATCACATTCATCTACCGACAAAATCTATTCCAAACAGTTAATTAGAACACGGTGCTAATATATTTTTTCTCTTCGCACAAGAAGCTGAGAAACCTCTCACAGATCTTCGTTCTTTGTGCTTGCTTCCGAAATGACAAGATATTCAGGATGGGTAAGGTTGGTGGTAGGGGCCGACTCCTGAGATCATGAGGAGGAATAGCTGGCACTATCTTGGTCATACCACCCTGGAAGAAGGGGAGGCCAGCTCTGTACCAGCCTCTCTAGTCCAAGGTAGCAAGTTAGGGATCCCCACCAACTCTAACTAACATCCACCCTGTACTGTAGACTAGACCTATCGACCTGTATTTGTACCCCGATATCTTGACATTTATGGTTAGTGATGTGTCGATCCTAGACATCCATAGGATTACCCAGATTTAAGTGACACCTTGGTTTTTACTGTACCCAGTGTAGGTTCACCTGGAAGGTACAGACCAGCCAGAAGTGAATTGCCAAAAGTGAATTTAACTGTTTTCAAAACATCAAGTGGGTGGTATTCAATAAATTTTAAATGTTGCAATCACGCTCTTTTTGTTGTTCTCTTTTAAGCCTCAGCTTCAGTTATGTATGTTTCGATGTAGACTGGTTTATTTTTCAAAGTACACACACTGTTTCATGTCTATACATTATTGGCCCTCCCCGGGATTTGAACCCGTGATCTCTCAGTTAGAGAGCCGAGACTATAACCATTAGTCTATCTCTTCTATCAACGAACTTCAACCGAACATCCAGATAAAAATGTTATTTCATAACATATTTAATTATAATATTACAGATCTGTTAAGCTTGGGCACTCAGGCCTTAAATTGTAGTTGGTATTGGCAGACATCGTTAACGTTAAGAAACAACTTGGCCAACATTGCATAGTTTATTGGCTGATTCAAGAACACGTCACCTGCAGCTCCACCTGCAAGGACTTCTTTCAGTCCTCTCGCAATAGGTTATTTTCACCACCTCAATAGTTTAATAGTACAACAGCTGATCAGCTGCATCCGTCCCCATACACACTGGAACGGTTTGGTTCAAGGAGATGAATGATATTATTAGTGATGTTATTTCTCATTCTTGAGGAAATAAAAGAAAATTCTGTAGTAACAAAAAATGTTGAAGGGTCTGGAACTGCGCTAAAAATGGATTCGGAGATTTTAGGATATCACGGAGTAACGGTTGTGATTTTGGTGGCTTAACGGACAATAGCACATTAATTCAAATTTATTGTTTTCTATAATGACGTCCCCTATTATTGTATAATAATGTTAAAATTTTAAACTGATAAAAATTTTGTTATAGAATGCTGAATCAATTTTGCCTAACAGCGAATCTTCCATTAATCATTATACAGTTTTACTTTCGTCATTACAGACAGTTACGTACACTTTCATTACAATTTTATACTGTTTCTATAATACTTCTTTAAATGATAAAAGTTTTATATAAGTACTACAGCCTGTATCATCGCTGAACTCCTATTATTTACACTTTAATGTAGCCTACGTTTACCACATGTAAGTGATGAGAAAATAATTACAGTAATTTAGTGATAACGAGTGTACTAACAGATACCACTCGTGTCGTGACTATGGTATCGGCACAGTTTTTCTTCTAATCGACAAAATACCAGTTATTAATCAATTATAATATATGGCTTTTTTATAATTTTCTTCTGGTGTTGTAGTATAGTGTCCAAGCATACCGTATTAGTTGAAATGAACCAACTAAGTACGTTTACGAAATTTTTTTCCGTGATTTTATATTTGGTAAATTAGAAGGATGCATTTACTTTTATTTATGTATGCAAATTGGGCAATTCTTGGTCGTTATATATAAAAAGCTTTTTTTGTTGAAATTTTTTTAATACTAGATATAACAATTTTTACATTTAAAGCTGAACTAAGAACATAGTGCGTTACTGTCACGTATGAAAACCGAGATTTGTAAAGTACAGTTCATGGTTATTATTCAGATGTTTCTTGAACAATATATCCTAATCGTTTTAAAAATGGGAAATTGAGTATTTAAATAAGTTAAAATATAAAATGTTGTACTTTATTATCACTGAAATATTGTGATAATAGTGATTCTTCAGTCCTGAATTCTTCATTTCCTTACTTGTAAGTATAACGAACAATTTTTGCAAGATTGAATTAATGAGGAGAATAAAGGTGAAAAATGCGCAATTGATCTTTAAATTTGCCCAAGACCTCCAAATTTTGAAATACAAACATTCGAATTGCACCCAGCAGTTTTTTGAGCTAGAACACATTAATTAAGAGGTCTTAAAGCTCAGAGGTGTCCAGTTGGAAGACTCCTGAGCCTTTATTTTTTATGGTATTTTATACTTTCTAAACCACCCTGTGAATCAGCCCCCTCCTTCCAAAATAGTTTTCTATATAACCACTGCCCTGTGCTGATTGCTTCTCAAGGCAAACACTTAACCAATTTAAGTTTTAGACACTTTAATAATCCATATTTAATAAACGTAAAGTAACATTTACTTCCAGTGCTAAAATATGAACACAAATTTATAACTAAACTTAGAATAGTAACTGTAGTATCTACTTGCGGCTGTGTTGATCGAATAAAAGTAAGCATAATGGAGTTCGGTGTAGCATTAAAAAAACGGACATACGACAATCATTGGTAGTAAATCAGCGATTGTTTCCTGTAGCATTGGTAGTCATTATACACGTTTGTAAACATTGGTGGGTATGAAAACCTTAGTAAATAAATAAAGTTTCAGATAGTTTTAAATATATACAACCTTCATTTACTTGAAACAAATCTACGAAGAACATTAAAATTTAAATTAATCCATCTGACATTTAATTTTAGCCAACAAAGATTGGATGCCTCCCCCTCTCTGTCTTCTTTTCTCCTACCAACAATCAGACGCCCACCTCCCTTGGAGCTCTCGTCAGTTTTTCCATCCGTTAAGTCGGAGTTAGCTTTGCTCTTCAATTACAAAAACTTGTAATTGTAATAATTCCGAAATAGGAAATACCGTACGTTTCGTTATGACAGACTTTTTTTACGGAAATGAGCATCGGCATTACGCATACAGTTCGTAAATAAAAGTTTCAGTAAATTCTGACCTAGTTAGTTATGAAGTTTTTGGAGGCTCATCCGACAGAAACTTATGAGGGCCTTTTTCCTGAAAGGATTTTAAAATATGGAACTTGGGTGTTAAATTTTTGGGCATGTGAAGTTAATACTAGTGTTCTCTTTAACGAATAATCTTTAATTAAACAATCTAATTGCCCATTAATTTTCTTTACAGTTTGCCCGTAAGCTGTTCCCTTCTTCTTCCGTCGTTTAGTGGTTTCAATTACTTGAAAACGTCAACGTTTCGAGGTTAATACGCGCCTCAATGTGTCGGGAGAGGAACACATACGTGTGAAACAGCACGGACTGCACGCACGCTCGGCAAGCAGTAAAACAACTGTCTATTTCTAGCACGCGTACGGCAAGTAATGAGCGAGTTTTAATAGACACTCACAGCCACTTACTTCATAGTAAGAAAAAACTTTCGTCGTGAGAGCCTTTTCAGGCATTTTTATTTTGAACCACTGCTATTTATATCAACTTAAAAAAGTTATTATCGTTAGTTGTCGGATTTGTAACCCCAGCACTTCATTAAAATAAAATCATAACAAAAAAATTATATTAACAACCGTGCAGAGAAAGGTTATGTTTTGTGTTATAGTGTTGCGGTCTTTGACCCGTTTTTTCTTACTCTGTGGTGACGAAACGTAATCTTATATTATGTAACAGTGTCTAATTAAAGACGCAATGCAACAAATAAATGTTTCTTATATGCAATTACAGCACTGCCCTGACAATCGCCGATTGTGTTAACATGCATTGATAAATTTATCAATTGTTATTACATCAAGTTAATTTTATCACATTTGTGAGGTTTATTAAAACTGTGTTATAAAGAAAATGAGTCCCAGTACGATGTGCCTATGAAATTTTAAACACAACATAAATAAATAGTATACTAACTTAAAATCTCATTCCACTTATTTATTATGTCACAATTATGTTGTGTTTAGGAGTCTATAATTCTTCAGGAGCCACGAATGTTTAGAAGGAATGCTTAACAAAATGGCTCAGTACACATCTTTAGTAGCAGTTGTATCATAAAACTATTGAAAGTTAAATTTAAAGCTATTTTTGAAGTTCTACTTACAAATGACTCAAAAGAATCGGATAGTATGACGCTGATAAAATTTGACATCTAGGTCTTATTTTTCAATATTTTTGCTTTTTATAACTACGCTTTTATAATGACATGGAAAACCATGATTTTTACAAAACATACATGTACCGGGGTTTATGAAAAGTTTATGTTTTCAAAAAACACTTGTGATTTATATAATGTTCAGCCCTTCTAAGCTAGAGCATCACATCAATTACTAGACAGATTTAACACAAACGTTTCTGAATTCATTTACATTTTTTAAATTAAGTTTTAATGCGATTGAAACTGTTACAAAAGATCCAACATGGATGGAATTTGTAATATGGGCACCAATAAAATCGTATTTAATAACTGTTAGTTCAAGCTGATGTTCTTCCGCAGCGGCTCAAAAACCGGAGAGGTGGGGAGCTTGGAAAAAAAGCGTATTCCGATAAACCACCGGCTGGCAAGGTAGGGTTATGGGCAAAGCCGGTGTGTTCCCAATCCAGTCCGGAAGTCTGTGAAACAGAGATACTGGCAAAACTAGTGTTTCCTTATTCAGTCATGAAGCAAATGGAGAGAATTGCTAACAAAGTCAGTAGGTCTATATCCCCGTTGCTGCCTTTTGGCTAGCGAAGGAGGGTTATCGAGAAAGTTAGTCTGTATCCAATCCAGCATACATCGAGTTCCGTTCTGAGAATGATAAGACAAAGTAGCAGATAAATCCAGTGGATACCTAAAGCTGAAGAGTTACAGGATATGCCACTATATTTTCAATGCCCTAATGTTAATGTGACACAATGGCCGGTGAAGTCATTCTATTCTCAATGCTACTATTTCTGGTACAGTTTAAAAGGACCCGAACCCGGCCTTTTTGAAATCGTTTTGTTGTCCGTCCGTCTGTGAGATAACTCTGGTTATAAAGGTGCAAGGTTGATCTTGATTTAAGGAAGAGCCCATTGATTTGTGGTCTAAGGTCAAAAGGGCTGTCCGTCCGTATGTATGTTAGTCTGTCTGTCCGTCCGTGTGATAAATCTTGATATAAAGGCACACAAGTACATGATTCATCTTGGTCCAAGGAAGAACACTACTGATTTGTAGTCTAAGGTTAAATGGTAGTCCGTCCGTATGTGTGTCAGTATGTCCTTCCGTCTATGCGATAACTCTGAATAGAAATATCCTGTAGACTTGAAACTCGGTACGTAGTTTCCTCTTTGTCTAAGAAAGAGCTCTATTATTTTAGGATAAAAAAATAAAAAGACAATCCGTCCGTTTGTCTGGTCCTTCAATACTCCGTTATAACGGTTTACTTGATTTCTAAACGATCCAAGCGTCTCGGTTTGTAAAAAAAGTAAGCTAGTATTTAATTTTCGATTTTGTTCATCTTGAATGGATTACACATCGAAGGGATTTAAAGACGATGTAAGGAGTTACTCCGAATTTTCTCCATTTTGGGCGGATGTTAACTTTTAAAGCATGCATATTTAATGATACATAAGGTGTTAAATAGTGAACTAGTAGAAGAAGTAATGGATTAAGAATAGTTATATTTTCTACAGCAGTGGATAGATGAGGGATAAACAGAAGGAAGGGAATAAAGATTTATACAATCGATCAGCTACACATTTTGGTTATTATTTTTGTAATGGAATGAAAAACGATATGATATCGCCGATATGATTATTATTTTATACAATCGATCAGCTATACATTTTGGTTATTATTTTTGTAATGGAATCAAAAACGATATGATATCGCCGATATGATTATTATACATGCTATCACAACATTCTGTATGTTCTTTGTTTGAAGTTGGTTATTGACGATGGCAGGTTTGAAAGGATAACAGGATATCGGATATTTGCCATCGTTATATGTTACAAAAGGTATAACACAACGTTACAAGGTTTAGAATCTATACTCTTCGCCAGGTGGGGAGGGAGGGGTATACGAGTACATACAAAAATAAAGTTCGTGTAAGTAGGTACTCGGGACTTGTACAGGTATTCTGTCCAGTGACGTCTGGACTGGACTCCTAAAAGCTTTCGAGTATGTGTACCCTTTCCTTTCCTTTATTTTATTCTTTGTGATCTTTATTTTTATGTGTATTAATCCACCTCCTGACGAAGAGGATAGATTCTATTCCTCGAAACGTTGCGTTATACCTTTTATCACATACAACGATGGCATTCTGTATGTGTGTTGCAGTTCGCATTCACACAAATTGTTAACCTTTTGGTAAAATACAGTGCTTGCCGTGCAAACCATAGAAAACTAAAAAATTATACTTTTTGCTTCACTTTTATAACAATCCTCAATAAGGGAATGCCATTTTTATGTTCATTAATTGTATTGTATTCTTCGACTTGAAGAACTGTTTCTTGATGCCATCAAAGATAAATTTAATTATACCTGTTGATAATTCTCAGCAAAATCGATGCGTACGGTATATTAATTTTAAGAAATAATTCCATTTTTATTCGTAATCACACGCATACACAGAAACATCATCAGTAGGTACAATGTTTGTCACCTGGACAAAGTTCATTTGAGTCAATTCAAAATCCAATATCTTCGTAATTATTTATAAAACTCGACCTGTAATTGAGGAGAGGATGAGTAAGGAGGGGGAGGGGGAGGGCTGGAAGTAACAGTCTCCTTTGTCCTGCCGCCACGTCTTATCAATATTTCAATATTACAAGCACGTCATCTTTCAAGTGCAACTGCAACATCATCCTCGTACTAAAGCGAGGGTAATCTCGTATTAAACTGAATGGTCGTACAAACTTACCACTCTTAAGTTTAAAATGTTATTTGTATGCTAGCCGTCCTAGTCTATAACCTATTTGGTTATAGTATAGGAGACGAGAACCAATTTGCCTCGTTTAAACGCAGAAAGAAATTATCGTCAGCCGTGTTAGTTTTGGTGAAGGTCACAATTAGAGGGTATTCAAGGGTTAATATAGTCATATTTTTCTTACTTTTACACTTCTAAAACTTACCGCCAGGCTCATAAATAATACTTATATCACCGTCTAACAACTAGATCAAGATAGTCTAGTTGACGTGATAGTCATCATCACTTTCAGTCAAATAGTTGATGACTTAGAATTTAAAAAATAGGTTTTGATTAAGGCAAATCTCGATAAGGCTAGTAGTTACTAGGACTAGTCAATAAAACTCGCTGTCCCGTCGATGGTAGTCCTAGTACTGGCCGCCGGATGTTGCTGTAAACCATCGTTTCTGTGAGACTTCAGTGTTTTGTATTTTTCGTGGTTAGAACTTTACAACAAATTTATTTCGTTAAAAATTAAAGAAAGCTTGTTGGTGAACATATAGTACACTGCAATGCACGTTGGTTAATTAATAGAGGAAGGAATCCTACATCTTGGATCATACCAACAGTTATGATAGTTGATAATATATTTTTATCTGATTTTTATCGTGTAACGAAAATAAAAACTTCACATGAAGTTTGTCTTTGGCGATGGAAGGATTGTAACGGAAACAGGATTTTTCCGGTTATTTGCCATCGTTCAGTGATACAATACGATCAGTAACACTACGTTTCGAGATATACAATCTGATCTCTTCTTCGGGTACGTGACTAAACTAATGCATGACTAGATGTATGATCTAGATGTTTGTCATGCATTGTTTTAGTCATTTACCTAAAGAAGAGATCGGATTGCAGGTGTCGAAACGTAGTCTTGCTGATTGTATTGCGCCACTGAACGATGGAAAATTTCCGGAAAAATCCTGTTTCCTTCAAAAACTTTACACTCATATCGGACAGTTTCGGAAAATTTTTGGTGGTCTTAAAGTTGGCATCCCGGTCTATTTATAAAAATTAGTCTTGCTATGTCGGATCTTCAAGCGAATCGACCAGATTGGAGATTAAATCCTGAATAAAAGGTATTTTTGTGATTTTGTGACAACATTTTGTATTTTTAAGGGTAATATTAAATTATAAAGTCTTTGCTCACAGCGTTTTGAATTATATGCTCTACCATTTTTATAAAGTATGAATAATTCATCACTGCGTGTATACCTCAAGTAAACGTTACTTCATGTAGCCTATACTACAGAACTGCGTTGTATTCCTGCTCTCCTGATACCCAGTCGTACAGCAAAAGTTCCTAACCCGTTTCTTCGTGGTTTACTGAACGTAATTCATTATACAACTTGATTTGACCATGGAGGATCCTGTTCACCTTAATCCTACGACTAAACAAACATTTCCTTGAATTAAATTTGGCTTGGAATATGTCAGAACAGAACGTAAGGGAACTACTTAAAGGCAATTATTTGGAATAAATGTGAAAAATACGTAATGAATGAAACAAATGAATACTTGTTTATATTTCAGAATATAGCAAGCACTATATAGAAATTAAACAATTTTACTGTTACAATGGATAATTGTATGGACAAATAAACCAGACAGCTTCAAACCTGTAACATATCCTGCAATAAGAATGACATTTTCAATTGATATTTCTGTACAGGTAAACAACTTCATTATTCTAAGAAAGATCTATTTGCAAAACTGATCTTTCCTTCTTTTTTAGTAGCTATCCCATACCTTGGTTTTAATACATTTTAGATTCTAAAATCGAAACATCAGAGTTAAAGCTATATGAAATGCCAATCTACTGTGAATTTATCACTATAATATTAATCAGTATTTGCCAGTTTTCGATCGCAGAGGCACTGAATAAATAAATATCCGAAAAATGTGTATTCGGCGGTGATATAGAATACAGTAGTGGAAAACATGATAGCATAATATTTTTAATGTTCAGGTACATTACATTTTTCAAATATAAACCCATTATACTAAAAACATTCAATTGCATTTTGATTCAAAATGAAAACTATCATTTGTAACTTTTGAGGCACAACTCTCTTGTAAAATGGTTTCGATATTCTCGAGTACCTAGCTAATTTGTTAGAAGCCATATATATTTAATCACACTTGTAAGATATCTTTTTTAGAATATTGTGTTAAACTTAATATTTTACTAGTAGTTTTTAAAACCAAAATTTGTACGAAAGAAAACATTAAGGTAGTTAGGAGTTATTAAAAAGTTAAATTTACAAACCTAATCCAAAATTTTACTTACTGCAAGTTATAGTCCATATAATAATTTGAACTATTGTATTTTCTCCAACATTGAAATTCTATATTTTATACCTCTGAATAAAACTTTGTGGAAGTGCAGTCTGTCATATTTTAAAAAATCTGTGATTTCACACAAATAATCTAATATGGAAATCAAGCAATACAAAAACGTTTTATTATCAGTTCCCAATTTATGTCCAACTAATATGTAAAACAATATTTATATTTTATTTTTATAGTTTCGTAATAGTTATAATTAATGTTAACGTTTTATTATTCATACGACTTATAACTGGTAAAGTTTAAAGCGATATATTCCTTACATTTTCAATTTTATTTTTAAATTCCTAACTAATAAGATCCATAGAAATTTTACAGCTACCAAGTTTACAGACATATTTCTGTAAAACTTGGATAACTCCAATATTTAGATTCGATTGAACTTTTATCTCGGACTCTTGACACTTTAATTCAACTAGATATGAGTACGACACACCAAGTGTCATGATTTGCTGAGATGGCACGCAAAATTTCAAGTCCATAATCTCATTCATTCTCAATATGTTCTATGGAGAGGCATAAAAAACATTGTTACATCTCCCGGCAGACAAAGAGATTGTGTCAGCTACTAAGTAGGCGTAATAGGCTTCAATAACGCTCAGCAAAATCCATGATTGGTTCTGCACGGCCAAAAATCCCCATTGCCTATTTAGTAAATTAAGTTTCAAACAAAATTTAAAGTCTACAGATAAAATATTTCTCGAAATATTACTACATGGTACAAACAAATGTTTTGTTCATTAAGTTGGGATTGCGAAACCTAAAAAAAAATAAATATTAAGATTTACATAACTAACAATTAATTAAAAATTTCTATTCTATCCTACTAAAGATGAATAATTAAATAAATATAAAAAGCAATCTTTTTTCAATATACATAAGATATGTTTATACAATACATAATTTCACACACTGAATTTCAGTTCAGCTCAAACATCAATTCATTGCTAAAACCCAGTAAATTGGAAAAAAATATAGCATTCAGTTTAATTGCATAATGCTAACAACCTAACTGTAAAGCAAGCAATTTCAAAATTCTCAAAATACAAAATATTTTGTGGCTTTTTATTTTATGTAAATCTACTCTACATTTTAAAAGGCACTATTTACTTGTGTGTTTATTTGTTGGCAATTCATTCAGATACACGGTATTTATATCTGTGACATGAACGTGTTTTTGAGTAAACTTATTTTCAAGTCTTAAATTACAGTTTTATTTTTATTTAATAATTTTAACCAAAACAGCATCCATTCAAAATACCAAATATAGTCCTAAGCTATTGACAACGAAAATGTCATGTTCTGAACGTGAAAATGACAATCAGCCATCGACTCAGGCGAAGTATAGTGGCTCAAAACGCAACTAAACGTTGTAATGGCTGGCGTCGTGAAGTGCAGTGAAGTTGGTAGTGACAAGCTGTCCGGATTTATCCGCATTTTTGCCCTAATTTGGGACTTGTAGTGGTTAGATAGTGATTACTTAGTGTCATTTATGAGTGAAGAAAGGTAAGTTCAATTAAGACATGGCTGCCATTAATGATTGTATGGAAAGCTTCGATTTGACGGATGGATGCAACACGAAAAACAATCTCGATTCTAGTGATGTACCAGTGCTACCTAGCGGCGAACATATGAACAATTCTTCAATTTTAAAATCCAGCGGGAACGAGAATGTGGACACCGAACCGTGTGAAAGGAGAAAGAAAACGAGAAGAGGAAAGCCTAAACGGAAAAATCCCTACAATAAAGAGGGAAATGAAACAAGAAAGGCAGGTAACAGATCTAAAAACCGCCCTCGATTCGCCCATCGACATGCAGATGCCCCTTATAACACAAATGAATTCCTAATGGAAGATCATAATACTTTTGTAAAAGTGAACTCTCCTCCAGCAGTTTCAACTTCTGTTGGGAATTCTAGGCCTCCTAGAGTTAGAGACCCCAGCTTTACTAGTGTTGATTCAGATGAGGACCATTTCTACTCCTCCCCTGAAGATGAAGAAGAATTTTTAACAAAGGAATTTTCTAATACTTACCAAGATCTTCACGTGGAAACTCTGCAAGGCATGACGAAGTCCGAACTGATTCAACAAGTTTTACAGCTTGAAGAAAAAGTTGATGGCCTAGAAAAAAGATTAGGAAATCGGCCAAAAAGTGAAAAGGATCAGTATGATAAATTGAAAAACTCAGTTGATACTTCTAGTGAAGATTGTGATAAAACATCAGACAAAATTAAACAGTTTCAAATAGAAATTGGAAGGTTACGGTTAGAAAACGAAAAATTACAATTAGAAAATGAAATTTTACGGAGACGCAACCGCTCATCATCTGTTAGTTCTGTTGATTCTGAAAGAGATAGTACCTCATCTTCATCTCCTAGTAGTGTTAGTGAACTGTCTGATAAGGAAGAACTTATTGAGGCTGATGTCAATGAAGATATGGATGATTCGAGAGGAAAGTGTAGTGTGCCTGATGAATTCATCGACACTGATGTTGCCATGAAAGAAAAAGAAGTGTAAAGTGACAAAAAACTGTTCATCTAGTGTTAATACCGAAATACTGCTGTTGAGTTTTTCATGTGTCTTTTTAAAACTAAAATGGGCTAGGTTTTGTTAAATTGTACTCTACAGTGTTAGGCTACTACTTGAAACCAATAACTGAATTGAAAAATAGAAATGCTTCAATATATAGGTAAGGTTGAATATTATGTATATTTTTTATAAATCTATTTTATAGGTTTACTTAATCCCTTACACTGCCAATGTCAGTAATATTAGATGTCGGCAATCTAAGCAAACTTTGTTACAAATCCGGTTCTGAAGACATTTGAAAAAGAAATCATAAAAGGTATTAAAAGTCATATAGCGATTATTTAAAATAAACATCATTGAGAGATAAATACTTTAAACAAATAATGTAATAATACTTTCATCAAGAAATCCACATAAGCTTCTGTGTGCAAATGCAGAAAGGGTTGCGCACTAGTGTGACCGACCCTCTTTAAAGCTGCTGAGTATTTTGAATTCTGAATTATAAAAATGTTTATAATTTTATTTAAATTGGTTTGCTTCAAATGATAAGTTCATTACAATTAGTCTACATTTCTTATTTTACATAAAATTTTTAAGTTACTGTTAATTCATGATTAAACTGTATTTTAAGCTGCTTACAGCAAGACGATAGCAATGAATTTTAATAAAATCCAGAACATTTTTTTAACGGATCTTAAAATGAATGGTACTTTTTCCATGTTTAAAATTTGTTTAGCCTTATGACAATGGTTAATTTGAAAGGATAATAAGATTTCGGCATTTGCCATTGTTGTATATTACAAAAAAGAACACTATTTGTTTGGTCTGTTTAAGCTTGAGAAGCACAGTTTTATGTTGTGTCCACGACTGAATTACTTACTTAAATAAAAGATTGTCATCTTTATGTGAATGCCATATTTTTATTTATGAATTATTACAAATTTTGCTACTTCTTCCAAAACAAATAATTACACTCATATTATAACTAATATATCGTTTAAGCCTATACATATTCACAATACAATATTTAAGCCTACAACACAGTCTTCAGGTTAAGTGTAACAAAGTGCCATGTGGCCCTAACTTTTGCCTGTTTAAGAATTCTTAATTTAATTTTACAGTCTATCAATAAAACATTCATTCAGAGGTTTTAGAGCTTTCCAAAAGTTAGAGATGGATTGATAATTTTTCAATTGTTTAATTTAAAAGAATTAAACAGCACATGATTATACATGATTACAGAATATATAAAACTTCTTTCTTGTATAATTGGCTCTGACACCCTTTACTTTCTCAGGAGGTCATCCTGTGTGCTAAACTATAATGTAAGCTCAGACCAAGTCATAGTATGTCATTTTAAAGCTTACCATATAAAAAGTTATAAAAAAGGGATTACAAAGTGTAAAATATAGTGCAGGGTTAGTAACTTGTCACTTTTTAAAGTCTCTCTGTATTAGAAAACTGTCAATTTTGAAAATGCATTTTTTTTATAATCGGACAAAGTACAAAAATACCAAATTTTTTTAAAGAGGTTTGGACCTGGGTAATAGGGGAGGGGGAGGCCATTTCTGTGTATTTCGTATGAAAAGAAATGTTGGTGGTTGTAGACACACTAAGTTATACATTTTTATAGCTATTAATAAAAGAATATCTTTTGTCACTTAAAACATGATACCTGTTTTCTACAATTTTCAGTATAGAAAATGTTTCTATATCATTCTAAATCATCTGTAATTATTATCATGTAGTGTAATCTGGGATTATGCAGTATTTTAATTTGACACAGATAGTGTTAACACAGTCTTGCTTTAGTTTGATAAGGCTTTATTTAGTGTGTTGTCATATCTTTTGTTTTTAAAAATTTAAATATTTTGGTTATTTTATAAGTTTTGTAATCATGATTCTTCTATATGATACCGGCCATTATTATCGTAACACATTAAAAATGCTTATACAAAAAAGTGGGGAAGTGTAAAATTTTAGAACAGTGGTTTTTTTCAAAGAAGATTTGATAAGGACGCTTGGTGAAAAGTGGGGGAAAACCACGTAGTGGCTAATTTTGCTGACTAATAATAATAACTCTTCTTGTTATATTATAAACTAAATGTAAGCAAAAAGTACAGTCAAGTTTTGTAAACATGAACCTTGGCAGAATATTAAAACTTAAATTTTATCTGATAAATAATCTTATGTTAAGACCAAGTAGCATTCAGATTAAACATAATAAAGGCTCAGTTCAACTTTGCAAAGATAATTAGAGTTAAAATTAAGAATGTGGTATATAGGTTTTTTGTTTTTATCCTTTTCAATGAGAAATATTCCAAAAAGTTTATTATAAGATTTGACATTTGTAGAAATTGGTTGGTAAAACTTTTTGACAGTGGTGAATCATTGATCGTACAACAATTATATATTTTAACTATATATTAACTGTGTATACAATATTTAATATACATTAATATTTTATTTGTTCCTACTTTATCTATGAAAACACTGATCAATGTCTGTAATGTTCATTAACATTAAAGATTGGTTTTCCTCAACTAACAACTTTCTAAAATATCTAGATTTACTTATACAATTAATTTATCTTTATCACCTTCATATTTCACTAGTAAGAAATAAATCATACTAATTATTTTCATATTTGTTTTTAAAACATTAGAACACAATGGTAGCGGATGTAAATAACAGAACAAATCTCTCATCACCTATTTAGTGATAAACATCCATATAGTGAGAGTTGTTTGTACCTAGACATTCATCAAACCTGACTGTACAAAGGTCAACTAATTTATAATAAATAACCATTAATTTAAACTAAGAACATTCTTGTATACTTAATGATTAATTAATGTGTTGTTTCAAATTCTTTGTATTAATTGTGGAAAAAACTAAGATGTAGGTTTATTTACCATTTGTAAAAGTTATAATCTGTTTTATTTTAATTTCTTGTTGTGTTAAATATAAACCACATTTCATGCCACCCTAATAGCGCCCCTTAGATTTCAGTACAATAACCTTATCTTATGGAAGCACCTGAAATCTTAAATAATGTTTCATTGCCTGTAACTGACCAACTACACATTTCTTTATGATTATATGAACTCTTTTTCCTTGTTTTTATTTTATTTTTTATTACTTTAGTGTTGTTTTCAATGTCAATAGTATTAAAAAAGTATTTATACTTAATAGAAAGCTGTTCAAATCCATTAGAACATCTTTATTGATTTCTCTGGTTATTGAACCCAAGCCCTCTCGATTAGAGAGTAGCAGCCTTACCCCTGGCCTATGGTGAAGGGCTAATTTTAGGTCTGTGGTTAAAATTGTGTACCTTATCATTACTTTTATGGCTACTAATATGTACTATTAACTTGGACATTATTTTTAGGTTAGACATTTTCTGGAAATTTCTGCATTAAACTCTACTGATAGATGTGTGATTTGAAACTGCAACAAGTGCACTTGGTCCATTTCATACATGAAAGGTATAGTACACAGCTTATCATGGTTGATGAATTTATAATAGAATAGGAAAGGTTCTTTATTGTGGTGAAATTTGGGTCACACAGGCCTATCTTTCATGTAACCTCAAACAATAATGATCTAAAATAAATACGAACAACTTAATTTATTTTAAAGTTAAATATAAAACAATATACATAACTAATTATAATAAAGAACAAAAATCAATTAAAATTTAGCTTTCTGCATGAACTTTTTCATTCACGAGGTCTGTTTGAAAAGTATCTGACATGCATTCATATCTTCACGCTAGAGCGCCTCTGCGAGGTATGAGAGTAACTAGTAGTCCCTCACAAACTACCTGGATGCTGTAGTTTCTGGCTGAATACCTTGGGTCAAGGTGTATTTGTCTCATGTGATTTTTTCTGTTCGTCGCATTTGTGCACTGTTAAAAATGACAAAAAGAACTGATTAACGAATTTGCATCAAGTTTTGCTTCAATTTCAAAAAGAGTTGTAGTGAGACGATTGAAATAATACTGAAGGCCTTTGGGGATGAAAATATGAGCACAACAAAGAAAAAAAATAATACAGGCAGTTTAAAAATGGCCGTACATCTGTTGACAATGACCCTCGTTCTGCCCGACCTTCACTGACAACAACACTGAAAACATCGAACATGTACAAGTAGCGATTGACAATTCGTGAAGTAGAAATAATCTCAGAATAAAAAAATTATTGTTTGGGAAATTAGAGTGGAAGAGTCCAGATTAGCAACGACCAAAAACGCACATCAAATTCAGAGTCATGTCGAGTCAATGCTGACTATTTTTTTCAATTGTGAGGGTGTTGTGCTCTACAAATTTATTCCAAAAGGTCAGACGATCAACAAAGAATAGTACTTTGCAGTCTTGAAAGGATTGCATCATACCGTGAGAAGAAAACGACCACGTTTCTGGTAAAACGGTGACTAGCTTCTTCTCCACGATAATGCTCCAGTGCAGTAATTTTTGACCAAACACAAGTTGCACAGCTTCACCAGCCTCTGTACATTCTCGACATAGCTCCCTGCGACTTCTGTATGTTTTCCCAAAATTGAAAATGACACTCAAAGGGAAGTGTTTCAATGAAATCGAGACGATTCAAAGTAAATTGACGTGCAAGCTGAGGGCTATTCCAAAATCTATGTTCATGTACTGCTTTAAGATGTGGGGGCATCGCTGGGAATATGTGGTTTAATCAAATGGGGACTACTTTGAAAGATGCCATGGCCCGGATGACAAAAAATAGCACCAATATAAAGATATGAACGCAGGTTGGATACTTTTCTGACAGACCTCATATTAAAAAATTAACATAAGCACCAAGTTTTATTTAATGGAAAGACCAGAGCAGACTTGTGGGAAAAGAACGGGTTCTATGAGATTTATTAAAGATTTTTTATTTAGGTGGATAGATAGCAAAGAGGATTTTCTATAATAGGGTTATTGAAATTTGGTCTGCACCTGTAGGTTGTGGCATCAGATCGTATGGAGTGATTGCTTTTAGTACATCAGTCTGTAATACAGATAAGTCTTACAGAACGAAATCTGTTTCCATTTAATGACTCAAACAGGTAGATCTGCTGGGTACAGATCTGCTTTTTGAAGATTGTGAAAATGATAACAAATTACCATTTAAAATGAAGAGGAATATTAAGTGAGATAGTGGATAGTTCTTTAGCAGAACCAAATGTTTTGACACTACACCACAGGGCAGTTATAGTTTCATTTCCATCAGAAAATTGATGGTTGATATATAACAACCAGGAGTTGAAAATATTTGTTTTCTTGGTTATGAAGCCATGAGTTCTAATTTATTATATCAATATCACTGGACCTCCTAGTCCTACAAAACACCATTTAGCCCTAAGGACAGTGATATCATATAATTTATAGTATGAGCAAGGGGATTGAGAACTTCTTATTTTCTTGCCTAGTAACATATGTAAATGTAGTAAGTAAATTTGTTAAATATTATTTGTAGAACATCAATAAAAAAATTGTAATCTTGAAATGTAACTCTCACACTGTGGCTCTATAATTTTTTAAAATCCGTGGTTTCACATGTAAAAATCCTGATTATTATTTCATTTTCCAAATTTGTTATAGCTTTACATACAACTGTTATTGTAAATTTTGGATATGACAAAAGTGTATTAAGAAGTCCTAGTGTTATAACAATTAATTCAAATGAAGATTATTTATTTCCTTTTTATGTTTTCCCAGTCTAATTGTTAGAAAATTCTGAGATCTAATTCATGCAGTAATCATGAATATAAATATTAAGGTACTCTTTTTGTTGTTTCTTAGGTTTAGACTGTAAGGAATTCATTGATTTTTTCAGAGCTGTAGTATTTTCATTGTTTTAATGGTATGAATCTAGTTCTTTTAAGGCTGTACTAGTGGCCATTTTTGTTTTAGCCCCATAAAAATATTAAACACTCACAACCAAATTTGGCTGTAAAAATGTGGGAAATTTTTTATTTTAAGGATACGATCAATATACAACCAAATATTTTAAAGTTATTTCAATATTTTTATTGATCATTAAGACCAATTATTATTGTTAATATTATTTTATAAGTACAGTTCTTTAATACTTTTAGTTTGATGAAGAGTTTTTAAGAATTTTGTATTTTTAAGACTGGTAATTTAGTTTTCTACAAAAAAATGCCCACTTTAAACCATTCAGCTAAGTAATAAGTGTGCTAGATGTACGCAACTAGAACAATGTGTAGAGCACAAGACTTTTGTGCAAAATGGCACCCAGTCAGCCTGGGTAGAGCCGGGTCTGTACAGAACCAAATATTGTCGATGCCAAAGGGTTAACATTGATCTTATGGAGTACTTCTGATGCTATTTGCATTTAAAGTAGGTACTGCTTATATGAAACTGTATTTCAGCTTCAATTATGATTGTCTTAGGAACTATTATCATCTTTTATCTTTTATTTAAACGTTCTTTGCTTGTAGGTGTCCATGGTTTCAGAAGATTGTGGCAGCAGTTCAGTTGTACAGAGACGCAGCATATACAGTCATACATCGTTTTGTCTATATGTTGGATGGAAAAATATGTCTGTGTCTTTTCTATCCTACTATCAGTAAAAAATGTTGTAAGAGAATCTCATTTTATTGTTAGCAGGCCAACAAGAACAATGTTTAAGTTTTGACATTTGTTTAAAGTAGTAGTTATTAAAAACCGTGTTTACGCAGTATGTATTTCAAAACCCACCATTATACGTTAGTTATAAAGGATAACCACCAATAATTTTATTATTGTTAAATTGTATGTAGTTTGTTTTTAAGTTGGTAAAAGTACTATTTAAACCATAATCGGATATTAAATTTAAATAACTTTATTAGTCATGGAAATGTTACAATTTAAATAGTGTCATGAATATTGTTTTACCATTGACGAATACTTGTATCGTTTCATAAAAAATAATTAATCAAAATTTTTGAAGAACTAGGCTCTCTTTTTTTATACAATTATTTCTGTTGTGTTTTATAAGATGTGTTTGTAGATAGTGTAATTTTATCTAAATTTGAGTCTGTGATTTTGTGTACAACAAAAAATTAGTGTAAAATGTAAATTTTGTAAATCTTTTCAGATATTTCTTTCCCTTTTAACTAACTTAATGATACAGTTTGTTATATACACTGGTGTATATTATAGAATCATTGGTCTATTTTAGTTTTCAGTTTATAACCTTTTATTGATTGACCAATGTAATCTAGGAGATTTTTATTGCAGAACACCAATTTTCACTAAACATTGTCATGAAGAGCACAATTGTAATTAGAAATGTAAAAAGAAATGTTTTAACATACATAAAAGCTTTATTGGTGTGAAACTATACAATTGTATAAATGTATGTTTTACAATGTTGAAATATTTATTTTTGTTCTTGAGGTTCTATGCTACTTACTGAATAACACAAAAGGTTATGTGTGTTCTTTTACACTTCTTATGATTCCAAAATGTACATAGAGGCTAAACACTTGTTGTTTGTAGATTTGTAGAGTATTGTAATTAATTGTAAATCTTAAATGTTTCCAGATTTATAAACATATATGTAAAGATAAACAGATTTTAAGATTACACTAAGTTAGGCATGTAAGCTAATAGTTTTAATGATAAAGAATTGGAAAATTTTAACATGCACATCTGTTTTACAAGTATTATTATTACTTTATGTCTCTGTTTAGGTTCAGGACCCTTGTTTTTTAGCAGATAAGTTCCTCTCCACATAATGTTCATTAGTTTCGCTTAGCAGTTTGTTCATTACGACACAGTTTATAGACTCAGCTTTGTAAATATTGATATTATAATGTGCTATTTTTGTATGGCTATTAAACAGCAGCATGAAGATGCAGTATAAAATTAGAATTAGTTAACAAGTTTTTTTTATTGAAACTTTACTTTCTAAGTACTGGGTATTTTTGCATGACTTTCTCTGAGCAAATGGTGAGAAGAGATTAAAGAAAGTTAAAAATATGAACTCTATGGATATTTTGTTTTTAATTTTGGACTGAATATAGTGCATAAATACTTGTTATGTATTAGTGCTGTTAAAGTATGCTCCCAACAGATACGCACACATTTTGCCCAAAAAAGAAGCATCTTTTTATTATTATTGCAAGAAATAACCCATAAACTGAACCAGGAAAGCCAAAAACATAAGAAATACAAAAACTAAAAAAATATTTTTACTTAAATTTAAAGGTAATGCTTTGACTAGTAAAGTATTTTTCCTGTATAGCCTTGTTAATTCTCTGTGTTTTTATGTAGGTAATTATGCAAATGTAATTTTCCTATAATTTATATAAAGTAATTGAATGTAAAAAATGAAATGAAATTAAAGAATGAAAGGGTTTTTAACATATGATTTATACTTTAATTAGTCATTAGCGTGCATAAAATACAAATTGTAAAATTTAAAACAATGAATGAAAGATGGTTAAATTTTCTTAGCAAATTTTAACTTTCAACTTAGTAATATTGAAAAGTATGATAAAGCTTGCTTTCTTGAAATGAAAGTTTATTCAAGAGTTGAAAATAATCGGTGTTACAGATTTGTATTCAGTCAGTCAAAAATACATCTATAAAAGCTTTCTTCAGTATGTTATAAATATCACTTTCTCACAATGTGTGGCAGTATTAAACACCTTTTCCAATTGGCCAGTATAAGGTTTCTTCCTGATTTAGCTTACACAATTCAGTATTTTGTTTGTAGGTGTGTACTTGCAAGCATTTGTTTAACATAGTTTCAGTTACATTATTTATTGCCCAGTTGTCATATATGACAATAAGTGTACAAGTATCATTTAGGCTATATTTTTCATTAATAGTTTGTGTAAGAATTATCGTTATCATTATATAATATATCATGTTTCAGGATTTCAGTCACCAGTATTAAAATGGTTAAAGCTGTTTATTATTTTTCTGTACACTGTTGGCTTGATTACTTATCCGTTAAAAATGATTTAATTGATTATTTTCCATTTTCCTTAATTATTTGCATTTGTCTGGTAGAGCTATAAATAAGTATTTTAAGCTTTCAAAATATTATTCCTCAAATTTGTAATATAATCAAATTGCATTATAATAAATGATGGATGCCAGTGTTTCTCTCAAAATATAATGTAATATAATTGCTATATTTAAACTGGCAGAATAAAAACACGGGATATGTAGACATATTCCTGAATACGATTTTTTTTAAAGTAGAGGCCGATTCTCTTTCAAGGAATTTTCTGTCTCCGCGCTCATAAGCCACTGGACTGTGTGAGGATCTCATCAAACAGAATAAGGAGGAGAGTTGATACAGTAGAAGGTCGGTGGTATTGATAAAAAGTGCTACGGTCACAGGCAGGATTTAAACCTGTGCTATCTCTAACTTATATCAAAATGTCTAACATCTTAGGCTAGTTGCACACACACCGATTTTGGACGACCGATTTTTACCGGCCGTCCAAATTCCAATGTGAACCGGCGCCGATCAGCTATCGGCGTGTGTGCCAGGTTCCGTTCCCTCATTCAGTTCACTATTGGAATTTGGACGGCCGGTAAAAAATCGGTCGTCCAAAATCGGTGTGTGTGCAACTAGCCTTAGACGTCTCGGCCATTTGATCCCTGTTATTTGAATTACATATAAAAAAATTACAAACATTTAGCTTATTTATGTACAGCAAAAAGTAAGGAAATCGTACAACTGACGAAACAGTGACTATAGATTTTCAATTGCTGAGTTATATGACTTATGTTATATGTGTCTATCAAATATTTGTTAGTCAACCGACCTGTTCCAACAGTTTTATACTTTAGAAATCGGTTCTTTTGTCTCGTAACTTAACCAGTAGGTTCTATACACTGACGCCTCAATTATCTGCCTCTCGACTTATTCCTCAGTGGTGTTACTCTTCCAACATTCATTATAGCCTTTTTCTTCTTATTCTTCCTTTTCTTGTGGCTTTACTCACATTATTTTGGTGTCGAAGAACTTTTTCACTTGTGAAAACTACTACTACTATGTTTAAACATCCATTTTTGATGTATTAGCATGACAGTAGTGGAGTTCTCAGACATCTCTGTGAAATTTCGTTTCAGCGCCTGTGTGAGACAAATTTAATCAACTTATACTGAATTTTTCTTAAACAATTGCTATTTTTGCCTTGTTGCAAGCATGATTAATATATCAGTTTCACATAAAGCTACATGTGCTTGACTCCTTTTTTTGTGGTTGAATTAAGACCAGGTGGCTTTCAAGAGATCGTGGTGAACAAGCAGAGTGTAATGGTGGTTTGAGTACCGTATTTTAGATGTTTCTAATCTTATCACAAAATTGCCTTTAAATAATAAAATAAGAGTTTTGTTTGCTAAACCATTGCTCTATGAAAGTCATATAAAATAAGCAATTTTGTTTTGTAAGTTGTTGAATATTTTTTATTTCCATTTTGTTGATGTTGGTTTGTACAGCTACAACTTTTCACACTTTAAAAGATTTTCAATAAATAGTTTTGTCTAAACAGATGTTCTTTATTTTGTGTCCTACTCATATCACAGTCCAATAGATGTAATTTCTTTTGCTTATTACAGTATTATTTTGAACTTAAAATACTTTGTTTTAATTATCTGCTCAGGTTGTATTGTTAGGGAAATTGTAGTTTTCCTTCTTACATATAAAATTGCCAATAATTACATTACAAAATGGTTAATATACGCTTTAATATCTTTATACATATTGTCATTCAAACATTGGTAAAATTTACGATAATCCTAATTTGTAATAATTTTATCAGCTTATAATTCTAAAATATTCATTTTTAGCAATAAAAGAAGAATAATAATTGTGATACACGTTTTCAAAGAAGTAAAATTTTCTACAACCAGAGTACAGTCTTTCAAATATCTGTAAAAGTACTGTGAGAGTTTGAGATATTTTTTTTTTTACAAACAAAAATAAGGACCACAAAGTCAGTACAAAACTGGAATATAGAATTATTTTAAGAGTAATGTACATATACGGTCTAAACATTCAATAATACCTAATGTTATTGAATTATTTCAAATTTAAATATTATTCTAAATATCTAATGAAATACAGATAGACTTAGACATTGTGCCATGTATTTAATGTATTGGTAAGCTTAGGAGTTGTGTTTGAAGAGGACGTGAGAAACCATACACATATTTTGCTGGTGTTTAAAATGACAGGTGAGACATGGGGTTTGTCTAGTGGGATGTTTAGATTTAGTTTTTATTCATTCTGAATATTGTTTTGATGGCTGTGTCCCAAGATGATTGGTACGCTATATGTACCCCACAAGAACAATGTTAATTCCAAAGACTTTTTACACACTTAAATTTTTATTAGTTTTAGAATTACATGAAATGTCTTATATTGAAAATGCTTATACATCCAAACGCTTTTTAGTTTTTCTTGTTAATTATGTATTTTGAAAATATTTAATGATGAGACAAAAAGTTTTGCATTTTGATTCTGAATAACCAATAACAATACCAACAGTATTTAAAGTGTTTGGATGATATGTATCAGTTGTATGTTTTGAGTAAGCTATATACAGGGTGACAATTAAGTCTGGAACCTCTTTTTTAATTTTTGAACCACAATAGAAAGAAATACCAAAGTTTACACGTGCTTATTGGTGATAGTAATGCACACCTTAAATAGCAGCATAGGTCAAGTTTGGTATCAAATTAAAGGTCTTACTTAGCAGAGTACAATGCCGCAAACCGGACTTTAAAAGGTGGATTCATTCAGTAGTTATAGCTATTTGAATTTTAAAACAATTGAACAATGTAAATTATTAAGTATTACAAGTAAACACCAATTTTTAAGTACCTGTGATCAAAGCAAGTGTTCAAAATGTTCCCCTCCCATACCAAACTTGACCTATGCTGCTATTTAAGAATTTTGTCTGACTCCTTGTGGGCCGTCCCCCAAAAGGATTATCTGGTCGGTAATTGGGCAGATGTGTGCATTACTATCACCAGTAAGCAAGTGTGAACTTTGATATTTCTTTCTATTGTGGTTCAAAAATTAAAAAAGAGGTTCCAGACTTAATTGTCACCCTGTATAATAATATATGCTGCAACTTAAGTTACCGGCATTCAGGTGAAGTGGAGTAACTTTGTTTAATGGTTGTGTACTGTTGAAGTAGCCAAGTATATAGAATGTCTTTGAGTGTGGCTCTGTCTCAAAAGTATAATGGGGAAGCCAAAAATAGATACCCGTGAGATAAGGCTTCACAATCTTGTGAATAAACACTTTATGCGGAGCTTGTTTATTTCTAAAAACGCAGAGTTTATGGTGGATTTTAGTGTTTGGGCCTGGTCTTTCGATGGGAGAATAACAACTGTAATACTCATAGGCAGCTTTAAGACATGGGTGGAATGAAAAAACTGCCAGAGCTGCAGAGGCGTAAGGTCAGGTAATCTTTTTATCTTGTCCATTAAACATATTAATGTATATACCAGTATCTATCCTATTATTCCTTTCTCATTTTATTCTTGATCATCTTCATCTTTTGTTTCAGTTTGAGTTGGTAGCAATGTAAACATTTTTGTCATGATCTTTACTTGATGGAATATTAAAAAATTTATTTTATTATTTGGATGTATAGTAAGTAACCGGTAGAGAAACCCAATATTTTTCTGAGTGCAGAAACGCTGGTTACTGTGTGTGATAGGAGTAACCCACTTATTGTTACACAACGAACAGTCTGTGCAACATCTGAACCGACAGTTATAGAGCACTCTAGGTTAGTTTGGGGAAATTATTACAACACGGGTAGGAGAATCAGTTGCTATTAAATAAGTAACTGGGGAATCATTCAGCACACAAGAAAACTTTGGTTGAATTCATATCAAGCAATAGATTGTATGTAAATGGTGAGATTTTCTACCGGTTGACCTGTAATATAGATGTTTTGAGTAAGGTAACAGAAAGACTTACTCAATAAGTGAGTTATCTGGTCACTGAACTGAAATGTTATTCCTTCCATACCCAAGTAACTTACTACAACTGAAATAATATATATATATATATACTAGCTGTTTCCCGCGGCTTCGCACGCTTTTCGTAAGTGTTACCCGTGTATGTGCACTTCTGGCTCAAGTAAATTATATTTTCAACGCCGATGTAGAGTTTGCTTTGTTGGCACGATCAAGAAAATCTGTATATGTTTATAGCCATTGTACACGTACGTGTTTTATTATAAAGTGGTCTAACACTCAAGCTTTAAGTTCAACCAGAAATTTATATTCAAGACAAATATACATCATAACTTAGCGCCTTCAAATAGTGTTTGGCTATTAAATATTCGTAACTGTCTCGTAATAAAATTGCAGTTTATAATGTGCAGGCGCTTTGAAAACTATTATCTTTGGCAACGCCACCTGGAGGCGAGTTACATCAATAGACATAGCATAGAAACCTTCTTCGTGGAAAAATACGTATACATACAAATTTTCGTAATGATCGGTCAAATAGTTTACGATTCCATAATGGACAAACACAAACATTCATTTATATATATATATATAGTAGTGGTAAAATTACACTTTCTGATATTACTAAATGTGGCACAAGGAACCATAATGAACTGAATGTGACAAAACTTATTTTGTGGTAAAATCTGAGTTTATAAAGATATTTGTATGCTCAAGTGCAACTGAAATAATATATATATAGTACAGGTAAAATTACACTTTCTGATATTACTAAATGTGGCACAAGGAACCATAATGAACTGAATGTGACAAAACTTATTTTGTGGTAAAATCTGAGTTTATAAAGATATTTGTATGCTCAAGTGCAACTGAAATAATATATATAGTACAGGTAAAATTACACTTTCTGATATTACTAAATGTGGCACAAGGAACCATAATGAACTGAATGTGACAAAACTTATTTTGTGGTAAAATCTGAGTTTATAAAGATATTTGTATGCTCAAGTGCAACTGAAATAATATATATAGTACAGGTAAAATTACACTTTCTGATATTACTAAATGTGGCACAAGGAACCATAATGAACTGAATGTGACAAAACTTATTTTGTGGTAAAATCTGAGTTTATAAAGATATTTGTATGCTCAAGAGCAACTGAAATAATATATATAGTACAGTTAAAATTACACTTTGTAATGTATCACTGTGTAATGAAACTTCCATCCACTCCCACCATGGAACATAAGATTGTGATTATAATGTAATTTTAAAACGAATCACCTTTTTTGACATTGTATTCTTAAGCATGGGCCCATTCACTACAGAAAGATGATTACTACTGCAATACATCTCTGGGTTCTTATTCAAATCTTAGGATTGAGTGGATGTAATTAGTACAAATCTGCCACTCTTAAATCAATATTTTATTGGTTTTAATACATAAAATACACATGCATAATATGATTTAATACTAAAGTTATTTGTAAAAAGTATACCTGTTAAGGGAGATTTAGACGAGAAATTTTTACAAGTGGCTTGTTAAAGCGACTTGTTACAAGCCTGCAATCTTGTGTAAACAATAAGCCTGGTAATAGGAGAGTAGACAGTGGCAAGTTACAGGCCACCACCTTTTCAAAGTCTGCTTGAAAATAAAAGCAGCTACATCACTTTCCCGTTTTTCTTAGGTCACGTTCACACAAGTGATTTTTGCAAACTGTTTCAAGTAATACGGACAATTAGAACTGTTTGAAGGGTGTGCATTTTTGTGGAATGCAGTAGAACAGAATTCTGGAAGTCAGCTGTAGCAAGCCATGTGTAAATTGTCCCCATCTAAACAGCTTGTAGCCTGTTAAAAGTGACTTGTTTCTAGTTCACCACTGTTGTCTACGAGTTTTTAAGCTTAAAAGTGTAATAATGCTTAATTCATGTAAGTTGAAAAAGAGTTCAAAACTGTTAACATGGAGTTTGGAGCAAGTGTTACGGTGTGTTAGAACTGTTCAAAGGGAACGAATTTTTGTGGAATGCAATAGAACAGTATTCTGGAAATCAGCTGTAACAAGCCTCGTTTAAATAGTCCCACGCCAGTATATTACAAAGTGGCATTCAAATTGTACAAGCCTTGTCTAAATCCTCCTTCAAAGTATATTCATAATATTTTTACACTCTTTATATCTCAACAGTGTGGTCACTCTAGCCAAGGGACATTTGGCTGCTGGAGATTCCCGAGGTTTCCATACCAAATGACAAACTGAAGTGTATAAATCTGACGTAACTGATCTCTTGTTAATACTATTCTACATTGCTACTAAAACAGGTCCTTTTAATGAAATAAAGAATGTTTTTCAAATTGTTAATAATAATATTGAGGATACTTATTTATGTCATAAAATATCTTAGTTAATGAAATACCTTACTGGTTAATTTGAAAATGCATAGTTAAAATAGTACTTGGTAGTACAAATACTAGGTAAAAAATAGGGTACTTGTTTATATAACGTTTAACATCTGAATACTTATCATTTTGTACTTTACTAACAGCTAATGTATATATCATAAAAATATCATACCAAGTATTTTAATACAACATATACTTTGTGAAAAAATATTCTCTAATACTATAAAATTTTATTTAGGTTTTATTCAATTTTATTTTTTTTGTTTCCAATAATATAATGCTAATGTAGTTTATCCTTCCGTTTTGACAATCTGATGAGGATTGGATGTTCCATAGTTGTAAGGAACTGAAGAGGGTCTATTGTCAATTGAGTTGGAGTCTCCGGAACTGGCGTCAGCTCGAATTGAGAGATAATTGTGGCAATCACACATTTTGCTTGCATTTTTCCAAAACGTTGCCCTAAAATCACAAAACAATTATAAATATAGAAGAGACAATAAGTATATAAAATGAATAACTCTGAAATTTTTAAGCCAAAATAGTTTATTACATGATTTTTGTATGCATCCACATGGAATTTGAGGGAAATTATAGGGTTATCATCAGTATACAGTTTTACATACAGTCGTGAATACAAATACTTCATTTGAAAACTTAAAAACTAATAAACGCACCTTATTTAATTTAATCTGTGTTCAAGTCTCTTGAATACAAATATGTATGGATAGAACAAGATGAATGAAAATACGAGGGTAATTCGGAAAGTAAGGTCCGATTCGCGTTAACCAGACAAACAGTAAGCGAGCAGCGAAATGCGCATGCGCCCTGACTCCCGGTATGCATTGCGCGCAGAACGACGCTATTTGCAGTGAAATCGTTGTAGTCTGCTGTTGTCTGTGCCTTTTAAACATTTTTAAAACTATTGAACGTCCCGCCGACTGTGAAATACGGTATGTGATACGGTTTGTGACAGCAAGGAACGTTTCAGCTGCGGATATTCATCGACAGATAAGTGACGTGTACTGTCCAAATGCAATGAGTGACAGCAAAGTGCGGAAGTGGGTGAGAGGTTTTAAAGATGGTCGGGAAAATGTCAATGACAAACCACGATCTGGTCGGCCGTCAGTGATCACCGAAGATTTGGTGAAAGCCGTCGATGAAAAAATTCGTGAAGATCGGCGATTCACTGTTTCTTAATTAGCAATAGAATTTCCAAACGTGAGCACGTTGTTTAAAATTGTTTCTGAAATTTTGGATTTTCGCAAATTGTGCTCACGTTGGGTTCCCAGGCTGAGGAACACAAAAAAAAGAAGAATGGGTATTGTTCTTGAATTTTTGATCCAATATCATCAGAAAGGGGATAACCTTTTAGACCACATTGTGACGGGTGACGAGCCATGAGTTTCCCACATAACCCCAGAAACGAAACGCCAGTCAATGGAGTGGCGTCACTCGACGTCACCGGTTAAAGTGGTTAGCAAGACTGGTTATCGTCGCAGGCGGCCGACTTCTATGACACCGGCATTCAAAAACTTGTAAATCGTTATGACAAGTGTTTACACAAAAGTGGAAATTATGTAGAAAAATAGTGATTGATGTCAGGAATCAAGTAAAGCAAGTTTTTTGAAAAAATGTGGTGTGCTTTTTTTAAAATAAAAAAACGGACCTTACTTTCCGAATTACCCTCGTATATTGTTGTTTCTAAGAGTGCCATACTGAGTGAAGCAACCAACTGAATTGTCGAGTACATAATATTTTCAGAAAGGTGCGGATACTATCCTGAATCCAATAATGGAAAATGTGGCTATAATTCTGCCATTTTGGTCATAAATCAACGCATAAATAGGGCAGTCTCAATTTTATCAGCATACTTTTTAGAAACAAAATGTGATATGGAGAAGGAGAATAAAGTGAATACCTTTGAAGCCAAAATTTGAGATCTAGTTAAGATTCTGAATTATGGTTTAATATACCAAGAATGCTTTTAAGACTTGTTTAATTAGTTTGAAGGAATCCAGTTGGATGCAACCAAAATACTAAATATTTTGAACAAAGAATAATTGTACTATTGAAATTTTATTCAATAACAATTTTTAGTATTTTCTATTTGTTTATGGCAGAACATACTTTATTAACAACTTACATTTGTAAGAATGTTCCGTGTATGATTTTCTTCTCTCTTTAAAAAAATGTGAGTGATAAGTTCATAGAAATTTTCCTTTAGATATTTTGTATACTTCCTTCAGTATCCTTATCCACGGAAATGCACAAATAATGCTACTTTCCACTTATATTTCTTATCACTAGAAATGGTTATGCTAATTGTAAGTGTAGTAAAATAATTATTTCAAAAGTATTTACCGAGGCAAACCATTGGGCCATCTCCGAAAGGAATAGAAGTTGTGCCAAGATGATTACGAAGATTTTCAGGACTAAAGCGCTCTGGATCAAACTGGTAAGGGTCCGGATAGTAGTCTGAATCGTGATGCAGTGCAACCAAGGGAATGACAACTCTTGTGCCTTTCTCGATCACCAGGCCATCTGACATCTGATATTGCTTGGTGCAGTTTCTGGTCAGTATAGGGAAAGGAGAATAGCGACGAAGTGCCTCTGTTAAATGAAGAAGAAAATACAAAAATGAATCAAATATTGAATCATCCTCTCAAAACTTAATTAATTGTTAGTAAAATAAAATATGTATCATAATTGTATTAAAAATAATTATTATACATGCTATAAGTCAATTTTGGCATTAAACATGACACAAAAATAATATTGTGCTTAACAATATCAAAGTTTAAATAAAAATGTCAACCATTATTTGTAAGATTCCAACAGGATTTGTCTTGAAAGCAGAAAGCACTATTCAAAGATGTGATTCAACATTTCATTAATACATATTCAAACATGCGGGAATACCATCCTCTACCCATTTGTCTGGACGAGAAAAGAGCTAGTCTCCCTTTCTATCAAAGTGAGAATTCTTAGCATGAGACTGGTTTCACATACTTTGAGACTCCTGTCCCTACCCTTAACCTTACACATCCTGATTGTCCTGTCACTTTGAAAGCAAGTGGAAGAGTTCTTTATAGAGCTAAATGCAGTAAGGAGTTTTCTCAGTTTCTTATCCTAAGTGAAAAAACCCAGTATGATTGATTAGTTCTTGAAATTTTATTCAGAATTTAAACTGACTGATTTATTGTTTGATTCCCTTTTCTGTCTGGTTCATATGACTAACAATGTCTGATGATAAAACAATAAGCTTAAAAGTAATGATTATGTGTTATTAACTCTTTGATGGATGAATTCTAGTTTTTGTATCTGTAAAAAGATAAGCCTCCTGCAGTTATTGCAATTGCAATAGAATCTAAGGATTAAACATACAAACCGATTCCATTTCATGATGGCTACCATGTTTTGAAAATACTGATAAAAATCTAGGCCTAAAATCAGCCAGTGAGAAAGGCATAGAAATACATATCAATAAACTTTTAAGGTCTGTTGGAAAACCATAATAATAGGTTGACAGTGTCAAGTTAGTTTAGCTTGAGTAGTGTTTTATGAGTATTATACCATAAATGACTTGCTCCACGTATGCCATTTCCTTTAATGCTTGGTAGGTAATAACTCCATCATGTCTGCAAAGAACTTCATCTACTTCTTTCCGGACCTTTTCCTGTATGTCGGGATGCAAAGCCATTTCGTACAAAGCTGTTGAGGAAACTGTGGATGACGTTTCAAACCCACCAGCGAATATGACAAATATTTGGCAAGCCATTTCCTCAAATGTCAAACCTAAGAAAATGAAAAACAAATAATAACTGTATGGACAATAAAACAGATTCTAAACAAAGTGTTTACTCCTGATAGATGCAAACTATTCACAATAATCTTTTTAATAAAAAATGTAGGTACCGGTATCTGAAATTTCCAAAATGTGAAAAAGGTATAGATAGTAGCACTGTACAACTTACACTGACTGACAGCCTCTTTTGTAAAAATTTATGCAGAAATTAAAGGCTAAAATCAAACACCAATAGTGCAGAAAGGTCACCTATAAAAATATAGTATGTATGTATATTCTTTTAAAAGTTTTGAGTGAAGTGTGAGTTTTATTCTAATACAAATTATGGTTTTTGATTAAGCCTTTTGTGAAAACGTGGTAAGCAGTTTTGAGGCATATGACTCAAATTAGAAATATTATTTCTTAATTTAATGTTTTTATTACGTAGATTTTTCCAATGCAATGGCATTTTAAATGTGAATATTACAAATGTTTAAAGAAAAGTTTCCCAAATTCATTTACAAATTTGTATTGACCTCTTTGGAAGTTAAACCCATAACCTCTCTGTTAAAGAGCCTTTACTCCAAGATTAAGGTCATTTTAAACAACAGGGTAGCTAATTTTGCAAATAATTTTGAACCTTCCCATGATGTGGACAAGCCTGTTATCACTCCAGAACACATTCATCAAAAAGCAGGAGCCAAAAAAACCGACCAAAGCACAAAAATGAATAAGGTTTGCAGAGATTTTGCCAAATACTTGAGTAAAATGCTTTAAAGGTTAAACAAATGCATAAAAATCTCAATTTTTGAAATTGACTTAGTTTGAAATCAAAGGAAAAACACAATTCAAACTGTAAAAATAAGAAAGCTATTCATTAAGAAGAATAGCGTAACAAAAATGAAATACGGTTTGACATCTCATAAGAACAGCAAAGCAAGTGAAAAGAAAAATCATTAGTGTAATTCTTATTTTATATGTGTGAACAAAAAGAGTGGGAACTCACACTTTCTTTCGGTGTTTTGACTATGATTCTTGCAATAATGTAAAATATGTTAGATCTTGCAACATTCTGTATTGACTGACAACTGAATAATTCATTGCATGCTTCAAAAATATTGAAGGAAAATATTAGATTGAATTATACTATACTGGCAATTACCAATGGCTTTGCATGCAATTTCCTGTTGAAAACCAGGGACACCATGGACATATTCTTTTCAAATTACATTCTAAACACTCCTGAGATAAATGATTATAACTGAAAGATATTTTAATCTCCTGACCCATTTTAGATTTAAGTTTAAAGACCAGTGTTTTTGGACCCTGAATGCGGAGAATGAAATAGTTTTTATGAAATAGTTTTTATAAGTGCCCATGAAATGACTCCAACATTTCATGATATTTGACTGAATAGCTGATTCAATTCTAAAGTCGAAATCATTACCTTTTCAGTTCACTCACTTTTGATGTAATAAATGTTGGAGCTCTATGTAGTATATAAACGGAAGCAGGCATATTTTAGATACATATTATAAAAGTGTTTATAGTTAACAGCTTCAGATGTAAATCCAATTTACTAATGGCTTTTTCAGGCTTCGCTCGTGTATGAGCACTTTTGTTTCTAATTAATTATATTTTTGACGCCAAGGTTGAGTTTGTTGCTTGTTGCTCCAATCAAGAAAATACATATGCCCAAAAATGTTTAGTTATAGCCCTCATAATTTACACGAGTCTAAGGTATTTTTGGTGCCATAGTTGAGTTTACTTTGTTGCCCCAATCAAAAAGTTATATACATACACAGGTCTGATTGTTTAATTGAAATAACAGTTGTATTTCCAAAACACTGAAAACCATGTATCTTGCCACTACTAACATGTTACTCGTGCCGTACTGTAGTTGTAAGTTATTACGTCAGTACGGAAGGAATAACATTTCAGTTCAGTAACCAGATGGCTTTCTGTTACCTTATTCAAAATGCCTATGGTCAACCAGTAAAAAAATCTCACCATTTACATACAATCTATTGCTTGATATGAATTCAACCAAAGTTTCTTTGTATGCTGAATGAATAACCAGTTACTTATTTTATAGCAACTTATTCTCCTACCCGTGTTGTAATAATTCCCCCAAACTAACCTAGAGTGCTCTATAACTGTCGGTTCAGATGTTGCACAGACTGTTCGTTGTGTAACAATAAGTGGGTTACTCCTATCACACACAGTAACCAGTGTTTCTGCACTCAGAAAAATATTGTATTTCTCCACAAGTAACCCCCTACTCACTAAGCATCCCAGAAGCTTACTTCTGTAAAATAACTAAGTTGAGTTTGAACAGTCTTTAAATTTGCAATAATAGTTAAGTGTTATATTTAGCTAAACAATTTATATAAGAAAGTAAGGTACACTTAACATGGTAAAATATCAATATAGGTAACCAAGAAATTTGAAAGTGTTTTTATGTAGAACTAGCTGACCCGGCGAACTTCGTACCGCCTTAAAGCATCCACATTGGTGCTTGAAATGTGCAGAATTAAAGACAAAGTAAAAAATAAATCAAATTAGGTCCTATGTGATTTTTTTTCCTTCACAACTAATCTGAAATTTAAATAGAAAAACAAAATAAAAAACACAATTCGTAATTTATCTAAAATAATGTAAATCGCAATAAGCAGCAAAGCCACAGATTACATTAATTTATTATTAATATTGATTCTCTTTCTTCAGTCGAGTACCTTGTGATATACAACATTTTTTGTCTTGTTATTAGGTGCAAGAATGAATAAAGCAGATGGTTTGCCGACAAGTGAACATGCCACATATAGTTGTCCATGAGAAAAACATGGATTTTCTAAATTTAGTCCACAAACGCTCAAAGATTGGCCTTGTGATTTATTGATCGTCATGGCAAATGCAAGACGAATCGGAAACTGAGTTCGTTTAAATTCAAAAGGCATATTGGTAGGAATCATCGGAATCCTTGGAATAAGAACTTCCTCACCTTTAAATTTTCCTTTAAAAAACGTCGCGTGAATCACATTTATCATCAATTCTTTTACAACCAAACGCGTTCCATTGCATAATTTTGGTTGATTTAGATTGCGAAGCATTATGACTACTGCACCAACCTTCAAAAGTAAATTATGGGGTGGTAAGCCGGGCACATCCAAAGAGTTTAAAAATTCAGTTGGATAGTTATTGGCCTCATCTTCACTTGTTACGCAATCAATAGATTTGAATGTTTGCAGAGTACCATCAAGTTTGACTCTGAATTAAAAAGTTCAAGTCATCCACATCCTTGTTCTTAGCTGCCAAGATTGCTCGCTTACTCAACCAATTGTTATTTTTGTGATTAGAGATGGATCAAGAGGGGGAGTCAGTATTGGCAATTTTACTTTGCCATTAAGACAACACAATCCAAGCGACTCTCCAACAAACTTCAATGCACTACAATGCCCACAAACAACATCCATTGGACCAATAAGTACAGATACATGCGAACTGTAATCATAAGTGCAATCATAACTAAATGATGCTCTATTCAAATCAACAGCTGATGTATTCCTTCTCGCGTGTCGAACTTGATCTAGTTGTTGATCAGTATGATTAGCTCGCCGATTTCGCATAGCCAAGCGAGCTGTTTCACGGGCTTCCTCTCTTTGCTCTTGAGATTGAGAAGCACAAAGTCAGGCCATACCAACACGAAGCTCTTGTCGTCCGATTTCACGTTCTTCAGTAGAATTGTTCACAACGTTACGAAGCCTTCTTGCATTACGGCTTTGTTGAGACAGATTTGATCTTCTGGGTCGCGGCATCTTTATAATAATCCTCTCAATGTTCACAAACACTCGCAAATCGTTTAATTTCGTGTGAAATAAAGTTATCCGAACCGAAAGCAATCGAAGTAATAAGTTGTTTGTCTTTTTTAAAAACCAACAGATTATTGCAAAGGTAAAAAAAATCACTTCATGATTGACTGATTATTAAGTAAAACTGAAAGGACAATCCATATGTCAGTAGCCATGATTTCATTTTGTTTGACTGAGTAACCCAGAAAAATGACACAAGCAGCTGTCAAAGTGTCAATCAAATTTACAGTTGTTTGTTTACATTTTGGAATTCAGGCAATTGTTTTTTTCAAGATAAATTTTTTTTACTCTATGCTTTCAAACTATAGGTGTAAAGAAATTTAAAAATAGTAATTAAATGATATAAACATATATTTCTTTTCTCGCATTATGTATGTTTACAAAGAACAGCTGATTAAATTTGAACAGGCTCTTTCACTTAATAACATATGTTTGCTGCAATGCATTTCTTACGGGTATTTTTGTAACTTTTAGAGACCAGTGGGGCGGAATCCTGAATCGGGAACGGGATAAAAAGTATCCTATGTCCTTCTCCCAGTTCTTAGCTACCTCCCTACCAATTTTCAGCCAAATCGGTTCAGCCGTTCTTGAGTTATAAATAGTGTAACTAACACGACTTTCTTTTATATTATATAGATTATCCTACAAATGAAAACAGCAGCCCAATACAAAATTAAAATTGCTTCAAGCATAATGACCTCTCTTACTGATTTATGAGGAGAACAATCTACAAAAACAATTGTTTTGAAAGTATAAAAAAATGTAACTATTTTACGTGTCATATAGTACATAGAGAATTCATATAGTAATATATAAATATATATTAAAATTATATGTATACTGTACCATCACTTTTTCCATCTGACTCTCTTGGTCCTTGACTCGTTTCTTTTTCATCCTCATACAAGTTTTTGTTTTGCTTTAGCTTTACTAGTAAGTCTATAAAATCATCTCTGTACACATTGTTTTTAGTTCTGTAGTTGTACGTCTCTTTGGCAACTTGCATACAAAACTCTTTTACTGTAGGATCCATCTGCTCCAGACCCAATAAGTTATAAAGACGAGGAGTATTAATGGACAACATCAGTTTGACTGCATTCCAAATTGATGAAGGGAAGAAGAGTTTACTGACCCTTCGAACCTCACTGTCCACCTCGGTTATGGCATTAGTCTCCATTCCCAGAGCACAAGAGCTTATCACATCAGTGGTAAAACGGGCGATTAAATCTTTAAACTCCAGAACTGAGTTTTCTTCCGCTAAGGGTTTCAAGAAGTCTCCAAACTTCTGTGATAGCTGGTGCATCAGGTGATACATTTTCTTCATCCTTCCCGAAGTAAACATTGGAGTCAACTTCGATCTCATTGACTTCCACTTATCTCCTTTGAGATTGAACACGTGACCAGTTGCCATGAAATCTTGTTTGACATCTTCGTGAATGTGGCCTCTATCCATAAAGTGGTTGAAATCCTTCACCAATATTGCCTTTATTACAGTAGGATCTCGCAACACCAGTGCTGGCCTGCCGAGTTCAAATATGCCAAAATATTTCACGCCAGGCATCATATCGTACATGTTCTTATAGCTGTTGCCGACATCAGTTGTGTTCAAAACCTGATCTTTGATGTTTCCGAATGGAAATGAGGGCTTCAGGTAAGGAACATTCCTTTTTTCCCAATAGGAGTACTCTGAAGTCCAGTATTTGTACAACAAAAATAAACACAGAATCACAAGAAGTATAAGTTCCACAGCAATCGCAAACATCCTGTAAACAAAACAGTTACTTTAAGCGCTGTATTCATTTGTAAAATTCTTTTCACTTTATGATAAAAAGTATTAGTGTATGAATTATATTTATATTTTACATCATTATATAATTTAAAAAAAACTACTTATACAGAGTAGCAGAAAAAACATATGTATTTAAAATGCTGTAAGTAAGTTTATTTTAATTCCACCAAAATGTTATTAATACCAAAGCAATAAGAAAAAACCCAATTTGAGAATTGGGCTTTAAGATTTCCAAAGCACTTAATTATTTTTGTAATAATATTGGAAAGATGGCATCCTAATGTGTTAATACATAATACAAGTCTCTCCTCAGTTTTCTATAACTTTTATCAAAAAAACTTTTATCAAAAATTTGATATTTTCACGAAGGCAGAGTATTAGTTTAAATATAATTAGTGTAATTTTGGTAAAATAACACACATAGAAAATTAAGACGATACAATTTTATATTACATACATTTTTTTTAAGTTACCAGCATTTACTACTTAATTTCTTAAGGAAAGGAACAAAAACAAATATTTTTATAAATGTAATGTTCTTTGAGTGAATTTTCAAACTAAACCTGAAGATGTCTTTTTAATTCGGAACTGGAGAGGTAAAGATAATCAATAATGGAACCTGGATTTATAAAATTCAAAATATCAGCTTCTGAGAGCATAATCACTTATCAGTAAAGATTATAATTTTTGTTTTGTTAAAGACATCTCAATCTTGTTTTGATACAAGAAGCTAGTGAATGTTTATTTAAATTTTGACAAATTCTTTTAACAAATATGTAAAATTAGACAGGATAAGAAAAGATTCTAACAGGCCAAAAATCATGGTTTAGAACTGTAAAAATGAAGGAATTTGTAATTTTTTATAACAAATAAAAACACACACACATTAGATGAAAGTATACACAAAAGGCATACATTGAAGCAAAAAATTACAAAAACAAAATAGTTTTAGAAAAAAAAAAGTTAATAAAAACCTTATTACCAATGCTTTTAATAAATGCTCCGCTTGGAACATTGTTAAAAGTGAATCAAATAATTGCAAAGGCTGTAACAAATCTAGTTAAGGTAGTGTTATTGATTTAAATGTATTTAATGAAAATGTTGTTAATTTAGTAAGTAATTTTTAATTAGTAAGATTTAAGATTAATAAGATTAGTAGATTAATAGATTAGTAGAATAATAAGATTAGTAAGATTTAGGTTATTTTAGTAAGATTTAAGTAGTTATAATAAAAATGTACCTGAGGATTAAGCTATTAATTATGTAAAAAAAATATGTCGTAAACTGTTTTGAGGGTGAAGAACATTTTAAACGAAATGAATTAGAATTAGATATTAGTACAGAGTCTCAGTTCATCTCATAGTGAGGATAATTATGGTTTTTCAAACTTTGTTGCTAAAGAAATTATTTAAATAATTTTAGAACCTCTCAATTTTCTTTTAAATAAGATGTTAGAGCAAGGGGTATATCCTAGGTCTTTTAAAATAGCTAAAGTAACTACAATATTTAAAAAAAAAGTGACACACATGATGTATCAAGCTACCAACCAATATCTCTGGTTCCAATTTTTAGTAAGATACTAGAATTTTGTGTTGCAACAATTACATTTTTTTAATTAAAAATAATCTGTTTTGTAATGAACAGTTTGGTTTCATGCAGGGCCGCAATAATGTAAAAGCAATAGAAAAACTTATAGAACAAATTATTTAGAATTTTAAAAACAAATTAATATCCTCTGCTACTCTAGTTGACTTGACAAAAGCATTTGATTTTATCTCATACCATTTATTAATACAAAAACAGTTTATATATGGAATAAAAGATAAAGATCTGGATTTATTTTCATATTACATAGAAGATAGGAAACAAATGGTAGTACAGGGCCAAGAAAAATCAACTTTTAAAGATGTAAATGTAGGAGTTCCTTACACATGTAAAATTAAGTACATGGTTAGCACTTAATTTACCATGGTCATCAGTTTTATACACTGATGATACTACACCTTTTTGTACTGGAATAAAAGTTGGAATACACTTGTTGAGGATGAAATTCAAGCCATGGAAACAGCACTAGACTGGTTTGAAGCAAACAACCTTGTTGTAAATAGTAATAAAACAGAAAAAAATAGTTTTTTTCTTGATGCACTACATTTTTATAGATGTAAAACCCGTGAAACTGTTAGGAATGCACCTGGATAGTAGATTGAGCTGGGATCAACACATTTTATGAGTTATAAACAAAATTATCTAGAATAACATATCTTTACGTAAGCTTAGGTTTTCTGTAGGTGTGAATATTGTGAATATTGTTAATTATAACGAATGTAAAATGAAATATACTCTCGACTCTATAACAAAAAAACATAAAGAAAGTTACAAACTGGCTCTGTCTCAGATAGAAAAATTGGATAAAACACAAAGGTGTCAATCATCCTCGTCTCTACTTCATCAGAAAACCCCCTCAAATAAACAAAAAAAGAATGTTTCAGGAATGAATAAATCAACCTCTTCAAGTCCCTCATTACTCTATCAAAACCCATTAAATAAAACTCCAAATACTGAATCAATGCAGACAGAGACTAATACGAGTAATATAGATGTGGACAAAGTAAAAAAACCTCAAAGTACACAGAGCACCAATACCAATGAGAAAAGTTCTATTAGTCTCTCTTTATTAGAAAATAAGTGGGTAACTGATGATACTATCCAGCTGTATTATGATACGCTAATATCCTTAATCACAAAGTCGGATAAAACAATCTTACTTATGAATACGGTAGTAACCCATGCTATCAAATGCCTTCAAGACTATGACCATTTACATGAGCCTTTACAATTATTTAATAAAAACTATGTTCTCTTCCCAATTCATGACTTGAAGCAAGATGTGCAAGACAATTATCCAGAGAACACTCAATGCTCATACAAAACAGAAGGATCTCATTGGAGCCTTATGTTGTTTGTAAGAAACCTGCAAAAATTTCTATACTTCGATTCATGTGGCACATACAACAGGGAACATGCACAGAAGGTGGCTGAGAAGGTCCATGAGCACTTGGGTGTGGAAGGTGATGTCCTTTTTCAAGGTGTGGAAGGTGATGTCCTTTTTCAAATTGTCGAAGTCCCTCAACAGCCTAATACTGTTGACTGTGGAATTTACTTAACAATATGCTAATTACTTCTTATTATGCCTTTTTCCAACCTTATCTGAGATATGTCATTATACTAGGGGGGAGTAGCTGGGGTTATCAAAAAGTTTTTATATGGTAAAAGAAAGCTCTAAGGGCCATAAAAAATGTTTCAGAAAGAGTTATGCAAGCCTTTTTTAAGAGAATTAAAAATAATGCCTCTACCGAGTTTATAACTTTATTTCTGTTCAGTTGATATTAAAGAAAATGTATCAACATACAAGATTAGACAAGAGATACTCAGCTATCATACTAGAAATAATCATATGATAGAAATTTTACCAGTAAAACTAGAAATTAATAGTCATTTTATTACGAAAATAAAGACGTTCAATAGACTACAACAAGAAGCGTGGCATGTACCATTAAGAATATGTAAATAAATTCTAAAGAAATGGCTTGAAAAACAAGCCTTTTACTCTGTAAAGTTTTTTGGTCTGTGATACTAGTAACTTAAAAATTTAAATGAATGTAATACCTATTTATTTATTGGTTATTGTTTTTTATAATTTATTTATTAACATTTATATATAAAAAAATTGTTTTTATTGTTGTCGTTTTAAGTTTTTGTAATTAAGTTTTCGTTTTTTAGAATTATGTAATGGTTAATATGAAGATATATAGTATGAATTTTTTTAAATTGACTGTTATGTTATTTCCTATATTGCTTTAATACACAGAAAAACATGTATTTCACAATAGGCTAAGTGATTCCTTATTGTAAAAGACGACTTTGTTGATTGCATGATTCATGTTTAAAAACAATAAACTTTCTGATGCATTTAAATGTATTTGAACAGAGCTTGTGTACATAGATGGTTAACAAACCTTGAACAGCTATCACCATTTACTATCTAAAGAGTAGTACATGACTATGAACTGTCTTTGTTGTAAGTCCAGCCAATATTTTGTACGAGTCCAGGGGATTGAGTTATTTCCTTTTAATAGAGATGTAAAATTTCCCTCCCTCTGGCTTTAAGAAATATTTTGTATGTAGGAAGTAAAAAATTTGAGACTTCACTTTTGTAGTATCAAAAAATAGTGAGGGTATCAGCTAGCATGTAATAAGCTACTGTCTAAGTATCACAGCACACAACATTACATAAAACACACACAATTTAAAAAGAGATTAAACATAACAAATCAATTATATTCTTGAAGCGCATGTTGATCAAAATACAAGTAATTATTTCAAGTTATGTCAGAGAATTTATCTAATTAATCAAAATGTATAGGGCATTACAATGATTAAAGAAGACAATTACATTACTTTGATGATAACTCTTACTTTAATTATCATTATATAACAAGGTTAAAAAGTTGCTATTACTCTATATATCACTGATGTGGTACTTGTTTGATTTTAAAAAGTAGTAGTATTAATTATAATGAATCTATAAATAATGAAGAATACTTACATTAAGGTTTAAAAGAGTATACTTAATTGTGTCCTGTGTTGTTTACACTATTTGCAGTCCCAGCAAGCATAACCTATTAGACATTTAAGTAAATTTTTTAACAAATTCGTTTGAATTTACTGCACTTCATTAACCTGAGAACTGAACTGAGCTGAGACGTCTACTACTACGCACAAGAGCTATTATGCCTGCAGGATATGTGGGCATTGCATGCAAGAATCTGTTTGTAATTATACCTCTGTCAATATAAATATAGAGAAAAGGCAGTGACTGATGATGTAATTGCCAGGTACCACTGTCAGTCATTGTTGATTTTGAAGGAAACAGGATTTTTCTGGACATTTGCCATTGTTCAGTGAAAAAAGATCAGTAACACCACGTTTCGAGATCTGCAATCTCGTTGATTTATTAGTATTGATTCAATGACAGCTAAAACTCAAGATTTTTATGAGATATTTTCAATTCAATTCACACATATTTATTCATTTAGTAACATAGCTACATTGAATAGTGTCAGAGTACCAATTCATTATTTACAATTTATAAGATAATTTGTTGAAGTACAACTTGACATTTATTTAATAATTATTAAATGTATTAATTTTCTTAAATTATTTTTTATTTAAGATATTCTACATCTATAGTTAACATCTAAACATGAAAAACTCATCAAAAGAGTAAAAGTCCTTACTAACCAGCTATTCTGTAAGCACACAACGACAGTTATCATAATTATGGAAATCTAAAGATTTTAGATTGTTGAAATTTTGTTTAGCATTAAGCATAGTTTCTTAGATATACATTCCATAAATAGTTAGTATACCTAATGTATGAACTTAACTAGGTTTGTGATTCTAGATATAATATTATTTATATGGCTTTTTTGAGTTCTTAAAATGGAATTCAAATTATTAATGTAAGTGGTGCCATATAAAGATATCAAATGCTATTATAGAGTGGCTATATAGAAAATAAATACATTTTAAAGCTTTAAAATCACACAAATGTTGCATTTTTGCTTCTCAGTAACTTTTATTGGCTTGGCCATAATTAAAGTCATTTACCTGTGTGCAGAAAAAAGTTCTTACTGTTTATTCTATAAAACCACAATGATAATAAAACAGAACTGACCTTTAGTTTCCAAAGATAAAGTAGTAACACAGTATTTATTACAATGCCCCTTCCCCTGTTTTTGGTGTTGCGTTTTAACCTTTAATCTAAAATTGATAACTGACAAAAGGTTAGGACTTCAAAATGAGTTCATTATCAGCCATTAGATTATTTATATAACATTGGTTTATTGATACTGTACTTATCAGAGATGGCCTTTTGTCTATAACATAATTGACTTAAAACTTACAATGTTTCATTAATTCCATTTGTTTATTTTAGTAGTTATTAAATAAAGCAACAAATAAATTGAAGGTTATTTCGTTGTTTCCCCTCACTTTACAAAATATAACTCCATGTATTAATTGTTTAATATATGAAGCATTTCTCACTATTTATCCTGTATACATTTAGGTGAAATAATTAATTGATCAACCAACTTCATGCTGTATATGTTACTCTTGTCTTAATTTTGCTTTTATGTACTTATTGCTTCAATATTAATCAAGCGTGTCATATTTTAACTACAACATCTCATATTGGAAGTTTCATGAAATTAGTTCACTGTTTCTGGTCATAATTTCAAAGTCTTACACCATTTCTTACTTAATTTCAAGATAATAAAATTGTAATGTTTCATATATTTTATTGATTTATTTTAATAGCTATCATGAAAAAATTGTCTTGGTTTATTTCTTTAATTTTTCCTACTTTAGAAAATATATCCCCATATAATGATTTATGTATGTATAATTTCTCATGAAAAACAAACGACATATGAAAACATTCAACACAACAAAGTACAGTTTAAATTTTATGTATGGCTGACCATGGACAGGGATTTAATGAGACTATGGTCAGATAGTTATAAAAATTAAAACATACTTCATATATATATATATATATATATATATATATATATATATATTGATATTTATTGGCTTTTGTGGTAAAGCATATAATTAATGTGATAATAGTACCTCTTACTTACTTGATAAATTTTAACTATGGTTTAAGGCAAGTTTCCAGTTTGACTGAAATCAGTTAGTCGCCCCCTTTTTTAAAAAAGGTAACAGTAATTTACCAGAGAATTACCGATCCAAAGCAATTTTGCCTGTTTTTAGTAAAATTATTAAATCTTGTTTGTTGTTCCAATTGTGTAAATATTTTTTAAACAATTCATTGTTACATGACCAATAATAGCATGTAGTTTAGGCCAAAACTCTCCTCTCCAATGGCTGTGCAAACTATGGTTGATGAAATTTTAAAAGGTTTTGAAAACTAGTTTGAAGTTAGTTAAAGGTTCTAATCTGATTGACTTAAACAAAGTGTTTAACAATGTGTCCCATAGTATTTTGTGTAGAAAACTAGAATATTAAGGCATTAATAATGTGGAGTTGAATTTGTTAGAATGTTACCTAACCAATAGAAAGCAAACTGTTAAAGTCAATACCTAATTTTCAATCTGTTTATTTAAATGTCATAGCTATCATCCCTCAAGGATCTGTATTGGGATCATTTCTTTTCTTAATCAAGAATCAAGATCTTTATTAGTCTTTAAACACAGTACACATATGCAATTGACTTCGTCAAAATACTTATCACTAATAATTACAGTTATTTTGTACAACCACTCTAAAGTTTAAAATATTAACAAAATAAAAGATTTAACAAGGATAATAAATTAATAAATGTAAATGACTTTAGTGTAAATATACCTTCTCTATCAGTAATATACACAGATGAAACCACACTGATTAGTGCAGATGGGGATATTGCCAATGTAATATTACAGTTAAATACGTCCCTAGAACTAGCTAGAGCTTGGTATTTTGCAAAAAAATAAAAGCCTTCTAATAAATTCAAACAGAACTGAAAATATAATATTTACCCTTAAAAACCATTGGATAATGATAGTTTATTCAAATTTGTAAAACTACTTGGCTTCTATCTAGATATAAAATTGTCCTGGGATGTACATATTGATAATATCTGTAAAAGTTTGTAAAAATATCTGGTTTTGTGCAGGTGTGTATGTTTATTTATTTATTCATGTAATGGGTACAATTTTCCTTACTTAGACATGTTATATTTTTACAATTTTATGATGTGGTTTGACAATGGGACAGCACTCCCAACTACTAATCAGCAAGATAAAACGGTTGGATTGACGACAGATAGGTATGTATTTCGTTGGGAGACTCAGAGGAGGTTTTGATAAAAGAGATTTTTATGAAATAAATAATCACTCTTATACCAAAACTATAAAAAATCAAACTCATCTTAACAAACTAAACATTAATTGTGAGTAAATTGTGTTCTAATCATTTTATATTTTGTTGTACTGATAAGCAAAATCTCCTGTAGTAAAGATAATTGTAGACTAAAAATAAGGTGGCCCCTCACAAAAATGTGCACTGGATCTGCCTTTGCCTTTTTTATTCATACTCAAGTATCAATCCAGGAGGCACAACATGCTCAGGTTTTCATTCTTTTATAGAAAACTTTGAAGATTGGGACATCATGTGATCTGACCTCAAATTTATGTTATACTAGAGTTTTAATTTTTTGTAATGAAATCAGAATGGTGTATTTTCTTGTAGGCTAGGTTACAATAAATCGAATTAACTTAGATATTTGGTTATGTGAGAATTACAACAATCGTACGAATGGAATTTTAGGAAAGAGAATAAATATGACAATGTTAATAATTCAGGTTTAATTAGTAAATGCCACAGTATAACACATAATTTGTCTTAAGAGAAGAATAATCTCAATATTGGTTCTACCATTTTTCTGTAAAGAAGTTTCTAGTTTATGTCCACTATGAAGAGTCCGAATTAATAATTTAACAGTTGAGAAATATATGGTAAGTGTAATTTAGTCAAGGATTATTCTTCTTTGGACTAGTGTTGTTCACAGAAGGAGATCAAATCTTGGAAGTTAGAAAACATAAATTGTAGGATTAAGTGTAGTTTTTAAAATTATTTCTATTATAATACAGTGTTTAGTTCATAATTTAATAACTCTACAGCAATGTGCAGGAACTATCTGTCTTCTCGTCTGGAGACTTTAAGGAAGATTGATTCCATAGGAGTAGGGAGAAACTGACAAGGGTTGAGAGTGATGTGACTCGGGGTTTCTGGAACGGCTGATACTTCGTACTTTGAGAGAATAGTGGCCAAGGCACATTTCACTTGCATCTTACCAAATCGGATTCCTGAAAACAAAAACCATGTTTAATGACAGGTGTTGAAAGTGATGAGACTCAGGGTTGTGATCTTGCTTTTTGATGAATATTGTAAGAACATCATATATCATAAATGGATATGTAACTAGCTCTATTTAAAAAATCAAATGTTAATAGTAGATAAAAGTTTATGACTTATTCTTCCACTAAAAATATTATGAAATTATTGCACCCTGTCATACTTCTTTAAATCTGATCAGGCTTTTAATCCATTCTCTAAAGTAGATTTGTCTTGATTTCATTATTTTTTCTAGTTCAAACATTATGGTGCCAGTCCAAACATTATAACTACAGATAAAGTAACAAAAATAAGCTTATAACAGCAACTAATAACTAATTATATTCAAAATAGCTCACCAATGCATGCCATTGGTCCATCCCCAAATTGTAGATTAAGAGTGTTGCGTTCCTTAGATCTTGCTGGGCTGAATCTGTCCGGGTCAAACTTAAGAGGATCCGGGTAATGCTGTGGGTCCCGGTTTATGGCAAAACTGGGTATAATCACTCTTGTTCCCTTCTCTATCAGCAAGTCACTGCCTGGGATCTTGTATGGCTTGGTGCATTTTCTTGTCAAAAGTGGAAGAGAAGGATAGAGCCGTAATGTTTCTGTAATCACAATATAAGGGATTTGCCAAGATTTTAAGGGTTTGTTGGTTACAAATTATTTATTTTCTGAATATGAAAATATTAATACTGTCTTGAATATAGAAAACAAACTCTTGGCAAATTTCACCTGTTTCATGAAATAATCGGTGTAATATTTACCTTCAAAGCCTCACTTTACATTCATTTTGAGATGTTATATATAAAAAATATATATTGTATCTTATATATTGAGATGTTGTGTATAACAAAGTTTTTAAGATTTTTACTTTCATTATAAGGAAAAATCTTTTAAATAAAACGTGTTTTATATTTTTTTTAAGCTGGTTTTTTAAAGCTTTTAAGATTTTTAAGCTGGCATTTTGAAGTGATATAAATTAAGAATTACGGAATGAATTTGGCTAGTTCTTGATTCCTCCTAAACGTAATATACTGTAGTTAACTACAAATTTGAGTAGAATTAGAGAGAATTTTTGTTATCTGACATTAAACTTTGTTTTTTTTTATTTAATGCTCTACACTTTTTTTATTTGTGATACATGAAAGCTATAAATATAAATCTACCTTATTATGTAAAAAAATTTACAGAGTGAGTTATACAAATTTGAAAAATGTACTTCAATTTTTGTTCAAACTGTAATAGAATTAAATTGTTTATTGATTTGTCAATTCTTTATTCAAATGGGTTTTGAGAAATATTTAATTTATTCTAAAAAAATGAAATTATTCCTATATGACAATCAGCAATTAAATTAAAAAGTATACTTCAGTATAGAATGTAATGAAGAGGTTTGAAAAATATCAAGGTAAATAAAGTCATTATGTGTTTATACTTTACACAGTATATTATCTATATCTATTACTATTGTACGTTTGTTTTGCATTAGGTAATAGTGTATTAACAATAGAATAATTGGCCTTTAAACAGTAAATGATATATCTAAATGCTAAATTTAAAACATTTGTCCATTTTTTCTTATGTAAAGTTATTAAACTTTAGCTCCATAGGGTAATTTCTTTCTTTCTCCCTTCTCCAGCATATGTGCCTGCAACAGCTTTCTTCTGTATTCAGTAAATGTCTTCTTTTTACGCATCTGAGCAAGTTTTATTCTACTCTGGTTAAACGTCTTCTGTTGAAGATGCTCTGGTTGAATTTACTATTGTGTGTATGACACAATACAATATACATAATTATTGACATGTGCATGTAAAAAGGGTTATTATTGGTAATAAAGTAAAAATATAGTAAACACAATAATTGCAAAAACAAAACAACAATACTGTCTGATTGTGGTCTCACACAGTGTAGAATAAAAAACCTGTTGCTGTGTAAGTAAAAAAAAAATACTTCTGTTGTATTAGGACTTGTTGAAGAAAAGTGCAAATATCATTTTTGTGTGCAAATATAATTTTATATTAAAAATATTCCTACCTGCTGGTTTAAGTTCCTGTATGGTTCAAATATGTATTTTACCAAAAAATATCAATCAAAGAAATCTGCATTACTTACACTTTTTAGGATTGACCTTTCGTGAAATCAATGATTTTACCATTATTGTAACGTAATGTTTTACAAGTATTTCATTTCTATATGAGTGGGTAGGATAATTATTATAGTAATTATGTATTTGGCTGTGGTGTGCCCAGAAATTATTTCAGGGGCTATTTTTAGTAACAAAAGGGAATTCTCATTGATATAACCTAATTAACCAATTAACCTAATTGGATAATTTAAACACACTAGCATTGACACACACTATAACTAACGCACACAAACACCGACACCGAGAACACTACAAGGGGAGCACACACACAGTACCGCGCGCCGAGTTCCCGTACCTCCTCAGTCATGTTAAAGCGAGTAGCGGATTGAGTACCGCACTGTCCACTCTAGAAACATATTGGAATTTGACTGAGGGCAGGTTTTATTTGCTTATTTGTTTAGAGATAAGGAGATTTGGGAATTTCGGTAGCCGGCGTTGTCAGATTTCCTGATAACAGGGTTGCCATTCATCGTTGCTGAGGGAAGAATTAGGATTTTAGGGACTCAAATGTGCGTTTGATTATAACTATTACTATTAAGTATTATTTTTTTTTTAATGTACTGTTTCGATCAAATTTACCACACATACCAAGTTATCTAAGCTAGTGCCTGCCCTAAACCGCCGAATTTGAGTTTATAGTTTAGTAAATTAAAAGAAAGTTAAAAGTTGAATATTTGTATCAATGTATTCTATATACTTATTCAAGTGGTCCTCACCGACAAGTTTTGTTGAACTTGGTGAGGCCAAGACTATGTAAAAACAACTGTTTATAAATAAAATAAATAAATAAATAAATAAATAGAATGTGGAATCTGCAAAATTTTAATATTGTTAACATAAAAAAGTTTAAAGCTTTTTCCTTATAATGAAAGTAAAAAATAATTTTTGATATTTTTTCAGTACCTATATAATACTACAGGTTAAAACTTTCCATTAACACAAATTTTATCCTTTCCAGTAGCAAATTCCCTAAAACGGGTTCTTATTTTATACAATACAAATGAATTAATTTCCAAGACCCAAACAATGTGTTGTGACAATGGATGTTGTGCAATAACATTCTCACCTAGAGTCCAAAATTGTATCATAGAAGATATTTAAAGGCACCCTTGTTAAGAATATTTGTACAAACTATAAAATAACATTACAAAAATGACTTGCTAAATGTTTATAGTTTTTTATAAGTCTTACCATAAATCACTTGTTCCAGATAGACCATTTCTTTCAGTGCTTGGTAAGTTATATTACCATCATATTTTTGCAGTACTTGATCAATTTCTTGAATTGCTGTAGACAAAATCTCAGGTTGCTGTACCATTTCATACAGAGCCATAGAAGATGTTGTAGATGATGTTTCAAATCCAGCAGCAAACATGACAAATATCTGAGCAGCCATTTCTTCAAATGTTAGTCCTGAGAAAATCCATTATGATGATAATAACAATAATATATTTATTGCCTTATGATTACAGTACATGAACAAAGTTCTTTACTCTATTGAAGAACTTTCCACCTCTCTGTATTAAAGTAGCTTCTTATTAATATAGCTTTGTAAGCGATTACAGTTTATTAATCAATAAATGTAAGTATTATTATATTAATAACACTATTTATTGCATGGCATGTATAAGAAAAATTTATTTAAGATTAAAAAAAGTTGTAATGACAATGTTACAATTTTACAAAATACAAATTTTATACCCAGGAAATAACTCAGTGATTATAATAAAATCAAATACTAAAACATAAAATAACAATTAAGATGATCTGCATGTTAAACATGATTAATAAAAGAAAATAGATAGAAAATAGACAGTAGATGATTTTTTTCATTGAGAAAAAATCATCTACTGAGTAAAAGAGATTCTAGAACAAATGGTTTTAATGTTTTTTGGGGATTAGAATTGTAGATTTAATTAAACATTTTCAAGTCAATCACAATGTGGCTGTTTGGAGATTTACTTAGTCTAAGATATTCATTTGAATCATTATTATACTTCTAGTACTTATTGTTGAGAAGCTTATCATTCAGAGTGCTATCAATATTTCTCACTTTTCTGTCTGACTATCTGTACGCAGAATTTCTCAAGAACAAATTGAGCTTGAAATTTTACGTGGTTTAATTTCTAAATGAGCAACAATGAGTTTGCTGTTGGTTATTTCTACCATTTTCAATAAAAATATAATTTAAAGGAATTAAAGTTGTTCAACCAAATAAATTTCTGAATATTTACTGAATATATACACCATCAGCAAACTCAATGTTGTCTATTTAGAAATAAAACCATGCAGATTTCAATTCTTCAGCTCAATTTATTCTTGAAAATTTCTGTGTATATATAGATAGACAGAAAAGTGAGAAATATATGTTCAAGACGGAATTACAAAAGAATTATGTGATAGTTATAGTTACATATAATTTATAACTTTTTAATTTATTATAGTGTTCAGAGAATTGTTTGACTAGAGAGTGTGTAGTCTTGTATTATTTATAACGTTTTATTTTAATGTATTTTATAATATTTTCATGTTTTAGAAAATATTACTGATAAGACCATATTATTTCCTGACATAAAGCAATTAGGTGATCATTTTCGTTTGGAAAATGTCTCTTTCAAGAAATAAGATTTAAAGTTTATCGTAAAATAAAGTTTATCGTTTAAAGTAAAGGTTATCACTTCTCTATACAAAATAATTTTTTAAGTTGTAAATACAAATTTATAACGTTGTCTCACAAGCCCTATTGATATATTTAGATCCAAAAGAATTCAGAACGTCATACAAACAAAATCTATGAACACAATTATCGTGAGACTTAGTTTATTCTTAATATTAATATTATGTAACAATACAAACCATCATCTTCTCCAACAGATTGCCTCGATTCTTTGTTATTCGTACTCTTTTCATCTTCATACAAATTTTTATTTTGTTTAATTTTAATCAACAAGTCTACAAAGTCATCTCTGTAAAAATTATTTTTTACTCTGTAGTCATAAGTATCCTTAGCAACCTGCATGCAAAAGTTTTTAACTTTTTCATGATTTATTTCAAACCCAAACAAATCATACAGATGTGGGTGGTTTATTGATATCATTAATTTGATCATTGTCCACGTAGAAGTTGGAAACACGAGTCTGCTGATCTTCCTGACTTCACTTTCTTTCTCAACAACAGCATTTGTTTCAAGTCCAAAGAGACACGAGCTGATGGCATCACTTGTGAAACGGGATAATAAGTCTTTGAAATCAACAACTTTATTAGTATTTGCAGTAACTTCTAGATAGTTATCTAATTGTTGTGAACACTTATGCATGAGTCTGTACATTAATTTCATCCTTCCAGATGTAAATGTGGGGACGATCTTAGCTCTCATTCGCTTCCAAGCTTCATTCTTCAAATTGAATAAATGTAGAGCAGCGATGTAGTCTTTCTTGACATCTTCATGGATGTGGCCTCTGTCAGAGAAACTATAGAAGTCTGACACCATCACTGCTTTTATGAGAGTTAGATCCTTCAAAATGAGAGATGGTTGTCCAAGCTCAAATATTCCAAAGTATTTTTCTCCTGGCATCTGCTCATATAGAGACTGAAAACACCTTCCAATGTCAGTTTTATTTGTGACTTGGTCTTTAATATTGCCGTAAGGAAAGGTTGGTTCGATGTAAGGAACATTCCTCTTCTTCCAGTATAAATATTCTGAAGTCATATACTTATAGCAGAGATACAATAATAAGAAGAGAACTCCAATGAATATTTCCAATATATATGCCATTGCTGAAAAAAACATATTAAGAAAATATAATTCACTCTGTAAATAATGTTTTTAGTTTAGTTGTCCATGTATTGTGGTCGAACTGCTGTTTTGCAGTTCTTCATATAGAAAAATTAGAGGAATTGAATCAAATGTTGTAATTTATTGAAAAGTCTGTAATGAGGTCTGAAGATACAGATTTGTCAAAATTGTCTGAAATTTCAATTACAATTTTTATTTACTAGTACATGAGAACTAAAACAGTATTGTGTTCTATAAATTGCCAAAATAGTAATAAAAGATAACAAATTTACATAAATTATTTTAATAGATTGCTGTACAATATGTGGAAAGGTATAGTAATAAGATAGGAAAGAAGTGATGAGGTTCACTGTAATGATTACTTTATATTTACCCCACTCCTACACTAGGATGTGAGATAGGACTAAATCCTCTGGAAATCTCCTGCAGCTCTAAATGTGGATTTCTCTTGCTACACCCAGAAAAATCATTTAGCTGCTTTGGAAAATCCTCTGGTGATTCCTCTAGAGACGAGATGAGACCAAATATACTAACAACTCAGCACTTATGTGATGACCAAACTCCACACTGAGTGGTTATGCGTGACAATACGTCTCAGTCACATAACAACCAGTATGGCACTGGACATCTAAATGACATCTTTCCTTCAAAGTTTGTATTCTTGCAGGGAGGCATTTGATCTCAACGTAAAAAGCTGAACATAGTTTTATTCAGGGATCCCTAAGGAATTAGGATGTTGAGGCGGTGACATTATGCCTCTTCTGGGTTTAAAACTTCCTATCGAACTGTGAAGTGTTCTAGACCACCATATTTCCAGAAAATACTAGGTAAAATGTTGTTCTCCACTGTCCCGAGGATGAGCATTCCTAGCCCTGGCAATTCGCTTTGACAATTTGGAATATAGAATTGGTGCAACCACTGATAATGACTTATGCAACCTTTGCAAACTGCCAAGCATCAAATGCCTACTCCTCTGTTTTGTATTATTACATAAAAAGAACCAGTAGCTACATGTTAGAACAATTATTGTATCCATCGCTAAACCGTAGCTTGACCAGAGTGAACCAATGATCTCAGTTTTTCTAGCATTACCAGGGGTGCCCAGAAGGGGGGGGGCATGGCGCAATTTGCGCCATCAAAATTTTTTGGGGGGGCATGATTTTTTTTTATGTTAACATTTTAAACCATGACGATAACCAGAGAAATGAGAATTATACTCAACAGTTAAGTTAAAAAGTACTGATTAATCATTTAACCATATCATCAAGATTCAAGATCGAAATTGCCATAGCTAAATATATTCCGCCGTTTAAACTAACTCCAGGATCTCTGTGTAAATCCTTAAAGAAATATTTTATTTGTTTAGGGCGATTAGGTTGGCAGTGGACTCAACTGGCAACACTGTCTTGTCTGCCGTCTGCTGTCTGTCACAGTCACATCACAGCCGTTAGTGATGTACTGATGTGAATGTGAGTCGTGAGTTTTGAGTTTGAGTACCTATTGCAACAGAACAAAACTGTCTCGTTTGAAGAAGCTCGGATACAGACGTTAATGAAGGGTTGAATGTGCGTGTATTTTTTATGCGTATGGTATGTCTTATGTTATGTTGTAGATTTGTGAATTTGTTCATAACTAAAACTAAAGATGCCTAAGAGAGCAAAAACGTTGTACAAATTTAAATGCCTAGAAGTGATGTGCAACACGATCCATCGCAAAGACAAATGGTTGGATCACTGTAAGAAGAAACATAGTTACAAGTTTAAGAACAATTTAAAAATCAATTATAAAGTGGTTGAAATAAAAGTCGACAACGGCCCATGGCAAAAATACGTTCCAGACCCAAGCCCAAGCCAATCTACATCCCTGGATGACATCCCTCATACTTTGACGAGTAGGCCTACCCAAGACCAAGATGAAGATGTTTTTGAGCCAACATCAGAAAAGTTTCCCAAGATAAATCTACCCAGCGAGATCGAGACTGATGCAATTACTCTACCCACTACTAGAAGTCACAGACTCTGAACTAGAAACACAAAGGTAGGCCTAACTTTGTAATAACTAACTAAATGTAAACCTAAGGGGCAAAAACGGTTTTTTACTTAGTCAAAATTTTAATATGTCTAGGCCTAGGCGCAGGGCTGTTATATTGTTTTATAGAGGCCAAACACGATTAACACGAATACTAAGCCTTTTATGTATCCAACCTACCTAAAAACATAATATCTTGTAAAATGTATGGTATAGCCTAACTTACCCAAGCTTGTATTCTGAGGAGTCAAACCAAAGTCTGATTTGGTTTCTGCCGTATTCACTGTTATAGGTATTTTGGTACTGTTCAGCACTCTGTGAGTTAGGTTAGGTTATAACATAGGCCTAATAGTTATGTACCCCAAAATAGTTTGACCCAAATACTGAATACAAATATAACCGTGTACAACATTCTTGATGTTCTTCTTCACTGTCTGAATATTGTTGTAGTTCGCCAAAGTCCCGTTAGAGTTCAGAAGCTTCTTGGTTGTTTATCTATCGACGGGTAGAGCATAGAATTGGCGTGCATAGATAGGTTAATTTTCTTCAGGGCATATGTTGGAAGTTATAGGCAATAGGCCTACCATTTTTTGAGAATTTTAAAACCTATTAGCTTAGGGCCTCTTAATAACTTCTCACAGACTAAAACAAATTTTGTATATATTTGTAGATCAAACCAAGAACTGGAAGAACAGGAACCTGACAATTTTGGAACAAGTGATGTAGATGAACCAGACAGGATATTTCATCTAATGAAGATCACAGTGATCCAGCTTCATATGCTAACCTCAAGCTCTCTCCTGAAGACATAAATGTGCTCTAAATTTGGAAAATCAAGACTTATCATCAATAGAATTTCCTTCAACGGGTGGAAGAAAATTTAATCCTCTGTGGAAAAATTGTATATTGCCCAATAACAGTGTGAAACCTAGAAGTGGCTAGTGTACAGTAAAAAAAAGGACGCTGTAATTTTGTTTGCTTTGCACACTATTTGCACTTCCAACTGAAACGGTCTGTATGGTGAACAACCGGCTACAGAGGGTGGACAGAGCATAGAGGAGAAAGAGATTTTTTTACTCCACGAGACTTCCAAAAATCATATATCTGCAGAGGTTGCCAGAATTCAATGGATCTCACAAAAGAGAATAGATTCGAGCCTTGCTCAACAATGTAACAGAGCAGTTGACCAAAACCCGAGAAGTCCTGTCAGTTGTCATTGATTGTTGTAGTTACTTGAGTGAGGAAATGATTGCCTTTTCGCAAAAACGATGTTTTTAGAAGGAAAAGCTGTTAGGGGTATATTTAGACTTATAGGAAAATATAGCCCAATGCGATTGCGAGAGTTTACCCTTGAAAAAAATTGATAGAGTAAGGGCTGAGAATGTAAGACTTGGGATCTAATTTCTTGGAGTTTTACAGGAACATTTTTGATCTTATCAATACAATGAGTGACGTGGTAGTTAATAAAATTGTAACAAGTGTGAATTTAACCAACCATTTATTCGATTATACTAGACTCTAACCCAGGATGTGAGTAAAAAAGAATGTACCACTATCATAGTTCGCTACATTGAGCACATGGATGATACACAACAAACTACAATATCAAACGTAAAACCAAAAGAGTGCTTGGTCAAGGTTTTTACAAGTGGGGATACATCCGGGGAAATGTTGTTTAGAGAGCTAAAGAAATGCTTAACAGCCCTAAACCTTGATCCCAAAGGTATAGTGGGCCAGAGTATGGACGGTGCAGGGAACAAGAGAGGGCAGTTCAAAGGTCTCAAATCACTAGTCACAAAAGAAAACCCTAAAGCTTTTTTATGTATGTGCTGCTCTCACAGGTTCGCCTTGTTGTAGAGCAGTCCCCTTGATATATGCTGTCAAATGAGGAATTTGTTTTCATTCTTGGAAGATTTGTATGTTTTTTCATGTCAGGCCACAGGAGACACCACCTTTTGCTCGAAAATCTAGAAAAAGGGGGAAAAAAGAAGCAAGAGAACCTTAAAAAGAGTACAGACTACTCGTTGGTCAGAGTAAAACTGACGCCCTTCAAACCATTGTGAGTTTGTTTTGAAACAATAAGAGATACATTGCAAGATTTGTCGACTGACAAGAATTCTGACAACAACACCAAAGCCAAAGCAATAGATGGCCTCCTAAAGCAAATGACAGATTTTGAAAATATAAGCACAATATACATAGCATCTCTTTGTTCAAAATAATTGTCTCCTCCCATAACAATTTGTTTTTCAGTCACCTACCATTGATTACAGTATAGTCCCAAAAGTTATTAAAAGAAACACAGGAAAAACTGGCGTTCATGCGCCAAAGATTCGGCGTGGGAAAAGATTGAAAGTGGCATTACTTCCTTTGCTGAAGAACACAACATTTCTTTACCCACCAGACAACGAATCAGAAAAAGGAAAAGATTCATGGACGAGTTTGGCAATTGAGGAATGCATAGAAGACCCTATTATAAGAAAGTAAAGGTTGAATATTTATTTCAACGTTCTAGACTCTCTCTATCTACAACCAGCTAAATGATGACAGATTTCCAGAAAGTTCTCTGGCTATGGTGTCGCAGATGGGATATTTTTCTCATGATGGAATTTTGAAGATGGTAGATGATAAGAAAAAAGGCCTAAAATGTAATCCGTCTTCAATTGAGAATCTTTGTGAATACTACAATCTAGACAAGGAATTAATTGTAGATGAACTAGACATCTTCAATTGATGTTTACAAAGCTACTCACTTGGATATAGATATTTCTGATGTCATGTCTGAGAAGAAGAAATCAGAGAGAACCAGTACTGCTAACCCCGAGGATAGTTTTAAGTTCTGACCATGATGAAGATGAAGAACAGGAGGACGTTACAGTGACTGACATAAGTTCAAAGAAAAAGAAAAATGTTGACGACTGGTGTGAAAAGAGGATTTTATTAGACCATACAGGTGCCTATTGAATCTATCAGGATTCCCTCATCTCAGTATACTTTTATAGGATACTGTTGTCTCTGCCAGTCACAAGTTGTTCTGCTGAGAGAAGTATGAGTCGGTTGAAGATAGTTAAGAATCGTCTAAGAAGCACCATGGGGGATAGTTGGCTTTCAAGCTTGCTCATTCTTCCTTGCGAGAAAGAAATTCTAAAACAGATCTCAAATGAAGAAATCATCAACAAGGTTTGCACTTTCAAGTGTGCAAAGAAAAAAACTTCTTTTGTTAAAAATTTAAGAAAAGTATCAAATGAAGCCAATTTCAACCTTTCAAATTACACCCTATTTACCACACAGTAATCAAGTAACTATTGTAATGTTTTATTACTTTTTTTCTTTTTTGTAAAATTTGTGTATTGTTATTGGTATTAGTAGATAGAATTTACAAAATGTACTTGTTTCAGATGATATCTTTATTCCCAAAAAATCAAACCATTTAATGATACATTTTTGTTAGATTTTTCTTATTTACTCTTGTAATGTAAAAGTAAATACAACCTACAACACAACATCAGTAACAACCTGTTCCAATTTATAATAATTTAGAATACCTAAACTTGCCAACATTATATATTAATTTACATCTATGTTTATTCCATTCACTTTGTGAAAACTCTGGTTAATTGTTAAACATGATGCCTCCACCATAATAGAAACAAAATTAAATTAATACATTTATTAAACTTTGTAATACATGCCGTTTTATGAAATAAAATTTACAACACTATTTGGATTATAATATGTTGTACTATTTGGATTGTATTGTAATGATCAGCTGTAAATTGTATCTCATTGTTTTCATGACAGCAACATACTAGACTAGTGACTATAATTGCTATTGGAACTACAGTATAATTACTTATAAATAAAAGTGTTTAAAATGACATATACATTGAAGATTGAAGTGCTATTATTTCATTGCCTTAACCTTTGATAACCTTAACCTTCAGTTCTTCAATTCTTTTTCAATCCTTTTTTGGTTTTTTTTTTGGCTGGAATCTAAACTTTTTATAAACGTTCCAAAATTGTATGAATGTTTACCAAAGTTGCTATGCAATATTCTTTTGCAATAAAGAATTATCAATGATATTATTATTCAACTTTTTATAAGTAACCTTAACATTTAAAAGGCGAAGCCTCCCTTACTGACCTTTTGATATCCTATTAAAATATTTGTCATGTAGCTATTCCTGATTTAATCTAGTACTTTGATAAACATATAAATACTCGTATTAAAAAACTATAATAATTGTTTACTACTTTTTAGTCCTCCCCGTACAAAGAACGGGTGCACTGCTAGTGTCAAAAATTATATCAAAATTCAAAAAGATACTTTATTTCAATTCTAAAAAAGATAATAAACAGTGGTATATATTTTTTTACAATAATGAAAACAGAAGAATTCCTCACAAGACCAAAGGTAAATGATGTCCCTTTGGAAGATTAGAATGTAAGATGTGAATTTTATTGTCATACACTGACTAATGTTAAAAACTAAAGAGTTGGGTATTGGGTACTTTTGGGGGGGGGGCATTACACTTGGATTGGGGGGGGGCATGCGCCATTGCCCTTGGGGGGGCTGGGCACCCCCTGAGCATTACAATAACTCATGTTCTCTTGCATAAAAAAAGAAGTATGGATAACAAAGAAGACGGAGTAAAAATTTTAAAGGTGGGAGTGAGACCTATGGAGAAAACCTACAGGGTTTACATTATTAACATAATTAATGTTTGTGACTGATCATTACTAGAAATGATTATTGGATTTTCAGTAAAATAAAATTACTTTTAGTTATCTTTTTTGACTAAAAATGAATTAAACTCTTAAACTATTCATACTCTTAAACTACTTCTTCTATGTAAACCATTTTATCTTAAATTTAAACAATGATCACTTCACTATTAATTTGATCTTCTACATCTCCAACTTACTAACTGAAGCACGACAACAAACTGTTAAGACTCTTTATAAATATTTACAATAGTATCAGACAATTTGACAGACAAGTTATTGTTTATCTTCTCTTATCTTTTTAGTGCAGCTAAGAGCCTTTGTAATGAACTGACCTTGAATCTTATTTCAATGTCAAACCTTAAACCATCTATTCACTGACTTTCATTACAAAGTTTGTGTTGCAAAAAAAGTAACGTATACATTTGAAGCCTTATAGTATGAACAATGCTAAACTTAAACAGTTGTATTTCTTGATTTTTGGTGACATAGTTATGTGAAAAGCTTTTTATAGTGCTATAATGTGTATAAATTCTGTCATATTTTATTATTTTTGGGTCTATAACAAAGCATCTCAATTTCGTTTTGTCAAAATGTTTAATTATGAAAAATACTAAGTTGTTGCAAGTCAGGTTTGATCGATATGTCTACTCTTTTTCTGTGTTGGCAACATTACCAACCAGTATTATACCAATATTAATTGTTGGCAACAAATCTGACAAGACTAGTGAAGAGTAACAGTGTTGTAACAGAGTAACTATACTTCTTCCACTTTTTCCCTCACATGGTCGGTGTCGGTGTTCAGTCTAACTCATACATTGTGTCAGGACTGTGATTGACTGTGGGGTATTTTAATGCCGCTGTTTCAAATAATCAAGTTGTTATCGAATAGAAATAACCTTTTAAACAATTCTGAATAGTCACGAGAACAAATACAAAATCTGATGATGTTTACCATGAGAAACAAGACCTTAGTACACAAACTGACCTTGATTTTATAAACAAACACCAATCAAAACGAAAAGTTTTTAGCAACACCACTTTAGTACACAAGTAACAGTCATGAGACAAGGTCAATGGTTTAATGAAGTACAGGAATCATTTCAAAGTATAAAAAGTGGATTTCAACTGCATTAGTGGTTTCAACTACATTAAAAATGAAATTATATTTAATTTTACCATAAAATAGGTCTTTTTGGGTAATGAACTAACTACTAATTGCACTTGTTTACTGATGTTCAAAAGGTAATAGTGAAAAATTTGAAATTATAATCAAGGAAATATCAATCTAGAGTAGTTTTTGTAGTCTAAAAATTGATGTCTTAGATAATCTTTATTAGGGTTGTGTTTTGTCACTTCTTAGCCACTGGGTAACCAATAATCCATTTGAATATGATTGGGATAAAATCAAACTAACTCTTTAAACTACTAAAAAATAATATTTTAACACAAATCCTTATTTTATGCTAAGGACTTGATAACACCTAAATATTAAGCTATTTTAAAATAACATTAATTTAGGTAAAGTGACTTTAAGTATTGTTATCATTTATTTTCAAAATGTTACATTTTAAGGAAATTTTAGTCCAAGTTAAAAATAAATTATTGCTATCACTAATTTTCAAAGAACAAAATATGATAAAATATAGCATTTTCATGAATTTATTTCAATTGAAACTCTGTGATAGTAGGTACCTTTATAATGCTTAATTTAAATAGTACAAATGAATACTTATAACCAAAACCTTCATCAGTTAACTATTTCAGTAAACAAAACACTAAATCAGAACTGCAACTAGGTTTGAATAAATATTCAGTTAAAAACCAACAAACCAAATCATTAACAACTATTCTCAACAAAAACAACACTCTACACTGAAGAAATTCACTGTGAGAGGCACAAAATATGACAAACAGAATATATCAAGGACAACTTCCTGAATAGGAGTGGTCTGATATACTTTGTAGTTGACCTTTATTATCACTAAAACTGGGCCAGTGAATTATGGAGCAATTAGTTATGACATAAAGTAGTTTTTTAGCCTTACTGCTGCTGTGTTTGCAAACCTAATGCCATTTTAAAGATAAGAGTATTTTTAAAACTTTGTTACAATTGGTATTTATCTTGCTAGTTAAATTAACTTTACTGATAGCTCATAATCAGTTTGCATTGTAAGTTTCTATAGTGATTTCTTGAAATAAACGAAAACTTATTGGATAGGAACTAGCAAAATGTTAGCAGTAATATATTAGAAATTTTAAATTTTGCAAAGTTCAGTTGTTTTATCAGTTTTGCAAAATTATTGTAAGCAACATCCACAATATTTCTACTTACAAACCAAACAAGCTCAGAATGTACAAATCTTTTGCTTAAGCACATAATATAAATAATTTAAGAATTACAAACACTTATTACTGTTTTCTTTCTTAATGCCACATAATTTATTTTAAATTTCAAGTATTACATAATGTAATGCTATAGTAACAACATTTTGATGTATAACTAAAATGCAAGTATAGCTCTAAAAGTAATTCAGCTGTGAGAAAAATGTAGCAACTTAAAAAGTCACAGTAGAACTTTAGAAATGTGTGGTCACCAAACACAAGGTTCACAATAATGAGTAAAAAAAACTGCTCAAATACACAAGTTGTTTTAAAATATGTTCAAGGTCTTTTAATTTTGAAATTGTGAATATAAAAATATTATTTTGTGAAACAATTTAAAGTGTGCGAAAATACATTTAAGTTCAGTTATCTGTAATTATAGACTATGGGTTTACATATATTCACAAAACCAGGAAAGTTTTCCTGTATTTTTCTTATTTCACAATCTGTTTTAAGGAACACAGAAATGTATCTTAATCTAATCACTAATAATTGAGGCGGTAGCTGCAAGAAGGGCACATACCGCTATGTGCCCTTTTTGCGGAGAACGCAGAAAAACGATCCACCATGTCTTTGTACATGTGTCCTGAAAATTTTGTGTTGATATTCTTATTCCATGAGGTTGGTACGCCTGCTTTTGTGTTAGCATGTCGGGTGATTTTCAGTGTCAGCTGACCGTGAGTTTGTGTTTACATCTACATCTTTGTTTTGCTGTTTGTTTACAATACTTAAAACCACATTTTATTACTAATAGTTTTACAATAATAATAGTAGATCTTCTCTTAGTTTTTTTTTGTTAGTTACTTTAGAGTTGACGTTTTCAGTTTTTTTATAAGAGTGTGATAATATAACGGACAGTGAACTCTCAGAAACGGTATTCGATATGAGTGATAGTGGAGAGATTTTAACTAACCTAAAAGCTGTGCAGTTGGGTGGTAAGAAAGCAATTAAAATAACTGAATGGAAACGGAATCTAAATAAAACTGCTAGAAATTCAGGTAAGAGCTATGTTTCAACCTCTAAAAAAGCTAATAAGTGGAAAAGAGTTTACGAGAGTAACAACTTGCTGCTTAAAGAAATGCTGCGAAAAGGTTACCCAAGAACAACAGATTGAGATGTTTAACAAAATTTTGGGATAGTTCTAACAAAGAAGTTCAAGATACTTTTCTGTCTAGCTGTATGAAAACCCAAAGTTTGAAAACTGTGGCTACGCAACCAAAGAAAGAGCGACTTTCGTAGTTGGTGTTACTCTCTAAGGGTAGGGTAGATAATGGACATGAACTTGTAGTGTGCCAAAAAAAACTGGTTGATGAAACTCTTTAATGTGTCAATGAAAAGGATTAGAATAGTCCAGGACAAAATCGTAAATCACAATGGATCATTTTCTGAATCAGAAAGGGAACCCATTGTAATAGACCCTATAAATTTGAATCCTCAGTAATGGGATCTACTTCTTGAGCATATAAACTCTATCCCACACAAAAAGAGCCACTACCGTCAGGGAGAAATCTAACCTGAACTATTTTGATGATCCATGTCCTGAATGTAAAGACGTTACATGATATGTTTTCACAGTTCTACAAAGAAAAAAACCGGTAAAAAACCTAATAATGAAGTACAAAACATATTTCAAATTTTTTTAAACAACAATGTAACTTTAGCTTCCGTCATCCAAAGACAGACGTTTGCGACTACTGTACGGAATGCCAAATGAAGTTAAATGTAAATCCTGAAGATGAATGCAAGTTGAAACTTTTTGGTGCACAAGAAAAAAAATTAAGGGCCTATTCTAAAACTAAGACAGAAATATTGGAAAATTATAAAACGGACCCTACTACATTGGTTATAGAGTTCGATTAACGCACAAAATTTGCCTCTCCCTAAGCTCAATGCTACAAGTCAATTTTTATAAAAGGCTTCTTTGGCTTTACACTTTTAATGTTCATATTCACAATGACAACACATCCTACATGTACACCTTTATGGAAACAGAAGGCAAAAAAGATGCCAATTCCGTTAGCATCGTTCTTGTATGACTGCTTAAAGAAGAAACTGTCGAGTTTCCTAGAGTAAAGAAGATAGTGTTTCTCTCAGATGGTGCCGGGGGCCAAAAATAAGAACAAAACAATAGTTTCATTTGGATGCTGGTTCGCAAAAGTGTACAACGTTGACATTGCACACATGTTTCCTGTTCGCGGCCATTCCTTTTCGCAGTGCGACAGGAATTTTTGGACTCTTCAAAGCACTGTTGAAGAAGAAAGAAGTGATAACAACAGTGAAACCGTACTTAGAGTCTATGGTTCTAGCTCGTTCAAGCAATCCTTTTATTGTTACACATGACAAAACACTGATAAAAGACTGGATCTCAGCTCTCAACACCCTTGCTTGTTTGCCACCAGTGTGTAAAGGCAGGAAATTCAAAATTCAATCCTATGTTCAAATGAAATACATGGAAAATGGCACTCTTTTGGCATCCCACAACCTATTGTGCCAACTTTATTCCATTTTAAAATATGGAAAACTTCTACCAACAGTGAAATACTGAACAATGTTCAACAAACACTAAAACCACCTTCTCCACCAATGATGAATGCGGCAAAAATTAGAGACGTAAGAGATTTGTATAAGTTCATTGATGACGATGGTGTGGCATATATATAGAAATGCTTTTCGAAAACTTGACTGTTGAAGATACCCCTCCGACAAACGAAGAGATCAGTGACGAAGAGTTTTAGTGCTATCAAAACAATAGTCCTATTTGCAAGAGAAAAAAACTTAAAAAAAAAACTTGTTGTTTCTTCAATATTTACTGTGAAGCCTTTGATATCATGTTATAAAACCTGTTTTTGTGTTCATAAATGTCTTGGTTTGCTTAATAATGAGTCAATACATCATTTTACTTCACACTTCTCACAGCATAAATAACGTTAGGTGCAAGAAGGGCACATAACACTGTTTCTAAAATGTTAAATTACTAAATTCCTAAATTTATTAACTCATTACTTAACTCTAAGTCTTATTCAAATATAATAAAACTAATTGATTTCAACCATTTAAAAAATCAAGCATAATTCTTAAAGCATTTTGAACCTATTACAAAACTTTGAACCTTGTTTCTGAAAACCTAGCTTTTCAGCTATGTGCCCTTCTTGCAGCTAACGCCTCAATTGTAACAACTGATTTGTGTTTATTGTACTGTCATGTGTTTAAAAATTCTTTGTTACTATTAACATTATTTTAAATAAGAACTCGCCGTCACCCACAGGTCCCAGCCTGCGAAATGCAAGTGAAATATATGTGTTCTGAACAATACGTATCATTGAAATTACATTTTTCAAAGCCTGAAAGAGTAGTTTAATACAATAGATGCAAGTTATAAAATTACTATACCAGGATAAAAAGAAAGTTGCAGCATCTTCGAAGGGATCAACACATGACATGTAGGTACAAGCTCCACTCGACCAAATATTGAAAACATCAAATCATTATTATTTCTTACTGAACAGTTTTTTCCAAAAAAAGATGATTGGAAAAGAACATGATAATAAAAATAATAAGTACAGTGAAAATAGTTTTATTGAGCCCATATTTACACAATGTATGTTTGAACACATTTACAAAATTAATAGTGAATACGCAAGATAAAAGCATAAGTGTTAAATATATAATAACTAACATGTAAAAGATACAAAATTATCTATAAGCAATATATAAAATTGAAAGTTCTACTTCCTCTATTATATCCCAAATTTACTAAATTTCACCTGAACTTTAATACATTGCATGCAATACAGAATATGAGGCGCCTAGAATCAAACCCTGCCACTTTTTGTCCAAATTGTTATACATCCTGTCCCATAGTTAAAACACACTGAATTCAAACAAAACATTATTTTGTAGCTAAATCCACTATATCCCACTAAAAAATTATTTGAAATGGTGGCTTACTTTCACAACCTGCCAGATTCATTGTCGTTTTAGCCACCTTTAGTTCTAAACTCCACCACATCCATCGCAGTCAATGAGACCGCTCGGTTCAGTCGTGTAACTTCCCAGCATGCTCAGTGAGTGTTTACCTTTTCACCAAAGTTTATTCTGCTTGAGTCCGACAAGGTGGATGGAAAATTGAACATTGTTTAAGTCCGTACCTTTTAAAATAACATTTTTCTGCTGACCTGGAATTCAAGGTAAAAGAATCTTATTATCGAGAAGTAATCAATACGCACTTCAACTTTGGTTTTGATTCACCAAAAACATGCTTGTATCTGGATGAGCACAAAAGGAAACATAACTTGAACACTTTAATGTAAACAGGTAATTCAACAAGAAAACTACAAGTCATGAAGTTCTCATGAATAAATCCTTGCAATAAATTAAATGTACTGTAAATCTTCTTCAGTCACTCTTACTGATTGGTTTCCATCTAAGCTTCTCCGCAATGAATCCGTTTGAAGTGCACATTCAAATCAACACTAGTTGGTCTCACTCAGTATAGAACCGCAGTGAAGGTGTTAACTTCATGTATTACACCTAAACAGTTATTGTATAGTAGTTTAACACATTGACTGTGGCGGACACCTTACCGTGTACATTCAGATCGACACTAGTTGGTCTCACTCAGTATAGAACCGCAGTGAAGGTGTTAACTTCATGTATTACACCTAAACAGTTATTGTATAGTAGTTTAACACATTGACTGTGGCGGACACCTTACCGTGTACATTCAGATCAACACTAGTTGGTCTCACTCAGTATAGAGCCGCAGTGAAGGTGTTAACTTCATGTCAGTTATTGTATAGGTGTTAACTTCATGTATTACACCTAAACTAGTTATTGTATAGTAGTTATTGTAACACATTGACTGTGGCGGACACCTTACCGTGTACATTCAGATCAACACTAGTTGGTCTCACTCAGTATAGAGCCACAGTGAAGGTGTTAACTTCATGTATTACACCTAAACAGTTATTGTATAGTAGTTTAACACATTGACTGTGGCGGACACCTTACCGTGTACATTCAGATCAACACTAGTTGGTCTCACTCAGTATAGAGCCACAGTGAAGGTGTTAACTTCATGTATTACACCTAAACAGTTATTGTATAGTAGTTTAACACATTGACTGTGGCGGACACCTTACCGTGTACATTCAGATTAACACTAGTTGGTCTCACTCAGTATAGAGCCACAGTGAAGTTGTTTAACTTCATGTATTACACCTAAACAGTTATTGTATAGTAGTTTAACACATTGACTGTGGCGGACACCTTACCGTGTACATTCAGATTGACACTAGTTGGTCTCACTCAGTATAGAACCGCAGTGAAGTTGTTAACTTCATGTATTACACCTAAACAGTTATTGTATAGTAGTTTAACACGTTGACCGCTGGTGACGGCTAGATATTGTTACATCAGTCAATTATTAAGAATATGTCACTGAAAAGGTTTTGTTTTAATCTTACCCTATCCTTTTGAATATTTAGTTTCCAATAAGTGTGATGTTTTATCTCTTGCTCCAGCTGGAAAAGTTATCACTGTCAAGTTGGCTATAATTTACACTCCTTAGGGTAGACGAGGTGTTTTTATTCCTCAATGTCTGATTTTACAGAATGTCACTATCTCATTGTGGGTTATAATCATAAGTCAGGTGAAGAATGTTGGTTGAAAAATTAATTTGTTTATCAGATTACAAAGAATCTTTGAAACCCCATCAGTAATATAAAATGATTCACTCCTTTCTCTGTTATATTTATTACAATTATTTGCTTGCTACAGAAAAAAACAAGTAACATTAATAACATGGGTTTCTAGTTTTTACGAACTAAGAAAAATTGGTTTTATTTTAATTAATGAGATTTAGTTTATATTTGTTGTTTGAAGACAGTTGTCCAATGCAAGGCCGAGATATTTCAAGACTTCAATTGTGGGAAAAAATGTTTCAATGCTTTTTGATGAGCACTTGCAGGAGTAAATCTTGTCTCAACATGAGTGGAGTTGTACAAGGGTACATTTGTGTTTTATAGCTTGTGAGATATTGACATATAACAATTTGGTGGTGACCACAATCTTGCTGAGCAGTTGGATCCTCTGTGTAGACATACATTTTTTTTAAGCTGGCAGTATAAAGGTTGATATAAAATGGAAGACATTTTAAAAATCAATGGTTTTCCTAGCCTGTGACTTCATTAGTTGAGACATGTAACAAGCAGTGAAACAAGAACTCTTAACAAAAATGGTTACATAATGTTTTTGATCCAATTCTTTTAACTAGAGATGAGTAGTCTCCAACTACTATTCTACTATCAAATCTCTTAATAACTGAACACATAGTCACAAACACATACGCATGGAGACATTCACAACAGTAAAGAGAAATATGAATAATTTAATTGAATATTCAGGTGTACTACTTGTCCAGCCAAAGACAATAAGACCACAGGATTATGACTGCAGCATATACATGGCCAACTTTGGCTGCATTCAGTTACAGCCTTGTTTATTTATAGTAAAGCGTCAATTCAGGATTGTATAATTGTTTCTTTTTGGCTACAAAAGGCTATAAACTTTACTAGAAATATTCTTGTGTTAACCGTTCATTCTCTAGTACATAAATGACATAGGTACCAATGCTTACCTAATCAATACATAAGAATAAGAATTTTATTCTGCCAGAAAATATTCCACACAAATACATTGGCACGTCAATACAATGTTACAACTTTTGTAATACAATGAATATTCTAAAAGTCTTGTTTTGTTCACACTGTTGAGATGTACTCTTCCACTGAATAGAATGATCTTTTTACATAGAAAATAATTTAGTTTAGCTTTAAATTTCTATATCACTTAGCATTCTTATATCTAATGGTAACTTATTGTATAGTCTAATAGCCATCATCATTGGGCTTTTGTCGTTTTTTAGCTAGTCTAGTTTGAGGTAAGTTTGATATTGTTACGACTTCTTGTTTCATAATTGTGAACATTTTTCCTTAGGTTTACTTTTTCTTAAATTAGCTCGGAGGTAAAGTAGGCATTGTTGTAATATATAAAGAAAATAAATAATGTCAAAATTCTAAAACGTTTAAAAAGTTCTCTGCAACTATGGTATTTATTGGACTCCTGCCAATATTCTGACAACTTTTTTTTGGATGATGAATACTTCATTTGCGTAAGGAGAAGAGCCCCAAACAATCAAACCATAATTTAAATGACAGTGAAAAAGTCCGAAATAAGATTGTATAAGAGCTTTCTCCTCAAGTTCACCACATAAACGTTTTAATTGCAAACACACTTTTACTTAGTTTACTTTTAACCCCTACAATTTTGCTGATACCAATTTAAATTAGGATCAAAAGTCAAACCTAAAAATTTTGGAAATATATCTTTTTGTGTCTCATTAGGATCTTCTCTGGGGCTAAATATTACAGTAGTTGTATTATCATTATTTAGAATCAAGTTGTTGGCAGTGAGCCAGTTCTCTACAAGATTAATATTCAATTTGTAGTCTTCTAAGAGTTTTGTTATAATCTTTATTTTGTAGTTACTATAGTGGTATCATCAGCACATAAAACAATATTTGCAGGTACATTTACACTCAAAATCATTCACTGCAATTAAAAACAGCAAAGGCACCAAAACAGAGCCCTGTGGGACTCCACAGGTTATTGGTTTACACAGAGATATATCTTTTTTTCTACTACTACATATTGAGATCTATTCTTTAAGTAAGAGCTAAGTACATCTAAAGCCATCCCCTTAATATTTATAATGTTCTAGTTTTTTAATCAAAATGTTATGAGACACTCGGTCAAAAAGCTTTGCTAAGGTCACAGAAAGTTTATAGCAGCAAAGTCTTTCTTTCCATAACAGTCTAGAACCATATCAACCAAAGAAATAACAGCTTGAGCTGTTGATAACCCTTTTCGGAATCCATATAACAGCCTTACAAATCCAATATTGCAGTTTTACTGGGAAAGTATTCTAATGCATCCGGAAATGAAATTCAACTTCCAAAACAAGTGGAACAGATGTGAAGTGATACCAAAAATAAGTGGTAAAAAACAGCATCCTTGAATTCACCAAGGTTTTCCGAGCTGTCATTTACTAAGACTCCCAAAACCATCCTTTTGTTCTCAAGAAAATAAAACTCACATAATTTCATCAAAAAGTTTTAGAATCATAACTTTGGCTTTTTAATTTTAACTTTGCACTCTGGTGCATTTGGGTTTTGTCCTTTGTAAAACTCTTTGAGTAGGTCCATAGCCTCGTCAGCTCTCACACCACCGCGCACAGGACAGGGGTCAGTGTACATCTTGGATGAGTCGAGGACAGAAACGCAGCCACCGAATCGATCGTTGGCACAGCCATACGTGATTGAGGCCACTCGAACAGTATGGAGAGCAGCTGCACACATGATACATGGTTCCACTGTCACAACCTGCGTATAACATATAAGACAAAAACATTAATTTTTATATAAAAATAATATTGATAACATGACCTCTATATAATGCAAATTGTATAGCTTGTTATGATTGTAACAATTTTTAATTATGTTATAGTGATTTGGAATAAATAATCCATCCATATAAAATTGTTATATATTGTGTTGTGGGTCAGATGCATACAATCTCATTAGCTAGGTATTTTAATTAGATAGCATGCAATGTGCAGGCGTAACCATAATAGCGATTAATTAGTATAGCCTTTTAATTAATGTGAGATAAAATAAACTTAATTCCCTTTTTTAAACTCTTTAATCAATAAAACCGTAATAGTTTTCTGACAACTCACAATAATACGACAATCAGTTAAAATGATGCTTTTCGCTTGTATACTGTCTTTAATATTTTTCACTTGTATACTGGTTAGAGCTTTTATTGTGTCAATACTCGAAACTGACTGTCGCTCACTCAATTTCTCAATGTCTTAACACTCTCACTACTCGATCTGATCTGCTACGGCAGTTTAACACTATTTAATATTACCAGTTATACAAGCAATATATAGTGTAAATACAACAACAAAGATTTACATTTTACCTTCTAATATCACTCATAGTATTTATAAATAGATGATTGGTGACTTTTTATCTCCAATTGTTGTTTATAATGAGAACAGAAACATTACCATTAAAACCAAGAATTTGTATAGTAATATTATAAATTCTTAGTGTTAACAACAAAATTATTCTACATAATATAAGAACTTTGAGAGTATAACCAGCAATGTTATTTAGTTTGCTCCACACAAAGGCTAAATCTGACATACCACTTGTGTGTTGTGGAGTACCTCCTCCCAGTTGGGATATTTGGTGACAATAGCCTCGATGCAGTCCATCTCTGCATGTCTGGTCGCGTTGCACGTTTGGTTAACAGTGTTGCTCCCCTTTGCAATCACTTGTCCTTTGTAGATAAAAATACATCCAACAGGCACCTCCCCATTCCTGAGCGCTTCCTTGGCCAGGTTCAAGGCTGTTTCCATGTATTCTGCCATCTAAGAATATTATAAAATAATTTGACAAAACAAGAGTGATACAAAATTTTATGATGCAATATTCTTAACCTCAGAACTAATAGTCAACATATTTCTGAATTTGAATAAGTAACCAGACTTAAGTGGTAGTTTAAGATTTCCATTTTTAGGTAGACACAAAAATTTTTTGCAATTTGTGTCTACCTAAAAATGGAAATCTTAAACTACCACTTAAGTCTGGTTACTTATTCAAATTCAGAAATATGTTGACTATTAGTTCTGGGGTTAAGAATATTGTATCATAAAATATATATATATATATATATATATATATATATATATACAGGGTGATTCAAAACTAAACGGCAATCTCTCGAGAGCTTATTCTATAGCTAAAAACAAGTAAAAAAGTTCATATAACCATATGCCCGGAAACGCTTCGTTAGCGAGTTACGCCTAGCGAAAGATTTTGCCCGGATTTCAGAACCCTTGGTGAAGTCAGGCCTTATAAAAATGGTTAAGGTAGTTACAAAGATACAAATACGATTGTTTTTTATGTTTTTATATCTGACTAATTTAATAAAATTCGTCCCAGAGCTGTAAATGCAATACTTTCAGAGATATCTTACGTAAAACACAAGAATTGGTGCAAAGAAATAACACATTTTTGTGTTTAACGTAAGATTACTTCCATAAATGTTAAATAAAGGTTATTTTTTTCTTAAACACATTTGTAGAACATTTAATTCTGAAAAGATTCATGTGAATTACTTAGGAAAAAAATTAATAATAGGTATTGAAATTTAGCTTTATTTAAAAATAAAACAGACGCACAAAAATGCATATTTTTATCTGCATAAAATATTAACTAATGTTTAGGTTGTGAGTAACAGCTGATCATTTATTCAACACTTTTTATTGTCATATTTTCTTTGCAAAGGTTGGCAATATCAGCTGATCAACAATTAAGTTCATGAAGTAATATTTGAATAACCTTTATGGAGGTTTTTGTCTTGTGGCGTGTGAAGATTGTATTTTGTGAGATCCTGTGATTATTTGGAAATATTTTATACAAGTGTATAAAATATTTTATTAAATATTTATTTTTAAAATATTTTATTAAATACTTTTATAAAAGTGTATGTAATTATCTTAGTAAATAATGGCAGATAATGTAAATGGTATGTATTCGTTTGAAGAGTATAACGGACATGATACTGATTTACGGCAAAGTTAACAAGAATGGTTTAGCTGCAGTTCAGGAATATCGTGATACTTTTCCACATCGAAGAACACCTGATCGCAAAACATTTGAAGCTGTGGAGAGACGACTTAGAGAAACTGGTAGCTTTAAACCGAAGCGAATAGATACTGGTCGTCAACGTAGCGCAAGGAACTATAATAATGAACAAGCAATAATAAATGCTGTAGAATTATCACCAACCACAAGCACCAGACGATTATCACGTCAGTTAAATATTTGCCAGTCAAGCGTATGGCGGACACTTCATGAAGCACAGTTGTACCCATTCCATATAACACGTGTTCAAGACTTATTACCGCAAGATCTTAATAAACGGAAGATGTTCTGCCGCTGGTTAAGAAGAAATTGTTTACGACATCAGTATTTTCTTCGGCGTATTCTCGTTACTGATGAATCCTGTTTTACTAGAAATGGAATTGTAAATTTTCGTAATACCCATACTTGGGCGTACGACAACCCACATGAAACTGCGACGAGGCATTTTCAACATACATTTTCAGTCAATGTATGGCTTGGTGTTCTGGGTGATAATTTGATTGGTCCATTTTTCCTCCCTAATCGACTTAATGGAGTAGCGTACTTGAATTTTTTAAGAACAAACCTGCCTACCCTCTTGGAAGATATTCCTGTTCAAAACAGAATAAATGCATGGTTTATGCACGACGGAGCACCTCCACATTTTTCTAATGATGTGAAAAACTATTTAAATGATACATACGGTAGACAATGGATTGGTCGAAATGGACCAGTAAAATGGCCACCACGTTCTCCTGACCTCACGCCAGCAGACTTTTTCTTATGGGGTTGGATGAAGTCAATTGTTTATTCAAAACGGATTAACACCATAGAGGAGTTACGTAATCGCATTACAGAGGCGGCAGAAACTATCAAGAATGCTCCAAACGTTATGAAACGCGCTAGAAAAGAGTAGATTCGTCGTGCGAAAACGTGCATTGCTAACAACGGAGGACACTTTGAGCAACTATTATAGGTGATTATTACAGTTTTCTAAAGGTAAATACATTTTATGTTAATGTTCAGTCTAGAATAAATGATCAGCTGTTACTCACAACCTAAACATTAGTTAATATTTTATGCAGATAAGAATATGCATTTTTGTGCGTCTGTTTTATTTTTAAATAAAGCTAAATTTCAATACCTATTATTAATTTTTTTCCTAAGTAATTCACATGAATCTTTTCAGAATTAAATGTTCTACAAATCTGTTTAAGAAAAAAATGACCTTTATTTAACATTTATGGAAGTAATCGTACGTTAAACACAAAAATGTGTTGTTTCTTTGCACCAATTCTTGTGTTTTACGTAAGATATCTCTGAAAGTATTGCATTTTACAGCTCTGGGACGAATTTTAATAAATTTGTCAGATATAAAAACATAAAAAAAACAATCGTATTTGTATCTTTGTAACTACCTTTACCATTTTTATACGGCCTGACTTCACCAAGGGTTCTGAAATCCGGGCGAAATCTTTCGCTAGGCGTAACTCGCTAACAAAGCGTTTCCGGGCATATGGTTATATGAACTTTTTTACTTGTTTTTAGCTATAGAATAAGCTCCCGAGAGATTGCCGTTTAGTTTTGAATCACCCTGTATATATTATATATATATATATATATATATAAAAATTAAAAAAAAATATAAAAATGGAAATCTTAAACTACCACTTAAGTCTGGTTACTTATTCAAATTCAGAAATATGTTGACTATTAGTTCTGGGGTTAAGAATATTGTATCATAAAAAATATATATATATATGCAAAATTCTGTGTGATTCTAAGCTAAAAATGTAGAATAACTTTTTTCCAATATTCATTTTGTTTAGCCGCTAGCCGCCATTATGTATTGTTTATTAAAAAATTATTATCTCTAAAACCAGTAAAGCTAAAGAAACAAAATTTGCCAAATATGTTTGAATAGGTAAGAGGGAGGAAAATGTTTTATTTTCTTTAATATTAAGAAAATGGCAAATGTTGACCAGTATAGCTATAAAAATAGTATTGGACACCATCTATTTGGAAAATGTTATTGCAATTCCAACAGCACTAGTTTCAATAAAATCCGTCAATGCATAAACGAGCTCTACCACTTTTAAGATACTCTTGTACAAGCCAGGAGAAACAAACAACTGATAACTCTCAACTATGACATGTTTGAGAGTGCAAACAGTACGCTTGTGCAAGTGTATCTTTAAAGTGGTCGTGCTTGCTTGTGCGTTGATGGGTTTCGATGAAAAAGGTACTGTTGGAATTTTTATCACAACTTCAATATAGCTGGTATCTTTTAAAATTAGTACAACCAATGTAAAACAGTTGATACCTATCAAAAGACAAAAATTTGCTGCTCACAACCTTTCCTTAATGGCACACTCACAATGGAGAGTTCTCTCCTGTTTTTTGGTTTTTATGTTAATCAATGCTGAGAAGCCTACCTCGCATAGGTAGGTTGTTGAATAATGTAATAAAATAATTATTGCTTCCATTCCTATTACAGGATACTCTTTTTTTTGCCAACATCAAAAAATCAATAAGTGTTAGTTATTTATATAAAAAGTTGTAATGTTTGATCTGTCTGACGTTCTGCAAGCTGCTCTTCTTTCTCAAGAGACAGTTTCAGATGACATAAATGCCAAAGAAAAAGGATTGTGCACCCAATCATACTTTTCAACCCAGAGATGTAAAGAAAATACTGTCCCATGTTGTTCTCAAGAGCCATGAGGTCTAACTTTATTTTAGTGGTTATATCATCTTGAGGGTCTACTTTCAAAAGTCAGGGAAACATTTTTAATTTTTCTTTGCCACGTCCTTTTTCCCTATCTGAAGTTTCCTAAAGAACCCTTTAAGTTTATTACTTCACACCAGGACATTTTCTCCCTTTCCTTGCATACTCTCACTTAGGTAATTTAAATGACAAAAAATATCATCTAAGTAAGCTACTTTGACGCACCACAATGTGTCATTCAAGTAAGCTGTAAATTATGGATTTTCAACACTGAACAGACTTAATAGCTCTTTCTAACTTTGTAAAACTTCTGCAGGACTTTACCTTTTGATAGCCAACGTATCTCTGTATGAAGAACCAGAGTATCATGTTTAGAGCCTACTTTTGGCACATTCCGGGACAGGATGTTGCTTAACTTTACCAACAAATTTGTTCAATCTTTTAGTCATAGCTGGTTCACCATCGATACAAACAGAAAGACAGTTTTTCAAAGTCAGCTCATTTTGTTCTACAGAACTGACGTTCAAATTTTATAACGTTTTGTGGTAGTTATTCGTTTAGTAAAGCTAAAATATATTATATAAAAAAACACTTAACAAATATTTCTGAGTGCTATGGCATTTAAATTATATAATAAGCTGTATTTAGATGTTAATAACTGTGATAATTAAAAAAACCTTGTTAGTATGATTCACTACAAGTCTTTTGCCAATTTTATGGTTAAAATCCTGAAAACAAAATCTTGGATCCCCATTAGTTCATGTATTTCAAAATTTTTTGGTTGCTATCAAAATTTCATTGAGAAATACAACTAATGCCCGTATAGTGGTACAAATCTTAAAGGAAGAAATTAACAACAATCTACTTAGCCTCTAAAATGTGTTTAGAGTGGTTTTCAAATAATACTTGTGTGCTTTTGAACGTGCATACACATATGTACAGAATGATAAAAAAAACCCTGGTCACCACCAAAAATTTTTTAAACGACAGACAGAAAAAATCTTTGGTTATATTATGGTACAACAGGAACTACTTCTTTGATGTATTCAAAATTTTTGTAGGATATCCTCAAACACAAAATTTTAAAATAGAAATTCCATCTTTGTGATGAATTATTGGAAATTGAAATTTCAACCTTACTACTATCATTCAGTGGCATCTAACTGAATTTATTTTACAAATAGCATGGTACAAACAGCTAACGAAACTTACTGTTTTCAAGTGAAATACTTGATGAGATCCAGGTCCGCAAGATGAGCCAGAGTATTCTCGTGCCAGTTCTTGTTACTCCCTACATTACGAGGACTTGGGTGTGATATGAACTCAATCTGAAAAAACAAATTCCTTTAATTTTGAAGGAAATATTATAAATATACAAGTTTACGAAATATATAAATCATTATGTAAATTTTAATGGACATAAAAAGTGTTTTATAGAGATTTTTGAGAGGAGATGGGGGAATGAGGTTGTACAACCATCAAGTGAACACTAAAAAGAGAGAAAGAAAATTAAAAAAAAAGGGAACAGTGCTATGGCTGAATGAATAACTTACTCTGATATGTGGAAACTCTGTTTTAAGAGCCGCTTTTAGCTCTTTTTTCTGCAAATCTTCCGATGGCAACCACAACCTCTACTTGAAGTAACAGAACAATCTTACACAAAGCTGCATCACAAGGGCCAAACAATTGTTTCTGTTCAGAACTCTGAAACAAAATAACTGTGTGCTTATGTTTTTAACAATTTGTATGAGTACTGTATTTAATTTAACCGTTATGGAATTATGACAGTAAAGGTTCGTCCAAGAAAGTTCTCCAGTAAAAAAAAAAAAAGGAAAATACTAGCAAATTTTTGGGACTCATAACACTCAAAAAGTATTACAGTTTAATGTGCTTAAAGTTTGAATACTAGTGTTACAATTTATTTCAATTTCAAAACACTTTATGACATTATACAACATTTAAATAATCTGGAAAGGAGTTCATTAACTTTTTAATAGTCAAATATATGAATATTATTATGCCATGGAAAAATTGTTTCATCACTTGAGACCAAAACAATAATTATTTTCAAATATAGTATCAATGACTAAAATGTATTGTTCTATATAGTAGTAATTTTCATAAACTAAATTCAAATTATTTTTCTTAACTAGATTTAACAAATTATTAAAAAATGTATGACTGTCAAACAATATCCAAAACTAAGTACCATTCATGCCAAAATTATATAAGAACTATTAATTTACCTATGTAGTCTCCAGTATGTAATAACTCCATCAATCAATATACAACGAGAATATTACATGAAAATATCCAGTGTCGGTTTCAATCAAAAGTGAATACTGTGTGTGAATTCTCAAGATGGCAGTGCCAATGTAATAGCAAGAGTGTAAATAAGGGTAAATGGAAAAAAAAATTTTTTTTATAATAAAATTACTGAAGTTTACTCTTTACTTAATTTGGGATATGAAATATTTCCACCGTTCATGATTATATACTTAATCCATAATGTGTAATGCCTAATAGTGTAGTAATTTAGCCATCTAAAATTTGTTCATTAGGTTGGTGTCTTAAAGAGGTTATCTTTGAAGTGTGTTTTGTGAGATGTAAAGCTAAATGGTTCAATGGTGTGTAGTTAATATGCAGTCCAGCCATTCCATCCACACTTCCACTACCACGAATGGCATATATGGAGCAGGATGATTAATGTGCAACCATGCCATGCCATTCATATCTCCACTACCACAAGTAATAGCGTACACAGGGGCAAATGATTAATTTGCAGTCCAGCCGTTCCATCCACACCTCCACTACCACGAATGGCGTATATGGAGCAGGATGATTAATGTGCAGCCCTGCCATGCCATTCATACTTCCACTACCACAAGTAATAGTGTACACAGGGGCGAATGATTAATTTGCAGTCCAGCCATCCCATCTGCACCTGCACTACCACAAGTAATAGTGTATACGGGGGCAGGATGATTAATGTTCAGTCCAGCGGTCCCATCTGCACCTGCACTACCACAAGTAATAGCGTATACGGGGCAGGATGATTAATGTGCAGTCCAGCCATCCCATCTGCACCTGCACTACCACAAGTAATAGCGTATACGGGGCAGGATGATTAATGTGCAGTCCAGCCATCCCATATGCACCTGCACTACCACAAGTAATAGCGTATACGGGCAGGATGATTAATGTGCAGTCCAGCCATCCCATATGCACTTGCACTACCACAAGTAATAGCGTATACGGGGCAGGATGATTAACGTGCAGTCCAGCCATCCCATATGCACCTGCACTACCACAAGTAATAGCGTATATACGGGGCAGGATGATTAATGTGCAGTCCAGCCATCCCATATGCACCTGCACTACCACAAGTAATAGCGTATACGGGGCAGGATAATTAACGTGCAGTCCAGCCATCCCATCTGCACCTGCACTACCACAAGTAATAGCGTATACTATAAGGGGCAGGATGATTAACGTGCAGTCCAGCCATCCCAGCACCTGCACTACCACAAGTAATAGCGTATAAGGGGCAGGATGATTAATATGCAGTCCAGCCATCCCATATGCACCTGCACTTCCACAAATAATAGCGTATACGGGGGCAGGATAAATGATTAACGTGCAGTCCAGCCGTCCCATCTGCCACCTGCACTACCACAAGTAATAGCGTATACAGGGCAGGATGATTAACATGCAGTCCAGCCGTCCCATCTGCACCTGCACTACCACAAGTAATAGTGTATAAGGGGCAGGATGATTAATGTGCAGTCCAGCCATCCCATCTGCATTTCCATTACCATGAGTAATAGCAATGATTAATGTGCAGTCTGCCGTGCCAATTGCACCTCCACTACCACAAGTAATGGCATAAGCTGAAGGATTATCAAGTGGATGAAACCCAAAGTCATAATTACACCATTTTATGGTAGATGTCTACAATACTGTTATCCATATAAATTGGCCAAAATTAAACTAAATTCAAACAAAAGATTTTTGTAACTGTATAAATTAGAAGGGCCCTAACATGTTTTCAGTTTGATTACACATTTTTTCTTTCCCTTTTGATAGTTTTAAAAATTTTCAGTAGGTAATGAAACTTCATCTCTTGGAAGGTTAGAAAATGGCAAAAAAATTATTTTGCACAAGGAGGCACAGAAGGAAACTCGCCAGCCCCAAATATACCAAACACTGAATAGAGATCAAAACAATTGAAAACATTTATATAATTGCAAATCAAAACATTAATTTGCTACAATAATGGTTTTTAAAATAATGTGATTCAGTAAAACCTGTTATTCAAAAATTAAAATTTGGATATCTTCATTAGTCATTTAATATTTTGAGTGGTAGAGAAGACTTTACAGCCCTAACTCCGCCTCTTTAACAAAGGCATTTCTCATTTAATTTTTTGAATGGAATATTGGGAAATTTCCACTTCCTAGATTATCAGATAAAGGTACATTTTGGTTATGAAGTACCACAAAAATTAAAACTTAAAGACTTGAGCATAACAGTTTTCACTTCAAATTTGAAGTTAATATGTAATTTATAAATGACTATCATTAACTTTTTTTATTCTCTCCATATTGGAACATTGTTGAAACAGTTAAATTCTTGAAATATTTCAGTTTAACTTTGAATAGGTTATCTTCAGTCAACCACAACTGAGTTTGACAGAAACAGCATCTGTTGACTGGAGAAGGCTCTCCACAGTTAGGCTGAACATTTCAAGAAATAAGTTGTGTTACCTAAGAACTAAATATCTATTAATGTATTTTTGCAGTATTTAATCTCTTAAAATTACGATTTTTTATGTAGTTATAAAAGTTACAAGAAGGTAAAAATATCGTCATACTGGTTAACTTAATTATGCTACTAACAACGTAGATTGCACTATAAGTTATTAATAAATTTGAGTTTGGTCAAATACATCCATCAAAATACGGGAGTGGGAGTTCCTGATAAGTCGTGTCCTCATTGCACTATACAAACAGTCAAGACAACTAACATTGAATTAAATTTGGTAGACCATCAGTAATTATTTACATGTTATGATAGTTTCTCAAATGTACATTTTTTCTATACACAGTTCTATAATTCACTGAGTCAAAGCAATTTAAACTTGTTTTTTAAAATTGAAAACTTAGAAACAATGTTAGTTTTTTTTAAGGTTGTAATTCTCAAAATAAACATTCACTGACTTAATTAACCTATGTATATCACGTAAAGAGATGGATTTGACATCTGTTTGCCCATGGGGATAGCGCCTAGCGCTACCCCCTCCCGTCACAACGGATGACAAGCCGTATCACTCCCCTAAATTAACACCGTTGATTATATATAATAACCTGTGAGAAGATGTCAATTGCAAAAATCTGTTACTACTCAAAACGATGCATTACGCACCATCTAGTGGTAAATGAAAGAAAATTTAATGATAAATATACTACAGGAAAATATCAAATATGATATATTAAAGTAAACTCCTAACATTAACAAAAATATCAAATATTTAAATGTAACTAATAAAAAATTGGATCAGAACTAGAAGATTTAAAATTTTAGCAAAGTGTTTAACACAGTAGAGCTATCTAAAAAAGAGCCAACTCAACTATTAATGTACATTTCTGCTACACTTTATCTAATTAATAGATACACAAACTACTAATTCCTCTATTAAAAGTTCAAGCAATCAAATTTGACTTTCCATCTACTTGACATTGCATCCATATGGGAATTGTATGGCATAAATTTTGTTCAATACAGCTAGGCTTGTTCCTTAAAAGGTACAGATATCACTATATACAAAACTCTGTTTTGTTCAGAGTTAAAACATATTATAATATCATATTAATTATCTCATTTTCTGCGAATTAAAATTAAAATATTAGGTATTTTTTGTTATTGCCAGCGTTTACTCAATATAACGTTTACGTATTTAATAATTATTCTCTACAATATATTTCTAATTATTGTTTCTTTAGTTTGCCGCTGGATAGCGCACAACCGCAACCATTCAAGTGGCAACAGATTTTAGCAATGGATGCATTATCTTCTCATAGACTGATACATAATCTAAGGTCAAAGCTATCACTCATTTCTCTAAAGGTTACATGAGATGACACTGTACCCTATACATTGTACGTAAATGTTGCCATTCACGCGGTATTAAAAAACGATGTTGCTTTTTTTCAATCGAAATAAATTTATAATAGAAAATAATTCAATTAATTCCTAATTATTGTTTTCTCAGTATACCCTATTTCTTTAACCCTTTACATTGGAGGTTTAATACTAGTCTGAATACATGGCTGAAAACAAAATTCAATTGTAATAATGTAGCTGCCCCTGTTAAGTGATAATACATAATTTAGATAAGCCCACTTAAAAATAATATTATTTGTAATTTATTAACTACGAAAAACACGTTATTATAAATGAAATATCCAGTATTCTTACACAGTACACTATCGTAATAGTTATCTGCTTTAACATTTATATCAGTTACTGCATTACTTTAAACATTACTTAGGACATAAAAGTGTAATTTTATAAAATATGAATCAAATCCGTTTTCTTTGGAATCCACTGTACACTGAAATAAAGGCTGTGACAGTCTGCAGGACTGGTGACATCAGTCAGCCACGAATGTTATGCCGATTCCCTGATTCACCAGTTAAGGCGACAAAATATATTGTAATTGTATTATTAATTGTGCAGTAAAGATTAACAAGCAGAAGGAAATGATATAGAACCGCAGCAAGAAATTTATTTTAATTCAAGCAATAATACTGGTAGAGCCCACATTTTCAGACTAATATTCCGCTATGGTTCAGGTTGTGTTCAATACAATTTAAAACTTTCTTTTGAAATTTATTTAATATTAAATATTTCTAAGCTTTCCCCCCCACAATTTTGACGATCCCCAAATCTGCCACCTGGGCTATAACCCTTTCAGCCCATATATAAATCCTTTACCAATTTGTTATCTAGAAAGCTACATACAAAATGTAAATAATCTTGTTTATATTTACTGGTTAATACATGATTATTATATCACAGTTATTACATTTATTTATAATACAGGAAAACATATACCTTGTATAATACGAATTTGGGGGGGGGTGGGGGGGGGGGGGGGTGGGGGGGGGGGGGGGTGGGGGGGGGGGGGGGTGGGGGGGGGGGGGGGTGGGGGGGGGGGGGGGTGGGGGGGGGGACTTAAAGTTCGTTTGAATTCACTTCTTTTCTAATTAATTTACAGTTTCATAGTTGAGTTTGCGTTGTTGCACCGATCAAGAAAATATGTAAACATGTAGGTTTCGAATGATAACTTACATGACATGAAAAGCAGCGTCTGTTTCCGGTTTACAACATTTCTGGTAATATATTTGATTTAGATTTTTTTACTCCGATCAAGAAATTATATGCATACAAAAGCTTAAAATTACTACTTTGGTCGCTTTTGTTCCTCTTCCGGTATAAGGGATATAACATACAATTGTTTCAACTATGTTCATTTCAAATTTTGAAATAATCGATTATACAAACTTTGCGAGATAACATATGAGTTTTCATCTTTCAGACTGTATTATAGAAAATAATGAGTCCGTTAAGGTATATTTGTATCCATTACCCTACCCTGTTTTTTTTTTTTTTTTTTTTTTTTTTTTTTTTTTTTTTTTTTTTCTTCTAGAAATCAGGATAAATTGGCCATCCTTATGCAATAGTAAGCCTACACGATGTTGGTTTTGAGAAAATTACAATTAACTTTAACCTTTTACACAGTTTCAGAGTACAATTGTAGGGCTTTATTTTAAACATTAGATTTATAAAATTCTAAAAACTTAATTTAATAAGCTTTAGTGACCAAATAATCTATTTATAAGTTTTTTTTTTTTTTTGAAAATTTGTGACTTGGATCCTTATTGCAATGTTACATATGTTTTTTAAACACTTAAATTTATCCATAGTTTTTATAATGTACTTTCTTCCTTCAAGACCTGATGTCTAAAACTCACAACTAATTTTTCAAGTTGAATTCGACTTTATTTGGTGAAATGAATGTGTTATGGGTGGCTCAATTACAGTTTTATTTATTCTGCAACCTTCTCACTGCATAAATGGATACACATAACACCAATGCATAAAAAGTGTTAACGCTAAGTCCAAATGCCACGGAGTGAAATACAACCATTGTTGAACTTATTATTGGTAGCGTTTAAAAAGAAGCCCTATACCGCAAATTTTAAAATCTGTAGGTCAGATTCGTTTTCGAGATATCGTGTGGTACAGACAGACAGATATACAGAAATGAAAATGTTTCATCGTCAGGAGTGATAATTTACCTATTTGATAATTAACTACGATTTTGTAATGCTAAAACATAAAATGTTGTATGATGTTGTTAATAAACTAAATGAGAGCTGGTCGTCCAAGAGTTCATGCTTATCCCTGAAAAATATTATTAAAAATTTAATAAAGCATAATATAAGGCTTAGGCTTACTTGCACTAGACCACTGGCTGTTTTCACGTAAAATGAAGAAATAGACATAGGCAAACCACTACACATCCGCCCAGCTGCCCGCATGACGCTTCTGGGATCAACTTTAAAAAATAAAAAATACAAATTTGTGTGAATTTTACTAATAAACAATATATAAACGCCACATAAATCGGGCAGTACATGTATAACCATTGTATTAATGTGTCTTATAAAAATTAATTATTATTGCCGGTAGGTATAATATTGCTGGCAAAAAAGTGTATTAGTATCAATAAAATTGTAATTTTTTTGATGCAACATACTCAATTGATTGTTACGAAAGACATCGGTAGTAATACAATCCCAGGAGTACACTATATCTTTATAACCAAAAATTAGATATACATACACTATTGGTATTATACATTTGCGATGGAAGATATACTTTCGGGGCCACCAAATTAGGCGGGTGGGTGGAATTGCGCCCGTTGCCAGATTGTGCAAACATCGTGAAATAGAATAATCCCTGAATTGTATCCATTTTAGAGCTTGGATGTTGTTTGCTTCCTCCTGAGATTTTGGTGACATCTTACAAGGTTTACAACGATGAAACATGGTAATATTGGCTTCAGGAGCAGACCGCTGATGATAACGGATATAATAATTTTTGTATGTAAATACAAAAATGTAATTTTGAAATACTAAATAAATCCTACAAAAACCAATTTTAATTCATTAACATGGTGTAATTAAACATTTCAGTAAGCGAGGAAGTTTTTTATTTTTTTGGTTAGGCAACATTTTTCCTGTGGCAAAAGTTTGAGACAAAGGTATAAACCTCTTTATTTTTTGTTCCAAAACAATAGTTTTTTCTCAGTTACTGTAACTTCGCTGGGAAATGCCGTGCAAAACTAAATTATTGAAATCAAACATGCAGAGAGCGATGCGTGCGGCCGTGCGTATACGCTCTAAAATTTTCTTACTCAATCTATTTTTTTAATAGCAAATAGCTTTACTTTCTATTTATTTTTTATCATTACTCAACTAATAGTACTCATGTAGTTGTAACCATAGCGAAAATTAAATAAATATTTTATCAGTTTAATAAAATTAACCAATGCTGTTAATAACAATCTGTTTTGGCCTTCCTTAGCAAAATTATTTTAAATATAAACATTTTAAACAGCGTGTAAGTAATAGAAAATAATAAAGAAACATTTTTTTAAGTAATTATTATTAAAACAAGTGACATTGTTGAGTACAGTACCTATTACATAATCACAGTGAAATTATGTTGTCAGTCCGTGGTTGATTTGATCACTTGTGGGTGTGTTCCGAGTTTACTTGCTTTTAATCTTTGTCCAATGTCACGGTTCACTGGTCCTGCTGTTTTCACTGTCTGATGTCAGTCGTCTCTAAGGTTTATAATAAAATGGTTCCATTATGTGTTTCAATTAACTTAAGCACATAATTGTTAATTTGTTAATTTTTAATACCCTCTAAATCGTCCTCCCTTTTCACACGGTGTTTTTTTTTTCATTTTCACGTGAACTACCAGCTTTCCTCCATTTTCAGGTTATGTAACTAATGTCACTAACTAGTCAGACCAGTAGAAATAAGATACTGGCACTCGGGGCACCTGGCAGGTGTGTGTGTGGAAGCTGCAGCGTCGGCCGCGACGCTTGAACTAGGCAACAATGTGCCACACTAGCGTTGAGCCAAATTGTGCCTGAGAAGCGACCGATTCTCGACCCGTCCTCCGCTTCACAGTTCATTCATTTCACACGACCGGTCCCCAATACGTGGCAGCAGCGCAAATCCACCTACCCGCCTTATTTGGTGGCCGTGATCTGTAGGGTGGAGTCCAGCCCATAAAACTTTTTGAATGTGTAAACATAGGTGCCGTTAAGCACTACATGGGTTTAGAAGTGATGTTTTCTTAAAATCCATAGCGATTTCAGTTTTCATAACAACCAACCTGGGCTAGCTTACAAAATAAATAGATTAACTGTTAAATACAATTTATGTTTGTAAATAAAAATATCATGTTTATTACGTTTGTATTTTTGTTTAATTAAAAATTTACAATCAAATGTTCGAAAATAAATGAAGCAAACATTTTCCATATTATTGTTTAACTAATCCATTCGAAATGCCAGTTTTTTGTTTTATTAATTTCTAAGTTGGTAACGGCACGAATAACAGCAGTGATCATACAATGGTAATTCTGTACTGTTACGTTAGAACTGTGTATTAGTGTGTTGTTTTTGCAAAGCTACAGCAGGAGATCGGGTTCTGTGGAATATCGTGTTATTAAAATGCAATTTTTTCTGTGAGTTGTATAATTTCGATTGTTTATTCATCGAAAAATTGCCCTTAATTTATTTACCACTCAGAGGAATATGCTGATATGGTTTTTTATTTACGGGTTTTACTGTAATGGTAATTGCTAGAGCCTGCTGTAGAAAGAATCATGAACTAACGTTTACCCTAATAGGAGGATTCTCACATAACCGAAAACAATTTAAGGAGAACTTTTCGTACTCTTTCGGGAAAAAACTGGATCACTACCAAGTACGGCAGAACCAATTATGAACGAGCTGTCCAACTTGATGGATGATATTGTTGGCGGGTAGGAGTTTTCGCAAGTCAACTGTGTGGAGGTCCACTTAATCGAAACAAATTTTCATAAACAAAAGGTTCAACCATCTACATGCTAGGGGATGTGTGCCGTCTTCCGCTTGGAGTTTTTGCCAACTTTTTTGAATATTAATAATCAACTCTACAAGCGTATTTATTGTTATACGGATGAGGCCACCAATTCACTCGGGATGAGGTGTCAATAACTTGCGCAATGGAAACACTCATGGGGCCAGAACCAGAAAGACTCTCCACATGAGGGTAGTGTGAACAGAACTTTCAACACCGATTTAGCGTCCAATGTTCTGGTGTGGCCTTTTGCACAATCGCTGATTGGACCTTTCATATTGACCTGGACGCCCTAAATGGCTGGAGTTTCTATTTGCATTTCCTTCAAAGAAGAGTTTTGCCGCATGCTGTTAGAGTAATGTTCCTTTACATCTCAGACAAAATTTTGTACTTCCAGCATGACGGAGCACCCTCCCTCACTTTTCACGTGACCGTATATTCTGCTTACTTTAAATCATCAATTTTCCTGGACACACTACTGGATTGGTCGTGGAGGGTTCTCAACACCCTTGGGCCACCGAAGATCACGGCAAGATCTATCTTCCATTGGATTATTGCCATCTGGGGATAGTGATGAAAGACATTTGTATACAAGAGAAAAGGTGAATTCCTCGTGAATGAATTAATTGTCCGTATTAATATGTGATTTCGGGCTGTGCAGATAACAGGGAAGTCCTGAAAAATTAAGAAACCCAACAAAAGCAATACACAAACGTGCTGGCAAAATGTATTGATAATGATGGCCGTCATTTGTCGAACATCTATTTATAAAAAGGTGCGTAACGGTATGGCCCAACCTGATTAAATTTTGCTTAAAACTAGTAAGAAGTATTATACTGAATAAATATCGATTTTATTGCGGTTACTTATGTCCTGTTTTATTTTGTAGAACTTTGAATTATATCAATTTATCCTCAAAATTTAAATTCTCTTCTCTACAATTAAATTTTTTGTTGATTTTATGTATTTATGTACCTAATATTTTAACAAAGTTTATTCGTACATCAATACTTTAATAAAAATAAAACATGTTTGTTTTCGGTGGCCCCAATTTTTTTGCATTTAAACCCTGAATCCCTCTTAAAAACTCACTATACAGGTAGCAGGGTTCTGAAACCTATTTTAATTAGCTTTATCAGGGTACAATAAAATACATAAGAAATCCACGATATTTCTTACTTAATTAACCTTCCCAAAAGTTTCAGTATGGCTTTCAATTTTAATCTCTTACCCGGGAAATTCAGGGCGAAATCTTTCGCTAGCTGTAACTCGCTAACGTAAGCGTTTTCGGCACCTATGTTTATATATACCATTTTTCCCATGTATGTTTATTAGTAACAGATGTGCTGTATGGTGAAGTGGGGGATGAAACTTCATGGAATCCCCCATTGTATATATATGATTATAGCTGAGCGTATAGGGAGCTATATATATTATATATGATATTATATTATATCATATATAATTATATACATTATTCTATTCTGGTTGTATTATTTGTAAATTATTGTATTATTTTTTGTCACTTATAATTATACATATATATATATCAATATATATATATATATAATTCTTCTTGTAGCGTTCACCTGAACCCCTGCTAAGCCAACATGTGGACCAATTGTTTAATGGACATTGTTTGTGTAGTCTTCAGTGTTAAGATTTCGAGGAATTGGTATAGATTTAAAATTCACGGTCCTAATTTTAAATTTTTATTATAATATTAATTAAGTTTTGTTTTTATTTATATCAGTGTTTGACAGGAGGTTTTGGGAATATTTTAAATTGATTTCCCGAAGACTTTGCGCCTATGCACGTAAATACAACAGTGTACTGATACTTAAACCAGGCTGATTAATACTTTCACCTGAAACTTCGTCAAAGAGGCAGAAAAACATTTGTGTTCAAATTTTACAATTTCAGAAAAATATTAAACTATTTTAAAAGTGCTTTTTGAATTCAGTAGGTATAATAGCAGATTGCAAAAAAGCGAAGTTATTGTCCTAATTTTTAAAATTTTAGATTGCACCAATAATTCCAATAAACCATGACCTGTTAAATGTGGCAATGAAAAATACTATTTTTTTATAACACTGTTTATAAAAACTACCGTTATTGCACAGGAAGCTAGTGAAATGTTTGCACATAAGCGTAAATCGGAATACTGGTTTATAAAAAACTCTCTTGACAATTTGTGTAATGGTCCCATTTGTGTATTGGTAGCTACTAAAGAAAGAAAAGGAAGGGGATAGCACACTTCTCAACCGCCAATATAAATTTTTCTTGATATTAGTGAAAACATCAAAAATCAACTTCAGTATCAGAAATTAATCCAAAAACCAAATATCCAAACCAAAAACCCAACAAATGGGATGATTTTATTATGTAAGTGCAACAGCAATAAATCCAATAGATGTAACCGTAAAATAAGGGCCCGCAGTAACTTTTAAAGTTTCACCATTGTAAGATATAGTAATTTTTCCTTCATCGGAAAAAGAGGCTAACTATAAAAATGTAGCGCCTTAGAGAATCATAACAGACTTCGAAAAAAAAATTTGAAAAGAAGTCAAAAGAAGACGCATGTATGATCGAAAGAGAGTGGTTATTTATTGTTAGTTATAAGTAATTTTCTTGTGATCCCCCCCCCCTCGGGAAAAACTCTTACAATAGGTACCCGGAAATGGACGGAACTTGGAGCAACAGTTTTCCTAACACAATGGAACATAGCTGTGGGTATGAGAAAAGATGTTATTGAATTTGAATTTGTTAAATGTAGCTCCCAGTTTCACCTTCCTTTTATATGCAGCTTCTGTTTATCTGACACTTGTCTCAGGCTTGACTCCTAGTACCTTGACATTCTCCTCTGAAGGGATCCTAAAGAATAGTCAGAAAAGTTCAAGAATGAAATTTAAAATAGACAAAATTTAATAACCAACCCTTCCCACCATATTTACGTTATGTGTTAGAAAAACTCGGTTTTGCTCCACTGTGCTTTAGAGGAAACCGTATCAGATACATAAGTTAGTGCGAAAACTGCAGTTGTAGCCCATATGATGTAAGATAGAGAACACCATCTCCATCTATTTGTAAGGTGGGTCTCTGATGGATGTAAAGGGGTTTAAAGGCTTTCGTTTTTGAGCTTCTTCGTGCGCCGACTTTCTTTTTGGGAATTGTTTGAGACAACACCAGCGTCAAATAATACCCACACACTGCTAATAAAAAGGGATTGTTGAATTGCAGCTAAATTTCAACAGTTCAATACATCGCAATAAGTGTTTTTGAAAGAGCAGGGGGAACGCTCAGCCCGCGTGTAACAGCTGGGTTGATTTATAAACAAATAATAATGTCTAATGAGGATAAATCTGCCTATCAGTATTGCACAATGCAGAACGGTGTAATAATCATTACAGTGGTTTATTAAGAAGTCTCTAAAAATAGAGTAATCTGCATAACCGATTTTTGGTAAGCGTTGCTTCCTGATTTTTCTTTGGTAAATGCTCGTTTCTTCAAAAGCACAAAATGCAGAATAAGAATAAGGAATAATGATAAGTTAACGAGGAGAAAGCTTAAATTTTAAACAAAACTTGTTTTTTGGGTTATCATAATCCAAAATAATATACAAAATATTTTTCTTTTACTTGAATACATGTGTGAATACAACCTAATCAGTAAAAGATTATTCCAATGTGATATAGGTATATAGACTACTTTAATGTGGTAGAAGTTTGAAATAAGATGTTTAGCATGTAAGAGAGGTCTTCGGGTCCCGGTTCCGTCAGGTATATCCTGTAGAAAAACAAATTATAGTAAACAATTTATGGCATGGTTGTGTTTCTAGTTTTTAAAATGCTTTCAAAATCTTTAGTTTGTCTTGTGCGGTGTAACAATTTTCATTTTTTATTGTACCAAAAGGTATCAGTGGAGAAAAAGCAGTGTTAAACCATATACCACACCAATGGGCTCCCCATTAAGTATTTTTAGTGTGAACTTCAACATCTGGAATCTGAATTGGGTTCCAAGCTATTAAAAAATCGTACAAATTAATTTACATTATAATTTTGTTGTACGTATAGGCTACCGTATATTGATCCAAGAACTTCAAAAGGGAATGGTTTGTTGGAAAACAAGTGCCCAAAATATTAAAGACTATTTAGGAACTGGGTGTATCGAGTCATCAGCCGATGTGGCCAGGAAATAAAACGTAGGTCGGGACCGGAAGATGAGCAGATAAAGATTGGAATGCGCGGAGCGAGACAGTCAACTTAGTTCGTAGCTTGTGGGATCTCCGCCTGGCGCGCAACACCACCGAGTCTGTGTTTCTCACCCAAAACCACACATGTAAGAACAACAGAGTGAAAATCGATCTTCTTTAGAAAAACAATCTATACTAAAAGAATTGGGCTGCTAATTGATATGTGCAGTTTTTAACTGCAAATAGTATGATATAATATGTAATCAAGAAGTAAAAACAAACTTATGTATAGAGATAACTAAAAATGCGACTGCAATGTCATTGCATTATCCACTACATGCGCCGTGACGGTGGTTGGGCCGCTTGTCTGCCTCCGTATTTCCCCTACATCAAGTGTCCCCCTCCAAAGTTATTATTTAATAAATTTGAACCAATAGGAGGTTGTGGCGCTATGCAACACCAGAAAGTAGAGACTGGCTCATAGCGCCACAGAATTGGCCCGAGTGCTCACAGCGCCACAGCTCATATCGCCACAGCTCATAGCGCCACAAATTTGGTCGAGTGCTCACAGCGCCAACACAACCGAATAAATAATCGGATCCATGCTCACAGCGCCACAGCTCATAGCGCCACAGGTCATAGCGCCACAGATTTGGCCGGAGTGCTCACAGCGCCACAGCTCATAGCGCCACAGCTCACAGCGCCACACATTTGTTGTGGCGCTGTGAGCTGTGGCGCTATGAGCTGTGGCGCTATGAGGCCCGCACCTTATTCGGTTGTGTTGGCGCTGTAAGCACTCCGGCCCAAATCTGTGGCGCTATGAGTTGTGGCGCTGTGAGCACATTCACGTTGTGGCGCTGTGAGCAAATTCACGTTGTGGCGCTGTGAGCTTAGCACTATGAGCCACCACCGTACTAACGGCTCACTTATAACATTATTGTCACACGCCTTCGTATAGCTTACAATTTTAGGCTTATCTATTAACGTTGCGTAATAACGAGCACTTAGTTTCACGTATAACTTGTGAAAACTTTAAATTCGTTTAATTTTACAGACCGAGACATCTAACAAGAACTTTGGCCAGCGCATGCGCACGAAGCCAGTCCACAGGAATACACACACACGTACAGTGAAGTCCACCCCAGAGTGACCGTAGTATACACTAATCTTAGGACGGACAGTCGACCAGTTTTCAGACACGTAGACACTGTTGGTTGTCTGGGCGGATGATTTGTATTCGCCAGTAGCGGCAATGGACTAGTGAACCTATGAGTAATATGCGGGAGGGTGCGGGCGAGCCTAAGTCATCCCCCCTCAGCGGGCTTTCATGCTGGCTTCAGCAGCCGGTCTGTACAGTCAATAAAGAAATATACTTGTTTTATTCGAATCATCCTTATATCAAGACCTTAAATATTGGATTTATCACACCATTAAAAAGGACGTTCCCTGCCTACTCAAAAAACCATACACTGATAAAAAAAAAACGGAAATTTCAAAAGAAAAAAATATTTTTTTTTTTTTAAAAGTTATTATATCCCAGTTAAAGATGGCGAATGCTGCTCTAGGAATGGGATTGGGTTCTTGTATTCCGTTTTTAAATGTCCGTGATTAAAATCTATTGTTTGTGCAATTTTCAAGGCACGTAAATATAATGTTAAGGCAGTATGCAATGATCTTGAATGCTATAGTTTTATTAGCCACAATTTTTAATAATCGTATTAGTGTAATTAAAAAATGAGACGGAAATAATCTAATAAACATATAATGACATTGTTAGGAAATTTTGAGATGATATCATTTATCGTTGATAGAAACATTGAAAGACAAAACATTTCGAAATGCATTTGAGAGATCCTTTGTAATATATTTATCTTTACCAATGGACAAGCTGTTTATTGACTCACCTAGATTTCCAACCCCATCCCTATTTTTAAAAAAATCCCACCTAATTATTTTTTACAAAATGTTTAACGTAAAAGAAGCATATCACGTTTTTAACATGGTGCATGAAATAGAATTAAGAAATAACAAGGAATGTGCGATAATGATGGTGCTTAGGTCCCTTGATTAGTTAAGCTATTAATCTTACTTTAACCCCAGCTGTCTATTTAAGAAGGGATATATAGTTAATGGAGATTAGCCATTTGAGAAAGAAAAACTAAAGCGCAATATAATTTATTTCTTAAAAAACATTCACTTTAGTTAAAGAGGCGCGCAAGCATCCGCGACATAGTATTAAAAACGTTCCCACTCTATGCTTGTTGAGTTTATTAAAAAAGCTTAAAAGGATGGAGGGAGAGAATACAGAGCGTGAAAAATATCCGTTTCCTTGATAAAGGAGAGAAATTATTAACATGTAACCGACAAGTCAGATTGTGCAATAGAACAAACACAAGGTCACGAGATCAAAGTGGTCTGCACAAGAGAGCACCGACATTTGTTCTGAGGGTAATCAACAGAACCTCTGGTTACTGCTTCCAGGCCTAATTGTTTTTAAGAAATTCGCACTATACAAAACGTTTTCGCGATGCGAATTACAGGTTTGTGAGAAGGACGTTTCCTTGCAAATCCTTCGTGTGGCGTGGTTGTTTATTACGTTTATCAGCACCGTATATTATAGCCTGGAATATTCGCCAACTATTAATTCCAGGACCTTGAGAAATATTACATTAACCCGACAGAGCAGATTGTGGCAAAAGAAAGTAAAGACAACGTCACGGAAGTCAAAGTGGTCCTGAGACAAGAGAGCCCGAACATTGTCTGAGAATAACAAAGAACTCTGTTACTGAGCTTCCAGGCTTATTTTTAGGAATTCCCTTACAACGTTTTCCATGGCGAGTTGCAGGTTTGTGAGAAAGACCGTTTTCCTATGCAAACCTTCGTGTGGCTGTGTTTATTACGTTTATACACGATTTAGTGGAATATTCGCCAATGTATTAAATGTCCAGACTTGAGAAATAATTACATTACCGACAAGCAGATTGTGCCAAAGAACAAACACGTCACGAGTTAAAGTGGTCTGACAAGAGAGCCCGACATTGTCTGAGAATAACAGAACTCTGTTACTGCTTCCAGGCTATTTTTAGAATTCCTTACAACGTTTCCCTGCGATTGCAGGTTGTGAGAAGACGTTTCCTTGCAAACCATTCGTGTGCTGTGTTTTATTTAACGTTTTATACACGATTTAGTGGAATGATTCGCACAATATTAATTCCAGACTTGAGGAAATATTACAATTACCGACAAGGCAAGATTGTGCAAAGAACAAACAATACCGTCCAACGAGTTAAAGTGGTCTGACAAGAGAGTCCGACATTTGTCTGAGAATAAACAGAACTCTGTTTAACTGCTTCCAGGCTTATTTTTAGAATTCCTTACAACTGTTTCCATGCGATATACAGGTTGTGAGAAGGACGTTTCCTCCTATTTGCAATCCCTTCGTGTGGCTCTGTGTTTATTACGTTAATTATTTACAGTTTAGTGTGAATATGTCACCAATATTAAATCCAGACCAGTTAACAAAATTAATGCATTACTGCAAGTGACAGTGTGTACAGTAAAAGGAGCTGAGGACATTGAAGTAAAATTATGATTTTAGTTTTATCTGTATATTCGTCCATTAATATATTGCATTGCTTAATAACTATAATGCTTAAGAAAAGATTAAAAGTGAAGGAAATGTCGGTAGAATTTGCACTAATTCTGCATACTAGCAAGATTTGAAAAGTATATTAAAATAAAGGAGTATTACGATAAATTTTAATTTAAGGCTTGTAACTAACAACTAGTGAAACATTATTTAATTTACGGCTATATCGTTACAGGGTGTCCTGAAAACTGTTTGTTATTCCATATTATTTTGTAAGAAAGAACTTAGCCGGTTAATACTGTAGGAGGTGAACTACAATAGAGCGGAGTTGAACAGATTTTTTTGTGTAGAATAGAAGTGTTAAGTGATAACCATAACAGTGAAAATAACATCTCTTAAAATACGACAAAAATCAGAATAGAAAGCAACTGAATAGCTTGTTTATGTAGAACGTCCATAAGCTCAGCATTGGAGTGATAACCGTAAAATTTAAAATAACGTTACTTAAAATACGACAAAAATCAGAATAGAAAGCAACGGAATAGCTGTTTATGTAGAACGTACATAATCTCAGCATTGAGTGATAACCGTAAAATATAAAAATAACGTTACTTAAAATACAACACAAATCAGAATAGAAAGCAACTGAATAGCTGTTTATGTAGAACGTACATAACCTCAGCATTGAGTGATAACCGTAAAATATAAAATAACGTTTCTTAAAATACGAGACAAATAAGAATAGAAAGCAACTGAATAGCTGTTAGTAGAACGTTTACAACCCCAATGTTAAGTGACTACCGTAACAGTGAAAATAACGTTACTTAAAATATGAGACAAGTAGTAAGTGATAACCAAAGAACTTAAAATAACATTTATGAAACAAGTATTACTTTACACAACTAATTCATACTTGTCTTAACCGTATTAAATATTATTGAACACAATTTAGGAATCTATTTAAAGGATATTACACAACTACTGCAGATACAAGTACATATGTAAAAGGCTAAAAGTCACAAGTCACTACCACTTGATATAGATACAAGGATTTCAATATTAACAAACATTGATTAGCTACCGATAGGTTTAAAGTGCAACTGGACCTCCCCCCTCCCCCTCACAACACAAATAAGGTCACTCCATATTCTATACACCAGTATTACATCTACCCACCACAACTTTTGGTTCTAACGCTGGATATATATTTCGATTATTAATTAATACGTAAAAAATAACCATAATATTTTAAAGGAGTAAATTTTTGTGCATTGAATTATAAAACAATTGTGAGTCAGTTGCCAATGGAAACCGCTCGTATTTACTCAACTGTGAACGGGACACACTTGCCAACATTAGGAAAATAACTTTGTGAATTTAACCGACCTAAAGCGACAATCTCACAATACTTGGCGCACAACTTGTGAACACTTGCCTTGGCAAAAGCAGTCACAAAACTGAGGTTGACTGACGGCTTCGGTGGAAAACAGAGGCAGAAAGGCCCGTTTTCTATGTTTTACACTCGGAAAACGCGCTTCAGATTAGTTTTGTAAATTAATTATTGAGGGTTAACTGAGTCGAGTTTATAATATATTTGTTTTGGTGTAACTATTAGTAAGGTTGGTGGAATCGTCCGAACAATGCATATGCAAATTACTTATAGACAAACCGTATTGGCGTATAAGTAGATCACAAACACTCAGTACACAAAGACCGTTCAGACTCAAAAATGCGATTCGAACTATCGCAAAAATAAAATTCCGATAGTCGTGTTGGCAAGGTATCAAGAAATTGCAGCTCTTGGCTCTTGCCATACCTTTACATATTGGAAACAACTCTGGAGGCCAACACATACATGTACGAGACACGTGGAAGAGCAAACTATAGAACGTTGGAATATGAACGCATGCCTCGCAAGCGGGTTTTCAATTCTTCAATAGACCTGGGCGGCCCATCAAAGATGCCCCATCTCCTAAGGCGTGAAAGACTCGCCTAAAACGCTTCTTGGTGTCTCAGACATTTTATAACGCCAGTGGTTTTTTGGCTTTCAACTGGGAGGCCGCCCAAATAGAAGACTGACCCCGCTGTTCGAAGTGGGTTGCATTGGCGATGAATGAAAGAAGTCTGTATGAATGTGTATTTTAGTATGAATGGCAGAAATTTTGGGATAACCCTATTAACATGTCACAGCAAGAAAAAGGGATAGACTAGATCGAGTACCTTACTTCAATGGTCGCACCACCATATAAATGGACCTAGGAAACCTGGTGATGTAAGCTTCTTAGAATCACTTTGCAGATTCTATGATGTATGGAACGGCACAAGATAGATCTATTTTACACGTGTTGGCGTTTTCAGCTGCGATGGTCAAAGGGTTGCGTGTTTCCTCTTTGGTTGTTATCCGCAAAGCGTTTCTAGTTTATCCTGCATGGGATAGGGGTTTTCTCAGAATTTCATTTTAATAGAAATAAGGAACACAGGACAATATAGGTGCTTAATTTGCATAGGTATAATACCGTATTAGTATACTTAATTATGCTTATAAAAATTAATTTGATATTAATTTGGCTTCCTCGTAACATGGATAAAACATATTTTAGAAAATTAATAATTGTTTTTGATCACTATGACTAAAAGTTAATAGAAAACATTCCATTACCACTTAATCCTGCATAGGCCTTCTATACGTCCTTCCAAAAGCGGTTAGGAATATTCAGGATGGGTAAGATGTGAGGGAATTTGAAGTTCGTCTCCTGCAGAAAAATCCCTTATTTAAGCCGTTCGTCAACTATCACGCATAAGTACAGTTTAGCATGAAGTAGTAGCACTTGGGCGCAAGTATCTCAGGCATGGACAATCGTAGGTGTGTTTCCAGCAACTAGGTCTATAAACGACCAGTCACATGGTAGTTGATAGGGTAATATTGAGTGGAAGTTGACTAAGTAGTCTCCTGCCAAGATCCCTGGTGTAAGCCACCATGACGTCCGAGGGGAATATTGGGCAGTATCTCAGGTCACTGACACCTAGGTTCATGTCACCAGCTCCTCTTTACCGAGTCGCTAGTGGGTATTAGGAAGGTAACATTTCCCTTACGTCCTATGCTTGCTAACAAATTCTTGCTACAAAAACCAACCTTTAACACTAAGGGAGGTCCCCCACTCAACTGCAATGATCAAGTTTTCTCTTTGTCAAAATGAGCAGGAAGATTCATGTTTTATTCGCACACACCATATCTCAGGCATCCCATTATTTTGCCCAAGATTATCAGTGACCAAGGGCATGGATTTTTGGCTGCACCCGACGTTAACCCTTAGTTTCTACCATGCAGGTATAAAACATACAGAAGTGAACCACTTTTCTAGGGGTTATAAAACTTACATCTAGTCCCATTAAAAATCTAAACATAAATTAGGACAAACTTTCCCATGGATTACTCCTGAGCAGAGATACTAACATGTACTCGATTTCGATAACATTAAGCCCATCGAGTGAAGGAAATGGAAAGACAGGACAGCAAGGGGTCGCTAGTGACGCCAGGTGCACGGCGGAGTAAGGCGTGCCGTGCGCTTGTTGAACAAGGATCCGGCACTTAGCACGGGTTCGATGGATGGGCACTCTTTTCCTCCTGGACGCACATCCAGTTATGTGGGAGCAAGTGTTTAGGCTCGTGAGGTAAGGACGCCCACTGACAGCGCCGCGACCACTATGCGCTAATCAACTCTTTTCGTGGGCGGACAGACGTCTGTAAGATCGTGAGTCCCACCCACCTTCACCCTTCGACACTTCGGGGGGCCGGAGGACGTGGTGGTATACATGTATTATAGTAAGCTATGGCGGTAAAACTGCCGAGGCTGATTCGGATGCGGATGTTGAGTCTTAGCTCCGCAGTTCACCTTTACATCTTACGTGCAGCGTCTCTGACCAATCTAGATGCGTGTTTCAGGACACATTAACAGGTCCAGGAAATCTTAACGTTGCATGTTTCCTCTGAGAGGGATCCAATTAACACCAAATAGTCTGCGACGAACGAATTTTTCAGATGCTACACGTAAACATAGATTTCAAAAACTCATCAATTCGCATAATGATTTATAGTATTAGCCAATAAGCTACCTGCGGCTTGGGCAAATTGTTAAAGAGTTGATTCCCACCAATACCTACACTACGTCTAAGACACCCCCGTCCTCGAAAACAAAAAAAAAAACAAAACACACACACACAGCACAACACACGTGGCACACACGCAGCACACACACACGTAGTCTTGTGTTATGGGGGGTGCGTCCTCTGCGAAGCGACTACGTTACACGAACTCAACACACACATACTCCCTATTTTTTAATTACTATAGTATAGAGATATATAAAGATACCATCTTCACACCGTGCCTATAATCGATCCTCATTAGTTATGCTTAATGTGAAGGGACACGACATCACATTTCTTCTAACACACACACTACACTCGCGCGCCGTCTTCAGCGCGGCACGCCTTCAAGCAACGCAAATGCTCATTAATCAAACCTTGGTGTATGTTGATTAATAATAGTTCAACATCATTGGTACACTGCGTATTTTTCCTGATCCATTCATTATCTACATATATACCATATCCACCACTCGCGTTTGTGTTAACGTTGGCTGTCAATGAATATAATCAATCATTGGCCTATACTATGAAAGCCACGTATGGTGTAAAGAAGTTTATACAGGTCTGCAATATCCAAAGTGAACAAAATGGAGTCCCTATATACAAGCGTCCCTCTGTGTGAAGCCCTTACCTTTTTATCTTGAAGTGATCACCCATGTAAATTTAACGAGACTTGTTGAAAATGTTAGAGGTTATTTAAGACAACATCCCCTATTCTCCAGCGAAACGGAATGATCAAGATAACTTTTCTTGTTTTGATTTTACAATGACCGTATTTGTTTCGGTTCCGACTTTTTCCATTGCGTGCTTTATCTTGGATAAATGACTGGAGTGTTGTGCGGAAGAGTTTTTCTTTTTATTTGAGGGCCAAATCGTTAGGGAGTTTGGGATTGAGATTATATCACATTGGAAGTCATTAACTCACCATATCACGGAAGCACTTGAAACAGGGCAATGATCGCTTTAGTGACGGTGAAGGTTAAGCGAACGATTTTTTAAAAACGAGGGGCGATTTAGTTGGAACTCACTCTACCAACCTTATAGCTGGAACTATAGTGGTGTGCAATACTGTGCTACAAGTCCGCAAAAAGTTAAAAATGTCGTAGTTTTGCAGGGTAAGATATTTGAGTGGCTAAAGAGGTCCGTTCTCAAACCCAACCTGGAGGACCAAATACGGTTTATAGGGTGACTTCCGGACCACCATCAAAGGCCGAGCAAGACAAAGATCACTCAGCTGGTCACCCAATCTAAGCTAGCAACCACATGCCCTGTAGTTTTAGGCATTGATTATTGTTTATATTGCGAATAACCGCTACTACTGCGCAATTAGTCATAATACTGGCAGGCATTTGGGCCATATTGAGACTTGCACATGAATAATTGTAGCCTTCTTAGTACATGTTTTGGGGGCCTTTTAAATTAATGCTTTAAAGTGTATCAGGCCTGAGCCGTCTCACGCTTAACAAACTGATCATACAGAATCTAAAATAAGTTTGTGGAAAAAATATGACTAAATTAATTGAAACAAAATAACCATGGGACATTACATTTCGAAATAATCAAATAACAGCTCATATATTGTTAAGATGAAAGGAGGAAAGGCTCGGTTTTGCTCAAGAAACTACGACGCGGGTAGTTACGCTACCAGTAGCAATAGATAGGAATAATTAACTTTCTTCTTCTCTTTCCCACAAAACTGGTTATGTAATTAGAACATAACCTTTTCATGTCACTTTCCAGGCCCTTACTGGGAAAGAAATTTCACCACTAAACGGGATGTGGAATAACGTATTACGGTGGCTGGTTTATTTTGGAATCAAAGATCTTTTAATCGGTTCTTAAATCGTATACTCACAAATACATTTTACTATTAGTAGTTCTACATTAAACGTTTTGGGAAACATATTTATGTCTGTAATTTTCTTATTTCTCTGAATGTAAGTGGTCCTGTTTCGGTCCCAAAGCGATTAATCACATAATGCACGAACATCCAGCGTGACTCATACTGAAGCTTCGTGAGTCAATCTAAATCACAGCGTCGCAGAAAAAGGCGGAGTTACAATTAACTGTGGACCGTAACGTATAACCACCGATAAAACCGATTAGCGAGTATATTTGGAACGGTCTACTATTGGAGGAGCTTTGTTCGCGGAGGTTGTGCTGCAGGTCCACGGAACAAAACCAAACCGATTAGCGTTATATTGAGAACGCTCGGGCTACTATTTGGAGGAGACTTTGTTTCGGCGGAGTTGTGGCTGTCAGTCCACGGAAACAAGAAACAATACCGGTTAGGACGTTTATTTGGAACGGGCATACTACTTGGAGGAGGGCTTTCTTCGCGGAGTAGTGCTGCCAGAGTCCACGGAAAAAACAAAACCAATTAGCGTTATTTGGAACGGCTACTATTGGCAGAGAAGCTTTTGTTCGCGGAGTTGTGCTGCAATTCCACGAAACAAACAAACCGATTAGCGTTATTTGGAACGCTTACTATTGGAGAAGCTTTGTTCGCGGAGTTGTGCTGCAGTCTACGGAACAAACAAAACTGATTAGCAGTAATTTGGAACGGCTACTTTTAGAGGAGCTTTGGTTTTGCGGAGTTGTGCTGCATTCCACGGAACAAAAAACCCGATTAGTCGTTATTTGGAAACGGCTACTATTGAAGGATCTTTTGTTCCGCGGAAGCTGTGCAGTGTAGTCCACACGGAACAAACAATCCGTATTAGTTTTATTTGGAACGCGGCTACTATTGGAGGAGCTTTGTTCCGCGGAGTTGTGCTGCAGACTACGGAACAAAAAAAACCGAATTAGCGTTATTTGGAACGGCTTACTATTAGAGGAGCCTTGTTCGCGGAGTAGCATCCCTCGGCAAGCAGTAACGACAAATAATTTATTGTAAGTTGAGGTTTTGGAGGCGAGGAATAAGAAAGCATCGATGAGGCCACCCTTTGTCTCTCTTGCGTTGTTTCAGAGATCAACTTTGAATTAGTCAGCCAGATATATAGGCTCTCCAGGGTTAAGATACAATACACCAATTTCAGAGATATCATTAATAATCCTGTATAGGCTAATTTTAGAATAGAATTTGGAATATAAATATGCGTTATATGACTGTCACGTGTTAGATCAAATACAAAACGTAAACAAGCCAGTTTTGGCATCGCTGCAATTTCGGTCTCATTTCGATCATGACCAGGTACTACTGGATATTTTCAAATCGAAAGGTTGAGGTTAAAATATCATAGCATGATGAACGGACAGGAGAAACCACTTTTAACACATTTAATAGTGGTACAGTCAAACTGTTCAATCTTGTTACTTAATTTTACAACAATCTTCCCACCATTGAAAACACGTTATAATTTATTATACATGACTTTTTCGTTTTTCAACCTACAGGCTAAATAAGAAGTAAATGAGACTTGCAATCAACGCTAAGCATTTCAAATTGTATCCACAGCGTCTAGTTAACACCGCGTTGCGTCGACCTCCATGTGAACCTCAAGGCCCTTACTTCGACAGAAGTATCTACTCCGTTTCCGCCGGTTAACCTCCTACTTCAAAGAGTTACGGATCAACCTTTTTATAAGCGACCAAAAACACGACGAAACGGCTGGACCCTTGATATAGGCCCATTAGGAACTCCTAGGAACAGTACTCGGTGCAGAGGCGGTGGTGTCGCCCTCTCTGTCGCTGGGTCTGGGGCTTCACCCGATTCGGGGTCGGCTCGGTTTTGTGCACCTATGTGAGGTTGGGTGCCGTGCTCATCACTCGCATCCGGCAACTTGAGGGACAGCAGCCTCTCCCTTGCTCGTCTCGATACACCCAGTGAGAAGTAGTAACTCGGTTGCCCCGGTTGTCACCACAATGTGCGAGGCGTTACGCCCAATGTCGCGGTCTGGCTACACCGTGTCGGCTGTTAATAGCCCTATTGTGTTGTTGAGGCTGCTCACACAGACTCCACTCGTCCTCAACCTTCAACTTGAGGACAAACAGACCTCTCCCTTCTCGTCTTCGTAGTTTCGAAACACCCAGTAACTCGGTGCCCCGGTTTGTCACCACAATGTGCGAGGCGTTACGCCCAATGTCGCGGTCTGGCTACACCGTGTCGGCTGTTAATAGCCCTATTGTGTTGTTGAGGCTGCTCACACAGACTCCACTCGTCCTCAACCTTCAACTTGAGGACAAACAGACCTCTCCCTTCTCGTCTCGTAGTTTCGAACCACCCAGTAACTCGGTGCCCCGGTTGTCACCACAATGTGCGAGGCGTTACGCCCAATGTCGCGGTCTGGCTACACCGTGTCGGCTGTTAATAGCCCTATTGTGTTTGTTGAGGCTGCTCACACAGACTCCACTCGTCCTCAACCTTCAACTTGAGGACAAACAGACCTCTCCCTTCTCGTCTCGTAGTTTCGAAACACCCAGTAACTCGGTGCCCCGGTTGTCACCACCACAATGTGCGAGGCGTTAACGCCCAATGTCGCGGTCTGGCTACACCGTGTCGGCTGTTAATAGCCCTATTGTGTTGTTGAGGCTGCTCACACAGACTCCACTCGTCCTCAACCTTCAACTTGAGGGAACAACAGACCTCTCCCTTCTCGTCTCGTAGTTTCCGAACACCCAGTAACTCGGTGCCCCGGTTGTCACCACAATGTGCGAGGGCGTTACGCCCAATGTCGCGGTCTGGCTACACCGTGTCGGCTGGTAATAGCCCTATTGTGTTGTTTGAGGCTGCTCACACAGACTCCACTCGTCCTCAACCTTCAACTTGAGGACAACAGACCTCTCCCTTCTCGTCTCGTAGTTTCGAACAACCCAGTAAACTCGGTGCCCCGGTTGTCACCACAATGTGCGAGGCGTTACGCCCAATGTCGCGGTCTGGCTACACCGTGTCGGCTGTTAATAGCCCTATTGTGTTGTTGAGGCTGCTCACACAGGACTCCACTCGTCACTCAAACCTTCAACTTGAGGACAACAGACCTCTCCCTTCTCGTCTTGTAGTTTCGAACACCCAGTAACTCGGATTAACAGCCTCGGGACAAATCAAGGAGAAAATCTCAATTTTTCCAATCAATAATGGCAAATGGGCCACTTCAACGGATGCACCATTGACAGATACTACCGTGGGAATGTGTGCAATCCAAGAATTACGGCATGAAAGTGAGTTGACTATTCAAGTTATGGCCCAGAACGTATTGGCCATAACTGTAATATATTTATTGTTCATAAATTCTGCAACATGGACTGTGTAATATTATGAAATATCCTTGTCTATTTACTTTCAGGACATTTGGAAATAACGATTTGACAATCTATGCCGATCCGATGACCATTATCAATCTATTTTCGTCTTATCAGGGTGGCCGTAGGCGAGGCCACACGGTTTCATGAAGATTACAAACCCTTACGTGTATTGCATTACACATTAGTAGAGTGTGGAAACCAATCCATTTTTACACTAACTCGAATCCCAAAATGAGAATATCGTCTCTCATAAGTAATATGAATTGATTTACTCCTTACAACTTTTAAACAGAGTCTAAATATGCATCCACGAAGGGTTTATATAGTTTTAATTTATTTTATTATTACACATAATTTTATTCTCTAGTCTTCTACATAATATCAACTAGTGATGAAAATTTAAATCAGATGTTCTGTTTTTATTATTAGGTTATTTTAATTTATCTCCTATTACGTTTAATGAATTGCCCATCAGTTGCTTACACAATTTTCTCTTTGGAATATGTAAGATATTAGAAATTAGGTTGTGAGGTTTTTTCAAAATTGGAGTGCTACAGGGTGGTTGTGAGGTTTTCAAAAGGGAAGTGTTACAGGGTGGTTGTGAGGTTTTTCAAAAGGGAGGTGTTACAGGGTGGTTGTGAGGTTTTCAAAAGGGAAGTGTTACAGGGTGGTTTTAAGATTTTCGAAAGGGCAGTTTTACAGGGTGGTTGGGTTGTTGTAAAACTTCCAAAAGGCGAATGTTACGGATTGGTTGTAAATCTGATAGCCCACTGTACACACCAGTGAATGCGAAAACTTTTTAAAGGAAGATGCTGAGTGTCCAAGATCAGATCGCTGACCTCGCCTATTATCCTATTTCATATTAAAACAACAACCAACTTCTGAGACAAGAATTTAGTTTAAGGTATCAAATTCTTTTCTAGTCAATAAGACTAAACAGTTGCTCAAATAATTTTATGTTTTGTTAATATTAACATTTTGTAAAATTCCAATACAAAAATACAGTTCAATATTTAAAAATTACTTATATGTACAGATACGGTTTGTGTCACGGTATGGTTTATGTCAAGACACTGTTTGTGTCAAGGTAAGGCTTTTGTCAAGGTGAGTTTTATGTCAAGATATAGTACGGTATGTGTCAAGATACGGTTCCGTGACAACGTATGGTTTGTGGCAACGGTACACAGTTTCTGTCAAAGTAAGGTTTGTGTCAAGGGCACAGTTTTGTGACAACGAATGGTTTGTGACAAGGTTAAGTTTTTGTTAAAGTAAGGTTTGTGTCAAGGCACAGTTGTGACAACGAATGGTTTTGTGACAAGGTAAAGTTTCTGTCAAAGTAAGGTTTGCGTCAAGATACGGTTTGTGACAACGTATGGTTTGTGTCAAGGTACGGTTTGTGTCAAGATAGGTTTGTGTCAAGATACGGTTTGTGTCAAGATACATTTATTTTTATAAAACTATCTCAAAAATTTAGTATATGTTCCCATTTGATTGCATATATTCCCGAAATGACCCTTTTAATAAGGTATGATTCATGGAGTAAGAAATGCTCAAAAAGAAACCAAAATTATTAATACTTATGTTTACGCTATTACATGGAGAGACCCGAGTTCGCCCTAATCACACCAGAGTGCATTGTAGGATTGGGTCATATCTCCGGGTTTAACATTGTTACCCATTGTACAATACTGGGGCCGCCGGCCCTCATTACTGCCATTACCGTACATGCAACTCACCTATACGACTAATAAGAAACTTACATTCCAGTACTGGTATACTATGTCTCGGTTAGCTACATTTCTCCAATTTCAATATTACACAAATTACCGTTTCTTTTATTTAATTAATTTTAATGTTTAATTCAATTAACGTGAATCAAATTACTATCATTACAACGTGCAAAAACGATAATACGTTAATTCGGGTAAAATAAATTACCATAAACATGATTTCCGCTATGAAACGAGTTTCGTTTAACTGTTAATGAGAAAATAAAATACAAGTGAGCACAGAGATATGTTTTAGAAGCTAATTCTTTTGTTACTGACATCACTGAATAAATAAGGCTTTAAACTTTGCGTAAATATGGCTTGCTTTTATCCTTTTCTGCAGTTCCGTTCAAAAAGGCTTTTTTATTACTTTATTTACAATAAATTCAGCTTATTACAGAGCGTATAAGTTTTATATTAGTCAATTATTTATTTATTTCACTATCTTTAAATTTATGCTGAAAGAAAAAGCAGACACAGAGTTAAGTGCCTACATTACAAGGTTAACATTTTTAATGTACTGTAGTAAAATATTCGAATTTACGAAAACGTATTTTTTCAACTTACGAAATATGGAAATATACGCGTAGAAATTAATTGTAGTTACCGATATTATTAAGCTGGAAAATTGACAGGGAACGCTGTAACTGACGTACTAAAACAAATCTTGAGATGAAAGCTGAAATGTGCAGAATTGAAATATGAGTTTAGTTTTCAGAAGAAGCACTCAAGGAAGCAAGCAAAGTCGTAGATATCCGACTTGTTATCACCGTGAGAGGCTTACCGTTCGTTCCACAGATTACAACTTGTGTAAACCTTGGACTCCATTTCAGTGTCTCACACCCCAGTTTGCCCATTCTCCTTCCATTTATATTCTCACATGTACAGAGTATAGAGTCAAGTGGTGTCATACCGAAGAAATCTAGTTTAGAGAATTGGTAAATATTCCCATTTTGGGTTACCCAGAAAAGATAGCTTTAGTGTAAAGGTATGTCTGCACGTGTACGTGTGTTAGCTCGTCGTTACGTCCGTGTTTATTGTCAGATGTTTATGCAAAATAGAGTTTGTAATGACAAAAAATAAATGTTCTCTCAAAACAGCTTAGGTGTATTAAGGTTAAATTTTCACCATTAATATAACAATGGTTTGAACCCCATTTCAACAAGAATTCTAATTTACATTTCAAATACTCGTAGTAGGTCTATAATTTAAGTATTAGAATTAAGTATTACTGTGGTATTTAAGTATTACTGTTAAATATTTTACATGACAGTAATTATTTGAATGGTTAACTATCCACTGTCATTAAAACTAAAAAAATATGAGAGAAATTTTTTATATAATTTATGTATAATAAAAGTTTAAATTTTTTTAGTTGTGTAGGGATGTTAAATTAAGTTTACCTTAACAAGTATTTAAACACAATTCGCTTACGACCAACAGATGACAGGGTATATTTGTCTATAAACAAGTATTTTACGCCAAATCACAATAACACTTTTGCAGCTTGTTTGTAAAGCTCCAAACGAACTGCCAGTGCGTGTGTTATTGTGTTCAGCTTCAACCCCCATCAGAACTTATAATTACTGATTTAACTTTGCCAACAGCTTCTTGCAGTAGGTAAACCAAATTTTCTTACTTTTGTTATCATCATACACAGATATTATATAGTACAACTATTCTAGTACCGGGAAATTTTATTTCATTATATTTTTATAACTTTTAGCTATGGTCTTTGCTATATTCTATATTTTTTGACATTATAACGAATTATATTAAAAACTGTAAAAAATAAAATCAAGCTTATCTAGTTTTGAAGAAAGCTACTGAATTAAAATAATAATAATAAGTCTGAAAGAAAACACTTAAGAGGAAATCTGAAACAGAGTGGAACGTTGCCCGAGTGTCAGCCGCACTTGAGTGGGGTTAGAAGCTTTTGTGGGAGAACGGTGCTACCAAAGTGACTTAAACACATTTATAGAAAATACACCTCTGTGGATCTTCAAGGTTATAAACAATATTGTCTAATCTTCTGTGGCATATTTGTATTAAAGATCGAGTGAGGCGATTTTGGAGCAGACTAGCTAATTTTCTGTAGACCAAGAAACATGAAAAAATTTCATATGAAAATTCACAATGATATGAATTGGTCTGGCAATTTCCGTCTTATTGGCACAACATTAGAGTTAACAAAACATTAGAGAGAGGCAGTCACAAAGTAGAACCACACAATTAAGTGATTAGACGAGATGGTCATGATGATCATTAGCGGAAGCAGCGAATTGAAAATATAAACGCACAATTTTAAAATAGCCTTGCCACTTTTTCGTGAGCCATCAGCATTTGGCCTTGGTAAATAAACAGCCGTTACGGAAAAGCTACGGGCGAGGATAAAAAATAATATTTAATGAACAGACTTGATAAAATACTTTGTAAAATAGTATTATATTTGATTAAAGTTTCCCAAAATTACATACTTTATTTTGACGTTAAGAAAGTTACATTGGGAGCTAATAAAACATGATCAATTTGAAATATGAAAACTTGCTAAATGTAGTTTTTTGAGATACCCAATGAAAGATGCTTCTTTATTGGTATGTATAAATGGACAGTAACAAATGGATGATATTTTCTTTATGCGAATATAAGAACCGTGTAATTTTAACATCAGTTAGAAATAGTACACAGAATGATATCTCAAATGTAAATAATTTTGACTGAGTTAAGTCGCAATGACGAGACTAATTAGTTCAATGTACCTTACTACACAAAACCCGCGACCCGTCTCGCAAACGAGTAGAAATGGGCCAATTATCCATTTATACGAGCACTTCTTCACTTCAAACAAAAATTATCATTGTAAAATTCACGTAATGACGTTTTATATATATATATATATATATATATATATATATATAATCGGTTTCACAGCGTATGTGGTCGCCTTCCGATTCCCAACTTCCACTCTTCCCTATCATTCCAATCAACCAGGTCCCAAGTTCCGTTCCGACATTGCCTTCGATATCCCCTGCTTCCATGTTTCTCTAGGGCGCCCCCTCTTTCGTCGTTCTGTTGGTAGCCATTCCATAAGAACTTTTGGCAGACGTTTCCTCATCCATTCGGTTTACGTGGCCGAACCATACTAACTGTTTCTGTCTAATTGCTTCAACAATAGTTTCTTTTCGTTTCATCGTTCTTCTTATTCTCCTCATTTCGCACTCTGTCTAATTTCGATTTCCGCGCAGCTCTTCTCAGGAAATCCATTTCGGGTAGACAATAGTTTGTAACATTTCATGTAACAAAAAGAAATGTTTATAGTTTAAACCCACGAAAAGAGGGGGGGAGTTTAATACCTTCCAAGTTACTTCTAATTTCTTCCACGATTCTCCTTTATTTCAAACACATTTCCTTAAAAGTTATATCAGTAAAGAAAATAGATTATCTCTGAACCATATATATATAACAATATTGTAATCATAACTTATTTGTATCTAAACCATAGAAGGTTTTAAATGCATCTTTTTACATTGCATAGAAGTTAAACTTCGGCACACAAATAACTCAAGTATGTATTTCGTTTCAATATTGTGTTCATGAATAGAGATTGTATGAATTGACCATGCAGTATAAGACAGCCACTAACGGTTGGTTGGACTGTTGGTTAGCACAGGAGTGACGGTACATCTGCCAAAGAGACAAGTAACACAGCCGGGGGAAGCCAGGCTACCAGCGCTGTGCTGAGGAACACGATTGCTAGGGTTGCCCAAATACGACCATGACAGAGAAAGCAGCCCGTGTAAACTGTCGAAGAGGTCGCTCTGACGACAACAGACAGTCACTACGGTTGGTTGGACTGTTGGTAGCACAGGAGTGACGGTACATCTGCTAGAGACACAAGTAACACAACAGCCGGGGGAAGCCCGGTTGCCAGCGCTGTGCTGAGAAACACGATTGCTAGGGTTTGCACAAATACGACCATGACAGAGAAAGCAGCCCGTGTACCAACTGTCGAAGAGGTCGCTGTGACGACAGACACGATGCACGATGGAAAGGTCGTCCAGTTTTCGAAAGCGTCGTGAGTGGGCAAATGAAACATTAGCCTACGAAGTCATAAAACTGAAGATAACAAACAGGATAGAAAAAATTAGAAAAAGTAGAAGAGAAAGGAGAAAGTGAAGAGATTATTATATATAACCCTAATGACTTGGCGGTACACCAATAGTACACAAATACAAAGGCAGAGAATAAAATGCTGTAAGAAAAGTATTGGCAAAAGTAATGGGCAAGAAAGATGGCAATTTATATATCTTCGATTTGTGCATGAGATGAAGAAGGATAAAATTTCCTCAGCTTGGTACCTTTAGCAGATAAACAGCTGTTCTGTACAAATGGTGCACTGGAACTCGTACTGGTCTGCTTGGAACTTCATAGAGTATGCTTCTTTGAAACTGAGACAGTACGTGAGACGAATATATGCGTTTGCCACTGTCATTCAGACACGCCGCGAATGTGACGAAATAAGGAGACAATCGTCTGTATAAAGGAAACATCCCTCAAAGTCGTTAAACAATGATCTGCAAAACTTATCCCATCAGAGCTTTCAGGCAAAGAGATGAACTTGCATTATATCCTACTAGAAAATTGTTAAACCTCGACCCATATTGTTGGTCGCAGAATTATAAGAGATTTCTCAGTTAGAATATATGATAAATACGAATTAACAGAGTAAAAGTTTATAATAAAGTAAATATACTTTTTGAATACTTCAATGATAAAGTGTGGAACAGTTTTTGATTTTTTGAATAACCAATAACAATATAAAAGAAAAAGCTGCATTAACTTTACCTTTTAAACTAGATACCTTCTAAAAATAAATAAACTAAAAATAAGGGTATAAATGTGTTTTGGAATTTGATTTTTGTGGAAGCAAAATCAAGTTGGCTGCCAATAACTTCGGTTCTTAAGATCCAACATTGCATTTGCAATCCCTAACTAGTTTATTGATAAATTCCTTATGGCACATTACGTTATACGAACGTGTGCATCTTAAGTTTCTTCGTTGACTGTCACTGTTACAGTAAATTATCTGCACTTCATGGTGTTTTACAGCTGTCATGTTTGTCTTCTTGCTAAACAAACAACAATTACACAATTTTTAATACAAAGAGAAAATTGCAACTGATTTTGAATTCAAGTGTGAATGACTTCGTTTAGTCTTGGCAATTATTCTTGCTTATCTTGATTTAGATCTCGAAAAGAAACCCCAGTATTAGAAAAACTGATGCTAGTAATTGCCTTTTTCCGCGTGCATGATCATTTGACTCGGTACTGCCGTCTCGCAGTGAAGAGATCTCAGTGAATGAGAGCTATATCTCTGGTGAGTAAGGTAATCACAGGCTTCACATACTCCGCACCTGGCGTATTACGAGTGGGAAGTACTCCTTTCCTACTCAAGTACTCCTTTCCTACTCAAGTACTTTTACTCATTGTTTCTTTCTACTGGCTCTACGTGCAGGAGAAAATAGTAAGTCAAGAGTAAGATTCACCCTAGTAAAATACAACCCTTCTCTAGTGCTGAACAATAGTGTTTTAAATTTGAGGAAGGAATTATATACAACAAATACAAACAGCTGTTAGAAGCCAAGGCTAGGGCTCGCTGGGAACTACAATTGCGGCATATCATATGGCAGAATTATATGTGACCTTGGGCTGACCACGTTACCTGGCTGATACAGCTGGCATTGTGGCAGCTATGACGCCATCTCAATAACACTTCCTCGAGTAGAGATATCTTATTAGTTTTTAAATTACAAACTGATATTTTATGGTAATTTCTTAAACAGAGGAGGGAGGCTAAAATAATATGAATTAGTAATTTTGTATCTTTGAAAATTAATTTATCATTATTGATTTTATTTATATTTGATTACTAAAATTTAAATTTAAAGGCATAATGTAATTTTTACTCCTTATTGTATTGTAACAAATTTGCATATAATTAAGACATAATTGATTCTAATAAATTTAAATTTATACTTTAAAATTTTCTCTTTTTTTTAATAAGTAGTATTTTAGTTTACATCCAGAATACGTGTATAGATACAACATGTTTCCTACCTAGACTCCCGATTAGTGTTATTTTATAATTAAGTGGGTCCATTCTTCGGTCATCCTTAGAACCATCGACTATATTTCAATTCCACTTCCACACCAAAGTTTCTTACATAAATAAATCAGCACTAAATATGAGAACTACCAGCCTAAAAAACATAACAATTTTCAAGTTTTAGCTAAATGACACTGCATTGGATGTAAACAATTCTGGCTTAATATGAAGTTAGAAAATTATTAATATATAGTTATGTCTTTTTATTGAATTTCAGACACATTTACCCGTTTTATAATAACAGCAAAGCTCGCACGCTCTACGTAAATCATTAATATATAGAATATATATATAATAATAATATATAGAATATATATAGAATATAGGTATATAATAACAAAATATTCACGGAATAATTTGTACTATTGATTTAAGAGAAATTTTAATACGACAGACATTTTTTGTTTGCATTACGACCAGTTCTACAGGACGATATTTCTTTCTCCTAACATCGATCGGAAAGTAATTTGAGATACGTTTCAATGACCACGTCAACAGACATTTACATATCAGTTAATAGATACAGAACTCTACTAGTACTTTGTACAGGTCTGTATTTGATTCACCTACAAAAGTTTTCTTCCTCAATTCTTCGTCGCAAAACATTGAAATTAAATTTACAATACACCATAGAAGACCGTCATCCTGAAGTTGCCGGTGCCTTAAACCAAACATGATTGGGACGTGTGTGAAGTGGCGGGTGACGGTCGGTCAGCGAGGAAGCCGTGCGTGTCCCCCGGCAGTCAAGGTCGCGAAGATGAGCCTTGGAATCGGCACGACCTGGCAAAGGAGGCGGTGAAGGTCCGATAATCAAGGGAGACCATGTCTGTCCACACAACCAACAATGGTGGGAACATTGCGAATCCTGGTCCACTGTAATGTTTAATGAGAACTGGCAGAAACATACTCTCATCGCTGGAACGTAATAAAAATTAGGATTTGCTTCTAGGAAAACATGAAGTTATAAATAGGGGACATTTTAGGCATAGCAATTGAATGGTAAAGCCTGAGAAACTATAATTTGTCAGATGCCATTGGCTAAGTAATCGGAAAGCCTTACTTTGGTAAAAGATCCTCCGAGTATGTTTTAAAGATGGTACGAAGGTACACCGAAATCCTTAGTAGAGACATAATGAGTTTTACTCTATGTAAAGGTATATTAATTAAAACTATAGGAGTGCAATTGAAAAAAGCAATTCATATAACAATTTTAATATTTATTTTAAGCCCAGTACCATTGAAAACTTCAAAAATTATGATGAAGCCCCCCATATGGTTGATAACCTTTTCGGCGCTAAGCACACTTCGTGTAGAAAACACTTACAAAACATCAGACATAATTTAACGAAGGATAGTAACAAGTTGTGAATTTTTTAAATAGTTCAGTTTGATATTTCCAGGATATAGGTACCAGGATACTTCCCCAACCTCTTCAATCAGAACAACGTCATTATTGACGCTGAAATATAAATTCAACTGCTTACAATCAACACTATCCATCATTCGGAGCGAACAAAAGATCCAAACACTTTAAAAACATTGTAATAAATTCTCATCGAGTACGATTAGACTTGTCCTGGAAGAAATACCACATGCAAAACCATGTGAAGCAGTTTTCACGATAAGTCGCTCCAGGTAACACGTATCTTAAAACCCCATTGCAACAGACTCCACCACAACTGTTACATCCAAAACCCGACCAGTGATGTGACAGTGCAACGTGACTTGAGCCGGTAGATCTGGTGACACGTGCCGAGGGGTGTCCAGGGAACATTCACCCCGCACCCCGACTAATTAATTAGCGGTTAGCACTGCTGCCGCTGAATAGGAAACTAACGATGGACACCGCATCTTTAGAAGTGGATACAAACAGAACGCCGCGAGCCTAGCGAGTCACCACCTCCGTTGATGATGGGCTTGGTTTTGTAATTAGTGAGTAATTCAAAGTATACGATCGTCCAAATTTATCATGTGGTTCCTTTCTTTCATCAAGACCTTTAAAATCTGATTGCATAGAAATATCCACACCAAGAACTTCGAATAAATTTGTTTGAAAATATCTTAAAAGTCCATGACTGTAAGTAAGTCCTTGCCTTAGAATACATTTCCCATAGAAGTGTTCTGAAATGTGCCTTACTTTTTAGCCTATATGTATAATATTTAGGAGACTGTGAATCACACTTATTCCTTCATGAGAATTTATCTATCGTCTTGGTTTATACATAACTGGCTAATAATGTTCACAGAAATTAAATTGTTTAACTTAAAATGTTACCAGTTTAAACATAGTAGATTTGTGTACAGTAGACATACATTCTGAGAACATTATTATTACACAGATGTAATGTAAGATGTTCACGTTTTAAAGGAAACATTTAGACCAGTGCAAACACTCTTGAATGATTCTTTGTCCATTTATTCTTCAGACATTTTGTTCAAACCGACTACGATAACCCCCTCAGAATATTCAAACTCTCATCTATTAACCCCCATCGTGACATTTAAACATTGCATAAATATTTAATTTCCCCTTAGTACTATTTAATGAGTGAAATGTAGTCACAGAGTCAATAACTCGTACAAGTTGTTTGTGTGATATAAATTATTTTAAATATTCGTTTCTAATACTCGGCTGGGATATGATTACCGATGAAGCTAATCTACTTAAATACTTTACCATGTGACAGGCGAGCTCAGTAAATTCTTGGCAGAAGTAGAGCAAGTGCATTCATAACAATTAATGCTTCAAGGCTGGCAATAGAAAGAGGATTACGGGGGAAAAAGTTGATTTAGTTGGTCATGGTTGAAATGATCGGAAATTTATGACATGTAAAGTAACGCCATTTATTAATATAAAATTGATGTTCGTGCACATATCCGCAACACCGCACATGCACATATCCGCTTTGTGACCCTAAACGTGGCGTGTGCCCATTTATATACAATCGCTTATAAATTTATGGTTAGGTATAGGATAGGTCAATAGCTATGGCACATTAAAATTGTTTCAGAATAGAGATATAGATTGTATAATCACCTATTTTGAGTATTTCTTTTTATAGTATATTAAGAATGGCCCTTTTGAAAAAGTATTTAAGAGTGTTTATTGAAAACATTATTTACTATCAATCAATACAAAACAAATATATTATTCTACCATATCTGAATTATTAAAACATAACAGTAGCCTACTGTATTCATCCCGCTAATAAACCGGCCCCAAGTCCTCTCACCTGAGATTCTAGGATCTAGTGCTCCAGGATTAAGTCCTGCCGAGGATTACAGAGTATTAATTTTAATTAAAAAGGTTACTTGTTTTAATTTAAAGCAAATTAAATGAACAAAATATTTAACCTTAACCTTTTTCTCATTAGAGAATAACAAAGTCCTCCAACGTTAAGTTCTTAAATGTATTATAATTAATACTCTGTTTTATTAAGTTATTGTTTGTGCTGTAAATAATATATGTAAAACAAAAATGTATGTAAACAATGTAATCACATTCGTATATAATACAGTGTAAACTAAAGTTACACTAGATGTTTAATCATACTGTAATGGAAACTTAAATAAGTGATTAACAGTAAATAACAAATAATAACTGAGCGTACAACCTGTACATATTTAAAAACTTCTGTGTACTTCCATCTTCAAACTATTTTCATATTAAACGTGTAATTAACTAATGAGGTTAATTCAACGTGTAGTAAATAAGTAATAATGTCTAACTCGAGATGTCTAATCACTCGTTGGATTTAGGATTCTCCGAGCCACAAATACATATACATGTATATTGAATTTTGAAACAATAATGGGTTATTTTTCATTTGTCACATTTTATTTACTATTTTTGTTATTTTGAATTAAGTGTAAAATTTGTCACGATACTAATTCTTCACTGCCCGTATTTTATGGAATACATTCAAATGCCACTAAATAATAGCTATTGTTTGTAAATATAACAATATTTTACAATATATAGAGTTTATTTTTAGTACAAAACCCCAAACAGAGCAATAAAAAATTAAAATAGTTCAATTAAAATACATCACTAGAAAGATTGGACATTTTTATACACATACAGAGGTAGGTACCTTCAGACAATAAATGTTAAAAATAAACTGGGAGGGCCAGTAATGCACTTCCTTAGGTAATTGACGAGGGCGGAGCTTTATTGTGATTGGCTGAACCTTAACCAATCACTGATTAGCATGGCTTCTACATCATATGCTGCCAGTTTTTGGACAATCTGACGCTGTCTTTCTTTGTTGAAGTTGTTTTTCTTCTTGATTATTTCTAAAAATTCTCTGATTATCCTACGATAATAGTAAGGAACTTTTGATCGTACTTTGGTTTTCGCAAATCCTTTTTAAAAACTATAGTAAGTAGTTGCTCTGCCGGGACTCGAACCCGGATCTCTCGCTTACTTGCTGGTTATATTATTGTTATCATGTGATACTAATCTTTGTGAATCAATCCTTACTACTAAATTTAAAATACAAATTGTATACTTTATGTTTATGTTTCAGTGAACATTTGCTATACTACCAAGAGTATTCGCGCAATAAGCAGAAGATTAAAAATATGCTCATGTTCGAAACCCTTTGTTGTGTAATAAATATCAAAGTTGGCTACCGATAATGTGTCGAGGGCGCGTGAAACGCTGCCGAGGGAATACCAATAACCGTTACTCTCTCCTGTGACACGGTTGGCACGGTCCACATGGCCATTGTTACTCAACTGTCACCGTGTCTTGGGAAACCGTTAAAAAACTGCAACACTTGTCACCCAATGATATTTCCAGTAACAACACGAAACGTTATTTCAGTCAGTTCCGAGTAGAGGAGACAACAATACACTGAACACACTCCCGAGAAAGGACGTTTCCGAACAAGACGACATTTATAAAAGGTTCCCTATAAGGCGAGAGAAAGTAAACATGCTAGTTAACTTCCTACTAGTATTAATTGGCCTTGCCATCTAATTAGAGAAGCACATAATTATATTAACAAGAAATTCTTCTCCATAGAGACCTAACTATTACCTGACGTAAAATTAATTCCTGACGAGTATTCATATTAAACCGATCTGTTTAGTACTTTCCAAACGAATCCTCACAACATGAAGACTGTATTTTTATGGGCACAAGAACTAGTTCCCATTCCTATATAACATTACACCCATTATTTCCACAGTACGTTTAAATTGTTGACTGACGACGCGACGTATAATAAAAGGGTGAAGGGAAAGACATTGTTAAAAGATTACGCAACACAAAATTAAGCTAAGCGGAATGCGACATTGTAACGTGTTTCAAACAAGAGCCAAGAGTGCAGAGATAGCATGGTTCTAGATCCTCTTTGATATAAAGTTTTAATTAAATGTCAACAGGTCAAATGGCCTCTGTGCATCATCCGTGAATAAATTACATCTAGACGCGGAATTTCGGTCATATTTACAACACAATCTGCTTGTTAGCTTTATTATTTAAATAACCCACTGTCAATATCAGAATAGATTGGCTCATTAAATGTCATATAAATATTGAATATAATTAAAATTCGGCGATATGTTACACATTATTAATAGTCAGCCATTTATAACCCCTGGAAACTATAATCTGGTTTTATTGCATTTGTTTGACGTATTTTATTATAGCCTCTGGCGTTTGTCGGGATTGATATTGTGGTATTTTACCAAGGGGATGTTTTATAAGTTATATTAATGGTTTACTAATGGGAATTTAAAAAACTCGTATCGCATATTATATTTAAATTTTTACGATTCAATTACTTTGTATTTGGCCTTTTCTGTCCCATATGTGTTTGGTGAGTTTAACACAACATATGTGTAGTGTAATGGTAGCGTACTCACCCGGCAAGTGAGAGATCCTGGTTCGAATTCAAGTCCCGTCGGAGGAAGTATTTTTATGATTGAACGTTTATTGAATATATATAAGTTTTTGATCTCTCCAGGAGGTATGGCAAACATTTTAAGTACGAAATTCAGGAAACCGTATATTAAGTCTTACATAAAAACACATACATTTCATATTTTTTTACTAAATAATTAAAAAAAATCTTTCCACTTTCGTTTCTTACTAGAAGAAAAATTACTGGAAGTAGCAATAAGTTGTTCTTCAAGAAGTTTTAAATTCAAAATATCGTATTAAAAAATAAAACCAATTGTGTTGTAACAAATATATAACACGCAGAGAAACAAATACAAGGCTTCAAAAATATACATAACAATATGAAAATGAAAAAAGAAATCTCTGTCAATTGTTGGTGACGTAAAAACCACAACAGACTGGGAAGATGGAGGGAGCTTTCATAGAATCCAAACAAAATAAACAGGGCATTCACGCTTGAAACCCGTAAAACCTTGGGTTGTATAAACTCTGGTAATTCCTACAAACTGTACCACTTAACAAACACACCCTTACGACAACAATACAATTAAAAAAATATAAATTTCTAGATTCTAATCGGTTTAAACAGTGTGTTACCACTCCGCACTACGTAAAAAAATTAAATCAATCAGTTTATTTGTTAAAGACCAGTGTTTTTTGAAAAATATAATAACTAAGTTTTCTTAATACAATGTATATACAATAGATGAGACATGAAGTTTAAAGTAATTAGATCATAAAAACAACATAACGTATTATGCCTATATTGTGGTCAGTTCTACCAATTAATGTAATATATAGGCTAAACCGTATGCAGAGTCATAGTTTAAAGAATTATATATTATGCGGAAAAGTAATAAACATTTTTCCGTTTCATTTTTTGCGGCAATGTTTTAAATCTGGCTAAAATCAGGAATTGGATTCCTGTTTCAAAAATTTAAGTATTAAAGTTACATAATGTAGTTTAAAATTATTTTAAAGTTATAAATAGTAAAAATATAATGAAAAACATGTACAATATACACAGGATTTTAAGAAAGATTTGTCTGTCGGTTCTTTAATAATAATCATCCTACATAACACCGCTGTAGAAACCACAGGGTCTTAAAATCACTTATTCAATAATTTTTCGACTTAAAAGTGTAATAGGTTACACAACGAATATCTTATATGACAACGGATAGAGAATACTGAGATCGGCTCTAGATCAAGTAGATAAACCAAAGATTGCAGACCTTTCTACAAACAATATAAAAATTGTATCAGTAATATTGAATTCTTTACTGTTTAATTGTACTATTAATATTGAATTTCCTTCTGTTTAACTGTATCAGTAATATTGAATACCCTGCTGATAATTGTAACAGTAATATTGAAATCTCTGCTGTTTAATTGTATCAGTAATATTGAATACCCTGCTGATAATTGTAACAGGAAATTTGAAATCTCTGCTGTTTAATTGTATCAGTAATATTGAATTCCCTGCTGATAATTGTAACAGTAATATTGAAATCTCTGCTGTTTAATTGTATCAGTAATATTGAATTCATTACTGTTTAATTGTAACAGTAATATTGAAATCTCTGCTGTTTAATTGTATCAGTAATATTGAATTCCCTGCTGATAATTGTAACAGTAATATTAAATCTCTGCTGTTTAATTGTATCAGTAATATTGAATTCCCTGCTGATAATTGTAACAGTAATATTGAAATCTCTGCTGTTTAATTGGATCAGTAATAGTGAATTCCCTGCTGATAATTGTAACAGTAATATTCAAATCTCTGCTGTTTAACTGTATCAGTAATATTGAATTCCCTGCTGATAATTGTAACAGTAATATTGAAATCTCTGCTGTTTAATTGTATCAGTAATATTGAAATCCCTGCTGTAAAGACTTATAATTGCGTTACATAACACCCCGGTGATTAACAGTTTTCCACTGCGAATCTTCAGTGTCGTAACAAAGATACTTAGGGACGAAACGTAAACAACATCTGCTGAGCTCAACCTTTCTGAGAGTACAATAACTGTCAAATGCGATTCTTACAGCGAGCCATTACTTGTAACAACTGCGCTGATACAACCGCCATTGTCATTTTCTAACTTTATAACTCGATAAAGATCCTTTCTACCTTTATTGCTATTATGTGTTCACGCATTCAAAGAGTCAAGATATATTTTAAATGATCGGTAAACACTAATTCCATGCGTCACAGATCGTATTCTAAGTAGTTCTACACTGAACATGTCGGTTGAGTATGTTTTGCATCATTGATAAGAACTTAACAAATAAAATAAGCGACGAGTTCAAATTGAATATAATATTATTAACGCTAAAACATGGAATAATTACGTTTCCAAGGAAACGTTATACTAACCCTAACAATAAGATCTAATCTATAGATCGAGCGATAGATTCTATGTCAGCGCATGTTTAAATCTTTAAAGAATTTTTCTTATCAGTGTTGTTCACATTGTACTGTATCGATCCTCTCCTTTTGTTAAGGATCCGACAGGTGCCTGTCCTTCTGTGCGATAAATCTGGATTGAAAGGTCTTTGACACTCGATAGGCCTACTTAGTACAAAGGTTTCTCATGGCCCAAGACAGAACACGGTTTATTTTGGATAAAAATGTGAAAACTGCAAGTGTTGAAATTTTGTTATTGATTTATGGGTAACATTGATGACAGCGAGAAAAGTACAAAATAAACAAATTTGGAAAACACCGAGTAACTGTGAAAATTAATAATGACTATATAAAATAATTAATCAATAATTTTGATGAACTTGCATTTATGGTAAACTTCATTAACGCTAAACGTACATTTTATAACGATAAACAGTTTAATTACGTTACGTTCTGTCGGGTCCTTCGATCGGTTTCTTCTTTTTCACAAGATCCACCTCTTTTGTGTACTTTTAATTGAAGTACACGTTCTAAAACTCGAAATAGGTCAAAGTTATACTGGACTTGTTTGCCAGGTCTGAGCAGGCCTTCTAGTTTGTATTTTTGGCCTCTTTGATTCAAAACATACACCCAATAGGTTTCTTATACAAATCGAAACTACACGTTACTATAAAGTATACGTTACTTTTAGTTAGTCATGAACTAAATCGACAAATTCATATCCTTTGTGCATAACTGACTAAAACACCTGTATTTTTACCTTTGTTTAAAACACTGTAAATAAATTATAGAGAGCTATTAAATTAAGAATAAAACAAATCTAGAACAGCTTGTAGGTGTAGTTCTATTTAAATTTGTTATGTATTGCATCACTGATTTTTTTTATAGAACTTTAAATGACACTCATTCATTTCCAATAGTACATAAACTTATAGTTATACATAAGTCAAGTATGGCAATCCTTACAAAACTATTGTCTTTCTCTTTGTTCAGAAGTTTTGTTAGTGTACACTAAATACATAAACGAGGTGTTTTTAAAAACATTTTGCCCCTTCAAAGTAATCCCCATTAGATATTATAAAATTGTGCCAACGTTTCTTCCAATCCTCGCACCACTCAAAAAAGTCATGTTTGTGATCTTGTTCAGCTCATTCTTCGATGCCGTCTTTATCTCGTCAATCGTGTGTAGCGTCGACCTTTCATGGGCCTCTTCAGTTTCGGGAACAAGAAAGTCACAGGGGGCCGGATCTGGGGTATACAGTATCTGTTTGTTTTGGCCATAACATCATACACAAGTAACGATGTGTGAGCAGGGGCGTTATTGTGGTGAAGAAGCCAATTTTTGTTCTTCCACAAATCCGGGCGTTTCTGACGGATTGCTTCCCGCAAATCGGGCATAATTTACACATAATATACCTTATTGACAGTTCTACCCTGTGGTAAGAACTCATGATGCATCACGCCCCTGAAATCGAAAAGGAAACTGTAAGCTAATCTTTCACATTCGACCTAACTTGGCGCGCTTTTTCGGTCTTGGCTCGTGCGGAAGCTTCCATTGGGATAATTGAGCTTTGGTTTCTACGTCGAAACCATAAACCCTATGATTCGCCCGTCACTGGTTATGACCGTCTGCGGCAAATTTTGGTCATCGCGGGCAGAGTCCGACAGCTCACTAGCAATGGTTATGCGCTTCTGTTTTGGTCAAAATTTGAGCTATTTTGGTACGAAGTTACCATATTATTGGTAAAATTTTAATGGCACGATCCAATCGATATGTTAAGATCCTCTGAAACTTCTCTGACGAGTGATTCGACAATTGAACAATATTATTTTCTTCATTTCATCAATGTTTTCGTTTGTTCTTGACGTGCTCGGGCGTCCGGCACGCTGCTCGTAGTTCACTTCTTCTCGGTCCTCTGAGAACGTTTTGTACCATCAATAAAAGTTTCTTCAGTCTAATGTAGCTTCTCCATAAGCCACAGTCAATATTCGAAATGCGTCCGCGCACTTAATTTCGTTTTTAACACAACACTTGATACAGATTGTTTGGTCCATTTTTTCGAATAGACAGAAATCGAAGTTGAACCACTAGACCTGCATGTAAATCAGCTGTCAACAATGAACTGAACATTAAAAATTGCCGAACTTATTGGCATACGTCAGAAACATGTGTGTCAACATAATCCACAAAAAATACAAAAACGAATATACATAACCTGCGGAAATTAAAAAGTCACGATATTTGTTGAACAGATGTCGTATTCTACTGAATATTCGTGTTTTACCCCGGCATATACAGACGGGTGGGTGGACAGACAAACACGATTGTTTTTACTGAGCAACTCTGTGATTTTGTTACAGATTAATTAACTACAAGAATTGAATTTGCAATCTTGTCGACTTACAAGACCCTTTACAGGGCATTTACATATCGATTTATTCTAAAAGGGGGCGTTCACTCACCAAAAATATGCGAGTAAGCAAAGGGATATAACCAACACAACGCATGTTATCAACATGATTTATAGTCAAACATTCATAAGAAAATAACAACATGTGCATTAATCATTGAAGTACGTCCGACAAAATAATTATAGTTTGTAAACCATTTGTACTAAATTCTATAATTATATGCACATTTTTGAAATCGACAAATAATAAAGGGATACAAGTATTGAAATTATTAGTCCAAGATTATAAAACAAAGACATAACACTAACTTCTAATTACATTAATTAACAACACTAACATTAAAGATAGCCACTTAACAATATTAAAATAATATAATTGACACATATCCGCAGAGTTCTCCATTACGACTTGTGCCAGTACGTAATTAGTATCGTGCGAGCTCACTCAACCCTGCCTGTGAGACTCACCTACAAGTTAAATTACACCCACAGTTTCTAATGGCAGAAATAAGTTTGTGGAAATGTTCCTCAAATGCCTTTGAACAGCATAGTTTACAGAACAATGACAAGAACTACACACTTTGGTTGAGGCATGTAGCAGTCACTCAAACTGGGTTATAGCGTCGATCTTCCACTTGGAGATTTGATCTTGACCTTGTACAATCAACAGCACCTGCTACAATCATCGTGACAGAGGAAGAGGGCGAATGGATCATAATATGAGCACATATACTTCTGTCGGTCGCAACTAGAATAATTCCAACCGTTTTAAACACCCATAAAATTCTCACAAGAACGTATGTCGCCTTAAAGGTAATTTCTATAGTTTGTTCTCCGTATCGAATATTACAAAATAAAATACTGACCAACTCATATCTTCCTGGACCTCAGATTTATTTTTGAGTTACGAGATAATGGCAAAAATTTAGCTATCAACAACAGGAATATATAATTATTTTTCTTAATTAAAAGTTAATTGATAGCATGTGCTTACTGTTAAATATTTAGCTACGACAAGGAAAACGATGATTAAGTGGAATTGTCATTAATGACGAATTTTTTTGTTGTATTCTAGCGCTGTAAAGCCGATTGTATTCATAGACTAAGGCATTTCTTAAAATATAGGTAAATCATTTCGGTGGCTAAATAATATACCACTGACGATAAATCACCATTGACGGATAATTTTTGAGTATTGATGGCTAAATAATTGACCACTAATGGCCAAATTATTGACCATTGCTTACTAAATAATTGACGATTAACATATTAGCCACTGATGGCTGAATTATGGAGCACTGACTATTCAATTATTCACCACTGATGGCTAAATTATTGACTATTGGAGGCTAATAATTAACGATTAAATTGCAACCATTGATTACTAAATTATTATGTAAATGTGGTAAACACATTAGAAGAATATGAAATATGCAAGGCGTAATAAGAATGCAAAACATAATATTTTAAATGAAGAGTTACATTTTCATTCCAATATAATCTTTAATCCCACCCTCAGTCGGGGTCAAACTGGATCAGCTGTTCCTACTATTACTACTGATAACGCCGTGTGCAGTGCAGGAGTGGGGTTACGTAACTTGCAAACTGTTCATGTCGCGTATTACACCCTGTATATGTATGCCTACAAACCTTAAATGCGTTTTTGCAAAATAAGTGTTTTTTTTGTTCTTGTTGTGTAATGTCTATAATACTCGTATGATTTTAACAACTAGAACGAAGCCATTGGGTAAATCATATTTTATCCTGTATATGATGATGGAATGATTTCAAAAACATGTAACTTCAGACAACACCTCAAGGTTGTTTCTAAATTTTACAAAGATTACCTAGTTAATTGTCAAGTTACGAAGCACTGATTATTCAATTACTCACCATTGATAGCTAAATTATTGACCATTTGTGGCTAAATAGATTATTGACCATTGAGCGCAATATTATTGGGCAGTGATGGCTAAACTATTGATCATTGTTGGCTAAATAATTGACTGCTAATGGTTGAATAAAAATGAAATGAAATGAAATATGCCTTTATTTAAGAGACGGAGTTAGGGCTATTTAGCCCTCTCTACCACTCAACCTCACCAATTCTAACCAATAACCAACCAATTGAGCGTTGAACATTTCCAGTGAACAATATCGAGTAAAAAGTTGTTGGCTAAAATGTTAAAAATAATATATAAAGGGTTAATTTGATATCCCCAGTGGACTTACTCATGCGATCATATTTTATTCTTAAATTTAAACATCAGACGCGATTTATTTGCATATAATACGGAGCGTTTGAATTATACGTGATTTTATTTTATGTCGTAATGCAAAATCATTACGTCAATAATACGCATTAATGTGAACAGATATTTTAAAAACTACCACCACCAATAGAAGCACTGTTAAGGGCGAGAAACGAATTTACTGTAAAAAAATTGACTAACGATTTTTATTGTTTATTACTGAGCAAATACAAACATACGATAGAAAAGAAGCTTAGTCACGAGTAATATGAAAACACTGAAATCACGTCTTGCTCATCTGCCATCTCCAGGAAGGCTCAAGTAACAACGTCACGTCCATGAACTCCGACCTCCCGATAATCATCGTAGGTGGAGGTGCCCAGACCTCGGGAGACGTCTCCAAACATCGGTCCCATGATGTCACAGTTGTCTTCATTATTTTTATTTTAACCACTAGGTAATTTTGGGTTTCCCGTACCTCAAGGTTACGCAGACTGAAAGAGGAGGCTCAGAAGTTTATAAAACTTTTAATACTTTTAAACCGTTACGTAACATTATGATTGCACATGTTTTGCTCCTAACTGAAACTCCAAACTAATTTTGACCGTCCCATATAATATATTGTAAGGAATTTAATATTCTGCTCCTTTTTCTTCTTCTCCTCGATACATCACCAACCTTAACAGACGCGATGTTTATGACCCATTGTATTGTAATACACAAACGCAGACAGACGGTGAAAAGTGACCCTGTTGTTTACCTGTAGCTTAACCTCCTAGGTCACAGCGATATATTTTAGTTCAGCCATTGTATTCACTTATATCCAGTAATTTTATAGATGTTATGTCATTCATTTCCATTAGTACATACAATGATAATTACATATAAGTTAAGTTAGCAATCCGTACACAAGTTTTTGTCTTGATCTTTGTCGGCAGTTTTCTTGTTCTACACTAAATAGATACATTCGTATGAATGCATGTATTTTAATCCGGTACATATAGACAAACCCGTGTTTTATAAATAAATCCGTGAATTCCTTACAGATTAAAACTACAAGAATTTAATTAGAAATCATGTCATTAGAAACTTACAATTTGCAATAGGTCAACATCACGCCAACTATATACAGAATGTGACATCATACATCACACGAAGAAATATAATTTATCTTCAGTTTTAAATAATACTTAAATCACACAGCTGATACTGAATCTTTCTGTTAAAAATGTGAAAATACTCCATTATATATTATTTAATCTAAGGTTAACGTTCGTTTCAAAAATTAAAGACCTGATGATTTCGTTATTTATTTGCTCTAAGCGTACACATCCCTTGATTGCATACATTATTTTGAACAATAAATTACCAATGAAAACCTCTTGGACTTGAAAACACAATTTATTAAATAGTCGATAAATTCTCCGATGTATGAACAAAAATGTAAAACTGGTAAAATTTGATACCAGTTTGATGGGCAGAGACCTTCGTATTTTTGATAAAAAATAGGGATATATAAAACATAAAAAAACAAAAATAATAGCTTCTTATTTTACACTCTCTGATGCCAGGTTATTACAACTGAATTTACTATTCTAAAGAAAGGAATCAAATGGCCTTTTACACGACTCGACGTTAACAAGCTAATACTTTCAATTTACATCCATTCAATATATATGGAGTTCATTGAACTGAATTTATTCCAATCATTAGTCTTTTAAATTTTGTCTTATTTTCAGTAATAAAAATATAATTATATTTATTGATTTATGTTAAATACGCATTGGTTACTTATTTCGGATTTTGCAGATCAATCGTGAGATGCTACGCCCATTAAAAATCGATTAACAATTTAATAATATATTATTGATTTATTGTTGAGATTTTAGAAAAGTTTCATAATAATCTGGGGGATATAGTCACCCTTATAGCAGAATTTCCACGATTTTACAGACCATGATCCCCAGAACCAAAAACTACCATAATTCAAAAAGTTATTTACAGTGCTTGTATATATATATGTGTGTGGAATTAGACATAACAATGCATAACAATGGCTTGTGAACACAATAGCAACAGTAATATCTTAACTAAATTTTGAGAAGACATAATCCTTATACATGGATTGTATAAGGTCATAAGTCAGTATAAAAAGATTAAAGATGGTGGTAATTACATTCATACCAAATTTTTAGTACAATTTAAAGAAACCTTTTTCAATTTCTCTTAAGGTTTCAATTGCATGACCGTTCAAAGTTGGGAAACGACATGATTGTGTCACTGATAAGATATCGTATAGCAAATGAGTCACGTGTTTGAGAATTATAAATTTATTTACACGAATACAAATAAAAAATTACGTTTTTAATATCCGTTATGGTTTCATGACAACAGCCGTGCGAAATTTTGAGAAGTAAAAGATATTATTGAATAATTACGAGTAAATATGTAATTTATAATTTATTAACCAAATCATGCAATGTAAACTAGTGTGCGGTTGTATAGACCTGGTTATCTACTCACAAAAGTATTTTAAAGGCATATAGGTGATTTTTAAAAGTTGTACGAGTCTATTACTTTTTGAGCATTAGAACCGTTATACCAACAGTGCTGTAAAAATAAATATCATTACATTATAACGCATACTCAGTTTGATATTCGAGATGGCGACCGCTGGTGAAATAAACCTCTTTTCCGACTGACAAGAAATATGTATACGTACATTTTAAAGTCTATTTATACGTACTATTCTTTACCAAGCAGAGCCAAATTGATTAAGGTGTGAACTGATCTATTTCAAAAAGAAGGATTAACAAACGTTACTATGCGCTTATACCTCACAGGCAATTATAGGCAGGAAGAGCGAGGATGATGAAGCTGTGGCCGTAGGCTTCAGCGAGGGACGACTATACATCTCATGCTGAGCTTGCCTTTGAATACAATGGCTAGTAAACTGTAAAGCTGTATGACAAGCGATCAGTCACAATGTTCAACAACGGTATAACATAACACCTCGGCCGAGCCTGTCACGTTTGATGTACGACTCAGTTACACCGTCAACAATCACTGATGTGTAGCCAATCCTACTGTAAGTAAACTGTGGAGCTGTATGGCAAGGCTATCAGTCACAATGTTCAACTGCGATATAACATAACACCTCGGCCGAGCCTGTCACGCTTGATGTACGACTCTGTTACACCGTCAACAATCACTGATGTTTAGCCAATCTCACTCTAAGTAAACTGTGGAGCTGTATGGCAAGGCTATCAGTCAAAATGTTCAACAGCTAATAACATAACACCTCGGCCGAGCCTGTCACGCTTGATGTACGACTCTGTTACACCGTCAACAATCACTGATGTGTAGCCAATCCTACTGTAAGTAAACTGTGGAACTGTATGGCACGCTCAATCACAATGTTCAACAGCGATATAACATAACACCTCGGCCGAGCCTGTCACGCTTGATGTACGACTCAGTTACACCGTCAACAATCACTGATGTGTAGCCAATCTTACTGTAAGTAAACTGTGGAGCTGTATGACAGGCTATCAGTCACAATGTTCAACAACGATATAACATAACACCTCGGCCGAGCCTGTCACGCTTGATGTACGACTCAGTTACACCGTTAACAATCACTGATGTGTAGCCAATCTTACTGTAAGTAAACTGTGGAGCTGTATGGCAGGCTATCAGTCACAATGTTCAACAGCGATATAACATAACAACTCGGCCGAGCCTGTCACGCTTGATGTACGACTCTGTTCAAACCGATTAACAATCACTGATGTGTAGCCAATCCAACTGTAATAAAAACTGTGGAGCTGTATGGCAAGGGCTATCAGTCACAATGTTCAACCTAGCGATATAACATAACTACCTCGGCCGAGCCCTGTCCACGCTTGAATGTACGACTCTGTTACAACCGTTCAACAAATCAATGATGTTTAGCCAATTCTCACTCTAAGTAAACTGTGGAGCTGTATGCAAGGCTATCACTCCAAAATGTTGCAACAGCGATATAACATAACACCTCGGCCGTGCCTGTCACACGCTTTGAAGTAGCGACTCTGTTACACCGTCAACAATCACTGATGTGTAGCCAAATCCTACCTGTAAGTAAACTTTGTGAAACTGTATGGCACGCTCAGGTCACAATGGTTTCAACAGCGATATAACATAACACCTCGCGGCCGAGCCTGTCCACGCTTGAATGTACGAGACTCTGTTCCAAACCGACACAATTCACATGATGTGTAGCCGATCTTATACTGTAAGTAAAAACCTGTGAAACCTGTTATGGCACGCTCATTCACAGAATGTTTCAACAGCGATAATAACATAACACATCGGCCGAGCCTGTCCCACGCTTTGATGTACAACTCCTGTTTACAACAAACCGTCAACAATCACTGATGGTGTAGCCGATCTTACTGTAAGTTAATACCGTGGAGCTGTATGGCAAGGCTATCAGTCCACAATGTTTCAACAGCGAATATAACATTAACACCATCGGCTCGGCCGAGCCTAACACGCTTGTATTGTACGACTCTGTTTACACGAAACCGTTAACAATCACTGATGGTGTAGCCAATCCTCTACTGTAAGTAAACTGTGGAACTGTAATGGCAAGGCTATCAATCACAATGTTCAACAGCGATAATAAACATAACACCCTCGGCCGAGCCTGTTCATGGCTTGATGTACGACTCTGTTACATACACCGTTAACAATCACTGATGTGTATAGCCCAATTCATACTCTAAGAGTAAACAGTGTGGAGCTGTATGGCAAGGCTATCAGTCACAATTGTGGTCAACTGCGAATATAACATAACACCTCGGCCGAGCCTGTCACGCGCTTGATGTAACGACTCTGTTACCAACCGACAACAATTCACATGTATGTTTAGCCAATCTCACTCTAAGTAAACTGTGGAACTGTATGGCACGCTCATGAGTCACAATGTTCAAACCGCGATATAACATAACACCGTCGGGCCGAGCCTGTCTCGCTTGATAGTAGCGACTCTGTTTACAACCGTCAACAAATCACTGATGTGTAGCACGCTCTTACTGTAAGTAAACACTGTGAACTGTATGGCACGCTCAGTCACAAGTGTTCAACAGCGATATAACATAACACATCGGCCGAGCCTGTTTACGCTTGATGTATACGACCTCTGTTACAACAACCGTCCAACAATCACTGAATGTGTAGCCCCGCTCTTACTGTAAGTAAACTGATGGAGCTGTATGCGCAAGGCCTATCAGTCACAAAATGTTCAACAGCGATATTAACATAACACCATTCGGCCCGAGCCCTCGTCACGCTTGATGAACGACCTCTGTACACCGTCAACAATCACCTGATGTGTAGCCGAATCTTACTGTAAGTAAACTGTGGAGTCTGTATGGCAAGGGCTATCAGTCACAATGTTCAACAGCGATATAACTTAAAACACCTCGCCGAGCCTATCCACGCATGAATGATAAGACCCTCTGGTTACACCGTTTAACAATCACTGATGTGGTAGCCAATCCGACTGTAAGAATAAACTGTGAACTTGTAAATGGCACGCTTCAGTCACAAGGTGTTCAAACAGACGATTAATAACAAAACACCTCGGCCGAGCCCTGTCCACGCTTGAAATTTACGACTCTGTTACAACACCGATTCAACAATCACCTGATAATGTCGCCAATCCTACTGTAAGTAAAACTGTGGAGCTGTAGGCAAGGCTATCAGTCACAATGTTTCAACTGCGAAATATATACATAACACCTCGGCCGAGCTCTGTCCACGCTTGATTTAAAACTCTTGTTACAACAACCGTTCCAACAATCACTGAAGTTGTGTAAGTCCGATCCTTACTTGTAAAGTAGACTGTGGAGCTGTATGGCACGCTCAGATCACAATGTTCAACAGCGATTATAAACATAACACCTCGGCCGACCTGTTCATGCTTGAGAACGACTCTGTATACAACACCGTATAACAATCACTGATGTGTAGCCAATCCTAAACTGTAAGTAAACTGTGGAGCCTGTATGGCAAGGCTATCAAGTCAGCAATGGTTTCAAACTGCGATATAAACATAACACCGTCGGCCGAGTCTCGTCATCGCTTGAATGTTTATGCGACCTCTGTTACATCACCGTCAACAATCCACTGATTGTTTAGCCAACTCCTCATCACTAAGTAAACTGTGGAGCTGTATGGCAAGGCTATCAGTCACAATGTTCAAACAGCGTAATAACATAACACCTCCGTGGCCGAGCCATGTCACGCTTGATTGTAGCGACATCTGGTTACCACCGTCAACAATCACAGATGTGTAGCCAATCTTACTGTAAGTAAACTGTGGAACTGTAATGGCACGCTCACAATCACAATGTTCAACAGCGATATAACATTACCACACCCGGCCGATGATCCCTGTCCAACGCTTGATGTTACGAGCTCAGTTACACCCGTCAACAATCACTGATGTGTAGCCAATCTTACTGTAAGTAAAACTGAGGAGCTGTATGAACAGGCTATCAGTCACAATGTTCCAATAAACAAGCGATTATAACATAACCACCTCGGCCGGAGCCTGTCACGCTTGGATGTACGACTCAGTTTTTACAACCGTGTTAACAAATCACTGATGTGTAGCCAATCTTAACTGTAAGTAAACTGTGGAGCTGTATGGCAAGGCTATCAGTCACCAATGTTTCAACAGCGAATATACCATAAACAACTCAGGGCCCGAAGCCTGTCACCGCTTGAATGTAAGCGGAACTCGTTTTACAAACCGTTAACAAACACTGATGTGTAAGCCAATCCATACTGTAAGTAAACTGTGGAGCTGTATGGCAAGGCTATCCGATCACAATGTTCAACTGCGAATATAACATACACCTCGGCCGAGCCCTGTCAACTGCTTTGTATGTAACGACTCTGTTACACAACCGTCTACAATCACTGGATGTTTAGGCCAATCTCACTCTAGAGTAAACTGAAGGAGCTGTAATGGCACGGCTATCCAGTCAAAAATGTTACAACAGCGATATAAACATAACACCTCCCTCGGCCGAGCCTGTCACGTCTTGGATGTACGTACCTCTGTTACACCGTCAACAATTCACTGATGTGTAGCCCAGATCCTACTGTAAGTAATACTGTGGTAAACTCTGTAATGGCTACGCTCAGTCACAATGTTCAACAAGCGAATATAACATAACAACAACCACCGGCCGAGCCTGTCACGCTTTGATGTTACGACTCGGTTACAAACAAGCACCGTCCAACAATCACTGATGGTGTAAGCCGATCTTACTGTAAGTAAACTGTGAACTGTATGTGCACGCCTCAGTCCCCCCCCCCACAATGTTTCAATACCAGCGATATACCATAACACATCGGCCGAGCCTGTCACGCTTGAATGTACGACTCTGTTCAATCACACCGTCAACAATCACTGATGTGTAAGGCCGATCTTACTGGTACAGTAAAACTGTGGAGCTGTATGGCCAAGGCTATCAGTCACAATGTCGTCAACAGCGATATAACATAACACCTCGGCCGAGGCCTGTCACGCTTGAATGTAGCCGACTCTGTTACAAACCGTCCAACAATCACTGATGTGTAGCCGATCTTACAGTAAGATAAGCTGTGGAGCTGTATGGCAAGGCCTTATCAGTCACACTGTTCAAACAGCCAGAATATAACATAACACCGTCGGCCGAGCCTACTCACGCTTGATGTACGACCTCCCCTGTTACACAACCGTTAACAATCACTGATTTTGTACCATCCTACTGTAAGTAAAACTGGTTGGAACTGTAATGGCTAGGCTATCAGTCACAACAATGTTACAACAGCGATATAACATAACACCCTCGGGCCGAGCCTGTCATGCTTGATGTACGACTCCGTTTACACCGTTAACAATCACTGATGTGTAGCCAATTCCTACTCATAAGTAAAACAGTGGAGCTGTTATGGCAAGGCTGATCAGTCACAATGTTCCAACTGCGATATCACAATAACACCTCTCGGCCCAGCCTGTTATCCACGCTTGATGTCAGCGACTCTGTTACAACCGTCAACAATCACTGATGTTTAGCCAATCACACACTAAGTAAACTGTGGAACCTGTATGGGCACGCACAGTCACAATGTTCAAAGCAGCGATATAACATAACAAGCCTCGGCCGAGCCTGTCACGCTTGAAATGTACCGACTCTGTTACACCGTACAACAATCACTGATGATGTAGCCGATCTTAACTGTAAGTAAACTGTGAACTGTATGTGCAACGCTTCAGTCCCACAATGTATCAACAGCGATATAACATAACACATCGGCGCCGAGCCTGTTACTCTTGATGTACAACCTCTGTTACGATACAACCGGTCCAACAATCACTGATGTGTAGCCCGATCTTAACTGTGAGTAAAACTGGTGGAGCTGTATGGGCATGGCTATCAGTCACAAATGGTTTCAACAGCGTATATAACATAACACCTCGGCCGAGCCCATGTCACGCCTATGATGTACGTACTCTGTTACACCGTCAAACAATCACTGATGTGTAGCCGATCTTACTTGTAAGTAAACTTAGTGGAGCTGTATGGCAAGGCATCATCCACAATGATGTTCAACAGCGATATAACTTAGACAAGCTCGGCCGAGCCTATCACGCTTGATGTACGACTCTGTTACAACCGTTAACTAATCACTGATGTTTAGCCAATCTCACTGTAAGTAAACTGTGGAGCTGTATGACAGGCTATCAGTCACAATGTTCAACAACGATATAACATAACACCTCGGCCGAGCCTGTCACGCTTGATGTACGACTCTGTTACACACCGTTAACAATCACTGATGTGTAGCCAATCCTACTGTAAGTAAACTGTGGAGCTGTATGGCAAGGCTATCAGTCACAATGTTCAACTGCGATATAACATAACACCTCGGCCGAGTCTGTCACGCTTGATGTACGACTCTGTTACATCACCGTCAACAATCACTGATGTTTAGCCAATCTCACTCTAAGTAAACTGTGGAGCTGTATGGCAAGGCTATCAGTCACAATGTTCAACAGCTAATAACATAACACCTCGGCCGAGCCTGTCACGCTTGATGTACGACTCTGTTACACCGTCAACAATCACTGATGTTTAGCCAATCTCACTCTAAGTAAACTGTGGAGCTGTATGACAAGGCTATCAGTCACAATGTTCAACAGCGATATAACATAACACCTCGGCCGAGCCTGTCACGCTTGATGTACGACTCTGTTACACCGTCAACAATCACTGATGTTTAGCCAATCTCACTGTAAGTAAACTGTGGAGCTGTATGGCAAGGCTATCAGTCACAATGTTCAACAGCGATATAACATAACACCTCGGCCGAGCCTGTCACGCTTGATGTACGACTCTGTTACACCGTCAACAATCACTGATGTTTAGCCAATACCTCTATAAGTAAACTGTGGTTAAAAACTAACTAAAGTAGTTAAATCGTTTGCCTCCTCAAAGTACTAATCATAGAATTTTAAAACGTAAATAGAAAACAATATAATAATCACACAAACGTAACATTTACAAAAGATTAGTTCATATTAATAATTACGTACCTTAATTACTTCTTACAATTAACTGCTACCGATATAAACTTATTAGAAAGCTAGAAATGGTAATATAAAATGTATAATTAGAAAACGTAGTAATTATAATATTATTAAAAAAATTAAATACATTAAAAAAACATTTTTCATGTATAATTTTTAGCCTTTTTATTAAGTTTTCAGCGTTTAAGAACAATATTTAAAAATTGATAATTTAAATTCTCACTGTATTTTTTAAATGTAATATATATTTGAAAAATTGAAATGTAATAACTTCTTGTGTTATTTTGAAACTAAAATATGTTGAAAGGAAATAAAACAGAAATGTTGTCGATAAAAATATTAATTATGCCTAATGTAATGCTTTTTAATTGGATTAAAATGGAAAATTCTGCCATTGAATCTCATACAATAATATCTGGAAATACGAAACGAGTTAATTCAAGATAAAGTATGAATTATACATGCATTCTTAGAACGACACTCTCATGTCAATATAAATAGAAAACGATAACAAATTCTTGTTAAAGGAAACAACGAATATATATTTTAATATTTTTTCAAATAATATTTTAATAATAAATTATCAACTGTGCTATCCAATTTAGTTAGAAAGTACTATATAATAAGGTGTTAGTTAATAAAGCATAAGGAAAGCGTAGTAATGTAAATCTTTTTGTAGATAAATTCTTAGAATAAAATGGAGTCCAACAAAAACATTTCAACGTGTTTACATAAGACCCTCGAGGTCTTAAAGATACAGTGCGGTATTACAACGCTGGACATTTAAGAACAGATGCGACCTCATCTGACCTTTCCGTCTAAAACTGATGTCATAATATATTGTTGCTGTCTGTATTTCTTATGACCTATGAAACATGAAACAGAATATCGGGTGTTCCACGAAGAGGTTTAAACTTTTGATTTTATATTACTTGCCCATTTATGTACTGAACATTTTCAACTCTACACAATTCATTAAAAAGGTTTTAAAAATATTCTGTGAAAATTTCAGCTCTCTGGCAATTGTTGGTGTAACAAAATGTGACATTTTGAAATACTATACTTTAAAAAAGGTAAAAAACAGTATTTTTGGTTTTGTAAAATTAGTTATTGTAATATTCTAGAGAAATAAAACATTTAAATAAATAAATTAGAACATACAGTAGTCTAATAAAACCTATAATTACAGTCCACAACTATTCGAACTGTAATCCATTCACAGCGAAACAATGATAACAGCGCTTAAAAAATTAATCGTAAGCTCTTATAAAGAAATTCTACGGTATCCTGAGAAGTTCATCTTCAATCGATACCGTCTTCTTGTTTTAATTCCTCATCATTATTGAAGCTACGAGTATAAAATTGTTCCTGTAAGTAACCCCATAAAAAGAAATCATATACAATTAATATTGAAGATTGTGGTAGCCAATTTAAAAAAATCTCTTCTACGACCAATTCAACGAACATGGAGGTTGTCATTTAGTAATCGCTTGACAGGACTTGCGAAATGAGGAGGAGCACTATCTTTTTTGGAAGATTGCTTGATCCATTTCTGGAACCGTAAATGAGTCGACTTGTTCAACAGTGGGTGTTATTAAACAGCTGTTCTTTAAAACTGTAACGCAGTAACCAAATCAGGTAATTCAAGAATTTTTTATAGGAAGAAAATAATAAAATTTTTAATATGTCTCCATTTTGTTTCTACAATTGTTACGGACCTTTAATTTTCATTTACACGACTTTATTTTTTGTGTACAGTTTGAAAACGTTTAGCGCATAAATGGGCAAGTAATATAAAATCAAACGTATAAACATCTTCGTGGGACACTTTGTATATAAACACATACAAACTAACTACATTCAGAAATCTCCTACACTCCTACTAAACGAAACTCTGTTTAAACTACTGTACAATAACTGCCTAGCTGTAATACATGTGGTTATCTACACCAATGTAACAATGGTGGGAAGAGGTGATTCAATATGAATATTGAGTTCAGCTCCAGTTTACCTTCCTCTTGAGCAGCATATGAAATCTGGAGTCGTGTTCGTCTGAATAGATCCTGGGATTTCGGAAATGAAGAAGCTTAAAATGAACGTTTTACATCGTTACGTCATCAGAGACACTTGATGACGTAACGATGTAATGTAGAACGACGTAGACTACAAAATATATTGTAATCTAGGTGAAGATGTATTCTCATTGTCTCATCAGGAATACAATTAATTGATGACTTCAGGTGACAGGTGATGAGATGAACATGACTCCAGATTACAGGAGTCAAGTCTGTGACACATGTAGTTGAATGTTGCAACAAAATAGAGGTAAATTGTATGGAAGGTTTAGTTGTTACGACCTTGCACATATTTGCAATGTGCAATTCTGACTGAACTTGAATTGATTGCAATGGGATTGGGTCCTGTGCATAGTAGTATTAACTGGTAACATGGAATGCAATTTGGTAATTGCTGACAGTACGTTGGTAATGACTACCGTATCAGGATTTCAGTCAGTGGTCATTACAGTAGCACATCACGTAACTTGATATTTGATGAAATATCCTGTCATCAAACGTGGTGATACCGTGTTGATTTCACTGATTAATCAGTGTGGGCTTACGCAATACAACGCAAGCTGTGAACACGATACGATAACTACCGCAAGATTTAGTAGATCCAAGCTAAACTTTGCACAGACAATATTTAAAAATAGCTTGAATAAGTTCCGCTAGCCAGACTTAAATAATAAAAAATTACAATATGGCGGCAATTCGCTAATTTAAAAAAAAATATCAGGTAATTTATAAAAAAGTTTTATTTATGCCTACTTTCGTTATCTCTTAAGGTTTCAAGATGGCGGAAGTACAAATGGAAAAGGAATGGTTATATCTAAATTATTTTGCATCTCAGAGCAAATAAAAGTGTTTAAGAATTATCAGGTCACTTGCAATAGTGTTTGTTTCTACGTTTATTTTTTATACCTCGTAAGGCTTTTCAGACAGCGGCCTTACAAAGTTTTGTAACATTTGGGAAAACAAAGATGAACATAATATTATCCGTAATTTTAGCCAATTCAAACGAAACTAAGATACTAAGACAGTACTTACACATTGGCTGAATAAGTTCGTTAGCAAGTTTAAACCAATTAAATTTGTCGAAGTGGCGGAAATTTTCGTTTGCGTAAAATGTTTATCTCGGGTACTTCACAACATAAGTCTTTAAACAAAGTATTGAAAGTCATTTCCTAAAAGCCAATGTAATATATTTCCTCATTAAACGATTAAATTATCTTTGTTTGGAATTTTACGAGAAGTTTTTATTCATTCCTAGTAAATAATCCATGGATTCACTGTAGTTTCAAATAATATTAATAGAAATGTAATGTTTTGTGGCGTTTGAAAACTTTAACACAATACGTCTATTTTCCCTGATAAACAATTTGATATGGTTATTTCAATGTGAATCGGATATAGATTTGGAATAGGATTCTTTGCAAAAGTGTTATCTGTTATTAGTTAAAATGTAATTTTAAGTATGGCAACGTTAAAGGCCTTTAATTTATGTACAACAGATTTTACTCATTTAAAATTTTATCCTTGTGGTAATTTTGTATTCCTGCAAACTACCTTTATCTTTTGATAGTACACAAAAATTAAACAACAACAAAAAATATGTGCGTTTCTGAAAATTACACTTATTTTACATAAATTACATTTGGAGGCAAATCTGTCGTTAAATCCATACTTCTTAAGGTTAGCATTCGTAGTCAAAGAAAGTGTAAACAAATTAAAATATATAGACACACCATTTAAGTCATTAATCATAACTACGCGCCATAAAGAATCATAACCATAACGAGACATAAATATCGTTAATCACTTTAGCGTTACTACGCTTATGCACTCAATACAACAACAACATCACAGCAACAATAACTGCATTCAATACGAAGATTAGTATGCTCAATTAAACCACACGTTATTTCTACCCCGGGATGAAATTTAAATTTATTTAAATAAGTGCACCAGTAGAGTTAATTTAGAATATAATAGTTATTTGTTGATTTAATTTTATTTTAATTTCAAAGTCACTACTTTGTAAGGTAACTTCCAAGGACAGATAATGCATCCACAAGAACTTATAGGAGTTTGAATCAGGGATTATGTATTATTTAAGCAAGTTGGACTTTCATCCCTTGAGAGAGATAAAGTGCGATTTAATTGTTCTTAGTACAAATTGGTATTGACAGCAGTGATGTATTCCAGTGCATAAGCGTAGGTAAAATGATTGACGGCGTCATTTTTAACAAATAACATTTATTTTATTTGTTTACACTTTATTGAACTACAAATGCCAACCTTAAGAAGTATGGATTTAAAGCTTTGCCTCCAAATATAATTTATATACAACAAGCGTAATTTTCAGAAATGCGCATACTTTTTATTTGGTTTATTTTTTGCATACTACCAGAAGGCAAAGGTACAAAATGACCACACAGCATAAAATGTGTTCTACATAAATTAAAGGCCTTTAACATTGCTATACTTAACTTTACATTTTAACTCCCACCAGAAAACATTTTTGCAAAGAATCATATTCACATTGAAATTACCACATCAAATCGCTTGTCAAGAAAGATAAACACATATCATTTTAAGGTTATCAAACGCCACAAAAAATTTCATTACTAATTTATATTCTTTAGAAGTACAGTAAATCAATGGACTGTTCACAAGAAATGAACAAAATCTTCTCGTAAAATCCCAAACAAGGATAATTTAATTGTTTAATAAGGAAATCTACCATATTTTCTTTCAGGAAAAGCCATTCAATACTTTCTTTAAAGACGGATACATAATACGATATCTAATTGCGTAGTTGGTTAAACACGATAATTAATTTCTTGAAGCATTCAGTTAAATCCATTCAATGTAAATTATAACAGTTTCTATTCGCCTTTATTCAATACACTAACCATATATAAACGCTACATTTAACTCTGACTTTCAAATGTTTTAGGCCACCTTTGGAACGGATTTTATCATTATTAGCCTACCCACTGCTAGATATGTATATAGCGTTATTCAAATGGAAGGAGCCAGTAAGGGTTGAGTGTTCACTATTATATAGACACTTGATGCCAGTTGGGATAACAAACTGCGACTACCCACTGCGAGGCATGCAGATGGCGTTATTCAAATGAAATGGCGTTATTCATCAATATTGGCTGAGCGTTAGCTAATCCTATCACTTGTGCGGCTGGAAAAATGTAATTTCCTCTGTCCGCACGATATCTCGTGAAGAAACTAACCTATAGTTATGAAATTTTGCATCGTGCTTAATTTCTATATGAGTAATAACGAGTTGTAACTACAGCAGGGACCACCAGAGAGTACAGTTGAGGGAGGAGGCTATTACAAAATGTTATATAGACATACAGGTATACACGCTATACGTAGGCTACTACATTGTGCATAAACATTTGTAAAATAGGGTGCTTAAAGCTTACGTATAAAAGATTGTTACAGATAAGTAGTTACAGATTGTTACTACTCCGTAAGTTACAGATTGTTCTTGTACTGGCTTCGGAAAATTATACAAAGCGTTTATTAAATCAGGATCGATGACTAACTTTACCGATAGTTTGTAATAGAGCTCTAAAGGGAAGTTTTAATCCCTTTCATTACACCACTTCTCACAAAACGAGTTTTTACTAAGCTGAAGACCCGTACCCATTATTTGTATGTAGTTGGTTTACCACGGTAAAATAATTATGACGTTTTAAATCATTTATCTTTAGGCATTTTTAGGATTTTCGTTACCCTCCCATTTTCTCTCCCACAAAAACACGGAAATGCGACCTATTTTTTCATTAAGAAAATTCGTGTTCATTATCGAATTCACAAAAATAACTAAGCTGTCTTTTCTTGATACCATGCGAATCAACTCTCGGCTAATGAACTAGAGTAATGTTCCTTACCAATGCTGACGTATTTTAAAAGGGATTGTAAAGCATTTTTTTAAAACAAAATCGTGAAGTTTGTACGTACAGCAAGAAGCTGGCCCAATCATTTATTACCCAAATATATTACCAAATTTACCATTTATTACCAAATATTGCCAGTAGTTAAAAAGTGCTATGTCGAATGTTATTTGATACTGATCAAGCATAAATTATAAAAAAGATTACTGCAGAAAAGTCTTACTGTTAGTGTACTGGTAAAGTAAACTAGAAGAAACCCGAGCCCACTTCAAAGTTCGAACTCTCCAATATTCTGCAATTTACTCGTAAATTATTGCAGTCATAGTACTTAAAGGAGTTTGATGAATGTTTTTGGAAAATATAAACTATATTTACGACGGTGATCGATCAGAAAGTATGAAAACGTATAACTAACTTATAGTATATAAAACTCAAGGTATATGTGTTCGTAAATACAACATGCACCATTATAGAAAATGACAAGTATGATAAGTTTCCTTTTTCCCGTACAGGTCACATTTGAATGCAACAATTCATCAGCAAAATTTACCTTTTATCCACTCAGTATGATCACATAGTTTCCGGTGATTTGAATATACAACCACACTACACATATTCGCTATACTTTCTTATAATTTAGAATCAAATTTTGATTCTGTCAAATAATTTATAATGAGCTTTCTTTAAAAAAATACTATTACACACCATTAAGCCATTGAATGAAACATATACATATTGCAGTACTGCATGTACTTTTGATACCTGCCATCATTCTGTACTTTACAATAGTGTGAATAAAAAACAGTTTCGAAGCCGGACACAAAATTCAAAAATAATTGTAATTTTAATATCTTAAAAAAATGTTAAGCTAAGTTCTGGGTATAGTTATTTCTCAAACAAATAAGTGATATAGCTCTAGTTTCATATTTAGGCAGAAGTAATTGGAATATAGATATTGTAAACTTAACCACCAATTTATAATATAGCTAACGTATTACTTATATAACAGTTATTTTTATAACATATAACACGAAAAATAACAATAATAATATTAAAATAAGGAATAGCATACAGTAATCTATACAATAGCGCAATACACTTTTTATGATATTTTGATTTGTAGCTGTAATATATGAGATATGTAATTTTACATGAAAGAATAATAGGATTCGAACATTTGCCACTGTTACACTATTTGTTAAAAAAATTACATATGGCGTTATTTGGAACATAAAGCGATGGAAAATTTGCGAAATCCTACTATCCTAATATTAAATTTTGATAATTTTACAATAATACACATGAAACCTAATGCGTTTGTATTTGGTTTTCTATATATATATATATATATATATATATATATATATTATATATATATATATATATATATATATATATATATATATATATATATATATATATATATCGGGAATGAAAAGAGGAAACCCACTGACAGTTAGTTAGCTGTGATTGCACATTTTATTACGTTCATACGAAATAAATTAAATAAAAAGAATAAGAAGGATTTTTACGCTACATTTACTGTAGTGTGGTTTGCACAGTATAACTTATAAACAAAATATCCCAGAATTATTCTTGAAAGCAAAGATTTTGTTTAACTAGAATTTTTATAGTAACTAAGAAACTCTATCGACTTTCATTCAATATCTTTTTTTAAAGAAAATATTTAAGTCACAACAAATACAATCCATGTATGTATGTAATCAGAAAATATCAAATTTTAGATGAGAATTGTGTTGGAGGTAGACAAAGTTGTTGGTATAGTAACCGTTTAATCACCAATATATTAATGTTTTATTTTCAAAATGTGGAAGTCTCACTATTTCAAAACCTTATAAGATACTAGCTGTTTCCCGCGGCTTCGCACGCTTTTCGTAAGTTTTGCCCGCGTATGAGCATTTCTGGTTGAAGTAAATTATATTTCCAACCCCGATGTAGATTTTACCTTGATGTCACGATCAAGAAAATATGTCAAAAATGTATTGTACATGCATAATGTATTTTATTACAAAGTGGTCTACCACTCAACCTTTAAGTTCAACCAAAAAATTTAGTTTAGACAATTATACATCATAACTTAGCGCCTTCAAATAGTGTTTCACTGTTTAATATACGTATCTATCTCGTAATTGCAGGTTATAATGTGCAGGCGCTTTGAAAACTTTTTTTCATTTTATTCGTTTATATTCACGACATAAGCGAATAATTCAGATAATAACTATCCTATCTTCTAAGTTAGACTAAATTACGGATACATGTGAAATTTGATTGAAATTGGTTCAGTCGTTTTGGAGTTTATTGGCAACATACATCGTGACTCAAGATTTTTATATATATAAGATATAAATAAGAACAGAGCCTACTACTTCATTTAAAGAGCGCACATTTTAAACTCTACTCTTGCTCTATGTGGTGCGATAACGTAGCGATAAAATATATAAGAGACTAGTCTACTGTTAGTTCTCAACAGTGAACTAAAAAAATATTTCAAAAAAAATAAAAATAAACACGCTACAAAAAACTGTTAACTGGCTCCTTTAGAGCATGACGAGTAATATCGCGCTACGATTGAATGCTATGCGATAACAACTGTGCTAGTGATCGTTCTCTCTAGAGTTGCTGTTACGTTATCGTGTTGGGGTGTAATGCTTGATATGTAGCCGTATTTACCAAAAACATTGAAAAAAGTAATTTTCCATGTCTCAAGAGTTTTAATTCTTTTTTGAATATTTGACCTATTATACTAATAGCTGAAATACAATTGTTTCCCTTCGAAACACCGAATCACTCTTATCTCGAAACTGTTTATTAAACGAGGCAGCCTAAACCAACCTCTTAACAATGTATACATATTAATCCAATGCCAAGGTTGGTTGGAATCATTTAAAATTTACATAATTCTGATTACTGTAGCATTCTTACAACTAATATCTCCTTGTATTGAAACGTGGTAAAGCCAAAATACCAAAAAATGCATTAAAATGATTGGGTATTTTAATAGTCCTTTTCAATTTTTTGTTACAAGAATTAACAGATGAAACATAAGTAGGCCATTATAAATTTGAACAAACAGCCTTAAAAAGTTAAAAAAAAAACAGTAAGGAAAATTGAAATTTGTTTTAAATTGCTTAAAGGTTTTTAAATAGTGGTTCACTTTTGATCTTCATTGTCATGTATACTGTACATAAGAGAAATACCTTAATGAAGGACAGTTGTCTTTAACCTGTATTAAACCACTCTAGGTAAGGAAACTAATACAGAGCATGTGTAAATTATACAGTTCGTTGTGAATCAGATAGACATTATGGTAATTATCGTATTCCTTGACCTAAAATCTATATAACTTATCTGAAATGGAATCAACAACTTTTAATTGATCAAATGCATAGTACAACACAAGGATATTGTATCTAAGTATCTAACTGAAAAAACTGAAGATCATTTAAAGTATGAAAATTAAATATGTATTCTGTATAACATCATTAACTGTTTCACGACTACTCGTATTTATACATTTAATTCCCAACGGTTATAAAACGTAATCGCTACAACAAATATTCTACACAAATATTGCACCGACATGAAGTGGCATTAAATACTGGATGCTTGGATGTTGTCCGCTTTTCATTCTGATGGACCCGACCGTGGTTGAGTGGCGACTGTGTTATGCACTTCATTTTAATTACGATGTTTAAAGTTTGCAATTAATTTTCAACCCTGCACTTCACACCCATCCGCTCTGAGGAGATATGGGTTGTATGTACACTCGACATCTACTAGTTATGGAGTTTTATTGCAGTACTCATATTAAACATAACACCAAAAACTAAGATTTTGACATGTAGACGAGTGTTGGGGTTAAATAATCGGTGAAAACTTTTAATTTAGGCTACCCTCTTCATTATTTTTATGACACTGAAGTTACGAACATATTCGTCCACACTTACACAAATTAATAAAGTTTTTACTTTTGCAAGTTTTAAATTTTGTGTTGCACAGACAATAAATCAAATTCACGTATTAGGATATTTTAGTATAAACTTTAAAAATGCATTCGAAATTTGAACGAGAAAAAGGATTTTTCCGGACTTTTGCCATCGTTCACTGATACAAAAAATGAGATCCACTACGTTCAGAGATCTGAAATCTGATCTCTTCGTCAGGTGAAAAGCTAACTTAACACACACGTACAATTAGGTTAAAATAAACAAATCATAACAGAGCATTGTAACATGCATAGTTTGTAGTTATGTGTTGAATTAGCTATTCACCTGCGAAACGCAATGTTACAACATGAAACAACAAAAACAATCTTAAAACTTATAATAATGCAATTTTTATTATTTGGAGGTAACATTATTAATACAAACTATCGTATATTTTAAGCATTGCTTTTTCTATTAATACGTAGTATAGAGTGGTTTTGTATTTGCTACCACCAACTATCGATTAGAATGTAAATTCAAAAACTATGGCTTAATTTATTCAGTATATTTAGCAGTTATGTTACATTATTATGGCTTGCAGCAATGGATTACAACAAAACTAGATTTTCTCGGACGCAAATAATTCACATTTAAGACGATTCCAAAGAAATGTGCTACTAGCTGCAAAATCTTCAACCCAATGACAAATTTCCGGGAGATCTTTGTATTTTCTCGCGTCACGGCTTCCAGAAATCAAAACCACCGGAATAAAACAATTTCTTTATGTTTCTATGTGTGTATGTGCTTACAAAATACTGCGGGTTGTAAGGACGAAAACTGCTGTAATTTTTAAGTAATTTAACATCAACTTGGTAAAGAGGTAATACTTACACATGGCTAATATTCATCTAATTTGATAGCCAGTTTCACACAATACAAAATTAAAGATAGTGGCAATTCGCTTTTGTACAAAATTGTTATGAACCAATACATGTACAAGTAGATGTTACACAATAGTGTATCGTAACATATATTGTTTTAATGGATTTAAAAAACCACCAACAATTTAGTCGTTGCTGAATTGAATTGTTCTACATACAAGACATCAATACCTCTCACAAAAGTTTAATAGGTGAGAAAAGCAATAAGTCAGTTATAAGTCAGTTAACAAATCCCATGTCTTCCTTGAGTACACAAGTTCTTATAATCGTATCGTTGCTGTACTTACCGCGGGAGAAGGAGGGAGGGAGGGAGAGAGGGATGGAGGGAGGGATGGAGGGAGGGAGAGGGGGGGAGAGTGAGAGAGAGAATATATGTGATTATATAGTGTTTTCTAATTGATTTTTTTACTTTTAAGTCATAGTATGGATTAGAAAGTTTAAACTTTCATCTCTCCGACAAAAAGAGAGACGTGACTCTTTTAGTTATAATTGCGATAAGTTCCCTCTTTCTGCTGTATATTCGCTTACGTTTGGATTTTATCTCATTCCAAGAAGAAATAAAATCATTAATTGCAGTATCCTTAAAGATTTATTGTTTAACTATTAGAACAGAATTTGTTACGTATTTTACTTTCAGCAATCACCGATTACATGATCTTTATATATTTATTATATAGTGCAGAATCCAATTAATTAATTAATTGGACTATTATTAATTGAAAATGGCTTAATGTAATAATTCTATTGTATCTGACGTATCATTAATTTAGAGGGCCGAAGGCTGAATGGTTTAGGACTGAGATACAAATTATGATTGGATGTGCGCTATGTTGCAGATCAGCGAGAGATATGAACGTAATTTCTCAGCTGGAATATTAAAAGGATGTAATAAGTCAGACAGAGAGAGGATCGATATTCCTAAATTCTCCCCTCTTCGTTTAATGTAAAAGTTGCAATCTATGGCAGTGAACAATTTACATCGAGCTCATTAACTTCGGCCACTTGTGCCGCCATACATTGTTTATTAACTTTGGATGTTACTTCTACAGAATGAAAAGAAAAGAGCTACAATATGTAGGAAAGAATGTTTTATTTTTAGAATTTAAACATTTTATTTTTATACGAGTATATACTGCTTTTTCAATTTTGAATAAGAAGTACATTGCAGTAATAAATTTAGGAGAGTTCAAAGTAAGTTTAAGCAAGTTTTCTTTCATATATTTTATACCAAATAGTAAAACAGAATACGCCCGTAAAACTGGAGATGATTAGATTACGAGTTTAAACTTGAGTATAGAGTATTAAGTGAAACAACGATATGTGATAACATGAATACGTTAAGTTCATTTATTATATCCAGAAGTTGCAAGGGGATTTATTTGCATAAAATTATTCAAAAATCTTTACAAAAGAAAACAAAACATCAATAAAGAATCAAATTTATCACATTACGTCCTTCCAATCTAAACTTTTAAATAGCTTCTTTTAATATCTGTATTTTTATGTATTATTAAAAACTTTTACTTCAAAAAAATTCAAGTTTCAGTATTGTTGTCTCGGTTTGTCGAGAGTATGTTTGATACTACAATGATAAGAATGTAAAATATAAGCAATTACATTGATTCTAAAGCAAAACCAAATTGGGGATTGTATATTTTTTTCAATCTTACAGTTATTTATTATAGTTTTGAAGAACGAAAAACAATTTAAGACAATATAGCATTTCATTCAGGAAGACAACACGTTAATACTTGTAGGGTTTCGATAATAAAAAGTCTGATATTTTTAATTGCACGAATTCCGTTAAAATTTAACAAAATTAACGAATGTATTTTAATGGATTTATAAAACATCGTAGTGTACAGTACAATAGGAATGAGACAAACACAACAAGCAGTTCGCTAAGGCTCAGGCTCTGACCGAGAGACCAGGGTTCGATTCCTACGAAAGCCACACCTTTCGGTGTGTTGAGCCGGTTCTATACCTATATCTCCCCGGCTCATGTGTGTTTTATATAGTGTGTGTGTGATTTATTGGCTGCAGAGGCGACTGACCTTTTGAAGGCGTTTGGCCTTTCCGGCAGAGTGGCAAAGACTCCGAGCCGTGCTGTACTAGTTGGGAGCAGCTCCAGTTTAATTATTTTGTTAATTTAAGTGTTTGTTAGTTTTGCTGAGCATTTCTCCTTCTAACATGTGCGGCTAAGTTCACGGCCCCTCACTGATGAGTAAGTTTTGCTTTCTTTTAAATTTTAGTGATTATTTTCATTTTTCAAACTGTGAAGGTTAAGAGCACATGGTTTTCAAAATTGTAGTTTTGCTTTTTATTAACTTTTAGTACTTCTGGCTGTTAACTAAATTTTAATTTGGCTTTCAAATTATTTCTCTTACACTTTTGTTAGTTTTCACCCTTTCTCGTCAGCTTATATTAATTTTCTGTCTCTCAGTGAGGACCAGTCCTAGGCTTATGTTACAGTTCCTTTTATTCTGCAGCCAATATTGTTTGTAATGTGTCACTTGTTATGTAGTTTTTGTAAACAAACCCAGAGAGACTGCTGAAGGTTCATTTTACTAAATTTTTAAGCCTTCTGAGAGATGTAACGTTCTTCGGGTCTTTAGCCCACAACTCCCCCTTTTAGCCTACTTGGTTAATTTAAGGCCTTCTGCCATCAAATTTTAAATTTTAGATTCCTGTTAATAGGCTGCTACTTTTGGCCATCAGTTTTTTCCCTAATCATTAAATTTTTTTTTCACCAAGAGTAAAACGCTTAAATTTTGTTCTGTGACAGAGGGGATTTTCATACTAACTTTCTTTGGGGTTGTTGTTTTGAGTTGGGAATTTTATTTTAAGTGCAGAATGCCCTTCCCCTGCTTTTCACCAATTTTGAGCCAATTCTGTCAGTATTTGCCTGTTTTAAAAATGTTTGAACCAAATTGTTACGTATGGTAGGCTACTGCGTATACCTCAAACAAATTTCCTTTATTACTTATTGTTTTAGTCTTTCAAATGGCATATCTTGTTTATTTTTGTTTTCTAATGTTACCAGCTTCTATATTAAGGTTTATTTTAATTTTTATCAGTAATTGATTGGTCTGTGATATTTGAAATTTTGGTAATTTAACTTAATTAAAATTCTTGATATATAACTTTTGGCAGCTGTACTTTTATTAAATTCTATATTGTTTGGCAACTATTTATTAATTATTATTAACTTTAAAAGGGTACTAGGTTGAAACCTGGTTTCAGGGTCCAAGGGATGAATTGTTTTATCCTGTCATCTCTCCATCATGCGTGGTCGCAGAGAAACTTCGCCTTTGCGCTAGCTGCTGAAGGACGGCCACCATGATGGACATACCTACTATTCAACACCTGTGATACCCTGTGATATTGTTATTGTTGCCATTTATATAGTTTATATTTTGTTATTTAGTTTTAAGTTAGTTTTAGATATTATTTAGTTATTTCTTGGATTTCATTAGGAGCCCGCCCTTAGCCGAAGGATACCGGGTGGAATTGGCATTTCTTGTTTCAAATTATGGCGTTTCTAATTTTTGTATGCAGGTGCACCTGACAAGGATTGTTTGAGGTATCTACTACTGCAGGCACTTTTTATTTTTTTTTATAGTATAAATTTATATTTATTTATTTATGTATTTTTATTTATATATTTATATTGACTGTATAGGCCTATGTTTTGTGTTAGTGAATGAACCTGAGTATACTGACCACGGTGTTCTTATTTTACCTAGTTGGTTTTGATCCGGCATCCCGTTCGCCACCATGGGCGCGCGCTTCCCTGATGTTTGCTGTGGGTGTGCGAGCGGCGATGTACCGGTTTCAATGGTAGCAGAGCGTGGTTAGCTGCTCTCTCAGCTGTCTCTCAGTTCTGGTTTTGTTTGTTGGTGTAGGTTAGTGTTAGGTAGGGGGAGGTTAGAGTACACTACCTTTTTTTTCATTAGGAGCTCGCCCTAGCACAGGATACCGGGTGGAATTGGTTTAGTGTCTTGCTTCCTGCAGACTTACCCTTTGCAGGGAGCAAGGGACTCTAAATTGCTTAACCGCTAAATTTATCTAACTGTACTCTACTTCTCCCCTATCAATGTGTTGTTTTGTTATATTTATTGCTTCTGTGTTTGTAGGTTGTGGTTAGTGTATATTTGCAGGGTATCCTTCTATTAGGTAGCAGGTATTAAGTTCTTCACTTGGACCTCGTCAGTGTAAGCCTTTTGTGAGTTGAGTCCACTTAGGTTACTAAGTAATTTTTGCGTACGCTTTGTTGTTTATTGTTTATTTATTTGTCTTAATTGTTTGGTATGGCTTTTTCCCTGGTGCCTGAACATCTACGCAAGCCCGAGTTGGTTTTTGAGGTCCTGGCGAGAGGACAGAAGCCCGAGGGAGATGTGAGGGCATTAAGAGCTCAATTACGGGCTTGTATAGCGTTGGACCGCAGCTGGAATGCAGAGTTCCAAATTAACACAGAATTTGAGTTTTGTAAAACCCGAATGGAGGAATTAGAAGACGATATTAATTTTGAGTCACTTCCCATGTCCGGGTCAGCAAAGGCTAGATTGGCATCTCAGCTTTTACATTGGCGTGACAGAATAGTTTTACTTATGTCGGCTCCTAGTTTAGACTCTGATATTAAAAGTTGGGCTTTTTCGGCCAGTAATAAATTAAAACAAGCCCTAGATGGTTTGAGTGAGGTGCGCTCGGTGAAGGAGAAGGGGGTACTATTTACCGCTGTCACTCCAAGGGATGAATTGTTTTATCCTGTCATCTCTCCATCATGCGTGGTCGCAGAGAAACTTCGCCTTTGCGCTAGCTGCTGAAGGACGGCCACCATGATGGACATACCTACTATTCAACACCTGTGATACCCTGTGATATTGTTATTGTTGCCATTTATATAGTTTATATTTTGTTATTTAGTTTTAAGTTAGTTTTAGATATTATTTAGTTATTTCTTGGATTTCATTAGGAGCCCGCCCTTAGCCGAAGGATACCGGGTGGAATTGGCATTTCTTGTTTCAAATTATGGCATTTCTAATTTTTGTATGCAGGTGCACCTGACGGAGATTGTTTGAGATATACTACTGCAGGCACTTTTATTTTTTTTAATTTATAGTATATATATTTATACATAATTATATTGACAGGATAGGCCTGTGTTTTCGAAGTAAATGAACCTGAGTATGCTGACCACGGTGTTCTTTTTTTTTACCTAGTTTTTTTGATCCGGCATCCCGTTCGCCGCCATGGGCGCGCGCTTCCCTGATGTTTGCTGTGGGTGTGCGGGCGGCGATGTCAGGTTTCAATGGTAGCAGAGCGTGTCACTCCAACGGAGGTTCCCACTACCATTACTTTTGCTAACCATCCTCCGGCTCTTTCTTTCGAGCCTCCCAGAGTTACTATGTCTCCGATGGGTGGTAGCCCTCCTGAAGCGGCTGGTGAGGCTTCATCTATAGTTGTGCCTTCCTTTTCTAGCTTTGGCAAACTGCCTCATCCTTTGGGGAGTGTGTTACAACACTTCCCCAGAGTTGATGGACTTGACACTAATTTACTTATCCATTTTCTTCTGGAAGTTTTTAAACTGAGAGAATTTCCTGGTATGACAGATGCCATGCTTATGCAGATTTTAGCGCAGTTTTCCTTAAGGCCCCTTTTTGATCGCCTTCTAGACTGCCTTAAGAGAGGTGCCACTTTTGACCAGTTCCACGCCGAGATCTTGGAGTTCTTTGTACCTGCTCGGGTTAGGGAGCGCTTGCGGGTGGAACGCGTTTATCGTCCTCAGGCACCAGATGAGACGTTGAGCCATTTTGTCGGGGAGATACGGGATGTAGCCCGGGTGTTGCGCTTGAGCTTGAGCGAAACGGAGTTGGTGAGCCTTATTTTGGAGGGCATTAAACCTGAAGAACGCTCCCGTTTGATTTTTTGTAGCCGTCCCGCATCTTTTGCGGATTTGGACCGGCTCTCCATCATCTCTAGAGGGGTTCAGGATGCGGATGATCAAAGGGAGACCATGTCGAGGCATCTTCCTCACTTGCCTCCGGGGCCGGTCCATGCTCCGGTGCAGTCTGAGCCAGCAGCTGCTCCTTCCCGTAGGCAGCCTCCTACCTGTTATGGCTGCAAGCAAGTGGGACATATTAGACCGTTTTGTCCACTTAATAAAAAAAACTAGTAAGCTTGCGGACGAGTAAGCCCGACTCGTGCCGTAAAGGTAATTTTGAGGGCAAATATGTACCTAATTTTGATGGTAAAAGGGTAGCTGGTTTAATACAGAACAGAAAGAAAACAGAAAGAAATAGACTTGGGGACAGTTATCATCGTTGGCCGAGAGGGGAGGTTGCTGCTCTGGCTGCGCAGGGAGTAAGGGCTGCCCGCTCAACCTGCCCACAACTGGATGTGCTTGTGGGGAATGTGGTGCAGAAGGCCCTGGTTGATTCTGGGTCAGCCCGCAGCCTGATTTCTTTGTCGTTTTTTGAAGATCTAAAATCCTCTGGGCTAATACGGCAGGTTGAGCCTAGTTCACTTATCTGCTGGACTGCTTCACGCACACCTTTACCTATTATCTGTAGTGCCCAGATTCACATCAAAATTAATTATTTCTCTTGGGATTGGAGCTTTTTGGTGGCTAAGGACCTGACTTTTCCTTTCATCTTGGGAGCAGATTTTATCGGAAAAACTGGCATGATTTTGGATTTGGCCTCCAGTCATGTTTTCTTTGCTTTCGCCAGGCGGGTGCTCGTTCCCTTTTCTGATGTCGAGTCTCGTGGGACTGCTGCCTTAGAGATGGAAGATAAGAGCTTGACTCCTCCTGACCAACTAGGACATCTTACGCCGAAAGAGGCTGAGGACATAAGGCAGATTTGTTCCAGTTTTCCTGAAGTCCTTACTGACAAACTGGGTACGACCAATCTCTTGGAATACGAGATTCGTCTTACAGACACCCGTCCTGTACGTTCCCATCCATATAAGCTTGCTCCGCCCAAGATGGAGATTCTGAGAAATATGATTGATGATTTACTTAAGAGTGGGGTTATCGAGCCGTCTTGCTCAAATTTTTCCAGTCCAGCGTTTCTAGTGCCGAAACCTAATGGGAAGTCCAGATTGGTCCTGGATTATCGAAAGCTCAATGCTCAGATAGAAATTGACTCCGTGCCTCTCCCCGATTTGCATTCTGCTTTCGACTGGTTTGGTAAGGCCAAGTATTTCTCCATTTTTGATCTTAACCAGGCATACCATCAGATTCCACTAAAACACGAGTCTCGACCTCTCACTGCTTTTTGTGTGCCTTGGAATTTGTACCAGTTCACCCGAGTGCCAATGGGCTTGGCTGTGGGGGCCCAAACACTCACCAGACTCCTGGATTCTATCTTTCATGATGTCAAATTTAAGTTCGTGTTCAACTATCTGGATGACCTGCTTGTGTACAGTGAGAGTTATGAGGAGCACTTGACTCATCTGGAGGAAGTTCTAACTAGGCTGCGAGAGTCTGGCCTTACCGTCAATCCTGAAAAGGTGAGTTTTGCTCAGCCTGAAATATCGTTTCTGGGTCATCTTGTCTCTTCTCGAGGTGTTTGTATTGATCCAGAGAGAACCCAGGCAATCAGGGAGTTTCCTCCTCCTAAGGATGCCAAGGGGATTGCCCGTTTTGTGGGAATGATAAATTTTTATCGTCGTTTCATCCCCAATGTTGCTGAAGTGGCGGCCCCTCTGAACTCTCTTAGGAAAAAGGGTGCCAAGTTTGAGTGGGGTGAAGCGCAACAGGCTGCTTTTGAGCAGCTGAAAGAGGCAGTGATGCAGCCTCCAGTCTTGGCTATGCCTGATTTCAGTCGTAAGTTCGTCTTGCAAACTGATGCTTCCTCCTTAGCCGTTGCTGCTGTTTTATCGCAAGAAGTAGATGGTATCCGGCAGCCCATAGCTTATGCTTCACGCACGTTAACCCCTTGTGAGAAGAAGAGTTGTTCTGTTTATGAGCTGGAATGTTTGGCTGTCGTGTTTGGAATTAACAAGTTCAGGCGTTACCTAGAACATAAAGAATTTTTGTTGGAAACCGACAACCAGGCACTTTCTTGGCTCCTTGCCCACCCCCGTCAGCTCGGGAAGATTGGTCGCTGGGTAGTCCAAATTTCTGCCCTTAAGTTCACAGTGCAGCACGTGCGAGGCACCCAAAATATCATAGCGGACACTCTGTCACGGATGTATCACTTACCCAACGACCACCAGGATTTATCAGAGCCGCCCTGTTGTGGCGTGCTCCTAGACTTTCCTCTGGCATTTTCGGACATTGTTCCACACCAACTTAAGGATCCCGAGCTGACTGCTATCATCAATGAGCTTAAAAACGGAGGTGCCCACCCTCCTTATTTTCTGTACCGAGGTGCTCTATGCTGCCGTGACAAGCAGCGGAGAAAACCTAAGTTAGTGCTGCCAAGCTTTCTTGTACCGATGGTCTTTCAGTATTTTCATTCTTCTCCTGTGGGCGGACATCTAGGAATTCATAAGACCATCGCGAAGATTAGGGATCAGTTCATCTGGAAAGGTATGGACCGGGATATTGCAGCTCGAGTACGTTCTTGTGAACTGTGCTCGCTAAGCAAACCCGCTCAAAATACCAAGTTGGGTCTTTTGTCATCTGAGGTGGCGGAAAAACCTTTGGAGAAGGTTTTCATTGACTATGTTGGGCCTCTCCCGCGTAGCAAGTCCGGAAATAAGTTCCTACTTGTTTGTGTGGATGCCTTCTCCAAGTTTGTTTGGTTGTTCCCATTGCGGAGTGCTACCGCGCAGCTCACGGTGCAAGCACTTCGTAACCATTTCTTTCAACACTTTGGAATCCCTGCCACCTTAGTTTCCGATAATGGTTCACAGTTTGTCTCCAATATCTTTAAAAGAATGTGCTTTGGGCACGGAATCCGCCATGTGACTACTTCCCCTTTCTATCCTCAGCCTTCTCACGCCGAACGGTTTAATCGCAATCTTCGATCTGCTCTCATTGCCTTTCATGCGGAAAATCAGACCACCTGGGATCAACAACTACCTTGGATCCAATTTGCCTTTAATACGGCCCAGCATGAAAGTCACAAGGCGGTACCTTTCGAGTTATTATTTGGCTTTCCGCCAAACAACCCTTTGGCGAACCTTTGGAAAATTAGCGATCTTCTGCCACCTCCTGGTACTCCCGATGTGAAAGCCACTTGGGAGGCAGCCAGGCGGAATCTCATTCGGGCTAGGGAGTTAGTAAGGAGGAAGTACAACCGAGGTCGTATTGCCAATCCCTTCCAGGTGGGGGATCTAGTTTACTGCAAGGCTCACCCAGTCAGTTCGGCTGTGGACAATAGAGCTGCTAAACTTTGCTACAGGTGGACTGGTCCCCACCGCATCTTGAAGTTTCTGACTCCGGTGACTGCCCGACTGGGAGATCCTCAGTCCGGGAAGATTTTCAGGAAGGCGCACATATCCCATCTGAAGCCTTGCCGGAGTCATCCGTGATTTCTCTTTAGTCTGTGCGGGAGGGTTTTAGGTCCAGAGGCCTTATCACCTCTGCTACTTCTTCCTGATCAAGGTCCTGTGTTCTTCTTTGTACCCACACTACTCTTGGAGGGTTTTTCTTGCCTCCAACTGGATTTTCTTGGTTTTCCCTTCTGCAGACTTAAGGGTTTCCGGTTTATATTTCTTCAACCATTGGGGGGAGAGGCATTTCGTTTGGTTCTTCATTTTGAAGAAATTAACAGAGGGGAGTTCCTCCTTTTGGGGGGGGAGTCTGAGCCGGTTCTATACCTATATCTCCCCGGCTCATGTGTGTTTTATATAGTGTGTGTGTGATTTATTGGCTGCAGAGGCGACTGACCTTTTGAAGGCGTTTGGCCTTTCCGGCAGAGTGGCAAAGACTCCGAGCCGTGCTGTACTAGTTGGGAGCAGCTCCAGTTTAATTATTTTGTTAATTTAAGTGTTTGTTAGTTTTGCTGAGCATTTCTCCTTCTAACATGTGCGGCTAAGTTCACGGCCCCTCACTGATGAGTAAGTTTTGCTTTCTTTTAAATTTTAGTGATTATTTTCATTTTTCAAACTGTGAAGGTTAAGAGCACATGGTTTTCAAAATTGTAGTTTTGCTTTTTATTAACTTTTAGTACTTCTGGCTGTTAACTAAATTTTAATTTGGCTTTCAAATTATTTCTCTTACACTTTTGTTAGTTTTCACCCTTTCTCGTCAGCTTATATTAATTTTCTGTCTCTCAGTGAGGACCAGTCCTAGGCTTATGTTACAGTTCCTTTTATTCTGCAGCCAATATTGTTTGTAATGTGTCACTTGTTATGTAGTTTTTGTAAACAAACCCAGAGAGACTGCTGAAGGTTCATTTTACTAAATTTTTAAGCCTTCTGAGAGATGTAACGTTCTTCGGGTCTTTAGCCCACAACTCCCCCTTTTAGCCTACTTGGTTAATTTAAGGCCTTCTGCCATCAAATTTTAAATTTTAGATTCCTGTTAATAGGCTGCTACTTTTGGCCATCAGTTTTTTCCCTAATCATTAAATTTTTTTTTCACCAAGAGTAAAACGCTTAAATTTTGTTCTGTGACAGAGGGGATTTTCATACTAACTTTCTTTGGGGTTGTTGTTAATTTTGAGCCAATTCTGTCAGTATTTGCCTGTTTTAAAAATGTTTGAACCAAATTGTTACGTATGGTAGGCTACTGCGTATACCTCAAACAAATTTCCTTTATTACTTATTGTTTTAGTCTTTCAAATGGCATATCTTGTTTATTTTTGTTTTCTAATGTTACCAGCTTCTATATTAAGGTTTATTTTAATTTTTATCAGTAATTGATTGGTCTGTGATATTTGAAATTTTGGTAATTTAACTTAATTAAAATTCTTGATATATAACTTTTGGCAGCTGTACTTTTATTAAATTCTATATTGTTTGGCAACTATTTATTAATTATTATTAACTTTAAAAGGGTACTAGGTTGAAACCTGGTTTCAGGGTCCAAGGGATGAATTGTTTTATCCTGTCATCTCTCCATCATGCGTGGTCGCAGAGAAACTTCGCCTTTGCGCTAGCTGCTGAAGGACGGCCACCATGATGGACATACCTACTATTCAACACCTGTGATACCCTGTGATATTGTTATTGTTGCCATTTATATAGTTTATATTTTGTTATTTAGTTTTAAGTTAGTTTTAGATATTATTTAGTTATTTCTTGGATTTCATTAGGAGCCCGCCCTTAGCCGAAGGATACCGGGTGGAATTGGCATTTCTTGTTTCAAATTATGGCGTTTCTAATTTTTGTATGCAGGTGCACCTGACAAGGATTGTTTGAGGTATCTACTACTGCAGGCACTTTTTATTTTTTTTTATAGTATAAATTTATATTTATTTATTTATGTATTTTTATTTATATATTTATATTGACTGTATAGGCCTATGTTTTGTGTTAGTGAATGAACCTGAGTATACTGACCACGGTGTTCTTATTTTACCTAGTTGGTTTTGATCCGGCATCCCGTTCGCCACCATGGGCGCGCGCTTCCCTGATGTTTGCTGTGGGTGTGCGAGCGGCGATGTACCGGTTTCAGTGTTAGGAAAGAAGCGGTGCCTTTGAATGGCGACATTGCTAAATGTGTCTCGGAAGTGTAAGTATTTCCATTTGTACAAACTACTTACTCGGTGCCGACGTAAGTATTGAAATACACAAAGCCGTTGCGGTGCTATTTCTCTGAAGTGGAATGAAACGAACAACGTAGCCGTTAAATTACAAATTTATCCGCACTTATTGTCAGTTAGTACTATAAGTAGTTGTATAATTTCAATATCGCTAAATAAATTATAATGTGGAAAACCTCTTAATTTGCTTCTGGGTTATCCACATGGAGAGCCCATGATAAAGCAAAGGTATTATTTGATATATAGATTGTTCAGTTACTGGAACCAGCTAAACAACAAAAGAAGAAAATAGTTTCATTAACTAGACACTTCACATTGAATTTAAATGACAATCACTCGACGATAAACAAATGGCAGTGATCTGTCACGCTGGAACTGAACCGTCTCACTATATACTATTGAATGATCTACCTCAATCCTTGACCGAGTTTCACTCAAAGGTTCAACAGTTAAAACTAGTCTCCTGATACAGCATTAGTCAGTGTGAAATTAATGTAAGAACTTGCCGGTATTATATAATGTCCATATGAAAACATATCTCTTATACAGTGTACAATCTATATTAGAGGTTCACTATTTCGCGGCGCCACAACAATATAGAAACCTTGAAGAAAAAATTAACTTTTCCTTAAATGGAATTGAATAAAAATTTATGATAATTTAAAAAACTTATAAAAATGTAATCAAATTGGTGATGCGTTAAAACAACTTTAAGGTAAAAAGTAACTATACAACTTAGCTAGTCACATGATGGTGTGTTTTATGAAAAACATCAGAAGCAACATAAGCATAGATCGTGAAGTTTCACGCCCTTTTAATGTTGTTTCCTTTATTTTGTTAAACTACTTTATTTTGGGTTGTTTATGTTTTAAGCAAGTGTTATCCGATCAATTTGATATTCGCATGTTTGTGGTATTTTAAATTTAAAACTACTTACTTTGATATAGCTATGTTGTAAAGCTGGCAATAGCAGTGGCCATTTAGAAAATAAATAGGCCCATACAACTCTTAAGCCTGAAAGATATTAAGACCTAATTTCTTCGTAGTAAATCATCATTTAAAGATTAATTTAGTACTCTTTCATTGAAACACGTTTTAACTTTTAGATATTTTTATTAAATACTGAAAAAACAAAATCTTAGGCCTTTTGTACTTTATCGCAAGGTTGTCTAAAACAGAACAAGAACATTAAAAAACCGTAGAATTTTTATACTTGTACAACAAATAATTAGGACTTAAAAAGGATTAAATTAAAATTTTGGGGTAAAATTCAAGGTTGTTTCGCAAAACCGAAAGGCGATGCAACACGTGACGTCTGACAGAAGGGGGTTCGTGAAGCTGATATTAAACTTGCAGTTATATAACATTGATTTTACTGTAACAGGACTCTTTAATGTTTTTAGTGTTAAACTCCTTCAATATTAAAAAATAATTGCTGGAATTCATACTATTCAATAGCTATTGAAATAATACATTTCATACCTCTATTCAAAACTAATTATATACAATATTTTGAGCATGAGAAAATGTTATTTCAATAGTATGAAAGATTTATTAAACAAGAATTGTTACATAAATTAGAATCCAAGTCATATAAACTTCAACTTGATCACGTATCTATTTCTTCTACAAAGTTCAAAATAAACTCAGAAGACAAGTTAAAGTCAACTCAGGTTAAGGAGAAAAAGCACTATTAGTATTCTATGCGCTTTCGTACGAATAGAACTTATCAAACCACCATGTACACTGCTGGACATTTTACAATCAATTATGAAGATGAGGAATTCTATCTTGGCAAGTAAACTATTTAAAAGTTAAATCATCCGTAACGCTCGAAGTTGTGGTGGATTGAGTCACAAATCTTTGCAAGTACTGTAATGTACACAACGGGGTAAGTTTTGGTGCGTGCTTATCTACAATTAAATTATATATAGAATTTCACAAAATCTATCTGCGTAGTGAAATGTTGATGAATGTTAAACGTGGTCAAGCACATGTCTACGTAGCGTATGTGATGAGTAAAGATTGTTTAAACCTTGTAAAAGTATTAACAAATATTACAAACGATTAATTAATTGATTACAAACTGTTAATAATTATAATAATGGTTCTTATCAAGAAGTCCATTGTTGTTAGCGCATAAGAAAAAGCTTTGACGCGCATGTTGACTGAAGGTGGTTGTATGGTTAAAAACAAAAAATAATGACTGTTCTTAAAACGATCATTAAATACAATTCTACCAAGTCACGTGTTGAAATAAATACGAAGAAATAGCCATCATACTGAAACAGTTCGCAAAGGAAAAGACAATTATTTATTAAAATTTAATTTGAAGTATATGTCTACACTTCTTATTTCCAACTATCAACATTCTGTACGTTCAGTCTAATGGTAATTACAATTGCAGAGAGCAATGCGCTTGAAATTTCCACAGGATTTAATAAAATTTACCTATTTTTTAATGTCAATGATCAATCCAACAGATGGCATAACATGGATACATTGACTGTAAACTTCACCTTGATTAGTAAATTTATATAGTTTTCGTTATTTAAAAATATGGTATTTATAACTTACTCAGAGGACCTTGTATATCCATACACTTCCACTTCAGTGTTCTAAAAGTCCATGCGTTTTGGGCTAAAGGTTTGTCATTCAAAACCAGAAAAGGTTTTCTACATGCCTTCCATCACTAATGGAAGAGTGGCACTGAAATTTCCCACCGTAAGATTGACATGAAATGCTTCCAAGCAACCAGAATGACCTCCAGTGTAATATGGCCACCGTATTTCATACCTGGTGTCTCCGACTGACAAGATGCGGCATGTGTAAAAATTAACGCAGAACTTTTTATATAGGTCGTACGTAGCATGTATGCTTCCTGGAAATTTTGAATGAGAAGCTGAAAGAGAGGTAAGTGACACAGCATAATGTCATTGATAGTGAGCGACAGTTCGACTGTTACTGCTGAATAAATATTCAAGAAAGGACTGCATTGGGGGTAGAACAATATAAAGCAGAGTACAATGTAGGTAATTTCTAAATATGTAGTATAACCGCTTAAGACATTAAACAATCTGTACAGATAAATTTTTGACTACAGATAGTATTTGTACTATTCCTTACTATGTTTTACATGATACATTGCACAGACAGATATGGCAACTGAAGGTCAGTCTGCGCTAATCCCTAATAACGACTCTCAACAAGAAACTGGCCACTGTCCGAACAGAAGGACGCTGAGAAAGTGTTCTAGTTGTTATTCTAGAGCGCGACTCACGTCCGCTAGCCGACGTTTCTGTAAGCGCGGCATGTCCAGCTCTGTAAGGGGGGGGGGGAGGGAGATTGACAACACAACTCTCCACTTGTCTTGTAATTGTCTGCCTCTACAAGTCATTTTATTTCGATCTTACCAATTATGGCCTATTCAGTAAATCCCTACGAACATTTGAAAATCTCACACGCATATCAACTCTACATGGAATATGTATTGCACGACTTCTGGTTTGTGCACATTTTTTCTGTTTTTATTCCCTTTCCCAGGATGTATCACATGTAGGGAATTTATGTTTAAACATTTTGATCTCGGGTGCGGAGGGCTCACCCCCTACATATTTTATTATGCCAAAGAGTTCGTCTCATTAATCTACAAAGATACTCAAATTTGTATCTCAATAGGTCCAACCGTCTAGAAATGACAGGGTTGACCAGTGAATTTTGGACGACCATGTATGATTAGCAAGCCAATACTCGTATAGAATAACACATTCTAACAAGCCTGGTTGACCATTTAAAGCATTACTTAGCATACATATGCTCGTATGTTAATAAGGCACTAATTCACCAGAATGATTGGCAATAGTTAAAGAATACATTTAACACTACTATTTATTCACAGACAAAACATACGAGTGACCAAAGCACGCATTTCCATTGATTTGTGATCAAAGAACATTAGTGAATTTACCTATTTTCATAGAGAGATTGCAGCCCTGAATTGACACGAAGCCGTCACACCCTTTGTGCATGCTGCGGCCATGTGAGCTCATGAGGTATTGCATTACCCGTCATACCACCATCCTCATACCCGCCCTTAGACATTACTATGGTGGAATGAGGGATTATCTACTCCTATGAGGTGATACGAAGCAAATACCATGTACCTGCCAAAGTGACTGTATGCTTTGTCAGAGAACATTCATAAAATAGCAAAATGAAATAAATAATTTTGTACAGTAAATACGGCTTATTAAAAAACATCTACATGTATTTCTTAGTGTCCAATATTCCAATATTGTAATATACTCGCAGTGGGATATTGATTAAACAATTATTATAATAATATTTCCAAATGTTTTAACATTAAATAACAATGTAATTTTGTTAACATATAAAAATAAAAACGGAATTAAAACCAACTTAACTTCAAATTGAAGAGACAATTATTATGAGATGCTAACTAATTAATTAAATTTTATAATTGGTCCTCAAAATATCTTATACCGAAATAAGAATCCAAACAGAATACATTCATTTGATTATGTAATTTTATGTTTAAACAAACGTTAGACTTTCCAGTTCCTGATTTCTAGTAAGTTACCTCACATCCACACTCAATTGGCGGATAATTGTGCTTCATAAACCAGTAACCAAATTTGATAATAATAATATGATACTAATTATTATGAGAGTCATAAGTATTACGATTACTAAATACTGAAAATAACAACTGGGATTTTAGTTAAACTCGCCATTTCATGACGGTACATGAGTAAGAAAGGTATAATTGTTGTACCTTTATTATATAAAATAAAGGTCTGAATTATTCATCTTTTGATTGAGTATAAAAATTTCTTAACGTGGACACTTCCTTGGGGCATTAGAAACAGAATCTAAACACCTATGAAAAGCTCTTAAACAACCATCAACCAGCAAACATTATAACCTGCATGCAAAGCGTCATAATAACTGGACGAGGAACGTTTATTAATTACATAAAACAGATAAAATGGAAATTTACCAGTAGCACCAAACATTTCAATACAGAAATAATAGTAATACCTTTATTAAATTATTTACCTTTATTTAATTTTCTGACATTACTCAAATAATATTAAACTAAATCTACATTCACACTTTAAAACTTGCATTACATACAATTACTTACGCAAAAGTTACACTACCTCAGATCCAGTATCTTTAAAACCACAAACGGTAAAAACAGTATCGTAAACTCACCAACCAAATAAACCACTTTAGAAGCATTCTGTACTGCATTGGAAGGTTGGAAGTTTTCATACTATCAGGGAGCTTATTGGTAAACTGACACCAACTTCTTACGATCAGTCAACCATGATTGTCATTGTAACGCTGAGTTCCATAATTGTTCCTGCTCCTGTTTTAATATCAGTGAAGATCCCTGTCACTGACTAAATTACATCTTGATCGCCAGTAGATGAACACTTATAAAAAATACAAGCATGGTAGCGTAAGCAACCCTAGCTTTCTAAAATGTAAAATGTTCCCTGCATGACTCTCTATTGTTTAACATCCAAATGATTCTAAACAAAACTTTTGTTAAGCCTGAAAATAAGCTCCATTTTGTTTTAGGCACATTTTCACCAAAGTCTGACTCCAAAAGCAAAGTGAGGGTCGTCTACTAAACCATAGTAGAACATTTCAGGCTTTTGGGGAATAGAATCTTACTTGATGATGAAGGGCGTTTTCCGGAGTGAATTTACTCAACCTGGAACTCAACGAGGAATCAAATGGCTTTTATGACATTAACAAGAGAATTTTCACTCGGTATTACATTTCATATTTCTAACGCTTTGTTTTCATTCAATGGACTTCAACCCATTATAATTATTGTATTATAATTTACAGTAAGCCAAATATACATACAATCGAGGCAATGTTCTGTAGTTATCTATTCATGTTTAAAATGTATTAAAAATTTCTTGATATGCACTGACCAACCTATTCATACACAGGATTTGACTGATCTTCAAGTGACATGATCAATTTAAAAAAATCATTAGCTGACTGAGAAGCGTTTATAACGCGCCTGTCCCACGGTCACTTACCTGCAGGAGAGCAAGGATGGACAGCAGTGGCCGTAGGCTTGGGGGGGGGGTGGGGGGGGGGGGGGGTGGGGGGGGGGGGGGGTGGGGGGGGGGGGGGGTGGGGGGGGGGGGGGGTGGGGGGGGGGGGGGGTGGGGGGGGAGAAAAAAACCCCCACCAACTCTTAACAAGGTCCCATCTCCCGCAAGTAAGACTAACCACCTAAATCGTGAAATTACCCTTGCCTTCCCCTCCAGGATCTCGACAATTTACTGTTATTGATGTGCCGCTCCCTCCACGGAACATCTTATAAAGGTTTGCCCATGATTTTTGAAGTGACAACAATCTGGGTTTTTGCTGTTCCCACTGTGGGTTCAATTGGGAGATATAAACAGTCAGTAGTGAGTCCTCCTGGGGAATAGTAGACAGTTACAAATTATGTATTCATAGTTATATTTCTGCACACTTTTACAATATAAACCCTGAGAGGAGTCTATTTCAATTTTGCAAATCCTTTTGACGTTTAGATTTCCATAATTTACATTTTCACATTCACTTCCCATAAGTCAAAATATTCTAAAAAACAGACCTTTTATAAAAATTAGCGGTTACTTAAGCTGTTTATTTCTGTTGCAATTGTGGGGTTAACCCAAGCTGTCTGTCGGTATCGTGTTTGCCAAGTGTTAGAGGTTTCTTCATACATTATTGTAATCGACTACAATAATTTTTTCGATTACAATAAGTGTACTTTAAATTGTGATTGTTTGGTGTCCTTAACATTTGATAGTTAATAAAGATCTACAGGGTGTTCTGAAAAAAGGTGCCCATAAGTCAGGGCGTGATTCCTCACATCAAAATAAGAAAAAAAAGGTCTAATTAACATAGGTCCGAAAATGCTTAGTTACCAAGTTATACAGGGTGAAAGATTTTCGTCTGAATTTCAGTTCCCCTGCTGCAAACGAAGCCCTACGGGTATTTGTTGGCTGTTAATTAAGATGTACAATTTAGCGTACTTTATGTAAAATGAACTGAAAAATTGAATAAAAACCGTTTCCAGACCTGTAGCTACAGTAATTTTTAAGATATGTGACGAAATACGCGAAAACTTGGTCCCGAAAAACAAGTTACATTTAGGTTTGAAGCAGATTTTACTATGTTTAAATGTACAATAAACACAAAATATTTTTTCACGGTACTTGTAGAAAATTTAATTTCGAAGAGAAAGATGTAAAATAAGTCCTATAATAGACAAACGCAAACTTTAAAAAATAATCCTTAATTACATACAAAACGCATGAAAAATAGACAAAATCTGTTAAGCCTCTCTACAAATGTAATATTGAAATTGAAACAGCTGATTTATTAAAACAAATTAATGAGTTACTATTATTTTTTATCAAGTAAATATTTTTAACAATCATACATTATCATACATAAAAAAGTTATCTGAATTATCATTCAACAAAAAAGTTACACTTGTCCTAAAAAAACTAACCACGTCACAGTAGATGTTCAAAATGTTTCCCCTCATTCAAAATACAAGCATCCAGCCGTCTTCTCATAGACTGCCGAACTCTTTCGAAGATCCCAGGTGTCTCACGTATCCTTTGAATCCCGTTTAACAATCCTTATTCCGCAACTCTTCTATGGTATCCCACAGGCGAGTCGTAGACAAGCGTCTTTAAATGTCCCCCATAAGAAAAAGTCTACAGGATTGAGGTCAGGTGACCTTGCAGGCCATGCTACTGGGGCTCCTCGACCAATCCATCTGTTTGGATATGCTTCATTTAAAAATTCTCTTACTTGTAATGTGTAATGAGCTGGAGCTCCATCCTGCATGAACCACATGTTGTTGCGTGTGTATAGTGGCACATCTTTCGAGTAACTCATTCAGATTAGTCGTCAAGAAATGTAAATAATTTTCACCATTGAGCGTATCAGGTAAAAAACTAATAAAAATTTTATCACCCAGAATAGCAGCCCATACGTTTTATAGAAAACTGATATTGGTGACGGTTCTCTGAAATAGCACGTGGAATTTTCAATTGCCCACATGTGAGTATTGTGGTGTTAAGAATAGCCATTCTTGAAAATTTTGCTTCATCAGTAAAGATAATGTAATTTAAAAAATGTGGATTTCTGCACCTTTGGATAAGCCATTGGCATAGCTGAACACGAGGAAAAGTAATCTCGAGGCAAAAGAGCCTGGACCCTTTGATAGTGATAAGAATGCATCTGCTGCTCGTGTAAAATCTTCCAGAACAATTGAATTACTAACACCGAAATCCAAGGCTAGTTCTCTAGTACTTCTTCCAGGATGATTCTCTATTTCGTCCAACACGGACCCCCTCCTCCAATTCAGCTGTACAACGTTGTACGTGGCCGTCCTGATCTACCAACTTTTCCAGATTTAAAGGTTCCCGTCTCGCTTAGCCTTCTATGAATGGAAGAAAACATTTTATGAGTCGGTAACTGTCTATGAGGAAAATGTTCCTGATAGAGTCGTCTAGCCTGACGACTGTTGGCAATGTGCAAGAACCGTACATTAAATGCATGTCTGCCATTTCAGTCACCATTAGTGTACATAATATTCATATTACCTGCCATGATGAATAAGATATTATTAGCTATCAAAAATTAACTTCAACGGCACTCGCACTAACTTTGTATTAAAGTACAGATCAACACACGCACTTAATGAGCAATTGGAAAAATAGCTACTTGTAATGTTTATTTTAAATTATTATAAACAATGTTACATTGTTTAAAACATATGTTTTTAAATAGAAATTATTTTGTTTCTCAAATCAAATATTTATAATAAAACAGCTGTTTCAATTTCAATATTAACATTTGTAGAGGAGCTTAACACGATTTTGTCTATTTTTCATAGCGTTTTGTATGTAATTAAGGATTATTTTTTAAAGTTTGCGTTTGTCTATTATAGACTTATTTTACATCTTTCTCTTCGAAATTAAATTTTTCTACAAGTACCGTGAAAAAATATTTTGTGTTTAATTGTACATTTAACATAGTAAATCTGCTTCAAACCTAAATGTAACTTGTTTTTCGGGACCAAGTTTCGCGTATTTCGTCACATATCTTAAAGAATTACTGTAGCTACAGGTCTGGAAACGGTTTTTATTCAATTTTTCAGTTCATTTTAACATAAAGTACGCTAAAATTGTTACATCTTAATTAACAGCCAACAAATACCCGTAGGGCTTTCGTTGCAGCAGGGGAACTGAAATTCAGACGAAATCTTTCACCCTGTATAACTTGGTAACTAAGCATTTTCGGACCTATGTTAATTAGACCTTTTTTTTCTTATTTTGATGTGAGGAATCACTGCCCTGACTTATGGGCACCTTTTTTCAGAACACCCTGTATAAACACTTTCAGTGCCAAGTTTAATGGCTCAATAATTACAGTGAAAAGGAAGGGTCGGAATGTTTGTTCGTAATACATTTTGTGTTTCCTTGACAATCGATAAGAGTAACGTCCATACTTAGATATGGTGAATAAACAAAAGTGTAAATCACCAGCAAATTATACATTTATAGTTCAATAAAATAATGAATTATAATTTCTTTGTGCAGTAAAACTCTCGAATCCTGGGCTTCTAACACCCATTCTAGCTTCAAAAGAAAGGTTAATGTAAAATGTTTTACGCTACACGATAAGATAATAAATAATTCTACAAAAGACGAGTTATTAAGGTAAAAAAAAAATGAGCACTTTCTTAAAAGTTTTTTTCTTGGAAGAGACAACGAATTAAACAGAATGTAATTGGGAACGTAAGAGACTACTAAAACGCTATAGGTGCCGTTAAACGAGATTATACCCAGAGTGAGAGAATTCATTAACCAATTCACTTTCATCTCACTACTGAATGGAAAAGGATAATAAATTACCGATATTTAGTTTCTACGCTACCTAAAATATTACAACGTTTTAATTAAGAGATAAATCCTATTCATACGCGGATTTACTGCGAAGCAGTTAATGGTGTAGTAAAACATCAGAAATGATTTAATAGACAGTTTTATCAACAGGCAAGGATGTAGCCAGCAAAGGGGGGTGAAAAGAGGTCTGGACCCTCCTCAAATTTTCAATTTTTTAAATTACTTTTTTTCTTAACTATTATTATTACTATCTAAATAATTCAGTATTATTACTGACATGTAACTTTCTGCAGGATCGTTCTCAACAAAGAAACGGTTCGAGATCTTTTTAAGAAACAAAATTGGGCCTTACTCTCTGACCACTATGGGAAAATATCAGTTGTCTGAAGCCCCCCCCCCCCACATTTTTTTTTTCCTGGCTACGTTCTTGTGAACAGGTTATGCGTAAGATACCTCAGTGCTACAGTTAAAATTAAATGAGGGTACGTAATGATCACAGAATCATCTTAAATTCGTAGTAAAATAAAAAAATGTATATTTAGGAAATAAATTTAATATTTATTAATTGTTCAGTAGGAGCACTATTATTAATATATAATTATTTTAATTGGCTATTATATGTTGCCACATGCTTGTATGGAGTGCTCACTTACAATTAATTTTTTAGTAGAATTGTGTAAAACCGTCAAATCTTTTGTATACATAACACCCATATACATGTATTAAAAGCCGGTTGTAGTAAAATGACCTTGATTTTTTTCCATTAGAACAATGTTAAACCTCGTGCATTTTAACGCCCTTATTTTTATTCGCAGCAATATGGGATATGTCTCATTTTAAAACATAACTATTACGCATCGAAACGAGTTTTAAGTTGTCTTAAATAAAGTGGATATTTTTTTAATAAGTAAATGAACAAAATTTGAGATTTGTTCTGAACAACCCATAAAACTATCGAACAAACTAGAAAGCGTATGGATGTGTAACGTTTTATACTATTTTACTTTCTTTTAAATTGTTGTGAAGTGAACACTCAACCACAACCGGGAAAAAAATACAAAATACCAAATACTAATTTAAATACTTTTTTATTAATAATAGTTATATTACAGTGTAAGTTACATGACAGTTATTTGTGTATATATGTTCTCCAATATGTATGTCTAGGTTTTGTAAAAAGTAAACTTCAAAATTACGTATTTATTATTTTACAAATAGAGATTTTTAAAGTCACATTTTAAAAATCTTTAAGAGCCGACTGTACTGGCGGCCATTTTGATTCCCGATATATACTATTTTTGACTACATACGTTTATGCCTTTTTTTGGCAGAGAAATTTTTAGTTATTCAGAAACAAATCTGAAACCTTTTATACTTCATAGTTTAAATACTCAAAAACTATATACTTTATAAAACGGACTAAATAGCGCTTGAATGCCTCATAATGGTATATTTAAAATGATATGTTCCCCCATACCGTTACGACCAAAAACAAGGGCGTAAGTGTTTTGAAAAACTGTCTCATGGCATAAACGGCAAGGTATAATCACTACATAAGGCTCTAAAAATCTACTTTCTGTAGTGTTCCAGACAAAAATCTAACGAAATAACATTATATTGGGAGACCTATTTGAAACCAAGGCATCTAGTGTTCTTGTAATCTATATATCAAGGTAATGCAACGGCAGCGCAGCGTGGCCTAAAAACACACAACACCTCACTGTGAAGATGTACTCCATTAGTAGTGGGAATGACAAAAGTACTTACATAGTACAAGGTAAGCAGGCCACTTACACTGCGGCCAACTGACTCGTAGCCGTCCTAGAGCAGTGAATTGTGGCAAATTGCTATGGGAAAGGGTTAGAGACAGTAGGCAGGGGGGAGGCTCATCCAATTATAGCTATTTACAACAATTAAAGTAAGAGTAGCAAATAAAGCGTTACAAAAACAAACTGGCAGCGCTGCCTCTTGACAATTCCACAAGACAATTACTGGTTAACTCGCACAACTGTTACATTACAGGGAATTACCCTTTAACTGGCTCGCGTTGGCTTTCTACAGGTACAGTCCGTGTGGCTGTGGTCGCTATCGATTCTGTTATTGGTGCAGGAGGGGTAGGGCTATTATCACAGAGAAACTAACCTCTAGCATGTGTATATATTATATCGATTTTAAATATATATATATATATATATGTATATATACACACACAAACAAGAGATGCGCTGAGAGGTTGGTTAAAATGTAAAATTCAGCTATATTTTTTATTGTATTTTATTTATGAGATATTAGAGGATAGATTTCGACAAAAATATTTTTAAAACAATATTGTTTCTTTAACCTAGCAATAAAGAAACTTATTTTTGGCTAACCGCACTCACGATGGAAGCCGTGTTAAATTTTGCGATATTTTGTGTAAAACAAGTCAAATTGCTTTGTAACAAGTATATAAAATGCCTAATGAGGCAGATCTAAGAAACTGTATGTTAAAAATGTGTGTTTAAGTAATCACATAATTTATTTTAGCGCTTATTTTTGACTCGCGTAACTCTACCTCTGACTGCCAAATAAAGCGTGTATTACCGTTGCCTAATAACGAGCACTTAGTTTCACGTATAAATTGTGAAAACTTTGTTTAATGTTACAGACCGAGCCATGTAACAAGAACTTTGGCCAGCGTATGCGCACGAGCCAGTCTACAGGAATACACACACACGTAGAGTCCACCCCAGACTTAGTCGACAGTAGACGTAGACACTGTTGGTGTCGGGCGGATGATTTGTATCGCCAGTAGCGCATGGACTATGAACCTATGAGTAATTGCGGGAGGTGGGGAGCCAAGTCATCCCCCCTCAGCGGGCTTCATGCTGGCTCGCGCGGTCTGTACAGTCAACAAGAATATACTTGTTTTATCAATCATCCTATCAAGACCTTAAATATGGGTATCACACATTAAAAGACGTACCCTGCTACAAAAACCATACACTATAAAACGGATTCAGATATTTAAGTTATTAATCCAGTTAAAGATGGATGTGCATGTGTGTGTCTAGGAATGGGATTGAGTTTTTATCCCGTTTTAATGTCGTATAAACTATTTTTTGTAATTTTCAAGGCACGAATATAATGTTAAGAGATGCATATCTTGATGCTATAGTTTTATTAGCACAATTTTAAAATCGTATAGTGTAATTAAAAATTGAGAAATACTAATAAACATATAATGACATTGTAGGAATTTAATATTCATTTAAGATAGAAACATTGAAGACAAAACATTTCGAAATGCATTTGAGAGATCTTTGTAATATATTTATCTTACCATGAAAGCTGTTTATGATCCTAGATTTCCAACATCTTAAAATCACTAATATTTTTTACAAATGTTAACGTAAGAGCATATCACGTTTAACATGTGCATGAATAGAAGAATTAAAAATAACAAAATGTGCGATAATGATGGTGCTTAGTCTTGATTAGTTAAGCTATAATCTTACTTTAACCCCAGCTGTCTATTTAAGAAGGATATTAGTTAAGGAATTAGCCATTTGAGAAAGAAAACTTAGAAAGCGCAATAATTTATTTCTAAAACATCACCAGTTAAGGCGCAAGCATCGCATAGTTAAAACGTTCCACTCATGCTTGTGTTATTAAAAAGCTTAAAAATGGAGGGGAGAATAAGAGTGAAAATGTCCGTTCCTTGAAACGGAGAGAAATATTACATTACCGACAAGCAGATTGTGCAAAGAACAAACACGTCACGAGTCAAAGTGGTCTGACAAGAGAGCCGACATTGTTCTGAGAATAACAGAACTCAGAACTCTGTTACTATACAGCTTCGAGGCTATTTTTAGAATTCCTTACAACGTTTCCATGAGATTACAGGATGTGAGAGAAGACGTTCACTCGCAAACCTTTGTGTGCTGTGTTTATTACGTTATATACAGTTTTAGTGGAATATTCGCCAATATTAATTCCAGACTTGAGAAATATTTACATTACCCGACAAGCAGATTGTGCAAAGAACAAACACGTCACGAGTCAAAGTGGTCTGACAAGAGAGCCGACATTGTCTGAGAATAACAGAACTCTGTTACTGCTTCGAGGCTATTTTTAGAATTCCTTACAACGTTTCCATGAGATTACAGGTTGTGGAGAAGACGTTCACCACTCGCAAACCTTTTGTGTGCTGTGTTTTATTACGTTATATAACAGTTTAGTGGAATATTCGCCAATATTAATTCCAGACTTGAGAAATATTACATTACCGACAAGCAGATTGTGCAAAGAACAAACACGTCACGAGTCAAAATGGTCTGACAAGAGAGCCCGACATTGTCTGAGAATAACAGAACTCTGTTACTGCTTCGAGGGCCTATTTTTAGAATTCCTTACAACGTTTTCCATGAGATTACAGGTTGTGAGAAGACGTTCACTCGCAAACCTTTGTGTGCTGTGTTTATTACGTTATATACAGTTTTAGTGAATATTCGCCAATATTAATTCCAGACTTGAGAAATATTACATTACCGACAAGCAGATTGTGCAAAGAACAAACACGTCACAAGTCAAAGTGGTCTGACCAGAGAGCCGACATTGTCTGAGAATAACAGAACTCTGTTACTGCTTCGAGGCTATTTTTAGAATTCCTTACAACGTTTCCATGAGATTAACAGGTTGTGAGAAGACGTTCACTCGCAAAACCTTTGTGTGCTGTGTTTATTACGTTATATACAGTTTAGTGGAATATTCGCCAATATTAATTCCAGACTTGAGAAATATTACATTACCCGACAAGCAGATTGTGCAAAGAACAAACACGTCACAAGTCAAAGTGGTCTGACAAGAGAGCCCGACATTGTCTGAGAATAACAGAACTCTGTTACTGCTTCGAGGCTATTTTTAGAATTCCTTACAACGTTTCCATGAGATTACAGGTTGTGAGAAGACGTTCACTCGCAAACCTTTGTGTGCTGTGTTTATTACGTTATATACAGTTTTAGTGGAATATTCGCCAATATTAATTCCAGACTTGAGAAATATTACATTACCCGACAAGCAGATTGTGCAAAGAACAAACACGTCACGAGTCAAAAAGTGGTCTGACAAGAGAGCCCGACATTGTCTGAGAATAACAGAACTCTGTTTACTGCTTCGAGGCTAATTTTTTAGAATTCCTTACAACGTTTTCCATGAGATTACAGGTTGTGAGAAGACGTTCACTCGCAACCTTTGTGTGCTGTGTTTATTACGTTATATACAGTTTAGTGGAATATTCGCCAATATTAATTCCAGACTTGAGAAATATTACATTACCGACAATGCAGATTGTGCAAAGAACAAACACTCACGAGTCAAAGTGGTCTGACAAGAGAGCCCGACATTGTCTGAGAATAACAGAACTCTGTTACTGCTTCGAGGCTATTTTTAGAAAATTCCTTACAACGTTTCCATGAGATTACAGGTTGTGAGAAGACGTTCACTGTCGCAAACCTTTGTGTGCTGTGTTTATTACGTTATATACAGTTTAGTGGAATATTCGCCAATATTAATTCCAGACTTGAGAAATAATTACATTACCGACAGCAGATTGTGCAAAGAACAAACACGTCCACGAGTCAAAGTGGTCTGACAAGAGAAGCCCGACATTGTCCTGAGAATATAACAGAACTCTGTTACTGCTTCGAGGCTATTTTTAGAATTCCTTACAACGTTTTACATGAGATTACAGGTTGTGAGAAGACGTTCACTCGCAAATTTTTGTGTGCTGTGTTTATTACGTTATATACAGTTTAGTGGAATATTCGCCAATATTAATTCCAGACTTGAGAAATATATTACATTACCGACAAGCAGATTGTGCAAAGAACAAACACGTCACGAGTCAAAGTGGTCTGACAAGAGAGCCCGACATTGTCTGAGAATAACAGAACTCTGTTACTGCTTCCAGGCTATTTTTAGAATTCCTTACAACGTTTCCATGCGATTACAGGTTGTGAGAAGACGTTCACTCGCAAACCTTTGTGTGCTGTGTTTATTACGTTATATACAGTTTAGTGGAATATTCGCCAATATTAAATCCAGACATTAACAAATTAATGCATTACTACACGTACAGTGTGTACAGTAAAAGAGCTGAGAACATTGAAGTAAAATAATGATTTTAGTTTTATGTGTATAATCGTCCATTAATATATTGCACTGCTTAATAAATATAATGCTGAAGAAAAAGTGAAGAATGTCGGTAGAATTGCACTATTTTGCATACTAGCAAGGTTGAATAAAGGATATTACGATAATTTCAATTTAAGGCTTGTAACTAACAACTAGTGAACATCATTTAATTTACGGCTATATCGTACAGGGTGGTTTGAAACTGTTTGTATTCCATATTTTTTGTAAGAACTTAGCCGGTTAATACTATAGGAGATGAACTATAATAGAGCGGAGTTGAACAGATTTGTTTGTGTAGAACATAAGTGTTAAGTGATAACCATAAAAGTGAAAATAACATCTCTTAAAATACGAGACAAATCAGAATAGAAAGCAACTGAATAGCTGTTTATGTAGAACGTTTACAACCCCAGCATTGAATGATAACCGTAACAATGAAAATAACGTTACTTAAAATACGCCACAAATCAGAATAGAAAGCAACTGAATAGCTGTTTATGTAGAACGTCCATAAGCTCAGCATTGCGTGGATTACCGTAAAATTTAAAATACCGTTACTTAAAATACGACACAAATCAGAATAGAAAGCAACTGAATAGCTGTTTATGTAGAACGTCCATAAGCTCAGCATTGAATGATAACCGTAAAATTTAAAATAACGTTACTTAAAATACGACACAAATCAGAATAGAAAGCAACTGAATAGCTGTTTATGTAGAAACGTCCATAAGCTCAGCATTGCGTGATTACCGTAAAAATTTAAAATACCGTTACTTAAAATACGACACAAATCAGAATAGAAAGCAACTGAATAGCTGTTTATGTAGAACGTCCATAAGCCAGCATTGAGTGATAACCGTAAAATTTAAAATATAACGTTACTTAAAATACGACACATATCAGAATAGAAAGCAACTGAATAGCTGTTTATGTAGAACGTACATAACCTCAGCATTGAGTGATAACCGTAAAATATAAAATAACGTTACTTAAAATACAACACAAATCAGAATAGAAAGCAACTGAATAGCTGTTTATGTAGAACGTCCATAAGCTCAGCATTGAGTGATAACCGTAAAATTTAAAATAACGTTACTTAAAATACGACACATATCAGAATAGAAAGCAACTGAATAGCTGTTTATGTAGAACGTACATAACCTCAGCATTGAGTGATAACCGTAAAAATATAAAATAACGTTACTTAAAATACAACACAAATCAGAATAGAAAGCAACTGAATAGCTGTTTATGTAGAACGTCCATAAGCTCAGCATTGAGTGATAACCGTAAAATTTAAAATAACGTTACTTAAAATACGACACAAATCAGAATAGAAAGCAACTGACTAGCTGTTTATGTAGAACGTCCATAAGCTCAGCATTGAATGATAACCGTAAAATTTAAAATAACGTTTACTTAAAATACGACACAAATCAGAATAGAAAGCAACTGAATAGCTGTTTATGTAGAACGTCCATAAGCTCAGCATTGAATGATAACCGTAAAATTTAAAATAACGTTACTTAAAATACGACACAAATCAGAATAGAAAGCAACTGAATAGCTGTTTATGTAGAACGTCCATAAGCTCAGCATTGCGTGATTACCGTAAAATTTAAAATACCGTTACTTAAAATACGACACAAATCAGAATAGAAAGCACACTGAATAGCTGTTTATGTAGAACGTCCATAAGCTCAGCATTGAGTGATAAACCGTAAAATTTAAAATAACGTTACTTAAAATACGACACATATCAGAATAGAAAGCAACTGAATAGCTGTTTATGTAGAACGTACATAACCTCAGCATTGAGTGATAACCGTAAAATATAAAAAAACGTTACTTAAAATACAACACAAATCAGAATAGAAAGCAACTGAATAGCTGTTTATGTAGAACGTCCATAAGCTCAGCATTGAGTGATAACCGTAAAATTTAAAATAACGTTACTTAAAATACGACACATATCAGAATAGAAAGCAACTGAATAGCTGTTTATGTAGAACGTACATAACCTCAGCATTGAGTGATAACCGTAAAATATAAAATAACGTTACTTAAAATACAACACAAATCAGAATAGAAAGCAACTGAATAGCTGTTTATGTAGAACGTCCATAAGCTCAGCATTGAGTGATAACCGTAAAATTTAAAATAACGTTACTTAAAATACGACACAAATCAGAATAGAAAGCAACTGAATAGCTGTTTATGTAGAACGTACATAAGCACAGCATTGAGTGATAACCGTAAAAATTTAAAATAACGTTACTTAAAATACGACACAAAATCATAATAGAAAGCAACTGAAATAGCTGTTTATGTAGAACGTACATAAGCACAGCATTGAGTGATAACCGTAAAATTTAAAATAACGTTACTTAAAATACGACACAAATCAGAATAGAAAGCAACTGAATAGCTGTTTATGTAGAACGTCCATAAGCACAGCATTGAGTGATAACCGTAAAATTTAAAATAACGTTACTTAAAATACGGACACAAATCAGAATAGAAAGCAACTGAATAGCTGTTTATGTAGAACGTACATAACCTCAGCATTGAGTGATAACCGTAAAATATAAAATACCGTTACTTAAAATACGACACAAATCAGAATAGAAAGCAACTGAATAGCTGTTTATGTAGAACGTACATAACCTCAGCATTGAGTGATAACCGTAAAATATAAAATAACGTTACTTAAAATACGACACAAATCAGAATAGAAAGCAACTGAATAGCTGTTTATGTAGAACGTACATAACCTCAGCATTGAGTGATAACCGTAAAATATAAAATAACGTTACTTAAAATACAACACAAATCAGAATAGAAAGCAACTGAATAGCTGTTTATGTAGAACGTACATAACTTCAGCATTGAGTGATAAGCGTAAAATATAAAATAACGTTACTTAAAATACGACACAAACCAGAATAGAAAGCAACTGAATAGCTGTTTATGTAGAACGTCCATAAGCTCAGCATTGAGTGATAACCGTAAAATTTTAAAATAACGTTACTTAAAATACGACACAAATCAGAATAGAAAGCAACTGAATATCTGTTTATGTAGAACGTCCATAAGCTCAGCATTGAATGATAACCGTAAAATTTAAAATAACGTTACTTAAAATACGACACAAATCAGAATAGAAAGCAACTGAATAGCTGTTTATGTAGAACGACTCCATAAGCTCAGCATTGAATGATAACCGTAAAATATAAAATACCGTTACTTAAAATACGACACAAATCAGAATAGAAAGCAACTGAATAGCTTTTATGTAGAACGTACATAACCTCAGCATTGAGTGATAACCGTAAAATATAAAATAAACGTTACTTAAAATACGACACAAACCAGAATAGAAAGCAACTGAATAGCTGTTTATGTAGAACGTCCATAAGCTCGCATTGAGTGATAACCGTAAAATTTAAATAACGTTACTTAAAATACGACACAAATCAGAATAGAAAGCAACTGAATAGCTGTTTATGTAGAACGTACATAACCTCAGCATTGAGTGATAACCGTAAAATATAAAATAACGTTACTTAAAATACAACACAAATCAGAATAGAAAGCAACTGAATAGCTGTTTATGTAGAACGTACATAACCTCAGCATTGAGTGATAACCGTAAAATATAAAATAACGTTTCTTAAAATACGAGACAAATAAGAATAGAAAGCAACTGAATAGCTGTTAGTAGAACGTTTACAACCCCAATGTTAAGTGACTACCGTAACAGTGAAAATAACGTTATTTAAAATACGAGAAAAGTAGTAAGTGATAACCAAAGAACTTAAAATAACATTTATGAAAACAAGTATTACTTTACATAACTAATTCATACTTGTCTTAACCGTATTAAATATTATTGAACACAATTTAGGAATATATTTAAAGGATATTACAAAACTAATGCAGATACAAGTACATATGTAAAAGGCTTAAAGTGACAAGATACCACTTGATATAGATACAGGATTTCAATATTAACAAACATTGATTAGCTACCGATAGGTTAAAGTGCAACTGGACCTCCCCCCTCCCCCTCCCCTCTCAAATAAGGTCACTCCATATTCTATACACCCTTATTACATCTACCCACCACAACTTTTGGTTCTAACGCTGGATATATATTTCGATTATTAATTAATACGTAAAAAATAACCATAATATTTTAAAGGTGGAAATTTTTGTGCATTGAATAAATAAAACACTTGTGAGTCAGTTGCCATGGAAACCGCTCGTATTTACTCAACTGTGAACGGGACACACTTGCCAACATTAGGAAAATAACTTTGTGGGTATTTATCCGTCTAAAGCGACAATCTCACAATATACTTGGCGCACAACTTGTGAACACTTGCCTTGGCAAAGCAGTCACAAACTGAGGTTGACTGACGGCTTCGGTGGAAAACAGAGGCAGAAGCCGTTTTCTATGTTTTACACTCGGAAAACGCATTTCAGATTAGTTTGTAAATTAATTATTGAGGGTTAACTGAGTCGAGTTATAATATATTTGTTTTGGTGTAACTATTAGTAAGGTTGGTGGAATCGTCTGAACAATGCATATGCAAATTACATATAGACAAACCGTATTGGCGTATAAGTAGTTCACAAACACTCAGTACACAAAGACCGTTCAGACTCAAAAATGCGATTCGAACTATCGCAAAAATAAAATTCCGATAGTCGTGTTGGCAAGGTATCAAGAAATTGCAGCTCTTGGCTCTGCCATACCTTTACATATTGGAAACAACTTTGGAGGCCAACACATACAGTATACATGTACGAGACACGTGGAAGAGCAAACTATAGAACGTTGGAATATGAACGCATGCCTCGCAAGCGGGTTTTCAATTCTTCAATAGACCTGGGCGGCCCATCAAAGATGCCCCATCTCCTAAGGCGTGAAAGACTCGCCTAAAACGCTTCTTGGTGTCTCAGACATTTTATAACGCCAGTGGTTTTTTGGCTTTCAACTGGGAGGCCGCCCAATTAGAAGACTGACCCCGCTGTTCGAAGTGGGTTGCATTGGCGATGAATGAAAGAGTATGTATGAATGTGTATTTTAGTATGAATGGCAGAAATTTTGGGATACCCTATTAACTGTCACAGCAAGAAAAAGGGATAGACTAGATCGAGTACCTTACTTCAATGGTCGCACCACCATATAAAGGGACCTAGGAAACCTGGTGATGTAAGCTTCTTAGAGTCACTTTGCAGATTCTATGATGTATGGAACGGCACAAGATAGATCTATTTTACACGTGTTGGCGTTTTCAGCTGCGATGTCAAAGGGTTGCGTGTTTCCTCTTGGTTGTTATCGCAAGCGTTCTAGTTATCCTGCATGGGTAGGGTATCAGAATTTCATTTAATAGAAAAAGGAACACAGACAATATAGTGCTTAATCTAATATATACACAGCCGCATGTGTTTGCAAGGTATAATACCGTATTAGTACTTATTATCTTATAAAAATTAATTTGTATTAATTTGCTTCCTCGTAAATGGATAAAACATATTTAGAAAATTAATAATTGTTTGATCACTATGACAAAAAGTTATAGAAACTTCCATTACACTTAATCCTGCAAGGCCTTCTATACGTCTTCCAAAGCGGTAGAGAATATTCAGGATGGGTAAGATTGAGGAATTGAAGTCGTCTCCTGCGGAAATCCCTTATTTAGCCGTTCGTCAATATCACGCTAATACAGTTTAGCATGAGTAGTAGCATTGGGCAGTATCTCAGGCATGACATCTAGGTCTGTTCCAGCACTAGGTCTATAACGACCAGTCACAGGTGGAAGGGTAATATTGAGTGATTGAAGTAGTCTCCTGCCAAGATCCCTGGTGTAGCCACCATGCGGAGGGAATATTGGGCAGTATCTCAGGCATGACACCTAGGTCTGTCCCAGCCTCTACCAGTCGCAGTGGGTAGGGTAACATTTCCCTTACGTCTATGCTTGCTACAAATTCTTGCTACAACCTTTAACACTAAGGGAGTCCCACTCACTCCAATGATCAATTTTCTCTCAAAATGAGAGGAGATCATGTTATTCGCACACACGATTCTAGGCATCCATTATTTTGCCCAAGTATCAGTGCCAGGCATGGATTTTGCTGCATCCGACGTTAGTTTCTACCAGCAGGTACAAAAAATACAGAAGTGAACCTTTCTAGGGGTATAAAATACACTAGTCTTAAAATCTAACATAAATTAGACAACTTTCCATGGATACTCCTGAGCAGTACTACATGACTGATTCGAACATTAAGCCCATCGAGGAAATGGAAAGCAGACAGCAAGGTCGTGTGCGCGTGCACGGCGAGGGCGTGCGTGCGTGTGAACAAGGATCGACTTAGCGGTCGATGGATGGCACTTTCTCCTGACGCACTCATTATGTGGGAGCAAGTGTTAGGCTCGTGAGGTAAGGACGCCCACTGACAGCGCGCGACACTACACTTTCTGGGCGACAGAGCGTAAGATCGTGAGTCCACCCACCTTCACCTTCGCACTTCCGGGGGCCGAGACGTAGTAACATGTATTATAGTAGCTATGGTGGGAAGGGCTGATTCGATGCGGATGTTGAGTTTAGCTACAGTTCACCTTCCTCTTACGTGCAGCGTCTGAAATCTGATGCTGTTTCAGACTTAACTCCCGAAATCTTAAGCCATGTTCCTCTGAAGGGATCCAAAAAAATAGTCGGCGACGAAGATTTCAGATGCTACACGTAAACTGGAGTTAAACTCATCATTCGCATGTATTATAGTATTAGCAAAGTAACTGCGGCTTGGCCTGGTAATTTTACACCAACACATACGCAGACACCCCCCTCCTCAAAACAAAACACACACACACACAAACACACACAAACACACACGCACGCACGCACGCACGCACGCACGCACGCACGCACGCACGCACGCACGCAAACGCACCCACACACACACACACACACACACACACACACACACACACACACACACACACACACACGCACACGCACAGTTGGTGTTGTGGCAGCCAAGCAGTGCAGACGTATCCTTGCTGTGCTTCCGTTATCTTATCTATTTGTCTCCGTTCACGATATGAGTGATTGTGCAAGTTGCAATGATCCCTTACCGGAAACTAATGATTTTGCTAAGTGTTCCATCTGTAAAAGTGAATTGCATTTTGAGTGCGCAGATGTTCTTGAGACGACTTGGAATAGAATGGGGCAGACCAGGCGTTGACAGCTGGAAATGCAGTAAGTGTACTGTAAGTAAAGCGGAAAACGTCCAAAGAAGCTAATATTATTAGTAAATCTTTTCTTGATAAATTGCACGAAGAGTTCTTAGTCAAAATGGAGGAAACGATTAAATTGCAATTTTTACAATACGAAAAAAAATTTTGGTACCGCAGATGAATGAGTTTAAGGAGTCATTGGAATTTTCTCTAGAAAGATTGACGAATACGACAGTAAAATAAGTAGTTATTGCTCTCAAGTTAAAGCTTTGAAGGACTCTCAAGACTCTTTAGTAAAAGAAAATTGCAAACTTAGGGAGGATATTGCCCAGTACAAATCTCAACTGGAGGGCTTGGAGCAGTATACAATAGGAATAAGAATATTCAAATTGATGGGGTGCCAGAGGGAACCAATGAAAAAAGTAAGTAAAGTTTGTACAGAAAACTCTCGGATGTTATTTGGCGTCCCTTTAAACCTGCCAAATGATATCCAGGCAATGCACAGAATACCTACTAGGCGTGAAGCAGGTCCCAAGCCAATTATTGTGCAATTCTCTAACAGGCAGACTCGAGATTTGTTCCTACAAAAAGCGAAAAAAACCAAAGTAAAATCGACTGACTTTCAGGCGGGTGTACCATTGACAAATGTTTATGTTAATGAGCACTTGACCCCGTTCAACAAAAATCTTCTGTTTAACGCAAAAAAATTAAAACTGTCTGGTTGGATGTATGTGTGGACGAAAGAAGGAAAAATACTTGCTAAAAAGAACGAAGGTGGCAAAACGCTTCGTGTCATGTCCTTGAACAGATCGATAGACTGTTGGGTGTGAGTGGACAGGCAACAGTGTCTTAAAGTGTCAAAATAAGTCCTAAACTGTGAGTTACAAAATTTTGTTATGTCGATCAATCCTGTTTTCAGTAAACTCAATGATTTAAAGATATTTGTGTTAAATATTAGAAGTTTGAGGAAACATTTCGATGAACTATGTATTTATCTTCAGAGTTTGCCGGAAACATATAATTTAATTGTTCTCACGGAAGTCTGGATTAAGAGCGGTGAGGAAGACGGGTATCAGTTGACTGGCTATGACATGTTGCTACAACCGAGACAGACGGACAGGCGGGCGGAGTCTGCATGTACGTGGAGTCTACTCTGCGGTACGCTTCTCAGCTGACCCTTGTCCCCACGGCCGAGATAATTGAACTGGTGCTCACCGTCACCCACAACAATCACAACCTCCAGATATCCGTGTTTGGCATTTACAGACAGTGTAAATTTACATTTAACCAATTCAAGACTGATTTTGATTTATATTTTGAGTAAGACAATTAATCTACCATTATTGTAGGTGATATGAATCTATGTTTGCTGAAGAATAATAATTCATCTAAAGAGTATTTAAATTTAATTTCGTCATTCGGGTTTGAGAGTTTAATTGACACACCTACTAGAGTTGTAAATAATAGTCAGTCATGCATGCCATAGATCATGTCCTTGTAAGAAATTCTTTAAAAATTCAAAAATTTGAGTCTAATGTTGTCGTGCTTCATATTACAGACCATTATGCATTAAATATTTTCTATATCAGAGATTGTAAACATTGCAGAGCGCCCAAAAATACTGTAGCTTATTGGATTACAGAATGTTAAGGAGGCAGTTACAGATGGCTAACTGGAATGATGTTTATGATGTAAATGATGTTGATTTATGTGTATCTAATTTTTACAAAATTTATAATGCCTGTTATGTTGCTCCTGCAAACTAAAAAAGCTTAATAGTATAAATAGGAAAAGAAAGGTGTGGGTTACAGATCAACTAATTAGATTAATTAATAGGAAGAATAACTTGTTTTAAAATGTACTGTAGGAATAAATGTAATTTAGTTTTAAGGGATGAATATAATAAATTTTTTCAAAATATGTTACTGGACAAATTAGGAGGGTTAAAATGAATTATTATTCTTCTCTTATCGATGACTGTAAGGGTGACCCGAGAAAATATTGGAGTGTAATAAAAGGAATTGTAAAAAATAAAAACAAGTCTCTGAGTGTTATTAGAGTTGAGGATAGGTTGGTTGATGTAAGTGGTAATGAATTTGAAGTTGCTAACGAATTTAATAAATACTACACATCTGTAATTTCAAAATTAAAATCTGAAGCCTTTGGAAGTGATCTGTTTTTGGAGAGTTTTAATGAATGTAATGTTTTGATTGATAGTTTTGATTGTACTTATGAAGATGTCGTAAATGTTATTAATTCAATTAAAAAACAAGCATAGCACTGGTATTGATGGTATCAATATAATGACTATCAAGCAAAACCTAGATATATTTGCACCCCTTTTGTACTGTATGTTTAAAAGATCATTAGAACAGGGAAGGGTGCCTGACGAGTTCAAGATAGCCTCAGTAGTCCCTATTTTTAAATCAGGCGTCCCCTCTAGATGTATCGTCATATAGGCCAATTTCTGTAATTAGTGTGATAGCTAAAATTTTTGAAACTTTAATTAAAAACAAAATTGTAGATTATTTTTTCCAAAAGTCGCTTTTTTCTCGTAATCAGTAATGGGTTCCTTCCTGGAAAGAGGAACCGATTTAGCAGTTGAAAGACATATTAGCTCGATTGTCAATGCGTCAGATAAATATAAATATACAGTGGCTGTTTACCTTGACTTTCAAAAGGCTTTCGATGTACTAGACATAGACATTTTATTAGATAAATTCAGATACTATGGTTTTGGCTCTCACATGGTTGAAATCTTTTTGTAAGGGGAGGAAGCAGGTTGTTAAGATTAATAATGTTATGAGTGATACCCTTAGAATTGTACTTTGGCACAGCTCAGGGTGGAGTTTTAGGGCCGATTATTTTTTTAGTTTATATAAATGACCTGTTAGACTTGGAGATGTATTCATCCATGTATGCCTATGCTGACGACACTGCACTTGTGTGCTCTGCCTATAATAGGCAATCACTGCAGATAAAAATTAGAAGTGATCTGCATAAGGTTTCACAATGGTTGTCATCTAATCACTTTTGATAAATCCTCTAAATCTAAATGTATAGTTTTTTTTGATTATCACCTCACCAATGAGCAACATAGGCATGAGTTTAATTTATTTTGACATAAGCATCAGTGTATTTATAGTTGTACTTGTAGTAATATTGAGGTAGTAGATTATGTTAAATAATTTAGGGCTGTACATAGATAAACGCCTTAGATGGGACCATCACATAGACTTTCTGTCCAAAAAGTTGAGAAAGGTTAATTATGTACTCTACCACTTTAAAAAATTTTGTAAGAAGCGACCAGTTAAAAAATGTTTACCTTTCATGGTTTGAGAGTCTCATTAGGTTCGGATTGATTCACTATGGTGGAACTTATATTACCTATCTAAATAGTGTAATTATGAATCAAAGACATGCCTTAAGATTAATATACAATGTAAGACGCATGGACAGGATGAGCTACCTTTTTTCCGAAAATAATATTTTAACCTTTAAACAGCTACACCAATACTCTGTAATACTGTTTGTTCAAAAGTTTATTGGTCAATTTGAATTTAGGGAAAATAACAGAGTGACAAGATCTAGTCAGAATTTATTACTAAAACTTCCGTTTGTAACCAAGGAATCGAGTCGGCATCAATTTTGTTACATAGGTCCTAAAATATACAACAATTTCTTGCTGCATTGTGAGCAGAGCATTATTTTTGAAAAGAAACCTAAGGTAAAATTAAAAGCTCTGGAATATGTCAAGAACTTGCCTCTTGATTGATAAAATAATTGTTTTTGTTATATAGTATATAGTTGTGAATGTTATCTTATTGTAATGTGTATATATATATATTTATTTATTATATAGCTATTTATTGCACTCGTATTGTCGCTATGTCTGGCCTGGTTGACGCTCTGTATCTGTATTACAGTTTATTTTTGTTGATTTAATTGTTATGTCCATTGATCTGTAAATGTATACATTTATTATTTATATGGATTGTTAATTATTTATTTATTTAAATTGTTAATATGTTTTTGATTATATTAATTGTTATTATATTTATTTATATGGATTGTTAATATATTTGTTATTTATTTGAATTGTTAATATGTTTTTTGATTATATTAATTGTTATTATATTTATTTATCTAGGTTGTTAATATATTTATTTATTTGAATTGTTAATATGTTTTTCGATTATATTGATTGTTATTATATTTATTTATCCAAGTTATTAATATATTTATTTATGTAGATTGTTAATATGTTTTTGACTAAATTAATTGTTATTATATTTATTTATCTAAGTTGTTAATGTATGTTTTGCTGATATGAATTATTATTGGATTTATTTATCAAAGTTATTAATATATTAATTAGTATGCATTGTTAATCTAATGATTCTGTAAAATTATGAATTTGGATAATTATGCATGAAATGTAATATGTGTTTTTTCGCTCTAAATGTAACGGTATGTAGTGTGATGATTAGTCAAAATTAAATAAGGATCTAGGCACCAACTGCTCTCCCCCGCACGCGCAGTTCTGCGCCTTGGGGGATAAAAGTGTATGTATGACATTGTACTGTATTTTTTTCCTGAATAAAGTGATTTTGAACTTGAACTTGAACTTGAACTTGAACACACAACACACACACACACACACACACGCACGCACGCACGCACGCACGCACGCACGCACGCACGCACGCACGCACACACACACACACACCACACACACACACACACACACACAGTTTCAGGGGATTAGGTTCGCATTTTCGCCCTAGAGCTCTTTCCAATTAAACCCTGATTTTTTATGCGTAATTTTAGCCTAAAGCAAACATAGATTTCAAACAATTTATCAAGAAAAATGATTCAAAATAACGTGTAATACACTGCAATTGTTACAGAGTATTGATAACTCATGAGTCTAAGATGTTACTGAATAAACCTAGGACGGAAAATGGCAGATGCTGGGCAGGCCGCAGCTCCCTGCGCTCGTGTGTTTGGTTGGGGGTGCTGCGTCCTGCGAAGCGACTACGTAGCCCTTCACTCGCAATCCCGATTTGTTAATACTATAGTGTAGAGTAATATATAAAGATACCATCTTCATACCGTGCACGATCCATTAGTATGCTTAAGTGAAACACGACTAAAATTCTTCTAAGAAATCGAACTAAACAAGATGACCTCTTCAGCTTGAAGGCCTTCAAAGAACAAAAGCTCAATGCATCTAGTCAACGCCTTGGTGTCAGTTGATTAAAAATAGATAAACATCATTGGTACCAGCGCATTTCCTATCATTCATTATCTACATATATCATTCCACCACTGCGTTGTGTTAACGTTGCTGTCAATGAAAGAAATCAATATGCTTATCTAGTAAGCCACTATGGTGAATAGAACTGTCAAGGTCTGCAATATCCAAAGTGAACTACATGGGTCCCAGACAACGTCCCTGTGGAAGCCCTTACTTTTTATCTTAAAATGACTCATCAAATTAACGAGACTTATTGAAAACGTTAGAGGTTATTTAAGACAACATCTACTCCAGTGAAATGGAATGATCAAGATAACTCGGTTTCTTGTTTGATTTTACAGCTGACCGTAGTAGTTGGTCCCAACTTTTCAGCGTGTTTATCTTGAAAATGACTGAGAATTGTGGCGGAGTTTTTCTTTTATTTGAAGGGCCGAATTTAGGATGGATTGAGATTATATCACATTGGAATCGTACTCACCATGTCACGGAGCTTGTAACAGGGCAAGATCGCTTTAGTGACGGTGAAGGTGCGAACGATTTTTAAAACGGGATATAGTTGGAACCACTCTACCACTATAGCTGGAATATAGTGGTGCAATACTGCTACAGTCGCAAAAGTTAATAATGTCGTAGTTTTGCAGGTAATATTAGGGTAAAGAAGCCGTCTCAAACCTAGAGACCAACGGTTTATAGGTGACTTCCGGACCACCATCAAAGGCCGAGGAAGACAAAATCACTCAGCGGTCACCCATCCAAGCAGCAACCACGCCCGTCGTTTGCTTGATTTGGTTATCTTGCGATAACCGCTACACTGCGCAATTGTCATATACTGCAGCATTGGCCATATTGAATGCACATGAAATTGCAGCCTTCTTAGTCATTTTGGGCTTAAATAATGCTTAAGTGTATCGGCGTCTCACGCTAACAACTGATCATACAGAATCTAACATAGCTTTGTGGAAAAGTATGCTAAATTAATTGAAACAATACCATGGACATACATTTCAAATATCAATACAGGTAATATATTGTTAAGATGAAAGGGAAAGGCTCGGTTTGCTCAGAACTACACGGTAGTTCGCTACCAGTAGCAATAAGGAAATTACTTCTTTTCTCTTTCCCACAAACTGGTATGTATAGAACAACTTTCATGTCACTTTCAGGCTCTTACTGGGAAGAATTCACACTAAACGGATGTGAATATGTATTACGTGCTGTTATTTTGAATCAAAGATCTTTTAGTCGGTTCTTAAATCGTAACTCAAATACATTTTACATAGTAGTTCACATAAACGTTTTGGAACATATTTACGTCTGTAATTTTTATTCCTGATGAGTGTCCTGTTCGTCAAAGCGATTAATCACATAATGCACGACCACGTGACTCAACTCGTGAGTCAATCTAATCACAGCGTGACAAGGCGGATACAATACTGTGACGTAACGTAACACCGATAAACCGATTAGCGTTATTTGGAACGGATACTATTGGAGGAGCTTTGTTCGTGGAGTTGTGCAGCAATCCACGGAACAAAAAAACCGATGAGCATTATTTGGAACGACTACTATTGGAGGAGCTTTGTTCGCGGAGTTGTGCTGCAGTCCACGGAACAAACAAACCGATTAGCGTTATTTGGAACGGCTACTATTGGAGGAGCTTTGTTCGCGGAGTTGTGCTGCAGTCCACGGAACAAACAAACCGATTAGCGTTATTTGGAACGGCTACTATTGGAGGAGCTTTGTTCGCGGAGTTGTGCTGCAGTCCACGGAACAAACAAACCGATTAGCGTTATTTGGAACGGCTACTATTGGAGGAGCTTTGTTTGCGGAGTTGTGCTGCAGTCCACGGAACAAACAAACCGATTAGCGTTATTTGGAACGGCTACTATTGGAGGAGCTTTGTTCACGGAGTTGTGCTGCAGTCCACGGAACAAACAAACCGATTAGCGTTATTTGGAACGGCTACTATTGGAGGAGCTTTGTTCGCGGAGTAGTACTGCAGTCCACGGAACAAAGAAACTGATTAGCATTATTTGGAACGGATACTATTAGAGGAGCTTTGTTCGTGGAGTTGTGCAGCAATCCACGGAACAAAAAAAAACCGATGAGCATTATTTGGAACGACTACTATTGGAGGAGCTTTGTTCGCGGAGTTGTGCTGCAGTCCACGGAACAAACAAACCGATTAGCGTTATTTGGAACGGCTACTAATGGAGGAGCTTTGTTCGCGGAGTAGTGATGCAGTCCACGGAACAAACAAACCGATTAGCGTTATTTGGAACGGCTACTATTGGAGGAGCTTTGTTCGCGGAGTTGTGGTGCAGTCCACGGAACAAACAAACCGATTAGCGTTATTTGCAACGGCTACTATTGGAGGAGCTTTGTTCGCGGAGTAGTGCAGCAATCCACGGAACAAACAAACCGATTAGCGTTATTTGCAACGGCTACTATTGGAGGAGCTTTGTTCGCGGAGTAGTGCAGCAATCCACGGAACAAAAAAAACCGATGAGCATTATTTGGAACGACTACTATTGGAGGAGCTTTGTTCGCGGAGTTGTGCTGCAGTCCACGGAACAAACAAACCGATTAGCGTTATTTGGAACGGCTACTAATGGAGGAGCTTTGTTCGCGGAGTAGTGATGCAGTCCACGGATCAAACAAACCGATTAGCGTTATTTGGAACGGCTACTATTGGAGGAGCTTTGTTCGCGGAGTTGTGGTGCAGTCCACGGAACAAACAAACCGATTAGCGTTATTTGCAACGGCTACTATTGGAGGAGCTTTGTTCGCGGAGTAGTGCAGCAATCCACGGAACAAAAAAACCGATGAGCATTATTTGGAACGACTACTATTGGAGGAGCTTTGTTCGCGGAGTTGTGCTGCAGTTCCACGGAACAAACAAACCGATTAGCGTTATTTGGAACGGCTACTATTGGAGGAGCTTTGTTCGCGGAGTAGTGCTGCAGTCCACGGAACAAAAAAACCGATTAGCGTTATTTGGAACGGCTACTATTGGAGGAGCTTTGTTCGCGGAGTTGTGCTGCAGTCCACGGAACAAACAAACCGATTAGCGTTATTTGGAACGGCTACTATTGGAGGAGCTTTGTTCGCGGAGTTGTGCTGCAGTCCACGGAACAAACAAACCGATTAGCGTTATTTGGAACGGCTACTATTGGAGGAGCTTTGTTCGCGGAGTAGTGCAGCAATCCACGGAACAAAAAAACCGATGAGCATTATTTGGAACGACTACTATTGGAGGAGCTTTGTTCGCGGAGTTGTGCTGCAGTCCACGGAACAAACAAACCGATTAGCGTTATTTGGAACGGCTACTATTGGAGGAGCTTTGTTCGCGGAGTTGTGCTGCAGTCCACGGAACAAACAAACCGATTAGCGTTATTTGGAACGGCTACTATTGGAGGAGCTTTGTTCGCGGAGTTGTGCTGCAGTCCACGGAACAAACAAACCGATTAGCGTTATTTGGAACGGCTACTATTGGAGGAGCTTTGTTCGCGGAGTTGTGCTGCAGTCCACGGAACAAACAAACCGATTAGCGTTATTTGGAACGGCTACTATTGGAGGAGCTTTGTTCGCGGAGTAGTGCTACTGATTAGCATTATTTGGAACGGATACTATTAGAGGAGCTTTGTTCGTGGAGTTGTGCAGGTTATTTGGAACGACTGCTTTGTTCGCGGAGTTGTGCTGCAGTCCACGGAACAAACAAACCGATTAGCGTTATTTGGAACGGCTACTAATGGAGGAGCTTTGTTCGCGGAGTTGTGCAGTCCACGGAACAAACAAACCGATTAGCGTTATTTGGAACGGCTACTATTGGAGGAGCTTTGTTCGCGGAAGTCCACGGAACAAACAAACCGATTAGCGTTATTTGCAACGGCTACTATGGAGGAGCTTTGTTCGCGGAGTAGTGCAGCAATCCACGGAACAAAAAAACCGATGAGCATTATTTGGAACGACTACTATTGGAGGAGCTTTGTTCGCGGAGTTGTGCTGCAGTCCACGGAACAAACAAACCGATTAGCGTTATTTGGAACGGCTACTATTGGAGGAGCTTTGTTCGCGGAGTTGTGGTGCAGTCCACGGAACAAACAAACCGATTAGCGTTATTTGGAACGGCTACTATTGGAGGAGCTTTGTTCGCGGAGTTGTGCTGCAGTCCACGGAACAAACAAACCGATTAGCGTTATTTGGAACTGCTACTATTGGAGGAGCTTCGTTCGCGGAGTTGTGCTGCAGTCCATGGAACAAACAAACCGATTAGCGTTATTTGGAACGGCTACTATTGGAGGAGCTTTGTTCGCGGAGTAGTGCTGCAGTCCACGGAACAAAGAAAACTGATTAGCATTATTTGGAACGGATACTATTAGAGGAGCTTTGTTCGTGGAGTTGTGCAGCAATCCACGGAACAAAAAAAACCGATGAGCATTATTTGGAACGACTACTATTGGAGGAGCTTTGTTCGCGGAGTTGTGCTGCAGTCCACGGAACAAACAAACCGATTAGCGTTATTTGGAACGGCTACTATTGGAGGAGCTTTGTTCGCGGAGTTGTGGTGCAGTCCACGGAACAAACAAACCGATTAGCGTTATTTGGAACGGCTACTATTGGAGGAGCTTTGTTCGCGGAGTAGTGCAGCAATCCACGGAACAAAAAAACCGATGAGCATTATTTGGAACGACTACTATTGGAGGAGCTTTGTTCGCGGAGTTGTGCTGCAGTCCACGGAACAAACAAACCGATTAGCGTTATTTGGAACGGCTACTATTGGAGGAGCTTTGTTCGCGGAGTAGTGCTGCAGTCCACGGAACAAAAAACCGATTAGCGTTATTTGGAACGGCTACTATTGGAGGAGCTTTGTTCGCGGAGTTGTGGTGCAGTCCACGGAACAAACAAACCGATTAGCGTTATTTGGAACGGCTACTATTGGAGGAGCTTTGTTCGCGGAGTAGTGCTGCAGTCCACGGAACAAAGAAACTGATTAGCATTATTTGGAACGGATACTATTAGAGGAGCTTTGTTCGTGGAATTGTGCAGCAATCCACGGAACAAAAAAATCGATGAGCATTATTTGGAACGACTACTATTGGAGGAGCTTTGTTCGCGGAGTTGTGCTGCAGTCCACGGAACAAACAAACCGATTAGCGTTATTTGGAACGGCTACTATTGGAGGAGCTTTGTTCGCGGAGTTGTGCTGCAGTCCACGGAACAAACAAACCGATTAGCGTTATTTGGAACGGCTACTATTGGAGGAGCTTTGTTCGCGGAGTAGTGCTGCAGTCCACGGAACAAAGAAACTGATTAGCATTATTTGGAACGGATACTATTAGAGGAGCTTTGTTCGTGGAGTTGTGCAGCAATCCACGGAACAAAAAAAAAACTGATGAGCATTATTTGGAACGACTACTATTGGAGGAGCTTTGTTCGCGGAGTAGTGCTGCAGTCCACGGAACAACGAAACTGATTAGCATTATTTGGAACGGCTACTATTAGAGGAGCTTTGTTCGCGGAGTTTTGCTGCAGTCCACGGAACAAACAAATAGATTAGCGTTATTTAGAACGGCTACTTTTGGAGGAGCGTTGTTCGCGGAGTTGTGCTACAGCCTCCAGAATAAACAAATGTTAGTTTAGTCTGAAAACTAGGCGTGACTGGTTCTTTAATTAATATAGTTAACCAGACGTCTTCGGACTCTATTCGAATATAATGTAGGAGGACGCCATACCCATGTCGCGTTACAGCCTTCGCTGGGGTTGCATGCGAACTTTTTTATGTCATATGATTGTACTTGCTGTGTTTATAAAATTTTTAATTCTGCGATTTTCTCGTTCAAATCATGTTACACTAAAGAACAATCAAAAAATGTTTAATAACATTCAGTAAAATTCCGTGGAGTGATAAGCACAATATCGAACGCGATATTGCTTGAATAGAAATGAAGCTTCATGGACAAAAAGTCTATACGTTAGTTCGTTCAGGAAATATTACGCGCACAGACAAACAGATAGACAAAATTAAAGTTTACTAGTCCTTTTGAATATTAGCCTTCGCTAACGCTCAGATGATTAATGCTGCCTTTACAGTAGCAGAAGCATTAATTCGTATACTGACATGAGATGAATTTAGAAATATTATATAATCACTATAACACGTAATATGAAGGATACATAATTCAAAATATGGAGATACACGTTAACAATATTCGAAATTTTAGTAAGAAAATTACTGTTCAATGTATTACTTCATTGCTAATTACGACGGAGTGAGGAGGGATGATTGTATTCATATCGATAAACGCATTTGCAGATTGAAACAGCGCTCCTGGAATATAACGCGCCTTGAAATCGCGTATTTCAATCAAACTGTATCGTCGTTAATAGGTTTTACTTTTGCAAAATGTAAAAACTACTTACAGCGATACACTAAAAACAAAATCATCTTTATTTCCCAAATCATCTTTTTCTTAAATGAGAATTTTCCCGGAATATAGGAATATGACTCTGTGATGCTGACTGAGGCGTCAAAATTCATTAGTACAAAATACACAGAATACCTGGTGACGGAGCAAAAAGTTTTTTTCCTTTATTTTTTTTTGACAACACTACGATTTTCAAAGTGGTTAATAAATAAACAAACCATAAAATAACGTAAACGCTTTAATTTGCAAATTTTATACTACATGCGTTGATTTTTCGTTGTCAAATTAAATAACTACTCAAATGACCAATGACGAAGTTTTACTATAATACAAAAAACATAGTTTTATTCAATCAATTTCTGAGTTTCAAAATCCTGTATTGTGTATGTCTGGAACATATCCTTCAGCTAGCTTTTGAGATTCAGCAATCATGAATTGGCTCACAGTTGGTTGTTCATTACTGAAAAAAGGTACATAGGTAACATAGGTTGGAAACATTACTGAATTCTCACAGTACAATACTCAAAACCCCCTAAACACAAAATCATTTAGGTTTTTATTACACTAGGCTACTGAGCAGCTCCGCGCCCCTAAACATTATGCTAAAGCGGATAGCGGCCCAATTGCTTCTATACGACAGTTTCATAGTGTCCTAGAATGACAAGGTTTTTTTAAACAATATCCTAAAAACGCAGAGGCGCAACTTTCAGCTGAGCCACTAGCTGTGGGCAAGCGGTGTGTACGGCAGCTGACTTTTGATGTTGCGCCGTTTTTTTTTTTTTTTTTTTTTGCCGCCGCCCCGTTGTAATAAGGTGCAATACAATCACATGTTACGCGACAGAGAACGCTAGTGGCGCTAGTGTACTAAGAGCCTTAGTCATTCACATGTTTAATATTCAGGAAGCTGTGGAAGGCCTTGACAGGTGCGCTATCACGATACAATTGTCTCAGATAAACACCATTCTCAAGGTCACCAGTGTTTGTACTATGACGTCACGCATTCTCTTTCATCCTTCGCTAACCGTAAGAGGGCTACCGCAGTAAACTTACAAAATGGCGCAGCGTCATTCTCCGGAAGTAATCGTCGTAAAATATTCACATTCGCTTTAGGAGGAGCCGAAGTAAGATAAAATTACCATTAGAAACGTTTGGTTATCACATAGTAAACGTTTAAAGCACTATAGCAACAGTGTACACCTTCTCGCCAATCGTATATCCTTAAATATCCAATATTAAACTGAGATCATACTTGTAGTTTTAAAATTGGACGCTCTTAAAACTTAATTTAAAAAAATTAAAATTAGTATTAGAGACAAGTCTTTGTGTCACGACTGGTTATTAAAATACATACGTGCCAGAAAAGAAACCAAAATTAAAATAAGTTATGTATAAATATAGTACAATGTGCAGCACATTCGCCCGGCAAGTGAAAGATCTGGATTCAAGTCCGGTGACTTTTGTCCATAATTTTTTCCTGAAATTATACACTTACCTACAGTAAATATTTATAAAATAATAAAATTTAAAATATACAATATACGCGAATTCTGAAATTTGGTGAATTATTTCATTGTTTATAAATGTAAAACTAATTTCGAAATATTCGATTTAAAATAATAAACGAAATGTCTACATCACATTGCGCTAATTTCATGGTGGCTTCATAGATCATTTTCTAAATTATTGAAATATACGTCGGAAAATACCTAATATTACTTAATAAGTTGGTGATGCAATACAGCTACAGGGAAATATTTACTTGACGTAACTGTTATACTCGATGATTACCTGTCATTAGAAAGTGTTGCTGGTTAAAAGATGTGTGAAAGAGGTTACGCGATATAAAATTATGTGTTTCAATAACCATACTTTTACATTTTCCTTATATTTTATCCATTTGTATTTTCTTTATAATAACCACAATACATACATGTTAAACATTTTCACGTGTTAAAACCTTAAGTCCCTATTGTTGCACTTTCAGTTTCTACAAAGCAACTGTTGAGAAACGTTAGCTATTGCTTTTACACAATTTATTAATTTATTCATTCACTGAAGGAGAGAGAAATATGCATTCATTAATATTTGATTAGCAAACTTCACAGACTGTTCTCACCTATATTTGTGCTTTCGTACTTTAAAACTAATCATGGTGATATATTGAAAGAGGGGAGAAAGGTTACGGCTATTCAGAAATAAATAAAACCCTATCAAAGTTACATTGTCTTATTACTCCAGATACTCCAGATTGTTTGTATAATTCTTGTTTGTCATCATTTTGGTTCACTTTGTTTTCAATAAGTTTAAATGTATTATTTCTTGTTTGGTGACTGATGGAGAATTTTGAATTTTGAAAGGTTTTTTCCAACAGCTTTGTTTAATAGTATTGAATGGTACACATATATATTTCTGAATTTCTGTAGTATTAGGATTAGGTAGTATTTTGTTGGTTTTATTGTTTTTTCTTGTATTCTTCATTTTGTCTACAATTTGGGGTTGATATCCATTTGACAGCTAGGTATTTTATTATTTTAATTTCTTTACCTTTCTTATCACATTCTTATCACTCATTGGTATATTTAACATTCTGTTTACCATTGAGTGAAATGCTGCTAATTTGTATTTCCAAGGATGGTTAGAGGATGTATATACAAACAATCTGGAGTATACAAAATTAACTGTGGTGACTGTGAAAGCTATTATATTGGGAAAACTGGAAGAAATTTTAATAAAAGGTTTAAAGAACACATACAAGCTTTGAAAACAAATAACCTGTCTACAATAAAATAGAATTTTGCTGAACACTTATTGGAAACTGACCATAAATACACAAATATTAAAAAGAAAATGGAAATTTTAGATATCGAAAGGAAAGGAGATAAATTAAACATAAAATAAGTATTACATATCTATCTAAACTATAATCAAGATCCTTATAACAGTTTAAATAGTAATCTGAAAAATAAGACAAATCCAAATTTGAAAAAAATAAAATATTAAATACAGATTACTAATAACAACATTACAACTGTGTCATTTAAATTTAACAAATGTTTAAAAGGTCCACATGTGTATATCTAATTGTTATTGTTTATTTAGAGTGTACACTGATGATGGAAACCGAAACACGTGTATGTCAATAAAAAGATTTTAAAAGGTTTTTAGTTACTTTCATTACATTAATACTCTAAAGTTATATTAAAGCCATTACTGTACCGTATTTGGATTTGAAGGTATGCCGGATAAATAAGGCGACCGAACGGAAGGTTCGGTTAGCGCTAACAAATTCTATTATAGCGGTAACACGGTTGACAAGTTAGGCGTGATTCAATTAGAAGTTTCCCGTGTGGGAACAAGAAGAGCGTTATAAACAAAAGGTAATCTCGTTAAAGTTGAACAGACGAGGAGAAGGCACGTACAAGCAAACGTACAGTAGCGGTCTGTACAGTTTCTTACCGCCACACCGCACCGTACCGTACGGATAACCGAGGGTTTTACTGTGCACAGTCCCGGTTATCCGCATCCAGAGCACATTTTGTAATGCACACACGAACTTTAATATTTCACAGGATAAGATATAGATGGTGTGCTTTTTACACAGAGTGCGCTGTCCACCACGGAAACGTTAATTAAAGTTACAGTCCGGACACTTGTTTTTACCCTTGCTTGTGTAACAATTCAAAGGGCGAAATTATACGACTATTTATGGTACACGTGTCTATTTTGTAACATGTTCACAACAGATACGCACAATAGTTAGGCTAATTAAATATTAAATGCAAACAACAGTATAATGTTGGGCCAATATATTATTGCGTTAAAGCCATTTGTGGGGGAGGGGGGGTGAATGGCTTAGGACAAATATTTAAAAAAGTATTTGAATGTGCTTAACAAATTGTGTCCATATTAAACCCAACTATAAATAATATGATATATATATTTTTTTCCTGCGCTACTAATAGTTCTCTCTTCTACATATTTTAATTACAATGCTTATAGTGTAACGCCTTTAAGGAAAGGTCTCGCTGAATCATACATGACAGTACGGAGAAAACAATACAATACATTCCCTACAATACAATTAGTTGAAAATTATTACATTGTTATGAAGCTCTTTGTTTTTTAAAGTAATCCATAAAACGTAATAATAATCTGTCACACGGTAAATAATCTACTATCTAAATAATGAAAGGTTTTGGGTAAGCGCGTTTAAATAAAACGTAGCTTTGTTTCAAATATCGAATTTAAACCCTAACATACCCCAAATTTTGGGAATATTGAAGAAAACTTTCTAATTGTAATTAAAATAGTACAGATGACAATCTGCGAAGACGGGAGAAACAAGTTCTTCATTTTATGACCAAACTAGTCGTAAACTCCCGGATATAAAAAAAACTACCGCGATACTGAACGGTTTCATGACGAAGACAAAATAATGAGTTTCAGGAGAAAGTGACTCGGATACATCCAAGTTCACACGACCCCCCACTTTCCGTGTCAACACTGTTGTCTCATTGGTGCACGGATCTGATCTCGCGGCGAAGCGGTAATGCGCGGTTGTGGGATAACATCTGCTACCGCGCGGTCTGCCTGATCATGTGGGAGCCCGGGGCGGTTGGATCACTAGACCAATTACGGCAGAATGCACTCGACATTAGCCAACAATGAAAGCGTACCTTATCGCGGTCTCATTGCTAGCAGTCTACCTTCCTGGTTTATTCCAGGCGAACCATGCCTTTTGTTATGAATCGGTAGCTTATTCTAGAATTGGACCCTTGTACCCGTAGCACAGGGAAAAGGCTTCGGCTCCGGTTCAAGGATTCGATTTCAGTGGAGGTCCATTAACAGATTTGCAAATCGGTGTTGAAAAAAATTTGCTTTAAAACAAGTTAGTGTACATTTTTAAAAAGGCCAGTAAAGAACCCAATTGAAAACATTTTTATATTTGTGTAAGGATAACTAAGTCAATTGATTGAAGATGGTGCAGCCAACAGGTCTGTTGCTGTACATAAGCAAGCATTTCACGCAAAATATTGTGTTAAAATTTCTTTAAAAAACTCATTTGATTTGGTACGACCCCAAATCTACTCGTAACAGCAGATTTTTTAAAAAAGAGTATGAAATCTACAATTTACTCACTTTAAAAAAACAGAAAATTATTTTTTTTTATAGTTGACTGAACTGTTATATCACTTTTATGAAAATCAAATATAGTTTAGATCCAGAACCTGAATCGCTATACGTGGTTCTAAAGAAAATAATACTTAAAATGCCTAATTAATATAGATGTTGCGATGTATTAGGATTATATTCGTTTATTTAGTATCAAATTGGCTCTGTACTTATTTATTGACACACTAATGCACTTCATTAGTTAGACCTAAAATGTATTTTTTTATTGCTATTTACCATACTTCTTGCAATAAAAAGCTAGAAGATTTATTTTGAGGAATGCCAAGGAGCCACATAATAATTCTACGTAGTCTGGTAATATGCAAAGTTGTCTCTGAAGCCCTATCAGTTAACTGTTGGCTTGCGTAGGGATTGAACACCGCCGTTCTTGCCTTATATCTTGTGCCGGAAAGGTATCTTGAAATTGATTTTCTCAAGGATCTGGGCAATCGAGAACTCCGTTTACAAGCTTGTGCTAGAAAATAATATCCTGGATGGAGCGTCTTGATTCAAGGTACTTAGGTTTAGTAGTGAAGAGACCTCACGTAGTGGGGCATACAGATATCTAAACCCAAGGCGCGCCACAAACGAGTCTCGGAAACCTTCTCTGGATTCCCTCGACAGCATCTCTTAGGTACTGCTGATGGGGAGATCACACCACACAATACTCCAAGTATAGTCCGACCAGGGAAACCGTTGATTATATCAATGTATGGGCCAAAGATCAGTTAATTATTTACATAAGCCTGGATTATGTTTCATGTTTAAGCATTGTAATCCACATAACTAAGCACTTAAAGGCTTCAGTTAAGGTTACCAACAATGTTGTACGTAAAGTGTGTGTGAATTATCGAAAATTAGTAAATTTGCTGCTAATCACTGTAGAAGAAATCACTCAAAATCTTCGGTAAGGTATTCAATAATTTTGTACGTCAAGTGTATATAAATTATATAAAAATAGTGCATTAGCTGCTAATCACTGCATTAGGAGTAACTTGAAGTTTTATGTAAGGTATTCAATAATTGTACGTCCAGTGTGTATCAGTTATCGATAATTAATAAATTAGCTGCTAATCGCTGCTGAAGGAATCACTTGAAGTTTCCGGTACAGTATGCAATAATGTTCAACATCAAGTGTGTATGAGTTATCGAAAATTAGTAAATTGGCTGCTAATCGCTGCAGAAGGAATCACTTGAAGTTTCCGGTACAGTATGCAATAATGTTCAACATCAAGTGTGTATGAGTTATCGAAAATTAGTAAATTGGCTGCTAATCGCTGCAGAAGGAATCACTTGAAGTTTCCGGTACAGTATGCAATAATGTTCTACATCAAGTGTGTATGAGTTATCAAAATTAGTAAATTGGCTGCTAATCGCTGCAGAAGGAATCACTTGAAGTTTCCGGTACAGTATGCAATAATGTTCTACATCAAGTGTGTATGAGTTATCAAAAATTATTAAATTGGCTGCTAATCACGGCAGAAGGATCCACGTCTTCAGTTAAGGTAACCCAAATTTGATTTTATTTCTGCTAAAACTACAAATCTTGAAAAACGAATGTAACTAGAGGTCATAACTTAATAGTTTAACGGATCATCGTATTTCGAATTCGACTACACAAATCTGTATATATTAGCTTGACAGTAACATATAGGTAAAGGTTAATTTGATGCTTAATTGTAAGCTAAAAAACCACTGAACATGACTAAACTAACCAATAATATTATTTCTAATAGAAAACAATGTATAAAACATGTATGTCAACAAGACATGAAAACAACATCTACTACTTTCCAATTGACATGCAAGCCTACACTGTAACTGTTAAACTGCATTCTTTTCTTCGCCCAGTACTAGAGAGGCGGGCAGACTCAGTAATGTGTATTGCAGTTAGGAGGAATGTTCCACGGACCAGAAGAAGTGCAATAACGAGAAGATTCTTGGTTAACAAATGCGGCGACTAGAGCTTAAGTACTGTTTTGTGCAGTAGATCTCCTCCCTGACCTTGCAGGCACGTTGCTGTCCCCTCATCACATGTCACATGTACGGAGTGTTACCTCACTTACCGCTGCCACACCCACCACCTGCCGTCCAAGTGGCGATCCTTCCTTCCTGCGACGCATGACAATCGACTCGGAGCGAGAGGACGTACTGGAAACGCCCATGAACTGCGTTTTAACACCTTTATACGCATTTCTCGCCTTATATGGCTTTACTGTTTCTGTTCGAAGGAAGTTAGACTCGCTTTGATTAGATAACATCACAGTCCGAACCTAAGTGAGCATGATGTTTTCAAAATAGACATGGTGTTTATTCAATACAATTAGACCATTTAAAAGTCCCTATCCTTCCCCACTTAAGAAGTCTAGCATTAGAGAGAGCTGAGGCGACGAAGTTTGACTGCGGAATACATAACACTGACATGTAATACGATTTAATACAGACACAACTATTGAAATCTGAGAGTGGCGTTGTCCAGGATGTTCTCAGTTTTTTATAACCACGTATTACTCAATATACGTATCTCGGCTTGAGTTGTCCGTAGTCTAGTTTTTTTTATTACTCAGCTAATCATCAGGGGAAGGGCTAAGGGGGCCGCTCCTCCCCTAACCGTCTAACACAAAAACAAAATCTACTTGTAGTGTCAACTTAATTACGAAATAACATTACAAAATGTATTAACTTTTACAGTTGAGGCTATAGACGTTTAGTTTCCTCCCCATAAGAACAAAGTTAGACCTAATAACGTTTTTTGCCCTTATTTGTGATCGTAGCTTTATGGGAGGTGTCTGATTTTAAAATTTGTTACAAAATGTACGTATACTTTTTTAATATTTACCGACGAGCCACAAAAAGGTTTATGATATTTGTCTTGCATATCGCATAAAAATACAGAAAAAATAAACCAGTTTGGTTGCGCATTTATTACGTTTTTATTTTTAGATATATCCCACAACGCTACGATAAACAATAAGAGCTTTACGCCTGCAATTCTACTGTACCTACATGCAGTTTTACACTGTACGAGGCTTGACATTGTTCTTATGGGAAAACTGAAGGTCATTTTATTACAGCCCATAACCATAAGACCGAGACGAAATCCAGATTGGTTTGGCGATGCGGCGGAGGTGGGCAGGCTCCTCGCGATACTTGGAAACTTATTTAAACTCGTAATTTAGTTTCGTATATTTCATTATTAGTTTAGAATTTCTGTTATTTAAACACGAATAAGAGAGAAATATGAATAAACATATACATATATACAATTTGTTAAATTAAATACACAATTTCTCGAAGTTTAGATTTACATTTTTTAAACACTCTAAGTATTTAATGGTTAATGCTAAAAAGGCGAGATCGATCCAACCCCCCCCCCCCACCAATAATAATGACTTTATGAGGTTGGATACTTCCAAAACTAAAACATAGATGCATGACTGTTTGGAAGTGGCAAACCCACACAGCGAACTCCTATTTTACAGAGGCCCTGATTAAGTTTATATTCGTCCATTGCTTAGCGTTATGCGTATTAAAAATAAATAAAAAAGCTTAAAGCTGAACTGTACAAAGTAGGAAACTTTCAGGTCACGAAATATGAATTCACCACGATGAAATGTAGGAATGAACAGAGTTCAGAGCTTGAAAGAAAACGTTCCAGATGGCAAAACGCTTTATCCCGCCATGACATTCACAACAGCAATATGTTGTCAACCTGTGTCAAAAGAGGTTTACTACGTACGTGTGTTTCACGGTCTGTTTAAATCTTACAATTAAATGGAAATTTGACTCTCCTGACTACATTATTTTGTAATTGACTATCCTTAAAAACATTTTCGTTATGATAGTTGGCGAACAGAATTTTGCAACGAAAATAAACCGCATCATAATTTGGGATTCATTAAGTCGGCAATGGCTGTTTCGAAAGAGTTGTTTTGCTGACCTCGCGAATTCACGTAACGCAACCAATAACGAGGAAGAGACACACTGACCGTGCGTCTCGTTCGGTGAATTTGGTCAATATCCACTTGAGCGTTGCGCAACGAGTTGCGACCTCATTAACCGGTGAACAGTCGGTTGATAGAAAGTGCTGCAACCGGCAATCATCCCAAAACCGAGGTACCCGCTTTCCCCGGCGAGTCACTAATGGGAGGATGATCGCGCCCTAACTGATCACATGCCAGTCTCTCTTGTTCCGATAGCCTTTCATAGGCGAGATTTCAATTTTAAATGATGAGAAAGCTCCTGCAGTAGTGCTCGACGTACACGCTGTCAATCGGTGATGGTGCAATTCTCCAGGTGAGGACTAAAACAGATACTGTCTATTCCTACAATATGATCAACTACAACCGATCTCCAGTAGGGTATTATACCATAAAGGGTAAACTAAGGCGGCGTCGCGTTGGAAGCAATGAATACTTTATGTGCACAAAGGCTGCAAGTTTTATAGCTAACATGATGTCACAAGGGTGATTGGCGAAGAGGGTTTAGCGCTGTGCAATAACTTGGGATTAGGGCGTTCATCACAGCAAGTTGAACATAGGTCCTTGTTTCCTTTTATACACAATAAGCAAAGCTGAAGTGTCGCTTTTAAAGAGGCGAATGTCCGTGGAAAATTTAACAAAATTCTGTATATAGAAGAATTAGCTTTTGTAATTACTTATTCATTTATTGTGCCTTTGTGAAAGCCATTATCCCAATCAGGCAGTACAAAATACGGAAAACGGATGAAGCAAGGTTTTGGATCAATTGATTTTGCTCCTCATTAAAAACTTGAAATCCAAATTTTAAAGGTAGAATCGGTAGTTATATTTTATATATGTGATCAAATCAGATAGTTTTCCTAACTGCATATTAATAGATCACGAGGTTGAAATAGAAGGGTATATAAAGGGTTAAAAATATCAAACAATATTTTTTTCTAAGATTTAATTGTTTTAGTTTGTAACACTAAAAACTAGTTAGTATTAGACACGAACATTAAAGTTAATTCATAGTCAGCCTACCCTGCAAAGACTCGTGTCTGAGATTTACTCTCTTTGAACTGTCATCTGACGCTGAAATAAATATGATTTATGCGTTTGACGGTTGGGTTTAGTTGTATTAAGTTCATAAAAATGTGATCTGAGTAAAAAATTATTATTTAGTATTTTTAACCCTTTTGATACCCCCCCCCATTTCGACCACACCATAACTAACGCAGCTGATAACCGGTTTCTTTCTGCTCCTGTACTGTTATTTTCTAGAGAATCGGTTGAATAATCATACACAAGTGGTTACGGGCTGGCTCGTCTCTTAAAATACGAGTAGTTTCATGATGTTCTGGCAAAGTGTTACTTGCAGGTTCTGTATGTGTGATACTAACGAGAGAATTTAAGAAGACTATTTTGCAAGCCTGTTTCAGTACTTACAGGTAAAAATTAAAAATAAAGGTCGAGGTCGAATTAGATTGACGTTACTTCCCCAGACATCTGCGACGTGGGGTTATTAACCTTTCAGTGAGAGCTAATGTACAATTTTCATGTCAAACCTGACCAATTTAATAAAGTAAATGATAGTTCATGATGATTCCAACTTAATTACGTTTTAAAGGCCTTTAAAAATACCGTATAAGAGCCCTTTTATACGGGGTTCAAATATTAATTTTCGAATTATGGTATATGTGTCTTATATTAACTGAAGTGAGTATAGTTCGTAATAGTAACAGTACGTATATCTGTAAGTCCATTTTAAGTTACATCTCGCCTCTGTTGAGCAACCGATTTCGGTTGTCATATTACGTGTTGATATTTTCACTTTTAAACAGTAATAACGGTATCAAAAATTATTTATGTGTTTGTCGTTCAAATGATAACGAGGACATATTAACAAAGTGCGTCCTTTAGCACCAATACCTCAGAACACAAGGACTTAGGTGCTCAAATTGTCATCTTATGAAACTCTATTGATAAATCTATTTTAGTTCGTGACCAGGCTGCAAAGGTCCAACTGATTCTACACACTGTTTCTCGCCTTTGAGGATAACGCATTTTGAGAAAGAATAAAGATCAAGAAAAGATAAGAATGGTGGATTCTGAAACATGCTTGAATGTGTGTGTCGTCAATCTAAATTTCAAAAGTCCTAAAAATACCTCGGTCCCACGAGAAAGTCAAGGCCAGAGGCTGCGCGATTAATTTATAGTCAGGATGAGTTCCGTGTGGGTGGGCGGGTCACCAGCCAGCGTGACCTTGGACCTGCGACCTTGTGACACTGGCGCGGGCAACGGGACACTAGCAGGCTACACAGCGTGGGCTACCTGCAGGCTGTAGGCGCCGAGCCATCAGCAGCGGTACTTGTAGAGCAAGGACATCGCGTCTGGCACAGCGCCATCTACTGTACTGTGTCTGTCATTGAGATATAAACACAGGATCGAACCGGTGCTGAAGTCTTACCTGTAAACGCTCTCGTCGTAGTAGAGCAGTATCCTGAGTGGTTGGTCCACACTTCGCTTCTTCATCACGTGTGCTGGCTCTATGTGAACCCCATGGACTACCTGCAACACATCATTCCATCAGACACCTCCAACTACTACTACTTCAAGAGCAATTATTGGATCAAGGAGTTTACTGGAGAAGCTATAAATATTACACAAAATGAATATACGTTTTATTTATACACTACGTAAATCGCAACTAAGGCATTAAACCATCTGATTTTATTTTTCACACAATAAATTATATGGAATGATGGAAACGAACGGAATAAATAGTATAGATAGAATAGAAGAACTCAGTTTTTACACTATACTCCCGGTATGAAGTTAAAAAAAATTCTGATCGCTCTATCTCAAAATGGCCAGGTTTCCATTTGCACAAGTTTTGAATTCTTCATGGAGGATTTGATACCTCCAGTTAACAGAATGAAATGGTCCAGGAAACATAAATGGAGTTTTTGATACCTTCAGATACCAGGATGGAATACCCCAGGAAACAAACATAAATGGAGGTTTTGTTACCTTCAGATACCGCGATGAAATGCCCCAGGAAACGTAAGTGGAGATTTTTATTCCTTCCGATACCGGGATGAAATGCCCCAGGAAACATAAGTGGGGGTTTTTGATACCTTCAGGTGCCGGGATGAAATGATGCCTCCAGGAATATAAATGGAGGTTTTGTTACCTTCAGATACCGCGATGAAATGCCCCAGGAAACGTAAGTGGAGATTTTTATTCCTTCCGATACCGGGATGAAATGCCCCAGGAAACATAAGTGGAGGTTTTGATATCTTCCGATACCGGGATGAAATTGCCCCAGGAAACATTAAAACTATTTTCTTAAGGATTGTGTACTCATTCACGACTTTAGTATATTAAGGGCTCGAGTAGGCCTTAATTTGTTATAATTTAAAGTATCACTTTTCCTCCACAATCACATTTGCACAAACCAAACCGAACAAATTATCGTAACGTCTGGACGGAAGATTAGTTCGAACGATTGGATTGTAGGGAAGTAGGGCGCTCATGCAATCACATTGAAAGATTGGGCGACATTGGAACATGTAGACGTCTGCTCTATCTACGTACTTCCTTGAGTTCCTTTGATCCATTTCTCCACTTATTGGTTTATCGCGCGATCTTTCAAGAGCCTCGCGTGAAAACTTGTTTCGTTTCAAAAGTTATGACCTTCACCACCTACACATACCGTAGCTATGGTGGAAAGGGCTGATTCAATGCGAATATTGAGTTGCTTCATTCAGCTTCCGTTTAGTGTAGCGTCTGAAATCTGACAGTATCAATTCTTGACTCGACCAGGGGAACAATTCTCACCAACCCAAGAACAATTCTTTACCAGTGTAACATTTCAGACGCTACACTAAGCAGAAGCTCACTGGAGCTTAACTCAATAAACAACCTAGTTCTCGGTTTTAGTATTTTCCTGTTAACTCTCTTGATGAAAAGTAGCATACACAGACCACAACATCACCCCCCTAATTTCAAATCAAATCAAATGACTTTATTTGTATCATGAAGAGCGATTGTACAATAGGGTTAATTTAGGGCCATAAGGACCTGTCTTACAACTAACCCTAATACAATAATACTTGTTAAGTGAAATAAAACTACTAAATTTAAAATAAAACAAAATTATATAATAAAGGTATCTTCAAGAATTTAATACGAATTCGAAGTACACACACATCCAAACAGTACATTCATACACAAATTCATTAGCACCCCATCCGTTCTCCAAGACCTGCCCCAACTAACCCATAGTCATCGTTTCTAGCAATTAAGCTTTCAGTCAGGCTGCAAACCGGTTTCGACTCCCTACCGACTTAATATGGTTAGGAAGGGAATTCCATGCTCGGCAAGCAGTAACGACAAATAATATATTGGAAGTTGAGGTTCGGTGGCGAGGAATTAGAAGCATCGATGAGGCCATTCTTGTGTCTCTTGCGCTTGTTTCAGAGATCAATTTGAATTTGTCACCCAGATATATAGGCTCTCCAGGGTTAAGACTACAATACACCAATTTCAGAATCTTTAATAATCCTGTATAGGCTAATTTTAGAATAGAATTTGGAATATAAATATGCGTTATATGACTGTCACGTGTTAGATCAAACACAAAACGTAAACAGCCATTTTGGCATCGCTGCAATTTGGTCTCATTTCGATCATGACCAGGTACTACTGGATATTTCAAATCGAAAGGTTGAGTTAAAATATCATAGCATATGAACGGCAGAGAACCTTTTTAACACATTTAATATGTACAGTCAAACTGTTCAATCTTGTTACTTAATTTTACAACAATTCACCATTGAAACGTAAAATTTATCAATGACTTTTCGTTTTAAACCACAGGCTACATAGAAGTAAATAATACTTGCTATCAACTAAATCATTTCAAATTGTATCCACAGCGTCTAGTTAACACGTGCGTCGACTCCATGTGAACCTCAAGGCCTACTTCGACAGAAGTACCGTTCCGCTGGTAACCTCCTACTTCAAAGAGTTACCTGATCAACCTTTTTATAGCCGACCAAAAACACGAAACGGCTGGACCCTTGATATAGGCCATTAGGACTCCCGGAACAGTACTCGGTGTCCCGGTTGTCACCACAATGTGCGAGGCGTTACGCCCAATGTCGCGGTCTGGCTACACCGTGTCGGCTGTTAATAGCTCTATTGTGTTGTTGAGGCTGCTCACACAGACTCCACTCGTCCTCAACCTTCAACTTGAGGACAACAGACCTCTCCCTTCTCGTCTCGTAGTTTCGAACACCCAGTAACTCGGTGCCCCGGTTGTTCACCACAATGTGCGAGGCGTTACGCCCAATGTCGCGGTCTGGCTACACCGTGTCGGCTGTTAATAGCCCTATTGTGTTGTTGAGGCTGCTCACACAGACTCCACTCGTCCTCAACCTTCAACTTGAGGACAACAGACCTCTTCCCTTCTCGTCTCGTAGTTTCGAACACCCAGTAACTCGGTGCCCCGGTTGTCACCACAATGTGCGAGGCGTTACGCCCAATGTCGCGGTCTGGCTACACCGTGTCGGCTGTTAATAGCCCTATTGTGTTGTTGAGGCTGCTCACACAGACTCCACTCGTCCTCAACCTTCAACTTGAGGACAACAGACCTCTCCCTTCTCGTCTCGTAGTTTCGAACACCCAGTAACTCGGTGCCCCGGTTGTCACCACAATGTGCGAGGCGTTACGCCCAATGTCGCGGTCTGGCTACACCGTGTCGGCTGTTAATAGCCCTATTGTGTTGTTGAGGCTGCTCACACAGACTCCACTCGTCCTCAACCTTCAAACTTGAGGACAACAGACCTCTCCCTTCTCGTCTCGTAGTTTCGAACACCCAGTAACTCGGTGCCCCGGTTGTCACCACAATGTGCGAGGCGTTACGCCCAATGTCGCGGTCTGGCTACACCGTGTCGGCTGTTAATAGCCCTATTGTGTTGTTGAGGCTGCTCACACAGACTCCACTCGTCCTCAAACCTTCAACTTGAGGACAACAGACCCTCTCCCTTCTCGTCTCGTAGTTTCGAACACCCAGTAACTCGGTGCCCCGGTTGTCACCACAATGTGCGAGGCGTTACGCCCAATGTCGCGGTTCTGGCTACACCGTGTCGGCTGTTAATAGCCCTATTGTGTTGTTGAGGCTGCTCACACAGACTCTACTCGTCCTCAACCTTCAACTTGAGGACAACAGACCTCTCCCTTCTCGTCTCGTAGTTTCGAACACCCAGTAACTCGGTGCCCCGGTTGTCACCACAATGTGCGAGGCGTTACGCCCAATGTCGCGGTCTGGCTACACCGTGTCGGCTGTTAATAGCCCTATTGTGTTGTTGAGGCTGCTCACACAGACTCCACTCGTCCTCAACCTTCAACTTGAGGACAACAGACCTCTCCCTTCTCGTCTCGTAGTTTCGAACAACCCAGTAACTCGGTGCCCCGGTTGTCACCACAATGTGCGAGGCGTTACGCCCAATGTCGCGGTCTGGCTACACACCGTGTCGGCTGTTAATAGCCCTATTGTGTTGTTGAGGCTGCTCACACAGACTCCACTCGTCCTCAACCTTCAACTTGAGGACAACAGACCTCTCCCTTCTCGTCTCGTAGTTTCGAACACCCAGTAACTCCGGTGCCCCGGTTGTCACCACAATGTGCGAGGCGTTACGCCCAATGTCGCGGTCTGGCTACACCGTGTCGGCTGTTAATAGCCCTATTGTGTTGTTGAAGCTGCTCACACAGACTCCACTCGTCCTCAACCTTCAACTTGAGGACAACAGACCTCTCCCTTCTCGTCTCGTAGTTTCGAACACCAGTAACTCGGTGCCCCGGTTGTCACCACAATGTGCGAGGCGTTACGCCCAATGTCGCGGTCTGGCTACACCGTGTCGGCTGTTAATAGCCCTATTGTGTTGTTGAGGCTGCTCACACAGACTCCACTCGTCCTCAACCTTCAACTTGAGGACAACAGACCTCTCCCTTCTCGTCTCGTAGTTTCGAACACCCAGTAACTCGGTGCCCCGGTTGTCACCACAATGTGCGAGGCGTTACGCCCAATGTCGCGGTCTGGCTACACCGTGTCGGCTGTTAATAGCCCTATTGTGTTGTTGAGGCTGCTCACACAGACTCCACTCGTCCTCAACCTTCAACTTGAGGACAACAGACCTCTCCCTTCTCGTCTCGTAGTTTCGAACACCCAGTAACTCGGTGCCCCGGTTGTCACCACAATGTGCGAGGCGTTACGCCCAATGTCGCGGTCTGGCTACACCGTGTCGGCTGTTTAATAGCCCTATTGTGTTGTTGAGGCTGCTCACACAGACTCCACTCGTCCTCAACCTTCAACTTGAGGGACAACAGACCTCTCCCCTTCTCGTCTCGTAGTTTCGAACACCCAGTAACTCGGTGCCCCGGTTGTCACCACAATGTGCGAGGCGTTACGCCCAATGTCGCGGTCTGGCTACACCGTGTCGGCTGTTAATAGCCCTATTGTGTTGTTGAGGCTGCTCACACAGACTCTACTCGTCCTCAAACCTTCATCTTGAGGACAACAGACCTCTCCCTTCTCGTCTCGTAGTTTCGAACACCCAGTAACTCGGTGCCCCGGTTGTCACCACAATGTGCGAGGCGTTACGCCCAATGTCGCGGTCTGGCTACACCGTGTCGGCTGTTAATAGCCCTATTGTGTTGTTGAGGCTGCTCACACAGACTCCACTCGTCCTCAACCTTCAACTTGAGGACAACAGACCTCTCCCTTCTCGTCTCGTAGTTTCGAACACCCAGTAACTCGGTGCCCCGGTTGTCACCACAATGTGCGAGGCGTTACGCCCAATGTCGCGGTCTGGCTACACCGTGTCGGCTGTTAATAGCCCTATTGTGTTGTTGAGGCTGCTCACACAGACTCTACTCGTCCTCAACCTTCAAACTTGAGGACAACAGACCTCTCCCTTCTCGTCTCGTAGTTTCGAACACCCAGTAACGCGGATTAACAGCCTCGGGACAAATCAAGGAGAAAATCTCAATTTTTCCAATCAATAATGGCAAATGGCCACTTCAACGATGCACCATTGACAGATACTACCGTGGGAATGTGTGCAATCCAAGAATTACGGCATGAAAGTGAGTTGACTATTCAAGTTATGGCCCAGAACGTATTGGCCATAACTGTAATATATTTATTGTTCATAAATTCTGCAACATGGACTGTGTAATATTACGAAATATCCTTGTCTATTTACTTTCAGGACATTTGGAAATAACGATTTGACAATCTATGCCGATCCATGACCATTATCAATCTATTTTCGTCTTATCAGGGTGGCCGTAGGCGAGGCCACACGGTTTCATGAAGATTACAACCCTTACGTGTATTGCATTACACATTAGTAGAGTGTGAAACCAATCCATTTTTACACTAACTCAAATCCAAAATGAGAATATCGTCTCTCATAAGTAAATATGAATTGATTTACTCCTTACAACTTTTAAACTGAGTCTAAATATGCATCCACGAAGGGTTTATATAGTTTTAATTTATTTATTATTACACATAATTTTATTCTCTAGTCTTCTACATAATATCAACTAGTGATGAAAATTTAAATCAGATGTTCTGTTTTTATTATTAGGTTATTTTAATTTATCTTACCTATTACGTTTAATGAATGCCATCAGTTGCTTACACAATTTTCTCTTTGGAATATGTAAGATGTTAGAAATTAGGTTGTGAGGTTTTTCAAAACTGGAGTGCTACAGGGTGGTTGTGAGGTTTTCAAAAGGGAAGTGTTACAGGGTGGTTGTGAGGTTTTCAAAAGGGAAGTGTTACAGGGTGGTTGTGAGGTTTTCAAAAGGGAAGTGTTACAGGGTGGTTGTGAGGTTATCAAATGGGAAGTGTTACAGGGTGGTTGTGAGGTTTTCAAAAGGGAAGTGTTACAGGGTGGTTGTGAGGTTTTCAAAAGGGAAGTGTTACAGGGTGGTTGTGAAGTTTTCAAAAGGGAAGTGTTACAGGGTGGTTTTGAGGTTTTCAAAAGGGAAGTGTTACAGGGTGGTTGTGAGGTTTTCAAAAGGGAAGTGTTACAGGGTGGTTGTGAGGTTTTCAAAAGGGAAGTGTTACAGGGTGGTTGTGAGGTTTTCAAAAGGGAAGTGTTACAGGGTGGTTGGGTTGTTGTAAAACTTCCAAAAGGCGAATGTTACAGATTGGTTGCATTTCTGATAGCCCACTGTACACACCAGTGAATGCGAAACTTTTTAAAGGAAGATGCTGAGTGTCAAGATCAGATCGCTGACCTCGCCTATTATCCTACTTCATATTAAAACAACAACCAACTTCTGAGACAAGAATTTAGTTTAAGGTATCAAATTCTTTTCTAGTCAATAAGACTAAACAGTTGCTCAAATAATTTATGTTTGTTAATATTAACATTTTGTAAAATTCCAATACAAAAATACAGTTCAATATTTAAAAATACTTATATGTACAGATACGGTTTGTGTCACGGTATGGTTTATGTCAAGACACTGTTTGTGTCAAGGTAAGGTTTTTGTCAAGGTGAGTTTTATGTCAAGGTATGGTATGTGTCAAGATACGGTTTGTGACAACGTATGGTTTGTGACAAGGTACAGTTTCTGTCAAAGTAAGGTTTGTGTCAAGGCACAGTTTGTGACAACGAATGGTTTGTGACAAGGTTAAGTTTCTGTCAAAGTAAGGTTTGTGTCAAGGCACAGTTGTGACAACGAATGGTTTGTGACAAGGTAAAGTTTCTGTCAAAGTAAGGTTTGCGTCAAGATACGGTTTGTGACAACGTATGGTTTGTGTCAAGGTACGGTTTGTGTCAAGATAGGTTTGTGTCAAGATACGGTTTGTGTCAAGATACGGTTTGTGTCAAGATACATTTATTTTTATAAACTATCTCAAAAATTTAGTATATGTTCCCATTTGATTGCATATACTCCCGAAACGACCTTTTAATAAGGTATGATTCATGGAGTAAGAAATGCTCAAAAAGAATCCAAAATTAATAATACTTATGTTACGCTATTACATGGAGAGACCCGAGTTCGCCCTAATCACACCAGAGTGCATTGTAGGATTGGGTCATATCTCCGGGTTAACATTGTTACCATTGTACAATACTGGGGCCGGCCTCATTACTGCCATTACCGTACATGCACTCACCTATACGACTAATAAGAACTTACATCCAGTACTGTATACTATGTCTCGGTTAGCTACATTTCTCCAATTTCAATATACACAATTACCGTTTCTTTTATTTAATTAATTTTAATGTTTAATTCAATTAACGTGAATTAAATTATTATCATTAAAACGTGCAAAACGATAATACGTTAATTCGGGTAAATAAATTACCATAAACATGATTTCCGCTATGAAACGAGTTTCGTTTAACTGTTAATGAGAAAATAAATACAAGTGAGCACAGAGACATGTTTTAGAAGCTAATTCTTTTGTTACTGACATCACTGAATAAATAAGGCTTTAACCTTTGCGTAAATATGGCTTGCTTTTATCCTTTTCTGCAGTTCCGTTCAAAAAGGCTTTTTTATTACTTTATTTACAATAAATTCAGCTTATTACAGAGCGTATAAGTTTTATATTAGTCGATTATTTATTTATTTCACTATCTTTAAATTTATGCTGAAAGAAAAAGCAGACACAGAGTTAAGTGCCTACATTACAAGGTTAACATTTTTAATGTACTGTAGTAAAATATTCGAGTTTACGAAAACGTATTTTTTCAACTTACGAAATATGGAAATATACGCGTAGAAATTAATTGTAGTTACCGATATTATTAAGCTGGAAAATTGACGGGGAACGCTGTAACTGACGTACTAAAACAAATCTTGAGATGAAAGCTGAAATGTGCAGAATTGAATATGAGTTTAGTTTTCAGAAGAAGCACTCAAGGAAGCAAGCAAAGTCGTAGATATCCGACTTGTTATCACCGTGAGAGGCTTACCGTTCGTTTCACAGATTACAACTTGTGTAAACCTTGGACTCCATTTCAGTGTTTCACACCCCAGTTTGCCCATTCTCCTTCCATTTATATTCTCACATGTACAGAGTATAGAGTCAAGTGGTGTCATACCGAAGAAATCTAGTTTAGAGAATTGCTAAATATTCCCATTTTGGGTTACCCAGAAAAGATAGCTTTAGTGTAAAGGTATGTCTGCACGTGTGCGTGTGTTAGTTCGTCGTTACGTCCGTGTTTATTGTCAGATGTTTATGCAAAATAGAGTTTGTAATGACAAAAAATAAATGTTCTCTCAAAACAGCTTAGGTGTATTAAGTTAAATTTTCACCATTAATATAACAATGGTTTGAACCCCATTTCAACAAGAATTCTAATTTACATTTCAAATACGCGTAGTAGGCCTATAATTTAAGTAGTAGAACCGTATACTGTGGTAGTATAATTACTGTTAAATATTTTACATGACAGTAATTATTTGAATGGTTAACTATCCACTGTCATTAAAACTAAAAAAAATATGAGAGAATTTTTTATATAATTTATGTATAATAAAAGTTTAAATTTTTTTAGTTGTGTAGGGATGTTAAATTAAGTTTACCTTAACAAGTATTTAAACACAATTCGCTTACGACCAACAGATGACATATATTTGTCTATAAATAAGTATTTTACGCCAAATCACAATAACACTTTTGCAGCTTGTTTGTAAAGCTCCAAACGAACTGCCAGTGCGTGTGTTATTGTGTTCAGCTTCAACCCCCATCAGAACTTATAATTACTGATTTAACTTTGCCAACAGCTTCTTGCAGTAGGTAAACCAAATTTTCTTACTTTTGTTATCATCATACACAGATATTATATAGTACAACTATTCTAGTACCGGGAAATTTATTTCATTATATTTTTATAACTTTTAGCTATGGTCTTTGCTATATTCTATATTTTTAGACATTATAACGAATTATATTAAAACTGTAAAAATAAAATCAAGCTTATCTAGTTTTGAAGAAAGCTACTGAATTAAAATAATAATAATAAGTCTGAAAGAAAACACTTAAGAGGAAATCTGAAACAGAGTGGAACGTTGCCCGAGTGTCAGCCGCACTTGAGTGGGGTTAGAAGCTTTTGTGGGAGAACGGTGCTACCAAAGTGACTTAAACACATTTATAGAAAATACACCTCTGTGGATCTTCAAGGTTATAAACAATATTGTCTAATCTTCTGTGGCATATTTGTATTAAAGATCGAGTGAGGCGATTTTGGAGCAGACTAGCTAATTTTCTGTAGACCAAGAAACATGAAAAATTTCATATGAAAATTCACAATGATATGAACTGGTCTGGCAATTTCCGTCTTATTGGCACAACATTAGAGTTGACAAAACATTAGAGAGAGGCAGTCACAAAGTAGAAGCACACAATTAAGTGATTAGACGAGATGGTCATGATGATCATTAGCGGAAGCAGCGAATTGAAAATATAAACGCACAATTTTAAAATAGCCTTGCCACTTTTTCGTGAGCCATCAGCATTTGGCCTTGGTAAATAAACAGCCGTTACGGAAAAGCTACGGGCGAGGATAAAAAATAATATTTAATGAACAGACTTGATAAAATACTTTGTAAAATAGTATTATATTTGATTAAAGTTTCCCAAAATTACATACTTTATTTTGACGTTAAGAAAGTTACATTGGGAGCTAATAAAACATGATCAATTTGAAATATGAAAACTTGCTAAATGTAGTTTTTTGAGATACCCAATGAAAGATGCTTCTTTATTGGTATGTATAAACGGACAGTAACAAATGGATGATATTTTATTTATGCGAATATAAGAACCGTGTAATTTTAACATCAGTTAGAAATAGTACACAAAATGATATCTCAAATGTAAATAATGTTGACTGAGTTAAGTCTCAATGACGATACTAATTAGTTCAATGTACCTTACTACACAAAAACCGCGACCCGTCTCGCAAACGAGCAGAAATGGGCCAATTATCCATTTATACGACCACTTCTTCACTTCAAACAAAAATTATCATTGTAAAATTCACGTAATGATGTTTTAAAAAGGTAAATTAAAACATTTCATGTAACAAAAGAAATGTTTATAGTTTAAACCCCATGAAAAGGGGGGGGTTTAATACCTTCCAAGTTACTTCTAATTTCTTCCACGATTCTCCTTTATTTCAAACACATTTCCTTAAAAGTTATATTAGTAAAGAAAATAGATTATCTCTGAACCATATATATATAACAATATTGTAATCATAACTTATTTGTATCTAAACCATAGAAGGTTTTAAATGCATCTTTTTACATTGCATAGAAGTTAAACTTCGGCACACAAATGACTCAAGTATGTATATTGTTTCAATATTGTGTTCATGAATAGAGGTTGTATGAATTGACCATGCAGTATAAGACAGCCACTAACGGTTGGTTGGACTGTTGCTCGCGCTGTGCTGAGGAACACACGATTGTTAGGGTTTGCACAAATACTACCATGACAGAGAAAGTAGCCCGTGTAAACTGTCGAAGAGGTCGCTCTGACGACAACAGACAGTCACTACGGTTGGTTGGACTGTTGCTCGCGCTTTGCTGAGGAACACGATTGCTAGGGTTTGCACAAATACGACCATGACAGAGAAAGCAGCCAGTGTAATCCGTCGAAGAGGTCGATCTGACGACAACAGACAGTCACTACGGTTGGTTGGACTGTTGGTAGGACAGGAGTGACGGTACATCTGCCAGAGAGACAAGTAACACAGCCGGAGGAAGCCAGGCCACTAGCGCTGTGCTGAGGAACACGATTGTTAGGGTTGCCCAAATACGACCATGACAGAGAAAGCAGCCAGTGTAATCTCTCGAAGAGGTCGATCTGACGACAACAGACAGTCACTACGGTTGGTTGGACTGTTGGTAGGACAGGAGAGACGGTACATCTGCTAGAGAGACATGTAACACAACAGGGGGAAGCCCGCTTGCCAGCGCTGTGCTGAGGAACACGATTGCTAGGGTTGCCCAAATACGACCATGGCAGAGAAAGCAGCCCGTGTAAACTGTCGAAGAGGTCGCTCTGACGACAACAGACAGTCACTACGGTTGGTTGGACTGTTGGTAGCACAGGAGTGACGGTACATCTGCTAGAGACACATGACACAACAGGGGGAAGCCTGCTTGCCAGCGCTGTGCTGAGGAACACGATTGCTAGGGTTGCCCAAATACGACCATGACCATGACAGAGAAAGCAGCCCGTGTAAACTGTCGAAGAGGTCGCTCTGACGACAACAGACAGTCACTACGGTTGGTTGGACTGTTGGTAGCACAGGAGTGACGGTACATCTGCTAGAGACACATGACACAACAGGGGGAAGCCTGCTTGCCAGCGCTGTGCTGAGGAACACGATTGCTAGGGTTGCCCAAATACGACCATGACAGAGAAAGCAGCCCGTGTAAACTGTCGAAGAGGTCGCTGTGACGACAGACACGATGCACGATGGAAAGGTCGTCCAGTTTTCGAAAGCGTCGTGAGTGGGCAAATGAAACATTAGCCTACGAAGTCATAAAACTGAAGATAACAAACAGGATAGAAAAAAAAATTAGAAAAAGTAGAAGAGAAAGGAGAAAGTGAAGAGATTATTATATATAACCCTAATGACTTGGCGGTACACCAATAGTACACAAATACAAAGGCAGAGAATAAAATGCTGTAAGAAAAGTAATGGCAAAAGTAATGGGCAAGAAAGATGGCAATTTATATATCTTCGATTTGTGCAGGGAATGAAGAAGGATACAATTTCCTCAGCTTGGTACCTTTAGCAGATACACAGCTGTTCTGTACAAATGGTGCACTGGAACTCTGACTGGTCTGCTTGGAACTTCATAGAGTCTGCTTCTTTGAAACTGAGACAGTACGTGAGACGAATATATGTGTTTGCCACTGTCATTCAGACACGCCGCGAATGTGACGAAATAAGGAGACAATCGTCTGTATAAAGGACACATCCCTCAAAGTCGTAAAACAATGATCTGCAAAACTTATCCCATCAGAGCTTTCAGGCAAAGAGATGAACTTGCATTATATCCTACTAGAAAATTGTTAAACCTCGACCCATATTGTTGGTCGCAGAATTATAAGAGATTTCTCAGTTAGAATATATGATAAATACGAATTAACAGAGTAAAAGTTTATAATAAAGTAAATATACTTTTTAAATACTTCAATGATTAAGTGTGGAACAGTTTTTGATTTTTTGAATAGCCAATAACAATATAAAAGAAAAAACTGCATTATTTTTCCCTTTTAAACTAGATACCTTCTAAAAATAAATAAACTAAAAATAAGGGTATAAATGTGTTTTGGAATTTGATTTTTGTGGAAGCAAAATCAAGTTGGCTGCCAATAACTTCGGCTCTTAAGATCCAACATTGCATTTGCAATCCCTAACAAGTTTATTGATAAATTCCTTATGGATAATTAAGTATTTTTACCCACATTACGTTATACGAACGTGTGCATCTTAAGTTTCTTCGTTGACTGTCACTGTTACAGTAAATTATCTGCACTTCATGGTGTTTTACAGCTGTCATGTTTGTCTTCTTGCTACAAAGGTTTTTCTACAATTACACAATTTTTAATACAAAGAGAAAATTGCAACTGATTTTGAATTCAAGTGTGAATGACTTCGTTTAGCCTTGGCAATTATTCTTGCTTATCCTGATTTAGATCTCGAAAAGAAACCCCAGTATTAGAAAAACTGATGCTAGTAATTGCCTTTTTCCGCGTGCATGATCATTTGACTCGGTACTGCCGTCTCGCAGTGAAGAGATCTCAGTGAATGAGAGCTATATCTCTGGTGAGTAAGGTAATCACAGGCTTCACATACTCCGCACCTGGCGTATTACGAGTGGGAAGTACTCCTTTCCTACTCAAGTACTCCTTTCCTACTCAAGTACTTTTACTCATTGTTTCTTTCTACTGGCTCTACGTGCAGGAGAAAATAGTAAGTCAAGAGTAAGATTCACCCTAGTAAAATACAACCCTTCTCTAGTGCTGAACAATAGTGTTTTAAATTTGAGGAAGGAATTATATACAACAAATACAAACAGCTGTTAGAAGCCAAGGCTAGGGCTCGCTGGGAACTACAATTGCGGCATATCATATGGCAGAATTATATGTGACCTTGGGCTGACCACGTTACCTGGCTGATACAGCTGGCATTGTGGCAGCTATGACGCCATCTCAATAACACTTCCTCGAGTAGAGATATCTTATTAGTTTTTAAATTACAAACTGATATTTTATGGTAATTTCTTAAACAGAGGAGGGAGGCTAAAATAATATGAATTAGTAATTTTGTATCTTTGAAAATTAATTTATCATTATTGATTTTATTTATATTTGATTACTAAAATTTAAATTTAAAGGCATAATGTAATTTTTACTCCTTATTGTATTGTAACAAATTTGCATATAATTAAGACATAATTGATTCTAATAAATTTAAATTTATACTTTAAAATTTTCTCTTTTTTTAATAAGTAGTATTTTAGTTTACATCCAGAATACGTGTATAGATACAACATGTTTCCTACCTAGACTCCCGATTAGTGTTATTTTATAATTAAGTGGGTCCATTCTTCGGTCATCCTTAGAACCATCGACTATATTTCAATTCCACTTCCACACCAAAGTTTCTTACATAAATAAATCAGCACTAAATATGAGAACTATCAGCCTAAAAAACATAACAATTTTCAAGTTTTTAGCTAAATGACACTGCATTGGATGTAAACAATTCTGGCTTAATATGAAGTTAGAAAATTATTAATATATAGTTATGTCTTTTTATTGAATTTCAGACACATTTACCCGTTTTATAATAACAGCAAAGCTCGTACGCTCTACGTAAATCATTAATACGAGTAGTTGAGCTGTTACAACATATATACCGGTATATATATATATATATATATATATATATATATATATATATATATATAGAATATAGGTATATAATAACAAAATATTCACGGAATAATTTGTATTATTGATTTAAGAGAAATTTTAATACGACAGACATTTTTTGTTTGCATTACGACCAGTTCTACAGGACGATATTTCTTTCTCCTAACATCGATCGGAAAGTAATTTGAGATACGTTTCAATGACCACGTCAACAGACATTTACATATCAGTTAATAGATACAGAACTCTACTAGTACTTTGTACAGGTCTGTATTTGATTCACCTACAAAAGTTTTCTTCCTCAATTCTTCGTCGCAAAACATTGAAATTAAATTTACAATACACCATAGAAGACCGTCATCCTGAAGTTGCCGGTGCCTTAACCAAACATGATTGGGACGTGAGTGAAGTGGCGGGTGACGGTCGGTCAGCGAGGAAGCCGTGCGTGTCCCCCGGCAGTCAAGGTCGCGAAGATGAGCCTTGGAATCGGCACGACCTGGCAAAGGAGGCGGTGAAGGTCCGATAATCAAGGGAGACCATGTCTGTCCACACAACCAACAATGGTGGGAACATTGCGAATCCTGGTCCACTGTAATGTTTAATGAGAACTGGCAGAAACATACTCTCATCGCTGGAACGTAATAAAAATTAGGATTTGCTTCTAAGAAAACATGAAGTTATAAATAGGGGACATTTTAGGCATAGCAATTGAATGGTAAAGCCTGAGAAACTATAATTTGTCAGATGCCATTGGCTAAGTAATCGGAAAGCCTTACTTTGGTAAAAGATCCTCCGAGTATGTTTTAAAGATGGTACGAAGGTACACCGAAATCCTTAGTAGAGACATAATGAGTTTTACTCTATGTAAAGGTATATTAATTAAAACTATAGGAGTGCAATTGAAAAAAGCAATTCATATAACAATTTTAATATTTATTTTAAGCCCAGTACCATTGAAAACTTCAAAAATTATGATGAAGCCCCATATGGTTGATAACCTTTTCGGCGCTAAGCACACTTCGTGTAGAAAACACTTACAAAACATCAGACATAATTTAACGAAGGATAGTAACAAGTTGTGAATTTTTTAAATAGTTCAGTTTGATATTTCCAGGATATAGGTACCAGGATACTTCCCAACCTCTTCAATCAGAACAACGTCATTATTGACGCTGAAATATAAATTCAACTGCTTACAATCAACACTATCCACCATTCGGAGCGAACAAAAGATCCAAACACTTTGAAAACATTGTAATAAATTCTCATCGAGTACGATTAGACTTGTCCTGGAAGAAATACCACATGCAAAACCATGTGAAGCAGTTTTCACGATAAGTCGCTCCAGGTAACACGTATCTTAAAACCCCATTGCAACAGACTCCACCACAACTGTTACATCCAAAACCCGACCAGTGATGTGACAGTGCAACGTGACTTGAGCCGGTAGATCTGGTGACACGTGCCGAGGGGTGTCCAGGGAACATTCACCCCGCACCCCGACTAATTAATTAGCGGTTAGCACTGCTGCCGCTGAATAGGAACTAACGATGGACACCGCATCTTTAGAAGTGGATACAAACAGAACGCCGCGAGCCTAGCGAGTCACCACCTCCGTTGATGATGGGCTTGGTTTTGTAATTAGTGAGTAATTCAAAGTATACGATCGTCCAAATTTATCATGTGGTTCCTTTCTTTCATCAAGACCTTTAAAATCTGATTGCATAGAAATATCCACACCAAGAACTTCGAATAACTTTGTTTGAAAATATCTTAAAAGTCCATGACTGTAAGTAAGTCCTTGCCTTAGAAAAACATTTCCCATAGAAGTGTTCTGAAATGTGCCTTACTTTTTAGCCTATATGTATAATATTTAGGAGACTGTGAATCACACTTATTCCTTCATGAGAATTTATCTATCGTCTTGGTTTATACATAACTGGCTAATAATGTTCACAGAAATTAAATTGTTTAACTTAAAATGTTACCAGTTTAAACATAGTAGATTTGTGTACAGTAGACATACATTCTGAGAACATTATTATTACACAGATGTAATGTAAGATGTTCACGTTTTAAAGGAAACATTTAGACCAGTGCAAACACTCTTGAATGATTCTTTGTCCATTTATTCTTCAGACATTTTGTTCAAACCGACTACGATAAACCCCCTCAGAATATTCAAACTCTCATCTATTAACCCCCATCGTGACATTTAAACATTGCATAAATATTTAATTTCCCCTTAGTACTATTTAATGAGTGAAATGTAGTCACAGAGTCAATAACTCGTACAAGTTGTTTGTGTGATATAAATTATTTTAAATATTCGTTTCTAATACTCGGCTGGGATATGATTACCGATGAAGCTAATCTACTTAAATACTTTACCATGTGACAGGCGAGCTCAGTAAATTCTTGGCAGAAGTAGAGCAAGTGCATTCATAACAATTAATGCTTCAAGGCTGGCAATAGAAAGAGGATTACGGGGGAAAAAGTTGATTTAGTTGGTCATGGTTGAAATGATCGGAAATTTATGACATGTAAAGTAACGCCATTTATTAATATAAAATTGATGTTCGTGCACATATCCGCAACACCGCACATGCACATATCCGCTTTGTGACCCTAAACGTGGCGTGTGCCCATTTATATACAATCGCTTATAAATTTATGGTTAGGTATAGGATAGGTCAATAGCTATGGCACATTAAAATTGTTTCAGAATAGAGATATAATTGTATAATCACCTATTTTGAGTATTTCTTTTTATAGTATATTAAGAATGGCCCTTTTGAAAAAGTATTTAAGAGTGTTTATTGAAAACATTATTTACTATCAATCAATACAAAACAAATATATTATTCTACCATATCTGAATTATTAAAACATAACAGTAGCCTACTGTATTCATCCCGCTAATAAACCGGCCCCAAGTCCTCTCACCTGAGATTCTAGGATCTAGTGCTCCAGGATTAAGTCCTGCCGAGGATTACAGAGTATTAATTTTAATTAAAAAGGTTACTTGTTTTAATTTAAAGCAAATTAAATGAACAAAATATTTAACCTTAACCTTTTTCTCATTAGAGAATAACAAAGTCCTCCAACGTTAAGTTCTTAAATGTATTATAATTAATACTCTGTTTTATTAAGTTATTGTTTGTGCTGTAAATAATATATGTAAAACAAGAATGTATGTAAACAATGTAATCACATTCGTATATAATACAGTGTAAACTAAAGTTACACTAGATGTTTAATCATACTGTAATGGAAACTTAAATAAGTGATTAACAGTAAATAACAAATAATAACTGAGCGTACAACCTGTACATATTTAAAAACTTCTGTGTACTTCCATCTTCAAACTATTTTCATATTAAACGTGTAATTAACTAATGAGGTTAATTCAACGTGTAGTAAATAAGTAATAATGTCTAACTCGAGATGTCTAATCACTCGTTGGATTTAGGATTCTCCGAGCCACAAATACATATACATGTATATTGAATTTTGAAACAATAATGGGTTATTTTTCATTTGTCACATTTTATTTACTATTTTTGTTATTTTGAATTAAGTGTAAAATTTGTCACGATACTAATTCTTCACTGCCCATATTTTATGGAATACATTCAAATGCCACTAAATAATAGCTATTGTTTGTAAATATAACAATATTTTACAATATATAGAGTTTATTTTTAGTACAAAACCCCAAACAGAGCAATAAAAAATTAAAATAGTTCAATTAAAATACATCACTAGAAAGATTGGACATTTTTATACACATACAGAGGTAGGTACCTTCAGACAATAAATGTTAAAAATAAACTGGGAGGGCCAGTAATGCACTTCCTTAGGTAATTGACGAGGGCGGAGCTTTATTGTGATTGGCTGAACCTTAACCAATCACTGATTAGCATGGCTTCTACATCATATGCTGCCAGTTTTTGGACAATCTGACGCTGTCTTTCTTTGTTGAAGTTGTTTTTCTTCTTGATTATTTCTAAAAATTCTCTGATTATCCTACGATAATAGTAAGGAACTTTTGATCGTACTTTGGTTTTCGAAAATCCTTTTAAAAACTAGTGTAAGTAGTTGCTCTGCCGGGACTCGAACCCGGATCTCTCGCTTACTTGCTGGTTATATTATTGTTATCATGTGATACTAATCTTTGTGAATCAATCCTTACTACTAAATTTAAAATACAAATTGTATACTTTATGTTTCAGTGAACATTTGCTATACTACCAAGAGTATTCGCGCAATAAGCAGAAGATTAAAAATATGCTCATGTTCGAAACCCTTTGTTGTGTAATAAATATCAAAGTTGGCTACCGATAATGTGTCGAGGGCGCGTGAAACGCTGCCGAGGGAATACCAATAACCGTTACTCTCTCCTGTGACACGGTTGGCACGGTCCACATGGCCATTGTTACTCAACTGTCACCGTGTCTTGGGAAACCGTTAAAAAACTGCAACACTTGTCACCCAATGATATTTCCAGTAACAACACGAAACGTTATTTCAGTCAGTTCCGAGTAGAGGAGACAACAATACACTGAACACACTCCCGAGAAAGGACGTTTCCGAACAAGACGACATTTATAAAAGGTTCCCTATAAGGCGAGAGAAAGTAAACATGCTAGTTAACTTCCTACTAGTATTAATTGGCCTTGCCATCTAATTAGAGAAGCACATAATTATATTAACAAGAAATTCTTCTCCATAGAGACCTAACTATTACCTGACGTAAAATTAATTCCTGACGAGTATTCATATTAAACCGATCTGTTTAGTACTTTCCAAACGAATCCTCACAACATGAAGACTGTATTTTTATGGGCACAAGAACTAGTTCCCATTCCTATATAACATTACACCCATTATTTCCACAGTACGTTTAAATTGTTGACTGACGACGCGACGTATAATAAAAGGGTGAAGGGAAAGACATTGTTAAAAGATTACGCAACACAAAATTAAGCTAAGCGGAATGCGACATTGTAACGTGTTTCAAACAAGAGCCAAGAGTGCAGAGATAGCATGGATCTAGATCCTCTTTGATATAAAGTTTTAATTAAATGTCAACAGGTCAAATGGCCTCTGTGCATCATCCGTGAATAAATTACATCTAGACACGGAATTTCGGTCATATTTACAACATAATCTGCTTGTTAGCTTTATTATTTAAATAACCCAACGTCAATATCAGAATAGATTGGCTCATTAAATGTCATATAAATATTGAATATAATTAAAATTCGGCGATATGTTACACATTATTAATAGTCAGCCATTTATAACCCCTGGAAACTATAATCTGGTTTTATTGCATTTGTTTGACGTATTTTATTATAGCCTCTGGCGTTTGTCGGGATTGATAGTGTGGTATTTTACCAAGGGGATGATTTATAACTTATATTAATGGTTTACTAATGGTAATTTAAAAACTCGTATCGCATATTATATTTAAATTTTTACGATTCAATTACTTTGTATTTGGCCTTTTCTGTCCCATATGTGTTTGGTGAGTTAAACACAACATATGTGTAGTGTAATGGTAGCGTACTCACCCGGCAAGTGAGAGATCCTGGTTCGAATTCAAGTCCCGTCGGAGGAAGTATTTTTATGATTGAACGTTTATTGAATATATATAAGTTTTTGATCTCTCCAGGAGGTATGGCAAACATTTTAAGTACGAAATTCAGGAAACCGTATATTAAGTCTTACATAAAAACACATACATTTCATATTTTTTACTAAATAATTAAAAAAAATCTTTCCACTTTCGTTTCTTACTAGAAGAAAAATTACTGGAAGTAGCAATAAGTTGTTCTTCAAGAAGTTTTAAATTCAAAATATCGTATTAAAAAATAAAACCAATTGTGTTGTAACAAATATATAACACGCAGAGAAACAAATACAAGGCTTCAAAAATATACATAACAATATGAAAATGAAAAAGAAATCTCTGTCAATTGCTGGTGACGTAAAAACCACAACAGACTGGGAAGATGGAGGGAGCTTTCATAGAATCCAAACAAAATAAACAGGGCATTCACGCTTGAAACCCGTAAAACCTTGGTTTGTATAAACTCTGGTAATTCCTACAAACTGTACCACTTAACAAACACACCCTTACGACAACAATACAATTAAAAAAATATAAATTTCTAGATTCTAATCGGTTTAAACAGTGTGTTACCACTCCGCACTACGTAAACAAAATTAAATCAATCAGTTTATTTGTTAAAGACCAGTGTTTTTTTGAAAAATATAATAACTAAGTTTTCTTAATACAATGTATATACAATAGATGAGACATGAAGTTTAAAGTAATTAGATCATAAAAACAACATAACGTATTATGCCTATATTGTGGTCAGTTCTACCAATTAATGTAATATATATAGGCTAAACCGTATGCAGAGTCATGGTTTAAAGAATTATATATTATGCGGAAAAGTAATAAACATTTTTCCGTTTCATTTTTTGCGGCAATGTTTTAAATCTGGCTAAAATCAGGAATTGGATTCCTGTTCAGGGTTGCTACAGGAGTCCAATAATGAAATTCCCTGACTTTTCCCTGATTTCCGACCAAATTTTTCATTTTTTCCCTGACTTTTTTCGACGCAATCCCCAGGGTTTTTGGCAATTAATGGGTGGAAAAAAAAGCGGTGTTGAGGCTAACAGGGTGGCAAATATAAAAAAGCAAAAAATAAAGTGAACACAGTTTAAAACGTACAAAAAGATTGCCTTAAATGATCTGATTAAATGATCGCGGCGGCAGTAAGTTTATTTGTGTAAAGGGATTTTATATTTTTCCCTGACCTACGTCGAAATTCCCTGACTTTTCCCTGACTTGAGACCGGATTCCCTGACTTTTCCCTGATTTCCAGTCCTGTTTTTTTTTCCCTGACTTTTTCCCTGACTTCCCTGATTTCCCTGACCTGTAGCATCCCTGCTGTTTCAAAAACTTAAGTATTAAAGTTACATAATGTAGTTTAAAATTATTTTAAAGTTATAAATAGTAAAAATATAATGAAAAACATGTACAATATACACAGGATTTTAAGAAAGACTTGTCTGTCGGTTCTTTAATAATAATCATCCTACATAACACCGCTGTAGAAACCACAGGGTCTTAAAATCACTTATTCAATAATTTTTCGACTTAAAAGTGTAATAGGTTACACAACGAATATCTTATATGACCACGGATAGAGAATACTGAGATCGGCTCTAGATCAAGTAGATAAACCAAAGATTGCAGACCTTTCTACAAACAATATAAAATTGTATCAGTAATATTGAATTCTTTACTGTTTAATTGTACTATTAATATTGAATTTCCTTCTGTTTAACTGTATCAGTAATATTGAATACTCTGCTGATAATTGTAACAGTAATATTGAAATCTCTGCTGTTTAATTGTATCAGTAATATTGAATACCCTGCTGATAATTGTAACAGGAAATTTGAAATCTCTGCTGTTTAATTGTATCAGTAATATTGAATTCCCTGCTGATAATTGTAACAGTAATATTGAAATCTCTGCTGTTTAATTGTATCAGTAATATTGAATTCATTACTGTTTAATTGTAACAGTAATATTGAAATCTCTGCTGTTTAATTGTATCAGTAATATTGAATTCATTACTGTTTAATTTGTACTAGTAATATTGAAATCTCTGCTGTTTAATTGTATCAGTAATATTGAAATCCCTGCTGTAAAGACTTATAATTGCGTTACATAACACCCCGGTGATTAACAGTTTTCCACTGCGAATCTTCAGTGTCGTAACAAAGATACTTAGGGACGAAACGTAAACAACATCTGCTGAGCTCAACCTTTCTGAGAGTACAATAACTGTCAAATGCGATTCTTACAGCGAGCCATTACTTGTAACAACTGCGCTGATACAACCGCCATTGTCATTTTCTAACTTTATAACTCGATAAAGATCCTTTCTACCTTTATTGCTATTATGTGTTCACGCATTCAAAGAGTCAAGATATATTTTAAATGATCGGTAAACACTAATTCCATGCGTCACAGATCGTATTCTAAGTAGTTCTAAACTGAACATGTCGGTTGAGTATGTTTTGCATCATTGATAAGAACTTAACAAATAAAATAAGCGACGAGTTCAAATTGAATATAATATTATTAACGCTAAAACATGGAATAATTACGTTTCCAAGGAAACGTTATACTAACCCTAACAATAAGATCTAATCTATAGATCGAGCGATAGATTCTGTGTCAGCGCATGTTTAAATCTTTAAAGAATTTTTCTTATCAGTGTTGTTCACATTGTACTGTATCGATCCTCTCCTTTTGTTAAGGATCCGACAGGTGCCTGTCCTTCTGCGCGATAAATCTGGATTGAAAGGTCTTTGACACTCGATAGGCCTACTTAGTACAAAGGTTTCTCATGGCCCAAGGCAGAGAACACGGTTTATTTTGGATAAAAATGTAAAAACTGCAAGTTTCAAAATTTTTTATTGATTTATGGGTAACATTGATGACTGCGAGAAAGTCCAGAATAAACAAATTTGGAAAAACCCGAGTAACTGTGAAAATTAATAATGACTATTTAATTCAATCAATAAATTTGATGAAGTTGCATTATTTGTAAACTTCATTAACGATAAACATACATTTTATAACGATACAATTTATAATGATAAACAGTTTAATTCGGCCTCTTCAGTTTCGTGAACAAGAAAGTCACAGGGGGCCAGATCTGGGGTATACAGTAGCTGTTTGTTTTGGCCATAACATCATACACAAGTAACAATGTGTGAGCAGGGGCGTTATTGTGGTGAAGAAGCCAATTTTTGTTCTTCCACAAATCCGGGCGTTTCTGACGAATTGCTTCCCGCAAATCGGGCACAATTTACACATAATATACCTTATTGACAGTTCTACCCTGTGGTAAGAACTCATGATGCACCACGCCCCTGAAATCGAAAAGGAAACTGTAAGCTAATCTTTCACATTCAACCTAACTTGGCGCGCTTTTTCGGTCTTGGCTCGTGCGGAAGCTTCCATCGGGATAATTGAGCTTTGGTTTCTACGTCGAAACCATAAACCCTATGATTCGTCACTGTTATGACCGTCTGAAGAAAATTTTGGTCATCGCGGGCAGAGTCCGACAGCTCACTAGGAATGGTATTGCGCTTCTGTTTTTGGTTGAAATTTGAGCTATTTTGGTACGAAGTTACCAAATCATTGGTAAAAATTGAATGGCACGAGGCATTCAATATGTTAAGATCCTCTGAAACTTCTCTAACAGTGATTCGATGATTGGCCAATATTATTTTCTTCACTTCATCAAGGTTTTCGTCTGTTCTTGACGTGCTCGGGCAACCGGCACGCTGTTCCTAGTTCACATCTTCTCGGCCCTCTGAGGAACGTTTTGTACCACCGATAAACGTTGCTTCGGTCCGAGGTAGCTTCTCCATAACGCACAATCAACATTCAGAATGCGTCCGCGAACTTAATTTCGTTTTTAACACAAAATTTGATACAGATTCTTTGGTCCATTTTTTCGAATAGGCAGAAATCGAAGTTGAACCACTAGACCTGCATGTAAATCAGCTGTCAACAATGAACTGAACATTAAAAATTGCCGAACTTATTGGCATACGTCAGAAACATGTGTGTCAACATAATCCACAAAAAATACAAAAACGAATATACATAACCTGCGGAAATTAAAAAGTCACGATATTTGTTGAACAGATGTCGTATTCTACTGAATATTCGTGTTTTACCCCGGTATATACAGACGGGTGGGTGGACAGACAAACACGATTGTTTTTACTGAGCAACTCCGTGATTTTGTTACAGATTAATTAACTACAAGAATTGAATTTGCAATCTTGTCGACTTACAAGACCCTTTACAGGGCATTTACATATCCATTTATTCTAAAACGAGGCGTTCACTCACCAAAAATATGCGAGTAAGCAAAGGGATATAACCAACACAACGCATGTTATCAACATGTCTTATACGAGTTTACAAACATTCATAAGAAAATAACAAACATGTGCATCAATCATTGAAGTACGTCCGACAAAATAATTATAGTTCGTAAACCATTTGTACTAAATTCCATAATTATATGCACATTTTTGAAATCGACAAATAATAAAGGGATACAAGTATTGAAATTATTAGTCCAGGATTATAAAACAAAGACATAACACTAGTACTTCTAATTACATTAATTAACAATACTAACATTAAAGATAGCCACTTAACAATATTAAAATAATATAATTGGCACATATCCGCAGAGTTCTCCATTACGACTTTGTAGTGCCAGTACGTAATTAGTATCGTGTGAGCTCACTCAACCCTGCCTGTGAGACTCACCTACAAGTTAAATTACACCCACAGTTTCTAATGGCAGAAATAAGTTTGTGGAAATGTTCCTCAAATGCCTTTGAACAGCATAGTTTACAGAACAATGACAAGAACTACACACTTTGGTTGAGGCATGTAGCAGTCACTCAAACTGGGTTTATAGCGTCGATCTTACACTTGGAGTTTTGCTCTTGACCTTGTACAATCAACAGCACCTGCTACAATCATCGTGACAGAGGAAGAGGGCGAATAGATCATAATATGAGCACATATACTTCTGTCGGTCGCAACTAGAATAATTCCAACCGTTTTAAAACACCCATACAATTCTCACAAGAACGTATGTCGCCTTAAAGGTTATTTCTATAGTTTGTTCTCCGTATCGAATATTACAAAATAAAATACTGACCAACTCATATCTTCCTGGACCTCAGATTTATTTTTGAGTTACGAGATAATGGCAAAAATTTAGCTATCAACAACAGGAATATATAATTATTGCTCTTAATTAAAAGTTAATTGATAGCATGTGCTTACTGTTAAATATTTAGCTACGACAAGGAAAACGATGATTAAGTGCGAATTAAGTCATTAAAGGCGAATTTTTTTGTTGTATTCTAGCGCTGTAAAGCCGATTGTATTCATAGACTAAGGCATTTATTAAAATATAGGTAAATCATTTCGGTAGCTAAATAATATACTACTGACGATAAATCACCATTGACGGATAATTTTTGAGTATTGATGGCTAAATAATTGACCACTAATGGCTAAATTATTGACCATTGCTTACTAAATAATTGACGATTAACTTATTAGCCACTGGTGGCTGAATTATGGAGCACTGACTATTCAATTATTCACCACTGATGGCTAAATTATTGACTATTGGAGGCTAATAATTGACGATCAAATTGCAACCATTGATTACTAAATTATTATGTAAATGTGGTAAACACATTAAGACGAATATGAAATATGCAAGGCGTAATAAAAATGCAAAAGATAATATTTTAAATGAAGAATTACATTTTCATTCCAATATAATCTTTAATCCCATCCTCAGTCGGGGTCAACCTGGATCAGCTGTTCCTACTATTACTACTGATAACGCCGTGTGCTGAGCAAGGAGTGGGGTTACGTAACTTGCAAACTGTTCATGTCGCGTATTGTATCTTGTATATGTATGCCTACAAACCTTTAATGCGTTTTTGCAAAATAAGTGTTTTTTTGTTCTTGTTGTGTAATATGTCTATAATACGGTATGATTTTAACAACAAAAACGAAGCCATTGGGTAAATCATATTTTATCCTGTATATGATGATGGAATGATTTCAAAAACATGTAACTTCAGACAACACCTCGAGGTTGTTTCTAAATTTTACAAAGGCAAGATAACCTAGGTCATTGTCAAGTTACGAAGCACTGATTATTCAATTACTCACCATTGATAGCTAAATTATTGACCATTTGTGGCTAAATAGATTATTGACCATTGAGCGCAACATTATTGGGCAGTGATGGCTAAACTATTGATCATTGTTGGCTAAATAATTAACTGCTAATGATTGAATAAAAATGAAATGAAATGAAATATGCCTTTATTTAAGAGGCGGAGTTAGGGCTATTTAGCCCTCTCTACCACTCAACCTCACCAATTCTAACCACTAACCAACCAATTGAGCGTTGAACATTTCCAGTGAACAATATCGAGTAAAAAGTTGTTGGCTAAAATGTTAAAAATAATATATAAAGGGTTAATTTGATATCCCCAGTGGACTTACTCATGAGATCATATTTTATTCTTAAATTTAAACATCAGACGCGATTTATTTGCATATAATACGGAGCGTTTGAATTATACGTGATTTTATTTTATGTCGTAATGCAAAATCATTACGTCAATAATACGCATTAATGTGAACAGATATTTTAAAAACTACCACCACCAATAGAAGCACTGTTAAGGGCGAGAAACGAATTTACTGTAAAAAAATTGACTAACGATTTTTATTGTTTATTACTGAGCAAAAACAAACATACGATAGAAAAGAAGCTTAGTCACGAGTAATATGAAAACACTGAAATCACGTCTTGCTCATCTGCCATCTCCAGGAAGGCTCAAGTAACAACGTCACGTCCATGAACTCCGACCTCCCGATAATCATCGTAGGTGGAGGTGCCCAGACCTCGGGAGTCGTCTCCAAACATCGGTCCCATGATGTCACAGTTGTCTTCATTATTTTTATTTTAACCACTAGGTAATTTTGGGGGTTTCCCGTACCTCAAGGTTACGCAGACTGAAAGAGGAGGCTCAGAAGTTTATAAAACTTTTAATACTTTTAAACCGTTACGTAACATTATGATTGCACATGTTTTGCTCCTAACTGAAACTCCAAACTAATTTTGACCGTCCCATATAATATATTGTAAGGAATTTAATATTCTGCTCCTTTTTCTTCTTCTCCTCGATACATCACCAACCTTAACAGACGCGATGTTTATGACCCATTGTATTGTAATACACAAACGCAGAGAGACGGTGAAAAGTGACCCTGTTGTTTACCTGTAGCTTAACCTCCTAGGTCACAGCGATATATTTTAGTTCAGCCATTGTATTCACTTATATCCAGTAATTTTATAGATGTTATGTCATTCATTTCCATTAGTACATACAATGATAATTACATATAAGTTAAGTTAGCAATCCGTACACAAGTTTTTGTCTTGATCTTTGTCGGCAGTTTTCTTGTTCTACACTAAATAGATACATTCGTATGAATGCATGTATTTTAATCCGGTACATATAGACAAACCCGTGTTTTATAAATAAATCCGTGAATTCCTTACAGATTAAAACTACAAGAATTTAATTAGAAATCATGTCATTAGAAACTTACAATTTGCAATAGGTCAACATCACGCCAACTATATACAGAATGTGACATCATACATCACACGAAGAAATATAATTTATCTTCAGTTTTAAATAATACTTAAATCACACAGCTGATACTGAATCTTTCTGTTAAAAATGTGAAAATACTCCATTATATATTATTTAATCTAAGGTTAACGTTCGTTTCAAAAATTAAAGACCTGATGATTTCGTTATTTATTTGCTCTAAGCGTACACATCCCTTGATTGCATACATTATTTTGAACAATAAATTACCAATGAAAACCTCTTGGACTTGAAAACACAATTTATTAAATAGTCGATAAATTCTCCGATGTATGAACAAAAATGTAAAACTGGTAAAATTTGATACCAGTTTGATGGGCAGAGACCTTCGTATTTTTGATAAAAAATAGGGATATATAAAACATAAAAAAACAAAAATAATAGCTTCTTATTTTACACTCTCTGATGCCAGGTTATTACAACTGAATTTACTATTCTAAAGAAAGGAATCAAATGGCCTTTTACACGACTCGACGTTAACAAGCTAATACTTTCAATTTACATCCATTCAATATATATGGAGTTCATTGAACTGAATTTATTCCAATCATTAGTCTTTTAAATTTTGTCTTATTTTCAGTAATAAAAATTTAATTATATTTATTGATTTATGTTAAATACGCATTGGTTACTTATTTCGGATTTTGCAGATCAATCGTGAGATGCTACGCCCATTAAAAATCGATTAACAATTTAATAATATATTATTGATTTATTGTTGAGATTTTAGAAAAGTTTCATAATAATCTGGGGGATATAGTCACCCTTATAGCAGAATTTCCACGATTTTACAGACCATGATCCCCAGAACCAAAAACTACCATAATTCAAAAAGTTATTTACAGTGCTTGTATATATATGTGTGTGGAATTAGACATAACAATGCATAACAATGGCTTGTGAACACAATAGGAACAGTAACTCTTAACTAAATTTTGAGAAGACATAATCCTTATACATGGATTGTATAAGGTCATAAGTCAGTATAAAAAGATTAAAGATGGTGGTAATTACATTCATACCAAATTTTTAGTACAATTTAAAGAAACCTTTTTCAATTTCTCTTAAGGTTTCAATTGCATGACCGTTCAAAGTTGGGAAACGACATGATTGTGTCACTGATAAGATATCGTATAGCAAATGAGTCACGTGTTTGAGAATTATAAATTTATTTACACGAATACAAATAAAAAATTACGTTTTTAATATCCGTTATGGTTTCATGACAACAGCCGTGCGAAATTTTGAGAAGTAAAAGATATTATTGAATAATTACGAGTAAATATGTAATTTATAATTTATTAACCAAATCATGCAATGTAAACTAGTGTGCGGTTGTATAGACCTGGTTATCTACTCACAAAAGTATTTTAAAGGCATATAGGTGATTTTTAAAAATTGTACGAGTCTATTACTTTTTGAGCATTAGAACCGTTATACCAACAGTGCTGTAAAAATAAATATCATTACATTATAACGCATACTCAGTTTGATATTCGAGATGGCGACCGCTGGTGAAATAAACCTCTTTTCCGACTGACAAGAAATATGTTTACACGCAGAGCCAAATTGATTAAGGTGTGAACTGATCTATTTCAAAAAGAAGGATTAACGAAACGTTACTATGCGCTTATACCTCACAGGCAATTATAGGCAGGAAGAGCGAGGATGATGAAGCTGTGGCCGTAGGCTTCAGCGAGGGACGACTATACATCTCATGCTGAGCTTGCCTTTGAATACAATGGCTAGTAAACTGTAAAGTGGTATGACAAGCGATCAGTCACAATGTTCAACAGCGATATAACATAACACCTCGGCCGAGCCTGTCACGCTTGATGTACGACTCAGTTACACCGTCAACAATCACTGATGTTTAGCCAATCCTACTGTAAGTAAACTGTAGTGCTGTATGACAGGCTATCAGTCACAATGTTCAACAACGATATAACATAACACCTCGGCCGAGCCTGTCACGCTTGATGTACGACTCAGTTACACCGTCAACAATCACTGATGTTTAGCCAATCCTACTGTAAGTAAACTGTGGAGCTGTATGACAGGCTATCAGTCACAATGTTCAACAACGATATAAACATAACACCTCGGCCGAGCCTGTCACGCTTGATATACGACTCAGTTACACCGTCAACAATCACTGATGTTTAGCCAATCCTACTGTAAGTAAACTGTAGTGCTGTATGACAGGCTATCAGTCACAATGTTCAACAACGATATAACATAACACCTCGGCCGAGCCTGTCACGCTTGATGTACGACTCAGTTACAACGTTATCAATCACTGATGTTTAGCCAATCTCACTGTAAGTAAACTGTGGAGCTGTATGACAGGCTATCAGTCACAATGTTCAACAACGATATACGGTAACATAACACCTCGGCCGAGCCTGTCACGCTTGATGTACGACTCAGTTACACCGTCAACAATCACTGATGTTTAGCCAATCCTACTGTAAGTAAACTGTAGTGCTGTATGACAGGCTATCAGTCACAATGTTCAACAACGATATAACATAACACCTCGGCCGAGCCTGTCACGCTTGATGTACGACTCAGTTACAACGTTATCAATCACTGATGTTTAGCCAATCTCACTGTAAGTAAACTGTGGAGCTGTATGACAGGCTATCAGTCACAATGTTCAACAACGATATAACATAACACCTCGGCCGAGCCTGTCACGCTTGATGTACGACTCAGTTACACCGTCAACAATCACTGATGTTTAGCCAATCTCACTGTATGTAAACTGTAGTGCTGTATGACAGGCTGTCAGTCACAATGTTCAACAACGATATAACATAACACCTCGGCCGAGCCTGTCACGCTTGATGTACGACTCAGTTACAACGTCATCAATCACTGATGTTTAGCCAATCTCACTGTAAGTAAACTGTAGTGCTGTATGACAGGCTATCAGTCACAATGTTCAACAACGATATAACATAACACCTCGGCCGAGCCTGTCACGCTTGATGTACGACTCTGTTACAACGTTAACAATCACTGATGTTTAGTCAATCCCACTGTAAGTAAACTGTAGTGCTGTATGACAGGCTATCAGTCACAATGTTCAACAGCGATATAATATAACACCTCAGCCGAGCCTGTCACGCTTGATGTACGACTCAGTTACACCGTTAACAATCACTGATGTTTAGCCAATACCACAGTAAGTAAACTGTGGTTAAAACTAACTAAAGTAGTTAAATCGTTTGCCTCCTCAAAGTACTAATCATAGTATCTTCAAACGTAAATAGAAAACAATATAATAATCACACAAACGTAACATTTACAAAAGATTAGTTCATATTAATAATTACGTACCTTAATTACTTCTTACAATTAACTGCTACCGATATAAACTTATTTAGAAAGCTAGAAATGATAATATAAAGTGTATAATTAGAAAACGTAGTAATATAGTATTATTAAAAAAATTAAATACATTTACAACAATTTTTCATGTATAATTTTTAGCCTTTTTATTAAGTTTTCAGCGTTTTAAAAATTGATAATTTAAATTCTCACTGTATTTTTTTAAACGTAATATATATTTGAAAATTTGACATGTAATAACTTCTTGTGTTATTTTGAAACTAAAATATGTTGAAAGGAAATAAAACAGAAATGTTGTCGATAAAAATATTAATTATGCCTAATGTAATGCTTTTTAATTGGATTAAAATGGAAAATTCTGCCATTGAATCTCATACAATAATATCTAGAAATACGAAACGAGTTAATTCAAGATAAAGTATGAATTATACATGCATTCTTAGAAACGACACTCTCATGTCAATATAAATAGAAAATTATAACAAATTCTTGTTAAAAGAAAACAACGAATATATATTTTAATATTTTTTTAAATAATATTTTAATAATAAATTATCAACTGTGCTATCCAATTTAGTTAGAAAGTACTATATAATAAGGTGTTAGTTAATAAAGCATAAGGAAAGCGTAGTAATGTAAATTACTTTTGTAGATAAATTCTTAGAATACAATGGAGTCCAACAAAAACATTTCAACGTGTTTTACATAAGACCCTCGAGGTCTTAAAGATACAGTGCGGTATTACAACGCTGGACATTTAAGAACAGATGCGACCTCATCTGACCTTTCCGTCTAAAACTGATGTCATAATATATTGTTGCTGTCTGTATTTATTATGACCTATGAAACATGAAACAGAATACCGGGTGTTCCACGAAGAGGTTTAAACTTTTGATTTTATATTACTTGCCCATTTATGTACTGAACATTTTCAACTATACACAATTCGTTAAAAGGGTTTTAAAAATATTCTGTAAAAATTTCAGCTCTCTGGCAATTGCCAGTTGGTGTAACAAAATGTGACATTTTGAAAAACTATACTTTTAAAAATAGTATTATTTTTGGTTTTGTAAAATTAGTTATTGTAATATGCTAGAGAAATAAAACATTTAAATAAATAAATTAGAACATAATCTAATAAACCCTATAATTACAGTCCACAACTATTCGAACTGTAATCCATCCACAGCGAAACAATGATAACAGCGCTTAAAAAATGAATCGTAAGCTCTTATAAAGAAATTCTATCTACGGTATCCTGAGAAGTTCATCTTCAATCGATACCGTCTTCTTGTTTTAATTCCTCATCATTATTAAAGCTACAAGTATAAAATTGTTCCTTTAAGTAACCCCATAGAAATAAATCACACAGATAATTCTGAAGATTGTGGTGACCAATTTAAAAAAATCTCTTCTACGACCAATTCAACGGCCATGGAGGTTGTCATTTAGTAATCGCTTGACAGGACTTGCGAAATGAGGAGGAGCACCATCTTTTTTGGAAGATTGCTTGATCCATTTCTGGAACCGTAAATGAGTCGACTTGTTCAACAATGGATGTTATTAAACAGCTGTTCTTTAAAACTGTAACGCAGTAACCAAATCAGGTAATTCAAGAATTTTTTATAGGAAGAAAATAATAAAATTTTTAATATGTCTCCATTTTGTTTCTACAATTGTTACGGACCTTTAATTTTCATTTACACGACTTTATTATTTGTGTACAGTTTGAAAACGTTTAGCGCATAAATGGGCAAGTAATATAAAATCAAACGTATAAACATCTTCGTGGGACACTTTGTATATAAACACATACAAACTAACTACATTCAGAAATCTCCTACACTCCTACTAAACGAAAGTCTGTTTAAACTACTGTCCAATAACTACCTAGCTGTAATACATGTGGTTATCTACACCAATGTAACAATGGTGGGAAGAGGTGATTCAATATGAATATTGAGTTCAGCTCCAGTTTACCTTCCTCTTGAGCAGCATATGAAATCTGGAATCGTGTTCGTCTGAATAGATCCTGAGATTTCGGAAATGAAGAAGCTTAAAATGAACGTTTTACATCGTTACGTCATCAGAGACACTTGATGACGTAACGATGTAATTTAGAACGACGTAGACTACAAAATATAATTGTAATCTAGGTGAAGATGTATTCTAATTGTCTCATTAGGAATACAATTAATTGATGACTTCAGGTGACAGGTGATGAGATGAACATGACTCCAGATTACACGAGTCAAGTCTGTGACACATGTAGTTGAATGTTGCAACAAAATAGAGGTAAATTGTGTGGAAGGTTTAGTTGTTACGACCTTGCACATATTTGCAATGTGCAATTCTGACTGAACTTGAATTGAATTGCAATGGGATTGGGTCCTGTGCATAGTAGTATTAACTGGTAACATGGTATGCAATTTGGTAATTGCTGACAGTACATTGGTAATGACTACCGTATCAGGATTTCAGTCAGTGGTCATTACAGTAGCACATCACGTAACTTGATATTTGATGAAATATCCTGTCATCAAACGTGGTGATAACCGTGTTGATTTCACTGATTAATCAGTGTGGTCTTACGCAATACAACGCAAGCTGTGAACACGATACGATAACTACCGCAAGATTTAGTAGATCCAAGCTAAACTTTGCACAGACAATATTTAAAAATAGCTTGAATAAGTTCGCTAGCCAGACTTAAATAATAAAAGATTACAATATGGCGGCATTTCGCTAATTTAAAAAAAATATCAGGTAATTATAAAAAAGTTTTATTTATGCCTACTTTCGTTATCTCTTAAGGTTTTCAAGATGGCGGAAGTACAAATGGAAAAGGAATGGTTATATCTAAATTATTTTTGTATCTCAGAGCAAATAAAAGTGTTTAAGAATTATCAGGTCACTTTGCAATAGTGTTTGTTTCTACGTTTATTTTTTATACCTCGTAAGGCTTTTCAGGACAGCGGCCTTACAAAGTTTTGTAACATTTGGGAAAACAAAGATGAACATAATATTATCCGTAATGTTAGCCAATTCAAATGAAACTAAGATACTAAGACAGTATTTACACATTGGCTGAATAAGTTCGTTAGCAAGTTTAAACCAATTAAATTTGTCGAAGTGGCGGAAATTTTCGTTTGCGTAAAATGTTTATCTCGGGTACTTCATGGGGGGGTGGGGGGGGGGGGGGGTGGGGGGGGGGGGGGGTGGGGGGGGGGGGGGGTGGGGGGGGGGGGGGGTGGGGGGGGGGGGGGGTGGGGGGGGGGGGACTCGAACATTCTAAAATTTTAACACCACACTCCCAAGTGGAATCTTATCACAGAAATATTTATAAGATAGAAATTGAGTGTTGACAACAAATGCGAGCTTCGATTGGTTATAATTTAAAAGCATCCACAAAATCTGTCCTTTCAATGTAATAAATTACCGGTAAAAAGCCTCGGCAAGAGCTGGCAGTAAGCCGTGGACTGGCGCCAGGAGATTCATTAACCCTTCTAAATCATAAACTATGTGGATTTTACCAGTGGGACCTTCAGCTTAGTGGAATATGCTCGTAAATTAACATACAGCCAGTTGAATAATACTACACGTTTACTGTCTAGTAACATTATAATAAACACATATTATTAAAATAAAAACACTTTGCCAACGACTTGTAATATTTGTTTACCGTTAAGTAAAATTTACTATTGATTTTTATACATTACGTTTAATATTAAAAATCGTGATAAATGAAATCACATTTCCGATAGTAACTGTAGGAACAAATATTATTCCACTACTGTTGCAATACGATATGCGATTGGTTTTTCGTTTAAATTTTATGATCACTGGAAATGTATTCTACAAAAGCTCCATTTATTTAATAAATAATAATTTATTAAGATATGATTATTTTATTTTAAAACACGTTAAGCATCACATTATATAGTACTACTTGGACGTAAGTATATATCAAGACTAAAACATTCTTCTTAGATGTTTCACGGACCTAAGTGGACTTCAAACATATCATTTTACATAGTAAGTTTACCTGTCTTTCTTTTCTCACAAAGTCTATAAGTAAATTTAAAGCTACGTGCCCACATTGGCCTCAAAGGTGCCGAATTTATATTTCCTCCCTTATGTAAGGTCAAAGTAACGCAGCTTCCACTGTGTTAGTATCTCATATTTAAACGCGTCTTATAACATTCGCCAATACCACGATTTACGAAATTTATTTTCTCTTTTAATCTTGCAAACTAAGATTTGCTTTCTTGAAAAACTTCCCCTTTAAACTAAAAAAACTTGTCTAAATAACATTTTTACGACATAAAATTTTAATCAATTTGGTGTTAGTATCTCATATTTAAACGCGTCATATAATACTCGCCAAAACCACGATTAACCGAAATGATTATCTGCTTTAATCTTACATAAGTAAGATTTGCTTATTTGAAAAGCCTTCATCTTGAAATTCGAAAAACTCGTCCAGATCATTTTTACGACATTCAATTTAATTAATTTGGTGCTTTTTATCTGTGGTCATGAAGGATATGTTTTGTGCCCGCGTGTTTTGTGTAAGGCAGGTGCTACACAAGTATGGCGGGGAGGGGTGAGGACGGCAGTGACCTTTCCTAGGGCACCGCGCCGTGGTTGTGGCGGGGCTCAACACAGAGGTTTGCACAAGCCGGGTCGTGGTCGTACACCGCCGAAGGCCTTCAATGGAGGTGAAAGTCTTTCCTTTTGTTGTTGTCCTCAATAGCCGATACACTTTATTGTATTACACGGTCTAACAGTCTGGGGATAACATCATTTAACTGCACCGACTACCTTCGACTACTCTTTGTTTGTTGCAAGTCAAAACCACATTAAAACTATCAAATACTTTTTTCGTGTATTTTTATATTAAAACAAACTTGTTATACTACGTTCAAATCTGTAGTGAAAAATATAAAATAGTTCGTCTCTAGAATAAGAAGCAATGACATGACTGAAACGATGGCACAAAAGTATGCAATACTAACTGTTACCCGCGTATCCGCACACACTACTCCGCATCTTAACAAAGGTGACACTTTTGTTTACTTAACATCGCAGTCGAATCATTCACTGTAAAGATTTTGGTGAAAAAGTAATTTTGGTAACGAAAAACGTATACCATAAACGTATGTCAAATTGAAAAATATTGCTTCTTGTTTACCCTTCGTTACAAATCTAAGAATTGTAATTTATATAATTGTTTTTCCTTTATTGTGGACTCTGCGACATCATCGACCACAGCCCGACTCCACCGGTGGCCGGTACCCGCTGCGAGGTACTGATAGCGGGTACCAACGATCTGGCTTCAGGTGTACAGCAGAATATATACCGCCACCTGGAGAATTATATGACTACCAGACCCGCCAACACTAGCCTGTCATCTCTACTCTGCCATATCGCCACGACCTGCCCGAGATGACGGCACAAATCAAGATATCGGCCTCGTGAACGGTTACATCCAGGAGTTGGCCGTGAGACACGACGCTCGATTCCTGGATTTTAACTAGTTAGACCGGAAGATGTTCACGAGGCACGGCATGCATCTGTCCCAGCGAGGCAAGAGAAAACTAGCTGGTTTGATACAGCGAAGCCTCGCCAAGATGCATAAGCCCACCTCGAGGCCTTCTCCTAAGGTGCCACCTCCATCCTCGGGTGAGCCGCCGTCATCAACTGTGCAGTCTCCGAGCGTCGCCACCGCGGAGCCGCGATGTCTGCCGATGCCGTCGCCGGAGCCGGCTGCCGACACCGTGGTCCCCTGTGTGCCGCCCAGCCCGGCTACACCCTGGACATCACCCCACAACAGCTACGCGGAGGCAGTGAGATCTTCACCTACATACGAACGTTCTACAGTTGTTGTTGATGAAAAATCAAACTCGTGTTTTTTTAGACGACAAGTCTAAAAAACAGTCTTTGGAAACAGCGGACAAAATTGACAGACAAAACCCAATTAAAACTAACAAACACTAAAAAACAAACTGAAGTAAGACTGCTTCATCAAATTCTCAATTTGAAACCAACAAACTGGATCAAATCCAACTTATGTGCGAGGATCTGAAAACCGATCTCCTTGTATTAACCGAAAGCGATTTCAACATGGAGAACGTCGCACTGTACAAAATTCCAAATTACAAATTGGCTTCCGCGTTTTGTCGAACTCAGTCCAAAGGAGGAGGCGTTAGCATTTTTCTTAAACAAAATTTCTTGTTTTTGGTTTGTTTTTTGGGGAGGGTTTTCCCGGCCATGGGAATTTTTCCAGGAACAAGGGGCCCCTCCCCCTTTGCAACCCCCCGGGAGTGACGGAAAAATAAGTTTTGGCCCCAAAGTTAACCCCAGGAGGGCAAAAGACCCCCTTTTTGGCTTTTGGGAAAGGGGAATCACTGTAAACCCTATTTTGAAAGCAAGTGAAATTAAAATTTTTAACCCCCTCCAGGGGGGGCCCTAAAAAGTCCGTCCCCAGGTGAAGCGGCCCCTTTTTCTAGGGGGGAATTTTTTCCCCCCCGGGGGTAACCCGGAATCAAAAGCCCCTGAGTTTTCAAAACAAAAGCAGGGGGAGTTTGGTTTTTTTTAAGGGGGGAAATCAAAAAAACTTTTAAAAACAAAAATAAGAAAAACCCAAAAAATTTAAGTAAAAAATCTCTTAAAAAATAAAATTTATGTATTTCCCACCCCCTTTTGCAAAATTTAATTTTAGAAGTATGTTTAAAAAATTTTTAAATTTTGGCCCTTTTTAATTTTAAAAGGGGGGGGCTTAATTTTTTCCTTTTTGAAATTTCTCCAAATTTGGATTTTGGCTTAATTTTAAAGTACAAAATTTGGGGGATTTAATTTTGTAAAATGAAAATTTTTTTTAAAATTTGTTTTTATGTATAAAAAAAAATTTTTTAATTTTAAAGGGTTCCCTATTAAAAGATTTAATTGGGTTTTTGCAGGGGGTTTAAACCCCAAAGGGGGGTTAAAAAATTGTTAAAAATAAATTAGTTTTTTATGAAAAAATTTAGCCCATTGGCCCAAAAAACGTATTAGGGGGGGTTACAATGGAGAAATTAAAAAACAGTAAAAAAAAGGAAAAACTTTCCCCCAAACTTTTTTAAAAAAATACTAAATTAAAACCTGTAACCTTTTTTTTTAATTTTCAACAAATTTCCCTTAATTTGTGCCTAAAAATTTAATTTCAAAAAAATTTTAAAAAAAATATCGGGGTTTTTATTTCCCGAATAAAAAAAAAATTTTCTGAATTTTAAAAAACCATTAAAGATTTTTTTCAAAAAAAAAAAAAACATACGGGAAAATGTAACTAAAAGATTTAGTTTTATTTTCCTTAAAAAATGTTAAAAAACAATTGGGGGAAATTTTTAAAAAAAAAAAAATTTTTTTAAAAAATAAAATATTTAAAAACTTTTTTCTTGTATTTTTAAATTAACTTTTAAAAAAAAAAACCTTAAGGGTGGGGGGCCCTTTAATATAAAATATTACAGAAAAAAACCCGTTTTATTTTTGGTTGAAATTAAATTTTTTTCCCAAAATAAAGGGTTTTTTTTTAAAAAGGGAATTTTTCCCTTTTGTTTAAATTATTTTTTTTAAAAAAGAGAAGTTCAACTAAATTTTAAATTTTCCATTGAATTTTTAAAAAGTATTTCAAAAGGTTATTTTTAAAAATTGCCTGTGAATTTTTGGTTTTCAAAACAAAAAAACCCATTTTTTTGTATTTTAAAAAATTTTAATTGAACCAAAAGGTTTTTTTATTTAAAAAATTTTAATTATAGGTAACTAAAAATTAAGCAGGGTTTTTAAATGGAACGAATTTTGTAAAATTAAAAAAATATAAAAAAAGCCGTTAAAACCCTGGGGGTTTTTGGTCCTGTTTTGTAACGTATTTCAACGTTTATAAAAGGTCACCCAGGGAAACCCTTTTTTAACCAACGGGTTTTGCCGTTTTTGGAATAAAAAAAGGCCAAACCCCCAAACCCCATTAAAAAAAATTTTTAAAAAACCACTTTTTGGGCCCCGGGGCAACCGGTTTTTGTTAGATACTCCCACGGGGTTGCCCTAAACAGGAATTCATCTCTAATGAGCAATTGACTATTTTGCGAAAAAAATTCTCAGGATTTTTGTTTTGAGTCTTTAGCCAAATACTGTCCGAGTCAGGTACTGTTACGGGTATTACGGCTTGTTTTAAACCCCCTTTCCCTAGGGAGTGGTCCTTTGGGGGCTTGCGCAAACACTAGTTTCAAGGCATTCAGACTCAAAAAAAAGAAATTAAGTAATCCCCAAAAAATAAAATTTAGGAGTCTGCAGGGAAGTTTAAAGAAATTGCGGGTTTTGGGGACTCTGCCGTCCCTCTACATTTTGGGAAACAACTTTGTTTTGTATGAGTAAATGTCCCTTAACCAGAGGCCAAGACATACACATTTTAAAGAGGTGGCAGAGAAAAATACCGGATGGGAGACACGAACGGTATTTTATAACCCCTCCCCTCGCAAGCGGGTGGATTTCTACAGACTGCCGAATTCAATTAAAAAATCCCCCCAAGCTAAGGGCTAAAGACTCGCCTAAAAACGCTTTTGGTTTCCGGCATTCTATAATTGGGTGAGCTTTTGGCATTGACTGGGAGACCGCCCAATTAGAAGACCGATCTGCTGGTAAGTGGGCTGCTTTGGGGCGAAGAATGAAAGAGGGTGATGAAAAATTTTGTAAGTAAAATGTGTATTGGGTTGAATCCGGGAAAATTTAGAAACCCCGTTTTGACTTTTTCCCTTTAAAATGTATATAAATGTCGCTAAAAAAAAAAGATTTGATTTAGATTTTTTTTTATTTTTTATTGCTGATTGGTTTTACATTGTTTGGCGCTATTTTTAAAAGCAATATGTTAGTCGCGCTGGAGTTTCTAAACCATGGGAAAAGGAGGCGGTTTAGCGGAAAGTTTTTTTTGGGCCCCCTTGATACTTTCGGGGGGGTAAAACAGAAATAATAGCTTTAGAAATTTTTTTTTTTATGGTCCCTTTACATTTTAATAGGGATCAAAAATTTTGTGACCCCTCCAACGCGTAAGTGGGGTTTTTACTAGTAAAAAATTTTTAAACGCCATTTTTTGGGTATGACTATGATTACATTATTGATAAATTAAAAGACGTTTTATCAAAAATTAAAAAGTGTATAATTTTATTTTTAAAAAAGGTTTAATATTTATTTTTTGTTAAAATTTGGGCTTGGGGGAAAATTTTAACTTTTTTTAGGTGAAATTTAAAAAGGGATTTATTGGTCATAAGTTTTTAAAATTGTTGAAAAAAAGACACTTGTTTTTAAAATAAAAAAAAAAATTTTCTAAATTATTTTTTCCTGGGAAAATTTTTTCAATAATTACTATTAAACTCTTCCAATGCTAGTGAAAAATTTAAAATTTGGTGAAAAATTTTTTAAAAAACAGTGTTTAATTATTTAATGAAAAAGAGAAAAAAATATAAATAATGGGGGAGTGATAAAACGTTGATAGCGAATTTAAACCCCCCCCCCCCCCAAATTTTTTTTAAAAGTGTTTTTTAAAATTTCCCCCAAAAAAATTTTTGAAGTAGCGAATTTAAAACTTTACGTACAATTTGTGGAAATTTTAAAGGGGGGGGCGTTTTTTTTACTAAATTTTTTTTTATTTTAAAAATTTTATTTTTTTTTTATAAAACCCCCCTATGGGGGAAAAATTTTTTTTTGGGGAATTTTCAAATTTTTTTAATAAAAAATTTTTAAAATTCCCTTTTTTTTGGCAAAAAACCAAACATATGCATTATTTCCGTTTTTACTAAAAAAAAATTACACAAAAAAAGTTTTTCCAAAAAAACCAAAGTAAAAAAAAAATTAAAGCTTTATTGTTGAAATTATAAAAAAAAATTTCGAATCATACTCTTAAAAAATGAAAAACGGGCCCCCAAACATCTGTTATTTTTCTTCTTTTCCTTTCGACAATAAATTACGGGGGTTCCGAGCTTTTGACGTGCAAAAAAATTTTTTTCGAAAAACCAAAAATTTTATAATTAAAGATAACACAAATTAAAATTTAAACGGGGGTTTGGCGGGTCAAAATTTTCCCAATAAATTTATAAAAACTCTGGGGAAAAGTTTGCCCCTATTAATACCCCCTTGATTATAAAAAACCCCATTTTATGACGAGGGACGGGTTTAAAACGACAAAAGAAAAGGGGGGGAAGGGGGGGGGGGGGGGGGGTTTTTTAACACGTTGACTGCGGGACAAGCAACCCGCAAAATTTTCCCCAAAATTTTGCTGTTTTTATTTCTGACAGGGTTTGCCGCAGGGGAATTTTTTAATTTGACATACGCCCCCCTTTTTAAAAGGAGAAATGCATGTTTTTCAACAATGCGGGGGAATAAAAGGGGGGAAATATCTTGGATTTTTTAAAAAATCCTTAATAACTTTTTAAATTTTCAACTTGGGGGAGCGTTTTACGTTTAGTGATGTGATCTACTTCTTTGGGGAATAGGGTAAGGGTCAAAAAATTTTTGTGGCCAAAACCTTTTCCTAGCGATTTTTTAATGCAAATTTCGAATAAAACAAAAAAAAAAAAATTTTAAGTTCGGGTGGATTTTAATTGTTATATAAAGTCAAAAATAACTTACAGGGCCCAAAAAAACCAAATTTATTGCCACTAACGAGGAATTACGGGTTTTTTAAAAGTGGGAAAATTTTGGGGCGTTTTTTATTGGGTAAAAAAAAGAAGGGGCTGAAGTTAAAAAACTGAATTTTTTTGGGGGTATTAGATTTTTTAGTTTTAAAAAACCCCGTTTTTTAATACTTTATGATTTTTGAAATAATTGTACCCTTTTTTAAACAAACTAAAATTTAAAAAAAACTTTATATCTTTTAAATAAAAATTTTTTCTTAAGGCAATTAAGTTTTATATATAAAAAAATATGGTTTTTCCTCTAGTCTTTTTTTGTATTTTACTGTAAGAGTTTTTATTATTTAACTGTATTTTTTTGGCTGTTTAAAAAATTTTTATTAAATTCTGCTTCAAACATCTAACATTTCTAGTGAAAAATCCAAATTTTGTTTTAATTTTTTTTGCCAGAAGAATTAAAAGGTTTTGCCAAAAATTTTTTTTTTTACCTAAAACCCGCCCCCATGACAAAAAGCGCTAAAAACAGATGTTCCTAAAAAACCCAAAACACCAAAAAAAAAAAAACCCCCAAAAAATTTATAAAGGGGCAACATAGAGAATTACAATTTAGAAAATTTTAACAAAAAATTTTTTCCATAATTTTTAGAAAAGTGAGCGTTTCCCCCTTTTTTAAAGGGTTTTAAGTAATAAAAAAATTTTTTGGGAAAATTAAAAACTAAGAAAATACTGAACATCGGCATAATTTTCCCCAGCAGTTTAAGTTTTTCCCGGGGGCCCACTTGGGGGCGTATGAATAATTTTAGAAATTTAACAAAAGCAAAGAAAAACAGAGAGGGGCCCCAAACATGAGTGCGGGGCGGGGGGGGAAGTCGGGTTTAAAACCTTTAAAACGAATTTTATTCTTTTTTTAAAAAAATGGGTTTTAAAAAAAAATTTTTTAAACCCAAAAAATTAAAAAATCCCGGGGGAAGGGGGGTTTTTCCCCAAAGGAAAAAAAAAATTTTAAAAAACCCCGGGTTTAAAAGGACTTAGTAGGGTTTAAATTTTTTTGGGGGCGCTGTGAATAATTAGATATTAAAAAAAAAGATGATAAAAAAAAGGTGGCCCAAACAGCTGAGTGCGGGGGGGGCCCGTAGTCGGGTTGTAACACACATCACTTTTGAAAATGCAAGCAATACAACCCCCACTTACCTCGCGTTTTTTTGGGCAAAGAAAGTATTTTGGGGTGGTTGACAAAGCTATTTTTTTACAAATTTTATTAATTTAAAATTTTTAAAATTATTTGTTTACATATATATTTAAACCCGGGTTAAAAATTTGGGGGCTCTGTAGAAAAATGGTGGGATGCCCCCGGTGAAAAAAAAAAAGACTGGTTCGAGCCCCAAAAAAAAGCAAGAAATTTTTGTTTTAAAAATTTTTAAAAATGAAATTAACCAGGTTTTTGCCCGTTGATTTATTTAACAGGTAAAGAAAAATTTTAAACTTAAAAATTCATTACGGGCACCTATAGTCTGCATTTTAAAGTGGTTTAATTTTTGCCCATGTGGGGGTATGCAGTAATGATGTACCAGTTTATTGTTTTACCCGTTTTTTGTGGGGGAAAATTTTATTTATCACATTTTAAAATTGTGTGTGTGTGTGTGTGTGTGTGTGGGGTGTTGGGTTGTGTGTGGGGGGGGCCCGGGGTGCGTGTGTATGCCCCGCGCGCATAAAAATTTTAAAAAAAATTTTTTTTACTTAAAATTTTTTTTAAATACTTAATTTTTTTATCGTCGAAAAAGGAAAAATTAAATTAAAAGGAATATTTACCAATATTTAGCCTTTTTAAAAAAAAAAAGTTATTGCTGACTAAAATTTTAAATTAATTTTTTTTTGGGAAAAAATGGCATTGAAAAAAACAAAAGTTGCTCTTAAAAAATCGCAAAAAATCTCATATTTCCCCAAAAAATTTTTTAAAAAAGAAGTAATAAAAAATTTTTTAAATTCAAATTTGAGTTTTAAATTTTTTAAAAAAAAAAGGGACATGCACACTCTCCCTTAAATTAATGCGATCAAAAAAACCCTAATGAAGAAATTTTTGAAGAGTAATCACCCAATACCTCTTTACAAATATGTAGAAGAATTTAATAAAAATTTATTGCATCAATTTTTAAAAATTTGGGAACTTTCAGTTTTCCCCTATTTTTTAAAAAAAATTTTTTTATATGAAAAATAAAAAAAAAAAATTTAATTTGTTTTAAATTTGAAAAATTTTTTAAAATTTAAAGGGAAAATTTTGTTATACTTTCCTAATTGCTTTACTGGTTTTAAAACTTAACGGTAATCCTTTTATAAAAAAAACGTATCTAATTTAAGGATTGGTTTGAAAACGTGTTCCGTGTAAAGTAATTGACAAACGAGACTCCAATAAAAGGTTTAACTGTGGGGTCAATTGGTTATAGTTTTGATTGTTCAATTTCCCCCAACTCCCGTTTTTTTAAAATTTTTTTTTAAAAAATTTTTTGCTGAAAAATTTTAAAAAACGGAAAATTGGTGTTTAGGGGAGTAGTGTGATACGAGAAGAGGGTTTACCGTAGGACAATTGAGTTAAAACTAATGTTAGTTTCAAGTTACAATTCGATAGTTGTTTTAAATTTAAAAAATATTGAAATAGCTTGTAAAATAACAAAAATGAAAAAAGTTTTTAAATTAACTTGTATTTAAATTTTTTGAAAAAAGATTTTTAAAGGGGGGGTTTGGGTAAAAGTATCAAAATTTAAGAATTTGTAGTTACGATTAGGATTTTTCCCTGGTAGTACGATTTTCCAAAAAAAGGGAGTTTACTGTAGGGGATAGCGCCTAGATTTTATAACCTCATTACAGTGATTAGTGCTTGGGTTGAAAGGGGGACTGGTTTTTCTACGCGTCTTTTTAAAAATTTAATGTCGAAGTTTTTATGAATTTTTGCAACGATGTTTCACCCCCCAACGTCAAACATTTTATTAACTAGTTTTTTTCTTTTTTCCCCCGGCCCTAATCTTTAATATAAAATAAAACTTTTTTTTCCCCCCCATTTTTAAACAAAAGGAAAAAATTTTTCCTGGTAAAACCTTTTTCCTTTTTTTTAAAAAAGAAAAAAAGGGTTTTTTTAAAAATTTAAGATAAATTTTTAAACCCTTTTTGAACCTTTTTTTTTTTTTTTTTTTCCCTTTTTTAAGGGCAAAAATTTTTTTTCTTGTAAATTTTCTTTTAATCCCTTAAATTTTTGTTTTAGATGATTTTAAATTCCCTTTTCCCCCTTTTTCAAGTTAATTAAGGGAACGCTGGCCCCTTTTCTCATTACACAATTTGCCCGGGGGGAAAAAAAACCGGGCTTTTTAAAAACGTGGTTGTTGATTTTTTAAAACCCCCCGATTCCCCCCGGGGGGGGAAAAAAAAAACAATCGAAAAATTTGTGAGGAAGTCGCTGAAATCCTTCCATAATTTTTAAATAAGCCACTAAAAACAAAAAAGGGGAAAAGCGCCGAAACAAAAAATAAATAAAAAAGAATGCACTGCAGGTTTTCCCAAAAAAGGGGCATTTGGTCAAGGCCCCCGGAAACGGGGGGGGGGACCGGTTATGTGGTACTTAACAGGGGCCCCTGGATTTTAAACGGCTACAAAAAGATAAATGTCCGGGGGAAAAGGGGGAAAAAAATAAAAAGTGGGGCAAAGGAGAATTAAAAAAGGTTTGATTAAACAGGGAAGGGGGGGAAAAGTCCGGGGTTTTAAAAAACAAAAAAAATTGTGTTTAAAAAATGAAAAAAAAGAAAATTTTTTTGGGGGAATTTTTCGACGGGGTCCTTTTTTTTAAAAAAGAAAAGGAAAAAATTTCCAAAAACGAATTTAAAAAATTTTTTCCCTAAAATTTTGGCATGTTTTTTTGGTTGAAAGGAAAAATCTTGGAAAATAAAATTATTTAAAAATTTTAATTTTGTTGTTTTTTTTTTTTTTTTTTAAAAACGGGGATTAAAATAAAATTGGAAATGTTGCTTTCCAAAAATGGGGGGAAAACCCCCTTGGCTGGCCAGTTTTATCTTAAGTTTTTTTAATTTTAAATTTTTCCCCCCGTAAATTTTTGGGGGCAAAAAATAATTTTTTTTTTAAAAACCCTTTTTTGTTTCCTTTTTTGGCTTTTCCCCAAAGCCCCAAAAAATTTTTTTTTTTTCCCCATTAAAAAAAAATTTAAAAAAAATTTAAAATTTTAACAGAGGCCCCCAAAACATCCCAAAATTAAAAAAAAATTTTCCTTTTAAAATTTTCAAAAATTTTTATTAAATTTTTAAAAAAAAATTAAAAACTTCATATATTAAAATTCCCCAATTAAAAAACTTAAAAATTAAAAAAAAAACCTTTTAACTAACCATTTTCCCCTCCTTTTGGCCTTTTTAAGTTAAAAAAAGACTTGTAAAGGGTTTGGGTGGGCTTGAAAAATTTTTTTTTTAAAAAGAAATAAATTTTAAAACACATGTATATAAACAAAAAAACCAAAAACGACAAAACCAAACTTTAAAAAACTCAAAAAGGGGCCTTGTTTTTTTTTTGGGGGTCATTGTTGCGTTTTTAAAATTTTAAACCGTTTAATAAAAAAAGGGTTTTCAGGTTTAAACCCTTTTTATTTTTATCAATTTTTAAAATATCTAAATGTTTCACCCCTCCAAAAGGGGGCCCCAAAAAAAAAAACCCCTGGACCGTCCCATATGGGTTGTTGGGGGGGGGGTGGCGGGGGGGGGAAAGGGGGGGTGTAAGTTTAGGGGGTTTTCAAAAGTGGGTTTTGGGGGGAGGGGAAAAAGGGGTTTTTAGGGTAGTTGGGGGGGTTAAGGTCTAAAGGGGGGGCCCAAAAATATAAAAAGGGGGCCGGAGGGATTAAAAAGTTTTAGTAAATTTAAAATTTGTCCGGGTTTTCAAGGGGTTCCCCGAGGAAACCTTTTATGGATCTTTTTTTTTTAAAAAAAAAAATTTTATATGCTTTCTGTTTTTTTTTCATTTAAAAAGATTTGGGATAAGACACAATTTTTTGGACTTTTTGGGATTTTTTAGTTTAAAAAGGTCAGTACCGGGCTTTTAGATTTGAAAAAATGCTTTTTCCCCATTGGAAAAAACCCAGGTTAAAAAAAACAAATGAAAAAGTTTTTTCCCAAAAAAGGGATTAAACAAACCCCTCTTAAAATAATTTCATAACCGACCCAAAAAAAACCAAAACATAAAACCCAACCAAAATTTTTCAGGCAACTCATCTTTTAAAAAGGGGACTCCCCCTTTTTTAAGTATTTTTTTGTTTTTTTTAAAAACCTTTTTTTCAAAAAAACCCCCAAAAAATTTTCATTAAAGAAAAATTTTGAAGTTGTTTAAATGTCAAAACTTACTAACTTTTAAAAGGGGGCATTTTAAAAATTTTTATTCAAATTAAGAGTCGGCTTTTTTGGACCCCCCCGATTTTTTGATGAAAAGGGAAAGAAAAAAAATTTGCCCCCTTTTAAAAACTTATTTTTGGGTTGGGGGTTTATTTGCTTTTCTATTTTCAAGTAGCTTAATGAAATTTTTTAAAAATATTTTTTAAATTTTTCAATTGTGGGTTTTTTTTAAGAATAAATATGAGAAAATATTCTTTTTGTTATGTTTTTATTTAAAAAAAAAAAGAAAATTTTCCCAAGGGAAAAATACTATCTTTTAAAATTACCCCAAAAAAACCCCCAAAACCCCCAAAAAATTAATTTTAAAACCTTTTAAAAATAAATTTTAAAAATTTTCCCCCCCAACCCCTTTTTTAAAAAAACTTAAATTTTTTTAAAAAAAAAACCATTTAAAATTTTTTTTTTAAACCCCAAAACTTTAAAATCTAAAAAAAAATACAAATTTTTTAAAACCCCTTTTTTCCCCAAAAAAAACACCTTTTTTTTAAAAAAATAAACCCCAAAAAAAAAAAACAAAAAAAAACTTGCTGTATTAATATTAAAATTTTTAAAAATTTAAAAATAAATTTAAAAATTTTTTTTTTAAAAAATTTTTTTAAAACCCCCCAAAACAAAAAAATTTTTTCCCCTTTAAAAAAAACCCCCCATTAGTAAAAACCCTTTTAAATTTTTCCAATTAAATTTTTTTAAAAAAAAAAATTTTAAACTTATTATTTTCCAAAAATTTTTATCCCCTTTTAAACCCCTTTTTTAATAAATAAACGGTGTTTGGTTTGTTTCAAAGAATTTTTTCGGCCCTTTTTCTCATGCAACGTTTTTTGGGGGTAGTCCAAAAAGTTTAGAACCCCGATGGGGAACCATTCCAAAGTAACTTTTTTTCCCCTCTTTTTCTGATGGGTTTTTTTGGGTATATTTTGTTTGAAAATTTAAAAATACCCATCACGTTCTTGGTTGGGGTTTTTAAAGAGATTTTTTGTTTGGGGGGCTTTTTGTTTGGGGCAAAATGCCCCTCTGAAAAAGTTATGTTGAGGGGTTGTTTTTTTTTTTTTTGGAAAAGGTAAAAATTCCCCTAAAAGTTTTTTTTTCCCCAGTGATGAAAAATTTTTTAAAAACCCCAAACCCAAACCCAAAAAAACAAAATTTAAATTTAAAAATTAGAAAAAAATATCCCCCCAAAATTTTTTTTTTGAAATAAAAATTTTTTTGGGGTTTAAAAAACCCCAATCCGGGAAAAATTTTTAAAAATTGATTTAAAAAAAAAAATAAACAAAAAAGGCCAAACCCAAATTAAAAAGGTTTTGACAAAAATTTAAAAAATTAAAAATTTTTGAAATAAAAAACCCAAATTTTTTTTCCCAAACCGTAAAACCAAATTTTTTTTCGAATTTTCCCCCGAGGTTTTCCCCGTGAAAAAGAAAAAAATTAAAAACCCCCGCATTTTAAAGAAATTTTAAACCCCCCTGCGGGCTTGTATTTAAAATTTTGTTTATTACATTTTGAGAAACGGGGGAAATTTAAAACAAATTAAAAACAAAAAAAAAGCGGTATTTTCCCCAAAAATTTTCCCAAAAGGTAAATTGGGGGCATTTTTAAATTTGCGTTGGAAAATTATGTTAAAAAAATTTTTAAGTTTTTATTTTTGGGTTGGGGTTTTTAAAATTTCAAAAGTCTACAGCCTGGGGGGTAAGTTTTTCCCCCAAAAGGGTTGAATTTTTTTTTTTGGGGGGGGAAAAAAAAGGGGGAAAGAGAAAAAAACCAAAAAAAAAATTTTTTTTAATTAAAATAAAAAAATTTTTTAAAAAAGAAAGGCCCCTAATTTTTAAAAGGGTTTACCCTTTTTAAAATATTTTGGTTTTGTTTTTAAGGCTCATTGTTCTTTTTTAAACCCTTTGGTTTAAAAGGGTTTTTTTTGGGGTTTGAATGGGGGGTTTATTTTAAAATTTAAAAATTTTTGATTTTTTCTCAATAAAAAGAAATTTTAAAATGGGGCCCTTTTATTTTTTAATTATTCTATAAAATAAAATTTCTTCAAAAAGGGGCTTTTTTTAATCGATAAAACTATAAAATCCCCCTTCCCCTTGGGGGTTTTTGAAAAACCCCTTTTCCCCCAGCCTCTCCTTCCCCTCCGGAAAAACCTTTTTTTAATTTTTTAAAAACCCCTGGGGAACCCCGATCCCATATTGGGGTTTGAAAATTTCTTTTACCCTTTTTTTTTTAAAATTTTTTTCATAAAAATTTTGAAAAAGGGGGTTTTTAAAATTTAAAACCCAAAAAACAAAGCCCAAACAAATTGGGGAAAAAAAACCCTTTGTTAAATTTTTAAATTTTTTTTAAAAATCTTAAGGGAATTTTAACCCCCCCAAAAGGAAACATTTAAATTTACCAATTCAGTTTTTCCCCGGGAAAAAATATTTTTGGGGGCCCAATTTTTAAATTTTCCCCCAGTTTATAATATATTTTTGTCCCCTAAAAGGGGGTTTTTAAAAAAACCCCAAACCCCTTTTTTTTTTTTTTAAAAATTTTTTTTTTTCCCAAAAATTTTTAAAATTTTTTTAAAAAAAATTTTTTTAATTGGCAAATTTTTTTTTTTCGGGTTTTAATTTTTAGAATTTTCCCCAAAAATTTGGGGTAAAAAAAAAAAGTTTCCCCCCTTTTAAAAATTTTTTAAAAAAAAATTATAAAAAAAAAACAGGTTTTGGGGTTCTGTTTTGGAATAAAACTGTTTCCTTTCTTTTATCCATAATTAAAAACATTCCAGGTTCTTTAATTTTTTTCCCTTTTTTTTTTTCTTTTTTTTTTCTGTTCTAATATCTTGTGGTTGAACTTTTTCTGGGTTGGTTCCCCCGGGGGAAAACCCTCCCCAAATTTTTTTCGGGGATCTAGGCATGAAAAAAGAATTCAATCAAAAAAAATATAACGTTGAAACAAAACAAACCCACAATAAAGTTTAAAGTTTAAGAATGGGGGGTTTTTCATTCAAATGAAAAAAAAGCATTAAAAGCAATGCAGGATAGTAATTAAAAAAAAAAAACTTCCATGATTAAAAATCGTCTTTTTATATAAAAAGATGAACAAGACTGCCCCTTGAGAAAATTTTCGCATGTTACTAAATTATTTAAAAAAATTGAAAAAAGGGGGAAAGCGCCAAAAATTTTTATTTTTTAAAAGGATTTACCCACTTTGATCGTTTTATTTTGAAAAAAAGTTTTTTTTAAACACAACCCTTTTTTTAAAATCTTTAATGACATGTTTGTTCACAAGAAAAAGTAAAAAAAACTTTTCCCCGTTTAAAAATATTATTTAAAACAAATTTAAAAACCTTTAAATTTTGAGTTTTATTTAAAAAAAAGAACTTGTCATTATGTATCAATAACGTTTGGAGCGCTTTGGGGGGGGTTAAAACAATGATAACCTTTCTGCCCGGTTTGGGGGCCCCCTGTTGTCAAAATAACTATAACCTTAAGGGGGCCTAATACTTTTTTTTTAAACCCCACGAGGGAAAAAAAATTCTTTTTAACAAATTTATATTAAAAAATATTTCGCCATGTTTTTGGGGAAAAAAACCCTTTTTTTCCTTTTTAAACCCCGGAAATGAAAAATTTTGCCCCCCCCCGTTTTACATGTGAGGGAAATGGGCGGGAAGTTAACCATTTTGATAGGCTTGTCTTAAACAACCAAAGGACAATAAATCATCATCAGTAATAAATATGACTTTTTATCACTAGGGAAAATTTTTTTTTTACCAAGATTTTAAAATTTTTCCCTTATTTCTTGTGTTTTACCCTTAAAAAAATTTGGGGGAAGTTTTGCCAGTATTTTTTACTTTGCCCGGTATTGAAATTTACTTTTTTTGGATCGAAAAAATTTTTAAAACCCCAAAACCCCGAAAATTTTAATCGGGAAAGGGGTACACGAGAAAGGGGAAAGTCCCACGCCTTTTTGAGATCCTGGGGCCCAGGTAGTTGTGGCCGGGGACTGCACCAGACCTATGGCCCGCTTTTATCTGGGCGAAGTCCCGTCGGCCCCCCCCCTTTTTGGCCGGGGTCGTGAGTGACTCTAGGTTGTTTCCATCAAGGTTGTGAAGGGCTGAGATCTTAGAGATCAGACTTTTTTGGGAAATATTTGACTTGATATATGTTTGGAGTTTAAATTTCCGAATATTTAGATAATGCCTTTTTGGGGTTTCCCCTTTTTTCCCCTGACCTATGCTTCGGAGGTCCGGTTCTAGTTCTTTTTAAACAATTCACAGTTTTACCGTTTAATTGGTATATGGGGGCACACAGTCATGTTGTTTTTGGGGAGGAGCTCTCTTTTCCCCACTCTTCTAAAAAAAAATTTTTTTGTTGTGACCCTAGCAATCAAGAAAGGAATTTTTGAAAAGTATAATTCCTTTAAAAGGGAAAAAAAAGGGGAACAGTCTCCTTTGGAAACAAAGTGGTGAGTAGTCTATTGGAAATTACAAAAAGGGGTTTTTTTAAAAAACCAAGCTTAAGCTTGTAAATCCCCAGCTTAGTTTGGTAATGTCCCCCAAAGGGGCAAGGGGGGCGTGCTTTATTAGATAATCAACCGTTACACGGGGTTTGGGAAAAACCTGGTTAGTTAAAAGAAAAAGTATCGTGGTTATATTTGTTTTTTAATTTTATTGTCCCTGGGGTTCCCTTTTTCCCTTTTTTTTTTTTGGTTTTTGACAAATTTTCCAAAAGAAAAAGAAACTTTTTTAGGTACGTTTAAAAAAGTTTTTTTGAAAACTTTTTTTTCTGGATAGTAGGTTTGAGGAAAATCGCCCCCCGTTTCTGAAGAAACCCAAGTTGCACTGCCCAAAAAATTTTTTTGTCGCCCCCCCGACTTCGACAGTTTATGATTTCCGGTTTTTTATTTCTATATCCCCGGGGGGGGGAGGGAGGCCGGGGGTAATCAAGTCGATTCCAGCGATGTACCCACTTGTTACCGCGGGAATGGTTTTCTAACCCCTTGTTTCCGTCTTGGCACCCGAGTCATGCCCCCCGCCTCTAGGCGATTTTTCTTTCTATTCCCCCTTTCTTTTTTTTAGATTATCCCCCCGAGAGGGGGAATACTCGATAAAATTTCAATCAGAAACGAAATCTTATAAGGTCACAGTGAAAGTAGAAAACCTTTAAAATTTTACTCGAAAACGGAACGGTCATTAATTCGTCAAACTCTCTTTGTGGTGTTTTTTTTGACAATTTCACAATAAAAGGGGGGACACAGTCGTCAAAATATAAACTTTTGTTGTAGATTTAAAAAAACATCTTCACGCGATTATATTAATTCTTATTCTATTTTTGGCTTTTGGTATAAACCAAATAAGTTTGTGGTTAAACTGAAGTACTAATATAAAAACCCTTTAAAAGTATGGCCTTTCCCCTAAGGGGTTTTTAAACTTGTATAAGGTATTTAATAAAATTTTTTAAAATTTTAAAAAAAAAAATCATAGCAATAAAATATTAATATTTTAAAATTTTTAAAAAAAGGGGTTTTATAGTCTTTGTCATATTTTATTCTAAAAGATTATATATTTTATTTATTTTTTTTTTTAAAAATTTTTTCTCTTCAAAAATTCTGAAAAATCCTGAACTTTTTCCTTTTTTGGGTGGACGCCATTTATTTTCTAAAATTTTCCCCCTCTAAATTCAAGAAATATTTTAAAAACAATTTTAAAATAAATTGATTATTGTTTTATTTTATGCCGTTTATACCCCAAAATTTTGGCATTTATAACCCCAATAAAGTTTTTTTAATAAACTTTACACTTAATAATTTTTTTGGGAACGGTTGAATCAACGAAATTTTTTGTTCACCCCCAGTTCCCCTTTCCTCTTAGTGCAGCGTCTGGAATCTGAAGTCATCACAGAGGGACCCCCTGGAATTTAAAGTCAAGTCCGTCTAAAGAGATCAAAAAAAAGTGGAGAAAGTACCAAAAAATAACACTTTCTCTTTCTGAATCCAATTATAAAATATTACGAAATCGGGGTGAAAATTCTCATTGTCTCATCAGGTGCACAATTAAATGCACTGCGATTTTTAGACACATTAAGCAAGCTTTAGCAATCGGGTTTCCACAAAAAGTGCTACGTAGAAGGAAAAAAGGAAGTTTAGTTTGCCCCCCCGTTTTTACTTAGCACGTCTAAATTTGGATAAGGAATCTGGAGTCAGTTCGTTAAAAAAAAAAAAAAACAATAATGAAATAGACGGAAATTAACACTTATATTTTTCGCCTCCAGTCGTAAGGGGACAGCGAAAAAAATTTCAGACGTTCCTGGAAAGCAATTGACCAGAGCTAAAAAAAATTACACTTTAAACTGCATTAGTTATATAGACTTTAAAATTATACAAAAAAATTTTATGGTTGAATTTCCAACTAAAGAATGTATATAAGTGAAAGAAAAACCACCTTTTCCCCATATTTAAATTAAAAAAACCCAATATTTCAGATGAAACTGGTTGCTTTTAATTTAGTACAAAAATTTCAATATGTAAAAATTGTTATTTTTTTTAAAGTTATGATAGTCTACCAGAGGTGGTCTTGTCCTTTTTACTGGACATGGGGTTGCTTTGAAATTTTTAAAATTTTTTTGAAGGTTCAAAAAAGGAAAAAAATTTTAAATAAATAAAGTTTAAACTAAAAAAAAAACTTCTTTTAAAAAATCCGGATTTAAAATTAAAATAAAAACTTCTTGATGTTTTTTAATTAAAAATTGTAATATATTCGTCATCAAAATGTACAAAGTTCTTACAGCTTGTCTTTTTTCAATTTCAAAAATTCAAAATTTTTACACCCTAATTGATCTGGCAACCCTTTTCCCTTTAAAATTTTTTTCAAAATAAAATTTTTTTTTGTTACTTTTTTTTTTTCTTTTTCTTTAATATACTTTTTTCAGTGTTAGAATTTTTTATTGCTGAAAGCATCTGTAAAAAAACCAAAAAACTCTTTTAGTTTTTTTCAAAAAATTTTATTCATGGCCCTGCACCAATAAGTTTTATTTAAAAGGGGTAAAAGGAAAGTTCCAAATTTTCATTAAATTTAAAATTTTTTCAATATTTTTTCCCCCCAAAAATTTAAATTTAAAAAAATTTTAAAAATAAAAATGACTGGGCCCCTTAAAAAATTCACTTACCCGCGGTTCGATGCGATTACCCCCAAAAAAAAACCAACACTTTAAAAATTTCTTTTACTACATTCCGATCAATGAAGGGGGTCGGCACGCTCCCCAACCCCCCTCTAATTTCGTTTCAAACACCCATTGCGAGCGCGCCTCGCTGATAAAACTTCCCTTTTTTACTGCCCGTCCTTAATTCTTCGGGCCTACCCCTTCCCCGGTTTAAAACGTTCCCCCGAATTCAATTTTAAAACAATCGGTACGTCTTTCAAACTCCAAATCCAGCACAAAAATCACTGCATGTGTTTATCAATTAACAACATGTATTTTGGTCAAACCCTGAGAGAAAGTTGCAATTGAAAAGTGTTAAATTTTATGTTTCCACTGTTCAATTAGTTAAGGTTTTTTTAAATTGGAGGTGGAAACCTTGATTTTATAAACAGTTAATGGTCTACATCCCCCACTGCTTTGGTTTTTTATACAGTGTTAAGAGACACGTTTTTTTTTAAAAACTATGACAAAAAAAACCAAATTCAAAAAAAACTAAAAAATTCACAACCCCTTCCCCTCGTCAAAAAAAAAACCTTCAAATAAAAAATCATAAAAAATCTTTTCCTGTATTTTCGAACCTGAAAAAAAAATAACACCAACTCATCTTGTAAAGTTATTTTTGGTTTTTGGGAGGACTTTTTCATTTCTTAAAGAACATTAACAAAAAAGATAAAATCACAAATTTCCCCCCTTATTTATTACATTTTTTAAACTTTTATAAGACAAACCATAAGTCTAATAAAATTTTTTTAAGGGGGTTGAAATTTTAAAGTTAAAAAATTTTGAAAATAAAGTATTAACTTTTGGCTGTTATGCTAAAATATAAAACAAAAAACATATAGAAAAAAAATTTTATGATTTTGAGTGGTATTTGGAGGCGTTTTTAAAAGACTCATTTAGTACGAGGGGCATTATTTTTTTTTTTAATATATAATTAAAATAAAATTTAAAAAATTTTTTTTTGACAACCCCCCTTTTCCGTTTGGGGGTCGTTTTAAAAATTTGGGGGTTAGGGGAAAAGAGTGGGGAAAAGGAAGTGAGTGGTGGAATAAAAAAGTAAAAAAAAAAATTGGGTGTAACAGTTTTGAGGGGATGAATGGGAGAAAGTAAACATGTAATTCAGATTTTTCAAGGCTTAATTAAAAAAATAATTGAGTCTTTCGTATTTTTTTTATTTCGAATTCTATGTAAGTTTTTAAAAATCAATCTTTTTTTAATAATATCAAAAAAAAGATCAGTATTTTTTTAAAACTGTGAATATTCGTATCTGGTTCCACATCTGGTTATCTATTTTCAGATAAAAGTTAAAGTAAAAAAAAAGGGGCCCAGAGGGGGTGGAAAACAGGGCCCCGTAGAACAATGCAGTTTATTATTGGTAGGGTTTTTTCGTTTTAAACATTTTACCCTTTGGAATTTATAGGTTTTATTTAATAATAAAAAATTATCAGCCCCCGCCCCAAAGTTTTTTTAGCTTGAGGAAACAATAAAAGGTTTTTAGTGCCAAATGTAAGTGATTTTATTTGGGGGAAAAAAATTCCTGATTCACCCAACAAAAAAACCCCAAATCTTGAGTGGCCAAGAAATAATGATGACTAAAACCCAATTTTTTAAAATTTTAAAAAATTGTGTTTTTTTTACATTTTTAATTTCGTTTTTTACTTTTTAGATTGAAATCAAAAGTCTTCTTTGGTTTTTTCCCTTCGCCTTTTTTTAAACACTTCACAATAATTGTACGCCCCCAGATTGTAGTTTTTGACTTAATTTTCAATCGAACCATTTTAAAAAACATTAATACTTATTTACTATTTTTTTCCCCTCGGAAAATAATGCCCATTACCCGGGAAAAATTTTGTCAGAAAAGGGTTTTTACCGCTATTATTAGATTTAACATAATGGCGGTAATTTTATTGGAAAATTTAAAAACACGTCTTTTTAACTAGTAATACAGTAGACAATCAATACGATAGCCGATTGGGTTGAATTACAAAATTTCTGCGTTTTTGGTTAAATTTTTATCAGTGATTTTCGGGGAAAAAACCCCCCTGTTTAAAAAAAATATTTTTGGGGAAAAAGGCACTGATTGTACAGCAAAAAAATATGGGTTTGGGTTTTTTAACGAACTCTTTTTTGGAAAAAAATTTTTGGTTTTTCAATTTAAAACGGAAATTTGCCATCGAAAAAAATTTTGAAATGCTTCTTAAAAGGGGGCATTTCAATATATTTTAAATTTTTTTTTAAAAATAAAATTTTTATTTATATAAAAAATGTGCATATAAAATTAATTAGTGTTTAATAAAACCCAAAAAAATTTTTTTTATTTTTACTTGCAACTACAACAAAAGTTGTATGAAAATTTTTATTTTAACAATAAGAAATTATGTAAGGACCCAAAATTGTTTTTTAAAGGGTCTTTTCCATCTATGCCATGAATAAAATACAACCCTGGGTTCTTTTTCAAAAGGAAACTTTTGGAATCAACAATATTATCATTTACAGAACAAAAATCTTTAGTTTGAACCCCGCCCCTAAAGCTGTGACGAAAAATTTAAAAAAAATTATGAATTAAAAAATTTTTTTAAATAACAAAAAAAAATTTTCGAAAAGAGTTTAAAACTAAAAAATGTAAAAACTTCACACCGGGTTTTATTTTTAGATGTTTTCCCCAAAATAAGGCCGAAAAGAGCGCGGTAAACACCTAAAACACAAAGCCCCCTTTTATTGGGGTAAGGGGTTTTTCGATGTGAAATTCCCCTTTGGGATTTTTTGGTTTTAAGAATAATAATTTTGGGGGGTTTTTTTTTCTCCCGGGTTTGGGGGGTTATTTTTAAAAAGTAAAAAAAAAATTTTTTTCCCCTTTTTAAGGGAAATTTTTGGGGAAAAATTCCCGAATTAACACCCAAAAAATGTTTTTAACAAAAAAAAAAGGGGCCCCCTTGGCCAAAAGAATATTATTGGAAAAATGTGTTAAATAAGAAAATTAATACATTCATTAGATTTAGAATGTTAGAAATAAAAAAGCAAATTTTTTTTTTTCATTTCTACCAAAAAAATGGTAATTTTGTTTTTTTTTTTAATTTTATTTGTTGTAAAGTGTAGTAAGTAAGAAATGTTTTTCCCCTTGTTAAACCCCCCACAAGGAAACTTTTGTATATTTTGCATTAAATTTTTACACATTAAAACAAAAATGTCTTAAAAAATTTTAAAAAATTAAAAATAATAGAGACTTAAAATGAATTTTCACGGTTTTTTTAAAAAATATATTAAAAAAAACCTCATTTTTTAAAAAAACTTTGAAAAAAACGTAATTTTCCCCCCCGGGTTTACTTTTTTAAAAAAAACACTCCCCGGTTAATTTATTTTAAAAAAAACCCAAATAGTGGCAAAGGGGGTTTAAGCAAAGATGGTGGGGAGGTGACAAGGGGTTTTGGGGTTTTTTTGGAAGGGCCCCTTTTCCCGCCCCCCTTTTTGCCCGGGGCCCCCCACAATTGGGGCCCCTTTTTTTAAAAAAAATTTTTCCCCCTTTTTTAAAAATTGGGGGCCCAAAAAATTTTTTTTTAAAAAAACCCTTTAAAAAAAGGGGGGCCAAAAAAAATTTTTTTTTTTTAAATTCGAGGTTTTTAAAATTTTTTTGTTGGGAAAAAAAATTTTTAAAATTGTTTTTGGGGTTAAAAAAATTTTTATCATAAAAATAACCCTTAAATAACATAAAAAAAAAAATATTTATTTTATTAAATAAATAAAAGGGTTTTAAAATTTTATGGAATAACTATGTTTACTAAAAAAATTAAAAGGGAAAATTTTAAAATTTTTTTTTTTTTAAAAAAATTTTTTAAAATTTAATTTTTTAAAATGAAAAAAAAATAACCCCCAAAAAAAAAGTAATTTTTTTTTAAAATCATTTTCAAAGAAATTTTAAAATTTATTTATTCAAAGGGAAAAAATAAGAAAAATTTTTTTTTTAAAAATATTAATTTTGGAAAATGTTGTTTTATTTTTTTTTAAAAAAAAATTTTTTTTTTTTTTAAATTTTTTTTAATTTAATAAAAAAAAATTTTTCAAATTTAAATAATTTTTTTAAAAAATTTTTAAAAAAAATTATTTGTTTATCCCCCTAAAAAAATTATAAAATTAATGGTAAAATTTGCATATCCGTAAAAAAATAGAAAAAATTTTTTGTACATTTTTGTTGGGGGGGGAAAATAATTTTTAATTTCTTTAAATTGTTCTTGGAATAAATAAACCCTTAAATGGTAACATGTTAAAAAAGTAAATTTTTTTGATTTGAATATTTAAAAAAAAAACCCCCTTAAAAAATTAATTTATTTTTAAAAGAAAAAATAAAAATTTTTTAAAAAAAACATGGGTTTAAAAAATCCAAAAAAAAATTTTTTAAAAAACCCAAAAAAAAAAATCTAAAAACATTCAAAAGTTTGAAATTTCCCAAAAATTTTTTTTCCATTCTTAGTAAAAAATTATTAAAAATAAAATTTAAAAATTTTTTAAATTTTATTTTTAAAAATTTTAAAATTTTGGACAAGTTCGTTTAACATTTTTTTAATTTTCCTTTTCCTTTTTATTTTAAAAATTTAAAACGAAAAAAAATTTTTAAGTCGAAAACCCCCTTTAATTTTTTGGCAAACCCCCGTGGGTTTTTTTTAAATTTAAAATTAAATTCAAGCCCACCCTTTTTGAAACGGGAAAAAAAAAAAAAAATCAAAAATTTTCCCCAAAAAATAGTTGCTAAAATAAGAATAGTTTCCAAATTTTTTTGTTTCTTGAGTAACAATTTCTTTTAAAAATTTACAAAAATGTCAAGCAAAATTTTTGCCATTTTTATTTTTAAAAATTTTTTAAAAAAATTAGGGGTTTTTTTTTAACCCAAAAATTTGAATTTATAATTAATTTTTAAAAAAGAAACTTAAAAAAAAAAACGAAAATAAAGTTTTTCAAATTTTTTTAAAAAACTAGGGAAAAAAAAAAAAAAACAACTTATTTAAATTTTTAATGAAATTTTTTGTTGAAAAATTTTTTCGGGGGAAAAAATTGGATAAGGGCAAAATTGAAAAATTTAATCCGTAAAGAAAAAATTTTTTTAAAATTTTTTTTTTAAAAGTTATTTTAAAGTTAAAAAAATTAAAACAAAAAATAAAAAAAAAATTTTTGTCAAAAATTTTGGAATAAAATTTTAATTTTTTTAAAAAGTCAAAAATTTTTAAAAAAATTATTAATATTTAAAATTTTAAAAAAAATATAAAAAAACATTGGGAGAAATTTTTTTTTATTTAAAAATTTTTTTAAATTAGGGAAAAAAAAAGTTGGGGGTAAAAACTGAAATAAAAAAAAAAATTTAACAATCGGAAAAAAAAAAATTTTTTAAAAATAAGTTAAGTGAAAATTAAATTTCAAAAATTTTTTACAAAATTTTCAAATTTTTTGGGGAAAAATTAATTTTTTTTTTTGGGCCATAAAATTTTTTTTAAAATTTTTTAATATGGTAAAAATAAATTTTATAAATTGGTTTTTCAAATTTTAATTTAAAATAATGTTTTTTTGTTTAAATTTTTTAAAACCCCAAAAAAATTTTTTTAACCTTAAAAATTTGCGTCCCAAATTTAAAAAAAAAAAAAGATTCGGCCTTTTAATTTTTTTTAAAATTTTAGGTTTTTTTTTTAAAAATTAAAAAACGGTAATAATTTATTTTTAAAATATTTAAAAAATTTTTAAAAAATTTTAAAAATAAAAAAAGGGGTTTTTTTTATTTTTTTAAAAACAAAAAAAATTTTTAAAAACTTAATTTTTAAAAAAAATTTTAAAAATTTTTTTATTTTTTAAAAAAAATTAAAATTCCCCCTTTTTACTTTTTAAAAAAAATTTTTGCCATATTAAAAATAATTTTTAAAAAAATAAAGGGTTTTTTTTCCTGTTTTTAATTTTGTTTAAAATTTTTAAAAATTTTTTTTTGGAAAAAATTTTTTTAAATTAAATTTGGAAAAAAACTTTTGAAAATTTAATTTTTAAAAAATATTTAAAAAATTTTAATTTTATTTTTTTAAATAATTTAATTTTTTAAAAAAATTTTTAAAAATTTTTTTTTAATTAAAATTTAATTTAAATAAACCAAAAATTTAAAAAATTTAATTTTTTTTAAAAAAAAATTAAAATGGGAAAAATTTTTTTTTCAATTTTTTTTTAAAAAAAAAATTTTATTTTAAAAAAAATTTTTTAAAAAAAATTAATGGAAACCAAATTCTAAAATTAATTTGGAAAAAAAAAAATTTTTTTAAAAATTTTTTTTTTGTTTTTTTAAAAAACCCTTTAAAAAAATTTTTAATTTTTTTTGAATGAAAAAAAAAATTTTAAAAATTTGATTAAAAACCCAATTGGGTAACCAAAATTTTTTTAAAAAAAATTTTCCTTTACCCCCCGTTTAAAAATTAAAAAATTTTTAAACATTTTTAAAATTAAAGTTTTTTGCCCAAAAAAAAATTTTTAAAAAAAATGTTTTTTAAAAAAAAATTTTTGATGTTTGCCAAAAAAAATTTTTTTTTTTTTCCCAAAAATTAATAATTTTTTTGGGGGCAAAAAATTGAAAAAATTTTTTTTTTAAAAATTTTAAAAAAAAATTTGTTTTTTTTTTTTATTTTCTAAATTTCTCCCCCTTAAAATTTTTAAAATTTTTTAAAAAAAAAAAAAAGATAAATCCTTTTAAAAATTTTTTTATTAAAAAAAAATTTTTTACTTTTTATTTTTGCCCGGCCTAAAAAAAAAATTTTTTTTAAAAAAATTTTTAAAAAATTTTTTCAATTTTTGGGGGTTTTTTAAAAAAAATCCCCCTTAAATTTTTTTAAAATTTTTATAAACTAAAAATTTTTTAAAATTTTAAAATTTTTAAAAAAATTTTTTTTCAAAAAAAAAATTTTTAAAAAAACCCCCCCTTTTCTTTAAAAAACTTTACCCAAAACTCTTTCCAAAACCCCCCCTTCAAAAAAAAAATTTTTCAAAAATTTTTTAATAAAATAAATTTTAAAAAAAAATTTAAAAAAAAAAAAACCAAAAAACCTTTTAAAAACATTTAAAAAAAAAAATCCCCACAAAATTTTTTCCCTTTTTTTTTTAAAAAAAAAAACCCCCTTTAAACCCCCCCCAAAACAAAAAACCCCCCAAAAAAAAATACCCATTAAAAAATTTAAATTTTTTAATTTAAAAAAAAAAATATTTCCCTTTTTTCCTTTAAATTTAAAAATAAAAACCCCAAAAAAAAATTTTTAAAAAATTTTAAAAAAACCCTTTTTTTTAATCCCTTAATTTTTTATTTCCTTAAAACCCATAAAAAATTTTAAATTTTAAATTTTTTAAAAAAAAATTTTTTTTTAAAAAATAAAAAATAAAACAAAAAAAAATCTTTAAAAACCCCCCAAAAATTTTAAAAATTAAATTAAAAAAAAACTAAAAAAAAAACCCCCCCCCATTAAAACCCCAAAAAAATTTTAAAAAAATTTTTAAAAAAAACCCATTAACCCCAAAAAAAAACCCCAAAAAAACAAACCCCCACACCTAAAAAAAATTTTTTACCCCAAAATTTATCAAATTTTAATTTTTTTCAAAACCATTAAATCTCAACAAATTTTTCCCAAACCCCCAAAAAAAACCAAATTTTTGGGACCCTTAAATTTTTTTTCTTTGGAAAAACATTAAATTTAATTAAAAGGGGGCTAGGGAAACCCCAAAAAAATAAAAAAATTTCCCCTTTAAAATTTTAAATTATTTCAAAAAAATTTTAAAAAAATTTTTTGGGGTTAAAAATTTTTTTTAATTTTTTCTAATTAAATTTGGGGAAGAAAAAAATTAAAACCCCCCAAAAAACACTTTTTAAAAGGGGAAAAAAGGTTTTAAATTTGGGGGGCCAGGGGCCAAAATTCCTAAATTTTTTTTTAAAAACCCAAAAAGGAACCTTTAAAACCCCAAACCCCCTTAAGGGTTTTAAATTCCCAAAACTAAAACCCCTTTTTTCAAACCCATAAGTTGGTTAAAACCCCAAACCCTTGCCCAAGACCAAAACCAAAAATCGGGGATTAAAAACGAAATAATTTTAAAGGGGAAAAAAATAAAAGGTTGCCATTTCCCAAAGAAAAAAAACCAAAAGAATTTGGATTTCCCAAACCCCCGGGAAGGGGGAAAAAACCCAATTTCTTTGCTTTTTTTTTCACAAAACATTTTTTTTCCCCCAAAAATGGCTTAGGGGGGAAAAATTTTTCCCCCCAAAAATTTTTTTTAAAAATTTAAATTGAAATTTGAGTTGTTTAAAAAAATAAAAAATTTAAAAATTTTGAAATTCAAAAAAACCCCCCAAAAAAATTATTGAAAAAATATTAAATTTTAAAAACAAACCCCCCCTTAAATTTTTTTAAAAAAAAAAAAATAAAAATTTTTTATTTTTAAAAAATTTTTAAAATTTTTTTTTAAAATGTTTTTCCAATTTTAAAAAAACCCAAACCAAATTTTTAAAATTTTTAAAAAAAAAAAAATGTTTAAAGGAAATTCCCTATTTTAAAAACAAAAATTTTTAATTTTGGGGGAAAATAAAATTTTTCCCCAAAACAACCCCCTTTCCCTTTTTTAAATTTTTAAAACCCAAAAAAAAATAAAAAGGGCCCTTTTTTTGGTGTCTTTTAAAAAATTTTAAATTTTCCGGGGGGGTTTTAAAACCGAAACCAAAAAATTTTTTTTCCCAAATTACCCAAAAAATGAATTTGGGAAATCCCCAAACCGGTTTTTTTAAAAAAAAATTTCTATTGAAAAAAGCTGTTTTTTTTTCCCCAATCCCCTTCCCAAAAAATTTAAAACCGGCCAAAAAAATGTTAAAAAATTTTAAAAAAAAATATTTTTAAAAACCCCCCCCTATGTTAAAATTTTTAAAAATTTTTTTGGGCCTTTTAGGGGGGCATTTTCCCCCAAACCGAAATCCCGGGGGGCCAGGACAAAAATTCCCCCCCCCAAACCCGGGGTTTGGGAAAAGAATTTTTTTTTACTAACTGGGTTTTTTTATGGGGAACTTTAAATCCCCCTTTAAAAAAAAAACCCCCAATATTTTTTTAAAAATTTTTTTTAAAAAAATTTTTAAAAAACCCCCAAAAATTTTTTAAAAAATAAAACCAATACCCTTTAAAAAATTTTTTAAGGAAAGGGGTTTTTTTATTTTTTAAAAAAAAGGTTAGGGGTTTTTTTTAAAAAAGGTTTTTTTTTAAATTACCCAAAATTAAAAAAAAATGGGGTTTTACCCAAAAAAAGAAATTTTTTTGGGGTACAATTTAGTTTGGGTTTTTAAAATTGGGGTTTTTTTTTTTAAAAAAAAATAAAATTTTTGGGGGGGCGGGGAACCCCTTTTGGGGGGTTTTTTAAGGGGGCTTTAAAAAAAAGGGGAAAAAAAAATGCCCCCCAAAAAGAAAAAAAAAAAAAAAAACTTTTTCTTATTTTTTTTTAAAAAATTTAAATCCAATTTTTAATAATTTAAAAAAAAATTTTTTTGGGTTTTTTGGGTTAAAAAAATCCCCAAAAAAAATTGCCGAAGAAAAATTTTTAAAAAAATTTTTTTTTTAAAAAAAAACCCTTTTTTTGAAAATTTTTTTTTTTTAAAAAAAATTTTTTTAAATTAAGAATTTAAAAGGAAAATTCAAAAAAAACCTTTTTTAAAAAAAAATTTTAATTTTCCCAAATTTAAAAATTTGTTTTTTAAATTTGAATCTTTTTTTTAAAAAAGCTTTCCCTAAAAATTTTTTAAAATGGTTTGTTTTTTAATTTAAATATTTGGGTTTTAAAAAAACAAATTAAAAAAAGGGGGAAAAATTCCCAAACCCCCTTGGGAAAAAATTTAAAAAAACAATTTTACAAAAGTGTTTTAAATTTTTAAAGGGTAGGAAAACGAAAAATTTAAAAAAGGTTTTTAAAAAATGCTTTTTAAAAAAATTCAAAAGGTTTTTATTTAAAAAAAATTTTTTTAAATTTTCAAAACCCTAAGTTTTTTAATTTTCAATTTTTTTAATTTTTTTTAAATTTGGGGAAAAAATTTTTAAAAATTTAAAACCCTCCCAAAAAAAAAAAAATAATAAAGGTTTTTAGGCAAAAAATAAAAAAAAAAATGGGTTTTTGAATTTAAAAATAAATTTTTTTTGAAAAAAAAATAAATTTAAAATTGGGTTTTTTTGAAATTTTTTTTATTTTTAATTAAAACCTTTTAAAAAAATTTTTTTTAAAAAAAAACCAAAAAATAAAAATTTTATTAAAAAGAAAGGGTTTTTTTAAATTGGAAAAAGGGTTGGTTTTAAAAAAGGGAAGGGAAAAAGGAAAAATTTTTTAAATTTAAAAATCAAAATTTAAACTTAAAAAAATTTAATGGGTTTTTAAAATTTCAAATTTTCAAAATGAAAAAAAATTTTTTAAAGGACCAAAACCCAATATCAAAAATTTTTAAAAAAAAATTTAAATTTTTTTTAGCTAAAAATGTTTAAAAAAGGAAAAAAAAAATTATTTTCCCCTAACCCCAAAAAAACAGGCCCTTTTTAAAAATCCCTTTAAATCCTTTAAAACCCCCTTTGAAAATTATTTTAAAAATTTTAAAAAGGTTTTTAAAAAAAATATTTTGTTTTAAAAAATGGGGTTTTTTAAAATTTTAAAAAAACATAATTCTTTTAAAAATAACAAAATTGGAAAATTTTTATTTTTTTTCTTTAAAATTTTATAATTTAAAAAAAAATTACGGTATTAAATTTTTAATCCCCTTTTTTTAAATACCAAAAAAAGGGAAAAAAAATTTAAAAAAATTTTTTTAAAATTTTCCCAATAAAAAAATTTTTTTAAAAAAAAATTTTTTTAAAAAAAAACTTTTTTGGTTTTTTTAAAATTTTTTAAAGTCTTTTAAATTTTTACAAATGAAAAACAAAATTTTCAACAAAAAATAACTTCCTTTTAAAACCCCGGGTTTTCCCCCTTTTTTAAAAAAAATTAAATGTTTCCCAAAAAAAAAAATTTTTTTTTTTGGGGTTTTTTCTAGAAAAAAAAAATTTTTAAAAAAAAATTTTCAAAAAAAATTAAAAAATTTAAATTTTTTTAAAAAGTTAAATTAAAAAAAACCCCCTTTTTTTTTAAAAAATTTTTTATTTGTTTTTAATTTGAAAAAATTTAAAAAAAAAAAAAAGGGGAAAAATTTTTAAAATTTTATTTTTTTAAAATTTTTTTTAAATTTTTTTAAAAATTTTAAAAAAAATTTTTTAAAAATTTATTTAAATATTTGAGCCCAAAAAAATTTTTTTTTTAAAAAAAATTTTTTAAAAAAAAATTTTAAAAAAAAAAAAATTCCAAAAATTTTTTTTTTAATTTTTTAAAATTTTCATTAAAAATTTTTTGGGGGGGGAACTTTTGGGGAATTTAAGGGTTTTTTCCAATTTTGTTTAAATTTTTTTAACTTTTTGGAAAAACAATTTGCCCGTTTGTTTAAAAACCTTAAAAAAGGGGGGTTTTTTTTTTAGTTTTAATTTTTTTATTTTATTTTTAAAAGGGGTTCAATTGGGCCCGTAAATTTAAAAAATTTTTTATAATTTAATTTAATTTTAAAACCCCCAGTTAAAATTAAACCCCTTTTTTTTCAAACCCCAAAAAAAAAAATTTTTAAATTTGGGACCAAAACAAATTTTTTTTTTTATTTTAAAAAAAACCAAAACCCCCGGGGGGTTTTAAAAAATATTTTTAAGGGTTAAATTTTTAAAAAATTTAATTTTTCCCATAAAAAACGTTTAATTTTAAAAAAAATTCAAAAGAAAATTGTTTTAAAAAATTTTTTGGTTTTGGTTTTTGAAAAATAAAGGAAAATTTTTTAAACCCAAATGTTTAAATTTTTAAAAAAAAATTTTAAATTTTTTTATTTTTATTTTTTTAAAAAAAAAATTTTGGGGCCCAAAAAAAAGAAGTATTTTTTTTTTTAAAATTTTCATTTATAAAAAATTTTAATTTTATTTAAATTTCTATTTCAAAGTTTTTTTAACTTTAAAAGTTTAATTTAAAAAAAAAATTTTAAAAAAAAACAATTGGGAAAAAAGGATAAATTTTTAATTTGAAATTTTTTGGCCCCCAAAAAACAAAAAATTTTAAAAAAATTTAAAAAAATTTTTTTTTAAAATAAAATTAAAAAAAATTTTTAAATTTTTTTTCTTTTAAAAATAAAAAATTTTTTTTATTTTAAAAATTTTAAAATTTTTAAATAAAACAATTTTTAAATTTTTAAAAACATTTTAAATTTTTTTAAATAAAAATTTTTTTTAAGGAATTTTAAAGGAAGATTTTGGGGGGGGTTTTGCAAATTTTTTTAAAATAATAGGGGTTCCCCAAACTTTTCCTTTAATTTCCCAACTAAAAAAGAAAAAAAAAACCTTTTAAAAATTTTTCTTTGCCTAAATTGAAAAAACCCTTTAAAGTAAATTTTGTTTAAAAAAAAACCAAATTTATCAAAATTTAAAATTTAGGGGTTTTTTTTTTTTTTTAAAACATTTAATTTAAAAAATTGGAAAAATTTTTGGGGTCAAAAAAAAAAAATTTTTGAGTTTTTTTTTTAAAAAAGGGGGAAAAAAAAATTTTTTAAAAAAAGGTTTTCCACAAAAGTTTTAAAATTTTTTCCCAAAAAAAAATTTTAAAATTCTTTTAAAAAATTTTTTTTGGTTTTTGAAAAATTTTTTAATAGAAAAAATTTTTTTTAAAAGGGGGCATTTTATTTAAATTTCTTTTTTAAAAAAAAATTTTTAAGGGGGGAAAAAAAAACTTTTTAACCTTTTCACCAAAGGGGGAAAAAAAAAAAATTTTTTCAAAATTTTCCCAGGAAAAAAATTTTAATTTTAAAAAAACTTTAAAAGTGCTTTAAAAAAAAAATTTTTAAAAAAAATTTTTTTTTTTTTAAAAAAAGAAAAATTTTTTTCCCCCCGGGAATTTGTTTTTTAAAATTTTAAAAATTTTTTTTTTTCCCAAAAAACCCCTTTTTTAAAAAAAATTTAAAAATTTTAAAAAAAACCCCTTTCCCCAAAAAACCGTTTAAATTTTTTTTTATTTCCTAAAAAGCCCAAAAAATTTTTATTTCTTTTGGGGAAAAAGTAAAAATTTTTTTAAAAAAAAAAAAATTTTTTTTAAAATTGGATTTTTAAAGGTTTAAAAAAAACCCCCCAAAAAAATAAAAAATAAAAATTTTTCAAAATTTTAAAAATTTTCCTTTTTTTTCCCTTTGGGCCCCTTTTTTAAAACCTTTTTTTTAAAATTTTTTTAAAAGGGGAAATTTAATGCAAAAATTTAATTTTAAAATTTAAAATTTTTTTTTCGAAATTAAATTTGGCAAAAATTTTCCCTTTTTTAAAACCCTTTTTCCCCCCAAGCCAAAACTTAAAACCTAAAAATTTTTAATTTGCCAAAAAATTTTTTTTTTTTTGCCAAAAAGGGAAAAAAACCACTTTAAAAAAGTAAATTTTTTTCCAAAAACCTCATTTTTAAAAATTTTTTTTAAAAAAATTTTTTAAAAACCCGGCAAAAAAAAAAAAAATTTGGGGTTGGTTTTAAATTTTAAAAATTTTAAAACAATTTGAAAAAATTTTTTAAAAAAATTAAAAATTTTTTTTTTTTAAAAAAAATTTTTTAAAATCCTTTAAATAAATTCTTAATTTTTAAAAATTTAAGGTTTTTTTTTAAAAAAAAAGGGTTTTAAAAATTTTTTTTAAAATTTTTTTAAAAAAAATTTGGGGGAAGTATTTTAAAAATTTTTTTTTTTAACAATTTTTTTTTAAATTCTTAATTTTTTTTTTAAAATTTTTTTAAAAAAAAGTTTAAAGAAGAAAATTTTAAAAAAGGGAAACCTAATTAAAAGGGAAATTTTTAAAAAATTGTTTAAAAATTTATTTTAAAAAAAAATTTCAAATTAATTTTTTAAAAAACAAAAAACCCTTTTAAAAATTTTAAAAATTTTTTTAAGGGTGAAAAATTTTTTAAAAAAACCAAATTAAAACCCTCCCCGGGGTTTAAAATTTTGAATTTTTTTTTTTCATTAAATTAAATTTTTTTTTAAATTATTTAAAATTTTAAAAAAAATTAATTTAAAAAAAAACTAAATTTTTTGGAAAAAGGGGAAAATTTTTAAAATTTTTTTTGCTTTTTCTTTTAAACCAAAAGGGAAAATTTTTTAAAAAAAAAAAATTTAAAAAAATTTTTCCCCCAAAAATAAAAAATAAAAAATTTTGGGGTAACCAAAAAATTTTTTCTTTAACCAAAAAAAAAGTTTTTAAAAAAAATTTTTTTAAAATTTTTTTTTAAAAAAATTTTAAAAAAATTAATTTTTAAAAAGTTTTTGGTTTTCCTTTGGGGGTTAAACCAAAACCGCCTTTTTTCAAATTTTCCCTTTTTAAAATTTTTTTTTTCCAAAAAATTTTTCCCCCTTTAAGAATTTTTTGGAAAAAAAAAGTTAAAAAAATTAAACCAAATTGGTTTTTAAATTTTTAGTTGGATAAAATAAATTCAAATTTTTTTTGTTTTAAAAAAACATTAATTTTTTTTTATTTATTTTTGGCGGGCCCAAAGAAATTTTTGGGGGTTTTTTTTAAATTTTTGGTATTTTAAAAATTTTTATTAAAATTTTAAAAAGTTTAAAATTTTAAAATTTTTTATTAAATTTTAAAATTTTTTTAAAATTTTTGTTTTAAATTTTAAATTTTTTTTTTAAAAATAAATTTTTTTTGGGGGTTTTTTAAAAAATTTTTTCTTTTAAAATTTGTAAAAAAGAAGGTTAAAAAAAATTTCCCGGAAAAAAAATTTTTTTAAAAAATTTTTTTTTAAAAAACTTTTATTTTTGAAAAGGTTTAAAAATTTTTTTTATTTTAAAATGTTTTTTTCTTAAAATTTTGTTTAAATTTTTAATTAAAAAAGGGAAAGTTGATTTTTGGAAAGAAAAAGGGGCAAAAGGGAAAATTTTTTGTTAACAACCAAATTTTGGATTTCATAAAAAAAAATTTTTAACTTGGGGTTTATTTTTTTTAAAAAGACTAAAACCCTTTTTGGGTAAAATAGGGGAAACCCAGAAATTTTTTAATTTAAATTTTTCTTATAAAAAAAGGCCCCTTTTTTTTTTTAAAAAAATTCCTTTAAATTTTTGTTTTAAAAAATTTTTTTTAAAAATAAGGGGGAATTTACCATTAGGGGGGGTTAAAATGAATTTTTCTTAAAAAAAGGGGGGGGGCCCCTTTTTTGGTTTTTTTTAAACCATTTAAAAGAAAGTTTTTTAAATTTTAAACAAATTTTTTTAACTGACCTTTAAAAAAATGAAACCTTTTAAAAAAAATGGGCCAAAAGTTTTTTCAAAAATTTCATTTTGGGGGTTTTTAAAATAAATTTTTTAAATTTGGCCTTTTATTCAACAAAAAAAATTATTTTTTCCCCCTGGGAACCGAAGATTGTTTCTTAAATTTTTTAAAAAATTGGGTTTAAACTGGGGGGAAAAAAAGGGTAAAAATTCCTTTAAAGGGAAAGGGTTTTTTGGAAAAATTTTTTAAACCCTTTTTTAAAAAAATTTTTTTTTTTATTAAAAAAGGGGGCCCTTTTTAAAAAAAACCTTTTTTTAAATTTTTTTTAAAACCCCTTTTTTAAAATTTTTAAAATTAAAATTTTTAAAAAATTTCCTTTTTAAATTTTTATTTTGGGAAAAAAAATTTTAAAAATTTTTGAAAAATTTTTTTAAAAAAAAAAAAAATTTTTTTTTTTAACGAAATTTTAAAAAATGGGTTTTTTTAATTGGGAAAATTTTTTAAAAAAAGCCAATTTTTTTGCAATTAAAAAGAAATTTTTTAACATTGGGGGTTTTAAATTTAAGGTTTTCGGGTGCCCTTAAAGGGTTTTGGGGGAAAAAGTGTGGGTTTTTTTTTGGGTTTTTAATTAAAAAAATTTTTAATTTTTTTAAAAAAAAACTTTTCAAAAAGGGGAAAATTTTTTTTTAAAATTAAAAAAAGTTTTTTAAAAATGCAAACTGGGAAAAGGGGGCCCTTTTTTGGGGCCCGAAAGGAAGGGGTTTTTTTTTAAAAAAACCCTGATGAATCGGGGATATTTTGAAGTTTTTTAAAAATTTTCAATTTTAAACAGGTTTTTTGGGGGACATTATAAAAAGGAAAGGGGTTTTCCTTCCAAAAAAATTTTTTTTTTTATTTTTTTTTTAAATAAAGGAATTTTTTTTAAAAAAACCATTTAAAAATAAGGAATTTTTTTTTAAAACCCAAATAAAAAAAAAAGGGGGTTTTAAAATATTCCAAAATTTTTAAAAAAAATTTATTTTTAACCCTTAAAAATTTTTTTTTAAAATTTTCATTTTAAAATTTTAAATTTTTAATTTGGTTTGTTTAAAAAGGGGAAAAAAAAAAGGGGAATTAACGTTTTGTTTTTAAATTGTTTTTTAAAAAAATCAAAACTTTTTTAAAAGGGGTTTTAAAAAATTTTGGAAATTTTTTTAAAAAAAAAAAAGGGTTTAAAAATTTTAAAAATTTTTTTTTACTAGAAAAAAACCCAGTTTTGTTTAAAATTTTTGGTTTTGGGGGTTTGGAAAGGTTTTATTTAAAAAAAGGGAAAAAATTTTTAAAGTTTAAAAAAAAATTGTTTTTAATTTTTTTATAAGAAAGGGGGCATTGTTAGGGGCCCAATTTTAAAATTTTTTAAATAAAATTTTTTAAAAAAAAATTTTTGTTTTTAAAAATTTTTTTTTTAAAATTTGGGAAAAAATCAAATTTTTTAAAATTTTTTTGGGGACAAATTTTTAAAAATTTTAAAAAAAATTTTCCGCAGGGAAACCCCTTTTGGGTGTCAGTAAATGTTTTTTTAAAAATTTGGGTTTTTTTTTTAAAAATTTTTAAAAAAAAATCTTTTGGATTTTTTTTTAATTTTTAATTTTTAAAAGCCCGTTTGCGGGGACCCGGTAATCACCCAAAAAAAAAATTTTTTTTAGGGTTTTTTTTAGTAAAATTTTTTAAAAAATTTTTTAAAAAGGGGAAAAATTTTTTAAAGGGAAATTTTTTTTTTTTAATTTTTTTTAAAACCCTTTTTTAGGGGGCCAAAAAAAAAAAAGATTTTTAAAAAAAATTAAATTTATGGGGTTTTCTTTTTTTCTCCAAAAATTTTAAAATTAAATTTGAAAATTTTAAAATTCAAAAAAAATAAAGGGAAATTTTAAAAGGGGGGTTACTTTTAATTAAAAAAAAAAAGGGTTGGGAAGTTTAAATTTTAAAAAAGGGTTAAAGGTTTTCCCCTACTAAAGGGTTTTTCGTTTAACCCTTCGGAAAGGTTTAACCCAAATTTTTAAAAAATTTTTTTACAATAAAAAATTGTTTTAAAAAAAATTCAAAAATAATTTGGGAAAATTTTTGGCCCCAAATTTTAAAAAAAGGGTTTTAAATTTGAAAATGGTAAATAAAAAAAAGTTAAAATTATTGGCCCTAAAAAAAATTTAAAATTGGATTTTGAAATTTTTTTTAAAAAAATTTTTAAAAATATTTGGATTTTTTGAAATTAAAAAATTTTTTTGAAAATTTTAATTTTTTTTGGAAAAGGTAATTTTTTGTTTTTTTTTTAAAATTTAGAAAACATTTAAAAAAACACAGAATTAGTATAAATATGGACTAAGGTACTTTAGCCGTCATCCTCTTTAATAATAGAATAATACAAAAGTTTAAAGAGAACGTAACCATTTAAATTAATTTTATGAAACTATGTGTAGAAATGTGTACTCTACATACTATTTGAATGATATGCCTTCGTTTCAGACTATGATCATAGCGGGCTCTAATACATTTGGCTCGTTTAACGTCACATACTTTTGATTAAATACATTCCTTCGACAAGCTAAACTCTTATTGTCCTCCTAAGGAAACTATCAACTACACTTCACTTTTTTTTAATGACATATACACAATCATGGATCAAATTTTTAAGAGTGCTACAAACAAAAATATAGATACGATTATTGCAAGTATTGTACAATTGCTAGTAATGTTAATAATATTATTAATGTGAAAGTGACTTAGTTTATTTGATACGCTTTCAAGCATAAACTATTTTATTGAAATTTGGTTAAAAATATTTTTTTTATTTACATGATAAGTCTTCAAATATTCTGTGGGAGTTTTGTGTAGTTACTAACTTGGAAGGGTTTATGGAAATGGAACACATGTTACATACTTAACGTCTGGAGTTGTTGACAACAACTGGTTTGTTGGAAGGATGTGATCCGACTTTTATGTTTTCTTGCTCCTTGTTTTTATTATTGTTCGGGTAATTTTGGGATGTACTAAACTGTCCTTTAAAACTGGTGGTTTTTCTGAGTATTATTGTTGAAATGTGTTAGTTGAAGCAGAGCCAATAAACTATATGCTACTCGTAGAATATTGTCAATTTTATAATATACAAAAAAAGGTTATTATATTTTATATAAATTCTTGTATGGTATTTTGTTAAAAGGATTTGAGATCGTATTTGTCAAATGTAGGATTATTTGTTCCTATTGATAGTGATTTAGTGTTCAATTTGTTGTTTGGGACGTTTGCGAGGATAAACCCTGTTAGAAAATGCTCTGATAATAAAATCATCAATATATTTTTCTAAATTAATATTCTTAACTGCATATATATTTAATACTCTTGTTCGGGAAACAAGGCAAAATCAAGTATGGAATAAAAATACTAAGACCGTAATAAATTACAATAGCCATGTATATTCATTTTTTGACATATTTTCTTGATTGTGGCAACAAGACAAACTCAACATTGGCGTCGGAAATATAATTCACGCAAACCAGAAGTGCTCATACACGTAGAAAGCCTACAAAATTGTTGCAGCGTGCTGAACCGCAGGTAGCTGCTGCTAGTATTTCCATTACTGTAAATGTTTTAAATTACTAAACCTAGGTTAACTTAAAGGAAAACAAATGAAATTCTTCCAAGAAGGTGGACAATTGTAGACCGTCTACAGCACTGCTTGCAATAAGGTTTTCGCTGAAACAAAACATCCTGCTGTGGGTGGAGAAGAAAAACAAGCCACTCTCAAATATCAGTTAGGGGAAAATAACAACAATTCACATCTGTAAATTACCGGTGACAGCAATTTCTTGGAAGCAGAGGGGGGGGCGACTTGTAACAAGCGAATTTATCGCACCCCCAACATCCCCCATCATACACGTACTTTGTTACAGTGACGTCGCATAGCAACATTTTAAAGCTTATTACTGAATTAAGATATTTACTATTTTAACTTCCTTAGAAATAAGATTTGGAAACTGATACATACCTTCTGGCAGGAACCGATTGCTACAGATTATTTTCACTTTAAAAAACTCAACTTTAATTTAGTTTTGTTTAAATCCTAACATATACTTTGGATGTAGAGATCATGGGTGAAATTAGAACAGTATACGGAATTGGTGTGCTTAATCGCTATTTAATCAAGTTTCACGTGATTATAAAATGCTAGCAGTTACCCACGGCTTCGAACGCAAATTCCTACTTAAAAAACTGGGCCAACGAGGCCATATTCCTTTAAACGATGTACTTAAACACTCCCGAGTTAGGCGATTAATCATTAATTTAACAATATTTAAATCTGTTCCATTTTATTTTTTAGTTTAAAGAGACTCCTCAAATGTTTAGTTTTGGGGCACTCAAGTCAGAGAGTGAAACAATTTTAATAAGTACAGTGAAATAACTCGAATTTCTCTTTAATATTTAACTATAAACGTTTAAACCAAAACTACTTTAGCCAAACGAGAAGGAATACTAACGTCGAAGTTCTTACATTTTCAGTTAAAACAATCATATGTAATGAATAAAGGGGCTGCTCTAACTAATTCTGAAACGGAAATTGGTTTTGCGTTTGATGCCTTGAACTAGAATATATATTCGTACGCAAATCAGAGAAGCCTTTTCCACTGAGTCTAAAAGTGTTGCTACTATCAAGCTTGTTCTATCTTTCTTCTATCCTATAAGCGTAAAACAATTAAAATGGTAATTAAATTAAATTAATTATACATATTGTTGCTACATCATAATATTCTACCCTCAATTTAATATATGGTGATTACCCAAAAAAGAAAGTTTTCAAGACCAGTGGGGTGTAGTCCTGAGGGATTTTCGAAATAAGAATAGGCCTATATTAGTACGATAAGAGAAACGCAGATTGTTATTTAGTAGAGATGATGAAACTTATTTCACCTTTAACTGAACAAGCGTGTGTACAAAATCCAATCAAAATGTAATACATTTATTATTTATAATCTAATACAATTGCAGTTTCCAAGTATCGCCTATACGCTGGCTATTAAATTTAACAAATATATTTGAACTTATATTGAACTTAAACAACAGTATTGTTATGTTCAAGTATAGTTTGATCTGATTTAATTGTCTAGTGTTCGCGATGATACTAATAGTTAATTAGTAATAGAATGAGTGTTTTTATTGATACTTGTGAAGAAAGAACATAAGGAGAAGAAAAGATTATTGTACAGTATTAGTAAAATGTAAAAAAAAAAAAAAAAACCATTGACCTCATGTTTTAAGAAACTGCAGTGATAATATCATTTCTAAAGTCTATCATGATTAGTTGAGTGGATTAACCCACTGCATTGCATCACCATTTTTAATTTTTGGGATATGTTAGATAAACTTTTAACCCTACAAATTTAATTTTGATCCTTTACAACAAATTTATAGAACTAAAAACGTAGTGTAAACAAATGTTAGTTCCGAGGATACAACAGAAGTACACGACAGTTTAGATTTTCAAGATTCTCTACGTTTTAACCGAAATTAAACTAGAAATTCAGAAAGAGCTATATTTTGTTTCAAGACAACATATCACGGGTTGTTAAAGTACACAAAATTAGCATTACAATGCATTAGAGGGAAATTTAGTTACTATAATATCTAATAGAAACTACGGAATTGGACATGGCATCTTATGCATGCAATGATAGTCCTCTTTTTCTTTTCGAACATTGCATCGAACCAAGCATAGAATTACGAACTGTTAAAGGACTTTCTGAAACCAACGTCTGGTGAATTGGCACGTAAAGGAGACACGACATTTGACATCACCAGGTTTGGTGTGACGTAATTCCTGATGCTGGAGGACAAGGTAACAAATAACAAAGACTGTTTTGTATTCAAAGACGAATACAGTATCGTCTTCACAAGGCAACCAATTATAAATCTTCCAAGGCCGAAGGTCGAGATTACATACGACATGCATGACAAGTTCAAAGTTATCCTTTTATTCTTTTATGTTTTCTTATACACGACTAAATATTTTAAAAATGCTGTTGTATTCCATAACCCTTGCTCTATATTGTCAGGCCATGATGGATGTAGTTTTCTAAAGTACCCAAGTTGCATGGTACGAAGACAGATCACGGCTATTCATTTTACTCAGCAACGTTTCCAAACACGACTAAAAATCAAAGTTTACAACAAATCGGCCAAAATTTAAAATACAAACTACGACCGTAGACACTGTTTTTCTCTCGTATTATTTTAACAAAACGTCAGTCAGTACATATCATTTCATTACATTACCAAAAATCTATTTATATTTCATTATTCACCTACTTAGTAACGTTTAACGAACATTATTTTACAATAAAATACTACAAATGTTTAAACATGAATTTATACTTTTCAAATACACTATAATAAAAGTAAACTTTCAGTTCGCATATTTCGATTTAATATACTGGATAAACACGAATATAAATGTATTTTTTGTCGGAAAAAAGCACAATAAATTAAATGTTGATAAATATGGATTTTCAATCAGCTTTATTTATGTTTATTATTTTTAACATGAATGTTAATTTCTTTATTACAAACATGTAATGAAATGGTTACGTTGTCATTATAAGTTAAATGGGTAATTACCAAAATTACGTAGTATATTTAACCAGATTTAATTTAAAACAAACTATATTACAATCTTCTTCAATAAACACATTTTTGAGTTATACTTTTACATTTGCATAATGTTATTGCATATTTAGTACATAAAATCTGTAAAATTGGTGCTTCCCATTCAAAACCTATAAGGATACCTGAATTTTAAACAACAATTTCTTTTAAACTGTAAATTTTATAAAAATATTTGTAGTAAAAAGTTTAAACTAACGGGTTTTTATAAGTTCTTTCCAATATTTTTCTACAAATAAACTATATTTATTTTCCTTAAAACGTGAATCAATACTTCATCATTCAATATTTCCTCCACGTTGGCAGCCATTTTTATTTCTACTTAAACACCTAAGTTTTTTTTATTTTATTGGCGCACTTTTTATTTTAAAAGATGTTCCCTATGTTACACATTTATCTTATATAACACTTTTCCTTAATATTTAACTATAGGATAACTGGTTTTCAGACATTTGCTGTTGTTAGTTGTACTTGTACAAAAATAGAACACGAGGCATTAAAAGAAAATGTAGAATAATTGTTTGTCATATATAATTTTAAAATACTATATTACCTTCCAAAAAATTGCAAAATTCGGCCAAACAGTTTAAATTACCCTAATTAATCTATTGAAAATACTAAATCTATTTACAATAATGAAGAGCTCTCAACAGAGACAAGTTAAAACATGTTCAGAGGCTCGTTTCCCTCTCAGCACTGCTCAAAACGTTGTTTCGCACAAAGAAGTTAATTGTTTCAACTACCACGACGACAACACATTTTCTCCTAAATTACAAAGTGTTTAACTGCTGTATTCCCGCTGCGATATTAGAGCTTGGATGGAACTCTCCGGGAAAAACTTTTAACAGCACGCGACTAAAAATAATTAAATCGTAAATCACAAAACGTTTTATCCACACTCACCAATTCGTTTCCCTTAAACTTTAGGTAAATTATAAAACATACATTTTATTTATTTACATTTTATATATAGAACAGGAAAAACGGAAATTTAAATATCACAGATCATATTGTATACGTAGTTTAGAAGCAGGACTCCGCGATGGAGGTACAGCATTATTAGATACCCTAAAATGGCCTCTTGCTCTGAATCCCAAGAGAAATCAAGGATTCCATACTTAAAATAGATTTTACTAATCCTATATTACACAGAGAATTAAATTACAATCAATGTTTATCAATATTGTTTTAGATGTATTTCACTCACATCCACGTGGAAGATACTCGTAAGATACTATACTTGTATGTTTGAGAAAATTGCAGAGCGATATTTTACGACGTATAAAAAGCCCATTACTACGAATTTAATTCATAATTTTGGGACGGTTTGCATTTTTCACAGGTCTGAGTATTTTTATTTCATATTTGAACATCCTGATGTTGTCTGTTTCAAATTCCTGTCTACGAGGAACATTTTTTGCGAGCAGCGTTCGTTGCTGTCCAGTTTGATGGCCTACAAACTCACATCCTTCCAATTATGCTATTTCCTATCCCTTAGATGGCTTTACCAATTCATGCTGTTCTTCTAAAACACCACAGTTCAACATTGACTGCTAGATACACTTCACTACTATACTTTTCCGTTGGCTTAATACCTCAAGACCGGTAATAGGCAAAGCAGGGAGATGTCCACTACACCATTAGAAGTGTTTTAGAATATTCATTTATATTTACGCAATCTCCAATATAGAAATTTCAGGGGTAGTTTAGGCCTAGTAGCAATCCCCTCTGTTTTATCACCAATTTTTAGAAAACAAACAAAATTTATTTTGTTTGCTCAATGACCTAGTTTGTTAAAGTAAACATCAGTCTTTTAAACTATAAATATTATATATTTCTTAACAATGATAATCCTTATCAATAACTACGTTAAAATAATAATACATTTCCATCATTCCAAAATGGGGGGGTTAAAAAACCCAAAACACTAAATGTGAATTAATTAGGAATTTTACATGGAGACAAAATAAAAGGTCTAATAAAGCGAATATCATTGTTGAATGCTCCTCTACTGATGGGTACAATGGTATGGGTTTATATAAAATATATAAAATCTTTGAATGTCCCAACATATTCGGTTTTTTAATTGTTATTGTTATTTATAATATTATTACAAGCCATTGTTTGTATCAATACTTATGATAACATGAATATGTTTTGTTTTCTTAGACTAAATAATTATACAATTCAAATATCAATTTGTTGCCATTTAACACTTTGAAAATATAAACAAAGTGTTAGGATTGAACATTTTAGAATCCAAATATCAAGTTTACTACAACCTCAGCGTTGGATTGTAAATCAAGAGGTAAATCAAAAATATTACCATCATTAAAATTAAATAAATACCCAATAATGGAAAGAGTAGACATGGATCACATTACCCCTAAAAAGGGCGTTTAAGATTTTTTGTGTGAAACGAATCTTTCTGTAAATTAGATCGTTCTTGGAAAACGGATACCGAATAATAATCGCATTTATTTTAATGCGTTTTAAAACACCTTAAAAAGAATAATTATTTAGGATAGGAAAATTTTTATTTTATTGATTATTAAATTATTCATTTTATCTTACTATAACTATCTTTAAGATATGTAAAATGAAATTGTGAATAGTAACACCCAGTGGCGTAACTAGGATTTGACTTTAGGGGGCATACTATACCAGAAGGAGCATGGGACAATACTAAATAAATCTGAATTTAAGTGAATGACACAGACCTAATAGAAACAAAAACATGTAACTGCAGTATTTCAAACAAGTTGGATTGCTGTGAAACTTATTTTTTATATTTAGGGATTTTTGGGGTTCTATCCCCACCATCACCCCCTTACGTACACCACTGGTCACACCCTTATACGCGCCTAGATGCCTAGTAGCAGTGTTCAGTTTATGCAACCAAGGCTTGTAGGATACGTGGCAGTGATACGTGGCAATCAGAGCAGATCCTGCCCGGAGTCACGCTAACCGTGCCATACCATTGTACTGGCGACACACGCCGCTGTGCTACCGAACCCACCATCACCAACAGTAGTCAACCCTACTATAAGTTACTCGTATTGGAAACAATACACACGCCATTACCATTTTAGGTAAAAAGTCAGATAGCATGAAAACACACAATCTGCGTTTAACTGGAAATTAAGCTACATTGCCTAACGCCTATAGAAAATGTAATTTTTTCAATGTTATCGAAACTGTATGACTGTATTATTTAATAAGTATTAAATTTAAAGCTACTTGAGGAAGCTATCTTTGATTACAGCATAGTCTAAATTAATATTATCTGAGTATTAGAGCTTTTTTGTTCTCTTAGGTCAAGAAGCTTATAAATTGCACTTAGTCCCTGTAAGAACGTTAGTGCTGCTTTCCAGAGTGACAGGATATTCAGGATGGGTAAGGTTAGGGGGTGGGGCCAGCCTCTTACAAGATCCATGAGAAAGAATTAGAACTAATCTCAAATTCATGTGCCCTTGAAAGAAGGGGAGGCCAGCTGTCTGAACCAGCCTCTCCAGTCAAAGCAGGCAGGGGGGTGGCACATCCTTGTTGAGGCTAGCAAGAACCTCTGATACTTAGGAAAAAACTAATCCCCCATCAACTCCAACAGTCATCTCCCGCAGTAGACTACACCTATCGAATTTACGCTTCCACCCAAGAATCTCGACATTTGCGGTTAGTGCTCCTGGTCATCCATAAGGTTGCCCAGATTTAAATGACACATCGGTTTTTGCTGTGCCCAGTGGTAGGTTCAACTGTAAGGAATAAACCAGCCATACGTACTAGAGCTACTGAGGTATTTGGAAGCACGCATTGGTTGGCTGCCTGTGGTCTTCCAATAAGTTATCCTGGAAACTAAATGAGTTAAATTCTAAAACTTCAGAACCAATACGTGATTTACTTAACTACCACAGCTCCAGTGAGCTTCAATCATGATGCTAGCATCCAGTAAAAGCATACTTCAGCTCTTGAACAATTCTAAACATCTCGAGGCGCAAAACATTTAATGAAAATAAGACAACCCTAAGAAAAGTGTAAGTGATTCAAAGTTTATAATTGTTGCCTCTGGAGTACTGATGGGATGGCGTTTCTACTCAACCCGTGGTTGATCTCGGCCAGAGTCGAGTCGAAAGGGAAGATCACTTAAAAATACATAGATTGAACAAATCCATCCATCTTTCCTAAGAGTTGCAGTATTCATTAATTACGTATTAATGAAATTAACCTAATAAAAATAGATTACTCTGTAAAATGTACATTTACCTATTAATATATAACAATCGTATATACTTTATTCCAGTTTCGAAGCCAGTGTCGGCACATTGTGTGTAGTGAGTGTAGGTAATCCCTTCATAAATTCAAAAAGATTTTGTATTTGTCAATATCTAAACAAGATAGGGGTACGCAGCGTTGTGTAACACACTTTCCTTAGGTTGCTTTTAAAATTTTAAGTTTTCCAGCCCCGCGAATGATAGGCTTCGCTAACGCTCAGGCAATGAGATAAATAAATATTGTATTGGAATGGGCAGTGGAAGTGACCCTAGCAATGAAAAATGAATTTTTATCGCGAAACAAGACAAATGACACCACACTGTGATTAATCTTCATGCAATCACTGTTGATTATGTTAATCAGTAATGACTGAAATGAAGTCAAGAGCCCTAGGAAACTGATAACATATTTATAAGGATAATTGAAGTCGCCCTTATGATTAATAGTCCTTATGCGTTAGGTGCCATTACTCACTCAAAAGTTAAGTGAGTCTTTGTCTAAAAACTTCCAAGGTGGGAAGGAAATACCCTCTTTCCTGTACCTAAGCTACGAAAACCTCCAAGTGCTTGTCAATTTAGGCTCATTGCGAATTCCCGGCAATGCCAAAAATTCGGGACAAAATAATAATTCGTGATCTGATGAAATACACACATAAAATGATACGAATATTCTGACAATATTGCCAATGGAGTCCTTGTGCAGGATGCTCCCGTGTTTGGACTATCCACAAGGAACCGCAAAATTTCCTGTAGCATAAGGAAACGCAGTATGTACCTGAATGATTTATTTTTCCGAATCATTTCGTAACATAGCATGGTCTAAATATTCGTAAATTCATGAGGTTTGGATGACCAGTTCTCTTATCTAGTCCCAAATTGTACAACATGCCCTTAGCCACAAAGTTCGTACTTATAGTTGATAGAAAATCAAACTATTTAGTTAATATTTTATACTTTTTACTACACGAATTTTAAATGAGCAGCTATACTTTAATGTATTTATAATTTACCGATATTCTTTGTCATTTACCTGAAGAAGAGATCAGATTGCAGATCTCGAAACGTAGTGTTACTGATTTCTTGTTTCACTGAACGATGGCAAATGTCCGGAAAAATCCTGTTTCCTTCATTTACCGATATTGTTTTTATTTTTATTTTTTTATTCAGTATTTACTCTATTTACGCCCTGACCTGATCTGATGTAAAAATACATAAATGTACTGAAATACACTTATAAATTTATATGTATATATATATATATATATATATATATATATATATTAATTAAAATATTTATATATACGTGATTATAACTCCTTCTGTTATTCGGAGTTGTGGCACTCTTTGCTAATGAGTTTAAAGACACAGAACTGATTTTAATTCAACAGTGCACTCTTAAGTTGCAAATAACAGAGATTCAGTTCCCAGGCAAACAATTTAAGCAAGAATGATTTGGTTGTGGGGAATCGTGAAGATAAAGCTGAACTCCTCAAGTGTTATAAATCACGTTTCAATTGAGGTCGGTCTTTTACTGAATAATTTACACTGAAACTTAAACACTGCATCTTAGCGGCAGGGAAATGTTCTTTAGAGGAACAATTATACTATCTTTAATCGTACGAGTCATATGAAGACCGGTCAATTAGAATTCCACACAATATGTGCAGCTAGAAACACGATATTGACATTAAGAAATAGAGGTTTCAGAACTTGGATATCCTTTCTCCTAATGGCTGACGAGAAGCGAATGAGGAATGATCAATAACTGATTATTTCTATAATTCTATGTAGATTCCATTTTAAGCAGGTTATTTACAATAATGTTCGTCCTAACGCGTTTTTAGATATATTGTAATATTTCCAGATAGCGGGGTTTACTATAGGCCTACTATACTCTGGAAAGTTTTTTAGTATATAACATTGCGGGAAATGATAATGTGAAGACGATAACTACTGTAGTTCTCAATAGATTCAGACTAAATTTAGTACAGAGGCAGTGTTTGCAGAGAGCTTGGATGGGTGCGTTAGCCAGTGTTAACCAATAAAACATACTATAGGTGAACATTGAAACATTCAACTAATAATGCATCTTCAGTTTGACATTTGGAGATGATGGCTTCATGTGAAATCCACTCTACTCTATCTGAACTGAGAGGGATATTCATAATCAGTGTTGTAGTCTAGATTCAATTAAAAAATAGTTATAATATTTTGGTTAAAAATGTATTATCTTTAATGTTATTAGTTTTAAAGAATATGCGATGGAAGTAGTGCACAGAGAGTTTCTATTACAAAACTGCTTGCTTATTCCTGCCTCAGACGACTTTCGATCATAAGAATTTCGATAGTCACGCTCGGCAGTCAACAGCATGCCATCCATGGAAGGATTCACTGGGGGGGGGGGGGATTCCATAATTTTGACTCACAAAATACAACGCTTGAAACCTGTATTGGTTCACTTAGGGGAAAGAAAGTAATAAAAGAAAAATTTAACGTTCAATTTTCACTGAATTTGGTTTTGTGATTAAGTTTTAACTTAAGATTCTTCTAGTTGTAAAAGGCCCGACTCATTTGTGAAGCCGTTAGTACTATTGGAATTCGGTCGGAAAAGACACTATTCTTACAAGAAGCCATAATTTGTCAATAATTCCAAACAGTTCTAAATTTAAATACTGCGATTGTAGTCTCTATTGAAAGTACACAAAGAGTGTATAATAGCGCTTCCTTCCAGAACGCATCACAAAAGAGTGTTATAACGAAGAAAATTACTTCTTTGTATTTTTAAATTGTCAGCGTGAATTTCTCCTTTATTCCTTATTGAAAATTTATTTAAGTGCGTTTTGTTACTTTACATTACGGTGAATGAAGAACAAAAGGTCCTCCATTTTACCACTCATCGAATGATTGGCTAGGAATGCATGTGAGTTTGATGATGGTCCATGTCACTCCATGAGATGGGATTTGGCTGAGCATTAGTGAATATTTTAACATTAGTCCTATGGGAAAAGGTGATAGCTACGTGAAAATAGCAGCATAAAGTAAATTTTTGAACAAACTCAGCACATTCATTAGAGTTTTGAACATGTGGTATATTAAGACATGTAGCATAAAAATCCCAACACATACAATATCATTTTACGGTGACTTGGTGTGTGGACTCTAAGATATCTAGAGAAATATTTCATCTGTAGAATTGCAATTTTGCATGAAACTTTAATTATAAAATAGACAAGAATGAATTCTATTATCTTGCATGTCCAAAACATGGAATTAAGATAAGCGTCGTTGAAGCTTGTGGCTCAAAGTACGCTGACGTATTTAGTATTTTATTTGATAGTGAGTTTAAATAGATTTTTCCCTGTCTGTCGTGTCACCAATGTGACAAATGCAGTAATTGTAACAACATGGAGTGTTTCAAAGGGGAGGAGATTTTTGTAAAAAATTAAATATAAAGATTTTAATATCAGTCCGGTTCTTTTTAGGTACGCAAGGATCTGCAAAGGGCTTATCACTAAGGTAACAGTGATGTCAAACAAGAACGATCTTGATTCCTCTTGGATAATGTGCCGCCCTTAAATGTACCTTAGCCTGCACACGTTCAAGGTGTTCTGTTTCAAATTATTCATTTTGACGAACTCTTTTGTGCTCTGTCCACCTGACATCGAAAATGGAATTAAAAACTTTCTGAATCATCTCTCCTAAATAGCTTTTTAGACGTATCAAAAGTGCTGAGTTACATTCCGTTATTTTAAGTGAATTGTTTTGAAAATTTTCACAGAAATGTACACAATAGACAGATGCACTTAGTAAACTATAAATCATTTTTGTATTATATAAAAACATTGTCTATAGGAAATTTTGCGAACGTGTATCCGTGTATTCCACATTCTCATGTTTAGGCGCAGGTTTAAAACTTTACAGCGCTCAATTTTATGTACCATTAAAATATTTTCTACTATCTGATAGTATTACATATAGAATAACGTATTTAGTTTTCGAATTAAAATTTAGTGTGACTAATTTTAAATATAGGCATTGGAAATATGGGGGAAAGAGTTAAAAACCACTGTTTTTGCAGTTATTAAAAGATAAGTCGATAAAGTTCTAAACATTTTTACATACCTCTCCAATGTACGTACTATCGTGGACATATAATGAAAATGTCACGTAATTAATAATAAATGCTTTTTATAAACTATGTTGGAAATACCGACCATTCAAGATCTGACTCTCTTATTAACAAGGCCATAACATCGATGCATTAAGGTAATTTTAATTGGATCCGTTATGAATAAATAGGCTTTATTATTGGAAACACCTTCATATTAGGATAATTTCAGTTATTTTATAATCATGGAAATTTGATTGAATTACAGTCCAAATGAAATTACCTGTGTGTACAACATGCGTAGTATTGTCCATAATCTGTTCGGTTCAAAAATACTAATAAATTAATTATGGATCAGTAAAAGATGCAAATAATTTACCGGATGTTCAATTCACTTGGATTCCGAACCATACAGTTACGAACTGATTACACAACGTGTTGGACTGTAAAACTCACACAGCGAGTTACGGAGTAAATTAAGTCGGCAATCCCCCGCTGGGTAATGACAGCCGACAGTTTCACTCACCTTACTGATGAGATGTTCTCTCTTCCTCACTGGATGTCTGAACACAAACAGACTGAGGGCCAGAGGTGAAGTGAACTGTGACCTGATCTGATCTTGATCTTGCTCCACTTCTCTAATTGTAATTGCGACACTGACTTTCACCGTCCTCTTCTCCGCCGTTACCGTTCGATTACTGCCTATCTACGGCTTGATTAATCGAGCCTGTTGAACACAAACAATGCTGAGACAACATGTGAGAACCTCTCATTGCGTTTAGTCCAAAAGGACCTTTGTGTTTGCTTCCGGAGGGACAGGATATTCAGGATGGATAAGGTCGAGAGGGTAGGGCCCGCATCCTGTCCAGATCCCACGTTACATCCACTGTGGAGAGATACCGTGCACTATCTTGGTCATGTCACCTTGGAAAAATAGGAGGCTAGTAGCTCTGTTCAAGGCCTCTAGAGTCGTAGTGGCCCGGGTAGATAAAGAATATTTGCGGGATCAGATTCCGTTATATGCCCCCAACGCTTAAACTTGTTTCAATGAACTTAGAACGTTATAAAACGATGTAGTTGAGTAACAGAACTAACATTATGCCCCCAACGCTAATTTTTCATTTACGGATGATTATAATGAATTACAATTGGTTACTAGCTAAGAAAAAAGGGTACTTACGTATTATATCGACCACACCCCTACTTTTCTCCAAACACAAAATTTTAACAAAAACAAACATTACCAAACCAAAACTTTATTGAAAAAACCACACAAAACTTGTTTTTTATTCTTGATCACACTCCGCCACCCAAAATGCGAGTGCCTCCGGCCATCAGCGCGGGCTTCGGCAGGCACGGTGCTGCCCCGCGCTGATTTCAACGAAAGAAAAACATGCCTCGAGATAGTACCTATCAGTAAAATATCAAATTCTAGAGGGGCTGATCAGAAATATAAATTGAATTGTAATGGAAAAGGCAATCATGTACCGTGTAAAAAAACTTAATAATTATGTGATGCCGCGCGGCCTGCCGTAATCGGGATTCTCGAGAAAGATAAGATAACAGCGACAACAATACCGACCGCAATACCTGGAAATGCATGTTTATTGATGGAATGTTAGTTCTGTTACTCAACTACATCGTTTTATAACGTCCTAAGTTCATTGAAAAAAGTTTAAGCGTTGGAAGCATATAACGGAATCTGAGCTATTGCGGAAATGGAAATGTTTCCAATTTAGCTCAGCGTTAAAAGAAACTGTTATGATTTTGAATCCCGTAATCCACACAACATGAGAAAACAGAGGAAAAATTCTGATGGTGGGGAACCTTCAATGGCATTGACGTTTGCCTCATCTGTGCTCTTCATGGAGGTGTTTGAGAAGCAACTCCTAAATTTTATTTAATATTTCGATCTGGATATATTGATACTATCACCGTGTCCTGTCCTTTATCACCACATAATTCCTATTAGTGAATTGCTCTTGTATGGAAGTAATAAAGTATACTGAAATACAGTACGCGAATTCATAGAGCCCACTTAAAATAAGATGGCAAATAATCGAAGTCAATGTGTCATTCCCTGTCGTCATACACTTGAAATAGGTGGAGAGTGAATGTAGAGGATGTAGATAATATTTGTCTCTTCTCCTCCCCCCTCCAGGGTTTGAAGTATGTATAATAGGCGATGCGATGCCTCCCACTGTATGTGAACATTTTACTTGAATAGATTTCTTGAGTAAGACAGGTGTCGATGACTATCGCTTTCCAAAAAATATTGTTTATTGTTGAGTAAAGGAATCTCACTGTCGGTGACGTTTCATTCTACGATGGAACATCAAAAGTAATCACAATCCACGGATTAAGGGCAGAAAACGTCATTTTCGATTTAATTGCGAAAACTACTAATCAGCCTATAGCGCAAATTAATTTTCTCGGATACTACATAGTTAAACAACTAAATTGCACATAACAATAAACATATTTTCTTAAATTATATTTTGTTAAAATGTGTTCCTTCAGCAAGTTATTTATAACAGAATTATCAAGAAAATGTTCCATCGTTATGAGTAAAAAGAATGAGACGCGAAAGTTGGAGATCCACTACCTACTTACCTTCTGCAGGAAATCCTGTAAGAGCTTTGAAGTCAAAGTTCTCTGCCTAATGTGTGATTGTTCCTGTTTTATTCACAACCTTTGCTGTTTAATGTGAGAGGACACTCTTTATTTTGATTCACTGCAACTCTTTTGACGTCACTGTATTCTTTTTTGATTAGTTAGTCGTAGCGACAATGAAGTTTCTCTAGTTCTCCACAAGCGTCTCAGTAAGATATTAGATTACAGGACTCGAAACGTAGTGGAGCACTAATTGCTGTATCACAACACAATGGCGATTAGTGTCCTTATGCTTTGTCAACGAAGTAGGTAACTTTTTATTTTTCGCTCACTATTAACGATACATATACTATACTTATCGTTTTGTGAATGGGTCAAATACGATAAAAATACCACATCTAGTTAGCTCGTGAGTGTTTAACATACAAATACAGTTAGTTAATCACAGTAACAGTTGACAACGCGGTAAAATTGAACTCTATAAACACATAGTAAACTCAATGATGAGGTACTAATTATCAAGACTTCAAACTGTATAAATGTATGAATCCATCAATAAAATCAATTGGTAAAATCATTTAGTTAATACATGTAACGTAGCTCTTAATTGTGAAGCAATTAAAAACCAAGTCCGGCAATAAAATAAAACTGTTTTCACTTGAACATTCGCTTTCTGTTTTTCAGACCGATTAATAACTTTATTGATATAAGCATGTATTTAAGCAGTTGATTATTCAGTTATGCATAAAGCAAATTGTTGTTATTCGTCAGATAAGAAAGGATCAAGGTCGTAAACCAAAACGCCACGTCGAAATATCAAACAGGCCAAGATACAAGTATCTTTTTAGTATTTTTTGTCCATTTCACAATTGGAATTATAAAATACAAAACTGCCTCTTCAACACACTCTAACTATTTTTATACAAATTGGATATGATTCGAAGAAGATTTATATTTTGTTAAATACTATTATTTACAATTTTAAACATTTTGTTACAATCAAATCCAACTTTTATACGTATAAATAAATTCTTTACTTCGAGAGTCTGGACAAACTACTGAATATAAAAATCTAACATTTTTAGCAGTTAATCTTAGGTTGTTGTTATGATTTTAACTCAAAAATTTCATTTACATTTTTTGAAGTTTCTTGATATAGAACTATGCAATTTTTACAGAATTTTGTAAACAACTAATTTTATAAGTCAGTTTTTTAATGTAAATTTTATATTCGTTTTGTTAACAGATGTAATACTGTCATGACAACACACTACACATTTTTATATTTTTTATCAATTTTAGGTTATGACAAGAAATTAACCACGTCAATAAATGAAATTGGTTTCGGTAAAACAACATTTGAAGTGAATTTACCTCTATAGCGTACTAGTCAACTCCACTCGTATTACAAGAACCTGCTTCTGCATCTTTCTCTTCGAGTTCCGCTTCAAAATTCCTCTATTATTATATAATTACTATTACTTTCAGTGGAGTTTGGCGAAGTGTTTTAGCTTTTACCACCTTCACACCCAATTATATAATATTAAAATAAAGACATTTTATAATTAATAAATATAGTGTTATCATTCATAAAATGAATTAGAAGCAATTAGTAAACATATTACGTAAAAACAGGAAATTTGAAAAAAAAATGTTTGTCCTGACAGGACCCCGTCACGAAAGAGCAGATTCATTCAAGGCTCTTCTTTCAGCCTACCAAGTCCAACAAAACAATTACCCTCGCGTCACTCGACAAGTAATTGTACAGATCGCGGTGTAATTGCCTTGCTCCTGCACAATTAACCGTAGTACCTGCCTCTCGTCCCACTGATTGATTGATGCCACTCCAGCAGTCAGAGCAATCAAAGAAATTGCGCTTCAGGCTGCCCCGTCGGTTTACCTCTGACACCGTCGCAGGTCCGGTTTCCGGTTACACGAGGAGATTAGTCCTTAACTGGAAAGGTGGGGACTGACTGACCTCGGTATTATATATCTTGACATTTCTTGAAGACGGTAGAGAAAGTCTTTCTGTTTCCGGCTCTCATAAATACTGTTTAGATCTTAACTACTACTGAGACTTATATCTCATCTTGGTTCTTTATGACTGTAGAGATAACCTTAATACTACAGGACTACTACCTTAATTAATACTGTTTAGATCTTAACTACTACTGAGGCTTATATCTCATCTTGGTTCTTTATGAGTGTAGAGATAACCTTAGTACTACAGGACTACTACCTTAATAATACTGTTTAGATCTTAACTACTACTGAGGGCTTATATCTCATCTTGGTTCTTTATGAGCTGTAGAGATAACCTTAGTACTACAGGACTACTACCTTAATACTGTTTAGATCTTAACTACTACTGAGACTTATATCTCATCTTGGTTCTTTATGACTGTAGAGGTAGCCTTAATACTACAGGACTACTACCTTAATACTGTTTAGATCTTAACTACTACTGAGACTTATATCTCATCTTGGTTCTTTATGACTGTAGAGATAGCCTTAATACTACAGGACTACTACCTTAATAATACTTTTAAACCGTATCAGTAAAAATCTACAAACTTCATTCACAATGTTATACGGCTATCTTAACCAATTTTTTATACAATAATCGTCACAAGCCTCAGTGAGAGTACGGCTCGTCGAGTGTTATGAATTCTTAAATGCCTAGTTAAATACGCATACAATTTTAAAGGTATTTATTATTAGAACATAATGCAAACTTAACAGTTTTCATTAATTAAAAACAGCGGCTGTTGAAATTAGATGACTATTGAACCTTCAAACGGCCGCCATGTTGTTTAGGGCTAAGTTTTTAGAAATCCCTTTATCGGAAATAGAGCAGTTTCAGTATTAAAAGTATTGAATTTTGCAAACATATTGAAACTTCGAGTATTGCATTTCGGATATTAAAAATATTATCTGAGAGCTTCCAGACATTTTAAACGCTACGTATACCCTGTTTGGTACTATGACCCCTATTTGGTATTTTTATTATTTCTACATTTTATGAAAAGGGTAAGTCCAATGAATTATCTACTGGTATTTAGTTTGTTATTACAGAAAGCTATTCTTTACGATTTAACACCATCTTCCTCTAGCGGCACAATGTCTATTATTGAGATGAGTAGTATATGAAATGTTAAAAATATTAATTCTTGAATCTACCAATATGTACACATTCAAAAGTAAAAAAGCACTGTATTTAAGGAAAATGGCAGGGTAACAAGCGAACAAGAAGAGGGTTTTCCTTCGGAACATTACGAAGACTGTGTTCATATAAATGTCACTACTATAAACAGGGATGTGGTGAAATCTCCATTATTGTGGATTACAAAATGGAAGTGTGACAAAATATCAGCCAAATAAGTAAAAGACAGTTTCGAAAAAGAACTTACTGTGAACCAAAAAAAATAATAAAGAGAAGTGAGGAAGACCGAGCAGAGAATAACTGATGCCAGATTTTTCAAATTTTGTTGATTACACTATAAAGCAAATTATTCTGATGGATTTTTTCCCCTCAAACTCCTGAACGGAACTTTTAAAACAATTCACAATAGACATTTCTTCTAATAATCAATTACTTTCTTTAAAAAGAATATTTATGAAAGAGAATGAAAAATATAGGGCAAGTTTCAAAGTATTGTACATGATATATTGGTAGCGCAAGAACGAAAACTACAACTACTTAAGTGCTCTAGTAGTTCCAAACCAAGGTAATAACTTAAATTACTAAGGAAAACTAATTAAAATTGCATGAAATGTAGAAGACATTCAGGTAGGGACATTGGACAGAAATTCATAATGTGTTGATTACAACACTCCTCACCGAAAACTGTCATCAAATTTTTGAAATATACAATCATCACGTGGAATTCAGCTTAAGCTTACGGCGATCAAGGTAGTTAAAACGAACATATTAAAGGCAGTCTTACAGCCCACATAAAACACATTGTTATTACGTAATTTTGATTTATTACGGTCTGGTAACTACATCTAAGCTGTTACCTCCGTAGCAATATTTAAGCGTGCCATATTTAAAGGTAGAAAAACAGACTCATTATTATATGAAACCGTTAAAGAACCATTAAGTAAACAAAATTTAAAACCTGTAAGGTGCCAATAGAAGGGATTGAATATTTCTGGACACAAAAAGTTTATTTTACCAGAGAAGTATTACTTACTATTTCCACTGTGAGGATTTTAATCAACGTGTAACCTATTTCGATATGTAAACATAGTTCCGCGAGTGTTTTAATAACACACCCACCCATAAAACACACTTCTGACGGTTTCCTCACGTTTTCGTTTAAATTTACATGTTTTTATTTAGAATACTTTAAATAAATAATTACAAAAGTTTCATCATATTAGCTAGGTCATACTTTCGAACTGAATGTGAAGAAACCCCACATTGTAAATAATATATGCAATGAGGCAAAACTGTTTTCTATGTGATGAGGGATCTCCATATTAAGAGAAATATTATCATATACTGTATAGTATACAGCGTTATGCAATTAAACTTTTGACACGTTTATAAACACATGTATATTTGTATGTATAATAATAATATAATATAATAAATAATTACTATGTATAAATATAATTTAGAATTTATTTAAAACATATTATACTACATTCTTTTTTTATTACTTTCCATTGAGTTTTATTCTTTAGGCTTGGCCAAAAGTAAACCGGGTTCTAACTGTTGTGTTGTGCACCTAAGCTGCTTAAGTGAATCAAGAATAAGATTCTCCAGAGATATGCCTTCACTAAAAACAGCAAATAACCGCCAGTTCTGCACAGACTGTGTGGTGTAAAATTGTTTCTTAATTTTCCTCCATTAAGGCAGAATGGATTATTAGTATAATGAATGCGAGTGCCCTGTGTAGTCTTGCTGTCTAAGTTAGACTAAAGGAGAGGAGGCGGCTGTAGTGAAACAACCTTGAGTTTTAGCCTCTTAAAAACGATTTTCAACTCTTTCATGTCCATAGTTTTGGTTGTGGAGTTAAGGGTGTTATTTTCAACTCTTTCATGTCCATAGATTTGGTTGCGGAGTTAAGGGTGATATTTTCAACACTTTCAACACTTTCATGTCCATAGTTTGTGTTTGTACAGTTAAAGGTTATATTTTCAACACTTTCAAGGCCATAGTTTTGGTAATACAGCTATGGGAGAAACTATCGTTCTAAACCAGTGAAAATGCAGATATAAACCTTCTTTGATTTTTCTTGTAAATTTATACTAATTAAAATATAATGAAATATATTTTATTTAGTATATAACTCATGCCAATCTCAAGTTTGAGATTTTTTCTGAATTAACAATACAAGTATATTTAAAACCTAAAATGTTTGGATAAACATATTTATAAGTTTTTCCATAGTTCAACAATTAAAAGTAAGAGCGCAAAAGTGTTCTCTAAATTATGATTATGGGGTTAAAACCAAGATGGCCCCCATTATAGTTGGGTCTTAATAATAACCCAGACGCTACACAAACCACGACTTCTTAAGTTTAATGGATGACGTTTCTTAAGAGTGATTACTGAAATGATTATTTGCACATAAAGGACTCTACCACAGGAAACGTGGCGTAGATTCCGAACCACACATTTATTGGTTTAACAGATTTTTACTAGCAAACGTCGCCTCTTGCATTGAATTTACCTTCCGTGTACAAATCGAATCCACATAGTGGGGTTCAGTTAGGTAACGCCGCCAATTCTTTACCCGCCAATATTCCGTTAGTGTTGTGGGGCCACGATAAAAACTGTGATTTGATCGGGACGTAGAGTAAGTAATATGCCATGAGTGCTACTATTTGGCGACGCGAGATTTCTCCAGGGTGACCAATTTACACAGCAAACACCGCCCGCGTCGCGTACCGTCACATCACGTCATGTCACGTCACGTCAGGCGATTGCTGTGAAAACCACTGACCGCGCTCCGGCATCATCGGTAATGGCAGACAAATACGAACGTGCTGTTCACAGTTCACTGCTCCCGCTCTTTTTATCAATTGCTTCAAAGCCTACCTTTTCCCAATCCTCGTTATTTGCTTATTTTACGTTGATGTTACGTCATGTTTCCTGTTTGCAACACAAAACTTCCTGCTGCCGTTTTCCAGGAGAAAATATTGCCCTTTTTCATGTTTGTTTACAGAGGGAAAAAGACAAGAGTCTCCACACGTATTCTTAATAGGACCTTTACACCTCTCTTACGTAAGTTCTGGTCCTCCGAATCTGAGGCTTTTACAGATATAAGATATATAACAGGCCTATGACATTCGAAGGCTCCCGTTCTCTGATGTCACTGAGGATATAAGCTCCTAGGAATATTTTCCTGATTTAGCAGAATGGCAAGACAGTATAGGCATATGTTTCGCGTTTTTGTTGGATATGTTCAGCTAACTCTTTTGCTTCTCCGCATTCATCTGGCTTATACTCACCTTCATCAGATATTTTCTACGATGGACCATGTCCTATCAGCATCCCTAATAGTATTAGTATATCCTACTCCTTACTTTTGCTCTAGGAGTACTGACCATCCTTTTGCATAGAGATACATTTTTTCGACTACCTAAATTCTGAGGCTCCCTAATTCTCGGATCTATTCCACTTTCCAATCATTTCCAAGACCTTTGCTGTAGGAGAAGGCTACTTCACAGCCTGGCTCTTGCCCTACCAGAAGGGTTTCAGTGCCTATTTTGGCAAGGTGTGTCTGCTGTTTCGTACCCCCGCATGCCTTCATGGCCCAACACCCAGCGGAGGGTAACTTTGTTCCTTTTTGCCAGTTCTACTAGTACATTCTTACATTCCCGTACTGCTTTAGAGTCAAAAGGAGCATACATCGAGCGCCTTTAATGGAGCCTGACTGTATGAAAGTATTAAGTAATTTTAGTTCTTTAGGCGTCATTTGTAAGAGCGTTACATTTAAATATTTAGTAATATTTTACTTTTACAACACTGACACGAAGTTTTAATTTTTTTTAACAGAATGCGATTGTTTAGAAAATGATTCTTAAGTAACCATTCATTACTCTTTACTTTTTACATTAATATACTAGAACATTTTAACATGTACTAATGAATTTTAAACGAAAAAGCTCATAATAATTAATAAATTACAAGTAGTAATTTAAACAACAAACTTGTGCGTAATTATACATTGTATAAATTTGTCAGTAGGGTACCCAATATATGTCGAGAAGATATTTTTCAATATTTATTGGTATAAAAAAAATTGAAAATTGATGCTTAATACGCGTTTGTCAACTTAAAAAAGAAAACACCAGAACGTAAACTAGATCGCTTATTGTATTTAATTTTAATCTTTCCAATAAGGAATTTTTACCTCGTACATTAGATGGAGTAATTGTGTAGACTATGTTTACACATGTAGATTCGAATCGATTGAAGGAAGTCTAATTTAATTACACAGGTAAATTTTGTTATTGCACGTTATAGTGCACTGCATTAATTTTTAAAGCAATTCAGTTAAAGCATTTTTACACATTTCATAAAACTTTGCAATATTTTTTTAAACTCAAAGTTTCCAACCTGTCAATGTATAAAAGAGTCGAGGGGCAATTCCAGTGTATATCAATGTCGTAGTCACCACAAGGACTAAGGTCACGAGGAATAACCACTAAGGAATTACAAAAATGACTACACCAAAATGATAATAACGACCTCTCTACATTAACTGGGAAAGTCGTTACCGGTGCTCAGCTACTTGTAAATTCATCACTTAAAAACTCATCACGTTTTGCCTTAACTACTCCTGGATTTTAATAAATCCTTCAGCAGGGATTTGCAGTAATAAACATATTTTAGAAATGTTGATCGACAAATTTACTAATGCTCTTACATTACAACTTAAAGACGAAACAAGAAAAATTAATAAAACTTTAATTTTTATCACACATAAAAATTGACTTCCTAAAAAGAATAAACCATTCAAATATACATTTTGGGTGAGGCAGCAACACAATTATCACTGAATTCGCGTTTTTAAACCGAGATAAGGTGCTAGAAATAAATCTCCCCCGCCCATTGTGGTCCTCTACTAATAAAGCATTCTTACAGTGCTTTTATAAATAAATATAAAGATATTTTATAAATTTTATAATCTATAATCCGTAAAAGACTGCACAGCGGAATTCTCGTAGATTGATTCAGTTTATATCGAGACATACCTAAGCGGTGAAATGTTGTATTGACTTTTAACTGTGCTTAAGTAATCTAAATTTGCCAGTCATGATGTAGGGTAAAAGAGTCCTGTACCATTTTCACTTAACAGTCTTCGACTAAAGGTGCATTTAATCGTCCGTGTGCCCCAGCCCTGACCTAGGTCCGTTGATCTATGCTTTCGCTCTTACACTACGTACTGTAATTGTAACATAGCTCTCCCATACTTTCCCTGCCACATCACGACAGTAATGCTTTAATTTCCCGTCCAGTCCTGTAATTTTCGCTTCTCGGAAACACAATCGACTGAACTGAGCTCCATGTCCCACTGACCTCCTTTGACCGCGTGATTCGTATGTGAACGTAAAATCCGTTAGAAAGAAAGTAGTACATGGAATAAGTTAATAAATTGTATAGAATAATTCACGTAGTAACCCGATGTATCCAGAAACACATCGTAATGCACACAACAGATGGACACTGCCTAACTTATTTCGTTAGATACACTACATACAGGAAATATTAAAATGTTGAATTAATATTACTAGACACTAGATTTATTTACAAATCCGACATAAGAAAACACTATAGATTATTTAATCCTATTATATTTTAAAGGGATATAACTTTATTAATTTATGAAACTCCTATTAATATGAAAAATAGGAAACACTTTTTAAACGATTTTTATATTGTGACACTAGTTTTTCGGCATTACGCCATTTCAGAGTACAAATTTAATAACCTCTCTGTATAATAGTTTTCTAATTTTTTTATATTTTATTCAATCACTAGAATTTTGATGTAATCTAAACATTTCTGGAATATTGTGGTATTAGATTACTGAGGTCATGATCGGAGAAAATCCATAAAAAACCTCCCAAAACTCCGTCATGGAGGACAATGCGCAACAGGAGTCAGACAGACCACTTCTTTGAAATCTACTTAAACTTGCTGTAGGGATGGACACCATACTTCCACCATTTCATAACACTAGCATCTGCTTCTGTAGTACCAGTGTATATGTGAAATCCTATAATGGCTAAATATTCGCGACAACGACAATCAGGAATATATCTGAAATCCGCCAACGCTGTACGTGTGTGATCATATCGATTATGTTTGAGAAAAAAAAAACACGAATTCGTCAGGCTGATTTGATAAATTCTGTATCTGTAATTTTTGTCTTAATTATATTAAGCAAATTGTATAATTTTTTATCTATAGTATCACTTATTGCTGTTTAATGCCTAGACTATCCTATTGAATTTAGTAATGTATCGTATTTCATGTCGCCATTTAAATAGAAAAATACCTATATTTTGTTAAATATAGTGAGCTATGTAATTTGCATTGTGTTTCATTACGTAAATGTCAATTTAATTTACTATGAAGCGTTTACTAAATTAAAATTCAGTTGTCCATGTCAAGTCCCGAATTGATTATTTAAAAGTTATGATCAATTCGATTTGATTTTGCCCGACCTATGGTCTCATTTAATGTGTAACATTGTTTCATTTACAAATTACTATTATTATGTTTAGTAACAATTAAATGAAATAACATATGTGTCTAGGCAGCAAAACGTGAATTATCACAGTGATATGATAAACAACCACAAGTAAAACGTTTTATCTGAACAAACCGAGCCATACATATTTCAATTAACGAATAATTCACGAGACAGTTATACATATTAAATTACTAAAGTAAACGGTTATCATAATACCAATTTTAAACCTGGTTTAAAGTAGATCGACGATCAAGTGAGAAACAAAGTCGAGAAAACATGAATGCTTCAGTTTCCTGATCCCATCAATAATTTATGAAGACCGAGCGAAACAGGCCAGGCAACATTTACCAATACTTCGTTCTTGGACATAATATTTTCCAGAGCGGCACCTCACTGTGTTTATTATAACTAATCATACGGCCGGGTCCTCAACAATGAAGCAATGACGGCCCGGCTCAGCACGACGCGGGGTTGCCAACATCTGTCCAGTCCGTCCTGTCAGCCACGGTTGTCCTCCCACCCAGCAGATCCTCGATTGCGCCTGAAAACCCACTCTCGATTCACTCTACTGTGGCGTTGCCTTGTTGAAATACCTGTCCAAAACTAACAATATAGTTGGACAACAAGAGGCCGGCAGTTGCAATATGTTATTGTCGCTAAATGAATTGGATTTTATGCGATAAGATTTGATCATAGATTATTTCTTTCTTTTAACAACCTCCAGAGCAGCATTAACCCTAATCGAATCAAGCTGACAATAAATAGACTGATAATTCCATTTAAAGAATTGTGATAGTCAGAGTATTATATTTTTTGTTTTAGTATAACTTGTTCATTTTTAATAAACTATACATGTTTTGGTTTTTGTATAAATACTGATAAAATTTAAATAGTTACTAAATATAATTAATAACACAGATCTTTATAGTTATGTATTTGTCATCCTTACTATTAATCAACTCAACGTGTAATTTCAGTTTCATTTTCCTCCTACCTATAGTTTTATATAAACTTTATTATATTAAGTTTTGTTTTCGTTATGTACATAAGTGTTGAGCGTAAAATGTGTCGACAAATGAACAAAAAATATTTAACTGGTTGCTCACACTGGTTGTCCAGCCGTCTGTCCAGCCACGGTGTCTCCCTCCAAGCAGCTCCTCGATGCCTGACCAACCCACTCACTCGATTTCAAGTCGACTGTGGCGTCCTTGTTGAAATACCTGTCAATACTAACAATATATTTGGAACATCAAGAGGCCGGGCATTTGCAATATTGTGATTGTCGCTAATTGGAAAAGTGGATTTTATGCGATAAGATTGATCAATAGATATATTTCTTGAACAACCTCCATGTGCAGCCATTACCCTTACGGAATCACTGACAATAAATAGACTGATATTCCATTTAAAGAAATGGTCATAGTCAGTTTTGTTCATTTAACTATTTGTTTTTTTTCTTGTATAAATACGATAAATTTAAATAGTAACTAAAATATAATTAATATCACAGATCTTTTAAACAGTTGTGTTGTACTTTCCATACTAATCACTCACCGTGATCACTATCTTTTCTGTGTCATTTCCACGCTATAGTTTATTAACTTTATTAATAATTCTAAATTATAGTTTTGTTTTCGTTTTATGTACAAAAGTTTTGAGCGGTAAAAAATGTGTCGACAATTTGAAACAAAATAATATTTAACATGGTTGCCTCACCAAAAACAAACCAAACTACATCAAAATCTGAAGTACTGTCCTATTGTCAACCATGACATTAAATAGGACAACAAAATGTCAGCAGGCTTTGAATCAATATGCTTCGACATTCGTATTTTGAAACGAGACATGCAAACATCATGGCCATTAAAATAACAGTCTAATAATTTTCACATATATTTCGGCGGAAAATTCTGGTGACGTAATATTCTAGTGTACTAGAAGTCACTCCAAATATTAAAAAACACAATGAAGCATGTAGACTTAAAAAGACTTTGCATTAAAATGCTAAGTTAATTTATTTTTACCCGATTCCGATCCGGTAGGCCTAGAAACCCCCAGTTGGTCATATAGGCAGCTGCACCAGGAGAGTTGTGACTAATCCTTGCATGCATACTGGTCATTGGCGGAAAGGGTGATGAGTACTTCCGACATGGTTTGCAAAAGAAGCAGCGCACTTCCTTTTATAACATAGATTAGTTCATGTGTTAAAATGTTTCCAAACGCAACGAAAGTATAGCCATTGTCGAAGAATTATCCGACAGGCTGACTCCTAACTGTCTCAGCAAGTAATAACATCGTCAACTATCCTCATGAGACAAACACTTGGTAAGACTCTCATTGTCTCAGAATGGACAGTTTCTGGGATATTTACACTCTCACCTCCTCAGTTACTTAATACTGAACATAAATAAAGTCACGACAAGATTTGAAGAATTACAGTGTATATTTGTGTGTAACCATGAATAACAAATATTTTTCTCTGTTTACAACAGATAAAACAATTCCGTTGTTAAATTATAGACAAACAAAACTGTTCCAATTTTAGTATACATAAAAATATCAACCAATATTACTCTCACCTTCCTTTTTATTTTTAAGATTTACTTGTAAATAACTTACAGTACAGTACCTATGAGATGACTACTGTATTATGTAATGTGTGGAAATACAAGCAAATCAGACAGTACCTGAAACAAAAATAAACCATTAATGATTTAATCGCATGTTAGAACATTTACAGTGGTTGTAACTTTTAACAATGCTAATCCAACTCTGAGTTACGTAAGTAACTTGAAGTCGAGATCACAGAGTGGGGAATTAGGAATGGAAAAAAAGTACGAGATCTTTAAGGTTTTTTTTAAAATGCCCCAGGTCACAGAAGCGGTGACAGCAATAACGATTCACGTTACACCCGACAATACGATCCTGTTACAGCAACAAGCTACCACTAGGGTCCACCCCCCACCCCCACCCCCTTCCACGGATCTAATCCCAAAAGCCAAAAGCTTAGTCCTAAATCCTCATTAGCAATTCTGTTTGTCATTCTAAACGTCTAGACCACCACTGTTGACTTGCCCAACATTGAAATACTTAGAATAGTACGATCAACAATAGTGTGTTTTAAACCCACAACGATTTGAGCTTTACTTGTTTGTATTTTTGGCGTAGGGTGATTTCTTTTCTCCTATTCTTCAGTCATTCTAACCTTTCCCCATGGACTACGGAACTGTCCTGCGAACTTAGCATGCGATATTGAGGATAGAGTAGACTACATCACTTATTATAGTGTAGGAACCAATAGCCATTTTGTATTATAGAAGCACCACAACCTAGTTTTTCGTATAAAACCATAAGAAATATACCCTATGAAAAAAAATATCGACAACCGATGAAGTCGAATGGACGTGTACCAAAATGATGAAAATAACAAACAGTCTTTTTCTGCGATCATATATAATAAATTGACACAAATAAAAATAAATCATAATCATCCAACAAAAGAGCTTCTTAATTCGGCTAAAACAACGACTATTTCAACCTGTTCACGTTTTATGACGTACCTATTATTTATGAGTATTGACAGTCAGTTTTAGTGTGTTTTTCAGCTAAGAAAAATATAATTTGCGAAAGAAATTCTCGTTTTGATAATGTTTTTACCTTTCAATCTCCTCCCCCATCGAAGTCCACCCAAAATTTTGCGAAGGCCGATAATCTATTTATTTGTTATTGAAATTGTGTTTTATACAAATTCATGAAAGGTTATTGATGTGCTTATACAAATGCAAATTAGGCCCTTCCGCTCTCGAGACTAATACCATGACATGACGAGCCAGGAATAAAATAAAGTAACTGTAGAGATGGAACGATAAACATTACATGTCATTCACAGAGTTTTAAAAATCACGGAAGCCTGGGTTTCAATGTCCTCGCTTTTTATAAAGCTACTAATCCGTTCACCGATTGTTTTCAAATTAAGATTATTTCTTGATAAAGTAAATCTTCAACGCAGAGAATTGCAATTATTTAAAGTAACGGTACAGCATTAACGCATGATTGAAAGGCCAATTTCCGTGAATTGCCTCATTCATTAGACTATTAAACTGCCTAAATTTTACTTCATATTACGTAGCTTCGGCATTTTACTGACAAATTTACCTATATCAGCAACATATTTAATTTACTTTGTTTTTGTGTAGTTTATTTTTGTGATAGATAGAGTACTCCTATTCTGGCCATTTCTTGACGATTATTCGAAATCATAATATCTTGCGTTCTAACAAACTCACTTTGATATAATTTAGAAACCCGACTTCTATAACATTGGTTTATACTCTACTCAATCTTATCGGGATGTGTCAGAGGCTGTAGTAATAACACTCTGATAGCAAGTACGGATTAAACAACAAACAGCACAAATTAATGCGCAATTTCATGTACACAGCTAGAATCAAGTAAAACTTTTATCTTTTAATCTGCTAATAGAGTAAGATTCTCAATTCTCTATTACTTCATTTTTTCTTAGAGTTTTACGTTTGAAAGCCGTGTCAGTGGATATGGGAATGTAACAAATCACAGTATTGTTTTAAATATTTTCAGTTAATCTCACTTAGCCTAACCATAAATCGCCCATAATTTAAGAATGCCAAAGTTCATCACTAAACTAGGGTTTGAAATAATACATTCAACTTGTCTTGGTTTGACTTTTAGTAGTCAGTGTATCCTTAAGTCAGTCAGCCGTGAACGTTTTTGCAAAATCTTAATCTTACCTACCCCTAAGTAAAAATCCAAATGAAATTTTAAAACCAAAACGCATTTGGAAATAATAATTTTTATATAACTATAATTTTTATGGGAAGTAACTTTTTTAAAATTAGAAAATAAATAATAAAATAACCAAATGGAAAACGGAATGTGGAACACATGTATTGGAATTCTCGACAGAAACAATTCAAACTAATTAACTCTCAAAGCTATTACGTATTTAGTTTGTGATAATTGAAGCATTTTAAGGCTGTTTTTACACATAATCGTAGTATAAGAATGTACAACAGAAAGATAAATACAAGATAAAATGACATAATTATTTATGGAATAAATTATTAAGAATTAATTATTAGTTACGATTTGTATAAAATTAATTAAATGTAAATTATCAATTTAAAAAAGGAAAGCAACAAATGTAATCATACCAAATACCTACATTCCGTAACTATTACGAGTAATTTTTTATAGACAGAATATGTACAAAAACTAACACTGACAAAAGTATAGGTGCAATCCAGCTCATGAATAAGTATTGTCATTGGTTTTTGTCTGAATGGTGGATACGAATGTCCTGTATAGTCACGATACGGGGCTGAAATTGATGTCTTACAATTATCATCGAGTTTACCATCAGCAATGTAAAAAATTGACAATTCCACCTAAATTAGAATACAGAACATTCTGACACCCGCCGTTATTGGATCTAATCTTGTTTTTCAGTTGCAGCTTGATTACTTTCACCTACTCCATGCACATCAGCAACGCTCCAATTTAACCGGCGCGACCGAGCCAACTTTGCGCTAAACGCATCCGGACACACCGCATCACTGGACCCAATTCTCATCTCCGACCACGTCATGTTGAAGAGAAATTAATCTTGTCACCTCACGGTCAAACTGGTGGAATACAACTATTAACTGCGGTAATAATTCCGTGGCGTCTTTTAACTTAAACCAGATCGCTCAATTAATTAATACAACATCGATTAGCGACCGTGTTTGGCGGTCCGTGACGCTATTATATAAGCAAATCATGTAACGGCCGTATAAGCGTCCGTGACGGCCCCGGCACGCCTCGAAGTCCAACATTGCAACATCGATTGGACCATATAGCAATCCAAACTAAGCACACAGAACATTTGCGGGGTTTAAGTTTGAAAATTAAAAAAAAACAAATTTTTAAACCGATATAAATGTAGCAAAAAATTTCGGCCATTTAATTCAAGATTTATCTTGCCGTTTTAAAGAACATTTAGGTTATTTAACCTCCCAACCCCACAGGTTTTGAAGCAGTTTTTGAACATAATATATTCACCATCCCAAAATAAACATCCAAAATATTTCCTTACTTGTTTATGACATTCTTATTAAATAAGGAATTTAACTGAAAATGATTGGAATTGCAAAACTAAATCAAGATACCCGTATCTTCAGAGATTGCAACTGTGTGTGAGTGTGCGGAGAGGAAGTTATTTCATTATAAAAGTTAAATTGCATGTGCCGGTTGTGATATGCGGTTATTTAACCCCGCTCTAGGTAAATGTACGGTTTTCCCGCTAGCGTCACCGGTACTCTGGAGGATTTATACCTGTTTACAGTTATAGCCGCTTTCCCATTCTATGGCACACTCGAAGCATTGCAATATTGTTCTAGTTGATTATCCAAACGTAACAGTGCAAATATGATGGGATGGTGAATTGGCAATTGCCACTATTTTGAAGAGTTTTTCTTACGGGAACCCCAAAACTACTTCATTAGAAAGGGCAGACTTATTCTCTTACTGTGAAAATTAAATGTCAGTTAGAAAGATATGTTCTTGTTTGAGCTCCAAAAAGGAAGCGATGTCGGCGAGTTAGAATGCCACCAAATCCCTATCCTATATTAGATAATAGCGCGATATTAAATGAGAGATAATAAATAAGAACCATTAAGTATTGAAATAAAACTATAACATGACGTTTTTAAAATTGTAATGTCTCTCGTATTATTGTATTAAACCCAAAGCAAGGGGTGGAACACAATTAGCTTTGGCTGTGCCAATAAATTCAATAAGTGATCAATTATTCACTAAAATTGAACAACCAATAATGCCACTATTAACTTTACTCCCCGAAACCATCAATCATTTTTCGATCTAGAGTAATATATATAACCTTCCCAAGTATTAATTGTAATAAGTCAACAGCCAATGAAAAAATAGTTTTATAATACACGCATTATCTGTTAAACGTTAAAACACAACAATTTTACAAGTCTGGTGACCCCCTGTATATTTTTCTGGTTTTAATCCTTTCTTCAACTGATAATACCTAATGAAGTTATAGGTTTCAACCCTTTGAGGTTTGATATACAAACAATTAATATCAATATTATATGACTTGTGAATGGTGTTATAACAGCATAATAAATAAACTTCTTCCTTTAGTCCTGTTCAAATTCAAAACACGAACACAAATATTTTAAATTATTCTGGAATTGAAAAACTGAACATAAAACTCCCATCATTATTGAATGTTAAAAAAGAAATCTGAGATGGAAATATTTTTAACACACCAAAGAGATTAGAAATGTACTTATAGAAGCATACAATAAACTGTTCTCTCGGAATGAATGAAGTTACAGCACACTTCATTGTAGACAAAAGAATAATTAATACCACAAAGTTATCTTTATAAGAGCGTAACAGTTTTCACCGATTCAACTTATAATTTCAAACACCAAATAGTACCGAGACTTCTATACAAAAGAACGGTTTAGCTTTTAAAAGTGATTAAGGTTGAGCGAGTTCGGTGTTTCAAATCGGATAAATTCTCCAGACAAAGGTCACTTAAACACATTAATCACGGAAACTAGTGTTACATCCTAATGAGTGGGTTTTTCATGTGGAAAGATTTGAATTAAAGTCTCAACCTTGCATGTGGCATCCAAACGGTTTAGAGGATAAATCAACCAATTCCAAGCCTTTTTCTTTTTTCCTTGATCTTCGTTATCAAACTTTTTAAAAAAAGCCTTTAAGCGGACCCCTTTCCCTTACTGAAGATAAAACAATTTAACTACAGATTCAATCTGTTCTAGATCACGCGTTTTCGAGATATCTAGAAGAAATTATTGGTTTATTATCCAAATCTACGTCTAGGTTTTTCAAGTGCGAAACTGACATTTTTCAATACTGAATTTATTTCTAGTGACGCAACTATTATTATTGCATCTTTAAAAAATGGAACGATCCGTAATAATCATAAAATCAAATCATTATCTTTTTTCCTATAATTATACAAAGATAAAATTGTAAATGAACATTCACCCTTTCAATTCAATAGTGTGTCATAAACAAAAGACAAAATATAATGACACGACAAAAATGCGTTTTTAGTCGTAACATTTTAATTTTAAAAAAATATCCAGGAATGTGATAATGCAGCTAAAAAAATACAGTTTTGTTTTACAGTTTTGCGATAATTCTAATTATCAGTAATTGATTAATAGAAATCTGATTCAGTAAAACATCCTTAACTCTCTGTTATCTGGCGGGTCATCGTTCGCAAGCTATATTAACTAAATGTCTGCGGCTGGCTAACCTCATAAAAAATAACAACAGATTAAAAACGTCACACCGAGTTGACCTTTTTAACCATTTCTTTTTGCATTCGGTATCTTGGGCAGTTCTGCAACTTAAATTAAATACTTAAGCAATGTTAACACTCAGTCCAAGAGCCTTTTAAAAAAAAGTACATTGAACAAGTCTTAATTCACATACCAAGTATAATTCAGAAAAAAGTTCTCAATTTTACATTAACAAAAACCCGTTTGAAAGTTATGCATGAATTCTAAAAGCCTAAAACAATTTTTTTTTTTAATCCGTGCGATAAAAGTGGCAGAGTAATAAATTCTTGGTTTCGCATTATTCCATATGCAATAAATAGGGGTCGTTTTTAGTAACGGGTACGTAAGATAGGTGTTTCTTAAATAAGTGAGTAGATGTGGATTGTACTGCACTACTATTTCCCAACCAGTTCCTGAAATTATTATTTTTAAACCTACACTACAACACACAATATTAGCCATAATCCTAAGAATATTTTTCTTTGCGAGCACATATTTACTATTAATTATAATTATTATGTATTCTACATGACATACACACAAGATGAAGCGGTTTGTTCAAAACAATGACAGAAGTGTTTAATGAAAAAATGCTTTAATAGTACTTGGAATTTCAGACTGAATAGGTCTATAAAGGTGAGGTCCAATTCATATTGAATAAACCACACAACCAGATTATTACGTGAAATTTACTGAGAAATGTTATTTTTCGAAAGGTTTTGAATATCACAGGTCAAGATTTTATGGAGGTTGAAAGTGAAAGCTCTCCGAAAAGTTAAGAATATAAACGATACATTGTTGTAAAAACTTAAATTTACGAGATTAGTGCGAACTAAATAAACCACGCAAATAATTGTTTAATATCGCCACCCAAGCCAAGCGAAAATGAGACCTGTAAAAAAGTCATTTTTGCGAGCCGCAAGTACTATGTGCGCTCGCAAAAATGACTATTTCAGTCTCATTTTTCGATGGCTGGTGGCGATATAAACAATATTTTGCGTGTTTATATTTAGTTCGCACTAATCTCGTAATTTAAGTTTTTAAACAAATGTATCGATTAGTATTTTAACACTTCGAGAGCTTTCACTTTCAACCTCCATAAAATCTAGCACCTGTTGAAAATCAAAACCAATTCGTGTAAAAATACATTCTAAGTAAATTTCACGTAAAAATCAGGTTGTGATGTTTTATTCATATGAATTGGACCTCACCTTTAGACATATTCATTCTGAAATTCAGTACTCATTAAAGCATTTTCATTAAACACTTCTGTCCAATGTTTTGAACAAACCGCTTCATCTGTTTGTATGTCACTGTAGAATACATAATAAATTTATAATTACTAGTAAAATGTGCTCGCAAGAAATAATTTCTTAGGATTAATGGCAGTACTATTGTGTGTTGTAGTTTTAGGTAAAAATAATAATTCAGGAACTGGTTTGGGAATAGTAGTATGCAGTACAATCCCACATCTCTCCCATATTTAATACCACCTATCAACGTACCCTTTTACTAAAACGACCCCATTATTGCATAGGAATAATGCGAAACCAAGAATTATTTCCTCCACTTTATCGCACGGTATAAAAAAATTGTTTTAGGCTTTTTAGAAATCATGCATAACCTTTTCAAACGGTTTTTTGTTAATGTACATTGAGATCTTATTTCTCGATAACTTGTATGAGAATTAAGACTTGTTCAATGTACTTTTTTTTAAAAGGCCTCCTTGGATGAGTGTTAACATTGCATAATACTCTAATTATCTGTTGCAGAACTGCCAAGATACCGAATGCAAAAAGAAATGGTAAAAAGGTCAACGGTGACGATTATAATCATTTGTATTTTTAATGCGGTTAGCCACCCGCAGACCATTAGTCTAATAATACTTGCGAAACGATGACCCGCCAGATAACAGAGAGATAAGGATGAATTTCCTGACCAGATTTCTATTATCAATTACTGATAATTATAATTATCGCAAAACTGTAAACAACAACTGTATTTTTAGCTGCGTATATCACATTTCCTTGGATATTTTAAAATAAAGCGCTAAAAACGCAAATTTGTCCGTGTCATTATATTTGTCTATGTTTATGACACACTATTGAATTGAAAGGTGGAATGTTACATTTACAAATTTATCTTTGTAAATTATGAGAAAAAAGATAATGAATGATTTTTAAGATATAAGGGCAAAGGAGGCGATCGAGTTCCTTTTTTAAGAAGCATAATAAAATTGGCGTCACTAGAAATAAATCATATAGAAAAATGTAGTATCGCACTTGAAAAACCGTTGACGTAGATCCCGGAAATAAACCAATTTCTTCCTAGAATATCTCGAAACGCGTGATCTAGAACATATATAATTCTGAGAGTTAATTGTTTTATCTACAGTAAGGAAGGCGCTAACGGCTTTTAAAAAAGTTTGATAACGAAGATCAAGGAAAAAGAAAAAGGCTGGAATTGTTGATTTATCCTCTAACCGATTTGGATGCACTGCAAGGTTGAGCCTAAAATTCATCTTCCATGAAAACCCCCACTCAATTAGAAGAACACTATTTTCCGTGATAAATGTGTGTTAAGTGACCTTTGTCTGGAGTAATTTAACCGATTTGAAACACCGAACTCGCTCAACTTAATCACATTAAAAGCTAACGTTTTCTTAGAAGAAAGTCTCGGAAGATATTCGTGTTTGAATTAACGTTGAATCGGTGAACCTGTTACGCTCTTATAAAGATTAACTTTGTGGTAAATTAAATTATTCTTTTGTCTACAATGGAAGTGTGCTGTAACTTCCTTCATTCCGAAGAACATTTTTATTATGCTTCTATAATGTACATTTCTAATCTCTTTTGTGTTTTTAAAAATATTTCCATCTCAGATTTTCTTTAAAACATTCAATATATGGAGTTATATGTTTAGCTTTTTTTCCAATCCAGAATAATTTAAAAATTTTGATGTCGTGTGAATTTGAACAGACTAATGAAGAAGTCTTATTTATTAGCTGTTATAACCAAATCAAGTCATATAAAATTGAAATAAATTGGTTTGAAACAAACCTCAAAGTTTAGAAACCTATAAACATTCATTAGGTAATATCGAGTTGAAGAAAGATAAAACAAAAATATAACAGGGGGTTTTCACCAGACATTTAAAATTTGGTGTTTAACGTTTCACAGAAAAAGCTGTATTATAAAACTAATTTTTCATTGGCTGTTTTACCTTATTACAATTAAATACTTGGGAAGGTTAAAATATATACTCTACTGTGAAAAATTGAATGATGGTTTCGAGTAAAGTCAATAGTGAGCATTATTGGTTGTTCAATTTAGTGAATAATTGATCACTTATTGAATTTATTGGCACAGCCAAAGCTCATGTGTGTTCCACCCCTGCTTTGGTTTCAATACAATAATACGAAGAGGCATTACAATTTTAAAAACGACATGTTATAGTTTTATTTCAATACATAATGGTTCATTATTATATTATCTCTGATGTAAAGATCGCGTAATAACTAATAGTAGATAGGGACAGATGATCGCTTCCTCTTTGGGAAGGCAAGAACAGATCGTCATAAATGACATGTAATTTTCAAATCAGTAAAATAAATAAAGTTCTGCCCTTTCTAATAAGTAGTTTTTTGGGTTCCCCGGTTAGAAAAAAACTCTTCCAAATATAGTGGCAAAGTACCAAATTACCATCCCATCATATTTGCACTGTTACATAGGATAATCAACTAGAACAATATTGCAATGCTTCCCGAGTGTGCCATAGGAATGGGAAAAACGGCTATAACTGTAACAGGTATAATCTCCAGAGTACCAGTGACGCAGCGGGAACCGCTACATTTACCTAGAAGCGGGCAAATAACCGCACATCACAACCGCACATGCAATTTACTTTTATAATGAAATAACTTCCTCTCCGCACACCTCTCACACACAGTTCGCAAATCTCTGGAAATATCCTTGTTTTAGTTTGCAATTCCACACATTTTTCAGTTAAATTCCTCTATTTAATAAGAATGTATAAACAAGTAAAGAAATATTTTGGATGTTATTTTGGGATGGAGAATAAAATTTATGTTCAAAAACTGTTCAAAACCTGAGGGGTTAAAAACCTAAATGTTCTTTAAAACGGCAAAATAAACTCTTGAATTAAATGGCCGAAATTTTATCTACATTATATTCGGTAAAAAATTTGGTTTTTTTTAATTTTCAAACTAAAACCCCGCAATGTTGTGCTTAGTTTGGATTTGCTAATGGTCCAATCGATGTTGCAATGTTGGACTTCGAGGCGTGCCGGGCCGTCACGGACCGCTTATACGGCCGTCATGATTGCTTATATAATAGAGTCACGGACCGCCAAACACGACGCTTAATCGATGTTGTATTAATTAATTGAGCATCTGCGTTTAAGTTAAAGACGCCACGGAATTATACGCAGGAATAGTTAGTGTTCCACCAGTTGACCAGTGAGGTGACAAGATTAATTTCTCTTCAACATCGACGTGGTCGGAGAGAGAATTGGTCCAGTGATGCGGGTGCGTTTAGCGCAAATGATGGCTCGGTCGCGCCGGTAAATTGGAGCGTTGCTGATGAGCATGGAGTAGTGAAAGTAATCAAGCTGCAACTGAAAACAAGATTAGATCCAATAACGCCGGGTTCAGCATTTCTGTATCTAATTAGGTGGAATGTCAATTTTTACATTACTTGTGGAAAAAGCTTGATAATTTACAAAAGAAATCAATTTCAGTCCCTAATCGTGACTATACGGGAAAGTTCGTATCCACATTCAGACAAAACCAATGACAAAATTTATTCATGAGCTGCAAGCTATATTGCAGCTATAACTTTTGTCATTGTTAGTTTTTGTACATATTCTGTCTATAAAAAAATAATAGTTACGGAATGTAGGTATTTTTGTATGATACATTTGTAGCTTTCATTTTTAAATTGATAATTTACATTTAATTAATTTTACAAATCGTAACTAATAATTAATTCTTAATAATTTATTCCATAAATAATTATGTCATTTGATCTTGTAATTTATCTTTCTGTTGTACATTCTAATACACGATTATGTGTAACAGCCTTAAAATGCTTCAAATTATCAAACTAAATACGAATAGCTTTTGAGAGTTAATTAGTTTGAAATTGTGTCGAGAATTCAAAACATGTGTTCCATTCAGTTTTCCATTTGATATATTATTTATTTATTTTCTATAATTTGAAAAGGTTACATCTTAAAAAAAATTAAAGTTACATAAAAATTAATTATTTTCAAATGAGTTTTTGGTTTATAAATGTACCTTTGGGCTTTACTAAGTGGTAAGTAAGTGGTAATATTTTGCACGAATGTGTACGGCTGACTAAGTTACACTGATGAATGAAGTCACACAAGGCAGTGAAATAATTACTTTCACAAGTTTCATGTTGAATTTGCATTTGAATTAATGATGATTTATCGTTAGGCTAAGCGAAGATTAAACTGAAAATATTAAAACAATACTATGATTTGTTACATCCCTATCCACTGACACGGCTTCAACGAAACTCTAAGAAAAAAATGAAGTAATATAGAAATGAGAATCTTATCTATTAGAGATAACGATAAAGTATTACGATTCTAGCTGGAACACGACTTGCGCATTAATTTTGCTGTTTGTTGTTTAATCTGTACTTGATATCAGGTGTTATCTACAGCCTATGACACATCCCGATAAGATTGAGTAGAGTATAACCATGTTATAGAAGTCGTGTTCAAATGAAATATCAAAGTGAGTTTGTTAGATACGCAGAATATTATGATTCGAATATCGTCAAGAAATGCCGGATTAGGAGTACTCTATCTATCACAAAAAATAAACTACACAAAAACACATGTAAATAAATATATTGCTGATATAGGTAAATTGTCCACGTAAAGCCGAAGCTACGTAATATGAAGTTAAATTTAGGCAGTTTAATTGTCTAATGAATGAGGCAATTCACGGAAATTGGCTATTCAATCATGCGTAAATGCTGTACCGTAATTTAAAATAATTGCAATTCTCTGCGTTGAATTTACTTTATAAGGAATAATCTTAATTTGAAACAATCGGTGAACGGAGAGTAGTTTATAAAAGCGAGACATTAAAACCCAGGCTTCCGTGGTTTTAAACTCTGTGACTGACATGTAATGTTCATCTTTCCATCTCTCAGTTACTTTATTTATTCCTGCTCGTCAGTCAGTATAGTCTGAGAGCGGAAGGCCAATTTGCATTGTATAAGCACACAACCCTTTTCATGAATTTGATAAAACACAATTTCACATAACAAATAAATCGATTATCGGCTTCGCAACTTTTGGTGGACTTCGATGGGAGGAGATTGAAAGGGTTAAAAAATATCAAACGATAATTTCTTTCGCAAATCATATTTTTCTTAGCTGAACACACTTAAAACTGACTGTCATACTCATAAATAATAGGTACGTCATAAAAAGTTGACAGGTTGAATAGTCGTTGTTTTAGGCCAAATAGAAGCTCTTTTGTTGGCTGATTATGATTTTATTTTTATTTGTGTCTGTTTTTAAATATGATCGCAGAAAAAAGGCTGTTTGATATTTTCATCATTTTGGTACACTTCCATTCGACTTCATCGGTTGACGATATATTTTTTCATAGGGAATACTCTCTTATGGTATATACGAAAAACTAGGTTGTGTGCTTCTATAATACAAATGGCTCTTGGTTCCTACACTAATATTAGGTAGTCTACTCTATCCTCAAAATCGCATTCTAAGTTCTCAGGACAGATCCGTAGTCCATGGGGAAAGGGTTAGAATGACTCAAAATAGGAGAAAGAACTCACCCCTACCGCCAAAAATACAAACAAAAGCTCAAATCGTAGTGGGTTTAAAACACACAATTGTGATCGTACAATACTAAGTATACAATGTTGGAAAGTCGACAGTGGGGTCTAGACGTTTAGAATGACAAACAGAATTGCTAATGAGGATTTAGGACTAAGCTTTTGGCTTTTGGGATTAGATCCGTGGAAGGGGTGGGGGTGGGGGTGGAAGTGGAAGTGAGTAGCTTGTAGCTGTAACCGGGATCGTGTTGTCGGGTGTAACGTGATCGTATTGCTGTCACCGCTCTGTGACCTGGGCCATACTTATCTCGTACTTTATTTCCATTCCCAATTCCCCCTCTTTGATCTCGACTTCAAGGTACTATACGTAACTCAGGGTTGGATTACGCATTGTTAAAAGTTACGTTATCAACCACCGTCAATGTTCTTAATTGCGATTTAACTTTATTAATGGTATATTTTTGTTTCAGGAGGTACTGTCTGCTTAGCTGTATTGCCAACATTACATAAACAATTAGTCCTTCATAAGGTACTGTACTGTTTGTCATATACAAGTAAATCTTTAAAAAATAAAAAGGAAGGGTGAATAAATATCCGGTTGATATTTTATGTATACTAAAAATTGGAATAGTTTTGGTTGTCTATAATTTAACAACAGCACTGTTTTATCTGTTCATAACCGACGAAAATTATATGGTTATTCATGGTTACACACAATATACACTATAGTCGTTCAAATCTTGTCGTGACTTTATTTATGTTCAGTCTTAAGTAACTGAGGAGTGAGATTCTAAGTACCCAGAACTGTCCATTCTGAGACAACGAGATGTCTTACCAAGTGATCGTCCATGAGTATGAGGAAGAGACGATGTTATTTACTTGCTGAGACAGTCACAGTCAGCCTGGCAGGTGATTCTTCGACACTGGACTACTTTCTTTGCGTGCAAACATTTTAACACATGAACTGAAGGCATTATCAATGTTATACAAGGAAGTTCATTTCTTCTTTTGCAAACCATGTCGGAAGTACTTCATTCCTCATCATCCCTAGTGTGCCAATGACCAGTATGCATGCAAGGATAGTCACAACTCTCTCGCGTGCAGTGCTATAAGACCAACCTGGGTTTCCAGCCAACCGGAACGGAATCGGGGAAAAATTATAATAATTATATTTTAAATTTTCCTACCTCATTGATGTATTTTCAACATAGGGGTGACTTCTAGTATCTAAAAAATTACTACGATACAAGCATTTTCCAGCCGTAATGTATGTGAAAATTATTATACTCGTAAAATTTCGAAGGCATGTTTTGCACTGTCTTGTTTCAAAATATGAATGTCGAAGCATCTTGAGTTTAAGCCAGCTGACATTTTTTGTCATTATTTATTCGTATGGTTGACAATGAACAGTACTTTGGGTTTTTTTTAGTGAGCAACCAATTAAATAGTATTTTGTTTCAAATTTGTCGACACATTTTTACGCTCAACACTTATGTACATAAACGAAAACAAAACTAAAATAATAAAGTTAATAAACTATAGCGTGGAAAATGAAACAGAAATTAACACGTTGAGTGATATAGTAAGGAAGACAACATAACTATAAAGATCTGTGATATTAATTATATTTAGTTACTATTTAAATTTATCAGTATTTATACAAAAAACAAAACATATATAGTTAAAAATGAACAAGTTATACTAAACAAAAATCATAAACTCTGACTATCACAAATTCTTTAAATGGAATATCAGTCTATTTATTGTCAGTTGATTCCGATAAGGGTAATGCTGCTCATGGAGGTTGTTCAAAAGAAATAATCTATGACCAAATCTTATCGCATAAAATCCACTTCCACTTAGCGACAATCACAATATTGCAACTGCCCGGCCTCTTGTTGTCCAAATATATTGTTAGTATTGACAGGTATTTCAACAAGGCAACGCCACAGTCGAGTGAATCGAGAGTGGGTTGTCAGGCATCGAGGATCTGCTGAGGGAGACAACCGTGGCTGACAGACGGCTGGACAGATGGGGCAACCCGCGTCGTGCTGAGCCGGGCCGTCATGCTTCATTGTTGCGACCGGCCGTCATGATTAGTTATATAAACAAGTTGAGGAGCCGCTCTGGAAAATATGTCAAGAACGAAGTATTGGTAAATGTTGCCTGGCCTGTTTCGCTCGCTTCATAAATTATTGATGGGATCAGAAACTGAAGGATCATGTTTTTCTCGACTTTGTTCTCACTTGATCGTCGATCTACTTTAAACCAGGTTTAAAATTGGTATTATAATCGTTACTTTAGTAATTTAATATTTATAATGTCCCGTGAATTATTACGTAAATTTGAAAATTGATGGCTCGGTTCTGTTCAGATAAAACGTTTATTTGTGTTTATCATATCACTGTGATATACACGTTTTGTATGCCTAGACACATATGGTTAATATTAAATTGTTACTAAAAAAATAATAGTAATTTGTAAATGAAACAATGTTACAACATTAAATGTGACCATAGTCGGGCAAAAACAAATCGAATTGATCATAACTTTTTAAATCATCCAATTCGGACTGACATGGGCAACTGAATTATTTTAGAAAACGCTTCATAGTAAATTAAATTGACATAACGTAATGAAACACAATGCAAATTACATAGCTCACTATATTTAACAACTATAGTATTTATTCTATTTAAACTGGCCACAAGAAATACGATACATTACAAAATTCAATAGGATAGTCTAATGCAATTTAAACAGGCAATAAGTGATACTATAGATAAAAAATTATATAAAATAGCTTAATATAAATAAGACAAAAATTACAGATACAGAATTTATCAAATCAGCCTGACGAATTCGTGTTTTTTCAAACATAATCGATAATTGATCACACAGAAGCGTTGGCGGAATTCAGATATATCCCTGATTGTCGTTGTCGCGAACTATTAGCCATTATAGGATTTCACATATCCCTTGTACTACAGAAGCAGATGCTAGCTGTTCTGAAATCGATGGAAGTAGTGGTCCATCCCTACAGCAGTTTAAGTAGATTTCAAAGAAGTCTGTCTGACTCATTAGCGTAAGCCAGAAATTTCGTTCGGGGGGGGGGGTCCGAAACCGGGGATCCGGGGGGACGTTTTGTGTGTTATTTGCCAATGAGTTCACTGGTAAAAGGTAAATAACAAAAATATGGAGCTTTAGTAACTACGCCTTTATAGAAAGTGGAAAGATGTAAATAGGCAAATTCAACTCTCACAGCAACTCTCTAGTACCCCACAAATTTTTTCTTGTATAGCTACAGAAACTTTACGAAGTTCGATTCTGGCCGACTAGAAGGCACCAATGTGATGTTGCATTTACTGGATAAGAAAGAAGAACAAAACAGAACTTCACTCAAGCGTATAATTGATACAACTATATTCTGTGGAGAAAATGAAACCACCCTTTAGAAAAGGAGGGCAATTGTCTAGCGTTGCTCGGGTACAGATCAAACTAACGGTCGGAAAATGCATCGGAAAAACTCTACTGGAAGTTCGGCTGCTTTGGATTTCACTGATTGAGGTATTTATGAATGAGTGATAATGACGATTTTTTTGTATCATTACACTGTAGACGAGTACATTCATGATCGGAAAAAACAAAAAAATTCACTTTCGGGCAGAAATAAAATATACATGAAAATCTCTAATGATTAGAACTTCAACTACTTCGGACTTCAGTTATTGAGGTAAACGTGGTATTTTTGATTGAGTTAGGGCGATGATTCTTTTATATCATTAAACTGTACTCGACTAACTATATAATTATCGAGAAAAAAAAATCACTTCCGGTCGGTAAATACTGAAGAAAAGCTCTCTACAGATTCAAGTTTTGGACGATTTTGGATTTCACTGGTTTTTTTTTTCGATAATTATATACACGTCTACAGTTTAATGGGCACCTAAAATCAACGTCGTAACTTAATTCTAAGCGGTCATTTTACGTCCCCAAGACAAATTTTAACGAAGTGGTCGGTAATTTAAACTGTTCGCACGTGTTACGGTTCAGGTTACTTTGCGACGTCACGTACTCGCGCCCTATAGAAATGCCGTGATTTACACTACACTATCCGAAAGGCCGAGCCCAAAAGCATCGTTTGGATACTTTATGATTTAAACGAAAGGACAATTATAATTTTTAACAACGGTCCCACTTTAATCAATTAAATCAATCAATTTAATGTTTGTAGACAAGAGTAATGATAACTCTCCTTTTTTCTACTGCTCCAAGCTCCATGTTTTTTTTTTATTAATGTCTTAAAATTTCCCGGACACCCCCTTCGTTACTCCACTGGTTTGACTCCCTGTTGCGATTGTCCTCATGACGGAGTTTCTGGGAGGTTTTTTGGATTTTCTCCGATCATGACCTCCAGAATCTAATACCACAATATTCCAGAAATGTATAGATTACATCAAATTTAGTGATTGGAATAAAATATAAAAATTAGAAACTATTATACAGAGAGGTTATTAAAATTGTACTCTGAAATGGCGTAATGCCGAAACTCGTGTCACAATATAAAATGTTTAAAAGTGTTTCCTATTTTTCATATTAATAGGAGTTTCATAATTAATAAAGTTATACCTTTATTATAATAGGATAAAATAATCTATAGTGTTTTCTTCTGTCGTGATTTGTTAAATAATCTAGTGTCTAGTAATATAAATCAACATTTTAATATTTCCTATGTTAGTGTATCAACGAAATAAGTTAGGCAGTGTCCATCTGTTGTGCATTACGATGTGTTTCTGGATACTCGGTTACTGCGTGAATTATTCTATACATTTATTAACTTATTCCATGTACTACTTCATATCTAACGGATTTTATGTCACATACGATCACGAGTCCAAAGGAGGTCAGTGGACATGGAGCAGTTCAGTCGAGTGTTCCGAGAAGCGAATTACAGGACTGGACGGGAAATTAAAGCATTTACTGTCGAGATGTGGCAGGGAAAGTATGGAGAGCAATGTTACAATTACAGTACGTAGTGAAGAGCGAAAGCAAGATCAAGACCTAGGTCAGGGCTGGGGCACGGAGATTAAATGCAACCTTTAGTCGAAGACCTGTTAGTGAAAATGGTACAGGAATTTTTTACCCTACATCATGACTGGCAAATTTAGATACTTAAGCACAGTTAAAGTCATACAACATTTCACCGCTTAGGTGGTCGAATAAACTGAACCAATCTACGATCCTTCCTGTAGCAGTCTTTTACGGAAAGAATTCTAAATTTATAAAAATCTATATATTTTATTTATAAAAAGTTGTAAGAATGCTTTAATTATTTAATTAGTAGAAGACCACAATGGCGGGGGAGATTATTTCTAGCACCTTATCTCGGTAAAACGCGAATTCGTGATAATTTTGGTGCTGCCTCACCCAAAATGTAAATATGGTTGCAAATGTTTATACATTTGGATATATAAGTGAAAAATAAAAAAACACAGTGACAAGCCTTCTGATAATACGCAGATACTATACCCTGTAAATAGAGAATGAGCTTTAGTAGTATCCGTATCTGGGTTAGAGAATTGACTATCCTTTTGATAATATGTGGATACTGTGCCTTATAATTCGAGAATGGGCTTTAGTAGTATCCGAATCTGGGTTAGAATTTTACTAGCCTTCTGATAATATTCGGATACTATACACTGTAAATGGAGAATAAGCTTTAGTGGTATCCGAATCTGGGTTAGAATTTAGTAGCCTTCTGATAATATTCGGATACTATACACTGTAAATGGAGAATGAGCTTTAGTGGTATCGAATCTGGGTTAGAATTTACTAGCCTTCTGATAATATTCGGATATATACACTGTAAATGGAGAATGAGCTTTAGTGGTATCCGAATCTGGGTTAGAATTTACTAGCATTCTGATAATATTCGGATACTATACACTGTAAAATGGAGAATGAGCTTTAGTGGTATCCGAATCTGGGTTAGAATTTACTAGCCTTCTGATAATATTCGGATACTATACACTGTAAATGGAGAATGAGCTTTAGTGGTATCCGAATCTGGGTTAGAATTTACTAACCTTCTGATAATATTCGGATACTATACACTGTAAATAGAGAAAGAGCTTTAGTGGTATGCGAATCTGATTTAGAATTGACTAGTCTTCTGATAATTTGCTGATACGACTATGCTCTGCAAATGGGGAATGAGCTTTAGTAATATCTTAATCTTGGTTAGAATTGACTAGGCTTCTAATAAGTTGCGGATACTATGCCATGTAATTTATTAGAGAATGAGCTTTAGTAGTATACGTATCTTGGTAATAATTGACTTGTCTTCTTTTAATATGTGGATACCGAAGAAGCCTTCTAAATGGAGCTTATTTTTTTCCAATCGTAATTAGTAATGGCTAGCCTACCAGTTATTGGTGCTGTCTTTTATAAGAAGGTTTTGAATTCGCTTTCAGAAAGGGAAACAAATATTAACGGAAACCTAGCAGTGATTTTGGTGTTGAGATTGGTGATTTGTAGTTTAAATTAATTAAATTTCGTTTAAAATGTGTTTAAATGCATATTTGAATGGTTTATTCTTTTTAGGGAGTCAATTTTTATGTGTGATAAAAATTAAGTTTTATTAATTTTTCTTGTTTCGTGTTTAAGTTGTAATGTAAGAGCATTAGTAAATTTGTCGATCAACATTTCTAAAATATGTTTATTACTGCAAATCCCTGCTGAAGGATTAGTAAAATCCAGGAGTAGTTAAGGAAAAACGTGATGAGTTTTTTAAGTGATGAATTTACAAGTAGCTGAGCACCGGTAACGACTTTCCAGTTAATGTAGAGAGGTCGTTATCATTTTGTGTAGTCATTTTTGTAATTCCTTAGTGGTTATTCCTCGTGACCTTAGTCCTTGTGGTGACTGCGACAATGGTATACACTGGAATTGCCCCTCGACTCTTTTATACATTGACAGGTTGGAAACTTTGAGTTTAAAAAATATTGCAAAGTTTTATGAAATGTGTAAAAATGCTTTAACTGAATTGCTTAAAAAATTAATGCAGTGCACTATAACGTGCAATAACAAAATTTACCTGTGTAATTAAATTAGACTTCCTTCAATCGATTCGAATCTACATGTGTAAACATAGTCTACACAATTACTCCATCTAATGTACGAGGTAAAAATTTCCTTATTGGAAAGATTAAAATTAAATACATAAGCGATCTAGTTTACGTTCTGGTGTTTTCTTTTTTAAGTTGACAACGCGTATTAAGCATCAATTTTCAATTTTTTTATACCAATAAATATTGAAAAATATCTTCTCGACATATATATATTGGTACCCTACTGACAAATTTATACAATGTATAATTACGCACAAGTTTGTTGTTAAATTACTACTAGTAATTTATTAATTATTATTAGCTTTTTCGTTAAAATTCATTAGTACATGTTAAAATGTTCTAGTATATTAATGTAAAAAGTAAAGAGTAATGAATGGTTACTTAAGAATCATTTTCTAAACAATCGCATTCTGTTAAAAAAAAATTAAAACTTCGTGTCAGTGTTGTAAAAGTAAAATATTACTAAATATTTAAATATAACGCTCATACAAATGACGCCTAAAGAACTAAAATACTGAATACTTTCATACAGTCCAGGCTCCATTAAAGGCGCTCGATGTATGCTCCTTTGACTCTAAAGCAGTACGGGAATGTAAGAATGTACTAGTAGAACTGGCAAAGAGGAACAAAGTTACCCTCCGCTGGGTGTTGGGCCATGAAGGCATGCGGGGGTACGAAACAGCAGACACCCTTGCCAAAATAGGCACTGAAACCCTTCTGGTAGGGCAAGAGCCAGGCTGTGAAGTAGCCTTCTCCTACAGCAAAGGTCTTGGAAATGATTGGGAAAAGTGGAATAGATCCGAGAATTAGGGGAGCCTCAGAATTTAGGGTAGTCGAAAAAAAAATGTATCTCTATGCAAAAGGATGGTCAGTACTCCTAGAGCAAAGTAAGGAGGATATGCTAATACTATTAGGGATGCTGATAGGACATGGTCCATCGTAGAAAATATCTGATGAAGGTGAGTATAAGCCAGATGAATGCGGAGAAGCAAAAGAGTTAGCTGAACATATCCAACAAAAACGCGAAACATATGCCTATACTGTCTTGCCATTTGCTAAATCAGGAAAATATTCCTAGGAGCTTATATCCTCAGTGACACCAGAGAACGGGAGCCTTCGAATGTCATAGGCCTCTTATATATCTTATATCTGTAAAAGCCTCAGATTCGGAGGACCAGAACTTACGTAAGAGAGGTGTAAAGGTTCCTATTAAGAATACGTGCGGAGACTCTTGTCTTTTTCCCTCTGTAAACAAACATGAAAAAGGCCAATATTTCTCCTGTAAAACGGCAGCAGGAAGTTTTGTGTTGCAAACAGGAAACATGACGTAACATCAACGTAAAATAAGCAAATAACGAGGATTGGGAAAAGGTAGGCTTTGAAGCAATTGATAAAAAGAGCGGGAGCAGTGAACTGTGAACAGCACGTTCGTATCTGTCTGCCATTACCGATGATGCTGGAGCGCGGTCAGTGTTTTCACAGCAATCGCCTGACGTGACGTGACATGACGTGATGTGACGGTACGCGACGCGGGCGGTGTTTGCTGTGTAAATTGGTCACCCTGGAGAAATCTCGCGTCGCCAAATAGTAGCACTCATGGCATATTACTCTACGTCCCGATCAAATCACAGTTTTTATCGTGGCCCACAACACTAACGGAATATTGGCGGTTAAAGAATTGGCGGCGTTACCTAACTGAACCCCACTATGTGGATCGATTTGTACACGGAAGGTAAATTCAATGCAAGAGGCGATGTTTGCTAGTAAAATCTGTTAAACCAATAAATGTGTGGTTCGGAATCTACGCCACGTTTCCTGTGGTAGAGTCCTTTATGTGCAAATAATCATTTCAGTAATCACTCTTAAGAAAACGTCATCCATTAAACTTGAGAAGTCGTGGTTTGTTTAGCGACTGGGTTATTATTAAGACCCAACTATAATGGGGGCCATCTTGGTTTTAACCCCATAATCATAATTTAGAGAACACTTTTGCGCTCTTACTTTTAATTGTTGAACTATGGAAAAACTTATAAATATGTTTATCCAAACATTTTAGGTTTTAAATATTTGTATTGTTAATTCAAAAAAAAAAAAAAAAAAAAATCAAACTTGAGATTGGCATGAGTTATACTAAATAAAATATATTTCATTATATTTTAATTAGTATAAATTTACAAGAAAAATCAAAGAAGGTTTATATCTGCATTTTCACTGCTTTAGAACGATAGTTTCTCCCATAGCTGTATTACCAAAAACTATGGCCTTGAAAGTGTTGAAAATATAACCTTTAACTGTACAAACACAAACTATGGACATGAAAGTGTTGAAAATATAACCTTTAACTGTACAAACACATACTATGGACATGAAAGTGTTTGAAAATATAACCTTTAACTGTACAAACACAACTATGGACATGAAAGTGTTGAAAATATTACCCTTAACTCCGCAACCAAATCTATGGACATGAAAGTGTTGAAAATATCACCCTTAACTCCACAACCAAAACTATGGATATGAAAGTGTTGAAAATAACACCCTTAACTCCACAACCAAAACTATGGATATGAAAGTGTTGAAAATATAACCTTTAACTGTACAAACACAACTATGGACATGAAAGTGTTGAAAATATAACCTTTAACTGTACAAAACACAACTATGGACATGAAAGTGTTGAAAATATAACCTTTAACTGTACAAACACAACTATGGACATGAATAGTGTTGAAAATATAACCTTTAACTGTACAAACACAACTATGGACATGAAAGTGTTGAAAATATAACCTTTAACTGTACAAACACAACTATGGACATGAAAGTGTTTGAAAATATCACCCTTAACTCCGCAACCAAATCTATGGACATGAAAGTGTTGAAAATATCACCCTTAACTCCGCAACCAAATCTATGGACATGAAAGATTTGAAAATAACACCCTTAACTCCACAACCAAAACTATGGATATGAAAGAGTTGAAAATCGTTTTAAAGAGGCTAAACTCAAGGTTTGTTTCACTACAGCCGCCTCCTCTCCTTTAGTCTAACTTAGACAGCAAGACTACATAGGGCACTCGCATTCATTCTACTAATAACCCATTCTGCCTTAATGGAGGAAATTAAGAAACAATTTTACACCACACAGTCTGTGCAGAACTGGCGGTTATTTGCTGTTTTTAGTGAAGGCATATCGCTGGAGAATCTTATTCTTGATTCACTTGAGCAGCTTAGGTGCACAACACAACAGTCAGAACCCGGGTTACTTTTGGCCAAGTCTAAAGAATAAAACTCAATGGAAAGTAATAAAAACAGAATATAGTATAATATGTTTTAAATAAATTCTAAATTATATTTATACATAGTAATTATTTATTATATTATTATTATTATACATACAAAATATACATGTGTTTATAACGTGTCAAAAGTTTAATTGCATAACGCTGTATACTATACAGTATATGATAATATTTCTCTTAATATGGAGATCCCTCATCACATAGAAAACAGTTTTGCCTCATTGCATATATTATTTACAATGTGGGGTTTCTTCACATTCAGTCCGAAAAGTATGACCTAGCTAATATGATGAAACTTTTGTAATTATTTATTTAAAGTATTCTAATAAAAACATGTAAATTTAAACGAAAACGTGAGGAAACCGTCCAGAAATGTGTTTTATGGGTGGGTGTGTTATTAAAACACTCGCGGAACTATGTTTACATATCGAAATAGGTTACACGTTGATTAAAAATCCTCACAGTGGAAATAGTAAGTAATACTTCTCTGGTAAAATAAACTTTTTGTGTCCAGAAATATTCAATCCCTTCTATTGGAATTGGCACCTTACAGGTTTAAAAATTTGTTTACTTAATGGTTCTTTAACGGTTTCATATAATAATGAGTCTGTTTTCTACCTACCTTTAAATATGGCACGCTTAAATATGGCTACGGAGGGTAAACAGCTTAGATGGAGTTACCAGACCGTAATAAATCAAAAAAAATTACGTAATAACAATGTGTTTTATGTGGGCTGTAAGACTGCCTTTAATATGTTCGTTTAACTACCTTGATCGCTTAAGCTGAATTCCACGTGATGATTGTATATTATTTAAATCGATGACAGTTTTCGGTGAGGAGTGTTTTTAATCAACACATTATGAATTTCTGTCCCTACCTGAATGTCTTCTACATTTCATGCAATTTTAATTAGTTTTCCTTAGTAATTTAAGTTATCGCCTTGGTTTGGACTTAAGTAGTTGCAGTTTTCGTTTCTTGCGCTAATTCATGTACAATACTTTGAAACTTGCCCTATATTTTTCATTCTCTTTCATAAATATATTTTTAAGAAAGTAATTGATTATTAGAAGAAATGTCTATTGTGAATTGTTTTAAAAGTTCCGTTCAGGAGTTTGAGGGAAAAAATCCATCAGAATAATTTGCTTTATAGTGTAATCAACAAATTTGAAAAATCTGGCATCAGTTATTCTCTGCTCTGGTCTTCCTCACTTCTCTTTATTATATTTTTTTTTTGGTTCACGGTAAGTTCTTTTTTCGAAACATGTCTTTTACTTATTTGGCTGATATTTTGTTCACACTTCCGTTTTGTAATCCACAATAATGGAGATTTCACCACATCCCTGTTTATAGTAGTAAATGACATTTATATGATGAACACATTCTTCGTAATGATGCCAAGGAAAACCCTCATCTTGTTCGCTTGTTACCCTGCCATCTTCCTTAAATACAGTGCTTTTTTTTTACTTTTGAATGTGTACATTTGGTAGATTCAAGAATTAATATTTTTAACATTTTCATATACTATCAATCTCTCAATAATTAGACATTGTGCCGCTAGAGGAAGATGGTGTTAAATCGTAAAGAATAGCTTTCTGTAATAACAAAAACTAAATTACCAGTAGATAATTCATTGGACTTACCCTTTTCATAAAATGTAGAAATATTAAAAATACTAAATAGGGATCATAGTACCAACAGGGTATACGTAGCGTTTATAATGTCTGGAAGCTCTCAAATAATATTTTTAATATCCGAAATGCAATACTCGAAGTTTCAATATGTTTGCAAAATTCAATACTTTTAATACTGAAAATGCTCTATTTCCGATAAAGGGATTTCTAAAAACTTAGCCCTAAAACAAAACATGGCGGGCCGTTTGAAGGTTCAGTAGTCATCTACATTTCAACAGCCGCTGTTTTTTTTAATTTAACACACATGGAAACTGCTAAGTTTGCATTGTGTTCTAATAATAAATACCTTTAAAATTTTATGCGGATTTAACTAGGCATTTTAATAGGAATTCATAACACTCGACGAGCCGTACTCTCACTGAGGCTTGTGACGATATTGTATAAAAAATTTGTTTATAGATAGCTCCGTATAAACATTGTGAATGAAGTTTGTAGATTTTTACTGATTACGGTTTAAACAGTATTAAGGTAGTAGTCCTGTAGTATTAAGGTTATCTCTACAGTCGTAAAGAACCAAGATGAGATATAAGTCTCAGTAGTAGTTAAGATCTAAACAGTATTAAGGTAGTAGTCCTGTAGTATTAAGGTTATCTCTACAGTCGTAAAGAACCAAGATGAGTATATAAGTCTCAGTAGTAGTTAAGATCTAAACAGTATTAAGGTAAGAGTCCTGTAGTAATAAGGTTATATCTCTTACAGTCGTAAAGAACCAAGATGAGATATAAGTCTCAGTAGTAGTTAAGATCTAAACAGTATTAAGGTAGTAGTCCTGTAGTATTAAGGTTATCTCTACAGTCGTAAAGAACCAAGATGAGTTATAAGTCTCAGTAGTAGTTAAGATCTAAACAGTATTAAGGTAGTAGTCCAGGGGGGGGGGGGGCCTGTAGTATTAAGGTTATCTCTACAGTCGTAAAGAACCAAGATGAGATATAAGTCTCAGTAGTAGTTAAGATCTAAACAGTATTAAGGTAGTAGTTCCCTGTAGTATTAAGGTTATCTCTACAAGTCCGTAAAGAACCAAGATGGACATATAAGTCTCAGTAGTAGTTAAGATCTAAATCAGTATTATTAAGGTAGTAGTCCTGTAGTATTAAGGTTATCTCTTACAGTCATAAAGAACCAAGATGAGATATAAGTCTCAGTAGTAGTTAAGATCTAAACAGTATTTATGAGAGCCGGAAACCAGAAAGACTTTCTCTACCGTCTTCAAGAAATGTCAAGAGTATATAATAAGCCGAGGTCAGTCAGTCCCCACCTTTCCAGTTAAGACTAATCTCCTCGTGTAACCGGAACCTGCGACGGTGTGTTGTTCAGAGGTAAAACCGACGTGGCAGCCTGAAGCGCAATTTCTTTGATTGCTCTGACTGCTGGAGTGGCATCAATCAATCAGTGGGACGAGAGGCTAGGTACTACGGTTAATTGTGCAGGAGCAAGGCAATTACACCGCGATCTGTTCAATTACTTGTCGAGTGACGCGAGGGTAATTGTTTTGTTGGACTTGATAGGCTGAAAGAAGAGCCTTGAATGAATCTGCTCTTTCGTGACGGGGGTCCTGTCAGGACAAACATTTTTTTTTCAAATTTCCTGTTTTTACGTAATATGTTTTACTAAAATGCTTCTAATTCATTTTATGAATGATAACACGATATTTATTAATTATAAAATGTCTTTATTTTAATATGTCAAGGTGGTAAAAGCTAAAAACACTTCGCCAACTCCACTGAAAGTAATAGTAATTATATTAATAATAGAGGAATTTTGATGCGGAACTCGAAGAGAAAAATGCAGAAAGCAGGTTCTTGTAATACGAGTGGAGTTGGACTAGTACGCTATAGAGGTTAAATTCACTTCAAATGTTGTTCTACCGAAAACCAATCTCATTTATTGACGTGGTTAATTTTCTTGTCAATAACCTAAAATTGATTAAAAATGTGTAGTGTGTTGTCATGACAGTATTACATCTGTTAACAAAAATGAATATTAAATATTTACATTAAAAAAAACTGACTTATTTAGTTGTTTACATAAAATTCTGTAAAAATTGCATAGTTCTATATCAAGAAACTTCAAAAAATGTAAATGAAAATTTTTGAGTTAAAATCATAACAACAACCTAAAGATTAACTGCTAAAAATGTTAGATTTTTATATTCAGTAGTTTGTCCAGGACTCTCGAAGTAAAGTATTTATTTATACGTATAAAAGTTGGATTTGATCGTAAAAAATGTTTTTAAATTGTAAAAAATAGTATTTAACAAAAATATATACCTCTTCGAATCATATCCAATTTGTATAAAATAGTTAGAGTGTGTTGAAGAGGCAGTTTTGTATTTTATAATTCCAATTGTGAAATGGACAAAAAAAAAATACTAAAAAAGATACTTAGGCCTATATCTTGGCCTGTTTGATATTTGGACGTGGCGTTTTGGTTAACGACCTTGATCCTTTCTTATCTGACGAATAACAACAATTTGCTTTATGCATAACTAAATAATCAACTGCTTAATACATGCTTATAATAATAAAGTTATTAATCGGTTTCCCCCCCCCCCCCCCCCCCCCCACCCCCCCCCCTGAAAAACAGAAAGCGAATGTTGAAGTGAAACAATTTTATTTTATTGCTGGAGTTGGTTTTAAATTGCTTCACAATTAAGAAGCTACGTTAACATGTATTAAACTAAGTAATTTTACCAATTGATTTTATTGATGGATACATACATTGATACCGTTTAAAGTCTTGATAATTAGTACCTCATCATTGAGTTTACTGTGTGTTTAAGGAGAGTTCAATTTATAACGCAACTTGTCAACTGTTCGAGTGCTGTAATCTAATATCTTAATTGAGGACGCTTGTGGAGAACTAGAGATAAACTTCATTGTTGCTACGACTAACTAATTAAAAAAGAATACAGTAAACTGTCAAAAGAGTTGCAGTGAATCAAAATAAAGAGTGTCCTCTCACATTAAACAGCAAAAGGTTGTGAATAAAACAGGAACAATCACACATTAGGCAGAGAACTTTGACTTCAAAGTTCTTACAGGATTTCCTGCAGAAGGTAAGTAGGTAGTGGGTTTCCAACTTTCGCGTATCATTTTTTTTACTCATAACGATGGAACATTTTCTTGATAATTCTGTTTTAAATAACTTGCTGAAGAAACACATTTTAACAAAATATAATTTAAGAAAATATGTTTATTGTTTATGTGCAAATTAGTTGTTTAAACTATGTAGTATCCGAGAAAATTAATTTTTGCGCTATAGGCTTAATTAGTAGTTTTCGCAATTAAATCGAAAATGACGTTTTCTGCCCTTAATGCGTGGGATTGTGATTACTTTTGATGTTCCATCATAGAATGAAAACGTTCACCGACAGTGAGGGATTCCTTTTACTCAACAATAAAAAATATTCGTTTTGGAAGCGATAGTCATCGACACCTGTCTTATCTCAAGAAATCTATTCAAGTAAAATGTTCACATACAGTGGGAGGCAATCGCATCGCCTATTATACATACTTCAAACCCTGGAGGGGGGAGGAGAAGAGACAAATATTATCTACATCCTCTACATTCACTCTCCACCTATTTCAAGTGTATGACGACAGGGAATGACACATTGACTTCGATTATTTGCCATCTTATTTTTAAGTGGGCTCTATGAATTCGGCGTACTGTATTTCAGTATACTTTATTACTTTCATACAAGAGCAATTCACTAATAGGAATTATGTGGTGATAAAGGACAGGACACGGTAAAAGTATCAATATATCCAGATCGAAAAATATTAAATACAATTTAGGAGTTGCTTCTCAAACACCTCCATGAAGAGCACAGATGAGGCAAACGTCAATGCCATAGAAGGTTCCCACCATCATCATTTTTTCCCACTGTTTTTCTCATGTTGTGTGGATTATTCAAAACTCATACAGTTTCTTTTAACGCTGAGCTAAAATTGGAAGCATTTCCATTTCCGCAAACGTTTTATAACGTTCTAAGTTCATTGAAAAAAGTTTAAGCGTTGGGGGCATATAACGGAATCTGACCCCGCAATATCTACCCGGGCCACTACGAGACTCTAGAGGCTTGAACTAGCCTCCTATTTTTCCAAGTTGACATGACCGATATAGTGCACGTTATCTCTCCATATTGGATGTAACGTGAGATCTGAACGGATGCGGGCCCTACCTACCTTGACCTTATCCATCCTGAAATATCCTGGCCCTCCGGAAGCAACACAAAGGTCCTTTTTTGGGACTAAACCCAATGAGAGGTTCTCACATATTGTCTCAGCATTGTTTCTGTTCAACAGACTCGATTAATCAAGCCATAGATGTAGGCAGTAATCGAACGGTAAACGGCGGAGAGACGGTGAAAGTCAGTGTCGCCAATTACAATTAGAGAACTGGAGCAAGATCAAGATCAGATCAGGGTCACAGTTCACTTCACCTCTGGCCCTCAGTCTGTTTTGTGTTCAAGACATCCAGTGAGGAAGAGAGAACATCTCATCAGTAAGGTGAGTGAAACTGTCGGCTGTCATTACCCAGCGGGGGATTGCCGACTTAATTTACTCCGTAACCTCGCTGTGTGAGTTTTACAGGAGTCCAACACGTTGTGTAATCAGTCTCGTAACTGTATGGTTCGGAATCTAAGTGAATTGAACATCCGGGTAAATTATTTGCATCCTTTACTGATCCATTATTAATTTATTGATTGAAGATTTTTGACCGAACAGATTGTGGACAATACTGACTAAACAGGCTGTACGTACAGGTAACTTCATTTATGCTGTAATTCAATTAAATTCGCATTATTATAAAACTATTTAAAATTATCCTAATATTAAGGTTTTTCAATAAAAGCCTATTTATTCAATGCGGGTACAATTAATGTAGTGATTAATTCTATATATATAAAAAATGAAACTGTTCGTGTGTAACAGCATCACTCACACACACGGCTGGACGGATACGCCTAATTTTTTTTTTAATTTGTTCGTCTTGATCTGTAGAAGGTTATAGGATACTTTTTATCCCTTTCCCGATTCAGGATTCCGCCCCACTGGTTACAGAAAATTACCCGTAAGAAATGCATTGAGCAGCAAACATATATTATGTTTATTAAGTGAAAGAGGTCTTTTCAAAATTTTTAATCAGCTGTTCTTTGTAAACATATATAATGCGACAAAAAAATATATTTATATATAAATTTCTTTACACTTATAGTTTTAAAGCATAGAGTAAGCTTAAGAGAAACGACAAATTTTTGTTTTTAAACTGTTTCTGCAATCCATAATATAAAAAAAATGAATGTTTGTGTGTTTGTCCTTTATAGGACTCAGAAACTATTGGGACCGATTCACTATTGAAAATTTGTATTTTTCTATGTAGAAGGTTTATACGCAATGCCGCATTGATGTAACTAACCACCAGGCTGTACTGCAAGATATAAAAGTTATCAAGCGCCTGCACATTATAAACTGCAATTACAACACAGTAGTTACGTATATTAAAATATCCAAAACACTATTTGAAGGCAAAGAAATATACGGGCAAAGCTTAAGAGACGCGTGCGAAGCCGCGGGAAACAGCTAGTTTATAATATGTCAAACCCCACATGTTAAATCTCTTATGAACGTACTCAGTTTGTTCACAAATTTACGTATGCTGCTATTTTCACGATCCTATCACCTTTATCCATAGGATCCATATAAAAATATTCGGTACGTTCATCCAAAATCTCATGGAGTGACATGGATCATCGTCAAATTCACATGCATTCCTAGCCAATCATTGATGTGTGGTAAAATGGGGATCTTTTGTTCTTCATTCACCCGTAATATGTAAAAGTAACAAACGCACTTAAATAAATTTTTTTCAATAAGGAAATAAAGGAGAAATTCACGCTGATCAATTTTTAAAAAATACAAAGAAGTATTTTCTTCGTTATAACACTCTTTTGTGATGCGTTCTGGAAGGAAGCGCTATTATACACTCTTTGTGTACTTTCAATAGAGACTACAATCGCAGTATTTAAATTTAGAACTGTTTGGAATTATTGACAAATTATGGCTTCTTGTAGAATTGTGTCTTTTCCGACCGAATTCCAGTAGTTACTACGGATTCAAAAATGAATCGGGCCTTTTAAAACTAGAAGAATCTAAGTTAAAACTTAATCACAAAACCAAATTCAGTGAAAATTGAACGTTAAATTTTTCTTGTATTACTTTCTCCCTAAAATCCATCGCATATTCTTTTAAAACTAATAACATAAAGGTAAAACATTTTTGAACCAAAAATATTGTAACTTTTCTTTAATTGATTCTAGACTACAACACTGATTATGCTATCCCTCTCAGTTCAGATATAGAGTAGGGTGGATTTCACATCAAAGCCATCATCTCCAAACGTCAAACTGAAGATGCATTAAGTCCAGATGTTTAATTTTCACAACACTGATGAGACAATACCCTCTCATTGTTGGCATATTAATATAGTCCTAACATTTTTAAAACATATAGAAACTTCATAAATATTGACACCTTAAAAAGGACAAAAAATTGGTAAAGTTTTTATAAAAATTGAAAGAATAAAGTTGTTACCTAGTATGTTTTTAAATGTACCGTCTATGGTTGAGAAATTAATAAAGTTAAAAGTATTTGCATAAATATACGAGTTGCTGCCACCTTGACTGTTTTCATTGGTTTACAATAGCTAACGCTCTTATCCAAAGCTACCTGGTATCTGCAAATACTGTCTCCGTACCAAATTTAGTCTGAATCTATTAAGAACACTATTGTAATTATCGTGTTTCACATTACCATTTCCGCAATGTTGCATACTAAAAAACTTTGTAAACCCCGCTATCTGCAAATCTTACAAGATATACAAAAAACTGTCGTACAAACATAATTGTAGATGACCTGTTTAAAAATTAAATCTACATAAAATAGATAGAAATAATTGGTGAGTTATTTATTGATCATTCTAATTCGCTTCTCGTCGGCCATTAGAAAGAAAGGATATCCAAGTTATTAAAATGAAAACCATTAGTCATCCTTTATATCTTAGGTGCCAATATCGTGTGTTTCCTAGCTGCACATGTGTACTCGTACGGTTAAAGATAGTATAATTATTCCCCTCTGAATAATGTTTCCCAGTCGTTAAGTTTCAGTGTAAAATTATTCAGTATAAGACCGACCTCAATTGAAACGTGATTTATACACTTGAGGAGTTCAGCTTTATCTTCACGATTCCCACAACCAAGCAATCATTCTTGCTTAAATTGTTTGCTGGGAAATCTGAATCTCTGTTCTTTAATAGCATGGGATCAGGTTGCAACTTTAAGAGTGCACTGGCTGAATTAAAATCAGTTCTGTGTCTTTAAAACTCATTAGCAAAGGGTGCCACAACTCGAATAAACAGAAGGGAGTTATAATCACGTATTTATAAATATTTTAATTAATATATATATTAATCCGGGTTCGACTCCCGGCGGAGCAAGTACTTTTTGCGATTCAATGTTTATTGAAATTAAATAAGGCAATTGCCATTTATACAATTTTAATGTAAATAAAAGTCGTTTGACAAGTATTTGGTCTTCCGATCATATGTTAGTTTGCTTATTTAAAACGCATATGTGACAGATATGGCCAAATACAAAATAATTGAATCGGAAAAGTGAGCGCTCTGTGGTGTATATGGTAGCACATTCACCCGGCAAGTGAGAGATCCGGGTTCGACTCCCGGCGGAGCAAGTACTTTTTGCGATTCAATGTTTATTGTAAATTAAATAAGGCAATTGCCCATTTATACAATTTAATGTATATATATATATATACATATAAATTTATAAGTGTATTTCAGTACATTTTATGTATTTTTACATCAGATCAGGTCAGGGCTTAAATAGAGTAAATACTGAATAAAAAAATAAAAATAAAAAACAATATCGGTAAATGAAGGAAACAGAATTTTTTCCGGACATTTGCAAATCGTTCAGTGAAACAAGAAATTCAGTAACACTACGTTTCGAGATCTGCAATCTGATCTCTTCTTCAGGTAAATGACAAAGGTAAATGACAGGTGAATGGACAAAGAATATCGGTAAAATTATAAATACATTAAAGGTATAAGCTGCTCATTTAAAATTCGTGTAGTAAAAAGTATAAAATATTAACTAAATGTTTGATTTTTTATCAACTATAAGTACGAACTTTGTGGCTAAGGGCATGTTGTACAATTTGGGACTAGATAAGAGAAACTGGTCATCCAAACCTCATGAATTTACGAATATTTAGACCATGCTATGTTACGAAATGATTCGGAATAATAAGTCATCTCAGGTATATACTCGCGTTTCCTTATGTGACGGGAATTTTGCGGTTCCTTGTGGATAGTCCCACACGGGAGCATCCTGCACAAGGACTCCATTGGCAGTATTGTCAGAATATTCGTATCATTTATGTGTGTATTTCATCAGATCACGAATTATTATTTTGTCCCGAAAATTTTTGGCATTGCCGGGAATTCGCAATGAGCCTAAATTGACAACGCACTTGGAGGTTTTCGTATTTTAGCTTAGGTACAAGGAAAGGGGTACTTTCTTCCCACCTGGAAGTTTTAGACAAAGACTCACTTAACTTTTGAGTGAGTAATGGCACCTAACGCATAAGGACTATTAATCATGAGGGCGACTTCAATTATCCTTATAAATATGTTATCAGTTTCCTAGGGCTCTTGACTTCATTTCAGTCATTACTGATTAACATTAATCAACAGTGATTGAATGAAGATTAATCACGGTGTCATTTGTCTTGTTCGCGAAAAAAATTCATTTTTCATGCTAGGGTCACTTCCACTGCCCATTCCAATACAATATTTATTTATCTCATTGCCTGAGCGTTAGCGAAGCCTATCATTCGCGGGGCTGGAAAACTTAATATTTAAAAGCAACCTAAGGAAAGTGTGTTACACAATGCGTACCCCTATCTTGTTTAGATATGACAAATACAAAATCTTTTTGAATTTATGAAGGGATTACCTACACTCAGTAACACACAATGTGCCGACATGGTAAACTGGAATAAAGTATATACGATTGTTATATACAGGGTGTACATTATGTCTGGAAAACACCCAAATATATCCTTTAATAAATTAAAATATAAATTTGAAAAGACCTCTTAAAAATCGTGATAGAGATTGGGCATCTACTTTTTGGAACAATGTTTTGTTATGTCACACCAACGGGGGACGTCCTGCCGAGGGTAAGGGTATCGTGGAATATTCTTAAATGGAAGCCTATACCTTGTGATACATAATTTTTAAAGGTAATAGCTTACTGAAATTGAATGCCACAAACCGCATCTCAAGGGAATTATTCTATCAGAAAAATAGAGCATTTTTAGTATTGAAAATTTACTGATGTTCAACAATGTAATTTTAACATGGTTCTTGCCACAAAATGTGTTACACTAATTTTTTAGCATTTTTTTAAATGTTCAATTAAATAAAACAAAAATTTCATTTTAAGCTGGTTCTATTAGCACAAATTTGCCAGTTTTTTATTACAGTACAATTATGGAAATACTTATGTTATTGATTTCTTATTACAAATAAAAAATAATGTATGCTGTTAGAAAAGTCTTACAACAAACGTTTTTACCTGCATTTGGTGTTAAAGCAATTGTTCGAACTGTTGTTCCTTCTACGGTTTGACAATGAGCCAATCTTGTGTTAAAATGATTCGACAGAGTTGCCTAACAATTTCTTCAGTTATCAAAGCAATCTCCTCTATAATCCTGTTTCTTAGGTCTTCCAAATTATGAGGGCTTTCTTCTATAAACATTGGATTTCAAATGGACCCCATAGGAAATAATCGATTGGTGACAAATCCGGAGATCTTGGAGGCCATTCGATTTCTCCTCTTCGGCCAATCCATTTATGAGGAAAACCTTAAAATCCAATTTACTCTCTTACCTGTCTCCATAATGGGGTGGAGCACCATCCTGCTGAAACCCATACATTATCAAAGTATTCTCCTGATGCAATTTGAATAGCTGGATTATTTCATTTTGGAGCATATTGTAGTAAAGTTCGGCATTTAAATTTCCATTGATGAAAAAGGGTCCAACAATTTTGTTACCTAAAATTCCACACCATACGTTCAGTTTTTGTGGTTGCTGTGAATGGGACTCAGTAATCCAATGTGGGTTTTCACTAGCCCAGTAACGGCAATTGTGCCTGTTAACATTGCCATTTAGGAAAAAATAAAATTTGCCTCATCAGAAAATAGTATGTTGGTCAGAAAATCTCTATTGTCATCACATTTTGCGCATCACAAGTTCACAAAACTCAAACTCTTCTGTCGTAATCATCCTCACTTAACTGTTGGACAAAATGAACTTTAAAATGGTTTGTATTTATTTAATTTTCAAAAATCTTACTCACAGACATAGGTGCATATCATGTTGCTGTGCAGCTTTTCTGAGCGATGTATGTGGGTCTTCAATAAATGTTTGCAAAACATCTAGTGCATGTTCTTCATCTGTTGCAGATTGTATCCTATCTCTACCCGACTTTGGCCGATTACGTTACACTCCCTGTCATTTCAAAACGCTCAATAGTTTTTGATATTGTTGAAACACTTATGGGATTCCTTTTCTGGGAAAAGTGTCATTAAACAAATTACAAAACTTCCCGATAAGATCTTTGACGATCGCCATATCCTCGCATCATCAACAGAGTAATTCGTTCTCTTTCAGACAATTCCATTAAAATGCCAAATAAAAACTGAACTACTGTAATTAGATAACTTGTTGACAGCAATGCTTCAGAGACACTGATTAACTCGACAGGAATGATATGACCTTTGTCCATTTTGTAATTCCCAAGCTTAGACCTGTCTAGTGAAAGCTCCATGCTCGGACAAACTGAAACCTGTAGACCAGATGATTAATAACACAATAATGTTTCTCATAGGCTAGTGACCCTTTGTCTCTTTAAACCTTCTGCTGACTGGAAAAACACCAAGTACAGATTCATAAGTAATCAGAGAGAAAGTGACTCATAAGTTTTATTCATTGTAATAAAAACTGGTAAATATATTGTTACTAATGAAAACCAGCTTAAAAAATAAATAGTTTATTTTATTTTAATTGAAACATTTAAAAAATGCTAAAAAAATTAGTATGTAAACACATTTTGTGGCAAGAATAACCATGTTAAAATTACATTGTTGAACATCAGTAAATTTTCAATACTAAAAATGCTCTATTTTCTGATAGAATAATTCCCTTGAGATGCGGTTTGTGGCATTCAATTCAGTAAGCTATTACCTTTTAAATTATGTATCACAAGGTATAGGCTTCCATTAAGAATATTCACGATACCCTCGGCAGGACGTCCCCCGTTGGTGTGACATAACAACAACATTGTTCCAAAAAGTAGATGCCCAATCTCTATCACGATTGTTAAGAGGGTTTTCAAATATTTATATTTAAACTTATTAAAAGGATATATTTGGGTGTTTCCAGACATAATATACACCCTGTATTATAGGTAAATGTACATTTTACAGAGTAATCTATTTTTGTTAGGTTTAATTTCATTAATACGTAATTAATGAACTCTTTGGAAAGATGGATGGATTTGTTCAATCTATTTATTTTTAATTGATCTTCCCTTTCGACTCCGACTTGGCCGAGATCAACCAGGGGTTGAGTAGAATCGCCATCCATCAGTACTCCAGAGGCAACAATAAAATTATAAACTTTGAATCACTTACACTTTTCTTAGGGTTGTCTTATTGCATTAAATGTTTTGCGCCTCGAGATGTTTAGAATTGTTCAAGAGCTGAAGTATGATTTAATGGATGCTACCTTCATGATTGAAGCTCACTGGAGCTGTGGTAGTTAAGTACTAGGCAAATCAAATGTAAACGGTAATTTTCAAAATTATATTTATTGAATAATATTATACAGAAACTATACCTTCAACATTTTTCAATGTAGTCTCCTGCATTATCTCTACACACTTCTGCCACGATTTGGAAGCTTGAATATTCCCTGTTCATAAAATGATTGAGGGCGAGTTTGTTAACCAATCGCGCCACGTGCTTTTCGACGTCTTCATTGTTTTCAAAATCGTTTTCCTCCAAGGTGATTCTTTCAGGGGCGCAAGCAAAAAATAGTCACAAGGGGAGTAGGTCTCAGGACTGTAAGGAGGGTGTTCGAGAGTTTACCCTGACCATTTCTTCCAATTTATCCCTTGTCAAAAATGCGGTGTGAGGCCTTGCGTTGTCATGGAGAAGGATGACATCTCTAATGGGCACACCTCGTCTTTTGTTCCGGTAACTGGTTTTTGCTGACTGTAGCACCTGGCAGTAGTAAGCCGCATTCACTGTTCGTTGATCGTGAAGAAAATCAATGAGTAGAACTCCCCTTGTGTCAACAAAAATTGTTGCAAGAACTTTTTCCGGCTGAGAGACGAGTTTTTGGCTTTCACTGGGCAGCCTTCATCCTTCCTTCGCCACTCCTTACTTGCCATTTTAGATTCGGGAGTGTAATGGTGGACCCACGTCTCATCACATGTGGGACGATGCGCCTCAAAAAAATTCTTCACCTTCTTCTTGAAATCGTTGCAGAAAGTCTCCCAGCAATCTCCGACCTGACCTGTTTTTGATTTCCTGTCAACAACCTTGGCATTAAATTTTTCTGAAGCCAAGGTGGTCTGTGATTGCAGACTGAAAACCACTCCCGTAGCTGATACCAATTTCGACGAGATTTCTTGAACAATTAACCGGCGATCACTATCGTAAATCACGTATTGGTTGTAAAGTTTTAGAATTTAACTCATTAAGTTTTCCAGGATAACTTATTGGAAGACCACAGGCAGCCAAACCAATGCGTGCTTCCAAATACCTAAGTAAGCTCTAATACTGGCTGGTTTATACAGTGTGTACCTTCCAGTTGAACCTACCACTGGGCACAGTAAAGACCGATGTGTGATTTTAAATCTGGGCAACCTTATGGATGACCAGGAGCACTAACCGCAAATGTCGAGATTCTTGTGGTGGAAGCGTAATACGACACCCAACTACTGCGGGAGATGACTGTTGGAGTTGATGGGATTAGTTTCCTAAGTATCAGAGGTTTTTGCTAGCCTCTCAACAAGGATGTGCCACCCACCCTGCCTGCTGTTGACTGGAGGGGCTGGTTCAGACCTGGCCTCCCCTTCTTTTCAAGGGCACATGAATTTGAGATTAGTTCTAATTATTCCTCATGGATCTCGACAAGAGGCGGTCCCTACCCCCTAACCTTATCCATCCTGAATATCCTGTCACTCCGGAAGCAGCACAACGTTCTAAGGACTAAGTGTAATTGTATAAGCTTTCTTGACCTAAGAGAACAAAAAAGCTCCTAATGCTCAGATAATATTAATTTGGACTATGCTGTAATCAAAGGTAGCTTCCTCAAGTAGGTTTAAGTGTAATACTTATGTCATAACAGTTTTTTTCGATAACATTGAAAAAAATTAAATTTTCCTATAGACGTTAGGCAATGTAGCGTAATTTCCAGTTAAACGCAGATTGTGTGTTTTCATGCTATCTGACTTTTTTACCTAAAATGGTAATGGCATGTGTATTGTTTCCAATACGAGTTAAACTTATAGTAGGGTTGACTATTGTTGGTGTAGGTGGGTTCGGTAGCACAGCGGCGTGTGTCGCCGGTACAATGGTCTGGCACGGTAGCGTGACTCCGGGCAGGATCTGCTCTGATTGCTACGTATCACTGCCACATATTCCTACAAGCCTTGGTTGCATAAACTGAACACTGCTACTAGGCATCTAGGTATTTATAAGGGTGTGACCAGTTTGGTGTAAGTAGGGGATGATGGTAGGGATAGAACCCCAAAAAATCCCTAAAATATAAAAAAATAAGTTTCACAGCAATCCAACTTGTTTGAAATACTCCAGTTAACATGTTTTTGTTTCTATTAGGTCTGTGTCATTCACTTAAAAATTCAGATTTATTTAGTATTGTCTCCATGCTCCATTCCGGTATTTAGTATGCCCCCTAAAGTCAAATCCTAGTTACGCCACTGGGTGTTACTAGTCACAATTTCATTTAACATATGTTAGAGATAGTTATAGTAAGAGATAAAATTAACAATTTAAACATTCAATAATAATCAAAATTTTACTATCCCTAACTAATTCATTTTAGGGTGTTTAAAACGCATTGAAATAAATGCTATTTTTATTTCAGTATGCGTTTTCCAAGAAACGAATCTGTTTTACAGAAAGATTCGTTCCACAAAAAAAATCTTAAACGCCCTTTTTAGGGGTAACGTGATCCATGTCTACTCTTTCCATTATTGGGTATTTATTTAATTTTAATTATGGTAATATTTTTGATTTACCTCTTGATTTACAATCCAAAGCTGAGGTTGTAGTAAACTTGATATTTTGATTCTAAAATGTTCAACCCTAACACTTTGTTTATATTTTCAAAGTGTTAAAAGGCAACAAATTGATATTTGAATTGTATAATTATAAGTCTAAGAAAACATACCATATTCATGTCATCATAAGTATTGATACACACAATGGCTTGTAATAATATTACAAATAACAATAAAAAATAAAAAAACCGAATATGTTAGGACATTCTAAGATTTTATATATTATACATACCAATATCATTGGACCCATAAATAGAGGAGCATTCAACAATGATATTCGCTTTATTAGACCTTTTATTTTGTCTCCATGTAAAAATTCCTAATTAATTCACATTTAGTGTTTTGGGTTTTTAACCCCCCCCATTTCGGAATGATGGAAGTGTATTATTATTTAAACGTAGTTAGTGATAAGGAATATCATTGTTAAGAAATATATAATATTTATAGTTTTAAAGATCGATGTTTACTTTAACAAACTAGGTCATTGAGCAAACAAAATAAATTTTGTTTGTTTTCTAAAAATTGTTAAAAAACAGTGAGGATTGCTACTAGGCCAAAACTGCCCCTGAATTTCTATATTGGAGATTGCGTAAATATAAATGAATATTCTAAAACACTTCTAATGGTGTAATGGACATCTCCCTGCATTGCCTATTGCCGGTCCTGAGGTATTAAGCCAACGGAAAATGTGTAGTAATGAAGTGAGTCTAGCAGTCAATGTTGAACTGTGGTGTTTTAGAAGAACAGCATGAATTGGTAAAGCCGTCTAAGGGATGGAAAATAGCATAGTTGGAAAGATGTGAGTTTGTAGGCCATCAAACTGGACAGCAACGAACGCTGCCCGCAAAAAATGTTCCTCATAGGCAGGAATTTGAAACAGACAACATCAGGATGTTCAAATACGAAATAAAAATACTCAAACCAGTTTTTTGAAAAATGCAAACCGTCCCAAAATAATGAATTAAATTCGCAGTAATGGACTTTTATACGTCGTAAAATATCGATCTGAAATTTTCTCAAACATACAAGTATAGCCTAACATCTTAAGAGTAACTTCACGTGGATGTGAGTGAAATACATCTAAAACAATATTGATAAACATTGATTGTAATTTAATTCTCTGTAATATAGGATTAGTAAAACCTATCTTAAGTATGGAATCCCAGATTTCTCATTGACATTTAGAATAAGAGGCCATATTAGGGTATCTAATGAGCTGTACCACCATCGCGGAGTTCTGATTCTAAACTACGTATACAATATGATCTGTGTTATTTAAATTTCTGTTTTTCCTGTTCTATATATAAAATGTAAATAAATAAAATGTATGTTTTATAATGTACCTAAAGTTTAAGGGAAACGAATTGGTGAGTGTGGATAAAACGTTTTGTGATTTACGATTTAATTATTTTTAGTCGCGTGCTGTTAAAAGTTTTTCCCGGAGAGTTCCATCCAAGCTCTAATATCGCAGCGGGAATACAGCAGTTAAACACTTTGTAATTTAGGAGAAAATGTGTTGTCGTCGTGGTAGTTGAAACAATTAACTTCTTTGTGCGAACAACGTTTTGAGCAGTGCTGAGAGGGAAACGAGCCTCTGAACATGTTTTAACTTGTCTCTGTTGAGAGCTCTTCATTATTGTAAATAGATTTCATATTTTTAGTAGATTAATTAGGGTAATTGAAACTGTTTGGCCGAATTTTTCAATTTGTGAGAGGTAATATAGTATTTTAAAATTATATGTAACAAGCAATTACAACCATTCCATTTTCTTTTAATGCTTCGTGTTCTATTTTTGTACAAGTACAACTAATAACAGCAAATGTCTGAAAACCAGTTATCCTATAGTTAAATATTAAGGAAAAGTGTTATATAAGATAAATGTGTAACATAGGGAATATCTTTTAAAATAAAAAGTGTGCCAATAAAATAAAAAAATAACTTAGGTGTTTAAGTAGAAATAAAAATGGCTGCCAACGTGGAGGAAATATTGAATGATAAAGTATTGCTTCACGTTTTAAGAAAAATAAATATAGTTATTTGTAGAAAAATATTGGAAAGAAGTTATAAAAAGCCGTTAGTTTAAACTTTTTAATACAAATATTTTTATAAAATTTACAGTTTAAAAGAAATTGTTGTTTAAAATTCAGTTGGCCTTATAGGTTTTGAATGGGAAGCACAATTTTACAGTTTTTATCTGCTAAATATGTTTTCTTAAACACGGTTAATAAAATACCATTATGGAAATGTAAAGGTATAACTCAAAAATGTGTTTATTGAAGAAGATTTTAATATAGTTTGTTTTAAAATAAATTCTGGTCAAGTATATTACGTAACTTTTAGTAATGACCCATTTAACTTATAACGACAACGTAACCATTTCATTACATGTTTGTAATAAAGAAATTAATATTCATGTTAAAAATAATAAACATAAATAAAGCTGATTGAAAATCCATATTTATCAACATTTAATGTATTGTGCGTTTTTTCTGTAAAAAATACAGTTATATTCGTGTTTATCCAGTATATTAAATCGAAATATGCGAACTGAAAGTTTACTTTTATTATAGTGTATTCGAAAAGTATAAATTCATGTTTAAACATTTGTAGTATTTCATTGTAAAATAATGTTCGTTAAACGTTACTAAGTAGGTTGAATAATAGATTAATAAAATAAATAGATTTTTGTTAATGTAATGAAATCATATGTACTGACTGACGTTTTGTTAAAATAATACGAGAGAAAACAGTGTCTACGGTCGTAGTTGTATTTTAAATTTTGGCCGATTTGTTGTAACTTTGATTTTTAGTCGTGTTTGAAACGTTGCTGAGTAAAATGAATAGCCGTGATCTGTCTTCGTACCATGCAACTTGGGTACTTTAGAAACTACATCCATCATGGCCTGACAATATAGAGCAAGGTTATGGAATACAACAGCATTTAAAAATATTTAGTCGTGCATAAGAAAACATAAAAGAATAAAAGGATAATTTTGAACTTGCCATGCATGTCGTATGTAATCTCGACCTTCGGCCTTGGAAGATTTATAATTGGTTGCCTTGTGAAGACGATACTGTATTCGTCTTTGAATACAAAATAGTCTTTGTTATTTGTTACCTTGTCCTCCAGCATCAGGAATGACGTCACACCAAACCTGGTGATGTCAAATGTCGTGTCTCCTTTCCTTACCAATTCACCAGACGTTGGTTTCAGAAAGTCCTTCCAACAGTTCGTAATTCTATGCTTGGTGCGATGCACTGTTCTTGTTGTGCCTTTAAAAAGCAAAAGAGGAATATCATTGCATGCATAAGGGTACGCGCATAGTGAGGAGGTGAAGGTGGAGGTGTAGCTGGATGTGTAGGTGCAGGTGGAGGTACAGATGGAGGTAGCATCGTATAGTGCAGGAGGTTTTACCTCGCCGTCTAGCTCGCCGCCTCGCAGCTCTTTCCCCTCCCCAAAACACGCGTCAACACAAGCAGTCGAGTGTTGTTTCTATCCATTAATCACAGTGGTAGCTTTTTTGCCTATTGCAACAATTTTCTCTGTCAGTGATGATAAGTGAAGATAGTGATGATAGCGATGATATGTCTTCAGCATGTAAGTGGTGGCTTACGGGAACGTTAAGTAATCGAACATTTAGTGCACATCCTGTTAATCAAGTGCGACAGGAAACTAGGTGAATATCATCATCTTTTTCATGAACTAAAAAATTATCCTGAGAAGTTTCAAAATTATTTGCGAATGACTCCTGAAACGTTTAAGTACATATGTGAAAACCATTTCTCCAAAGTTGGAGAGTTGTACAAAATACTGCAACTTGCATGTTAACCCTATCGGTCCAAAAGAAACAGCTTGTACTGACTATAAGGTAAGTTACAGTACCTTCTGCCTGCAATTGCACATGTTCTGTAAGTTAAAAAGTATATGCTTTGTTAAAGATAAACAGTGTAAATTTAAAATAAAAAAATATATGTATTGAAGTAAAATCAATAAAATTGTGCCAGAAATAAATTTCATATATTCTTCTGTTATTTAATTCTCGAATATGTTTGTTGTATGTAAAAATGAGTTGGTAATAAGAAAGCAATTCCAGTTCATGAAAAAATACAATTTATTGGTAAAATGATAGTAACTAACAGGGATCTTTTCAAAGTAAAATACAAACGAAAGATATTAATGTATGCTACATAAAAATGCTGCAAATGTTTGAAAAATGTTATAATAGTAGGCCTAACATAATCTTAAAAAATGGTATTATTATTAAGTAAATTGCGCAAAGGAAAAATAGTAGTACTTATAAAAAACGTAAAGAACTATTAAACTGTCATTAATTTATCGCCAGCTGAACGGCATTACAAAGACATTTTTAAAAGTGAGTGTACTCGGGAACATATGTTTCGCCGCCATCCTGGTTGTAGTTCAATGGTGAAGTCACGTCGCGGACCAGCTGTGCGAAGGTGACTGGTGATGGTGATGCCATGGTTACTAGGAGAGGAACTGTCGTAGGGACTGTAGCGATGAGAGCTTGTACTGTGGTCTACTGACGTAGGTCTAGTGACAGTTGATGTTGTTGAGAATGATGATGGTGGTTCGGGTGAGTATGCCATGTCAAAAAGGAATTTCTTGAACTTTCATCCTGAACAACATTTTCTTTCTAGGATTCAGGTTTTTAACATGGGGTAGCAGTGAGTTGAAGAACCCAACATCCTCGTCATTTGCCCTGTCCTCACTTTTCTGTTGCTTTAACTTCAACTTTTCTTTCTCCAACTGCACTAATTCCCGTCCAATAGCTGCTTGTGTCGTGATTCTTTTTTTAAATCCTGTTCTTGTGATCAGGTCATTCGTATTAAATCTTGGTGGCATTGCAGGGCGTGATGCATGAGATTTCTGCTGCTGGCGTGATTCACTCTCCGGCGCCGGTACTATTGTCAGATTCTCTGTGTCCAACTGTGGATTGTCAGGTTCATCACATTCTTGGCCTATCTCGGTCACTTCTTCCGACTCCTCTTCGTTTAGGTCGTGGTCTGAGTCATCTGCTATTACATCTGCAAGGTTTCCTGTTGATTTGCGGGGCAAAAACTGGTCTTTGAGAAAACGCCATGCTGTCGTAATATTTCCATGTGGGTGTTTCTGGTGCTGCAGCTCCAGACTTAATTGTTTTGGAAAATTGTTTTCTGAATTCTTGCCTCAAGTTCTTCCAAATTTGCTTCACAAACTTTATCTGGAACAAAACACGAAAACGTAAACGACTAATATTTTTAATATTATGTTTTTGGTTATATTGTGTTCTTTGGTTGCAGGTACTTTGGCAACTGGAAGCAGTTTTAAAACTCTTGGATTTTCATTTCGAATGGGAGACAATACAGTGGGCAAAATCGTTAAGAATGTGTGCAAACTGTTATGGGAGACGTTCCAACCAGAGCATATGCCAGTTCCAACTATTGAAGATTATGAGCAAGTTGCAAAAAGATTCTATGAGATTTGGAAAATTCCCACACTGTATCGGAGCGTTGGACGGTAAACACTGTCGAATAAAATGCCCAGCGCATTCAGGGTCTATGTACTTCAATTATAAGAAGACTTTTTCAATTGTTCTACAGGGTGTTGCGGATGACCATTACAAGTTTATATTTATTGATGTTGGCGGTTTCGGCAAACAAAGCGATTGGGGGAACCTTGAGGGCGTCAGATTTTGGAAGGTTGTTGGAACAAAAACAAATTGTGTATTCCCGAAGAAAAGTGTTTGCCTGACAGCAATATAAAAGTTCCACACGTTTTTATTGCAGATGAAGCGTATCCCTTGCGCGAGAATCTCATGAAACCTTATTCGAAAAAAGCTCTTGGGGATGCAGAAGAAGTGTATAATAAACGGCTATCAAGTGCTAGAAAAAACCATTGAGTGTGCCTTTGGCATTCTGTTTGCTAAGTGGCGGATATTAAGTGGTTACATTGAAACCTTGCCTGAGACTGCAGACGATATAATAAAGGCTGCATGCGTTTTACACAATATTAATCATAAACAAAGACGGATACTGCGGTGTACATGAGTCAGAACTCCTGCCTTTCCCTACTGAACTGAACTTACAACATTGGGTAGATCTGGAAATGCTACATCTAATCGAGCCAAAGAAGTTAGAAATAGTTTCAAGGAATATTTTGTAAACAATCCGTAATCAAGATAATACTTAGTTGCAACTGTGTGTCCTTGTTTATAGTTCATTAAAGATTTCATTCGCAAGTTTCTAATTTTTTACCTTATTTCAAACCTTTTACTTACTAATGTTAGATAAAAAATATATTAATTAATTAGAAAGTCTGCTATGGATACTTTTACATTACACTTTAAACTGAATATCCCACATAAAACAGCAAAGTGGTTTAAGTTTAAATTTAAAGTTTTTAGTTACCTGTAACTTTTAGTTCTTTCGCAATTTCCTTCCATTCCTTGTCCAGAACGTGACGATTGTGATGTTGCTTGTGTCTCTTGTCCCACAAGGCTGGACGATTTTGGACAGCAATAATAATATCTTCCTTCATTTCGGATAACAGGTTATCAAAAACTAACAGAAACCAACAAGCGGAACTAAACGTTGACTTGGGTGAAAGCAGACTGAAGGGATTGGCGGGGTGTACCGGGAGAGGGGGTTGGGGGGGTGCGTGGCCTTGAGTGAACCAATCACGTTAAAGCAGCGAGCAAAGCCGCGAGCTAGGCAGCGAGGGTAAATCAAACTAGTTTGTTTTCGAAAAAACATCCTGCTAGGCCTCCTTGTAAGTGGCGAGCTACACCTCTACCGCGACCTGCTCACCATGCGCGCACGCATTTAACCTAATGATAATTGTTTTACCTCGCCGTTAACGGCGACCTGCACCTACACCTACACCTCCACCTTCACCTCCTCACTATGCGCGTACCCTAAGATGCCATGTCCAATTCCGTAGTTTCTATTAGATATTATAGTAACTAAATTTCCCTTTAATGCATTGCAATGCTAATTTTGTGTACTTTAACAACCCGTGATATGTTGTCTTAAAACAAAATATAGCTCTTTGTGAATTTCTAGTTTAATTTCGGTTTAAAAACGTAGAGCATCTTGAAAATGTAAACTGTTGTGTACTTCTGTTTTATCCTCGGAACTAACATTTGTTTACACTACGTTTTTAGTTCAATAAATTTGTTGTAAAGGATCAAAATTAAATTTGTAGGGTTAAAAGTTTATCTAACATAACCCAAAAATTAAAATGGTGATGCAATGCAGTGGTTAATCCACAATATGATAGACTTAGAAATGATATTATCACTGCAGTTTCTTAAAACATGAGTCAATGTTTTTTTTTTTTTTTTTACATTTTACTAATACTGTGCAATAATCTTTTTCTTCTCCTTATGTTCTTTCTTCACAAGTATCAATAAAAACACTCATTCTATTACTAATTAACTATTTAATTTGTCATCGCGAACACTAGACAATTAAATCAGATCAAACTATACTTGAACATAACAATACTGTTGTTTAAGTTCAATATAAGTTCAAATATATTTGGTAAATTTAATAGCCAGCGTATAGGCGATACTTGAAAACTGCAATTGTATTAGATTATAAATAATAAATGTATTACATTTTGATTGGATTTTGTACACACGCTTGTTCAGTTAAAGGTGAAATAAGTTTCATCATCTACTAAATAACAATCTGCGTTTCTCTTATCGTACTAATATAGGCCTATTCTTATTTCGAAAATCCCTCCGGACTACACCCCACTGGTCTTGAAAACTCTCTTTTTTGGGTAATCACCATATATTAAATTGAGGTAGAATATTATGATGTGGCAAACAATATGTATAATTAATTTAATTACCATTTTAATTGTTTTACGCTTATAGTATAGAAAGATAGAATAAGCTTGATAGTAACAACACTTTTAGACTCAGTGAAAAGGCTTCTCTGATTTGCGTACGAGTATATATTCTAGATCAAGGCATCAACGCAAAACCAATTTCCGTTTCAGAATTAGTTAGAGCCCCATTATTCATTACATATGATTGTTTTAACTGAAAATGTAAGAACTTCGACGTTAGTATTCCTTCTCGTTGGGCTAAAGTAGTTTGTTTAAACGTTTATAGTTAAATATTGAAGAGAAATTCGAGTTATTTCACTGTACTTATTAAAATTGTTTCACTCTCTGACTTGAGTGCCCCAAAACTAAAAATTTGAGGAGTCTCTTTAAACTAAAAAATAATATGGAACAGATTTAAAATATTGTTAAATTAATGATTATCGCCTAACTCGGGAGTGTTTAGAATATCGTTTAAAGGAATATGGCCTCGTTGGCCCAGTTTTTAAGTAGGAATTTGCGTTCGAAGCCGTGGGTAACTGCTAGCATTTTATTATCACGTGAAACGTGATTAAATAGCGATTAAGCACACCAATTCCGTATACTGTTCTAATTTCACCATGACTCTACATCCAAAGTATATGTTAGGATTTAAACAAAACTAAATTAAAGTTGAGTTTTTTAAAGTGAAAATAATCTGTAGCAATCGGTTCCTGCCAGAAAGTATGTATCAGTTCCAAATCTTATTTCTAAGGAAGTTAAAATTGTAAATATCTTAATTCAGTAATAAGCTTTAAATGTTGCGTTGCGACGTCACTGTAACAAAGTACGTGTATGATGGGGGATGTTGGGGGTGCGATAAATTCGCTTGTTACAAGTCTCTCCCCCCTCCGCTTCCAAGAAATTGCTGTCACCGGTAATTTACAGAGTGAATTGTTGTTATTTTCCCCTAACTGATATTTGAGAGTGGCTTGTTTTTCTTCTCCACCCACAGCAGGATGTTTTGTTTCAGCGAAAACCTTATTGCAAGCAGTGCTGTAGACGGTCTACAATTGTCACCTTCTTGAAAGAATTTCATTTGTTTTCCTTTAAGTTAACCTAGGTTTAGTAATTTAAAACATTTACAGTAATGGAAATACTAGCAGCTACCTGCGGTTCAGCACGCAATTTTGTAGGCTTTCTACGTGTATGAGCACTTCTGGTTTGCGTGAATTATATTTCCGACGCCAATGTTGAGTTTGTCTTGTTGCCACAATCAAGAAAATATGTCAAATAATGAATATTCATGGCCATTGTAATTTATACAGGTCTTAGTATTTTTACTCCATACTTGATTTTGCCTTGTTTCCCGAACAAGAGTATTAAATATATGCAGTTAAGAATATAATTTAGAAAAATATATTGATGATTTATTATCAGAGCATTTTCTAACAGGGTTTATCCTCGCAAACGTCCAAACAACAAATTGAACACTAAATCACTATCAATAGGAACAAATAATCCTACATTTGACAAAGACGATCCAAATACTTTTAACAAAATACCATACAAGAATTTATAAAATATAATAACCTTTTTTTGTATATTATAAAATTGACAATATTCTACGAGTAGCATATAGTTTATTGGCTCTGCTTCAACTAACACATTTCAACAATAATACTCAGAAAACCACCAGTTTTAAAGGACATTTTAGTAGATCCAAAATTATCCGAACATAATAAAAACAAGGAGCAAGAAAACATAAAAGTCGTATCACATCCTTCCAACAAACCAGATTGTCAACAATCCAGACGTTAAGTATGTAACATGTGTTCCATTTCCAAAACTCTTACAAGTAGTACTACACAAAAATCCCACAGAATATTTGAAGACTTATCATGTAAATAAAAAAAAATATTTAACCAAATCTCAGTAAAATAGTTTATGCTTAAAAGCGTATCAAATAAACTAAGTCACTTTTGCATTAATAATATTATTAACATTACTAGCATTGTAATACTTGCAATACAGTAATCGTATCTATATTTTTGTTTGTAGCATTCTTAAAAATTTGATCCATGATTGTGTATATGTCATTTAAAAGTGAAGCGAGTTGATACTTTCCTTAGGAGAACATTAAGAGTTCAACATTTTGAAGGAACGTATTTAATCAAAAGTATGTGACGTTAAACGAGCCAAATGTATTAGAGCTGCTATGATCATAGTCTGAGTCTAAAACGAAGGCATATCATTCTATAATAGTATATGGTGTACACATTTCTACACATAGTTTAATAAATTAATTTAATGATTACGTTCCCTTTAATCTTTTTATTATTCTATTATTAAAGTGGATGACGGCTAAAGTACCTTAGTCCATATTTATACTAATTCTGTGTTTTTTTAAATGTTTTCTAAATTTGTATTTTACATATTTTCGTAGAAACAAAATAGCTCCGCAAAGGCTTTATTCCTATTTTGAGCACATAATGTATTATGTAAAGCTACGTATACATTTGTGGGTTATATGGTGAAACAACTCTCAACTATTATTTTCTTAGTTTGAATAGATTTCCAAAGAAAACTTCACTTCAGAGTAAAAACGTTGCCCGCAAGGGTGTATTGGACGTGTATTTACACAAGTTTCATTGCCAACTGTGGTTTGATATATTTATCTCAGCATATGACCTTTACGAAACAGCTAGTTGATAATACATAGTAGATGGTGAAAATACACAGGGGTAAACACGAGTCAAACTGAGTGGAAACTAAATTAATATACCGAAGTTGTATTATTCGAGTGTCCGCGGAAACGTTTATTGTGTTTTATATTTGCTCTCTGTATTTATTTGGTTATATGGTAAACTTCATAGATTTTACCAAATCTTTTGAAAATAAACATTTGACTTTGATTCGTACTCTGCGTGTTTGTCTTTCTATGGCATGGAATTTTTATTTTATTTAGAAACTATAACGATGCAATAATATCCTGTACTCTAAAAATCTCCATTTTCAGCCACATGATTTTGCCTTCACTTAGAATAAGATTTGTTTGGTATCCGATACTAATACAGTGATCCTTTATGTCAGGGAAAATTTTAGTTTTTATTTATAGTAAATTTTAAAGTTGGGCTTACGGATAACCAACCATTTTGGCATCGAGGAAATCAAAGAATAATTAAATATGAAAATAAATAGATCTACGAGTATATGTTTTTTAATTTCACATGCTATGATCACATTTGTGAAATTATTTGTTTCGTAACATTAGTAAACCCTTTCACCTTATGTCCTAGGCTCACACGACCCTATGTCATAACTAACACTAAGTTTTGTGGCTTTCATCGAGTTGAAACATTATTTATACATTTTTGAAATATTTTAGCGTCCTTGTGCAGAGTCATCTTCAGTCAACATAATGCCAATAATACCAACTGCCTATACAGGCGAGTGAGGGAAATCAGCTGTATCGTTATTGGGTGAAGCTTAAGCATGCAATCACCAATATTAAGAGCAGTGATCAACACGGCCTTTTTTAACATAGTCTGCCATATTTTTTTGTAATTTGACGATATCTCTACAGAGAGGCCGACATATTTTAAGAATTTATTGTGTGAGCAACATTTCGACATGATTTTACTGGGATAACTTTGATGGTACTTTTACGCTTTAGTTTCATTTACTATGTACACGTCGTAGAAAATGGACATCCAAAGCGTATTTTATTCACTGGGTATTCTAAATAATTTTAGTTTAGTCTTTAGAATAAAAAATTTGTGACCTCATTAATGACGTAGGTTTTTCATCAGAAAACTTACTTATGTGAAATAAATCACAAAATAAAAAAGAAAGGAATTTTCATAAAGTTTTTTGGATAGGAGGTTACCGAGTGCTTCTCTCGACATAAAACTAATTGTCTTATACCCGGATCCTAATCCACTTTATTACGAGATCCAAAGGTCGACCTTGCAAAGCCTGTAATAGAGCAAGTCTCGCTCGTAAATGAAAGATACTGTATTGCTATCAAGGTGACATCTTTCACGACCTCCAGACGTCAATCCGCGTCGGTATTGGCTGGTCCCTGAACCGAGATAATCGTGTGTGGTTACATAGTTTCCTAGAATTGTACCACTATTCGATGGTAGCCAGTTTGTATTAGTTGCCATGCAAGGCTGTTTGTATTAGTTGTCATGCAAACTTAGCCAGTTGGCTGTTTGTATTAGTTACCATATAAACTTAGCTAGTTAACTGTTTGTACAGTACTAATAGGAAACTCGCGGAAACACTATTTATGTCACCGCGACGACGATTTTGTTTAGCAAACTAGATCTCTCTGTATCTTACAGCACCGGTAATACGGATATCATTATTACCGTTCGATCACGTGGAACTCGACACCATAGAGTTCACAATCCACTATTACGCCTTCAATGTGATGTTTAATTGGAGTCGTACATCATCAGTTATGTTCTTTACATGATGTAAAACAGAGAACAGCCATTCTTTAGCAGCCGTTATAATCGTATGTATTACAATGTTACAGGGGCGTTAAAATGTTCTTTCATTGAGTTAATTAAAATAATACATTTTAAATGCAAACAATTGTGAAAATTACCGATAATATGTTTAAAATGCACAAACTGTCATAAAGTTACAAAACAAGGTAATTAATCTTACAAAATAAAATAAGAACAACAAGGTTTTTTAACAATCCGGGCCATATTGAAACATGAAGATATTGAAAAGTAGAATAGGTTCTACTATGAGACGACACGAAAAACATTTAGAATTAAGGGTTAAGCAGATAAAATTGTTATTTGAATTTTGATAGATGCTATTGTAATAACATCCATAAACAGTGATTATCATTGAATAAGGTTTTACACCCAGAGATGTACTTATATTTCCAGTCCAACAACTACGTTATGTCTTGACCAATACCAATCTATCACTACGCAAGCTACCCAAGTCTATCACTGAATGCGTCCCACGCTAGCGATGCAACGCGTCAGCACTTCGGGCTACTCCGTTAGTGCAACTGTAACAATGTAATACACAATGCTTGCATGAACATATTGCAGTACGTTTGGCAACAGACCAGTCCAAACAACTACGCTCTCTCTCTCTCTCTCTCTCTCTCTCTCTCTCTCTCTCTCTCTCTCTCTCTCTCTCTCTCTCTCTCTCTCTTCTGTATTTGTGAAAGTTTGAAGCCTGTCTTGGTGGAGGAGTGGACCATCGGTCCAAACCAAGGCAGGGTAAATAAACGAATTGTCAATTGTCAATTGTCTCTATCTCTCTCTCTCTCTCGACCGCGGCCCAATTCTGTCACCGAGTGCATTACTTCGCAACTAACGCTACACGTCAACTCTTCGCACAAACACGTCACTGCTAATGTACGTATGACCCTTACCGGGTTTGTCAGGCCGACATCCTTTTAAAACACTGACAATAATATTAACCGTTTAGCTTGGGAAATGAGCGATCGACGAAACTTTGAAGAGGACAGTTTATTCAGAAAACTCCCTTTAATCGGTGATTTGAATGAATGAAAGTCTAATTTATCCTCTTTGGTCCGATTAGCTATTCACTTCAGCCTTTCAGTTTTTTGTTTATAGTGTGGTGGTACAAAGTAGCAAAAAATGTTGGGTGTACAATTGGGATTATTTGAAAGATACTTTGCATATTAACTCGGGTGTTAATAATTCTGCAAATAAGACAATGCACGCCGTACTGTCCATTCTGAGAATAGTACAAGATTCAAGATTAACCATTATGAAGATTAGCGGTAAATGTATTGAACTTATACTGTATACACCAAGCTTGGTGTAGATACATTCGTATAATAGGCATCTGATATTCTTGATACCGACAGCCATGTCGATCGAGGCGGGTCTTGTTTAGTGGTGTTTTAACGTAGTTCGAGTGTCCTGGGTTTTCACATCACTACGATAACAGGCATATTACATTCTAGCAGATCCGTTACAGTGTTCGTCCATAAATTTTACTTAAAAAGACAGTCTTCATGTTTCATTTATTGGTGTATGTCACCTCTCAGCTTCTACTGAATAATTATTAACTTTGTTGCAAGTTAAAATTTGGGTTCTAAGTCTAACACCTGAAGAAGAAGGAAGTATCGCCTTCGAAACTTCGCGTTTCTGTTATTGTGACATTTCATTTTGCCAAATGTCTGTAATCCTGCTGTCCTTTCAAATTATCAATCTAAATGAACTTTAAACACAGAATATCATTAAGAATTAGACTTAACGTTGGAAAATATGCTTAAAAACCCTAATTACTTTATACACCAATTACTTCACATTTACCAACAGTTTTCTGTTAATTATAGTATAGTTATAAAATTAAAATTAAACTATTTCGTGTAAATTTGAAATATTTTATCACCATCTGCAATCTGTTACACTAAACTAATAGCAGAAAATTATATTTACAAGAACTATATAAAGTACTATAATTAATTTTTTAAATACAATAAAATATGTAAGTTACTTCAAAAAATATTCGTGGTAAAAAATTATGTTTCCAAAGTTGATCAGCTGCTATAAATATATATTAAAAATAGTTTACTATTTTTTGTATATCATACACATGATAAAAGTGACCTTATATTATACTAGTAGTAGCCCGCGGTTTCTTATGCAATTTCTAACGCTTGGCACGCGGATGAGCACTTGTGGATTGAGTTAATTATATTTCCGACGCTGCTAATGTTGAGTTTGCCATGTTTCCACGACCAATAAAATGTGTCAGAAGTGTATATTTATGGCCACTGTAATTTACTTCCGGTCTAAGATATGTCTGGTGTCACAAGTAAGCTTGCTTGCTTTGTTGCTCTGGTCAAGAAGATATCATAAACGTGTTTGTGAAATTATTTTAGGACAATAAATGTAAATAAATTTAAAGTAGTGGTTAAATTAATGAAACGTAGACTTGTGCTGGCATAAAACAGTGTTTAAACAGACTTGTTGATAATATTTAACAGGCTCTTTCAATTAATATTGCGCAACTTTAGAGACCAAGATGAGATTAATTAAACATATAATTGTGTTGTCACAGTATAATGTTTTATACACGTTTTACTATCTACTGATTAAGCGAAAAAGAGTTTTCAAGAACAGTGGGGCGTAGCCCGGAGGGATTTTTGGTATAGGAATAGGAATAGGTCTATATGTTAACCAGGGACCCCTAGAATGTTCATGTTAAATTTCATTACAATCGGCCCATTAGTTTTTACCTGATTGAGTATCACACCACACGCAGAGAGGCATTAAATTTTTATATAATAGTATAGATTACGTTTCTCTTCCAAAAGGAAATATTCAGGCGTACTTTGTGTGTGATAATATGAAAGGTTTTTAATCAATTAAACAAAAAATAAATTCTAAAGCGTTGCCGAATATCTTGCAGTGCCAAATCTGGGTTAAAGTCCTACATCAAACCGCTGGAGTGCCGGAACCAGGCGGAGTTGAGACGTTATGAATGGTTAGCTTGGTTATGGTTGCCAGTCACATCTCATTCGCTGCTTGGGGGTCAACTTGACTTTCAATCTTTCTGTTATGGGCTCAGAGAGAAGTGATATTTCTGGTTGCCAATAATTTAAATCTTACTTTCCTGGTTTAAGTCACCTGTAACTGTTGGTATTTTTACAGTCACACTACCTAGTTTAAGCCTAGAAGCCTATTTACGTAACAGATAAGCACTTCTGTCGGTCTCCTGTGGAAATCTGGTTGTCTACTACGTAGATAAGTGTTAAACTCAATAGAGCAAAGCGATGTTTAATAATGACTGATGTTTTGAAATAACAAGAAAAATTCTATAATAACCTAGTCTCTCTCTTATATAGAACAAAACTACATTTTTCAAAAGTATATGGTTTCTAATTACCTGTGTGCTTCTTAGCTGTTTATCGACTTAGTGAAGAGTATATGCTACAAATTATTGTAGTTACCCTTTAATGTTATAAGATGAGCATCGTTAAAAACAGTTTATTAGAATTTAACAGTTAAAATTGCTGAGTACTAACTTTGTTGAATGAATTAATCTTCAACATTGTTACTGTACCTTCAATCTTGATTTAAAAATATAACTCACCAGATAAAATTATCTTTGTTGTGAGCGCGCCAGACGAGATAAGAAAGGTCACGTTTTTAAACATGATTTGTCTTTTGACAAAATGAAAGATATAAAGCGAATAATAACATTTGAACTTTACTTTGATCCAACGTAGGTATCATAAACTATAACATATAAACTATAACAACCTTAGTTAGTGTCACTTAAACTTTGTGCACATTTCATAATGTTATGGATTCACATATATGACTTGTTGCATATAGATACGCGTTCAATATAAATATTTTTATGGATTAAATCCAACGGTTTTTGTCATTGGCGGAAGTTTTATATGGATTAATTATGAAGGAAACAGGATTTTGCCGGACATTTACATCGTTCAGTGATACAAAAAATCACTGAATGATGGCAAATGTCCGGAAAATCCTGCTTCCTTCACAATCCTTCCATCGTCAGAAACAAACTTCAAACAAAGAATGGTAATTAATCCAACTTTTCGTTCACCAAGGTTGAGAAAAATAGGAAGGAGAATCTGTTGAACTTCTTGATAGCTTTTTTATTATCCTTTGAGTAGCGCTTTAGTTGTTGGATGTTTTTAAAACTTTAAAAACATCCAACAACTAGATAACTATCTTTGTCAGTATTATTATTATATTTTAATCAATGTACCTAAACAAATTCACAATCATCGTCGAATATCATATCTTGCAGTGCCAAATCTAGGGCAAAATCATACATCAAACCGCTGGAATGCCGGAATGTATTTGTCGGATGTATTGTTCTTATTTTCAAATTAATTTTTAGTTTTGCGTATATAGTAAATCAGTCGTGAGCTTGTTATAAAAAAAAAAAAAAACATTTAATGATATTTAACCAGACTAAATTCTGTACATGTACTTAAAAATATATCACAATAACTGGACTCAAGTAGCTAGGAATTCCAGAAATATATATAAACACATACAAAATGTCCTAAAAGTCCCGGGACGGTTATATGTTTTTTTAAGATCTAAGATGGAATTAAGAAACTCGGTACAAGGTTCCTGGGCATAAAAATACATATTCAGTGTACAGCCACTACCTTAGGGGAACGTTAGGCTTATCAAGGTTCATTCATATTCGCTCCTTCTCACTAATAGAATTTATTTTTTTACATCAGTATTAATTGTAAACCTTGTTGCATTATGAACGTTAAAATTAAACAGCTCGTCAGTGTATAGTGTACAATTATTTACAATGCTTAATTCCAAATTAAAACTATCTATGAACAGCTACCATTTCCGGCTCGATTGTCCGTTAAGCTCGGAGTTTGCGGAATTGTACTCTATTAATAAAAGCCTTGTTTTGATGTGCATACCGACCTATGCTTACACTTAAGATTTTCTTCTGACTCCTTATAAGCCGTACCCCTAAAGGAAGGTGTGGGTCACTGAATATGTGTTAAATTAGAGTGTTCTGTCCAGGACCTTTGTGCCAAGTTTTTAGCTCCATATTAAATATTTTGAAAAATATTTAACCATCCCGGGAATTTTTGGACACCTTGCATTAAATGTTCGCTTGATTGTTATTTATCGGAATCATATTACAATGGACAATGGAGGCAGGTACTTTGAACTATTGCCAGAGGTCAATTAGTACATAACTGGAAGCCCCAAGTGTGATGTGACTGGTGCGTCAATTGTGTGAGCTTCAGGACAACTACCCACACGCAAAGTTCAGGACAGGCAACTCGTGCCGTGCAGCATCATCATTGGCTGAACTTTGCTAGACCCCTTGTCCGTCACACCTAATCTTCGACAAGTGGTCAAAATGGGACTCTAACCTGTATACTAGACTCAACCTTGCTTACTTTCTGAGTACGTTAAAATGTTGCGAAGGTTAACCCATTATTACTTTATGAACTTTATCTTTATCGCTACAAATTTTATATAAATTACTGTAAAGAAGTAAAATTAACCTAAGGTAAACAGTATACAAAAACAGGGAATATTCGTGTTCAAATTCGTAAGTATGTGTATAAATATAAAATTATGTTAACGAAATGTAACCATATTTATTGTTTTGATTTTCGGTTAGGTCTCTGCTACTCTTACGTACATTATGTTACAATAGTTCACACTTTCCACATAGTACCAAATCATGTGCTATTTTTAACGTTGCTATGTTACTATTTTCAATTTAAATGCGTTTATCAAAATATTTTAGAGACATTTCAGAAAATAATATTTAGGCATATAAACTGGAGAGCTCATGTTTTCCTTACTGAAACAAATGAACACTTGTACATATTCAAAACAATTACCTTGTAGTTGTAAAGTTTTTGGTGGAAAAGTATATTAATAGGTGAATTTCAAACGCGCAACACTAGAATCAGAACTTGGTAAATATGTTTCTGAGAATTATATGTCACGGTTGTTGCCGTTCGTGACGAGCATTTCGTGATTCGATTCCCACGAACGAGGTCTTAACCGTGTAACAACAAATAACATAAAACGAGAGCTGGCTTTTTACATTTGGGAGGAAATTTATACGTCAATAGCGAATGTAGATCTTTTATCGGGATAAATTTGAGTGATGCAAAAAAGGTGTACGTAGATGTGATTTATTTCTCCATAAGACCGTACATGAAAACAGGAATAAATAGAAGCCATTATCAAGGTAGAAGTACGCAATAATACGTGTCGTAACAGGCTTCGCCAAGGTTGCATGCAACGTTTCATGACTTAAAAAAGAAGTTGACACGAAAATAACGCATCATAGTAGTCATTCTTGTAGAAATGAAGTTTCGTACAAAATTAAAATTTAGCCATCGTTCAATGAAACAGTAAATCAGTAACACTACGATTCGAGATCTGCAACCTGATCTCTTCTTCAGGTAATAACTAACCTAATACAAAATTACAAACTAGGTTAAAAAAAAACAAATCATACCAAAGCGTTGTGGTACGCCTATCAGGAATCACAACCACCATGTTGTTTGTCAACTTCACTAACTCTAAAAACATGCACTTAATAAAAACTATACATAACACTAATCATTAAAACTGAACTACAGAATACAGGTCACAATACGTCTGCATTCGTCTACCAACCACCTACGACTGACCAGAGGCCACTAGCCAATGGCAATCGTCACGGCAGACAAAATCGCTTTGGTATGATTTGTTTATTTTAACCTAGTTTGTAATTATGTATCAGGATAGTTATTACCTGAAGAAGAGATCAGATTGCAGACCTCGAAACGTAGTGTTACTAACGATGGAAAATGTCAGGAAAAATCCTGTTTCCTTCACAATCCTTCCATCGTCAAAAATAACCTTCAAACAAAGAATTAAAAATTAAATATGACATCTCTTTCAATATAACTTACCACGTGATACATTTAGAGTTTTGTACATTAAGTTGGGTTTCATATTATGTTTAAATAATAAAGGTATACACACCATGTCACCATAAAATGATGCTGTACGTATTAGGATAGTTAGGCTGCATGTTTTAATAAGCTACATGTTGTAATCTCTTAATGGGGTGTATTGAGTTTATTTATACATTTATTTATTCTGCTATGATTACTAACAAGACCAATGTAAAAATATTCCCTTACGCTTAGCCAAATCTCATGGAGTGACGTGTACTATCTCCAGACTCAGTGTTAGTCATGTATAAATGAAGCTTCATGCGTGTGGACAGGCAGCTGTTAAATATGAACTTTTTCCAGGCCCAAAGTGATAAACTTCGCTATAGATCAGCCAATTATTGTAATTAAGTGATATCGTATAATGTACAATTCACATTTGCAGTTAACCTATGCAGTCGCGTTTTCTGTACGGTACGTAACTACAACTATCCGCGCATCTTCGATATGTGTACTGTGAAGCAACCTTGCATAACCTTTTCCGAGTGATCAACTATAACGTAAAAGGTTAGTGTTTATGTCTGTATTTTCTACGTTTACGTAACAACTAAAGAAGTTGTAAAATAATGGGATTTGCCATCAACTACTGCTAAGTACATTAAAGAGAACATCAAACGAGAGAGTTATCACTCACTACTAACTCAATGTTATGGACTGTAAAGAATACATTATTTCTGCATTAGAAATCAAAATTAGTATTAATATTCATTACTGTACTTAATTCTTATTTCTGTTACTTTACTTCGTCCTTAAGTAAGTAATGTGTGTACTAATGCTAATACCTTGTGATAATGTGGGATTTTTTAAAATTAGTTTAAAACTGAAGAAATCCATGGTAAAATAATGATATTAATACAGTAATTAATTGTTACTATGAGCGATGTAACATCTATATGTAACATGTATGAGCGATGTAGATCTATAACCATTATGTGATAGATCTTAATGGTTATGTCAATTAAATTACCACAAAGCGACATTGAATATGAAATCAATTCTGAATAGTGTTTTAATTGTCACTCTATATTGACAATCGTATGAAAACATGATTATTTATATTTATCAGAATGGTTCATAGAGATGCTGCAAAACCGATAATTATATAACAGGCGATAGATTAAATTAATCTAGGTGATTATTAGCTTTCCGCATAACTGGTGTCGGACAGTCGTTAGCGAAAACTTGTAGAGCAGTATCGGGCATTTTAATTTCAGTCATAAGTGAAAATATTCTATACGATGTTTTGTACACTCAATACTTTTTGAGATATTGGCGCCTAAAGGTGATCGTCTTTAGCACAAAAAATGCATGTATTATAGCGATTGTTTGCAAATATCTGAAAAAAACTACAATTTTATTGGAAAAATGGTAAGAAATAAATATTTTGATTATTAAATACCAAAGAGTTTGCTTTATTTTAGTTTTCTACGTGGTATGTACATCAGATTATGGCTCTTTGAAGTTGAAGTTGATTTTAAAGATTGCCAAATCGAAACTTTTAATATCATTTAGCGGAAAAAATTTAAAGCTTTTTGACATATTTGAATATGAAATAAATGTTTTAAATCGTAAATCTGGACTTTTCGAATTTTTCGTACAAGGGTAGTTTTACTCCCAAATTACAAAAAGCACACATCAAGACAATATCACTTTTAAAAGTTGAGGGTTAGATGAATTGGTATACATATTTCCAACTAACTCCATGCAATCCGAAAAAAATGTGAGTTTTTATCTCATTTTCACCTTTAGTGACAGTCGTACTATTGTTCTTGTTCTCATTGTACGACAGCTGTAGGACAAGTTCTCGCCCAACTTTAATTGCTAGTGTAACTGCAGTCTTCAAACAATATTCGGGATGAGATCATGGCCCCGCGACTTCTTTAGAGGAAATTTCTATGTGGTAGTTCGTAACTTATTTCGCGTTGTCACTATGAATCACATCATTAAATGTAAAACCGCTGTCAAAATTATACGCACACAGTTGACAATTTTTTACATCACTTTCATAAATAAAATTGTCATGTTTGTTGGTAAAAACGCTTTGTTGTTTTTTTCACATATTGGGATCACTTGGGTAAATGTCAGATACGTACTCTTTATGTAAATCTATCCTGAATCCTAGGATCCTATCGAGCTATGTTATAAACCGATCAGATCGTTGGTCAGTTCATTTATTTGTATTTTTAAGTACTCCGTAATGTTTGCTGATAAGTATATAAAATATCTCATATGGATTATCTTTTACAGTACCTATACTCTTCTTGTCTACTAGTTTGTTTATTTAGCAAATAGCATATTCAGTGTTTTTCTCGTTTAAACCGTGGTTTATAAAAGTCTACCCTCAGTTCTTCAAGTTCTGATGTAAAACGCCAGGTCAGTATTTTTAAAATCTCTTTTAATCATCAGAGATATGCTGGCTTGGCTGGGTCACTTTGGCTGTTATTGATGGTCCACGGGATTTGAACCCGTGATTTCCTAGTTAGAGAGCCGTGACTATATCCACTAGTCTACGGAGGAGGACTAGGTCACTTAATTTATTTTTATATTTCTAATACTTCGTCACATATGTTGATAAGTATGTCATATGATTAACTTTTAATATATGCTTTTGTTGCCTAATAATCTGTTATGTACCATACTCTTTGTTTTTCTCGGTGCCAGCATGGTTACCCAGATGGCTAACTATACTCATTTTTGACCAACATAGATTGAGACTTGCAATGAACCGATTTGTACTATATTCAATATCTATGTAGTGTTGGTAGAGGTAGAGTTTCATCCAAAATATCTACCTACTACATGGCCTGGATCGACAGTTATTGGGCGTACAGACAGACAGACAGAAGTCGGATTTCGTTCATCAGAGCACTTGGCTGTAGAGGTTTCGCTATACGCTCACCCAATAAAGACATTGCAAATTACATGCATCTTAGTGAGGTAATAATATGTAGTGGTAATATCAAATTTATAACTTACGAAGATACGGCAAATTAAACCAGAAAGGCTGATGTAATATTAGTTTCAGTTTTGTTAAAGGATACCTTACATAATTTCAAATTAGAAAAACGACAGCGCAGCTTTACAAGTTTAATTGGTTTTTACCGCCTGAAAGTAATTTAATTAATTACTATAAAAGAATTGCTAACTCTGTTTTAGTTCGAGAGTTAATTTCACCTACTCAGCAACCATTAAATTATGTTGTTTGATGTTGGAGTGTGCAGATTCTTTAGAATTACATTCGCCTCTGCTGATTTAAAATTCAAATAAGTCTGAAACGAAATTGTCAATGCTAAACCAAATCCTATAAGTGGAATACTATTGTCAATAAAACAAGCGTGTTTGAAATTATAATTTTAAAAATAACAAGACATTTTGAATTCTTCTCTTACAATGTCAACGTTATATTATTTTAGCTATTTATATTGAATGTGTGCCCCGTTATTCCCTAGTCTTTTCAATAGTTTATCAACCTACCTGACACATTTGGTAGATGTTAAGTTGGTTTTCGTACAATCAGCTAATGGAAACTCATGCTGTAGTTGAGTTTAATTAATTATCTTACTATTATTACAAGGTAAGCTTACGTGTCATTTAACAGGCTTCGCTGAGTTTGCATGGATGATAGTCAAGCGAAACCATGTCGAGAGCGAACCTTTCCGCTACTGAAGCCACGCGTGACTCGCCCAGACAACGAGCGGAATGTCAGTGTCAGACTGGAACAAGAACCAGAACCAGAACCAGTCCAACGGTTAGTTACACACCGGTGACGTCATTGTGACCGTAACCTCACACAACCGGTGACCGGGTCGCGGGGAAAGTGACCGACCCAGTCTGGGATCGATGTGTCACGTGAGCGGTGACAATGTAGGGATCAGACGAACTCGATATTAGGATTGCGTCACCTCCACGCGTACTGTTCTGGTTTTTTGAAGGAGAGGCCGATCCCCTTTTAAGCCTTATTCTGTCCGTCCTCATGGGCCACTGGCCTGTGCGAGGATCTTAACCTCTTAATCATGTAGTGCTGGCTGGGAGTTGTATCGAAAATATAATGCCTTGGATAAATTATTCAAACATGAGCAGTAGATGATTCTGACGATTAATAACGTTTCAAGGAATGCAGAGTTGAAAGAGTGTCATACCAAGAAGAAAACAAGCTAGTATGAGTAACATATGAGTTACTATTTTGGCCCAGATACTCCCAGAGATAATCCCTGTCATGGGAGTTACACTTGATTGCATGTCATCCCATGGGAGTGAGCCGTCTGGTGAGAGGGCGGAACAATTATGCTCTCTTCGTCCGTTCCCAGCATGCCATCATACCGAGCCCTGGTATCCAGTGACGTAAGATAACCAGAGCACGGGAGAGAATGACAGTTGCCTCACCTCCTCATCTCACGCTAACCTCTAATTGTCTGCGGCACGCACTTTGCAAATTATGGGGAACTGCTGTGATCTTCAGTGCTCTTTTGGGGAAGGAGGCGTATTCTGGGACGTACAGAATTCGACCCTAGTGCTTCTTGTCAGTTCAATGGTAATGAATTGTTTTTGTAGCACAAATGAGACCGATAGAACTGAGTGAGTGGCGCCGGAATTCACGTGTGTTTCCCATGTTATGAAGAGCAAACAGTTTGTGTTAAAGAGATTCGGGTAATGTTTAGCTCTCTGATAACCCAAGTAAATTACACAGACTTGTGTTGAAGTGTACAGTCGGGGTGGGGAATTAGGGTATCTCAGAGTTCTTAGTAAGTGTCGAGTGTCTTGTGTCGTGAGCTTCATATCATAGCTTGAAGGTTTGAAGTGGCGTGGTTGATTGTGATTGTAGAAATTTATAATAATGATTCTTAGTAATTATAATTGCGTTGGGAATTTCAAAATAAAATGTATATTTTCCTTCCAAATATTCTATTTAGGTCTTAAAATTTCCAATTAATATGGAATTTCAGATTTTAGAGATGCTTGGAAATATTTTATAGTCAGTAGGTTAACGATATTCTTCCACCGTCAAAGACATTAAGATTTCGGGTCTGGTAAAATAAAACTGAAGTTTCGTAGTGATGGGGTTTTTAAGAATGACGATCAAGAAAACCTTAAGAGTGATCATACTGTAACTTGAGTGTCTTCGCCCTAAAATGATCTTTTTTACTAAGGGTACCCTTTTCGTGATTGTTAGTTTTCGGTTATGTGCAAACTTCGTGTAACCGGTGGACTATACGGGACGTTGAGGTTTTATTTAACTCTATAACCATCAATTACTGTACGTATTATTTGGAATAGCTCCCGATGACGTGTTTGTTGGAGAATACGAATCTCCGTCTATGGCAGGGGGCATTTAGTCCGGAATTGATCTAGGACTTGCTTTTGGACTAGTATAATGAAGCAAGAAGGCAAAGATTATTATTGTTTCTCGGGGTTATTTTACACCCATTCACCAGGACGTTTGGTAATAATTGTTTCCGATTGCGGTCTTGTTGCTGCTTTTTACAAAGTCTATACCCTCAGGGAAGCCTTCTGGCTGGAATCATCACGTCGAGTCCCGATGAATTCCTTATTTAATAACTCCCGTCTAAATAACCACCATTGATAAACGTTACGTGCTCTGTAACGAGTGTCATTGAAGCCACGTAATGAATCGTCGCACCGCGTAATTCCAGTGTAGCTGATAATGAAAGCTAGTTTCCATAATATGGGAGCTGTTACGACCGGACGAAGACATTTAACCTTATGGAGACGTCTGTTGCAGCACTGAATGTACCAATTACTCAGGTTGTACTATTTTATACGACTGCCATTTCAAGTTTTAGTGCTTTAGAGTTCCCTTGCCCGTATAGTGTGATCCGACACATAAATTCAAACCTATATGAATTTCGCACATAGGTAATTAGTTTTAAAGTGCCATTTGACGCAGATAGGATTTATTTTTCTTTAGGAACAATTTCGTCATTACATTTAGATCTAATGAGAGTGAAACAAATCGGTAAATAAATAGATAAATTAGAACATTTCAAATGAGTGTGTGTATGCATTTATTTCGTTATTTTTTAAATTTATAAACTTTAAGGATGTCAAGGGACGCTTTGGGTATTTTTGAAATTACTATTCAGAAACCAATTAATCTGAACGATCTGGTACTTAAATGATTGTAAGATGATTAAACTGTATTGTCCGAGAGCTGAAAGGTAATTGATATCGTACAAACAAAGTACTTAGTTTTTTCGTGGAATCGATGTTTAGTTACTTCCCCTACAAAGGGATGGGGGACGGACTGACGCGCCAATTGTTTATGACTCCATATCATGCAATTCATTATCCACAAGCATTATCGAATATTGGGACAGCAAGAACAAAATGTCAATATTATTATGTATTAATATTAATGTTAATATTTATTTATACGTCGTAGAGAGAAGTATAAATAGAGCAAATAACCAAATGTTATGTTATAAAAATAGTTATATGTTTCAACAAAATAAGATGCAGTAAAGGCCATCTATATGTATAACTAGTTCTGAAAATTACTTTTAATACACACTTCGAAGAAGAAAATCGTAAAGGAAGAACTCAATATTATTTAATGTGCTTTATTCGGACAGAAGAATCGAACATTCTTGCCTCCTTTATTGGAGCATTTTTGCTTTGAGCTGACATGTTTCGCATTCAAAGAATAGTACAAAATTATAACTGAGCGCAATTCCTTATTATTACATATCTGTAAAACACCATTGTCCAATAAAACTCATACGAGTTGTGAGAATAATATTTCTCTGAACAATATAACGCACTATATATCATTAATAAATGATACTTACTAAAAGTAGTACAATTATCCTGGATTCTCGCAATACTGCTCAAATTAATTCTCTTAGATTATCAAACACAATTATTCTATCTAGAATATTTCTATAAACGTGTTATTTTTATTTAGGGACAAGATGAAGTAGGACGTCCTATGTCGAGACAGAGTTTATTTAAATAACTTTTTTATGTTACTTTAGTTAAATAACTTTATTTTCAATGAAGTGATGACTTGCGTAAGTTTAGTATATCTACTTTACTTTCCATTGTAAAAATATTTCCCATTGTTGCATATCTTTAAATAGATTATGTAAAATATTCTTATGGTATAACTGGGTAAATTGCAATATCACGATAACAGACCCTTGCCTATCTGATCATATTTAAACTCATCCTTCCCGGAAATATGAGAACGGTAATCATTTCCGGAAACAGTTGAAGAGTGAGACAGTATTATCTATGTAGAGCAAACCATGCAAAAAATATAAGGTATTATTCCCATTTCTATATTTTTGTACTAAAAATCTAATTTGTTGCAGATATGTGATCGCTGTGCATTCCTAATAAATGTAAATGAGGTAATCATTTCCGGAAACAGTTGAAGGAGTGAGATAGTATTATCTATGTAAAGCAAACCATGCAAAAAATATAAGGTATTATTCCCATTTCTATATTTTTGTACTAAAAATCTAATTTGTTGCAGATATGTGATCGCTGTGCATTCCTAATAAATGTAAATGAGGTAATCATTTCCGGAAACAGTTGAAGGAGTGGGACAGTATTATCTATGTAAAGCAAACCATGCAAAAAATATAAGGTATTATTCCCATTTCTATATTTTTGTATTAAAAATCTAATTTGTTGGTTGCAGGTATGTGGTCGCTGTGCATTCCTAATGGATGTAAATAGAAATTTTCGTAAGTTATACTCTTATATCATACTATATACTAAAGTGATAGGTGTAAAAGGTTCTATCTGCAACGTGGTAGAAAGTTTAAAAAAAATTAAAACACATATTATAGATTATGTATTAACATATTAAACTAAGCACACTTCTGTTTTAGGTTATAACCTACTTACTTGGTTTATGATTATTGTTTTTTCATATTATATTTATATGGCTGAGCATAGCGAAGCTTATTATTAGAGGCGCTGAAAAAATAATGTATTGACTATCTGTCGTGTCTGTACGCACTATATCACTTGACGTATGGACTTAAAATTGTGCATGAAACTATATTTCTGTATGAGGAGCGCGGAATTCGCCGACGGTGCATGTCACTCTATAGGATGTAGCTGAGCGCTAGCGAATAATTTTATATTGGTCTAATGGTAAAAATGATGGCGACGAGAACATAACAGATTAATTCAAGTTACGAACAAACTTAGAACACTGATGAGTGATTTTAACATGTTACATTTGTAACCTAACTATGTACCTAACATACGAGTACATCATCATTTTATCGTGACTTAGTGTATGAACTTGTATTATTTGAACACTGATGTGTTCAAGTCGTTCTATCTGTCAGTAATGAAATTTCGCGTTGAACCTTAGCGCCACGTGTTCTACCTTACTCCTAATTTGTATTAACAATTAGCATATGAACAGAAAGTACGTCGTATTCGGTCCAAATGTATTGTTTATATTTATTTGTAACTGTTAAATATTACACTGGAACTTTTTTTAAAAATTCTCTTGACATTTGAAAAATTATATAATTCTGTATTCTCCTAACAGATTTGATCTGGAATAATTAATTTTTATTTTCTCTATACCTAGGTATAATGTTTTATTTGACGGATATAAATAAAGTAGAGCATAAATATGCAAGCAAATATAAAATAGACTATTTGTTTCTTTACTGTGCAGTGAGATTTGCTCCACGTCTACATCGTCTTACTTCACACATCCACCGAAGCGAGTAAATCGTGTTTCACACACAAGCGAACATTACACTCTAAATATTCCAAATAGCGAGATTAGTTTTCGTATATTTCCGTTCTGTATGCTCGCGATAGTTTTTTCCACGAAGTAAATATATTCAGTACAATTTCTTTATTTTCAGTTTATTTTATTTATAAGCTTCGGAATGTTTTTAAAATTAATTAGTAAATTCTAAATTTGATTGGTATATAGAGCTTTGCAACCCTAATTTCGCCTCTTTAATAAAAGCGGTTTTTATTTAATTTAATTTCATAAATGGCATAAAATTTTGCATTGACATTTTTAGATAAACTTATATAGAGTATAATCTGTAATAAGCTCAAGAACAGTAGATCTAGCGAAATCTGATTGGCTTAGCGTTAGCGAAGTCTATTTCTGTGTGGCTGGAAATATTTGTATGTCTGTTTGTCTTTCTGCACGGTATCTCGTGAACAATTTGAACTACAGGCTTGAAGTTTAGCATGAAGCTTAATTAATATATAGCTAACATCGAGTTCGATGATGGTGCACGTAATTCAATGGGTTTTGGCTGAGCATTAGCAAACACCTTTACATTCGTCTTAATGGTAACCATAGGGACAACGAGAAAATCGCCGAATAAATAAATGTGTAAACGAACTATGTACCAAAATATTAGATTTTAACATGTAGCTTAACTATTCTAAAGAAATAAGGTATAGAGTTGAAATGTTTCATGCGTTCTTCATCGAAGCGTGTTGTTACGTCACAGTTAATAGCGATTAAAAATATATAAGGTTAATTTCTTTAATCGCTATTGAATGTTTTTTAGATTGAGTTTACTTTTAGGCCATGTTTGAAACCATTTTGGATATTTCGAGTGCTACGGTGATAGAATACCCATGATACATGATAAGTTCTTGTAAAAATTACTTTTTCTGTTGTAAGGAACTTCAGTACATTTCCATCTTCAATGGGGTTTTGCTATTGGTTATATTTGTAGAATATTGCGTAATCAAATATAATTACATTTATTAACATGTTACGTCACTTTAGAGTGAGTTCTATCTATATTCTCTTGTAGATATCAAGTGTGTAGCAACAGTCGTATGGTATATATTTCCACATCCCCAACGAAAACTAAGTACGTAACAGAATAAATTACCATATTATTGTTACTGACATGATATGGCGAAGGCTTGTACCATTAATAATTGACGTATGCACTTTTACGTTGATGAGGGTGCCCATAGATACAACATTATAATCTCTTCATATCAAAAATTATCTTTCTAGAAAAAAGTTATTTAAACTTCCTGAGAAAACTTTATTCTGTTTATTAAATTAAATAAAAATCATCCCGTGAACTGTTACAAAATAGAAGATCAAATAAATATCAAAGAGCAACATTTAACTAGCCCAAATTAAGTATTTATTATAAAATTAATATTGTCTGTACTATTTTTCCCTTTGTCGAATCACTATAGTTAATTCATAAAACTTTCTACTGGTAGTATAAACTGAATAAATACAAGATAAAATTACGTTGTTTTTGTCAGTGATGGTGTATTATAATTTTGTCATGCCGGTAACTCAAGTGGGTACTGATTAATATAAATTCACTTATTTAAAAATAATAAATAATTTTAAAAATATCTGTTAATTTTTTTAGTAAATCGAGCTAGTTATTCTCATTAGAAACTTTTAAAAACCATTATTTATGTTAATTACAATGACAATGATTTTTATAGTTACAGTTTTAGTGTTATAGTTAATGGAGTATACAATATTCCTTTACATCGCCGTATACTACTGTTCCATTTACATGTTTCTTTCTTATTACTGCCATTCACATTAGGTTGTAAATTTTACGCAAACGGCTCAGCAAAAAATGTAGCAGTAAAGCTCGCGACACTACGATTTAAAGAAAATAACAGGGAGTCTCTGTTCTCCTGATACGTTTACCAATTCAAAAAGGGTTTTTTGGTCAACACTTTTTTGTAAGGTAGTGTCCAGATGTAAATTAAATTAATGAGCAGGCCTCCCAATTGGCTCCTGTGCGAAGACAGGACATTTAGCGATGTTTGATAATTGGGTGGCCGAGGCGAGACAGCGGCTGGCCTTGGGCCCGGGAGCATCATCCGTCAAACTGTCGACCTATCGCACCTTGCTCGGTACCTGCCCACCATCAATTCTGCGGTGTCAAACACCCTGCCATGAACTATCTTGTAGGCTCTTTTACATACAATTAAGCCGGTGCGTATTGTCTCGCTTTTCTTGTTATTTTACCGCAGTGAAACAGCTCCGGAGGTGGTAAACGATTCCACAGATCTGTATTTATCTAAGACAGATTTTTGTAGCTTGCAAACTGAGGGTAACATGGTATACAAAATTCACTTTATCTAATATGATTATTGAAAAACCGTGATCAGATATCAGTTTTAAGTCATCTATTATCTTTTAATTTATTTATGATTTTTAAGACATTTTAGTTGTTTTAATGTGTAATAAATTTAATGTCTAAAGTATACAAAATAGAGTATTCCTTGTGCGGGTAGTTACACAAGCCCTGGAAAGAGACATTTCTTACGTTACTACACATCACAACAATATCAAATGTACTAAAACAGAAAACAAAATTACCTAGTTTTTGGTATGATAATGAATGTCAATAATATTGTCTCGGTTATTTCTAACATTCTAAATCTTCAATGAATGTATTATTTGTTCTTATTTAACACTACTTTTCACATCACTAGATCATTACTCTCTGGTCCGAATCAGAGGCCTTATTTTGTTAAAAACATTTTTTGGGTGTTAATTCGGGAATTATTTCCTCCAATAATATCACTTCACATAAGGTACTATAACATTTTATTGTTTACATTTCAAATCAATAATTACCTCAACAGCGAGTAAATAATAACTGAGACTGCCAATTATTATTATTCTGTAAAACCTATAAATCTCCAAACGAGGTCAATGTTCACATCGATAAACCTTAGCCAATAATAAAGGGTGCTTTGTGTTAGTACCGCGCCTGTTTACCGCGCTCTTCTCGGCCTTATCTTGGCAACACTATCTGAAATAGATAAAACCAGGTGTGGAAGTATTTACATATGTGAGTTATAATACTCTTCCTTCGATATATTTTTGTATAGTATAAAGTTTGTAATTCATAATTATCTTAATTGTTCGTCACAGCAGTATGGTCGGGTTCAAACTGAGATTCTTGTTCTGTAAATGACTAATATTGTTGATTCCTAATGTTCCGTTTGAAGAAGATATCAGGCGTTGTATGTTATTCATGGCGATAGATGGTAAAGATCCTTAAAAGCAATATTGTCCTTACAGTAATTTCTTATTGTTAATAATATATAATCATACAACTTTTTGTTGTAGTTGCAAGTAAGTATGAAATAATGTTTGGTTTGATATACAACACTAATTAATTTTATATGCACATATTCGTATATAAAATAATAAATTGAGTTAAATAATAAAATTAATATATTGAAATGCCACCGTAAGAAGCAGTTGCTAATGTTTATCGATGGCAAATTTTCCTGTGTTTATATGACACCAATATTACAAGAATAAGAGATTCGTTGAAATACCCTACCAATATTGTTATAGCTGTACAATCAGTGTCCAGTGTCAAACATATTCGATTTCAAACAGAGGTGTTTCCAGTAGATCACTGAATATGATTTAACACAACACGCAGTAGATGTAATTACTAACCGCAATGCGGCTATCGTATTGATTGTCGTACTGTATTACTAGTTAAGAGAAAGACTGTGATTAATTACCAATGAATTACCGCCATTATGTTAAATCTACATAATAGCGGATATAAACCTTCTGACAACAGTTCCAGGAGTAATGGTGCATGATATGCGCTGATGGATAAACATATGTAAAGTAAGTATCTAATGATTGTTATATGGTTCGATTAGTAACGTTAGTCAATAATCTACAGATCTAGGGCGTACAATTATTGCTGAAGTGATTAAAAGGCTGCAAGGAGAAATAGCCAAGAGAAGACGATCGATTTCAATCTATAAAGTAGAAATACGAAATTAAAAATGTATAAATAACACAATTATTATTAACAATTAGGCCTTGAGTCATTCATTATTTATCTCTGGTGCGACTCAAGAGTAGGTTTTTTTTGTTGGTGTGAATTCAGGAATTATTTCCACCACTAATATCACTTCACATAAGGCACTATAACATTTGATTGTTACCTCAATGCTAAGTAAACATTGACTGGGTCTGATAATTATTATTATTATTCTATAAAACCTATAAATCTCCAAATGAGGTCAATGTTTACATCGATAAACCCTATCCAATAATAAACGGTGCATTGTGTTCGTACAGGCCATGTTTTCCACGCCCCTCTCGGCCTTATCTCACTGTAACGTTTTATCTGTAATACGAGTAGATCCAGATGTGGAAGCCAGATACGAATATTCACAGTTGAAAGTTATACTGATCTTTCTTTGATATTATTAAAAACGATTGATTTCAATCTGTACAGTAGAAATTCGAAATAAAAAATATACGAATGACTCAATTATTATTATGAATTAAGCCTTGAAAAATCTGAATTACATGTTTACTTTCTCTCCCATTCATCCCCTCACATCTGTTATCACCCATTTCTTTCTTTACTTATTCATTCCACCACTCACTTCCTTTTCGCACTCTTCCCACTACCACATTTATAAAACGACCCCCAAACGGAAGGTGAGTTGTCATATTTATATATATATATATTGGTATATATATATATATATATATATATATATATATATATATATATATATATATATATATTACACTAATGCCCATAGCGTATCTAAATGAGTCTTTAAGTTCGCCTCCATGTACCACTCAAAATCATAAATTTATCTTCTATATGTTTTAGTATATATTTATGCATAACAGCCAAAAGTTAATACTTTATTTACAAATTATGAACTTTCATTTACACCCTTAAAATTAATATTAGACTTACTGTGTTTGTCTTATAAAAGTTTAAAAATGATAAGTAAACTAAGGGTGGATTTGTGATTTTATCTTACTTCTTGTTAACTGTTCTTCTAAAGAAATGAAAAGTCACTGCCTAATCCAAACAATAACAGTTTACAAGATGAGTTCGAGTGTTACTTATAGTTACAGGTTGCGAAAATAACAGTGAAAAGATTATTTTACTGATTCTTTATTTGAAGGTTTTATTTTTGACGATGGAAGGATTGTGAAGTTTTTAGTGAGTTAGAATTTGGTTTATTCTTCGTCGAAATTCATAGCTTTTTAATAAAAAACGTGTCTCTTAACACTGTCATAGAAATCCAAGCAGTGTGGGATGTAGCACCATGTTACTGCGTATACAACACATCAAGGTTCTCCACCTCCAAGTTATGAAGATAAAGCCTTCCAACTAATTGAACAGTGGAAACATAAAATTCTAACATCTTGTACAATTGCAACTTTCTCTCAGTGGGTTATAGTACCAATGATATCATGTCTGTTAATTGCATAAACACAGTGCAGTGATTTTATGTGCTGGATTTGTGAGTTCTGATAAGACTGTACCGATTGTATTAAATTGTAATTCTATGGTAACTGTATTACCGGTGGAAGGAGTAGGCCCAGAAGAATGATAAGGACTGGACAGTACAAAGGAAGCTTCTATCAGCGAGGCGCGCATCGCAGATGGGAGTGTTTGATAACGAAATTGAGAGGTGGGGTTAGGTAGACGTGCCGTACCTCCCGTCTCAGTTGATCGGAAGTACAGTAGTAAAGAGTAGTCTTTGAAAGTGCTTAGAGTTATTTTTTTGCTAATCGTCATCGAACCTGCGGGGTAAGTGAATTTTTTAACTGGAGTCCAGTCAGTATTCATTCTTAATTATTTTAATTAATTTTGGGGAAAGAAATATTGTAAAAATTAAATTTAATGGGAAATTTAGGAACTTGTCCTTTTGATCTGTGCAATATAAAACTTATTGGTGCAGTGAGCACATGTATATAAAATTTTATGTAAAAATACTAAAAGAGTTTTGTGGTTGTTACAGATGCTTTCAGCAATAAAAAATTCTAACACTGAAAAGAAGTAGTAGTTAAAGTAAAGTAAAGAAAATTAGTAACAAAATAAAATTGTATTTTGAAGATAAATTTAAAGTGAAGAATTGCCAGATCAGATTAGGGTGTGAAAAGTTTTGAATTTTGAAAAATTGAATAAAAGACAAGCTGTAAGAACTTTGTACATTTTGAGTGACGAATATATTACAAGTTTGAACTTAAAAGTCATCAAGAAGTTTTTATTTTAATTTTAAATCCAGTGAATTATTTTCAAGAAGAAGTTTTATTTTAGTTTAAACTTTATTTATTTCAGAAGGTTTTCTTTTCCTTTTTGAACCTTCACAAAAATTTAAATTTCAAAGCTAACCCTCATGTGCCAGTAAAACGGTACAAGACCAGCACTCTGGTAGACTATCATAACATTATAAATAATAACAATTTCTACATATTCGAAATTATTGTGTACGAAATTAAAAGCAAGCCAGTTTCTATCTGAAATATTGCTGGTTTTGTTAGACTATAAATATGGAAGGATGGATTTTCTTGTTCACTTTATATACATTCTTTAGTTGGAAATTGCAACCATAAAAGTTATTTTGTAAAATTTTCAAAGTCTATATAACTAATGCGAGTTTAAAGTGTAAGTTTAGTTCAGCTCTGGTTCAATTGCTCTTCCAGGCAACGTCTGAAATTTGACGCTCTCTGTCACAGACTGTGAGGTCGAAAAGATATAAAGTGTTAATTTCCGTCTATTTCATTATTGTTTTTTTTTTCTCTTCAGACGAACATGACTCCAGATTCCATTAGTCCAGATTTCAGACGCTGCACTAAGAGGAAGGTAAACTGGAGGCAAACTAAACATTCACTTTGATCCTTCCTACGATAGCTACATTTGTGTGGAAACCGCGATTGCTAAAGCTTGCTTAGATCGTGTCTAAAACATCGCAGTGCATTTAATTGTGCACCTGATGAGACAATGAGAATACATCTTCACCCAGATTGCGTAATATTTTATAATCTGGATATCAGAGAAGATGTAAAGTGTTCATTTTGAGCTACTTCGTCTCCGACTTTTTTCAGATCTCTTTAGACGGACTTGACTTTAAATTCCAGGAGGTCCAGTCTGTGACTGACTGTCAGATTCCAGACGCTGCACTAAGAGGAAGGTGAACTGGAGCTGAACTAAACGTTTGCGTTGATTCAACCGTTCCCACGATAATTATTAAGTGTAAAGTTTATTAAAAAAGCTTTATTGGACTTATAAATGCCAACTTGTTGGAGATATAAACGGACACTGAAACATAATAGCAATAATCAGATTTATTTTAAAATTGTTTAACAATATTTCTTGAATTTAGAGGTGAAATTGTAGAAGATATAAGTGAGCGTCGAACCAGAGGTGTTACACAGTCCATTACTAGACCTAGAGAAAGAGTTAAGATGTCTTCCATTTTGTTGAATCTGAAATTGACCCCCAAAATCTCCCACTTAAATCAATCTGTTTGTTGAAATCCAATATTTTGTTATCACTCTTTGATATAATACGTTACACCAAAACAATCCGATTTTACCCTACCTATCCCGAAGACAATTCGGTAACTTAAAAGTAAAATGTTCAGCTATAGTTTCAGATATTTTAGAAGAGAAAAATTAATTTAAAAAAAATAAAAATAAAATATATAATCTTTTAGAATAAAATATGACAAAGACTATTAAAAACCTCTTTCTTTTAAAATTATACTAATATTAATATTTTATTGGCTACTGCAGTTTTTTTTTATAAATTTAAAATTTTATTAAATACCCTTATACAAGTTTAACCCTTCAGGAAAGGTCCGACTACTTGAAGGAGTTTCATAGTTCAGTGACTTCAGTTTATACCACAAATCTTATTTCGTTTATAGCTAAATGCCAAATGTAGAATAAGAATTCAATAGAATCGCGTGAAGATGTTTTGTTTAAATCTACAATCAAAAGTTTATATTTTGACGACTGTGCCCCTTTTCATTGTGAAATTAGTCAAATAAAACACAACAAAGAGAGTTTCGACGAATTGACGTGACAGTTCCAGGTTTAATCGAGTAATAATTTTGAAAGGTTTTCTACTTTCACTGCCTGACCTTATCAATGAGTTTCGTTTCCGATTGAAGCTTTCATCGAGTAGTTCCCGTCCTCTCGGCGTGATCAGATGCTAAAATAATGAGATCGGCTGAGGTAATAGGAAAGAAAACATCGCCTAGAGTGACGGCAGGCATGACTCGGCTGCCAAGACGGAAGACAGAGGGCTGTAGAAAGCCATCAGCAGGTAACGAAGTGGGTACATCGCTGGTAATCGACTTGATTACCGCCAGCGTGCCTCCAGTCCACCAGTGGATGTAGAAAGTGAACAAACTCGGAAATCATAAACTGTCGAAGTCGTGGTCGACATAAAATTGATTGCAGTGCAACTTGGGTTTCTTCAGAAACGGTGGGCGATATCCTCAAACCTACGTATCCGAGCAAAACGTTTTCAAATAAACTTTTTGTAAACGTACCTAACAATGTTTCATTTACTTTTGAGATATTTGTCAAATTACCAGATGAAAAAAAATTGAAAATGTGAACCAGCAGGGACAATAAAATTAAAACACAAATATAACCACGATACTATTACTTTTAACTAACCAGGATTCCAAACCTGTGATAAGCGGTTGATTATCTAATAATAGCACGCAGCCCTTGCAGCTCTGGTGGACATTGACCAAACTAAGCTAGGGATTTACAAGCTTAATGCTCTTGGTATTTCCAAAACCTGTTGTAACTTCAATAGACTACTCACCATCTTTGTTCTCCATAAGGAGACTGTTCAGCCTTTGTTCTCTAGAAGGAATCGTATACTTTTTAAAAATCTCCTTTTCTTTGAGTTGTTAGTGGTCACAACTAAAACTTTTTCTTTAGAAGAGTAGGCAAATAGAGAGCTCCTGCCAGAGAACAACATGATCTGTGTGTCCCATATGACCAATTAAACGGTAAAACTCGTGAATTGATTCAATGCTACTAGAACCTGACCTCCGAAAGCATAGGTCATGAGAACAGGGCAAACCCAAATGGCGATTATCTAAATAGTTCGGTATTTTAAACTCCAAACATATAGTACAGAGTCACGAATACTTCCAAAAGTCTGATCTCTAAGATCTACAGCCCTTCACAACCTTGGATGGCACAACCTAGAGTCACGTCACGACTCCAGGACAGGCGGGGGTCCGGACGGTACTTCGCCCACAGATAACGCGGCCGATAGGTCAGTGTCGTGCAGTCCGCCGGCCACAACTTACCTGTCCCCAGGGATCTACAACACAAGGCGTGGTACTCCCAGTACTCGTGTACTCTACAGATAGATTATCGTGGTTAGTACTGTAATTCAATCGATTCATAAAAGTAAACTTGCAATACACTGGGCAAAGTAAAAGTACTGGCAAAACTTCCCAATAATTATTTTCAAGGGTAAAAGCACAGAGAAATAAGGTACTATATACTCTGTGGTAAAAGCTTCCAGCTAGTGATAAAAAGTCATATTGATTACTGATGATGCTATTTATTGTCCTTTGGTTGTTTAAGATTAAGCCTATCAAGATGTAGCTCTGCCCATTTCCACTCACATGTACAGACGGATGCGCATTAATTGCATTTCCGGTTAACTGAAAAATGGCTTTCCACATCGATGGCGAAATATTTCGGAATATATTAGTATAACGAATTTTCAACGCCTCGGTGTTAATAAGAAAACATGTATTAGGCCTAGTTATGGTTATAGTTATTATGACAACAGGCGCGCAAGCCTGAGCAGAAGAGGTTATCATTGTGTTTACCCCACAAAGCGTCTCCAATCGTTATTGATACACAATGACAAGTTCTTTTATGACTAAAGATCTCCGATTTAACTGGTTAATTATGTTATAATATAATATTATTATACTGTGAAAAGTTCTTCTACTTTATCTTGTGAACAAACATGATCATTATGATTAAACAAGGATTGTGATTTAAAATGCTTGTTACTCAAGTGACTGAACGATCAATAGTGGAGTAAATCTTAAATAGTAAAAATTTTATGGCGCTCCACATTTATTCATTCATCAAATAATTTAGTAACATGCTGCATTATCTCAAGGTGCAGCTCTGTGTTCATCAGTTTGATATATAATGACGATTTTTAATCAATGGATGATTTTTCTTTTCATATTAGCTATCCTGCATTGCTTGAATGCTTTATTATCATCTGCATATGAACACATGATTCTTATAACAGTTATAACTTTATTGTGTTTGTGTTGTTTCAGACGTTGTGATTTTTTAGTGATTGAATTCGTTTATCATGCCTAGATCTACGAAATTATGTAGGAAGAGGTGTTTCCGGGGTAACCAGCATAGAAAAGTTCAACCACAAGATATTGAGAACAGAAAAATAGAAAGAAATGAACAGGAAAATAATTATGAACCTGGAATGTTTTAATTATGGATAAAAGTATGTAACAGTTTTATTCCTACACAGATTACCGAAAACCGTGTTTTTCTATATATATGTTCCTTTATCTCAGGAAGTATATGAGGGAAAGCTTTCAAATTTTTACCACATATTTAGGACAGATTACTATACATTCCCTACCCGAATATAAAAAATTTGCCCACATTAAAAAAATATAAAAAAGTTTTTCCAAAAACTTGTTTGCAACAAAACACATATTTTACAAAGAAAATCAAGAAAAGTATATGCTTTTTCAAAACCGTTTGTAGGGTATCTAAAAAACTATATCATAAACATGTGGTACAAATTTCATTGTCCTATCTTAAGTAGTTCCTGAGAAAAAGGAACATGAATTGTGTAAATTTAACATGTAGCTCTTATGGGCGTACATCTCCCCTTAAGATTAAAAATAAAATAAAATTTAACAATGCATTCGTACCCCAATTTCGTTAGTGGCAATAGTTTGGTTCTTAAGATTTAAAAACTAATTTTACAATTTTTATTAACAAAATAATACCAAAGAAAGATCAGTATGACCTTTCAACTGCGAATAGTCGCGTATCTGGCTTCCACATCTGGTTTTATCTATTTCAGATAAAGCGTTGCCGTGAGATAAGGCCGAGAGGGGCGTGGAAAACAGGTTTGTACGAAAACAATGCAACGTGTATTATTCGATAAGGTTTATCGATGTAAACATTGACCTTATTTGAAGATTTATAGGTTTTATAGAATAATAATAATTGACAGCCTCAGTTAATATTTACTTAATATTGAGATAACAATCAAATGTTATAGTTAGTGGAAATAACACCCGAATTCAAACCAACGAAAAACACTTTTCACTAAAGATTAAAGAACACTGAGCCTTACAATAGACCAATAATAGATCTTTAAAGGCCTAATCCATAATAATAATTATGTCCTTTCTACATTTTTAATTTCTATTTCGTAGATTAAAATAAATCGTTTTCTTTTGGTTATTTCTCTTTCCAGCCTTTCTTCCCACAAAGAAGATAAGAATTTCAATCACTTCGGGAATAACTGTAGCCCCTAGGTCTGTAGACTATTGACTAATTTTACTAATCGAACCATATAACAATCATTACATACTGTTTATACATAATTTTATCCATCAGCGCATATCATGCACCATTACTCTTGGAACTGTTGTCAGATGGTTTATATCCGCTTTTATGTAGATTTATTAGTAATTAATCACAGTCTTTCTCTTAACTAGTAATACAGTACGACAATCAATACGATAGCCGCATTGCGGTTAGTAATTACATCTACTGCGTGTTGTGTTAAATCATATTCAGTGATCTACTGGAAACACCTCTGTTTGAAATCGAATATGTTTGAAACTGGATACTGTTTGTACAGCTATAACAATATTGGTATAGTATTTCAACGAATCTCTTATTCTTGTAATTTTGGTGTCATGAACCATTTTTCATTTACGTTGGCCTCTCTATGTATTGATTTAATTATTTACTCAATTTCTCATTTTATTATACGAGGATGTGTGTTCAAACCAAAAATAATTTCATACTTACTTACAACTACAACAAAAGGTTGTATGATATTATTACGTAATAATTACAGTATAATTTCTGTTTTGTATTAGGTTTGATTGTTTTGTAACAATATGACATCACTGTAAGGTTAATATTACTTTTACGGATTTTTACCGTTACCATGAATAACAAACATACAACCACCTCATCATATCTTCTTCAGACGGAACATTTTGAAATCAACAACAAGAGCCGTTTACAGAACAAGAATCTCAGTTTAAAACCGAACAAGATACTGTGATGGGTATTTATGAATTACAAACTGTATACTATACACAAATACATCAGAGAAAGAGTGGTAAAAGTTACTTCTGCGAATGGTTGCCTATCTGGCTTCTACATCTGATTTGATCTATTTCAGATAAAGCGTTGCTATGAGATAAGGCCGAGAAGATCTCTTGTACGAACGCAATGCACCGTTTATTATTAGATAAGGTTTATCGATGTAAACATTGACCTCATATGAAGATTTATAGATTTTATAATAGAATAATAATAATTGGCAGACCTAATTAATGTTTACTTACTACTGAGGTGATTATTCTTTTGACATGGACACAATAAAATATTATAATGCTTTATGTGAAGTAATATTGGAAGAAATAATTCCCTTATTAACACCAACAATAAAACTTTCCGCATAAGTCTTATGGCCTGTATTCAGTGACCAATAATACATATTAATACAGCAACGAGGAACATTTAAAACTAAAAAATAGTTGAAACAATATTTATCAAATTTGTTTAATTCAACTGACAATCTTTCTAACTATGAAGTAAGGCTGTTATTTTCTTCAGATGGAAAGGGTATTACAAAAATGCTGAATAATAGGAGACGTCTACAACACGATAGGTTCAGCTTATAACACAAAAAATTAACACTGATAAAGTCTTTCCACCCTTACCTATTAATCAAACACGAATGTTTTAGTAAGATGCAGAACAAAATATTGCAGCACAACACAACATCACCCACTTTACAACTTATTTTCTACACGATTAACATTAATATTTAAGTTTGTCATTTTGTCAAGATAATAGATAGTAGTTTTCTTGGAAACTTCATTTTTAGTTTTAATAACACATAACAAAGAGAATATTTTCTCGATATGTTATTCTTAAAAAAAAACCACAATTGAACAGATTAAAAGTATTTTTAGAATTGCATTAAGCATACTTGAAAATACGACAAGTTCAATAAATCCACAACTAAAGATAGGCTAAGATTTTAAAGGTGCATAATGTTTTACGTTGCTCTTACAGTGCTAAAATCGAGATGGCTGCCAATACAGCCGACTCTTAATGTTGAATAATAAATTAATATGCACCTTTAACGTAAATAAGAAAATACAGTTTTAATGATCATTTATAACAACTCTCGAATTTACTTTACAGTGTAGAAATTTGGTGTTAGTGTAACAAATGATATATAAATAAACAAAAATGCATACTAAGAAGTAAGGTGGCAGTGCCTATTTGAAGATGAGTTAGCTATGCAAATGTGTTGTTGTTAGTGTATTGGGAAATGTTACTATGTCGGCTACTGAAATATTATCATAGATGTCTCGCTTTTAATCCCTATTGCTTAATCTGATACGATTTGTTTATTTTAACCTAGGTTATTCAACTAAGGGAGAGAGAGCATATTGCAAATCTCGAAGCACAGTGTTACTGATCTTTTGTAACACTAAACGATACCAAATGTCCCGAAAAATCCTGTGTCTTATACTATCTCTTAAGTGAATAAAATCATCGAAGCATAGTAATAATTTTTAATTTAAAATATGTAGTTCCATAAAGAGTTTACTCTGGTGAACTCTTGATGAGAACGTGATCATAAGTTTTATGACAGGTGAAGGAACGATTTGCAGTGGCATTCAGGATACAGGGCCCTGGTCAGGATAACAGTTGTGAGGTGTGATGTGATTTGTGGCGCTCGTGCCAGCTGAGACCTTAACGCCGACACGACTGGAGCTGACACCTGACATAACCGCCGCGGAGCCGCGCCACTTGCGCCTACCTGACGTTATTGATAAACCACTGATATCGGTTACTTAGCCACTCTTCGCCCCTTGACCTGGCCTACTCGCCCTCCACTTACACAGTTACATACCATATGGTACTGTCACAGGTGTGATATATGTGACTTTCGAGTTCCTCTTACGGAAGTGAGTGAACATTTAGATTCTTTAACCTTGATAAAATATAAAACGGTTAGATACTCTGTCATCTTTTGTTGATTATAACGGCTTAAGAGTTTTAAAGAACTGCAACAATGTTACACACAAAAGTACACGGCACCTTTAGAGAGTTTAATGAGTGGTGTTGTCGTTGTTGGTTTTTTTGTTTATATACATACGTGATTTACCGTATTTCTATTAAAAAGAAATTTACAAGCCCAGCTAACCAGTTTACAAGTCTGTTACCTTTATAGCGATAAGACGTGACTCGGTTTACCGTAAAACTGTTTCTTAGTACTAGTTAAGAATGCTGAATAATATATGAAGTTCCTTTAGCATTACAAAGATGTACATAGACAAAGTTGAAGATTTTATAACGGAATTTTACCTAATATTGACTGACTTTGGCTCTGAGTATAAATTCAATTTCTTTATTTATTAATGCGACTATGTAGCTTTGAAAGCCAATGACATAGCGGTATTAACAATATATTTGCTCAAATAATTTACGTGCACGAAAATAAAATTAAACGTAGAATAACTGCAGCGAGGTGTTCCATTGGATATTCAACATGCATTACTTATTTATCGTATGGCTTCAAATAATATAAAATACACAAAAGTGTAAATGTAACAGTGTACATAAATGTACATTGTTACAGATCAGTTTCTTTCACAAACATACATGCAAGTTAGAAAATAATCAATGGCAACCTCTGTTGGCATCAGGAGTCGTCGAAATTCCCCCCACATGGCATAATCGGACATTCAATCACATTGTGTTGTACGGACTGCTTCCCGCTCTGTAATCAAACCTTGTAGTCTGCGCTTTGCCCCACTTGTGTTGTGAGTCCCGCCGTATGCGGACGATTTATACTCGTGTTGTAGCCGTATACTCCAGTGTCACTGTAGCTACACAGTAGCCGTGTCGTCTTCCCGGCTCAGTGGCCTATGTAACCAAATGCACACTTTGTGTACCTTGCAGTGCATTCACTTTGATTTTAGGTTACGTTATGGCGGCGTCTTCAGTTTGTGTTTCAGTGGCTTATTTGAAAGTTATGGAAGGATTTGCAGTGACTTCCTCACGATTTGTTCGATTGTCTTTTTCCCGTCCGGGCGGAATCGTGGAGTATTAAAATCAACAGACCACGATTTAAAAACCGTCCGGTTTTTCCCGGACGGGCAGAATTGTGTAATGAGCAAATAGCCAGCGTTCCGCTTAATTAACTTGTAAAAGGAACTACGCAAGTTAAATCATCTAAGACATGTATAGTTAAGTGGATCTAACAAGTCAATTTACAAGAGTAAACATTTTGCCTTAAACAAGGGAAATTAAATAAAAAAGATTAGACAAGAACAGTCTCTTAACGCAATTGCTATAAATAAATATTATCTTACACAGGTTACTTAGTGCTGAAAATAGCCCAGGTATTTACGATTTTAAAATAAAGGATATGTGTTTTCACAGCAGGATATTTTTCCTGTTGTATTTACAACAGATTAATGGAGGGAAAGTCATGTTTTATATTTATAGTTATGATTATGCCGGGTGAAATAGATAAACACTAGTTAATGAAGTGTTTGACAGTTGATGGATGAAACATCGTTGCAATAAATTCATAATATCTCTCGACATTCAATTTAAAACGACGCGCTAGAGAGAGACACAGTGCACGTCAACCCAAGCACTAATCACTGTAATGAGGATTATCAACTCTATGGCGCTACTCGCCTACAGTAAACTCTCTGATTGGAATATCGTACTACTCACGTAACTCCTAATCGTAACTACTAATTCTTCAATTCGATACTTTTATCCAACCCATTTAAATCATTTTCATAAATTAACTATCAAGTTAACTTAAAACATTCTTCAGTTTGTTAGTTATCAGCAAGCTATTTCAATAGTTTTAATCAATCAACTATCGAATTGTAACTTGAAACTAATCATTAGTAGTAACTCAATTGTCCTACGGTAAACCCTCTTCTCGTATCACACTACTCACGATAAACACCAATTTTCCGTTTTTGATATTTTTCAGCAATCATTTTAATCAATTAACTATCGAGTAGTAGGAAACTTGAGACTACTCAATACTAGTAACACAATTGACCTACAGTAAACCTTTTGATTGGAGTCTCGTATTGATCAATTACTTTACACGGAATCACGTTAACCCACTAATTTTCTCTTTGATGTTGTTCAGCATGCAATTTTAAAACTTTTAACCAATTAACTAACGAGTAGTAACGTTGATCAATCAAGTTACACGGAATCACGTTACACACCAATCCTTAAATTAGATACGTTTCTATAAGTAGGATTACCGTGGTAAGCTAAAGCTCAGTAATGCAATTAGGAGTTGTACTAACAAACATTTTCCTTAATTATAAACATTAATCAAATTTAAAACAAATTAAATTTTTTTAAATAATATTTTTCATATAAAATTTACGTATAGCTAATGGAAATACTGAAAGTTCAATGTTTAAAAATTGATGCAATAAATTATTATTAAATTCTTCTACATATTAGTAAAGAGGTATTGTCTGATATACTCTTCAGATTTCTTCATTAGGTTTTCGTGATCGCATTAATTATGAAGGGAGAGTGTGCATGTCCCTTTTTTCATAATAGATTAAATCTCAAATTTGAATTTAAAATTATATATTACTTCATTTAATAACTTTCGTACATAGTGAGATTTAGCGATTTTTAAGAGCAGACTTTTGATTTTTCTCAATGCCATTTTCCAAGTAATAATTAATAAATTTGTAGATCAGCAATAACTTTTTATATTTACATGGCTAAATATTGGTAAATATTCCTTTCAATTTATTTTGTCCTTTTTCGACGATAAAAATGTAAGTATTTATAAAATATTTTAAGTAAATAAAGTTAGTTAAATTATTATGCACGCGTGCGCGCGCGCGCGCGCGCACACACACACACACACACACACACACACACACACACACACACACACACACACACTTATATACAGTGTGATAAATAAATTCCTAGACAAATACAGGGTAAAGCAATCAAACTGTGTACATCATTACTGCAAGACATGACAAAAATTATCCACTTAATGCAGATCTATAGGTGCAGTAATGATTTCAGTTTATTTTCTTGTATAATCAATAGCGCGGGGTAACCTGGTTATATTGCTTGCATGTCAAATAGAAAATTACTTGCTTTGCTGGGACTTAGCAACCCGGATCTTTCACGCCCGCCGGACGAGCATGCTACCATTACACTACAGAGGCCACTCACTTTTTACGGTTCAAATATATATGTAAACAAATAAGTTAAATTTAACTTAATAAAATTTGTAAGTAAAAAATAGATCTTTGTCAACGCCGATGTTCAAAGTATTTCTTTGCTAACAATAGCGCGAGGTAAGTGGGTTATATTGCTTGCATGTCAAATAGATGATGTCGTGTTAGCAACCCGACTTCACGCCCGCCCCCGCACTCAGCTGATTGGCCACTCTTATTTTTAATCATGCTTTTGTTGAATATCTGAATTATTCAGCAGCGCCACCAAACAACTTAAACTACTAAGTCCATTAATGCCGATGTTCAGTATTTTCTTTGCTAACAATAGCGCGAGGTAAGTGGGTTATATTGCTTGCATGTCAAATAGATGATGTCGTGTTAGCAACCCGACTTCACTCCCGCCTCCGCACTCAGCTGATTGGCCACTCTCATGTTTAATCATGCTTTTGTTGAATATCTGAATTATTCAGCAGCGCCACCAAACAACTTAAACTACTAAGACCATTAATGCCGATGTTCAGTATTTTCTTGCTAACAATAGCGCGAGGTAAGTGGGTTATATTGCTTGCATGTCAAATAGATGATGTCGTGTTAGCAACCCGACTTCACTCCCGCCTCCGCACTCAGCTGATTGGCCACTCTCATGTTTAATCATGCTTTTGTTCAATATCTGAATTATTCAGTAGCGCCACTAAGTCGGCGGAACAACTTAAACTGCTAGGACCATTAATGCCGATGTTCAGTATTTTCTTAGCTTTAAAGTCCCATAAAATTGTTATTACTTGAAACCTTAAAAAGGGAAATCGCTCACTGTTGCTACATTTATGGAAATTAATGTTTCAGTTATAGTTTTCTAAATTGTAATTCTCTATGTTGTCCTTTATAAATGGTTGGGTTTATATTTGTTTTGGTGATTGGTTTGTTAGGAACATCTGATTTAGCGCATTCTGTCATGCGGTCGGTTTTAGGTAGAAAACAAAAATTTAGGCAAAACCTTTTAATGTCTTCTGGCAAGAAAAATTAACAAAATTTGGATTATTGCACTAGTAATGTTAGATGTTTGAAGCAGAATTTAATATCATTTTATAAACAGGCCAAAAGAAATACAGTTTAAATAATAAAAACTCTTACAGTATATACATGAAATATGACTAGAGGAATAACATATTTATTATATATAAAACATTAATTGCCTTAAGAAACATTTTATTTAAAAGATATAAAGTTTTATTAATTTAGGTTTGATTAAAAAGTACAATTATTTCTATAAATCATAAAGTATTAAAAAACTTGGCATTTCCTAAAGCTATACATCTAATACATACAGTAAAAGTTCAGTTATTTAACTTCAGCCGTTCTTATTTTGACCCAATAACAAAACTGCCCAAATTTCCTACTTAAAGACCTGTAATTCCTCGTTGAGTGACAATAGAATTTGGTTTTTGTGTCTCCTGTGAAGTTATTTATGACTTGTATATAACAATATATCACGACCAGAACTTAATGTTATTCTTCGTTTCATTCGAAATTTGCATTAAATATCGCTAGGCAATGGTTTTGGCCACAAAATTAATTATGACCCTTACCCGTATTCCACAACGAAGTGAGATCACATCACTAAACGTAAAACGCTCCCTCAAGTTGAAATTCAAGCCGTTATTAAGGAATTTTAATGCATCCAAGATATTTCCCTTTATATTCACCGCATTGTTGAAATACATGCATTTCTCTTTAACGAATGGTGGCGTATGTCAAATTAATATATTCACTGCGGCACCATGTCGAGACTGAAGTACAGCAGACTTGAGGGAATATAGTCGCGGGTTGCGTTGTACAGCAGTCAACGTGTAAACACCCCCCCCCCCCCCCCACCACTTCTCACTCTATCGTATGTCGTTAACCTGTCCCTCGTCAGTAAGAATGGCGAGTTGTGTATAATCAAGGTGTGTATTAATAGGACAAACTTTCACAGAGTTACCATAAATTTATGGTATAATTTTCGACCTGCCAAACCCCAGTTTAAATTTCTAATCAGTGTTATCTTGTAATTATAAATTGGTTTTACGTAAATATCTTAGCACGTCAATAGCTTCGGACTCGTAATTTATTGTCGAAAGGAAGACTGAAGAAGTGTAACAGATGTATGGGGCTACTGTGTGAGCATGTATCCAAGAGATATGCATTCGATTTTATGCTTATAATTTCAACAATAGCTTTAATTTTTATTACCTTTGGTTATTTGGAATCTTGTGTAATTTTTTTCAGTACATGACGGAGCTAATGCATATGTTTGGTTTGAAGCCAAATGGAAGTATATAATTTATTCTATTAATAATTAGAAAATTCCAAAAAATTCTCCATCATAGGTCTGTTGTATAAAAAGTACTAAACTTATAATATATAATAATTTAGTAATAAATACGCTGTTAATATTTCCACATTTGTACTGTACATGTTTTAAATTCTGCTGCTACTTCAAAATTTTCGGGAATTTACTTACAGCTTAAAAGTGTTGGGGGGGGGGGGTTGATCTTCGTCTATCAACGCTTTTATCACTCCGATATTATTTATTATCTTTATTTCTCTTTTACATGTAGAGTAGATGTAGAACACTGTTCTTAGAACAGTTTATCACCAGTTTAATTTGTCACTAGCATTGGAGAGACGTTATGAGATAATATATGTGAAATATTAGTCGTAGGAAATATAATTTACGATTTTCTCTCTTTATTTAAATGCAAGTGTCTTTTAACAACATTACATTTCGTTATGACCTAATAAATCAGTTGTATTACACCTAAATAGAGTTACATTAACAGTTCTGTAAGCAATTAGAAATTCAGACAACTTTTGAGCATAAATATGTAATCAAAAAATTTAAATCACTATAGCTAGCTATATATTAGTACACTTTAATTTTAGATAAGCGTACGTACTTATAATTATATCAATAATAGTAATCATAGTCATACCTAAAAATATGGCGTTAATTTACCACTAGTATAACCCCACTTACGCTGTTGGAGTGGTCACAAAACTTTTGATGTTTCGCTTATTAGAATGTGAAAGGGATCCATATAAAAAATAAATTTACTATGCTATTATTTCTGTTTTACCTCCCAGAAACGTATCTAAGGGCCAGAATAAGACTTTCCTGCGTATGAACCGCCTCCTTCCGATGGTTCAGAAATCTCCAGCGCGACTAACATATTGCTTTTATCATAGCGGCCAAACTAATGTAAGAACCAATCAGCAATAAAAAATAAAAAAAATCTAAATCAAAATCTTTTTTATTGCAGCGACATTGTATATACATTGTATGGCAAACGTCAATACGGGGTTTCTAAAATTCCAGGCATTCATACACACAATACACATTCATACTTACAATTTTACAATCACGCCTCTTTCATTCTTCGCCAATGCAGCCCACTTAGCACAGCAGAGTCGGTCTTCTAATTGGGCGGTCTCCCAGTCGAATGCCAAAAGCTCACCCACATTATAGAATGCCTGAGACACCAAGAAGCGTTTGAGGCGAGTCTTTAGCGCCTTAGGCGTTGGGGCATTTTTAATTGAATTCGGCAGTCTGCTGAGGAAATACACACCCGCTTGCGAGGGTAGGCGTTCATAAACTACCGTTCTGTGTCTCCCAGTCCGGTAGTTTGCTCTGCCACGCGTCTCATACATGTGTATGTCTTGGCCTCTGGTTAAGGCACATTTACTCATACAAAACAAAGTTGTTTCCAAAATGTAGAGGCACGGCAGAGTCAACAGCTGCAATTTCTTGAAAGCTTCCCTGCACGACTCTCTAAATTTGATTTTGGCGATTACTCTAATTGCTTTTTTTTGGAGTCTGAATGCTCTTTGAAACTGAGTGTTTGCGCAAGCTCCCCAAAGGACCACTCCGTAGGCAAGATGGGGGTAAATCAAGCCGTAATACGCCGTAATCAGTACCTGACTCGGACAGTATTTGGCTAAAGATCTCAAAACAAAAATGCCTGAGCAGATTTTTGCGCAAACATAGTCAATATGCTCATTCCAAGTCAGCCCTCGATCGAGGTGTATTCCTAGGAATTTTGAGGAGCAGACTTCTTCCAGTGTGGAGTCATCTAACAAAATGGCCGGCTCACACTGGTTGCCCGCAGTGCACAAGCCAATTTCAAAACGTTGGTTTTTGAAGAGTTTGTTGTTAGATTGAGGCTGTGGAAGTATTGGACACAGTTGTTGATGTCAACAAAAGCCTGTTGTTACAAAACTTCGCTTGACATTGGATTGAAAAAGAGAGTCGTATCATCGGCAAAGTGCACCAATTTTCCATGCAAAAGCGATGATTTTATATCGTTCACGAAAAGCAGGAAAAGCACAGGACTGAGGATAGACCCTTGAGGGCCTCCATATATCAGGTCTATTGGTTTGGATGATTTATTTGATATTTGGACAACTTGGGATCTCTGACTTAGGAACGAGCTAAGCCATTTAAGAGGCACGCCTCGAATGCCGTGGGACTCAAGTTTGTCGAGCAGTGTACCGTGATCTACGCTGTCGAATGCTTTGGACAGGTCAAAAAACACACTCATTGTGTGGTTTCGACATTAAATTCCCTCTACAATCATATCGACAAGACTCACAACTGCGTCTGTTGTCGATTTGCCCTTTCTGAAACCAAATTGTTCACTTGAGAGCTGATTGTATTTGTCCAAAAAGTGAAGCATTCTTATAAGAAATAGCTTTTCAACAAATTTGCTTATCACTGGCAAAATTGAGACAGGCCGATAGTTAGTAATTGAAGCTGGGTCGTCTTTCTTAAAAATAGGAATAACTTTAGTAATTTTCAGGAGAGAGGGAAATACTCCTTTTTGGAATGAATAATTTACTAATTGAGTTAAGGATCTCACTAAATGCTTGCAGCATTTCTTTATGAGCCATGGAGACATTATATTGAGGTCGTTTGATTTTTTGGATTGGGAGCTGCTGAATAATTCGGTGAAGCTCATCCTCAACGACGGGCGCCAACACCATTGACGATGTGGGGTTCTGTCTTTGCAAGGGGCGTACTTGAGGTTCAGATGGCCGAGGACCCCGCCCATCAGTAACGGATGCAAAAAAGTTATTAAACTGATTTGTGAGTTTTCATTATTTTTTTTTATTATTAATGATGCCCCAAGTTGTTTTTGAAACATTTTTGGAAGAGAGAATAGATTTTGAGACATCATATGCTTTTGCAGCTTGGATCATTTTCCTGTATGTTTTTTTTTTTTTTTGTAATTCTTGAAAAGAGTTTTAAATTGTTCGTTTGAAGTGTTTTTGTAAATTTCGGAGAAAAATTTTAGTTTTTCTCTAGAAACTAAAATACCCCCTGTGATCCAGTTATTTTTGGAAGTTTTTTCGCAAACATTGATAAGTTTTGTAGGGCAGCAAATGGTAATGTGGAAATTTAGAGTATCGTTAAACAATCTAAACTGTTGCTCTACAGGTTGAAATGAATTTAGAAAATCCCATCTTTCTTTGGAAAGAGAAGTATTGAGGTGAGCAATGTTTTCTGGCCTTACGTCTCTTACTGTTTGTTTAATTTTGGGCTCCCTTTTGAGTTGTACCCCACTAATGACGGCTTCTTGGCCATAGTGGTCTGAGACAGCTGTATTCACTACAGACACCGCGACACTTGAGTGGTTGGTGATGATATTGTCGATAGCAGATTGTGTTGTAGCCGTCACTCTCGTCGGAGTTCTGACTAGCAACTCCAGGTCAAATGACCTAAGTAAATCGACTAATCGAATTGTGGAATGGTGAGTGTTGTCCAATGCGTCAATGTTGAAATCCCCCATCACTACAAATTCCTGACGTTGGTTAGTCAGGCATGTCAATAATTTTTTCGAATTTAGAAAAAAAGTGTCTACATTTCCACAAGGAGACCTATAAATTCCGATCACGACTAATTTTGATTGATGCGTTTGAAGTTTGATCCCGACTGCTCAAAATCTTTTTCGATTAATTCTTGGATTGGAAAGGGGGTAAACAAGAAATTTTGTTTAAGAAAAATGCTAACGCCTCCTCCTTTGGACTGAGTTCGACAAAACGCGGAAGCCAATTTGTAATTTGGAATTTTGTACAGTGCGACGTTCTCCATGTTGAAACTGCTTTCGGTTAATACAAGGAGATCGGTTTTCAGATCCTCGCACATAAGTTGGATTTGATCCAGTTTGTTGGTTTCAAATTGAGAATTTTGATGAAGCAGTCTTACTTCAGTTTGTTTTTTAGTGTTTGTTAGTTTTAATTGGGTTTTGTCTGTCAATTTTGTCCGCTGTTTCCAAAGACTGTTTTTTAGACTTGTCGTCTAAAAAAACACGAGTTTGATTTTTCATCAACAACAACTGTAGAACGTTCGTATGTAGGTGAAGATCTCACTGCCTCCGCGTAGCTGTTGTGGGGTGATGTCCAGGGTGTAGCCGGGCTGGGCGGCACACAAGGGGACCACGGTGTCGGCAGCCGGCTCCGGCGACGGCATCGGCAGACATCGCGGCTCCGCGGTGGCGACGCTCGGAGACTGCACAGTTGATGACGGCGGCTCACCCGAGGATGGAGGTGGCACCTTAGGAGAAGGCCTCGAGGTGGGCTTATGCATCTTGGCGAGGCTTCGCTGTATCAAACCAGCTAGTTTTCTCTTGCCTCGCTGGGACAGATGCATGCCGTGCCTCGTGAACATCTTCCGGTCTAACTAGTTAAAATCCAGGAATCGAGCGTCCTGTCTCACGGCCAACTCCTGGATGTAACCGTTCACGAGGCCGATATCTTGATTTGTGCCGTCATCTCCGGGCAGGTCGTGGCGATATGGCAGAGTAGAGATGACCAGGCTAGTGTTGGCGGGTCTGGTAGTCATATAATTCTCCAGGTGGCGGTATATATTCTGCTGTACACCTGAAGCCAGATCGTTGGTACCCGCTATCAGTACCTCGCAGCGGGTACCGGCCACCAGTGGAGTCGGGCTGTGGTCGATGATGTCGCAGAGTCCACAATAAAGGAAAACAATTATATAAATTACAATTCTTAGATGTGTATCGAAGGGTAAACAATAAGCAATATTTTTCAATTTGACATACGTTTATGGTATACGTTTTTCGTTACCAAAATTACTTTTTCACCAAAATCTTTACAGTGAATGATTCGACTGCGATGTTAAGTAAACAAAAGTGTCATCTTTGTTAAGATGCGGAGTAGTGTGTGCGGATACGCGGGTAACAGTTAGTATTGCATACTTTTGTGCCATCGTTTCAGTCATGTCATTGCTTCTTATTCTAGAGACGAACTATTTTATATTTTTCACTACAGATTTGAACGTAGTATAACAAGTTTGTTTTAATATAAAAATACACGAAAAAAAGTATTTGATAGTTTTAATGTGGTTTTGACTTGCAACAAACAAAGAGTAGTCGAAGGTAGTCGGTGCAGTTAAATGATGTTATCCCCAGACTGTTAGACCGTGTAATACAATAAAGTGTATCGGCTATTGAGGACAACAACAAAAGGAAAGACTTTCACCTCCATTGAAGGCCTTCGGCGGTGTACGACCACGACCCGGCTTGTGCAAACCTCTGTGTTGAGCCCCGCCACAACCACGGCGCGGTGCCCTAGGAAAGGTCACTGCCGTCCTCACCCCTCCCCGCCATACTTGTCGTAGCACGCTGCCTTACACAAAACACGCGGGCACAAAACATATCCTTCATGACCACAGATAAAAAGCACCAAATTAATTAAAATTGAATGTCGTAAAAAATGATCTGGACGAGTTTTCGAATTTCAAGATGAAGGCTTTCAAATAAGCAAATCTTACTTATGTAAGATTAAAGCAGATAATCATTTCGGTTAATCGTGGTTTTGGCGAGTATTATATGACGCGTTTAAATATGAGATACTAACACCAAATTGATTAAAATTTTATGTCGTAAAAATGTTATTTAGACAAGTTTTTTAGTTTAAAGGGGAAGTTTTTCAAGAAAGCAAATCTTAGTTTGCAAGATTAAAAGAGAAAATAAATTTCGTAAATCGTGGTATTGGCGAATGTTATAAGACGCGTTTAAATATGAGATACTAACACAGTGGAAGCTGCGTTACTTTGACCTTACATAAGGGAGGAAATATAAATTCGGCACCTTTGAGGCCAATGTGGGCACGTGGCTTTAAATTTACTTATATACTTTGTGAGAAAAGAAAGAAAGGTAAATTTACTTTGTAAAATGATATGTTTGAAGTCCACGTAGGTTCGTGAACATCCAAGAAGAATTTTTAGTCTTAATATACTGTATACTTACGTCCAAGTAGTACTATATAATGTGATGCTTAACGTGTTAAAGTAAAATAATCGTATCTTAATAAATTATTATTTATTAAATAAATGGAGCTTTTGTAGAATACATTTCCAGTGACTCATAAAATTTAAACGAAAAACCAATCGCATATCGTATTGCAACATTAGTGGAATAATATTTGTTCCTACAGTTACTATCGGAAATGTGATTTCATTTAGCAAGATTTTTTAATATTAAACGTAATGTATAAAAATCAATACGTAAATTTTACTTAACGGTAAACAAATATTACCAGTCGTTTTTAAAGTGTTTTTATTTTAATAATAGTGTGTTTATTATAAAGGTTATTACACAGTAACGTGTAGTATTATTTAACTGGCTGTATGTTAATTTACGAGCATATTCCACTAAGCTGAAGGTCCCACTGGTAAAATCCACATCGTTTATGATTTAGAAGGGTTAATGAATCTCCTGGCGCCAGTCCACGGCTTACTGCCAGCTCTTGCCGAGGCTTTTTACCGGTAATTTATTACATTGAAAGGACAGATTTTGTGGATGCTTTTAAATTATAACCAATCGAAGCTCGCATTTGTTGTCAACACTCAGTTTCTAGCTTATAATTGTTTCATCGATACTTTTTACTTGGGAATGTTGTGTTAAAATTTTAGAATGTTCGAGTACTCGTACTTAGTATATTACAATTTTAGTTAGGCCACTTTTGTAAATTCTGTAGATGTAATAGTATATTACAATTTTAGTTTAGGCCACTTTTGTAGATTAAGATTAAAGATTTAAAACTTTCTCTTGCGAACTTAAATAACCTACCTCTGCTGAGCATTCATTTGTGAAAATATTCCGATGTAAAAATTTATGGTCTGTTTAAATTTGAAATAACTAATTTTCTGATGAATCAATTTTGAAATTTAATTTCATGATGGTGAACAAACTCTTTTTAATATGAATAATTAAATTTTATTCAGTTATGAAGAAATGTCGGTTTTTCACTAAGAGCCTAAGGTGAAATATTGGCTGAAGAGATACATATAAATATGTATGCCAAACTGTCCTAATCCTGTCAATGATAAGAGCGCGTGTACTGTAAAGGTGATACATTTTCTTATCTGTAATAACTAACACGAGGTTCAGTGACACAAGAGTAAATATCAAAGCATTACACTAAGGATCGGGCTGTTAGATAAGAAGGGTCAGGAATTATCTTGTGAAATGGTATTCTTGCTCTTTATCAAGCATCGGTTTATTTAACAACGGCCAGTGAAGAAAATTTGAACTAAATCCTTCGTTATAATTTTAATGTGCCGAATATGATAGTATCATTATTTCTGTGGCATTTGTATAAACATTTTAAACTGAATACATCAATTCTTCTACTTCAACTCACAAAATGTAGCACTTCAATTTTCACTTTTCAAAAATTACTATAAATTAAATTGAGTAATGTGTTAATTGTGACGTGAACAGCGGCTTAGGTCATACACATCTTATTTATAAGACGATCTTAGTGTATTTAATGTATTCCATAAACAGCACTGCCTTGAACTGGGTGTTACGTAACTCTCTGGACAAGGTATATATCACAGTATTGATCAGGTCAAGACAAACATATTTGACCATATGAACATGAGTCTCCAAAGCGTAGGATTTCCTATCTGTCTGTCTGTATGTGTTTTTTTTATATATAAAAAAAGTAATATCTTAAAAAGTAATAAATTAATTTATATCAAATTTGGATAAATGTTTTGGATAGTTACTGAAAAGAATATTATGAAACTATTTTTAGTATTTTCAAAATGGCAGCCATTAAAACTTTTAAACTTTGAATAGCTTAGGAACCAGCATTTTTTAAAGAATTGCAAGAATAACAGTTTTAGACGAGGTTTTCACAATTCTAATATCACCAAAATGATTTAAATTGAATAATAAATAACTTATTTACAGCCGATTTACTGTGACAAGACATGGCCCACACTGAGAGCTGCGTTTATTCAGTTTTTGAATTTTTGGCTATTCGTTGAGAACCTTATGCTAATGGCCGCCATTTTGAAAGTACTAAAGATTTCATTATATGTTTTTAGTAACTGGCCTTGTTATTATAAAAATTTCAGCCAAATTTGGTATAATTTAATTTATTAGTTTTTAAGATATTAAAAACCCCATACAGACAGACAGATGGGAAACTAAGAATCGGATACACATGTTCATATGGTGAAATATGTTGGTCTTGATCTGATCAATAATGTGATATACCTTTGTCCAAAAATTTACAGGACATCCTATATTGACTCCTTTTGTGGTCATAAAGATTTGTGAGATGCGATTTGCCTTCCTTTGATTTCAGTAAATTTTCGATAATTTTGTAATTTTTTTGCCTGATGAGGTCTGTTACGAGAAACTGTACACTCTATACGGAAACTCGAGGGCAGTTATAGCCGTGACTTTCATACCTTTAGAATCGTAAACCTCGTAAATATCTCGCAACAAGGTAGGAGTACGCCACATCACGTGTCGCTACACAATTTAATTCAATAATTACACGTGTTACTATTTTTACATTAAAGTGTAAATTCTGTACTCAGTTTGTTGACAAATTTATTTATCCTGCTGCTTTTCTTGATGTCATCATCGTTACCCATTAGATTAATGTAAATATGTGTACTAGAGACATCCTGTGGAATGACATATACCATTATTGAACTCCATGGTTCCTATATAGAAGTGAAGCTTCGTACAAACTTTCAAGAATATAGAGAGACAGAAATCATAGTTTCGCCCCTCTAGTGAGAGGCTTGTCTAACGCACATCCAACAATAACTTAAACACTTTCCGTGTGTTAAACCATGTAATAAAGACTGCATGATACATCATTGTAGCTCTTAAAAGCGTAGACTTCAGTAAGTGAATTACGAATTTGCTGTAGGTAAGGCTACTCACTATATAAATACAAAGGGTTAGAGGTGAGCAATGCTGCGGCCCGTGTAAACAACGTTTGATCCACATTCCCACCGCCACTTTCTGCAGGTACATCACGTACAGCACGTCTGATACGACACGTAGCGAACCAACGTGCTGGGTGGAGTGCGCGTGTACCATTGGGATACTGGCATTATTTTGAAGGTCTGTAACGTTTATGGAGTTCGTTGTATTTTTTAACACTTATAAACGGGGGTGACTTTGGCTATAGGACGATTGCAGAAGTTGTTGTGGTACATCGATACCTCCCGAATTTACCGTCAGATAACATTGCGATTCGAAAAAATGTTATTAAAGACGATAAAAATAAAATCGTATAACCCTAAAAACTCAATACAAAGCGGTAATGCATGAAGTCAAAGCTAACAACCGAAAAGGCTATACTTAAAAAAAAAACACAAAATATTATCTCGGCTGCTGCAGCGCATGTATCAGCGCGTATGATGTGACGATATCTTTTATTCTGCTCATGTTTTTATTGAGTATATATTGTATTGACTTTCCCCTATTTTTGAGGTTAGATTTTGTTCTTTACTCTTTTGAATGTTTACAGTTACGTCTTCATATTTGACACCTGAAGAAGGCGACGGATTCAAGCCCTCGAAACGTCGTGTTTATTACTGCAACTTTCAACCGTTTATTAAGGACGGTAAATTTCAGTAAGGCTGTTATCCCTTCAAATCATCCATCGCCAATATTGAACTTTAAAAACAGATATATGGTACTCCTATGTGTCAGTTTTAAGTACTTATTGTAATAATTGTTTGGCTATAGAGAGAGTGATAAGTACTTCAATAAAAGCTTTATAATTGATATGTTTTCTCAAACTTCTTCAAATAATAACGCGTTATTTTATATGAAAGGTTTTAACTCTATTCAGCTTATGTATATGTGCTGTTGTCTGAAGCTTATGTGTGGTTCATTATGTTAGTTATTTGAACACAATTTCTAGTACGGATATTATGCACATAACTTATCTATCTCACAACGGAGTAAAATTAGGAGGATAACATTATAAATATGTTTTGTACACTTATTTATGCATTGTTCTAAGTGAAATACTATAGAATGTGATCTGTATCTCCAATAAATATAAAAGCCAAATTGAATTTTGGAGTTCTAAAAATTCTGAAAAGGTAACTTTTAAAAATTCGATGATGTTTTCTTCGTAATGAATCATATACAATGTTGTTAGAAAGTTCTTTTTAGTCCAATGCTTTGAAATAACACTTGTTTTTCTTCTGATTTAAGAATCACTGAATTGTACTAGGTAGACATCACTGAATAACTGAATAAAATTTTATATAGGTAGCTTGCATGTAGGACTTTCTACACACTGTTTTTAATGAATTTAAGAATTCCATTTTCAACAGCAACTTTGTTTGCAGTATATTAATAATTCACACAAGAAATATTTTTCTCATACAAATGCTAAAATATTGTATTCCAGTAGCGTAGTTTATAGAGTAAACTTCCTAATCGCCTCATGCTTTATAGAATAGAATAGAATATAATATATGCTGTTTTGTAGAAGCAGCACTTAATGATTTTGTGTTGCTCATGTATAAAAAACAATACATTTTATTTTATTTAGCTTAACAAACATGACATTTTCGTGTAGTATAAAAGGGAAAAACAGTGTTTTCTTAGTTTTTTATTAAATTAATTAGAAACGTATTTAAAAAAAAAATAAAATTATTCCTCAAAACAATTCCATTTACTGGAGTTGGTAAACTCAACATAATTACTACTTACGGTTTTATTAACGAACTGAGTACACCCAGTTACATATTATATTATATTACATTGATACAAATTTCTACAATAGATCCATAGATGTAACAAATAGCGATGTATGTGTCTAAAACCTTGTATACACAAGCGCTGGTGTAATTGTATACTCTTGAAATGATTATTGTCCCCTATTATTAAGTTGTAAATAATTTTAAAACGTTTTCTTTCGGTAAGTTGGAAGAATGTTCGGTAATTCAATTTACCTGTAGAATCTTGAACAGCTCTTTAACGTAGTTTGCAAACTACAGTTGCGAAACCTAGAATGGCAAACTGTAACGTCTTTTTAGGAGGAAATCACGATTCTCGTCTCGGGGAGCTTGTTTACAAACTTGTCACGGAATTCTTGTCTGGTTTCATTGAATTAGAATGGGAAGTGAAAATCCGTCCTTTGCTTTCTAGCATGTGACGTTCTTTCGGTGGGAATAAACTGCAACTTATTATTGAAACTAACATGCAATTATGAATGTTTGTATTGTAACTTATTACTATACTTTTGTTTTTTATACATTTAATTAAAAATGAACGTTTCAGGTTAAAGTTCAAACTATTGTTAAAGAGAATTCAGTCTTAATTTAAAATATCACAATTCACGTTGGTCGTATTCTTTGTTATTTTTGGAAATGATAGAAAATGTTGATTCAGTGTACGTATTCCCTTCCATTATATGTCTATCGTTTAAGATTTAGGGGTTGAAATAAAATTCTAAAAAGCATTCGTTTAGTATATTACGTACGTACCAAATCTCAGTTTCTTTAATTTCACCAGACTATCTAATAATTAGAAAATACATCCTACCAATTTCATCATAACGCTCAAAAACTGAAAAAGTTGGGTGTGCCTAGACCACGCTATAGAATTAGAGGCTTTTAAATCTCAAATGAAATTGCTGGTATTGGTTTATCTGATAGTTATTGTTAATAAAGTATTAATTAATACAGTATCACAAACCAAAGTTACCTTGTTAAACTTCTACAGTATACCTGAACTGGAGTAACTTTAAAATTTTCTTCACAAAGGAGGTGTCTCGACGACGCTATAGACGTTTTCACTGTTAAAATATCATAGCCTTTATTTTCTTATGATTTTTTAATAAGAGGACGGTGATTTTCCCAAAAATTCCACTTAGTAATTTGATATTGTAATACAAATTATATATCCCTGTGAAATATGTTTTGTGTTTGAACATTACAATGGACACGATTTAGGACTAAACTGTCTTGGAGAGAAGCCGAAAATGTTGGACTCATTTTCAGGGCAAGCTTGGAAAAGAATACACATATTGAGATTCTTTATTGTTAATTAAAATCGAATAACTTGCAATAGTAATTTAATTAAGAGCAATTTTTAACTAGTTATTAAAACCATTCATGGAGTTGTCTAATTGGTTTGTCTAATTGTTTCTAGTTCACCACTAATCTAATTACTAAAATATTTCAATGATACATGTCTGTATTTTATTGTTTCCATTTATTTTTCATTCAACATCTTTGGCACTGAATTTTGCCTATTTTTAAGTGTTTTTAGCTCAATCTCCGCCAATGACGTTAAAATGTGAGATATGTACTTTACTGGGAAGAGTATCATGAATCCAGTGTGATATACTGCGCTAAACGCTCATGTTTAATTATAGATATAGCACCAGTATGTGTAAGAAATAAAAATGTATCGTAGTTTGTACGTGTACGCGGTCGGTGACATAACAAATATGTCTCAGTTTGTCGGTCCGCACCGCGTTGAAACTTTGCCAATACTATTACATTATTTCGGCCTCGATTTGGAAACCATCTCCATTTTAGAGATGTTGTCACATGAGAGATTGTAATAAAATGAAAAAGTAAAGATCAGGTCCGGAGGACCAAACAATGTCGTGCAGAGAAAAGAATTAAAATGAATCAGTCATTTATTTTAAAAATAATCATTTTGTTTAGCGTTCGGGGAACCGATCGGAGTCTCTAGCTTCCAGCAATTTTAAAGTAGACAATTAAGGATAGCAATTTTTTGGAATGTACCAAAGAAGTCAATCGCCAAAAGAAGTTGTCTTTCTGTAAAATTAAGAATTGGTATTTAAGGGACAACAGCTGATACCTGCTCATTGATTGAACTTAATATGCTTAATTATATAAAAATATTACTAAACGTAATTAAATCTAAACAGATGTCAATCCGAAATTGCACAGAAAACCCGAAATATTTCAATAATTTAATTGTGTTAGCAAAGTTTCGTCTCTTTGTGAAGAGGAAAACTGTGATGTTAATTAAGGAACCAAAAGTATACGATCATTGTATACTGTATTACCTTAGTGTTTAGAAAAAAAACAATAACAGTTGAGATCGTGTAGGAAATGTTATAATTCACTATTAAAATATACGTAAATGTTAGTCCAAAGCTTTATTGTAATCACTGTTTATGAATTAACTGCTAGGAAAAATTTATTCCCTGGAACTATGAATAAATATCGGTTGACATTTACTTAGTTGTTTGCATTAAACCACGTGACACTTTCCTCGTGGGGTGTGTACATAATGTAGAGCACGTGTGGGTACACGCACGCGCGCACGTGTACGCGTGTGTTATGTTGAGACGTTGCTTATGCAACGTTACCGTGTCTATAAACCATGAACCTCCGTCTTCTTATTTCAAAATGTTATCGGTGATTACGCTTCAAAAAGCGGAGCAAGTGCTTAGTGTGATTCAATGTTTATTTAAATTAAATTCACCTATTGCCATTTATACAAATTTAATGAACGTAAATAAAAGTCGTTTGACAGGTATTTGGTCTTTCGATGATATGTTAGTTTGTTTATTTAAAAACGAATACGTGACAGAAACAAACAAATACAAAATAATTGAATTGTAAAAAGTAAGGGCTCGCGGTGTTGTGGTAGCACACTTATCCGGCAAGTGAGAAATCTGGGTTCGAGTTCTGGCGGAGCAAGTACTTTTCGTGATTAAATGTTTATTGGATTTTTAGATTTTGATTCATATATATATATATATATAAAATAAAAAAAAATCATGTGTTTAATATACACACACGCACGCACGCACGCACGCACACACACACACACACACAAAAACAAAAAATTCTAAAAAATTCAATAAACACATAATCGCAAAAAAGTACTTGCTCCGCCAGAACTCGAACCCAGATTTCTCACTTACCGGATAAGTGTGCTACCACTACACCACAGACTGAATATATATAATATATTATGTCACCAACAAATAACTAGATAAAGAAACTGAATGTCCCAATTTAAGGGTCTGTATATTGTTTACATTTATTTACGTTTTTACGGTTGTTTTTAAATTTATCTTGGAAAAAGTCGATGTGTAAAAAAATTTCTATTTATATTTTTTAACCCTTTTGGTACCCTGCTGTTTTGACCCGACCCCCACTATTTTTTAAATTTATATTCCATCGGTTACAAGAAAAACTAGATTGTGTGCAATGTAAATTGGCTCTCGGCTCCTAGACTAATATATGGTATTTGGCTTAATCACCATGTACAGTACATTTCTATGTCGTGTGGTAATACTCGGACAGGTTTATATTACCAGGTGTAATCGTCCACAGATGTACAACACTGGGACTACATTGACATTCAGGGAGGATAAGACTGAATCTTCCCCCGAGAGAGTTTTCGCCGGTCTTTCTCTTCCATCTCTCCATCTCTCCCTCACTACATTTGAAACCGCTTTACGTCTTGGTCTCGATACAATTCGCTTGAATACATGACTTCCCAACTATTTAGCTGTACATATTTTTTTCGCCAACCAGACCAATAATTTGCAAAACTGACCACGTTGGGTTTTTGTAACAATTACACACACTTAGCTTATGCAATATAAATACGGTTTACTTTTTAATACACTCATATCAATTATTAAAACAGATTACTTCTTTCAAAATTCTAATCGTCCATACAGTAAGTATAAACTTTAAACGTCCGTAATGTTTGTTCAATTTTAATTTACTTATACCAATTTTTTTACCAAAATAAATAAATGTTATACATTTTTATTTTTCATAGATTAATGTTATTTCTCGTACGTATTTCTAGCATTTCAATCCTGGAGTGGTCACCGTATGTGTTAAAGCATTCCAAATTTTTAAGAAAACAATAAATAATAAAGATTTTGATTTTTCTTAGATTATTATTTCTCGGACTTCTGGTATTTCAAACCTGAAGCGGCCATCACATTTTGTTAAAGCGTTCCAAATTTCCTCATCCCAATCGTGTTCTTAAAAAACATTCTTAAGCTACTATTTGACATAAGCTTACACTGAAGTATTTTAAAACTTTAAACGTCTTGTTAGCGAATGTAACAAAAAGCAAACAGTTAGTTATCTTCTCTTTATAAACTTATAACTCTCATTGATTTTAATAACTAGGATCTTTCAATAGAGTTCTATTATTGAACAAAGATGTTTGATCCAGCCAGTGGTACTACTAGGTCTGGGCGCCGGATTGAGTTGTGAGTTTTTTTTTAATTGAGATTTATTTTTTTACTGATACTATAGGTATCCACTTAAATAGGCCGGACACTGAATATTCTACCTTAAAACAGTATTAAATAGTGTGAAATCTTGCATATAGAGAACGGATGGACATACATAACTTTTATTTCGACCATATAAGTTAGTAGGTCTGTATAATACACTTTCCTACAAATATATTTTAGTTTAACTTTATGTACTTAAAAGTATTGTTGTTTTTAAACATAATTTAAGGTCGTTATAGTTGTTTAGTTTTAATATATCATTGAAATTATATCTTAAACTTTTTTTAAAATTTTACAACTGCTTCCAAAGAAATTACTGTTTAAGGGAAAAATTGAAAGGTGTAAAGCAGGATATATTAACATTCACCTTAACAAGTGTATTATATCATCTTCACAGAGTATCCTTGGAATAGTGATTTATAAATAGTTTTGAAGAAATTTCATTTATTATAATAGGTGTGAAAGTAATCAGCAAACACGTGAAAAATATTCGAAAGATTGATTGGAATGTAAAGCTTAGTGGGTAGAAATGAGAGATCATTTAAATGACAATGGTCGCTTACACTACCATGACACGTATTGTTGGGTTAGCTGTTTGCTCGTGGATTGAGCTGTCTGTTGGATTGATAACCCCCATGGTTGATAGAAATCTCAGTAAAACTGATATAACCTACTGTTAATGATTTCACCCCTTAATGTGGCTGAAAACAGCTAAGATGCAAATTGAGAGGATAAAGACATGGCTGAAATCAACTTTAAAAGTTTGCCTATTTAGTCAATTTAACTAATTAATTATGATTGTTACTAATGCAACTTGTCAAAGGTTAGCTACAGATTATACAAGATAAGCAGATTGACCTTGAAATTAATGTTGAAACAATACTTGTTTAATATATTAATTTCATTTAAGGTTTCGGTGAAAGGAATTATCAGTTACTACATAAGTATTTCAAACTAATGGTTTGCACGTGATATAATATCAATATCATTAGATGAGGAAGAAGTTATAATCTACCGTAATTATTACTGTTTGTTTTATAAAACTTATAAATTGTAAAGTGCTTGATCAAATAAAACTATGGACTGGTGTTCGTATTTGCTTTACCGCCATCGCATTAGATAATTAGTAGATAATTAATTTGTATTAGTTTTAAAGTGTTTGTTTTAATATTTAATAGCATTCATAAATACCCAGTCTGGATTACAAAGTGTTTAGTTCATTTATTAAAAAGACATTCTAACCAATTTTATTTAGTGAGTATTTAAATAAGTAAAAAATGGGTAAGTTTAAATGTTCCGTAGTTCTAATAATTTTAGATAATGTAACAATGTATTGCTCGTTCTCTCTCCTTCTCTTTTAACCTTTATTCAATTTCAATTAGTTTCGAAACCGAGGGATTCGAGTCGAGTCCCATCTAGGCAAGGACTTATTTAAGTTTTATAAATATACAGTGAAATAATATTTAAAAAATGCTTCACTCCTATTTTGTTGTACTCTTCTGATTTTCAAATTTCGATTATCGACAAAGTATGGAGTTTTTGCATGTCAAAACAATTGACAAAACTGTACTTTTATTTCGTACCACGTCATTATGTGAAATACGAGTGCTTACAGATTGCATAAAAGTGGCTCATGCTATAGAAATAATTATGCTTTGCTCTGGAAAGATGTCCACTGTTATGAGAGTGAGCTGTGAAGCCGCAGGAAAGAAAAGTTTTTCATCTACATAAACAGGTGGTTCATTCGGATGTAAATTAAAAACTTCCTTCTCAGTTTGTCCTCTAGTTTTCTAGCAAAGAGTGCGAACTTCTGATTTTCGTTGGTTTACTAGTATAAAACCCAGTTGTTTCAACAACATTCAGATTTTCGTTTCAAGCAAGTTCGATATTATTTTAATACAAGATAGAACTGCGGCAGCCCATTTATCGCGCAACAGGCTCGGCGCCGCCGCGCCGGTGAGGTTGCGTGCAAAGTTTCAAGTCTATACATTTTTTCTTTTTTCAAATTCTCTGCGGACCGACAGACAGATAGTCGTACAGAAAGAAATGTTAACATCCCCCAACAGACAACAAGGATTGTTCAAGCTTACTGAGTGATGGCCTTCACTGATGCACACACGAAACTCATAGATGGACATGCAAAATTTCAGCCCTGCAGATCGGTTTCTTCTCGATATATTGTGCGAATATAAAGACTGACACAGAGACAGAAATGAAAATGTTCAAGCAGCTAAAGTGATACACTTCGCTGACGCTCAGCCAACAAGAATAGCTTAGCCATATAAAAGTATTGTATTGTGTTTTTGGTAATATTTGCTCAACTTTGTGAGTAATTAAGATTTTAAGATTCCGTAGAGACTAAAAAATAATTAGAGCACTAAATTGTAACAATTTGATTGATGTATACAAACATATTCACAGAAAGTTACGGTACCTAACAGTAGAGTATGCTTTGACGGATACTGATGACAGCTTAGTTTGGGCTGTAACAATTTGATTGATGCTATTCACAGAAAGTTACGGTGTAGAGTATGCTTTGAAGTAACCTGCAATTGATGAAATGCTGATGACAGCTTAGTTGGGCTGTAACAATTTGATTGATGTATACAAACATATTCACAGAAAGTTACGGTACCTAGTCTTTGAAGTAACCTGCAATTGATGAAATGCTGATGACAGCTTAGTTTGGGCTGTAACAGTTTGATTGATGTATACAAACATATTCACAGAAAGTTACGGTACCTAACAGTAGAGTATGCTTTGAAGTAACCTGCAATTGATGAAATGCTGATGACAGCTTAGTCTGGGCTGTAACAGTTTGATTGATGTATACAAACATATTCACAGAAAGTTACGGTTACCTAACAGTAGAGTATGCTTTGAAGTAACCTGCAATTGATGAAATGTGAGTCTGATGACAGCTTAGTTAGGGCTGTAACAGTTTGGGCCGAGGGAGGGTTTTATCAAAGAGAAGAGTGCTGACGTGTGGTTGTAACTAATTCTCATCTTTTTGTAATTTAGATAATATGATTATTTTTCCTGAATCGTGCACACAATCATTTTCAACGGAAAACTCTGCATGTTTATTAATTATGACAAGGTAGTACTACCTTTGTCGGTAACAGACTTCGCTGATGTTCAATGCAAAATTTCAAATAAGCTCGTTTCTTTACTGACAGAACGACAGACAATCATACGGAAATGACATTTTTGCAACCACTGGTAAACAAATAAAATTTGTGTTTCCTTACTGAGTTCACCAACGCTCAGCCAATTTTCACATGCAACATCGTAGAACTCATTCTTCTCTGTGTAAAATGAAGTTTCAGGCAATAGTTAAAAATAACAAGTTTACAGATGAAATCTTTCTCGAGACATCTTGCCACATGATACATTCACAATTTTGTTCATTATATTGGGTTTCACACTGTCACCATAAAATGATGATGGATGTGTTAGGATAATTAGGCTACATGCATTGATGTCACATGTTAAAATATGTAACGGAGTGTACTGAGTTTGTTTGTAACTGATTTATTCTGCTGTTTTCTCGTTACCGTCATCGTTACCCATAAGATTAATGTAAAAATATTCGCTAACGCTCAGCCACATCCCATGTGCTTCATGCACAATTTAGAGTCTATAGGTCATTTCTTATTCTAGATATCATGCGGACAGACAAGGCAGACATGAATAAAGTCTTTTCTAGACCCTAGAGAGATAGGCTTCGCTAATGCTCAGCCAATTATAACCGCCTACTTCGTATTTGAGTTCAAGCTTGTATCGGAAACATTGTATACTCGTATTTCAATAACTGTGATATGAAAACTTTCCAAGTCGACATTGAGATAGAAATATTTGTTGCCATAGCAATATACGTTGTTTAGAAGTTATTGTTAGTAAGTTATTCGTTTTGTATGTCTAAATGCAGAAATAAAGAAGCTTATTTTAACTCGTAACTGTCCAGTGTAGCCATGTGGACCCAGTTGTACGTACAGTATTTACACAAATCATAGTCACTGTCTTTATTAATCTGGGCAGTGATGGGTTAATGTAACAAATTGAGGTTAGTTTGTGATAAACTTTCAAACTCGTATATCTATACTTTTTTATCCTACAGTTGTGACATTTTAATGGATTAATTTAATTTCAAATTCCACACCTTTATATACCGATAAACATTAATTCCATACATACAAACCGGCAATAGTACTTACGCAGTAGCTATATTTCAACTGTTTTAATTCACTAAAATATTAAATATGTTTTCCCTGATTGAGTTTTAATAACGAAAGTGCAAATTGATAAATGCGTCTGTTATTGATTTACCTCCAGGACATTGTTGTAAATGTTTCAACATTCAACAGCCATCCAATTAGAATTCAGTAATATTCCCTTTGTGAAATTTGACTATTTTTACGTTTACACATACAGCTCTTTATGTAATCGAACTCTCCCAGGAGCGATGAATTGGTTCTGAAACATCGTATTATTCTATTACATCTCGTTTCTAATGTTTAAAAATAATGTAATATTTATATATATATATATATATATATATATATATATATATATATATATATATATATATATTTTAGTAGTGATGCATTAATACAATTATTGCTCCTATTACCGGGAAATTAAGGTAACGCAAACTTAATTTATGCTGTTGTTACCCGAAATTTTAGCGTTTTTTCTTTAAAATGTACATGGAAGTGTTGTAAATATAATAATATTTCATGACACAACATATTCATATTTGAGCTGCATTACACGCATACAAAATGCACATAAAATGAAAAAAGAAGAAAATGAAATGAAAAATGCCTTTATTAAAGAGGCGGACAAATGCTATTCTAATTGAGTTTATAAGATAACCTTAAAGTCATTTGTAAAGGTTATCGAAACTGATTTGCTTCTTTTATTTATTTTTTGGCTCTTGCACAATCTTACTCTTGTATAATATATTTTTTAAACAATTAAACTAACTATCGTAACTTTGTTTCTTTGTCTTTCAGTACAGATTGTTCTATAAGAAACTCTATATCGAATATAAACTATATTAAAACTAGTATTAAAGAATAATCGTATCGTTAACGATTAATGAGCATAGAGGCTCTATAAGTCTTTTGAAGCGAAATATTTATAGATTAGAGCCGAATTTATATTATTTACAAAATTGCGTTAAACTTTGTCCCATATATTATATTCTCAGCTTGTTGCTAATTTAACCCCTCTTAAAAAGTAACATCGTTATTTTTTTATCAATTTCTGTGTTTAATGAAGTTTTATGTTCCTTGTTTAACAGCAGTGTTTTATGAAAAACTCAATGATAAAGGTTAATAATGAAAACTCTTTCTATATACTTATTTCTAATCATTTTTACAAGTTTTTAACAATACAGTGATACAAATTATGAACTAAGCTTAAAAATATTTATGTCTATTCTTGTAGTTGAATATATTACACTTAAAATTTCATTGTGCAGTAATAGTAGTAGTACAGTAAACTAATTGTCTCTCTCTTGTAAATATTTGTGTGAATAACTCAGAGTGGCCATTCCACCAATGGCTAGTTCGCAATCACAATTTTACAGCTATAATTTTATTTGCATACCGTAATTGCCTCAATTACAAGAGACCGGCAGCGGCTAGAACGGCGCATGCGCGGCCACAGCGCAGTCGCAGTAGATGGCGCTGGCAGTCTAATAGCGCGTCCAGGACCAAACCTCTTGAATGCCGTCCTGGTATAGTTGTCCTTTGTAATCTTTGTTATTTTTCAATCGCTCCTCTTTTTACAATCTTCATAAAGTTGTAACCTTTTATCATTTAGGGCGTAAAACCTTTATTAAAATCGTATTGTGTATTACCACATTTTTCAATATACGTAAAATTCTTTGCAATTTACTGTAACTTCAAGATGTTGATATATATGTTTATTACAAAACACATATTACGTCTTCTAGTTATATTGAAAATAGCATAGTTGCACATAGCTTACATGAAAATCTTTGCATTATTACTATTCGACTTCCAATTTGAAGACGTCAAATGAAAGGATTTTCTAGATGTAAAACAGTTATGGGCTGCTGATAAATTTTCTCGCTTGCTTTAAAACCTGGATGATCAATTAATTGATAATCAATTATATATATATATATATATATATATATATATATATATATATATATATATCCAAGTAGAAACATATTTAATGTAGTAAGTGTTGGTTTATAGATTCTTTATCTGATCATGAACTCACGAAGGAGTATCTTTAGTTCGACCCGTTGTAAAACCCAGCTTCGGGCCAAATTTGAGTAGTTCTGGCTTAAAAGGGTGCCCAGATCATCTCTTGGACTCATACAATAATAATTGTACAAAGAAAATGTTATAGTTTGGTGTTAAACCTTTCCCATAATTTCCCATTTGGAACACCGCTAAAACGAATGAAGCCGATGATAGATTTCCTTCTTAATTGAAATTTCTATACAGATTTCTGGAAAACACTCTAGATTGGGCTGTTACGATTCAAATTGGATGTCTTATCCCGTACTATAAACAAGCGATGTTGGCGCAGACTGTAACTGGGGAAATAGGATTTCTCTCCTTTTTCACTAATAAAGTGGTTTTTATTGGCTTTTTTCTGATTGATTTTCGTTCCTGTTTGGTTTGCCTCTAACAGAGTGTATTAAGATCCGTGATCCGTTACCATTCCAATGTAAATCACGATTCTGAAGGGTAAATCAGAAACAATGCAGGATCTGGCAAGCCCACGTGATTAAAGTCAAAATGTAACTGTCTGGCCCTGGAACTAAAATTAGAGAACGCTCTCCACAGGTGGGTGTGGGTGGACCGGGGAGGTGTGGGCTTGACAGTGACATGAAGGTGAAAGGCTCAATAGATGTCGTTGGTATGGCAATTGTCGCTTTTATACAAATCTGACATCTGTGTGTAAGTATTTATGGAAGGCTTCGCAATGTATTAATTTTTCGTAATTATGAGTAGCACTATCATTATAAATTTCTGTCTTTAAAGCAAACGAACAATTTGATGCATCGTTATCCAATTTCTTCATCCGATCTGGAAACCAGTAAAACTGGTCTTGTTTTAAAATGTTACAATAATGTAGAAATACACTACACCACGTGTCGCATAATAGACTTGTCTGAGGTTGCATGCAAAATTTCAAGTCTATAGCTGATAATTAGGCTACATTTGTTACTGTACCACATGTAAAATATCATATGATTGTGATCACAAATGTGTTTACAACATTATTTATTATTTGCTTTTCTCGCTGTCACCATTATCCTGTGGACAGACATACGTAAATTAAATTTCGCAACCCCTCAAGTGATAGGCTTCGCTAACGCTCAGCTAATTGCTTATGTGCTTAACATTCAGAGTTGTGGATAAATCAATAACCAGGACAAACGTTATCGGTAACACTGCTTGTAAATCGTGCTATCGTTATCGTGCAAATGCCATTACTAAATGACAGGGTACTGATAGACTATCAATCTTACAAACTGCTCTTATTCCATGGTAATCATTGACGTGACGTGCATAATAATATAGCACGTACAAATTAGGCATGTCACTGTGCCAAATTGATCCTCTACAACTGTGAGGTGCAGGCTTTCCAACAGCAGTTAGCAAGCGATATAATTGACAGTCAGTTTGAGGAAGACAAGTAATTGTAATAGAGGAAACGAAAGGCGTGGTGGCAGCGAGAGGAAATGTCGGCGTGTTTGATCTTCAGTACAGACCCTCCGTTGATGACTTGATCATGTAACTGAGGCTGATCCTGGCTCCTGTAGTGCCGCGGGAGGTGCGGGAGGCAAGCTCTACCTATCCTGTAAGGAGTCCTAATATTAATTACGAGTATTACACCAAATGTTTACAATCTTTTAGTTTTATTGTGGTAGGGGGAGGGGATTATGGTTAACTAGGCTGTGTTGGAGTTGTAACTCGGCGTCTGTTAGTTATAATTGGGATGGTTTATTATAGCCTGTGAGGGGAGAATTAATTGGGATTGTTGCATAAGAAATAATTTTCATGAAATCGATAGATGAATTTATCCCTGGAAAGAAATTCTAGGGTATAATGGGGTTTTCTTTTAGTTTCACAAACCAATCGTCGAACATATTATATTAAAACGTGATAACTAAGTCACCGGTTTCATTCTCTTTGTCTCGTTAATTGAATTGATACAGCTGTGGTAGAACTATTATTTACACGACTGGTGGTTGGTTATTAGGAAGTCAAGTTGATATAATTTGATGGAAAACGTGTTATTTAGGAATTTTACCTCCTTCACAACTGACGATCGATTTCCTGTGCTTCCTTTGTTCATTTCAATAATAACTAGATTGTGTTCCTGTACAGTGGAAAATGGCTCTTGCCGTCTGGGTGGCTACCAGAAGATAAAAGAAACATACTGTTCCCTTTGAGCAAAAGTTGCGACGAAATCCGTACACCGAATTTGGAACGACTGGGTCCTAAATATTAAACGAGGTCATGAAACGTTGATTGGAAGGTAGGGCCCACGATATTAACACCAAAACACCGTGCCGGTTCGTCGAGGGAGCGGGCAGCCAGCTTTGATCGCAAAACTCCGACCACAGAAACTCTAAGATGTCCTCGCCCTACGGAAGCCAGAAGAGAAGAGAGCAAGAAACCTAATTCCAGATATCTAGAAAACCTGAAAAACTAGAACCAAACAAACAGGCAGAATTCCACAGAAACATCTAGAAAGAGATAAACCATCTGGAAAAACAGACGACTCGACCAGCTGTAGGGAAACAGCTCCCGGCCCGTCCAACGGCCAACAAAATAAAGTGGCAAACGCCACAAAGTGATGGAACTAATAATTTCCAATAAATAATTTACATTCTGTACTTCCATTATGTAATGTGTGATGAAAGAGTGAATTTCCGAAACGAGTAGGCTACTCCTGGAGATTTAAAACGCATCACCTGTTCCTTCAGTCCTCAGATGCGTTTGTTTAAGTCTCTGAAAGGCAAACATATTAATACAATATTTCTAAACGAGTCGCTGCGTTGTTTCGCTATGAAGGATCCTACAGTCTGCATGTCCATCAGCGCATAGTTCGATCAAAGAGGAGTGAGGTAATTACAGGTCTGCAGAGAAGGCAGATCCTTCACACCTTCGCCGCCGGTACACAGAACGGTATCTGTTACACAAGCATTATGTACAGCAACAGTCAGTCTCCTCCATCAATTAAACTCGGCAACCACCCCGCCGCCTAGACGCCCGCCCGCCGTCACTTTGCTCGGCCTACTCGCCTGTTTGCTCACTTTGTCTCTTCCTGCTCGGCCCGGTGCCGACTGAACGATTGCCTTGTGTCTTTCACTCACGTAGCCATTCACCAACATTACGTGTGGTATTCCCTCTATAGAATCTGGTAATAGTAAGCACCCTGCTAATGAGTGGATTGAACCCTTGCATAACCGCGATGGCGATTGCGGAATGCTCTGATACCCGCCAATCATCGGCTCGTCTTACCAGTCAATGCGGTTACATTTCCTGCTTTTGCTATTTTAGCTCCAGGCGCTTGTATACCGCTTCATTGCCTGTACTGTTGCTTTCGGTATGGACGTTCTTGCGTACATCCTCCATCAGTTGGCAGACTGTAAGTATTAAAAGGCAGCTTTTGGATGAAATCTTACCAGGTAAAGGTTTCCGGGAATATCCTACATGTTGGAGTATTTAATTCATATGTAGTCATAATCACATTACTAGGTGATATACGATAGTCAACCTAATTTTAGTATGTGCACAAGAGATGTGTGTAGAACGTGTGGGGTGGCACACTTGAAATTCTGAGGTTGTAACTTCTAAACAATGTAATGCTGGATTAAATTAGAACCGATCGCTTAAGACACTTTACGACAAGGCTATTGGGATACTAGCTAGCACTGGGAAATTGAAAAATTCCTAGATTCGCACATAATGTCGTATTTATTTAAGTGGTTTCAAACTTTTATTCTTTTTTCTGTAAAATTATATTTATATAATTAAACGAACAATCTATATAAAATGCACGTTATCTGTTTGTATATGTGTTTCGGTACTCTGTACGGTTTTATTAAACGTTTCAGAATAAAACTAAAACAGAACATAGAGAAAGGCAGTATTTAGAGTTGTATACGAGGTTTGTATTCACGTATCTGTCTCAAACCGTGCCATACAGCGAGCTATTACTCTTTGTCCGCTTGTTCAGTCTGTGGAGATCGTATATTAATGTTAACATCCGTGTCAATATTAATTTATCGGAGATGGAACAAATACGTGAATACGAGCGTTGTGGTCGGTCAGAAGTAATGTGTGTTACTGGACAGATACATATTGTACTTAAATAATAATTCGTATAGCTACATAGAAAATGGACTAGGTGTTTTGGATGTAACATACTATAAAAGGTTGTAGAATTAAAGTGAACTTTATTTTCAATAGAATTAATACATTTTGCTTTATATTTAATGTAAAAATTGTAAACTTTAATGCTATATATGAAATAATATGTATATTCTTGTGACTACGTACTTATAATAGGTGTTTGTTTTCTATTCTCTCGAGCCAGCAATACAATGACCCACCGTATTAGTCATTAGTCTAATAGTCAAAATTCTACCTAAACATTTTTTGTTTAGGTAGAATTTTGTCATGTTTTAAGATTTTCGTAGCTAGTGTTATGTCAGATCATACGACGTGTGTCTAACTTACTATTTGATGAGATATTAACCACCATAGTTATATTAAAGTAGCATTGTGCGTACTCTCTATTCTTTTTTTTGAAAGTATATCACCTTTACGTAGTTGTATATACAGGGTGTCCATTAGGTCTAGAACCGGTCTCCAGGTGTCGAACTATTACAAATGAGAATGTACCACTTGATCTTATCAATGTTATACTATAAATCCACATTTAACGCAAGTTTCTGGTTCTTCTGTACATCAGGGTCCGTCCCTTGTAGAAAGTCTTAAAACAATTTAAATACAAGCATAGGTCGAGTTGTACACCAAATTAAAGGGCTTTGTTAATAGAATACAAAGCCGTAAACCGTAACTAAAATGGCAACAGTTGAAAGTTTTAACGCATTTGTTTAAATAAATGTAAGTTAAATTACAACAGAAGAAGAAAAAATCAGTTATTTATGCCTTGCAAATAGTTACTTGATACCTTCAGGACCCCTGGTCTGTTGATAGTTATTACAACAAAGAAACTCTACAATAAAACAATATTGTAAATACAATTTACTAAATCAGTTGTCTTCAAAAACTGCAGAAGTGTGTTGGGTATTTTTTTGAAAATGGACTTTAACAGCAACATCTCTCATCTCTCATACTGATTCCAGTAGTTTGCTCTTACGGTAGTAGTTGTATGAATTTAAAAAGTATTAGAATAATAGTGAACTAAAACCCTTTTTTTGAAAATTAATTTTAATTTTATTTCAAACACGTGTTTCGGTATAAACCATCTTCACTGTGTACATTAACCTCTAACTATAAAATAAGTCAAATTAAAAAGTATTATTTGATGTTATTATATGGCATTTTATTTTGAAAATGTTGCTTTGTGAGTGGGAAAGAGTAACTCTTCTAAAACCATTTTGGCAAAGGCGAACATTTTGAGATCCGGACAGAAGTTTTGTGTTCTAATAAAAAAGCATGTTAATTTGTTGTACAACTCAATCTATTTACTTATTCCTCTGATGAACGTCTCCCTGGTGTGATGAAAACCAAAAAGTCGCTTGAAAATGTAGATTTTCTATTATAATAGTGATAAACTCAAGTGTTACATTTTCACGTGTAATCGTTTGACAGCTGTGAGGCCGGTTCCAGACTACGATGTAACATTATACTCTATTTTGTAACATTATAGGTTATTGTATGTATATTTATCATTGATTATAGTCGCATCTGTTTATTCACATTCTCTATTAAATACGTTTTTCCGACGATGTAATGCTTAATGTTAAAGATGTGCACGTGTCAAATAAACATACAAATAAGTATTGTTGTTGAACACGCGTGCATACAATGGTCATGAATGCTTAAGCTTCCTCACTCTTTCATCACCTAATCTCTGTATGTTGGGTAAATATCGCCAGTCATCTGACATTGTGTTGAACAATTCTCTTACATCGAGGAGTCGAGGAAGGACTCCTGCATTTCCCATAGGCACCCAAACAGATCCTTTTCACGTGAGAAGGAAGTGGATCCTGCACTTCCCTAGGTCCTGAGCACTTCCTGGACGTGTGGGAGGTAATCATCAGTGAGTGAGTCGGTGGCGCACAGCTGCACACCTGGGGTCGCGTCTTGATGAATGGAGGAGAGAGTGCGAAGTTGTGAATAGTCACCGTAATAGGTCACAAGTGCTAGTTCACACGACACCACATGTCATTTGTATTGTTTGCTTTGTGTCAATATTGTTCAAATAGAATTTAATATAATAATTAGAATAGTATAATAGAATATCATTGTAAAATATAATATTCATGGACTGACTTTATATCAGTGTGACAAAAATCTCATAAGTTATCCGCCTGTTTTTTTTTTTTTTTTTTTTCATATCGTGTAACTTTAGTTTTGATTGTTAATGTCAAGATATATACATTAAGCCGTATACATTATTATACATTAATGTACTCATATACATATACATTATTATTTACTCATAAGCCGTTGAAGTTACTTTTTGTAAATACTGTTCAAAACATTGTAGAATATAATATGCATTGACTAACTTATATCAGTGTGACAATAATCTTATAGATTATCCAGGTGCTTTTTCGTATTTTGTAACTTTTAATTCGAATATTAACGTAAAAATATATTTGTACTCATAAGCCGTTGAAGTGATTTATATGTACCAACTATTTCAAAATCTCCCCACTCTAATATTTCCTATCTCTATTAGGAACACCAACCTACTACAATATATGTATGGTTGTTAAGATGTTTTGTCGGTGAGTCAATGATTGATTAGCAATTATAAATTTACTCTGTAGCTGTTATTAATTAGTTTGGTCAATATGAGCATATTAACATATAATTAGCGAAACAGCTTCTGCTTGAAATGGTTAACTAGTTCGTTTGTTATACAATTAATGTCCAATTAAACACGAACAGAGAATCACATATACACAAGGGATGATTAGCAGATTACCTGAAATCAAACCAGTTACGAATCTGAAACAATGGTAATCCCATAGGCACCACGTTTTAAACTCTATTCATTTTCCTCCCTCATGTTATCAGTTATTACGTTTAAGATATCAATTCGTAAACAGATACGGTTTAAAGTTAAATAATATGTACCAAGCTCCTTTAAATATGGATCAACAGGATGCACAAACTACACAATTGAGCTAACTTACATTCCAGTACTTACTCATAATCAAATACAGTATGAAATATATACCGATAGTAACCTGAACGTTGTAGGTGAAATATACGAATATATTATCATCTTCTTAGCCATCTGCATATTCTTGATCAAACTACGTTTAGTTTAGTTGTTCGGAAATCAATTAAGAACAGAAAAATTAATGTTTGTTCATAAACATTTATTTGTTAGCCTATTGTTTGATTGTTTGTCACAAGGTTGAGTTTGTGTTTTGTACGGAACGACAAAACATGCATAAAATAGAGATTTATGGGTCTGAGATTTCAAAAGTATATGAGGAATTACTGAACAGACCATAATTGGTAAGATCGAAATAAAATGACTTGTAGAGGCAGACAACTACAAGACAAGTGGAGAGTTGTGTTGTCAATCTCCCCCCCCCCCCCTTACAGAGCTGGACATGCCGCGCTTACAGAAACGTCGGCTAACGGACGTGAGTTACCCTCAGGAATAACAACTAGAACACTTTCTCAGCGTCCTTCTGTTCGGACTGTGGCCAGTTTCTTGTTGAGAGTCGTTATTAGGGATTAGCGCAGACTGACCTTCAGTTGCCAATTTATCTGCCATGAAAAATGCTGTTAAAATGCATTTTAATTAAGAACGGGTTAATTATTCTATTCAGTATTTTATTATTTCTTCTATTTTATATCTTCTTCAGTTGTACAAATTGTTTAATGTCAAGCGGTTATAAAAAAGTTTGGAACTTACCTACACTACTATTGGCTTAATATAGCGTTCTACCCTAAACGCAGTCCTTAATTAATTTAATTTTAAACGGGTTAATTACTTTATTAACTAATTTTATTATTTCTTCAATTTTATATTTTAATTTAGTTGTAGAAATGTTTTAATGTTAATACAATTGTATAAAATAATAAAAACCGTCTGCCATTAATACATATTTAAAATGCTCAGTTATTACAGTGAATGTATTAATTAAACGTATTTATTTATTTAAAAATTCAGTAACAGAAAAAAGTGTATAACTTAGTGGTGTATAAATAGTCTTGTGGTGTTACTTTAAAATACAACTAACCATTAGTAATATATGAAGAATCATTAAGTGTGCCTTTAAAAAATCAAAAAAGGAATGTATTAATGTAAAAAGCGTAATTACAATACTTGAAATAGTTGCAAAAGAAATTAATAGGCGTTATACGGAAATAAGCTATAGTGCGCAGGCTTGAGATGACTAATACGTTGCAATACAATCGTTGTCTGAAGAATACAGTTTCCTCAATAAATGTAAGAAATCGTACCTAATCTGAAGTCTAAAATTAGAGCTTCCGTGGATGCAAATTGCATACAGAGAGAAGAATTCAAATCCGAGATCCTTTGATTAATTTTCGTTCAGCAGAAATAATTTTGGAGCTGTCACCACTGATACTGACTTGTGTCACTGAACTGTCTCCCTCTAAAACTTTGGTGGAGGTACCGCAGCGAGCTTATACGAAAGAAGGAAACCTTTGGAAACCATTCAGTACAGAAGTGTAGAAAATTACGATGACTTGCAATATTTTGTTATTGAGGGTTACTATGACTACCATATAAAAACTAAAGCTTAGAGGTTGCTGGCTTGAAGGCGCTTCTCGCAAAGCTACTGTGATGCTGTGAGATTGTAGTGTTTAAATGACAAAGCTTTAGTCATATAATGTAGAATCCATGGACTCCAACGTCTAAAGTGTAGAAACGTGTGACAAACTTGAATCACTTTACATGAATGTGATAAAACACGAAAGTTTGTAATTGACGAAAATGTAATGAGTTAACGAATCTAAGTAGGAATAGGTTAATTTCGCAGCACAGCACATTCTGATTGCACTAAATTGTGCACTTGATGAGACGATGAGTGTGTTTCTCATGTCGAAACGATGCAAGAAGTTCGTTTTGGGCGTTTTCGTTGCCGACTTCTTATGGATCTCTTCAGGCAGACATGGACTCCTGAAGCCTGTCTGTTTCAGAGTCAGATTTCAGACGCTGCACTAACCGAAATGTGAGATGGAGCTTAAACTCAATATTCACATATTCTGCTGATTTTCAAATATCCTGAAACAGTTGAAAAGTTAAGGATATTTATTCCGACAATTCGATTGAATATCCCAATAAAAGGTAATAATATTGATGGAAGCGAATGTTTTGTACATTCCCTTCAAAATGTATTGTAATAATTGTTGAAATGTTAATGCGATTATTGACTTACTCGGTGAATTGTTTAAGTATGACAAATGTTTTACTGTTTGATTCATCACGTATTCTGGCGGGAATTTCCTTTAAAATGATCATGAAACAAAACAGTCTTTGTTGTAGTATTTTTGTTGGCAACAACAGATAGCTTGCCTGTTACCACGGCAACAAGGGTTGAAATTCATCGTTGTCGTTGTCTTTCGCCTTATTTATTATTTTGTTCAAATAATGTTTACTTCATTTTGTAATAACTTACAGTATATCGAGTAACCTCTGGATACTGCAGTTATCGGAAATAAACTCGCACACTGCAAAATATTGTTATACTCTTCACTAAACCTAATAACATAAATTATTAGTTTCTTATGTCTCCAAAGTTTGTTTTTTCTCTCGATATAATCTTATTTTTATTAGTTTATCTACACTTCTATTTCTAGTTTTAAAATCATTTAATGTTGGCTATTGTTGAAGATACACAGAAGTATACTTTCCCAAATTGTTTATTAAATCATAGTTCAATACAAATTTAGAGTTAAAATTGGTTTTCAATAAAGTAATCTGTGTCCAATATTCAAAGTATCCAGATTTAATCACCAATTGCTTACATGACCTCTTCCAAAATCTGTCCTAAGGACTTCTAATAAATTAAAAATAAATTAAATACTTCTTGACTAAAAAAAATTATATATTAAATCAAAATTAAATTTTTTATTTAATCTCAAAATAAAATAAACCTTTCTAAAATATAACCCCTTTCAAATCAACTTTTTCCCTCTTATAAACGTAACTAAATAAAGTTTTAATTAAAACCTCGTTGAAACTTCCTGCTACAGTTAGCACAGATTCAAAGTTAAAACTGTAATCATACTATATTTCTTGCAAAATTAATTACTTCATACCTCGATGTATTAATTTATTATTACTGTTGAATATTGAATTTTTATTGCAAACACCCTTTAATAATATTTAAATTAAAAACTTGACTTGAACAAAATCTTGTTTGAACTTGTTATATCTTGCAATATTGCGTTAATAATTTAGTTAATCTTTAAAATTCAGTAATTCAAATGTATTTAAATAATACAGTATTCTCTGAAAACCTAATTATTTAGCAAAGTTACCCTACAAAAATCGTAATTCGCATATAAAATTTCTACTTTCGCAAAATCTTATGTAGTGTACAATGGTTTCTGGACACTAAAAAGAACTTGAAACAATACTAAATAATACGCCAAAAACTGAAAATACCGCAGGATTCGAGAGTCAGAGGCTTAAGTACTGGCCCTTCTTTAACCTACATTGCCTCATAACCGAAGCCTCTGATTGGTCTCCGACCACCCAATCATAAGGCTGAAGAAATAAATTCTCAACTGTTTTACCCTATTGCAATTAGTAGTCGACTTCCAGATACACAGCTGTCTTTCTGTACCATTACCTACCTTCGCGGATCCTTTCTTGAGAAATTACATTTTAAATTTACCTTTGCATTAACAATCTATTTTAATCCAAGAGTTTTTGTATAACCTTTCTCTAATAATTATTTATTTATCAATTTATAAAATAAAATGGAGAAGATGCTACAATTACGTGATACTCGTAGTTACTATTTCAAGGGATAGTTTTCTTTCATAGGCATCAAACGTAGTGTCAGATTCACTTCCCGCATGTTGGTATTAGTGCTTAAGATAAGATATGAACGTTATCCACCCTATTTGCTTGTGTATAGAAAATAATGCGTCACTAGGAAGTTTTATATTTTAAAATTTTCTCAAAATCTGTTTGCAGGTATCAAATTTCATTTTTTATATTTCAGAGTCAGAGCAGTGTATTGATATAGTATCTAAGCAAACATTCTATATTTTTTTGCGATGGCCTGGTACTTTTGAACAGCCACGATATTAGTAAAGCCTTTGATATAGATAGTCCATGTCTACGCCAATGAATAATAAAACATCGTGTCAGTATTCATCGTGTATGCCTTCAGGCATGTGTACAGATGAACATCTTACAACCTGTGCAGGTTACCGCAGGTAATCTCGCGCCAAGGCGGTGAATACAGCTGCTGTTTTAACTGTTGATCCTTTGACTGAAACTCGGTCAAGGATTGAGGTTGATCATTCAGTGGTGTGCAGTGAGACTGTTCAATGTTTGCCCGTTTTAATTAGTAGGAACTAAATAATGATTTAGATTGTTTGGTGTGGCTTATTAACAAAACATTTTCACATATAAATAAAATACAATTCCAAGTTATCAATGAAATTGTTTTGATATTGTTTCTTCTTAGCTGATTCAAAATTAAATTTCCTTCGGTAACTAACATGTTCATTAATAAATATTTGACATGAACATAACCAAGGAGCGAATCTAGAAAATTTATAGTTTTCCTAGTTTTATTTTAATTAGAATAATGTTTTAGAATCAATCAGATAATATTACGAATTTTTTTTCTTTGTGATCATGTTTATACGCATTTTTTCAAGTAAATCGTCATGCAAAATATTGAGTTAATGCCACGATCTTAATGTATTACAATTTGTTGTTTCACTGCCTTAACACAGTCTCCTTGTTCATGCTGTTCACAATAATCTAAGAGGGTACGGTTTTATGAGTCTGACTTCTTGGGATCGTTTACTCCTTCAACCATGTGAGATAACATTTGCAGAGTATCTGGCTAAAGTCGTAACTAACTTTGAATAATACTTACTAAGTTTAGTACGTAAGTTTTTATTCAGGGTACACGACGTCTACCATGAACAATAAAGAATTAACAAATTATGTAATTAAAATTCTTTAAAGATTGTTTTAGCTTATTTATTTTGATCGCATTTCTTTTGTAGTAGCGCTACGGCTAAACAACAGTGTACCACGTTACAAGTGGTTAAAGTTAATAAACTGCATCTAAATTGTTCAACAGCGGCGTAGGTTGAACTTTTACATTAAGCGGAGAAGGGAAAATTAATCACTGAATAATTTCACTGTCAGGATTATTGAACCCTGTCGATTCTCCTGCGGAGAAATTACGAACTCACCTTAGATGTCCTGTAATATGGTGCACTTCTAATCTAATCTGTTAGTTTTTGAGATCTTATTAGGTGTCTCATTTAATTTTCACGTAAGGTATGCTTTTTTGTTAGAATTTACTGACAAACTGCTTCTTTTTATTGATATCAAAACTCTGCAAGTGTAAATACAATTATATTTTATGACCTTTAGATACGAGTACGAGTGTTAGGAATGTAGGAAAAACGCGGTGAAACAAATGTATAAGACGTTGTTACCTTACGTATTAATCCTATTTTAATTAAAATTGAAGTACGTAAAAGAGGTGGAAATCAGTCGGTTTCTATCCAACCTCTAGGGATTTGGGGGGGGGGGAGTTTTCTTAATTTTAATCTCTTACAATAAAAAAATATTGTATTTTTACGTTGGGAGCGAGTCAATTAGTTAAAGTGCCGACTCAATCTCAGTGACTTCTTTGTTTAAGGTGTATTATTGACGATGGATGATTTGAAAGGATGAGGATGCAAAGTGATAGAGCTATTCCAACTTTGATTCCAAGTGATAGAGCTGGTTTCAACCATGAACCCAAGTGATACAGCTAGTTCCAGCCTGAATCACAAGTGATAGTTGGACAATGCACAACACAACGTTTCTAGGATTAAAATCTATTCTCTTCATCAGGTGATAAAGGTTTGACTCTTTCCTTTCTAGTTTTTTTTCTTTCTTTTGATTTGGACTAACAATTTTTACCTGATAAAAATGATAGATTTTAATCTTCGAAACGCCGTATGATACATTTTGTAACATATAATGATGGCAAACGTCCAAAACCCTATTCAGATGTTATTGTTATTAAACTCCCAAATCAAAACATGATTGAATCATATGAAAAAATACGGAGGTCTATATGTAGCTATTCGGGTAGTTGAGGCTTGTAGAAGATCAGAATATCTTAGTTATGTTAAAAGAACTAAGCGACTTTGAACGTTCTGACTGTGCTGCCACCTGTTTACAATAATATTTATTTTATTCGGTATTTTTAAGTGGGTCATGTCTGACCCACAATATGCATGGCGGATGTTTCAATTATCAGAGCGCGTCCTGGGTCTAAATTGACCCACTCGCTTTTTTAGAGAAAACCTGCATTGAGAAAGTAGAAGCTGACCACGGGCCAGCCAAAGAACCAAGGCAAGAAATAATACAAAGAGTGTGAAATTATTTGGCAATGGTTGCCCTACAATGTGCTCGAGGTCTGTTAATAGGAAACACGAATAAATGTTGTTATATATTCATTTTCCTCCATGGTAAATGTACTATCATATAAGTTTTTCTGTAATACTGTGTTAATAATGTAGTGTAATTTTAACTGTTTTTTCAATACTTTCTTGCAATAGCTTCTTATATAAAGTCTACATAGTTTTGTAATATGTTGTATGCTTTGTGTAGAAACAATTGGCATGCAATATGTAAAGACCTTCTTATAGTATCTTTCAACAATATTTCGGTGCTCCTGGTTAGAGATTCTGGTTACCATTAAACTCAATGAAAATTTGAGGCACACTCACGTTTAATCGTCCAAGTACAAAGTAAGGGATGACACGAGTGTGACCACGTTAACTTTGAGTACATTTAAGTTCCTTACACATTTTAGCTGTAGTTCACACCATTTAATAATTTTACATGTGCAAGGATTTTTGAATTTTATGGCTTTGTCTCCTCAATACATTTAGCATGTTTGTAAATTTAACAATTTCCCTAGTTGTTTTTGTTACGTGTTTACTACTGTAAGACTATGGGGTGTAATTTGATGTTATTACCTTGTCTGGAACTAAATGATAATAAATAAAATACAGGAATAAATTGTCTTAAAATCTTAAACTGTAATTGGTTGAGCGTTAGCGAAGCATGTTACTCGAAAGGGTGAAATAATATAAATTCTGTCTGTCCACACGATATCTAGAAAACGAACTGATCTATACTCACCTATATTGTGACTTAAATTTGCACTGACATTGATTTGGAAGATGGTGAATGTCACGCCATCGGATTTGGCTGAGCGTTGGCGAAAATTTTTACAACCTTATGGACAACGGAAAAATCACTGATCAAATTGGGATTTAGCTGAGCACCATTGAAGCCTGGCAAGCAAGGCTAGCACAATTTCTCTTTTGTCTGTTGGGCGATGTAAAAGTTTTTTTTTAATTGTCTGTCTCTCCGTAGGGAGCAAGCTCTCTAGAAAGGAATGGGCGAAGCCTGTTACGCGACACGTGATGTCACGTAGTCCTAAATTACATTTCAAATATTATTATTTTCCATACCACTGTTATCTCTCCAAACAATTAAGCGATGCAAGTGTTTCTGAGTTATAATTTGGTAGTATATATATATGCATATTATGCATCTTTGTCTATGCTTGCATTTAGAGGTTTCATTGTTTCCCCTTGGATTGACAGTCTTGGGTAAGAAGACTGTATCCACTTATAAAGTGAGAGTAAATTAAAGTGAAGCTACTATCTGGCTAGAGGAGATGTTATAACGAAAGTACTACGAACGAATATTAACGAAAGTTAATATTCAAGGAACAACATGTGGGTAGCAATGACAGGAATTTGTGACAAGTATGTAAAATATGAACGAGGAACTGTAGGTTGAGGGAAAACCTCTATATATAATGAAAATGTCGCCGTGATGATACGATCCTCACCGAAATCTTTCCATTTAATTATATTGCGGAAGGGTTATTTAACATAATAATGCTAGAAGATGTTTTAAATTTCAGTAATATTTTTATGATTCTTTTTAACTCTTGCCTTCTAAATGAGAAAATGTATAATTTGTGTAGGAAATATTAATATAGTGCTGAGTGACAAATGACACTTTGAGATTAAAATAATTAAATTTTATAAATGCGAATATTAACCAGCTAAATAAATAAGGTGACATTAAGTTGTTAAGTGGAACGATAATAATTAGTTGCCTTAGCAATACGTGTGTGTTTTAGTAATCAGCTATAAAAACTAAGCCATAAAAACTATAAAAAATCTCATAAGATTAACATTAGAATTTTGGAGGCCTGTCGCCAGACCTTCTCATAGTTATATAGTAGAAAAGAAATGTATTGCCAAATCCACAAAACGCAGAACTATAGTATAAGAAGTTTCTATTTGCCATCGTTCAGTGAAACAGGAAAACAGTAACACTACGTTTCGAGATCTGCAATCTGATCTCTTCTTCAGGTAAAGAACTAACCTTAATACATAATTACAAACTAGGTTAAAATAAACAAATCTTACTAAAGCGTTGTGGCACGCCTAAGTCAGGAATCACAACCTTACAGTCGTAGGTGGTTCGTAGACGAGTGAAGACGTATTGTGATCTGTATTCCGTAGTTTAGTTTTAATGATTAGTGTTTTGTATAGTTTTGTATTAAGTGCATGTCTATAGAGTTAGTGAAGTTGACAAACAACATGTAGGTTGTGATTCCTGACTTAGGCGTGCCACAACGCTTTAGTAAGATTTGTTTATTTTAACCTAGTTTGTAATTATGTATTAGGTTAGTTCTTTACCTGAAGAAGAGATCAGATTGCAGATCTCGAAACGTAGTGTTACTGTTTTCTTGTTTCACTGAACGATAGCAAATGTCCGGAAAAATCCTGTTTCCTTCACAATCCTTCCATCGTCAAAAATAACCTTCAAACAAAGAAATTTCTATTGATACCAAATATGTATGTAAAATATTAGTTTTAGAAAAATAATAATTGTTTTAAAAATATACATACTAGGAAATTAACTATTTATTGTCTGTCAATTAATTCACTGTCAAGAAAACGAATGTCTCTGGAAAATGCTCAAGACGTTTACGGATACGTATAATTATTTTAACTTATGTCTTAATGAAGTTCAATTACGAGTGATTCTATTGCTTTTTGCTTCTCGAATAATGGTGTTTCATAGTCCAATGCAGAGTTAATAGATTTAATAGCTTATCGATTGTTAGTCCAGTTGGTATTATTAAAGTGAGTATAGTGATATGACTAATCTTGCATTTTAAAATTGTTTGTTTGTTACATTGGCGATTGTTCATTTTGGCATTCGATTCCCAGTGTATTATTTGTATCATTTATTTAATTTCATCTGAAACAGTATTTATAAAATATATAATCCATGAGTAATCAATCGTTGACATATAATAAAACAACATTTGTGTTACGGTGTTTTTAATATATATTGTATAAAGACAAATATATTGTCTTTGATAAGTTTGAGTTTTGGCACATGCTTAAGATACTGTCTTTGATTGCATTAAATACACAAAAAGTGTCCGGGAACATTGATTTTGCAAGTTTGTTTACAGTGTTGCAATTCGGCTTAAATATTAACCTTACTATGTCCTAACTTATTGCTAACAGAAATATTTTCATTGGATGGAACTGGTGACCTTTTAATACGAGTAACTTTCATATTATATTTCACTAAACCAGTAGATGAACAAAATGTGTGGATATACAAAAACTAAGTTAATACACAAAGAATGATCACCCCAATTTGTTATGATCAGATGGTATATAACTGAGAAATGCGTTTTCACTGTTATAATTCAACATCCTATTAAATGATTACACAAGAAAGGGAAAATATTTATAAATTATAGTTAAAGTTTGCTTTACTGACATTAAAAGGATCAATGTAAATTTGTATTAAAAAAGTTAAATTTAGTAAATAGTATTTTCCAATAAAGTGTTGTACTGTGAAAAGTCAGTCATTTTAAGTTTTTTTTTTAAACAACTATTTTTGTGTGAGATTTCTTCAAGTTCTTTTGAAAGATTATGAAACATTTTTAAACTACATGACCCAATTTTAAATAAAAACGAAGTATCTCGGCTAAACCGTACTTGTTGTGGAGTTGTCCCGGATTCGTCTTGCGGTGACTATAAGCGATTAATTAATTAATTGGTTTTGTATTATACAAACGCAATATACCAAAACATCAATATTGTTAATTCAACTGGATTGTATGTGCAAGTTAAAGTATATTCGAATAATAAAATCTCACCAATGCTATAAAAAACTAAGTTAAGATTTTCGCAGCGATTACACTCAAAGATGGCTATATGTGTAAGTCAAGTGTCTGTTGTAATAGTGACAGTGACATTCTGCGATAAAGGTTAATGTGCACTGAATGATGCACGTACATAAACACTTTTATTTATCACTTCTTGGTATCAGCGCGAGCGGAAGAGAGTCAAGTGGATGGAGCGTTGTAAATTAGTTGCAAAATTTAAACATCGTAATTAAAGTGAAGTGCATAAACACAGTAACCACTCAACTACGGTCTGGTCCATCAGAATGTAAAGCGTACAACTCCGTTTCATATTCATACAATATTCATTTAGGCAATGTGTTGATGCAATAACTGTGTCTATTGTTAGAGATTAACTGTGCAAATATTGTGGCACAAGTAGTGTTATTGTACGCAATTATTATTGTTCTACACGATACTTACACAGTTATTTTTTGTTATATTGTAATTATATAAATAGTATCTTTCATTATACTACTGAGCAGTTCAGTTAGGCTATTGATACAATTTTAGGTAAATATCAGATCCATTATCCTTGTATACAAAATTGCCGTTGTCACGCTTTGTTTCCTTAACTTCTCTGTTTGGACAAGCTGGGCGTGGGAATATAACTTAGACAAAGTCTTTGTTTGTACGTGTTCCTTAACTTGCCTGTTTGCGTGGGATATAATTTAGACAAAGTCTGTTTGTACGTGTTCCTTAACTTGCCTGTTTGTACATGGGCGTGGGAATATAACTTAGACAAAGTCTTTGTTTGTACGTGTTCCTTAACTTGCCTGTTTGCGTGGGAATATACAAAGTCTTTGTTTGTACGTGTTCCTTAACTTGCCTGTTTGTACAAGCTGGGCGTGGGAATATAACTTAGACAAAGTCTTTGTTTGTACGTGTTCCTTAACTTGCCTGTTTGCGTTGGGAATATAATTTAGACAAAGTCTTTGTTTGTACGATGTTCCTTAACTTGCCTGTTTGTACAAGCTGGGCGTGGGAATATAACTTAGACAAAGTCTTTGTTTGTACGTGTTCCTTAACTTGCCTGTTTGTACAAGCTGGGCGTGGGAATATAACTTAGATAAAAGTCTTTGTTTGTACGTGTTCCTTAACTTGCCTGTTTGTACAAGCTGGGCGTGGGAATATAACTTAGACAAAGTCTTTGTTTGTACGTGTTCCTTAACTTGCCTGTTTGTACAAGCTGGGTGCGTGGGAATATAACTTACAAAATAATTGTCTTTGAATGCGTTCCTTAGCTTGTGTTGTTCCAACAAACATTGCGTGGGAATATAACTTAGACAAAACCACACTTTAGATGAGTTTCTTACCTTGTCTGTTTGAACACACTGGGTGTGGGCGTGGGAATATAACTCCACAAAGTAATTGTCTGTATGAGTTCCCCAGCTTGTTTGTATGAACAAACTGGGTGTGGGAATATAACTTAGACAAAACCACGCTTTAGATGGGTTTCTTAACTTGCCTGTTTGAACACACTGGGTGTGGGCGTGGGAATATAACTCCACAAAGTAATTGTTTGTGTGATTTCCACGGCTTGTCTGTTTGAACAAACAGGGCATGGGAATATAACTTAGACAAAACCACGCTATGGAAGAGCCTGTTTCAACACACTGGGTGGGTGTGGGCGTGGGAATAGAACTTCACAAAGTAATTGTTTGTTTGAGTTCTTTGACTTGCTTGTTTGAACAAACTGAGTATGAGAATATAAGTTATATGTATATATTTTAAAATTATGTACATATTTTATACTTTATAAAGATTTGATTGCATAACAAAGGAAAGTGTAGCGAGTTTGATATTGTGAGTGTGTGTATTGTGTGTGCTTGACAATTCAAATCGCCTGAAGCCATGAGAAAAGCTGCGTGAGGGAAGAGACAGGTCGGATTCTGAGGCTGTTTATTTACATCACCTGAAGCTACGAGTTGATACTGTGTGCAAAAAACAGTTTCCATTTGCGGCTGAATATTCGCAATGCCTGAAGCTGTGCAAGTTGAAAGGAGCAAAAGTTTGCCCTGTACGGGAAAGGAGATATGTCATATTTATAATTTAATGATTTACGTCGTTCTCGAAAATATATTTACGCTTGAGCGAATATACTAAAATTTAGATTTGAGAGAAATCTTCATACCTTTCATCTTCCGAATTATCATCTTTTACTTACTTAATTACGGACTGCCTATTCTAGTAATTCAAATAATTATGAAATATAATTAATTATTCAACAGCAATTTTAAATGTGTGGTCAATTAAAAATTGGCTACTCCAAATGTGTCTCATGTCATGTCATCCTACCATAGGGTATCAAAGAATACATTTTTGTAGCTTCATGCGGCTAGCAATATATTATTTATTAACCTTGTACACATCCTCGAAATCATTCTTTTACATTTACTATAATATTCTTAATAACGGAAATAGCCTATCGATAAATTGTGAATTAATTTTTGGAACTCTCTGTTAGGATAAAGTAAAATGGTGATATTTGGCACATCTGTTTGTAAGCCTTTTTATTATATTTATTTTTGTTGGGTGGTGAATATATTTCTTTCTTAATTTAATAGACAGTTCACCGCAAGGAAACCTGGGTGAACAAACTTTTTTTTTTCAACAGGCCACAAGTGGAAAGCTGTTTCTATAGGTTATAGCAGGTTTCTATAGGGGTTTTCTGCCAGACAAATATTTTCTTTGAATTTTCAAACAAAAACCCTTCCCTCCACAATACTGTAAACAATCGCAACCCCATAACCTCTGTAGATCTTTATTGCTGCAATTTTGTCTGTCCAAAAAGTAGGTCCGTAGTTCTATTTAAATTTTGATTTGTCTGTATGAATATAAATATAACCAGTTTTTAAGCATTTATAAATCGGTTATAAGTGAAAATTAGTTAAACTTTCTAGATTTCGATTTCATTCATTTTCTAAATGTATATGATCAGATCCTTTCATTACTAATGTAGTATCGCCAGCGAAAATAAGTAAATTTTCACCTGCTATTGTATCGGCATTGATATATATATATATTATATTATATCGTAAATAGATATAAGAAAGGTCCTAAACCCCTTCCTTGGGATATACCATTTGATATTTCTTTAGGGGCGAATATTTGATGTTGTGATTTTTCATTTGGGTAATGTTGAAATCTCAGTAAATATTAAATCTCGGTAAATCTTTTTTCCTGAGATCTGGGATAAGCCAATGTAGTTCCATGTGAGTAAAACTCCCATGTTTGAAGCCACATTTTCCCACAGAATTGTAGCTTTTATTGCATCAGTACTTGCAAAGCTATTTAAGATTTTTTAAACTATTTTTCTTACACTTACTATACAATAATATGTACTAATTTCTATAACAAATAGCACACACACAAAATTGATGTTACATAAAAAAGGATAGTATATTATTATCAACAGTGGTAAATATTTTTTTTAATTTTTTACAATAACCTCTTTTTTATTTTTCTTTGTGTGCATTTATTTTATTGTTTCATGGTATATCTGTTTCGTCTATTATTTGTTTCAAATATACGTATTCTTCTTGTTACACTGCTAGAAGTATATGTATTTAATCCCGTAGCTGTGAAGATATTAGGTGAATGGAGCGGACGCCATTAAATATAGCAACCAAGATAGGTTTGGAAGCGTTCATCGACGTAATTACTTCAAATTTGGTTTACATCGGTGATTTACTATTATTAGCAAGTCAGTTTTACAATCGACTGTGAATGGGAATTGATCTACTTTCATTATTATGAGTTTTTCTTAAAATACGTGGAATTACTGAGGCATTTCTATGAGAAAATGGACACATTATTTAGTAAGCACAAGTTTGATGGTAAAAAGATTCTTTGTACACCCTTGAATATCCGAAACTGACTGCTGTAGTTTTTACTTTTGAAATATTCTACCATGACTCGAGGACTAAACTCTTAAAACCGCGATAAAATGTTATCTCTTTTGCAGTGTATTGTTACATAAATGGTTTAGATGTGTGTATTGAATAACAGAGCGTTTTGTTTCAAGTTTAGCAACGAAGAAGATTATAACTCTTCTTTAAAGCTTTATTAAAAACAATTGGAAAAGTTAGTGTTCGTTCCTTGTTTAATAAACGCACATTTGTATTTTCCGAAGCCAATATGAGAATAATCAGTTTAATACTGTTTAATTAAGGATCTACATGTAGTCTCTAGCTCTAAACAAGTGTTACTGGCGTTTAATCAGTGAGTTAAATTGAGTGCGTATACACGGATATAACATCTTATATTGTAGATTAATCGATATATAGTCATAACAACTTCAAAGCAAACTCGTTATTAAGTAAAAAAGTGACATTTTCATTTATAGTTTTAAGTTATGTCATTCCAAATGTAGTCAGTTGTCAAATATAGGATACAGAGACAACTTTTACACATAGTTTGGTGGAGTTCGGATGTTTTATAACTTAAATCAAGATCGAAATGCAAATATTATGCAATATTTATTCTTGCTTATTTGCCGATAACTTAAGGTTTCATGATGGTTGCATGATGGCATAGAAGTATACAATTGATCCGTTATAAATAAATATGTTTTCAAACGTAATTTCTGTTTAAATGTAACTAAATCAAGTTCAAGGTTTTACAAAGAAATTCATATGCTTATTATACTTAGAAATTTTGTCATGTAAGGTTTCAAGATTATGTAGTTTTTAAATGTTTTAAAGTTTTACGATTACATAACTGCCAAAGTGAGGAGTTATTGTTCATCAGTGTTGGAATAATTAAACATCTAAACTAATAGTGCATCTTTAGTTTGACATTTAAAGAGCCAGAAGGAATATTTAGCATTAAAATATCGTGTTTCTCTTAAATAGAAGCTTTCTATATTCTTATCAAATTATGCTTAATCTTTGACCCACTTTACTTAAAAAGTGTAATAAAATATCAGTATTTGTAGGATTTAACAAAAACTTGAGTATATATATATATATATATATATATCTTTCTCGGTTAACAGTATCCCATGACTACTGTAGTCCTCTTAAATATTACATATGCAATTTCATTAAAACGCCCAATAATTAATTTTCATCTAGAATCGCCACTAACAGGCAGGAGAAAATGTCAGTGTGATTTTAGAATATAAACTTTTCTGAACGTACAATGAAATAATTTTCTTGCAGGATTTTAAGGCCAATATAATAATGATATTTCGTAACCTTTATTGCATTTGCAAACTATTATTTGTCAGACTGACACTGATAAATATTATTTGTGCAATGTTCTCTACAGAAGAACCTCATGGATGACAGCAGTTACAGCAAACCTACAAGAATAAAACTCTAATTGCCACAGATAGCTCACTTCCTTGACAAACAACTCGCAAGGGCCGTTTATTTAAAACTCCGATCTCGCGCCATGGCGGCCGGACACGTGGGCAGTAGTAGATCGTGCATATTCCCCGCTACATTTGTCACTGCCCAGTTCTAGTTAGCTACTGTTAGCGCTGAGCTACAGTCGCATAAATATGGTCACCTCTATCGATTCTTCTGCCAAATGTGAATTGAGTTTTATTCGTTGCATGTAAGCAGAAGGGAATAGTGCATCAGAAATCCATCGGAGAATTCGCCGTGTTTACGGAGAAAATATAATGAGTGATGGTGTTGTACGTGAGTGGTGTAGAAAACCAAAGATGTTGACTGACACCCATAAAAATCATCGAATTGCTTCAGCTTTAACATTTTTCGAATTGATTTTGAATCGCTTATTGCCGAGGAACCTGAAGACCATGGTTTAGGGGATCATTAAGGCACATTGTTCCCTTTTCTCGCCTAGAACAAAACTGCTACAGTAGGAAGACACCACACTCTTATCGCCAACTGTGCAATTAGGTATGGTGGAAAAGAGAAGCTCTTCGGCTATTAACTCAAAGATTTCTTTTTAATGAATTTTCAAGAAAAACACTAACTACTTGACGACAGTACGAGTGATACGAGAGGTGTGAGCTCTCAGGTGTGGTCCCTGGTATTGAACAAACATCTGCAGTCCTAAAAGTGCAGAGAACGAAAATCGGCATCACTGCCCCGCCCCATTTAAACCAAGTCTACCGTTCGTTTTTGTTTCACGCCCTCTTTGCTGACATGTTCGTGGAAGTTTATTCAGTAATTTATGCGTGAGAAAATAACAAAGATTTGCTGTCTGATTCCCAGAGTGATAAAACTGTCCCCTGGCGACTTATGACGCCTTCAAAATGTTAATTACAGCTATGGTGGAGAGGGTTGATTCAATGCGAATATCACATTCCAATTCACCTTCCGCTTAGGGTAAACGGACTGTAGGTCCACGTCATAAAACTCCCGGAAGCATTTCTTACCTACTTCTTAAGGGTTGGACAGTGGGTCCACGGTCCCGGCCTGGGACCCACTGTCCGACGCACGAGTTTATTTTGAAGAGGGGTTGACAAGGGATCGTCGTACTCACTCTGTAGTACTTGAAGGAATGTTCCGAGATCTATACTACAAATCTGCTAAATATATTTCAATAGACTACAGAAGACAGCTGCAAAAAGAATGAAACAAAATTATATACATAAAATAAAGTCAGGTTAGTTACGCCATTTCTAACTTAAGAATGGCTGTAACGATTATAGTGGTCTTTGCTTTATTGGATACGTTTTCGCCGACTAGGAGAACAACGATTGAAATATCGTAAGAATGTACAGAAAAATCAGGTAAAAAGAACAAGACATCTATATAATAGTATAAGAGCCTGTTAACTTTAGTCAATTGTTCTGAGTAAACATTGTTTTATAGTAGCACAATCATAAATTAAATTAATTTGACCACTATTTTTAATTTCCTTACATTTAGTTGTGAAAGCATAGAGTAAGCTTGATAATAACAACACTTCTTATTTCAAACTTTTTGCAACTACTGTTGAGCACAAGTAAGACAAATGTTTAGATAAGAAAACCATAAGTTTTATTAAAAGTTTACTTTTAACTGAACACTTAAGTAAATATTGAGTATGCATGATGAGTACTGTATGCAGACATCAAAGGAATGTACTATATAACTTTTATATAGTTATAAAACACATAGTTTATTTGACTTTTGACAGAAGTAGCTTCTCAGAAGTCTGTATGTACCTTGTTCGAGAAAACAAAGCAATATTAACTACTAGGGCACAAAATGTATTAAGTCTGGAATAATTTACGATTGCTTAAGTATACACTTTAAGACATAAGGAAATCTCAACATTGGTGTCGGATATATAATTCACTCGAATCAGAAGTACTCATATGAAAGCCTACGAAATTGCATGCAAAACCGCGGGGAACTATTATTTTTAACATTCATTGTAATCTTTCAAAACCTTTACAGCATTTGCGTTTTTGACGTGACAACGTCTTAAATTAGGTTGCGACTCGGAGTCACTCATGAAAAAGTGTAACGCCCGGTAACGTTACGATGCCCGTCCAGTGCGTCCGCCGCACGGGATCCGCACGGGATAAAGCAGATAACTGTGGGTCCGCCGCACGGGATAAAGCAGATAACTATGTTTATTCGTGAAAATGTGGAGTGCTTAAGATTCGTCATTTACAACAACTAAAACAATAAAGGTAAATAATTGTACACTGATATTTCATTATCGTAAACTATGATTGATTGATTAATTGTTAGATTGACACAAAAGTTGAGAAACTGAGTTTATAGGTTATGTCATACTATTGACAAATGTTGATAGTGTTAAGTAAATTATTAGTTTAAATCACTCTGCAATCAATCGTAATTCAGTCGATTGAGAAGAAACAGCGCGTATTGCTAGTCAAACATTTAAAATAACAAATTATAACCTCTAACCTGTCATAACAGTGCGACCAAACAAACGAACTAAACCGACCAATCACCACGCGCGGAGTTAGAATTTAATTGTGTTTAGCAAGAATTTCAAATTCCAATTTTAGTAAATGTTTTATTCAACTTTACCATTTACAATAACAAATTTTAATTAATTTCAAATTATGTACAATGTTTTAGTAAACAAAATATATTTCTATAGTTAAAATTTGTGCAATTCTTATTTTCATTCAATTCCTTGTTCCTATTGTGCAATTTAATAATATTCATATCAATAAATATTCTACCGAGAAAAAGACGTTGTCACGTAAAATCTTCGCCCGTAAAACCGACTTTACAGGCAACCATAATTTTTTTTTATTAACTAAACACCAAATTTTAAAACGTTTAACGGTTAACGGGTTATTGTAAAGGGGAATAAAACTAATAGGGTTTAAGAATAAATTTAAGAATTTGGAGCGTTCGAAGTCCTTATAACTGCTAGTAGTTAAACATGTTATCTCCTGTCTTTCCGGGATCACTATTTGAAATAACGTTACATTTTTTCGCAGCGAGATATAGCGATGAATAGAAATTGGAAGTTTGAATGAAACTAGACAAATTTTTTAACCGTTCATTGAATTCCTGTTTGAGTGATATTTACAACCTATCGTTTGCGGCATAAGGTCACTATTATGTAAGTTAGTATGTCTCTGTAGGCAGATGTTTCGTTTACTGTTTGGATTATATGCCAAGAGCCACTATTTAAGGTAATAAAATATTTTGTCTTCGTATCTATTTAACTTAATTTGGTACAACTTTAAAAATGATATATTAGATATGAACTAAATGGTTATTTTAACTATTAACAATGTTAATAAAACAATAAACCATCCATTTCAATTAACGTGTACTACGAGTAACGTGTCTACTGTCATATGCAGTACTATACTAACGATGGTCCAATATAAGGAATAACTAATACAAACTTACTGTATATGTTTATGATTCATTATGACAATGCCAAATTAATTAGATAGTAATATAATGCTATACGGAATTCGTTTGGATATAATCCCAATTAGTAATCCACTTCATATGTGATAGCTTGAGTGAACTGTTGTTAATATTTACTGCTTTAGCAGTACGCTGTGCGAATGTAGTGGAAGCACCACTGATCAGAATAAAGAATAAGTGCAGGTAGAAAAACGAATGCACGTCCAGGTCAGTTTTGAAAAGTAGGACAGTTAGTCCACGGGTGTCGGCGTGGACTAACTGTCCTACCCTGCAGAAGGTGACGTCAGCCACCCTCGTCAAACTAGGCGTGGACCTACAGTCCTACAATCTCCGCTTAGTGTAGCGTTTGAAATCTGACACTAATACATACTCCTAGAATCTGAGTTTAAGTATTTCTGAAGAGATCCATAGAAATTCAGCGAAGAAGACAGTAAATACGAGCTCTTTGCATCAATATTACACATTGTTATGCAATCGGAATGGACTTATGAATCTTTTATAATGTAAGAGAAATTAATTGACTCTTTTAAGTCCGTTTTACAAAAGTTTTTTTATTTCTGCTTTTTAGTTTTGCGTTATCGTTTCTTAAGTATAAATTTGTCTTTACCTATCATAAATATTATATTAATAAGTCGTAATTTAACTGATAATAAAAATAACGTAGCAAACAATATTAGCGTTATGAAAGTTATTATTTACGTTTTTATTGCAACTTAATGCGATATTCATTTTGATACAGTAATGTAGTATGTGAGTGAACTGTGTCACCTGATTGGACTTCCACAATACACTTGTTAATTTCTAAATTTGTTTATTCTACGTTCTCCTCGTTGCCGTCATTGTACCCATAAAACCCATGAATAATTATTATAATTTCACTCTTATTTTCAATAATATAATACACACATATAATTCTTTGTAATTTGTTGTTTTAAGTTTTTACCATCGCGAGGAAAGGAGGAGTGACCTCATTTTTATACAAAGATTGCCCCCTCCCCCATGAAATAAGGTGTTTGCCACGTACTCCATATATATTTGTCTTTTAGGCTTTTATAAATAAACATGTAAGTTTATAATATCACCCAGTATTAGTATAGTACTAAGCAATACTGACAGCAACAATATTGTTGAAATGGAAAATTTAGATGAGATAGTATTTGTTATGCCTTAAATGTTCAGCGTTGTTATACGTCATTATAATATATTTATCGACCTCGAGGACCTTTGGAAAACAAGCTCACTTGTTGATGAAGAATATCAGGAAAAACCTCCGCCTGCTATGCTTTAAATATTTATCTTTGAGTGAGTTTTGTTTATAAAATATATGAACAATAATAATATTGTTATTTCCCTAGTACGATATTAGTTATAGTATAATACTCATTACGAGTTAGACAGTATAATGTCTATTGCACAAAAAGTTAATGCCTGCCTATCTATTGCAAAAAAGGTTTGCTCATAAAAGTTGTATTGTAACAAAATTTACTTCGTTCCGACATATTTACTAAACAACTGATTTTGTATTTTTCAGGTACTGTATGGATATCCACTACTGAACTCTTAAGGACATTTATTCTTTTGTAAGTAAGTAAAGGCTAGTTTATATGATTAACATAGAATAGTGCATTAATGATGAATCATGTTTTTTTTAACTAAATGTTTTCATTAATCATCAATTGTGATTTTGGAATGGTACGATAGTACGGGAGTAGATAAAATCTTACATCACCTATTGTTATGATAAAAGTTTTTGTAAGTTCAACACTTTTAGTAAATCTTTAGGAATGATCACATTTTGTGGCAGAAAGGTTCTTCTAAATAAATTGTCTATTTCATAATTAAGGTCAGAAATAATGTGAAATTGCCTGTATCAAGTCACATATTTTTTATAAATTGTATATCAATATTTTTATACCTAAATCTTTTTAATGCATCATATTTTTAGAATTTTACTGTTGATTGGTCCGTTTGTGTAATTTCTTATTGTATATTTTTTATATAACTATCATTGGTGTCGTAATAGGCAAACGCTACATCTACAGTAGGCCTAGTTAGGTTTTAGCCATAATTTACTTACAGTGGGATTGGCTAAACATCAGTGATTGTTGACGGTGTAACTGAGTCGTACGTCAAGCGTGACAGGCTCGGCCGAGGTGTTATGTTATATCGCTGTTGAACATTGTGACTGATAGCCTGTCATACAGCTCCACAGTTTACTAGCCATTGTATTCAAAGGCAAGCTCAGCATGAGATGTATAGGCGTCCCTCTCTGTAGCCTACGGCCACAGCTGTCCATCCTTGCTCTCCTGCAGGTAAGTGACCGTGGGACAGGCGCGTTATAAACGCTTCTCAGTCAGCTAATGATTTTTTAAATTGATCATGTCACTTGAAGATCAGTCAAATCCTGTGTATGAATAGGTTGGTCAATGCATATCAAGAAATTTTTAATAAATTTTAAACATGAATAGATAAATACAGAACATTGCCTCGATTGTATGTATATTTGGCTTACTGTAAATTATAATACAATAATTATAATGGGTTGAAGTCCATTGAATGAAAACAAAGCGTTAGAAATATGAAATGTAATACCGAGTGAAAATTCTCTTGTTAAAGTCATAAAAGCCATTTGATTCCTCGTTCGGTTGAGTAAATTCACTCCGGAAAACGCCCTTCATCATCAAGTAAGATTCTATTCCCCAAAAGCCTGAAATGTTCTACTATGGTTTAGTAGACGACTCACACTTTGCTTTTGGAGTCAGACTTTGGTGAAAATGTGCCTAAAACAAAATGGAGCTTATTTTCAGGCTTAACAAAAGTTTTGTGAGAATCATTTGGATGTTAAACAATAGAGAGTCATGCAGGGAACATTTTACATTTTAGAAAGCTAGGGTTGCTTACGCTACCATGCTTGTATTTTTTATAAGTGTTCATCTACTGGCGATCAAGATGTAATTTAGTCAGTGACAGGGATCTTCACTGATATTAAAACAGGAGCAGGAACAATTATGGAACTCAGCGTTACAATGACAATCATGGTTGACTGATCGTAAGAAGTTGGTGTCAGTTTACCAATAAGCTCCCTGATAGTATGAAAACTTCCAAACCTTCCAATGCAGTTCAGAATGCGTCTAAAGTGGTTTATTTGGTTGGTGAGTTTATGATACTGTTTTACCGTTTGTGGTTTTAAAGATACTGGATCTGAGGTAGTGTAACTTTTGCGTAAGTAATTGTATGTAATGCAAGTTTTAAAGTGTGAATGTAGATTTAGTTTAATATTATTTGAGTAATGTCAGAAAATTAAATAAAGGTAAATAATTTAATAAAGGTATTACTATTATTTCTGTATTGAAATGTTTGGTGCTACTGGTAAATTTCCATTTTATCTGTTTTATGTAATTAATAAACGTTCCTCGTCCAGTTATTATGACGCTTTGCATGCAGGTTATAATGTTTGCTGGTTGATGGTTGTTTAAGAGCTTTTCATAGGTGTTTAGATTCTGTTTCTAATGCCCCAAGGAAGTGTCCACGTTAAGAAATTTTTATACTCAATCAAAAGATGAATAATTCAGACCTTTATTTTTATATAATAAAGGTACAAAAATTATACCTTTCTTACTCATGTACCGTCATGAAATGGCGAGTTTAACTAAAATCCCAGTTGTTATTTTCAGTATTTAGTAATCGTAATACTTATGACTTTCATAATAATTAGTATCATATTATTATTATCAAATTTGGTTACTGGTTTATGAAGCACAATTATCCGCCAATTGAGTGTGGATGTGAGGTAACTTACTAGAAATCAGGAACTGGAAAGTCTAACGTTTGTTTAAACATAAAATTACATAATCAAATGAATGTATTCTGTTTGGATTCTTATTTCGGTATAAAATATTTTGAGGACCAATTATAAAATTTAATTAATTAGTTAGCATCTCATAATTATCGTCTCTTCAATTTGAAGTTAAGTTGGTTTTAATTCCGTTTTTATTTTTATGTGTTAACAAAATTACATTGTTATTTAATGTTAAAACATTTGGAAATATTATTATAATAATTGTTTAATCAATATCCCACTGCGAGTATATTACAATATTGGAATATTGGACACTAAGAAATACATGTAGATGTTTTTTAATAAGCCGTATTTACTGTACAAAATTATTTATTTCACTTTGCTATTTTATGAATGTTCTCTGACTGGGGGGGGGGGGGGGTGGGGGGGGGGGGGGGTGGGGGGGGGGGGGGGTGGGGGGGGGGGGGGGTGGGGGGGGGGGGGGGTGGGGGGGGGGGGGGGTGGGACCCCCCCCCCCCCAAAATTTTTTTGGAGAAGAAGGGAATATGAAATGAACCTTGATAAAGCCTAACGTTCCCCTAAGGTAGTGGCTATAACACTGGATATCTATTTTTTTGCCCAGGAATCTTGTACCAAGTTTTTTAAATTCCATTCTTTGATCTTACAAAAATCATTATAACAGTCCCGGGACTTTTAGGAACATTTTGTCTTGTGTTTTATATATATTTTCTGCGAAATTCCCTGTTACTTGAGTCCAGTTATTGTGATATAGTTTTAAGTTCATGTACAGAATTTAGTCTGGTTAATATATTATTAAATGTTTTTTTTTTTTTATAACATAGCTCACGACTGAGTTACTATTTACGCATAAAACTATAAAATTTAATTTGAAAATAAGAAACAATAAATCCGACCAAATACATTCTGGCATTCCAGCACGGTTTGATGTATGATTTTGCCCTAGGTGTGGCAACTGCAAGATATGATATTCGACGAAATGATTGTGAATTTCGACCTTAGATTCAATTGATTACTAATATAATAATAATACTGACAAACCATAGTTATCTAGTTGTTGGATGTTTTTAAACTTTTAAAAAACATCCAACTAACTAAAGCGCTACTCCACAAGGATAATAAAAAAGATAATCAAGAAGGTCAACAGATTCTCCTTCCTATTTTTCTCAACCTTGGTGAACGAAAAGTTGGATTACATTACCATTCTTTCGTTTGAAGTTTGTTTTTGATCGATGGAAGGATTTGTGAAGGAAGCAGGATTTTCGGGGAGATTTGCCATCATTCAGTGATTTTTTTGTATCACTGAACGTTGTAAATGTCCGGACAAAATCTGTATTCCTTCATAATACTTTAATCCATTATAAAACTTCCGCCAATGACAAAAAACCGTTGGATTTAATCCATAAAAATAATTTATATTGAACGCGTATCTATATGCAACTAGTCATATATGTGCAATCCATAACATTATGAAATGTGCACAAAGCTTAAGTGACACTAACTAAGGTTGTTAATATGTTTATATGTTATAGTTTTTGATACTACGTTGTATCTCAAAGTAAAGTTCAATAGTTTATTATTAGCTTTATATCTTTCATTTTGTCAAAAGACTAATCAATGTTTAAAAAATCGTGACCTTTCTTATCTCGTTAACTGGCGCGCTCCCAACAAAGATAAATTTTATCTGGGTGCGTTATATTTTTAAATCTAACATTGGAAGGTTTACACATAACAATGTTGAAGATTTAATTCATTCAAACACAGTTAGTACCTCAGCAATTTTAACTGTTTTAAATTCTAATAAACTGTCTTTTAAAGAGTGCTCTTCTCTATAACATTAAAGGGTAATACAATAATTGTCGCATAAACTTCACTAAGCGATAAAGACTAAGCAGCACAGCGTAATTAGAAAACCAATATAGTACTTTTGAAACATGTTAGTTTTTGTTCTAATATAAGGGAGAGAACTAGGTTATTATAGAATTTTTCTTGTTATTTCAAAACATCAGTCATTATTAAAACATCAGCTTTGCTCTATTGAGTTTAACACTTATCTACGTAGTAGTACAACCAGATTTTCCACATGGAGGACCGACTGAAAAGTGCTTATCTGTTACGTTAAATAGGCTTCACTAGAGCTTGAAACTAGGTAGGTGTGACTGTTAAAAATACCAACAGTTACAAGTGAACTTAAACCAGGAAAGTAAGATTTAAAATTATTGGCAAACCAGAAATATCACTTCTCTCTCTGAGCCCAATAACAGAAAGATTGAAAGTCACAAGTTGACCCCCAAGCCAGCGGAATGAGATGTGAACTGGCAACCATAACCAAGCTAATCCATTCATAACGTCTCCACTCCGCCTGGTTCCGGCAATCCAGCGGTCTTTTTTGATGTAGGAGACTTTAAAACCCAGATTTGGCACTGACAAAGATAATTCGGACAACGCTTTAGATTTTTATTTTATTAGTTTAATGTTGATTAAAAAAACCTCTCATAGTTATTCACACAACAAAGCTACGCCTGAATATTTCCTTTTGGAAAGAGAAACGTAAATCCTGATACTAATTATATAGAAAATTTAATGCCACAATCTGCGTGTGGTGTCGATATTCAATCAGGTTTAAAAAACTAATGGGCATTCTCCGATTGTAATAATGAAATTTAACATGAACATTATAGTGGGGTCCCACTGGTATTAAACATATAGACCATTATTCACCTATTTATATCAAAAGTATCCACTCCGGGGCTTACGCCCCACTATGGTTCTTTGAAAACTCTATTTTTTCGCTTAATCTAGCTAGATAGTAAAACGTGTATACAACATTATACTGTGACAACACAATTATATGTTTAATTAATCTCATCTTGGTCTCTAAAGTTGCGCAATATTAATTGAAAGAGCCTGTTAAATATTATCAACAAGTCTGTTTTAAACACTGTTTTATGCCAGCACAAGTCTATGTTTCATTAATTTAACCACTACTTTAAATTTATTTACATTTAATGTCCTAAAATAATTTTACAAACACGTTTAATGATATCTTCTTGACCAGAGCAACAAAGCAAGCAAGCTTACTTGTGACACCAGACATATCTTAGAACCGGAAGTAAATTACAGAGGCCATAAATATAAACTTCTGACATATTTTATTGGTCGTGGATACATGGCAAACTCAACATTAGCAGCGTCGGAAATATAATTAACTCAATCCACAAGTGCTCATCCGCGTGCCAAGCGTTAGAAATTGCATAAGAAACCGCGGGTTACTACTAGTATAATATAAGGTCACTTTTATCATGTATATGATATACACAAAATAGTAACTATTTTTAATATATTTATAGCAGCTGATCAACTTTGGAAACATATTTTTTTTACCACGAATACTTTTTGAAGTACATATTTTATTGTATTTAAAAAATTAACTATAGTACTTTATATAGTTCTTGTAAATATAATTTTCTGCTATTAGTTTAGTGTAACAGATTGCAGATGGTGATAAAATATTTCAAATTTACACGAAATAGTTTAATTTTAATTTTATAACTATACTATAATTAACAGAAAACTGTTGGTAAATGTGAAGTAATTGGTGTATAAAGTAATTAGGTTTTTAAGCATATTTTCCAACGTTAAGTCTAATTCTTAATGATATTCTGTGTTTAAAGTTCATTTAGATTGATAATTTGAAAGGACAGCATGATTACAGACATTTGCCAAAATGAAATGTCACAATAACAGAAACGCGAAGTTTCGAAGGCAATACTTCCTTCTTCTTCAGGTGTTAGACTTAGAACCCAAATTTTAACTTGCAACAAAGTTAATAATTATTCAGTAGAAGCTGAGAGGTGACATACACCAATAAATGAAACATGAAGACTGTCTTTTTAAGTAAAATTTATGGACGAAACACTGTAACGGATCTGCTAGAATGTAATATGCCTGTTATCGTAGTGATGTGAAAACCCAAGGACACATCGAACTACGTTAAACACCACTAAACAAGACCCGCCTCGATCTGACATGGCTGTCGGTATCAAGAATATCAGATGCCTATTATACGAATGTATCTACACCAAGCTTGGTGTATACAGTATAAGTTCAATACATTTACCGCTAATCTTCATAATGGTTAATCTTGAATCTTGTACTATTCTCAGAATGGACAGTACGGCGTGCATTGTCTTATTTTCAGAATTATTAACACCCGAGTTAATATGCAAAAGTATCTTTCAAATAATCCACAATTGTACACACACCACAACTTTTTTTGCTACTTCGTTGTACCAACCACACTATAAACAAAAAACTGAAAAGGCTCGAAAGTTGAATTAGCATAATCGGACCAAAGAGGATAAATTAGACTTTCATTCATTCAAAATCACCGATTAAAGGGAGTTTTTCTGGAATTAAAAAACTGGTCCTCTTCAAAGTTTACGTCGATCGGCCTCATTTCCCAAGCTAAAACGGTTTAATATTATTGTCAGTGTTTTAAAGAGGATGTCGGGCCTGAAACAAACCCGGTAAGGGTGTCATACGTACATTAGCAGTTGGACGTGTGTTTGATGCGAAGAGTTGACGTGTAGCACGTTAGTTGCGAAGTTAATGCACGTCGGTGACAAGCAATTGTGGCCGCGGTCGAGAGAGCGAGAGTGCGTAGTTGTTTGGAGCTGGTCTGTTGGCAAACGTACTGACAATATGTTCTTATGCAAGCATTGTGTATTACATTGTTTATACAGTTTGCACTAACGGAGTAGTTAGCCCGAAAGTGCTGGACGCCGTTGCTATCGCTAAGCGTGGGGAGGTCGCATTCAGTGATTAGACTTGGGTAGCTGTTGCGTTAGTGATTAAGATTGGGGTATTGATCAAGGAGTTATCGCAGTTTGTTGGACTGGGTTTTGTTGCCAAACGTACTGCAATATGTTCATGCATAGCATTGGGTGTGATTACAATTGTTTACAGTTGCACTAACCGGAGTAGCCACGAGGTGGCTGACGCGTTGCGCATTTCGCTAGCGTTGGGACGCCCCCCATAGTTCGAAGTGATATAAGTTGGGTAGCTTGCGTAAGTGATAGGATTTGGATTAGTCGTCAAGCAGATATCGTAGTTGTTGGACTGGTTTTTTTTTTGCCAATAAAAAATAACCGTACTGCCAATATGTTTCATGCAAGCCATTGGCTGTATTACATTGTTACAGATTGCAACTAACGGAAGTAGCCCCGATAGTGCATGACGCGTTGCATTCGCTTAGCGTGGGGAACACGCAATTCAGTGGATATAATTGGGTAGCTTGCGTAGTGAATCAGATTGGATATTCGATCAAGAGATTATCGTAGTTGGTTTGGACTGAGTTTTTTTTTGCCAAACGTACTGCAATATGTTCATGCAAGCATTGTGTTATTACATTGTTAAACAGTTGCACTAACGGAGTAGCCCGAAGTGCTGACGCGTTGAGTCATCGCTAGCGTGGGGACGCCATTCTAGTTGATAGAATTGGGGTAGCTTGCGTAGTGATAGATTGGATATTAGATCAAGAGATTAATCCGTAAGATTTGTTGGACTGGTTTTTTTGCCAAAGCGTACTGGCAATATGTTCATGCAAGCATTGTGGTAATTACATTTGTTTACAGTTGCACTAACGGATGTAGCCCGAAGTGGCTGGACTGCGTTAAAATCGCTAGCGTGGGGAATCAGCATGCAGTGATATAATCTTGGGTAAGCTTCCGTGAGTGGATAGATTGGGTATTGATCAAGGAGATATCGCAGTTGTTGGACTTGGTTTGGATCATTGCCAAACGTACTGCAATACTGTTCATGCAATAGCATTGTTGAATTACATTGTTACAGTGCTTGCACTAACGGAGAATAGCCCGAAGTGCTGACAGGTCAAGTGCTGATCGGTGGTCACTAAGCGTGGGTACGCATTGCCAGTTATAAAACTCTTGGGTTAGCTTGCCGTAGTGATAGATTGGGTATTTCGATCAAAGAAGATTATCGTAGTTGTTGGACTGGTTTGTTATTGCCAAACGTACTGCAATATGTTTCATGCAAGCATTGTTGTAGTTACATTTGTTAAACAGTTTGGCACTAACGGAGTATCCCGAAGTGCTGACCGCGTTTGCATCGCTAGCGTGAGACGGCATTCAGTGATAGAATTGGGGTAGCTTTTGCGTTAGTGATTGATTGGGATATTGGTCAAGAGATAATGGTAGTTGTTGGGACTGGGTGTTGTTGCCAGCGAACGTTTACTGCAATGATGTTCAATGCAAAAGCATTGTGTGTATTACATTTATGTTACAGTTGTCACACTAAAAGGAAAGTAGCCCGAAGTGACTGATGTGTTCCATTGCTAGCGTGGGGGACGCATACAGTGATACGACTTGGGTAAGCTTGCGTAGTGATAGATTGGATATTAGTCCCAAGAAATTATCGTAAGTTGTTGGGACTGGTTTTTTTTTTTTGCCAAACGTGACTGCAATATGTTCATATTGCAAGCAATGTGTATTAACATGTTACAGTTGCACACTAAAGGAGTTGTAGCCCGAAGTGCTGTATGTGTTGCAATCGCTAGCGTGGGACGCAAACAGTGATTAGACTTTGGGTAATGCTTGCGTAGTGATAGATTTGGTATTGGTCTCAAGATATAGTGTAGCTGTTGGACTGGAAATAGAAGTACATTCTCTTGGTGTAAAAACCCTTATTCAATGATAATCACTGTTTATGGATGTTTATTACAAATTAAGCAATCTATCAAAATTCCAAATAACAATTTTATCCTGCATTAACCCTTTAATTCTAAATGTTTTTCGTGTCGTCTCATAGTAGAACCTATTCTACTTTTCAATATCTTCATGTTTTCCAATATGGCCCGGGGTTTTGTTTAAATCCTGTAGTGTTGTTCTTATTTTATTTTTGTAAGATTAATTAACCTTGTTTTGTAACTTTATGACAGTTTGGTGCATTTTAAACATATTATCCGGTAATTTTTCACAATTGCTTGCACTAAAATGTTATTAATGTTTAATTAACTCAATGAACAAGGAAACATTTTAACGCCCCTGTTAACATTGTAATACATACGATTAATAACTCGGCTGCTAAAGAATGGATTGGTTCTCTGTTTTACATCATGTAAAGGAACATAACTGATGATGTACGACTCCAATTTAAAACATCACATTGAAGGAAGGAATAGTGGATTGTAAACTCTATGGTGTCGAGTTCCACGTGTATTCGAACGGTAATAATGATATCCGTATTACCGGTGCTGTAAGATACAGACTAAGATCTAGTTTTGCTAAACAAAATCGTCGGTCGACCGCGTGACATAAATAGTGTTTCCGACGAGTGTTCCTATTAGTACTGTACAAACAGTCTAAACTCTCAGCTAAGTTTTTAATATGGTAACTAAATCGACAACCAGCCAACTGGCTAAGTTTGCATGACAACTAATACAAACAGCCCTTGCATGGCAAGGCTAATAAATTACAAACCTGGCTACCATCGAATAGTGGTTACAATTCTAGGAAACTATGTAACCACCACACGATTATCTCGGTTCAGGGACCAGCCAATACCGACGCCGGCATTGGACGTCTGGAGGTTCGTGAAGAAGATGTCACCTTGAGAGCAATACAGTATCTTTCTATTTACGGAGCCGAGACTTGCTACTATATACAGGCTTTATGCAAGGATCGACCTTTGGATCTCGTAATAAAGTGGATCAGGAATCCGGGTATAAGACAATTAGTTTTATGGTCGAGAGAAAGCACTCGGTAACCTCCTATCCAAAAAACATTATTGAAAAATTCCTTTTCATTTCTTTATTTTGTGATTTATTTCACATAAGTAAAGTTTTCCTGATGAAAAGCCTACGTCATTAATGAGGTCACAAATTTTTTATTCTAAAGGACTAAAACTAAAATTATTTAGAATAACCCAGTGAATATAAAATACGCTTATTGGATGTCCCATTTTCTTCAACGACCGTGTACAATGTAAATTGAAACTAAAGCGTAAAAGTACCATCAAATTTATCCCAGTAAAATCATGTCGAAATGTTGCTACACTCACATAAATTTCTTATAAAATATGTCGGCCTCTCTGTATGAAGATATTCGTTTCAAATTACAAAACAATATTTCAGGCCTATGTTAAAAAAAGGCCGTGTTGATCACTGCTTCTTAATAATTGGGGTGATTGCATTGCTTAGTTTTCGCCCATTAACGATACAGCTGGGTGGGGGGGGGGGGGGGTGGGGGGGGGGGGGGGTGGGGGGGGGGGGGGGTGGGGGGGGGGGGGGGTGGGGGGGGGGGGGGGTGGGGGGGGGGGGGGGAAACTTCAGCTGCATGATATTTATTGCAAACAAATTTTCTTTCTTTCATTTAAATAATTAGATTCCTATACAAAATTTGTAAAATAATACAAACTCATGGACATATCAGTAACAAAGGAGGGGATGGGAGGGAAATAGAGTGAGAGAGAGGGATGGACAACCTATATGATATGATACATATTGTAAGATTTTAAAATTTGCAATCAGAATAGACTGTCACTGATGAGGATAGCATCGTCGGAGCCTATTATTTCCCTTTATGAAGTTTAGAAAAGAGCATTTTTCTGTAATAAATTTAATTGTTTTCATGTAATAGTGCTTGTAAAGCGGTTATTGCTTCAGATAACAATCACAGTATGCACTAATATTAGTCACTTGTGTCAATGGCTATTTAGAAGTTTCGAGTACTGAGTTTTCTCCAACTCTCCGTTTCGTGAGTTCTACTGGTTATACTCTGGACAAGGATCTCCAAGGAAGTAATGCTACGGGCAAAATGAAAGTTCGATAACAAAGGATAGATTGTTCGATCAAAGAACCGGTTCTTGAGACACTCCATTGTTCCTCAACTTGGAGAGTTTGGGTGGGATAAAACTATTAGACCATTGACTGACTGCATTTTAAAGTCCGACTAAAACATTTATTGCTGCAAGATACATTTCATTCTCAACAAAAGAACATTGCTTTGTTATCAGTGTGAAATATGCGATTATCATTTTGTGAATAAACATAGTCTATTAAAATAAAATAGGATTGCAGGAAACTGATAGGTTACCTCAAAACACATTGATACATAATTAATATCCCTATGTTTCCTTGCTCTAAGAATTCGACCTTTATGTCACCTGACGTGATACCTCATACAATTATAAACTATTACAATACCCCAGCCTGTGATGAGAACAATACAACTTCCATTCATGATCATGATTATCAAGTACGAATGATTCGAAACGATTCACAACCAATTCGAACCCTACTTAAGAGGTGAATATAGTTGAAGCCAGAAATGAGACAAGACGAAAAATGAAGGCACAGCCTTAAGGACTATTTCCATATTTAAATTTACTTACACTGTTACTTCCATGTCTTTCGTCGGGTATTACATGACATTGATAACGCAAAGTTCAAGTCGTGCTCGAGGAGAGTTTTAATAATAACACTATACTTGATAAAAAGAGGATCAAGTTCAAGATGCCAAAGTAACAGCATATTTAAAACATTTTAATGCTGGTAAGGGTATTAGCACTTGTGGGGGTTGCTTCTATTGTCTTAAATGTATCTCACGAAATTGTCCGAATTATATTTTTCACAGGAAGAGGCGCACCGGTGCGTTCTAGTAGTCCGTTTTCATACACTAGAAGATTTTCGTTTAGAAAATACCATACTAGTGCACCAGCGCTCTCAGGACCTCTCAACGTTAAACTTGAACAACAGTTTTTTTAACACCAAGCTGTACATTTCATGCATTAGAAATCAGACACGAAAATATTTATTTATGATTTACGAACACTTAGGCAGGTTACTTCCACTCAACTCTAATCAACTCTAAGAGCAGATCAAAAATTCATGAAAGAGTTCAACAAACCGGTTTAACCAAGGTTGAAATACCTATTACTGTATTTCGTCAGAAACGCATTACTTTTATTATAAATATGTTAATATCATATATTTTACATGAAATAAGATTACACGTTTACTCAAATCTGATGATATCCATGGCCTCCGTAATAACCATAATGAACCCGTGTAAGAATTGATGATTTTATTACAGCTCAAACTTGGTTCGGAGGAATTCCCTTGGAGTACCAAAATCTTATAAGAGAAGGCTGTACGAAAAGTCATAAAAACCCACTAACAATGATCTTAAGCACTTTAATGTCCTTATGTTTGGTTATAGAATTATCGAAAACGTAATTAATACGCATCCAAACGTTCTTAAAGTATATTTTGAATTTTGAACAAACAAACAAAATAAAAAGATTTTTTTTCCCAATAACTAATACTAAGTGACAGTATATAACCCCCTGCATAACAGAAAAGATCGTAAAACCTATCATTGTTGTTAATGGGGGATAAACTCAAGATGACCACCAGAACAGAAGGCTCTAAGGCCTTTAACCCTAGAGGTGGCATTGTAAATTCTCTGTAGTAGCACGGTGTTTAAGGCCAACTGTTCGTGTATTTTTCTATATATATTACTACCTCAACTAATGCTCCAAACTTAACATATTATACATTATGTTTATATAAAAGAACACAGAAAAACAAATATTATTCTTGTCATAAATTTTTGATGCGCCAAAAAGATTCAAAACAGTAAAGAAATTAAATTGTATCCTCGGATACCGTTTTGTACTTGACTTCAAGCGTATAAAAAAACAATTTCTAATATATACATTTTATCTAGAATTTATTGTTGATATCAGAAAATATATATTTTATACGACTTTTAAAATCCATACTTACACTGTTTGTGTTTTTTTACGGAAATTACCAAAGCACTTATTTTTTATGCACAGGGGTAAGACATACAGCCGATATATACATGTTGACATATAATGTATTCAATACCCTAAAACCATTTTTTATGAATCATTTTGGTTATAAATAAACTAAAAAATAAAATATAAAACGCATTGATGTTACACACACCTATATTTACAATATATACAAGTGTAGAATTCAGCTCCTCAAGTAGTTTGAATAGCAGTTCTCTCAAGTCACTTGATCTATCTCTAAAGATTTAACTCATTTTATCACAAATTTATTTACAAAAAATATGTGTAATATACTATTATTTAGCTCATAAGTAATAACTAGCTTAAATAAACTCCAAAACTATGGACTTGGAACATATATATATAGTGTATATATATATATATATATATATATATATATATATATATATATATATATATAGTTATATCCATCTATCTATCCATATATAGATAGATATCCATAGATGATATCTATAAATAGTATAAAACCTAATAAAATACGTTATCATTGTAAAGTATGATTCTCCATCTTTCCAAATATATGATTTTTATCACAATCAGATTATATTTACTCCTTCAAAAATAACGTAATGCAACGCAACGTAATCGGGCCGGAATTCGGCGCTGCCACTTAGACGACAGCCGACCGCGCCGTATATCCGGCGCCTGCCACTTTTAGGGTTAAGGAAAGTACATACACTAAATTATATTATTCATGAAACATTGTATATGGTCACATAGCTCCAAGAACATTCCTAAATAGGTCGACGAAGAAAGTCCACAATGGGGGAAGAAACAATTTAGAAAAATAATGAAATTCATCTAACCACTTCTGTAAATGTTAGTTGACAATTTCTGATCATTTTTTTACTTTTCGTAAAAACCCAAAGTGATTTCAACAGTGTCAAAGAAGATTAGAAGATTAGTGGTTTACTATCACCATCCACCTGTGAAGTATGACGCGGTGGATTCCTCTTCTCTAGGCTGAAACCCTGGATACACAGTGTGAAGCGATGCCCGGTTAGTCTGCCCGTGGACCGCGTTAATGAACTCTATTGACACCACATCAGTGCCGGCGCGGCGGCTCCAGACCTCGGTTACACAAGAGATGGCCGGCCTGGCTGTAACCTATTGTTGTACCACCGTATCATCACATCACCACGTCACCAATCTCACCCGGCCCGTCACCAAAGGTGAAGCAACTGATACACCGAGAGATTGGCACACTTCCCTCACCGTTCTCCTCCAATTCTTCGAAATATTACACATATTTAGAAAAATTCAGCACAGATAATATTCCAAATAACAAATAATAAGATTCAATAGGAATTAAAATATTTAAATAAATCAACGTTCAAAATATTAAATCCCAAAAGGCTGTAAAAGAAGTAAATATATAATCAAATATGAAGTACTACAACAGCAAATATTAAAACTTTAAAGAAGCAGTCAATATTAAACTGTAGAAGCAAAGGAAAAATATTGAACATAGCAATGAAAAAATAGAAAAGGCCTATAACAGATGTAGCTAGATGTAGGATGCATAGATCCTTCATGTACAGATATTGTTTGAATGGTTCGTATTTATTTAAATCATAAAAACTAGTTTTTATATATATATGAACATATATATTTAATTTTAGATATGTTAATATGCGTAAATAAATATTTTAGTGTGTACGTATATGAATAAAATATTGCATTTATAATTTACGTAGTATAACATTGAACAAGATTTTTAATTGTAAAGTTAAAGCTACATCCAAGTCTTTATGTCATTTTTACGAGGCTTGTACTAATTTTTAAATAAAGCAATTAACTGTTTCATTTCATGAAGTCTCGGTTTTCTATGTATTTTATTCTTTATCTTTGAGTATAGGGTGTGTGTTTTAATCCGATGTGAACACGTACTTATAATTGTTTTACTCATACTGTATGTTTTAAAAATTGCAAGCGTTTTTTTCTTCAATTTCAGATTAATGTTTCGGTTCTTAATCGATGAGCAGTTTAGAGAAATAATTTGGCCTATTTGAAAATTAAAATAACCGCTATTTTTGACAGTATCGTCAAAGTTTTATTTGTTTTTTGTTCTTGTTTAACCGACGCCTTTTGTATGCTGCGCAATTCGGCTTACCTTTACAGTTTTCCAGCTATTCACCCCCGTTAGATCCCTTGAGGACGCAAAGATAAAGTAAATGTGCAAGTGTCATTTACATTAATTATGCAACACATTAAATCCGTTTATTAGCGACAGCCAAAGACAAAACGAACGTTTGCTTGACATTTCAGAATCCTACTCGTATATGCACAAACAGAATTTACCAGTAGGTTGTTCTAAACACAAAAATATTTTCAATCCTTTCACTTTATTGATATCAAATTAACAAAAAATGGTAATTTTTTATACAATCTACGTTCAATAATTTAACGTTACACTGTAATTAAACCTACGTTAGACAATTTTTCAAATAGTTTACTTCAAATTAACCTTTAAAAAACATGCAGTAATAAGATTATAGCGTCGGCTACATTCTTATGAAAATATGAACACGATATTCAGCATCTCAACTTTACATTTAGATGGCGCAACGTTCGCTCTCTGACTTGATAGGTAGGTTCTCATCCGGATCCGTCTTGTCTTGAAGCTGTATGAATACAGAAATATTATACAGGGTTTATGGTTCGCTTGGCGTATCCAGAATTCAATGGAACAACATTCCTCTGACGTCATGTTAATAATTTACATTATAAAGGATAAGGTAGATCGTTTGTTGCCGAAGGGGAACGTTTTAGTTGATCTACTTAGTTTAAACAGAACTTTATTTTTTTTAACCACATCTAGTGATAAATAACTAATAACTTTTCAATTCATTTATCGATGATATTGGATTATAGGGAATTCCGGACAAAAATCTAAATTTTATTGTTATTTTAATCAACAGTATTATTCTCTCCTTCACTGCTGAAGTTACATTAGTAACATACCAAGAATTGAGCAGATTTGAATCGTTTATATACAGGGTGTTTCGCGACAGGTTGGCACAACTTCAGGATATGATAGTAGACACAAAACAAGTAACAAAATCATATGAACATATGTCCTATCTCGCTTCGTTTAGTGTCCGTCTGTCCATGTTTTTTTTTCATCGTATCTCAGAACCCGTTGGAGCAAATAACATGAAACTTGGCAGTTATGTTATGCCACTTAAAAGTAAAATTAAAAAAAATTAAATACCTATTACCACTTTATACTGATGCGACATTAAAAAACTTTATATGTTACGTTACTTTATACGAACTTAATGGCGACATTAAAAATGTTTGGATATCCCTAAAACTGTTACTTCCACGTCAAGATTGCTAGAATAACGAACTATTTATTGCAAATATAAGGAAAAAACTAACAATACCAAATGTGTTAAAATCTGTTGAGAAACAAAAATAACTACATTAAGTTTAGTTAGTCATTGTTTATGCTTTCTTACATGTAGAAAATATATTTTAAAGTACAAATCCTAACTGTTTGTTATTTATTGGTGTTCGCATCATTAACAGCTATTTTCTAGGTAATAATAAAGGCTAGTTTTTGTGTCTATTATCATACCCTAAAGTTGTGCCAACTTCTTGCGAAATACCCTCTGTATATGCAAATACTTGTTACTCTCATATATCCTAATCCAATGCAGTAGTTTAAATGTTAAATAGTTAATACAGTTGCTTTTAAATTATTGCACTGCAGCTGTTCAGGAGTTCAATATCACACAGATCGATGTTCATGAGGGACCGCACACCTTCCAATGGACGTTCAATGTCTTCCATGCAGCGACTTAAATTCTGAACAGACATGAACGCACCAGGTACTTTAAAGAATAGGAATATTAAAGAATGGGAAAGAATACAGATACGACATTCTATTTCACGTGCAATACGTACATTTATGAATTCTCCGATGTTGCCTCGGCTTTTTTACAACCTTTACTTGCCTCATTCATTATATTTACCACATCAATTATGCCTTTGAAATACAGAATCCAATACAATACCTGAGGATTCTACCGGTAAAATAACCAGTAGTAGTATTTCGACAATGTTCAATACCTCTGTGGGCAAACGCTCTGAGCCAGTGTAATCCAGTAAGCTCCTTGTTATAAGTCTGATTTCACGCAAAAGAGACGGACTTTAAGCCTTTACTTCCACTGTTCTGTTTGACAGCTAAAGAATCATCGCGCAGCACGTATTTTATTTTAAGCATTATATTTTATAAGAATTACAATCGTATTTAATCAATACAAAATTTTCCCTTTTTGCTTGAAATATATATATATGTTATAATTGTTTTAAAATATATAAAAAAATCCAAGTTTTCTAAGAAACTCACAACTTGTTGTAATAGAAAAACATAAATAAAATACGTACGAAAAGTTTAATTACTAAATAAACAAAGATGGAAAGTATGCTCAAAAATTTAACAAACGGAAAATTTAGCACGTCGTTTTTAGAGCTTTTCTGTAGGCATTGCGAGCGCTAATAAGAGATAAGCTAATAAATTAGATAGGGGAAATGTGTGTATTATTAAATATCAATGTAAAAATAATATGCAAGCTCAAAAATCTACAACACTGAAGAATTTCAATCTTAATCAGTGTTTTACTCACTGTTACTATTTTTGTTGAACACAGGCTAAGTTTTCTAGTCTTATTTTATCTTTTACTCACGATCTCGCTGATAAATACCACAGACTTGTTCTAGTCTTATTTAATACTAACAGATACTCACGGCTTCCCCGGCAATTTCGTTGGCTTTGCACATGTATTAGAACTTCTGGTTCGAATGAATTATATTTCCGACGCCAATGTTTAACTCCTCTAGTCTTATTGAATAATTTACGTGAAAGATTAAATTACGTTAAAATGACTTCATTACGGAGGCAATGTTAGGATGTTAAAAGTATTTTCTTCTTTTACTAAAGTTTTCCGTGACTTTATCACTCATTAAGATTTCCTGGTCGTATTTAATATTCTACTCATACTCCAATTACCGTATACCACATACTACAATAAAATCTTATACTCACAACTACTTCTGATGTTAATATTTCAATTGTAGTTGGACGAAGTAATGTTATATTTTTCACGGTTAGAAAAACAGGTGTTCTTCAATTAGAAAGAAGTGCCTTGAGCTTGTTAGTATTTAACGTCTTAACTGTTATTCATAAAAATAACTGTTCATCTTCTAATTGCGTTATCTAAAAATGTAGCTTTAAAATGCCATTAGGAAAGAACTACAACTTTTATTATTACTACCTGGAAAGCAGAGCAAAATTTCAATGAGGAAGAAACATACTTTGTGCATAAAATACGTAATAATATCTACACAATATAGTCACAGAGTAATGGAATGTTGCCATTAATTTTATATGCCAGCAACACAAAGCACATGAGAGCTGAGGACGGACAGACAGATTGAAGTACAAAGCATATTGCACGTGATATAATGCCAACTCGTGCTTACATTCTCGCTGTAGACCACCATTCTTTCTCACACAACTTGGCCGATTTTTAGTTATTTACATTACATATCTGGAGAAACAATTAAACTCTAACACTTCATCTAATATTTTATATATTTATATGGAAACTACGTTTACAAAACAAATAATGTCTGAACTTGTATTTTTTGCTGCAGTAATCACCTGACAAATATTAACTGTACTTAAAATTTAAATTTGATTTGTGTACAACATAATTAATTTTATAGTACACCTCATAAATTGTATATTTGTTCAATAAAAAAATTACTGGTTTAATTTTAAAATTTATTTTATTGCTTTCTCAATAATTTGTAGTACGCAATTACTTTCTGGCTACTTTTGTAAACATCAATAGTTATATACTTTAAAAATAAAATAAATACTATTACGTTTGTCTCCCATTAAACTTTAGACAGGAGCCTTACGTGCAATGGGTTACTTTAATAATACTATTTCAGTGTTTAAAACAATAAAAGAAGAAGTTTATATACGCCATGTTACCAGCTGATGACACAGTAGGCACGTTGTAAGGGTTGCAGAGGACAGCTGTGGGAGTCATAAGGGTCTATATTCCTTCAGACACCACGGCTCATCGGACTGAATGTAAATTAAAACACGAAAAACAACACACATTGTCTGATCATTGAACATCACATAATGCAGCTTTACATTTTGCACTACTTCAATTCTACTTGATAATGATATCTTAAAAACATACTACAAAACAAATTTTAAAAACCAACTGATTACTGTGAAAGTATTGTTTATACAGAACTTATATTTCTTAAACTATATTTTTTTAATTATTTTCATTTATTTGACTGCATTGCAGTATTTTATTCCCCTATTTCCTTATCTATTTGGTATGACTGTTGTGCTTATCCAATCGAGTAAATCAACAACGGGACGTGGCCGTTTCATGGTTCGGTAATATTCCGCCCTTGCCACACCTTTATGCAGAAATCCAAGCAAAATCTGGCTCTCTCTCGTATACTTTGATAAGACCTCTTGGGCAAATCTGTTACTCGGATAGTTTGCTCTAAACATATTTTAAATCTTTTTATTTTTAACATGTTTGAAACGGGTTTTAACGTGTTCGCTCTATGTAACTAAAATAATATGAACTTAATTCGTGTTAAATTGTCTGCATTTTTTGTTAAACGTAACTAAAAATTTGTGTTACGCTTAACAATTACTCAAAATGAGAAAATAATTAAACGAATTTGCTGTCCCTGTTTTATTTGCTATGGTTAATAATTGTTTATTATAGTTTTATTAAATAAAGACGACAAGGAAAAAAGAGAAATGTCCATTTTTTAGGCACATATGGGTTTGTATGGTCTGCCAGATGTTCCATTTGTGCTGATTTACTCACCTGGGAAAAATAGTGTCATTTCCTGAGATATGAAAATTTTAGTTTATGTGACATTCCCCTCTTTCCCCTCGGTGTCTTCAAATATACTAAAATAATGTTAGTTGTATGCTAACACAGAACAGAACACCGAGTTGCGAGTTGAGTTTTTAAAAAGAAAGGCTTTAATCCAGCCGTATTTTCCTCAGAAGCTGTAAGGAGTTTTTGACAAAGGAAGGTGATAAACAGCCCCAGGAGTTAGAAGTCGTTGCGGTGTAAATATAATTCTGAGCCTTGACTCGGACAGCTGGAATAAAAGATTATGGTTTCCATATGAAAAACTATATTCCCTTTGAGGTGAAAGGGAAAATACATTCCGTTTCAATAAGAAAATATATAACGCAACCGCTCTCTTCAATCAATACATAAGTTAATACTGCAATGTAACTTAGGGTTTGACTGTGACGATTTATATATCAATGAATTACAAAAAAATGAATTTTATGCATTCATATCAAGTTTATAAAAACTCAAATTTTACGATTACAGTTTATTTTTAAAACGAACCTATAGAAAATTATAAAAATATTATCATTTTATAAAGTTAGAACTTTTGATAAGTAGCCGAAGAGTTGTGTTTTATTATTATTATTTTTTGTACGAAAAGCCTATCCCCCTTGTTTGCCTTATTCTGCCCGTCCTAATGGACCACTGGCCTGTGCGAGGATCTTATCAAAAAGAATAAGGGGGAGAGTCGATACAGTACAAGGTCGATGGTAATGATAAAAAGTGCAAGGGTCGCAGACAGGATTCGAACCTGCGCTATCAGACTCTAAGTCCAACGTCTTCAACCGTTCGACCATCGGCAATGAACAAGTACAACTACTCCCATAAACAACAATGAACAAGTACAACTACTCCCATAAACAACAATGAACAAGTACAACTACTCCCATAAACAACAATGAACAAGTACAACTACTCCCATAAACAACAATGAACAAGTACAACTAGTCCCATAAACAACAATGAACAAGTACAACTACTCCCATAAACAACAATGAACAAGTACAACTAGTCCCATAAACAACAATGAACAAGTACAACTACTCCCATAAACAACAATGAACAAGTACAACTACTCCCATAAACAACAATGAACAAGTACAACTACTCCCATAAACAACAATGAACAAGTACAACTACTCCCATAAACAACAATGAACAAGTACAACTAGTCCCATAAACAACAATGAACAAGTACAACTACTCCCATAAACAACAATGAACAAGTACAACTAGTCCCATAAACAACAATGAACAAGTACAACTAGTCCCATAAACAACAATGAACAAGTACAAGTTTAATAATGAATTTTATTTTATATACTAAATCTGACAAAATGGTGATTTTTACAATCCATGATTGGACCATGTTTTAATGGCACACCAATACATTAGAATCCTACGATTTGTTCGCAGTGGACATAGAAGAAGCTAAATAAATATTCATACATGGGGTTTATTAAACTACTTGTGATCACTGGCTCCAGATATTTGCCACATGTTTTAATTTTTTTTAAATTAATTTTACATTCTTTACTTTCATTCTCCTCAATATTGCAAAGCGATGAACATAACACTTCAGAATTTCTTTGAGCGTTTTTTGTAAGGTATTTTAAATTTAATTGAATTAACATATTCAAAGATTTGCTAAGACACCAGATTCTGATGTATTAGTAAAATTTTCGCTGTATTTATTCAATGATTAAATGCCATGTTACTATTACTTTTGAACACGCATATTTCTTTTACAATCATGAATATGGTATAACATTTTTTAAATGTTTTCACAGAATGGGTCTTACTAGACCCATTCTGTGAAACCATGCTACTGCGTGGGGATTACAATAAATCAAAAGTATGTAAATTTAATTTATTATTGCTGATACTACTGTAGTACAAAATCATATATTTTCAGCGGACTTCATTTGCCTGGCGATCAATTTTTATTTGACAAATGTATACAAATAAATACTAAAGCATTTTCTATTGTTTAAAATTATCTAAATATATTGAAGCAATAATTTGAATAAATTCTAGACCAACTTGACCTCTAGAAGTTTTCAACTAGAACTATGATTTCTGGTTCTCGAACAAACTTTGGAACATGTTGTCTACAGCTTAAAATAATTTTCCTCTCAAAATATGTTTCTTTTACATTATGCGCATAAAAATATATTTTTAAACCGTCTTCATTATCAATTAAAAGGGGCGCAAATGAAAATAGGTACCTTTGTCGAAACATCGTGCAGAATTAATCAGATATTCTCAACACAATACTGTATCGGACCAAAGTATAGTTCATCAATTACATTTTTTGAACACCCATACATTTAAAGCAGGCCTCGGTTTAAACAAAATTTCCGTTTAAAGAAGATTGCAATTATAATGGCAATAAGATATATTAAGATAAGCTATTTCTACTAGTGAGGTACAGCAGCTATTTATGGGTAGGCAAAGCTATTTGTTTTGCATAGAAAAAGGGGCCAAATATGGCGACGTTATGCCGTTTACAGTATTAACTTTTTTTATATTAAAGATAATCTTCATTTGAACATTTAATAAATAAAACAACCTTGGATTATAGTTTGCCGTGTACGTACTAAATATGTTTTGCATTCCACTCACCAGAGACTTGGTCGTGACAAACTCCGCGGCTAACTAAGACACGGCTTCTCCCTAGTTGAACATTTACATCTCAGAAAACTGTATCAAGATCTAGAAGAGAACAAACTACTTCCCTTGTGTAGAAAACCACTACGTGTTAAATGGGAGAAACGTGCTAAGGCACTGAGGCTGCTGGGTAAGATATGCACTCGTGTTTATTTCTAAGAAATATATATTTTATCGTATTCTTTCAGAAAATTTACAATATATTTTTTAATACCTTGACCATGTGGTATTTCATTATCAAGCAATTCAATTTCCGCAGAGGGCATAATTACGTTTGAAAAGTATAAGCAATGAATATATTTCTAACACTCATTAATCACATTGATAAATCGAAAATTCTTTAGGGTAGGCCTACTATTTTTTTATTGTGACGATAATGTTAATAGCGGTAAGAGAACTGTCGATGTGGCATTAGCGTAGCGTACGTTTTGAAATAAGGATTTATAGTCCATCTCAACAAACAATCCTCTCTCTTCCATCATGTAAGGGAATAACAATCCTCTCTCTTCCATCATGTAAGGGAATGAGTACAAACAATCCTCTCTCTTCCACCATGTATAAACACTCGTGAGGAAATGAGTACAAACAATCCTCTCTCTTCCATGTAAGGGAATGAGTATAAACAATCCTCCCTTTTCCATAATGTAAATCATGGAGGAAATGAGTACAGTAACAATCAATCCCTCTTCCATCATGTGAGGAAATGAGAACAAACAATCCTCTCTCTTCCATCATGTAAGGGAATGACCACAAATCATCCCCTCCCGTACAGCATGTAAGGGAATGAGTACAATCAATCCCTCTTTCATCATGTGAGGGAATGAGAACAAACAATCCTCTCTCTTCCATCATGTAAGGGAATGAGTACAAACAATCCTCTCTCTCTTCCACCATGTAAGGGAATGACTATAAACAATCCTCTCTCTTCCATCATGTAAGGGAATGAGTACAAACAATCCTCTCTCTTCCACCATGTAAGGGAATGAGTATAAACAATCCTCCCTTTTCCATCATGTAAGGGAATGAGTACAATCAATCCCTCTTCCATCATGTGAGGAAATGAGAACAAACAATCCTCTCTCTTCCATCATGTAAGGGAATGACCACAAATCATCCCCTCCCGTACAGCATGTAAGGGAATGAGTACAATCAATCCCTCTTTCATCATGTGAGGGAATGAGAACAAACAATCCTCTCTCTTCCATCATGTAAGGGAATGAGAACAAACAATCCTCCCTCTTCCATCATGTAAAATAATGAGCACAAACCATCCCCTCCCTTAAAGCATGTAAGGGAATGAGAACAAACAATCCTCCCTCTTCCATCATGTAAAGTAATGAGAACAAACAAATCCCTTTTGACTTCAGTCAGCGGACAATTTGATTCCAAACCGACTTGAGATAACAAAGATGTAAATTATGTTTATCTTCAAAATGAACACATTTCATGCATGTGGAACCAGGAGACAACCATTTTTATTGGCTTGAATAAATATATACCACTTATTCATTATCTTTGATATTTTTCGTTTATTTCAAAGTAGTTTTTTGCTTACTATTGTTTATTTCCACCATAAAGTCTGGTTATAACGTGTTTAGCAATCTCCACACTGGATGCCCAAAGTTACTAAGAAACAGCAAGTCACTAATTTGACCTTACCCGTTAATTCACTCCTGAACTTAAGAATTCTGTCATTTTCCTGTAACTTCATACATTGTCAACAGTATATTTCAAAACAGCTGGAGAAAATAATGTTTTTACTAGTGCGAGCCGTTAAACAAATATTTTTAAAAGACATTATCAGTGACTTCCATTTGAATGGGTTTTGTTATAAATACTGTTCGGAAACCGTTCTTTTATATTGTCTACGCTTATATTTGACAGTTCATCTATTCGAGATGCTCTGAAAACGTTAAAACACAGGGTGACTTGAGACAACAAATACTCATTACAATTCTTTAATTTTTTTAACGTAGGTGTTCATCTAATAACATAATGGAACTAATAGTTGGATTTTTTGCTCCTATTGGGAATATCATGTCCTGGTATAATCGTGAAAACTAGTAATGGGATGTACATACATGCGGTCCTACCTTTGAATAAATGTAAGTAATATTTTCTCGGTTGCTCTATTTTTATGTATGTAATATAAACTAGATTAAATCCAATCTAACGTAAGCCACGTTTGAGGAAAGCTTTATAGCATCAGGGCGTAGTATGGTCGTATAAAAACTTCATTGCGTCTTTCCAACAGAGAAATATCTAATACATGGATTATGATATCAACCTGACTTTGGTTTACCTACATTCTCCTATAATAATAAACAAAATACTTGAAAAACGTAATATTCACACCTACACGAGGCGGTGTACGTGAACAAGTAAATACGAACTAATGTCGATACCATTACAGTTGAGAATTTCTGTAAAACAAACAACACCAAAGTTGGATATTGTCTGATTTCCACATCAACTTTGACAGCGTAACGTTTAATTGGATTGAGAGTTGAATCATTGTTGAACTTAACAATCACGTAGAATGTCGCTTTACAAAGTACACATTGTTTACACGTTAGACATTACTGGGTAAAGTTTAATAGATAAAAAATTAAAAAACCGACCTAACCCGAATGTAACAATAGATGTCAAGGATCAATGAGGATTACCCTTGTTATGTAAGCTTATGATATAAAGAACGAGTTACCTTGTTACGTCAGCCTACTGTAGCATATTAATAAAGAGCCGTTATGTGGAAGCCTAGTATTAAGATATTAATGCCGAGTAACGTTATTTTTAGGTTTAACTACTAATGAGAAGTAGCCTTGTTATGTTAAATTAGGATATGAATGAGGAGGAATAGCCTTTTTATGTTAGTCTAGCTAGGATATGAAGAGAAACAACCGTGTTATGTTAGACTCGGATATTAATTAGACGTAGCCTTGTTATATTGGCTACAAGGTGTAGTCTTGTAATGTTAGGCTAGGATATGAACGAAAAAAGTGTATTATTGGTAGTGTAGAATATGGATGAAACATAAACTTGCTATGTTAGCCTAGACAATGAATAAGAAGTAGCCTTGCTACGTTGGCCTAGGCTATAAACAAGCTGGTTATGTTAGTCTAGACTATGGATGAGGAGTAGCCTTGAAATTTTATCCTAAGGTATGAAAAAGGAATAACCTTGTCGTAATAGCGTACAGCAAGTCTTTGGTCTTGAGTATTGTAGTAGTAGGCGGTTGAAATATAACTTCACAAGATCTTTGCACAGTTCTAACAATCATTTATATGTATAGTAACTTAAATATGTTCACTTAGGTTTAAAAGAATAATGTGTGTATTTGAAGTTTGCTAAATACCATTTTAAGTTTTACTATTCTGTAAAATTTCAAGGGAAAATTAAAAAAAAAACCGTAAGCACATATCATAAAAGTTCAGAAATTACATAACAAAATAACTCAGATAAAAAACAACATATACATTTGTTTCAGTTAAATGTTATTAAAAAAAGGCTACCAAAGTATCTTTTTGATTAATAATGTGTGGTAAGTCATTCCTCCCATGTTTTAAAATACGAATTCCAATGTGTGTATTTGGAGTTTGCTAAATACCATTTTAAGTTTGACTATTCTGTAAAATTTCAAGAGAAACACAAAAAAAAACAAACTTAAGCACATATCTTAAAAGTTCAGAAATTACATAACAAAATAACTCAGATAAAAAACATATACATTTGTTTCAGTTAAATGTAATTACAAAATGGCTACCAAAGTATCTTTTTGATTAATAATTTGTGGCAAGTCATTCCTCCCATGTTTTAAATACGAATTCCAATGTGTGTATTTGGAGTTTGCTAAATACCATTTTAAGTTTGACTATTCTGTAAAATTTCAAGAGAAACACACAAAAAAAACAAACTTAAGCACATATCTTAAAAGTTCAGAAATTACATAACAAAATAACTCAGATAAAAAAACATATACATTTGTTTCAGTTAAATGTAATTACAAAATGGCTACCAAAGTATCTTTTTGATTAATAATTTGTGGCAAGTCATTCCTCCCATGTTTTAAATACGAATTCCAATGTGTGTATTTGGAGTTTGCTAAATACCATTTTAAGTTTGACTATTCTGTAAAATTTCAAGAGAAACACAAAAAAAAAACAAACTTAAGCACATATCTTAAAAGTTCAGAAATTACATAACAAAATAACTCAGATAAAAAACATATACATTTGTTTCAGTTAAATGTAATTACAAAATGGCTACCAAAGTATCTTTTTGATTAATAATTTGTGGCAAGTCATTCCTCCCATGTTTTAAATACGAATTCCAATGTGTGTATTTGGAGTTTGCTAAATACCATTTTAAGTTTGACTATTCTGTAAAATTTCAAGAGAAACACAAAAAAAAAAAAAAACTTAAGCACATATCTTAAAAGTTCAGAAATTGCATGACAAAATAACTCAGATAAAAAACATATACATTATTGTTTCAGTTAAATGTAATTACAAAATGGCTACCAAAGTATCTTCTTGATTAATAATTTGTAGTAAGTCATTCCTCCCACGTATTAAATACGCATTCCAGTCGTTCAGCCTGGCTAAACAAGATTGTAAAATACATCATCTGAATATTTTAGAAACGTGGGAAATCACGATAAATATTACAGATATAATTTAAAGTGGGTACTACTTAGAGCTGCTGAAGCTACAACCACTTGGATATTTTTTGCTTGGAGCGACAGAAGCGGTGATTGCTTGAAAGGGCGTTTGGTTTGAACCAACTAAACTTAGCGTCTATTTGTCGATGTGGAGTAATTTTAATCGAGCCATGTCTGCAGCTAATTCAAAAGAGAGAAAACAGTATGTTTTCATGAAGACGACTGTGTTTTTGTAAAAGTGGTAGAACTTAAACGGGCGTTTCATCCTATATGTTTACAAAGAAAGCTTGGAAGATATTTATTAAAGATAAATTCTCCATAAATTTCTCATATTATTGGAGAAATATTCATATCCTAGCGTGTATTCACTATGTTAAAGCAAGCATCAAGTTAATTAGCGGATTGTGCGTCTAGAACGTTCGTCTGAAGCTGACACGTGCGTGATTAAGCGAGAAACAATCGCTTCAGCTGCTTCCATGCAGAAATTCCTTAAAACAATTTAACTGTTTTATATCAAAAAATTTCTCTTAAATCGTATATATGAGATAAAGTAATATATAATTTATCCCACTATGAAAAAATTAAATAGGGTATATAAATTCTCTCGTGTGTGTAGATGCTATAAAATTCGCGTTCAGGATTTATTATTAATCTTGAGAAAGAGGTCTCAGATGTAAATCGGATTTCTTCTGGCTGAAAAGCTCTCAATAATCCATTTCCTTTCATCTCATACTCTATCTGACACACCAAGACAAACGAATTATCCATTTCCGTTTCTACTGACATCACGTCCTGACAACCTGACTTCGATGATCACAATATCGTTACGTCTAACACCCAACACCTTGACATTGGGTGCGGGTTTCTACTGTATAAACAATATTTTATATTAAGGAATATGCGTAAGAAAAGTATATCACTTTCCAATTTATAGTATATTTTCAATATCTTTAAAACACATGAAAGAAACGTGGTTTTTTTTCCGGACATCTGTCATCGTTTAGTAGCACAAAATACCATTAACACTAAGTTTCAAGAACTACAATCTGATCTCTTCCTCAGGTGAATAAATAATCTAACACAACTACAATCTATGTTAAAATATAAAAAATCATACCAGAGTATTGTGAAACGCGTAAGTCCAGAATCCATGACAACTATGTGTGTCATCCATGCATACTAAATCTAAAACATGCAAAAATACAAAACACTAAAATCAAAAAACTATAGAATATAAGCAACAATACTTCTTCACCCACCGACCAACCACAGAGAAGTGATTAGAGGCCAATAGGAAATGTCGATCGTCAAGGCAAAAATGATATGTAGGCTAAAAAGGAGGAAATGGGATTAAAACTTGATTTTATTATTGGCTCATTCTGGCTGGACTTCTAAAAACCATACGGTGACTCCGCATAGTCCGCATTGGTTTATAACAAATCCATTTGATAGTATCACTTAACAATGGCAAATGCTCGGAAGAATCCTGTTTCCTTCACAATTCTTCCACAAACAAACACACTTCGACTTCAAAGAAAGAACTGCCCACACATATATTTTGTTCTTTACTTTGAGGGGATAATTTATTCATATAAACAGACATTAAATTAAAATGAGTAGTGATTGAGATAAACATTTTAAAAATTCAAAGTCAGTTCCTTGTTGAATGATATTTTTCTTGTCTTCAGGGAAGTTATCTTAAGAGTACCATACTACGATTATACAATACAATACAATTATCGTAATCAATACATAACAGGTAGTAAGTAATAGGTAGAAAATAATAGGTAGTAAGTAATAGGTAGTATGTAATAGGTAGTAAGTAATAGGTAGTAAGTAATAGGTAGTAAGTAATAGGTAGTAAGTAATAGGTAGTAAGTAATAGGTAGTATTAATAGGTAGTATGTAATAGGTAGTACGTAATAGGTAGTAAGTAATAAGTATAAACAACTCCCCGGTTATGGCACGACTATCTACTTAACAATACAAGTGGATATGTTTGGCCAAACATCTGAAGAATCTCCCGAGGCCGCTAGAGTTCGCCTCGGGTAGAAGAGTAAACACTTCATAGACCGCTGAGGCTGCATCTTTGATGAGCTTCACTTGTTCTTTGCGCAAACTTCTGTCGTGCCTTGCATACACGAGGGAATAAATTGACGGCAAACTCATTCACTGTTTATTCAGTAAGTAAGATAAGTTTTGATAAGATTAACTTTATAGACTGAAACTATTATGAAATTTCTGTTTTGTCATAAATGTTTCCATTGTTTCTTCTCCACCTACATCAATTAATTACACGTTTAATATCTTGGAGTTCGCGTTATTATTAACTAAACCACGTTATCAGTTGCCTTGATATTCACGTAACGTTGTTAAAACTGCTATTTTAATCATTAAAAATTTAAAGAAGGTAGGAGAATGCCACACCACGTTACGCGTAACAGACTTTACTGCGGTTACATACAACATTTTAAGTATAAAGCTCATTTTATTAGGCTACATCCAAAATTTCACAAGACTGTAGGGCCTACTCCGTTTTGTTTTAAAATTTATTCATCCTGCGATTTTCCCGTTACCATCATGGTTAATTAAAGACCAATATAAAAATGACCAAACTTTTAGTCAAATCCAATTGACTAACATGCACCCTAATTGAACTAGATACTTCTTATATATAACAAAATGCCTACAAAATGTAAAGTCTGACAAGCTTGTTCTCAAGGCCAGGCATACAGAAATGGAAGGTTTCCATCCCCTCGAGTGATAGGCTTCGATAACGCTAAGCCAAAAGGTTTTTAGAACTATGTGAACTAATTAAAGTTTCACATTAGCAATACATTTCAGACAACACAAATTTTCATCCAACATGAACAATAAAAATATTTCACCCGTTTTGCAAACAGAGATTTTTAAAGTTTCAATGACGTTTTTTCATAAACGTTTTTCGGTAGACTATTGGATATAGTCAAGGCTCTTTAAGAGATCACGGGTTTAAATCCCGAGGAGGTCCAATCATGATATATGAACAATAGTCACAGTGACCCTAAAACAAAACATAGCCAAGAGGTGAAACTTAAAGAAGCATGAACAGAAAGGATTTTCACTACAATATCATAAAATCAAAAACACATGTGACTAATTTACCGAGGAAACAGATTTGTAAACCTAAAACCGAACTGTTTGTCCCCGCTATGACCACTCACTCTCGGGCTAGCTGACATTTACAGCTCCAACACAACAGCACACCACAGTTAGCCACTTACCGCTAACTAACTTAGCTCCCGTACCACACACCAGCAACCCAGTATTGTTTTACTGCACACCTAATTACCTGATTAAAACACGAAATACCACATGAATATTTGTATTGAGAAACATTTATTCATATAAATATACACACATAATATAACCAACATATATCTCTCCACCAAGATCGGACCCAGATATCTCAATGACCAGGTGAGAATGCTAACCACTTCATCATAGCTCTACTTCTTGTCCATCTTTTGTGACACATAATAAATATTTAAATAAGCGAACTGACATACGATCGGAAGGCCAAACACCTGTCAAACGACTTTTCATGTGTCACTGGCACCAGTATAATAAAATCCACGCTTTGTTTTGCATTAGCTGTGAAGTTGATGCTCACATGTCGCTGAAATGTCATTACGGTTTCAGAAACTTTTCACGGCCACCATTTCGACAGGTAATTAAAAGAACCTTACTTGCAACAACACTCAAGGTAAATAAGTTGACATTTCTAAAACCTTTTTAATTGAAGGGATAACAGGATTACTGACATTCTGTAATCGCTAAGTGTTACAAACACGACACGACGTTTCAAGGACTGGAATCCATCTTCTTCTTCAGGTGTCAAATACTAGCAGGACTGCCCAGTATGCTGAATTCGGGTGTGTTTATGTTCGATCCTTCTTGTTATTAACATTTATTGACTTTGGACGTCACTATGATTCGATTAAGTTTACTTTTTTGCATCCCTAAATGTTTGTTTAAGTAAAAGATACCTGACGAAAATTGTAGATTTGAGGCATGAAAACAACTTGTTGCTCACCAGGCCCTTAACGATAAAAAGTCGGTTACCAATTTAATTGTTATTATGGTTAAGATATTCATATACTTTTAGAAACATTTCACGGTCACATATATAAACCTTGAGATATGCCAAATATATATATATATATATATATATATATATATATATATATAATATTTAAATTTCTAAAACAGTGTTTAGTTTTGTTGTACTGTAATAAATTGTTCTTGATTGGAAATTGCTGCAATCTTGAAATCTCGAATCTAATTAATTGGATTACAAATTTATCCCGGCACAAATGTACAAAAATCATCACACGGCATGTGGTTAATAGTACCGTAAATAACGACTTCACAAATCCGAAAAATCTATATGTTGTAGCACCAGGAAAAATTTAATCCTTAACGTTGGAATAAAACACATTTTTGGGTCTCGGATTCTAGATTGATGACCAACTCCAAAATGTTACGACAATATGTCATGAACGTGATTCAAATAAACAGGTCTTTGTACCTAACAATAAACATACTCGTGCATACACCTCTCTTTCATACAATAGAACTTAACACAATAGACTATTCGACAACACTATTTACTACGAGTCACAAATATTGTATTACTGTTTTTGTACCCACAATACATTCTTATTTACACTGTACAAAATCCATTACTTCAATGGCGACATTACAATACCAAACTAGTGAGATGGTGTTGTAGGTGCCGAACAATTAATCCCACGCCAGACATCTAGATAATGAGATGAGATGACCAGTCTCATGTTTGTTATGGCACTTGAATGACAAATAGAGTCCGATGACCTGTCTCATGTTTGTTATGGCACTTGAATGACGAATAGAGTCCAGACGGTGTACAGATGAAAGGGAGTGTATAATGTCCTGCTGTCTAACTTTATAGACATCATCAGTCTTGTAAAGTAGAAGATGATATTTCACACAGATGACTCTCGCCTAGTACGGTACAAGTTTCAACTCTATCATCTTATCACTTTGGAGAAGTGCGCAAGGTACTGTGAGAAAAGCATTTTATGTCAACGGCGTCATTTCGATATAAAATAAATCAACCTACACTTATGTATCGGTTCAGACTACTCATTCCAATGTCACCTGTAAGGTTTTATTTAACTAAAAGCGTACAATTTACAGCGTACATTTTTACTTGGTATGTTTTTTTAAATAATTCAAGAATTAGTAATGAAAAATAAGAGATGTACTGAAATCATTGGTTTGAAATTAAAAAGCTTTGGCCAATTATTTTGTTTGCTTACAAACACCCTCTTTCTTTTTATTCGAACTCCCGATCTTATTAATTTAGAAGCCGAGATCAAAACCGATATGGATAGTATAAGAAGTGTTTGTTTGACTGGAGGAGTGAGTGAAAAATTGTAGCTTATTTTAATTTAATAATTGATCTTTGCTATACAATTCATTGTAATTGTCTGAGAGCAATAGCACATATTATTGTTATAATTATTGTTAACGAGATTTTCTTAAAATATATAGAGGAACTTTGTCTAAGAAAGAAAGAGATCGTTAGCCTCACAAGTTTTTAAAGATGTACCAATATGGTTAAGAATATGAGACGATATTTCAGTGATTACAGTTTTATTAGTGTGACACATTTGAAACAGATGGCCAGACGCATAAATAGTAGTGATATCTTCGTTAGACATCAAGCTAACGAGACAGAAAGTCGACACTGTGCCAAATAGTCGACAGTATACGGTCAGAAGAGGTTGATTTAACATTTATTTGCATGCTTGACAGCTGGTTAAGTGTGTCGAGCTAATAAAGTTGTGATCTGAGAAAAAGGAGTGATAATTTTTCCCATTTGACACCCTTCTATTTTGCCTCCCATCAAAACCAGCTGGCTGGCGATAAATATCTTTCTTAGGGGAAAACCTTTATCGACATTAAGTAAAATCAGTTGCTTGCTTAATTAATGTAATTGGCTTTTGGCTCTTGGACGATTGATCTGTATTTACAAACTACTGAGTAGAGCAACGTTTAAATCTCTATTAATTAATATTTACACAATACTTTCAGTATCGAGTCTACTAAAACATTTTATGTGGAAGTTATACCCAAACGAGTATTTTCGCAATAATCTGTGAATATGTTTCCATAGTTTCACTGTAATCCAGCTGATTCTAATTACTTCACTAACGTATTTCTCCTATAAAGTATAAATATCTATGGTACTCAATTTAACTACACATCTCGCAATATAAAACACATTCATTGCTTTCTGACTCATCCCTAATTGTTTTCGTACTTTCCTTGTATCTGAAAATGTAAAGTTCAGCAAATATATTGTTTGAACAAGTAATAAAATCAAAATACGATATATTTAGATGTTAAAAAAACACTACGTTAGTATCTGTAGACCACGTTAAAATAATTAAATACGTAATAATACTCTAGGTCACTTCATTAAAAACATTACTTCAATACAGTACTAACATTTTAATAGCTGTATTACACGTCTTTAAACTAAAACACAACGATATAATATGTATTAAGATGCATTACAATACAATACTTCAATACCCCTAACACAATACGTCGATAAATGTATTCCAAATCTTTGCACTACAATACTTCAAATCTGCAATACAATGTTTCAATAGCCTTATTACAAAATACGTCGATATATGTATTTCACACCATTGCACTACATTTCTTCAACAGCTGTACTAGATGTCTATTAAATACAATACATCGAGGATGTATCAGAAGTTAGTACAAGCCTCTGATGTTAAACAATGTTTATACCAGATAACAAAAACTTAAAAATAAGACAATTGGTAAAGTCAACAATTCCTAATCGTGATTATTATTTAATAGGAATCCTCTGGCTGAATTCAAATTCAATACTTGTTTTTGAGAATCTTGTATGACCTCCAAAAGCAACGGTAGTGTTACTAACAAATGTTAATTGAGTAGAAATGTTTGACATGTCTTACGTCAGATATACGGATCAGAGTTCCTAGACATTAAAAGCATCTAGGGCCCGAATGATCTCTGTGACTTTTTGTGCTTCAAGAGAAACCTAAGAGCTAGAGGAACATTAGATGGGCGATCCTAGAAGCTACCAAGTTCTATAGACCGTGTACACTGAGAGCCCACAGATTGGTTCCTGTTGGACTATTACATATATTACGAAAGTACCTAGTTAAAAACTTGTAGATAACAGGTAGACTAAATCACAGTAACAATCATTTTAGCAACGTTTTAACCCATTCTGCAGTGTGTAAATGTACGGTATATGCCTTTCAAATTAAAAAGTGGATGCTCTACATGTTACACAATTGGAATTATCACACAGAAAACAATAAAACTATAATTCTTATTAAATAATACTATTTACGTGCACATAAATAAGAAAAAATTAAAAACACTAGAAGGCAGATTTACAATGTATGTAATAAATTTAAATGATCGATAAATCTAAGAAAACTTTTACGAACAGTAAATAAAATTGCATTGTTTGTTCTCACTAGTTTACCAGGAAGCAGAACCGTCTTAAAGGTGTGAAATTATTGGGAAGGTTGTAGGCTGGTTAAATGTTAATCGGGGGAAAAAATTACTCAATCACTTTTAAATGATACATTAAGGGGAAAGGAAATCGTCCAATAATTGGCCCCACTGACCCTGAGGTGTTGTAAATCATTACTGCGTCATACATTAACCTACTTTTAAAAGCACTTCCAGTAACCTTTCCCATTACTTAACTATCAATAGCTTACTACCTGTTTCGATACCACTACTTAGCACCGACTTTACATCGTAAACACTGATCAATTAACTTCCATTATTACGTGTATATTTACCCATTTCTCCACCACTAGATCATACATTTTTAGTTTACACACTTCGTAAATTCAAACGCACAAGAAATTAAATTAAAATTAAAACATTTCTTGTGGACATCTGATACTATCTTATAGACAGCGAATTCTCTGCACGCTCAAATTAATAAATAAAACTATCAGTAACCCGTTTGAAAAGAACCGATCGTGCATCAGTCAGAACCTCACAGGCCGATCGTTAAATTGGGTGGCGTGAAAACAAACTAAAAAACTGTTGCTACTCAACTTTGTCCATTTCACGTAAGTTACATAAACAACAGAAATAGACAGAGAAGCCGATTTGAGCACTAGAGTACGTAATAAAAAAAATCATAGTTTAAGAAAGCCATCGCTGTAGTACCATCAATGGATAATAAATCAAACTTAAAACTCAATATATCTATTAGTACGGTAAGGTTAAGGATGTAAATTTGAAGAAATTTCGATTTTGTCAAATTTAACTCTAAATTTGGAACAGTGTTCTTAGAAACATACATATTATCACTTGGAGAATAATTATGATTATTATGACCAAATAAATAAGCCTACGTAAATTTACACTTAAGAGCCGAATGTACTGGTGCCATCACCTTGATTGTAGGGCCATAGAAACAATGATAAACCTTAAATGTACTTTTATGATCTGATTTGTGGTTATAGAACTATGGGGGATGCCTCATTTTAAAGATAAAATTAATATGCATCAAAACTATTTTTATGGGTTATAATCTTAAAATATTTTGTATTTAATCATTTATATATCCTAAAGGTAAAAGCTTAGAAAAGTATTTGTCTGTATTAATTATTTCTTAAAAATTAGATATTTCCCATAACTCTACGATCAAAATCAAGGGCGTAACGTGCATGATAGAGAGCACCTACATTTAATATTGTTCTTATGGAGGATACTTCAAGATCGTTTCACTACAGCCTCCCTATTTACGATTAATAATCTTTAACAGTGTTAAGATATACCTTGTGATATTTAATCATCTGCACTATCAATAACTGATATATAAAACGAAAAGAGATATATTGAAGCGAATTACGGTTACCCGCTGAGCATAAATCTGGAAAAGTAACGCAGGCACGACTGTAAACTGAACAAAGGCAATATAACGTGAACGGCTAAAGAATAAATCAACAATAACACTCTGCGGATAAACGTGCCCCGTGTCCACATGCAGATGCCACGTATAGTTGTTTGTACAATACGCTGTTCACGTATTACAGCTGTTGTTTACCAAGGCATGCCGGAGAGATCCTTTGATGGAATAACATATTTACAAAGTTTTCTTTCACTTTATAGGATGCAAACTAATTATCCAATTGAAAATTAACAAAAGAAAACATCAGTTAAATTTTAATACCATATTAATCATATCACATCATAATATCACAAGCCGAATCGACATTTTCGTTTGTTTTGTGTCATTGAAAATTTTACGTTCTAACAAATAATTAAATAAAAATTCTTTTATTTCTTACGCGTTTCTCAGTACCTAACTGTATTTCAAAATAACTTGCGTCAAACGGTATTTGCCTAATGACTATTTATCAACTAAATAACAATTACATAAATAACACCACACAAACAAAAAACAACGATTACAAAAACAGTTAAAATGCTGTGACTTAAACATTTTAAGGCAAGTCAAATATAAAAACAGAATTAAAAATTATGTAAGTGAAATGTATAAAAGTTCTAAAACCTACAAACTAATTTAAAAAAAATCCCTATTAATACACAATTCTCTTACTAATATCTTAGTCGCTACTGCGGTATATGTTTTTCATTTACTTTTTCAACATACTAACAACATGTCTGTGGCTTCTGGAAAGTCAATACCTACTGTATATTATAAAGGTCAACACGAACCGAGGCAACAATGTTGACCTCATTGCTGACCCGTCAGTTTGTACGTAACGGTTACTTTCAAACACGATATAGATTGAAACGGATTCTGTTATTTCGTAAGATTTTCATTTCTTTAACAATTTAAACCATCACATGAATTTGCACTTTACTTTAGTGAAATGCGTTTAAAGTTCAAAACTGAGAAGTAAATAGTTTTAAAAATTTTACAATTTTTATGATTGTGATTAAGTATTTTTAAGGTTTACGTATTTTTTAGTCTTTCCCACGCAATCATATATATAACAACCTGGAGACGTGTTTGGTTACATTATATGTTGATGAACCAACAGAGCTGACAACAGATGTCATTTAAGTGCCTTCTTTGTGCACTTAGGAACACTACACAGCAGTGGTGATTTTGGGTCAGATTAAGTAAAACCCCTCAATGACGTTATCTTCTATCTCTGTGTCAAAGCTGACTGATTGATTTATTTATTTATTAACCAAGTGATACGCTTATTCCTAGCTGGTTTATTCCACATTTAGTGAACATACTACAGATAAACACGTTAAGAAAATTGAAAAACTTCATGACGCTGACCTAGTAAGACTAAAATTAAGATATTATAACTTAGCGAAGAATTTTTCTGTAAAACATTTGACGCCATAAGGAATTTAATGAATGTTGATATGGTCCAAACTCCATAATACCATCTAGGAATTTCGTCCACTGAAATATTTGTGATAATATGAACTTTTTGTATGATCGTATCAATATTGAACTTCACTGGATACATTTAAATGCGAAGATAATGAATGAGTGACGATCTTATAAAAATGACTACTAAGAATACCCACCAAATCAGTAATAAGCAGTCCTTTATAATTTTCCCTTAGTAGTATAAAATAGTCCTCCAATTAGAAGTAGCATCGATGGGCATTTACAGACAAGAGAGTCGAATTAGGCCAGTGACAATACTGCCTCGCGCACTAGTGAGCCAGAAAGCGGTACCTACAGTGAGTGGTCAGTCAACAGCCGAGTTAGTAGATTCAATGTCAGCAGTTTCTAGTGAGTCAGCCCAGCACCGGACTCTTACTCCTCGGTGGAGTAATGCTTTCTACTTGTTACATCCTCCTTAATTAAGTCTTGGAAGGAAATTGTTATTAAAATAGCAACACTACTATTATGCTAAATAGTCTGATTTTCTTTGTAATTTCGTGTTTCGAAGGGTTTTGGTCCAAACTGAGAACAGAAAAATTACTCTTAACAAAAATCTTGAGATAAAACTTAACATTCGACAGTGAAAGGATTATTTACTTTGCTTACTCACTCAATGGTTTTCCCCAATAAAACAACATTACAGCAGAATTAAAAAAAAAAAAAAAAAAACGTAAAATGTTAAAAACTTATTATCGATGTTCCAAATTTAAAGCAGCGATGTCGAGTATAATGTGTTTAAATGTCATGGTAACAAACTGGATTACAAATTCTAAAATATCTTTATTTAACAATAATATAAGTTACCTGATCAATAGTTACATATAGCTGATGTAGTATAGCCGTCTTTCATTCGGTTACATCTCAGGCACAGGCCTTATGACCTATATGAGAATATTTTTGAACGTGTTTGATTATATACAATTGGATATTTATATAAAGTTAAACAATGCTTACATATTTTACGCAAACAATGAAATGTAACTTCTTTATTAAAATTGTTTTTGATTTGTTTAGATTTTTTTACATATTGTGGCCTACTAACTATGTGTGCCTAAAGCTTTTTCAAAAATTGTATACAACTTTGCTGGGAAAAGTGTAGTGCTCAGTATTTATTTATAACAATTTTAGCCATGGGGACGAGGTTCTACGCGTCGGAGAGCGTACTAATCAGTCCTAACTCAATGGTGTACGGCGACATTCAGAAGGTCTGGAGTGGGCGATCAGTTCATTTAGACCTTATAAATCACCTGCGAGTGACGAGACCAGAACGGTCCGCATACAGCGAGGGTTGGATCTTTTCTTTCCTCAGTTTGACGGGCTTACCCGCCCCTCCCGGCGGCCTTAGCAATTACAGGATCAGAAGAAATTGTATGAAACAACATTTAATTTCGCATTGATGCTTGTGCTTCCAGAAGCTGTTTCGCTAGCTGATCCCAGGGCGACGTATTATGACAATGTCTTTTAAAATTAAGTACTAATTCGGAAGTACCTAATTGTGGAAATGGGGATATCTTGCAATGGCTATAGGCCTAAATTATGAGTGCGTTGTATGCCATTCATAAAGGATTTGTATTTGACGTTTTTACAAAGTATAAAGCACCACTGTTGGGACAAAATGAGACCAGTTTCTGAATCCCCAGAAAGATTTTTCTGCACCAACCGACAGTTTCCTTGCTAATTTGTACTTATTTCTCGACCCGAATCTTTGTTTCAACCCCCAGTGGACTTTCAATGCCTGTAAACTTTGGGTTTGATACATAGAAGCTTTTTCTAAGCACGTACTTGTACCGAATATCGATTCGATAGAGATCTTCAATCCTCTCGTGAGAGATGTGCACATATGTTACTTAGTTTTTCTAAGCACGTACTTGTACCGAATATCGATTCGATAGAGATCTTCAATCCTCTCGTGAGAGATGTGCACATATGTTACTTAGTTTTTTTAAGCACGTACTTGTACCGAATATCGATTCGATAGAGATCTTCAATCCTCTCGTGAGAGATGTGCACATATGTTACTTAGTTTTTTTAAGCACGTACTTGTACCGAATATCGATTCGATAGAGATCTTCAATCCTCTCGTGAGAGATGTGCACATATGTTACTTAGTTTTTTTAAGCACGTACTTGTACCGAATATCGATTCGATAGAGATCTTCAATCCTCTCGTGAGAGATGTGCACATATGTTACTTAGTTTTTTTAAGCACGTACTTGTACCGAATATCGATTCGATAGAGATCTTCAATCCTCTCGTGAGAGATGTGCACATATGTTACTTAGTTTTTTTAAGCACGTACTTGTACCGAATATCGATTCGATAGAGATCTTCAATCCTCTCGTGAGAGATGTGCACATATGTTACTTAGTTTTTTTAAGCACGTACTTGTACCGAATATCGATTCGATAGAGATCTTCAATCCTCTCGTGAGAGATGTGCACATATGTTACTTAGTTTTTCTAAGCACGTACTTGTACCGAATATCGATTCGATAGAGATCTTCAATCCTCTCGTGAGAGATGTGCACATATGTTACTTAGTTTTTCATGTTGAAAGAGTTTTTCACACTTTTAAAAATAATATAAGTTAATCATTGTAGTTTTAAACAGTAAAAATAACATTGTACAGATTTTTTTAATGTATTTTGTTTTTGATATGCTTATTCTGCACCAGGTCCCTTCATTACAGTAGCATAGATACAAGCAGTATTGCAGTAACACAAGTAAAGAACAGCACAGGACAGACCACATAACATCGTCACACATTCGGCACAAGTCGATTAGCGTAAGCTGCTAAACGTCAGTAAACGTTCGCTAACAAGCACGTCAACGCGAGAAGTCGAGAAATAATCTCATCGTTTCCGGTGCGCAACTGATCCTGCCTGCTGGAATACAGTCGTTTAGTCCAACTGTCAGACTCTTCGCTAATTCCAATTCCAATATACAGGGTGATTGATAAGTCAATACTAATCTTGTATTTTAAAAATTGTTATAGGGAAAATATAACTGGCATAAAAAGAAAGCTTCATTCATAATGTTCCTTCCCTATAAATTAATTGCAATTCAACATGATGGCCACACATTTCACCAACCGCCGACGCACATCTGTCACTGAGGCTTTCAGCATGTGTGAAATGCATAAAATTGGGCATTTGACTTATCAACCACAATTTTCACTATACAAAATAAAATATTTTATCTAAAATATATTATGGGTATTGATTTATAAAACTCCCAGTAAATTACCTTACCATTTCAAATACATTGCCTATCAACTAACAGTAGTTTGAGAATGTCACAGAACACCTAAATACACACTGCCCACTAACAACAAACAAAGTATTGAACAAAACAGGTTTCATTCTTACTTAAACATTATACTGGGTTTAAAGTCTCGACGGGTTTGATAATTCCAGAACAAATGCACGTAAAGCCATAAAACTTGGTACATCAGTACATCATTATTGAATCTATGAGTCTACTTTTAGTAACTAAGTAACTACCATTTTTTTCATGCCAAGGGAGTGGCTCGCAAGGAGTCAGAAGTAAATCTTAAATGAGAGCATAAGTCGAGTAGTATATCAAATTAAAGGACTTTATTGGTATAATACAATGCTGCAAATCCGGCCTCAAAAGGTTCTCTCTTTAAAAAGTTACGAAGGTTTTTTCAAAGTTTGAAAAAAATTACAATGTAGGTCATATTGTAATGTAATGTAAATGAATATTGGAAATCAGAAATAGTTTTTTACGGTAGTTAGTGACTCTTTGGGGCACGGTCTACAAGCAGTACGGCAAAAGATTAATGTAAGGATAGCTTGTACATAATTATAAAGGTACTGTTTAGAAGGGATGAATGATAATGGAATAAGTTAAAAAAGAAACTTCTTATTTTTAGGTTTTACTTGATTTACATCTTACATTACACTTTAAAACTATGTACATGCAAAAGTGTGAAGAATGTTGTTTATTTTATACTTTGGAAAACATTCGCAAATTTGAGGATTCTACAAACTTCCAACACTACATATAGTATTTTGAAAACTCACATTGAATGAGTTGCGTTATAAAACATAACAGTAGGTTATCCATTTAGACAAAACAAAAGAAGTAAAGCGCGTAGAGCTGACAGTACTATACGGGCGAGTTTGCTACATGTGGACGTAATGTAGTTACCCCACACACAGTGCGGTGTTTCAAATGTGTTTGGCAGAATGTATTGTTTACACTGATTTGGTTAGTTGCCCTTATAAGTTGACTGTTATTTTACTGTCTTAATTCAGCATATTGAGTTATTATCAGTATTAAAAACAAGGTAAAATATGCTCGCTGTGACAAATACAACGAATTACTTAATTCTGTCACAGATTAAGAATAATTAGCCGTCTTGTTGCTTCAGCTTCCTTTCATTAAAGCGAGAACTTATTCAGTTACACTAATTATGTTGAAATACTTCTAAGACTTGACACGTTCAGAAACGTGCCATAATTTCTACAATTTATTTATTAAATTTAACGAAACACAAGGCCAATAGAGTGTTTCGAGTACAGGAATTATGTTGAAATACTTCTAAGACTTGACACGTTCAGAAACGTGCCATAATTTCTACAATTATTTATTAAATTTAACGAAACACAAGGCCAATAGAGTGTTTCGAGTACAGGAATTTGTAAAGCAACTGAATTAATTAAAACTCATTTAATTAACTTCTTGGCTTCATGAATCTTTTGCTAACCACTAACCGTTTACAAACATTACTACAGCTTCCCCGAGTCTGAACACATCGGCACGCGGGTACCTTGTCTTATAACGTGTACATGGAAACCTTCGCCAATGTGGCTTCATGTTACCCAACAGTTCCCTACTTACGTACCTCGTCACTGCAAAACTATACACAACTGTGACTAATAAAAATACATGTTTCTACTTACAACAGAGTTCAAATCGTCAAAGCTGCAATTACCTGAAATAAAATTTGAAATATTATATACCACAAGAAATGCATACAAAGATGGAATCAGATAAATACCATACAATTCTTAGTAATAATTTGTATTAATAAAATTAAAATTAGTATTAAATTATATTATCTCCCCAGGAGGGTTCACTTCTGGCTGGTTTAAAGCTTCTAGCTACACCCACATTGGGTACAGCAAAAACCGATGTGCCACTTAAATCTGTGCAACCTTATAGATGTCCAGGAGCGGCTCATCACTAACCGCCAATATTGTGATTCTGGGGTGCAAGAGTAATTCTATGAGTCTAGTCTACTGCGGGAGACGACTGTTGGAGGTGGTGAACTTCGTTCCCTAAGTATCAGAGGTTCTTGCTAGCCTAGACATAAGGGTGTGCCACCCCCTGCCTGCTTTGACTGGAGAGGCTGGTTCAGAGCTGGTTTCTCCTTCTTCCGAGGGGACATGACTTGAGATTAGTGGTCTAAGCTCTTGCTCATGAATCTCTACAGGAGGCGGCTCCTATTCCCAACCTTCCTATGCAAAATACCCTGTCATTCCGGAAGCAGTCCAAAGGTCCTTATAGGACTAGGTGCAATTTTCTAAGCTTCCTGTCCTAAGAGGAAAGAGAAGAAAAAAATATTAAAGTCGTGCGCAAATACAGTAAAAAGTAAAGGGTTGTTTAAAAAGAGCAGGTTTTAATACGGCTGGTAAATTCGTTTATCGGTTGGCAACAATATTTGACCTTGATGCTATTTGCGAAAACACTCCCGATTGTTGACACAGTTGGTATTTCTCTCGTTCTTGCACTCTGTGTCCAATCAGGAGAAGTTCACTTGTGCGTAACGAGGGTTAATCGTCAAAACGTTTTATCAGTGAGTGAAGTGAACGATGCGGTTACAACTTGTTACTTGTATCTTTGGAGTTATCTAAAGTCATTGGTGTATGCCAATAATACTGAAACATCAATGACTTAAAGGAGGAATTCGGATGGTGAAATGGAAGTGGAAACTTGTCTTGCAGTAAAGCAAAGTAATATCTTATTGTACCAGGCGAGTTTAGGGGCTGAGAAGTGCAGCACTGAATGTAATGCACAAAGTTGTTACATACCAGCTCAGTGGAGGAGAAACTTGATGCATGATTTTTTATACGTTAAGTCGGAAGGTTATATGAACATGTTGATGTATATACTTTTAGTTTTGTATTAAAAATAAATCTCTTAATTTGGTATCTCAAAACCGGCGCTCATTTTGAATCACCCTTTAAGTAGTTTTCTTAAAATGCCTTGCACTAATATCCCCCAAAAATGGATCACCACGAAGATGTGAGAAGTTTTTTTGACGCACGATTTACATATTTTTGGTTTGATTAAGACATTTTAATTAACTTACTATCAACATTATTGGTACTGTTGATTATTGAATTGAGAAAAAATGTAACTATTTAAATTGTAAAATATTTTAACACCATTTAATACATAATTTCTTTACTAATCGTAGTAATATTGTATTTCTTGTTTCAGATTTAAAGAAGAGGATGTTGCCTGATGTACATATTGTTTCTCCAATTAGGTGACAGAGTTAACTAGCGATATTTCCAATCACCACGAAATGACAAAAAATAGAGACAGTAGCATTAACAAAAGCCTTTTATTTGTTAATAAAAAATTTACTGTCATTGCATTCGATATTATCTCAGTATCGTAAAAACATACTTGTTTAAAAACGTATTTTTTTGAATATTTAGATTGTTTGAAAAACTTTTTTTAGTAAACACAATGTTTTACAATTAGCATTACATATCCTTTCACTGCTTACCTACATAGAATTATTAAATCAATATTTTCAGAATTAGCAAAATCGTTTGGACTTGATTTAGGGACAAACAGACATACAGAAATATTACAGAATTAAGATCAAAGTACAAGGTTTTAGTCATTCAATCATTAAAAGTAACAAAGCACTGTATCACAACTTCTTTAATATGACAACAATATGTTTATCTAAGTTTTATTTAGGAGTGTGAATAAAGTGTGGGAGTGTGAGTAAATATTTTAAATATAAACAAAATTCTCTCCCATGGTTACTGTTACTCTTTTTGTAATCCCTAATACTTAATTTCAAAATCTCAGTTCAATCACAAAGGATTTTATACAAAATTTGTTTTAGAGAAGCAAAGAAAATGCTGTTCAATGAACAGCAGCGAACCACCTAATAAATTTAAAGTCTTTCACAGGGTATTACAGTAGAATACATATAACCTCTTTTGGCACTAAAGGTTTTATTAATTAATTCTTTCATGCATTTTAAGTAACTATTAATCGAAGTGCGCACAGCGGCGGAAAAGCTTTTGCGAATATACTCTATACAACTGAGAGAATAAGTTTCATTCAACCACATGCTTTGTTAAACATTACAAAGCCATGCGAATTATTACAATTGTATTTTTTTTTACGTTATCTTTTAAATTGGTAGTTCACAACTTTGCTCATGTGCAAAGACGAGGTTTTATAATGTCATTTATTACAGTAAATCATTTCTGTATAACATAATAAATTGATTTTATCTTCCATAAGAAACATAACTAAAAAATAAAGAACAGAGGACAAAGTGTGCATTTTTATAACTTTCAGCGTCCAATGCCACGTTTATAACACAACATGGAGTGTGAAAAAAGTCATTAGGTGACTCAGCTAGACTCTTAACCTTTATGTTATTGTAAAGGCGTGCAATAGAGGTGAGTGACTTCATTGACTCCGGACGAGTAAGTTCAACTCGCAGAACCTAGATCGTGCTAGTATCGAACTAGTAACTCCAACTCGTTGCCGCTAGAATTCAGTAGTAGTCAGTGTCATGCCGAACAACACTGCGTGTCCTCTGTATTATATAGTCTACGGTATAGCGCCCATTGTAGAAATTCAGTTAATCTTAAAAAGCGGTGGGAATGATGGACGAGGAGTTATAATGTCCGGGACCTCACAACGTCTAAGTCGCCATTGAAGACAGTTTACAGCGCTTTCTAAAGCGAAATGTCAGATGAGCGGCTCTAAGAGCGAGTGACCCGGTACTTGCAGACAATGCAGGGATGACTCGGACCAAACTGCTATCGCAAACTACCAGAGACTACGCGAGAGACCATCAGAGAAAAAACGATCAGCTGTCTTTTGTCAGCACCATCAATAGCATCATAGCAAATTTGTTCTTTAGCTCGGATCGACGTGGTGTTTTGCTGAAATTGGTGTTAATTATAAAACCATCTGATCTATAAATAATATTTCATATGGGGACACTATAATCATATAATACTTCCTCCATTGAATGGAAATTTAAAAACTATATACACTTACGGTGTGGGCGTTATAACATATTGTAGACAATGTTACTGCGTAAAATTTTAATATTACCTTTTGACGCAACTACGTAATGCACGCATAAGAACAGAAACTACAGGGTATACAGGGTTTTACAAAATTTTTATTTTAAACTGAGCAATAATGTATTGGAAGTTACTATTATCAGTAATTATGCAATATTGCATGAGAAAAGTCAAAGCTTATACACAAGTATTTGCCAAGTATGTTTACAGATAATATCACATAAACTGTTTTCATGTTATTCACTTGCTAATTGGTCTCATGGACGGTTAATTATATGGAATTATAAGGCCCTTGTTAAGCCCTATATAAACTTGGAAATCCTATATAATTAATTAATTTATTACCAAAACAAGCTTAAATAATTTGGGAACAGATAATTACCTTAATCTAGTGTCTACCTCATAAAAGGCCTGTTTTGAATTCGATGTTTTCAAATACAATTATATCTCTTCTATTAAGTATTTAATTTATTATCGATGCTCTGCAACATGTTAAAATGCCGTCTTTGAACCGAGATTCGAGCCAGGGTTCCAAGGGCGATGGTCTGAAATGCTAACCATTTGCCTACCAGAAACAGAAGTTTATAACCATTATTTGCGCAGTAGTGGTAGGAGTGGCAGGTCGAAGAAGAATAAATCGCTATTAAACCACGGTGTTAATTAATTCCAGTGTTAAATTAATGTTGCGGACGGTTGATGTTTGTAGTTTCCAATATTACTGTTAAGCTCAGGTTAGTTTTGCTGTTCCAGAAAATTACAGGTCTACAAGCTTTACGTAATTTATTATTATTATTATTATTATTTATTTATAGAATATGAAATTAGGGATAGTACAATATAAATTAATTATACATGTTTTCTCTCCCTTCCTCTCCCCCAAAAATGCTTGATGGATACCATATGGCTAAAGCTGATTAAGGAACAGATTGACGGTGTGAACAACTTAGGAAAACCTACCTCCCCCTTCCACATCCAATCCATCACATTAGTCTGTTACGTTTGCTGGCCATTACTAATGGCTCGATACTACTTGACGTTTTCTGTTCAGTTGTGATCGATGATTTGACCTGTCTCGTCACTCATCCATGAACGTTAAATTTTCGCACGCCAGTGAAACCTACATTTCTGTGTGTGTCAAAAGGACACTAATGTGCTAAAAATATTATACTTCAATTGGAATTGAAGAACAAGATATTACAGACACCGGTTTAAAGGCCGCGTTGGGGAAAATATTCTTTTTTTTAAGTGACAAAGGTACGTTAAGGAAGTGTTATACCTTTAAAAATACTAATAAGTGATGAATTATTTGAAAGAATAAATTATTTACGACATTTGCCAAAGGTGTGAGGTTCAGCAGTAATACGACGTATTGAGAACTGACATCTGCTCTCTTCTTCATAATTGTCATAAAATGTTCAGTATGTGAAATAATAAAAAAAGTTAAAGCACGTCTATGAACACTCCATAAATATAAGTTATCAAAAAAGTTTGATTTTACGGCATAATCACAAACAAATAACTCCATACAACGCCAAATTAGGAAAAGAAAAATAAAGTAACGTATTCGAAATAAGACCGCACTCTGTTATAACACAGAATCAACAAAAGCTGATTGATGCTCACAGGTGATGGATGCAAGGTTATATATAGTAGTGCATGAACTTTTACGTGACTTTTATGTTTGGCTATATACCCGTATTGACTACGGCAATTTTGACAAACAAAAGCACTTTAGCATTTATAATATTATTAGGACATAGAGTGTTGCATACAGGAACCTTCTATTGTTCTGGGAATTACGAAGGTCCAATTTTAAAATGTAATTTATATTTACACATTTCACATTAAATCTAAAAGGCATTACGAAACAACTGTATAACGCCATCTATATTGTATTCGAAAGTATATATGAAATTGTTTGGAGGTTTTAAACTCAATTACACAAAACACAGTGGGCAGCTTTGGACGAAAATTGCTTTGTACACTACTTAGATATCACTATAGAACATACGGGAATTCTTATTCAAACATTCCACTCAAAAATACTCTTAAAAGTAATTTAAATAACATTTATTTACTGTAAGATGGCAATATTTTTGACAGCTGCGACCAGACACAGGACATAACTTGCCATGCAGTTTACCAGTGTTTTGTATTTGCTTTGATAAATATCAGCTGTCGTTTTGTGATACAACTATATTAGTGGCAAGTGTATGTGGTGTTATCTAATTTTAATATAAACGGCAGCAATGACAAATTCAGACTAATTAGTCTGTACCATTTGCGACATTTACTTAAAAACAAATTTATGAATGTGTACATGTAGAGTACACCAAATTGGTTTCCTTAGACATTGTGGGACGACGTATTTACAGTAGCTGAAGGAACAAAAACGGAGGAACTAACATGATTCAAAGAACCAATCGCTACGTGACTACAATTTGAGGAAACAAGCGCTCGCAGGGAGTTCGTGACTATACCAAAAGGAATCAGAAAGCAATATGCCAAGCACTGAATACAATTTTTTATGACAGAAAATCGTCGAGGAAACCTCGGACTGAACCAAGGAATGGAATGGTAGAGCGAACAGACATTGGGAAGCAATAGCGTTATTATACTGTACTGTACAACACATATTTATTCTGTCAAAAAACGAATACCGAGAGTACAAACAAAAGCAGCGTTACGGGGGGCATGTAAAGTAAAAATAACATTTCCCTTAGCAGACTAAACTATTTCAAAATACTGTTAGTAAATCGGATAAGTTTGAAATGTTCATGTTTTTGTACGCCGTGTATGTGTAAAAAAATAAAAAAAGTAATCATGGTTTCATGTTGTGAACTTAATTTTGAGAGACCATTATCTGCACGTGCGATTCAACTTAACCAAAATCATTTAGAAAATGACTTTAACCAAAAAGGATTTTTTTATTTACAACCTAATGTAAATGTTACACATTTAAGGAATGTTAAAATAGTATATCAGATAATTATTAAGTCTAGCCTACCAGACGGTTTGAATAAAAGATTCATCTTCATTCTTCCTTTAAAATTGTATTTCTTTGGCAACACTTAAAATTATTCTATATAACAGCTGATGGCAATTTGTTGTTTGTTGTATCCCTTCATGTGTTATTACCAACGAACTAACAAACGTGTGTTAAATTATTATTGTTTCCTCCTAACCACGAACACTGAAAAGACATGTCACTTGATATGAATGATACGATGCCTACTTTTGATTCAAAACAACATATGAATGTATCATATCACACCATAACTGCTTTCACTAAGAAAGCTACGGACTCCGGCTATGAGGTTTCTCCAAATTGGTCGAAAAAATAGTTCAAGTTTTATTAAAATTGATCGAGATATTCAATCAATTACGTGGATTATTGGAGAGAAATTGCGGGCGATGCCGCTGGTAACTAGTACTGCATAATTCATAAGCTTTATGAACACGAAGGATTAAGCATATCGCTTAGTTCGATCTCGGAACTTCAAGCAAACTTTTTCTTCGACATTGATTCAAACACATAATCCAACTTGAATATCTATAACTTGATCAGTTATGGTTAAGACACAGTGCAAGCTCGTTATCTCGTCTCAAAAAAGTCCATAATTAGGATAAGCAAAGTGACCACCTGCAGGGAATGGATCTTTTAGATGCTATCTTAATCAGCATCTCACTAACCGTTAGAGCAAACATTTAAAAACTTATATAATAATTACAGAACATTTAAAACAACGGAGAAAGAATAAAATGAAGAAATTATCGAATTGGATTGATATTATTAAAACCTGTAATGTTCGTATGTAATTCCATGTTAATGCTTGTTTAATATATAGGTCAAATTCGGTTATATGCCACAAAAGCCTGTTTAATATATAGGTCAAATTTGGTTATATGCTACAAAAGCCTGTTTAATATATAGGTCAAATTCGGTTATATGCCACAAATTCGTCAAATGGTTATATGCCACAAATAATATATACGTCAAATTCGGTTATATGCCACAAGAGCCTGTGTAAAATATATGTCAAATTCGGTTATATGCCACAAAGCCTGTTTTAATATATGGTCAAATTCGGTTATATGCCACAAATGCATGTTAATATACAAAATTCGGTTATATGCCACAAAAGCCTGTTTAATATATAGGTCAAATTCGGTTATATGCCACAAAAGCCTGTTTAATATATAGGTCAAATTCGGTTATATGCCACAAAAGCCTGTTTAAAATATAGGTCAAATACGGTTATATGCCACAAAAGCCTGTTTAATATATAGGTCAAATTTGGTTATATGCCACAAAAGCCTGTATAAATATAGGTCAAATTCGGTTATATGCTTATAATATAGGTCAAATTCGGTTATATGCTACGAAAGCCTGTTTAATATATAGGTCAAATTCGGTTATATGCCACAAAAGCCTGTTTAATATATAGGTCAAATTCGGTTATATGCCACATAAACCTGTATAATATAGGTCAAATTCGGTTATATGCTACGAAAGCCTGTTTAATATATAGGTCAAATTCGGTTATATGCCACAAATGCCTGTTTAATATATAGGTCAAATTCGGTTATATGGATGTTTAATATGCTATGCCACAAAAGCCTGTTTAATATATAGGTCAAATTCGGTTATATGCCACAAAAGCCTGTTTAATATACGTCAAATTCGGTTATATGCCACAAAAGCCTGTTTAATATATAGGTCAAATTCGGTTATATGCCACAAAAGCCTGTTTAATATAGGTCAAATTCGGTTATATGCCACAAGTACCTGTTTAATATATAGGTAAAATTCGGTTATATGCCACAAGAGTCCGTTTAATGTATAGGTCAAATTCTGGTTATATGCCACAAAAAAACTGTTTAATATATAGGTCAAATTCGGTTATATGCCACGAAAGCCTGTTTAATATATAGGTCAAATTCGGTTATATGCCACAAAAGCCTGTTTAATATATAGGTCAAATTCAGTTATATGCCACATAAGTCTGTATAATATAGGTCAAATTCGGTTATATGCCACGAAAGCCTGTTTAATATATTGGTCAAATTCGGTTATATGCCACAAAAGCCTGTTTAATATAATATAGGTCAAATTCGGTTATATGCCACATAGTCTGTATAATATAGGTCAAATTCGGTTATATGCTACGAAAGCCTGTTTAATATATAGGTCAAATTCGGTTATATGCCACAAATGCCTGTTTAATATATAGGTCAAATTCGGTTATATGCCACAAAAGCCTGTTTAATATAATATAGGTCAAATTCGGTTATATGCCACATACCCTGTTTAATATAGGTCAAATTCGGTTATATGCCACGAAAGCCTGTTTAATATATAGGTCAAATTCGGTTATATGCCACAAAAGCCTGTTTAATATATAGGTCAAATTCAGTTATATGCCACATAAGTCTGTATAATATAGGTCAGATTCGGTTATATGCTAAGAAAGCCTGTTTAATATATTGGTCAAATTCGGTTATATGCTACGAAAGCCTGTTTAATATATAGGTCAAATTCGGTTATATGCCACGAAAGCCTGTTTAATATATTGGTCAAATTCGGTTATATGCCACAAGAGCCTGTGTAAAATATAGGGCGAATTCGGTTGTAGACCACAAGTGCCTGTTTAATATATAGCTAAAATTCTGTTACATGCCACATAAGCATGTTTAATATAGGTCAAATTCGGTTATATGCCACAAAATCCTGTTTAATAATATATAGGTCGAATTTGGTAGTATGCCACAAAACTAACTTTTTTCTCTGCGGTTTTCGTTCTTAAAATAGTGTACTACGTTGTTCTACATTGTTAACGACTACTAAGAACACATTTTACGATGTTTAAAGATAATGGACGTTGCAACTGGTTAGTGGAGGCGATACCAGAATACCCGAGGAGCCAGGCTAACCCGGCGCTTGTGTATGAGCGCACACACGTGATCAGATTTGAATTTAGGTACTATTTCGAGGGATGTATTTTGATCAGAAGTGGGGATGCAGAAGCGTAAAACACATTAATTACGTTAGTGACTAATTCATTTACGTAATTTTGACTATGATATTTGTTTTACCAAATTAACCACGTATCATATATCCACCAAATCCAAAATTAACCAATGAGATGTTACGTGTTTCGGATATAGTACATCATCAGACTACAGTATATAATTGAATCTGCCGAAAGGCTTCGTTATTGTCGTCAAGATTACTCTACACAACGCACATGACATTACTAAAATTACCGAGTACACACAGATGCAGTGAAACTGTTAAAGCTTTAGATGCCTACATCTACAAGTCAATAGCAAACCGCGTCATAAACAGTTGGGCTGCCCTCAAAACTACCGTTCTCCACACAGATTTGGTCTTTCAAATATTTCCATTTTGTTATCGCACAGAAGATTAAGCTTAGTTGTTGTCCATCCATACTATAAACAAACGTGATTGACCCCCAGAAAGGCAGACCAAATATTTGTTCATGGATGGTCTTGGCTGGAGTACGAGAAATCTGTGATCGAGGACAGAGCCGTAATGTGGACCAGGGACAAATAGACTGGTTCCGGTTTCATAAAAGGTTCGGTAGAAACTACAGAAATGTTAGAAACTACTCAACCACAAACGTCAAGGAAGTTTCCATAGACATTCATATTAATCAACAGAATAGGTGTTCGCTTATAAACAGGTTTGCTCATCAACTTCAGACCTCCGACCTACGCACCTATATATTTAAAATTCCATCTTTCCGATTTTGATCCATCACACAAATAGGACTAAACAGTAGGATACATTTTTAAATAAAGACCACCTTCATTACAGATCTTGTTATACTTTTTAAATATCGATTTGAAACTGAGGATAACGGCACATAACGTAGCTATGATAGGAAGGGTCCACTCAATTGAATTTCGAGTTTAGCTCACATAACGTAGCTATGATAGAAAGGGTCCACTCAATTGAATTTCGAGTTTAGCTACAGTCCACCTTCCTTTTATTGGAGCAATCTGGTATCTGACGCTGTCTCAGAAATCCGCTACTCCTGAAATCTGGAGTCATGTTCGTCTGAAGAGATGCAAAGAAAGTCGACGTCAAAAAAGCTCAAAACGAAACAATTACATAGTTTTGACATCAGAGACACCTATAAATATGTGAAGTGGTTCTCTCACTGTCTCCTCAGGTACACACGATGCACTATGATGTGACAGACACGATCTCTCAGCACGATGGAGCAGAAACCGAGTTTTTCTACATATAACGTAGCTAGATTAGGAAGGGTTGATTCAATAGAATTTCGAGTTTAGCTCCAGTTCACCTTCCTTTTATTGCAGCGACTGGTATCTGTGAGACAGCGTCAAGGAACTGTGACTTAAGGAAAAACAAAAAAAATGAACACTAATATGCCTGAACAATCAATCCTTGCCCATACTTCAATCCGAAAAACAACATTTTCATAACGCACTTATAGTAGACGATTATTTTAAAATTTTTCATTAAATTAATAAGGATTCCCTTTTATACCGGAATTAGGGCGTTCCTTTGACCGTAATAGGCTTTTCAGACCTCCGCATGTATATATATTTCCTTCATCGGGAAAAGGCAAACTTAACTTACATCTTAGACCGAAAGTAAATTACAAGAGCAAGAAGCAGATGCTTTTTGTATCAAATGGATTACAGAGAGCTACATACGTATACAGGTTTTTTCGGGGCAATAGGGCATACAACTGAAATTTAAATTAAACCGTCGGAAGTGGACACATTTTGACTGAGATAGTTTTCTTAATCCTTCATATAAATATATATTTATATATATGTTATCGTCGGGACTATAAGACAAACTCAACTATGACACTGGAAATATCAGGCTGGAAGTAAACGTTTTTTGACCGAAACAGATTTCTGAGATGTATGTATTTTCTTGCTCGGGGCAGCAAGGCAAACTCAGCTGTAGCGTCGGGTATAATTTATTCGAACCATGCTTCTACAAGTGCAAAATATAATATAAGAGTCAGGTTAAACTCTGATCCACTTAACCATAAACACTGAAATAATTTATGCCTACTTGTGTTTGAAACTTTTCATAGAGCGCCATTATATTACATTATAAATGCGTTAACTAAGTAGTACGCAAATAAGGTACAATGCGTGCGAAGCGTGAAACAGCTAGTTGCTAAAAAACAATTTATTAAATCAATTTGATATTTTTAATACTATGTGTTTATGCCACTCTACAATCCAAAAGATATAATGCACTCGTAACAATTCGTGCATGTTTTATCAATATAATGTTATTTATACATGCAATCATGTAATATTACAGAAATTCTTAATTGTATCATTAAAAGTGACAGTTTATATGGTTTTGTTACGTGATAGGCGAGTCGTGACAAAATGTAATTTTAATTGAATAAACCGTACAGAATGGGCGTTCCCTTGATGTCAAAGCTTATCAATGCATGCCCAGCAATGCGGAGTCTGGCGTTGACTGATAATACATCACGGTTTATGCGATAATGCTATTCACAATCAATGATTATCGTTTGTCAAAACATAGAACGCTGTGTTTTATAGACCATTTAAATTACAATCAACAAGTTAATTTTTCCTTTACCCACCACCCCCATTCCTTCTCTTAACAGTTTCTCTCAACAAGGTTTTCTCTTTATGACAAGGTGTGCTTTATATCTTGTATAAAAACTCCGCCCTGTCTGACCTACACAATTTCAGAAAATCTGAACATTTAATTTTGCATACTCCTGTACCTTCATACTCGTCCTGTAGTTAGGTGTACGTTTTTTTAAGCATTTGCTTTTAGGCTATTTTGTTTACTTGTAACCTACATTTAATCCTTGACTTTTAATGATAGTATAAACGGAATCATTTGTTTTTCCCAAACGTCAATATAATGTAGGTTTTCTTTTACTCGTTGGGCTGAGCAGTATTATGTTTACGTTTTAGTTTGATGATATTGTTATTGGAAATATTTCGGCTGTAGTCGTTGTTAAAGGCTATTTATTTGATCACGATGATTTCGTCCTCTTTAATTACTGGAATTTTGAGTAACCTGTGAATCATGCTGTTAAAAGCTGCGTGTGGATGGTTTGATGTGGTTATGAATTACATGGTCCGTTGTAGTAAATGTTCTGTATATTTTTTCAATATAATTATATATATATATATATATAAAATATTTACAAATAGTTTATAAAAATATAAAACATAAGATGAAAATTTCAGATATTTAAAGAAAAGGAAAAAAAATAAACAAAAGAGAATAGTTGCATAGTTAATTTTAAAATAATTAAAAAAAGTATTAAATAGAGAATACTCATCAAAGTTACAACTTGCTTACTATAAATTTAAAATATTTTTAAAAAGTTTTATCTTTGTATACAGTACTTACTTATTTGTGTATTCATTTATTTGTTTTAGAGGTCATTAAATTGTACACCGAAGATGGATTAATGCCGAAACACGTGTCTACATAATGAATGTGTATAAAGAAAGGGTTTTAGTTTTTTAATTGTTTATTAGTTTTCTGTTATTTCGTGTGTTTAAAAACGTTGTCATGGGTTCATATTTGGTTTTGAATTGGGTTTGCGATCTTTGTATGGAGACTTCTGTATCTTATAAGTACATTAGTTTAAATGTTATATGGAATACAATATTTTAAAACCTTTATGGAATATATCTATTTCTTCAGTATCGAAGTCTTTGTTCCTTTTAATAATTACTCTAGTATATAATTCATGATGAGAATATATTCCTGTAAGATTTTTTGGTAGAACTGAACCGATTTTTTTGTTTGTGTTTTGTTTCTTTATTTATATTTTTTATAGAATCCATTTGGAAATTCTTTAAAGTAAATATTCTATAAATTCTATATATTTCAAACGTTTGAGATGTAACTTTAAAGGTACGTTTTATGGTATAATCCTTTTTATTTCTGATTCAAGCCTTGTTTTTTCTGCTTTGTACTTTTTAATACTATTGAGATGTTTTTTAATGTTGATTTAGATGTATCCAGGTACCATGTTTAGAAAGTCTTTAATGGTGTAGTGTAGTTTTTCAGCTTTGTTTTCTATACCTATAGGCTAAATTTGCAATACACTTCGTATTATTCATGTTTATTGCCCACTTGACTGTTTAAATAATTTGATAAAAAGGTAACCTTACAAATACATGTATTTTTTATTTCTATTCCCGAGAGCAGTATTCAGTGACGAAACAACATCAGTCAGGGTCGTCAATGATGTTCAAACAGAGGTCAATTTAGAACTCCCTCCATAAATGTGCAGTTAAAAACTCATAGGATTTATTGTAAAATCTGCTGATGACATGACGCATGGGGCAGCTTTAAATGAGGTCACCGATAACATTTTTTGTAAACAACTTTCACATGTCCCGCCCTACAGGCTTGTCAACAAGCACTACAATGACAGAACCCTTTACATCAATATACATTCTCTTTGTTATGAACATTCTTCAAGAGCAAGTAAGTGTATAAGTAAGCGTGATATTTATTAACTTTTTAAATCAATTAAATTTTATTTAGATAATCCAAAACAATTTTTAAGAAGGTTTAACAAACAGTATTTAATTTATTTAAAACAGTAATTAACAATAGGCAAAATTTTTCTGATAATTTTTTGTTACTTTCGATGGAAAAAATGACTTTTTTAACGACACACACTTTACATTTTATTTTAACGCCAGCCAAAACGTAGATATACGCATTTCATTAATACATCTGTACACGTCTGGGCAGCGTCTGAAAACGTTTAGCGATACCACCGCCATTTATAAAGAAAGGATCCCGTGTAATTATGAGCGCGGTTTTCCTAATGGCGATAATAAAAGAAAACGACGGCGTGCCAATGGGAAATGGTGAAAATATGGTGTACGTAAAACTTATTATGGAATGGAATTGATTCAGTTCGCTAGTTCCATGATAGTGAAATTGATTCAGTTCGTTAGTTCCACGACAATGGAATTGATTCAGTTCGCTAGTTCCACGACAGTAGAATTGATTCAGTTAGCTAGTTCCACGACAATGAAAGTGATTCAGTTCGCTAGTTCCACGACAATAGAATTGATTCAGTTAGCTAGTCCCACGACAATGGAATTGATTCAGTTCGCTAGTTCCACGACAATGGAATTGATTCAGTACGCTAGTTTTATGACAATGGAATTGATTCCGTTCACTAGTTCCACGACAATAGAATTGATTCAGTTAGCTAGTTCCACGACAATGGGAATTGATTCAGTTCGCTAGTTCCACGACAATGGAATTGATATCAGTTCGCTAGTTCCATGACAATGGAATTGATTCCGTTCACTAGTTCCATGACAATGGAATTGATTCAGTTCGCTAGTTCCATGATAGCGAAATTGATTCAGTTCGTTAGTTCCACGACAATGGAATTGATTCAGTTCGCTAGTTCCACGACAGTAGAATTGATTCAGTTAGGTAGTTCCACGACAATGGAATTGATTCAGTTCGTTAGTTCCACGACAATGGAATTGATATCAGTTCGCTAGTTCCAAGACAGTAGAATTGATTCAGTTAGCTAGTTCCACGACAATGGAATTGATTCAGTTCGTTAGTTCCACGACAATGGAATTGATTCAGTTCGCTAGTTCCACGACAGTAGAATTGATTCAGTTAGCTAGTTCCACGACAATGAAAGTGATTCAGTTCGCTATAGTTCCACGACAATAGAATTGATTCAGTTAGCTAGTTCCACGACAATGGAATTGATTCAGTTCGCTAGTTCCACTACAATGGAATTGGTTCAGTATGATACTAATAAAAACCACCTTCATTACAGATCTTGTTATACTTTTTAAATATCGATTTGAAACTGAGGATAACGGCACATAACGTAGCTATGATAGAAAGGGTCCACTCAATTGAATTTCGAGTTTAGCTACAGTCCACCTTCCTTTTATTGGAGCAATCTGGTATCTGACGCTGTCTCAGAAATCCGCTACTCCTGAAATCTGGAGTCATGTTCGTCTGAAGAGATGCAAAGAAAGTCGACGTCAAAAAAAGCTCAAAACGAAACAATTACATAGTTTTTGACATCAGAGACACCTATAAATATGTGAAGTGGTTCTCTCACTGTCTCCTCAGGTACACACGATGCACTATGATGTGACAGACACGATCTCTCAGCACGATGGAGCAGAAACCGAGTTTTTTCTACATATAACGTAGCTAGATTAGGAAGGGTTGATTCAATAGAATTTCGAGTTTAGCTCCAGTTCACCTTCCTTTTATTGCAGCGACTGGTATCTGTGAGACAGCGTCAAGGAACTGTGACTTAAGGAAAAACAAAAAAAATGAACACTAATATGCCTGAACAATCAATCCTTGCCCATACTTCAATCCGAAAAACAACATTTTCATAACGCACTTATAGTAGACGATTATTTTAAAATTTTTCATTAAATTAATAAGGATTCCCTTTTATACCGGAATTAGGGCGTTCCTTTGACCGTAATAGGCTTTTCAGACCTCCGCATGTATATATATTTCCTTCATCGGGAAAAGGCAAACTTAACTTACATCTTAGACCGAAAGTAAATTGCAAGAGCAAGAAGCAGATGCTTTTTGTATCAAATGGATTACAGAGAACTACATACGTATACAGGTTTTTTCGGGGTAATAGGGCATACAACTGAAATTTAAATTAAACCGTCGGAAGTGGACACATTTTGACTGAGATAGTTTTCTTAATCCTTCATATAAATATATATTTATATATATTTTATCGTCGGGACTATAAGACAAACTCAACTATGACACTGGAAATATCAGGCTGGAAGTAAACGTTTTTTGACCGAAACAGATTTCTGAGATGTACGTATTTTCTTGCTCGGGGCAGCAAGGCAAACTCAGCTGTAGCGTCGGGTATAATTTATTCGAACCATGCTTCTACAAGTGCAAAATATAATATAAGAGTCAGGTTAAACTCTGATCCACTTAACCATAAACACTGAAATAATTTATGCCTACTTGTGTTTGAAACTTTTCATAGAGCGCCATTATATTACATTATAAATGCGTTAACTAAGTAGTACGCAAATAAGGTACAATGCGTGCGAAGCGTGAAACAGCTAGTTGCTAAAAAACAATTTATTAAATCAATTTGATATTTTTAATACTATGTGTTTATGCCACTCTACAATCCAAAAGATATAATGCACTCGTAACAATTCGTGCATGTTTTATCAATATAATGTTATTTATACATGCAATCATGTAATATTACAGAAATTCTTAATTGTATCATTAAAAGTGACAGTTTATATGGTTTTGTTACGTGATAGGCGAGTCGTGACAAAATGTAATTTTAATTGAATAAACCGTACAGAATGGGCGTTCCCTTGATGTCAAAGCTTATCAATGCATGCCCAGCAATGCGGAGTCTGGCGTTGACTGATAATACATCAGGGTTTATGCGATAATGCTATTCACAATCAATGATTATCGTTTGTCAAAACATAGAACGCTGTGTTTTATAGACCATTTAAATTACAATCAACAAGTTAATTTTTCCTTTACCCACCACCCCCCATTCCTTCTCTTAACAGTTTCTCTCAACAAGGTTTTCTCTTTATGACAGGGTGTGCTTTATATCTTGTATAAAAACTCCGCCCTGTCTGACCTACACAATTTCAGAAAATCTAAACATTTTATTTTGCATACTCCTGTAGACCTTCATATTCGTCCTGTAGTTAGGTGTAAGTTTTTGAAGCATTTGCTTTTAGGCTATTTTGTTTACTTGTAACCTACATTTAATCCTTGACTTTTAATGATAGTATGAACGGAATCATTTGTTTTCCCAAACGTCAATACAATGTAGGTTTTCTTTGACTCGTTGGGCTGAGCAGTATTATGTTTACGTTTAGTTTGATGATAATGTTATTGGAAATATTTCGGCTGTAGTCGTTGTTAAAGGCTATTTATTTGATCACGATGATTTCGTCCTCTTTAATTACTGGAATTTTGAGTAACCTGTGAATCATGCTGTTAAAAGCTGCGTGTGGATGGTTTGATGTGGTATGAATTACATGGTCCGTTGTAGTAAATGTTCTGTATATTTTTCAATATAATTATATATATATATATATATAAAATATTTACAAATAGTTATAAAAATATTAAAAATAACATGAAAATTTCAGATATTTAAAGAAAAGGAAAAAAAATAAACAAAAGAGAATAGTTGCATAGTTATTTTAAAATAATTAAAAAAGGATTAAATAGAGAATACTCATCAAAGTTACAACTTGCTTACTATAAATTTAAAATATTTTAAAAAGTTTTATTTTTGTATACAGTACTTACTTATTTGTGTATTCATTTATTTGTTTTAGAGGTCATTAAATTGTACACTGAAGATGGATTAATGCCGAAACACGTGTCTACATAATGAATGTGTATAAAGAAAGGGTTTTAGTTTTTTAATTGTTTATTAGTTTTCTGTTGTTCTGTTATTTCGTGTGTTTAAAAACGTTGTCATGGGTTAATAATTTGGTTTTGAATTGGGTTTGCGATCTTTGTATGGAGACTTCTGTATCTTATAAGTACATTAGTTTAAATGTTATATGGAATACAATATTTTAAACCTGTATGGAATATATCTATTTCTTCAGTATCGAAGTCTTTGTTCCTTTTAATAATTACTCTAGTATATAATTCATGATGAGAATATATTCCTGTAAGATTTTTGGTAGAACTGAACCGATTTTTTTGTTTGTGTTTTGTTTCTTTATTTATATTTTTTATAGAATCCATTTGGAAATTCTTTAAAGTAAATATTCTATAAATTCCATATATTTCAAACGTTTGAGATGTAACTTTAAAGGTACGTTTTATGGTATAATCCTTTTATTTCTGATTCAAGCCATGTTTTTTCTGCTTTGTACTTTTTAATACTATTGAGATGTTTTTAATGTTGACTTAGATGTATCCAGGTACCAAGTTTAGAAAGTCTTTAATGGTGTAGTGTAGTTTCAGCTTTGTTTTCTATACCTATAGGCTAAATTTGCAATACACTTCGTATTATTCATGTTTATTGCCCACTTGACTGTTTAAATAATTTGATAAAAAGGTAACCTTACAAATACATGTATTTTTTATTTCTATTCCCGAGAGCAGTTTCGGTGACGAAACAACATCAGTCAGGGTCGTCAATGATGTTAAAACAGAGGTCAATTTAGAACTCCCTCCATAAATGTGCAGTTAAAAACTCATAGGATTTGTTGTAAAATCTGCTGATGACATATGACGCATGGGGCAGCTTTAAATGAGGTCACCGATAACATTTTTGTAAACAACTTTCACATGTCCCGCCCTACAGGCTTGTCAACAAGCACTACAATGACAGAACCCTTTACATCAATATACATTCTCTTGTTATGAACATTCTTCAAGAGCAAGTAAGAGTATAAGTAAGCGTGATATTTATTAACTTTTTAAATCAATAAAATTTTATTTAGATTAATCCAAGAATTTCTTTTAAAAGATTTAACAAAAAGTATTTAATTATTTAATCAGTAATTAACAATAGGCAAAATTTTTCTGATAATTTTTTGTTACTTTCGATGGAAAAATTGACTTTTTACGACACACACTTTACATTTTATTTAACGCCAGCCAAAACGTAGATATACGCATTTCATTAATACATCTGTACACGTCTGGGCAGCGTCTGAGAACGTTTAGCGATACCACCGCCATTTATAAAGAAAGGATCCCGTGTAATTATGAGCGCGGTTTTCCTAATGGCGATAATAAAAGAAAACGACGGCGGCGTGCAATGGGAATGGTGAAAATATGGTGTACGTAAAACTTATTATGGAATGGAATTGATTCAGTTCGCTAGTTCCATGATAGTGAAATTGATTCAGTTCGTTAGTTCCACGACAATGGAATTGATTCAGTTCGCTAGTTCCAGACAATAAAATTGATTCAGTTAGCTAGTTCCACGACAATGAAAGTGATTCAGTTCGCTAGTTCCACGACAATAGAATTGATTCAGTTAGCTAGTCCCACGACAATGGAATTGATTCAGTTCGCTAGTTCCACGACAATGGAATTGATTCAGTACGCTAGTTTTATGACAATGGAATTGATTCCGTTCACTAGTTCCACGACAATAGAATTGATTCAGTTAGCTAGTTCCACGACAATGGAATTGATTCAGTTCGCTAGTTCCACGACAATGGAATTGATTCAGTTCGCTAGTTCCATGACAATGGAATTGATTCCGTTCACTAGTTCCATGACAATGGAATTGATTCAGTTCGCTAGTTCCATGATAGCGAAATTGATTCAGTTCGTTAGTTCCACGACAATGGAATTGATTCAGTTCGCTAGTTCCACGACAGTAGAATTGATTCAGTTAGGTAGTTCCACGACAATGGAATTGATTCAGTTCGTTAGTTCCACGACAATGGAATTGATTCAGTTCGCTAGTTCCAAGACAGTAGAATTGATTCAGTTAGCTAGTTCCACGACAATGGAATTGATTCAGTTCGTTAGTTCCACGACAATGGAATTGATTCAGTTCGCTAGTTCCACGACAGTAGAATTGATTCAGTTAGCTAGTTCCACGACAATGAAAGTGATTCAGTTCGCTAGTTCCACGACAATAGAATTGATTCAGTTAGCTAGTTCCACGACAATGGAATTGATTCAGTTCGCTAGTTCCACGACAATGGAATTGATTCAGTTCGCTAGTTCCATGACAATGGAATTGATTCCGTTCACTAGTTCCATGACAATGAAATTGAACTAAATACTCGTAGCCAACAGTTACTCTTTAACATTCTACTATTACACGTTGGTTTTTGAGAGGTTATTACCCATTTGAATTCTGATTATACTGTCCAATATATACTATAATTTTTGGATAGTAAAAATACCCTAAATATCTAGTAAAAGCTGAGGATGAATCTTTAACCCAACTGTTCCCGTCGGTTCAAGGAAGACGGGGTTGCTCTTACTTGTCACACTGTTGGCAGTGTACAGCAGTTGACACGGGACATGTGACAAGTCTTGACAAGTTCCCTCCAACTGAGATCCTCACTTATCACCAGTGTTTCTCTGGTTGCTCATCAACAAACGATTTACTGCATGCTTATGATGCTTCACGTTATCTCTATTCTTGTCAGTTTAACAAATTTATACCTTAATATATGCACGCATTTTACAACACTACAGTAAATATCTGAATATATACTTGATAAAATACAATACAGAGATGGACTGGTGAATCAAAAACTGCTACCCGTCTCCACAAACGGGGAGTTTGCACAAGAAATAAATATGGGTGTTTTAAAAATCACTACTTTGTGACACCACATTTAAAAGTAAGGTTAATAAACAGAAGAATGGAAAAAACCGGTGTCTCTAAGCTGACTCCATACAGTATGCTCCAATATATCCTCTGTTACTTTTTTTCAAACAGCATCAACTTTGGGAACAGTAGTAAAATTTGGTTTTCTTTCTTTCGTTAGTTTCGTCTTACCAGGATCTAGATATGAAGAATTAATTAATGGATTATCTCACTACCATTTTTGAGTTGTCCTCTACAACCCAATTTGGAAGAAAATTAGGTAATTTTGAAATGGACCAAAAAAATCATCATCTGATTTTGTTACATATCCTCAAAGGAGATTTGAAAAAAAAATCATTCAAAAATTAAGGTGGTTATCAGATTATAAGTTGATAAACACAATTAGGAATGTAACAGACCTAGGAACAAAAGAGATCATTGTACGTAATAGTGGCGAAACAACAGACCTAAGACAGATGCAAGGCCACAGGGAGTTGCCGGGTTAAATAATAGCGGTCATAACTCCACTTGACTAAAGTTGCTTTTGTCCTGCTAAACACTAAAAGCTGAACTTAAATGTTACTTGCTCAAACTTCCAGTTATTAATGCGACTCAACAGCTATCCTAATCCTAAAGACTTAGTTTGGTTTGATAGAGCTAAACATTGATATTTACGTAGGTTTTACTATAATCATAAATATAATACAGCAATTATGAGACTGACTGAATGTTAGACGTCAGATAATTACACTTTAATGTTTTCCGAAGGCCATTAAATAATTAAATGTGCAAATTAATAAAATAAATCATGTACTTTTACACAGAGTAAATTGTTTAAATTTTGAATATAATTCCTATCATATTTAATGCACTTTTCCAAACTTCCCAACTGCGAAGTCTGTTTTGGTTTTAAGTCGATTCCCCACACGTTTCGACGTCCTAATTTTGGAACTTCTTCCCACGTATCACCCTCAATTATGAACCCTTCTTACAGAGTTCACAATCAAGGGTAACACCTTCTTCAGTGGTCCAACAGAATGAAAATTAAATGCTGCCAAATTAAGACTGAAAGGAGGTGGGTTGAGGTAGTGGTACTAGCTGCCAACCGATTTCTTAATGGTTTTTGCGTTACTCGAGCATCATGTGGACAAGCATTGAGATGCTGGAGAATCACACCTCTCCTGTCAGGTGAAAGACGAATTTCTTTCATTCCTGGGTTCACCTAGTTCATAACAACATTTGAGAAGTACTGGCTGTTGATTGTACATTGGTCTTTGAGGTCAACTCTAGTTTCAAGTGAGAGAGTTGACGCCTAGATTGTCCGACCGGAACGGCTTTCATTAATCTCCGTCTTGACAATTTTGAAATGCTCTGCCACTTGTAGAGATTATCACAGTTCTAACAACTTTCACCATAGACTCGTCATTCTAAAGTAGACACTTGCAGGGTTTTCACCTTCAGCAATAAAAAATTAATGACACAACTTCTTCAATTACAGGAATTCTTTAGTTGGACTTGCTCTCTCAAAACACATTACAGTGATACCAAATTAAAAGGTACTCTTACTTAATTGTATTAAATTAAAAAGTATACTGTAATTATTTCCGCTACGTTGCTGTTATCCATGAAACACACTTTTATGACAATTCACCACAATAACAAAACGTAATATTACTTTTAAACTGTAACAGTCATGCGTTTGGGAGTTTTTTTTAGAAAAGGAGTATGTACAAAAGAGAAAGGCAAAGTCCTTAAGTTGTGGAGTGCGCCAAGAGGGGTCTTGAAGAAGGATGTTAGAGTGATAGTATAAAAGATTCAATGACTGTGTACAAATAAAAGAGTTTTTAAATTATTGCTTTCTAAATCACATACCTTTTATACGCGAGGTAAAATTATTATTATTATTATTATTATTAAGTAACAGGAAAGTGACAATAATATTTATATATTAATTTTAATCATTATAAGTAATGATTAAAATTAATATAAAAAAGCAAAGGAATTATGATCACAATAACGTAATAAAGATGGGTTAGAATTGAAGGTAATTTATCTTAGTTAATGTTAGATAACAATAAAAATATTTCAATTTAAAAAATGGGAGGCTTTTATTGAAATCTTATGACTCTCTATACACCAATTTGATAATCATTAGAAAATATCATTTAAAAGGAAAAGACTAGTCTAAAACGTTACGCTTAATCTCGATATCTGACATTTAACAAGCTCAAAATTATGCAAATTCAATATAAAGAAAAAGGAGATAAGAAAATAAATTTAAGGACGAAGTAGAGATACTTAGACAGGAAATGTTGAGGACGATATTCCTGGAAACTGCAATCGTAAGCAGCAACGTGTCTGGCTATATTCTGATACAGCACTTCTTGCAACTTTCACACAAATTCTGTTACTTTACTTTGTGGTCAAGGTCATGTTATCGCAGTAATCAAACGGGTCACAATACTATTAGTGATGATTACTTTCTAATCTTCTTCTATTGTGCTGTAATGGTAACAGAGTGCATTCAAGAAACACTAGTAACATGACAGTAATATCAGTACAATAACTGTACTTATTATTGAACATTTAAATACAAAATATTTTAATGTTATAATAACCCACAATATATTTTTATCTGGTTATAATACAGTTTTTTAAAGCGGGGTTTTATGTGTATTTGGAACCATATAATAATATATTCTTATGCTATTTAAAAAATAGAGTGCAATGGAAATTGATATTTCAAATTTAGAGTTGTTTCCGTCCAAAATTTAGGGACAAAGGCATATCCCAAACAACACTATAGTACAACCACAACAGTACCTGACATGTCTTACTTAAAATCATATCGGTCCGTCCGTCTTTGTGTCAATCCGTATTCGAATTGAAAGGTTCTAGAAACTGTTTTCACAGGGTTTTTAAAGCGGGGTTTTATGTGTATTTGAAACTTTGTAATAATATATTCTTATGCTATTTAAAAAATATAGTGCAATGGAAATTGATATTTCAAAATTTAGAGTTGTTTCCGTCCAAAATTTAGGGACAAAGGCATATCCCAAACAACACTATAGTACAACCACAACAGTACCTGACATGTTTTACTTAAAATCATATCGGTCCGTCCTGTCTTTGTGTCAATCCGTATTCGAATTGAAAGGTTATAGAAACTGTTTTCACAGGGTTTTTAAAGCGGGGGTTTATGTGTATTTGGAACCGTATAATAATATATTCTTATAATAATTTAAGCTATTTAAAAAATATAGTGCAATGGAAATTGATATTTACAAATTTAGATTGTTTCCGTCCAAAAATTTAGGGACAAAGGCATATCCCAAACAAGACTATAGTACAACCACAACAGTACCTGACATGTCTTACTTAAAATCATATCGGTCCGTCTGTCTTTGTGTCAATCCGTATTCAAATTGAAAGGTTATAGAAACTGTTTTCACAGGGTTTTTAAAGCGGGGGTTTTATGTGTATTTGGAACCGTATAATAATATATTCTTATAATAATTTAAGCTCTTGAAAAAAATATAGTGCAATGGAAATTGATATTTAAAATTTAGAGTTGTTTCCGGCCAAAATTTAGGGTCAAAGGCAAAGGCATATTCCCAAAAAACATTCTAGTACAACAACAACAGTACCTGACATGTCTTACTTAAAATCGTATCAGCCCGTCCGTCTTTGTGTCAACCCGTATTCGGATAGAAAGGTTCTAGAAACTGTTTACATAGGTTCCTCTTCGTTGTAAAAGAACACTGAACTGATTTTCGATGAAAATTAAAGGTGAAAAAGTACCGTTTTTTACATTTATATTTACGGGTAACCATGATGGTAATGAGAACATTGCATAACCAACAAATTTGAAAAAAAAAAATTATTGCAGTCATAAAATGATAGTACAACGGAAATTGCTATTACAAATTTTGAATCGTTTCCGGCCAAAATTTTAGGGTCAAAGGCAAAGGCATATTCCAAACAACATTCTAGTACAACAACAACAACAGTACCCAACGTGTCTTACTTAAAATTGTACCGGTCCGTCCGTCTTTGTGTAGACCCATAATCAGATAGAACAATTCAAGGCACTTTTTACATAGGTTCTTCTTGGTTCAGGAAGAACACTGAATTGATTTTCGATACAAATTAAAGGAAAAAGAACTATTTTTACACTTGTATTACGGGTAACCATGATGGAAACAAGAACATCGCATAATCAACAAATTTTAAAACAAACTTATTTTAGTCAACGACATTTTATCATGTGACGTAGAAAAGATGTGATGGAGTTACTGTACTTTGTTGAATTGGTTGGTAAGAGTTTAGTTACGTTCGGTCCTCCGATCCTCAGTTGTGTCGGCGTATGTCTTACTGTGGATCCAACCATAATAGATCCAGAGCAGGTTATTAATTTTGACAGTTACCGTGTGTTATGTTTATAATAGAATTCCTCTCGAATTACCTCTTGTCAATGGCACATGTACCCGTATGTCTTATTGTAGACTATAATGGCTAGAAGAAGGCTAGAGCCAGATCGGTATCAAGAACAAGGTCAGCGGTAGTAGAAGCGGTAGCAGCGGCAACACTAGTTAGTGGTCTCTGGATTAAATTACCCACTTCGACCTGCTCGTACACCTCCATACACGTGACATCGTCACACGCGTTCACGGTCAAGATCCGAACTCGGTATCAAGAACAAGGTCAGCGGTAGTAGAAGCGGTAGCAGCGGCAACACTAGTTAGTGGTCTCTGGATTAAATTACCCACTTCGATCTCCTCGGACACCTCCATACACGTGACATCGTCACACGCGTTCACGGTCAAGATCCGAACTCGGTATCAAGAACAAGATCAGCGGTAGTAGAAGCGGTAGCAGCGGCAACACTAGTTAGTGGTCTCTGGATTAAATTACCCACTTCGACCTGCTCGTACACCTCCACACACGTGACATCGTCACACGCGTTCACGGTCAAGATCCGAACTCGGTATCAAGAACAAGGTCAGCGGTAGCAGCGGCAATACTAGTTAGTGGTCTCTGGATTAAATTACCCACTTCGATCTGCTCGGACACCTCCATACACGTGACATCGTCACACGCGTTCACGGTCAAGATCCGAACTCGGTATCAAGAACAAGGTCAGCGATAGTAGAAGCGGTAGCAGCGGCAACACTAGTTAGTGGTCTCTGGATTAAATTACCCACTTCGACCTGCTCGTACACCTCCACACGTGACATCGTCACACGCGTTCACGGTCAAGATCCGAACTCGGTATCAAGAACAAGGTCAGCGTAGTAGAAGCGGTAGCAGCGGCAACACTAGTTAGTGGTCTCTGGATTAAATTACCCACTTCGACCTGCTCGTACACCTCCATACACGTGACATCGTCACACGCGTTCACGGTCAAGATCTGAACTCGGTATCAAGAACAAGATCAACGGTAGTAGAAGCGGCAGCAGCGGCAACACTAGTTAGTGGTCTCTGGATTAAATTACCCACTTCGACCTGCTCGTACACCTCCATACACGTGACATCGTCACACGCGTTCACTGTCAAGATCCGAACTCGGTATCAAGAACAAGGTCAGCGGTAGTAGTAGAAGCGGTAGCAGCGGCAACACTAGTTAGTGGTCTCTGGATTAAATTACCCTCTTCGACCTGCTCGTACACTTCCATACACGTGACATCGTCACACGCGTTCACGGTCAAGATCCGAACTCGGTATCAAGAACAAGGTCATCGGTAGTAGAAGCGGTAGCAGCGGCAACACTAGTTAGTGGTCTCTGGATTAAGTTACCCACTTCGACCTGCTCGTACACCTCCATACACGTGACATCGTCACACGCGTTCACGGTCAAGATCCGAACTCGGTATCAAGAACAAGATCAACGGTAGTAGAAGCGGTAGCAGCGGCAACACTAGTTAGTGGTCTCTGGATTAAATTACCCACTTCGACCTGCTCGTACACCTCCATACACGTGACATCGTCACACGCGTTCACGGTCAAGATCCGAACTCGGTATCAAGAACAAGGTCAGCGGTAGTAGTAGAAGCGGTAGCAGCGGCAACACTAGTTAGTGGTCTCTGGATTAAATTACCCACTTCGACCTGCTCGTACACTTCCATACACGTGACATCGTCACACGCGTTCACGGTCAAGATCCGAACTCGGTATCAAGAACAAGGTCAGCGGTAGTAGAAGCGGTAGCAGCGGCAACACTAGTTAGTGGTCTCTGGATTAAATTACCCACTTCGACCTGCTCGTACACCTCCATACACGTGACATCGTCACACGCGTTCACGGTAAAGATCCGAACTTACAGTTTGTGTTTGATATATCTATTAACATTACGGCACAGTGACCTATTCAAGGAGATCCGCCACATATGTTGCAAACTTTGCCAGTAATAATAAAAATAATAAAGGTGTTTTATTTAACACAAAATAACAATTATATTGCAATAATGAAAAACACAGTATCAACAATGACCCAACGATCGTGTGTTGTGTTTGGCTGACTTAGACAATTTTAAGGAAGAGAGTAACTATAAAATTAAATAACTTAAATATGATCTAAGTGTACCTTACATTAACCACGCTTAAATTATTAAAACTCAACCATCACTGTTCTTTGATAAACAAAATATAGAACCACTTTCATTCATAAAATATAAAATAACAAACGCAAGACACAATTCAAATTCAAAATAATTTTTTTACAACTCTTTAGTACAAAGCAAATCAGATAATATATTTGGAATAATTTTTAAAATCGATCAAAAATCGTACAAAACAAAACCAAGTAATTTATTATCAACTACACCCTATTATTGAACAACACTTTTTTGTTATCAATTAAACAAAAACGAACATTAGACTTAGCACGATTTATGGTCCCATTCAAAACATACATATGAACAGACAATCACCGAGACTACACTTTAAATTGTGTAATAATTTTATTTGTTATGCTTTTAAGAATAAAAAAATGTTTTAAACTACGTTTTGTTAAATGTGTTATTCCTTTATCAATTCTCATCTACACTTCCAAGCAGCTGACATAAAATTAAATAAAGCAAACCAATCCTTTCCACTTATTTCTTTTATATTTTTTATAAGTAATTCTAATGTTTTCCCAAAAAAACGGTTTTCTAATATTTCTAAATGTAGGACATTTAGTTATAAAATGATAAGTTGTTTCGGGTTCCCCTAAATTACAAAGGGAACAATTGTGATTTCTGTCTCCCAGCCAGGGCTTATAATTAAGGTCGACTAATTCTGCTCTCGCTGTAACGGCCTAGGAGATGTGCAAGTGTCACTTCCATACACGTGACATCGTCACGTGCGTTCACGGTCTGATCGGAAAACGCAGTTTTTGTTTGAAGTATCTATTTACAATATGGCACAGAGGCCTTTACAAGAAGATCCGCCACAACTGTTGCGAACTTCGCCAGTGTATGTATGATGTATTATTCAAAAGAAGACACAACGGTGTATTCACGTGGACCGGTTACAACTGCTGCAAACTTTGCAAGTTTATGTTTGATGTATTTATTTCTATGACGACATACCGCTGTATTCATGTTGGTTCTCCCCAAATATAGCCAACTTTGCCAATTCATGTTTGATATGTTTATTTAAAAGGCACAGCGGCGGTGTATTAACATGATCTCCAACTATTGCCAACTTGTAAATTTATCTACGGATATCATAAAAATCTGTATAAATAAAATTAGACATTGTGTGTTTTAAATAAGTCGATGAATTTTTTAAAGAGCCAGGGCCCGATTCTGAGATAAACCCAGAGAGTTCGACCACTCTTAGAAAAGTAAGGTACATAAACACGCTAGTTAGTTCATTGTGAACTGTAGTAGAAATTGTTTCATGCACGTTACTGAGTAGATGACGAGAAAATCAAATAATGGTTGAATTAACCTTTTCTGTTCAACCACATCCATTTCACTATTTCTCAAAATTTGAGTGCACATTTCGGACAAGTTGTCTTTTTAATGTATAATTCTAGAAATACGCTAGTAATCCACCTGTACTCCCAAGAAAAATATGAAAAGAAGGATTTGGGCTATTCATACTCAAATCGCCTCTTCGGTTATATATATTCTAGACTTTGGATGTCCGTACAAAGTACGTACGTAGTTAGTTTCTAATTATCAACTGCACGATACCAATTTAACCTTCTTGCTTTTAGGGTTGCAGTAGCACATCTCTACTGTACATACAACAGGGAAGGTAGTTTCTAATTCAACAGGCTACTAGATGGCTTTCATTTTCTAACGTATCTGAATTATTTTATAGTCCTTTAATTCTGAAGTATGTATCGCTGTCTTGATATGTTGGATCAGAGTTTATACCCAAATTGAAAGATAATTTAGGTATTATTTGAAATAGAACAATACATTTTCATTATATTCATAACTTTTTAACACAAAAACACCACATGTCGTTAAAGGTTATTGCGCGTCTCTGTTCAGATTTTACAAGGTACTAAATACTCGGATTACGTACATCCTATACTAAGAAACATAAATATCAATTTATGACTTTTTCAGAAAACTATAATCTAATACGCTCATATAATGATTATTTTATGTTACCTAGGAAAACTATAATAAATATTACTTTAATTCCGGGAAAGTACCAAATAGCTCATAATAATAATTTTTACATACCTAGTAAATAAACCATAATATATCATTCGACAACCACAATCACACAACCACAATCGTTAACTAGGTGATCAATCAAGTTTTAGATAACGAACAATGAAGTAATATTAATAAATATAAATCAATTTCAATGCCTCCAATGCATTTCGCAAAACTCCTTTTTAGCGTGATATCTAAAAAATAATTAACGTAAAAGGGCATGTGTTTTCGATATTTAAAGTATTCAAGTGGTCGTCCGTTAGTTGTTGTAATGCACTGCAGCTAAAACAAATATTTTAAACCAAAAAGTAAACAGTAATTTGTATTAATACTTCAGAAATGATGAAATATTCGCAAAGAAGTAATTTTATTACTTCACTTGATTAAACCAAATCTCTATAAAACAGTCTTTCTGAGCTACATTTATCAGAATAAATGTATAAACCATTAAATCTCGACTACTTTTTTATCAGAAACATTTTTTATAGATAATTAAAAATCATTATTAGTAAACTTTTCCAAACATTAAAAATATCAAATCTAAGAAGAAAATAATTTGGAAACACCATCCATAATCAAAGTAAAGGGTCTTTTTCGTTTAAGGGCCAGCACAAAAGACCCTAGCTTGCCTATTCAAAACTCAGATCACGCGATGCTTGCCCGCTGCGCAGCGCTTTGCGCTGCTTGCTCTTTTAGAAAAAAAATTAACTCGAGCTTGCAAAGTCCAAGCCCAGATCAACTCACCACGCTTGGACAAGAAAAACTAGACAGATCTAACGCGGGTTTCATTACAGCAAAATATCAGCGGAGCGTGTTTATCACTGATAAGATAAGACGAGTTTATACTAGAAGTAGTACCTGGACTACTGCCCTACGAACTAATAACAAAAAAAAAAAAAAAAAAAAAAAAAAAAAAAAAAAAAAAAAAAAAAAAAAACGATTAAATGCACTGTCAGTCAGGTATAGTATGTTTGTAAGGTGCTGGCCCTTAAACGAAAAAGACCCAAAGTAAATTCAAACCAATTCCAGAACTACCTTTTTTGTAATTAGCTATGAAAATCACATTGTTAGAAATAATTACCTAAATGAATATGGATTATATAATACTTTAGGCTATAAAAATTAATTACTTTATATAGTTTCTGTACACTCGTACCTAGAATTTGTACACATTAAAGTACAGTTCCGCCCCTAAAATTTTATTATAATTTAACAACTGAAAAAATCGTAAAAGGATAGAAAGGAGAAACTAAAAACAGCTGAACTTTCGTTTTTGATCCCTGTAGTTTGCAACTTTCTCAAGTACATTCATGGAGCACCCGCAGCTCATCTAATTTAATAACACAGCGATAAGGTTCTCCAACCTAATTTACATAATTGGTCATAATTGCCCAATAAAACGCCGATATTATATCAAAAAATTGCTAGGAACACTCCAAGCTCTTGGATATCAGATTCAATACCAAATAATTTGTAAATTTTTTACTATCCTTTATTGGAGGCCAGAGGGAGTCACAAGAGACGTGCTTATTATTACATTTTTTACGATAGGGAAACTGATAATCCAGCTTACTCCAAATTACTTCGAGAGAGTGACTACTTAAGCTAACATAGGGCTTCTACAGTATTAGGCCTTAGTTTGGGCAATATCGCGGCTGTATAACCTTTCTTCTAATTTCTTGGTTTTCATCACTCCCTCTACATTGCCAATGACAGTATTTCAAGTTTCTCTGTCAGAGACCATTCTCTAACAATGGTGTTCGGTGAGAGATGGCCTATGGCAATCTCGAGTCGTCTTCTTTCGTTTGCCCAGCGTCTGCAGAAGAAGAGCATGTGGTTGTCGTCGTCGTGCTCCGCATCCCTATACAGATACTCCGAGCTCTCAAAATTACTCATCATGAACAGGTACGCTCAAAAGTTACCATGGCCGATGTGGAATTGGACCAGGTAGAATTTTACCTCCCGGTGTTATCTCTCAACCCCTTCTCTGAGGTATTTCATCAGCCTGACCATCCAAAGTCCTCTGATCTATAGCAGCCATCGACCCTGCAAGTACGGCATGCTGTTTGTTCTCGAGCTTCGGTGCGCGTTACCACACTGCCCCTCGTATACCAACTCCCTTTCGAAAGCGAGCAAGTCAATTGGAATTTCCCCACCACCGCGAGGACAGGGTTAGGAGACAGTTCGGTAAGCACTCACGATCCGGTGTGCCCCCTTACTCTGCACTGACGCCATCTCTTGTCTGTAGCACCCTTGACGTGGAGCGTCCGCCCGAATGTCGCAATCGCACAGAAGCACGGAGTGCGTGACCAACATGGGCAGCCACCGCTTACTCACACCAGGTCCGCCGATATTTTTAATTAGTCGGCTCAAAAACGTGGTAACTCTGCCACCTTGTTGTCTGCGCCACAGATCTGGTACCAGGACGGAATTGATGGCATCTGAGCTCTGCAGGAGTGGCAAGCGCTCCTACCGGTGTCTTCTTAGTGTTTAGGGCGAACATGAACAAACTCGGCATCCGTCGTGGCCTTGGTTTTGTCCACAATCGCACTCTTTTCTTCCTTGACCTCAGACGTTGAGCAAGCATTTCTTCCTCTTCCAGGATCCATTCACAACAGGAAGGAGGTTCTGATTCTCCACCACATTTCCTGTCTCAACGCCTTCTGTCTGATGGACCGACATATCTAAATCCAACTGTCCCATTCAGCGATGTAGTCCACTCCTGTCTTGAGAACCGACAGCACTCCTGAAATCTTTTTGAGGTCAGATGGAGGTGTTCCTCTCGTCCTAATTGCTGTCGTCGATCTGTAGCCTGAGATCCGCTCCAAATCGGCGAGGTCTTTCTTAGAGTAGTCCTCAAATCAGAGGGCGCTGGTAATTCGGAATTCTCAAAGGTGGCTGCACCCAGGAACGGTTGTACCTTCGGACACAAAACGTTCTATCCCAGTTCCCTGAGGCCTGGTCTTAGTTTTCCTCACCGCGGAATACACAATCGAACAGCGGCTCTCCCGAGTCAACGGTGAGTTCGATATCTGCGTCCATGTAACACTACCTGATCAAGGACCGAAGTGGCTGGCTCTTTGACATCCACCGAAGCGACCCATCGGCAGAACGGAATCACACATCCCACCGCCGCCAGGACAGATCCGAGCTTTCTTCCTGGGCGTTGGGCATTCCAAAGACCATCCACGACAGTGCCGATCAATCTACAGACAACCCTTTTTAAGAAGAGGAAGGGAAAAAAGGTAAGAGGGGGAAGTAAAGAGTTAAAGAAAGATTGATATATATATATAAGAGATGTGTGGAAAAAGAAGTAAGAACACTGAAATTTCCAGTGCCGGAAATACAAGAGGTTAGCCAAGGGTGGCCAGTAAAGTGCTGGTGTGGAATCTCATTTAGAAAGGAAACAAAATAACATCCCATGTCACAAGTAAGTAGAAGTAATGACTCATAAAAATATGACCTCTGGAAGAGTTTGTTATTATAATAGTTATACCGATTATTAACGAAGCTGTGAAAAATATTAAATATTGTACTGTCTAACTAATCTGAAATAACTAAATGCTATGTAATTTTCCATTCTCTAACACTTTATCTACTAAGAGGAGCCTACATATTGGTACATTGGAATGGGCAGGTATTGTAAACATTATTAAGTAATAAACGTGTAGCTGCACACCAAACACACCAAAACAAAGTATTATGTACATTCGTCATTGACGTTTTCAAGACATTGAAGCATTGCTGTAGTTTACAAGGAGTGGATTTATATTCAGGAGTTTAATACTTTCACGCACGTTTTGCTTTGCAGATATTTCAGTAAGAGGCCTAACTGGACTATCAAAAGTGGCCATAAACAAGTCTATAAACTACGAGAGCTGTCACTCCGAGCACCGGTCCTGTGCTTATCTCCAAATCCAAGGCCAATGTTCTCTTCTCCCCGCCAAATAACAGACAGTGCAGTCCATAGCCTTGCCGCCCGCGCCCCGTCTCCCGTCCCTTTCCCTAATCGCCCAAGGTCGGAGTGGCGGAATCACTTTGTGTTTCAAACTCGCCTTCTACTTTTGCTCCGAATTAGCGCTCACTTTAATTTCACCACCGCCCCTCTCCACCCTCTCCATCACCTCGGCCCCTTCACTTGCCATCAGTACACTGAAGTGGGAGGGTAGCGCGGAATTTACAGCATATGATTGCCATGCGCTGTATGAAAACGCAGTAGCAACACTGAGTCATTTACAAACACATTTTGTAAAAATTTAATTTGCTTGACTTTTTCTAATTCTTTACTTAATATTTTATAGTACAATTAATATTCACTAAATTATATTGGAGATTGTAATAAAGATGATAGTGGTATGGTGGATATTAGATATGGTGTACACCAGATTTCGCTTAAGTTGCATGCAAAATTTCAAATCTCATTTCATTCTTGCGGACAGATAGACAGGCAAATGTCATATAGGAAAGACATTTGCATACCCTGACAGACAAATTGTGTCAGCCTACTATAATATAGGCTTCAATAATGCTCAGCCAAATTCCATAATTGGACATGCTCCATCATAGAACTCATTCTTGTCTTTTTAGAAAAGTTCCTTGCAAAATTTAAAGTCTACAGATGGTCTTTCTCGAGATATCTTGTCACATGATACATTCACATATTTTTTCATTAAGTTAGGTTTCATAACAGAGTGTTTAAATAATAGCAGTTATAAAAAAGTGCACTGATAGCAAATCTTGCCATAACTTTTAACATTTTTTTCTTTTACTCTATGAATAAAATTTACATGTTGAAATATGATTTGACTCAGTTTGCTTACAAATTTCTTTGTTCTGCTATATTCCCGTTGCCATCATGGTACCCACAAGACCAATGTAAAAATATTCGCTAACGCTCAGCCAAAGACCTATGGAGTAACATTGTCGAACCCAATGTTGTCTGTACAAAAATGAAGCTGCTTAGAAAATTGTAAGGTCAGTTTAGAGTTCGACAGAAATACTGATAGACAGACAGAAATAGAAGTTTTTCAGCCCCTCGTGTATTAGACTCCGATAACGCCTAGCCAATAAATACAAACAAATAAACCCTTTATTGTAGTTAATAAAAATAAACATTTCATTGAAAAGGTTAATTTTCTTTCTATCTTCGTTAATTTCTATGCTTTCCTTTCTCACCATCAATAAAAAAAACTGCTTGATGACCGCATGGCTTCTCCAACAATATTCACCGACTGATTACAATGCATCAGACTCCAAAAAGTGTTCAAGCACGCTTTAAATCGTGACTGCTTGATTATTTTATGATTGCATCGTTTAAAAAAACCTGTAGATATTTTTATTTCAAGGTATTTCAAAGTTTATTACGTATTCAGGGCGAAATAGTCCGCCAAATGGGGAAAAGGCGGAAGGAAGGAACCAAGGTGCTCTTATATTCTGTGACCAATAACACCGCTTAGGTATGTACAAGACTTATTGGGATAAATACATAAAGATATATATGGTGTTGAGAAAAATTAAATATCAACAAAGTATTATTGGTTATCACTAACAAAAGAACTACTGCTGCGTTCCAACATTCTTCACGCCGGTCAATGAGATTTATCAGCTGTTACGTAATCGTGATTTCAGTATTCATTACCACACTAGATATGTAATGTAATTATTACGTAGCTGATGAGATAGAACGACTTATATTCGGAAATAGGTTCAATTTATAGTTGTCGTGTGCATGCACCACAAATGCGGTTAAGGGAGCGTTGACCACACCAGGTTCTACCACAGGTCTGACCTCTGACCTCAGCGCGGGGCAACGTCTCTGGTCGTTAACATGCCGTTCCAGTCGAAATATTCATCCAAATCTGCTACAAGATTGGTAATAAATCTTCTCTTTTATAGCTATTACTGAACTCTACGAGTATTTAAAAAAAATTAATATTTACATACATGAATTTTCACTTTACGTCCTGCGGAGATTGACTAAGAACATTTTCTAGGGGCATACATTTAAATGAAAACATGACGCATTATTTACTCATTGAAATAACTCCTAAAACATAATTTATGGTAGTTAAAATGAAAGGTGTTGTGCAGTTCAAATACTGCTATTGACAATATCGAATAATATTGCTAAAAACAGAAGACAATTTATTACTCCTACCGTGTTTAATATAAAAGCGCTCCCGCCGGTTTATAACTGATGATGCCCAAACAGGCGAAATCACTTTTATATTAAACACTTTGTGACTTTAATCTAGGGTTCAAAGAAATTATTGTTAATATTATCATCATTTATTTATTATTCTTTATTTAGTCTTTTAAAAAAACAAAGAGTAATTCTCTGACCGTGTCCCTTGGTACAAGTGGTATTCCGATTTTGAACTAATAACAAGTATTGAAGAGAAAGAGAAACAATCTACGCCTGTACACTGATTCTAATACATAACGTTTGTAGGCCTACTTTATATTGCAACAAGATTCTACATTTCAAAATACTAGTTTTAGGAATAATTCGAATGAGTAAAAAATGTTTCATGTTTTTCATTTAATTGTATGCCCCTAGAAAATGTTCTTTATCATTCTCCGCAGGATATAAAGTGAAAATTCCTGTATGTAAATATTAATATCTGTTTTTTTGGAAATACTCGTAGATTTCAGTAATAACTATAAAAGAGAAGATTTATTACCAATCTTGTAGCAGATTTGGAGGAAGATTTCGACTGGAACGGTATATTAACGACCAGAGACGTTGCCCCGCGCTGAGGTTAGAGGTCAGACCTGTGGTAGAACCTGGTTTGGTCAATGCTCCCCTAAACCGCGTTTTGTGGTGCATGTACATGCCAACTATAAATTTAACCTATTCCCGACTCTAAGTCGTTCAATTTCATCAGTTACGTAATAAATTGCATTACATATCTAGTGTGGTAATGAATACTGAAATCACGATTACGTAACAGCTGATAAATCCCATTGGCCAGCGTGAAGAATGTTGGAACGCAGCATTAGTTCTTAATAAAGTGATAACCAATATTACAATTTAAAGCTGTACTTTCAATTTCTGTATCAAAATTTGTATTTGTAATAAATTACAAGGTAATGTTTCGTTATTTCACGATATTTGTTTTGCGTTTTCAAAAGGAAATTGCTTAAACATAAATTTAAAAAAAACAACAACAACAAAAATTATGGTTGCCTGTAAAGTCGGTTTTACGGGCGAAGATTTTACGTGACAACGTCTTTTTCTCGGTAGAATATTTATTGATATGAATATTATTAAATTGCACAATAGGAACAAGGAATTGAATGAAAATAAGAATTGCACAAATTTTAACTATAGAAATATATTTTGTTTACTAAAACATTGTACATAATTTGAAATTAATTTAAAATTTGTTATTGTAAATGGTAAAGTTGAATAAAACATTTACTAAAATTGGAATTTGAAATTCTTGCTAAACACAGTTAAATTCTAACTCCGCGCGTGGTGATTGGTCGGTTTAGTTCGTTTGTTTGGTCGCACTGTTATGACAGGTTAGAGGTTATAATTTGTTATTTTAAATGTTTGACTAGCAATACGCGCTGTTTCTTCTCAATCGACTGAATTACGATTGATTGCAGAGTGATTTAAACTAATAATTTACTTAACACTATCAACATTTGTCAATAGTATGACATAACCTATAAACTCAGTTTCTCAACTTTTGTGTCAATCTAACAATTAATCAATCAATCATAGTTTACGATAATGAAATATCAGTGTACAATTATTTACCTTTATTGTTGTAGTAGTTGTTGTAAATGACGAATCTAAGCACTCCACATTTTCACGAATAAACATAGTTATCTGCTTTATCCCGTGCGGCGGACCCACAGTTATCTGCTTTATCCCGTGCGGATCCCGTGCGGCGGACCCACTGGACGGGCATCGTAACGTTACCGGGCGTTACACTTTTTCATGAGTGACTCCGAGCCGCAACCTAATTTAAGACGTTGTCACGTCAAAAATAATCAATTTTCGAAAATGCCAATTTTGTACAATCGTTTAAAGTGCACTAGTAGTTGAACGGGATAGCAGTAATGCCTCGGCCATCAGCGCGGGCTGCGCCAGCTGATTACTCGCTGATAGCGACAACATCCTTCGAGAGAGTACCAATCGGTAAATATAAAATTCCACCAGGCTGACTACTAATGCTTGAGAGCTAAATATATTACAAACACAACTAACCATATTATTCTACGTAGCAAGGCAATGGGCACCAATGGCCACTACTGTAGAAGTGATAAAACAACGTTTTTCTGTCCATTCAAGCACCATAATTAGTATTATACTTTAAAGTGTACTCACGACACTAAATTTTACATTGAGAATGCAGAAAAACATCATTCACTAGCACCACAGAAGAAATAAACAATAATTATTTATGTAAATTATTAACCTATCATTAAGCATTATTACTAAATATAACCAATCAGGAAAAGCAACGTCAAAATTCCTAAAGAAGTTGCACAAAAGTTAACATGACCAAAATAACAAAGGACTGAATAATATTCACCATGGAGGTAGAAATTATGGATAAACTTCTACTTTGACACGTAGAAACTGTGGCCAAAATGACAAAAAAAAAAAACAGAAAAAGTACCGGAAAACTCTTACATTATCTTCAAATACATTGGTAGACTTAATCATTCTGTTCGAATTCTAATGTAAATGTTGACAACCCTGTTACCCACTCCCGTATATCTTACCAACCCTGAGTTTTAGCTCCCACCCCACCCAGAAATCCTGATTCCTACCGGTCCCCTTGATTAGTGAGTGGATTAATTGAGATATAATCTAAAATTAAAACACTACAATTACACTAAAACACTAAAGTAAACATTACAGAAGACAATACTGAATTTTTATAACACTAGCTAGAATTTGAGGAAAAGTCAAGGAGAGATATTTTAACACGTATACTCTTTCTTGGGAATCAAACTCATTAACAGTATGTTTTAACCTTCTTGTTAGGCTGGAGGAGGTGCAAAAAGTTGCGGAATATGAAATATAATTCTAAACGTTCTTCGTATCGCAGCAGAGTTTAAAGTTTAGCACTAAAAATTGCACTTTGAAGTACCAACACAAAATTTTTAAGCAGAGATTGTAGTATAGGTACAGTAAGAACTTTATATTCTTTGACTTTTTAGGATTCAAATGTGTAGATGATTCCGATTATACTTTAGAATGATTCGTTTTGTAAATTGTACGACCAAATCGTACAATTTACATTATGTTAACCCGATGTCATCAAATACACCTAATATTCATCGCATCCACAAGATCACGTCAAATGTCATAAATACTCGTAGTTGAATAAGTGAAAAACTTTCGAACAGATAAACTGAGGTTATAGCTAATATCGGCAACGGTATAATTGTCACAAACACATAAAATACACACATTATGCTCAATATATGATCAAACACTCCAATAAATTAAACACTTTATTTTTAACAAAATAAAAATTTTTCATTTATTGGAGTGTTTGATCATATATTAAGCATTTAGTTTCCAAATGAGAAGAAGCTGGTAAAATGTACACACATTATTACGAAATTCCTAAAAAAGAAACTAGACATACATTGATTTCTTCTACAAAATAACAATCTTCAGCGGCAACCATTAGCAAATCGACATAAACAACAGAGAAACAGAGTCGCCTTAGGCACAAACAATGTAACGACATAAACACAGGAAAGCGTACAGTATCTGTAAATACTACAGTAAGTGGGGGCAATTTGTCTCATCTGTGTATTTGCTCTGTTTCCCGCCAGCAGCGCGCCGGGCCGGGCCACAACCGGAAAAGGAAGCGAAGGCACAAGATCAATGGTCTCACTCGTACAACAGTGGTAGTCAGAGTGGTCTGACCTTGCGAGCTCTTGCACTCAACACTCCACGGTCATTGCGGAACGCACTCAACATCTAATCAGTCCGCTCTGAACATGTCACGACTTTAATTTACGAGGTATTTTTCTTTGCCATCGATATGTGACTCACGAGACATTACAGTTATTATTATAGCCTACTCAAGATTGTTGTGTGAAGATTGTAATACCTGTTGCGGTAGATTGTTGTTCTTTGTTGGAGAAAATTGGATGAAAATAAAATGTATCACAAAATCCAACACTCACTGTTCAGTGTTTTATTTCTAAATTTGGTGATTTGAGAATAAATAACAAAAAATGTCAAATACTGCAGTGACGGTTCAAAAAGGAACGCGTCTCATTGCTTGGGAAAAGCAAAAATAGTTGCAATTAATGAAATGGCAGAAAAATGATATTTGTATAAAAACCACAATTTGCTTACATGATCTTAATCTTCACGAAAAGAAGGTAATTACTAGATACAATAAGTAGATAAGTGAAATCAATAACTGTCATTTTGAATATTTTGCATTTTTAATCTTCTCACTTACTTCACACTATTTAGTTGGCTGTTTATAATATTACCTATTTAAATTTTGTTGTAGCCTAGAGAACGATACAATATGAGATGAACTAAGAAAGTACGTAAATAATATTCTGTGTAAGAGCTCTTTGTAGACTAATGTTAAAATTTCAGTTACACTTAGAGTTACAAAATCATTCTCGGAATAAACCAGGACATCTCCAAGTTTGTACACACACCGTTCCCACAGCGAGCTACTGGCCGATTGTTCTCTCTCTGTTGTAATAATGATATTTTATACATTTTACACAAAACCCATATTTTCTAAATATTCTAACTCTAAATATTTATCATTGTTAATATTATATTATTGAGAATATAATTTATATAGCCTATTATATTTATAGTTGTTCCCATAAATAACATGACCTTAAAATTCCTGGAGTTGATATACCTAAATATAAAAGATATAACCCACTTTAAAAATATAGCATTATGCTTCATAAAAAACGCTCTCTTTATAAAGCTCAAATTATTAAAATAAGTGTCACTAAATTAACGAGTAGCTTCACCACTGTGTAGATCAATACAATACTACTAATTAATACATGAATACAGGTATAATCTGATTAACTTGACTGACATAACTTTGGAAGAACTAAGGTCATGTTGAAGGAAGCGTGTTCTGCAAACTTCGAGAAGCGTGTGGTGCAACAAGAGTATACGAGTGCAACAGACATGTTAAACCGAAGACGAGTGAAATAAATAAAATATCACATGACTTGTGGTATAATGGAGCAAACTGTTTTAATTAGTGTTATAAAAACCAATTTAAAAACGAAATTCCAGGACTTTAGAGTGTTCCAAAACAATTGTTTGGGACACCAATGTTATTATAGTCTCTGATTTTATTTGGCATTTGATTTCCTTAAAAGCCAACAATGGAAAATTTCATTTAATTAATCACATATAGAGAAAATTGTAACCCTTTTTATATCCCCAGACTCCACCATGCGGGACCTTGTGGACAAATCACATGACCTACTGCAGCTCCTGCAGCTCTAGGATTGTTCCGGATACTCACCGCGGTGACCAGAGACAGAAAAAAATTAGTAATCGTGATTTTCCCAAACATTAAATCGACGGTCCGTGACGTCGTGATTATATACCAAGTGATCGTGAATGAAGGAAAATGAAAAGACCTAAGTCGTTATATTGAGCTAATTAGCCACAACTATCACTCAATTCCATTCCTGACATTGACTACTCTTCATTTCCATCTGGTGGAATTTGAATGATGGTCATTTCCGCCTGAGCCGTTCCAGCCTTACCTCTGACCCGCACAGGCTGGGTGAAAGGAGCATCTAAGATAGAAATTGATATTCTGGTGAGAAAGATAAAGAGTCTGACAGGTATCAATAAATTGTTCCAAGGCACAGAGGAACGCAATGGAGAAAAAAAGTAAATAACGGGACTACTGCAGCTAATCTACAGATACCAGTTTGCATTTGTCCGAATCATTATGAATTTCCTAAAATCCCTCAAATACTTTGCCTCGAATGTCACAAGCAACAACTGATTAAATTTACTACAAATTACTCGGTTTTGAACAATTCCGAGAGCGTGTAAAGTAGCCTGCGATAAAATGCTCAAATTGTGCGCGGAACGAGGATTGCACCACGCACCCCTATTAGCCGACGATTTACGGTCCCATTTCCAGATTCCGTCACGCAACATCATCTGGTAATGGGTTCACTGTGCACGAGGTATCTGGTGAGTTACGGCTAGACAATCCGCAGTTTCTAGGCGCAGGGAAATCCTCTTCAGCAGAGAGTTACATCACGCAACCACACATCGCATTGAGATATCTGTGATAAAGTACAAGCAGAGATTATAGTAGCAACCACAGTACTGAAGTACGAGCATGGCATATTAGTGGATGCATTGAATTTATCGATGAATGCAATATTTTAAATCCTCTCCATCAGAGAGTTACACCACGCTGCTGGCTGTGATAAAGTACAACAAGCAGAGATTATATAGTAGCAACCACAATACTGAAAAACGAGCACTGTATTATATTAGTGGATGCATTGAATTAATCGATGAATGTAATATTTTAATTTTTTTCGAGTAATATTTCAGATGTGCTATTTACAATGTTTTGATGATTTGTTCCTTTAAATTCCAAAACCCAAAACATCTTCAAATGAATGAGGACAAGCACTATAATGTCACTATCTAACGAATTAAAATAGCGAGAAAAGATTTTAAAAATATTGAAATAACAAGAAAACTAACGATACAGTTGCCTTGGATCGTTCTATTGATTGTGGTAATGCAATCACCCCATGGTGTGGTTGTATTGTTGATTATACAATCTCCATTTCAGGGCCAACAAAATGACCCATAAAGCACATTCTTTTTTTCGAGATTGCTTAAATGAGTAAACCTTTGATTAATTCTAAATCCGCCAAATTCAAAATGTTCTCGGTTGAACCCTCATACTCCTGAATGGCAAAAAAGAAGATTCAAATGATTTTTGAATGTCATGCATTACATGCATGAACTCCAACTGAATAGGGGGCAGCAAACTGACTTCGATCAGAATTGTCCAAATATAAATAATAATACTACTTACTTACTCTATTTGTGTACTAGTTTGCATATTTCAGTAGAAATTTCTGTATTTTCTGCCTTAATCCCAATTTTCTTCTCCTGCATTTCACAACTTGTCCGCCTCTCATGACCATGGAGAAAGTTAACACTTAAAGCTGTATAACATATATTTTAGCTAATCTGGTATTGCCATATAACGTAATATTGTAACTAGTTTCGTGGAGCTCACAATAACTAATGTACATATTAGCCATTGCTTTTTTTAAACTTGTTCGTACCTTTGGGTACAGAGGGACAGTAAAGTATTGCAGCTTGAGAAAGAAATACAAGATACCAAGTGAAAAATAAATATTAAATCACTTCGACACATTCGGCGGATTTTATAATTTTATCTCAAACATTTTATAACGAAACACTGTTTTCAATGTTATGTACATAAAACTGCTAATAACAGATGTATCTAATAATAACATATCGTCCCACCAACGCTGATAATCTTTCCACTTGACTTTCCAGCACCCACGAGAGGTGGTATTTGGACCCACACATGTAAAACCATTAGGCCGACAGAGTGTGAAAGTGGTCCGCCCCCCTGAGCCCCGGGCCCGGTGAAACTGGGCAGGTGCTCCTCCAATCTTGGTCTTGGCCTCTGTCCGTCATCTGACGTAACTCCCAACTGGTATTGCTGTCAAACTGAGTTCTCAAACATAATGTTTTCCTTTCTTTTTGACTTTCCGGAATTTTTAGGTGAGGAAATGATATAAATGACATTTTTAATGCACATGACGTAGCTATGGTTGGAAGGGTTGATTCAATGTGAATGTTGAGTTCAGCTCCAGTTTAACAACTTCGGAATATGACGCTGTCTGGAATCTGGAGTCATGTTCGTCCTAAGAGATCAAAAAAAGTCTGTGACGAAGAAGCTCAATACGAACTCTACATAGTTTTGACATCACAGACACCAGGACTACATAATATAAAATAATATAATGTAATCTAGGTAAATAAGTATTATTATTTTCTGATCACGTTACGTAGCTATATTGGGAAGGGTTGATTTATTTGATTTTTGGGGATTTACTACGCATTTTCATTTTTTTAACGGTTGTCTACAATTAATGAACTATTTAAATATTTCAAAATACAATTTTTATTTCTGAAACGGAATATGGAAATTTTAGGTAAGTTTCTACGAAGATAACGAGTCTCAATCTCCAAACCAGTTTAGTTAACGCTGTATACATTAATAAACTGTGAAATATATGCAACCTTACCGTGAAACTGATTTCCAGGTACTTAATAACGGTTATCTTGAAGCATATAATTGCGTTCATTGAAACTCAAGACGACCAAAATAACTAAATTATTACTTCTTGCTTCTTTAACTGATGGAGTCTACTTCAATATGGAGATTTCAAGGCCATATTTAATCAAACAATCGTTGACTGGCTAATTTTATATCCCAAGTAATAGAGCTGATACTATGAACTTTTATCTCAACGTCTTAAATGTTTATTACAGTTCAAAATAAAAACTACAAATTGTAAAGAAATTTTCAATGCCGCTGCCGAGGGCAAGACAACAAGCGAGAACAGCAAGCCGAGAATGGTTGTCTCTGATGATAAATAACCATAATTTTCTGTTAATTATTAATTGAATTTGTTACCAACAAACCCGAGGAAGTCTTACGCTGAACCAAGCTATGGAGTTTCACTCTCACTTCGGTTAGTTGGGTGTAAATATCTGTTGTCTTTATAGAGCTCTTAGCAGCTAACAATACTATTTGGAGGAAAAGGCACTTGTGAAAGTACCAAACTTTCTTCCATGTCCTCTTCTTTAACGGCTTCTGAACTGTGCAAAGAGACGGTATAATAAGTCTTGGTCGACATGAAAGATCCTGTGGATTTGTCTATTTCTCTGATTTTTTTTTTATTCCGGCAACGCATTCCGCATATGCCGATGATACAGTCTTTAAAGTCCATGTAGAAAAAAACCATATATGACGGTGCCCAAAGACAATCCTAACCTAGACGTCTCATTGAGGTTAGTAGCTAAGGCATATCAACATAATTCGTTAGTGTTGCGCCAGGTGATGTACCTGGTAGTTCCTATTGTTGCCGTTGGATCGCACTGTGAACAGTGCTTTAATGCGACTTCTCTTATCTAACTTATGTTTTCTGTACCGATGGCATATCAATTGCGTCACATTACAGAAACGAACGTGTGGCCGATTCTACCTCATATATAACTTAGATAACCTCAGAAACTACTTCTTAAGAGCTTGAGAGTAAAACCCAACTCATCCAAAACAGAAGTGCATGTTTTCGTCCCAAACCTAACACATTTATTACCGGTGCTCTGCTTAAGTACGATGAGCACCACAGTGCTGGGGGGTAACTCAATTGAGGTCATATTTTACAGCATTTGGATGATTTATGTTGAAGAGCAAATGTTCAGGCATTCGATATATAATGTTTATAGTTGAACATACTCTGGTGAAGAATTATGTGTTCCCGTTTGATCAAACAGTGTGTCCAACTCAATAGGACAAACAAATTAACAATGTCGATACTAACATTGCTACATCCTTCCAATGGTTCATGGTACATTCCATAATCTTCCTCTTGATATAAAACACAATGGACCTTTCACAAGAAAGCTTTGAAAGCTCTTGCCGACGCATAAGCTCAAAATTTACAAGACCTTATACCACTAATGAGACATTTTAAATTCAGATATTACCCTTAAAATAGCTTCTTGCTTATATATTAGCAATGTTTGGTCCACCATCATCTAGAAGTTAAACAGTAAGTTTAAGGTTTAATATTTTCTCTCAGTGAATGGTCTGTAATTAACCATTTTCGCACCAGATAATCCTCGTATATAAGATTGTAGAACAACCTCTAAGAAAAAAGAATCACATCTTTTATAAGTAGCCCTTTGAGATCCGAACTAAACTCAGTTGGCCGAGAAGCTCTCCTTTAGATTGAAGGATTGGATTTGGCTTTTCTCAGGAGATACTCTTTCCTCACTCTCATTACATTACGAGTATAGTAACCCTTTCAGTGACAATCCAGAAGCTCTCCTTTAGATTGAGGGATTGGATTTGGGTTTATGACAGGGGTACTCTTTCTACACTCATTATATACGAGTATAGTAATCATTTCAGTGACAATCCAGAAGCTCTCCTTTAGATTGAGGGATTGGATTTGGGTTTATGACAGGGGTACTCTTTCTACACTCATTATATACGAGTATAGTAATCCTTTCAGTGACAATCCAGAAGCTCTCCTTTATATTGAGGGATTGGATTTGGGTTTATGACAGGGGTACTCTTTCTACACTCATTATATACGAGTATAGTAATTGTTTCAGTGACAATCCAGAAGCATCAACTAGCTGTGTAAATTCCAATACCACGACAAACGTGACACACATAAACAGTTGACAGAATTAATATTGAGGACAATAATTAACAATACTAACCAACCATCACTAATTAGCCTAAACAATGTTGGCAAGAACGACAAAACATTGCAATTAAGTGAGAGAAATGTGAGCCACGCAGTGCCTTCAATGTAATGGAACCAGTGACATCATATTCGTTTTGTCATATTGCTCTAATCTTCATTATTATAGTCACAATTAATTTAACTGACATAGTTCTCGGTCGTACATTTATATTGGAGTCTGTTATTTACATTGCGCTTACCGATTTAACTATGTTTACATAAGTCATGGAGTATTTATTTCATTTTTATTTTTAAACCGTGCAATGAAATATGTCAACTGATATGTACAAGAGTTGGAAACAAATATGGGATTCGTTATCGGAAAGCCATATAACACGGACGATGGTAGATGACGCTGACAGTTCATAAAACACATGTGCGCGACACAACTGTATGCGACATACACATGTGTTACAGAACACAATTTAGAATACCTATTACATCGTAATATTTTCTAGACAAGTAAAAATATAGAAAACAGGGCTGTCACAAGTACACGAAAACTTTGACTTGACAAAATATCTGAATTTATCTACAGACATATTTGTTGGCGGTCCCTATATGAAAACTTAACAACTTTATAGTAATCTCATGATTTGACCGCGATTTTAAAATAAATTTAGTGAATTTAAAAATGTCGTAGTTGTGTTTAATAACAAAAGTGGACTAAAAATAATATTCTGAAAAAATATATTTATGTTTTTAAAAATTGTACTATTACAAGTTAGTAAGAACAATCAGGATAAACCATTAGCAGCAATAAATTATAGTTTGTACACTACTTTGATTACTTTTTTATACAATGCAATCAAATATTTAGATCATTCGAGAAGATTCAATTTTGCGCATGCGGATATGAAATTAGAGAAAATAACTATGCAAAGAAAATTTGTGTTATAACTGGGAAACTAAGACATTTCTAAAAACAATTTTAAAATATTACTAACAGACTTCGAATTTATCCAAGACTAGAATATTAATTTTATTTATCAATATTAACACAAAGTTAATTATTCCTAACTACGAAAGTAAAGAATTTCTAAGAAGAAACATTTTAGAATTACATTTTAGACGTTTCTCATCAAAATGATAAACAGACAGAGAGTTCACCCAGAGATATCGTTTAAAATCTTAAGGACAATAAAAGCAATAAAAATAAAACTGAGCCAAAAACAGAGCCTTGTGGAACAACATATACAATCACGAAATGTTCTCTTTTAGGAAATAAAACAGTCAACTTATTAAGGCACGGTATGAAACATGAAACAGCTTATTTTGATTGGAAATACAAACAACAGCTATTTATAGCAATTGCCACACAATCATTCAGACCATAAGATAATTTCAGATCTTGTGTTTAAACTGGAGGCATTTAGTTTTCGCAACGTGATTAAAGAACAATCCACATCCAACCAAAGTAATTTCAATGAGTTAGTATCAATGAAGCTGTAGACACGTTGAAATACAAGTTATTCCAAAAAGATAAAACTCAAACTACAATACCTAATTCCAAAGATTTTCAATTACTTACTCAATGATTTGTAAAATAATTAGACCGTCCTAAGGTTTTGTAAAATGCGGAATGTAAAACTACTAACAGATGTTAAACGATTTAAAATAAGTAGAATCATTACATTGACTCAAAGTAATGGGAAATTACTGAAACACTAAGGTCGATTAGGCAGCAGTGAATAAACAACTAACAGGTTAAACGATTTAAAATAAGTAGAATCATTACATTGACTCAAAGCAATGGGAAATTACTGAAACACTAAGGTCGATTAGGCAGCAGTGAATAAACAACTAACAGATGTTAAACGATTTAAAATAAGTAGAATCATTACATTGACTCAAAGTAATGGGAAATTACTGAAACACTAAGGTCGATTAGGCAGCAGTGAATAAACAACTAACAGGTTAAAACGATTTTAAAATAAGTAGAATCATTACATTGACTCAAAGCAATGGGAAATTACTGAAACACTAAGGTCGATTAGGCAGCAGTGAATAAACAACTAACAGGTTAAACGATTTAAAATAAGTAGAATCATTACATTGACTCAAAGTAATGGGAAATTACTGAAACACTAAGGTCGATTAGGCAGCAGTGAATAAACAACTAACAGGTTAAACGATTTAAAATAAGTAGAATCATTACATTGACTCAAAGTAATGGGAAATTACTGAAACACTAAGGTCGATTAGGCAGCAGTGAATAAACAACTAACAGGTTTAAACGATTTAAAATAAGTAGAATCATTACATTGACTCAAAGCAATGGGAAATTACTGAAACACTAAGGTCGATTAGGCAGCAGTGAATAAACAACTAACAGGTTAAACGATTTAAAATAAGTAGAATCATTACATTGACTCAAAGCAATGGGAAATTACTGAAACACTAAGGTCGATTAGGCAGCAGTGAATAAACAACTAACAGATGTTAAACGATTTAAAATAAGTAGAATCATTACATTGACTCAAAGTAATGGGAAATTACTGAAACACTAAGGTCGATTAGGCAGCAGTGAATAAACAACTAACAGGTTAAACGATTTAAAATAAGTAGAATCATTACATTGACTCAAAGCAATGGGAAATTACTGAAACACTAAGGTCGATTAGGCAGCAGTGAATAAACAACTAACAGGTTAAACTATTTAAAATAAGTAGAATCATTACATTGACTCAAAGCAATGGAAAATTACTGAAACACTAAGGTCGATTAGGCAGCAGTGAATAAACAACTAACAGGTTAAACGATTTAAAATAAGTAGAATCATTACATTGACTCAAAGTAATGGGAAATTACTGAAACACTAAGGTCGATTAGGCAGCAGTGAATAAACAACTAACAGGTTAAACGATTTAAAATAAGTAGAATCATTACATTGACTCAAAGTAATGGGAAATTACTGAAACACTAAGGTCGATTAGGCAGCAGTGAATAAACAACTAACAGGTTAAACGATTTAAAATAAGTAGAATCATTACATTGACTCAAAGCAATGGGAAATTACTGAAACACTAAGGTCGATAAGGCAGCAGTGAAGAAACAGTTGGATCAGAACATCACACCAATTCTGTGAGTACGGGTCGCCTAAGAAGAAATATTTGGTTGCAACTCAGCATTTGCATAAATCGTGGCGTCTAGTCTCGGGTTGAGTGACCTTTCATTCATACAGAATAAGGCTTTGTACTAAAGAATGTATGTGGAAATCTCAGCACACACTACTCGTACAGTCTCACCTTGCAGTCTGGTTCACTAAGAAAACAAACAACGCAATCGCTGAAGGTCCTCATACATCGATAACATGGCAATGGTTTGCACAATGTTTGAAGCTGTTTTTTATAATAACGATTACATAGAATCAAGTTTAAAAACGTCAACCTAGACAACCAACACAACTGTGTATTGCAACAGCTGTCCAGTATGTGTTACACTGGAACACTCCCGTCAACCTTGACTACCACAACTGTGTATTGTAACAGCTGTCCAGTGTATCATTCCTTGCGTTACACTGGAACACTCCCGTCAACCTAGACTACCACAACTGTGTATTGTAACAGCTGTCCAGTGTATCATTCCTTGCGTTACACTGGAACACTCCCGTCAACCTTGACTACCACAACTGTGTATTGTAACAGCTGTCCAGTGTATCATTCCTTGCGTTACACTGGAACACTCCCGTCAACCTTGACTACCACAACTGTGTATTGTAACAGCTGTCCAGTGTATCATACCTTGCGTTACACTGGAAAACTCCCGTCAACCTTGACTACCACAACTGTGTATGTATAAACAGCTGTCCAGTGTATCATTCCTTGCGTTACACTGGAACACTCCCGTCAACTAGACTACCACAACTGTGTATTGGAACAGCTGTCCAGTGTATCATTCCTTGTGTTACACTGGAACACTCCCGTCATCCTTGACTACCACAACTGTGTATTGTAACAGCTGTCCAGTGTATCATTCCTTGCGTTACACTGGAACCTTCCCGTCAACCTTGACTACCACAGCTGTGTATTGTAACAGCTGTCCAGTGCATAGTTCACTGCGTTACAATGGAACATTCCCGTCAACCTTGACTACCACAACTGTGCATTGTAACAGCTGTCCATTGTATCATTCCCTGCGTTATACTGGAACACTGCTGTCAACCTTGACTACCACATCTCTGTGTTAACGTTAATGTTAAGTTGTCATTCACTTCGTTATACTAAAACACTCCCGTCAAACTAGACTACCACAACTGTATATTATAAAAACTGTCCAGTTTGCCATTCCCTGTTACACCGAACCACTTTCGTCAAACTAGACTTCCTCAACTGTGTATTGTAACAGCTGTCCAATTTGTCATTCCCTGCGTTACACTGAACCGCTCCCGTCAAATTAGACTATCACAACTTTGTATTATAACAGTTATCTAGTGTGTAGCTCTCTGCATGGTGTACTGTGTATTCTCGCCAAACTTCCACATTTATTGTATTTTAAGTTATCCGGTTTGTTACTTTCTGTGTGGTGTACTGGACCACTTTCGACAAACTGGACCTTAACAACCCTGCATTTTGACGGTAGGCCAGTTTTTCGGACAGAAAAGTCAATCTGGGACACTGACTAGCTTAATAACCTAGTATCATTTCATCCAGATCATTGCCGAAAATACAGCGGCTCAGTATCACAATCAGGGTCAAGGATCTTCACGCTTTCCACGCCTCTTACTCCAACGGATCTCCACACTTGTAGGAAGAACGGTCCGATTGACACGAGGCCTCATAATCACATCCGAGGATGAAACCACATGCGGTCTTGTGGGAAGCGACCGTGGTGTTGAGTCATCGTGGAGGTTAAAAAATCGGAGTCTCTAAAGAAAAGGCAGAATTAGCTATTCCCTCCGTGGACTAGGACAATGATGAGACACTGGGAGATAAGGGAGACAATAGGACAAACAAGGAAACCGGAGAAAGTTAGCGGGACTTGAGCCCATGACACCGACGCGGTGTAATCGGAATAAGCGTGTCTTCCGCAGTCCACCGCGCCATGACCTCAGATGTAAGACCTGTCTGCACACGCACGCAACTATGTCTACCATTCTATTGTTCTCACGTCTGGTAACTTACCGTATCCACGGAAAAATTATTTTTCTTTCACAATACCCGCGTTCCTCACAGATTACACAAATCAGGAAAACTGTCTGTGCATCGCTCCGAGGATGGTGATATCAGCTTTCAATTGCGGAACACGGTCACTAGAGCAGAACAAAGAAAAGGTTCTGTTTTGCTCGACTTACCTTGATTGACACAAATCTTACAAGATGCTGCATGTATATAAATTACTGAAACTTTATCGATGGTCAATTACTGACCCTTTCCTCTCTTGAGATATTAACTTGCAGTGAACTACTGTATGTTCCCCTCCCCTCAGTAGGAGAATTATGTAAGACAAGAATATCTGGGCGAAATTCTCTAAATCATCGCTGACATTGATTGAAAACTTAGTATATTCCCCCTTCTTTCGTAATATAAGAAATTCGTGAAACTTTGTTTCAAGACTATATTTCAGTATATACCAGAAATTTGAACATAATATATCAAAATTAAATGATTTTTTTTTTACATCGGTTTTGTTATGCTCCACAAAGTTTCTCGCAGTCATTACATAAATGTGCTTGGATAAACTGGTTAATCCAGATCTAAAGCTTATATAAAAGGTAATTCCCCTTTCCTGACTGGGAATTCAGCGATTTCACAAAGTGGGAAGGTTCTCTTTTGCTCGACTTACCTTGGTTGACACAAATCTTACAAGATGATGTACGTATATAAATTACTGACACTTTATGGATGGTTAATCGTTGACCCTTTCCTCTCTTACTGTATTAAAATGCAGTGGAACTACTGTATTTTCCTCTCCCCTCAGTAGGAGAATTATCTAAGACATGAATATCTGGGTGAAATTCTCAAAAGCATTGCTGATATTGATGGCAAACTTAGTGAATTCCCTTTTCATTCGTGATAGGCAATTCGGAGACTTCGTTTCACTATATTTGGGTGTGTACCACAAATTTGAATATACTATATCAAAATTAAATAAATTTTTCTTTAAATCGGTTTTTTGTGCTCTACAAAGTTTCTCACATTCACCATATAATTGTGCTTCAATAAGTTGATTTATCAACATGTAAAACTTACATAAAAGGTACTTTCCTGACTGGGAATTCAGTGATTTCACAAGTGCCAACATAATCGACTAATCGATAGGCTGCCTCGCCAAACATGGTGACAGAGTGGCTCCAGCTGATGTATGGTGAGCTGGGCAATCAGATCAGCTGGTAATGACCCGGCGCGGCGACCGGAAGTCCATTCGACGAAACCGGATGAACCAGTTGGGGAATGACCGCTCGGAAATGTGTTATGAGCTGACCGGAGTTGATCTCTTAAATAACATCAAAGTTCTGCGAGATGGAGATTTAATTTTGCAACATATATATAAAAGCGAAATCTGCAACTAAGCTAGTTTCTCCTTCTGAAAAGCCAGTTTATTACAACTCATATTTAAACATGATTTATACATACGTTTACAACGTATAAGACATAATACATAGCCTTAATATTTATATACAAAATATTTATGTTTCAGCTATTATATTATAGACTTGAAGTAAAACCTTTTTCCATTTAACTACGGTTATGTGTTTATTATTTCGACATCTCTTCAGGTTTTATATTGGCGGTCATTCAAAAGGGAAAAGTTACATCTATGCTACTAAGTATCGCGGGGCAAAACCGAAGAGCCTTCAAACATTACGGGTCATTGACAACTTCAGTTAACTTCTTACATGATGTTTTACAGTTACTAAGTGAATCAGAGTAAAAACCTTCTGATGTGTTCTGATGTTTTCAGAAATACATTACAGCATAGCAGCAATACCTAGTATAGCATAGCTTATCAGCTGTATGATAGCATATCAGCAATACAACAGAATACCAGCAATAACTAGTATAGTATAGCTTATCAGCAGTATGGTAGCATATCAGAAATACAACAGAATAGCAGCAACACCTGCTATAGCAATATCTGTAGCAATACGTGTACTAAAAAAACACGACTACAACCACATCTTCTGATTAAAACGAAACCTGACACCTTTGTATTTACATGGTCTAGAAGGATTTTAAAACCATAACCACCCAATTAAAAGTTACAGTTCTGTGAAAATACATTAACACGTGAAACCTCTTTTTTCGGTCTAAACAGACTCTCTCGCAAAATTATCTGAAACTATACATTTACAACAGGCTTAACCAGTCAATATTAGATTTTTGTAAAGGTTGGGACCACACATAGACCAAAAATAATGTGTTTAAAAAGTATACTATTAAAACCACTCATGTACTTAACTATTTCGTTATCTTGTAAAGTTTCATCAATACTAATCAATTAAAAGGTTGCCATATCAACAAGTTTATACATATCAGCCTTCGAGGCTATTATAGCATCTTAAATTTGGTTAGACATTCAAGAGGGAAGCCGTACTCGAAGTATGCAATTATCCAGATTGTACTTGAAGGAATAGTCAGTGTTAAGTATAATCATTTGGTGCATCTTTAAAAGAAGCAGTAACGGAACAAAATTCGAAATAATATAAGTTTCACAACAAGGTTGCATGAAAAAAGACACGAAAGACAAACAAGCGTGTTTCAGAGTAACATAATGTATTAACCTGAATAATGAAAGAAGTTGAATCGAGAAGCTTAGCTGTTGGATGCTCTCAATTTCTTTACCGCTAGACCTATGATCATTCTTACTACTAGAAGAATAACTTGAGCATTAAAAATTACCTAGTGTTTCCTCTCATCTAAAAACGGAGCAAAATTTGAGATATTACATGTTTTACAAAAAGGTTGCATGAAAAAAGACATGAAAGACAAACAAGCATGATTTAACCTGAATAATGAAAGAAGTTTAATCGAGAAGCTTAGCTCTTGGATGCTACTAAATCATTCTTACTACCTGAAGAGTAACTTGAGTATTATAAATAACATAGTGTTTCCTCTCATCTAAAAGGTTTTTCTGGGGATGGGAGCATTTTCTTGTAACTATGCGGGATTGTGGCTATTTCCGATGATTTTATAAGTTATTAGATGAATAGTGAGTTCTAAGTCCCAGATTTGAAACACGTGTATAACGTAACAAGTGACTTTAGATATTTCGTTCTAATGTTCATACAGGGCCGTATCAAGGGTTTTCCGGTCCCAGAGCATACCACGCTAGTACCTATTATTATCGACGATTTTTTGAATTAGAGGTTGAATGGATGGATATAATAAGTTCACAACGCTCACTCTTAACAGATTGTGGAGATTCCAAAACGCCGCAAAATCCAAAATTCACATTAATTACTCAAGTCTGAATCAATTCAGAGTGGAGTCCCTCCAGGCTCAATTCTGGGACCTTTGCTCTCTCCAATCTCGTATGTAAATGACATAATTTACGTATTGCCAAAGAATAACCTACTCGTATTTATTTCCGCTGATGACACAGCTCTCATAACCTGGCAAAGAAACTTGGATGCATTCCAAGTTGAATCATTGACAAAAATCAATACAATAGTACAATTCCCTCAAACAATTTTCCTAAAACGAATCCACATAAAACCAAATGCATATTTATCCAGAGACCCAATAATAACACAAAGTGTTTCTGTAATTTGCATTGGTGATGAGGAGTTGGAAACATCAAAATCAGTTGTGTTATTGAGGGGGGGGGGGTTGGACGATAGTTTGTGTTCGGCTGAGCAGTTGATTAACTTGGAAAATAAGCTATCGAAAGGTATTTTTGTACTCCCTAGTTTTAGCATTTTTAACAGCCGTAGCTCTTGAATAAATGTTTATCACTGCTTATTTGAGTCGCTTCTCGTACTAAATCTCTCTCTGCCGAGCAAAGGATGCAGTATTCAGAAATGTTTAATCTTACAGATAGATAAAAGGACTTCAGAGTGCTGATAAAACTGCCCACAGTTACATAGTTAGGGACATTTTTTAAAAGACTGGGAATTCTTACGATCCCCAACATTTAATTTTTTAAATTTCGCGTTATATAAAAACAAACTACCTTAATTAAACTCATAACTATAGTAGAACAAACACATTTTTTGGAGCAGCATAAATTGAAATTTTCTAAATCCAAACCGAAAAATTCAGGTATAAAAATGTATTAAAAACTGCCTCTTGTTACTAGTTTTTAAAGTTCTGTTCATAAATTCAAGACTGAACTTAAAGAATTCCTGAAAACTGAAAATGTTTACTCAGTAACAGATTTACCTTTCAGATGTCAAATACCTTACCTGTTTTACCTATCCGTGACCGTTCACTTAAAGACACATTGACTCGTTCAATAGCCCTATAGACAGACTGGACATGACTACAAGTAGGTTTAAGTTGTAGGTTTCCTGTATTCTTATGTTACACAAAGCCGTATTGAGATTTTTTGACATCAGGGCACACAATACCCGGAACTACTCTAATAAATGTGTAGAAGAAACCATTGTGTCGATGGTAGAACCCGGATCCTGCGACACAAAATTGGACGAAATCATTTAGTCCCTATAGTTAATCTGGACCTTAGATCTCGACTGTGTACAATAACAGTTACTGTTAGATTCTACAAAGTAGCTGTGTAAACCTTGTTCACTAATTCATCTCTTGTATTTCGTAAATACTTATAGATGAATACATAGACATCCGTGTCTTCCTATTTAACCTTCCCTGGATTATTCTACCTTACGTCTTTTTTATATTCCCTTCACAAAGATTGGCTCTCATTTTGGTCGGTACTTTAATTTGGTTTGTATATTTGATTTGGAAATATCTTTTAAAATAAAAAAAAACTTAGTATTTTATTTGTAATTTATAGGTGGTGTATTTACTGTACACTTTTATATAACAGCGTGCCTCAGACAGAAATAACAAAAAATAGTGTAACAAAGTAGTACAAATCTGCACAAGTGTCACTTCTACATGGACCATGTAATCTATTTCACATTGGTACCTGACATTGAAGCATAACTACAATATCACTTAAATTAGCTACACTAAGTTAATCTAAAACCTCTGGCAACTGTGAAGAAATCGTCGGCCTTGCGCTCGAAGTGGCCGTAGGCGAAAGGTCCACTTTGCAACTGTTTTACATAGTCGTGGTGATCTCCTGCAAATGTATCTACGTATACAGTACATTATTGTATCTTTTATGCTAGCAGTGCTCTTATAGAAAATGTCATACATGTAATATAAATAATCTCGATTAACCGAAACCTGATTATCCGAACTTCCGGATTAACCGATTCCATTTTTAGAAAATAACCGTATAGTAAAATACAGTATAACAAAACGCTCATCCATACATTTATAGGTGTAGGATGTGCTATAAATTTATCAGCAGGCATACTCCTTACGTAACACACGTTTCCACTATGAAAAGAAAAATTCTGTATATTACTCGTAAACTGTACTATCCTCATTTTCGTTTAATCAACTTCGTCTGTTAAATTAGATTACACGAAAAACTAATACACTTATTATACAGTTTGATCTTAATTTACACTTTCGTTAACAAAACAAACAATTGTAATCAATCAAGGTTACAAAAGTATGAACACAACAAATTATAACGAAAACAATGTGATAAATCCGACGACACAAAGTTTCACTATTGTTCTTGCTTTACTGTTTTCTGAAGTATTGTTATCTTTATATCACTATTTAAGATGCGGTATTGTCATAATAGTACAGGAGGAGAAGTGTTGTCTCAACTTTGACGAGTAATTTTTGTAGTTTAGTTTTGTGCCGACCTTAAAAAGAATATAATTTTTAATAGTGTCTCTTATGTTGTCACCCCAGCGGAGAAGCATTAATTCATAAACATGAAAATAATAATGTCATGACGGAATATTAATTGATTAAAAACACACAATATATTAGAATCAAATATCAATCAAATTATTTAGCAGGTTTTACAGAAAATTATTAAAACAGCGAATTTGTTACCTCTTAATAATGTGTTAATTTTTTTACCTATTTGTCATAACGTAGGAGGTTTAGTCAGGTTAACACTTCAGTAAACCACTTATAAGCAGTAAAGTATGTAATCTCAACTCATGATACAACGAAAACATGCCTTTCAAAGTGATAAAGTCTAAGCTGAATTATATATCTGTAGCGTTTTTAAAGCTACATTGATTTATTTTTTAATTAAAACTGAAATTAAATGAAAATTTTGGGATCAAATATTGGGATTTAATTTTAGATTAGATTGTGAAAGTCAGGGTAAAGACGAACATGTAATCCTTTGGCAAGTTAGTACTGGTAGTTTTAAATTGTTAGGAAGGCAGGTTGACTGCCTTAAATTGATTAGAACTTGTCTTGGTGCGAATATTGTTCTCTTTGTTTGATACAGCTGGACCAATGAGAGAACACCGCAAATGTCCTGCAAATTTGATTGGAAAGGGAAGTATTTAAGCGCCCGCTCATAATTTTCGCCCTTCTTTTGGTCATTTTCGTGAGTTAAGTTGATTACAGTGCGCCGTGTTTCTTAATTTTTTTCGCGAGGGATTTTGAGGTAATCACCAAATTTATTGTACGTTTTATTGAAATAGTCTTCCTGATCTGGTATTAAATTAATTTTGTTGTCTTTTTTATAGTAAAAAATTAAATTCATAGAAACTACAGAGCAATCTGAATAATTAATTCTCGATGAACAATAGAGCATAATAGAATCATACAAGTTACATTTGGTTCAAACTTGCAAGAAAAGTGTATTAAAATTGAACTTTGTCAATAACTTTAATTGAAATTTGTAAATTCAGTAATTTATTAATATTTAATTGGAACTGTTTTATTGTGAATTATTAATTGGAAATTAATTGAACATTAATGATTGTTTGAGAGAGTTGTAATCTGAATTGCAGAGACTTGAAAGTTAAGGTTCAACTAGGGGAAAGAGAAGTTTAAATTTTTATTTTGAATTTTGAGTTTATTTTAGTTATTTCCAAGTGGTATTTGATTTTTATTTTAAAACTTTATTATTTTATTTTAGAAGAGAGCTCTGATTTTAGTTTGATATATTTGATTTATATTTTCATTTCTTGCCAAAGGAACTTTTAAATTTACTAAACGTTTTGTCAATTCTTTGTGAAAAATAGAGTGATGAAAATTCTGAAACGTTGAACTTATTAATTTGTCAGTTTAAAATAAATCCATTATTTTTATTTAGAACTGTGATTTTTATTTTAGACAAACCAGATAATATTTAATAGTTAACCAATTTAGTAATAAATTGTACTGAATATTCACTAAGAGCTTACTAATCAAAAAATATTTTACATCGTCTTGGATGTCTCAGTGATAATTTAAATATTAATACTCAGGAATATTAATATCTACAATCCAAGTCGTTATAATATCACTGGTTGCAAGAAAAGGATATTGTTTTGAAGCTCCAGTGAAGGAACCGTATCTTTATAAACTTAGACAATATCGAATGAAAGAGCTTTATTTTTTATTATCATTCAACAAACCGCTTAGTTTAGTTGCCCAATATCCTTCTTTCAATATAAAAATGATAGTTTTTTTTTATGACGGTGAATATGAGTCCTTACAATAGCGATGTTATTAATTAAATAACAATTTCACTTTTTTAAATATTTTTTAGTAACAGCAGTAATTTACCATGTATTAATACGTTTATTCTTAACATGAACTAATTCATAGCCAAATACTTACTTATAGAAGTACACAATAATACTTACACAACCTATGATCCGACGATGCAGTTACGGAGTGATAATACTCAAAAGGGTTAAAAACGATTTATATAAAAAAAATTAAACTCTCTTCGGTAGTTAATATTACTTTATTTATTTCATTTTCACTAGTAACAGCAGTAATTTACCATGTATTAATACGTTTATTCTTAACATGAACTAATTCATAGCCAAATACTTACTTATAGAAGTACACAACAATACTTACACAACCTATGATCCGACGATGCAGTTACGGAGTGATAATACTCAAAAGGGTTAATAACGATTTATATAAAACAATTAAACTCTCTCTTCGGTAGTTAATATTACTTTATTTATTTCATTTTCACTGGCTACATTAATTGGTATACCAATAATTATTTCAAAAACATGAACATCTGTATAAATTTTATAAAGACGGTAATTTTGGATATGAGCAATTTTCAAACTTCACGCAATTATAACTGTTATATTTACAATCACTTTTCAGTAGTATTGTTTCCTGTTAGTTTGAATTATTGGGTGAACGAGGTTGGAATCCTATTTGTGATTGGATCAGTTGTTTCTCCAAAGTACATGGTCTATGAAAAAGAATGCCGGGATTTTGAGCGGCCGTTACTTAAACAATATTCAAGATAACTAAGCGATTTAAGCATCAAATTGAAGTTGAAATAACTAAGTTTTCCTTGTAGCAGGGTAGGAAAATTTGACCTTGGCACACTAACACCCTGGCGCACCTTCGTTTTCATTTAACCTATCGTCCCCTTTCCTATTTTCAACCTTGCTCACCTTCCCCTTCCATTGATGTTATTGGAAACTCATCAAACAATAGAATCTGTGTACTAACCGACAGCACAATAGTTTAGTTTATCGTAAAATTCAACGATGCCCACTATTGTCGTGCAACGGATGGTGATTACAAGTTAATTAATGACGAGAGTCAACATTTGCCTGACGCGAAGCTCGTTGTCACATCCACGATGCCCACGATTGCCGTGCAACGGATGGTGATTACAAGTTAATTAATGACGAGAGTCAACAACTGCCAGACGCGAAGCTTGTTGTCACATCCACGATGCCCACGATTGCCGTGCAACGGATGGTGATTACAAGTTAATTAATGACGAGAGTCAACAACTGCCTGACGCGAAGCTTGTTGTCACATCCGCCGTGAAACTTCATTTTGCAGCTGAACTTTGCTCATGTGTATGTATGGAAACACAAAATTACATCGCTAAGAGTCCACAACCTCATTATTTTGTAATATACATGACGGAAATATTTATTATTATTAACCCTAATACAAAATCGTATTCAAGAAAACAATCTTTAGTCTACTGCAACCTATTTCCATCTCGAATAGACCTACACAAGATTCTGCTCAACGTAATGCAATAGAAAACGGCTACTTTAACTTTATTACTGAAATAAAATATTTACTGCATCCTGCCAATTTCATTTCATATTCTTTAATTAATACATACATTCCTAAAAATATGTCAGAATCAGGTATGCGCCCGTCACCGCAGTTAATGCAATGGAAAGGAACGGGATATTGTCTTTTATGTAGGTATCAATGTCTTATAGGTTTTTATCAATCTTATCATAATCTTGAATATTATGTAGGCTTCTGGTTTATCTCTAAAAACCACATTTAAAGCTTAAATACCGCAAAGATTTAAGTACAGAGATCTAAACCCACTATTTTATTCTAAAATTAGCTTCAAATGAAGGTTTCCTTTTTCATTTCACAGGATGCCAGTACGTAGTTAAATGGCGACACAACATCCTTTACATTAGATAGTACGCAAACATCCTTATTAATGTATAATGATAAAGCGCGTAAATATCGTATATCTGAGAAGTACGTGGTCGAGTGTCGACACAAACATCCTTTTCATGTAAGGGACTCTGGGAAAAGGAAATCAGCAGGACAGAAAACAAAGCGGTGAAACACATTTCGTAGTTATGATATTGTGTTGCAAATTTCCGATCTGTCACTGCTCATCTCTCGGAGTTCTCAGTTTTACTTGACGAACAATCTACTAATTAACTTCAGGATTAATGTCGCGGCGAAGTGTATACGTGTAATTCCAAAACTTATCAATTGCGTTACAATGTTACAATGTTACAGTGTGTTCTTGTTTAATTATAAATAAACTTATGACTTTGCTTATTTTAAATAAGATGTTGAAATATAGAACAATTTATTTCGTGGCAATTATCGTCGCTTTTTAACCGATAACACTATAATACGAGTGAATGTATCGATAACATAGGTATAATATTAACTCCAAATGATCCATTTGTGGTAATCATTTTATTTGATATTAGTAAATCCAAGTTACAGTATTACTAGGTTTGAAAATTTTCTTTCCAATCATAACAATGTTTTAATACGATTTGATAAAATATAAGTAACAATAACTAGTTCGTGTTGACTAATACAACAATGGTAAGTTAAACGATCGAATCCAGTTAGTGCTGATAATTTCTTTAATACTTATTTATTAATTTCACATATACGAATTCCATATTTCATTTTGGCAAATTTATGATTCGTTATTAATAAAATAAATCTACAATTACTAACAACAGCTATATTGTTCATCGATACTCTTATATTTTGACTCGATATTAATAAAACACATGTATTCAGTTCATGGCGATTATTTTCTTCCGATTCTCCAGCGGTGACAACTCTCTGATTCAATATTAGTAAAATCGAGAATCGATACCAGTCGGTGCTTATACTTTTCAATCGATACTCCAATAGCAGCAATATTGTTTATTCCATATTATAAAAGAGTATCGATATCGGTGTTGCTAGTTATATTCTGTATTAGTTGTAATATTTTATTAGATATAAGTAATACACAAGTATAAATACCATTTGGGTTTCCGATAGTTTAGTGGTACTACAGTAATATTTTCGTTACAATAAAAAACGATAAAAAATGAATAACAACAAATATAAAGAATTAGAGTGGTGGCAGCCACGATATCGATTGTCAGATGTATTGGAGGAACTTTACTTACACTGGTATTTTGATAAATAATTTGGAACAAAGATCGGGTTTTAATCTCATTAAATACCATTTTCACCCGGAGTACGTAAAATTATGAATATTTCCCGTTGTTATAATCAGTTCGTCAAAAAGCGTGTGGCTTATTTACAGGTCACCTTGTTTCCAATTCCTAACTTTTCTCTCAGCAGAACAATCAAAACTGTTAACCCACCTCTTCCACCAGTTCCTACCCGGCCCTCATGGTCCACATATGGAAGGCGTCCCGATGGACAGTTTCCCAGTGGTTGTCGAGGAAGGGAAAGCCCGGGCCTGTGCACACAACAACACAGCCAGCGCTGGTAATGTCAAGGGTAACAGGGAGGGGACCTTGCTCAAGCCCACTGTCCCTAGCTTGCCGACTAGTTACTTGGCTGGCATTTCTCTATCAGATACAAAGTACTTTCACGTCACGTACCTTATTGTGTATTCTCTCTGTAAATCAACCATCTTCCTGCGGGCGGACCCATAACTAACTGTTCGACCGAATCTCTCACCGAACAATCGGTCGGTAAATACCATTGTGAGAGTTGCAGAGAAAAGCAGGAAACCCTGTAAATGCTCGCCGTTTCTACCGTTACTGGGGTTTCAACAATAAAGACTCCCGTCGGTGTAATCAATTTGCCTCTTCCGCGAGATAACCAATCTCGCATTCAGCGCTCTTTATCGTTGTATCAATACGCTTTTAGGCACCGTTTCATCGAATCCGGACAAAATATTCATCTGTTATATAACAGCCAACAGAAACATGAGTTTATACTAACTAGTTTTCCATTGTTCTGAACTTTTTAAGTTGACATTCATAAATGAAACAATTTTGTTGGTTCTTATAAGCAACAACACAGCGCTAAAATAGTAATTGTTTTACTGCCTATAAAACGACGGTCATTATGGATAGACTGTACGGAAGCAATTTTGAATTTTACCCCATAAGATTAATATTAAACTACTATCCATCTCCTCCCCTATTCTTTGTAGTCCTGCAAGAGTTTCAATGTGTTGTTTATACGCATTCAAATACATTTTTGGCTCGAACAAATATAAACCACAAATTTAAAGTCAAATGTAAAAAAAAACAAATTTAAAGACCAAATCATAACATAAGCTTAAAATTAAAATAAACAAGACAAACAAACATTTTATAACAAAGTGGAAAACAATTAACAATAATTGATCGATCATTGGATTGAATTACAAACAACTTAATACTAGGCATTTAGTGCTTTATAACCACATATTTCTGAAAATGTATACAAGATACTTATTTAAACAAAAAAATTAATAAAATATTACTTAGCGGAAAATCGTAGTTAGGCATAATAGCAGTACGAGCATGAATTATCGTATTGAATACATTGTTTTATATATATATATATATATATATATATATATATATATTTATTTATATATTAATATTAGTTTATATATATTTATATATATATATATATATATATATATATAAACTAATCATCATGGGAAGGAATACATAAATTCACGAAATTGACAGAAAATTAAATCGAATTTATGATAAAATCATGCTAGTCCATATTAATTAACTAATTGTAATTAATTACAAGTGAATTTATAAATGTAATGTCTTACAAAACCATACCAAGTCTATGTGTGTAAAAACGTCATTATGTGACAAGTATATTTGTCATATTGGGTTTCAAGATGATGGCGTTCCCAAATTTTTGAAAGTGTTTCGTGTATATTAATATGCAAACTATTAAAGAGTCGTCATACCATCAGCGTTATACAAATTAACATACATATACTAACAATGCATGTTACATTCGATAATTCGAGGCGGCAGTCACACATGATATCCATTTTGTTCCGTTTGAACATTTCACATAAAAAGAAGACACAGAAAATATATGTTTACAATATGTGAATACAATGGAAAGAAAGAAATAGAACAGAATACATTGTTGTTTCTACAAGCCCAGAAGTTGAGATATTCAAAATAATTTCATCGAAACAAATTCAGATTGTGAATTAAACTCTAAGTAACAATTAGAAGTAATTTATAGCAAACATAAAATAAACTATACAAATAGTAGGTTTGGCTTTAAAGTACATCCAAAGATCTAACTACACCACGAAAGTTGTGGGGAACATTATACAAAAGTTTTAATTGCAACAGTTTCTAAAAGTGGGATACGCCTCGAAGCAAAGTCCATCGTACATACATTTTGTGCATGAAAAAATAACCAAGATTTTCGTATTAAATTTGGATTCCTTCAGAAGAAAGAAACTACAAGTATTAAAAACACGTGGTAGAAAATTAAAATTGGATTAAGATATTTTATATTTCATTATTAACAAAGAGTGATTTGTAAGGACAACAGGATTGTAGGCATGAATATTTGGCATCGTTATGTCCGAAATCCTGTCCCTCTTGTAATATTTCACAGTACGGTTGGTACAACTGATGGTTTCACTCTTCCAGTTCAACAATCACAAACTGATACAATCGCAGACGTTCCAATACAATCACAAGTTTGTAGTGACCATTTCCCTCTATTTCCGCTAAAACTTTGCGAGTACCACAGGAACCGTTTCAAGACTAAAACAACTGTTCTGGGCAGAATGTATGCCATCGCATGGTTCAATCTTCTCTACATTCAAAGTTTGGAACATTCTGTCGAGCTAGGTTTTTTCGTTTCCGGTTCAAAAGATCGTGAGATGATGATTCACAATTCACTCTGTTGCATCATTACTTTAAAAAAACTGATAGGACATTACAGCATACACAAGAATCATTAATCCATAATTTTAAAGTTTGTATTAACTTCTTAGTTTTTTTTTTAGAACAAATACGAAAAACTCAACATGATAAACATTTTTCAAACACAAAGATTTGCTGAAATGCAATGTAATTTTAATAATATTGAATTAAACCGGAATAAATAACGTTCGCCCGAAGATTTTCGTATGAATTGAAACAGTACATTATAATACATAATAAATCGGGAGCCTCATTTCTCTAAACGATTAAATTTGTTGATCAACTACCTGTAATTAGTCATCCTTTAATTGAGAATAAGCAGTTTTGGTTGCCAATTCCAAAAAAACCAGCAAGACATTATAGCCAGACTGAATCAGAAAGGAAATCAAAAGAATCAAACACAATATACAGACTAAATCAATTCTCAGTCACTGCACGGTTTCAAGTTCACCTACAGTTAACCAATAAATAAGAACACCAATCGCCATCTTGTTTCTACCGGGATTATCGCCATCTACTACTGGCCAGAGGTCGCTGTGCTTATAATTATTGTTAGTTTCAGTGATGATTTTAGAGATAGTGTGCACAAAATTAGTGATTTCTGACGTCAAAGTCAAAGGATGTCTTCTTTTACCAGGCAAAGTTACCAGGAATTCTTCTTTTACCAGGATAAGAAGTCCTTTCTAATACTTAACCTGGGGACCAACGGCTTAGAGATGATTTCCGATCCACCACCAATGGAATGGCGAGGAAACTGCTTGAAAGGATGGGATCTGCCAGCGGTCACCCATCCAAGCAGCAGCCACGCTCTACGTTGCTTGATTCGTACCCGCTACACTGCACCATTATAACGGTTAATATTGGTTTATTTAAAACTAGATTGTAGTTATGTGTTATATCTTATATGCACGTGAGAAAGATATTTGATTGTACTCGATGATGATTTCTGGTCACCTTGTTCGTTAGTTACCTGGGAACCATGACGCGACTTCGCGCATCACTTGCAGCAGATAACTGCACAGCGGTGACGCAACAACTGAATTTCTCGGGCAAACAAAGGATTCCAGAATGTGTAAACTGTGTAAACATCACTTCCCAGACTCGTGGGAACGCCTCGCCAGCGTCACGCGGAAAGCGAAATTAATTCACCGCCTGAAAATAAATCAACTGTTTCGTAACGGGCAAATTAAGTCCTCGTCCGCTTTCATTTTAATTATCAACATTAAGTCACATTTCCTTTCGACCACATTAAATTGAAATCACCATTAATGTTAAATATTAAGTAATCTTCCGCTAATATATATACATATATAGCAGCAGGGATTTTCAGAGAATTCCCGGCGACTTGTAACATCTTATAGGTCTTGGGGTTAATATTATGAATGTAGATACGTAGAGCCCCAGGGGGCTCAACCCCTCCCCGAAATTTTTAAAGACAAACGTTAAAACTGCACCCAGTAGTTTGTTTTAACCTACAACAAATTTATGGGATCTTAAACCTAAACAATTTCCCGGGGAAAGATTCCTGATTCCCTATTTCTTGAGGATATTTTATACTTCCTACAGCACCCAGCGTGTCGGCCCCCTCCCTGAAATAATTTTCAATATACGTCACTGGTTAATATGAAATAACTGAATCTATATTGTAAATTTATAATATTTTAATATAGTGATAGACTAATCTATATATATAAAAATGAAACTGTTCGTGTGTAACAGCATCACTCACAAACGGCTGGACGGATTCGCCTAATTTTTTTAATTTGTTCGTCTTGATCTGTAGAAGGTTATAGGATACTTTTTATCCCTTTCCCGATTCAGGATTCCGCCCCCACTGGTTACAGAAATACCCGTAAGAAATGCATTGCAGCAAACATATGTTATTAAGTGAAAGAGTCTTTTCAAATTTTTAATCAGCTGTTCTTTGTAAACATATATAATGCGACAAAAAATATATTTATATATAAATTTCTTTACACTTATAGTTTTAAAGCATAGAGTAAGCTTAAGAGAAACGACAAATTTTGTTTAAACTGTTTCTGCAATCATAATATATAAAAATGAATGTTTGTATGTTTGTCCTTTATAGACTCAGAAACTATTGGACCGATCACTATGAAAATTTGTATTTTTCTATGTAGAAGGTTTATACGCAATGCCCATTGATGTAACTAACCACCAGGCTGTACTGCAAGATATAAAAGTTATCAAAGCGCCTGCACATTATAAACTGCAATTACAACACAGTAGTTACGTATATTAAAATATCCAAACACTATTTGAAGGCAAAGAAATATACGGGCAAAGCTTAAGAGACGCGTGCGAAGCCGCGGGAAACAGCTAGTATATTATTAATATATAGTATTAGTACTATTGTTAATGCCGACGATTTTACACAATGATCAGGATAGGCCTATAATATTTTGAAATTACACAAAAACTCCTTTGTTTTTTTTTATTAAATAAAAATTCACGGCGACCGTCCAAAACTTTTATATCTCAAGTTAGCCGAACTTCAGCATTGACCGTACGGTTCAACGCAATTATCTACATAACCAACCCAGCAACCAAATTATTATATAAAATGCATTTAATTTTTGTAGTAACACATACTTGATAAATACTAAGTATTAACTCAGAAAAATCGGTGTGGAAAAAGTCTTGTTGTTGGTTTTCATTTTAACGTTTAATATTGTAGACAATACAATAACACGTCAAAGAATTGATTTTTTTACAATTAAATTATAACAAAATACTATTGACTACTGAAAGCGAGGGCGCCGGAAGAAACCGTGGTAGTCTTCGTGTTGAGGGTTACTGCGAGAATAAAGAAAGCCTGTTTCTTTTGAAGTTCAAAAGAAAGTGAAACCAGCCATTGAATAATTTGGCAGGTGCCCGCGGCGCGGCGCTGGGGTCGGGTCAATGTCGTGTGCGCGGCTGCGGCTAAGGAATGGGTAGGGAAATTAGGTGGCGTGGAGCTCGCCCACGTGTTAATTAATCCCCGCTACATAACATTGGTTTCGCTAACTTAAAAGACTTTTTAACTGCAAAAGCTTTTGAAACCAAATCTCTTTGAGTAACAGAGAAGAATCCTAAAAGGTTTATTAATTAATTACGTCTAATGCCGTTATAAGTACTCGTATTTTTCATTAAAATCCGGAATAAACACTTTTTTCTATAACTGATTTACTTCTTAAACATTTACTCTACATCTTATGTAAATTCTTACTATTATTGACTAATAAATAACCACCTGTACCTGTACCATACCGGTAATTGTTATCCGCCAGACTTACCTAAATCCGGGTGTACTTAATACCCATTGAAGTCCCAAAATAAGGATGATTTCCCACCTTTAGAATAATACAACTCGTCATTTAACCATCCTTATTTTGAAGTCTCATACAGATAAAATGATACAAGGAAATTCAAGTGTTTTCTTTCACTCATAAACTTCTGTAATTAACAGAGAAACAACCCTAAACATATTTTGTCTGTGATAATAAAAAGTCATTTGAAAATAACTGTATTTATTATACATAATTTTTAGTTCATTTCGCAATTACAGTCTGGAAGCCGATGACTAATTTGCATTGAATAACCACACCACCTGTAGTTTTGCGTGAATCGATAGAGAAATTGAAATTTCCCCTAAAAAAGAAGTCAATCGTCAGCCACGCTTTGGTGGAGTTCGAAATGGGGAGGAGGGATTGAAAGAGTCAAAACTTAGCTTTAGGCATTTATAACCAACCATCAGACACCTAAATAATAGATAGTTGTATCAGCGTAAGCCAATGAGATCTTAGAATCTCATTGTCGACATTTTCTGTTAAAAAGTAGTCTCTTATGTCATTAGCTGACGCTGATTTCCTTTTATTTTTTTAATTTAATGGTTAGTTTTTAAACTAGCTGAAGAAATTAACTTCTAAAACGTGATTTTTTACCCTCTTTAAAGTACAGCGGTTAACGATTGACTATAGGGGAAAACTAATATAACAAAATATAGGAACTGACTCTTGGCTCCCAGACTCTTACAGAAGCTAAAAAATAATAATTATTAATCTGTTGATTAATTATGAAATTGCAACGAACGCACTGGTATTCGTCAAGAGAAGCATGTTAGAAACTATTTACTCAAAATTTATTTCAGTGACATCCCATTTTTTTATCACATTTTTCCAGAGTTAGTATTTAATGAACTTAGACAGAGTTAGGCCACGTGAAGGCAGGCGCCATGACGTTAACATTTAGCTTGCAGTTTGAAATATGGAGCGGCGGACACCACTGACATGGTTGATTCAGCCGAGTTATAACAATAAAACGTCATAGAATTTGACATAGTATACTAACAATCTTGCTCGGCACATAGTTTCACCGTTTCACCCTACCACAATGATCAATGTCCCTGAAGTTTGGAGACTTGCCGCCGCGTGGTTTTTTTTTTTGATCTGGCCTGGAGCTTGATTTCTCCTCTTCGGCTTTGACTGATTCGAATGGGCTTGGATTGGCGGTCTCGGGTCGTGGGCTTCACCAGCCCCGATAAACTACTTACTGCCGCTACACGACCGCGAGCGGGCATGAGTTCCATAACGCTTTCACCAACATACGATCTGCACAACCCACATGCTCACTCATTTCGAGTCCTCAAATAAAGTTATGCACCATCTGGATCTGACCACATCATTGATTTCACTTTTACTTCTGAGTATTAATCTACTGAATCGTGCTGATTGGAGTAACACCTGTTCCGGAAGTAAGGCATAATGGAAACCCATCAGGCTGGAAATCACTTCTGGCTGGTTTATACCACCCAGTTGAACCTACCACAGGGAACAGCAAACACCGATGTGTCACTTAAATCTGGGCAACCTTATGGGTGTCCAGGAGCGGCACATCACTAACAGCATATGTTGAGATTCTGGGGTGCAAGGGTAATGCGATAGGTCTAGTCTACTGCGGGAGATGACTGTTGGGAGTTGGTGGAGTTTGTTCCCTAAGTATCGAAGGTTCTTGCTAGACTCAACATAAGGGTGTGCCACCTCTGCCTGCTTTGACTGGAGAGGCTGGTTCAGAACTGGCCTCCCCTTCTTTCAAGTGGATATGACTTGAGATTAGTGCCCTAAATTCTTCCTCATGGATCTCGATAGAAAGAACCTTACCCATCCAGAATATCCTGTCACTCCGGAACGTTCCTTATAGGACTACGTACAATTTATAAGATTCTTGTCAGCAAAAAAAGGCATAATGGAAATTGCACTGAGGGATTGGAAATGGATCTCCTTTAAACCATTCATAACATTAGACACAGCGTCACGACGACTAAAAGTAAAACTTTTAAGTAATGTTTAGGTTCTTGAGCCATATTAGAAGGCTCAATGATTTTCCCCGACTTAAGTGGGCACTTAAGTAACCTCCCGACTCCACTTACATTGAGCAAAAGTTTAAAACTGTGTTATAAATAGGAATTCGTTTCAAACCCCACACATTTTTCACTTCAGAAACTTATATTTTAGTGTCTGACTCCCAATGCTAATGAATTGTAAAAAAATACGACTGGTACTACGTTTTTATTATTTATACTGCACAAAAGTGTCATTAATAGATTGTATTTTTATACATAAATTGTAGCGGATGTGTTTTTGTCAATACCTAAAATTGGTCTCGGTCTATTGTTAAGAGTCTGCTAGCGTGCATGCCAACTCGTCTCTTTCTTGCAAGTAAAAAAATACGTACGGTACGTGAACTTTCATCAGTTCAGAAAGCATTGCCTCGCTATTGGTCTTAATGGAATGAAAATCAAGATGGCCACATAAATAGACGTCACTTAAACGCAATTGTTTTGAGATTGATGATAGGGGCTGGGGTGATAATCTCGCGGGAACAATACTGTACCTTACCATAAATCATTATAAGCCTCTGTTTATTCCAGCTAAGATTTTTTTGAGGCGTCTTCTTATAAAGGTACGGCCTTTGCGTAGTATTTTAACTCAACGTTTCTTAAGTTAATATTTTAAACTGAAATATGTACATTCATTTTACCAAGACTCCAAAGGCAGTTGAATGCGAATAATCAAACCCACCTTGCAAAATTGTGGAAACAAAAGTACAGAAAATGTGCTTATGGGACGAAACTCAAGATTGTAGTACAGCCGACTATTAAAGGATTAAATTTAACAAATATTTATTTAAAAACGCCAAGTTAAGCGTTCTTCCAAGCAATTCTGGCATAGCCTAGATAAAAAAACAAAGTAAAATAAAATAACTGCAACATCTCTACATGACGTTATATCAATAAAATGTCTTCCTGCACTCATCCGTCAATTGCAGGTTTAGAGCCCCTACGAAGAATTGGCTCCGGCCATCACTCATTGTACAACCTCTTCAGTCAAGCAATAAACAGGGAACGGGCTAAACATGCGGCAAATTTTAATGGTGCTTCGCTGAGGCTGCATGCAAAATTCCAAGCCTATAGTAAATGTCATTAGGCTACACATGTTGTTAAGTCACATTTTAAGATGTCATATGATTGTTTATACAAATTTATTTATTCTGCGAGTTTCTAGTTGTGATCATGGCTAACGAAGCGACGTGCACCATCTTCCAGCTCGGTGTTGTTTATATAGTATAAATAAAGCTGTACGGAAATATTAGACTGTAGGTTTGTTCGTTTTCAAGAAATCGTGTGGACAGACAGACAAAAATGAAACATATTCACTCACTCGAATGATTGGCTTCGCTGACGCTCAGCCAATAAAAACATTTTAAACGTGGTAAATGGTTAGTACAGCAATTAATGCCGCTCAATGACGCATAGACTAAACATATCGTAAACAATACATTTGAGACTTGAAGCTTCTCACCAAGTACCACAGTCACGAAGCTGACCACAGATTTGGAGTAGTCACAGTGATCTCACCAATATCCAATTTTTATAATGCAGTGGTACAGTATTTTAATGTTTGAACTGACCCATATGAATCTGAGTTACAGCCTCAGTCCACGTAAGAGTAAAGTTTTTTAAGTCTGGAGATATTGACATCATCCTAATAAGGTAGCGTGCGTTTGCACTAATAGAAAACGACCTGACCGGATTAAAATCGATTGTTTCATGTAAATATTTACAACAGCACATGCAACAATTATATATATATATATATATATATATATATATATATATATATATATATATATAAAAATGGTCATTAATTGACCAAAACCAAATCATAATCATAGTAAACACCATTTTGATAAAAATCTGAGTATCATGTATTTTTTCACCTTCAACTTTGCTACATTAAAATAAACGATTAACTGAATATTTTATTAATCATTAATAACAAGGATTTCTTACATTAAGATAAAGATTTGGAAAATCTAATCAGACGAAAAGATACTCACAACATGGTATATATAGGCTCAGAATTGAACCCTGTATAATATAGAATTAAAATTACTATATTTAAACTGTTACATGTAGGTATCTAAAACCCAATTTATAAAATTAAAACGTATGAAATAGATTCTGACCCAAAATAACTGTTAGATTTCGAAACTTCTGATCGAATCCCAAGTAAGCTTAAAATTCATTCCTTCCTTCTTACACTCTATCCAGAGAGGATCACGGCCCGTGAAGTATAATGACGCACTCTCACACGCGAATAAACAACCCTAATGGTCGGACTGCCCTCTCTATCATCTATGTCCTTAATTTATATTGACCAATTTTGTCCAATATATTTTACTTCACTTAATGTTATTATGTATACGTAATATTCATACCAACAGATAGAAAATGGGTTCAAATATGATGTAGGCCTACTTATAAAGTTAATATACAAATGTTAAAAAATCATAATTTAATGTAACAATGATTTTTAATTTACTGTATCACATAAATGCCATGTTTACCCTCAATTTCTTATTTTTTTCGTGGAGATAACTTATTTCAACAAAGTACAAATCTAGACAGAGTAAACAAAAAATTAAACAGAAACTTGTCTGTTCAGAAACATATGAATATGTTCGCTGTATATGTATGCTACTAACTTAGCGTAATGTGGCAGAATTTTAAATTAAATTTAAAAAATCCGTGGAATTTAGTTTCTTTACGCTCACTTGATCTACCTGAGTGGTGGACAGAGAAATGATAAAGGGATGAGAACATACAATAATGTATAGTAGACAGTTATAAAAGTAGTATATTGAGTAGACGACGCGACAGTATGACGACTGGAGAGGGAACGTGTGAGAAGGACCGCGGGTCCCAGGTCCGGTTCAGTCCCCGGTAACATGTCTTACTGGTCGATACGGAACAACGAAACTGGAACAATCAAGTTTATAGCTTTGAAGCTAACTTATTGCGAAGGTCGGGGCCAATAACGTTGTGTAATTCAGGATGACATTGACACAAAGAAAGTATTTTCTTACTGTCTAGTAACATTAAATTTTCGACAATTTTGTTAATATTACGGTATTACAAATATCTTACTCAACAAAAATCAAATCAAAATCATTTATTTCTCATGGACATTTACATGTATCAAAAATAGTCAGTACCGCTATACATAATGCAACTAAATTCTAGACGTAATCAAAAAATGTATTTATATTATCAGTGGCATAATAAATCTGACTGACTAATTGAAACTAAGCAACCGATTAAAATTTCAGTACTCTTGATATGTTTTACTGGTATGGATGGGTGGGGGAAAATTTTCAGAAACTGAATAAAAACAGCTTTTACACCACAGCCTTTGAGATATTTTTAAGAGATGAAAGGGAATCTGGTTTTTAAATAATCTGGCAATCTATTATAAACTTTAGGTCTCGGATATTCTATTGTTTTTTGGAACATGTTATTATTACGATGGGGTACAATCAAACTGTTTTAATTTTTTGTAGGATATGTATATGATTGTGGACAGGAAAATCTTGAATTTTTTTTAAACGTGTAAACTGATACAGAGTAGATAAAAATGGAGGAAAGGGTTGGGATACGTTCTTGGATAAACACCTGCCGACAGCTCTCCCTCCTCCCAAGGCTAAACAATAGAGGAATAGCCCTCTTTTGCAATTTGACGACTCTTTGTAACAAAGCAGGTGGAGCTGTTCCCCACAAAATCACGCCATACATCACAGAAGAAAAGTAGCCACGGTATACCATTTTAGTGCACTACAATTCAGGTGATTGGAGATACACCTCAAGGAATACAATATGGAGTTGAGCTTAGAGAAACAAATAAAAAAACGTGGTTTTTTAATTTAAAATGAGACTAACTAGAATCTTATAAATCGTTACATTTTGTACATTATTGTAAACTTTTAGAATAAACAAGGTAAAACCGTTGTTTGTAAGCAGCTCAAGCTCACTGGAATAATAAAACTGTGTACTATCCACTATTGGATTTTGATGCGGATCTAAGAGAGCGAGTACCTTCCCCATAATTGTGGTGAAAAACATAGCCAAAATTAAGAAACTTTTGTTGCATTTAACACAAGTGCTATAATATTTTTTATGTACAACAAAAACCTTAAGGTTGTCCATATGTTAGTATTGCACTCTGAACGCTGAGTCGCTGGAGCATGACAGTTTCCTGTTTTATCAGCTGCAGTGATAACGCAGCTGCTGGCTTGCTCTTCTTCTGCTCTGAGTACTGGGAAATAGTTATCTTTGTCCTACATGCTCTACATATCTCTCTCTCAGCCCTCCTCGAGTCAAGATCTGGTAAATGGAAATTCTTTCAGTGGCTGGACACCTTTTCCTGTTTTGCATTTTTTTTTTTTTTAATCGGACTAAATATTATATTTTATACTCTATCCATAATTTTATTTTTCTGTCTTCAGGAAGGCTATCTTGAATGATTGTGACTATAATATTTTTCTTAATTTACTTTAACCAAAGTCGATTGCACTACGTAAAAATGCACTGTTTTGCATTAAAAGATCTACAAAATTTTAATGAGGAGAGAGTCACCCCCAAATATCTCATTTATTTAAGCCTCCTCATAGACAAAATCCTGAATACCTCAATGAAGTGGCTTTAGCTTAGAAGGTTCGTAAATTAAATTAGTTAATTGCTGTTCAAAAGTTAAATTAAATAAAGTTCCACAAACAATTATAATTTACAATATTTCTCACTAATTATTCTAATACTTCAGATTGATTAGGGTACGAAAGTGTCAATCATAAAAATGCAAAATCTATGAAATGCCAAATCTAATCAATGCCAAAACTAATAATTGCCGCAATCATGAAGTACCGATCGTAAATAATGTTACCATAGAAACCTCAAATAAATATTTGTTGTATACAAATTGCGATCAGGTTTTACATTTTTTTTTGTATTATGGCGCAACTTATAATTAAAGGGAAAATTCATATTTGTGTTATAATGTGTAAATATTGATATCATTGATATCAACATTCACCATCGGCTGCGAGCAAATACTGGAGGTGCAAATTTCATAGAGAATGCTCTGCTCGCAAAACTCTTGATGATAGAGAAAACATTGTTGTGAAAAAAAGACGGTGATGTGGAATCCCACAATTATATTCCAAATCCAGAGGAAGTTTAAGCTCTTCTATTACTAACGAGCATGAAGAAGCATTTTAATTAAATGACATTTAAGGCTTGTGGCACTTGCTGACTTAGGCGCTTTGAGTTTGGCACTTCTGTTCTGGTACTTTTGTAGTATAACGTTTCAAATTTTTTGGCCCCAATATTTCAAATAACCTTTTACAAATATTTTACATAGATTACAAGATACTTAAAGTGTTCAGTAAAGGTACAACACGCGTGCGTAGCTACGCGCAAACAGCAAGTCAGATCTGAGTGGATACACGACAAAGCGTTTGTTTGTATCAAGGAGCGGCATTCAACGATATTGCACGTAATTGCAAAAGAATTCCTCGCCCGTCACGGCCGACCTGTCTGTCGTCCGGCCGAGTCCGAGTCTGTTGCCGGCACCGGCAACGCTATCGCTACTTTCTGGGTTTAAATTGAGTCATCGGTTATTATAACAAAACGAACAAATCTAAGGTTACAATCAGCTATTCAACACTTTCTACAATACCAAACCCTGAGCCAATATTCTGAACACTGGCTACACTACTACTCTACAAGCTAGACCGTAAAGAATTAATAAAATTAGTGGAAAGCCTATGCCTAAAATCAGAACAAATCTTAGCTATCGTACCACATACTCGCAATGGGTTAATATAAACAAATATTATACACATATATCTATCTAAAACCAATAATTATTCTTCATACTGGTTTAAATATTCCAATACCTCAATTGTTTTCGATTGCAATACAATATAAAATGTCCTCTCTTACTTTATTGACAAAAGGACAAATTGTGTATGCTACACTAAGAGACATTTAAAACCGTAGATGTAATCAAATATAAACTAAGAACCGGATGTACCGACTGTTATAAGAACAATGATGTCAAACTTTAACACATTATTTTTTTCTCTCTGGTTTTATAAGAGATATAAGAATACTTAATCCTCATCCAAACCCTTTTTAAATTTTTCAGTATTTGATTCGATATTCAGCAAGATAATTCGAATCTTTTTTACTTTATTATATATATATATATATATATATATATATATATATATATATATATATTACGTGAAAAAAAAACAGTTTGGGAGCGTATTGATGATATTTTTAAAACGAGACATCTCCTGTAATTACGACACAAAGTAGGAGTTTAACAGTGTTAGGTTGAAGGAGCAGGCGTATTCTTTTCCCCGTGATCTTAGCGGTCGTGAATCTGATACTACGTGTACGTGGACAGCGGCTCTAAAGTATAGCAATCTGGATACATTGGATCACGTAATTTTTAAAGTCCAGGAGCAAGAACTGTAAAGAACACAAATTAAATAATGTTTAGTAAAGATCCGATAGTCTAGTTTGAAATTAACCTCAGCCACTCAAATAAGAGTTACCTTGATTAGCGTTTTTTTTTCTGCGAAATGCCACAGAGAAATAAGTTATAATCCTTTGTCTGCGGTAGTACGCAATTAGCGCCCATAGGTGAAGAAAGATTATTAACCCTTGGATTGGATCAAGACCTTGGCACGGTCGCTATCGGTGAGTTAACCGGACCTGGGCTACACTAAATGGATGAATGACGTAAAAAATATTGCAACATGTCTGTGGATGTATTAAATGTAAGGCAAATGTATCACGATGGCAATGCTCTACCAATTTCATCGTAAGGCTATGCATTTATATCGAAGCATCCTTTGATTCCTAATGCATTTTTTACAATTAGAGTGTGGCTATTTTTAGACTGCCTTATAATTTTATTAAGGTGCAAATTGTAAAAAATGTGAAGGGCATACCCCAAATACGTTGCTTTGAGGCTGAGTGATCACTAAATTACAAGCACTAATTTTGCCTTGATTATGACATGATTCACAGGAAATTAAACTTTTAATCCAGATAAAATCTGAAATTGTTATTTTACTAATACAATTAGATGATCACACATAAATTATTTGAGGCATAAACTCAGATGTAGCAAAATCAACTCATATATATGTACTACTAAAAATATTAAATTTTTATGTGGATAGAGACATTCACATCTAAATTTTGTAATACGATGCAGATACAGTATCCTCCATACTAAAACAATACATAACACTGTTTTAGCATTATAATAGGTATTATTTCTACTGCATTAGTAATACTGGCTGAGGGTATTTAGTAATTCGTATTGTTTATTAATTCGGTATTTAGTAATAAGTATAAGTTTGCTTAGTAAAATTAACTATCTATTAATAATAATGGTGACATACTTCTACAAGAAAGTTTTCTTCCTTATCAGTATGAGTAAACAGACATTGCTCTCTTATCATGTGTTAATAGTTTAATAATTGTTTGAAGCGCTACCTACATGGTAAACACTGTTGAACTAAATCTTATTTAGAGTCTTCTCTACCTTATAATGTGGACAGACTAATGTTTATATAGCACAGGATATTATAATAGATTGTTAGTAACTAGATTAGTTAAGTAAAAGACGATCTCTGATCTCTCATTTCATTACGTTCTATTTTTAAATATTTTCAATTCACTTGGTGGCTCTTATCTATTATCTTGTTTACGAGTAAATGTGTAAGTTTATGTAATGAAATTTAGTTTTACCAAAGTAGATAAAATCAAATAAATTCATTCAATCATGAAATTTTTATTCTATAACACTAATTATAATCTTTGGAGGGTCATCAAAATAAATTTGGACCTCTTACATACTGGTGAATACACATTTAAATATACATAACCATTACCTTTTTCACAATACAATATTGATAAACAATGGTTGTTTTGTCGAAAACACGACCATTTGTATGCTATTTATGTAATATAAATTATTTTAAAACAAGGGAAATGTGTTCTATTGATTTAATCAACGCCGACTTTTAGGTTAAGTAAGGTTATGTTTAAAATGATACGCTTTTTGAAGAATTAATTAACAAATACTCTTCTCTCAGTTAAGCTAGTAGACTGCATATTCATACTGCAATATCAACGAGAATTCTCAGTTATATAAACTATTTTGTTTACTTAAAACATGTGATAACTGTCAAATTCCAACGTCGGTTCTTCTGCTCTAGTATACCTTTCACAACTGTTATTGATTTTTACCTCATGAGGTTTGGGGTGGTGATGACTGCAGTGCCTCCGGGTGAACATTCCACTCACAATATTTGAAAATAGCATCACTAACACCACACAGTGGCACTTCCATTTCACCTTCACGGCCATGACTGCACCGACCCGCACACAGAAGACAACTGTGAACTGAACTGGCGGGTTCGTTTGGCGGCGTCGCGTAGCGGCAAGCGAAACGGTGATCCTGCAATACTCAGTGTTGCCAACACTCACTGACCTCAGGAGCAGATAGTTCTTTCTTTTGCTACTAGAGCGCAGGAGCTTCCAAGTTATTGTTTATATCTATGGATTTTATTAACAAACTGTTATATTCAAATCTTATTACAGGTTTCAATACTCATTTTAATTTTTTTGTAACGCAATTAGAATGCTCATCTTTTAAGATTCTTTTATTTTATCGCTCATATGCATTATAGAGGAAAACAATTTTATTCATTATGACTTTCAGTAAATGTATATGTTATTACAATTGCAATATTTGTTTTGAAACTTCTAATAGCTTCCCTAAAATAAATATATATTTTTTTTAAACATGCGTCAAGTGTTGTTTCTTTGTGTGCGTAATTATAGACTGTGACAAGTGAGCAAACAAATTTTGATCCAATTTGATAGGGACGAGTAGTTATTGAATACTACTTTTTGATTAAAAAAATACATTTCTTGTAAAAAATCAATGAGCATTTTTCTAAATTCAAACCATAACACAGGTACAAGAGCTAGTAAATGCAAAGATTATTTATTTGCAACTTACTAAAAACTTAAATTTCTAAATTTACTTATTGAAAAATATTTTTGGTATAAAAATCCATTTCCCCAAAAACAGTTCTAACAATTCTGTACTAAATACCACCAAACAAAACAATTTACTCGATATCAAATTTCAATTTTTTAGAGAAATACAATTTATACCATAAATAATTTCAAAGTATTGTGTCATTTTGATTAGCCCCTAAAGAACACCTCCACATTTCCTTAACTTTAGCTCACATAGCTTAGAGCCTGTTACGCAAATCCGAGAAGAGGCTATGCATTTTGATTCAAATGTGATCTATTCTGTATGGCTTCAACTTTATTGGCTGAGCGTTAGCGAAGTCTATCACACGAGCTGGGAAAAATATAATTTTGTCTCTCAGTCTGCCCTATAGAGTTGTAATTGTTGTATTGTTGAAATGAGGCATTATTTTTAAACAAGGAATACTCCTTTAGATGATAGTGCATGACCACTCCATGAGATTTGACTGAACGTTAGCGAATATTTTTACATTGGTTTTATGGCTAACCATAACGGCAACGAGAAAATAGCAGAATAAATAAATTTGCAAACAATTTCAGAACACTCATAAGAGATTTTAACATGTGACATTTAGCCTTACTTTCCCAACACATACAACATAAATTTATGGTGATTTGGTTTGTAGACCAAATTATTAATTAAACACTGATATAAAAGCAAATTTAATGCCTACTAATGTGGATGAATCATGTGGCAAGATATTGTAAATTTAAAATTATGCATGTTACTTCATTTCTACATAAACAAGGATCAATTTTATGATTGTGCATGCCCAGCCATGGATTTTGGCTGAGCGTCGTTGAAGCCCATCATCATTGGCTGACATAATTGTTTGTCTAGGAAATGTATAAATTTATTTACCGTACGATTATCTGTCATTCTATCTGTCAACTATAGAGCTATATATACTTGGACCTTAGCGAAGCCTGTTGCGACACATAGCGGCGCGGTGTACTTGTACTCGCCTATAAATAACATTTTTAAATATGTTAATTTTCTTGTTAAATTGTAGTAGTTATTTAGTACTATTGTTCATCCATTTTTGTTCTTATTAATATCATTTCTCTGCAAACTTGCAGTGCCGTTAATAAATAAATACCGTTGTGTATTTGCCAAATTACATCTCAAATGTTTATTTTGAAAACATGTAGCTTGGGTATAATTTCGTATGTCTAAAAGTATTCAGCCTAAACATCTGGCATGTGTATTGTATTCGCATTTACATTCCACGGCAAAGCCAGTGTATTACCAGATACTCTGGATATAGCAAGATGAGTTTACCGGAGAAATGAGCAATCTATTACGATTACCATTTTGTGGCTGGAGAAATAGTTTGTTGCCAGCAAAAAACCACCACGAAAATGGTAAGAAAATGTCCTGTCGATTCCATATAACGCTTTGAGACTGGCAAGATAACGTTATCAGCAGTCCCGGTTTATCCTCCAAGCTGGTGGCAGGTTGTCTAAGGCTTTGAGACTACCAAGGAAGAAGCGTTTTAGTTAATAAATAACCTATATGTTTCCATCACCAGCCCATGCATGGATATGGCACATCGCCGGGTAGTGACGATAACCTAGTGTGTCGAAGTGTTGTCCTGAGTTTATAGGGTTAAATGTATCAGGAAACAACTCGTGTAGGCCCACCACTGTAAATATGAAAGCACATAATTTTCTGAACATTAATACTTCTGGGTAACTTCTGGCATGTATGGATTAATTTAGTCAGTGATAATTTTATTTCTATTAATTTTTTCACTAGCAGTTACCCGCGGCTTCACACGCAATTTCATGTAGAATAATGGCAAACGAAATATTCCTGAGATAAGTGAAGGTCAATGGAAGAGATGCCAATATACTGATCCATTTCAGATTAATTTGACTATCTGTCGGAGACCCTAAAGTCGGAGAGTGAGACAGTTTTTAGAAGTACCAATGAAATAAACCGAATTTTTCTGCAACGTTCAATGATATATTTGACTGAATAGTTCCAACAGTTTCAGCAACAATTGAACTATTTTAACTGTACAGGAAACCTAAAGTCAAAGTCCTTAGGGTTTCAGTTAAAGCACTTCAGATGGAATATGAAAGGGCTCGATGTAATTTTGAGACGGAAGCAAGTTTATTTAAGGTACATATTATTTCAGTCTCCATAGTTAAGAAGTAAGAGCTTAAGACAAATTTCGTCTGGCATTATTTCAAGTTTTACATGGGTCAGAGGAGCCTATTTTGGAAATCATCTAAGAAGGATATTATAACAGTGTTTAGCACTTCCAACGCATGTATGTCAATTCTATGCAATTCATTAAGCAAATACTAATTATTATCAACTGAACTAAAGAATGCAGGACGCAATTAGTAAGTCTGCACGTAATTATCATCCACTGAAAACTGACCAATGACCACGGCCACAAAAGTAAATGGCAATCGTCACGTCAGAAACAAGTAGGCTCAAAATCTGGGAACAGGGCAGAATTGTTTTATTGTTTTAAATCGTTTATTTTTGAAGAAATTAGGTCTCCGAGGTTTCTTTCCAATTCATTCGGTGAGTGAAGGAACAAGTTGGCTTGTCATTTGTCAATGGTGATCATGCATCACCGTAAGACCTTGACTCTTCCCTTCAAGAAATACGGAATCAATCGGCATCATAATTGCTTTGGCTGTACGGGAAATATCACATTAATAAATGAGTTTCTGTAGTACTTGTTAAGCTTCTAGGAATTTTCAAAGAACACCAGCAGTCTAGAAAGAAGAACTCTTGTGAAGTTCTTAGAATACTTTAGAGTCTGTATAATTTGTTGGTAATAACATTTTAAACAAAAAACTCACTTTTCTTGCTTTTACCAAGATAAAATTAAATATATGGACTACAACAAAGGCAGATCGAATCGATCCAGAGACTCATAAGTCTCTGTATCGATTATAACAGTATTATTATCAACAATACGAGTATAAGAGTAACCTCATCGGATCCACAGGAAGGTTTAATCCATTACTTTTAGTGTATTATGGGGTCTTCATATAATTTAGAGAGATATTCCATTATGTATCGAAAACCGTTATAGGTACTCTGATAAACACACAGTATGAATCCAGAACATTCACACTGGAGATGAATCTGCGGATGTTTACTATGCCACTGATGGTTTAATAAACTGTTAAAGGCTCAATTCGAACAGGGCATCTAACAGATAAAAGAGCAACCGTTTTTATGTAGAATAATTATAAATTCAAATTATTAATTATAAAAGTTATAAATTTAGAACTATAATTGAGGTTTAAAAAATTAATTACTAATGTATTTTACACACTCTAGCTCATATATCAAATAATGTATCAAATATTTTAAATTGAAACAATGTCATCAAAGAAAGCTATGCCATCGTTGTGTGTTTTATGTTTCCAAATTTACTTGTAAATAAGAAATCGTCGTATTATGTTTAATAGAGATAATGTGTCCATAGAGATAGCTGACTTACGCCCTTTAAAAAAATACTCATAGTGGCTTACGCCCTTTTAAAAATAATTAAAAGTTCAAATAATTATTTGTACCATAAGGAATAATGATCAAAACACCCTTTTAAAGAAAATCGATCTATAATGGTAATATGTAATGGTTTTTTTTAGCTATGTTGAAAAAAATTAAAAGTGAAAATCGTAAAAAATATTACTTACGCCCTTTTGAAAAAAAACCAATTCAATTAAGGTTCAACAAATTAATTACTAATGTATTTTACACACTCTAGCTCATATATCAAATATGTATCAAATATTTTAAATTGAAACAATGCCATCAAAGAAAGCTATGTCATTGTTGTGTGTTTTATGTTTCCAAATTTACTTGTGATTAAGAAATCGTCGTATTATGTTTAACAATAACATGTTTTAACCAGATGTAACAGTTTATGTTGGGAATAATATATGTGTGAATTAATGTCGAAGTGAAGTAAATAATCTCTTGAAGTGAATACGTGAGGTTATGTTTTCTGTTTCTGATATATACCCATATCTTAAGTGAGTAATCGTTTATAAATTGACATTATGTTAAGACTAATTAATAATTTAATTTCACCTATTATTAGTTTTATTTGTTAGAAAAATGGCTTATTCTTTACCTTTCATGGATTATGAGGAGGGTGTGGAATGTGATGATGTTTTCCAACGATGGTTTCATAGAGAGTTTGTAAACATGAGTAATCTGAATATCTCCATGAAAGTGGGAATACCGACATTAAATGAAAGTGTAATAGAACAGACTGCTTGACCGTATCCGATCAACCATTTAAACAGTTATCAAGTATGTTATAATGAAATAAGATAATCTAATGGGCAAAGTTAACAAAATTAATGACATCTCGAGAGACATTGTAGAAATTAAAACGAATATATCTTCTATTGATGCTCGATTGTTAACCTAGAATTTCGTGTGACAAGCGCTGAATATGAAATTGGCAATATCGAGGGAGGTCTTCAGGTGATCAGATCAGAAATAGCTTCAAATTCAACTACATACACTTACTTGAAAACAAGCCTGGCAATGGTAGAAGTACTGCTAAGCCTATATTTTAGGTAAAGGAGAGATTGTTACGATAAAAAATTTTATTATTTGACTATCTGGATGAAATTAAATGCACAACAAATGAAAATAGGGTCAAAGAGGCTGAGGTTAGATTGAAAACAATTCTTTTGAGATTGATTCAAAACTTAAAGTACAAGGTTGTAAGCTCTTCCGCATTGAAAAACTGACTAAGAACAAGGTTATACCATTTAAAGTGGCTGTTGGTAATGAACAAACTAAGTCATCAACTGTGACTTATGAACTATACAACTCTCTACAATGTATCTGTTACGAAGACACTCACTCAATAAATTCATTGCCTGAGGACTGAAAATATTCGTTTCTAATCTTAAAGATGTGACTTGAGTGATCTGTTGTAAAAGTGGGCTGTTGCATGTTGACCTTGGTTACGAGGATGTTAACTCCATGTTTTCTAGTTTTCGTACGCGTCCTAGCTGGTGTGTAACTGCACGCTTACCGCTTAAAAAAGTCAGTTGCTTTCCTTTTCATCGGTTGTTCAATGGGAAACACATATAAAAGTAAACTTTTAATTTAATGGACTATTACGCTTTCTGAAATCTCTAAAAAAAGGTGCAAGAATCTGACCATCAAGATAGTCGAGCAAGATAGATCATCCACATCAACGGTACGATACCATCCAATCCCAAGATCTTTTGGAGTTTTGTTAATGATCTCAGTCGTAAGTCCTTGACACCGGTTTCATTGTTATCTGATAAAATTGAAGTGTCTGAGCCAACCAGGAATTGCAATTTACTTGCCGACTATTTTTCTTCTCTATTTTTCTCCTGTCACTTAAGAACCTCTTCCCAAGTTCACATTGAACACATGTTTTGTTTCATCACACATATTTTTATATACCGTATTGAAGATATGCGCACGAAGCTTTTTAGCTCTTGATCCTCCTAAGGATGGATCTCTTGATGTCCTCAGACACTGTCACACAGTGTTTAGTCCAATTCTACAAATTAAGTTCAATAAACATTTATTACCTCTAATTTTCCCATCAATAATTAAGAGAGTTTTTTGATGCCTATACAAAAAAAAGGAAATAACAATACAGTGGACAACTTTCGTCCTATTACTATCTTGTCTTCATTGAGCTAAGTCTTCGAAGGTCTTGTTCTTGATGTTGTGAGGATTCTCTTCAAACAATACATTATGGTCGAGCAACATGGTTTTACTTTTGGTAGATCAACAGCCACTTATCTTCTATCCTTCTAAAGCCGATTGCTGCAAACTTTTGGCAGGAATGTCCAAATAGACTCAGTCTACATCGATCTCTCTAAGGCGTTTGACGAGATTAGCCTCAGACACCTACTGGCCAAGCTTGAGGGTTCTGGAATCAATGGCTTGATGTTGTAATGATGTAAAAGCTACCTTAAGCAATGGATTCTGACTGTGCGATTTGCATCGAAGATTTATTCATCTGCTTTCTGTGCTACTTTAGGTATTCCACAAGGATCTTGGGTCTCCATTTATTCACTAACTATATTAATGATGTGAAGGAAACTCTCAACGTACCCTTTCTAATATTTGCCGATGACATTAAGATGTACTTGGAAGTGCCTTCGATTGATGACTGCCTGATTTTGAAATTTCTATGGACTCAGTATTGCAGTGGTTTTATGGCAACAAAATAACCGTCAAAGCTGAAAACCCCCATCACTTTTAGCTGAGAGGAAAACGTCATATTGGCTAAATATTTGACGAATGTTCCAATAAAGAGATGCAACGTGAACTATGAACTTAGGATCCATCCTTCTCTTTGATCTTATAGATAGGCCTTTTTAGTTATGATTTGTTTCTTGTTAATTAATATTGTTTTTATCTTTATATATTATATTAGTTATTGTTGTTTTATAGTTTATTTTTGTTATTGTCAATTCTCTTTCTGTACAGTGTATGTGTTGCTTTCGTTGTATTTCTGCAGTGTGTCTTTTTGTTTTATATTATTTTTGTAAAATGGTATTGTAGTAGAAGTTAATAAATGAGATGAAATGTCTGAATTTTATCACACAACTTTATATTGCATTGAATCGTCATTGTTATTTTGTCAAGTTATTTTGAGTGTTATATATTATAATGTTATACCATTTTGGAAACATATTTTCACGTTTATAATTATCATTTTAGCTTCTAGTGTGATACATATAAACGATGGGTTATAATTTAAAATATATTGTTGTATGTAATAGTTTGTCAATTGTATAGTATTGGTCAACGTTGCCTTATTCTTCTTTGCTCTTTATTGTGGACATGGTGGCATTATGATTATGCACTGTGCGTTGCGTATACTTTGTAGTGGTTTGGTTTTAGATTGTGCGGTATAGAAACGTTGTGTAAGCGTTGAGTGTTTTTACTGTAAACTAAAATAGGATATAAACAATTAACATTGAAAGTATTTACTTAAATTTAAAACAGCCATGGCTGATGCTGCGGCACGTCAGCTTCAGTATGAATACAAAGCGGTAAGTATCCAATTTAAGTATACAAGTTGAGTTAGTAAGTTTACTAACCTCTTAACCTAATGTCCACAATTGTTGATCCTAGGCAATATTATTGAATAGTTATTTTGTATTTTGAATTTAGAACATATTCATTATTATTAAAGGATATCAGAAGAGCCTGTTAGCAGTTTACTGCACAGATGCCTAGTGTCTTGCAGTAGTATGAGAATAGGCTACTTATGGACACTCTGAAAGCCAATTATTAGATAGGCCTAGTACACTATAAAACCTTGTTAACTTATACTTTATTTTCTATTTTGAAAGTAACGGCCGGAGCAGCAAAATGTGAGTTTTGCTTTATTAACTTATTGGAATCGTCCTACAGAACAAAACCATATAAGGTTTGACGGAGTGGAAATGAGAAATAATGAAGTTGTAGAACATAAAAAATGGAACAAATGTTCACACGCGGATCAATATTTCCATGTTGTACATCTGCGTCACGTGACCTTTTGAGACTCATGAAGACATCATCGGATGCGGTGCCATCTTTGGAAACGTAAATGAAAAATAATACTGATATGAGTAGAATTTTGACCCAAATGAACAATGTTTTTCTTGATTTCGATCTACAAATTAATTATTTGTTATCAGGTTAAGACGAGTGCCTCTGGCCATCAGCGCGGGCTGCGGCTGTACCTTCCCGATATGGCTCCGGAAATAGGCGTGGCCTAAGAATGAGGCTTATTATTTACTATAGTAGACCATGTATTGAATGTGTACAGAAAGTTTTATCAAAATTGGCTCGTACGTTTTTGAGATATGGCTGTCCATAGATTGGTTTTTGTCAGCATTTGGCCTATAAAGTTATTGTGGCTCCGGAAATAGGCGTGGCCTAAGAATGAGGCTTGTATTTTAGTATAGTAGACCATGTAGTGAATGTGTACAGAAAGTTTTATCAAAATTGGCTCGTACGTTTATTAGATATGGCCATCTATAGATTGGTATTTGTCCAAAAATAGGAGAGGTCTAAAATGAGGGTAGTAATATAATACAGTAGACCATGTATTCAAAGTAATGTATTAAGTATAATCTATAGATATTTTTGTATTTGTTCTTTTTTTAAATTATAAAATTTAATTTTAATAATATAATTTAATCCTGAAGTGATTGAACTGGTTCAGGAACTAGGTTAGTTGTAGTTCAGGAACTAGGTCAGGAGTAGTTCATGAACCAGGTTAGGATTCAAGTCAGCGGATTAGTTCTTTTTATGGATGGAATCTATGGCCAGTTTCACACTGCTCTGTCAATGTGTGTCCCAGCAGTAATCGGTGGAAGGATTTGTGCTTAGATTGCCAACAGCCTGGGGCAGCGCTGAAGAGCCACAATACCCACTGGTGGCTGATGGCACCCGATATGGACTTTTATTCTTAGGAGGTGGTTGTAATAAACAATTCTATTGTTCTTTGAACCAAATCCCTCCTGAATTCACTATTTGGCCTATATTACGTGTAATATTGGCACAAAGACAAGTCAGTAATGACCAATACAATGTTTCTTAGCCACATCATGTGGCACATAGCACAATGATGTAAAAGTAGGACATATTGTTCCATGAGACAACAGTAGTTCCAGTTCCAGTTCAATTCTATGACATTGTTATTTTGTGAATGCCAGCCATTGAAACCTTATATTGTGTTATTCAGGATAACTATAACAATAGGTAAGTAATATGTAACTTGCATTTTGTGCTTACAGCCCTTATTTCATATTTTCATATTTAATTCCATGTGAAATATTGTTTTTAAGTTGCCTTAGCTGAAAACATCTGTAGGCTTGGGCTCTACCTTAATTTCTTGATTTTTATATGGTTGTTCCAATACATTATATTGATGTAACCAATTTCGAAAAAGTATAGGGTTTCATAGTTTGAGTACTTTCTAAATAAATTATTGTATATACAACAAATAATATATGTCTTTCTTCTTGTTAAAAATATATGCCTTGGCCACATTATGTAGCCTACATATTGTTTTCTGGAAATGTACTTTACAGATGTAGGCCTAATGTAGGGAATTGTAAAATTTTTGCAATAAGTTAGATAGGAATTGGGTTACTAAAAAATTCAAACAGAATAGTGAATCGAAATGAATCTGTTGATACTTTATCATTCAAAATAAAACATGAAACAAAATAACTTTTATTATTTTGTGTATCAAAAGTGGTGATTTATTGTTTGTTTGTACTAAATTTCCAACTTTTTAATCAACTTCCATGGATGGTAAAGTATTTAATGAAAGTTCAATTTATAAAGAACCTGATAAGTATTGCAGCCCATAGGATTGATTCTTACTCATTAAGTTATCAGGGTTTAGTTGTTTGAATGCTCCAATGTTTAGGTGGGGTTTATTGGAGGCCAAAAAATTCTGGTTTAAGATCTGTTGCCTGAAGATGATTTCCCCCAGCTAGGCTAAAATTGTTCAAGAATGTAATTGTATAGTGTAAGCAATGATTTGATATGGTGTGAAACGGAAACCATTTAAGTAGTATAAGTTGCTTTTTGCTGCAAATTGCCTGATTTCCTCAACCACTGCTTGAAAGATGACCCATAGAGTTTTAAGTAATGTATTGTGTAGTGTGTGAAGTGGTAATATAGGTAGGCCTTGTTAATTTAGTGTTTTCATGTTAAAAATGTTGGTGTAAATAGATTACGGACATTGTCTAGAGATGATGATGTATTTTTCACTATTTATTTTAATTCCAGAACTCCAATCTTGTATTACAAGCTGATGTACGACTCATTGAAAGACGAAGTCGAGATGAAGCCACTGGAGAAGTCATGTCCCTTGTGGGAAAACTGGAAGGAACACGCATGGGAGACAGATTTCAAAGAACCAAGCCGGTTAAAGCAGAGGAAAGAAAAGTCAAGTAAGTTTATAAATAGTAAAAAAGTCCGCTGATGTTGTTTTATTGTTAATAATTTAAACTTTCTCAGACAATAAATGCAACAGTCTTAGACAATGCTTCTAATTTGGGGCCGGCAATCAAGGATATTTCAACCCCAGTTTTTTTTAACGCTGCATAATAATAATAAAATGACAGAATGATATTTTAATAATGGAATTATCACTAGTTTTCAGATTTAATTAAATGATTTCAATATTTAATTTTTTAACAGTACAATAATCTTAGATTGATAATAATTTAAATATGACCTGGTGACAACAGTAATGTTTCATTTTATGATACCTCAAAAGGGTCAAGTTAATATTTATTCTCTCAATAATTTAATTTCAAATTTTATTGTTATAAAAGCACCTTGTTATCTTTAAAAAAATATATTTAAAATTGTAGAGTTTTAATGGAAGGAGTTAAAGACTGTATAGTAAATTATGTTCATTTATTACTGTTAACTGGTTGACATAGCTCTAAATGGAGTGTAATATGGATAAGTGTAATAATATGATAATAACTTGTCATATTAATGTTGTTCATTAAAATAGGCGGCAGAAGAGAGATGAGGCTCAGTATGATTTTGCACGGATGAAGGGAGCCACTCTTTTGTCAGAAGGTGTCGATGAAATGGTAGGAATCATTTACCGCCCGAAAACACAAGAAACAAGACAAACGTATGAAGTACTGTTGAGTTTTATTCAAGAAGCACTAAGTGACCAGGTAATATACTAGAGTTAATGTCTTTGCAAAATTAACTTTCTCAACCTTTAAACTGGAAACTTGTAAGGAATCGTGTAGATCTTTTAATAGTGTTTGTTGTACTTTAAGTGAATGATGAATGATTGTTATAATCAATTGTTGTGTCAATTAACGTACGTGCTCATCAATGTTTCTGGTGTCTGAAGTGTACAATTAAAATGTTAAACCTAGAAGTATCTTTTTGTTTATAATACGAGTAGAAGGATTATTATTTATTTTGTATTACATATTTAAAATAAATTTTGTTCATTTCGAATGCAAGGTTTAAAAACACATTTTTTCATAACATAAAATTAGTGAGAACTCATCTATTGACAATTCTCAATGTTAAGTATTGTATAATTTTAATAATGAGAAATTACTGTCTAATATCTAGTGTATATGTGTAGCCTAGAGATATCCTTTGTGGAGCTGCTGATGAAGTGCTCACTGTTTTGAAAAATGACAAACTGAAAGACAGGGAAAAGAAGATTGAAACAGAATCACTACTGGGAGGTTTAACAGAGGAACGTTTTGCTCTGTTGGTGAATTTGGGCAAGAAAATCACTGATTTTGGATCAGAAGAAAAAGTTCAAACCACAGGTAAGATTATGTCCTTGCCGTCATTATTTAGTCATATCATACAGGTTGGTTTTTATTTACCATTGATGAATTTCTGACTCATATGTAAGACCAACCTTTTTAGGTAACGTTATGTAACAAATTTATTTTGTTTATCAATAATGCACAGAAAGTGTGTCTTTTATTTTACCGGAAGAAAAATATAAACTTTTGTTTGTTATAAGTAAAAGTTCCGTATGGAGAAATTAAATCAATATTAGCCATACTATGTGTTTTGTTTGAATGGGAAGGTTTCAATCAAGGTTTATAATTTAAGTATCAGACAAATGATTAAGTGATGAAATACTAAACGTTTAAAATCAAACTCGTTTGTTTCTTGCTTCTTGACAATAATTTAGCTAGAAGAATTATTCTTTTAACAAATCGTTCAAAGGGAAATATATCAAATATATTATGGGAAAAATATAAATATGGGAAAGTATGTACATTCTAATTTGTATTAAATTCCTGTTTTCAGATGAAAACATTGATGAAACATATGGCATCAATGTCCAGTTTGAAGAGTCTGAGGAAGAAGATGATGAGGACATTTACGGTGAAGTGAGAGAGGGAGAAGAGATGGAGGAGGAGGGGGAAGAGGCTAAACTGAACACTGCAATTCATGCTGAAAACGTAAATAATTAGTCATATTACTGAAATTAATTTAGTTGAATTTATTGTCACATTTAAAACATATACTCTAAAAAGGAAACTAAAAAACTTAAAATCTTATTTGCAATGATATATAAAAATGTATATATTTTGTGACTTATTATTGTTAGTTTATTTTGACGAAATTACATAACTTTTGACATTAAAATAACAAATCTTTTCATGTTATTTAAAATACATTGTTTTTAGATTGTATGTTAAAGTTATAAATAATAATTATTTAAAAATAAATTAATAGTTTATAATATATTTCTAGGAGTAGGCCCTAAACGAGAGTGGTTTAAATCGTGTTTTACAACAAAGGTGAAACCGAGGTTGGAAATATGGTGGAACGGCTATAGACATTTTTGCTTCATGTGGTAAACAACCGTTTTTGTCGTATGGAATCAAAATTAAAACAAACGTTTTATTCTATATTTGTTACGTAATAATTCAACATAATAAGATGGTTAAGTTTATAAACAACTGTGTTTTTTGCATTTACTTCTTCTGAAACAATAATAAAGTTTAAGGTTAGAGCTGTAAAATATTTGGAATGTGCGCCAGCTAATTTTTCAGATATCTTTTATAAGGTAACGAAAAAAAATCACTTTATGGATCAACTTAAGTATAAAATCAGCTGTTATATGTGCAGTATGATAAGAACGTATTTTTGTCAAGGATTCAAATTCTTTATTGAACATCACTTCAAGAAATTCAATAGCGATAATTACATACCCGTTAATTCCAATAGTGTTTGTGCTTTTGCCAACACAAGTAAACAGTTTGTCAGCTGATTTTGTCTAGCACATTTTTATCAAACTTAGTCTCACATGTTTATTATTTAATAGTTACTGAATTCATTTATTAGCTGTTAATTTATTGGAACAACTTCACATACAACAAAAATAGTGTCTTTTCAAAATGGTTTTTCTATTATTAGGATGTATATAAATAGCAGGCTAAAAGTGCTATAACTTTAATGCAGTGTCTATTTTGATTTTATAATGTTTAAATGTGACAATAGCTTGGCGGTGGAGAAGAGACGGGTAAGAAGGAGAAGTCTCTACACCCTCTGGATATCGATGCGTACTGGCTGCAACGACGGCTCAGCAAGTTCTATGACGATGCGATGGTCTCCCAGGCTAAAGCTGCAGAGGTCCTGTCCATCCTGCGTGATGCCGGGGATGACCGCGACTGTGAGAATCAGCTGGTACTACTCCTCGGCTACGACTGTTTCGAGTTCATTAAGATATTGAAAAAACATCGGCAAATGAGTGAGTAACAACTACTCACAGTCTAATCAATCAATAATAATAATAAATATAATTAATCATGACAGCCACAAAGTGCAATCTGTTCACAATTTAATGGAAACAGCTCGAACTTACGTTAACCTTCCGAGTGGTAATGCTATACTCCCCAAATGGTAGGGTTTTTTAGCTGTTTGTGCACAATTTGCTTTAATAATTTGTAAAAAATATATTGTTTGGTTTAACCCTCCGGCTGGCAACGTCGTAAATTACGACTCATTTTTTCCCGCCGTGAACTGGCAGAGTCGTAATATACGACTCATTAAACATAGTCTACTAATTACGTCATAGTTCCGATAATTACCGCTCGAATCGCATAAAAGTTATATCACTTTAATCCCAAGCCCAAGCCTTCTAATAATGTATTCACTTTTATATATATATGAATATTTGTTATTTTACTGGCCGCTAAAAGCTCCCGACTACTTCCGCGTGACGCGACTCGGCAACTGTTAGTGCTTGTATATAGTCTTGTTTTTTTTCAATTCTAATTTCATTTATAAATAAAAGTGTTTATAACTATGTATTTTCTTTTTGTGCATAAGTAAGTGAACATTATGCATATTTTAGATTTTTAAATAAAATTAATTTTGAGTTTTTTTTTAATGGCTTAATATAAAAAAGTGTTTTTTTGAAAAAAAAGTTTTGAGTTCTGACCATCAAACATCCACCATTATTTAGGCAAGTCAAATTATAATTATGTTTATATTGTACAACATATTCTGCAGAGTAATTTGATGTATAACACTTTTGTGTTTTTTTCCAATAATTAATTGTACAGGATAAAAAAATTAAAAACTCTGCACAAAGCTTCAAAACAGGGTGCCAGTCAAGGCTCAAATGCGCGCCAGCCGGAGGGTTTAACCCTCCGAGTGGTATAAGACGCTGCAGCGTCTATTTCTGCGCTTCCGTAAATGGTAGAGACGCTCCAGCGTCTATTTATGCAAGCCTTTTTCTTTTTTACGTTTTTTTCTTAGTTATGAGGCAACATAAGATGTATTTGGTGTCAAAATGAAGCTAAGATTCTGAACTTTAATTTGATTATAGTATACGTTTTTGCTGGCTGGTTTGTAACCTAAGTATTTTTAATGTTATACTCTATGCTTTTGAGTGCATAGAGTGAATAAACTTTCCCAAAACTTGTGTGTATATATAGTTTTGTTACAAAAGATTTTTTTCTTGTACATATAGTCCATAACAGTTATATGTTTTGTGTTCGGAATTAAATTTGTAAAAATGTTGCAATCTTGACTTTGACTTTTATTGAGTTTTTATAAATATATTGTGCAGCGAAAGTTCAAAAAAACTTTTTTTGGAAATTTTATTTTTCATTTCAACCAAGAATTTCTACTCATCAATTTAAGGTAAGTGTTATAAAACCTTTTTTACTATTTAGAGTATATTCTCAGGTCAATTTTGATATATAATAAGGTATACTTAAGGGTTTCTGACCCTTTAGGTCATTTCCTTGGTTATACATAGTTTTTATTAATACTTTTAAATTAATTCAACCTATTAAAGTAATTTAACGGCAAATTTTAATTAATGTACAACTGGTTATATAGATAAATTTTATAATTGTATGTTAATTAAACCTACGATTACTATATTGGGATCGTTGAAACATTTATTTATTCTATTTTTAAGGAATTTGAATTTTATTTATTACTCTGAAAAAAAGAAAGAATATGCAAGACACATCAGTATACATGAAATACTGAAGTCTTCTACAGTATCAGGCCATCGGTTGTGTAACAATGGGGCTGTATTACCTTCTATTATTTTTGGTTTTCAGCGTCCTCTCTACATATGCAGAGGGACTGTTCCTAGTAGTCTGTCAGAGACTATTTTCCCAACAATGGTGTCTGAAAAAGAAGAACCTGTGGCATCATCTTGCTTTGCATCCCCACAGGGACGTTACACGCTTAAAACAAATCATTTGCTAAAACAGTAATACATTTGTTTTTAAAGTTGACTGTTCCTTGGACTGTAGCAGTTGTGTTTGTAGCAACTATCTCCTAATCAATGTTTTGTTCAACAAACATTAAAATCACAATTCTTGATTTGCAATATATTTAGTGTTTGAAAAGGTTAATTCACAGGCGACAATCTAGAATATGTTAAGAGCAACATTTTCTGTGCAGTAAAATTGTCACCACCTGTAGCCTAGGAGGTTATATGGATGTTAATCCTTTGAGTTCCAGGCAATAATCTGGAAGATGATAAGGCCCCTATTACATTGGTTAAAGTAATCATAAGTAATTATATTCAGCGAAACCCAAACGCATTGTTTTATTTGTTTACAATTACATTGAGTGAAATAAATCACACATAATGAAATCACACATAATTGGTCATGGTTTTATGGTTTAAAAACAGTTTCAGTAAAATTTTCCGTTGAAACAATATGCCTATTATCTCTTTTCACATTGAATAATAGAAGTTTGTAGTATTTTTCAAACCACAGAGATTACCTGGTAAATATTTCTGATGTATATATTTGCATTTTATTGTGGAAGTGGAAAAGTATTATGCACGATAAAATCTACGCAATCTTTCTCTTTTAATAAGCAGAGCTAAAATAATAGCCTCTTAAGAATCAAGTGGTAATTTAACTGCAAGTATACTGTGTAAGTTGGAAATTAAAATATTTTCACGCTTGCAAATAAACTATAAGTTACGTAATGTCAACATTTTGGTGGATATTATTGACTGATTAAGATACTCAAGATATCATATGAAAGATTTAAAATTAGTAACTATACACAGATTTTAGTTAATTAACCCTTTGAGTGCCACAGCGTCCTCGCTAATTTTGATGGTACGAAAAGTGCATAAAATGCCAGCGTCGCCAATTTTGACGTTTCGTATTTCGATAATATTTTATATAGTACAAGATTATTTTGGCCAAATAATCAGACGGCTGTATTTCAATAGGTTCCAAACTATCAATAAATACGAGTTTTATGTTGTTTCTCTACTATTTTATCTGTGAAACTTATGTTGTTTGGGTACTTGTCAAGAAGCCACTATTTTTGGACGAGTTTTCCTTATCGGGGACAAAATAAATTACAGTATTAAAAACAACTGACTTTATTTAACCTATTTTGGAATTTACAAGTTATTACGACAATCAATTAAATAAAAAAACTATAAGAACAATGTTTCATTATTCGAAAATGTCAAGTCGTTCGTGTGTCTATTTGGAGAAGATTTGGAGATAGGAAGTATGACTCATCGAGTATTTTTCGATTCATTATGGAAGAAGGAACATATAATGAAGTTTATTTTGATCTCTGATAAGGAAAACTCGTCCAAAAATAGTGGGCTGTGATAAGTACCTGTAAGATGATTCTGTCTTCCAGTCACGCGACGTAGCGGACGAGTAGGCCTACCGTGTTGCGTTGCGTAACGGCCTTTCTTGTTGTTTATGTGCCGATAACCAAGCATTTGAGTAAATACAAAATAAAATAGTAAACTTATAACAGTATTTTACTGTATTTATTTACAAAAGTAATGTATGGTTTGAGTTGTGTTCAAGCGAAAAAACATGAATTTTCAGTGTAAATATTATTAGGGTTGTTATTTAGTAAATGTAAACTTTTATGTAAATATGTTAGCAAGTATTTGTTTCTTGGGGGGGGGGGGGGGTGGGGGGGGGGGGGGGTGGGGGGGGGGGGGGGTGGGGGGGGGGGGGGGTGGGGGGGGGGGGGGGTGGGGGGGGGGGGGGGTGGGGGCACATCACTAACCGCAAATGTCGAGATTCTGGGGAGCAAGGGTAATTCGATTAGGTCTAGTCTACTGCGGGGAGATGACTGTTAGGCTGGTCGTCCACTGGAAGCGTATTCAAGCGTCTTCACGCTCGCGCGATACAAGCGTAAACAAGCGGCTTCGCGCGACAGATCCCACAACCCATGAGTCAGGTAAAGCCGCGTCCACTGCAGGCGCCAACTCCTGCGCAGCTACAGGCGTACTCACGCTCGCGCTACACATCCCGTCTGGATGGGATCTGTCGCTCGTACACGCTAGTACGCCCCAGAGTCCAGAGAGAAGCCAATCGTCCACTGTGTGTTTGATTTTGTTTTTATTTATAGATTGTTATATTTTGTGTTTAATAGTGGTTTTTATTACAAAAATGGAAGGACAATACCGACAAGTTTATTAACACAGTAAGATTGTTTACACCGTTGTGGGATATGAAGGACAAGCGGTATCATTCAAGGGATATCCAAAAGAAAGCTTTGGGCAAAAGTAGCTCAAGAAGTGGGAGAAGAATGGTACGTTTGTCGACTCTAGTATTTAGTAATATATAAATATACTGCTTGCTGCATCAATTATAATAACCTTAGATTTGCCTATGTTAGGTTCAATAAAAGTTAGCTAGGGTTTGGTAAACCTAGCCTACATTATTATAAGTACATTATATCAATAAATGTAAACAAAGACAGTATTAGTAATATTATAGAATGATAACCTAACCTAACCGCCACAGTGCGAAGTATAATAAAATTTTAAAGTTTTGCTTTGTATTTTAAAAGAAATTCAATTAATTGCAATATAAAAAAATATTATCGATCCAAAACGCGTCATAAATGATTTTTTATAAAATATTTTACTGTATTATAAATGCATTATTAAGATGTAATACCATGAACAAATTGTGATTGTGTACTGCTTTAACAACATTTACTTCAAGCAAATTCATTTGGTAAAATAAATAATCAAATTTTTTCATTATTTAAACTTTATTTTATAGTACAAGTAAACAGTATGTAAAAATACTCCTAATTCACAATGTGCATTAAACTTTGTCACCACTTTATACAGTTTCCAATTCAGAAAAAAAAAGCCACGAACTTGTCCCTTACTGTATAGGCTGCATTAGAGCCCCTATTTTCAACCCAAAGAAGTAAATCTAACAGGTCTGCTAGTAGTGTTGTCATCATTACTATCTTCTTGGCCATGTGGTAATACTTGTTGTTCGCCTTCTTTGTCGATGACAATGTTATGCAACAAGCATATGCATTGAACTATGGTGTCAACAAAGTCTGGCTCCACTTCAATGCCTTTCAGCAGCAGTCTCCATTTGTTGCTAATTATACCGAATGTGCATTCAATAACCTGGCGAGCTTTAGAGAGCCGCCTGTTGAACAGCCTTTTAGCCGGATCCAAATTGTCTCCTGGAAACGGTCGCATGAGATAAGTTTTGAGTGGGGTACGCTTCATCGCCAAGAATAACATGGGGAACCTTTATGTTCGTTCCTGCAATGGAGCGAATGATTGTGAGCCTAACGCTCCTTTTTCAAGATTTTCTGAAAGATACGAATGAGAAAAAATTCCTCCGTCACTTTCTTTGCCATAACCGCCAACATCGACAGCAATAAACTTATAGTCAGGCCCGGCAACACCTTGCAATACAATCGAGAAATATTGTTTATAATTTCTAAACATGCTGCCAGAATGTCGTGGGTTTCGTATACGTACATGTTTACCGTCAACACAGCCTACACAGTTTGGGAATCTCCATCTTTCCCAAAATCTTTTGTTTGATTGATTCAATCTCTTGGTCTGTTGAGGGAAAAGCCATGTGGGGTAGCTTGCAATTTTGTCCAAGATTGCCTTGCTTGTTTCCTTAACAATCCTCCCAACTGTTACATCAGACATCCTATAGGTGTACCCCAATGTCTTGAAAGATGATCCTGTTGCAAAGTACCTGTAATGAAACCAAACCATTATAGCACAGCAAGTAAAAACAACTATGTCAGGGAATCCTACGTCGGATAGTGTAAAGATTGCCAATGGTTGGAATAAGCTAAATGACGTTAATTTTATCTCAATCCATGGTTTAATAGAATTTCTTTTTCAGTGGCTGAATTGAAAAAGAGGTGGAAGGGACTTCGAGATGCATTCAGGAGAGAATACAAAAAATTGCTGAAATCAGGTCAAGAGGCACCTGATGAATTTGAATCCTCGTGGCCAATTTTTTGATCAAATGCTTTTCTTGCGTGACGTTATGGAACCTAGGCAGCTCAAGGGGAACATTCCTCCTCCGGTAAACGATACTGAAACTGAAAACTCTAAGTATAGATGCTATTGAAGAAGACCTAGAATTACGAGAGCGAAAAAGACGATTCATTTGATTGAAAACTCCAAACAGCAACTCTGCAGTTCATCTCAGCGAACCACAACTAGCGCCAACTGCACTTCAAAAAAATGGGACCACCCCTAACAACTCCGACTAAGGGAAAACTCAAAAGATTGTATTTCGACAGAAATAACAGTGACCGAGGATCTCCAGGAAAGAGCAGCTCAAATAAAAAGAAGAGGTCAGTAGATGTCAGTGATGCGCATTTCCTAGAAATTGAGAAAGCTAAGCTCAAATTGTTTGAAACATCTGCTTCATTAAAAAATGACAGTGAACATCAGTTTCTTATAAGCCTGCTACCTTATTTGAAAAATATTCCAGCAAGCCGGCAACTCCAAGTAAGGAATAAACTTCAGCAGGTTTGATCGACGAACAAGAACGCAACAGTTTTGTCGCAATCAATTACAAGGATCCCTTGCCTTCAACTGTGAATCAATCACCTGGACATTCATCTTGGAGTAATAGTGCGTACACAGGATACAGTTCCGATGCTACATCCGAATCGTCGTGGGATGTTCCACCAGTAAACTCTCCATTGCAAAATGTTGTAACAAATTTTAAGTAAATTTCTCAAAGTTCAAATGTTGCCAACCAATGTAGCTCAAGTTACAATTCACAAATTATTTTTTTTAATTATTGATTTGTTTTTATATACAAACCACAAAAAGGAAGTAATTACTTATTTAATACAAATTAAACTGTAACGAAGTCTTAAGTAATAAAATATTATAATGTGTTAAAATAGTTTAAATGTTCCACTCACCTTAAAGTCACACTTAAAGGACGACGTTCACTAGGTGAAATCGTCTCCCTAAAATTTGATTCCTTTGAAACACTATGCTCTATACTATTCAAAATGTAATTAAAAGTGTCTCTTCTCATCCTATAATAGTCAGAAAATTTTGCGGGTTCTCTTTCCAAATCGTTATGTAAATGATTATACTCGCCATTGTCTTCCTCTTCTGATAAATTGGACTCATCCAACAATACCTTTTCTTACTAGCTGCCATCCGACGCCTCAAGAGGTAAGTACTGTCGAACAAGTATAACTCCTCTACATCCATTACTAATAAGGTTACAAAACTAGATAACTAACATAACATAACAAACACACGTCTGTCTGTAAACGCCAACTCACGTACACTGACAGCGCATATTCGCTTCCAGTGGACGAGGCCTACGCTCGTCGCTGCTCAGCTTGTAGTTGCTCCTTGCCTCTCGTGTACGCGCGAGCGTGAAGACGCTTGAATACGCTTCCAGTGGACGACCAGCCTATGAGTTAGTGGGGTTTTTTTTCTCTAAGAACTAAAGGTTCTTGCCCGCCTAGACTTATGTGTGTGCCAGCCCCTGCCTGCTTTGACTGGAGAGGCTGGTTCAGAGCTGGCTTCTTCTTCTTCCTAGGGGACATGACATGAAATTAGTGCCCTAAACTCCTCATGCATCTTGACAGGAGACGCTCCTAATCACAACTTTACCCATACAAAATATCCTGTCACTTCGGAAGCCACGCAAAGGTCCTTCCTTATAGGACTAGGTGCAATTTTCTAAGCTTACTAACTATCTTGTTAGAAATGTTATTAAATGCATTTTTACTAGTATTAAGTTCGAATATAGATTTCTAATGGCCATATTTAAGACAGAATTGACCTAAAACACTTCCGGATTATTTATGTATTTATTTACAATCAGCATACGCCTACTTAACTCCATGAACAGTTAATAACGAGAAGTCGCTCTGACAGTGACACGTGTAAGAACACAATGGAAGGTGTAATTGCTGGGCAAGCCATTCAAAATGTGCTCTTTTGTTTCCGGACCTGCAGTCCAGTTGTTCATTTGGCCTTGTGTCGCGCACTTCTGAGGGAGTTTTCACCAATTAAGGTTGGCTTTACGTTTCTTTACTGCGAACTTTTGTTTTATGTCGAGCAAAATAAAACCAGTCCGCTTGGTACATTTTATAAATACTGAAATATAAAAGAAATGTAAGCTGGTATCGTTTTTATATGTTGTGTAATATGTTTGAAAGAATCTTACATAAACCGTGTCTCAGTGATTAGAAACATTATCAATGGACAGATGTGTTACATTTTGTAATTTTCTCCTAAATACATTTATGTACGATTTGTGGTCCCGAAAGATATCAAATTTGCCTTAATATTTTATTTCGGTTTTATGAATAACCTTTTCAAAGCCTAGGAACTGATCTAATATAGGTATTTTTGTATTTTTCTGACGAAAATAATAAATAATTAAAGGAGCCTTGAAGACTCTTGGAGCAATAGGAAAAATTTTCAAAATAGTAGTAAATGTTATTAAAACAATACTTTCCCAATATAGTTTAAATTTTGGACGAGGCCTTTCGAAACCAAAGGTTTCATCATCAAACGACTCGACAAATTGTTTTAGTAACATTTACTACTATTTTAAAGGAACTTCGATTAGCGCAAATATATGGTACAAATTTTCTAAATCCGGAAAACGTTTAATTTTTTTCTTATTAATCTAAATTAGTTTAGAGTTTTATCTAAAAATAACATATTTGTGTCAAAAGCACTTTTTATAGATTTTTTATTAAGTAAAAGCGGAAACTGTTATTTTAAAATCATCTCATTTTAGGTGTTATTGAAAGTTTTTAATGACAAATTCATTTTCACTGATCAATTGTGTACACCGTGATTTGTTTACTCATTACTTACAGTATTTATAAGCCGCTAATGACTGGCAAGGTTTTATAATGTCGAAAGGGTTCTGTGCCACTTTTTAGACCTTGTGGAAAGAGATTATTTGCTTTAAAGGAGGGTTTGTTACTCCTTTGAATTGATTTTCACTCTGTGTTATATCCTGGTATTTTAAAGCATATCATCTCAATGTATAATTTCTTATATTGTCCAAAATTCAAATGATATTGAGGAGAAAAAAAATTAAACGATGCCTCAAGATATAGATGTATTATTCCTTGAAATGCACACAATGAAATTAATGTCTAGCTTTTGGAGGAGCTGAACTGAGAGGGACGTGAAATGGAGCTAAACTCGACATACACTAACTTATTTATCGCATGTTTCTATCTCAATGTTTGCGACACTGAAGTAATTAACTGCACTAACGCTCTGTGAAAGGGCTGATTGACATCGTGGCATACGACACAAGGTTTGCACAACACGTGTTGCAAATTGGCCGCCCAGAGTTGCATTACTCGCATGGTTCTGCACCATCTGTGCAGCCACTCTGGGAACATTGAGTTGATGTGAGAACGCTGTGTCGTTATCGTTAATGTCATTATAAACATGTGGTATGGGTTGAATTAAACCAATATAAAGTACAAATTCAGAGTTGTGAGGTGATATATTGTCTCCTAAAATATATAACTGCTTGTACTTAAGTATTCCTCATTTACTCCTTCAAGATTCCAAAATTAAAAATCCAGAATCCTAATATCAATATATATAAATATGTGTGTATATGTATTTATGCTTTTGTGTCGCTGCTTTATGAGCACAGTAACTACCGTAATAATTTATCAATTGCTACTTATACTTGATTAGTATATATCCCACCATAATTCAATTAGCCTACACCTTTTTAGACAGGCATGCTTATCTCCTGTGACCAGCTCAGACCATAAAATGTCCAAGTGTTTTACGCGCGTCTTTACACATCAATTCACTCCCTGTCTTTTATCGTATCGGAACAACCTTTATTACATAAAAGAGCTTGGAAAAATATAATTATGTGCTAGCTTAAAGGACCAATAAGTAAGGTCTAGTAACAAAATACGGTACAAGCTTGGGAATGACATTTTGTCTCAAACAACTGTTCATTACTACTTACTACTTTTAGTGTAACATCCCCTGTTGTTCAACATTGAAGTTTAAACAACTAGACGTGTATTTTATTGTTGTACAACCCCTTCAGGACTTGCGTGTAGGTGGCAGTTTGGTCGATACGGCACCACGATACGGATGTAAATGTGCTGCGTGTGAAACGCCCGCCCGTGACTGACGTGATTTGCCGCGCGTGCACGCACGCACACACACAAGTAACTCCATACTCGCCGTACAATTCACAAGAACAACAAAATGTCTTATAGAAATGTCATCATAGCAACAGCTTTTTTTAAGTCTATATCATGTAGTATTAACTCACTTTTTGGTGCAATTTTTTGGGGATTTTGGGGTTGAAAAAGTATTTTTTTTATTAAATTCATGACCCTTTAAAATAAATTACCTAATTACAGAATTAGTAGAATTTTTGTATCACTCTACGTGAGGTTATTATAGGCATTTTAAGTAGGATATCAGTCTATTTTGTAATCAGGTTCAAATTAAAACTGCTGAAAATAATGTGACATTTGGAAATTAGGCGTAATTTTTGGAAATGACGTGTTTTTATGTATAAACAATCTATTTGGTTAATAAAACAATACTTAATAATCAACCATTGTCTTAATTTATATTTAATTAAAAAAATTATATTTTTTATTGTCAGAAATGAATGTCGTGTCACTCTATGAATATAATATATAAATATAATTGGTCAGTTTAATATTAAAAGGGTTGATAATTTCGTAATAATTTTCGAAGTTGGCACGCCTAGCCGGTCTCATCAGCTGATGCAGCTGTGGTTAGTGAGAGTGAGTGACCTGCCACCGCACACAACCAGTCCAAGGTCATCGGGCAGCCGATCCGGATCTCAGAAGGGCATCCTTTGGTTGACACTTGTTAATTGCGTAATCTGACACCTTTACAATACACTTTAGGCGTTCTTAGAGTAGGTTCCCCGATCTTTATCCGACAGCGGTTCGAAGTTGGCATGCCTGGCCGGTCTCAGCTGAGCATCAGCCGGTCTCATCAGCTGATGAAGCTGTGGTCATTGAAAGAGTGAGTGACCTGCCACCGCACACAATCAGTTCAAGGTCATCGGGCGGCCGATCCGGCTCTCAGAAGGTCATCCTCCAGTTGACACTTGTTAATTGCGTAATCTGACACCTTTACAGCCATCTCTAACCGTTCTTCGAGCAGTTTCGCCGATCTAGCCGGATACTAATCTAGCCGGACTAGTACAAGTGGATATAAAATCATGGTTAATTATCGCTTTGTGTAGATAAATGGTACTGGTGTAATAATGTTGTAATTTTAAGGAGTTTTTAATTTTTGTTTTCCCAACAAGGTAATACTTTTGTTACAATTCTACCCCGCCGAATTAATTGTTCTGTATTTGCTGATGAACAAGAATAAATTAATTTATAATTATATAGTATGTCATATTAAATCTGTGGCGATGCTTAAGTAGTATTTTAATACGACGTTAGTTAGCACGTGTTTATTTTAATTTTAACATGATTTCCAACAAATCGACATTGTTCACTGTTCAAAATTGGTTTCATACATTTTAAGTGATTGATACTCATATTTTAAAAATTTCAAGTTAACATGTTCATCTCATAAATGTCAAATTTAAACGTAGAGTATGTTGTAATCATTTTAAAGTCTTTGATACGTTAAATATTTTGCAAAAAACATTTTTTCCCTCTTCCTCCTTAAAGTGGTGAATAAAGTATATGAAACCCTCTGTTTAGTGGGTTTGGAATCAGTTTTTAACTGACTGAAAAATTAAAGGTTTCTTAGTTTTATGACTGCTAAATCGGTAACGTAAATAATTTCTAACAGTTTACAACACAACTTTATTATTACAGTTTACCACACAGTATATTTTAGTAATTTTAGTTCTTAGACTTACGCGACCGGTGTCAGGATTATATTTAATTTGTTTCTGGTTCACTCAGTATCGGACCATTAGCATAATTTAACTCTTGAGATATTTCAGCAGATTTTAAAGATTATACAAAATGTACAGCAATGTCTAATTGGCATCATTAATTAACTGAAATCCGATCAGGACTAAATAACGTCGCTAGAACTAATAAGATTTGTTTATTGCATTATTAATATTATATTAAGCGTTTTATTAACGCTGTTAAGAATAATTTTTAGAGTGCCTTGCTGAATATGACATAAGCTATAAAAATGTATAAAACTCTGAATTTAACTTATATTTCTGGCATTTTATAAATGTTAAATTAAAATTTATGTGACATTAAAATAAATATTTTATTTTTCTCGTGGTGACACTGATGTACTAAATATTTATTCGCAATATGTTACTTTCCAAAGATTTTTGTTTGCCGATTATAGTCTACTCTGTAGCATCGCAGTGTGTATTCCAACTGTTATAGACTTACCTATTCATATAATCAATCAGAGTAGCTTTTTAACCTAATAGGAATACTCAAATTTCGTGTACTTAAAATGCTCGGTTTATTGTTACAGTACGTTTAACCCGTATTGATTTAAATTGTACCAATCTACGATCCTTTACTTAGTATAAAGTGATGTTTTATAGTATCCAAACTCTATTATAAGTCTATAAAAATAAGAATAATTTCGTAGGCAAGAAAAGTTTTACCTGCCGTTAGTCTGTCGACACGTTAGTATCACGGAGTACAGTACGTCAGGAGTTTCGTATTAGATTTTCCTGTGCGCTTTGAAAAATAATGTGAATTGATACATTTTTCCTCAGCAATTTTCTGAAGGTAAGTGAACTGAGAACATGACTGTCTTAAGTGAAGTCGGAAGCGTGGTCGAAATGACCGGTTATATCAGCATTTCTCCGTTCCGGATGGGTTGGGAAGCGAATTGCTAGAGTTTGGATTTCCCTGACTCGACACGGCGAAGAGCAGCTTTTCACTGGGTAACCGCGAAAAGTGTTGGACTCGAGGATTTAACGGTTTTAGACGGGTTTGAACTCAAATAGTCGTCCCAACGATTTCTCTGACGCTGTCTGTGAGTTAGCCTGAAACGTGGAATCGGAAGGTGTTGTTAACAAGATTGTCAATATACCAAGATTGTTCCCAACAAGATTACGTATTGAAGACTCTTGGAGCAATTGGAAAAACTTATAAATATTACTAAATGTAAAGAATACATGACATACCAATGTATCTATTTTTCGGGCGAGGCCCGATCTTATAGTAATATTTATAAGATTACGAATAGCAATAAGAAGACATTTACTTATCTACTGTCGTAGGCTGCTACGCTTGTAACGTGTAATAAATATGCATATGACAATGGTCGAGTGCTTTGTGCGGCACAAGCAACTTCGCCTTTATCCTAACCAATGCGGATAGTTATAATTGGACAATGAGAATTCTATGTGGTTTAGGCACTTTTGGATATTTGTTAGTTACCTTTGGATTATCTATTAAAAGTTACGGAAAATGCAATCAAATTAGTGGTGGTAGCAGCCCTCCCCCCGCGTGTTCAAGTACCAAATATTTACGATTTCGGATGTTTTCTACTAGCTTAACAATACAGTTTCACAATATTTTTTCCTAAATCGATTAGTTGGTTTATTAAATATTTTTATTAACTCTACTGGGTAAATTAACACACATCTATCAGCCAGATGATGGTTAAATTTGTTGAAATATTCCCCCATATGTTTTATTCCTACACGTATACTATAAATTAGTATGTATTGTGTTATGCGTATACGTAATCAATTATTGATTTTACGGAGATTCTGTTCGTATTACATGTTTATGCTCAACTGCATTAAAATCCTATTATATACAATAGTAAATCAGAAGTTTTTAAATGAGCTAGAGATTTGTTTTTATTTTAAGGGAAATTCATTAATATTTATTAAACGGTCATTAGCTTCAAGTAAAAATCTGAACAGTAATAATATTCATTTTTCGTATTCTTTCTTTTTTCATTTACTAGTTGGTACAATTATACATTTTCCCCTGGTTGGATGTATATACTTGTTTCAGATTTCAAGTGGTAATATGGTGTTTGCCGTTATAAGGTCTATACTTTTATTACAATTAATCAGATATATACTCGAGTTACAATAATTGATATATAGCTGTATATTTAGTCATATTGTATAAATATGTTTTTGTAAAGGATCATTTGTCATCAAGAGGTTATTTTGTCCAAATAAAACCTAAATGAATGAAACGTGTTGCTACTTACTCAATGATCATTAATTGTTACAATGTCAGTTAATGTTACATTCCATTGATCGTAAAGCACTTATCATTCTTGAAATGTTTGTTTTTCTACAGCTTGTAGTAATTAAATAATGACAATGGACACGTGATAGTCGTTTAACCGCTGCAATTAACTTATACACTGTGTAATGGACGATATAAACTGAATGGTCTGTTTGTCCGCAGGCTGGACGAGGAGAAGTTTCAACTCATCAATGTAAGTACCATTAATGTGCAGGTTCCATTCAGTACTTTACTAGTACTAGTTGTATACTCATCATTACTAAAATCATGTAGCTTAGAGCTAACATATTATTGAAAAGGGTTCTGTAGTATATAAAAATTAAGAATGAGTAAGTATTTTTTAGGTAGTAATGAATTATTTTGCATTTGCCTCAATTAATATGATATTTACGTTTAAAATATCAGTTTTAGTACGGTACTTAAAAATAAAAAATAGTGCTAGCCAATATTCAACATAATGAAAAAATCTTTTTGATCAAATATTTTGCTTGCATACGACAAAAATGTCATTACGACATTTAGATTTTTTCGTTCATAAAGTACTATTTAACATTTTTCTTTAAGTTTTAGATAAATTCTTTTTGTAATTAAATTATTTTAATATTTTGGAGAATAGTTTTAATTTTATAAAGGAACATTTTACATCAAAATTAAAAGCCAAATTTTTGATTTGTTTGATTCTAAAACATATTTTTTGTGCAAAAAGTATGTAACCTTCGTTCAATTCTTTTTTTTTTTTATTGTTTGATTAGTAAATTATTATTTTCAGTTCAATTTAATCGGTAGATGTGCGTAGCAAACTTTTAGTGGATGTACGAGGTAGAGCCTAAAAGTAACGAGAGTCCCTTACGTACTCGGCTGTACCCAAAGAAGGGTGAAAAGAAAGGGTCAACGATCGGACAGCAATTAGTATTCAAGAACCGGTATTTGAAGTATTGCCAGTTCATGTGTGGCAAGTAATGCAACTTTTACCCGAGAGCGTGACGTCAACATGTCGATGGACACACATGAACAACTTGCAGGGATACAATTTTGTTGTTTAGAAGTAATGACGGCAAACATAGTTTTATAACTGCTATGCTTCGTGCTATTTGCAAAGAAACTGTTTGTGGAAAATACAAGTGAATTTTAACTTCAAAAATGTAAAATTGGTACAGTGTTAACAGCAGTTAATCAGTTTACCAACAGTTAATCTCATTCAGAGCGCGATTAAACGTCGAGAACATATCAAAACGTTGAGAATATCTTTATTCATGAAGACTGTCGCCGAACGTTTACAAAAAATGTTACATCGTTCAATACAGAGAATTTACAAATAAAAAAAGTTGCAGCGAAAACATATCACGTTTTCTTATTCAAGGACAACAGTAGTGGCATCTACAGACTTGTTTATACATAGATAAAATAGAACAGTTGACATAGGACTTGAATGTTTTCCTTACTTGCTCTGTACAACCTTTTTGTTCGCTAGACTCAAAAGAGTGCGAAGGGCTAACGTTTGAGCTGTATGGGAAGAGCACAGAAAAACGCTGGTTGAATTGAAGGTCCTTGCAACTTATTAGTTTTAAATTTCTTTTGTCTGTGGCGAGTCATTTCAAACTCAGTGTATTTATTTACAGATAAAGTTTGCTACAAAGTTGTAGAAACAACCCACAGAATGGTACAGGATTGCACTAGTCCTATATTTAGATTTATTAAAAAAATAATCATAAATTTAAAAGAAAATAGTTATTTTATCACATACATAATCCTTTTTTTCAGTAAGTTTGTATTACAGTTTAAAATTTATTACCCACATATGTGGACTTCTTTCTCTCTAAAAAAAAGAAAAATTTGCGAGAACATTACATTGTTTTCCATTGTAGTGGATTTTGGTATGCCATTCTTAATAACTCAGTAACACGCAAACTAAGTAGAGTCATAATTTTTAGTGTTAAAACAATGGGCGTCTTGATCTACATATATGATCTACATGTATATTAGTCCTTAAGTCATGCTCTAAATAGAGGTTTTTGAACTGTGAAAATCCTGATATAATAAGTACACGAGTCTTACCCAGCTATATAACTTTACAATGAAATTTGTACGTATAGACAGTTGACAGTTATGCAATGTTTCTACTGAGGTGAAATCTGTAGCTACTTATTTATTTAAAAGATGTCTGATGCGAGCTTTCCGAGTCCGAGTATTTTTATCCATAATTTATGCATTATAAGAAACTTATATAAGGTAACGTGGCGTTCGAATTGATCGAGACGGTTTTTGGAGTTATTTGCTGATAACTTGTGATGTAAAAAACGTATTGTCGTTGCAATTAAATCCGTTTTTCTGCTTTTAATAACATACCATTTAGTTTAAAACCCATTGCAATTCACACAAAGCTGCATGTGCAAAGAAGGTAACATTTCTCGGGATTCCGTTTTTAAGCATATAAATAAGAAGAGTCAAGTATGGAGCCCTGAAGAACTGTATATAAAATTTGTGTCTATACACATTTGAATTATTTCGATAAAATGTTGGTGGTTGAAACTAATTTACGTGTTTTAAAGTATTTAATAAAACATGTGAATCAGTGGCGTTATAGAAAAATCCTCGTCTATTTCAGCGTTTCCTCCTGTATTATGTGTAACATCCTCACAGGTGCTTCCCAGAAAACACTTTAAAAAGTTATTTAATTTGAAGGAAGCACAGTATGTGCACACGTGGACACAAACCTACCAAGGATACCCTGATTCGGGAAACTAGTCGTTTAATAGTCAACAAACAAGAGGGGGACGTCGAGAGAGGTCTGCGGTTCTGTTTGCGCATCAAACAGCGATAAGCGTGTTCCCTCCCAGCTGTGTATCTGTCGACCAATATCGGTGCAAAGAGACTTAAAGACAGTGTATCGAGTTCTTTAGCAAATAATTGTCTCACTTTACAACTTCCTCATACCACACAACAGTCTCTTGTGTTCTTGTTGTGATAGTTTTAGCTGTGTAATATATCGAAAATAGGGTTTACTTCACTAAATGTACGGAAAGTGTATTTATTGGTACACGATAGCGTTTTAGGGTAATAAAGAAAATTAGATAGCCATCGGGAAAACTGACAGAATGAGCTAGGAAAGTTTACAGCACAATCACAAAGCAAAGTAAAAAATAAAATAATTTGAAATAAATAGCAAGGCGCTGGCCAAATTAACAAAATGCATTTGATTAAATGGTAATAAATTTAAAGATAGTTGTCCGTAAAATATTCCAACAGACACTCTTACAGAAATTGTTATGGTGACTCACCTAAGGGTGGTAAACAGATTTTCAAGTTATTGTCTTTATGTATTATCCTTTTTCAGAGTTTCTGTCTTATAATAGCCTAATAGTTACCATTAAAACATACGGTTAATTATCTCTAAATTTCTTTATTAACGATTGTTGATTGAATGGAAAAACATAATTATGGACATTTGCCATTGTTAAGGGCCCCAGTCAACGATATCGAATGTCTATAATAAATTATGTAAATCCTGATTCAGATACTCTTTAACATTACTGTAGTTTTGTAGAATTTGTAACCACTTTTCAAATCTTTCGACTTGACGGTACAAAGCGTCAAGCGATAACTTTTCGTTTAAATTTATTCTAAACTCCTTTGTCTTTCGAAGATGTTGATAGAAGACAGTCTTGCTTCGAAAATCGACGCGTGTGAAGTCGCGAGTATCTGCTAGTATAACAATAATTTAAAGACTATAACAGTAGAATAATAAAAGACTAGAGACCTGTGAGTAACGGATGAGTTAATGATTAATAAAATAAATTTAAAAAGAGGTAAAAATCATCAATTAATGTTATATTTAGGCAAACGCGTATTATTCGAATACCAGGAAGCAAACTAGTCCACATGTGGTGGGATAACATTTCACCCCTCTTTATAAAATCGTAATAATATTTAATCTCTTTGGGTTTTCTTATTTTTTTTTACTACTCGACACATTTAAGTCAAACCAGATTTTCAGTAAATGTTTCTGTCACAAATTGCTAATTTAGTACAGAATACTTTTTATGTGTTTCCGTACAGTATTAATGAATTACAAAATAGAAAATAAATTATATAAACAACTAAATAGTAAAATTGCTCTTTAAACAAAACAAATAATCTCTAAAATAAGACTCAGCTCTTCCATTTTTGAGACGTAGGTCCGGAAAGTAAAATTACACTATATTGACGTGTACCCTTAACACTACAAGTATACACAAAAAACGGTTGGCTTCCTTCCGAAAGTCTAAGTTTAAACTGAAAAGAAACTATTTCGGTTCTCAAATCAGAAATCCTAATCGATGTTTTCTACTTTTACGATGAAAAAGTAAGGATAAACGTTTAAGAAAACTCTAGTCTTTAAATAAGTTGACATAACGAAATCAAGGCTTTGTAATTTAAGTATCCTGACAATTGCTGTGTATGTCACCGAAGGCTGTAAGATTACAAGACGCTTCCAATCTTACTATTCTTTAATTCATTTACTTAAACGTGATATTTTAGAAGCGCCAATATTCTAATCCCCATAGAACATGTGCTATATATTGATAAATATTAAAGGAATTAAAACAAAATATTAGATTACATCAAGGTAAATTTATTTTTAAATGGTCCATATTGAAATTAAATTCTTAATTATGCCTTTTAACCATATTTAACTTTTTATTATTAAAGATTAATTTCTAAAGCGGCCCTTAAAATTTATATTATGCTGTTTAGTTCTAGTAACCGTTATTTCAACATATTTTACAGTTATGAGTTTTTAAAATTATAACTAATTGTATTACAAAAATACTAGATTCTTTTATTTAGTAATTGTTACACATGTCTTTCATCGTTTCAGCCAATTTTGTGATTCTTAGTGTAGCCTTATTGACTTTTTTAATTAATAATGTATTAGCGAAGGAAACAGGATTTTTCCGGATATTTACCATCGTTCAATGATACAAAACATCAGTAACACAACGTTTCGAGATCTGCAATCTGATCTTTTCTTCAGGTGAATATTAAACCTAACCTATTTTTAATGTACACTTGTGATATTATTGTAATAATTAGTGTTGTGTTTAATTTTTTATTAAGTGCATGTTTTACAGTTAGTGAAGTTGACACACAACATTGTGGTTGTGATTCCTGACTTAGGCGTGTCACAACGCTCTGGTATGATTTGTTTATTTTATCTTATTTTGTAATTATTATGTGTTAGGTTAGTTATTTACCTGAAGAAGAGATCAGATTTCAGATCTCGAAACGTTGTGTTACTGATGTTTTGTATCATTGAACGATGGTAAATATCCGGAAAAATCCGGTTTCCGTCATATTCCTTCCATCGTCAAAAATAAACTTCAAATAAAGAATGTATTAGCCTCGGCAATTAAATATTAGATATTCTGGCCTGCAGATCGTGAACTTCTATGGGAATATCAAGATTATAACATTCTTGAGTTCAGTGACTTGTATTTTTTTTTTAATTATATATTTCCTTATTGTGCACATTCTTATATTACATAATTATTATATAGTAACGTAGAGTCATTTTGCATTTTATTAGTTACTCTAACATCTACTCATAAAAACCAGATATACTGTACTTTTAGTACTTAACAATTTACGATAGTACTTGCCCTGTGTCCAACAAATTAAAAAGTCAGACATTTTTTTAATTACGAAATCATAGTTTCTGTAGAAAACGTACGTACATCCATTGAAGTCTTCTATCTTTTTATATCCACATTAGTATATTATATCATTATTTTGTATCTTTACTGGTAATTCTTGTGAAATTAAAATTCCTATTACAGCATACCTTTATGTCTATACTGGTGAGCTTTTTAACAATACAATATATGAAGCAAATCCTATAAGATTTAAACTGTTTAACGGAATCCTGGAGTGTAAATGATTTTAGTGGAGCGCATATTTAGTTGTAATATCAAAACAATCCACTAGTCAATTTAACAAATATTTTTTTAGTAAATGTGATTTTCTTTCCCTGTGTAAATTAGATAATGCAAAAACGTATCCAAAAAACGTTTATTTGAGGTTTTCAACCATACAAAGCATATTGAAAGTTGTCTTACAAAAGAAAGACAGCGTTATTTTAAACGTATATCAGCTGTTATCCGGATGTAAGGAACCATTTTGTGTTTTACGTCAGAAGATATTGCCCCGTCTTGTCAGTGCGATCTTTATCCGCCTATTTGGTGACGTGATCCTCAACTGATAGAATTCTCTCAACTTTGTTTTGGGACAAATTTTTTGTTTATTTAATGTACACGTATTTGACAAGGACAAAAGAATTCTAGATAAAATAACTATTTTTGTAATTAGGTTCCACTACGTTTCGATATCTGCAATCTCAATCCTTCCTCAGATAGGTAACAAACCTAGGTTAAAGAAGCAAAACGTACTACATATCAAACATGTCGTAAATCAAAACAAACCTGGTATAAGCCAACTTCATACACACTTTCTCTAAAACATAAACTCAATAAAACTTACAATAATTATTATAAAGTTAATCAAATAATCAGGTTACAATACGTCTGCTCGCCTCAACCAACAACAGACAACTGATCAGAGACTAGTGATAAATGACGATCGTATCAGAGACGAAACAAGACGTCAGATATCAGGGAATGGAGGCGTCCCATTGTTACTATTCTTACTATTGGTTCATTCTGTATAAACTTCTTAATACTGTATTGCCACTCTGTACTAAGTAGTTTCAATTATCTGTTATTTTTTGTGGTTTGTTAAGGTGTTTAATTTTTTTCTTTATAGTTCGGATTTACTCTTGCCAACCAAATCTGTATAATTTCATCCAAAGAGTGCTATTGTGATGTTTCGTATAATATTATTATTTAATTTTTTTTTTTTCAAAATTAAATAGTAATTAATGTTTATGTTGCATTTTAAAACTTAATTCATTATAATGTTATGGAAGCACTAATTTTGAATATTGCATAATATTATATTCTACGATTTTATTAATGTTTGTTTTTGGTCTCTTAATGTTTTAGGTGTAAAACTTTGTATAAAACATTGTATTATTTAGTTCTTATTTACATTGTTGAATTTTTAATTTCTCTCAATTTCTTGACGCCGATGGAATTTTAAGGTATGGACATGTTAATTGTTGGGGACCTAAAGATAATCATTAATTATTATTCAGTTATCAAACTATAAAGATGTCATACAACACGTAGCGTTCAAAAAGGTAACTGTCCGGCAAGGAATTTGAATCTTGAGGGTCCGTATACGAGTAATTTGAATACTACTTTAACATATTACTTATATTGAATGTGTGTCTCCACATTTCCATTCTAAAATTATATTGATTGCCCTTATGCGTAATATATTAGATACAAAATGTATCTTTAAAAATTGATTTAATATTCAGTATTAAATTAATTTTCTTACGAGTAGTACTCCTGTAGGACCTTTTATGCTCAAATGGTTCCAATGTTTCTGTTTCTATTCAGCATATTTAAGTTAAAAATATTATTTGAAATTCGTCGCATTGAGTATGGACATAACTATTATTAAATATGTTATTTTAATGATGTTATTATATTATAATCTTTAAAATATACTGTACTTAGTTTTTTATTTTTGTAGGGCCTACACCGAGAATGTATCGAGAAACCGATGGTTAGTCGTTACAATAAAATGATTGCACAACCCTTCTTTGGGATATATTATTGTTAATAGATTTTAGTTTAATGAGCTATTGACTTACAAATACAACGTTGAAATCAGTGCAATTGAAAATTGAAGCATTCACTTGGAAATTAATTTTATTTCTTCCATCGCGAACCTCCCGGGGCAGTGAGGGAGTTATCCGATACTTTTGTGAAACGCTCTCAGTAATTAATCTAACTTCAATAGTAACTTTGTCGCGGCGTTCGGGGATTAAAAAATATACCTTTCATGCAAAGTAATGTAAGCATAGGATTGCCTCAGGCTAAGTAAATAAATCTCTTGAGTCTATTCACCGTCACCGTTATAATATTGTTTTCTCCAGACAATTTGTAAATTGAGAGCGTCGCTTTAATATTTTAAAATTAAAACAGCTGAAAATGGAATAAAGCGCACTTTTGTATTACTTCAGGCTTATCGATTATTGAACCATCTTTTATTTTCATCTCAACAAACATTACATTTTAATATTCACCGCCTGTTTGTTTTTCAGGAGGTGTTAATTTTAACTTTATACAGCCCATCGACCTCTGCGAGAATATTGAGTCGGTAAAGTAGATCATCGACGGTACTGATAAAAAGTGCAACGGTCATGTATAGGATTTGAACCTGCGCTATGTCTAACTCAGCACCAAAGTTGGAAGCTGTAGAGACCGCGAGGCCACCGACTGTCCGAGGTTATTGACCAAGAACACGCAGAATATGGTGGTGGCTCATAGTGCCTAAGCTCACAGCGCCACAACGTGAATTTGCTCACAGCGCCACAACGTGAATGTGCTCTCACAGCGCCACAACTCATAGCGCCACAGAATTTGGCCGGAGTGTGCTCACAGCGCCAACACAACCGAATAAATAATCGGGTCCATGCTCACATCGCCACAGCTCACAGCGCCACAGCTCATAGCGCCACAGATTTGGTCGAGTACTCACAGCGCCAACACAACCGAATAAATAATCGGATCCATGATCACAGCGCCACAGCTCATAGCGCCACAGGTCATAGCGCCAAAGATTTGGCCGGAGTGCTCACAGCGCCACAGCTCATAGCGCCACAGATTTGAGAGTGGGGAAACACCCGCTGGAGGGGTAACCCGCCTTCCCTGTACCAACCTCCAAAGTTATAATTCCCGTGAATAACCAAGAAACATTGTTTCTATTGTTTGAACCGGTATTTTAAAACCTATTATGTGGTAATCACGCTTGTATTAATTAATTAACCTTTCTGTGTATATCTGTCTTTATAATGTTTAAAAATAGATTGTTATTGTTTAATGAAATAACAGTAGAACAGGTATTAATTATCACGAATTGATTGTAGTTTTTTTTTATTTTCTGTAGCATCAGCTTTATGTCATCTGTGAATTTGCATGTTGTATATTGAATTGTAATCGCTTTAAAATTAGTCCTCACACATCGTACATGCATAATTGTTTGTTAACATGCTATTTTGAACTACGTGTGGGCTATGTGAATACTTTTTGGTTTTAGTTAAAACAAATTTTATTATGTACCTATACCTTTTTTAAATGATCGGATTGTTTTAAATTCTTCATGAATGACATGCGTATTTGAAAGAGAATACAGTTATTGTTTAATGGACGTTCAGATACCTATTTAGTTGTACTAGACCTGAACTATTGTATTAGTACACTACTAACATTAACAATACTCATGTAATATTGTATGTATTTAGTAATAACAAAAAATACTATATTCAGGGAAACATATGTGCAGATCACGTCATTGATAGATAAAACAAGTTTACTTAACTAAAATAGAAGACAAAAAAACGAGAGAAAAACAACAAAATTGTATTAATTCTCATCTCACCCTGCTAGCGGTCTATTCTTAAGCGTAGTAGCCTCGAACATTGTAACACACACACACCACACACACACACACACACACACACACACACACACAACACACACACACACACACAACACACACACACAACACACACAGAGATATAACAGAGCAATTCTGCTTTTATACACTCGAAGTGAATATATTATATATATTAATATATATATATATACACATACACACACACTTCCTTAATTTACGGATTCATACAAAATACTTTTATTACGTTTATAATATTAATTTATGTATTTGAAAAACGGTCAAAATATATTTCATTGTGTAGATCCCACAACTAAGAATTCTAAATCGATAAGCACAAGAACACACAAGAAAAGATATCATAGGCTATGTACCAGATAATTATGTTTTTCAAAATAGAAACACTAAAAAACATAATAACAGTATCCAAAGTGTTTATTAGTATAATTGTTATAATCGGTTTATAATCGGGTACCTTACGATTAATTAGTGAAAGACAAAGACATGTATGACATGTTACATAGCAATGGTTACATGCTAACTCAATTTTATAACTATCGCCTAAGCAATAATTTGTTACGATAAAATATTCTTGCCAAATTGCACCACAACGAATATTTTTGAGCTATGAATTTTTCAAGGACAAGTATACAAAGAGGGAAAACTAAGGAAGGTCGGATCATAGATAATCTAATATTTACAGTATATTTTAATCTAAGAAATTATCTAGAGTTCTAGAGGAAGAATTTTCAAAACAATCTGTATATCACAATTTTTTAATGAAATTGAATACTGTCCAGTGTACTCGTATGTCATAAAATCGTGAGATTAAACGATTAATCTAAGAGATTATCTAGAGGAAGAATTTGAAGACAATCTGTATTTCACAATTTTTTTACGAAATTGAAAACTTTTTTAGTGTATGTCATCAAATCGTGAGATTAAACGATTCTGAGAGCGGTCATGGGTAGGTCTGTAATGTGTGCAGTGACCCCGTCTTGTTAAAAGTACAAAGCATCAATATCAATATCCAGCTCCTCTAGTACTGGAATAAAAAAGTTATTCAACATTACTACATACCGCGTAACCGTTTTCCCCCCGTTATCTTCAAATAAATAAAATCCAAACATTCTCTCTGTCGGTCGATACTGCACTAGAAGCTTAGGTTGAAATCTCTCTGAGGTTATAAGCACTCTAATAACTCATTTTTGTTTGTTAACGTGATCAGAATGGTACGTAAAAGTGTGTTTCATCAGATATAATCAACAGGTTTAGAAACATTAGGCCTCATTTTTAATGTCCAACTATTTATCACACACAACACAACTCTTTTTCCATAGTCCAGATCTTTAAGTTCTTTGCATAATTTGAAATTTGGAAAGAAAAAAATGAATGTCGTGGTGCAAAATCCTCAGCGGGGATCTGTTTTTGAAAACCCTAGCCAACGCTTGCTATCAGGCCGCCTGCTCTGGACTGCGACTAACTGCAACTCTTACTCTTTCCACATTGTTCGGTGTTTGAACAGTTTGTAGACTTCCTTCCCTCAGTTTTCTTTTGGGTAGAGGCCGTATTTGTAAATGAACTTATCCAGATTTTAATTGTTTTTAGATCTTGAACAGCGCCGTGCCGACCAATGTTAAAGTGAGTTGTAAAAAAATCTGTGAGTTTTTACATAAGAATCACTGTTCTTAAAAACGTTTCTAACAGCAAAAGCATGTTGGTCAGTATTTATTTTCTTGGTTACATGATGGTTTTTGTGTGCAGTGTAATCGCTCACCTTTAAATTTGAAAATAGGCCTACATTTTTACAATAAACTGCTGGAATAGTTTTATTGACGGGTGAATATATGAGAAACAGTCATTAGCCGCTAAATAATATAAATCACACAAATTATAACACTTTCAGCCATCCTCATGTGCTTCCTCTTTTAGATCTCAATAATAGTTTTTCTTGAACTGTAACCAAAAGAAATGTATATGATAATAATGATTTATTTTCGTTCTAAAGTAAAGGTTACAACATAGTACTTGTCGGAAAAAATACTGTCCAATTATACAGTATACGGACAGTAAGAAGTGAAAAAAATATTTACAAGTATTAACGTTTAAATATACTAAAGTGAAGTATATATAAAAAAGCAAAGATACCAGACGTAAATAGCGTCAGCATTCCATGGGCGTCAAAAATTAATTTACAAGTAAACAGAGATCAAATGATTTTTCACACTCAAAATGAATGAACCACAAGTACCTTTTAGTTTGCAATATTATAAATAAGTACAGTTAACTGAAAAGAATATTTAATTTTTAATATAAACCATAAGTTTAGATTGATACTGAGTTCAAAAATTAAATACTATTATTTTGAAAAAGTCGTAGTAAATTTAATTTAATTTTACAACTGAAGTATTTTTACTGAAGTAGTACTAAAGTATTTTGGTCCGGTGAATTCAAAACATTGTCAAAGACAGATTTGCTTACTTTGGGAATTAAAAATTTATTGTGCTGGATGTTTTCTAGTTTTGTAGTGTAGGTCACTTGTCCCCAGTTACCACTTCTAACAAAAAATAGTTCTAAATTCGTAAGTATTTTCCCCAACATATCAAGTCATACATACAACATATCATTTTGTTATTCCCAAAAAAAATTGTTATTCAAAAGTCAACCCTTCATATTTAAACTTAGAACAAGTCCTATTATTTGACAGTTTCAGTTTGTAAAATTAACACAATTACAATTTGAATTGTGATTTTTAAGAGTATGTTGAAAAGTGTAGCCTCTGAGATCAAAATTAACAAACATGGTTTTACTTACATTTTATTTATATTACACCAATTTCATATGGAAAGAAGATTTCATTTAATTTCTTTTAAAAATCTCTGAATGTTTTGTCAGAATAAAAATTGCAACATCATAGGCAAAATGTTTAATTTGTGCATGTATATTCTGCTTTTAAAAGATGTTTAATGGATATTAATAAACGACCTCCTGCGGCACTCCTAGCGCGACAAGCATGAGCTGACTCACGACAGCCTGACACTCACCTGCTAGCTGCAGTCAGATAAGAGCGGATTCCAGTCCAAGGTCACGGCCCTGATGCCAATCGCCTCCAGTTTTGATAACAGAATATTGTGATCAACCATATCTAAGTTTTTCTTCAAGTTAATAAAACACCGGTTACTTTATTGTTGTTAATAAGATTATTTTTAATGAAATTTTGTTACGTTTAATAAAGCATATTCCGTTGATTTATCCCTCGTAAAGCCAAATTACATATTACTTACAACCAGAGCCGCAGCTACATATTTTTCCAGGGGGGCAAGCCCTAAATTTGCAGCCCTTATCTACCACTCAACATCAACTGTAAACAAAATGTTTTGCTGTTCTTCTAAATCAGCATGTAAATAATCTAGAAGTACTTAATAACTATTATTATATTTGTTAAAAGCAGTTATCCGCGGCTTTGCACGCAATTTTCAAGATCTAAGAGCGTCCTTTTTAGTAAAATCATTTATGATGTAATATGATGGAGTTTTATGACAATTTTTCACTCAAATGTAGGCATATATCTAGTAATTATAATTTTGATGCCCGTGGTTAAGAGATTTAAAAGTCAAAATAACATTTTTTACTGGCTTATTCAGGTTTTGCGTGAGTCGAAGTATATATTTTGTTTAATTTAAATTACATTTCTGACGCCACAGTTGAGTCTCTTTCCTAATATTTCAATCAAGGAAATACAATCAGGCCTCAGAAATCTGCTTTGGTTAAATACATATACTTCCGGCCCCTCTTAATGTAATGATGAACGATATCTCCAGTGTTTAAGTTTGACTTAGTCTTATTGTCCCTTTAAGAAACAATATATACTAAGAAATTAAAAGACGGTCTACGGCCTTTTTACCAACATACGGTCTAAAAGCGCCTATTCCCACAGTTCAGTTTGCCTTGCCATTATAAAGAAAATATATACATACGTTGGTTTTCAAGCCGTACTTTTGTCAAAACTTCTACTAATGATCCTTGTAATCTATTTCCGGTCAAAGATACTTCAAATGCCATAATTTGGTTTTCCTTTTTTATTACGTTGAAGAAAATAAATATACTTTCGTAAGGTTGAAAAGTTACTATCGTTAAATGTATCTATTTCAGCCGTTTTAATTCACTTCTTTTCTAATTAATTTACAGTTTCATAGTTGAGTTTGCGTTGTTTGCACCGACCAAGAAAATATCTACACATGTAGGTTTCGAATGATAACTTACATGACATGAAAAGCAGCGTCTGTTTCCGGTTTACAACATTTCTGGTAATATATTTGATTTAGATTTTTTTACTCCGATCAAGAAAATATATGCATACAAAGCTTAAAATTACTACTTTGGTCGCTTTTGTTCCTCTTCCGGTATAAGGGATATAACATACAATTGTTTCAACTATGTTCATTTCAAATTTTGAAATAATCGATTATAAAAAACTTTTGCGAGATAACATTTGTGTTCTCTTTCAGACTGTATTATAGAAAATAATGAGTCGTTGAGGTATATTTGTATCCATTACCCTGTTTTTTTTTTTCAGAAATCAGGATAAAATTGGGCATACTTATGCAATAGTAAGCCTCACGATGTTGGTTTTGAGAAAAATACAATTAACTTTACCTTTACACAAAAAAATGTATGTTCAGAGTACAATTGTAGGGCTTTATTTTAACATTAGATTATAATATTCTAAACTTAATTTAATAAGCTTAGTGACCAAATAATCTATTTATTAGTTTTTTTTTTTGTAAATTTGTGACTTGGATCCTTATTGCAATTTTATATTTTTTTAAACACTTAATTTATCCATAGTTTTTATAATGTACTTTCTTCAAGACCTGATGTCTAAACAAACTAATTTTTCAAGTTGAATTCGACTTTATTTGGTGAAATGAATGTATTATGGGTGGCTCAATTACAGTTTTATTTATTCTGCAATCTTCTCACTGCATAAAGGTTACACATAAAACCAATGTATAAAAAGTGTTAACGCTAAGCCAAATGCCACGGAGTGACATACACCATTGTTGAACTTATTATTGCTAATTTTAAAAAGAAGCCTAACGCAAAATTTAAAAATCTGTAGGTCAGTTCTTTTTGGAGATATCGTCTGTACAGACAGACAGATATACAGAAATGAAAATGTTTAATCGTCACGAGTGATAATTACCTATTTGATAATTAACTACTATTTTGTAATGCTAAAAACATAAAATGTTGTATGATGTTGTAATAATCTAAATGAGAGCTGGTCGCCCAAGAGTTCATGCTATCCTGAAAAATAATATTAAAATTTAATAAATCATAATATAAGGCTTAGGCTACTTGCACTAGACCACGGGCTGTTTCACGTAAAATGAAGAAATAGACATAGGCAACACTACACATCCGCCCAGCTGCCCGCATGTCGCTCTGGGATCATCTTTAAAAAATAAAAAATACAAATTTGTGTGATTTACTAATAAACAATATATAAACGCCACATAAATCGGGCAGTACATGTATACCTTTATTATGTGTCTTGTAAAAATTAATTATTATTGCGGTAGGTATAATATTGCTGGCAAATAAGTGTATTAGTATCAATAAAATTGTATTTTTTTTGATGCAAAATACTCAATTGATTGTTACGAAAGACATCGGTAGTAATACAATCCCAGGAGAACACTATATCTTATAACCAAAATTAGATATACATACACTATTGGTAATATACATTTGCGTTGGAAAATATATAGCTTAGGGTGGAGTCCAGCACTTTTGAATGTGTAAACATAGGTGCCGTTAAGCACTACATGGTTTAAAGTGATGTTTCTTAAAATCCATAGCGTTTCAGTTTCATAACAACCAACTGGCTAGCTTACAAAATAAATAAATATTCCTGGGGAAGTTTTGTGTTTGTTAATGTCCTTTGTGATCATGTAAATAGGCGTATCCAGGGGAGGATGGTTTGGGTGTTGCAACCGCCCCTCCCCTTTAATACATATATTCAAATTATATTTTAACTTGCGTTAAACTGAAAGTATACTTGTATTTGAACAATTGTCATTGTTCAGTTTTGTTTTAATTTCTTTTGAAATTTAACTATAATAGCTGATACAAGACTCATGCTTTGTAATTTTCATAATGACGAGTCCCGTTTTTGCGACCCGAAGGGTTTGACAAAAATAATACAGACACTATCGTTTCCTCACTTCCCGCGCTTTCCGGTGAGAGAGATAGCGAGTAATGGCCCATGAACGCCTACCTGTCATCTCTTATAACGGCTAATTTGTAATAGTCTTAACATAGTTCTCATCGCTTTCGTTGTCGGCGCTAGTCGTGGTATTAGTGACTTTTGTTATTAATGAGTATTGATGTAGATAGTACTAAAAAAACTAAAATAATACCATAAAACCTCTAGATATCTAATTTTCAGTTTAGAAATATTATAATTCCTAAAAGGGAATATATTTTACTCTCTGTTACTTATAAGAAATTTACGTTCTTGAAAGGTTCATGAAAGGATCCGTGTACTTAGTTGATCTTTTTATTTATTCATAGGCTTCCTAAAGGATGTAGAGCCTTCTCATTGAAAAAACTAAATAATACCATAAAACCTCTAGATATCTAATTTTCAGTTTAGAAATATTATAATTCCTAAAAGGGAATATATTTTACTCTCTGTTACTTATAAGAAATTTACGTTCTTGAAAGGTTCAAGAAAGGATCCGTGTACTTAGTTTGATCTTTTTATTTATTCATAGGCTTCCTAAAGGATGTAGAGCCTTCTCATTGAACAGGGATACGGAGTTGACTTTAGTTCAGTTCGCCCAGCTGATCAGTCCGGCATTTTCTTCAATTGAATGTGCCATTATTGTACCTCTAAAATACAGGTTTAATTTAAACATCTAGTTGTTTTATTTGTGTCCAAACAACATTTCATATTTTATTTTGTTTTTAAAATATAGGATAGATAGATGCTCGTTTAGCACGCTGACGGCACAGAGGCTGGCCGGGCCGAAACGCGACATTTCTAGAAATGGGCACCCATGATTTTTCAAGATGTGCACCCACACGTACAAGTAAGGACAGTCAGTTATAAATTAAATGCTGCAGAATCATATAAATATATCTGTGTGTGTGTGTATATATATATATATATATATATATATATACCAGGGTGATTCATGAAGTTCTCCCCCCCCACTTCTACAGCACATTGTACTAGTAAAAATAATGAAAAATGTTATATAAACATAGGTCCGAAAACGCTTCGTTAGCGAGTTACAGCTAGCGAAAGATTTCGCCTGGATTCCTGGGTAAAGAGTAAAATAAAGCCATACTGAACTTTGGAAAGGTTAATTAAGTAAGAAATATCGTGGATTCTTATGTATTTTTACCTGATAAAGCTAATAAAATAGGTTTTCAGAACTGTACCTGTAGTAGTTTTTTGAGGGATTCAGGGTAACAATATTTTTTTAAGTTTGATGTACAATAACTTTGTTAAATTGGTAATAAATACATAAAATCAACGAACATTAATTGTAGAAAATTTAATTCTGAGAAAATTGATATAATCAAAGTCTAAAATAAAACAGAAATAAGTACCAAAAAATCGATTTTATTCAGTATAATACATTACTAGCTTTAAAGAAATACCGTACGGTATTTAGTTAAAATAAAACAAAAAACAAAATGTTTGTTCCTTAATGATGAGATAAATTGAGAAAACAAGATTAACTGTTAAATAAATTTGTTTGTAAATAAAAATATCATGTTTTTTATTACGTTGTATTTTTATGTTTAATAAAAATTTACATCAAATGTTCGAAAATAAATGAAGCAAACATTTTCCCATTATTGTTTACTAATCATCGAAATGCAGTTTTTTGTTTTATTAATTTCTAAGTTGGTAAACGCACGAATAACAGCTGATCAACAATGGTATTCTGTACTGTTACGTTAGAACTGTGTATTAGTGGTGTTTTTGCAAGCTACAGCAGGAGATCGGGTTCTGTGAATCGTGGTTATTAAATGCAATTTTTCTGTGAGTTATAATTCGATTGTTTATTCAGCGAAAAAATGCCTTAATTATTTACATCAGAGGGATACGCTGATATGGTTTTTTATTTTGGGTTACTGTAATGGTAATGCATAGAGCTGCTGTAGAAGAATATGAACTACGTTACCCTAATAGGAGGATTCCAGATACCAAAACAATTTCAGGAACTTTTCGTACTCTTCGGGAAACAGGATCACTACCAAGTACTAGAACCAATTATGAACGAGCTGTCCAACTTGATGATGATATTGTTATTAATGCTGTTCATCGCAGTCCAGGTGTAAGTACACGACGTATTTCTAGGCGGGTAGGAGTTTCGCAGTCAACGGTGTGGAGGTCACTTAATCGAAACAAATTTTATCCGTTTCATAAACAAAAGGTTCAACATCTACAGCTAGGGGATGGTCCGCTTCGCTTGGAGTTTTGCAACTTTTTGAATATTAATAATCAACTCTACAAGCGTATTTTGTTTACGGATGAGGCACAATTCACTCGGGATGGTGTCAATAACTTGCGCAATGAACACTCATGGGCAGAAGAAAATCCACATGAGGTAGTGGAAACAGAACTTTCAACACCGATTTAGCGTCAATGTCTGGTGTGGCCTTTTGCACAATCGGCTGAATTGGAACCTTTCATATTACCTGGACGCCTAAATGCTGAGTTCTATTTGCATTTCCTTCAAGAAGAGTTGCCGCAGCTGTTAGAGAATGTTCCTTTACATCTCAGACAAAATTTTGTACTTCCAGCATGACGGAGCACCTCCCCACTTTTCACGTGCCGTTTCTGCTCACTTAAATCATCAATTTCCTGGACACTGGATTGGTCGTGGAGGGTCTCACCCTTGGCCACCAAGATCACCAGAATCTATCTCCATTGGATTATTGCATCTGGGGATGGATGAATGACATTGTATACAAGAGAAAAGTGAATTCTCGTGATGAATTAATTGCCCGTATTATGGATTCGGCTGTGCAGATACAGGGAAGTCCTGAAAAATTAAGAAACCCAACAAAAGCAATACACAAACGTGCTGCAAAATGTATTGATAATGATGGCCTCATTTTCGAACATATATTATAAAAAGGGTGCGTACTGTTGGCCCAACCTGATTAATTTTGCTTAAAACTAGTAATGTATTATACTGAATAAAATCGACTTTTTGGTACTTATGTCTGTTTTATTTTTAGACTTTGATTTATATCAATTTTCTCAGAATTAAATTCTCTACAATTAATTTTTTGTTGATTTTATGTATTTATTACCAATTTAACAAAGTTATTGTACATCAAACTTAAAAAAACATTGTTTCGTGCCCAATTTTTTGCATTATAACCCTGAATCCCTCAAAAACTACTACAGGTACAGTTCTGAAACCTATTTTATTAGCTTTATCAGGTAAAAATACATAAGAATCCACGATATTTCTTACTTAATTAACCTTCCCAAAAGTTCAGTATGGCTTTAATTTTTACTCTTTACCCGGGAATTCAGGCGAAATCTTTCGCTAGCTGTAACTCGCTAACGAAGCGTTTTTTTCGGACCTATGTTTATATAACATTTTTCATTATGTTTACTAGTACAATGTGCTGTAGAAGTGGGGGAGAACTTCATGAATCCCCCTGTATATATATTAGGTCTTCCGCTCATATGTTAGTTTGCTTATTTAAACGCATATGTGACAGATACGGCCAAATACAAAATAATTGAATCGGAAAAAGTAAGCGCTCTGTGGTGTAATGGTAGCACATTCACCCGGCAAGTGAGAGATCCGGGTTCGACTCCCGGCGGAGCAAGTACTTTTGCGATTCAATGTTTATTGAAATTATATATATATAAATATATATATATATATATATACATAATTATTGGTTGTATTATTTGTATTATGTATTATTTTTGTATTATAATTATACATATATATATATATATATATATATATATATATATAATATATATATATATATATATAATTCTTTTGTGCGTCACTGAACCCCCCTGCTAAGCACATGAACCAATTTTAATGACATTGTTTGTGTGTCCTTCAGGTAGATTTCGAGAATGGTATAGATTTACAATCCGGTCTAATTTTAAAATTTTTTAATTTAATAAGTTTTTTTATTTATACAGTGTTGCAGGTTTTGGAATATTTTTAATTGATTCCCGAAGACTGCGCTATGCACGTAATACGCAGTGTAACTGATACTTAACAGCTGTTAATACTTTCACCTGAACTTCGTCAAAGAGGCAGAAACATTTGTTCAAATTTAAATTTCAGAAAATATTAAACTATTTTAAAGTGCTTGATCAGTAGTATAATGCAGATTGCAAAAGCGAAGTTATTGTCTAATTTTTAAATTTAGATTGCACCAATAATCAATAAACCATGACTGTAATGCAATGAAAATACTATTTAAACACTGTTATAAAAACTACCTTATTGCACAAAGCAGTGAATGTTTGCACATAAGCTAATCGAATATGGTTAACTCTCTTGACATTGTGTATGGCATTTTTATTGTAGCTAAAGAAAAGGAAGGGGAGCACACTCTACCCCATATAAATTTTTCTTGATAAGTGAAAACATCAAAATCACTTCAGTATCAGAAATTAATCTAAGTTGGATTCCAAAAACCAACAAATGGGATGATTTTTTTGTAAGTGCAACAGCATAATCCAATAGTGTAACCGTAAATAAGACCGCAGTAACTTTTAAGTCACATTGTAAGATATATATTTTCTTCATCGGAAAAAGAGGCTAACTATAAAAATGTCGCCTTAAGAATCATAGATAGAAAAAAAATTGAAAGAGTCAAAAGAAGACGCTGTATGATCGAAGTTGGTTATTGTTAGTATATATTTTCTTGATCGGGGAAAACTCTACAATAGTACCGGAAATGGACGGAACTTGGAGCAACAGTTTTCTACACATAATATAGCTGTGGTAGGAAAGATGTATTGAATTTGAATGTTAAATGTAGCTCCAGTTCACCTTCCTTTTATTGCAGCTTCTGTTATCTGACACTGTCTCAGGCTTGACTCCTAGTACCTCATTCCTCTGAAGGGATCCAAAGATAGTCAGAAAGTCAGAATGAAATTCAAAATACAAATTTAACCAACCCTTCCCACCATATTTACGTTATGTGTACGAAAACTCGGTTGCTCCAACTGTGCTTAGAGACCGTATCAGATCATTAGCAGTGCACTCAGTTTGTTCATATGATGAGATAATGAGAACACCACTCCATCTATTTGTAGGTGTCTCTGATGATGTAAAGGTGTTAAAGCTTCGTTTTGAGCTTCTTCGTCGCCGACTTTCTTTGGGAAGTTTGAGACAGCGTCAAATACCACACACTGCTATAAAAGGATTGTGAATTGCAGCTAAATTCAACATTCAAACATCATAAGTGCTTTGAAAGAGCAGGGAACGGCCGCGTGTAACAGCTGGTTGATTTATAAACAAATAAATGTCTAATGAGGATAAATCCCAATCAGTATTCACATGCAGAACGTGTAAATATCATACAGTGTTTATTAAATCTCAAAATAATAACTGATAACCGATTTTGTAAGGTTCTTCCTGATTTTCTTTGTATGTCGTTCTTCAAAAGACAAAATGCAGAATAAGAATAAGGAATAATGATAAGTTAACGAGGAGAAAGCTTAAATTTTAAACAAAACTTTTTTTGGTTATCATAATCCAAAATAATATACAAAATATTTTTCTTTTACTTGAATACATGTGTGAATACAACCTAATCAGTAAAAGATTATTCCAATGTGATATAGGTATATAGACTACTTTAATGTGGTAGAAGTTTGAAATAAGATGTTTAGCATGTAAGAGAGGTCTTCGGGTCCCGGTTTCCGTCAGGTATATCCTGTAGAAAAACAAATTATAGTAAACAATTTATGGCATGGTTGTGTTCTAGTTTTTAAAATGCTTTCAAAATCTTTAGTTTGTCTTGTGCGGTGTAACAATTTTTCATTTTTTATTGTAACCAAAGGTATCAGTGGAGAAAAAGCAGTGTTAAAACCATATACCACACAATGGGCTCCCCATTAAGTATTTTTAGTGTGAACTACAACATCTGGAATCTGAATTGGGTTCCAAGCTATTAAAAAATCGTACAAATTAATTTACATTATAATTTTGTTGTACGTATAGGCTACCGTATATTGATCAAGAACTTCAAAAGGGAATGGTTGTTGGAAAACAAGTGCCCAAAATATTAAAGACTATTTAGGAACTGGGTGTAATCGAGTCATCAGCCGATGTGGCCAGGAAATAAAGCGTAGGTCGGGACCGGAAGATGAGCAGATAAAGACTGGAATGCGCGGAGCGAGACAGCCAACTTAGTTCGTAGCTTGTGGGATCTCCGCCTGGCGCGCAACACCACCGAGTCTGTGTTTCTCACCCAAACCACACATGTAAGAACAACAGAGTGAAAATTCGATCTTCTTTAGAAAAACAATCTATACTAAAATAATTGGGCTGCTAATTGATATGTGCAGTTTTTAACTGCAATAGTATGATATAATATGTAATCAAGAAGTAAAACAAACTTATGTATAGAGATAACTAAAATGCGACTGCAATGTCATTGCATTATCCACTACATGCGCCGGGACGGTGGTTGGGCCGCTTGTCTGCCTCCGTATTTCCCCTACATCAAGTGTCCCCCTCCAAAGTTATTATTTAATAAATTTGAACCAATAGGAGGTTGTGGCGCTATGCAACACCAGAAAGTAGAGACTGGCTCATAGCGCCACAGAATTGGCCCCGAGTGCTCACAGCGCCACAGCTCATATCGCCACAGCTCATAGCGCCACAGATTTGGTCGAGTGCTCACAGCGCCAACACAACCGAATAAATAATCGGATCCATGCTCACAGCGCCACAGCTCATAGCGCCACAGGTCATAGCGCCACAGATTTGGCCGGAGTGCTCACAGCGCCACAGCTCATAGCGCCACAGCTCACAGCGCCACACATTTGTTGTGGCGCTCGCTGTGAGCTGTGGCGCTATGAGCTGTGGCGCTATGAGGCCGCAACCGCAGAATATAGAGTGCAAGAGGATAACGAACTGTCTTCTTAACGATCCCTGTCTTCTTGGCGATCCCTGTCTTCTTGACGATCCCTGTCTTCTTCGCGATCCCTGTCTTCTTAACGATCCCTGTCTTCTTGGCGATCCCTGTCTTCTTGACGATCCCTGTCTTCTTGGCGATCGCTGTCTTCTTGGCGATCCCTGTCTTCTTGACGATCCCTGTCTTCTTCGCGATCCCTGTCTTCTTAACGATCCCTGTCTTCTTCGCGATCCCTGTCTTCTTAACGATCCCTGTCTTCTTGGCGATCCCTGTCGTCTTGACGATCCCTGTCTTCTTGGCGATCGCTGTCTTCTTGGCGATCCCTGTCTTTTTTGGCGATTTCTGTCTTCTTGGCGATCCCTATCTTCTTGGCGATCCCTGTCTTCTTAACGATCCCTGTCTTCTTGGCGATCCCTGTGTTCTTGGCGATCCCTGTCTTCTTGACGATCCCTGTCTTCATCGTCGTACTTCATACTTCAGTTCAAAAAATACTATTATGTCCGTATAATAAACCTAATATATTTACATTGATTAAATCACGATTACGTTATTATGTTTTTGAGTTCAGTTTACTAGGACGATTGAGCTTCAAACCGTCCCACTGGGGACTCCCAATGGACCGATGTGTACCATTTTTAGTGTCGATTTGGTAGAGCTTCATACCAAATTTCAACCCTCTTAGCTCTAGGTCAACTCGTTCGACAATTATTGTGCTACAGACATAAATCCCTGTTCGTGATCACAACACTTGAGCACTCACCCGTGTTTTATCAGAAAAATCAGTCTTTATAAACAAAACTCGTATGCGTCAAAGGATAATAAAAATGATTTGTTTGTCTCTTTGGAAAGTAACAACAAATAAGCATTTTCTTCAGGTGCAAAAAACCTCCAAGGGAATAAAAATTGTAATGCCTTAGAGATTTTTTTTCACATGAAGAAGAGGGTAGATCTCAATCTTAGAAACGTAGTGTTATACTTTACTGTAAAATACAATGATTGAAAATGTCCGAAATCTTATCAATAACAAACTTTAAAGAAAGCAAATAAGCCTTTGCTGCGAATTTGCAGTAACGAAATTACTTACCACTTAGCCTCGTCCTAATTTTTTTTAACTACGACTATACTTAGCACATAATGACAGTTTCGTGAAGTATAGGCAGGTTCGTCGTCGTTATTCTAATGAGCATAATTATTTGCGTGTAAACAAGGCAGAGTGGTGGGACAAGGAGTCAAGGGCAGGACACGACACGTCCTGATCCTTGCCAGGGTGAGTCACGCTTGGATCACGTGACGTCACAGGACTCGTGATTTCCTTGCCGCGGGCTCCTAGCGGCCTTCGTCCCTACTCAGGAGGATCGTATGTTTGCAGTGGCGTGTGATTCTGGCCTTGCCAGGATGTACTGTAAACAAGGAACGTCTCTAAACAATCCTCCGCATTATCTGTGAAAGTAATCAAGTTAAGGTGGTGCAATCGATTTTAGTTTGAAAAATATGTCACAATAACATTGTTATACATAACACTTTTTGTTCTATTAGGACAAGAGGCTTATAAATTGCACCTAGTACTATAAGAACCTTTGCGTTGCTTCCGGAGTGACAGGATGTTCTGGATGGGTAAGGTTTCGGGTAGGGACTGCCTCCTATCGAGATCCATGAGGGCGAATTTAGGGCACTAATCTTAAGTCGTGTCCCCTGTAAGAAGGGAATGCCAGCTCTGAACCAGCCTCTCCAGTCAAAGCAGGCAGGGGCTGGCACACACACTTAAGTCTACGCTGGCAAGAACCTTTAGTTCTTAGGGAATAAATACCCCACCAACTCCAACAGTCATCTCCCGCTAGTAGACTAGACCTAATCGAATTAACCTTGCTCCCCAGAATCTCGAAATTTGATTTTAGTGATGAGCCGCTCCTGGACATACATAAGGTTGCCCAAATTTAAGTGACACATCGGATTTTATGGTTCCCAGTTGTAAGTTCAAATAGATCATATAAACCAGTCAGAAGTGACCCATGCTGGATTACGTAGCACTGAAAAATAACTTGATGAGTACAGAAGAAGAGTACAAGTTCTTATTACCTTCGTGAAAATACATTACATTAAAAGTAGGAAATTAGGCTATTGTGTAATTAAACAAAAAATGGCAGAAGATAAAAAAAGTGCAATTTTTATAGTATATACAAGAGCTTGCTTTAAGTTTCCTGAGTGATCAACGCCATGTCATCGAATAAAAGCTGATGCAGTTGTACTTTTTCTTTGTAATAAAGCCACGTGCTACTCCAACTGATAAAAACAATAGTTCCATTAATGAGACGTGGTGACCTAGTTAACATAAAGGACTCTAACTAATAATGGAATAAGCATATTCTGTTCTGCGGCACGTGTCAGGGCTTTATTCCTATTCATGTCGTTGTGGTTTCAAGAGGGATTAAACTGTTCTTAAGTAATCATCATGAAATATCTCCAAATGCGTATTTGAGAAAAGATATTAAAATATCTAAATTAACTATTAGGTAAAATTGATCTCATTCCATTTGTGTTAGCCAGACATATTTTAGCACCTAACATTTTGAAAAAAGTTTACGACTTCAGTTCGATAACTTGCTTCACTCATCTTCCGCTCGCGTGTATGCGAGAAAAAATTGAGGCAGTTGACTAAGTTTAATAAATTGTAAGCTATGGCGTTTTATTGTGGAATACCAGGCTAAACTATATGCAAATCAACAAAATAAAGATTGTCTTTCGAATAAGCCTTAGTGACCATTCATAGTTAATACGCCGTAAAATATGGAATTGAAATCTTATTGAATTATCGAGTGATCTTTTAACTGCTCTCATCATTTCAATCTTTCATAACACGAACGCTTAAAAACATTCAGATTATTCCAAGATTACTAATTTATTACATTACAGTACAGGATATTTCTGTAATTTTTAGCCTTGCATAATCCTTCCACGTGCAAAACAAACTTCAAACAAAGAATTACACTATATTCAAATACATAAGCAACCGTTCGGAGTTGGTTTTAATTAACTGGAGCTCATCGTATTTTAGGTGTATTTATGAAGTTAATTACTGTTTTTCTTACTACTTTTTTACTTGTGTTGGTTTTGTGGCTAGTATTTGAGAACAAAGTAGACGGATTGTGATATGATTATTATTACTTATAATGTGTAAATAACACCTTACCGTTATGTTATGTTGACTTTTCTGTCGTTTGATTGGTCTTTGCATTGGGGCCTGACGAGAAATTGTTTTTGTTACAAGTATAATAAAATACAACACGTAATGGTAAAAAAAAACAACACGGTGTAATAAAATATTACACCTCCCTCTAGCGGGAGCTAGAGGGGGTTGGAGTTTTATCGGTGGGAAGGGTGTGAAGGGTATAAACACTGCAACGTGAACGACAACTGTGACGGACCGCAATATGCGAGCACTGGCGTTGTTCCTGCGCCGCGCTTGAGGAACTTTACATTCTACATTCGAGTCACTGTCGCGAGTGGTCAACTGTGACCTTGTTTATATGAGTGGTTCACATTGCATCTGTGTCAGCGTCAGAGTCGCTGAGTGTGACCGTGTACACTATGGAGTGAAATATCCTCGTGGGAGGGATGTTAAGGGTATAAACACTGCAACAGGAACGACAACTGTGACGGACCGCAATATGAGAGCACTGGCGTTGTTCCTGCGCCGCGCTTGAGGAACTTTATATTCTACATTCGAGTCGACTGTCTCGAGTGGTCAACTGTGGCCTTGTTTATATGAGTGGTTCACATTGCATCTGTAACAGCGTCATAGTCGCCGAGTGTGACCGTGTACTATAAAGTGAAATAACCTCGCTTACAGCAGTCTAGTATCACGGTGCATTGCACTTTGCGGCGTGTCCAAATGCCAGATAAAATCTGTTCAAGGTGTTGATCAAGTTTATGGATCTGTAATACAAATTCTGTCAGGTGAACTTCGTAATCTAACTTTTGATGTTTGCTTTCTTGTTTAATATGTATCTAAAGCTGTTATAAGTTTTAGCTTGTAGATTCGCGTTAATGTATTGTTTTCTGGCTCTTGATAATTTTATCATGATTAAAGCATTTTACTGGGAGTGTGTTCGGTGTATGTGATTTACTCTAGTTTGCACTGTAGCGGAATCACAGTCACCAGTGTATTTGTTGATATTAAAGGTGGCGCTATCAATTTTTTGTATGTATTAAAATATATTAAAGTATTAGCCCTTTAGGTTTAGTTCCCCTGACCATATAAAAATCCATGAGGAATTATAGTCATTTAAACTAGGAGATTTAGATAACTTTGTAATCATACCGAAATAAAAATAACTGCGGATAAAAATGTGAATCTTTTACGGTATGTCCATGGCTTTACAAAGTAAAACTAAGTATAATTTATGAAAATTACTTATTTTTACTAACATTTTTTCAGAGAAATTCTTTTGTTTATCAATAAAAAAAAAAAAACATGTAATCCATCCAGTTATCTTTCAAGTGCATAGTGTGAAACATTCGCCGCATTATTTTCAAACGTTTGTCTTGGGTTGATATAAAATTCTCCTAAATTCTGCTTGAAATGCTTACAACTCTTCTTGGAATGATCATTAAAGTTTTTATAAAAAAGGATCATTCCTACCTAAAACTGATTGCACCAGCACTGCCCGTCAAGGAGTAATGAGCAGGAGTTGTAGCGGGAGTTGTTGGCCATGGCGAGCCGTTGAGTTGCAATACGCGACATCTGCTGATCGCCAGTCCTGTCTCAACAATGCGTTTTGTATTCTGCTGACGATCCAACAATCATTGTGGCTAATGGTCATAATGATAGTCTCCGTGCCACTGTCCTCATTCCATTCATTGCAGACGTTGACCATCCCAGTGAGCCAGAAATTTGTATTTATGGTGCTACTGAAACTAATCATAAGTATGTAATAAAAACCAACCATCATTGTAAATTCGAAATAAAATACAACTTGCACTGGCCTCGTACTTCTGTAAATTGGTCTTACCCATTACATTAATATTTACGATGTAAAAACATTGATTGCTCTACTGCAACGCTTTCTCGATAGAAGTAAAGGAAGCTTTCAAGATAGTTTTTTTTGTAATTCTGAATATTAACTTTTAGGCTTTTATATTTCAGATTAACGGATGACCATGATAATAATCTAGTTATCTACTACCATCAACTTCCTAATCGCCTCGTACTCGATCTTAATTAATTTTTACAATCTGGCTGAGATTTTCAATGCCCCGCAAAATGTTCTGTATATTTGCGAATTACTGAAAGTCGTAGAGAAGAATCTTTAGAATTTTAATCATAGAAATCGTACCAAATGGTAGTACAATACGTCTTAACAGAGAAAGTGGAATTCCTGGGCACATGTCGAACTGCCGCTGCTGAGGATGGATTGGTAGCGGTCGTACCAAACTGGTGTACAAGTCTTTAAAGTGAGAGTTCTTGGGCACATGTCAAAATTTCGCTGTTACCAGCCGCCAAATAAATTAGGGTAACAGTTATTGGTGCGGCTTTTTTGTTTGTGTTCTGGAATTAACTGTTTTTTGTTACAAATGGCGCCCTCTGGGGAAGAGTCACCTTGGTGAATTGTTTCCTAATTTGTACAGTATTATTAGTTTAGTTATTACCCGGATTCGGAAACTCACGAACATAACATTAGAAAATTATTGTTCTTTCGGGGAAGGAGACACGATTCAATTATCTAGTGGTAGGGTATTGACAGCATTGGGCTCATTTAAATTTAACATTTCCATACAATACTATCATTATTTACTTAGCCATTATCCGATAGCAAGATCAGCTACATCAGTAGTCCTTATAAGGTTCTACTGCTTTTCATGGCGAAACGCATCTGTCAACCTACAACACAGGGCCGTCGCCAGGGGGGGGGCATAGAGGGCATATATGCACGGGCTAATAAAATGCCTCGATAAATAGTAGGTTTAGTTGAGAAGTCGATTTTATTCACTTCATTAAATAGTTTGTGTTGATTTTCAGACATCGATAAATCCGGGCAAGCATTTTGGATGTTTTATGCCGATTGTAACTCCTTTCAAGCATCAAACTTAAACTTGTATTTAAAACATACAATGTATACATATGTGTGTGTATGTGTTTATTTATATTTATATTCAGTATATACAGCAAGAAAACCACAAAAGTAGCCATTATATGAATGGGTAGTGTTTGGGGGCTGACGTAAATTTCGCGAATGTGGGTCAAGTAATTTTCATTGTACAGTTGAAAACTCAAAAACTATTTTATATTACATTTTTGTATTAAATCAAATAATTTGGAATGCAATATTTATTTTAAATAGTTCTACGTAATGTGCTCCAATAGTTGTAGATGTAATTAAATGTGATAAGTAAAGGAAACAGTTACTTAGAAATACAATTTTTAATGTAAACCAAAGACGGTAAATGAGACAAGAGAGGGGCATTTGTTGGAAAGGCCCTTCAATCGTTGTAAAGGTTTGCCCTCCCCCCCCCCCCCCAATAAAAGGGAACATCTGTATGTTAGCTTAGTTATGTAAGTCTTTAATTAATGATTACCATTGAGCACAACAGATCATTCCCGCCCTTACTACTGCCGAATAAACTATATAAGAATTATGGTATAAAATAAACATTTTAATTATTGCAAATGTATGTAAAATGTATATTTTATGATAACTCGCAAATTAGTAATTTATATAGATCCGATACAACGGTATGAGAAGCCTTGCCCCGGGTTGGTTAGAATCAGCAGCGTCAGTGATTTAGTACCTCTGTTGTATAAAATGTGAGGGCTGGATATTCCGTGCATCTGGGCAAACAGAAGTAGAGCCACCAGTCTTGGTTATATATCTCACTTTATTTTCTTCATTGCATACAAGTTTCACTTTTACATATATATTAAATGGTCATCTACATGAATATGTGTTTAATATACATTAATGCACGATTTGCATGCACAGTGGAATGCATTTTGGTGGATAACACCATCGCTTCTAAGAATAAAAATAAACATTGTGAACACTTGTTTTGTATCTGTAAGTTGTTCAGTTCACGTGACTAAAGTTCTGTTATCACTACTTATACAATTAGCAACGGACCCAAAAATCATGTACTTTATTCAATGTACTGCATCTAAAACGTTCGCTTCTCTTCTATGTTTTATGGCCAAGAAATACCTTACGGTCGTACAGAACGGGAAAGTAGTCTTCATGAAGTATTTAATATTAAAATGAGTTTTTTACAAGTTAATTATTGTTTGTGTTTATCAATAAATTTACTTTTTTATTGAAGTAAATGTATTGACCAAATGACCAACCAAATGGCGCAGTGTAGCGGATACGGCGGTTATCGTCGAGCGTGGCCGCTGCTTGGATGGGTGACCGCTGAGCGATCCTGTGCGAATTTTCATCTGAAATAAACACATACTAAAGTGCAAATCGTTACTTGCAACATAGGTTTAAAAATAATATTTCTAAAATGCTAAGCTTCGTCAGGAAGGCCGCTCGTTAAGAAAATCTCTTAATTAGCATATTATTTAAAATTGCCTGTGTTATACTTTAGAATAATGTTAATTGGATTCTGAAAAAAATACAGAAATTTAACACTTTGTTGTGTTACCTTACTAAGGATGTTGTTCCGTATAGCAAACATAGTAGTGCAAATTCTTACTAGAATATTGATACCCTTTCATAGAATAGAATATTCTTTCATGATTTCGAAGAAAAACAACTGTAACGTTAAAACTTACTTTAAAACAACCTCTGTGTGTTGTGTAGCTAACTAACATTCAATCCTTGATATTATAAATTTATGATTAGTCTTTATTCTGAAACAATATATTCTTAGGATTTAGATTACTAAGATCGTAGTCTGACTTGGAAAGACAATGTCGAGAGTTAACTGTATTTATGTAACACAGCACAATTTTCACTGTGGTAGGATGTATCAAAACGCTTTATATATAATACGCCTCTGGAAAATTAATGTTGTAATTAATTGTAGAAATGTAGCGTCGCAACTCCACTGTGCTGGTTGACCGCGTGAAAAGCCAAGCCGGTCCGCCAATTTTCGCCCAGCAAACCCGATTAACATCTGCCTACACAAACGCTAATTTGCTCTCTGATGTTAGTGTAATTGGGTATTAGGGTATTGGTTCTCATGTAGGGATTTTTCATTTTGCGATTCCTCCCGAATCAGTTAAAATTCAGTCAGATTTGGATTCATCCCCATATAAATACAAGTTTTGAAGGATAATAGAATATCCTAGTAAATCATTCTTAGCCTTACATCCTTCCGTCATTAAAATAATCCGCAAGTTAAATATGGAACATTAAAATATTTTCATGTCGTATGCAACTTCATACAACATGTATTTATTTAGAGCTCTGTTATGAACTTGATTATTGCGTAACGTATCTGAATTCTTTCTACAGAAAACTGTAATAGTCCAAGACCCGTGAGTTACTTTACATTGTTTGCACAAATACGTCATGTTGTTTTTCGTGAAATCAATAGAGAAGTGTCGACTAAGAAAGACATCAGTCGGCAGTCGCGCTATTTTGGATGGAGGTCGATATGACAGTGTAACAACCAATCGTCAGATACTTGTATAACAGTTGTGTCAGCATCAGTGAACGAGATGGAAACACTGACGTCTCAATTGGCAGCCAAGTAGTCGGTGAGAAAAATCTCATTCACATTGATTTTCATGTCGGAGTTTTGGGTTTTAGACGTGTCAATAAAAAAAAAAAAAAAAAAAAAACATTAACATTGAAAATATTTATTGTATAATTTTTTATACTTTCGATACCCTGTCACTTCGACTCCCCCCACCAAAACTAGTAAATTCTGACAGAATTTCCGGACATTTGCCATCGTTATAGGTTATAAAGGTATAACACAACGTTTCGAGAATTGGGATCTATCCTCTTCGTCAGGTGGGGAAGGTAATAATATATACAAAAAAGAACAAAAAGAAGTAAAGAAAAGGGGAAAGGGAAGAAGAGAAAGAAAAGGGTTCCAGCAGACCCTAAAGCTGCTTGGAGTCCAGTCCAGAAAAAAATAGTAATTTTTTCGGCTTATGGAATGTAACACTAATTAGTCTTATATGCGGACAAAGAAACCCCACGGCTGGCCGACATTTTACTGCAGTCCCTCCTAGGGTCTGGTATTTTACAACTGGTAAGCAAGGAAGCCTATGATATCAAATAATGTCGATTGCCGTGTTCGTATTAGTGGTAAGGTGGCATCTATGACTTCATCAACAGTGAGATGGAAGCACCCAGGCTATCCTTTGTGACAATGTCGTGAGCTTGCTGTCAAGGCTGGTGACGTCAAGGCAGGGGCGTACTCACAAGAGGTACAGGGGGGGGGGTTATTACCCCTTCATAATTGTTCCTATAAAAGTATTATTTTTTCACAAAGAAAGTAACAGTTTTTAGTAAAACTATTTCAAATTTCATTTCAATTAACGCCGCTTGCAAAATTCTACGATTTTTACTGTAACTGGTTCAACTAATGTCAAACAATGTGCAATAAGACAGTTAAATTGCCTATTATTTAACATGAATTACCAATTGAGTGTTTTCGTAATTTTTTAGTGTTTTTATATTTACCTTATAGGTATTCAGAAACTACATTCTAAAACGCATTTAGATGGTTTTTAATTACATTTTTTAAAATTAAATATCTTTGTATAGCGCTAAAAATAAGGGCGTAAAAGTTCATGAGGTTTAAAGTTGAACTTATGGGGTTAAACTCAAGACCATTTTACTACAGCCGACTAAAAAAACATGTATGTTTGTATGTTTGGTTTGAAAACTTTCAAAAATTATAATAAGTGTATAGTCCTACACCGTAATTCTTACTTTAAAATGTTTGTAGGAGTTTTATTTTATTGTGAGTTCTTGTCAAAGGTTTTTATTTTATGGTTTCTTTAGTGTATTAATTTTTTTGGAAATTAAGCGCATTCTCTTTTGGATGATCTCCTACTGTATATGTTGTTCCAATGACTGCCCACCCTCCCCCAACACCCGAGCCTTGCACACACGCCCCTGGTGTCATCTGTATGCCGGGGGAGACAGCGGGCGTTGTTGCTCAACTCTCCTCACACTCTTCCTCAGTGAGTCAAGGCTAATGAAGCAATCGTACGACTGATTGGCGAGTCTTTTAGTGTCGATCAAAGACACTCCTATTCTGCACCTGCCACACAGCTGGACGGGCTGGGAGAGCCTTCCTCGCCCTCCCCAGTCCTCCGACAAGTCGGATGATGGAGCTGTTCAATTCAAGCATTTAGTAATTAACTTGTATATACCTCCGTTATCAGAAACCCTATGACATTAACCCCTGATAACAAGGCAACACATGTGATTTCGATTACGTGAAAAAGATATAATTTCCATTCAAGTCGGGTATGTTGGCTTTATTACTGAAAGACATGTTGTGTAAAACCACAAGAGTCGAGAGAAGAATTCTTAATAAGGGATATTGAATGGAGTGGCAAAGAGGAAAGATGATTCTAAATCAGTTACAGGTTAAATCTCCTTTATTATTGCAAGCGTGTTTCAATTTTTACAATTTCTTTTCAAATCAGCTCTTGTGAAGTACAACATAATACAAATTCAGTAACACATCTACATTGGTTTAGGTGTAAATAACTCTTAATTTTGTTTTAAAATTATCCACTGAAGCAATATTTTTAATCTGTAAAGGAACGCCATTAAATAACTTGTGCCAAAGTATGAAAAATTTTCCTCCGGACTTCAAGCCGCACCACGGTACAAGAGCCTGTCATTTAGGTACTGTGGCTCAGAATAACAGCCTTATGGATCATGCAGCACGTCCAAAATCCGACACACCACTTCCACTGGGAACATGTTGGCAGCACCCCAGAAAGAAGACATAGAGAAAGACGGAGATTGATGTCTGAATTTTGGATTTTTTGGATTCTATCAATGTCTCCCGTCGAGATGCTTTTTCCGTAGGCCGGATAGCAGTAATAAAATTTCGCCAGGACAAATGGATGCTTGAGCAGAAGCTTGGTAGATACCGGCAACAGTGCTCTAAACCTGTCAGGCCCCTCAATCTGCCAAGAGCACGCTGCGAGGCGTTAGCGACATGATCAGAAAATGTAATATGAGAGTCAAGCGGAACAATATTGTTCACAGCTGCGAAAATCAGATGTGTACAAGTTAAGCAGGACTGGTCCAAAGCAACTAACCTGAGGAACACCCCGAGATTTAGAGAGGCTGAGATGTCTCATTGCCAAGTTTAGTGACCTACTGTACTTGAACTAAATATGATTTTATCCATACTCCTTCACCGAAGCCATAATAATTTACCTTAGCTAGCAACATCTCATAACTAATGGAATCAGAAGCTTGAGAGTAATACAACAGTATAAGAGAGCTGATCTGTCCTTTATCTTTTGCTTAATCTTCGTGCCCTTTTATAAATCGCTAAACATGTACTACTAATATAAATTCCATATATGTAAGAGTGCAAGTCATAGATCTCTCTGATTGGAAGTGGTTTGTGTCAACATAGTATTTCAGTTCCAAGCTTCCCTTTTGCTTTCCTAAGCATCACTTGGAATTTTTGGTGAACTTGCTTTTGACTAGAAAGACTATCTTGTTACGTTTGCTCTACGTAAACGGTGCTGCCACATGTTATAATGTATTATTATTCTACTAAAGAATAAACCAAACACTGATTCTTCAACTGTTGCTATCGCTCATTGTGAAAAACGTTTGCTTATTTTTTAAATAAGAAATTAAAAGAAATTAGAAAGATTAAAGAAAGTGTGTTGCCGTACATTATAATATTTAATTACTCATTTTAAAGTATTATTACCACCACAAACAAAAAGAAGTTACAAAACAGGTGGGAATCTGTCGAAATTTTGAAATTTCTAAACAATACTTATTCCAGGAATTACATTTTATTAAATTTCTAAGAATTTTACTGATGTGTTTTTTGTTGAACAAGTAGGTAAATTTATGTGTTCTATAAATAAATGGGATTCATTCTTACAAAGTCGTAAACGAATTATAGTATAGTGTTGTACATTGATAAGCAGTTGCCTCAAGAAGTTATTCTTCGTGTTTTTCTGTTATCCTCAACGCCTACAATAAATGCTCGGCAAGATGCACACAGCTAGTGAAAATATTGCCTACCAATTATGTTGAAGGCTTCCAAAACCCACCCAGTTTAATCAATACTATCGCAATTTCCAATAATGCTTCCCTCAGCATTCATGGATAGTATTATTTTATTGTGACCATGAAGCATGGTTCAATTTTATTGTGTGTTGAGAAGCGAATTTATTGTGCTGGAAATACCCCTACTGGTGAAGTTAATTGGCAATTTGCAAGTAGCTCAGCAGGGGGCTGCTTTCATCACCTGCTCAATTGAATTTCTGAGATACCTCAAATTAACAACGTTTTTCCAATTAACTCCTATTTACTAAGCCTAAATCCACCATTTAACTCAGGGTTTATGTTTTAACACCTTTGATCATGGCCACTGATTCTTCCATTGGTTTTCTTTATTTGCTTACCTTTTACAAATAAGAGTAACACACTCTCAAAACTAAGCAATTTTTAAAGATTATTTCCTAGTTTCATTAAAAAAATTATCAAAAAGCTTCCTCTCTCCCTCCCTCCTTTACCTGATTTATGCATGGGCTTTTTATAATTTTTCTAGGGGAAATATAATCAAATTAATTGAAAACTTTTTATAGACTTAAAAATAACCCACCTTTCCCCTATAATGTTGAGTGGAGTTGTAATGTTTTAAGAATTTTAAATAAAGTGAAAAGATACAAGTTGCAATTGTGAACTCCAAATGATAATACCAACAATAAACACCACAACATAAAACATATGATATTGTTACTTTATATTATCAAGGTATCTCCTCTGCTTTCTTTTACCCTTTAGTATTCGTCATGATAATATTTTGGTTTCTTAATAAATCTCTGTGATCTTCGAAGCATACTTCAGATGGTTCTTCAGTAATCTCCTTTTCAGAAGTATTAATGGTATTGCTTTCATTTTCATAATATCAGTGTTTTTTTCTTTTCATTTAATGTTGGTTGGTTTGAAATGCTAGACTCATTCTCAAGTGGTCAATAAGTGCTGTCGAAATTCTGTATTGTTTGTTTGAACCCAATAATATAATGGTGTTGTTTTATATAATAGTGTTCCTTCTTTTCATTTTTGTTTTTTTTTACCCACATCTCCATCCATAAAACGTTTCTCTTTTGAGTGCTGGATATGATAAAATTTCTGTTTTGTTTGAGAAGGCTCCATTTTAAATATTTGTCTGTTACCGGGTTTAAAAAAAAAAACAATTTCTGACTACTTTATCCAAGTCATAGTTTGAACTGAGGTAAAATTCTGACTTCAAGTGAAACAATGCTCGATAGAGTCAACTTACAAGTAGTGACTTCTAATTTGTACCACCGTAATTCTTCGTTTGTCACGACATGACTTTCAATGTAAGGTATCTTACAGTTGGATGATTGGTAAAAATCCTTTAAAAAACTCCCATATTGAAAACGATTAAACATTATTTTAGCCATCACCCCATCCATTGCCTCCTCATTTTAAAGATTTTGTGGCAGATATTTTTTAAAATTAATTAACGTCCCCAGGTGAATAACTCTGAAAGAAGATTTTTAAATTTTCCAAAGTTGTAAGGTAAAGAAGAGGAGAGACTCTGGGGGCACATAGTATATTGACAGAATGGTTGTTTTCTGAATAAAGAAATAACCACTTTCCTTCCAGGAAGTTATGCCTATAATATTTTCAATAGTCTTATCACAGTTTTGGATATCTTTTGGTTCTGATATTAGCCACCTCAAGTTGTGAAAAGAAAACCATTATTTGATGCTTACAGGTATCCTGCATTAAAATAAACATTTGCTCGGTACAAAGTCAATGTATAGGTTAGTAGAGCCTGACTACTTGTGTGTTACAGAACACTGTGCTGCCCGAGGCGGTGCACTTCTGGGAGCAGGCGCTTATGGTGCGGAAGACTGGAAACGCTATCCGTCTCAACAGGTTAGTCACTGTATTGTCTGCAAACAACATTAGTTTCTAAGTAAATTAACTTAAATTTGCAATAAAAAATGCAAATTTGTTAAAAAATAGTTAGTTATCTAATATATATATGTATATATATATATATATATATATATATATATATATATATATATATATATATCTATAGATGGTGCTTCTTGAAATATTTTTCTATTATATCAGTAAAAATGGCATAAAAGTTTTTTTTGTTTTTTTGATTTTAACGTCTAATTGAAGTTTTCAAATCACAAATAGACATACCGTATGGAATTATGTTTTTAACATGAAGTATGAGTTATGCATTTTTAAGTAATATACTTTCATATAATAGACACATTATATACAGGATCAGATAACACATAAGATGAAAGGAATGAATTGTTAATGTTTTACTGAGCAGTCATACTATAAATTCATTTAGTTTTTTTATATACATACTAACAGTTACCCATGGCTTCGCACACAATTTAATAGATCTTTCCTCCGTAAGAATTCAGTTCTGTTTTGAGTGAATTATATTTCCAACGCCAATGTTGAGATTTCCTTGGTGCTACTATCAAGAAAATATGTTAAAAAGTGTATATTTATCCATTCTAATTTATTCCTTCTTAGTACTTTTATGTTCTATATAACCAAATACGTACCGTATCACAGTTAAAAGTACATTAACAATGATACTTTATAAAAAGATTTTAAAAATTGGAAATTGAACATTAGTTCAAAAGCACAATCCAGTGAACTTTCATCTCGCATAGTTCTTGCCAACTATTTCAAAGGGAGTCTTCACAGACAAATTCTAAACATCTCATGTTTTTGGACATTTTCTGAGGTAGATACATACTTAACTAAATACTGAAATAAAAAGACACTAATGGAATTTAAATACTTTAAATGTAAACAAATTGAAAGTAGTGGTTAAATTTATTAACATAAGATTGTGCTGTTATAGAACAATGTTTACACAAAATAGTTGATTACATTTTTAACAGGCCCTTTCAATTAATATTTCACATCTTTAGTGACCAATATGGGATTTATTTACTTCTTTAAAGACCAGTGGGGTATAGCCCACAGGGATTTCGAAATAAGAATAGTCCTATATTCATACCATAGAATGTTCCTAAGAATGTCCAGGTAAAATTTCAGTACAATCAGTTGAATAGTTTATGCGTAAAAGCGAAACAAAAATAAAGACACTTTCGCATTTATAATACATATAATACATATTGTTAGAGGATGATAACCAGTATGTATTGGTATAGTTTTGTAATTTATCAGTAACCTTTGTTTTTAATTAATGTAATTACTAGTTGTAAAGCTAAGTATCTGTAAGTAATACAAACATAAAAAGGTTAGCCAGTAAGTCAACACTATTACTACACACAACTACTAGTAGATCTTTATTTAAGGTCACTTTCACTCATGTACATCTCTTGCACACCAAAACAACTTTCCCTGACTAAGTTAGCAAGGCAGATGCTACGATTATGGAATCAGGGACAAAGAGATTAAATTAAAATAAACTGATTGATTGAAGAGAATGCTAAAATTGCTGAGTTTTAACACAGATTAATAGGTACCCAATGAGTATGGAAGTGGCTTATAAAAATTGTTTACAACTTTGTAAAATGTTTTCATACATGCACAAAAGTGTAATATTCTTTTATTTGATTCAAAAAATACTATTTTTATCTTAATAATTTATTCTTCATTAACAAGAACCCTAAATTATTTGCTATTGGTTACTGGTGTCCAAACGTATGTATAATTTTGAAAAATGTAATTAACTGAGTGAGAATTCAATTACTTCTATGTTCAATATAAGAATTTGATTTTCATTTAATTCTATTTACTTACCTTTACTTTTTGAGGTGATAAATGTTTCGAGAAAAATAAAGTTTCACTTTAAAGTAGCTACATGAAAATTAAATAAAGAAACAATAAAAATATTTATAATAGTAGGTTAATTTTTATTTTATTACAACATCTGATATTCTGATTACTTTCAACAAAATGTAGATTTATTACAGCCATTGTTTTGTTTCCTACAGGAAATGTGAGAACAACCAGGTTTTCTACAGGAAAGGAGATCCATACTCCTACTGCAAGAATGCTTGTGAGGAGAAGACAATGTGTGGGGAGGTGCAAGTACCTGAGGAGCACTTAGAAGTGAGTATGCTAACCGTTTCTCCTATACTGATACTGTCGGTAATATATTGATGTAGATTTTTAGTCATTGCCCTTTAACATACCTTCCCTTAAGACAGGAGGAATATAATAAAATTTGTTTAACTATTTTGCAAGTGTGTGAACATTTAAAATATTAATTGAAAGTGTCCTGAAATTACAAAAAGTGATGATAAGGATATAAATTTTTACAGCATGTTTCTATATGAATTATTAAGGAAATGGCAAGTTTTTAATATATTTTGATTAAAGATTAAATTCTTTGATGAAATATTACTCAAGCAAATTATCCGGCATAATTCATATACTGGGGTTATATACTGTAAAGAATTAATATCTTTATCTTTAGCTGTCTTTGGGGAGGAATTCTACTTCTTTAAATCCCTACAATTCTGTTTTTTTAATCTATTTTTCATCCCTTAAGGGACCGTTTCTTTAGTTGACTGCGGTGAGAGGCTTAGACATCTATTTATTCTCACTCGGTACAGACCAGCAGTGTTATAAGTCTGTGACACTAAAAGACCATTAGCTCCATCTTAAACTGATGTTGAAGTGTATAGAAGCAAGTAAATTATGTCCTACTGTTGTGGAGGAGGATAATGTACTTGTGTATGGTTTCAGGTGTGCCGGACATGTAATGCCACAGGGATGGATTGTGGGGTACAGGATCCCAGTGTGGGCCCAGGCATCGAGGATGCAGACTTTGTCTTCTATGTGAGTGCCATGGAGACAGAGCGGTGCCATAAGGGCCTCACAGTAGCATATGCTGCACACTGCCAGCAAGAGGCCGTACTCGACAGGTAAGATTGTGTAATGCCACAGGGGTAGATTGTGGGGTACAGGATCCTAGTGTGGGCTCAGGCATAGGGGACTTAAACTTAGTCTTCTATTTGAGTGCCATGGAGACAGAGTGGTGCAATAACGGCCTCACAGTAGCGTATGCTACACACTGCCAGCAAGAGTCCATACTCAACAAGTACATATTTGTGCGATTTTTGTTGTATTTATTGATATTACAATGTATGAATTGAATATAATTATTAGCTGTGTGCTTTAAAATCTATATACATCTCAGCTTTTACGATAAATCATGAATAGGATTCCCAAGGCAGACATTTTGACTTCACTAGATGAAACAAAGTGATCATCAGGGCTGTGAGTGCTTTTTGAGTACCAGCACTATTTCCATATTTTCTTTTATTTCCCTCTTTAGTAATTTTTTCCATGATTTATGTTTATGTAGCTGGCAGTGAGTGTTAGTAATAAGTATGGTTTGATAATGTTCAACACCCACTTATAAATATTTTAATAGTTTTTCACAACAAAGCTCTTAAACAAAAATTTCAGTATAGCTATTAAATCTTTTAAGGGGAGTCGGATGGCCCTATGCTGCCAATGTTAATTTGATGAGGTTGTGTACCTTTTTCTCAAAAACTATTTAAGATATCAACATGATTTTTTTGTAGTTACTTTTATTAAGATTTTGACCCGGGGTTTTTAAGTCATTCAAAAAATTAGTATGGTTAGGATTTTTTTTTTAAATACATTAAAAAAGTACAGGTTTTTTGTAAAAAAGCTGTAAATAAAAAATTTTTTTATGAGAATTTTGCTAAAAGCCCGGGTCAAAGTGTGCTCCTTAATTTTCCCATCAAGTGAAAAAAAAAATTGTAAAGATATCTTTAGTGGTTCCTGAGAAAAAGGTACATAAGTGGAAAAAATCTAAACTTTCGGGAAATCGCATTTAAAGTTAAAGCCTAGTCTAATGCAAAACATAAACCTACCTCAGTGCATTCCAGCCCCATATGCTGGATTGTCTGCATCTTCCTCTGCCTCATACTCATCTTCCCAAACGCCTTTTTGCTAATGTAGAGCTTTGTCTACACTTTCTCTCTAATTCTTCTATAGCTTTCTGAGCCTTTGCGATTCTTGCTTCGTCCAGTTTTTTTAAGGGCACTAACACAGTTCACTCCCGGAACAATGCCTAGATTTGCTAAGACTTTACATCTGGCTATGTTTCCCAAATTAAAACAAGCCAAGGCTTCATACACACCAAACTCGAGTGTATTCCTCATCACAAATGTCCTTTTGGGAAATGCGAGACCAGATCATATTATTGAGCGACTCGCTCGGATTTTGAGTGCCTCCATACAAAACATTTCTTTAGAAGTTCTGGAGACACTAAAATCTTTGAAAATAGGTTTTATTTCAGACATTACAGTGTCAGGTAAAATGAAAATGTGAATCATGATCATAAATGTCCTTATTTTCTTTTGCTTTCTGAAACTTGCACCAGCTACTTGTTCCTTTTGGGCAAAGTCCGTGTGCTGGATGTTGGTTACTGGAGCACAAATGAAAATAAACAGCCCATACGACTTCTTTCATCTTTTGTAGGCTACCGGTATTTCGTCTAATGGCTAATCCGTAGTAAATTGCTATTTGTTTGATAGCAGCTCCAGTAAGTCTTCCACGACCACCTATTGTTTTGCCGTCAGAGAGTTCTTGCTTGCATTTTTTGTTTTTTAGTTTGAGAAGGCGAGTAGGCATCCTTTTTTGAACGTGCCCGACACATTCTAATTTTTTCAATTATAAATTCAGGCCCATATGGTTTCAATTGTGATACAGTAGAGTAAGACGCAGTGTCACCAACACCAAGATAATTTTTGTACCTGACGTTATGTAGTGTTTTTGACCGCCTAAAAAATATCAACCACTCCGGCTACCTCCAAACCTCCGCTGGATCCCATGTAATTAGCTGCACAGCTATCTAAATGTTCTTTTTTCAAACCTCTTTGGGCATCTGCAATGAATAGATAGTACAGTATTTGAGCATCTATTACTTTACCTGTAGCAACACTAATTGCAGTCACAACTCTATTTTGTGAGGTATGGCCTCGTCTCTGCCAAGAGCCATCCAGTGCAACAGTTATATATCCCTAGACTCATCACTCGCATCATCATTTTCACTAATTTCTACTTGTACTGATTTCTTCTGCTGATGTTTTCATAGATTCTAAGCTCACTTCCTTGGTAGCATTACAAAGAACATTATTGTAGTACTTGAATGAAGCTGGAGGAGCATGTTCATTACTCCACAAAAGGTTTCGAGCGCCCTGCTCACCTACGCCAACACAACGAAAAGCGTAGGCTAACCTAACATTTATTTCTCCCTTTCCTGTGCTTTAGTGCTGGGCTGTTTGATTCTTTCACACTAAAAATTACAGTTAACACACATTATTTCTACTGTGAAACCTAAGCCTAATCTATCTTTTGCAACAAGATCCAGTTTTGCTCCACAATGTGTTAATACAGCTATTTTACCGAGTAAGTTTTGAACAGTCCTCAAATTGACCAAGTCATATATTTTCACCATTACCTAAATAGTCTTGGTAGTATGCCAAATTCTCACCAATTTTTTTCATACTTGAAGAATTTTTTTGATGTACATCACTTTGAGGTGGGGTAGGCCTAGGAGAAGCACTAAGATCCACAGAATCATGATCACTTCCAGCACTTTCATCATTATTTTCATCACGAACAACCACAACCTTACGATTACCTAGACATATAGGCTTTACGCTTTTTATACACTTTAGATGATCTAGGCATTTTTACTAAAAAGTAATAAAGCAAACTTAGGATGTCACTAACCAATTCAAAATCAACAACACCTTTGAAAAACTAATCAGAATAAATATTAATAATATTAATATAAAAAAATAAAACAACAAAACAGCTGTATTGTTGGGTGACAGCTGAGTTAGTACCAACCTCAGAAAATGAAATCACTGTACCACAGCGCTTACACAGTACTATAACAAAGTTTTAGCATGACAATGACGGCTTGTTGCGACAAAACCACAGAAAAACTCTCCATGTATTGCTTTATAAAAAAGTGATGTAAATTGAGTTTGACTCAACGGATTTGTTTTAAAATAAATAGGAATATATTTAAAACTAAATTTAGCAAAACAATAAAATTGAAAATTTTGACCCAGGGGGTCATCCGACTCCCCTTAATGATTTCACATACAAATAAATTAAATGATTAGATATCTCTCTTTACAATTCCTTGTCACATAGCTAACTGTAAGAAGTCATAGGTGACAGACAGCTGTTTCATAATACTGTACACACATAGTAGGCAAGTTTACCAGTCATACTGGATACTGGATTCTTGGCAGTATATGGACAATGAAACAAGTAGTGTCTTTGATGGTAATAAAGTACAATATTGTTCGTAAGTAATCATTAAATTTTAATTAATTACCAAATAATAAGCTAAATATCAAAGACGTGCAGCAGTGGTGTGGTATCCAATCAAACCAAGAGTTAATCTTGGACCTCTGAGTTAATCAGATTCCTTACATTTGTGTTCATTCATAAAGTCATTAACCTAGCTTCATTAATTAGCTGATCATAGGCTAAATAGTATTAAAGACATGTGTAGCAGTGGTGTGGTATCTAAACAAACCAAGGGTAGATCTCAGAGCTGTGAGATAATCAGATTCCTTATATTTATGTTCATTCATAAAGTAATTAAGCTAGCTTCATTAATTAGCTGATATTAAGCTAAATATTACAGACTGTGCAGCAGTAATGTGATATCAAAACAAATCAAGAGTAGGTCTCGGAACTGAGAGTTAATCAGATTCCTTACATTTATGTTCATTCATAAAGTAATTAAGTTAGCTTCATTAATTAGCTGATATTAAGCTAAATATTACAGACTGTGCAGCAGTAATGTGATATCCAAACAAATCAAGAGTAGGTCTCGGAACTGAGAGTTAATCAGATTCCTTACATTTATGTTAATTCATAAAGTAATTAAGCTAGCTTCATTAATTAGCTGATATTAAGCTAAATATTACAGACTGTGCAGCAGTAATGTGATATCAAAACAAATCAAGAGTAGGTCTCGGAACTGAGAGTTAATCAGATTCCTTACATTTATGTTCATTCATAAAGTAATTAAGTTAGCTTCATTAATTAGCTGATATTAAGCTAAATATTACAGACTGTGCAGCAGTAATGTGATATCCAAACAAATCAAGAGTAGGTCTCGGAACTGAGAGATAATCAGATTCCTTACATTTATGTTAATTCATAAAGTAATTAAGCTAGCTTCATTAATTAGCTGATATTAAGCTAAATATTACAGATTGTGCAGCAATAATGTGATATCCAAACAAATCAAGACTAGGTCTCGGAACTGAGAGTTAATCAGATTCCTTACATTTATGTTAATTCATAAAGTAATTAAGCTAGCTTCATTAATTAGCTGATATTAAGCTAAATATTACAGACTGTGCAGCAGTAATGTGATATCCAAACAAATCAAGAGTAGGTCTCGGAACTGAGAGTTTATCAGATTCCTTACAGTTGTGTTCATTCACAATGTAAGTTCCAAGGGTTATAACACTGTACTTCCTGAGACAGAATTCATTATTGTTTTAACATATCTAACTATCCTGATTAATCATAAACATTGCCTGAGAATGATTTGATGTCACTTTTGATCTGAAGTTGTTTTTCTCATTAAGTCCTTTAATATCTGAATTAAAATAATTAGAACTCGTGTTTTACTAAATTCATTATTTGAACACATATCAATGTATTATATTTGAAAGAGCTTGCTGCACCAGTTTTTAACCCCATAAAAACCACATACATATACATTTTTACTTTTACTTGTTATCTTAAAACTGTAGGGGATCAGTAATCCACATGCAAACTTCTTTACCTTTTTCAAGTTTTTATTTGTTTTTAACACATACAAAATTCTTTTATTTCATTGTATGAGGGATAATTATTAATCATTCTTTTAACAATTAAATATCTTCACAATTCTGTATTATAAATAAGATCTTAAAGTGTTTTTTTAAATTTAACTTATGGAATAAAAATTCAAGACCAATTTCCTACAGTACAGCTTCCTCCTAAATATATGCATGGAATTTATTTGTTGGATTTAATATTTTTGTATTATGTTCTCAAATGCGTAAAAATATAATAATAATAATAATATGCTTTGTATTTTTTTTAAATGCTTTTCTTATTTTATGAACAAACTTTAAAGTTTATGCAAAGTAGGCCTACATAACTAACTATTAATTACTATCACTCAATAAACACTTTAAGAGTTTAGGTATTTAGAAATAATATAGGTATGAATAGAAAATTACAACTTTTTAAAAAGTGTTGCAGAAATGCTCTTGCGTGCCCTTTTAAAAGTATTTTCAATCGTGTTTTGAGCTAAATATTTCAACAGTACCCAGACACCCTCATATCTCTAGGGACAATGCAGGGGTGTGACAGAATGCATTAAATTAATATTTCAGATGCAACATAGCGACAGACTCTGGGGAAATTACGTACCATCTACATTCTACTGTAGAACAATACTGAAATGACACATTCCAAAAATTAATTCTCCTTACACTTTTGCCTGCTATAAGTAATTAATACAAAATAATGGTAATGTCTAACCTGTAGTCTCTAGACATGTTATATCCGATATTTTTATGTTTCCGTTATTAAGACTTGTTTACTCTAAAATATTTTGACCAATAATGAAAAATTCAAAGCTAGAGCTCCTCAAATTCAGAAAAATTGTTTTAAGCACCAACTACAATATTCAGTCAGAGAAAGGTTCAATCAGAATTTGTATGTATCCCCTAGTTGGTTTTCCAACATTACGATGCATCATTGCAGTCATATTCCTACTCCGCCATCACCACCAACCAGGGCTACCACTACACCTACCAACCTTAAAATGATATATTCCTTAAAAAGCGTCTCCTTCAGTCGAAAAATGGGAGAAATTAATTTTTTATGAGAGATCTGTAGATTTTTAAAATTAAATTTATAAATTTATCAACATAAAATATTGCCCATTTTGAAAGAGACCTTCCTCTAAAATTGATTGAATAAGCCTTAAAGTAATATATAAAATTTGCAATGAAAATACCTTACAAACTCATATATATTATGATATAGTACAATAAATGATCAAATAGTGGAAGTTAATATATGAATGAAATGGTGTAGTCTTCAAAATTTGAAGGCATATAGATTCCAAAGGGTATAGTTATGAAAAAGTGTGGCAAAAAAAGGCACATATTGGTCTTTTTGTTATCTCCCAGTTGATTTTACATGCAAATAATAAATAATAAATCAATATTTCTTGGTGCGAAAGGAGCCGACTATCTGAGAGCCCTCTCTCTGCCTCACCTGGTAACTAGACTTCATACGGATCAGTTTTGCTGATTATTCTTTTTTTATCTCACCCTTGTGAAGGAGTGAACTATGTACACTACCTTTGTCACTAATTCTCTGTCTTTTTCCAGCCTTTATACTTGAGAAATACCTCTGTCTCACTGGTATTAAGAGGAGCATCATGCACTGTCAGATCTTTGTTTTTGCTAGTCTTGTCTCCAGGCATTGAAATGTACTGGCTTCACGAACAGCCTTTCATGTTTCAATGCAAAGTTGCCCGTATCTACTGAATATTTGTTGATGGTGGTCTCTAGGTGTTATACTCTAAATTTAAAATTTCATTAATCTAAATTTTGTTAGATTACGAAGGAAACATGTTCTTTAACACATTCATTGCGACACGAGTCATATATAGACTCTAGGATAGCCGGGATAGTATATGTGTGGGTCTGCCACAGTTAATGTGTTAAACTGTGATATATCTCTAGCTACATTATAAGTTGTTAACACCTTCACTGCAACACAAGTCAAGTACCTTTAGGGCTGCTGGGTTACTATCAGTAAGCGTCCGTCGCAGCACTTTATTACATGAGTAAAGTGGTCAGTTGTAATTTTTAACTGCAGCTTTAAGTTAATTGTGAAAGAAATAAACTGTTAAAAATTATTTTCCCGTTGTTGAACAGTATTTTCACAATGTATAAAGATGTTTCTCTTATAGTAACTATAAAGAAGATAACTATAGGGACAACTTTTATTGTACTCAAATGGAAAACTATTCCTTGATACATTTTTGCCATCACATACATCATGAGTTGTAGAATGTAGATGTAGAATGTTGCCACCATCAAAGTGTCCAGAAAGTTGAAAAACTTTCTACATGAATGTTAGTTTACCTCATTCCACTTCACCTTCCTCTTACGAGCAGCATTTGAAATCTGATGCATCACGTAAGAGGAAGGTGAACTGGAGCTAAACTCAACATTCGCATTGAATCAACCCTTCCCACCATATCTCCATTATGTGTAGATGACTCGGTTGATCCACCGTGCTTTGGGATCGTCATCTTAGTGCTGCAACATAAATTTAGTTTTGAGTAATTAAGAAAATGAATATTCCTTGCTTCGTACAGAGATGTTTTTCTGTTGACAGGCCGATTGCTGGACACGCCAACCTCTGTCCGGACAGCATCAGCACCAAACCACAAGAGCTGGAGATCTTGCTCTCCACTGTTAAACATGAGATCCTGCACGCTCTCGGCTTTTCTGTCAGCTTGTTCGCCTTCTACCGTGATGCCGATGGCAACCCTCTCACACCACGGGAGGACAACGGCAAGCCTCTGCTGAACGAGAGGTGTCATGCAACTCATACCATTGTTTTCATTAGTAATATATAACAATATCTCTAGCATTCAATCTAATTGAAAAGATAAAATGCCTTTGGAGTCTAATTTAAATTTCAAATTTTGCCCAAACATGCAATCTTCTAATAAAATATTGTATGGGATTATATATTTAAATAAAGAAGTTTTATAATGTTTGCAACAGAAAGGAAGGCATTAACATGCCATAATTGGCCACTTAATCTACACTACACAATTTTTAATATTTAACAATCAGGTGAGTTAATTAATTATCCAGGCCAGTTAATATTTTGGCAACAGGTAATGGAAAAACGATAGTTACAAACTGCCTACCACATGAATGTGTCACTGTAGCGTAAATTTATTTTAATTTGAATTTAACCCTCTTCTGTAATCTTTAGGATATTGGATAGGGGAAGGTTTAAATCATTTTAATATTAGTACACTTTGGATCTTGAAATTTATAATACAAGTAAGAATTTTTTCAGGGCATGATATCTAGAATTAAGGAATATATTGGCTCTTAATGATCAAGAATATATATATCAGTAGTCATCTCAAGATTATTACCATATCTGTGGGATTCACTTAGTCACGTGGATATCTGTGGCAGGCTCCAAGCGAGGCAGTGGAGCGAGAAGGTAATTCAGACTGTGGTGCGCCGCAACTGGCGTGTTCATGGAGGTGTGGTGGACCGCGAGGTGCAGTTGATGGTCACACCACGGGTTGTACAAGAGGTGCGCGACCACTTCAACTGTTCTACGCTGGAAGGAGCCGAGCTGGAGGATCAAGGGGAGGAAGGTACTGCACTCACACACTGGGAGAAGAGAGTCTTCGAGGTAAGTGTCTTACTTATCACTGAAAGTCATTGAACATAAGGAGACAGGATGTAAAGTTAGTGAAGTGTAACCTACAAATAGATAACAGGAGGTTTCAGAAAATCATAACCTGAATAGTTTTCAAAAATACAATTTGCCTTTACATCAATTAAAAAGTGTGTTGACTTCTGTACAGAACGAGGCGATGACCGGCACTCACACACAGAACCCGGTGTACTCCAGGCTGACTCTGGCACTGATGGAGGACACGGGCTGGTACCGAGCCAACTACTCCATGGCTCAACCCCTGACCTGGGGCCGCAACCTTGGCTGTGACTTTGTTACCACTAGTTGTAAGCAATGGATGGACTCCAAGAGAATTATGTGAGTGTGTACAGATTCTCTGTTGATTATGGAAGCAACTTTACCTAGAAACACCTCAGTCCCCGGTGTAGCTGGGTTAGCATTTAGTGTATACTACCAAAACATTCTGTCAGTTTGCTTTTTAAATGGCAAAAGAAGGCTGTTAGGGTTGTAAAAGATTTAAGAGATAGGAATTCGTGCTTACCATTTCTTAAAGAACTTAAAATTATGACCTTGTCATGCATGTATATTTATTTATAACTGTGTAATGAATGTTTAAGAAAATTTAAGTAATTATCAAAACCTTCAAAACGTACATAGGTATAGTACAAGGCAGAGAGGCTTGACCAATTTTCTATAAGGTTACAGAAAACAAAAATGAGCCACATATACGTGAAAATTAAATTATTTAATAAGTTGCCTGAAGGTGCATTGGAAGTTACTATTAATATGTTTAAAATTATTTTAAGTAAATGGCTAAGAGAAAGGTGTTTGACAGTATTGAGATTTAAATTAGTATTAAATATTTATTATTCTATTTATTTTTTTGTTATTTGTGTGTATTTATTGTTTTGTTTTTAATCTTGTTATGATGTTGCGGTGAACCTGCTTGTTGACTGTTTTTGTTGAATCCATGTTGTGAGATGTAAGAGTATGAATAGTTTTTAAGATGTAATAATTTATCATGATTGAAAAACTTTAACCATGTCTATTGCACCTTTGTTGCCTAATGACAATAAAGATCTGAAATCTGAAAAATAAACAAATATTCTGTAATACAGAACACTTTTTGAAATGTAGCACATTTCTGAATAAATAAATCTATTGTAAATTGCTGCTAAGTTCAGGTTAATTGTTTATAGATTAATGGATTGTATTCTTTGCTGACTCAGGGTTAAATATGAACATTTTTACACCCAAATCTTTAGATATAAAACAATGGGAGATGTATATTTGTAATTTGTTGTATAAATGTTCAAAAAGTATTAATTATTATTAAAGAAAAACTAAAACACATTTGGTGGGTCTTAATCATATTTTAAAAATGAGACATCTCCCTCATCTATACAACCAATGTATTTTTTTTATTGTTGTGGCAAAAGCTTTATACAATCCTTATGTATGTTTATATGAAATTGTTTATGCGATTGTTTTTGCACAATCTTAAAATCACATGTTCAATGATCTAAAGAACACAATCCTCTCTTATGATATGTGGCTTGATTAACTTGTAAAGTTTCATATTATCAAAACGGGTCATACAGACAATTTTATTTGCATTGTATCAATAACCAAACTAAGCTCAGTAGCATATGTAGCTCAATGTTTACAAATCCAAGTACAGCATTATGTGTTGTGTTGTAATAATATAATTTAGAACATATATACAATTTTGTTCAATTACAATTTATAATTTTTGTACAATTTCAGTGGGAAGAGCATCCACCCATTTTGCGACAAGGTGAAGAGGGATCCTCTAGAAACAGAGTGTACAGATGACCGCAGTTCTGTGGCCCTCTGTAATTTAGTGGAGCATCTCTCCCCTCTGCCGACTCACTACCAGGTATACTAACAGATTTATTACTCATATTAAATAAAAATATTCAAACATTTGTTCAATCTTATCTTGTCCAGATATTTAGCATTTTCAATACAAACAGGCCCTTTCCAAATTGCATTTCAATACAGTTTTCTGAGACAATTCTGTGTACAAAAATTATTTTTAATTTAATATTTGAAACTTTAAATGTTCATAAATTTTGTAGCTTAATCAAAATTATATTTTTTATTTAGTTTTGTCTACTACTGTTTAGTCTTAATCATGTTTAGGGCATTTCAAATCATTTTAATGCGTTACTTTAATATTTCACAATTATAATTTTTTTTAGTTATTCCTGACATCAATTCTGTCTACCACTCAAAATTTCAAAAGTTATACATATAGACACTATTGTAGAATAACATTACTGCCTACTGGTTTGAATATTTCAATTATTAAAAAAGTTCAGGAATATTAACTTAGTTTTTAGGAATCACACAGAGTGATTTAACAAGTTTTTATCCTCTCTCTGCTGTTTTTCAAATACAGAAACATTTGCAAATACAGAAAAAAAATATGGGAACACATTTTTCCCAAAGAAAAAGGACCTATTCCAATGCCAGATTTTGAGAGAACGTTACCAAACTCAAAATGTTTTAATATGCCAAGAACATTGTGTTACAAAACAGTCATTGTAGGTATCTTTAGTGTCAGAACTTCGACTTGATATCTCACGTGATGAAGGGCAGAGAGGGGTACTATAAGGGTTTGGTGAGTCTACCCGACTACTGTCCCTACGTCCAGAGTTTCATCCGGGGATTCAAGAACGTTGAGGTACAAGGCAGTCACTGTCCGCTTACAGAACTTTGTTTGCTTTCAGAACTTCGACTCGATACCTCACGTGAAGGAGGGCAGAGAGGGGTACTATGAAGGTTTAGTGAGTCTACCCGACTACTGTCCCTACGTCCAGAGTTTCATCCGGGGATTCAAGAACGTTGAGGTACAAGGCAGTCACTGTCCGCTCACAGAACTTTGTTTGCTTTCAGAACTTCGACTCGATACCTCACGTGAAGGAGGGCAGAGAGGGGTACTATGGGGGATCGGTGAGTCTAGCAGACTACTGTCCCTACATCCAGGAGTTTCACCTGGAGATCCAAGAATGTTGTGGTGCGAGGCAGTCACTGTCCGCTCACAGAACTTTGTTTGCTTTCAGAACTTCGACTCGATACCTCACGTGAAGGAGGGCAGAGAGGGGTACTATGGGGGATCGGTGAGTCTAGCAGACTACTGTCCCTACATCCAGGAGTTCACCTGGAGATCCAAGAATGTTGTGGTGCGAGGCAGTCACTGTCCGCTCACAGAACTTTGTTTTGCTTTCAGAACTTCGACTCGATACCTCACGTGAAGGAGGGCAGAGAGGGGTACTATGGGGGATCGGTGAGTCTAGCAGACTACTGTCCCTACATCCAGGAGTTCACCTGGAGATCCAAGAATGTTGTGGTGCGAGGCAGTCATTGCCAGTATGTCGAGAACAATCCCCGTAAGTACTGACCATACAGTAATAGTTCTTAAAGGTTATGTGAATTTCCAATTACAGAAGACGAATATGAAGTGCTCGACAGTTGTGTTAGCTTTTGGATTGGTTGCTTAGTTCTTTATGTTAAAATCAAACTGAACATAAACATATTTAATCAATTAAAATATTATAGATACCATCAGTGAATTGTAATTTCAGTTATTGTTATGTTTCAAAAAATTCATGTAGTTTATAAATCTACATTTTAACTTTGACTGGGTGGAATTTGTCACAGTAGCCATGTCTAAAATTAAAAAAAAATTAAAAAAAGGTTTTGTTAGATTGGGTTAAAAATATTTATATTTATTTACATTCATCAAGAATACAAATGGCGTCAAATTTTGTGTGTATAGAGTACAAGTTCTGTTACTGCAGAGTCACTGTTTATCAGGAATTGTCAGTCCATTCACCATTTAGATTTTCTATAAATTCCTTCAAGGTGTATACTGGTTTGAAAAGCCATCATTTCTTTACTTCTTCTTGCAGTCTTTTTCCAAAAAGGTTTTGGATGTTGGTTGGAAGTAGGTTTCGTCATTTTTTTCCGGCATAAGGTCTCTTCGGACAGTGTAGTTCATTGCTTTGGGAGGATATACCGGTCACCATGTCGAGTATTATAGTGGTAGGAGTCTCTTCCTCGAAGAGTGGACTTTTCTAAAGAAGAAAAGCTATAATTTAGAAAGAATAAACTAAGCTGTTTTTGAAATTATATTCTTTTTATAGTTATTACATAAGATTAAAATAATAATAACTACCAACAGTACGCAATATGAAGGATAATCAATGTTTATCAGTACTACTTTATATTCATACTGAAGCATGGATCAAGATGGTCGTTTGTCATTTAAAGCTTTTAGTGGTGTAAAACCTCCAAAGCAGTCTGGACTACACAGTGCAACGTTTTACTTATTTCTAAGCTGATCTTTTCTCCTTGAAAGTCTGACAACTTCTTTGTTCCTCCAGTGAGCTCCTTTTTTCCCTACTCTCTGTAACATGATTGATTGGTGCATGATCATAAATCTTCTTGATATTTGAAGTAACAAAGCTCTCTATGCTTATAAGAAATGCTCCTTTGCTTTACTATAATCTCTGTATTTAATACATTTTACTGCTTTCTTCCTAGACATTTAATCATGCAATATACGAGTATATGTTTAAGATCAGTAAATCTTAACTCGTTTGGTATATATGATTCTAAACGCATCTATTACGCCACAATTCTCTGTTGGTGTCGACTTGTTTGCAGTAATGTGATCTATTAATGTAGCTGAAAGGGCAGACACTTTACTTGGTTCACTTATAAGTTGAAGGGCATTTGACTCCTTTAATAATCGGCAGATGTATTACTATCATATTTTTCATTCACCAATAAATCAATATTTGTATCTCCCTAATAAATAACAAAAAGAAACAGAGACTTAAGACGTGTGCTTGACATAACAAAATACTGTACACAATGCAGACACCAAGTTTAACTATGCGTTACTGACATACCTGGGTCCACTTCAATCATATTATGCTGATCGAAACAATGTTGTTCGATTTGTACTCAACTACACCTATTCCTGAGGGATGCTGTGCACACACACAATGATCAACTCTCAGTGTACCTGGGTATCTTGTAGTTTATGTTTGTGTTCAGCCAAATCTTCAACACAACAAACACATCAAAATAAAAATTTTTAACTAAAGAACAATTAATCAAAGCCAGTTTTCAAGGAGTGAATATTTAGATGTGCTAGGCTGATGCATTGCTTCCTCCCTACAATTGCTCATTTCCAAAACTGTTGGAGGGATTCTCAACGGGACCTGGCTTTCACTTCCTTCAACAGGACAAGGGCTAGTAAGAGCACCGGAGTCAGGGCTGAGTGAAGTGCGCTCGCTTGTGTAGGTGGCCGGAAGTTGGGGAAAATCTGGCTGCTGCGGTCAACCTGTGTCAACTTAAACAAGGCTGCCAAACGGGAAATGTCTTTCTTGTTCAGGTGTGGGCAAGGTTCCGCTCCCACAAAAACCACTTCAAAATTATTGCACATTAACACTAGCTAATCTTTAAAGCGAACAAGGGCCTGGTGTGTGATGTCCACTCTAATTAGTATACTGTTTACAAATTATATTTTAGAATTAAGAAATTGTGTTCTCACAGTTTACAGTAAATCAGCCATGTTGTGCTAAACTTGGTGCTTTCCATACCCGCCGTTTTAGCCTGGACCGAGGGTGGCTACCCCCTTTATCTCATTTACGATTGTATCGACGGGCAAATAAATAATAGTCAATTGCTCATCTTTGAGATTCAATAGTCTCTGCTTGATGTCCTAAATCTTGATAAAAAAATTTGTGTTCTTTTCTAACCGCAATTTCAAATTATTAAATAGTTTATTTAATCTTTTCACAATCCAATATTATACAGTCCACTAACTATACTAACATATTCATTTACAGACTTCATGCTCTGATATGTTTCCAGACAAAGACAAGAACTTCGCACTGGAGACGTACGGGGAAAACTCACGCTGCATAGACCACACAGAACAGATGTGGGAGGAACGGTCATGCAGCCAGGTGCGGCAGTGGCAACACTGGGGCAGTGGTTGTTACCAGTACACCTGCAAGTCTGGCAGGCTACATCTTCAGGTTGGCAGTGACATGATTTATAGACAGTTGAGATTATTTGAGAAACAACATTAAGTATTGATTAATAAAGCACTTCAACATTAAGTATTGATTAATAACACATTTTATGTGTTACTCTTGAATAAATAAATTGGTGAATAAGAAAATCCTTTTAATCTTAGATAATGGTGCTCTAATCACGATATTTTTAGAGTATTGTGCTTTAGCACCATATCCTAGGATAGTGCCATGACATATTGCATGTGAAAGAGCTTCCACAGTTTGAGAAGTTTTAAGCAACTGAGATCTTTTAAAGTTAAAACCTTTTTACATTTTTGATTGCCATAATAAGCTTCCAGTGGTCAGAAACTCCTAGACAGAAGTCTCTAGAGATTGGGAGGTTCCCAGATGCTCATAGATGATGGGAGCTCTTTGAGACTAAAACACATAGAGTCTGATGCTACTCCAAGATCACTTGATATTCCAAGACGCTCTCAATAATTGAAAGCTCTTAGAATTTCTAGAAGTAAGAATCTTCCCAGTGGAAGTCTGAGTTCAAAACCTAAAATCAAGACCGGAAGCTTCCATAACTCTAGCTAGGTGTCCCAAAGAGACCAGTCTGATCAGTCTCAGATTCTGAGACCTTTTTGGGAGATTCTACAGATTGGAACCAGATATAGATATTATTAGCCATGTTTCTCAATAACAGTGATCAGGAATACACAGTGTGAATTCATAAGCAGTATAGGGCTTTCAGGAGCTAGGTGTTTCAGTACCCATAATTTTAAAATGCCAGAGTTTATGAACTACAATGAATTTATTTTGAATATTGCACCTGTCGATTCAAAAGGTATTGTTACCATTATCATTCTTAGAAATAAAAACAATTTCAAGTTTTACTAGTTAGAGGTATTGTGGTTTCAGTACTGAATGCCCAGTTGGTCACTCTGCTGTCCCAGTCACATTTGATTGGTATACTAGTTCAAATGTGTATATTTCATGTGGGAAACAAGAGTTTTATTACACTAATTCAGGTACTGTTCATTGGGGAAAAATAAACCCTTTAATGCATATATCTAAATGTTAATTGTATGTTCCAGGTGGCTAATTATACATACACCTGCTATAAGGCTGACCAGCAGATCAACATCAGGATAATAGCCAATGGCTGGCTACACAAGGGCGCCCTGGTGTGTCCTCCTTGCCACGAGCTCTGCCAGGTACATCTGCTTCAAACTTCTTCTCTTCCTTCAATGTCTGCTTTTCTTCATCAATGGAATTGTTTTATTTTATTTATAACCTCCTCAGTCCTAGTGCCAATTCTCTGATTAGTTAAAATTTCTCTCAGTGCCAATGCTAGAACTAAAAAGAGAATTAAACTTCAACGATTTAAAAAAATAATGATTATGGTAGAGAATTAAGTAAATAGTGATCGTTTAGAGGCGATCACATTGTAACTAGTGTAGAAAATATTATTTCAGCGAAAATTCCTGACAATGTGAATAAAACCGATATACCAAGGAATTTCAATCATCAAAATTTAAATGAACTGAATTATTGGCTTAAAAATGCAAATGTAGGATGATTACAATTCCCTGATACAAACATAAATAACAGCAGCTTCTTAAAAAAAATTAATATTATTTATAGTTTCCTTTTTTCTGTGTTATTAAAGTATTACAAAACATCAATACGAACAGCCAATTATAGTAGGAAAAATATCAAACGACTAAACTGAGATTTACGGAAATATATTGATTGAGACTGAGATAAATCATTTCTAGAATGTATTAAATTTAACTGTTGGCACAGCAGATTTAAGTTACTCTTTAACATAATATGTTATTGATGAATATTTAGACAGGTAATTTTATAACAGTTTAATAGCGAGACATTGAAGATGGATAAATGTGGTAAAGCTTTGAAAGTAATAGAACTTTGAGTATGAATTTTGTATATATGTACCAAATTAGTGGAAAATAACTGCTAATTTTTTTAAACATTTTTTTAAATGATCATGGTTTAAGTTCATTTAAACAGCCCATTTTATTTGTTTTACAAAAAAAAAGAAAATACAAATAGGCCTGATGTAATCCTCTCTTGGGCTCATTGCCTAGATGGAGAACCTGGTACGAAAGTCCAATTGACATCAACTGCTGTATCATTGCTCTGCTTTGTGCTGCCATCACACGGCTACTTTTGGAACTGCTAATGGAAATGTCTATTGACAGTACTGTTTTCATCGTTCAGTGAATATTCTTATGCCTAGGGATACTATCTAGGAGTAATATATGAAACATTTTATAAATCTCTTCATTGATAGTAATTTAGTAGATTTAGTAATTTTTCATCCCAATTCTTTCTATAGTTGAATTAAAGACAGAAGGTTATTGAGACCCGGCAGCGATGGCCGAGGTTCGGGGCTCTTCGGGACTGGTCGGCTACAGTGTTGCCAAGTTGTTCTGTCTGACTCGATCATCCACAGCGTTCACATCAACCGCTTCTAGGTAGGGGTGATTCGCAGCGGAAACATGTGGACACATTTATCGAAGCGATAAATTAATAGCGTTCGTTGTTTTGAGAATTGTTATTTTATAAGTAATTGTAAGTAAGTCAAAAATCAACTTAAAACAAATAAAGATACTGTAGTTTGAACCTGATAAAGCTCATTTAGGATAGTATTTTTAACCAATAAAAGGTATCCTGTTAAAACCGTTATAGGATAATAATTGTTAATTGTTGAGTCTAAATTTAAATTGCTAGGGTGACCAAAATGCAAAATTTGCGACTAGGGCGTCAATCCGACTATGATATGAAATTTCCTTCAGTGTGACTTTTATCGATCAACTTAATGTAATCTAATTACTTGACAAAAAATCTGTAAAAATATTTCGAAACTTGTTATATTTTTAATTTATTACTAAATGTTACTAACTTTAAACCACAGATTTGTGATGAAGGATGTTTTTTTTTTTAATTTTCTTATCATTCAATTTTGGAAATCAATATGATATATAGAAAACGTGGATTTATTTACAAAATGTAAGATTTAGTGAGTCGATTATTTTTATTTAAGTCTTATAATTTTTTCATTTATTTTACTTTTTCATTTACGTTACTGCTGCGTTCTTCCTCTTCATTGTCGCTGCTGTCACTGTCCGAATCCTCTTCACTGGAGCTGTCATTGCCAACTATTTCCTCAAAATTTAAATCTTTTATTAATTTCTCTAAGAAATCTGCACCTCCAAGCAATGATGTCTCCTCTTTCCATTAATATTTTACGGCTGCCAAATTTCTTGTGTTTGAAACCCAATCTCTTCAATATAATGGCAACAGATGATTTGCTTCCACGAAAAAGATCTGCTTCTGCAAGACTTACTTGTAGCTTAGTTACTGTGGGATACTCTCTTCTTACGAAGAATCCGTAGACATGGCGGCGGATGGCATCTTTTTGAAAGGCGTCCAGCTCCGTAACAGGCTTAAACCTCGAATATTTCTTATCGGGAGTGTTCAGTTTCAAGCCACTCTGTTCACTTTGTATTTTCTCCTTTCCAATTCTCACAACTGTATTTTTTCCTATCTCCAAAGCCGCAGCAGTTCTTTCGATAACTTTTTCTACTGGAAGTATCGGTCCTTTGTTAATTTTCTCTCGATGGAAGTAGTCTCTCTCTCGACAAACCAACTCCTGGGATTGGCCTCGCAATGGAACGCCTTTTTCTCCAACCTTGGTGTAAGGCACACTTATCACGCGAGTGCGGGGCCTACCGCGTTTTTTTTATCACTGTTTCAGTGCACTGAGACATGGTACGGAATTAACAGTAATTAAATAATGTCTGTCACAAAAATGTAACACTAGAAAGTAGGTGCGTACACTTGTCTTTCAAATAAGGTTTAGTCTTGAAAAAGACTGTTTAAACACTTGGCCACGAACACACAGAAGCGCAATAACACCACAAGAAACAACATACATAACCAACAACCAATGACATAATGAAACACGGTTTGCTACTGCGCATCACCCAGCTGATACCTACCGGATGACAGCTACAACAGAGGAGACGTGACAACGCTGCCTCCTTTGAAAAGGAAAGTGCTCGGCTGTGATTGGTGGAGCGGTAGGGCGAGCCTTCGTGAGGCAGTTCGGCTGTCTTCGGTCGAGCTCGTCCCAATACCCTTCTGTCTTTAATTCAACTATAACTACATAATTTCTGCAACTATTATTTTACTAACATCATATAAGTATTGTTTTCATAGTTATGTACCAGATATAAACACTGTTATTTTTATATGACAGTACAGACATTTTCTGTACAAATGAGTTTTTGTCGGATTTAATTTACCTCATAAGCTTATTAATCTTTCAAGTACAATACCACCATAATATAGTATTTAATAATCATCAAAATGATGTGTAATATGTAACATTTTTATTTAGATTTGTTGAAATAATAAAATCACAAAAGTGTCATTCCACAACAGAGCAGCCAAATCAACTTAGCCAGGTAGCACCAGAAGTGTGTTATAGTAATTCGACTGGGAGAGATAAAAGACTGTAGGAGGTTGTCATTTATTATGTTAGTTACAGTATTATTGAACAGTTGAATTGATCGACAAATGGAGCTAATGATAATCATGAAGTGGTGTGATTTTCTACAAGTTTTATAAAGAGGTATTTTACTATCATTAATACAATTTTGTTTAAAATTATCAAGGTGAGAAAACATTTTTTAATTGTTTGTTTTTTTATAAAAATTTTCAAACATTTTTAATCTACTGACTAACACAATTAGTTATAAAGCACAACTCTGGGGGTGTAGTGTAAGGGAAGAGTCAGCAAAGTTGAAGAGTTTCCACTTTGGTGTTTTGTTTTATGTGTTTCGGTTGGTATTTCAGGGACTAGATGATGTAGACATATATTGATTTTAGATTTATCCAGTTCTGAGTAAGTTTATGAGCAATGCAACAATTCTGAAAAACTATTTTGAATGACCATAACTGGGTTGAAGGGATAGTAGGGAAAGCTGTCTCTAGCAGCAAATTCACAGACATATATCATGCATTTTCATAGTTTAATTTTTATTTATAAGGAATTACGATTAAATTATTAGTGATAACAATTATAACTAATGTTTTATTACTAAACAATTAGTAATAGAAAGTCATGTACAAACATTTGAAAAGTAACGTTACACAGAAGTGTTACAGTATGGCTGGCACTCAAGGACTTGACGTACCTACAGAGATTTGAAATGAAATGAAATATGTTTTTATTTATTTGAGGTGGAGATACGGTTGTTTTAACCCTCTCTACCACTCAGCTTCGAGATAATATACTACTTTTATAATCAGAACTAAATGTTAAATACAAGCTACAGAAGTAAGAAAACATTTAAACTAAACTATGTTGTCATCAATGTGTTACAGGAACAGTTTGCAGCAGTAGGCGACCGCTGCAAGCCTGACGTGACTCTGCCGTCCACATTTCTGTACCACAACGACAGATTAGTTTGTGGCTCTGCCCACCGGCCTTCCATCTCTATCGCAGTGGTTGCCCTGCTTTTGGTGTTCCTCTCCGGAGTCACGTAGCCCCCGCCCGTCCCCTAGTCCATCCTCAGACCAATCCTGTACTTCTCCGAGATCTTATTGTGATTATTTATGTAGATTAGACTTGGATAATTTATACGCTACGGACAATAGGTATCGGTGTAAGTTCGTGGATTCAATTTACTTTGGACTCTTTTCCTTCAAAGTGAGTTGAATCGGAACTCATTTGGACTGTGAACTTTGTGCTGTTTGTGTATTCTCCAATTTTGTATTGCATTTTAAGAATTTTGACAAATTTCTATTTGCAAAATATTTGTAAGTTAATCGAGTTAGTAAGTGGTGGAGTAAGTTGTTCCGAGCTTATTGTTCAAGGTTTTGTACAATATAAAACATGGAGTATGAGACTAGATGAAGTACGTGGAAGCTTTACACTGTAGAGTAGCCGAAGTGTTAGAAGACTGAGTGCACTGAGCTTGTTTATAATACTTACATATTGTGTTATATGTACGAATTTACCTTAACTTAAGACAGTTGAATTTATTTTTAGGTTTTTTTTTATGAATCAAGGGTTAAGCAGTCAATTGAGTCTTTGAATTTATCATGTTGCTCAGAGAAACCTCAACGCATCAGAAGGACATATTTGTCAAAAACTACTTGATATTTAAAACCTCTACAGTTTTTGCTTTATCACAATAGCATTACTGCAACAATGTTATAATAATCTTAGCCTTGTAATTGTTGTTCAAAACATTTTAAAAACTTCAATAACTGGGTATAATGCTGAAAGCACATGTTTAAATTATTTGTCAAATCTTTTCCTGCAGTTCAAAATCCACTTGATCATCCATAATACGTTTTCATCAGAACTGAAACTAGATCTATAAAATCTCGAGGTATGTAATAAGCCTAACATATTATTTAATAATAACAGTTTGAAGGTACAAATTTGGAATGGAGGAAAAAGGGTTTTGCAGAACTACAGTATGTTTGGGACTAAAAGTTATGCGTTTTATTGTGAAGATATTGGTGTTAAACATGAATGATCAATATCAAACATATCCTGTTCATGTTCAAAACATCTGTTGTGATAAACATGAATTTGTTTATATTTTACTTATGTATTAGGCCTGACTCCATTCAGGAAAAAAATATTCCTTAGTCCTAGGTAACCAAAAACAATATTATTAACAGCAGCTTTAAAAAGCTAGTTGTATTTATGGTTGTATTTCTGTACAAATCTATTTTACTCAGTCACAGCTTGTCATTCTTTAATCGTATGTACTGTTTTTATTTTCCTTTTTAGCTATAAATTATTTTTACCGTTACAGTGCTGTGTGTGGATTGTTAACTTACCTCATTTTAGGTGATAGTGAAAGCTGTGTTATTAGTTGTGTTACGTTATTATGTCATTGGTATGTGTTTGAGGATGGTATATAAACATTTTTCAACAAAATCAAAACATGTATTGTTTTTTTCTAGCCAATTTTTTTCAGTTTATATTGTCTAATTTGTAAGGTATTTAATTTATTTAATACATATTTCTTCTATGGTTCATAAAATTTTGCTACGGTTGTAGCTATTAACCTTAGGGTTCAAAGGAATTGTAGATTTTCATTACCGAAAGAGTCGGTTGAAATCAAAGTAGTTTGCAATATTGATTTAAAAATTTAATATTCTACATAGAATGTTACTTTTTATTTGTATATGAATACAGTTATTATACTATTTATTAATTATTCCAGTAAAATGTTGTGGAAATATTTACAACAGATTTATATGGTTTTAAACATTTTTCTAATTAGCTCAAAAACATAATTAGCAAATGTTTTCTTTATGAAATTGATTTTATTTTATTTTTCCCAAAAGTCAGTGAAATTAAGTTTGTTTCCCTAAAGTCCAGTAGAATGTATAAATGAAGCAAATGTATTTGATCAAATATTAATGTTTCCTTTAATTGGTTTGTATAATGTTTGTGTAAAGAATATGATCAGTAAAAATCATGAATATTATTTTGAAATTTAATTTAATCTGTGATTGGATTTATGATATTCAATAAAATAAATACCTAACTGGATATAAATAAATTTATTTGTATGTATCTGTTACAAACTAATAAACAATTTCTTCAATTCACAGGTTTAATTTTTAATAGTATCACATTACTTGAAAATTACCAAAATGTAATGAACTTTGCAGCTTTCTTAAATTTACATGTAATAAGTTGTGGTATGCCTGAATATTTAATTATTAAAATAATAACAATAAAAATAAAAAACAAAGTTTAAAGTATGTTGTGAGTCAAATCTTTTGCTTCCATTCTTGATGTATAATATTTATTTAAATGTAATTTTTCATTCAATTAATTTTTAATTAAGTACTATTTTGTAGCATTTTATGAACAAAATACAGTCCTTAATGGTGCTGTAACACTTTATATATCTCATTAAACTTATTTCTTAGTATTAGAAGCAACAATAAATTAGTTAAGAGAATTTATTAAGTAAGTTCTATCTGATATTTATAGTTTTGTATAAGTTACATAAAGCTCAATAAACTAATCAGTTTTCGTTATATTTTGTTTTAATTTACAACTCAAACAGTTTCTTTATAATGTTGAATTATATTTTTTGTATTTACAACATATCATTTCATGCATTTATTTGTTCCATTGCTATACTTAGTATTATTCTTTGATGTTTGAATTTTGAACATTCCTAGGGCATACATTCTGTGTATCTGATTACGTAAGATGTCGCTGTATCATAAATAAAGTGTGACTGAAGAGATGTATATTTTATTCATTTGTAAATATAAGAATATATAATATAAGAACAAATAAACTTTAAAAATTACAAACTTGTATACACTTAATTTACCTACAATATTCCACACCAGCATAATAAAGAGAAAGCCTCCCTCTGCTGTTCGAATATTAATTGTCGATAATTGTATCACGTACAGTTATGTGCATGTAATTCGACAAATTAATAACGTTCCATTAATCCAGTTTTAATACATATTGATTATATATTATGTTTTTATTTTGTTTAAAATTCCTCAGGGATGAGTAACCTTTTATTAATCATTCATTCATTTTTTAGAGCAGCTTTATATTTGTATTCCCACTGAATGTGACTAAATTAAATACCTGTTTGGGTTTTAGATATTTTGGGTCTAGGAATCTTTATTAAACAATAGTTGGAGGCTTTCACAACCACTGGGACCACTATTCAAACAGGTATATAGATGTTAGGTTAAGTGTCACTGAGGTATGTTAGTAGACAGGAAACAGTCCATGTTAGCGAGGTTGTGTTTATAAACTGCAGTAACAATCCAGGATTTGTGTTTAGGAGAGCCCAAACATGCTATCACATGTTACATGAAATAGAGGTAACCTTGTCTCTCTTAATATTATTTATGTACCCTTTTAAGGCCGGGCCATAAATTCAGTTTTACATCTAAACACACCAACCATTAAATCCAGTTTACTTGCCAAAAAAGTCAGCCCAAACCTCATCTATAAATAGTTGTATCTTATTGTTTTTTATTTTGTTTTACGCAATTTTATATTTAAAATAATAACAATATTTAAAATAACTTAACTTTTTTTTAATGCATTAATATTTTTTATTTTTTTTTTTTTTTATTTGATTGTTAAATCTAGGCTAAAAAATATTTCAAAGAAACCATTATTATTGTAAGAAAGTACACATATTTTCACAAAAATACAGAAAAAATCAAAAATATCTTCAGAAGTCTAATTTTTAGAAATATTTTTCCAAAAAAAATATATATATATTTTGTGATACGTCACTGCCTACTGCATTGTCTTTCTATTTAACCAAAAAAAAGGGAAAAAACTATGAAGTAATTATAATAATCTGAAAGGATGAAAGGAGTTTGTTTATGTTTCGTATGATATTATATTACAAATTAAAAATAAAAAAGTAAGGAAATAATATTATCAAGTGAAGGGTGCCAATATATCGGTTCAATGCTGTTTTGGAACCGATTTTGTGATACCGAGATGAGATGTCGGCTCATAGCAGTTTTGGAGATATAATTCCAGAGCCAATATAATGGCCTGTGGGCGTAAAAGGTTAAAAGAAACAGAATATTTCGAAAATGTGTAAACAAACTCTGGAAAATAGGTAAAAAGGTTTCACTACCCAAAAACTACAAAAAGATAACACCTTCTTCTATGTCACTAACATAATAAAGTGCACGAGGCTGTGTATCTGTCTTACTAGCACATAGTAAGAGTTCCGGACAGAGATATAAATAGGATCTTTGTCTGGGAGAGGAAAACAATTACATGTAGCATACTATCATTAATTGGAGAGGGAGGGGATATTTATTTTTGTTTTGGAGATGTATTCATGTAATGTAAGATCTACATGAAGTAAAGTCCAAAGCCCAGCCTAAATATAAGAACTTTCTACAGTTTATACGAAATGAAGTATAAATTTCATGCAAAATTTTAAGTCTACATATGAAATTTTATTCGAGATATTTTGCAACATATTTGTTCATTAAGTTAGGTTTTGTAGTGGAGTGTTTTAAACAATAATAAAACTTCCGTTGAGTGAGATAATGGGAGTATTGCAAGATAAGAGTGAGTGAGCTGGAATGAAATCTTGTCACTTTTAACTAATCTAAGTCACTATAAATTGAGGTATGAATTGGGCTAGTTAGGCAACATGTCTTAATATGTCACATGTTTAAATCTCATATGAGTGGATTTTGTTCAAAAATGTATTTACTCAGTGCATTTACTTCAGATCAATGTAAAACTATTCGCTAACGCTCAGCCAAACCAAATCGTATGGAATGACGTGCACCATCATTGACTTCCATATTGCCTACAAATAAATTAAGCTTAATGCAACATTTTAAATCTATAGGTCAATTCATTTTCAAGTTATTGTGCAAACGTACAGACAATCAGAAAAAAAAAAACAGTAGCAGTCGTGGGACTGCCGATAGAAGTGAAAACGGAACTATTAAGTTGAGAGTAATTAAAACTATATGCAAAAATTGTATGAAATTTTTTATGTTTTATTTATTAGTTACATATGATGGGTTAAACAAATCATGAACAAAATATAAATACAAAGTGGTTGAAAAAATAATTAATATACAATTATCTTTACAATATCTTAATACAAAAGTACTGTAAGTATTAAAGAATATTATTTTAATGAAAAAAAGTTCAATGCAATCATTATACTTGTAATTGCTCAATATTAATAGTTAGTTAAACATAGAATACAAGTGAGTAAACACCGAGTGAACAACAGTGAGTTGAACACCGTTGTAAATAATACAGTTATTGCTACGGATAAAGTATATAATTGCAATAACAATTAAACCCACAATATTTTTAAAACTAATAAAATTAGTTAAATTAACTTGGTTCTTTCGTAAAGGTATTTTTATTGCACAATAAACTAATTTATTGAGTTAATACGGTATCAGTGAGCCAATGCGCCAACTACAGTTCCGGCAGAAACGTTCATTCATCACTTCATACGCTACTACAGGCTAAACTAAACTTCCAATTAAAAAATGATAAATTACAAAAAAAATATTCATCTATTTTCACACAACTTTCTCGCTGACAAATTTTGTCTGACCAAAAAATAAAAAAAAATCCTCGCTTACTACTTTTTTCTTGTCATTGTAAAACGCTATGTAAAATGTAAACAATAATCAAAATTATTTCGAAATTTTTTTAATATTTAAAAATGTAACCAATAGATTGCCAATATTAAGAGCTTTAATTTGACGCATCTTACAGAATTGTACGACATTGGCTTCACTTTTAAATCGCGAGAGGAAGCCGTAAAGGTCACTGATTTTCGCAGTCTGTTTTCATACTCCGCCGGGACAGTTTTAACACAGCGAGACTGACTTTTTCATGCAGGTTAGTAGTCCGCTGCCAAGTCTACGTTTAAAAAACACAGCGAGACTGACTTTTTCATGCAGGTTAGTATCATTAGCATGTCGGTGACGCGAACCGAGGATTTTACCCTCTACCAAAACGCTCAACGCGCCTAAAGAAGTTTTCACTTCAATAAAATGTCTTCAGCCCCTCAAGTAGAATAGGCTTACAAATTAAATCAGACTGCATATCTTGTATAGTGGTTGAGTTTTTATAATTGTTTTATCAACACTTGATATCTGATACCATACCAAAACTGATCATGGAGAAATGCTGGTTATTACAGTTTTAAAATAAATTACAACACAATGAGATAAGAGGGTATAATTTGATATCATCAATATTGATTTGATTCTGAAGTTGAAATGAACGATTTTTCATGTTGTGCTGTACGCTTCTTATGTAAAAATTACGCCGCAAACCAGTAAAATGTATTTTATAAACAATGTTAAACTTTTTATAGTCTTGCAACCAGTAAATGTGAATCAGTCACAGAAGTCTCTAATAAAGTTGTTATTAAAAGCTATCCGTCATTGTCAATATTAGGTACTAATAACTGTATGGATAGTAATGACTTATGACAGCCTTATTTAACAAATTTTAATGGTGGGAATACAATCAAAATCTTTATTTGATGTTTATCGGACAATTTGGCATTTTTCATATTGTAACTGTATTTAATATTTTGCTGTGTAATTGAAAATGAGTCAATTGTAAATCAAAGTATTCAATTAGCAAAGTTCAAATTGTTACCTGTGTTAGCACGATGTCCACAGAAAAATGCAGTTTTTTGTAAACTGCATTTAATTTGGATTTACAGTATATGGATACTGTAAATCTAAATTAAATGCAGTTTACAAAAAACTCTCCTCTTGTTACAATTATTATAAAATAGTGACTAGTTGGACATTGATTTTTTCGGTTTTCAGCCAGATAAATATTCTTCAATAACTTATGTTGCTTAGTAACTGTTAGGAATAAAATAAAAATTATTAGAATGATAAATGAACATCTTGATATTAACTTTTTTACAAGATGGATGGGGATGTTTAGATAGTAACCACACCTTAAAATCAAACAAAAAGACTGTTATAAAGATAATCTAAATTCACTTACAGCGATATTTATTAGTAAATTATTTTTTACGATTGATAAAAGTTTTAACTTGAAACTTAGCAAAAATTCGATTATTTATTTAAAATTCAAAACTTTATTATTTTGAAGAGAAATGTGTGTTATTTAAACCAAGTTATTAAATTAAAATAACTTGGTTTAATTTGTGCATACTTATATGTTCAGAGTCACAGCCCACACTTATGGTTATATAGGTCGCTCTTTCCACAACACTCCTCCGATGATGTGATCTTCAACTTGGAGCATACCTTTCTGTGTGACTGTTCATTGTAGAACAAATCATAAGAAGAATATTATTAGAATAAGATGTAGTTGTAAGATATGGTTATAGCAACAGGACTCCAAAGCTATCCTGGAATGGAGTCCAAGGACATAGCCAGCGAGAGGGTCCAAGGGGTAGGGATTCCCTCCCAAATTTTCAATTTTTTCAATTACTTTGTTAGGAAACTATTATTATTATTATTATTTAAATAATTCAGTATTATTGACATGTACTGCTGAAAGATCGTTCTCAACAAAGAAACGGGTCAAGAACTTTTTAAGGAACAAAATGTGGCCTTACTCTCGTCCACTACGGAAAAATATCACTTTTCTTGACCCCACCCCCAAATTTTTTTCCTGGCTACGTTCTTGATGGAGTCACAAGTTCCTTTATGACTAGAATGAAAATACGCAGCTCTGCGTAAAGTAAATGAATGTAAAGAAAAACTATGTATGAAGCTAATTTCAAGGACTTATAATTGCGAGAAGAGTCATATGATTGGAGTTCAATGATAGGAAAAGATACACATAGACACCTCGCGACTCTAGGTTATTGAGAGGTTTTGTTAACCCGGCAGTGGTCGCTGTGGGTCATAGTGACCCGCACGTGACTTTTGTCATCTATCCTGACTATACAAAAATATTAATTTTTCCGGCCTTTCGCATACCTTCCTGCCTCCCCACCCACTATAACTCAGGACAGTTTTGTTCAGTTTATGCGAGACTGGTATCCGGGATAGACACGTGTGGGTCACCGTGACCCGCAGCGACCGTTTTCATTGTCAAAGTGTCTTACATCAAATTATTTTTTGAACAGTGTTTTTTAGCGTTTATGGTGTTTTTTATTAAAATTTATAGCATATAATTTTTTATTTCTATGTTATTGTTAAAAAACTAAGTGAAATGGCTGAAGTGCTCCCTTTAGAGCGGCAGAGCGTGTAATGTTGGATGAAAACAGAATTCTCCAGGGCCTGCAAGAAGATGTTGAATCCGATGTTGAAGCTGGAGCTGAAACTGATGTTGGAAGTGACGTAGATGAAATAGAAGAAAGAGAGGACGATGCCTGCAGAAATTCAGATACAGAGCAGAGTGACGAAGATTCGGAAAATGATGGACCTGTGTCGGATGATGAAATTCCTCTTGCGTATAGAGGATATTACCTAGGATTGCCTCATATTGTTTACTCATGTAATATAATTTATTATAATAACAAGTTAAAGAGAAAATCTTTAAACTTTAAGTTTTATGAAAAATGTAATTTATTTTCAGGTCTCAATGAAGAGTGCGTCCCCGACTTGTTTTACTTCAAAAATTTTTCTCAAGATAACATTTTAAGAATAGTGATAAGTTTTGATTATTTTAAGATGTAGTTATTATAAAATTAATTATATGCAATATTAGGTAAGGTTTAAATACTTCATAGTTGTTTTAATATTTTACTTAATAATTTTCTACTTAGGTTTTAGTTTTTATTTTATTAAATTTGACAGGAGAATTTACTAAAAATATTTCGAAATAATGTATGTGTTTTAAATTTTATTTAGGTATTTTGTATCTTAAACCAATAAATACAATCATAAAAATGTAAATATTTTGTAACTAGATTTTTATACAGACATTAGAAAATTAGTCAACACAAAGTGCTAAGATTTGTGACATACATTTCATAATTTTAAAACAACATGTAAATAAATAAAAAATGTTTCCGAAACATGTTAAATTCTATTGCCTAGCTCCAAAATTAACATATATGTAATATTAATCAAATAAGTAATAGAGCTTTCAGATATAACAAGGTTTTAATTTGCGGGTCACCTAGACCCACAGCGACCGGATTCAGGTGCGACATAGGCGCGACCACTCCCGGGTTAAGAGGTCTAGAAATGTCCAGTACAGAGGTTTATTGAGGGAACATTCATATCGGAGGATAAGAATACAAAGCAGATAACCAGATCCTGAAATGTTATCTAACTTAGATAACACTCCCGATACAGCACGAAGATCACTCAGTCAGTCGCCGCTATCCACGACCCTTGCCGCAAGCACGGACTGGTGCATACACGCCAATAAAGTCTGCAACAACAGGAAAGAATAAATTTGGAATGGTAAGTTTATTTTAGAAATATAATTATTAGTGGATAGTTCTGGCCTCTTAGGAAACCAACTCTGCTTTGATATACTCGCTTGATATTTCTCCCTCGAAATTTCCAAGTTCTTAGTTCTGGTAGACAATTTTTCAAATGCCGAAGTGCCATTGACAGACAGGTTAGTTTTATCCCTAGGTTTTCAGTGAATAGTTCGAATAAAAATAGGATCCTAGAATGTCTGTCTTTCTGTTTAAAGATCCCGCTGTGGTGAAATTATCCTAGTTTGTACCCATAAGAAGTATGTTGAACTTCACGTACTTTTAGGCTCTCATTTTTGGTTTAATAATACGCTCTTAATTAGTAATGATCCAAACGCTGTTTTAGTTTTCTTAAGTGCATACTTTTTGAGGATTTAAACGATCAAGTTCAATAAGGTTTAAGACTTGTTTTCTGAATAACCTATAAATATATATATTTTTTGCGTATTAATTATATATTTAAAATGAGGCATCTCCATCATTCTATGACTAAATATACGATGGTAAATGTGTATCAGGTTTGAAAACATGGTTGTTGGCTTACAATCAGACTGGCGCCAGTACCGTTGATGTATTAATTAGGTTGATTATTAAAAATAGTTTATTAATAGCCCTTTGATACACTTTTGCTTAAAACGGTATAAATAGAAAATAGTTTGATGATTCTATTAGTAGCCAATTACAGAGTGTATGTGAGAAATGTCTTATACTCATACGCCCAGAAAGTGGCTTAAGAAAGGGATATGAGATTTTTACCATAATTGTATGAAAGGTATTTGAAGGACTGTTTGCTGTTTTTATTTAGAAAGCAAAATAATTTCTCTGCGTAATATTTGCAGTATGGACATTTAATTTTTTAGATTATATCCAATTACCTCATTTCATTTTCCTAAGCAGTAGATAATTGGAAAGAGGCTATTTTTAAGATTGTAAACAATATACATGACATACAAAATGCATGGTAAATGTCTCTGCAAAAATTATCACATTTTTATTTTCAGCTATTTTTTCTTGGAACAACTGGTGACAAAGTTTGACCCAAACTCTTACATGTTGTTTTAAATTGCCTTTAGTTCATAAAACGTTTATCGTATTTTTTTATTCTGGGAAATTATCTGAAAAGGCTATATCCCCGAAATAAAAAATAATCCTACTAAAAACAGATTACATAGTATTAATAAAGCTAGGCTTGTTCACTAGTTCATTGACATAAAGGATTTAATCTTTCCAGTGTGCTACATACTTGAAATTTGGTTCACTGGTGTTAGGTTAACGTAAAAGAAAAGTTTAATTATTAATTTTATTTTTACAAACTACAATTTTATTATGAGACAACACATGCCGACACCCCCGTTTTGTATTATAACTTTGGTTGTAGGTGTAAAGAAATCTTAGAAACCACGAAAAAATCCTAATCAAACTAAAATGACATGTGACATTTATTTTCATATAGTAAACAATGTGTGATTATAGTGTGCGCCGTATCCATTGTTTTGTATCATGATTTTGTTTATATATGTGTACAAACATAAACAAATGAAATATCCCTCCCGGCCCAGTCGGAAGATAAGCACATTTCACATGTAGGCGTTATCTATTATAAATGTCTAACTGAAGATGCATTTATAGGTTAGATATCTAATTCGCTCAACACTGGTGGGACAATAACTCTCAATGTTGATGTTGTTTTGCATGTTAATACAATCGTAACACATTCAAACGTTTAGAAACTCCATAAACTTTAAACCTTAAAAGACCAAACTTGCTAGAAGACTATACATTTCTTTGTAAAAACTTGGACTTGGAATTAAACCGAAATTAAGTTTGTGTATTCCTACTACTTTAAACGGCGGTCACCTTCATGAAAGTCGTCAAAAAATAAGTAAGAATATATGTCGCTTTAAATTACTTGACAGTTTTATGAAAAATGTCAATTTCTTTCATGTTATGAAATCCTCGAATTAAAAATTTGACCCAAGAGTGAATGGCCGCCATCTTGAAACGTGTTATTGGTTAACACTGGCTAACAAACTCAACCAAGCTATGTTTGAATGCTGTCTACTTTCCACGCTGTCTGCATAGAATTATTATGTCTGCGATGTTGAATTAGCTACTACTTAGATCTTTGTACGCCCGCTATCTGGCAATATAACGATATTTCAAAATACATAAAGACAAACATCGCTCTACACGAACTGAGCATTCTAAAACACATTTTGGTTTTGCTCTATAAAGCATAATAATTTATACCTATGTAAGCCATGGAAAATGGGTTAAGGTAAAAATATGACTTTTGTACTATATGTAAACTTCAGAGAGCATTGTGTTTTTAATTAATTTTTATATTTTTAATGACTTGTAATGTAAGAGGATTATATATTTTAAATGAGATATTACTTAAGAAAACTATTTTTTCATCATAAATTTTAATTGTCTGCGTTAAAACAATATTTAGAATGTGTTGAACTAAACGAAGATTTTTGCTTTGTCCGAATAGTGATCGGAATAAAATTATTTACTTATTGATTCCAAATGCAATATTAGCTTTTGTGCATGATAATAATCTTTAAAACATGCCCAACAATACAAAATACCATAGATTTGGTAAAAGTAAGGTATTTAAAAATGCTCTTCTGGTAAAAGAAGACGTCCAGTCAAAAATTATGAATTGTGAACCATATTTTCCACATAATACTTTTATAAATTATTAGCTTTTGGTCGTTACTATTAGTTTTAAAGTTTTATCTTATTTATTATATCTTTTTCATATAATTTACCATGTCTTTATTTTTATTTTATACACATTTTTCTGTTTATTTTCCGTAGCTGATTGTGCCCTAGCCGGCAAAGGGGTTATACTAGTATTAAACTTTGTGGAAGTTTTAAACAAATACTAACAGATTTTACTAACAATCCGTTTAGTTTAAGAAGAATAATAATTAAATATTATATACAAAAACACATAAACAATTAAAATTGAACAATTACCTATTACCTATTAACCATTATTGACACTAACGTAATCAATTGAAATAACCTAAAAGGTAGTTATTCCAAAATAACAAACGGTGAAGTACGTACACATTTTTAGAATTATCAAGTAAATGTACCGCATGGGGTGATCTTCTAATTTTTAAAGATAATTTTAGACTGAATTTGATCACTTCTTCTTTGACTGTTGGGATATCCAAATTTTGATGTAACGTTTTATTGGATACATACCAAGTAAATTTTGTACTATTTCTTATCTATTTTTATTGATAGCGTTGAATTATCTCAAAATTTTAATTGCCTGTTGTGCCCCATAACTGCACACCATATGTCCATACCGGTTTTAGGATAGTTTTATATAATAGTAACTTGTTCTTCTAGTAGTAAAACTAGTAGCAAATTCATTTTAGCCCAAATGTGGAATTTCCACGAAAGTCTTCTGTCTAAGCGCATGCGTAGATAATTTACTTCCGTTACTTGGGGGTAAATAAACGTTGTTCAATGTAACTGGTGGACAAGAATTTTTATTTAACGTAAACGTTATGAACTGATTTATTTTCTTTAATTTGTATTCTCCATGTCTTAAGCCAATTTTTAATTCAATCTGATTTTTCAGATCAATGTTAATGTTTTAAGGGAACGAGAAGCAATTAATTCAAGGACCAGTTTGATAAAATTATATACGTATGATAAAACGATCTAAGTATCCAAATATATGAACATTTAAATTTGTATGTAAATTAAAATAGGGTTGGAGTAAAATACAAGGATTGACTGTTATCACAAAGACAGTTTCATACTCACTAAACACATTATCCTGTATATGTAACCTTCTACCTTAGTACCTACAATATTATTGTTACAATACAATACAGGAGCCGACCGGTACCACAGGTAAATGTTCTTATTTACTAAACACATTCCCCTGTATGTCTAACATTAGTAGGCCTACTTACTGTGTTACAATACAATAAAGGGACCGACAGAATCTGAAAGGAAGTTCTTTACTCTCTCAGCACATTCTTCTGGATCTATAATATTTGTATCTACAATATTAGTGTTATAATACAATATATTGGTCGACTCGTACAAAGAAAAAGAATTTATTTACCTACTCCTACATTCATTAATGTTACTAGGTACAAGGTTAAAACATAGGGATTTTAAAAATTGCAAAATTGGGTTTTTAAGGCATAAAAGAGGTAATATATCCTCAATTCCATTACAACCCTCTGTATACTCCGAGTTTTGCTTGTTGGCGAGTAGAACGATTTAGCTAATTTGCCGCTGAGCTGTACGCTTCGGGAATTGATCACAATATTCATTTACGACTTATTAACGAATCTTAACGTACTTCTAATGTCACTCATCTTAAATTGGATATTTTTGGTAGCATTAAAAACAATTATTGTAAACAATAGGGCATTGAAGCATTTTTATTGCAGTTTATACAATTTTCTGCAATGTTTTTGTATTTCAAATTCAATTTATGAAATAAATTTTGGATACAGTGTTTACTCTGAAGATTAATACAAAGTTGACTGGTTCTTTTATATTTTGATATTTTTTGAGAGCTGCTGACACATTAAACTACATAAACAGGTCAATATTGTTGGATATGTACACATTATTATAGGAAATAATTTTTAATGGATAGGGCAACCGGTTCAGGAGAAAACTGTACCTCCTACTTACAAAGAAAAATGATTTTTCGGTATAAGCAAAAAATAATTTTTGTGCTAAATCTCAATATCTAACAGTCTCCTGCACCATACTTCATGGCAGTTGCATCTTCTTTCTTCCTTTTGAGATTCCTCTTTCTTTTTTTCATTAACTATATTTTGTTAGCTTATTAACCTCTAAGAATCTTAATTTTAACAACGTGCTGAAGGTTTGTAACACATTTCCTACAGATTCTTTAGACCATTTCTGGTATGATTTGTTTATTCGTGTTTGTAATTCGTGTACCTAGTTTGTAATTCGTGTTAGTTTAGATATTTACCTGAAGAAGAGATCAGATTGCTCATCTTAAAACGTAGTGCTACTAATTTTTTTGTATCACTGAATGATGGCAAATGTCCGGGAACATTCTGTTTTCTTCACATTTCTGTAAAACTTGAATCTTTCCAAGTGTTCCAGGCACAGCCTGCTGCAGTTGGCGAAGGCCTATCTATTAGTAGTGCTTCGGAAATTCACAGAATTGTTTTTTTTTTTTTATATATGCTAGTCCAAATTACATTATTTAGCGATTCAATAGGATTTTATATTTGGACACACACACTTTTTCAATAACTTTGATAATGCGAGATCTCCAAATGTAAGCTTTATTAGTAAAGTACAGTATTATGGTATTATTAGAATACTGCTACTATAATAACTATAGTCGAATAGATATAACTTCCGTATTGGAAGGGTGTGGAGGGGCAGCGAGCAGTGGGGAGACTGATGCCGCGGTATTGCCGCGTTAGTGCTGGCACTGCCGTGAGCGGTCAGCCGGTCACTTTCTCACCGAACACTGAGAAGAGAACATCAGACGGTGCGCGCCACCGTACTTACCAACAAACAACGCGTCAGTGTGTGTTGTTTTTTGATTGTTTACACTAGTAATCAGAAACGAAATTTCTCTAATTTAACACAAATATGTGCGATATTAACATGTTACCATTATACTATATAATAATCTACAACTACTAAATAATTCGAATACCGTGAAGGACAAATAATTTGGGTACTCTGAAAACCTAATATTGCATTCACAGCACAAATATATTTGTTGCGGGGGCTGTCAAAATACTTCAAACACCGTCAGCATACATTCTGTTGACGTAGGTATATTTCCTGTGTTCCTTGGTCATTACTCTATATTCGTCAGCAAAATCTTCAAAGTCACTAGTTTCACTGTCACTGTCATCTCCATTCACGTGAATTATCATTTCCTCTACTGCTGTTTCAATGAGACCTTGTGCCCACGCTTCTAAAATAGATTTTTTTGTGTGCTTTACGATATCCGTCCATTCTACGGTTGTAACTTGTTGAAGTCCTTCTTCGGTTAACCTCCTAACTTCAGTCATGTTAAATGTTTTATTGTTCCGAGCAACGTGTCCCTTAACTTGTGCCCAAACCATCTCTATTGCATTGAAATGGCAATGGTAAGGTGGCAGTCTGACAATTTTATGTCCTTGGGCTTTAGCCATCTCATCTATAATATACTTGGGGACCGGTGGTTTATTCATTTCACATATTTTTAACAACTCGGCTTTTGTAAAATCTTCTGCAAATTGTATGTTATGCTCGCGAAGCCATGCCTGAATTTCCGCTTTTTTATGGGGTATGGGGCGTTGTCCATAACAATAACGGATGGAGCAGAAAGGTTAGGTAGAAGTGATTCTCTGAACCATTTTGAAAAAGTGTCATGGTTCATTTCTTCATGGTAGTCTGTGGTTTGCTTTGAAGCAAATAACACGCAACAATTAGGAACAAACCCTCCAGATGTACCAGCGTGCAGTAAAATAAGCCTACCACCTTTGCCAATATGCGATGTGGCAACAGTGCCTGTTGCTATGGCAACCGCGTCAGACGCTCCTCGCTCCTATTGGTCAGGTAGCCAACCAGGCAGTTCTCCCTCTCACTCCAACGTCAGAACGCCCCAGCACGCCGATACGGAAGTTGTATCTATTCGACTATATAGTACGAGACACATCATGGTCGAATAGACAGTTACCGCACCCCACTTCCCCCCTCACCATGCGGCTTTGTCACATTGTCATATTAGCTGATTCTCAGTAAGAGGCAAGTCGACGAATTCGCTCCGGCTTTTTACATTCGATTGATCTGAATGTTTCTTTTTATGAATATTTTTTGTTCACGTTCTTTGTCGTAGTGTAAACACGTATTAAATTAAGGCGTGAAGATAAAGGATTCCGGACGATAGATGAGTAGTATAAAGATGAGCAGTAACGATCACTCGATTGTCGAAATCAACAAAATATCGAATCTCTAGTTATTCTTCCGTTACAGCTGGCAACACCACCTCACAACCCAGGCTTGCATTGATATGTCTCGTACAATAGTTTATTATACAAAACTAATTCGTGTAAACTCTCAACCCATACACGAACAATTGAAACCTGTTCCTTTTATTTTCCAATGCTTATTGTTTGCCTAACATACATGAATCTACTCCGTCAGTTCCACATTCTTAGCATGTTACATTCTGTTTTGTATAACGATTATTCCCCTTCTTATTTGTCTGAACGCGTTTCTTTTATTGCTGAAACAAGCAATTGGAGTACTCGACGTGAAGCCTCTTTTTTGTCTATTCCTGTTCATAGATCTTCTATTTACAGTAAATCATTCACAGTTTTTGCTTAACCGACTCTGGAATAATCTCCCGGATCATATCAGAGGTATTCGTAGTCGGGAGCGGTTTCGGGGGGTGCTTAAGGACCATCTGTTTCGGGCCTCGTCGGGTTGACGATTTCGTGACATAGGGTATGGGCTTTGTATGAATGGTGATGGGTGAATGTCTGTTAATTTCCTTTCAATTTTTATTTTATTTGTTTATTTTTAATTTAATGAAGAACCTTCTTTTTATTTTATATAAATATAGATTATCATTTTTGAATGTAAAACAGTAATGTAGACTATACCGTGTTTTACACTAAAAGTATCGCTTATAAATTTATCGTTGGGTGTAAGAGAGGAATTAATAGTCCTAACCTCGCCAATTGAATATGTTTTTCTTTGTGTTCAATAAAGACATTTAATTTCATCTATTATACATAACAATTTTGAGAAAAACATATAGAAGTGACGAAAAATCATGAACTGTTTTTTTTATGTATTTGTGAGTTCATACATGGTTACCTTATTGTTGTAGGAGGATTTACCTGTGGAAGTGTTGAGAAACAGTCTCCAGTCCATAGACGAGATAGCTCGCTGCGCTCTCTGCCTGGAGTCCGTGAGACCGGAAGGTGGCGCAGTGTGTCCGCGGACATCTCCTCTGCGGAGAATGCAAGAGGACCGTCACAACATGCCCTACATGCAAGCAGCCCTTCTCTGTGAACAGGACTTCCCCCGTCCTGTGCCAGATAATACAGGCACTTCCCAGACGCTGCAGACACACCAATTGCAGGATGTACCTGACAGTCGATGATTGGCACGAGAAGTGGTGTGGCTTACAGATGGTACGTTGCAGGAACACCGGTTGTGTGTGGACGGGCCACGGCCAGGACTTGCTCGCCCATATAAAAACGAATAAAAGCTTATTTATTTTTAAAGAATCGAACCCGGCGATGCACTTCCCAGATTTTGACTCTAATATTTTTTCTAATTGCTACTTCCCGATTGTGGCCCACGGCCAGTTTTTCTGGGGAGAAGCGACTTGTGACAGAGACAGAGGTTTGTTCGCGATGAAGTTCGAACTGGTGCCTAACGGAGTACCTTGGAGTGACTACTTAATAGAGGTGTCTTTCTCGTCTGAAGATTGTTTTTCACAATCGAAGTTCAGGTTCGATTGGGAACAGGGCCTAAACAGTAATACCGTTTATGTGCCTATCGATTTGCTACCGAACTTTGTGGACCTTGACGGGCGACTATTTTTTAAGATTTTCATTGAAGTCAGTGATTATTAATTTATAGCCTAGTACAAAAAATATTTTACTTTGCAGACACATTAGGGCAAGAGGTCCAGACTGATGAATCCATCCTTCTTACTAGACGCTTTACTCAGAATGCTTACAAAGCTTTAAAAATATATGTTGTTGTTATTTATGGTTCTTTTATTGTCTTTTCAACATTAAATATTAAATTATTGATTGAATCTTTGATGAAGCATTTATACTGTGCTGATGTTATCTGATTGAGATGTAAATATGAAAGAACGTATGAAATATGAATATATTATGAACGTATAAAAGCTCTAAAATAGTTAGGCTTTAAAACATACTAGTGTTGTAAAATTGAATAGACAAATTAAATTATTTAAAAGTACATAGTACGAATTTTTCTGATATAATTTAGTATTTAGTCATGTTAAATGTTTAATGCAGATACATTATTTATTGGCCACATAACTTTGTGGACCACTATTATTTTGCAAGGTTCTTATCAAAGCTTTTTAGAATAGTTCTCTTTTGATTGTAGTACAAATAAGAGTTTATCTTGGACACATTAAGGTAAGAGGTCGAAATCGATGAGCATATTCCTTTGTTACTTGGTACCAACTTCTTACATAGCTTTAAAAATATATGTTATTGTAATTGTGTATGTTCAGTTATTGTTTTGTAAAATCATGTGTTAAATTATTAATTTTAACTTTGTTCAAGCGTATATTCTGTATAGCGTTTTTCTGACTGATGTATGAATATTGTATAATGTATTAAATGTTCTCATTGTTGTAAAATTTCATTTATGATTATGAAATGTATGTGATGTATATGTAAATTATAAAATGAAGCTGTAAGCTGTACAACATGTAAGTGTTATAAAATAAATAGATATATGTAATTACCGTAATAAAATAAAGGTTCAAAGTAGATTTCTTTTGATATTATTTCAGTATTCAACCACCACTTTGAATGTTTAGAAACATTGTTTATAGCTAGGTTCAGCTAATTTGTGATGTATTAGCCTTTAAACAATTTTCAAGAAGGTTTAGACCGTTTTCACGGCGTGGAATAGAATGAAAACACTTAAATTTAATCAGAACAAAATTTAAACTATTTTGTTCTGAGGACATATATTGTTTAAATAGTATTTTGATAATAAGCTTTCTAACTTTAACAATATTCGGTAAAATCTTGAACAATAAATACGTAGAATACTAGAAATAAATTAGTTTGTTCGGCGTTTAGGGCTACTTCAATATTATCAGGAACTGGAATCCAACATGGCCGACTAATCAGCTGGATACTCAGTGGTAAGATGTTCGTTTGAGGCAGCGTACTTACAATGGCTAGTTAACTCTTATTTGATATTATTATTCATAATTATGTCTAGTTAATAATAATAAATCTTTATTGTTCTTAAATAAAGCCATTTTGGATGTAACTACCACAATGAAAATAACTACGACAGTTACAAAAAATGGGTGAACACGGAATTATTCCAAAATTTGAAAGATAATTAATTGTGTTGTGATAATACCCTCACAACAAACATGACGATTCTGCACCAATATCAAATAGAAATGGTCAAATGGCTTTCCGAGCGTAATACTAATATTGATCACTCAGGTACTGTACCTATATAAACCAGCTCTTATCAAAGCCTACTTGTAAAATATACAACATTTATCAGATTTGTTCGAAAAGTTGGCACATTTCCACATGTATCCGTTCAGCAAATAAGTTACTTGTAGTGGACTCATGATTAGTATAATTTTTTTTGTTATCAAATAATAATTTATAATGAAAACTAAATGCATATCGTAATTTCACATATATTTCAAATTCTATAAAACCAACTTTTGATTCCGTTACTAAAGAATAAAGTTTCTCTAATCTATATTAGTCTATATTACAATATTTGTATAGTGATATTTTAGAATTAACTGATTAGACTATATCATACTCGCATAAACATAAAGAACAAATCTTTAGCATGTTTAACCTAACTACAGTACAATAGTATAAACAATACGCATAGTGATGCAATGCAATACCACTAATTTCATGATTGATGATTTCACTGATTTCAGCCAGATTGTGTCCCCATGCGCTTACCTCCTTCACCCTCTTCACGCATTTCACCGGTCATGCTATACCTGACCCAAAATACTACGAGTATTTCAAACTTTACCGGATTTGACGCTTTATGTTCAAGTTCAAGTTCAAGTTCAAAAACGTTTATTTTCTTGTAATATAGAAAGACATACATATTCCATGAGTTCTGTTGAACTCGCGCGGAATAATTTTTATACTAAAACATACTTAAGAAACAATCAGTTGGCATGTGATTTATGCTATGTAGCTATTCTTCTATACAACTAACATTATTCACAAATGTTCTTAATTTTATCTTTTTAAAATTGTAATGAGCAATTACAAATAGCATAGTGTAACTATGAACCAGCTAATATTACCAATGTTATTCAATATTAAATTTAAATGTAATAGAAAATAAAATAACAATGACCAGCTAATAAGAAATTTAAATATACGAATTATTAAATAAATAAATAAGTATAAATATATATGTATATAAATAACAATAAAATATAAATAGAAATAACAAGAAACAAATTACTTAAAATTACTTAAAATTCAGGAAATTCCAGCAGACAATAGGGCTGGATACCGGTCTGGGCACACAAACCCGAACACATTTTACCCAATCCCAATTACTCGGTTACAAATAACAGCGGAACATAATGAAAGCAACAACAATAAAAAATACCCAAATAACGACAACAAAACAGCTGAATGAAACAACAAGTAATAGAACAATTAAACATAAAAAATAAACACATTACCAACGTTATAGTTGTTACCGCAACAGCTACAAAATGTACTGTATCAAGCAATACTAGAACGGAACAACAAGAAATAGAATATACATACAAACAATAACTAAAATAGAATATACAAACAATAACTAAAATAGATTATATAAACAATAACAACAATATAAAATAAATATAAACAATAACAAACATGTGAAGCAAAAGGTACTATTAAAAACAGGAAATAAGAAGTATAACAATAAATTAAATTCCTACTTAATGTCTATACATTAATGCCATCATGTACAAATTGCTTTGCTTTCATTTTAAATTTCGGTTTACTGTCATAGGTGACACTATTCCCAAACTTCCTTATCATTCCATTGTAAATCTCCTTCCCCTTATAACAGAACTGTCTACGGCTTATATCTTTAAAAAAATTATCAAGTTTTAAAGTGAACGTATTTGCAGCTCTCGTCCTTACAGTGAATTCTTTAATAATATGTAAACACTGTAACTCCAAACCGTGACCTGACACAACTTCTCCGTCCTCACAGCGTACCTATTAACTTCTAAGAAAATATTAACTAATAAAAAACAGGTAATTTTCACAAAATACAAATTTTCTTGTTTTATTACCAATTTTATAAAAATCTTTAAAAATAGGTGACGTAAGTCTCTATTTTATTTTATTTCTAATTATTACTTGGTAACATTCATAGTAGTGCATTTGAAGGCTTTATATTACTTTGTATACAATTTCACAGTTCCTTTTGTATTCATTTTGTCCGAAAGAAAATTATGCCTGTTACTGGACTAAGGGAGTTTCTCGGAACCTTGAACTCTGACATATTTAAAAAACACCCATCCTGCTAACATTTTTCTTGGAGTGGAAAAGCAACTTTTTAAACGAAAGAGTGCAATGAGACAAGGTAGGTTGCACAGTGAAACGTTATTCCTAATTGGCTGAGCGGTAGTGAAGCCTATCATTCGAAGGCCTAAACAAATATCATTTATATTTGTCGGTCTGTTTGTCTGTCCGCACGATATCTTGAAAACGAACTGATTTATTGAATTAAATCTTTGTAGGAAGCTTCGTTTCTATAAAAAAAACACACACCGAGTTCCGTAGTGTTCATGGTATTTTGCTAAGCGTTAGTGAATAATTTTACATTAATCTTATTGAAACGATAATAACAACGAGGAAATAGCATAATAAATAGATTTATAAACAAACATAAGACATTGTAACATATGACATATTAGTACATGTTGCCTATCTTAACCGACTGATATATCATAATTTTTGTGTGGTTATTAATGTTTAGACTCTTATTATTTAAACATTGCTATGAAACCCTACTTGATGAACAAAATGTGTGTATCAGACAGCCTGCACCTGTACATTTTTGAAATTCAGTTAGTTTTCTGTTGAAGTGATCAGGCCAAATTTATCTCGTACACAATCCATCGTAGAACATATAAGTTTTTCAGCTTTCATTTCCTGAACTCCTGTAAGTTTTAGCCTTTTGATGATATTCTGGTTTAGTGATTAAGCTAAAAACACCTATCCTTGATATTCTGAACCAATGGCATCCAAATGGCTAATACTACAACCATATAGTAATAGTTTCCCAAAGGCATCTTTGAAAACTACTGCGTCAACCGCGCTCAAGATTTTCAAGATGGGCAAATCTCACATCTTTATTATTCTTAAATTTTTAAATCATCGCTTTCATATTTGTCCAAATGATTTGTATGGCAGGGAAAATTTGTTCTTCTGAGGGAGTTGGGATACTTTTAATTTTAAATAACAAACTTGATAGGTTTCTGTCAACTTCAGATTTTCCTCTTCTGTTTAGGCGAAGACCACGGGTCATAAACATCAATGATGTCTGATGTCTGGGCTGAAGTAAAGGAAGAAATATTAGTCTTAAAATGTTCCCTAGCAGTCCTTTCTAATTCAGAGTTTAACGTAGAGATCTTAATTTCTAGGTGAAAGGTATCATGCCTCAGGAATAGTTCCTAAGATTAAGTGGGTAAGTTGGGTTTTATTTAAAAGGCTGAGCATATCCTTCACTAGGAATGTTTAATCAGTATTTTCAATGCTATTTGTTCCTGCCAAAACCTAGATGTAGTCATCATTTCCTAAGTGTCTGCTTAGCTCATGCACATCTTATATTACTTTCATAAAGGCAGCCCCATTCCTAACAAAGGAACACACATCATAGGTTGTTATTTATTCTAGAAGATGTCCTATATCACGCCCATGGCTAACAAAGGAACACACATCATCATCATCAACTTTTGTTGTTTAGGATATTTCCCATGTTTAGAAAAACTTTTACCTATGTCTTGGGAATCAATGGTAGCAAGCAGGCTATAGGGGTTTTCTGATACAAAGTGTGAACTAGTACTAATAGGTGAAGTCAAATTTGGTGAAGGTAAAGTTGGTGAGGTTTCAAAATTGATTAGCCTTAGAGGTAGAAAACAATTAAGGCATTTTTAATTTAGTTCTTTCTGTTTATTTAACTCAATATCTGTTTTTTGAGGTCATGATCAAGAACTTTAATGACATATCAGTTCTTTTTTCAGTTTTAAATTTACAGAGTTCTTCTTTCAAAATTTAAGCATAAAAAGCATTATACAACAGACTGGGTTTCATATTCTGAACGATCTTTCTCTTCCATTAGGGATTTTTCTAGCACTGTACATTTATCTTTTAAAGCATTAAATTTCCAATTAAGGTCAAAATAAGAAGGGGTGCTCACTACTGCACCAGCTGTACTATTTACCTTATTGCGATCTTGTGAAACAGTTGTTATTGGTGTATATTTGCATTGGTGTATATTGTTTTGTGTGAGTCAGGTGTTGTTTGAGAAGAAATTGAAGTAGTTTTATTTTTTGGATTAGGAGTATACTATTAATTACTAGGCTATTCTAGTTTTGCTTGTTTTTTTTTAATGAAGGTTTTAAAGACTAGCAAGGCTTGTTTATAAGCTTGTTTGTATTTCTCTGCCACTTTTCAATTGTAAATTAAAATTTGTTATCGTGAAATGTCATTTTATTAAGTCATGCATTTTCATTTGTGGCAAAAAGTTAACTTTATACTTATTCACAGTTTTGAATGATTCTGGATCAATTCCAATTGATTTATTGACCTTTGCAGGCCAGTAGGGAAATCCTTTGACTTTACCAAAAACTAGCAGCAAAAACAGCAAACTTTGTGTCAGGAGGCATTTAGAATATATTTTATTGTTAACAATAATTAAATTAAAAAGGTTTTTATTTTATTCTTAATGGCTACTCAATTCACCATTATACAGAGTTTAAAAAATCACTAGTGATTACTAATGTAATAGTTATCACTGTAGCCTGGTGATTGTAAACTCAATAGGATGTAGGATATAGGATGTAAAGATGACAAATACAGCTGACCAGCTAGTTAGTTGTTGTACATAGCTGATAACAATAAGCAACTATTTTCCTTATGCAGCCGAGAACACTGTCAATCAAATCAGTCCATAGTTTGTATTGATTTCAGAGTTATAACTTGCTGTTAACCTTTCAGTGTAAAGTAATCTTCTTGTAATATAATTTAATTTATTTTAAAAGCAGGCTCTCTTCAGTTTTAAATTTATTTCTTTGCGGTTTGGTTAAATTTAAAAGAGTGTGTCTATTTATGATAAAAATGTATTGCAGTTTAAAAATAAAAAATGTGTGCTTTTAAAGGCTGAACTGTAAGCTGGATTATTATTATTTTCTTGTTTTAGAATATAAGATAACTGTTACCTGCTGTATTAGTGTTTCACTCAAAATGTTCTAACATAAAAACTCGCCCACACTAATATTAATTCACTAAAATGACATTTTAGTTCAGTTTAATAAAGAGCACAAAACCCAATATTTTGTATTCCAGTTCAACTAGTTATGGGGAGTTGGAAACAGATGATAAATTAAACTGATATATGTAGTCTATGTGTCATTGTTGTGTTTACTTTAACAGCTGATGATGTTTGTTTATTGCACCAGATGTTGAGACGGATCAGTAATTTTCCATACACCTAAAATTGGCAACAGTGATGGGTGCAGAGTGTAGAGGGGATTTAGATGCACCAGCCACCATTTAACTGTTATCATGTGGATTGCTTCAAGGACGTAGTCAGGAAAATATTTTGGGGGATCCAGACAACTGATATTTACCTGTAGTGGACAGAGAGTAAGACCCCATTTTGTTCTTTAAAAAGTTCTTGTTCCGTTTCTTTGTTGAGAATGATCTTTCAGTAGTACATGTCAGTAATACTGAATTAGATTTAAATAATAATAATCGTTTACTAAGAAAGTAATTGAAAATTTGGGGGTTGTCCGGACCCCTTGGACCCGTTGGCTACGTCCTTGGGCTGCTCTAAACACACTGTTAGTAGAGTAACTAAAAAAATATCCTCTGCTTAGGTCCATTATTTTCCAGATATTATTTTTAATTTTTTCCGTTATTGTAGTTTGAAAATTTTCCATCCATGGGCTATACACTTCCCTCTTCTAACTTAAGACCACTGTATACCTCCTAAGCCCACTTTTCATTATGTAGTAGTCTATGAGGAGATTTGTCATTGGCGTAAAATTGAAACGTTCAGCTTGCAGTAAACAAAAGAAACTGAGTAATCAACTCTGACAGTTAAAAGGTCCAGTATTCAAATGTAATTAATCAAAATGATCATTACTAGACAAGTCAAAATGATTAAAACTTCTGGCACAAGATTTAACATGATAGCGCTGTGTAAAACTGCAGCACTAAACTGCTAATACCACGTAAAACTTCTGCCAAACAATACTCATATAGATGTACAGAATTCATATCTCTTTAAAGTTAAAAGTACCAATAGTACAGTATCTACAAAGCTATACCATACCATTGTACATAAACAGCGTATTGCTCTGCTGCTGTCCATATGATTTTGAAATACTGTTTATTTATAGTCGAAATTGAATATTATATAAAATAATATAATTTAAAGATTACTGTTTACCAAAAATAAATAGATTATTGTACTCATCCAATTAAATTTTACATAAGAATGTAATGAAAACAAGAATACTCGTACATATAATGGGAAAATGATTATAATGTAGCAGTGTCTGTAAATTGTTATTAAATAGTACTTGAGTACCCATCTCAATATATTAAATTTGTATTATATGATTTATGAAAAACACAGTATGCAAAAGTAATAAAATAGTCAGTATTCTCATACAGTGTACCAATTAAAGATCTGTTTAAAATGTTACAGTTTAGCTATAAAAAAGGAAACATATTGATTTATTAAAGATAGAAAAGATTATTGTCGTAATATTATGAACAAGGCCATTTCACACAGTGTATAGTACTAAAATCAGTAACCATCAGAAGGAAAATATTATTGAACTACTATAGCAATAGGTTATTTTAATTCTGGCAATGGTACTAGCAGAGCTTGTGTTTTCCGTCCTATGTTCATATTTTGGATATTTCGTTGTAACACATATTATCATTTTCTTTTAAATTTATCTACTTCTGAACTTTCTCCCCCACAATATGCTGCCCTCCAAATGTGTCACATTGAAGTATAGCCCTTATAGCCATAATATTTAAATCCAGCAACCCTGGTTCACAAAAGTGTGGCACTTGCTAAAACAGCTGCCCTGGAGTACCTTATACTGTTTAGAACTGTAATAAAAACAGTGAACAAAATTGAATATTGTTTTTTAGCTTTTATGCACAACAATTTGAGTGTTAATACGATATAAACTCAATAAATGGTGTCAAGTTAGGCCATGAAACTATGTTTACTTTATTATCAAAACCTAATCATTATAAACATTTTTCAAATTTTTTTTAAAGCTTATCCTGTATTTGAAACATCACTGATGAGGACATAACATTGTGTTTTAAATAATTGGCTAGCAAAATTGTGTAAATTTGAAAGAGTTAAAAAATTAATTTCACTTTTTAATTTACAGATCACATAATTTGGCTCTAATGTTATTGTCCATTACGTCACCAGTTTTTGAAAATTTTCCTTTTCCCCCATTCTATTATTATCCTCCCATTATAATTGTGCTACTACCACTTAATAATTTATAATACGAATATGTAAATGAATCTTCTGGAATTTTTTATGGCCGAAAACAACAACTCATAGATCTACTCTCAGTCCAACGAAAACACCAGTAACTGCTGCTTGCTTTTTGGATCCTCTTCAGTTGGATATTGTCCCACTGCACTAGATTCAACTTGTACCTATTTGTCATAGTTTATATAAAAAAAAAACATATCTGATAGCCCAACAATTTAACAAATAACGTGTCATACTACATTCCTGAGTGTATGTATGTTACCTGAACTACTATCAAATTTTCCTTTTTTTTTAATTTTTGTATGTTTTTCTTTTTTATTAGTATTTAAAATGTATTCAAAGTTTATAGCTTCATATGACAGTATCATAAATAACATTTTGATCATAAATACTAGTTTTAAATCAGAATTGAGTTATATTTATAAAATATTTTTATTTTCATACAGTAACAAGTATTTGTTTAAGACTTTGGCTGCAGAATACACTAAATTCTCTTCATGTATTCTTCCGATGTACATCATGTATATATTCATTGGTGATATGGGTGAGCACATAAGAAAATTGAGTGCACCTGGGTTGTGGATGCCAGAGGATGTCAGTTGTGGATTTCATTTCATCTGTCATAAAACTTAACAATGCTGCAAGTGATTTAATGGAATTTTAAATTAAAGTAAGTGTCATATGTTTAATATAATTGAAAAAACTCTATTGACACACAGTAAGAAAATATCCTTAGTACAATGATGATAAAACATTAGGCTGTATAATGTTCTTTATAATCTTCTTTACAGTTGAAGAATCCTATTGTGTTGAGGGAAAATCTCCACAGCAGGAATTGTCAATCTGCACTGGTAGTGTAGGTTAACAATTTTTTCTCAAATAATCGAGAACTCTTGTTTCTCAAGAATCGATTTACAAAATAATGCTAGGGGCAAAAAGTTTAATGATTTGAGCAAGGGTTGTGAGGTGATTTCAAGCACCATACCCTGTTTTAAACTAGAGTAAGGGATTCGAGCTGAACATGTTCAATTATAAAAATGTTCAAAGGATTGCAGATGTACATTGATGTAGGCCTGTGCCATCTGGTAGACAAAGGTATAACTAAGGTTGTGTACTGATCTTAGGTAGATGGCTTGAGGGTCTATTCAAATCAAAACTGTAATGAGTATTTTGACATTTTATATCTGGCAATTATTTAAAGAAACTAAGAAAATGCCTCTAAAACGGCACACTGAGTTTTAACTGTTGAAAAAATGAACACCAAGTAATAAAAAAACAGTAGTAAAGTTGTTCAATTTTAGTATAATGTATAAAAACAGCCATACAATGTAAAATTTCTGAAGCACTGGGTAAATGATTTTCCAAAAACTAATCTTTCTACCATTCGGAAAAATCAGGCACTTTTTATCAATAATTTTATAAAAAACATTTTTTGCAGTTCAATAAAAATGGTATAGCTAGTACATACAATTAAATAAACAGGCTTTTCTACAAAGTAATTTCAAGGTATCTGAATGAACCATTATCAAGATCTCATTACAGAGTTGAGAAATCTCATTTTGTTCACTAACAGTATTAATAACCTTATCAGCCCTCTAGAAGATATGTGGTGTCAAGTGCTTTGCCCAAGACCATATCCCAAAGAGTTAAATTTTATTGATTTTTTTTAATAACATATAGACAGGTTTTCAAGGTCTAGTAATTGCCTCTCAGCCAGCCTGCCTTTGTACACCCTCTTATAAGTTTAAGCTTTATCAAATCCTATGCCTTTACAAAACCATGAAATCTTCTGTACAATGCTTACCTGCACCCATCCCTCTTCAATATACCTAAGTAAACCAAGGGATCTTGAGCGTTTGCTCTGTAACAGCTGATTTGCCACATTTCCTGCACAGGGTTTTCTGAACATGAATGCCTATTCTGTTCAGGTGCCTTCAGAATATCCAATGTCCTGTAATAAAACCAGTCATCTGACGGATCTCCGTTCTACTCATTCTAAGCACATCTGCTGCGATGTTCCTTGATGGTCAATTTAAATGTATTGATAGGAACAAACAAAATCTTTAAAACTACACCTTGTTAAATGTATAATTTATTAAGTAAATATATACTATAAACATGTACACATAAGAACATATAATTATTTCATTTAAATGTTTGTTACAAACGTAAACAAAAATAGCAGGTACTTAAAAATATAAAAATAAAGAACTTAATATTATTCAAAAATATTAACTTATTTCAATATCCTTAAAGGTGATAATAGTGTAAAGTAACAAAACGAAATAACAAAGTACATAATGACCCCAACCAGAAGCACCCTGATTAGTTTGAGAGGTTATACATTGGACAAATGCCATGTTTTCTTAGAAAACATAAATTACATACAGAAATCAGTCTTTTCACTTGCCAATTTTTTCATCGATAGTTGCCATAGCCTTCTTGACCTTTGTAGGCTCATGGCTATAGCCCCACATGATCAACTGTACGTGCTCCTTAGTCGGCAAACCTCGCAGATCACCATCGGTTTCAAACAGAGGTATGTAGTTATCATCGATGTTGGTGTTGATTACTTTGAGATTTCGATTCCTGTGAATGTCCCATGTTGTTGAATCATCTGGAATCTTCTTATTCCTTAATCTCTTCAAATCACCATCGACTTCTTTAAACGCTTCGAGGAATCCAAAATCTTCGATTCCAAAATGTTTGGCCAGAACTTTGTAGCCTACTACAGTTTCCAGGGGAAGATAACTGAATGATTCTTTTGACCTGCCTCGTTTCTTGTAATCATCAATCCATTCTTCAAATACTTCAATGGCCTCTTCCAGATTCTTTCGTTTGTCTTTATCAGTTGTTCTCTTGTAGATCACTTTAGCTCGGTTGTACATAGAATTGATGATCTGAAACTGATATGTCGTGTCTTTCCCATCCAATAATCTTAACGTTTCTTGTGCCTTTTCTTTGTCCTTGAATCCGCCTCCTTGAAAAGTGTTTTCATTGGACTCAGAACCAAATAGCTGACCCCCGTTCCATCCACCTCCACTCTTCTCCTTCTCTTCCTTTAAAGCTTCCTTCACCTCCTTTTTCTCCTCCTCCTTCTCACTCCTTTTCTCTGACTTCACTTTCGGCATGGTTTATCTGAAACAATAACACGATTATGGTGTTTTTGTGTTATGTATCACAATTCTGTTTTAGGTGGCAGGGTTGGAGAAACAAATTAGTCAGTTTATCAAACAATATCATAAGGATTTAAGCACCATTTCTCTAAAGAATTTGTTGATTGAACATGTGTATTATTACTTTCAAATGTGCTTACATGATTTCATATGTAATATCTTTTAAGCCAAAATCATTGAAGGGTGATAAGGAAGAAAACATAATATTTCAAGCTTGGATAATAGCACTACTAAGTTCCCTAGAACTCCATTCTCTATGTATATGACTCAGTCATCCGAACTTCTGGTTTTCCTTTTAAAAAGTTTTATAGGACATCTGATAAGCACAGGTAAACTGACATCAATAACAACTGTAAAAAATTTTTAAGAATGATGCTGATTTAGATGTTTAATGTTTTGAACATACAATTATAATAATCATCTACCAAAGGTGAATTAATAATAAATGAATCAAATGTGTTGATCAAAATTGTACATGAAGTAAGTGTTGTACAACTGCCATACTACTGCTATTGGAGTGTATACACATCATTCTCTAGAAATGATTAGATTGGATGAACCGATCGGATATTGTGTATCTGCCGACCAAGTTTTACTATGTAGAGTCTATGTAAGTCTATGTAGAGTTGTAACATTAGCCCCTTTTTAAAGGTTATAGAGACAAGTTTCTTTCACCATACAATATATTCCAGTTTACTTTGTTACACAGTGGATACATGTAAATTTTAGAATCTGAATTTGAACTAAACTTATTAGCGAAATTATACACTTCTCTAAAATTGGAATAATAAGGCTTGTATAAAAATTAGTGTTGGGGGGAGAGCCTAGACAATAATTATGCAAATATTTTCTTATGTATGAAAAAAAATTGGCCAGTAACAAATTATTAAACTCATTTTGACAACATTTTGCATGGATATGCTGTTAATGACGTCTGGTATGTATTTTTTTAGCATACAAAAACAATTTTTAACAAAAATATTTTTTTCTTTTTCATATATTATTTTTTTAAATTTATTGTACTAACAGAATCTCTAAAAAAATGTTATTTGAACGTTATAAGATATTGAATTTTAATGTTGGTTAAAATGCAACTATAATCATGATATGAGACCTTATGTCTTTTGACTTTTATGAAATGTTGAAGGTAATTCTAATTTTTAAGTTCCCATCGAGATTTTTATTTTTATTTTATTTTATTTTTAAAACAAACAAAACAGGATTTTAAAAACTGTTCTTTACATAATCAAGTATTTCTAACAAGGCTGTAGTAATTTAAATTTAATTGCCACCATTTACTACCCTAAAAATGTGTTTAAATTGTAAAAACGAGTAAAACATATCTTTTAACTAAAGATATAATTTTGATTACATATAAAAATATAATTGAAATTATAAAAAATTAAACCAGAACCCAACATAGACATATTAGAACTATATGTAAGGTAAAGGTGAGAGATTTTGTGACACAATATTTTGAAACTACTTGAATATTTTTAAGGAGAGGCTGATTGCCACACCTTATTCTGTCCATCCTCCACTGGCCTGTGGGAGGATCTTATCAAATAGCATAAGGAGAGTCAATAAAGTACAAGGTCCATTATACTGATAAAAATTGCCAAGGCCACAGACAGGATTTGAACTGTATTATCCCCACAAATAGCATTTTTCAATAATATCACCAGAAATCAAATTATTAGCAGTGGATATAAATCAAATAATCAGCATTCAAGGGAGACTCTGCCTTTTCTCTTGCCTCATCAATGCCCCTGGCCCCATTTCTGAGCCCCTCCACAACCAAAAATGCCAGTTTTAGTAGATCATTAGTTACACGCCACTGCCACCTGCTTGGCTGTTCTCTGTTTAACCACAAGGGACTCACCAGCTGCTACATCTTAAAAAACAGATGTTCATTAACTATTCAGTAACAGGTGTTTGTTTTGCACAGTTTCTCTGTTGGAATTATTATATTTCTTTCTATGTGACTGTTTTGATGTTATTTTCAAGATTATGATTGTAGAATATACAAATATAGGTACACACAGAACATATGACTGAGGTTTCTTGGCATCTTTTCTGCGTCACTTCTCCATTTACAGGTGAAATTTAGTGGATTAAGCGAGAAAATGTCATAAAAACATTGGTCAGACTTGTAGCAGAAAAGTTATATTCATGAATATAACTTTTGATTTCATTTTACAATAATTTATTACCAACATTTAGGGCAGTAGCAAATCCAGGAAAGAGGCTATTTATCCCAAATTTGGAAAAAAAGCGTTTTAATGAAAAAAAAAACCATTTTTTAACCATAAAAAATAAAATTAACTTAATGAATTACACAATTAAGTATGAATAAACAAATCTTTTTCTAAACATTTTATTTGTTGTAATAAATGCAAAATATCATGTTAAAGTCAAGTTAATGTAATGGTAAATAAAAACCAAGGAGGTCCGTCCATTAAAGCAGTACTAGATCCATCCGTGATTAAGCGTTGATTTTTCTACATACTCTTTTTAAGGGAAGAGTATGTAGAAGGGAAGAGTACTCACACACTCTACCCCAAGTTTGATTCTACTTCATTTTTGTGTACAATCTGGTACAAATAAAAACTATATAGCTCATTTATAAGTGCATAATTATCAAGACAAAATGCATAACTATTTTGATAACAAAGTTTTAATCAGTTAAAAAAAGTATCAATCCCCTTTTTAGTCTTTTTATATACTTATCAAACAAAATAAGCAGGAGATTTGGTGCAGTAGGAAAGTCACAGTAACAGACAGGATCTGCATTATCTCAGGTAGGATCTGCATTATCTCAGGCAGGATCTGCATTATTATTAACTCAGACACAAAAGCTAGTTGGACTGATCAGCTGTTCTCCTACCAATTAATTGAACAGGTCCAAATAATAAGGATAATTTTACACCTTCACTGACAGATGAGCTTTTATTTCTGAACAAGTACTAATTTACTTCAGTGAAATATTTATAAATACAGATTTTAACATACAACATGTTTCAGTTTGTACAATACAATGTATATGACAGTTAGTCTCCAAATATTGTACCAAATCTCTTTACCTAAAAGGAGTAAAACGAGTAAAAGAGACTTCCTGTTTCCAACCAAAGCTATGTGTTGGCAAGTGCTCTTCACCTTTATTGCTATGTGGCATTGACATAATAAAATTAAAAAATATTTTAGACAACTGAAGATGGTTACAAATTTAAACTTGAACATAGAATACACAATATTATAGACTACATTAATAAAGTTATGAACCCTATTACAATTCTATATTTGATAAAAACATGAATTTGCAATATTAAGGAAAGCTAAGTATTTAGATTGTGTTGTATAAATGTATTACTTGGATAGTGTTGAACATCTTTTTGCGAAACTGAGAATTCTATAAATGTTAACTAACTACAGTTAATATTTTAAAATTACTGAATAAAGGGGTCGATAGAAAGTTACCTATAAAACCATCAAGAGTTCTCATTATTTTTATTTTAGTTAGCATGATATCCTGATGCAATGAATGTCCCAATAAAATTATGACAAATAAAAATGTGATTGAAATAATCAAAAATAAATCATTCCCAGCAACGTATTAATTTCTTTTAGTCTCCATTTTAAATTACTAACTAATAACATTCTTTTACAAATTTTTGAAAAGCAAGACTACCAATTAAGTTCCATATCGGTTAAAAAGAATTATATGCCCATATGCCGACTTATTTTGAACCTCCTGTGAAATACTTCTAGGTCAAGACTGTTTCTTAATTATCCTAATATACATGCTTAGTTGTGAACGTGTTGAAAGCTTCTTGTTGTACTTATTAAAGTTTCTGTTACCTTGTTTTAGTTTGCATATGTTGCTAATAGAGTAACGTCATCTAATTCTGAACTAAAAGTCTCATTTTAATATTTAAAATGTGTGTACAAGAGATACAGATTCCCTGACATCTATAATAGGACTATGATCCATGTTGGCCAGTCTCCTGCTAGTCATAACCTTGGACTGATCCAATCTGCTAAAAATAGATGAACAAGGGATACCCTGAAATCTATAGGACTGTGTCACCCATGTTGGCCAGTCTCCTGCTAGTCATAACCTTGGACTGATCCAATCTGCTAAAAATAGATGAACAAGGGATACCCTGAAATCTATAGGACTGTGTCACCCATGTTGGCCAGTCTCCTGCTAGTCATAACCTTGGACTGATCCAATCTGCTAAAAATAGATGAACAAGGGATACCCTGAAATCTATAGGACTGTGGCCCATGTTGGCCAGTCTCCTGCTAGTCCAATCCTGCTAAAAATAGATGATAACAACGTTGTAACAAAAGTCTTTAATTGTAGCAAATTTTACAAATATGGGTTTGACCAATGAATGAGTTGCTGATAGTTCATATCGAACTGTAGGTTAATAAGTATATATATATATCTCTCAACTTACAATAATATTGTGTAGGCATAACTTCCTATCAAGTGTGAGAATATCTCAGACTGACTCCCACGCAACCATGCATATTTATCACAGTGGACTTGCCTCGACCACGGCCAGGCTTCTCAACATATTCGTTGCTTGAGTTAATCGACTGCAGTCACAAAATGCATTATCATGTCCCTTTCAGAACCACAGGTTCCAAAATATATCAAAAGAGATTGCACAATTTTGATGATTTTAAGGAGGTTTACACATTAGAATACAATGTGAATGCAGATGGTTTCTCAATAACATTACTTTGTTATATGAAATTTGTCACTACTTAGCTTACTTAAACATTTAAATTGTCTACATTTATTTTAGCTGGCACTTGTATAATCTCAAATATTATTTTAGCCATGTTCACAACCCAATTAGAAACAAATCTTAGTAGTTTTTTCTGTATTGAGGTGTAATAGATGTTTTCACAAAAATTGACTAAAACAGTACGATTTGATTTTTCTTCACAGATCACCAAATGCACATTTATTCCAGTCATAACAGTATTGAAGAAGAACTAGAATGGATTGAACATGGAAGTTTCACTGGAACACTGTTCATAGTGTAGATCCAGGGTCAGCTATACCTTCAACTTTGTGCTTACTTGTTGATACTAAAAAGGAATTATAACACAATGTGACTTACTGTAAGATAACCCTAAATTGTTTACTAAAAAAAAGTATATTTTAGTGATACAATCCTTCAGGACAGATGACTTTTTATTCAGTTGTTCGTTTGCTGCAAAAAAAAACAACTGGTAATTGCAGGCTTAGAATGGGATAAAAAGTAAAATTCCGTTCAAATTGGGCAGGAATTAAGGCTCTATTTGAACATGTAGAGCAATCCTGCTCTACACAGTTTATATAATTTGGCTATTAATGACATATTAAACCATATGATAGAGACTTAAATTAAACAATATAGACGTGTTCAACCATTTCAACAGTTTTAAATGAAAATTTCGTAATTATGCACATACCAATACACTTTTAATGGTGAAGTTTTTTTTTAACTGAGACGTGTCTTGCAATATTCAAGAAGCACTCAAAACAAAAATATGAAATGGCTTAAATATTTGTTGAGATGCCTTAAAAGCCTTTTTTATACTATTTGAACTTTGACATGTTGAAGTAATTTTTGTGTGATTCTAATGAACATCTTGTGAGAGGTCTTTCCTTTTCTTGCTCGTGCCCTTGGAAATATTCACGAGAAAAGATTTTCCTTGTTAGTTGTTTTGGTTATCAAAAGTTGATATAGACCTTTCCAAAGTAATTTTTAAATTTAATTCAAGCTAAAAGAGTAGATTTCAGTAGAGAGATATTGTTATAAAATATAAGTAATAAGAGTAGATTTGTTAAATTGATTAGATTGATAAAGCTTTGTTTTTTGTTTGTTTTTTGTTTGTTTCTTGTATGATGTTCGCTTTATTTTTCTCTATGTGGTATTGTCAACCGTTTCCTACATTTTTAAATGTGGAAACTTTATACTTGTTTAATTCGTAAAGTTTTTTTACCAAACCTACAAATACCTAATCATCTTCTTTAAGAATTAAAGACGCAATTTAGTGGTAATGATCTTACGTACATTGAATACATGAGTATGCAAATAACTGAGAGTGGTGAATTATGAAACTTGATCTCACCTCACGTGACCTAACCGCGCGGAATACGGTAATGGCGACATGCGTGTACGTCGCCGTGAGAAGTCACAGTCACAGTCACGCAAGTAATCTTGTTCTGCTGGCGGGAAGGACAGAGGAGATAAAACGACCCCCTCCTAACTGGGCGACAGAAGTCTTTGTTGCACTGGGACACTATTTTTGTCGCCGATGGACACAACATCGGACGCGTCACCGACAGACTTTTCGTTGTCCAGCTCGGGCGGGACCTAAACAACACTCAAACTAACAGTAGCCTATGTTAGCAAAAGCCTACTATATTTGTTTGTCAAAACTGGTTTTTACCGTGGCCTATATATCATGGTTTGACTTAATACCAGTTTCGACTTAAAATTATCTAGGTATAAATTTAATTTAATATTTTTTCCTTTTTACATTGATTGATTTTAATGTGTTTATTTGCACAGTGCGTTGTTAGTATGTGATAAAGTTGGAAGCTATAATTCGTTCACAGATCACAGATTGATTTTCGACTAAACAACAAGAATTTAAAACGATAAATTATATGTAAATAAAATGTAATATAGTCATAAAATTTATTTTCATAGACTGTAATTCATCAACTAAAAATGCGAAAAATAATGATCGAATATCGGACACATTGACCTTACAACGGTATGGCATAGACGTCAAAGCTTGCTGCGATAGCCTAATTCAGTAAGACTAAAAATACAGTACTAAAAATGCGCGTAGGCTATGTGTAAAAATAAATCCATATTTCATAACCGACTACAATACAATGTGTGTAAGTAATAAATGTTACATTACAGTTGTGGTTTTCAAGTTTTAGTAAATACGTTTCTTTTTATTATTATTTTTCTTTTTTGCAAAAACGCGCGACGCAGTCAAATAACATGAGCATAAAGTACATCTAGGCCTAATATGTCATTTAGTTCATTTTCGAAGTGGATATAACAATTAGTAAACGGTTAAGTTTTCTACATAAGTGTAAGACTATCAGGATGCGATATTAGCCTATGAATTAGTTAAGTTTATGTTTTAGTTAATGTTTTGTTTAGCCTATAAACCTTGTTTTTATTGAACTTCTATTTTTTTATTCCGAATTCTAAGAGTCTGTAAATAAAACGAATGTGACAAAAGCCACTTTGATTTGCTCCGAATCCCCTTAGAAGTGACTAACTATAGGCAATTCGCGGCAAAAAACATTTCTTTGCTACATTCTTAACCTTTCCTTATAGTGAAGCAACCTCGTGAAGGTCGTCTTGTTTCCTTACTAAGTACACAAAGTAACTTTACAAAAAGGCAAAGACTCAGCTATATTTAAAAGGGTTCGCCAATTTATTGTTGGTTAAATTTCCGCATATGCACAAGTACAAAGCAAAATACGAGTTGTAATTTTTAGAAAATTACAACTTTGTTTTTGTTATCGGAGATAAACCGCACGTGCAGAGGCAGAAAGCGATAACCTCAAAACACTTTCCTTCAGAATGAATCGATGACCTCACTTCCCGGTCGGCCGAGCCCTGACATACTTCTCTGTGGCGGGGGTGACCTTGGCGCTGGCCAACGGTGTATCCAGTGAGGGGACTGCCCCCCCCCCCACAAATTGTCTGAGAAAATACCGGAATACTTAATGGAAGATGTTATTATTATTATATTATATTTAATAACAGTTACTTGCAATTTCATCTTATTACATTTTTAAATTTAGCGTTTATGTTAATTGTAAATATCATATGTTTTCAGTTTTAAACAATAAATAAAAGGCAAATATCGATTTACGATTAATATGTTATTTATGAAATAACGTATTATTAGAACCCAACACTGCCAGACTAGAACGAAAGCCCCTGTGTTTAAAATACGTTATGCGGCGCTCCTTCTCGCGCGAAAAATCTTGGTAACTTAAAAACAGTATTAATATTAGTTGCAATTTCATCTCATAAATTAATTAATTCACCTCCAATGGCGTAACTAGGATTTGGCTTAGGAGGGGGGGGGATGATTCTGATCTCAACACACTGAGTTTTTAAGGGTTGATGTAAATATAATAAAAAAGTAGTAAAACAATAAACATATATAATTTTGTTTGTATTAAAATTTAAGTGCCTAATAACTAGTTTGTGTGTACTGCAGACGTTTAATTAAGTTGGTAATCCTTCAAAACTATTTCGATGTTTTCCAGAGAGAACCGCAACTCGTTCTCGTTAGTTTACGTAATTTACTTCAACAAAATATGATACGATAGTATACTCTCAAGCACGTAACCAATTTAATAACGAGGAGAACATTTAATTTTTAAGTAAGTGTTCTTCGTTCTAATGCATTAATATCTTGTATACTCAAATTTACATTATTTTAAGATTTGTATTGATTTTCTCAACACACTGTTCTTAATATACACATAATAGACTAGATATAACTGCCACCCCCAAATTACAAAACGATAAGTTTGGGCCCTCAAACTCAAAATCCTGGAGATGCCACTGGTACTGGAGTTACAGTGGCTTCATGACTGTTCTCCTTCTCTGTTTTAAAGGTGTTAGGAATTACTATTTTTATTTTCGATTGTAGTTTCGTCCCAGTTTTGGAACTGGACACATTTATCACCCACAAATCTGTATTTAGATTCTGCAATTTATTGTCGAGATACAGACAAAGGCAGTGGCAAACTATCTTAGTGTGCATCTGGACAACAAGCTTTCGTTCTGGGAACACAACCGGTGTTGATTATAGAAAGCAGCCAAGGTAAACAGAACCGTTGTGCTGATTTATGGCGAATATCGTAGCCAACGTGGAAGCTATTCCTGATATTGTCCGCCTGACTCCATCCTTTTTACTGATGCGAGGTTTGGATCGATATTGTACGACAGTGTATTTATCGCAAGCGAATAGCTCATATTCAGAGAATAGTATCTCTGAGGATTGTAAGTGTCCATTGTTTTGGAGATCCAGAAGATAATTGTTCTGACTCGGCAACAGGGAAGAGCTCGAGAAAGCAAAGCGAATGGGTAAAGCCGCGAGAATGTGGAGTTGGCTGATTCACTGGGATGCCGAACCCCGCAAAAGTTGGACCAAAAAGTTGATCGAAAACGTTAAAATGGAGATAGATATATGGGCGATTGAGGTGAATCATTTCCTCACTCAATTCATGTCGAGTCACGGCCACGGCTACTGTGGATGTTCCTGTGCGGGGTGGAACAACTGGGGTTGCTCACCTGCGTCTTAGAGACTTTCCTAAAGAAGACGTGGAGCATATCTTCATAACATCTAGACGACACATAGAAGAAGAGAGAGACGATACAATTGCAGGAAGATTAAGCCACAGAGCACCGTCAGAAATTATGCTTCGAGGGCGAGAAATTCTAAGGGTGAAAAGGGCGACTCAACAAGGGAGTCCAAGGGGTCCGGACCCCCCCTAATATGTTAATTGTTTTCAATAACTTCTTAGTGAAGGATTATTATTATTTAAATAATTCAGCATTACTGACATGCTGAAGATCGTTCTCAACAAAGAAACGGGCCAAGAACTTTTAAGGAGGAAAATGGGGGCCTTACTTACTGTCCCAACCAAATACTGTCCCAGAAGTGAAAATATAAAAATATAAGTTGTCCGAACCCCCCCCCCTCCCCCAAATGTTTTTCCTGGCTACGTTTCTGCTCTGAACCGTGACAAACGATACAGATACAAGGAATCTAGAAGAAGAGAAGAGCTGAATAAGTAAAGACACGATCTGAAATATTGAGAATATCGTTTTAGGGTAGCCCAAGAAAAAAATGAATTTATTTTTAGTACGTGTGCCTTCATGATCTCATCTGTCCGAAGGCTCTCCACCCTTACCTTGTTTGCTTGGTTGGGGTAAGGCCCCGAATTTGTACCATCATGAATTTTATACCTCCATCTGCGTTTAGTATATTTAGGTTTAATTTAACTTCGAACATAAGTAATGAAAATGTTCAATTTTATTTAATACTAAAATTGTATATACATCCTTGTTGAGGACTATTACTTTACTGATATGATAGGGGGCGGGCCCCTCCCTGAATACACCACTGATTCCATCACTATAGGTCATAGCGTGCAGGGGAGGAGTCACCCTTACGTTTACGCGTGCTGTAAAGCCTCGTAGCGAGCCCCACCCTCTCCAACAATTAATTACCCTTCACAGTAAACAACACTTATCGATTAAGTTATCCCTTTGCCCTATAACTCGACATTTGTGGTTAGTGATGTGCCTCTCCTGGACACCCACTGAGTTCTCATGACGTAGGACTAAGAGACACATCGGTTTTGCTGCGTAGGTATAAACCAGCCAGAAATGAACCCTCCTGGGAATAAATTAATTCTCATTTTATTAATAAATATTTAAAAAGTTACCCAATTGTGGGGCAAAGGCTGCTGCCCTTCAGTCTCAGAACGAGCCCAAAGCTGGTAGAACCTGACATTACTCAAATAATAAAAATAGTTAGCTGAGCGTTAGCGAAGTATATTACTTTGGCTGGGAAATTTTCATATCTCTCTGTCTATATGTCTGGTGCTCCGCACGATATATAGAAAACGAACTGACATACGCATTTGGAGTTTTGCACGAAGCTCCTTTTATATATTAGTAACACTGAGCTTGATGATGATTCATCTCACTCTATGGGATTTGGATGAGTGTTAGCAAATACTTTTACACTAGTCTTATGGGTAACCATGATGGCAACGAGAAAATAGCGGAATAAATACATTTGTAAATGAACTGGGTACAATCATATCAAATTTCAAAGGGACATGTATAACACCTGTAGATTATTCATATGGTAAAAAGGACAAAATAATAGAGTGAGAGTCAATGTTTAAAGTTGGTGACAAAATCTGGTCTCAGCACACTGTTGCATTGTAGTACCTTCCCCCCTATCTCACAGAAACTTTTATTACTTTAACAATATTATGAAATCTAATTCGTTGAACAAAAAAGTGAATGTATCATATGGCAAAATAGCTAGATGAAGATCACCTACAGGCTTTAAATTTGGAATAAAACTTCATTTCTATGTATGTACAACTATGGAATATGGCTGAGCGTTATTCAGCAGCATAGGCTGACAATTTACCAGGGTAATTAAACATTTCCTTTCTGTATCCTTTTCTTGTGTTTATCTGTCTGCAGGACATCTCGGGATTGAAATTACCCATAGACTTGAAGTGTTTCATGGGACCTCAGCGAAGTTACGTGACACGTGGTGTAGCGTACTCCTACCTCGTAACTATGTTGTCTATGGAGGCCCATGTAGTACGATAACCTCACGCACTTGTCTATTTATTTTCACAATGAAATTTGCTGCACTACACTCTGACCGTGACTCCTGAAGATTACGTAGTTCACCACTACATAAACAATAACACAATTGACCGCCTCAACTCGAATTCCTGGCAGCTGAGTCATCAGCTGGAAACATGACATACAAAATCTAGTTTCATATTTATTAATTTAGTGAAATAATAAAAAAAACGTTATCTCCATGAAGAACTAAAGATAACGAGTCAAAACACAGCATAAGTGTGATATAACAAAGCAGTGGGATGATGGTTTTAATAATAGCCCTGAAGGTTTGAAATGTTATATTTACTAATTCATAAAATATATACTGGATTCAGATTGATTTCTTTATTTTCGTAATGAAGATTGCATTTGTAATAAAATTAACCGAATGTGATAAGAATTAATAAAACTGACCGATGCATATTGGAAACACATTCAATTACTGACAGGGCAGTTCGACCATTATAGTATTAGCAAATTGGGAGTGCGACTGAGCCCAAATAGTTTACATACACACACGCACGCACCCACGGTCTTTAAGATGCCACTGAATAACTCGGGACGGAAAACGGCTAGTGCTGGGCTGGCAACCCTTTGCGCTCGTGAGTGTGGAGGTGCGTGCGTGAGAAGCAACTACCTGATCCTTCATCCCGCATTCACTATTTGCTAATACTATAGGACTGAGCATGCGCGTGGGAGAGCGGACGGCGAGGGTCGAAAATTCTTCAGGAAAACACGACTCTTCGGGCAGAGTATAGAATGAAGAACTTTAGGTTTTAAACATCTACACATTGATCACGTAGTGAGCGTTGAAAACACCTCTTAATTAAATCTGAGCTCCGTTGGAAAGTGCTTAATTAAAACGTGTAATCGATATGTTATCTCCTGATAATGGGAAATGATAAAAATATAAAAGGGTTTCCCTAAACAAATAACCGATAAAGCCGGTTACCCTTTCAAACCATTCATCGCCAACTTTAAACCAAGGAAAAGACAAGCTTTCAGGGAACGAATGGCTGATATATATATATATACTATCTGTTTCAAACTACGTATTTATTCCTGGCCACTATTATATTTATTTCTATCCTTAATTATGAGTTTACCCTTGGTTTAATCTGTGTTCATATTCTGCAACAATTAGACATTTAATTTTCATATTTTGTAAAATTTGTAAACCCACTGCATCAGGCGTTGCTTTACTCATTCGCATGATAATTGATACAAATTATTTCTCATATGAAAACTGTGTAAACTTAGAACAATACATATATATCTATGATGACTTTATAAAAATATTTTTCTTCGGAGAACACAGACTTTAAATACATCGCTTTATTATTATACTTTATATTATAATATATAATATATTATTATCGATATATTATTATAATTTATTATTATATTATTTATTATTATATTATTTATTATTATATATTATTATAATAATATATTATTATCGCTTTATATTATTATAGTCAAGTTCACTCAGTAGACTCGCAGTAAACGTGAGATAGTTCAAAATAGAGTATACAAACCCCACTTACCCATTACTTTAAACCTAGTACTTACTATAGGCTATATAGTACATTGTGACATCAGTAAACACATACGTTATAGATACACTGCGGACGCCCAAACACTATTTCTACACATAATTTCAGTAAATAAAAAGTGCAGTTTAATGTAAATTCCAGTTTGTACTGTTATAAATAAAAATAAATTATTATGAAGTGAATTTAAATATTTGAGCAATCTATATTAAAGAGTATTACATACTACCAACTTGATGGCAAAGATTTTTGTTTACTTTTTTTTTTTTTTGCAAAGTACAAAGCCGTGAACTACTGATATTACTAATGGACTAAGGAGACTATTAAACTAATCTTATTCCCGACTCAATCATTTCATTCGAGAATAATATATATTACAAATCAGATAGAATGAGATGAACTAAGAACGAAAATGTGTCACAAGATTATGACAATGAAAAATATAATTAAAAATATTTTATTGACAGTTTTCTAAGGCTATATTTTTTTTATATTTTCCACCTAAAATGTCAATACAATATATTTAAATTACGCTCTTAAAACAGAAAATGTGAAAAAAACTACACACGAGGAGTAATTCAATGCCCGATTTCTGTGTCATAATATGTCAGCGAAGAAATCAAATTATCAAAATCAAATTTATCAAATCAAATCAAATTTATTAATCAGGCTGCTGATGATTTATTAGGATACAGTTAACAGTGTAATTAAATTGTTTATATTTTGAGAACGCCCATTACATCACATCTAATTTATGGTAAGTTATATAGTACAACTAAATTTACTTTGTAATAATTCGTAATCGGTAATTTTATCTAGGCTGTTTTTATATAGATTAGAATTTTTTAATGTGCAAGTTTGCAATTCCTCGTTCAGCGGTTAAAATATAATTTTAAGGACCCCAATAAACTCGTCATTTAATAATAATATTGTCAGATATGATGAAATATACATTTCGTAAACTGAACTTTCCGTGAATGTCTACCATTACTGTATATGGTATAATGGCATACAGAAGTAGTTTTACAACACGCTGAACCATGGAGTATGAATACTTTCTAAATGAGTTCATTTTAATAAAAAATGTAATATTTTTTTACAAAGATATCCTTAAATACAATACAGTAGCCTAAGTGCAAATTTATACAACCCAAATAATTTGTTGCATATTTTAGGGTTCTTGCCCACTGCTTTGTTCGTCCGCTACTGCTTGTAAAAACAAAGAAAACATATACATTAATTGATTAATAATTCATTATGCACTTTCGTGTTGGTTTAAATCAATGAATAAAAGATGGGCCGTATAACTGTAATTTTTTATAAAAATTACGATACGATTGTCCTTGGAATACGAACCTAAATTTGCTAAAGCTCGATTAATACTCAGTACATCCTGTCATAGTATATGACACAGCTTATACTGTATTGCACTTGCGAGTAACAGTCGAAGAACTAGTTTATTATCAAAATTTGCACAAGTATTTCGTTGTTTTGTACAGTTGAAATCAGTTCCATTAGCATTAAAACACCTATTGTGGTTTTGAAATTATAAACATTACTCTTTTATAGGTCAAAAACATTATCAAATACTTTTTTCATGACTATTTCTAGAGTTCATAAAATTAGACACCAATTTCACAATTTGGTGGCATTATAATGTATTTTTCATATACTTGTTCAGAAGTATCATTGTGTTATTAATAATCTTAGCGGACCAAACAATTAGACTTAATGTATAATGCAAATGTCATTGATTTGCACATGGGATTTAACAAAATAATTAAATTTTTTGTTAAAGTTAATTTTTAAAGTTGGGAAAACGTCTTAAGAGAACTATTTTTAACAAGTACTTATAAAATACAATTATTTATGTTTGACATTAAAAAGCAATGTGCTGCAATAATAATTAAAATAGATTCAAACAAAAATCATTGAACGTACTCATAAAATTATATTGAAAACAAAAATTTATTGATAGTCTACTAAATTTGGATGATAGTCGGTCATTCTTCATTTCCAAATGTTGCTGTTTTCAAAATTGTCTATCAGTAAATCTAATTATTTGGTTATTCAAATGTATTTATTGATTTAATGACAGCTGAACTTTATCAAATGTGATTCCCGTGTTTACAATTATTAATGTTTTCTTGTTTATTGATGTTTTTCTTACAATACATTAATACTGTATGTGTTTTGTTTACAATTTCCTGAATACGGGAGTATTAAATTATAGACGTATAGTATTCAATCATCCTGCATTAAAGAATTTTTAAATGTTATTTTCTAATAATTAAAATTTATTTTAATTATTGTATTTTTTTTTCATTGTATGGAGAAATTATAAAATGTTTAAATCAACAAGTAACTGAAGATTTGAGTTAAAAATACCTGGTAAAATTATATTATCTACTTATTTATCGACTTACCTTTGAACCTACACTGGTCACGGCTCGTCTGACACCGATCTCAGTCCACAGTCGGAGTCGCGGAACAACACACAACATGAACACCGACCGAAGCTGGGGTACGTCACCGCCACAAACAGCTGTGATGTAAGTCACCAGAATGTCCGCCAATAGCGACCTTTGTTTACAGCCGGTTGCTATGGATACCTGGCCCACGTACCATCCGCCCAGCTGACTTTGACCCGCTTTTCTGCCAAACTATCCCGCTCCCGCTGCCGACTGGGTAGCCGGCAAGTCTTGGATTGTTTGCAAACACAGGCCGCCCGCCCGCCCGCAGACCGAGCGTGGTATTTCTGGCGATGTAATCATAAGTTTTACCGCTTTGTGCGCGACTACACTGTTGTATTCCACAGTAATAGAGAAACTACAACACTAACTGACATAAAACACTAATTATTAGCTATGATTTGACAAATATTCTTAAAACATGATTAATAATTGTTGTATTAAGCATTAAGACACGACGAGTGTCTACGATAATACACATTCGTATCTTTTCAAGATTGATTTTCTAATGTCTCCCTAGAAAATGTGGCAAAAAAACCGATACTTTGGTATTGTCTGGAAGCCACTATTTTTGGAAGAGTTTATCTTACAGAGGACCTAAAACACCACATTATTTATTAGAAAGAACAGACATTATTTTACTTACTGTGAAAATTACATGTCATTACGACGATCGGTACTTGTTTGCTGTTTTCCAATAGGAAGTGAAATAGACGAGAAGGAGGCCACTCTGTCCCTATCTACTACTTGTTATTACGCTATATAAGTAGGTTAAGATTAGGTTGTCATAAATATGTTACTAGTAGTACCAAAATGTTTATGAGCGCTCACGTGGAGCTTGAACTTGGATAAAATCTCGAGGGATGTTTTTCTTATTTCGCCAGAACTGCGGAGTGGTGCCACCAAAGTTCACACTGATGGCCAGATGGCTGACAGCGCAGCTCTATCAATATGTCTGTAAATATGCATGCGAGAGAGCTTGGAATAGGTTCGAATCATTCAGGGACTCAACTGGCCAGAGTTTGTAGTTGTTATTGTTTTGACTGGTAGTCACTTTCGCTTATTTGTCAACGAGTGGACCTTTCGCACCTGAGTACAATGGTCATGGAGGTTAGGGAGTGGTCACAGATTTACCGCTCCAACACCTCCACGACAGCCTCAGGTAGTCGGAAAGGGAAGAGCCGGGTTCTAAGAACTTTACGGTCCCACGGACATCGGCGAAAGCGAAAGTTTCATTCATTCACGGCCAATGACCTTTCCCAGTGAGACCCAGAGACCTACAAACTCTCGGATCGAAAAATTTAGGTGCCAGAGATTGAGAGTTGACCACAAACTAACCAGTAGAACTACATTAACGGCAGTTATACGTTCAAATTAAGCTTGTCCATTTCTGCGTTTAGGCATAATATAAAGGATATTACTTATAAACAATAACTCACAGTTTTTATGTCGATAACAACTTTGGCGCTTTTCAACGAAACTGCAACTTTCAAAATGTGTAACGGCGAAAATTGTAATCATATTATGACAGAATTTGTATAAAATATAGAGGTGTAAACGTATATATTGTTTTTAGCGTGTAAGTGTAAAAGTTTATAATTATATGAAACAAGGTGTTTAAATTATCATCTTAGCTTTTTATTCTAGACCGAATGTTCAGAAGAATCGGCACTGGTCATGTTCTTTTACCCACCTGATTAAGACTTTTAATCCATTATAAAACTTGTCCTGTGGTTATGAGACATATCGTTTCTCATGGGTTCCATAACAGTTGATTTTGGTTCTATAATGATAAACACTTATTCGCCGTTATAAATTTAAGCAGTAAATACATCGACCAGGTGGTTTTTTGTACCGAGTAATAATGTATTTAAAGAGTAAAAAGTCTAAAATAAATATTGTAAAAATCATTAAACATACAATATTTCTCATATATTTCAATTAAGAGCCTAATATTAAATACATTTAATTCAGTTTAACATTTTATAACTGCCCAAAAAATTGAAACGAATACATAAAAATTTTCATAAAAATACCGTTTGATTAATTTTAATTTGTTTGAATCATTACATAAATTGTACGCGGGCAGCTAAATGTAATAGATGCGACTGGTGTAGGCTCTATTAGAGTATCTATATGTGACGTACGTTTCTGACTACTTCATATATTTTAAAGGACGGAACATTGTCATAAATTTAAAGTTGAAAATTTACTAACGAACATCTTGAAGAACTATAAGTCTTTAGTAATACCAAATTACTAATATAGTATTTTAGTTGAACACGTTTAAGTGTGATATTATACTTATAAAAGATTGCAATAGACAATGTTATATCACGTACAGTTTACTTCTTTAAAATACTCTTTAATCTTAAAAACTATAAGAGGACGCCAAGCCCACCTTTGTACCTGTTAACGAGCTGAAGCACTTAAGTGGCTAACTAATGACCTGGGCCGCAGACACTCCCCCCCCCCCCCGGAAACATGCCGTAAACAGAATAGTCATAGTTAAGCGTACGATCAAGTCCAATAAAGTAATTGATATTACAATTATTATACTACTTGAAATTTGTGAAATACAGACGTTATAAATAAATGTAGATTTTTACTAAAACTGGCCGGATAATTTTAAGTCGTACCGTGAACATGATATATTTAACTAATTGTATAAAAAAAATTCGACCAATATCTTTTTTGGATCAGGTGAAGACAATGATTTAAAGGGCCGAAATTTCCTTTTATATTTTATAACTTATAAAAATAATTAGACCAATCTTCATAATAACTTGTTTTTTATGAATTTCATTAATTTCATTCATGTAGTGACATGATCACATTTTTCTTTCCTTCTGTCGAATTGGCTTCAAACACAATTTCATTCACTGCGTTTTTATCCCTATAATTAAAAACTTTATTTTCATAAATCAGTTACAAATTACAGTATATAACACATGTGTGCCTACTTGGAATAAATTATTCTAAGAATGACACAATGTTGGAGTTATAATGCACCTCCCTATCCAAATCAAATCCATAATCAATCATGTAGTCAGGAAAGAATGATCCAGCTTCCAGGAATTTCACGATCTTATTATACATGAGTGAAACGGGACTATTTAAGTCTTATTCCTGTGCATAAACAGTGGATGTTCTAGTGCAGTAATAAAATTGGTTTGAAAAACATGGAAGAACTATGGCAAGTTGACATATTTAGTGCATGTAGTGACATAAAGCAGTAAGACAAAAACCTGGGTTACAGCCAGGTAGTTAAAAGGGATAGGCAGGCTTCCTGGAATTGTACGATCTTACAGACATGAGTGAAAGTGAAACGGCCCTTTAAGTTCTATCCCTATACATAAACAGTGGCAAGTTGACATATTTAGTGCATGTAGTGACATAAAGCAGTAAGACAAATACTGTAACTCAGGTAGTTTAGAAAGGGGTAGGCCGGCTTCCTGGAATTGTACGATCCTACAGACATGAGTGAAAGTGAAACGGCCCTTTAATTTCTATCCCTATACATAAACAGTGGCAAGTTGACATATTTAGTGCATGTAGTGACATAAAGCAGTAAGACAAAAGCCTGGGTTACAGCCAGGTAGTTAAAAAGGGATAGGCCGGCTTCCTGAATTGTACGGTCTTACAGTCTTGAGTGAAAGTGAAACGGCCCTGAACGTCCTATCCATATACATAAACAGTGGCAAGTTGACATATTTAGTGCATGCAGTGACATAAAGCAGTAAGACAAAAGCCTGGGTTACAGCCAGGTAGTTAAAAAGGGATAGGCCGGCTTCCTGAATTGTACGGTCTTACAGTCTTGAGTGAAAGTGAAACGGCCCTGTAAGTCCTATCCCTATACATAAACAGTGGCAAGTTGACATATTTAGTGCATGCAGTGACATAAAGCAGTAAGACAAAAGCCTGGGTTACAGCCAGGTAGTTAAAAAGGGATAGGCCGGCCTTCCTGGAATTGTACGGTCTTACAGACTTGAGTGAGAGTGAAACGGCCCTTTAAGTCCTATCCCTATACATAAACAGTGGCAAGTTGACATATTTAGTGCATGTAGTGACATAAAGCAGTAAGACAAAAGCCTGGGTTACAGCCAGGTAGTTAAAAAGGGATAGGCCGGCTTCCTGTATTGTACGGTCTTACAGTCTTGAGTGAAAGTGAAACGGCCCTGTAAGTTTCCTATCCCTATACATAAACAGTGGCAAGTTGACATATTTAGTGCATGCAGTGACATAAAGCAGTAAGACAAAAGCCTGGGTTACAGCCAGGTAGTTAAAAAGGGATAGGCCGGCTTCCTGTATTGTACGGTCTTATAGACGTAAACTAAAGTGATCGGACTCTTTTGAACCCTATTTCTTTTCACAGATACTGGAAGCTCTAGTATAGTAATTCTTTAAGTTTTTTTTTTATTTAATTTAATTTCCAACTGTCTATGGGGAGCGAACGTATTTAGCGCATTTAATGGGATAAACCAGTAAGACTCAAGAACTGGGGTCTGGATGAACCGACTTCCAGGAATTGTACGGCTTTACGAACATGAACATGATAACGAAAGGACCCAAACTGTATATAATTCCGCTTTTCATATACAGGGCCAATTTTAAGTAGATGATCTATAAAATTACGTTTTACAAATACACAATAGGTATCAAATAAATCTACTCTCTAGCCATTGACTTATTGCCTCTGATAATAAGGTGCAGTCACCCTTTTCTCTGAGTAAAACATTTTAATGTTATTCCTATAAAACAGACAATTTGAGAAAAAAAGTTTTCCACATTAAAATTTGGAAGTAGTCATTATGGTCAGTTCCTTCCCAAATTACGCGCCAAGGTTACTTTTCAATCCAACCATTTTGTAACATCCTATCTTTTCCCATTGAGACCCAAGTCTATTATGTTTCATAGGCAGTTTTATTAATCAATCGAAATTAATAATTTGTTTATTTTCAACTCAAAAATTAACAACAATATCTTATTGCTGTATTAAGAATAGCATACCCCCATCATTTAAACCACAAACGATTCACATCATTATTGGCGTCTTCAAAAATAACACAAAGTCTTCTATCATTACTTCTATCTACAAATTAGTGGTGTATTCTAACTGAAATTTCGCCATGAGTTTAATGTATCTTAGATATACCAACCATATTGTTAACTGTTCCATTTATTTTTTTATAGAGTATGAACAAATCTAAAACTGCACAGTAATATAATAATTCGAATGACAGTTACTACATTGACAGTGTGAACAGAATTACCCAGTCCTGAGGTTAAACACAAGTTAGTTCGTTTATCGTAAATGTTTATTTATACCAAAATGTATCTAAAACTGCACCGATCTAAGCTCCCACTTTAATTTATTCAGAACTTCCACTGGTTTTCTCCCGGTAAATAAATGCAAAACGTAAAGTTATGTAGTAACGATTATATAGGTAAAGAATTCGTTATATAATAAAATACAATTAATAGCGAATGGAAATAATTCACTACAGAGGAATAATATTCACAACAATATTAATATTGTGATAAAATAATATATATATATATATATATATATATATATATATTTAATTTGGATTTTATTTTATTTTATTTTGAGGATCGTATTTCAGATATAGAGTATACAGTATGTCCACAAATGCATGCCACACTTTAAATTATTTATAACCGCTCTATTATTGATCATAGGTCTACGAAAGAGATGTAAAAACTGCTTATACTCGTATTAATTTGTCCTGCTTATTGGACAAAAAGCGGATAGGTAGGTTAAAAACAAGACAATATGTAACCTTCGAAAACATTCAAAACTTTTTTCCGTTTCAAAAAAAGTCTGTGCGGAATCGCGGATGTGTGTTAAATGTCCCTAAGTCAACAATTTTCAAAGTTTTTAAGAATATTTAAATATAATGGTTTTAACCTCAATTATTGCATACTTTGAAGCCTGGCGACAAATTCAATAGTAATGAATGAATGACTGTATGAAACTGTTATTATTTTGTATGAAAATGGACTAGATTAAAATTTTATAAACCACATTGTTTTTTGTGATGACGCTATCTTTCACTTATCTGAAAACGTGCAACGTCATAACGTTCGTGTATTGAACACTGAAAGCAACGAATCAGTGTTAATATTGAATCAGTTTCCCCAGAAGTACCATTCGAAGTAGTTGGATTCTATATTCACTTGTACATCTACAAGGCAATTAATGATGCTGATGTCGAGTTCAGATAAACCGACGTTAAACCTGTTTCAAGTACTCTTGAATCCTAAGTTAATATTATTCTTGTGCTGCATATACATTTTAAATTAATTAATTTAAAAGTGTGACATGACTTTGTGGACATACTGAATAACCTGATTGATTTTATTACAAGCAGAATAAGCCTTTTATGTATATTCCAAAGTATATCGTTTAAAGCAAACCGCATTGGTACTTGGTTTAAAGAGCTTTAATAATCATAGCAGCTCAGATCGGGATATTCAAAAATTGCGCGCTGCGCCTCTCAGGCTGGTTGGGAAAAGGCAGGTGTAGGCCTAAGTCTCGGCCTCGGCCTACTGTAACGTGAACAATCGAAACTGGCCATCGGAGGACTTTGCCGTTTCGGTTGGGTCGACCATATAAGGACCCTAATTAAAATTCTGGCCAGTGGCGCAAATGCCACTCAAACGCCCTAAAATTTGCCACTCGGCTCAGGTAGAAAAGGATTTCCTGGAATTTCATTGTTCCGCGGTCCTAAGTGAAAGTGAAGGTCTAAACTCCTATTCCATTCATAAAAGTATGAGGGCAACTGAGAACATAAATGAAAGTGAAAATACAATTAAAATATTATTTTTAATTACTGGGCGATTAAAATGTAATTTTCAAACACATAATAAAAGAACAATGTGCAAACCATTACCATAAAAGGACCCTAATTAAAATTCTGACCAGTAGCGCAAAATACTACCCTTAAATTTGCCACTCGGTCCAGGTAGAAAAGGACGAGCCGGCTTCTTGGAATTTCATTGTTCCGCGACCCTAAGTGAAAGTGAAGGTCTAAACTCCTATCCCATTCATAAAACATATGAGGCCAACTACGAGCATAAACGAAAGTGAAAATATAATTAAAGTATGATTTTAAATTAATGGGCAATTAAAATTTAATTTTCAAACATAACAAAAAGCAATGGCAAACTGTTACTAGAAAAGACCCTAACTAAAATTCTGACCAGTAGCGCAAAATACTACCCTTAAATTTGCCACTCGGTCCAGGTAGAAAAGGACAAGCCGGCTTCTTGGAATTTCATTGTTCCGCGACCCTAAGTCAGTGAAAGTGAAGGTCTAAACTCCTATCCCATTCATAAAACATATGAGGCCAACTACGAGCATAAACGAAAGTGAAAATATAATTAAAGTATGATTTTAAATTAATGGGCAATTAAAATTTTATTTTCAAACATAACAAAAAGCAATGGCAAACTGTTACTAGAAAAGACCCTAATTAAAATTCTGACAAGTAGCGCAAAATACTACCCTTATATTTGCCACTCGGTCCAGGTAGAAAAGGACGAGCCGGCTTCTTGGAATTTCATTGTTCCGCGACCCTAAGTCAGTGAAAGTGAAGGTCTAAACTCCTATCCCATTCATAAAACATATGAGGCCAACTACGAGCATAAACGAAAGTGAAAATATAATTAAAGTATGATTTTAAATTAATGGGCAATTAAAATTTAATTTTCAAACATAACAAAAAGCAATGGCAAACTGTTACTAGAAAAGACCCTAATTAAAATTCTGACCAGTAGCGCAAAATACTACCCTTATATTTGCCACTCGGTCCAGGTAGAAAAGGACGAGCCGGCTTCTTGGAATTTCATTGTTCCGCGACCCTAAGTCAGTGAAAGTGAAGGTCTAAACTCCTATCCCATTCATAAAACATATGAGGCCAACTACGAGCATAAACGAAAGTGAAAATATAATTAAAGTATGATTTTAAATTAATGGGCAATTAAAATTTAATTTTCAAACATAACAAAAAGCAATGGCAAACTGTTACTAGAAAAGACCCTAACTAAAATTCTTACCAGTAGCGCAAAATACTACCCTTAAATTTGCCACTCGGTCCAGGTAGAAAAGGACGAGCCGGCTTCTTGGAATTTCATTGTTCCGCGGTCCTAAGTGAAAGTGTAGGTCTAAACTCCTATCCCATTCATAAAGTCTGAGGGCAACTATGAAATGTGAAATATTATTTTAAATTAATAGGCAATTAAAATTTAGTTTTCAAACACATGATAAAAAAACAATGGCAAACTATTTTCCATAGTGCCTGCATGTGGAAGTGATCAAATTAACCTCGTTAAAGTCCGAAAGCTGCCCCCAATTTGGAAACCCGCGGTAGTCGAGGAGCTGAATGAACTCTCAACCGTGCGACTAGAATGTAGGCAACGGGAGGGTTCATGAGCTGCTAGAACACCACGTGATAGCTTTACTGAGCAGATCTGCCTGACGGATGTGAGCGATCAATGTTCAGCTGTGCCATCACCTGACACACACTTCCAACCGACTACTCGCTCCGCCGGTGTATATATCTCACGTGTGTAAAACGTCAATCCGTTGTCGTCTTTCACCTGTGTTTCTATGCCTATTTACAGTTTATTAAACGTCAATTTCGACTTATTTTAAAATAATTAAAATGAGCATGTTCTATTGTGTGGTATAAAATCATTAATTTACCTTTATATTAACTTTAAATACACGAAATAAAATATAGAAAACTGTTACTTCGCGATGTATTCACGACTGTATTGCGCAATGTAAAAAATGAGGCGATACAACATCACAATATACTTTGTTTAGACGCAATACACACGCGTGGTCTAGTGGCCAAGAGAGCAAATACAAGCTGTGATAGCAGGTATCTGCCACCAGGTAGCAGCTCGAGCTTCGTACACGATTACGTGGATTAATAAATTCCATTTGTTGAATTTGTTCAATAGCCTACAAACAAAATACTGATTGTTCCAAAGGTCATTAGGGAAGTAATAAAGCTCTATTTTAGACAGATGTACTTATGATAGACGTTTATCTTTAGGTAAACTATAACTGCATTACGGTATATTCGAGCTTCAAGGTAATGAAGTATAGGCTACTAATTAACCTAGACGATATAATTATATAGACCCATTTCAGCACAAACAAAACAACACTAGTAAACTACTAAAATTGAATTATAATACTATATTCATAATTCGATGAGCATTAAGAAATTCTTCATACAAATACAATCATTAAGAGATAAAGCAATATTCATGTAAACAACAAAATGTCAATCCATGACATTCCTGCACTGTAACACTGTTCGTTGCATTTGAAACTTGTGACCTTGATTTATATAACATCTTACTAAGAAAACAATCTAACAATTGCTTAAAAATTAATAAAATGTGCTTTTAATGCTTATTTTATTGGACTTTTGTTTTATTTGAGATGGGATATTCAGCTGTGAACGCCAAGTCTCGAGTTCAAATCTCGTTTGGAGCCAACACTTTTTGTACGCTGCAAGATGTTAGTGGTTAAGATAAACTAATTTCAAGCTATACAGTGTTACTTTAACGGAACTGTTTAGTGAAGGCTTATACTTTGTAAAATTATAATAACATAATTTCGTCACAATTATTTCATTACGTTATCTGCTTCTTTGACAAAAAAGTCACGTGGGAAGTCTCCTTCTGATTACAAAGCCACTTACTTCCAACAACAAAGCTTTCAAGTAACGTAGGCTACAAATATCAGGCGTAATGAACCGTGTATAATATTTAATTATGGTATAAGTTCAATGTAGCACGGTAAATTCATGTTTTTGGGAAATTTGTTCTATTGTGAATCATTATAATTCCAGTGGTAAAATATTATAAAATGTTTGGTTTCTTTACTGTTCAATTTGTCTTTTTTTCACGGTTGTATTTTATTAAACAAAAAACCTTCTAATGTTACATTTTGCTCGTAACACTTTCACTAAAAATTGCAATAAACACATTTTTCATTTTTTTTTTTGAAATTTTATAAGAAATGAGTTTAAAAACGGGAGAGGAGTAAAGTTCAATTGAAATTTGAACAGTGTTTATACAAAAGTAGTATTATCAGCTAAAGCTCACAGATAGAGAAGAAGCCAAACAAATGTTACATTTTATTTTAAAATTAGTCTAGTAATTAATCAATTAATCCGTGAAATTGAGAGTTCAAAATCTTCAAAACTATTGGAAATTCTTATTGGGCACCAAATTCTTCACTGTCAAGACATTCAACTCCTGTTCCGCCTCAGTAACTAGTAATCTTTCAGGAAGGCCTTGTATTGTGAGGTTAGGTCCAGGTATTGGGAGAAGGGACGACCCTAATACTGAGCAGGTAGTTGTAAGGGGCTAGGTTCCAATTATGAGGAGGTACTGTATTCACAATAACGTCATACGCCCCTGTCAGCGATTGTCATAAATCACTACAATAGTCCAAATATTAGTTGGTCGAAATATACAATACTGTAGTTATTTTTTTTGTTTTTAGGGTAGATGTACACTGATTGATGTAATTCAAATGAATGTAAACAAAATTTAAAACTGCTTGTTGTACACGGAAATGTGTGTATCGTTTCACTATAAAAGTACATACGTATTTTATACTTACATAGAGAAAATACATGTCCTATTTCACAAAAACTCTTCAACAGCTGTATGTGGTTTGACAATTAATTGTTTTACTCAGAGTATTACGGCTTTTGTAATACGAGATAGTTACCACGTAACTATATAGCTTCTAAAATATGAGGAACACATAAAGTAGTTATATATTCATGTACACAACATGAGTTCTTGCTCCAACTTTTTATAATCAGCTGTATTTTTACTAAGAGCTATGGTAAAATGGACTTGAGTTTTTCCTCATACAAGTATACCTAATGTTGAACATTGTGCAGTTTTGCTCACTTATTTTAGTCGAATGCCTCATTTTAAAGATGTAATTAATACGTATCTAAACGGGTTTTTTTAGTTAAAAATTTTTTTTATTGATTATTGAGAAAAAAGCTTTGTTGCACTTCAGTGTTTATATATTCAAAAAGTATACAATGTACAAAAAAAACCTTTGGATGCGTAGGTTAATTATATCTTTAAAATGAGACATGTCCTATAACGCTACGAATAAAAAAACGGCATAAATCTGTATGAGGTACATCTTTGTTCATGCTCAAGGTCATTTAGTAAAGCCGGATCTTAAATAAGCAGTGAGATAAGCGATGGTACATTTTTCAACTAAAATGAAATAAGTAGCCTATGCGCAGCTACAATCAAATCCAGACGATTATGTTTATGCAGCAAATACATTATTTTGCCCAGGAGCAATTAATTACAGTTATTAATAGGTGGGTGAGATAATTATTATACCTACAAAAAACATATAACTACACATTTAACCAGTTTGCATAAATAAAGCTTTTGTTGAATTTCTGTTGTTTCTGTTCTCTAACAGCTGCCTTTTATATCTTACAATCGTTTTCCATTTCATAGCAATTTCAAGCCATTTTTTTATGTTTAGAAATTCATGAACGTTTATACTCGCAAGCATACTTAGACTTTAGTATAACATAGATAAAATATGTTACTTGATGGCATACTGCTGGAATTTTAGGGAAACACGATTTGAATTATAAATAAATGTTTTTATTGTGACTTGTGTTTTATTTTGACGTGTGTTTTATTCCTTCTCAGGTTATTCTGCACTAACTCACTCCAAATGATAGCTGATCTGAACCTAAAATCACAGCTAAAATGTAACAACGATTAGCTAGATTCATAATAATCGCGGATTGCTAATTTACAAAGCAATAACAAAGTTCTAACATACGCAATAAAATATTAATCTCGCCGAAATTATTAGTAGTGTATTTATCAAACAATAAAACCCCCCAAGGTGCATCTCTACTTAGTAGAGAAAATATTTAATTTTCGCTCGAATTTTCAGAATATCATTTCATTGTTAGAATAATAATTTAAAAGTCTTGCCCTCGTTTAGTTCAAACAACCGGGTGTGCACCGAGGGTCAGTCTTAGTTACGGCAGGTCAGTTCTATTATTGTCGATACAATAGGCTGAAAGTGAAACTACCCTTCCCCTAGTGAAACCGACCCGGCCGCAACCGCTTTCGATTTCATTTTACCGCACCCTTGAATCGTGGTACCCTTTCTAGCTTATCGGAAATTTTATTATTTAAACATCGCTATGAACCCCAAATTAATGAAAAATGTTTTACGTATTATATGGTAAGATGTCCAAGGAAAGATTTTGTCTATTTACTTTAAATTTTGAATGAAACTTCATTTCTACATAAACAAGAAAAGGTTCTACAGGTGTTCAGAAATTAATCTATCAAACTTCGTCCTTTGATTTGTGTGGTAAAAATAAGTAAAACGTTCAGATAAAGTATAGCCTTTCTTGCTAAGTCTATTGGCTGTCTGTCTGTGTTCTAAGGGGAGAAGGTACAACACGACCTACGAATAAACACCAAAACACACGCACACACGTTTTATTTTTGCATGTTTCCTATTACTGTACATGGTTTTACATGTGCTTAAATGGGAAAATGATACACATTTCATGTACCTGCTGAGCAAAACCTACTATGCTTATTAACATGATTTTTTACATGTTGAGGACACTTTAAGATAAGTGTATGTACCCACTTGCATTAAAAATTAAAAAACAATTTCAAATGAAATCAAGTCTTAATTAGCCTAAACACTTTGCAAAATTTGAATTTTATACCTTTATCAGTTTCAAGATTTAAATTTTTTTAAACACAAACCGGCAGACATACAATATACTAAGAAAGATAATACTATACTTTTTACGACATTTCTTACTTATTTTGACTTGACAAATCAAATGGTAAAGTTTGATAGAGTAATTTGTAGACATCCCGTACAATGATTTGTTCATGTCCTACAGTGTGAAATCACTCATTACGGTGACACAATTTATTATTCTCTGATTCAAATGGACGTAAAAATTCCTTTTCTGTATGATTGTCTGTCCACAGAACGTCTCGAGAATGAAATTAGCTACAGACTTGAAATTTGCATACAATTGCAACAGTGTCTGTTAGTTAAACAACATGTGGTTTACTCTTCCCTTAGATCTGTGTGGTATTGTAGTGCTATACAGTTTATTAAGCACTATAACAGTGATGTTTTTGAAAACTTGGTTAAATTTTATAATTGGCAAAGCATAAGGGAAGTCTATGACGCAAGAGGCTGGACAAAGTTATTTCTGTCTGTCTATCTGTCCCCAGATATTTCATAAACTAACTGATCTATAGACCTGAAATTTGGTGTGAAGATCCATTTCTATAAAGGCAACACTAAGATCAATGGTGCATGTCTTATGGAGGTCTTCTAATTAAACGAAAAACCCAGAGTATTAAACAGGTAAGTCAGAGTTAAAAATCTGTGACAAAATTTGATTTCCTTCTTGTGTTGTAGTAAGCTTCTGCCCACCAGAACTTATACTACTTGAACACTGCTATGAAATATTATTTAATGAAAAATTCGACATAGACAAAAATTAATTCTATGATAGTGCATTTCCACATATGGAATATGGATAAGCATCATTAAATCCTGTTGCTCAATAGACAAACATAATTTCTCTTTTGTCTGCCTGACAGGTGTTAAAATGTATTTTTTTATGATTATCTCCCAACCTCTTCACATGTAATTCCCATGATTAGATCATTGGTTATATACAAATAAATTTTGAGAAGAAGAAGAGCGTTTTACTAGATATTAAATAGCCAATCAATGGATAAACACTTAAGAAATGTCAAAGTGAAAAAATCACATCGCTTTTTCACACAGTTATAGTCACAATTAATTGTGTGTAATATTTTCTGGCCAGTTTGTTGTTTATTTACTTATTTAAAAGAAATAAAAAAAAACTGTTTCTTCTACTGTTGATTTCCATTTTTTCAATCCAGTTTTTGTATTATCCCAGATACACATAATTTGGACAAAGAAACTTCCTCGAGGATAAATTATCCTCAATTGAGTTCTTTAGATTTTGAGGACAAAAATGCTTGCATCATTCACATTTTTCTGTGGAGGTAGGAAAAAATAAAAAAATGTATGTATTTTATTCATACAAGGTGTACAATATTTTTTTAATTGGTTGATGGTGATAAAATAACAAAATGGTTTACATGAATACTATTTCATATCTTTGATTTCTGATATTTTTACTAGAAAATTTGTAATTAAAAAACAAATTACAACATTTTACTATTGATTAGGTCGACTAAGATCTAGGTTACAATGCTGTATATTAATTATTAATGAGTTTTTATTAATACGGAAGAGATACAGACAGTTAGCTGACATGTGATAGGATAAAAGATCAAAGAATGTTTTGCTTCAACGGCCAGATGATGTAACAGTTGTTTATTTCCGAGTAATTTTGCCTCAAGTTTGATATTTTTCTCTTGGTTAGTTATTATGACACAAAAGGTTCTCTCCTGTCATCTTCTACCATACACTAGAAGATGAGTTTCATTATTCATCTAGCTAATTACTAAATTATGGCAATACCCACAGTTCAAAACGTTACATAAAAAATTATTTATTGTAAATTTTAGCACAATTTTGCGTAATATTTTGTATTTAGCTAAACAACATATCTATACATCAACAACGATTTCAAAGAATAATTTTAAAAAGCTGTATTGCATATATCCTGGAATCCTACATTTCCAGCAAACATTTAAAGCAAAATCTATTTATACATTTTTTAAAATCTTCCTTTGATCAGGGTCTATTTGAATATTTTTCTTCACAACAAGGGCTAGCGAGGGGGTCCAAGAGGTCCAGACTACCCCTCCCAAATTTTCAATTTTTTTCAATTACTTTTTTAGTAAACAATTATTATTAAACATTATTATTATTATTTAGTTAACTTTCTGTACACTATGGGAAAATATTAGTTTTGACTCCCAAAATCTTTTTCCGGCTTCGTTCTTGCTTCAAAATTCAAAAAAACAGTTTTAGCTGAAGAACTGTAATTGGCTGAGCTTTAGCAAAAACTATCACTTGTGGGGCTGGAAAAATTCATTTCTGTGTCTGTCTATCCGCACAATATTTCGAAAACGAACTGGCGTATAGGCTTGAAATTGTGCACAGTGCTTTATTTCTACAGGGTGAGTTTTAAGTCCCTTCCCCCCCTATTTTTTTTTAAGCCGTATAAGTTAGGAGGTTTAAACTCCGTACATATTCGTTAGACCTAAATATCTTGTTTTTCATGGGTTCATTGACTCTCCACCTCCAATGGGGGACGGTCCACGAGGAGTAAGCCAAGATTCTTAAATGTAAGCATAGGTTGATATGCACATCAAATTAAAGGTCTCTGTAAGTAGAATACAATGCCGCAAACCGGACCTCAAAAGGTTCATCCTAATGAAAATTACAGGGTGTTAAAATATACAAAATATTAATGTGCTATTATCTGCGTTTTATCGCGCAACTTTTTAAAAGTTCATTTGAAAACAATTTTTCTATTGCTGTTTATTCTTCAAAAGAAACTTTATTTTTTGTTGTGTTTAATGATTTTAAGGGATCACTGGAAGTCCGAGATCTAGGAGTTAACTAAAGGATTTAATAAGAAGTCGGTCATGTGATGTGTCGTTTAACATTGCCTTTTAACGCTGGAAACGGTGCTACAATCTGAATTAAAAAAGGATAATTCGTAATTTTGTTAATAATAATTTTGTACAGAATCTGTGGTCTGCATTTTTAAATGTAATCTTTGACATAGTCCCTGTGTCGTTGTAAAAGTGAAAGTTGTTTGTTATCTGGGTATTCCAAGAGACTTGTTATGTTTGGTTTCAGTTACTTGGGCCATTAAGTATCTGACCTTGTTAGTTGCAGTGTGGCTACTGACCTTGTTAGTTTTAGTGCTGTTAAAGTTAGAAACATGTCTCGCACTCTTCAACAAAAAGTGTTGACATGGTGTTTATTTTTGGCGCTTCTGGGAATAATTACCACGAAACAATGAGACGATTTAATGAAAACGATCCAGAAAGACCTGTTAGCAGAACCTATTTAAGGCAGTTAATAACAAAATTTAGAGAGACTGGTAGCGTTACTGATGGAAAACGTTCAGGCCGTCCTCCTTTGTCAGAAGAAGTTGATTTTGAGGTTCTTTGTACAGTTGTGGAAAATCCTCAAACCTCTTCGAGACAAATAGCAGACAATATCGGGGTATCACAACGCAAAGCAATAACTACCCTGAAGAAGCACAAATTTCATCCCTACAAAATTATGCTACATCACGCATTAAATGAAGATGACCCGGACAGAAGATTGCAGTTCTGTGAAACTATGGATAGACTAATTATAGCAAATCCAACAACCGTAAATAATATATGCTTTAGTGATGAGAGTACATTTTACGTAAATGGTTTAGTGAATAGACACAACTGCCGATACTGGGATAACTCTAATCCCCATGTTCACAGAGAACATCATACCCAGTATCCCCAGAAAGTAAATGTTTAGGCAGGTCTCTTTGGTAACCACGTGATTGGACCACTGTTTATTGACGGAAATTTAAATGGAGAAAGTTATTTACATATGCTCCAAAATAATATTCATCCATTAATAGAAAATACAATTCGCACTAATGGTGGGGAGTTTAATCGAGAAGAAGTAAGGTTCCAGCAGGACGGTGCTCCTCCACACTACGATGTTAATGTTCGTGGTTACCTTAATGTACATTTTCGTGAGAAGTGGATAGGACGACGCGGGGCAATAGAATGGCCGGCACGGTCCCCTGAATTGAACACACTGGATTTTTTTGTGGGGACACTTGAAGTCTGTGATTTATTGTACACCAGTCGCATGTGTGGAAGATCTTCGGAACAGAATTACTGAGGCCTGCAGGAAGGTAATCCTAACCCGTGTAAGGAGTGAATTTGTTAACAGACTATACTACTGTCAGGAAGTAACAGGCAATCAGTTTGAGCATCTACTACAATAAAAGGGTAAGTAACAACCTACTAGTATCGGAATCGTACAAATATTAGAACCGGAATCGCTGTTGAAATAAAAATAAATGGGTCTAAAACCTTTGTAAGACAACAATTCTTTAAATAAAATACTTACAAGGCGACACAACACATGATCGACTTCTTATTAAATCCTTTAGTTAACTCCTAGATCTCGGACTTCTAGTGATCCCTTAAAATCATTAAACACAACAAAATAAAGTTTCTTTTGAAGAATAAACAGCAATAGAAAAATTGTTTTGAAATGAACTTTTAAAAAGTTGCGCGATAAAACGCAGATAATAGCACATTAATATTTTGTACATTTTAACACCCTGTAATTTTCATTAGGATGAACCTTTTGAGGTCCGGTTTGCGGCATTGTATTCTACTTACAGAGACCTTTAATTTGATGTGCATATCAACCTATGCTTACATTTAAGAATCTCGGCTTACTCCTCGTGGACCGTCCCCCATTGGAGGTGGAGAGTCAATGAACCCATGAAAAACAAGATATTTAGGTCTAACGAATATGTACGGAGTTTAAACCTCCTAACTTATACGGTTAAAAAAAAAATAGGGGGGGAAGGGACTTAAAACTCACCCTGTATATATATATATGTATAAACTTTGGACTTAATTTTGTAGACTCCCACTGCCTCAATATCTTATCTGAGACAAGAGCAAGAAATTAATAAGCCCATTACCGACGTAGTAGTATTACTAGTTAGAAAATCTCACTAAATCAACTATGACACATCATTCTCTGTGAAACAATTATTCAAGAAGTTATTCTATGTGACACACGAAATGTGATAACCACAAATAGCACACACTGAATAACTGATAGTAGAAAGATGGTCACTGTGTATGACTTTCTATTCAGATGAGATCGGTGAAAATGAAACAGGTACAGTACATCTGGGAGACGTACGTGTGCCAAGGAAGGACTCTGAATGTAATCTTATGATGAAGGAGAGGTTATATCTCCAGCAACCTCTACGATCTGAAGTGCTTCTTCAAGAATGGATAACTCTAGATCAAGCTGTATGTTGGACATTCCTAATTACACCAAGAAAACAACCAGGAACTATCTCAATAACATAAGATACTGATTTAGAAACTAAACATCTTTCTATGCAGCAATCACCTTTTCCTTCATCACCAATTTTGTAACTTTTCCAAAATCTATATTTTTTTGCTTTGGGCCCAAGTACTTAATTAATTTAATCCAGATCACACTCTTCAATGATGGACATCCAGACCGATCTTAGTTGAATAACTCAAACATAGCAAGTTCATACATTCAAATGCGTAATGACCTGTGGTGACTGAATTTGTGGGAGAAGCAGTCTCTGGATGGATCTGAATTACCAGTAAGAGCATCTAAAAATGGTTATTTATCTCATCTACAATAGGAGTCGTTGGGGATGGTCTGACAAACAACCTACTCTCATCTTTCCATTTCAACCTACGCTGGCTGTCTTTGACCTTGACTAACTATGAGGTGCAGATATGCACTTAGCTAAGACTGACCTACATCCATATCATGAACCTTTGGTGACCACATAATGTATGTCAAACATTAAAATTAGATTAAAAATAAATGTTTTTAGCAATTGTTTAGCGTTTTGTCACTTTTAAGTGAACCCATTCAGGGAGGTAGGGAGAAAAAACTGAAGTCCTAATAATGGAAATTTTTATTTTTTGGGTTTAGTTACACATTTGGTACAATTCCTATAGGTTATAAGCTGCAATAATTAATCACCACAGTTATAAAAATAATATATTCTTGTAATAGAGCAGCAACGATGATAAGTCCACCCGTAGTTGTTATGATAGTAAGGTCAGGGGTACCTCCCAGACTGGCAGGTTATCAGGACCCTGGCACAACAGGCAGCAACCCACCTCTGATGTTACGTCAGCAGGGGTCTTGGCTGGTGATAACAGGCAGGCTATATAAGCCCAACCTGCCAGCTGCTAGCCACTCTTTCTAGCGAGTACGTTCTACAATCAGTCATGGTGGTCGACGTGCTGCAAGAGATACCTGCCGACACAATTGGCTACTTCTGCAACAATGTTCTCAAAAGGGATTGGCCCAACTCGATTCATGTAAGATACTGCTTTTGGCTCAATTGTCATACAAAATACAAATTTAACACTTTAAAGAAGAAAATTGCTGTTTTCATTCATGAATCTTTGACTGATTATATTCATTATTTTAATTATAATATTTCAGTGTAATTTTCTAGTTTGAGAAAAATAACTATACTAACATTTAAGAAAGGCATGTTTCACTAATAAGTTATGATTATTGAAAAATTATAAAATATATTACTTTTCAATATTTGAAAGCAATAATTCATGTTCCTTATTATAAAATAAATTTGGAATGTAAAAATGAAACATGTGCCTATCAGTAAACAATGTGCAAATTTTCAAATGTGACAACAGTTTTATTTTGCATAAAATAAATTCAATATTTATGATAACTTTGAATATTCAGGTCTACTACTTCATCAAGACAATGAGCGAATGGAAGGAAAAACGTGCTGGGGTCCGTGTGTCTTTGCTCTGCATGGAGAACAATATTGAAGATGGTACCTTTATTGGGATACTTTACTCTGTAAGTAAATTTTAATCTTTAGTGCTATCTTTAATATGTTGCAGTTAATGAAAGAAAAATAACTATTTTTTCTGAGAGACATTGGTTGCTTAGTGTAAGGTATCATATTAATTGAGTCTCAAAACCCGTTCAAATCCTGTCTGTGATTTTTTATACCTTTTCATGCTGTATTGTAACCTAAACCTCTTCAATTTACTTTATTTTACAAGATCTTCATGAAAGCCCGTAGATCCATATGTACAAGCAGAAGAAGGCTAAAGAAAATAAAAACTTAAAAAATAAAGCAGTACTATAAACAATTGTTTTTATATAATTTTCATCATGTTAAATTGGAGTGATTCAGAATTTCAGAATATTTCTAAGATAGCCTACATAAGTTTATAAGTATCTAATGTCCCATTAGTATATTATTGAATTTTTACTGGATTGTTTTCAATAGATTATGTTAAAAGCAGAGTGAACAAATATATTAAGTGAATTATCATGTTTTTACATACAGTAATTTATTGCTAAAAAAAACAGTAGCAGTCGTGGGACTGCCGATAGAAGTGAAAACGGAACTATTAAGTTGAGAGTAATTAACAATACGTTATAGTAGCAGTACATCTGTAATTGTAAATGTGACGCGTTTTTAATTTTCCAATTTTAAAATCCACGAAAAAATATTATCAAATAACTAGAAATCTATTTTACCACGCTAGTAAGATAAATCTTATAGGTACCGTAATAATACTCATTTCATGATGAAGAGGTTAAATATTAAAAACATAATTAAAATGAATAATGCTAAATTTTAAATACAAATATTCGTACAAATATTAAAAATGTTAAAAAATATATTCGTTGTTTTCATTATTCATTTATCTGTATAAAAATATGTTGTAATTGCTCAATATTAATAGTTAGTTAAACATAGAATACAAGTGAGTAAACACCGAGTGAACAACAGTGAGTTGAACACCGTTGTAAATAATACAGTTATTGCTACGGATAAAGTATATAATTGCAATAACAATTAAACCCACAATTTTTAAAAACTAATAAATTAGTTAAATTAACTTGGTTCTTTCGTAAAGGTATTTTATTGCACAATAAACTAATTTATTGAGTTAATACGGTATCAGTGAGCCAATGCGCCAACTACAGTTCCGGCAGAAACGTCACTCATCACTTCATACGCTACTACAGGCTAAACTAAACTTCCAATAAAAAAATGATAAATTACAAAAAAAATATATTCATCTATTTTCACACAACTTTCTCGCTGACAATTTTTGTCTGACCAAAAAATAAAAAAAAATCCTCGCTTACTACTTTTTTCTTGTCATTGTAAACGCTATGTAAAATGTAAACAATAATCAAAATTATTTCGAAATTTTTTTAATATTAAAAATGTAACCAATAGATTGCCAATATTAAGAGCTTTAATTTGACGCATCTTACAGAATTGTACGACATTGGCTTCACTTTTAAATCGCGAGAGAAGCCGTAAAGGTCACTGATTTTCGCAGTCTGTTTTCATACTCCGCCGGGACAGTTTTAACACAGCGAGACTGACTTTTTCATGCAGGTTAGTAGTCCGCGGCCAAGTCTACGGTTAAAAAACACAGCGAGACTGACTTTTTCATGCAGGTTAGTATCATTAGCATGTCGGTGACGCGAACCGAGGATTTTACCCTCTACCAAAACGCTCAACGCGCCTAAAGAAGTTTTCACTTCAAAAATTACATGTTTTTTAGTAAAATATAATTTAAAATGACCACCTCAATCTATAACAAATACTGAAAGTATGTATGATGTTGGTGTAGGAGCTGGGAAGCTGTACAGTTCTGGCATACACACAGGAGGCAGTTGCGAGCGACTGACACGAGCGCTGAGGGAGACTCGCAGGATCAAGTGGTCTGATCCTCTCATGTTCGAGGCAGTATTGCAGAAGCATACACCGGCTGTACACACCGTTGCACGACTCAAGGGACTTGAGACCAGTGTTTACGCTCAAAGTAACATTCTCTATATGCCTAGCAATGATGCCATGAACATCGGCTTGAAGTGAGTTGAATGAATTTTGTATTTTCTGTACTTTTCTCTGGGCACTTGAACTCTAAATTGTATATCTTAAAATTTCTCCATAGTTAAATGAAGACTATAAATAGAATTATTTCCATTGGACAGCTTAAAATTGGGTGTGCTAAAAAGACATATTACAACATTAAATGAAAATGAGATTTCTCTAATCATAAAATTTGATAAAAAACTACAAGTACTCAATCTTGGATCCTAAAAAAAAATCAAAAACGAAATCTAAACACAAATTTTATTGAGTGTGGTGAACAGAAAAAATGGATTTTCTGAAGTAACTGTTTTAAATGGGGTAGATCCATAGTTAGCATCATACATAGTTTGGTACCTACATACGAGTTACGTAAATTATGTGACTACAATAGATGATGTTACAGATGCCCTGCTGACGTCTTCATGGCTCCACTGAAACAAAGCCATCTCCCATACATCCACTCTGTTTGGGCTCACAACGACATTTACACATTGCGAGAGCTAGAGACCACACTCAGACTGAACGGAGGCTTTGGAGTGTTCAGAGCCTCAGATCACCAGCTACTCTGCTGGGCCATGCACACTCACTACGGGGGCGTCGGCGTGCTGCAGACTCGCACTGGCTGTGGAGGCAAGGGCTATGCTCGTCTTGTCGTCAACTGCATCTCACAGCAGCTTGGCAAGCAGGGTATATCTCCTCACGTATGTGTTATGGATGCTAACCTAAAATCACTCTCTTTGTTCCGTTCCGGAGGTTATCAACATGTCTCCTCCATCCAGTACATTACAGTTCATGATTTCTCTTCATCTGATTCTTCCTCATCATCTTGAAACTCACTGGCATTGCCAATATTTCGGAATGATGATCATGTTATTTTTATCCCAACTTTTGACCCCGGTCAACTGTTATCTCTAGTCACTTGGACTGCTAATGTCTAGTCAATTAATGATCATTGTTGATTTTTGTCATTTATTTATATAATCGATAACTTAACGATTCTAGTCATTACTTTTAAGGTGTTCACTGTATATTATAACATTTCCAAACTAATCATAATCACCCATTAATCATCTATTATTTTATAAAGATTTTCCACTTTGAATTTCATACACATTATTAAGATAATTATTTATTTATTTATGACTTTTATTTTTTTTTATATTGAATTCATTATATAAAATTACTACAGAACTCAGTAGTATCATGTTTTGAATATTTAGATGGAGTGTTTCAAATTTCTTAATAAGATAGGTGAAAAAGGTGGCAGCAATATAAATTAATGAGGTAATAAAATATTTCTTAAGAGTTTGTTGATTCAGTTGTATAATTTGTAGCACTAAAATGTTGTAAACGGGCCTTTACGGTCCAAAAAAACGAATGTATACAAGTATAAATGTGTGGGATTATAAATACGGTATACTGTAATATGAGTGATCTTAAGGATCTATTTATTTTAATCTCATTTGAAATGTAAAAGTACTCTTAGCATTATATTTCATCTAATATGAGTGATCTTCAGGATCTATTTTAATCTCATTTGAAATGTAAAATTACTCTCTTAGCATTATATTTACTCTAATATGAGTGATCTTCAGGATCTATTTATTTTACTCTCATTTGAAATGTAAAATTACTCTTAGCTGTACATTTACTGTAATATGCATTTTTATTTTAGACTACAATAGTCTTAAGCATTTTTAGTTGGTAAGGAATAAATTAAAGACCACAATGGTCTAGTTTGTAATTAATTATAGAATATGACTAATAGAGTCAGATCTAATTCATTTGGTTTTTATGAAAGTATGTTATCTAAAATATTTTTTTATATACTATAAGTTTTCCTTTGGATTTTATTTCTTGAAGCTGTAATCATTTGAGTGTTATTACGGCAAATATTCAAAGAAATTGAAATGCACAATATATTTTGTATTTGCTAGCATTTTTAGCGAATTTATGATTTTACTGTACTTATTGGCTCCATGCAAACTAACATAAACCTGCCAATATCAAACAAGACCACCTTAAATTTGAGTTCTGGTTTAATCTTTATCCAAATCATTATATACTTGCCCTGCTTATAAAACCAATTACCATCTTGTAAAACATGAGAAATGTTTTATAATGTGTTGTTAATGCTAAACACTTTAGCATTAAAATGATTTCATAATTTTCAGCTAAAATGCAATTAAAATGCAATTAATAATCATACTTATAATTGTTTGTTCTTTTTTCCAGAAGTGTGTGAGGTGAGTAGAATATTGTGTTACTCTATTATAACTTATGAACTCCATAGAGGTGAAGTCCATCTCTATGGATTAAAAAATTATATTATGACAATTCAGTATACACTGTATTGTGTTGATGCACTATCAATTTTGATATTTGGTTGCACTCAAACTGGCCTCAGGAGCAGATTATAATTTTATGAAATTCATAGGATGTTGAATGGAGTTAGTAGAATTTTGTTACTCTATGCCAACTAATGAACTCCACAGAGGTGATGCTACCTCTATGGCTTGATACCTTAATTATGACAATTCAGTATGCACTGTATTGTGTTGATGCACTAAAACAAATCCTTCAATTTTGAAGAGTATTTGGTTGCACTCAAACTGGCCTCAGGAGCAGATTATAATTTTTATGAAATTCATAGGATGTTGAATGGAGTTAGTAGAATTTTGTTACTCTATGCCAACTAATGAACTCCACAGAGGTGATGCTACCTCTATGGCTTGATACCTTAATTATGACAATTCAGTATGCACTGTATTGTGTTGATGCACTAAAACACACCCATCCTTCAATTTTGAGGAGTATTTGGTTGCACTCAAACTGACCTCAGGGGCAGATTATAATTTTCTATGAAATTCATAGAATGTTGAATGAGGTTAGCAGCATTTTGTTACTCTATGCCAGCTAATGAACTCCACAGAGGTAAAGCTACCTCTATGGCTTGAATACGTTAATTATGACAATTCACTAGGTACCTTCAATTTTGAAGAGCAATTGTGTGGAATCAAACTGGCCTCAGGGGCAGATTATGATTTTCTAGAAGATCATAGAAGGTTGAGCTAGTCAACATTGATTCCATTACCAGTTTGAAATTTCAACTTAGACAAATTACTTCAAAACAATTTAGAGGGTGTCTGTGGACGTTTTTCAAAACAGATTATACTCATTTGAAAATTTCAATATAAGATGTAAATCCCTTATTTTAGGGGCAGAACGTCTGGAATTTCAAATACTGTAGCTTGGTGCAAATTACTGGACAAAAAAAGTGGATACTCCTTCCCGTTTTGGGAATTCTTGGCTCTCGTACAGAACATTTTCAAATATATTTTCTGAAAGTCGAACAGTGATATTTAGCTCTATTAATTTGTAAAATAATCTTCATTGGGTACATGGAGAGATAGTTTACAATATTTAATATCATGTCATATTTAGTTTGAAATTAAACCGAATCCAAAGCAGATGTGTAATGAAACTAAATCTAAACATAATGAACAATATACAGAAAAATATTGCAGTGTACACAAATTTACATTATCGTAGTATTCCTGACCTATTGCAAATTTCATATATGAATAATTTACAATGTTATAAGTCCAAATAATCTTCATGTATATTTAATTACCATAATCCACGCTTGTTTGAAATAAAATACAACTCAGAGTCAAATTTGAACAATCCCACAATACTGTAAATTTTAATGTGGTTTTGTTTTGAAAGTTGTGCAAAACTGGACCATTATGGTCCAAAGCATAGTGTTCAAAACTGAATTAATCATTGGACTACTGTGATTATAATTATTATTCAAAGCCCAATGGACCATAATGGTCCAAAAATGTCATGGATAAGATAAAAATTGTAATACTAAGCTCATAATAAACCTACAGAAAAAATGTTATCTTTCCTAAAATATGTTTAGCAGTATGCTAATTTAAATTATACAAAGCAAATGGCCAGTAATGGCTGTACATTGTCAGATATATATATACAATAATTCTTTTGTTTCATGTAACTGCTAAGGTTATAAATACATATTTAGATATAAAGATAATGTAAGTGGACCCTTAGGGTCAGAGCTCTGTATATATATACTTTTCATTACATTGTGTAAGGTTTAAAGTAGGGCTTTAACGGCCCTTACCATTACCTGTATGTAATACTCTCAAGTAGGCTATAGATATCAAATAAGATAAGAATCTAAGGAGGGCCTGTACGGCCCTGTAATTCTCTGTAAATAAGATTAGCCTATGTTTCAATTGATTCCATCTATATGTCAATAAATGTGATAAAATTAATCACACCTTTCTGATTTCTTCACCTGTATCACTGTTTGGATTTCTTTTTTTAGTTCCAGAAGAAGAATTTCTACCAAGTATCTGGATCAAAATAATTTGATTTTGAACTATCCCTCTGTAATCAATCCCTCTATTCAATAATTTATGAAGTTTGAAATACTGTACTGGTTTACTATAATTTTGTTTTGTTTTCAGAGCCAATTCTACATTAAAAAAATCTTTTATCCAATAGTTGAAATAAACTTTAGATAAAATGTAATGCAATAATATTGTTGCAAACTAAGATCCGATAATCTCCAGAAATTAATATTATTGGACCTGGAACCCTAGTAGCCTACACACCAGCATGTTTTAGCAATGTGGGTGTTAATAAGGAGCAGCGTTGGAAGATTATGACCAAAACTCATCAAATTTAACATTAATTTTTACACCTTTATTCCTTTTTTTTATTTGCTACTTGAAAAATAGCAACAGAACCAGTGTAACTATCTTTTTCTGATAGAGGTGATATACTGCCATATTACATCTTAAATGTAGAATCACTATGTTATTTAAATTAAATTAAGCTTATGGCTTATTAGTTAATGTAAATTCTGTACACATCTTATAAAACTTCATTGTGTCAATCAAAAACAAATCATTAAAGTTGGGTAAAATTTAAAAAGATTCTAAATTTATTTCTCAAATTGGGGTATTGTAAAAATTCCATGTAACAACAATAATTGAACAATGGAAATTAATTGCCAGTATTCCCAAAATGGTTTCCCAAAATAAGAAAAGACAACAATATGTTTTAATACTCCACTGTTATTAAGGTGCCCAGAGTAACCAACCTTGTGAAGAATAGTCTGTCTGCAATACATTTACTATGCAATATTGTTATTATTTTTCAGCGATAGTACAATTCATTGGAATGGAATTTTGGAAGGTAAATGGTTGCTTCAGGAAAATAGTGAATTAAGAGATTTGAAAGAAAAAGGTGAGTGATACAACTTTGTTCAATTATACTTTAATATATGAATTTTTTAGAACTCATAAGGGAAAATATGAATAAAAACACAAGGTTCTAAATAAATTTGGTAGAGATATCAATACAAAATTACCTGGACATGAATTTAAATAACACTTAGTAAATAAATAAATAATAATACAAAACGTACTTGAAATATATAGGTAAATTAGAGGATTTACTAGAGAAAAGATACGTTTGCCAATGCTACATCTCTGTGCTTGCATGTTTTCTTGTCTTTAATCTCATACTATATAATTTTGAATTTGAAAGTTTTAAACAATATAGTTCCATTTTATTAAATTCAGCATAGCGCAACACTTTGCCATTGTGGAACGGCAGTTCTAGCTAAAACATTCACCTATCACTTGTGTGTCAGCAATAGCATAAACTATCCTCTCCTATAAAAAGTCATATTACAAAATAATTTAATATTTTTGTATGATATAATTGTTGACAACAAAAATTTTCATGACAAAATATAAAAAATAACTCTTGTTTACTATTAAATAGTACAGCATATAGATGCTCTGATCAATAATATTTCAAATGTAGAATACAATAAAAAATAACAATAAATTTGTTGTTTTTGGAAACACATGGTTGGAAAAGTCATAGAGTTTAATTTGGTACCGTTTATTAAACTTTTTATCTTTACATTCAAACTATAAGAAAATCTGATTAATCATTTTGCTACGTATTTTTCACTTCTATTGTGAGCAAAATACAGAATTTAAAGATAACTGTCTTTCTCATGCAAGTCAGCACACTTCACAAACAAATCTATGGTTACAAAAATGACATTGTTCTGTGATAGTATACAGATATAAGTATAAAACACATTCATGAGAATACTTAACGGAGTTACAAATCAACAGAAAAAGGTATTTAAGATTGTTTACAATCGTGCAATAAAACAATTCAATGTGAGAGAAAAAATTAGAAGAAAATCAAGCCAAGTTATCCATTAGTAGATACTTAAAAGATTGAAAAATTCGTGGTGGAAGAAATATGGCAAACATGCAATAGTGCAACACTTGTAAAAGTTTAATTTAAGAGTGATTGATTTAAATTTTAAAATCATTAGACATAAACTTTGTTTTGCTTGACATTATGAATTCAGCAACCTACTTTCTATGACCTTGTTAAAATCAAGTATCAGGGTTTTCAGGCCAACCAAGTGTCAATTAGAAGTCAACAAAGGGAAAGAATAGATAACTTCTAGTAACACATTTGAATAGCACTGATAAAACATATAAATTATTATTAACATTATTAACACTGCACTTTGAAAACAAATAATTTTAAATAATTACTGTTCCATTGCAGGTTGATTTAGGTTTTTCAAGTCCTGAGAAAATCTTTGAACATGGAGAATTGAGGAGAAACACTCTATCATCATGGAGATGATTCTATATTTTTTGAAATACAATTTCAAAATATCTCCATTAGGCCTGTAATACTTGTCCAGGTATGTAAATAAATCCACAATAAGTTCTATTCTATCTGATATTAATAATAAAAAACTATTAACACAATAATGGTGATATCCTGCAAACTACAGTAAAGATAACATTGAATACTGTGGGGTTTGCTAATAATATGGGGGGGGGGAGGAATTAGAGAGGGGGAGTTTGTACCTGGAAGAAGAGAAGTTAAAATCACAGGATTGATGTAAATTTTATTTTTAAAGAGCACTTATAATTTATCTTTCTAATAATAAAAAAAAACGAACAATGTTTTATATAATAAATAAAATAATTATCATACAGAGCTACAACAATAGACCCCCTCCCCCCAAATGAATATCTGTGTACACTCTTAGAATGGTGTATTATCTTAAGTAAAATCACATCTATAAGTTATACTACTTCTTTACGAGCATTCAGTGTAACATCATATTTAGTCATAAATGAATATCCAACACTCTTGAGACACTGGAGACAAACTAATAATGTAGGTAACTAATATTGTAAAAATTTGTTCTCAACACAATGTCCCAGTCATATTCACATGAAATTGTTTCACATAGAACAAGTGATAATAAACAAATGCTATCTTTTATTTGTTTATTTATTTATTTAAAATAACTTATTTTAAATCCATCAGTATGTAATCAATTTGTGTGTAAGCACTCACGATTATTGTACTGCTTATTAAAGTGGACTCGTGAACATATTCTATAGACAATTTGTGATACAAAGTTTGTCTATGAAATACACAATGAAATTCATTACGGTGAGTATTATGAGAAGGTTTGTGCTATTTTCTAGTCATTAGCATGGAAAGTAAAAAGGACTTGAGGATCAAAGATATAACAGGATTATTTGAAACTTGGAAAAAGTTTTTAAGAAATAACCAAAACTTTAAGTTTTCAACAATATTACGCTAAAGATAACACTTATTTTCATGCGGATTAGGCATATTAGTTTACTCATAAGATTTTACTTCAGGCTAGTTACCATGTTTATGTTTTACTGGAGGGGTAGGCCTACATGAAAACCACTGTCAGTTACACCAGGACAACCCAATGGATTTTCAGGAGTATTATAAACCACAAGTGTTGAGATTATTGAGGAAGGAAGAAAACTCATTAGTTAGGTGTAGTTTATTATGGAGAATGACTTCAGGAGTGGGTAAGGCTCCCCAGTGCCAAGCCAAAACCTGAGGAGGCTTGAACACTATCCCTCCTTTTGTTTGCCAAAAGAGCCCCAGTAGCCTTATAATGGTGGCTGTGAAATTAAATCTCAATAGGAACTGGTCCCAATTTCCCTCATCAATACTGGATAATCCATCACTTCAGAAGTTGCACAGAAGACCTTTTAGGTTAAAATGCAATGGAGGTTTCCTCAGCTTCTTGCCATAAAGAAAATGGATTTTGGTGACTACCAAGGAGACTGCAAGGAACAAACTCCAAGGTGAACTTCAACCTGTATTGATGGCCTGTGTAGTTATTTGTTCTTTTGGTTCACCAAAGAACAATGTCAGTAATAGATAACAAACTTATCTCAGAAACATTATCTACATGCTGAAACCAAATTTACATCTGATTTTTACCAAAATCTGTGTCAAGGTCATTGATACTGGGACAAATGATGAGGAGAATAAATGTGTTACTGATTAAAAAAGTTAAATAATTTCCTTCAAAGTTTTATTGGTAGCTCTCAACATTCTATCCAGTGCTATAGTTTATTGGAACTTCTCGAGATTTACAAAACTTTTTCATTTTGTCTATGTTTGGTAAAGTCATCAATTTACATGTCAACAATTAGAAACAAGGATAATAGCCATAACTGTAACAGTCCTGGAAATAATTTGCAAATACTAGCTAAACATTAGATATGAGTGATTATGTTATACATCTCTGAGAGCTATTACATTAAATCTGTTCAGGTAATTATTACATAGATATCAATATTTGTTTCTCTAGGTTGGCTATTGAAACAGTTACTATGAAAAAACTGTCCTGGTTAAGTATAAAATATTTTTATTTTCAAATTTAAAGCTGTCTTACTGACGATGATTAACCCTCGAACTGGGAATCGCTGAATATCAAACTGCAGTATTCAAAACGCTATTTTACTGGCATTGCTGCATATGCATATTGTGTAATTGTCTTTTTTATATAGAATGTTTTTGTGACAAATAAGTGTAATCCAATTAAAGAACAAATTATCCTCGTGACTTTAGTTTTTTTTTTCACTTCTTGTAACTTTTTTTATCTTTGCATAGTTTATAAAAAAAGCTTTGATTAAATGGGTTAGCAATTGCTTTTCATTGTTTTGTTTACTTGTAATTAAAATCTGTTAAAATAAGAAGTTATTGTAAAATTATCTATGGAGATTCCATGTATTATTCAAATAAATTATAAATCAAAATTATTTACATTTCACCTATGTACCATACATTGTGAAATTAATTTAAATACAATTTGAGAAAAAAGATTCATTAAAATTTTTAATCCAAAATATTGCACAACAGCAACTACTAATATCTTTATTTATCGTTATCAACTTCTGCTTCTTTATTATATTTTGGAATGCATATATAAACCTTTCACACTCAATAATACGATAGAGAAAAAAACAATAATTATTTTCCAAAAGTTGAAAACGATTTTGATACAAAAAAGATCGTCTCTGCTATCTAATGTTATGGTTAAAACTTTTGCTGTTACGTACAAATTTTAAAAACATTAGAAATAGCTGAAATAGCATTACCAATAATGTTGCTCCCTAAACATGTGATTATCAAATGTATGATAATTGTATTCAAATTGTTTTTGAACTTGAAAATTTTAAATTATATGAAAAATTATCAGAAATAAATTAATTATTACCCAAGAATAATAATGTTGTGAGGTGGTTATAATGTAATAATACAATAAATATTTAAAACATTTTTCATGTATTAATATACTACCTAAAATATAAAACGTGTGAATTGCTTTAGATAAATGCAAACCTTTAACTAATGAAGTGTAGATATAATTTGTAACTAGTTATTCAACATATTACACTTGTTTTTATTTGCAAAAAATTGATTTCTAACTAATAAGTGGAAATTACAAAATAATTTAACTCTCAATATATCAATCTTGAATTTGGTACTTTCAATTTTTAAATCACAAATGAATGTATATAAATAAAAATTTTTCACATGTATTTTGATATTTTTGAGATAAAAGTGAAACAATATATTGTTAGACTTGTAACAAATTTGTAGCGCAATAAACAATAACTTATAAATTCCTTGAAAAACATTGTTAATAATTAACAAATATTTTTATTGAAATATCAAAGATTTTTGGAACTTTTCAACAATAATTTTTGTACTTGTGTAAGTAACAAATGAGCTTCTTTTGTTTGTGTCCCAAAGTAACTCCCTAAGCAAACAAGGGTAATTTTATAAAAATAAATAACACTGATAATCTTTAACAATTTCAAATAGGTTTAATATAATTGTAAACAACATACGCTACACTATGTAACAGTAACTATTGACAATGAAAAAATAAACATTCTTGTTTATACACCAAAGACAAACATCAAATTATACAACATATGTAAGAACTAAGGAACAAGACAACGAAGATCATACAACAAAAGCTAAACAATATCCTTCTTATTTACATTAAATACTATGAGATCGTCATAGACAATGTGTTTTGTCCACTAAAACTCATAGTAGGTATAAGTGTATTACTAATAATTAGTTATTATTAATTATTAATTCATATCACTTCAGTACATATTTTACATCAATTTCAAATTTGTTTGTAATGAAATGAGGAGTGTCATGGCTCTTATACATAATATCTAATGTGGTGGTAGGTGATTCTTGGAAATCTGAAACAGTTCCAAGATGGAGGAAAGACACAGTGCTCGCTTGGGAGAGCGTTTCAAAGCGTTTGACAGTGCGGACAGGGAAGAAACGAAGCCGAGGAAGAAACACAAGAGAAGGAGAATGAAGCCCAAAAGAAACCATTTTGTTAAGGACCTAAACAGAAGAAAAACCCAAAGCATAAAGACAATGTTTCATAATATTACTCCTTGATGAATCTGTATTTATACAGAACAATAAATTTCACTGTATAAACAATGGTATAAACACGAAATAGCATAAACTTGTGGAAAGTTTTATATCCTGGCTTATACATGCTGATGTGGTCAACGATCAAGTCCAGGTAACTCGATTGTGTGGAACCTCAATACCTCTCCCATGACATTTTTTACTGTGGTCCCAAAATGTAATCTAAGAGAAAGAGTACGGTATTGGAAAAATAATCCATGAAATAGCAGTAAAAATTACCAATCACCTAATGAATACTAAATGTAAATAACTATTTCTACTAATATAATTATGGGGGTTTGTTAAGATTTTATCAATATTTATATGTAAAAAGACTCAGTAAAATACCCTCTAGAAACTTTTGGCCATGCTAGTGGTATGGGACAAGTCTTCCTAAGAAATATCCCCATATAAGTATTGAATATAAAAAATTCATTAAATCAGGCTTTTATTTTAAGACTAATTAATTAAATTACAGATTAAATATATTAAATTTATCAACAAATTACCAAAGTGAGTGACGCAAATTTTAATACTTTTAAAATAGTTGCAATAGTATTTTTAATTTTACTTAAGAAATTGAATCTACATTACTTTTAATCCTAGAACTGGCAATTGCCATATATGCGATTCATTTGGCCTTACTGAATTGGTATCGCCGCATATGCGATCCATTTGCAATTTTTTGTTTTCACGACTCGTGAACGCGTAATTATTCACCAATCGCACTTTATCTCATACAACTGTAAAGAAAAACCAATCTACATATTGATACCAGTTTTGTTGGTTTTTTTTTCTTTTATGTTGTGTTCTCTATATTCATTGTAAAACACTATTCCGCAACAACAGCTGTAGCGCTTGTTACACAACGTTTGTTTTCATTGTTGTCGATCAGTTGTTGCTGCATACTTTTTACTGGTTATGTTTGTTTTGTTTTGTACTATAATGTAAGTGTTATCCAAAACTTTTTTATTCAATTGAATTCGAACAATATAAGTAAATACAAGTATTTACAATAGATATATATTGCAAATACTTGCAAGTCCAAAAAAAACTTTTATATTATTTAGTAGTTGTTTAGTTGGATTCTGAATGGAGTTATGCATGATGTATAGTTTTATAGTCTTACATGCAGGTGTTAAGAATTATTAGCTTGTACTCCCTAATAATAGGAAAAAATACAGGTACGGATTTTTATATACTACTATTTTATGTATAATTTTATGTAAATAAAAGTGCAACAAACTATATTTCTGAAATCAGCATAAAATATTTGGCAAAATCTATATCTCAGATTTTTAACTTGATATACAGAAACTTTGATAGGCAACAAAATATCTAATTAAAACAATTTTTGAAAAAATATGTTTTTAAGTAAAAAAAATTGTATTGTTTTTTTAACTTATCTAATTTTTTAGGTATATCTATATTCTGTAATTTTTCTTCAAGAAGGTAATGTATAATATGTTACATTTGGAGTCGGTTATTTGTCAAAATTACTTGTTTAAAAAAAAACCATTACACATTGGTCTAAAATACTGTGACATTTGAGGAACAGCCAATGCCAGTTCTAGGGTTGAGAGAATTTGTGTATAAATAATTTAATATTCAAAAGACAAGAGTCAGAATGAGTTCCTTATTTTATTGCCCTTTAAACAGAGCAGAGCTAATATTATTGACAATAAAAGAATCAGTGATTATAATGTTTTCTATGCTATTACATCTACTGTTAAAAATCAGTTGCATACTGAGTAATACATATACTTTTATCATTATTTTGAAGAAAACTATTGCTACTGAATTTTCTTAGTGTAACATATCATGTAGGATGAACGATGTATTAAAAAATGCCTTCGTTTTGTTAAGTCTTTTCTGTTACTGAGTCATCAGGAACTACAAAACCGTGATACCTAATATTTAGCCACTTACAGTATTAGCAATTAGGGATAGAGGCTAAAGGGTGAGATAATCGCCTCTCACGCACGCACCCCCATACTCACAAGAGTGGAGGTTTGGAGACAGCCCAGCACTAGCCGTCATTTTCTGAGATTATTCAGTGATATCTTAGACAAGACTAAGCTAGGAACATTTTCAGTGTAGTTGTTTGGTATAATTTTTTCTTGTTATGAGATATGACTGTGTGTATGTTAGTGTAAAACTACCTGGGCACAGCTGCTGTCACTGTTTGTTAACACTAGAAAAAACAGTTCTTTGATCCTAGGACCCCACTCCTCCACCGTTTAAAGTTCATAGCTACTGAAAGCTCATAAAAACTTAATAAGCCTTCTTTGAAATTTTACAAAGGCATTCATACTACTTCAGAGATTTACAATAAGGTAGGTACATAGTATCTGGATTTAGGGCTCTACCACAATGTTCCAATAGCAACTATTGAAATTTTGGGGATTACCATAAAATTTTGCAAATTCATGTTAACTTATAGATGCCCACTAAAAAAAATTTTACCCACCACTCTACCACATGCTGGTGCGGTTAAGAAGATTGTAAAATCTTCCATAGTAATCACTTTCTTTGAAATGCTTGTGATGTAATTCAAATGGGTTATTTATGGCACCCACTATACTGTATACTGTAGGAAATGCAAAGTTGTGAGTAAAAGCTAGTTGTTTACATTTTGAAAATTCACCCCAAACATGTCAGGGCTTCTGATTAGCAACTGATTACTTCTTTTGACGAAAACAGTGAATTTATTACTCAAAAAATAGAGTAATTACAGGTACAAGTATATAGTTGTACGTAAAAGAATACTAAACATAGCCACACATTAAGACACACTGCTTTGTTTTATATTTTCGTTAGATTTACTTTTTTAAACAATAAAAGTAAATAAGAACGCATGCATTTACCCTTTTGTGCCTAATTAGACACACCTTGCAGTTATTCATTCCATACATAGTTTCAGTAAAACTATTCTGAAACAGAACCAGATAAATGTTAACATTGTTGAATAAAAAATTTTTCACAAATTAAGTGATAAAAAAGCCACTTTTAAAATTTAATAGAAGTTAATGTTTTATTTAAAACCTTGGATTTCTATGAAGTACCTACCTAAAAAATGGAAGTAGTCAGATTTAAAATGGATTAAATAATTTTACATTGAAATAAGAAATAAAATTTTAATGGTGTACTTGAATAAAAATGTATGCTATTTAAGCTAATTAATGCTATATAAGTATACATTTTGCTATTACTCTTATGACAGAATTTTTAGAAAAAAAAAATGTATCTTTGCTGATCATGACCCAAATTTCTAAAATAACTTTTTTTTAATAGTAGTATATATCTACTTATATATATATATATATATTATATAAATATATAATATATATATATATAAATAAGTAAATATTTACTTATTTTTGAAATATTTATATAATAAATAAAATAATTGAATCGTAAAAAGTGAGGGCTTTGTGGTATAATGGTAGCACATTCACCCGGCAAGTGAGAGATCCGGGTTCGAGTCCCGGCGGAGCAAGTACTTGTTGTGATTCAAATGTTTATTGAAATTAAATTAGGCTATTGCCATTTATACAAATTTAATGAAATATATATATATATATATATATATACACACACACACACACACACACGGGGCTGCTTATTTTCTTGAGCTTATTTGGGGGGTGGGGGGGGGGGGGGGTGGGGGGGGGGGGGGGTGGGGGGGGGGGGGGGTGGGGGGGGGGGGGGGTGGGGGGGGGGGGGGGTGGGGGGGGGGGGGTTAAAAAAATCATGGGATTCATTATTTTTATCGTAAATTGATAAACTTTATCTTTTTTTTTTCCTTATAAGTTGTAATTTGCTACAAAAAATAATTTAAACATTTTCTGTCATTAAAAAAATATATATATTATGTCATGAAACAAAAATTTTAAATAAATAAAAATTATTTTTTGAGTTTGCACTTTAACAAACTATATTTAAATATTAAACCACCACCACAATTTTAATTTTTTATTGTGTAGTAATTATATATAAAACATTCCCAAAAAGTTTTAGGAACATACCTTGAAAAATACTGAAGCTGTGATGAATTTTTGAAATTGGTGCAATATCCTCGAATTTCAAGATAACACTTATTGATAACACTATATCACTTTATAATACATAAATCACTTTATAATACATAAATCACTGTCCATTGATATGAAAATATAATATATAATAGAAAAAATTAAAAGTTAAAAGGCACTTTGATCAATATTTACAAAAATATATATACATTTTTAGGTTCATTAGGCCTGCTGATTAGCACTTGTGTTCCCAAAACATGTAGGTATGAACACCTTTTTTGCAGTTTTTGCAGACAGTCCTGGTTCTCTTCCTCTTCCCCTCCAGTACTTGTACTTTGTTTACTACAAACACTAGATTTACAAATATAAATGTCAAATAAAGTGTAAAGCACGAAAACAACACAAGCGGAACTCACGAATAACGAGATCAACCATAACCTCATCAAACCAAACTCGAGTTATAACCAAAGACGTTCAGTAACAAATATGGCTTCCATAGATTATAAAACCTGTTTTCTGTATGTTGTCCATATAGTAATGAATAACACAGCTGAATTTAGATGCATTTGGGACAACATTGAAAACACAGTATAAAACAAATACGAGACGGCTTTTATAGCGCCGCGTCGGCCATTTTTGCACAAACGGCAGCGTGCGCAAATAAGCACGTCGGCAGTTTTTCGAACAAAATCGCAACGTGCGCAATTGCGCGCGTCGGCAGTAAAAGGGTTAACTTATTGGAATCGTCCTACAGAACAAAACCATATAAGGTTTGATGGAGTGGAAATGAGAATAACGAAGTTGTAGAACATAAAAAAAATGGAACAACTGTTTCATGTGCGGAGCAATATTTCAATGTTGTAACATCCGCGTCAAGTGTCATGGCCTTCTGAGACCGTGATTCAACCTCATGAAGACATCATCGGATGCGGCGCCATCTTTGGAAACGTAAATGAAAAATAATACTGGATATGAGGTAGAATTTTAAACCCAATATGAACAATGTTTTTCTTAATTTCAACCTACAAATTAATTAGTTGTTATCGGGTTAACCCTTTCACTGCCAGACGTCCTGTTTTAAGGACGTTGTAAAACTAATATCTAAACTGCCAACGACCTTAAAACCGGACGTCGGTAATCTACGCCTAAACTGCCAGCGTCCTTTTTTCCGGATGTTCGTAAAATAATTAATTAATAATATAGAAGTTCACATAATTGTCTTTTATTTGTGTTTACTGTGTTCAGAATGAAGCACAGAATATGTTAACACATGTTGTAAAGTAATATTCTATTAACAGATGATTTACATCAGCTGGTATAGTTGGCATTTGTGCCGCTAGTAGCGCTGAGTGCAAACATCAGCATGGTTACCGAGTGAGCTTTGGTTATCGTGTTTGTATACATTTGAATCAGAGTAATTAATGTGGTTTATTTGTTGTTTACGAGTGTAATGTGATAATATATTGAATATGAAGAGGTCTCGATCTCCCGTAAAGTGAGGGAAACTATCAGAAATATTATTGAAGAAGACTATTTGAGTGACAGTTTTGTCAGTGACATTTCCAACCTCCGGCCATTCTTCAGACAGCAGTTCTGATGTTGATGATACGGGATGTAGACCCCGATTTCGATCCCCAATGAAGCTGGAACATCATCAGGTAATCGTGGACTAGGGCTAACCCATAATTTCAGTCGGTATATTTCTGATTCCGATTCTGATGGCAGTGACAATGACGTCCCAATTAGAAATAGGCAACATATGCAATCTAGGCCTAGGCTACCCGCTCATCCTATTGGCCTAAATGAGTCAGAAATGCCCCCTAATGAAGAAATAAACACTTCTAGTGAATCAGAGGATGAAATGGGATGGATTGAGGTTACGGAAGCTAATGATCATTTGCATAGACCAGACCAAATTTTTAGTTTTCATGAACTTCCAGGCCCAAAACATTGCCCTGAAAAAGACTTACCCCCATGCTCTTATTTCAAACTGTTTTTTCACGGCTTCTCTAATTGACATAATAGTTCAGTACACTAATAAGTATGCCAGAGAATTTATTGAAGCTAACCGTGACAAGCTAAAAAGGCACAGCCGAGCACAAGTCTGGAGATCAGTCACTCCGTCAGAAATATATGCCTTTATTATCGTTTTGATAAATATGGGAATTAAAAACATGCCTAGTATTGAGTCCTATTGGTGGACCTCTCAAAGTCAAATCATTCCCTGGTTCTCCCGTATGTTCACCAGAAACCGCTTTCAGGCAATTTTGCAATTTTTTCCACCTTGTTGACACAAGAAACCTGCCAAAAACCAAATGAAAATGGATATGATCCCTGTACTAGGTTCAAACCTTTAGTCAAATCACATGAATCGTGTTTCAAAACTTCACTTCACACCTGGTCAAAATATATCAGTGGATGAGAGTATGATTGCCACAAAATCCCATTCACAACTTTTACAATACATGCCCAAGAAACACCATCGCTGGGGTGTGAAGTTGTGGATGCTGTGCGAGAGCAGCATCACACTACTGTGTTAGTTTATTTGTTTACCAGAGAGCTGAAGGTGAATACAAGAGTTTGATAACCAGGAGAGGTTTGGGGTTTTCAGTTGTAGACACTCTCATGAAAAAAGCTAATCTTTATGAAAAAGGTTACCACATTTATATAGATAACTTTTTTTCGTCTACTAAACTGGCAAAATATTTATACAAGAAAGGTACATATGTAACAGGTACACTACGTCACAACCGAAAAGGCATTCCTGAACAAATGAAGACAAAATTTTCAGTTGGTGAAACTAAGTACATGAGGAGAAATCCTCTGATTCTACTGGGTTACCGTGAAAAAAAGAGCCAAAAAAGTCAGCAGGTATTACTACTATCAACCGAGTGGCAAAGCTGAGTCCGTAACAAAATCCAGGAGAAGAGGTAACAAAGTACATATTTCTACAAAGCCTTCCATTATAAGAGCATGTAACTCATTTATGGGAGGAGTTGATGGTGCAGACCAGATGCTGTACCAGTACCAGGATGACCGAAAAAATATGAAGTTCTGGAAGAAAGTAGCCCTCAACTTGTTTGGTAGAATGATGCTCAATGCATACTTACTGTATAAAGTAAACACGACAAAGCCTTTAAGCCATTTAGATTTTATAGCATCAGTTGTAGAGGAAATGGGCAGGGAGTGGATACAAGATCAGGAAAGCAGACATGGACCCAGACTCGGCCCTAATCCGAGAGGTACTCCAACCAACCGAGGTGGTGGTGGTGATGCAGATTCAAACAAGTTTTTTGAAAAAATTGAAGACAATAAAGAAAAAAACTGCTGTGTGTGTAAGTGCTGGCCAGTACAAAGGCGGGTGGTGGTAAGAGGAAAAAGTCTACGTACCAGTGTACAAAGTGCAAGAAGGGATTGCACACTAAGTGCTTCCCATTTCACTCAGTGCTAAATTTGCTAACATGGATCCTTTTGTAAATATGACAAGAATGATTGTAAATAGCCTAAGAAAATATTCTAAGAACTATTTTTAAGTTAAAAAGAATAATAAAACAGTTTAGAATAGTTGAATAAGACAATAACTTGGTGAAGCAGTTGTTACAGTGTGGTTTTTTTCAGATTGCCTTTAAATTTTGTGAGTTTGTAATAAGTCATAAAAACACTCATAAAAACTATAATTTTAAAGATATTTACATAATTTCTTTTTTAATTTGCTTAAAATAGTATTGAGCTTCAAAATATAACACTTTAAATTTATATTGAATGAAGTTTACAAAATATAATCTCAAGTCAAACTAAAAAAAAAATTTTATATAAAAGGTAAGTACATATTGTGTTTCAAAAATATTATAAGTTCCTGAATTGTACATTTAGATATTGTATTAAATACTACATTTCTTGAGGAAAAAAACAAAGCATTATTTAGCTTTCAATGACTATAAATAGCAAAGCTATGAAATTTTATGTGAAACATTGCAAAATGTCCAAAATTGGCCTGGCAGTTTGGGTACATGCCCATGATGAACAGCCTGGCAGGTTGGGCGCATGTAGTAACAAAATTGTCTGGCAGTAAAAGTGTTAAGACGAGAGTGCATCTGGCCATCAGCGCGGGCTGCGGCTGCACCTTCCCGATGCTGATGTCAACAAAGGAGAAACATCCCTCGAGATAGTACAAAATCAGTTAAAACATCAAATTCTAGAGGGACTGATCAGAAATATAAATTAAAATTTAATGCAAAGGCAATTAATGATGTAAAGTGTAAAAAACTTAATAAATCATGAAAGCCCCTATTATAAATATATAAATGGACATTAATATAGAACACTTACCATTAGTATATTCACAGAATGTGCAGAAACACCAAACTCCAACGAAATATAGTGTCTCAGTGGCTTAAAATGCAACAACGTGGTCACCAAACCAACATATGTCTCTATTTCTAAGTGCGTTCTTTCAAAAAAGGAACCTGCCCGGGCCGATTTTAAAAAATCACAACATTTAAAACTTTTTTTATTTATTTTATGAATTTTTCTGTCGCAACGAAACATCAGAGTCTCCCGGTTTAAAAACAATACTTGACCGCATGGCGAAACAAATACACTCATTATTAAAAATTCCAAGCTCTATTAAAAAAGGAAATAATCTCGTTTTGGTTGAAACGTAAACTCTTAACATGCCTGACAAAACACTCCGACACACCTATTCACTACGATTGGTCGAACTAGTGGATGGTTGATCCATGATTGTCACGCACTCACTCGATCCAACCTACAGTACACGATATCTTGTGAAGCACTGACTTCTGCCCTGGAGCACTCAGATAACAGATACGCTATCAGTCCCAGCCGCAGATAATATTTACAGATATCTAGACACAGCACACAAACAGAACATTAAAACATTAAAAACTGAACTATTTATGAATAGACCCCCTAAAACCATGTTATTTGTCATTTGCACCCCTAAAACCATATATATATATATATATATATATATATATATATGATGTAGATGATTTAGTTAGTGTTCAAATTAATTACTGTACTATTGGTTGATTCTATCGATGGGTATAATAAATAAAGGGCAATATATATATATTTCAGGAGGATAAGCAGAATATGTTGATAACGTCATATTCATGATTTGCCAGGTCGTCCTTTAACCTCATAATTGCCCTTTATTTATTATACCCATTGATAGAATCAACCAATAGTACAGTAATTAATTTGAACATTAAATAAATCATCTACACTACCTATACACACATTTTCATATTCTAAACACAATTTATTCTATAAGTAACTGTAGTTCACTTTAGAAACTAAATAGATATATTAAATAACACTATAAAGATGATTTACTGTGTCTTTCTTCTCGGTTTCAAGATGTTTGTTTTGTGGTTACGTTTTCTTTATTATTTAAGTGTCATTTTTCCTACCACCACCTGTCTTAGTTTTATCATTTGGCACCTTAATTATTTTTGACATTACGTAATTATTTAAAATATTTCTATTAATTTGAAACATGTGACTTTAATTTAGTTTTTCTGATACGTTATTAGATCAGGTATATATATATATAAAGCAGTATCGATGATTGTAATTTTACGATATATAAAATCCGTATCCGTTTATCGTACTCTACCCTAACTTTTCTGAGAATTAATAGCTTCGGGTTTGGACCATATTTATTAACTACAATCTTGTGGCAGTTCAGTGAGTTAGGATGTTGCTAAAGTTCATGTGTTGGATGAGAAACACACTACACGTATGCTGGCTGTGGAGTAGCTCTGCGTATGGCAAAATAAGCGTGGCAATACTGGGTAACAGCATAATTGAAAATTTGGCACTTAAATGGTTAAGTTAGGCAATGAAAGTTTTGGCCTTGTGTTTTTACTTTATTTATTATGATTGTACCAAGTTATGATAAAATTTGGGGAGACTTTAATGAACAACCTATATATTCGTTATTCGGTTGTTGTTCTTGAATGGTTGGATATATTATCCAACTTCAATATTTAAAAATCATACACAATAAGAGTTATAATAAATTACTGTAACAATAAGAATCTTCTACATTACAATTTTAAAACATAAATTTAACAATAACATTACAAAAAACACTAACATAGATATCAAAGAAACCTTACAAAATTTATAACTGGCCCAAACTTGATATCAATGAGTAACCACTTTTATGAAATGGAGGAAAGAATTCTCTCCATAGGTTACCAGGACCATACCCACATGTTGAAGCTTGTGTCACATATTGAACTTAAACAAATTGTGTCACTTGTGAGAAATATCTCACATATTTCCCTCATATTCATCACCATTTTCAAAATCTCAAAATATTAGTTACTTCTTGCTGTTTATTATTTACATTAAAATTATTATAACTAATAAGTTGAAATCATATGTTAAGTTAAATAAATTGTAATATTGAATTAAAAAATTTTGATAAAGACATTGAACCATTCGAGAAAAACAACCGAATAATGAGTGTAGGCCGCTTATTGAAGTCTACCCTTAAATTTAGTCGTTATTTTCAAGTTTGTTTCTCACATTGGTACTACTTAACTTATGTGATTTACGTTATTAATCTGTTGTACAGTTGTCATCCTGAACAAAAAAATATGGTTTGAGGGGATGAAAATAACAAATAAAGAAGTTGTAGAACATTAAAAATGGAAACTACTATTCTTACAAGATGGTAGGAAGTAATAGTTAGGTGCATTTTATTATATGGATTTGCTCTGTCAATTTGTGTCCCAGCAGTAATCGCTGGAAGGATTTGTGCTTAGATTGCCAACAGCCTGGGGCAGCACTGAAGAGCCACAATACCCACTGGTGGCTGACGGCACCCGTGTTGGCCCGATATGGACTTTTATTCTTAGGTGATGGTTGTAAATAAACAATTCTATTGTTCTTTGAACCAAATCCCTCCTGAATTCACTATTTTGCCTATATTACGTGTAATATTGGCACAAAGACAAGTCAGTAATTACCAATACAATGTTTCTTAGCCACATCATGTGGCACATAGCACAATGATGTAAAAGTTAGGACATATTGTTCCATGAGACAACAGTAGTTCCAGTTCCAGTTCAATTCTATGACATTGTTATTTTGTGAATGCCAGCCATTGAAACCTTATATTGTGTTATTCAGGAGAACTATAATAACAATAGGTTTAGTAATATGTAACTTGCATTTTGTGTTTACAGCCCTTAATTTCATATTTAATTCCATATGAAATATTGTTTTTAAGTTACCTTAGTTTAAAACATCACTGTAGGCTTGGGTTCTACCTTAATTTCTTGATTTTTATATGGTTGTTCCAATACATTATATTGATATAACCTATTTCGAAAAAAGTATAGGGTTTCATAGTTTGAGTACTTTTTAAATAAGTTATTGTATATACAATATATATATATATATATATATATATATATGTCTTTCTTCTTGTTAAAAATATATGCCTTGGCCACATTATGTAGCCTACATATTGTTTTCTGGAATTTTGTACTTTACAGATGTAGGCCTAATGTAGGAAATTGTAAAATTTTTGCAATAAGTTAGATAGGAATTGGGTTACTAAAAAATTCAAACAGAATAGTGAATCGAAATGAATCTGTTGATAATTTATCATTCAAAAATAAAACATGAAACAACATAACTTTTATTATTTTGTGTATCAAAAGTGGTGATTTATTGTTTGTTTGTACTAAATTTCCAACTTTTTAATCAACTTCCATGGATGGTAAGGTATTTAATGAAAGTTCAATTTATAAAGAACCTGATAAGTATCGCAGCCCATAGGATTGATTCTTACTCATTAAGTTATGAAGGTTTAGTTGTTTGAATGCTCCAATGTTTAGGTGGAGTTTATTGGAGGCCAAAAAATTCTGGTTTAAGATCTGTTGCCTGAAGATGATTTCCTCCAGCTAGGCTAAAATTGTTCAAGAATGTAATTGTGTAGTGTAAGCAATTATTTGATTTGGTGTGAAACGGAAAACATGTAGGTAGTATAAATTGCTTTTTCGCTGCAAATTGCCTGATTTCCTCAACCACTGCTTGAAAGATGACCCATAGAGTTTTAAGTAATGTATTGTGTAGTGTGTGAAGTGGTAATATAGGTAGGCCTTGTTAATTTAGTGTTTTCATGTTAAAAATGTTGGTGTAAATAGATTACGGACATTGTCTAGAGATGATGATGTATTTTTCACTATTTATTTTAATTCCAGAACTCCAATCTTGTATTACAAGCTGATGTACGACTCATTGAAAGACGAAGTCGAGATGAAGCCACTGGAGAAGTCATGTCCCTTGTGGGAAAACTGGAAGGAACACGCATGGGAGACAGATTTCAAAGAACCAAGCCGGTTAAAGCAGAGGAAAGAAAAGTCAAGTAAGTTTATAAATAGTAAAAAACGTCTGCTGATGTTGTTTTATTTTTAATAATTTAAACTTTCTCAGACAATAAATGCAACAGTCTTAGACAATGCTTCTAATTTGGGGCTGTCAATCAAGGATATTTCAACCCCAGTTTTTTTTTTTAACGCTGGCATAATAATAATTAAAATGACAGAATTATATTTTAATCATGGAATTATTACTAGTTTTCAGATTGAATTAAATAATTATTTCAATATTTAATTTTTTAACAGTATAATAATCTGAGATTGATAATAATTTAAATATGACCTGGTGACAACAGTAATATTTTATTTTATGATACCTCAAAATGGTAAAGTAAAAATGTATTCTCTCAATAATTTAATTTTAAATTTTATTGTTATAAAAGCACCTTGTTATCTTTAAAAAAATATATTTAAAAATTGTAGAATTTTAATGGAAAGAGTTAAAGACTATATAGTAAATTATGTTCATTTATTTACTGTTAACTGGTTGACATAGCTCTAAATGGAGTGTAATACGGATAAGTGTAATAATATGATAATAACTTAATTATGTTGTTCATTAAAATAGGCGGCAGAAGAGAGATGAGGCTCAGTATGATTTTGCACGGATGAAGGGAGCCACTCTTTTGTCAGAAGGTGTCGATGAAATGGTAGGAATCATTTACCGCCCGAAAACACAAGAAACAAGACAAACGTATGAAGTACTATTGAGTTTTATTCAAGAAGCACTAAGTGACCAGGTAATATACTAGAGTTAATGTCTGTGCAAAATTAACTTTCTCAACCTTTAAACTGGAAACTTGTAAGGAATCGTGTAGATCTTTTAACCTGTTGGGGAGTACTGACGGCTATAAACCGTCATCCTACCTAGTGTATAATAGAGTAAGCAAAATTATCCTTAATGAACTCCAGGGAGTAAAGAAAAAATTTTTTGTTGTTTTCATTCAAAATGTATTGAAACCTTACAAAATATCATAATAATGCATTTTTTGGATCTACAACTTGATAAATTCATACATTTTGTTTTTTTTTTTTAGAATTTTACAAACGTATGATAGTGTTCAAAACACACGGGGTACACACAAAGTGCTACTTCACATGTTGTGCACTCATAAGCAGTTTCTTTCCTTTTACGCTCACCCCGTGTTGTATTTGAACACACAAAGCAGCGTTTTAGCTTCCTTCGGCCATTTTCCCTTACTGGTAGTGGGCGGGGGAAATGGCGACCTGACAAGCGTAGCGGCTGCTGGTCTCCGCCCAACGGATGCATCACAGCTGCGGCCTCTTCTCTTGGTGCAACATGTGCTTCCAGTATCTGTCTGATAACGTTAATTCGGAAGTCCATGATGTGAACCTTAGCATTTGGGTTTTTGATTCCATGTATAGCCTATAAATGGACGTGGCGCGAGAGAATGACAGAACATTTGGCGGCAAATCTGTGATTATGTATTCCGTCACTAGGAGCCAGCACCGTACAGCAATATTTACTTTGAACATTTCACAGTCGAAATAGTATGTAAGAACACCACTAGAGTGCATAAACAGTTGCAATATTGATTGTTTTAGCAACCCCGTCATGGACGGTCGTAACCGTCAATACTCTTTTGGGATCAAACGGCTATAACGGTCTGTACTCTTTTTGGAACAACTTTCAGCTACTCTTCAACAGGTTAATAGTGTTTGTTGTACTTAAAGTGAATGATGAATGATTGTTATAATCAATTGTTGTGTAAATTAACGTACATGCTCATCACTATGTTTCTGGTGTTTGAAGTGTACAATTAAAATGTTAAACCTAGAAGTATCTTTTTGTTTATAATAGTAGGATTATTATTTATTTTGTATTACATATTTAAAATAAATTTTGTTCATTTCAAATGCAAGGTTTAAAAACACATTTTTTCATAACATAAAATTAGTGAGAACTCATCTATTGACAATTCTCAATGTTAAGTATTGTATAATTTTAATAATGAGAAATTACTGTCTAATATCTAGTGTATATTTACTGTTTGTAGCCTAGAGATATCCTTTGTGGAGCTGCTGATGAAGTGCTCACTGTTTTGAAAAATGACAAACTGAAAGACAGGGAAAAGAAGATTGAAACAGAATCACTACTGGGAGGTTTAACAGAGGAACGTTTTGCTCTGTTGGTGAATTTGGGCAAGAAAATCACTGATTTTGGATCAGAAGAAAAAGTTCAAACCACAGGTAAGATTATGTCCTTGCCTTCATTATTTAGTCATATCATACAGGGTGGGTTTTATTTACCATCAATGAATTTGTGACTCATATGTAAAACCAACCTTTTTAGGTAACGTCATTTAACAAATCTATTTTTTTTATCGATAATGCACATAAAGTGTGTCTTTTATTTTACCGGAAGAAAAATATAAACTTTTGTTTGTTATAAGTAAAAGTTCTGTATGGAGAAATTAAATCAATATTAGCCATACTATGTGTTTTGTTTGAATGGGAAGGTTTCAATCAAGGTTTATAATTTAAGTGTCAGACAAATGATTAAGTGATGAAATACTTAAACGTTTAAAATCAAACTTGTTTGTTTCTTGCTTCTTGACAATAATTTAGCTAGAAGAATTATTCTTTTAACAAATCGTTCAAAGGGAAATATATCAAATATATTATGGGAAAAATATAAATGTGGGAAAGTATATGCATTCTAATTTGTATTAAATTCCTGTTTTCAGATGAAAACATTGATGAAACATATGGCATCAATGTCCAGTTTGAAGAGTCTGAGGAAGAAGATGATGAGGACATTTACGGTGAAGTGAGAGAGGGAGAAGAGATGGAGGAGGAGGGGGAAGAGGCTAAACTGAACACTGCAATTCATGCTGAAAACGTAAATAATTAGTCATATTAATGAAATTAATTTAGTTGAATTTATTGTCACATTTAAAACATACACTCTAAAAAGGAAACTAAAAAACTTAAAATCTTATATGCAATGATGTATAAAAATGTAAATATTTTGTGACTTATTATTGTTAGTTTATTTTGACGAAATTAGATAACTTTTGACATTAAAATAACAAATCTTTTCATGTTATTTAAAATACATTAAGTTTCTAGATTGTATGTTAAAGTTATAAGTAATAATTATTTAAAAATAAATTAATAGTTTATATATTTCTAGGAGTAAAAGAGAGTGTTTAAATCGTGTTTTACAACAAAGGTGAAACCGAGGTTGGAAGTATGGTGGAACGGTTAAAGACATTTTTGCTTCATGTGGTAAACAACCGTTTTTGTCGTATGGAATCAAAATTAAATTAAAGGTTTTATTCTATAGTTGTTATGTAATAATTCAACATAGTAAGATTGTTAAGTTTATAAACAACTGTGTTTTTTGCATTTACTTCTCCTGAAACAATAATAAAGTTTGAGGTTAGAGCTCTAAAATATTTGGAATGTGCGCAAGCTGATTTTTCAGATATCTGTTATAAGGTAACAAAGAACAATCACTTTATGGATCAACTTAAGTATAAAATCAGCTGTTATATGTGCAGTATGATAAGAACTTATTTTTTGTCAATGATTCAAATTCTTTATTGACATCACTTCAAGAAATTCGATAGTGACAATTACATACCCGTTAATTCCAGTAGTGTTTGTGCTTTTGCCAACACAAGTAAACAGTTTGTCAGCTGATTTTGTCTAGCACTTTTTTATCAAACTTAGTCTCACATGTTTATTATTTAATAGTTACTGAATTCATTTATTAGCTGTTAATTTATTGGAACAACTTCACATACAACAAAAATAGTGTCTTTTCAAAATGGTTTTTCTATTATTAAGATGTATATAAATAGCAGGCTAAAAGTGCTATAACTTTAATGCAGTGACTATTTTGATTTTATAATGTTTAAATGTGACAATAGCTTGGCGGTGGAGAAGAGACGGGTAAGAAGGAGAAGTCTCTACACCCTCTGGATATCGATGCGTACTGGCTGCAACGACGGCTCAGCAAGTTCTACGACGATGCGATGGTCTCCCAGGCTAAAGCTGCAGAGGTCCTGTCCATCCTGCGTGATGCAGGGGATGACCGCGACTGTGAGAATCAGCTGGTACTACTCCTCGGCTACGACTGTTTCGAGTTCATTAAGATATTGAAAAAACATCGGCAAATGAGTGAGTAACAACTACTCACAGTCTAATCAATCAATAATAATAAATATAATTAATCATGACAGCCACAAAGTGCAATCTGTTCACAATTTAATGGAACAGCTCGAACTTACGTTTAATCCTCCGAGTGGTAATGCTATACTCCCCAAATAGTAGGGTTTTTTAGCTCTTTGTGCACAATTTTCTTTAATAATTTATAAAAATATATTGTTTGGTTAAAGTATACCTTATTATATATCAAAATTGACCTGAGAATATACTCTAAATAGTAAAAAAGGTTTTATAACACTTAGCTTAAATTAATGAGTAGAAATTCTTGGTTGAAAGGAAAAAATAAAATTTTCAAAAAAAGTTTTTTTCTAACTTTCCCTGCACAATATATTTATTAAAACTCAATAAAAGTCAAAGTCAAGATTGCAACATTTTTCCAAATTTAATTCCGAACACAAAGCATATAACTGTTATGGGACTATATGTACAAGAAAAAAAATCTTTTGTAACAAAACTATATATACACACAAACAAGTTTTGGGAAAGTTTATTCACTCTATGCACTCAAAAGCATAGAGTATAACACTAAAAATACTTAGGTTACAAACCAGCCAGCAAAAACGTATACTATATCAAATTAAAAATTCAGAATCTTAGCTTCATTTTGACACCAAATACATTTTTATTTTGCCTCATAACTAAGAAAAAACGTAAAAAGAAAAAGGCTTGCATAAATAGACGCTGGAGCGTCTCTACCATTTACGGAAGCGCAGAAATAGACGCTGCAGCGTCTTATACCACTCGGAGGGTTAAGGGTTTCTGGCCCTTTAGGTGATTTCCTTGGTTGTACATAGTTTTTATTAATACTTTTAAATTAATTCAACCTTTTAAAGTAATTTAACAGCAAATTTTAATTAATGTACAACTGGTTATATAGATAAATTCAATTTTTTTATGTTTAAATGTTAATTAAACCTATGATTACTATATTGGGATCGTTGAAACATTAAGGAATTTGAATTTTATTTATTACTCTGAAAAAAAGAAAGAGGAAGAAAGAATATGCAAGACACATCAGTAAACATGAAACTGAAGTCTTTTACAGTATCAGGCCATCGGTTGTGCAACAACAGGGCTGTATTACCATCTAATATTTTTGGTTTTCAGCACCCTCTCTACATATGATGCAGAGGGACTGTTCCTAGTAGTCTATCAGAGACTATTTTCCCAACAATGGCGTCTGAAAAAGAAGAACCTGTGGCATCATCTTGCTTTGCATCCCCACAGGGACGTTACACACGCTTAAAAACAAATCATTTACTAAAACAGTATTACATTTGTTTTTAAAGTTGACTGTTCCTTGGACTGCAGCAGTTGTGTTTGTAGCAACTATCTCCTAATCAATGTTTTGTTCAACAAACATTAAAATCACAATTCTTGAATTGCAATATATTTGCAGTAGTGTTTGAAAAGGTTAATTCACAGGCGACAATCTAGAATATGTTAAGAGCAACATTTGCTGTGCAGTACAATTGTCACCTGTAGCCTAGGAGGTTATTATGGATGTTAATCCTTTGAGTTCCAGGCAATAATCTGGAAGATGATAATTCCCCTATTACATTGGTTAAAGTAATCATAAGTAATTATATTCAGCGAAATCCAAACGCATTGTTTTAATTGTTTACAATTACATTGAGTGAAATAAATCACACATAATGAAGTTGGTCATGGTTTTATGGCTTAAAACATTTTCAGTAAAATGTTCCGTTGAAACAATATGCCTATTATCTCTTTTCACATTGAATAATAGAAGTTTGTAATATTTTTCAAACCACAGAGATTACCTGGTAAATATTTTTGATGTATATATTAAATTTGCTTTTTATTGTGGAAGTGGAAAAGTATTATGCATGATAAAATCTATGCAATCTTTCTCTTTTTAATAAGCAGAGCTAAAATAATAGCCTCTTAAGAATCAAGTGGTAATTTAACTGCAAGTATACTGTGTAAGTTGGAAATTAAAATATTTATACACTTACAAATAAACTATAAGTTACGTAATGTCAACATTTTGGTGGATATTAGTGACTGATTAAGATACTCAAGATATCATATGAAAGATTTAAAATTAGTAACCATACAAAGATTTTAGTTGTAATTAATGTTTCTATAAAAATACTGTTATATAATGCGAAGTGTAACAATAGTATAACATGACTATGTTCCAGTACTGTACTGCACTATGCTGGCCAGCAGCCAGAGTGAGCTGGAGCGGCAGCGACTGAGGGAGGAGATGAGTGCAGACAGTTCACTCTCGCGGATACTGCGGCAGCTGGAGACTGTCAAGGGTGAGGAGGATGGGGGAGACTTGGACAACCTGGTGCCCCGCAGTGCTCGTCGCAAGGTAACGTTACATGCCTGTTTTGACCCCAAGGAAATATAACATTAATAAGAGAAACAACAAATATTAAGCACTCTTCTTTTATATCATTGAGATTTTGTTTAATCTACATATACAATCTAATTCACATTCTAAAAAAGTGTAAAATTCCTTTGTTACTAGTTTTTGTTATAATAAAAATTATGGTTGCCTGTAAAGTCGGTTTTACGGGCGAAGATTTTACGTGACAACGTCTTTTTTCTCGGTAGAATATTTATTGATATGAATATTATTAAATTGCACAATAGGAACAAGGAATTGAATGAAAATAAGAATTGCACAAATTTTAACTATAGAAATATATTTTGTGTACTAAAACATTGTACATAATTTGAAATTAATTAAAATTTGTTATTGTAAAATGGTAAAGTTGAATAAAACATTTACTAAAATTGGAATTTTAAATTCTTGCTAAACACAGTTAAATTTTAACTCTGCGCGTGGTGATTGGTCGGTTTAGTTTGTTTGTTTGGTCGCACTGTTATGACAGGTTAGAGGTTATAATTTGTTATTTTAAATGTTTGACTAGCAATACGCGCTGTTTCTTCTCAATCGACTGAATTACGATTGATTGCAGAGTGATTTAAACTAATAATTTACTTAACACTATCAACATTTGTCAATAGTATGACATAACCTATAAACTCAGTTTCTCAACTTTTGTGTCAATCTAACAATTAATCAATCAATCATAGTTTACGATAATGAAATATCAGTGTACAATTATTTACCTTTATTGTTGTAGTTGTTGTAAATGACAAATCTAAGCACTCCACATTTTCACGAATAAACATAGTTATCTGCTTTATCCCGTGCGGCGGACCCACAGTTATCTGCTTTATCCCGTGCGGATCCCGTGCGGCGGACCCACTGGACGGGCATCGTAACGTTACCGGGCGTTACACTTTTTCATGAGTGACTCCGAGCCGCAACCTAATTTAAGACGTTGTCACGTCAAAAGCTTTTTGTTATCACTATGGCAGGTGCCATCACAGTTACAGCAAACTGTGCCAGTTTAGGATTAGTATTGATTTTACATGAAAATTAGCCTGCAACTCCATACTTTTTAATGGTTTTATAGATTAATAGTTTTAGTAATCAACATAAATTATTAACTCAAGAACTATGGAAGTACATCTTAAGGGCATTGGCACATAAAATAAAAAAGAAAAAAAGAAGTCCAATTCATCTGTAAATGCTTGTGTGCAGTGGATCCCTGATCATTAGAGCATGTAGACTATGACAATAAGAAAAAATATGGTAAGAAGAACAGTAATGTGCATAAGGGACACAGTATGACACTTGTTTTGTTCAGTTTTTTTGCTATGAATGTGTTTTTTTTTTTCAAAATCATGGAAATGTAGAGAATCTTTATTTATTATGGCTTGTTTTACTGTACTGGCTTTCATTACATAGCCTAATAAAAATATTTCATAGCTAAAGATGAATTTAGAATTATTGATTATGAAAAATTTTTGTTTTTTAAGAACCAGTGGTGGCAAGAGTATGATAATGGAAATTCTGTATTTGACAGTATTAAGAGACATTTTGAAAGTTGTAAAAGTATGACAGATTGTGTACCAAACATGTAACAGCTATCTTGATATTGACTGGTATGGTTCACAGGAGGCAGCGGAGGAGGCGGCAGTAGGTGATGGAGGTGTGGTGCCAGGCATCAGGCAGTTGTTGGACCTGGAAGACTTGGCCTTCACTCAGGGATCACACTTTATGTCCAACAAGCGTTGCCAGCTGCCAGACGGTTCATTCCGCAAACAGAGGAAAGGTGAGTTCGTCTACATTTACTAGAACCTTTGTTAGAGGCCAATTGTTGTGTATCTTTCTAGTAGTTGTAGAAAATCTAGACAGTAGATCCTAGTAGATCTTTTTTATTACCATAAATAAAACCAACCAAATTTAATGGTTGCTTGGAATTAAGTGGTGTGCTTCCTGGTTAGTGTAATTCTTTGTCTAATTAATACTGGTAGTAAATGACCACTCATATCTGGAAAACATGAGAATGTTTTTTAATGAACAGAAAGAAATGGAAAAATCCTAATTTACAACATAGAAACAGCATTAAACTTTGATGTGGTTCTTTTAGAGTGTGCATCGACTGCGGCTGCAGGACTTTATGGGAACAAAGCTAGTTAACGTACAAAGGATTAGTAAAGTCTCAATATCTTAGCTAATTTTGATCAGATCTTTATTATTTTTCACCCATGTACCATAATAAAACTCACAATAAATCTATTATAACAACTGTGTTGTTTAGTTAATTTTGTGTGCTTAAATTTATTTATTATTGACTGACAACTGACAGTAATCATTGCCTATCCAGCAATCGATGTCATTAATGCATTTTAATAATTTATATCTTTGAAATAACATATCACTATATCAAACACTTTTCTAAACACAAATTTTACTAATGTGAAAAATCCATAAATACAACTCATTAGGACAATATCACCGCTTTGTTTACTCACACTGTCATAACTGCAATTAGTTGACAAATGCCTATTGAATATTGACAATATTCAGCAAATACAACAACCAGAGTTAAAAACACATATGAACATATGTTCCTTGTTTTATCTACAATGTCCTCTGATTGGCCAAAAGATAAGATCACTTGACGAGCAGATGTCATGTATTATAAGGGTGCGAAACTGTATAATGAGTTTGTAAATTGGCATGTCCATTTAGCTTTAAACCACGTTAAAGAGGGAAAAAGGTAATGTTATGGGTGATAAAAGTTTTTTTAAAACAATTTCCGGTTTATTGGTTAGTCTCTCCTCACAGGACAAGTTGTTTATGTACAGGTTATGAAGAGGTGCATGTTCCTGCCTTGAAGCCCAAGCCATTTGGAACAGAAGAAACATTAGTTGCTGTTGAAAAGTTGCCGAAGTACGTTCAGCCGGCGTTTGAAGACTTCAAGACACTGAATCGGATACAGAGCAGACTACATAAGTCAGCTCTGGAGTCGGATGAGAATCTGCTGCTCTGTGCCCCAACGGTGAGTAGAGTGGGAAACTGTGTTACATGTAATTGAGCTTGTAATTATTAATTGTACAAAGTCATGAGTGTAGATGTAAATTTGATGCACTGTACGTTAGTACTGGAACTGAATCAGCAGCTCAAATTATTGTTAATTTTAGATGTGGTCCAACTTGACGCAGACCAAAGTAGTGAATTGATAACTTTGATAAGAATGTAGGTCAGTTTAATTATAACCAAAGATGCAGCTTCATCTTGCAGAGAAGTCACCATGGGTCATAGTTTGAGTAGAGCTAAATGACAGTATGGTATCGAATAGATATGGAAGAATACAGTATAAACTAGATTGCATACTGTAGCATAAATTGAAGTTCGAAAAAGAATGCTGAATGACAAAATTTTTTTAAACTACTATTAACTTTGTGGTGCTTGTTCTTCTAAAAATATTTGAGCAATTTAATATCTTATGGGAAAACAAAGAAGAAAAGTACATAAACTAAAAGGTGTTACCTGAGTACCATTTATTAATGAATTCAGCTATAGTTATTCTTGTTAGAAATACAAACAATTTTTTGTATATGTTTTCATTTTAGTGTAATCATGATATATACAATAGTATTCATGTCCAACACTTACATTCTTTTACTTAAACCTCTTAAGCTGTTATTATTATTTAAAAAATATCTAGTGACTACAATTATTGCACTTCTTGATATGGTTTTTGGTAGAAAATTTTTTGAAATTATGTACACGTCTTGCTTGACTTGGAATGCAATTTAAATGTGTGAATGAATACCATATTTTCAATTCCTTAAATTATTAATAAGTTAAAAACTCTTAGTCAGTCTACATTGATCAATCTTTTATACAGGCAAAAACTTTTTAACAATTTGACCTACACAATAATTGTTGGACATACAGACGATCATATATGTATTTATACAATGATATTTGTGTACACAATAAACAAGGTCCTTGCAATGTATCTCAACAGCAGTCCTCAAACAACAAATAAATCTGAAACTAATTTTCCTTGTTTACAGGGTGCTGGTAAGACCAATGTCGCTCTTTTATGCATGATGAGAGAGATTGGGAAACACATCAACTCGGACGGTACCATCAACGCAGATGAGTTCAAGATTATCTATGTTGCTCCCATGCGATCCTTGGTGCAGGAGATGGTGGGAAACTTTGGCAAGGTATTCATCATATCATTACGACTATAAAAATCTATAATTATTATTTTTAGAATAACTATTAGTACAAATTTATAATCATTAGACCCATGTAAGAGGCTTTATGTAAGGTGTTCTTTTTTTCTTCATCCTTTTTTACAACCTAAACGGCTGTTATTTGAAATGTCACAGAGACTCAGTTCATACAACCTGACAGTATCCGAGCTGACGGGAGATCATCAGCTGACTAGAGAGCAGATCCAGGCCACCCAGGTAATTGTGTGTACCCCGGAGAAGTGGGATATCATCACGAGGAAGGGTGGTGAGAAGACGTTCACTCAGCTGGTGCGGCTCGTCATTATTGTAAGTAATAAAATTTGTAATTGTGAATGTAACATGTTGTAACCTAACATGAAATAGAGTGCTTTCCTTTTTTGTCATGAATTTTAATTACTAATGTAGCTGAATACCTTTTTTTGCGGCAACTGGTGATAATCGAGGACATCAGCAACCACCACCAACAGTGACTGTTATGTTTGTAATTGCATGCCATCTTGTTTTTATCTGACGTTTCAGCTTGTCTGGCTGAATGGTCAGACAGTAAATTTTCTTTTTTAGTGTTTTTGCTTTGTCTGAAGCATAATATATAAGTATAAACATCTAATAGAGTTTATCATCATTCATTGGCTAAGTAATGCTGTTCGATATTCTGTTCACTTTTTTGAATTAATTAGGTGTATTTAGTATAACTAGGTATTATAAAAGAGTCTGTTCCCGCCTTATTGTTCTGGAGCTGATTTGCTGATGCTGATTAAAAAATCTTTTACCAAGCTTATCTTACTAATAGCTCTTATAGAAATAATTATCCTATCTATATTTCACACATGGAATAATTGCCTAATCTGGTTTTAGACCTTTAGAATAATTTATATAATCTATGTTTACATTGTGTTAGGTTTTTCCATGAACAGTCACATTATTTGAAAAAACAAGAATACTTGTTGATAAAGATTGAGTTAAGGTGTAGTAGCTGTAAATATTTTGATCATTGTAAAAGAATGGTCTGTTAAATAAATTGTTTCATCACATTAATTTGTGCTGAATGGTTGACAGGATGAGATCCATCTGCTGCACGACGAGAGAGGGCCGGTACTGGAGGCTCTGGTGGCTCGGACGATACGCAACATCGAGACTACACAGGAGGATGTGAGACTGGTGGGACTCAGCGCCACTCTACCAAACTACCAGGATGTCGCCACACTGTTGCGCATCAAACCTGAGACTGTGAGTTAGAATAAGCTATCAAATGTGAGCTTTAGTTGTGTATCATTAGCACGCTCTGATGAGTGAAAACTATTCAGAATAATTGTCCTGTTCGCCTGTACTTCTTAAACGAGTAATGACAATAGTTTTATAAAAGTGACAAGTTAGTCCCAAAATGACAGTTGTATTTTAACACAATTATTTTGTTGATATTAAATTTTTTCTCTGTCTGAAATTTGTGGTAGAGCTGTTTTACATTTGTTTCAAAATTGATTGGTTATAAATTATTTTAATTTGTAGATGTGTTATTACAATTATTTTAATTTGTAGATGTGTTATTACATTGATATTTTCATGCTACAATCTAGCTGTACAAGTAATAAATCTATTACAAAATTCTTTATATATTAGTTATCACGAGTCTTGCTGCTTCTGAATTAACTTAAGAATGATACATTTTGTAATTTTGTTTATTGTTTACAATACTAATTTTTATCTCATTACCACTAGAGAGAAAAAATGTAATACAATTTTAAAAAGAATATCAAACAGTTTTTTTTTTAGTGCACAAACATATTATTTTTATAACATTTTTTAATTACATTTCACATAATATAATTACTTTGTTTTTCAATTATAGTGTGGATAATAAAAAAATGTGTTTACAAAATATAAAATAAATTATTTATAATCTACATTGTTTGTGTAGGGCCTGTTCTACTTTGACAACAGTTTCCGTCCTGTGCCCCTGGAGCAGCAGTATATTGGTGTTACAGAGAAGAAAGCCCTCAAACGTTTCCAGGTCATGAACGACATTGTCTATGAGAAGGTCATGGAACATGCTGGTCGCAATCAAGTTCTTGTGTTTGTGCACTCCCGCAAAGAGACCGGTATGTTAAATATTCCATAAAATAATTTATTCATAATTTATCAAACTTATTACTTATTTAATTTTATTCAAACCGTTTAAAATAATAATTAATTTAATTTTCTATTACTAGGTAAAACTGCTCGAGCAATCAGAGATATGTGTCTGGAGAAAGACACCCTTGGGCAGTTTCTGCGGGAAGGCTCTGCCTCAATGGAGGTTCTGAGAACTGAAGCAGAACAAGTCAAGGTAATTTTTTTATGTGAGGGAGGTATTCATAAAAAAACTCCTTAATATAAAGTATTGTGTAAGAAAGTTATTTTCTAACTTTTGGTTTATAGTTGATCAGTAGGTCTGAAATTGTAAAGTTATATTTCATGGCAAATAACAAAAAACTCCTCTTTATAAAGAAATCTTTAGTTCATTGTCCTGAAATATAGTCTAATGTAATGACAATTAAAACATCTTGATTAATTTAATATAAAGTGTTAGCCATTTAAATTTAGTTTGTATTAAATATTTTTATTAAAAAGATCATTTATTACAAAACTGACCATAAACTAGTTACTAGTCAGTTGATTTAAGATCACAGTAACAAATTTTACATCATTTATGACAGTAAACAGTGGGCATTAACACTGTCCAGATTTTTGTTTATTGCTCATTCTGAAAAATGTATTTTTACAGTTAAGCCACTTCATATGTGGGATGGCAAATTCTATGACGGGTTTTACTAATTGGTATTTGGTTTTAACAGAATGGTGAGCTGAAAGACCTTTTGCCATACGGATTTGCAATCCATCACGCTGGTATGACTCGAGTGGACAGGACATTGGTGGAGGATCTGTTTGCTGATCGGCATATTCAGGTTAGTCCATTCAGACTTGACAAGTTTATAAATCCACATTGGTTACTTAAGAGATAAAAATGGTAAACTCTTATCGTGAAATATAAAATAATTGGTTATAAACAAGAATATATTTTTAACTAGTATTTTTATGCAAATTATAAATGTTTACTTTTTAAATAATAACTTCCATAATAAAAAACTCCTAAATAGACATTTTTTGGAGACCATATTTTTGACTTGAATCAATTATAAATGAATTAAAATGAGTTTTCATGTAGCTTCACTAAAGTAGACTCAAGACATTGTTGGTGTTGTGTTCATGTGGAATGTGTATGTTAGGTGCTGGTCTCCACGGCTACTCTGGCTTGGGGTGTGAACTTGCCCGCTCACACAGTCATAATCAAGGGCACACAAGTGTACAATCCCGAGAAGGGAAGATGGGTTGAGTTAGGAGCTCTGGATGTGCTTCAGGTAATGTCTACATTTTGTTTTTGGTTTAAATTTAATATTTAATGAAATACTACTTTTTTTAAATGTAAAGAATCTACATTTTAACTTTCTTATCCATTAATTTTTGGTACGATTTAACGAAACATTGAATGACATAGTTTGTATCACTGAACGTAAAAATTGAAGTAAACCGTAAATATTTTATTTATTAATCTTAAGTTAATTTGGTTTATTTATCTATATATTATTTGTGTGTATTTTAATTTCTTCCAAGAAAAGTAACGATACAAAAATTTACAATAATTATATTTAATAAAATATCATTGTGCTTAATTTATTGTAAAAATGATAAAACATCATTTTGACTAATTTAAAAAAATAAGTGTAAACTATCCAAATACTAAAATTGTTTATATCATTATTGTAACCACATTAATTTCAGTTGTGGCTCTGATGATGATTTCTTTGAAAAAGAAAGGCCTCACAAACATAACAATAAATTATTGGAGTGTTAGTTTATAAATTAATTAAAGAATTCCAGTAAGAAAGGAGCTTCTACTATGTATCTAAACACTTTTCTCAAAAACTAATAGGTCTAATTAGTGAACGGTATCATGTCTCAGATGCTGGGGAGAGCTGGGCGACCACAGTATGACACTAAAGGTGAGGGTATCCTGATCACGAATCACAGCGAGCTGCAGTACTACCTGTCCCTGCTCAACCAGCAGCTGCCCATCGAGTCACAGCTCATCTCAAAGATGCCGGACATGCTCAACGCAGAGATAGTCCTGGGCACCATTCAGAGTGTCAGAGACGCAGTCACTTGGCTCGGCTACACTTACCTCTACATCAGGTCAGTGTCCGACTGAGTTGTATCCATCATGGTTGTTGGTGAGATATCATTTGACCGTACCACTCTGTGATTTGGCACACAACATACTGGCATTAAGCCATTGTGCAGCATATGTGGTGCATTTACATAATTACGAGGTGTGATCAAAAAGTTCCAGGACTGAATTTTTATACATTTATTCATACAACATACAGGTTATTCGAATTTATCTCCTTCAAAGTACTCCCCTTGGGAAGCTACACACTTTTCCCACCGGGGTTTCCACTGATCGAAGGCCCCAGAAAACTTCTTTTGTAAAGGTTTTTAGCAGCTCCGTCGTTTTTTCTTTAATTTCGTCAACTGTTTGAAATCTTCGTCCTTTCAGGGGTCTCTTGAGCTTCGGGAAGAGAAAAAGTCTGCTGGAGCCAGGTCAGGTGAGTAGGGGGGCTGAGGAATGACAGTCATTGCGTTTTTTACACAAAAGTCATGGATAACTAATGTAGAGTGAACAGGAGCATTGTCATGGTGAAGGACCCAATCACCACTTTGCCACAGCTCAGGTCTCTTTCTTCTTACAGCATTACGCAATTTTCTGAGGGGTTCAAGATAAACAAAACGATTAATTGTTTGGCCTTGTGGAAGGAATTCATAGTAGACGACACCTTTACAGTCAAAGAAAACCGTATGCATGACCTTCACATTTGATTTGACTTGACGTGCTTTCTTGGGTCTTGGAGAGCCTTTTGATGTCCATTGTGATGATTGGGCTTTTGTTTCCACATCGTAACCAAAAACCTATGTCTCGTCTCCCGTAATGACATGATCCAAGAAGCTTTTGTCGTCATTTGCCTTTTGAAGAAGTTCCTCAGAAACATGAATTTGGTGTTGTTTTTGGTCTTCAGTCAACAGTATTGGCACAAACTTTGCTGCAACACGACGCCATTGAAGTTTTTCAGTTAAAATTTCCTGACATGACCCAAATGAAATGTTACACTCTTCTGCCATTTCACGGATTGTTAGTCGACGGTCTGATCGTACGAGAGCGTTCACTTTAGCAACATTGTCATCATTGATTGACGTTGAAGGGCGTCCGGAACGAGCATCATCGTCTGTGGATGTTCGGCCATCTTTAAACCTCTTGAACCACTGATGGCAGCATGATCGGCTTAGACATTCTTCACCAAAAGCCTCTTGTAACATCAAAAAGGTTCCAGAAAATGTTTTGTTCATTTTCACACAAACACGTTGCTCCTCTTTCACATTCATTTTCATTAAACAAAACAATAGCCAAACTCTATAAAAACTAATCTCAAACAAACTGTGCTCAGTGATGTTATGATTGATCTGCAAACACAGCTGTGTTACTGTTGAGTCAGGGAATACAATGCTGCCAACCGCATCACTGTGAGACATTGCATTCCCATAGCATATAAAAAGTCCTGGAACTTTTTGATCACACCTTGTATATATTATGTAACTTTTTAAGTAGTAAATATTATCTGAATAAAATAAATTTTATATGGTTGCAAAGTGAACAAAATCAGTATTATTAATATTGAGATTTATTTGGTTTTTTTATTTTAGTTTCTTGTGTCAGCTGATGGCTACAACAGCTATCATGTATGATTATTTGTTGCAGAATGATTATTAGAAGTCGTTATTTAATGCAGGATTCATTTCATTGAATAAACAGTAGAATCATAGTTATTCATCATAGACAACTTTTAATTTAATCATTTACATTAAATAATTAATATAATAATTCATTATTTACCTCTTGCACCTCTTGAAAACAGACAAAACTGAATAGATTAACAAAAAATCCGGAATGGCACTTCCTGTAACAAGGTTGGCAGAAATCTTTATCCCTAAGGGAACTCCATCTACACATCCTCTGCAGTAGACTAAACTTTCGATCAACTCTTTTATCCTAGTATCTTGACACTTGTATTTAGTGATGTGCCATTTTTGGATATATCCATGTGTTTGTTCAGATGTAACAAATCAGTTTTTGCTGTATCCAGTGTAGGTTCAGCTGGAAGTGTTGAAAACCCATATTTGTTGTAGGATGTTGCGGTCACCTCAGCTGTACGCCATCTCAGTTGACAAGGTGAAAGAGGATCCTCTGTTGGAGCAGCACAGAGCAGACTTGGTGCACACTGCGGCCTTACACCTGGAGCGCAGTGGACTGGTCAAGTACGACCGCAAAACCGGACACTTCCAGGTCAGTCTCAAAACATTGGATATACTGCAAATATCATCTGGATATTCGGAAAGTCTTGAGCCTATCTGGGATACACTCAGAGAGGAGTATGTGGCTATTAACTATTTGGAGTAGAGTGAATGAAGGAGATAAATCTTGTTGAATGGCAAGATGTGAGATTCTATTACCAAAAGGGTTGACCTTTTAGTACAGTAATATCAATGTAATAATGTTTACAACATTTTCATCTTAAGGGGTACCTTTACTAGTTTTGATTACATTATTTTAATCAATACTTATTCAAAGTTAGGCACTAATCCAAAGAATTTGACACTTTAAGGGTTAAGATGTTTTGTAAACAGCACTCTAGACTTTATCTTATGTTCTGGGTGAATGTCACTAATGATTAAATCTGAGTACTTTAGTCCTTCATCATTGTTTGTATTGTGGGAGTTGTGAGAGAATGATGAAATGTGTGTTTGCAGGTGACAGAGTTGGGCCGTATCGCAAGTCACTACTATTGCACACATGACACCATGGCCACTTACAACCAACTGCTGAAACCAACGTTAAGTGAGATAGAACTGTTTAGGTGAGTTAATCATCTCATTTAGCCTCCTTTGGTGTCTTAATGAAATGAACATCTGAATGATTATCCTTTTCATTTATAAACATTATTATGAAAAATAATTTAAATTATCTAGTTAGTTTGTATTAGTTACTAAACGAAGGTTTAATAAATTGGTGTTTGATATCCAGGGTGTTCTCGCTGTCAAGTGAGTTCAGGAACATAACTGTCCGTGAGGAGGAGAAGCTGGAACTGCAGAAGTTGATGGAGAGAGTACCTATTCCAATTAAGGTTTGTCCATAAAATGAACAATTTTTATTATTGTTATTGTTTACACCTACCCCTTGAATCCTAGTATTTCAAATCCGTTTAGAAAGCTCATTAACACCTACGCTACAAGTCATACAAATGTTAAAATTAGAAAGGAATACAAGTTTTGTAATAACTATTGATTGACATTTGACAATTCTAAATATGTACTCTAAATCATTTTAATAAAAAAAGATCGAGAAAATACCCTTCTCTCAATACCATGTATTGCTATCATCTGTCTCTACTGGTAGACTAAGTTTTAAAAATATCTTCAAAAAATTTTCAAAATAATAATTTTAAATATATTTCAATTTTGTTAGTATATGTAAGCATGTGTGTTTAGTTCAAAATCTTTGTTTTTCAAACTTTTTCAAATAAAAACGTCAACTTTATAATAAATTTTCATTAATATTTGCTAAACACAAACAACATGAAAAACATGATGGCTATGAAAAACATGACTATGAGTGCTAGTGAGAAGGTAAGAGTACACCATACAACATGTCGTAACAGGCTTCCTTGAGGTTGCATGCAAAATGTCAAACTGACATATCTTGCCACATGAAATTTATATATTTTTGTCCATTAAATTGGGTTTCATATAAGTTTTTAAATAATTAAAAATCTACACAACCAAGTCACTATGAAATTATGTTGTATGTGTTGGGATAATTAGACTACAAGTGTTAATAATAAGTCACCTGTTAGAACTATTTATGGGTGTATTGGTTTTGTTATTGCCATTATGGTTACCCATAAGACTAATGTTAAAATTTTCACTAATAATGTAATTTTATGTTTACATTAACTGAGGTAACTATACAAATTTCATTGTAAGCTAAAAGCTGTTCTGTATCATATGCGGACAATGCAATGGCAATTGCTGTCACAATGTGCATTATGGTTAGCAGTAGGCAAAATGTGACTTGTGTTTAACAGTATTTATAATATTATTAAATTGTATAGCCTTCAGTATACTTTTGCTATGACAGTAATTGAAATGTTGATTATTTTCTTGATTCCGTATTTGATCTATGTATGATAACTATTTGCAGGAAAGCATCGAGGAGTCCAGTGCCAAAGTGAATGTCCTGCTCCAAGCCTACATTTCCCAGTTGAAGCTGGAAGGGTTTGCCCTTATGTCGGACATGGTGTACGTCACCCAGTCAGCTGCCAGGCTTATGAGGGCCATATTTGAAATCGGTTAGTGTTAAATTATTTGAGTCTGAATAATGTCTTTTAAAAATTGTCTAATGCTTTTTGGTTTTGATTAAAATTTAATTATTATGCATGTCACACCATTAATGGAAAACTAGTAAAATCAAATAATTAAAATTGGCTAATATATTTTCAGTGCTTTATCGAGGATGGGCACAGTTGGCAGACAAAGCTCTTTCTCTCTGCAAGATGGTAGACAGACGGATGTGGCAGTCCATGTCCCCGCTGAGACAGTTCCGGAAAATGCCTGAGGAAATTGTCAAGAAAATTGAGAAGAAAAATTTCCCTTGGGAAAGGTTAGTTTTGTGTATTAAATGTTATTAATTCTAAACTTCTTCTCACTTTGTAATGTTCTGGGCTTGTTTATCTGAGAAGTGTTTTGTAAAATGACCAAACATTTCTTTAGTTGTATGAACTAAAGATTATTATTTGTGAATACAGTGGAATATTATAATCTTAATAATAATTGTTTTCTTGTTACAGACTGTACGATCTTGGACCAAATGAAATTGGAGAATTGATCAGGGTCCCCAAACTCGGCAAAACAATCCATAAATATGTTCATCAGTTCCCCAAACTTGACTTGTCAACTCACATCCAACCAATCACAAGGTATATTTTTGAATTTCAGATTAAATAATAATAATCTCAGTTTTCTTATGCAGCTAGTGTCTCAGCGAAGCTTGAAACACGTAGTGTAGCGTTGAATACAATCAGTTTTTAAAGTGTGTAGTGGTCCCATGTTGGCTGTGTCATATTGCTCCAAATCAGTGTTTTAAATAATGATAAAACTTCCAATTCCTACGTCGATGTGTCTTATGATGTGGAAATTGTCTGTAGTGTTGTTGGAAGTATACTGAGTGTTAGTGAAAGTACACGTTATATGTCACTAGCACTAGGTCTATATTTATCTCAGGTTTTAAGTAGGTTAAATGATAGTTCAAATTGAATATCACTGTATTGAAGGCTCTGATAAATATGGTTATTTATATCAGGATAAAGTTCACATAACTTCATCCTGACACACTCGTTGTCTAATGCACGAGTTCACTGGGTTCTCATCAATCACTTTGATTTTAATAAATTTTGAAATGTAATATTCTTTGAGCTAAAGCTTATTTTCTTTACTTACCACACTTCTTTGCAGATGGGATAGTAAATGATATTAAAACAAAGCAAATCACTTTGATGTCAATTTATTTTGATGTGATACAAACAACTAATTGTATTCACTTTGCTTTGTTGTTAATTTATTCACTAAAACAATATCCCATCGCCTGGTTATAACTTTTAATGCACTATTGCACAATTCCGTATTGCATCACTACCAGGTGGATGTACACGAGTACACGTCCTCCCTGCTTCAGCTCTCAAGACAGAAGAAAGATTCTCTCGCCAAAACCCCGCGTATCGGCTCAAACAATGCTCATCCCCTCTCCCATTCAAATCAGCGTCTTCACGATTGAATATAATTGAATTCTTTTCTCATAATTATCAAATTTTATCACGTTCACTATAATTGATCAATTTAAGTCTTTCTATTTTCTTTAACTATTTTTCTATCGCTTTTTATTTAAATTTTTGTAACATGTGCTTTCTGATATCATCAATACGCAAGTCATTTTATCCCACAATTGGTTTTTTTTGCGTAATTTTGTTTGGCACTTTTGTAAAAACGAATTTTGGTTATGTTTAACTCATTTTAATTATTTTAATTTGTTCCCGTATAAAGTTTAACATATTTCTCCATTATTAATTAAATAAATCTCAATTCCGATAACATGTGATTTACTTACGTCACAGTCTGCTAATTCCCTGCGAATATTTAAATGTCGTAATTTGACCTGTCACAGCGTACTCCTACTTTTATATGATATAAGAGCAATCTTAAGTTCTTGATTCTTCAGGTATGGTGGTTATAAAACAACTTGTAGTGAAAAAATCTATGTTTATTTGTAACTATAAAACAAGGAATCAGGATCAACAACTTTATAAGTTATCTGTTATTTATCATTATAATTAACATACAGAAATTAAATTATAGTGATTTTTTTTAAATGGACTAACCCAAGGTTTGGTGTCTAGGTCAACCCTGAGAGTGGAGCTGACTATTACTCCAGACTTTCAGTGGGATGAGAAGATTCATGGAGCCTCTGAGGCTTTCTGGATCCTGGTGGAAGATGTGGACTCAGAGGTGATCCTGCATCACGAGTATTTTCTACTCAAGTCCAAGTACTGCCAGGACGAGCATCTGGTCAAGTTCTTTGTACCAGTATTTGAGCCGCTGCCTCCTCAGTACTTCCTCAGGTACTGTATCGCAGTTAGAATCAAGTTACAGCAAGTTATAGCTTTTGTATTTATCATTATAATCTAAACAAATGGGACTGTTACAGGATTGTGTCGGATCGTTGGATTGGAGCAGAAACCCAACTGCCTGTCTCCTTCAGACATCTGATCTTGCCGGAGAAAAACCTCCCGCCGACCGAGCTTCTGGACTTGCAGCCTCTACCGGTAAATCTTCATAAATATATGTCTAAAATGTTGAACTTTAATAACATTTTAAAGAGATTGAAAACTGAAATAAATTTAACAGTTTTTTATTTTAATAATAACAAGAATTGAAATGACTCGCAAATGGTGGGTTACCTATATATTAAAAATATAATTACAAATTAGTCCATTAACATAAATATTTAGAAACATAGGTGCTTTTCCTTGACTTCATTGACTGTAGTAATTATAAGTTTATTGAGTTGGTACCTACAAATGCAACATTTCTGAGCAGATTATTTAATGTTTTCACTTTACATGCGTAATGCACACTCTCACACACTTCCACACATTTCCATTCAACGATTCATTGGACAATTAAAGGTGGCCAACCTATCGTCTCAGTTTAGTCTGTCAATGATTGCTCCTCATAATGGTACGATTAGTTCTCAGATTACATAGGTTGAAATCAGGAATTTGAGGTTATGTTTTGATATCACGGTCACATCCAAACCTTGTCTGAAGTAATATTGCCACCAGTCTCCAGATGTTTGGTGTCTGAATATCCCCGAGTCAGTTAATAAAGTTTACACATAACAGGTGATTACATTAGTTGAAAGAGCCTGTTTCTTTCAACTAATATTTCCCAACTTTAGAGACCTATATGAATAGATTATAGATGGAAACAAAACAAAGAAACAGTTACTTGCACATTTATAATATTATTAGGATTACTCTATTTTAACAAATAATATTTAGCTATAATTCATACTTTTATATTTATTTTTGCGCATCGCCATTAGTTGGGTGCGTTTATTATTGGTAGCATTGTAAATTCTTTTTAAATAGCGTGGCATCCTTAGCCATGTTTTTTTCTAAAAGGATAAACAAAGATAAAAATAAGGTTCAGATGAAAGTTACTTTGGTTTATATTTTGATTTTACCGAACTGACCTTGTGACTGACAAACTCGTGGTCTCATAATGAAAGTTCGTGCACCGCAGACTTCAGACCTGCAATAACAGGCTGTCTACCCCACGGTAGCACTGGTTGGTAATTGTTTGTTGTTTTTCTGAATTGGATACATTTATTTTCCAAACATCACAAAAAGGGAAATTATTAGGTATATACAATGTTATGTCGACACATTGAAAGACACAGATATATAAACGAAGGAGTATAAAATAGGAGGTAGTAATGATGAATCGTCACCATGTGATCATATTGTATATGTGAATTTCTCACATATACTTAGTGAAAAAATAAATAAAATTAAATATAGCAGCTTGTTTCTATATAAGTATATTTTATATAAACAATTTACAAATTTTATATTTCTCTTTCCTATTTATTCAGTTATGCTTTTATTATATTGAATTGTAAAAGTACTTTATTGTTTTGAATAAACATTTGATTTATTCATTCAGAATGAACACAAAAGTATTGATTTAGATTGTTATAAAAAACACATTGTTTCACTTCAGTTTTTGTTAAATTTGTTTGTTGTGTCACTAACTAATAGTGTGATTGTTGTGCAGGTAACAGCTCTACGGAACCACCAGTTCGAAGCCATGTACGCAGAGAAGTTCCCACAGTTCAACCCTATCCAGACACAGGTGTTTAACGCTGTGTACAACAGTGATGACAACATATTTGTGGGCGCCCCTACCGGCTCTGGTCAGTGTACTCATTTTGTAACTAGTTAATGGTATATAATATTCTGAAATCACTATAATAAAACCTCCATGTCAAACTGACATAAATATTTTTATATTTTTATTTCAATGTAATCTAAGTAAGAGTAAAATAAATATTAAACTGTGAAACCAATTACTGAAGGAATTCTGTTTGGTGTGAACAGGTAAGACGGCCATAGCAGAGTTTGCAGTGCTGCGGTTGTTGACTCAGCACACGGATGGCCGCTGTGTGTATCTGGTACCCAAGGAACCCCTGGCAGAGATCGTGTTCGCTGACTGGCACCACAAGTTTGGCAATACCTTGGGCAAGAAGGTGGTCATGTTAACTGGCGAGACAGGCACCGATCTCAAGGTAACCGGCTGCTAAATTTGGCACTACATTATAAATATGTATAGTATACAATATAGTGTGTGTAGCATAAAGTGTAGAATTTGTGCTTTACAGTTTTTGGGTTTTTGCAGCTCTTGGCCAAAGGCCAGATAATTATCACCACTGCTGAAAAATGGGATGTTCTCTCGAGAAGGTGGAAACAGAGGAAGAACGTACAAAACGTACAGTTGTTCATTGTGGATGAACTTCAAGTAAGCAACCTTTATTTCATTGATTTTTATTCTGCATAAAGATTTTTTTACTGATAGAAGTTTATTTCTTTGTAAAGGAGTTATTGTGTGCACCATTTATACTCCTAGAATTCATAATTGCTTTTAGACATGATAGTAAAGTTCTAGCAGAAAGGTCGAGCTTTTGTCTTGTATAATATAAAGAGTTATTACAACAAAGTAGAATGTCCATTTTGGAGAATAGGCAAAGTTAACCTATCCCATTTTATGGAAATATTTATGCAATTTGAGTAAAGTATCTGTCTTAAAATACTTTTGTTACAGGAACAAATGAGCATTAAAGGGTGAAATCCTTGCTGGGAAACCAAGTTGCTTATGACTTGATATTTAATCCATATTTTCTCCAATTTCTGTGTATTTTGGTTGTCTGTGGTTTGATAATCTTGATCATAGAACAATGTTAGATTTTTTTTAATCAGAGTTATTGCATCCTCAAAAAATCCTTTTTATGATTTCCATTTGTTTCCTATATTTTATTTATTATATACTTATATTTGTATTTGTTTTTTATATTTTTTTTAGTTAGGTAAACATGTACTATTGCGAGAGGATATATATTTAAACATTTTGACTTTGGAAAAGACACTTAGCTCAATCTTAGCAATCATGGTTCCCGATCCATGATATCTATCTCCATAGCTCTATCTCCCAATTCCAGAATTTAATATTAGGAATCATATGAGTTAATTATTAAAGTATCAGGTTCAATTCACTAGATATTTTCAAATGTAATATCTAGAAAAATGAGTAAAATTGAACTGTTTTATAGCTAATAAAATTGTTAACAGCAAATTGGTGGTGAGGATGGGCCTGTACTGGAGGTAGTTTGCTCGCGTATGCGCTACATCTCATCACAGCTCGACAAGCAAGTAAGGATCATTGCTCTCTCTTCTTCGCTGGCAGACGCGCGTGACGCTGCACAGTGGCTGGGCTGCAGTCCCAACACTACCTTCAACTTTCACCCTAGTGTGCGACCTGTGCCACTGGAGCTGCATGTTCAGGTCAGTCTTTTTCTTTTCTGGATGTTAGAAATTAATAACATAATGAACCAAAACGTCTATAAGTGCCATTAATAAAATAGTCCTAATGCAAAATTGTAATATTTTGATCCTACATGTAATCTGTGGGCACGTAATTTTAAATGAAGATACATTATGAGATAATTTAAGATATCCAGGTTGGCTAGTCACTTTCTTAATGTCTGCCGTAGTCTAGTGACGTCTCTTGAGTTGTAAGTTAGCACAAACATTGTAGACAAGTATTGTTGAAATTTAAAAATTTTGTTATAACAATACCAGCTTAAAAATATTTTAGCTTTTATAGGTTTAAAATATATCTCCTTTCTATGAAATCTGGATCACTGAGAATGTCATAGATTTTAATGTGATTTGGAAAGGTTTCAGAAGATTAAGGAATTAATTCTAATGAGTATTGAAATTTGGACTTATGAAAGGAATTCACTCTTGTATTGAGTTAAAGGAACCATTTGATTAGTTGCCAGAAATATCCTCCCTAATAATTTATTTTTAGTTTATTACAAATGAACATCACTAGCTTTATAAACTAAATAAATATTTTTTGCATTGACGCTGTGTTTAGTACATTTTTATTCTCATAAACAAATTGGTTGTAACATTTTACAGGGATTTAACATTACGCACAATGCGTCACGGCTAATAGCTATGGGGAAACCCGTGTACAATGCTATACTAAAACACAGTCCACACAAGCCTGCCATCGTGTTTGTGCCCACCCGGAAACAAGCTCGGCTCACAGCTATCGACCTCTTGACCTTCACAGCAGCTGAGGGACAACCCAACCGCTTCTTCCATGCTGAGGAAGAAGACATCAAACCTTTCCTGGACAGAATGGCTGATAAGGTAGGATTCTTGTACTCTTCCTTGGACTTACTTGCTCTGTCAAAAAACTTGTTCTTGGTATAATAAAACAACTGAAACTAAATTTTTAGCTATAGTTGTAACAGTTGTGTTTACGTCAGTTGTTTAAATATTCAAACAATACTTTTTACACTGATTTTACTTCCTAATTTAAGTATCATAAATAGTTTAGTATTTAAGGTGGTTCTGATACTTGGTTTTAAGAATTATCTACCTATTATTCTTTAGTGATTTGTAAGAACTATTTTTCAAGTCGATTTCTGGTTAAAGAAATGTTTTTGTTGGCTGTACAGACACTAAAGGAGACACTATCACAAGGTGTGGCCTACATCCATGAGGGGTTGTCGAAGAGTGACCACCGCCTGGTGGAGCAGCTGTTCGACTCTGGGGCAGTCCAGGTGGCGGTGGTCACCCGTAACCTCTGCTGGGCACTCAACATCTTTGCCCATCTTGTCGTCATCATGGACACACAGTTCTACAATGGCAAGATCCACGCGTGAGTATTTAACAACTCCCAAATTATTATTTGAATGTTATTTATTGCATTGAAAATAATATCGATTTTAATATGATTTAGATTAAAGAATTAATTACTAGGAATAAAGAAATTTAGGACTGTAATTAGTAAATTGACACTGTATGCCTATCATTTTACTTACTTACTTACTCCTGTGGCCACTCGAAACCCAGATGGTTTTTGACCTCGCCAACAATGTCTCTCCAACTTCCTCTATCTTGAGCCACTTCCAGTGTAGCGCCAATCGTTCTTAAATCCTTCTCCACCTGATCTCTCCATCGCATCCTAGGTCTGCCCAATGGCCTCACTCCCTCTGGTTCCCCTCGCCACACCTTCTTTATCATTTTATCTTCTCCCCTATGGGCAACATGGCCCATCCATCTCATTCTTTTACTCCTGATCAGTGCAATCACATCGGGATCTTGGTATATTTCTCTTAATTCTCTGTTCTTCCTGATCCGCCATATGTCTCCTTCTTGAACTGGTCCAAAAATTCTTCTTAGTATTTTGTTTTCAAAGGTTGTTAACTTTTTTTTGGGATTTCTTTGTGAGTGCCCATACTTTTGACCCGTACATCAAAACTGGCAAGATCATGGTTTTGTAAATTCTTAATTTAACTTTCTCATTAATAGTTTGCTTTTGAGAGGTTTTGCAAGGCTCCAGTATGTTCTATCTGCTGCTGCTAATCTACATTGGACTTCAACTTCTTCTCTATTGTCATGTGTTATCGTCACTCCTAAATACTTCAATTCCTTTGTAGCCTTGAATTCATGGTTGAGTACTTCTAGCTTTTCTCCTTCCTGTTCCATTCTTCTGCTTATTTTCATGTAGTGCGTCTTGTCTTCGTTTATTTGTAATCCTACTTTTGCAGCCTCAACTAAAAAGGCTTCTACTAGTCTGTTTAAGTCCCTCTTTCTCTCAGCTAGAATGGCTACATCATCTGCAAATGCCAGGATATTGAACTTATCTCCCTATTTTACTCCTTCAGGCATCCCCTTTATCTTTTTTAGTGCTTCTTCCAGAGCAAAGTTGAATAGAATTGGTAATATTCCATCACCTTGCCTCACTCCTGTATTTATATTAAACAAGTTTGTGTACTCCTTTCCCACCTGTACTTTTCCTTTGGAGCTGCTTACACAGAGTCTTGCTAGACTTATCAGTTTATTTAGGATACTAAACCTTTTCAAAATGTTCCATAGACTACTTCTAGAGATACTATTGTATGCTTTTTTAAAGTCTATAAATATTATATACAGATCCTTATTGTATTCATAGTATTTAGAAGCTAGCTCTTTCATTATAAATATCTGGTCTATTGTAGATCTTTCTTTCATGAAGCCTGCTTGATGATCTTCAATGTTTCTATCCGCATACTCTTTGAGTCTATTCAATATTAGCTTGGATAATATTTTGTAGGTTGTGTTAAGTACAGATATACCTCTATAGTTTTTACAGTCCAGTTTGTCGCCTTTTTTGTGAATAGGTACAATAACTGCCTCTTTCCATTCTTTCGGGGTTAATTCCGTTCTCCATTATAATACTGCCTATCATTCTCCATCATGCCTATCATTTTATTCAAACAAAAGTTTTCATGGTTATACTTATATAATTAAACTCAGAATACAAAATATGCTATTGCTACGGTTTGCTTTGTGAACTTCAAATTCTTTAAAAAGCTACATTCTATACCAAAATTAGATAAAATAATATTATTGATCAAAATGGAACAAAATTCAGAAATTCTCAAACAATGAAAAAAAAATAATTAAAATTGATAAACAAATTTAAGATAGTGAGACACATTTATAATACTATTACATAATTAATTTTACTGATTTTTAAGAGAATAACATGTGTTTTGAAATATTGAACATTTCTTAGTCTGGTAATTCTAAGATTAGAAAACTGTCAGTCAGATTCTGTGGTATTTTTTTCCAAATATGAAGAAAATTTCATAACTGGAGATGATTAATATCTACTAATTTAATTAAATCGTAAATGACAAAAAACAAAGAGGAAGCAAAATTGCTCTAAAAATACTGTTTTCGCAATACTCACTTAGAGAGAAATATGTGGAAGATCTGTCCTGTAGTATATGGTAAGGTAACAACATGGAGAACTCTCAATAATCTACCAGGTATGGGTTCTCTGTTACGTCAGGAACCTACTCCGTTGTTGTGTGGTTGACTTATTTAACCAGTTATTTTTGTTTTATTCTGTCCCTACATTATCTGATCTTGAATTTCAATTTTGTTTAAATCTTAAAGAAGAGGTTTGTTTACAGATATGAAGACTACCCCATCACAGATGTCCTACAGATGGTGGGCAGGGCAGACAGGCCTCTGGAAGATGATGATGCCAAATGTGTCCTCATGTGTCAGAGCTGCAAAAAAGACTTCTTCAAAAAGTTTTTGAATGAATCACTTCCAGTTGAGGTTAGAAAATTTATTAAAATCATTGGCCACTTAATGTTTTTGAATCTGTTCTACAACAATTTTTTACATATTATATAAATTTTGTTTTAATAATTAAAATTCTGTTTTAGGAAATGAAAATAATGAACAGGCCATAATTAATTAATAACATTATTATAGACCCTTAAAAGCACAAGAAACATTATTTTGAAATTGATTGTTGTAGGAACAAAAACACTGTTATTCTACAATGCCTGTTTTATTTTTTTATAAAATTTAATATTTTAGTGAGCAAATTGATTTCATTTAGTTACTTTAGCATTCATTTAAAGTTTGTTTACTAAACACAATAACTGTCTCTAAAGGCATTAATTTTTAATCAAACACTAGCTTTAGTCTGACGTACATATATTATTGACCTACTTACATGTATCATGTTTTTATCTCACCATAAGACAATCACAACAAAACACAAAATCTACAATTTTTTTACCAAATTAATCAATTTTCTGCTACCTTGTGGGAGGAAGATTAGTAGATAATAACATAAACTTGTGTGTGACTTCATAATTTACCTGAAAGGGGTTCAGGCAAAAAAGGTCAATTTTTGGTCTTCTCTCATGCTATATCTATATAAATAACTAGAATCATGTTGTTTCTTCCACGTTTATAGTACATCAGACAGTTCACTTTATTTCATATAAATACCTTTAGTTTTGCAACTAAATATTTTCACCTGCAATAAAATCACCTACAAATACAGAATAATAATTTTATCTTGAATCAGAGCATAGCACATCTCAATAGCTAGAACTCCATAAAAGAAACAATTTTTCTTTTATTTAAATATTTATGTACATTACCATATAAGTTTTTAAGTTGCACAATGTAGAAAGTCCAATATGTCAGCAGACAAAAAGAACAAAATCTATTGTATCATATAATATATTTTAAAACAGTTTAAATAGCCAGATAGTTTAAAAATATTTTTATAGTAACTATATTTTAATATATATTTGATGTGTTACTGCAGAGCCACCTTGACCACCGGCTGCATGATCACTTCAACGCCGAGATCGTGACAAAGACAATAGAGAACAAACAGGATGCAGTGGATTACCTGACGTGGACCTTCATCTATCGTCGACTTACTCAGAACCCTAACTACTACAACCTGCAGGGGATCACACACAGGCACCTCTCCGACCATCTGTCCGAACTGGTGGAGAACACACTGCAGGATCTTGAACATTCCAAGGTCAGTCTTGGGTCTTGAACATTTAACTTATCTAACACATCAAGTCAATTTATGGTTTAAATCAGTATTTAGTAACAGTTTGGAAACATAGTTTCAAATAACAGCTCTTCCATTGAAGTCTGCAGTTAGTCCAAGCTATTTATTGTTAGTGTGTTTCAAATAGTCAAATTGTTTTAGGTTGTCAGTGATATTTTTTAAAATAAATTGTTTTTTGTGTAGTGCATCAGCATTGAGGACGAGATGGACTGTCTACCCTTGAACTTGGGGATGATTGCTGCATACTATTACATTAACTACACTACCATTGGTAAGCATTAGAAGATACAAAGAAAAATTAGTTTTACATAGCTCTTTATTGATTTGTGAAACTGGAGAATTGAACTAGAAACTTCTTGAAGAATGAAGGTGTGGCAAAATGTATGGACCACATTTCATTCTTTTTGGACCAATCGGCTGTTTAATGTGTATAAAGACCAGGTGGCAAAAATTAATCAAGCAACAGTTTACTGGTGTTTTGTGTAACAGCTGTTTACTCCCTCCAAGAATTTATGTTTTTACAGCCAGAATTCAAATTATAAGTGTTTAGCCTATTTCTTACAATAAAAAACTAAGGTTACGAAAACAAATCATTTAACATAATTTAATGTTTGTTACATATATTTTAATGGCATTGACCTTACAAATTAAAGTTGTTTTGGAAAAACTTATTCTATTGTTGTTTGTATTAGTGAATACTGATATTTTATTTCTTTATGTATTATATCACATATCGTAATCTTGTACCCCAAAAAATTCACAATCAAAGTGCCTTGTGTCCAATAGTAAATTTTATTGTCAAAGGTAGTAGCAAGAAAAGACAGTAAACGGTTTTCTAAATATTTTGGTATTATAAACATTGAAAAATATATACAATAATAAAATAACCCTTCTCTAAAACCCTTATATGCTAGATTTTGCTGTTGTGACTTTACTATAAAAAGTATTTACGAATTATTTTTGTGCGTTTACACTTTTTATCTGGTTTTAAATCTGTTAATAAATAACCAACTGTGAAAAATTGTATTGTCTTAAAAGTTATTCAGAAAGATTGGTGATACAGAAATGTCTATAAAAAATAAGATGATACATGCTTAAATATTAATGTATTCATGGCAATTATTTAATTAAAGTTATTTTTACTAAAGACAATGAACTTATCCGCTTTGTAGCTTAACTTGTAATTTTATTGGTATGGAGGAAAATTCAGATTTATAAGGAAAATTTTACTATCTTCAGGTTGTAAAATTTTAATTTGAAAATACAATAATTTGTTATTGTTGTTAGTAAATGAAAGTCTCCTAATCTATTCAAATACTACAGTTAATTAGATTTGTTATTGTGCCCCATGTAGCCTGTGTCCCCTGGTGTAATCACCCTGCTAGTAACTCCAGCACTTTTCCCGTATCACAACCAGAACAATGTCATTATTGTGTGAAACTAATATAAATGTTTGTGACCAGAACTGTTCTCACTGTCGCTGAACAACAAGACAAAGATCAGAGGACTGCTGGAGATCATCTCGTCGGCTGCAGAGTACGAGGCAGTGCCGGTGAGACACAGAGAGGATCAGCTGCTGCGGAGTCTTGCCACCCGTCTGCCCAACAAGCTGGCTGGCAGTCCTCGCTACAACGACCCCCACGTCAAGGTCAACCTGCTGCTACAGGCCCATCTGTCTCGGCTACAGCTGGGGGCCGAGCTGCAGGGCGACACAGAGATGATACTGGGCAAGGTACAGCAAAATGCAGTGGTGTCATTATAGCATAGTCAGAATTCAAATTGTGCATATCTATGACACAAAAGTTTCGTAGAAAAAAAACACTCATGTGAGGTTTCCCTAGTACAGGAACACTATACATGTGGTCACCAGCTTGAGGGTGTAGAAAAACAGATTAAAGGTTTTTTCTTTGTGTCTTTAATAATGGTTTCAATACAGTTCCAGCTAAAGGTTTTATTAACTACTATACAAACTGTATAAAAAATAATTGTGTGATTAACTTGTTGATTAAATTGTGATTAAATTTATAAAGGGTTTATATTGAAATCATTTTTATTATTGAAATCATTTTTATTTTTAATGTTGTAAATTATACTGTTGTGGAAAAACATTCCTGATGGTGTGTTGGTTGTATGTAGGCTATACGACTGATCCAAGCTTGTGTGGACGTGCTGAGCTCTAACGGTTGGCTGTCGCCTGCGGTAGCTGCCATGGAGCTGGCACAGATGGTCACTCAAGCCATGTGGAGCAAGGACTCCTACCTCAAGCAGCTGCCTCACTTCACTGCGGACATCATCAAGCGGTGCACTGACAAGGTACATACTTAACGACAACCTCATGTGGTTATAACATATTATCAAATCGTGAACAATTGATTTATTGTTAGAAAATTTACAAGCTAGAATTGCTTTTGAGATTTGTACCTGTATGTAACAGAAAGAATAGAATATGTGTTCTTTTGAACCAAACTGTTCAAGGGAATAAATCAGAGTGTTTACTGGTCACAGTCTTGGAAAAGTCATTGATTTTAATGAGGGGTCACGAAAGTTACCAAAATGTCACAGATTTTTGTTTTGTTTAAAATATCAGTTTTAATGGCATAATGATTATAATTAATGATGTGTCATAGCTGAATCTCAAATCCACCGAATGTTAATAAAGATTCAGATTCGAGAATTGCTAAATGGGATTTGGCAATCGAATCTGTGAAGACTCGCTGCATCGTTAATTATCGGCTGATTGGTGGTACCAAATTACCAATTGCAAAAGATTAATTTTGTTGTACTGTGTAAGGAAACCCGCAGGTATTTGCCAGACCTAGATCTCGGTCTGTGTTTGTCTAACAAGTGCACTTGTCTGTTGTGTAGGGTGTGGAGACAGTGTTCGATATGATGGAGCTGGAGGATCAGGACCGCATCAAGCTGCTGCAGCTCAGTGAGGCGCAGATGACCGATGTGGCCAGGTTCTGTAATCGCTACCCCAACATTGAGCTGAGCTACGAGGTCCAGAACAAGGACCGAATCAGCTCCGGCTCATCAGTCAACGTTGTTGTGTCTCTGGAGCGGGAGGATGAAGTCACTGGTCCTGTCATTGCCCCATTCTTCCCTCAGGTGCGTGGTCTTCATGAAAGGATTTTCAGATTTTTTTGGGTATATATTAAAACAACTCCAAATTATAATTGCTTCAAAATAACCCAAAGTACTCTGTCATGTGTATACAATTTATCACAAAGTCGTGTTTATAGGTAACAACATGTATGTATATCGTATTGACATATATATATATATATATATATATATATATATATATATATATATATATATATATATATATATATAATTGTAAGTATAGAATGTCATCTCAAAATAAGTTTCAGAGAAACAGTATTATTTTCGTGTGACTGTTGAGTTACGTTTAGTTCACCTTTCTTTTAGTGCAGCATCTGGAATCTGACACTGTCAGAAACTTGATTTTTTGAATCTTGAGTCTGTACTTAGTCTGAAGCTCAAAACGAACTCTTTACATCGTTTCGACATCAGAAACACCTAGATTACAAAATATATAAATAGTGTAATTTAGGTAAAGAGGCTATCATTGTCTATCACATGTATAATTTAGGAAACAGGATTAGGTTAGTTCTTTACCTGAAGAAGAGATCAGATTGCAGATCTCGAAACGTAGTGTTACTGATTTCTTGTTTCACTCAACGATGGCAAATGTCCGGAAAAATCCTGTTTCCTTCACAATCCTTCCATAGCCAAAAATAACCTTCAAACAAAGAATATAATTTAGGTGTCTGATGTCAAAACAATGTAAAGAGTTCGTTTTGAGCTTCTTCGCCACAGACTTTTTTGGATCTCTTCAGATAAACATGACTCCAGATTTCAGGAATCAAGTATGTGACAGATTTGGATTCCAAACGCTGTACTTAGAGGAAGGTGAATTGGAGCTAAACTCAACATTCACATTGAACCAACCCTGCCCACCATAGCTACGTTATGTAGTATTGTTCACAATAACCATGATAAGCAATATCTAGCTTTCCCTAATTTACAAACATGCAGTACCTCCACTTTCAAGAAAACATAAAATATCAGCTGGCTACAAAAAAGGGAAAGTAATATCATGCCAACCAGAACCTTTCAATATAGGATGGATAAGATTAGGAAGAGTTCACAGCGTGTTCAATGCTGCTATCTCGTAGACAATAGTTGCAACTCTGCACTCAAAGGTTCATGGCGAGACTGTCAGAACACGATTGTAATAACACTACTGTCAGTGGTTTACTCTCATCATAGTGTGTCAATGGGTTAACACTGACAGAAATATTGTTGATAAATTGTGTGAATTACAATGCTCTATTAAACACAAAAAGATGACGGGTTATCATTTCTTGAGATATAATGATTAACTTTTGCTACAGTTTGTTTTCACTTCTTATTGTGAAAACACATTATGATATTTTGTATAATATGTTTCATGCTTATAGTTACAGTATGTACTTAGTTTAATAAAGTAATTGATCTATTTAATGACAACTACTTGTTGACTTCCACAGAAACGTGAAGAGGGGTGGTGGGTGGTGATTGGAGACCCCAAGGCCAACTCTCTACTCTCCATCAAGAGGTTAACTCTCCAGCAGAAAGCCAAAGTAAAGCTGGATTTTGTTGCTCCCAATCCAGGTAAGCAGTTTTTGGTGTTAACACAACCTAATTTGTTAAATATTAACGTATTCCAATTTCCAATTTTGGAATCTATTTAAATTAATTCTTATAAATTTAAATGATTGGCTACCTATTTTTCTTTTCACCATAAATATAATAGCATATTGTAATCAGGCCGGAGTAAAAACTGCTGAAAATAAAAATAAAAATTTTTACATAGTATATAAAAAAATGACGAGGGAATAAGTTTTATTTGCAAAAATTGTATTTCCCTTAAATAATTTGTTATGATGCAAAAATCTTTTTCATAAATTGAACGTCATTAAAAACCATGGCACTTATTGTAGCAAAAACTGTATACATACAGTAAAAATTTACATTGTTATCTTCAGCCATTTTTATTTGTCGGGATATAAAAATAAACAAATTTCCTAAATCATATACATTGTTAGTATAGTGATAAAAATATTGTTTTTGTTTTTTTCAGGTAAGTTATTTTGAACAGCCTGTAACCTAGAAATTAATAATAATATCAAAACTAAAAATTAATTTCAATTTTTTAACAAATTATTATGAAACATTATTTATTTACAGATTTAGAGTGTTGAACAGGTTTCCGAATGTGAAATCATAGAAAACGTCTGTGTTATGATGTTGTACATTTGATAACCACTTGAAGATAACACATACAAAATTGCCTTAATGGTTGCATTAAACCGCTGCTGGTAGAAAATTAAAAATTAATTTTCTATTGAAAATGTAACTCAAAAAAATAATTTAATACCCCTACATAAATATAACAAAGGAATATTTATAATTTGTAATCCAAAAGTTCAGTTTTAGTATTTGTTTCTACATTCTGTTCTTTACTTACCAGATCTAATCTCAATCTATTCAAATCACATAATATATAGTTATATTACAGTGAAAATAGACCAGATGTACTTAAGAAAAGCTAATGTATTAGCAATGAATTATTTTTCCAATCAGCTGCTGTAGAAACAAAGTAATGAAAACATTTTCAACATTAATTCTTTTGTTAAACACTATTAATTTCTAGATCTGCCAGCTTTTTTAAGTTTCTGTAAATAATCTCTGTTGACAGGCCACCACTCGTACACACTGTACTTCATGAGCGATGCCTACCTCGGGTGTGACCAGGAGTACAAGTTCAGCATCGATGTCGGAGAGTATGAGTCGGGTGAAAGTGACAGTGACTAGACGGATATTCTTTCTTCCCCTCCACGTACTCTACCATAGTATATTAAGCATTTTGTACATATATGTTTATAAAATAATTTTAGTTGTGAATAAATTTTATTCATGATAAATTTTGTTGTGGTTTAATTTTTATTTTAAGAATTTTGTTATTGTTTATATCTGTACATGAAACACTAATTGTGTTCCTCTTTATGAGTGAAAGCAATTAGGAATATTAGGGTCATTCTTGAAAAAATACATTAGCACATAAAGATGAAATGTAAACCGATCCTCATAGAATGTGTTATATATGCATATGTGTTTGTGCATGTAGTTTGTGGAAACTCTACAAATCTCTTTTAAAAGTTTTTTTTAAACCAGGACAAACCTCAATTTTGATTGGGTTTAGATGAGTTCTGTTTAATTGAGTAAACCTTACTAAGAAAAAGGAAGTGGAGTATTTTCATTTAACCCTTTAACTGGCAATTAATAGATCTTCTGTCGATTAGGCCTTGTCTCAACTGGCATCAATGGAGATTCCGTTGGTTTGCAGTGTGATTTTTATTTCTCTATGTCGACTATGATGTCACAGATTTACGATACAAAAATGTTGATGAGTAATTTCCTTAGTATCACTTCAACGTCTTTACTCAGTTGTACTATGATAATGGTGCCATTTATTTAAATCTTCTAATGCAATATTTTGTTCATTAGTGCTTAATATTCTTTAACCCTTAGAGCGCTGAATACAAATTCCTACATTTCCCCTAGCGTGCTATTAGTATAAGAAATACATTTTAAATTTGGTTAAAGTTCTATTTGATTTAATATTTCTGAAGTTATTATAGGAATAAAAAACATAAAAAGGGAATTTTTTTAATGTTTGTATTTTGTACAGATTAAAATGTATAACAAAATAAAACATGGAATTTGCCAATTTCAATAATTTTTCTGTGAATGAAACACTTCGAAGCATGAAGTGTTTTAAATTGAAGTTAAAATTTTTGAAATAATATAACTGTAAGAAATGTTCAGAAAAAATGTAAATCAGGCAACTCAACACAGGAACAAGCTTACGCGCAGGTCTCGTGAACAGCACTGTCGCCCTCACCACGCTGTGAAATCCCAGTCTGCAGGTCAGAATGGCATTCAGTTGCTATGACAACCAGTTTCGGACCGGTAACGGGTGGCCGATAAATGGAGTGCAGTCGTTGTTTGAGGTTCGGTCAACATTCTACCCCACTCTATCGGCAGTTTTACGAACTATAGTTCACGACAAAAAATAAAAACTTTGATTGCGAGATTTACCATAATACGCATGGTAAGGGTTAAAATAGTTTCAGTGAATATTGAAGTACGTGTTGCATTTATATATTTATAGGTATATTTTATGGATATAAAAAAGTAAAATACATATATTGAATTTTTTTTTAGACTACTAAATTTTAGTTATGTTTCAAAATTATTGTGATGTCTGCTGAACTAAGACGTTCAGATTGGTTCTTATTTTTGTCCAGCCAAAATATTTGTTCACAACTTTTTTGTTCACTTCCCACCAACCAAAATTGACTAAATTTTATATAAGACTTCAAAACAGTATACTTCACCATATAAATAAAAAAAAATTATGGTTGCCTGTAAAGTCGGTTTTACTGGTGAAGATTTTACGTGACAACGTCTTTTTTCTCGGTAGAATATTTATTGATATGAATATTATTAAATTGCACAATAGGAACAAGGAATTGAATGAAAATAAGAATTGCACAAATTTTAACTATAGAAATATATTTTGTTTACTAAAACATTGTACATAATTTGAAATTAATTAAAATTTGTTATTGTAAATGGTAAAGTTGAATAAAACATTTACTAAAATTGGAATTTGAAATTCTTGCTAAACACAGTTAAATTCTAACTCCGCGCGTGGTGATTGGTCGGTTTAGTTCGTTTGTTTGGTCGCACTGTTATGACAGGTTAGAGGTTATAATTTGTTATTTTAAATGTTTGACTAGCAATACGCGCTGTTTCTTCTCAATCGACTGAATTACGATTGATTGCAGAGTGATTTAAACTAATAATTTACTTAACACTATCAACATTTGTCAATAGTATGACATAACCTATAAACTCAGTTTCTCAACTTTTGTGTCAATCTAACAATTAATCAATCAATCATAGTTTACGATAATGAAATATCAGTGTACAATTATTTACCTTTATTGTTGTAGTTGTTGTAAATGACGAATCTAAGCACTCCACATTTTCACGAATAAACATAGTTATCTGCTTTATCCCGTGCGGCGGACCTACTGTTATCTGCTTTATCCCGTGTGGCGGACCCACAGTTATCTGCTTTATCCCGTGCGGCGGACCCACTGGACGGGCATCGTAACGTTACCGGGCGTTACACTTTTTCATGAGTGACTCCGAGCCGCAACCTAATTTAAGACGTTGTCACGTCAAAATTAATATTTTTTGTTATTATGTCAACTTCTTTAATTTTTCTACTACTCAAGTGCCTTTACCACAAGAGAGCTTCGTCAAACTTCACTGTAATCCTATGCTGACACTATATAAATGTGAGGTAATCATCAACTCATTGTATGCTCTATATAGACCATGTTTTTGGCTAAACTTTAGTTTACAATGGAGCTCTGTCCTAAATATTACTGTTTTGTAAATTAAAAAATTTGTTTCCATGGTTTTGAATATTGATATCATTAAGAACCATAACATAAACATTTAATTATTCCGTACCATTCTTAACGTAATTCGTGAAATTTATGGAAAGCGCATCTCCGCCTTCCATCCTACAATACTGCTTTGAGATAAGGCAAACTGGCCTCCAAATGGAAAGTCATCTGGAACCAGAACTTAAATTTTGAAGTGTTCCTTAACAATATCCTAGGAGTCTATATAAACCCCTTTTTAAGGAAATTAGACTTCTAAGGACTAATGGTACAAACAAAATATTTTGTTATGGCAGTAATTTATATATGGCAAGTAGAGGTATCCCTTTAATCTAAATTTAAAATTTAGTCTAATAACTTTGAAATTCAAGTGTTAGGAATGTGATTTGTTGAATTTTTTGGTCTAATGGGTTTGAGGAAGTGAACAGCTGGATGAAGTCTTAAATACACTTATATATTTATATAATTCAGTATTACTGACATGTACTGCTGAAAGATCGTTCTCAACAAAGAACTTTTTAAGGAACAAAATGGGGCCTTGCTCTCTGTCCACTACAAGAAAATATCGGTTGTTATCAGGATCCCGCCAAAATATTTCCCTGGCTACATTGTTGACATATTATATTGTAGCTAGACAATTATTGTACAGTAGTTTTACACGTTGACTGCGGCAGATGCTATATTAAGAGTTGTTGGTTTTAGTTAGTATCGAGCAGCAGTGATGGTGTTGATTTCATATAATAACTTCAACCGTAATCCTAAGCTGACACTATATACTTGTAAATGCAAGATAATCAACTCATTGTATACTCTTTGTAGATCATGTTTTAGTTAAATTCTAGTATACAATGGAATATTACAGTCTGTTTCAAATTTTATGCTAACTGAAGAGATTTTGGAAAACAATGTGTCTTTGCATTAAAAACAATTGACTTTAACACTTTATGCAGGTATTGAAAAATTTTTCATTATAATACTTAAAAAATAGAAAAATACAGATTTCATGTAGAAAACGTTTCAATATAGGTACCAATACGAGAGTTTGAAAGTTATGACCAAAAACGGTTCATTGAGCATTGCAAGTAAACAATGTAATTGTTGGTCTTGTTATTACACACAACTTTACACACTTAATTATTGCTGCTTCTCTTAAACTTTCTAGGATCCCTTAAGTGTGCATTAAACATGCTGTATAAATAGGAATACCAAAGAAAATGGCTTTTATGCCAGTAGTGTTTGAGCAAAACAACAAAATTAGTTTCATAGTACTGAAACAATTAACTACAAGTAAATCCAGTCCAATTTTTCTTTCAGTTTTTAACTATAAATGACCATGATTGTAAAGTTTTGTCCTGGTTTTGCACACTTTGAGGACTGCTTTCCAAGTAATAAACTCTTGAATGGTTCCTCATTTGTCTAATAAAGAGAACTGACCTCCAGACAGCTGTGACCTGACCCACTCCCTAACTGTCCAAGGTTCATCTTTGTCTAGCTCCTGCCCTGCTCCTGGTGCTCGGGTATCAAGTTTGTCATCAATACAGTGCTCCCAAGGCTTTTTCACACCTTTGTTCATTCTTAACTGTCTTCTTCCGTGTTGGTCCTTCGAGCATATCAAACTGCAACCTTTGTTTTTAGAAAGTTACGGTGCAGTTGAAGGTACTTAGTAAATCATTTTTCAATTCAATTTGTTCTCAATACAAATTGTTAGATTGAGTTTTGATTGGTTGGCATCGAAACACAAGACAGCATTCCTACATTCAAAAGTGCAAAGTTGCAGTCGGCTCTTGCTTAGAATTAGTTGGCCCTCTGTTAGTTTCATAAATTATTTGGGTAAACAATTAAAGTGCTTCATTTCAATAGTACTTATTAAAACAAAATATTTTTAAATTACTTTTTGAGTAAATGATTATATTATTATTTAAATAATTCATTATTACTGACATGCACTACTGAAAGATTGGTCTCAACAAAGAAACAAGTCAAGAACTTTGGAATAAAATGGGGCCTAACTCTCTTTTCACTACAGAAAAATATCAGTTGTCTGGACCCCTCTCCAAAATTTTTTCTAGGCTTCATTCTTGAAGTTGACATGTTTCTTTTGCAGTTCGAGCATATGCGTCAGAAAGAATAAAAAAAACAAGGGTGAAAGTGAAATTCTGTCCTATCAAATATATAAATAATTACTATTTAAAATTTAATTTGGCCACTAGACTATATCAGAAGCTCAGATATAAGAGCTCAAATAAAAATCAACATCAACTTCTAGGTCATTACCTCTTGTATTAGCAGTAGGTAGTGGTGTGTGATATTATTGAGAGTAGTCACACTCAGGATAATTTGATCTAAATGGATAAACGAGTATGCTAAATAAAGGGTTAACTTTAGATAGATTTCAAATAGATTTAGTCTTATTGCATTATGATAAGATGAATGGATTACGAGTATATCACTAGCGAGTATATCACTAGCAAAGCGTATCACTCATGAGAGTGGCAAAATATTTTGTATGCCTGTCTGTCTGTGATATATCGAGAAAAACATGTAGACTTAAAATTTTGCATGAAGCTTAATTTCTATAAAGGCAACATTGAATTCCATGATGGTGAATGTATCTCTTTTACAAGTATTTAGGATTTGGCGGAGCATCAGTGAAGCCTAATTGTCCACACAATATCTCAAGAACAGATTGACCCTACTTGATATTTCGCATATTTAGCTTATTTAATAAATAAAAAATCCCTCTATTGTCTGTTTGTTTGCATGTGTATTCTGCAACGTCTTAAACAAATTGTTTTGAGCCATAATTTTGAAATATTACATGGATAAAACTTCATTTCAATGTGTATAGGCAATATCGTGTTCAATTATGGTCCATTATATATCTGTCCATAGGATTTGGTTAAGCATATGATAGGCTGGCAGTAAGGAGGATACCTTGACCACGAATTTTACGCTATAGACTAGAACTTTGCATAAAGCTCTATTTCTTTCCAGGAGAGATTTATTTGGATGATAGGATGTCATTCCATGGGATTTGTCTGATTGTTGATAAAGCCTACCTTCCCGCGGGGTATCTCAAGATTGGGCTATAGATTTGATATTTTGCTATAACCTAAGGAGCTGTTTTCGGCAGGTTATCTAAAGAAAGAATTCAGTCATAGATTTGAGATATTGAATCAGCGAAGCCTACTCCAACCTTATCTAAGTTAAATTGTGTTCTCACGCGGTTCAGAGGACGTGTGCTCACTCCGTGGCAGAATCGAGATCTGAAACTTGTAGCCGACGACAGATGCGTTGTCGAACAGTTCTGGCATAAGTGCCACGTCATGTAACCATTGTAAGGAAGCAGACCCACTTTTACACCGCTGACACTGCAGCTGGCATAAAGCGCTCTGCTATAAACCCCGCCTTACCTGGTATGTAATTAAATAGCCACCGCCGGAGCTGGTAGCTTTCTAATCGTCAGGTAAGTGAGTTATTGGGGGCGGAGAATGGTTTATCGGGCAGTGGTCTGATAAAGTGGAGAAAGCGGCTAAAAATAAAAATCTAAACATTTTATAAACAGTACTTATTTAATCCTGAATGCAATGGAAATTATAAATCTCCCTATTTGTTCTAATGTTCCCACTATTATAAATAATGCTATTTCGTGAAATAGCAAAGTGTTTGGAAAGTAAATTTACCTTGCAAATTAGAGATCGTCTATAATTATAACACTACTCGAGATGATCACTTAATTAAAATAGTCGTGAATTACGATAAATGCAGTAAGTAAAATAATAACAGTGCAATTAATAGGTTCGTTTATTTATACGAAATGTGCACTTTTATGTTTGGTAGTATTATTTAGGTACGTTTGTCTTGTGTGTATATTAATACTTCACTGTACTTGTTTTACATTCCAATGCCATATCGTTACTTATCTTTAAACGTTACACTGTTTGTATTCAAATCATGAATATGCTTTCTAAAACACTGAATTTTCAACATTTGGGCAAGTAACTAAAAATTGAGACCACGAACTAAAGCATAGTATTATTAATCTATTGTTTCGGTCGTTGTTCTTGTTTCATTTTTGTCCGTTATATAATTTTCATTGGTTAGTAATTCTAATGTTTGTACCGTACATTTTTAATGTGATTTTATCATTAGTATTATTAATTGTATTGATACTTTTGTAGTTACCAATTTTATTTTATACGTTTAAATTACATGCAGTAATAAGTATTTATAAACACAAGTACAAAGGATAACTTGTAATAGTTACCATAAATTAGGAAATATATAGGTAAATAATAATTATATATATATTTAAATAGGCACTATACATGTTAAACGTACGATGATTATCAATACATTTCGTTTGAAGGTTATTTTTGACGATGGAAGGATTGTGAAGGAAACAGGATTTTTCCGGACAAGGAACAATGTCCGGAAAAATCCTGTTTCCTTCACAATACATTTCGATAATTCTTAAATTACGAGTACTGATTAAATAATGCAATAGGTTAATTATACTTTTAAAAACAACCAAATTACACTGTAAATGTTAATAAGTAACATGAACACAGTGCGGACAACGAGGCGACGCGACGCGACGTTGGAGTAGGCAGTCTCTAAGGTAGAGAGGGTTGGGGAAAGTGTATCGATATATTTTTGGAATGACTAGTTGAAGGAATTCGCTAGAATCCACCCCGCTCCCCGTAACCATCGCTATACCACACGTGACCTCTCTACAATAATCATACCGTACCTCATGACAAATGCAGGCAGTACAAAAAAATATACCTATATCATGTGTCATATTTTTGACTTCCTTGAAATTAATTCATATTCAGAGAGCTACAAATTTACAGTTTTGTGCAATTCCAACCTTACCTTTTGTACTAAACTGTGTAACAACAATGCTAAACTAGACGTCTTGCTGAGCTTAGTATCCAGGAACAATCAATAATAATATTCGCTTTTTTGCGCTAGGTGAGGTTCTGTAAACGGCAGTCCTAGGTCTGTCCGTGGTATTGCGCTATGAACTGTGTTACAAATATTACTTCCGCATCTTATCTTTTCTGTGAACTAATCTCCAAAGCTTCTTCCGATAGGCTTCCTATCGGTGAAAGAACTTTTATCGCAATTAGATAACACTCATGATATTTTAATGCTCATTTAAAACTTAAGCTGCGCTTGAAAACCTTGCGTTAATTTCTATTTTCCATTAATCTATCACTGTTATTTTAAAGTAAGGTTTTGAAAGTTCAGATAGCTTGATCTGTATATACGTGTTTTGGTTCGGCGATAAGGATACTTACAACAGGATGAGTCTAAGAGATTTTCCGGATTATTTCTAATCTCGACTTTATTGCTTGTTAACAAAGATACCCACAATAAGGTGAGGTTGTTGCCAAGCGGGTTGTTATAAGAAAAGGCCACTCCACCCTGCACATAGCCAGCGTGGCTGGATGTACGCTACAACGGCTACGCTAGCCACGTGTAATTCCACACAGCCAGCAATTGTTAAGATGAAATAGCGGCTACGTTTTTTACGATCAGTATTCCAAAAGACTTCAGCTCAAAAGATTCAAAGAACCACCCACAAGTTCAGTTACACAACAGAGAACAGTGCTGGAATTAAAACCAGCGATTCCGATAATTGCACAATTGAAGTTCAGAGAAACTTGCAGGGAAGACTTCAAGAAGGTATTGTTGTTGACACTGCCTAGTAGACTCTAAATTTTGAAAACAACAGTATTTTTTTATGTCTATGACATGAGGCAAGAGACAGATAAGATACATGTACATGTACAACCGAGAGATACAGGACGAATGTGTACGAACATCCTCAGAGGCATGGGTTCGTTTGATCAACAAACTACCAAATTCAATAAAAAATTCCCTAAATCCCAATGCGTTAATAATTCGTTTGAAACGATCTTTCGTATCCCAAGCGTTTTATAGAAATGACGAGTTTATCATATACGAGCGGTTGACCGCACAATAATCAGTAGACTGACAACTGGCGGTGTAAGAAGAAATATTGGCAGGAATGAGTGGAGTATGAGAGCATATATATTGTGTTTGACTGGGGCTTTATTGTTATTCGATTGTCAAAATTTGAACAAACAATTCTGGCGATTGCTGTAAATCGTAGTATGAATGTCTCCGGCTGTAAAAATTTTGAATATGAATTTGAGATGCTGGGTTCTTGTAGTTGTTGCACTGTTATTACATGGTCGGCAGCTCGCTCTGCGCATGCGCAACTTGACTGAAATGTGACCGTCACGGTTCCAAAAAATCGCTCGATGAGGCTAGCATAGTAGGCTTGGAGGCTGGGTCTGCAGTTTGAACGGCCAAATTTCATAAGCAAGGAAGCTATATTTTAAAACAAACCCAGCATAATCCAACCATGTGCAGAGTGAAATCGCCTTAAAGTACTGTTGATCATGATGCCGATATGATTACCCGATGATGCTGCGGCTTTACTCGATCCGGGTTAGTCTGACGCTCTAGTGATGCGCAGATCATGAGTGAACCGGCTCACTGATCCGGGTCACGAAATGATCTGAACGAACCATGGCGTCGCGACCTGTCAGCTGAGAGTCGCCAGCCAGTTTAACATTCTTCAGTTCTCGTAGTTCTTTATGATCTGAGTGATCTGCTAGACAGAAAAACTGTCTCTTTGTTGTGCACTAACCTGGTCGTCTCAGATGGCTAAGTTATTATTAGTACTGCATTTATGTCTCGCTGCTTACATGAGAATCGCCGCTATAATTCTTTGGGATAGAGCTGTTCAACACGTTTGGAAGGCGGGTGAAAATAACCCAGTATTGAGAATCTTCATTCAGTTCCAGTTTCCATTAATTTCATGGTATTCGATGTTTGTTGCTGACGGTGTACCAAAAAGTATGCTCTTTTTGGTGGAGACGTGTTGCGCCTCTTCAGCCAAGGACGTGGCTAGCGAGGGGGTTAAAAGGGTCCGGACCCCCCCAAATTTTGAATTTTTCAATAACAATAACGTTTATTATTATTTAAATATTTCAGTATTACTCATATACACCGCTGAAAGATTGTTCTCATCAAAGAAATGGGCCAAGCACTTTTTAAGGAACAAAATCGGGCCTTACTCTCTGTTCACTACGGGAAATATCAGTTTTCTGGACCCCCCTCCCAAATTTTTCCTGGCTACGTTCCTGTCTGCGTTTAGCGCGTTTGCTGTTCCCGAGAATGTGCCAGACCAAGATGGCGGATCCGATTTCAACTGCAGCAGTAGTACGGGTAATGTGATGCCCAATCCTAATAATATTACGAATGCGAAAGTGACTTTTTTTGTTTGTTGCGTTTTCACGAGTGAACTAATCGATTGTACTGAAATTTTACAAAGATAATTCAAAGGATTCCTGATATGAATATAGGCGTTTTCTTATTTCGAAAATCAACTTACTACTCACTGGTCTCTAAAGTTGTGGAAAATATCATCTTGGTCTCTAAAGTTTCATTAGAGCAATCAACTTTATTGAAAGGCCTTTTAAATGTAACCAAATGTTCTGTGTAAACATTTTTGTATGATAGCACAACCATATACTTAATTGATTTAACCAATATTTTCAATTTGTTTACATTTATAGTGTGAAAGCATAGAGTAATTTTGATAGTAACAACACTTCCTGTTTCAACCTTTTCTGCGTCCGCTATTGAGCACCGAGTAAGAAAATTTCCAGATAATGAAATTAAAAGTTATAGTAAAAATATAATTTTAACCGTACATTTGAGCAAACATTAAGTATGCAGTGCTTCGACAGGACTGCAATGCAGATATAAAAGTCAAAGTTACTAAATAATCTTTACTATAAATTTAAAGACGGTTTTAAAACCCATTTTAGTTGTCTTTTGGCAGAAGTAATCTTCTCAGACCTGTGTATGTACGTATATACCGTATATTTTCTTGGTCGGGGAACAATACAAAATCAATCAACTATGGAACAAAAAAAAAGTAAGACCGGAAGTTTTGACGGACGCTTTTGACTGAAGTAGGTTTTGAAAACTAACAAATATATAGAGTGTATCATTATCAGGGCAACAAGGTGAACTTAACTTACGACACTGAAAATATCTTAAACGTGAAGTAAATCATTAGGGGCGAAAGTAATCACTTTTTGATCGAAGTTGGTTTCTGTTGGTATATATTCTCTTGATCTTGGTGATAACACGGCCGATTCAACTACGTTACTGAATTACTTTAGACTGAAAGTGAATTTAAACGGCCAGAAGTTGACGTTTTTTTGGCCGAAGTGGGTTTCCGAGACGTGTATATGTACTGTATATATTTTCTTGATCGAGAAACAGAGCAGGCAAACTCAACAGTGGGGTCAGAAATATTATTTATTCCAACTAGCAATGCAATTTTATCTTGCACACGAAAACCTGAAATATGAACCAATAAACAATTGTATTAAGTATTGCATCTCTTAACCATGGATACTGAATTAAAAGTATCGCATCTGTGCCTACTTCTGTTTGAAGAACACTATATATAGGGCTTCATCATATTATATCACCAATGCTTTGACTAAGAAGATTGCGCCTTCAAATTTGAATATTGCGTGCGAAGCCGTGGGTAACAGCTAGTCTGTTCAAATGCTTTAAAGTATATTATTGGCGGAAGATCATTTAAAAGAATGACATTTTCATTTCATAATGGAAATTTGTAACGTTATAAATACGAACACTAGGTACGTTTCTAGGATTGGAATCTACCCTCTTCATCAAGTTCAAAAACCTTACAACATAAGGTGAAGCTTGCACAAAAATTAAAAACTGTTTACTGTATGTCGATTAAGTCAAATTTTACATTTAAAAAAGTTATAGATAAAAAACCAAGCGTATACCTAGAGATCCAGGATGGTTGAAATAACCACCAATCACTGTACAAAACACAAAACGCACATATCAGTGAAGACGAGAGACTTATTTGGTGTATTAATTTTCATCGAGTAGTACAGTCATTTAAAAAAAATTTTTTTGTATGCCTAAACTTATCTATCCTTTAAGAATTTTTTGATGTCCGATGAAAAGGACCCTATCCTCGGAAGTGTAGTGAGTGTTCTATTTGTGTAACATATATCTATGGCAACATCAGAAAATCTATTATTCTATTAATGTTAATGGCCTGAGGGCGAGTGACTTCTGTACCGCACTGCCATGCACCCACCGCGTGCGTAAAGATCTATGGCAACATCAGTCTACATTAAAGATCTATGGCAACATCAGAAAATCTATTATTCTATTAATGTTAATGGCCTGAGGGCGAGTGACTTCTGTACCACACTGCCATGCACCCACCGCGTGCGTAAAGATCTATGGCAACATCAGAAAATCTATTATTCTATTAATGTTAATGGCCTGAGGGCGAGTGACTTCTGTACCGCACTGCCATGCACCCACCGCGTGCGTAAAGATCTATGGCAACATCAGAAAATCTATTATTCTATTAATGCTAATGGCCTGAGGGCGAGTGACTTCTGTACCACACTGCCATGCACCCACCGCGTGCGTAAAGATCTATGGCAACATCAGAAAATCTATTATTCTATTAATGTTAATGGCCTGAGGGCGAGTGACTTCTGTACCGCACTGCCATGCACCCACCGCGTGCGTAAAGATCTATGGCAACATCAGAAAATCTATTATTCTATTAATGTTAATGGCCTGAGGGCGAGTGACTTCTGTACCACACTGCCATGCACCCACCGCGTGCGTAAAGATCTATGGTAAACACCGACGTCATCAGAGGTCTTTTAGCGGGCACAAGTCTTGCCCTCCGCGCTTGGAAATGGCCTAAGAAGCGCAAACTGCTGAACTTTATAGGAAGAGAAAGTTGCTTTTGAAATATTTATTGCTTTGTCTCAGATTCGTAGGTCAAGGAGAAATGAAGTTTATAGCATAGCTTGGGTACGTCAACATGTACTTAATTAGTTGCAATTATTGCGAAACGTTTGAACAACCACGCACCTTACTTATGACTACATTGGCATTTTTACTTACATTACATTTGACTTTTCTACAGTATCACTTTCAGAATTTTTGTGCCAAATACTTAAAAATTCTTCGTGTGTTATTTTTTTGAATATGAATATTTTTGGATGTTAATAGTTTTAAAATTAAATATTTCAATGTGATTAATTTATATTTATCCATGTTTTATATTCTTCCATTTTTGTGTGTGACTTACGTGACAAAAAATAGAAGTATTGTATTATTTTTGGGTTTTAACGTACCTAATGGCTTCTAAAATGTACGATACAGTGCAATTACATTATTAATAAAGACTAACTGGTAATTCACACGCGTGGAGTAACTAATTAAAGGGACTTATTTATGAACATATCTATCATTTTTTTTTTAATCATCTAAATGTATCCTTGATAAAAATAAGTCTATGAGAAAAATAAAACGCTGTGCTTACTTACCACGATTTCCTCATTTTCCCAAGTCAAAGAAACGAGTGAGCGTCGGTGATGAGGCATAGTAGCATGGACGGGGGCGTTTCTTCCATAATAGGTTTGTAAAGTTATTATAAAAATGTTATATTGTTTGTGGTACCGGAATTCGTACCATTTTTCATCATTACTATTTCTCTTAATGATGTGCACTCGGTACATCAGACACAGCCCTTCAAGACACCTTTATGAAAAACAAGAAACATAGCAATTAATTTTGATAATTCTAGGCACTCCACGTAATTAAAGTATTATTTTGGGACAACTTACAATCGTGGCCAAAGACAACTGCTATAATAAACATATCATGTTTTCCAATATGTATGTTTTTATTTATAAAAAGTCATAAATAATAGTTTATAATGGAAAAACAAATTTTCTCATTTTGTATTTCAGAAACAAAATGTAAGTTTATTGAGTCATAAATAATTCAGTCATAGACATGATATACTCTGAAGATATAATTCACATAAATACTATACAAATTTTATCTACAGACGTTTTTATTTGGGCCTGGTTAAAGAATTGCCCAAATTAAATGCCTAAAATTTCTCGTGGAGCATTAAAAATGTTGTATGTATTTTTAAGGTTTCAGGAAAGTTTTCTTAAAATACTGTGTTTTTAAAATACTTATCCAACCACAAATCAATTACAACACCTTAATTGTCTCCATTCATCATACTGGCAGCTAGACTTTTAAATCATTGGGCCATTTAATATTTTTAATTTAGAGATAAAGCAATCTTTAGCAATTGTATCTTTTAATATTGTACGACTTTGATCGTACGTAATGAGTAGGCGAAGCCAAAATATGTTCAAGATTAGAGTATACATGAAGATATTCTACTCTTGCACATCGTAAATCACTCCAAAATACTGAAACGAAAAGAAATGTTGGTCCATCTGCATAAAATGCAATACTGACAATGATGAAATATCAAAATGATAAATATTTTATAGTTAATTTCACACTTGTTTGTTACAATTTGTACATTGACTCAAGAATGCACAACCATAATAATTCAATGTCATCAATTCAGTATCAATAAAGATAATATGCTTACAATGCAATAGTTTGAATGAAGTTCTCAAAGCGATTCTATACTTTTACTGTACTTACTGTAACTTATTGTCTTCTATCAATATTCTGTGATAATAAATCCAAGATACGCAAACATTGCAAGCCAAATAAAAATGTAAAAGTGCCTGTTGCTATAGTTTACACTAAATATTAATATTTTTTAACAATTATCACCTGCTTTAACAAGTGATATTACCGTCGTATTAAAAAATATAGTATAAGTAAGTTCGGATGAGATCGTAACTTTAGGTATTATTTAATTATCCAAATGACTTATACAAATGAGCAAGTACAGCACTGCATGGTGTAGCACCAAGCGGCAAGGTGTATGCGGCACGCTTCAGGTAACGGTTACTATGGATGCGAATTCTGACGAAAATCTGTTCTGACGAGTACGTCCGAAACCCTCGTCAGAACAAGGCGGTTACAGTGTGCGCGTTTTCAGATCTTCTGATAGTCAGTACGTATCAAAGCCGCGTAGCTAAATAAATGGATGGACTCGATGAACAATATTTTCTTGAAAGCCCGTCATTAAAAATAATGTCGTTGAAAAGGGTAAAAACAGAATAATTATGTTAACTCGATATTTGTTAGTATGTATGTAACAATGTATTTAATTAGTCAAATAACAATTATTTATTAATTATAACAAAACAATCTCATTAAAACAAATTAGATTCATAAAATTATTGAAAATCTGATTGACGTAACAATTAACCCTAGAAATAAACAACCTTTGTTTGATAAAAAGAATAAATTTCCTTTAAAAAAATAGTTTTACTGAAAAGCCACATTTTACCCACATTCACCCAAAATTGTGTTGTTCTGCTGCAACCTTATCCCGATTCTTCCGAGCAAGATCTCTGTTGTGGTAATTTTTATCTCTCATGTCCCACAAACACCTGTTCTCGTACACAAGACCGATTAATTCATCAATATCCATGGTTAATTTAAGGTAATAACTCTAAAATTCGACGCACAAGGTGAAATAGGTTGCTGGCCGCACGAAAAATCAAACTTGTTTGATCGCTCAAATCGTTCTGACGACTTCGTGTCTTTTCTGACGCAAAAATCGCTGCCACTGTAAACAGTATCATTAGAAAACAGGCTTTTGTTTGTTCGGACGACTTCGCACGAACTCGTCAGTGCTCGTCAGAACAGATTTTCGTCAGAATTCGCATCCATAGTAACCGTACCTTCATCCTCGTTGGTGGGTCCGTTGCACAAAGGGTGTTACTTGATACTGACTAGGGGCGGCGCCGCGGCGTAAGCCTACTATTATCTACATAAGAGGCAACTGGCAACTGCCTGTGTCACTGATGCACAATAATTGAGAACGGAATATCTATATTGTGAATGCTATAAATTATAGAGGTAAAACATTGACTCTGCTTCCGTCTCAAAAATACAATATTGAAAATTAGATCGTGTACCTACTCATCATGCACGATCACGGTTGATATGTAATAGTCTCATAGTGCTTGAGGACGGCTGAAAGTACAAGATTAGATCTCATATTTCGGCTGTTATGTAAAATCACTATTCCCTGAAAAGCCATACAAACAATAGGGAGCACTGTAGCAGGTGTAAACATTGATTTAATTCAAAGATAAGATTGTAATCAACTCATACTTTAATTTTAAACAAAGTATTACATTTTAAAATTTATAGCCGAAACAAAATTATCGCCACATAATTATTTGGCTAAGAGCACGTGTCATAAGAAAGAATAAAGGTAAGGAAAGATCCGATAGATCTCTTGGTCATTTGAGCCATTTAATGACCAATTTAAATCAACCAGTTTGTTTTAAATCGTAATATTCTAATATGACTTACTCCGCAAACCAGTATAAAATAAAATAATAAATTTTGGTTTTCTAAATCACATGCTGGGAAAGATTTAATATTCCTGAAAAGTTTTGAAATTCTCAGTCTGATTCAGTTTGGAATAAAAAATTAATTTGGTTTTAAGTGAGTGCTGCAACAAATCCTAACATATTTCTGGGCTTGACTAAAACATAGGACTGTATAACATGAAATATTGCTGCACAAGTTATAAGAATATGGTATAATGGGTCAGCCTCTAAAATATGTTGGGATGTAACTGATAAAATGTGTACCGGTCTGGGCAGGATTTAAATATCCTCTATCTCTAACTCAGACTTAAACTAGCTTTCTCACATATTGGTGACTGAAAACGATGAGTGAAAATTTCGGGGAACTATTAAGAAAAGATCACTCGTGGAGTCTCACAGGGATCTATCCTTGGACCAATACTTTTTAAATTTACGTAAATGATCAGAACTAATTCATCCATAATAGAAATGGCATTCAGTGTATGGATAACCCGTTTGTCAGCGTCAAAGAGTATTGTTTTTTTAACGTATACCGATTCCACTTTCCCTTTCTTGCAGAAACGTTTCTTTGGAGATATACTTGCTAGGTTATGTTGAACCTCCTCACCGTGCAAAATCGAAAATCTTTCCCTGGCTTTACTCATGCTATTTCATTATATATCTATAGCGGAGCCTATGAATGTAATAGAATGAGAGACCAGTAGCCAAAAGACAAGAGCGGTATTGGCGAGTGTCGCTGTTAGACGATCCCATGGACACGGTCGAGCCCCCAGACACCTAACACCGAGTCTAGTGACGTCAAAACCTTGCCGAGTACACGGTCTGTCAGTCACTCTTCTCCAGGCCCTGTGCTCCTCTCTCATTCTCGCCACTTCCTCAACGCTTAAGTGCATACAATACATCCTGTCTACACGGTCTACAATACATCCCAACTATGAAAAACAATCTTGGGACCCTATCTTGTCCCCATAATGTGATTCTTGATATGAACATCAAAATTACTTCAGAATTCTACCAACCAACAAACACTTTTGCTTTTCCTAACATGGAGCCTAACCATCCTTTAATTTGCTATGATTGTTTTGAACATTTTCAGTGGACTCTAATGAAACATTTGAAAAAGTAAATTAGTTCGAAAGATCCTTTTTCTTACAAGTTAAAAGTTGAAAACAATAGAATCAATGTTATTACAATTTTAATCTCATCTATCCAAGTCCAACCCACCTTTTGACACTTAGGCCCAAAGAGAAAGAAACTATAATTCATCGATGAGAATCATTGTTTCAATGAGAATTTTATTGTTCATTGCAATGTAGCTAGTGTAATTGATTGGTTGGGGTTGTATAAAAACCAACTGGATATTTTAAGCAGGTTTTTCTCAAGTATATTTAGATATTATTTTCTACAGAGAATAAGTAACATTATTGGCTGAGAAAAAAAACCCATCGAGACAGTACAAATACTGTCTTCTACTTTTCTCCTTCGTGTTTGTGGGTATGTCCGCGTGAGGAGTTTTGTAAAACAGAGAGATTTACATCTAATGTTGGTCTATTGGATAGTAAGACACACCAGGAATTTTTGGGTGAAGAGGAGAGGGTAAGACAGCTTTGTTCAATAGTAAGATAGCCGGAAGTTGGAGCAAGAAAGCTATGTTAAATACTAGTATGGCACAGCCGTATGTAGAAGCAAGACAGGTATATTGAATAGTAAGACACAGTCGGAAGTTGGAGCAAGACAGCTACTAGTGAATTTGGGAGAATTTAGTAACATGGATGAGATAATGGATGTGCAGATGAGAGCGGATGCCCTGTGTAGTATATTTGCTATCTAAGTTTGAATAGTCCTTATGGAAAGAGTAATTAATTTAAAACTTGTTAAAGCTGGTTTCAACACTTTCGTTAAAGCTGTGGTAGATAAATGAATGCAACTGACCACTTTCCTTATGTAGATCAGTAGACTATGGTAGGTAACTTTGTTGTTACCGTGCCAGAAACACGTTCACTATTCATAAATTCTGGCCGAAGCAATTGGAGGTAAATTTCATAATAATAAGGAAGCGCATCAAAACAATGTCTCCCCGTTCAATCACGAAGTAGCCTAATGTCGAATAACTGTTAATAGCTAACCTTTCAGGAACGTTTCTAAATATAGCTCAGTTGGTTCACCTCGGCGTGGTCACTCTATCAATAGCGGTTGGCAGGGAGAGCTACGGTACATGCCAACTGCAACAAACTGCACCTGTGCCGCCATAACTATGTCACAATCCCTGACCATAAATGTGATGTGACATTGACAGGTCGTATGTCATACGGTCGCGTCTCGCGGTGGTCGTGCCCTTCCCAATCCACTTTCCACTGACCCGCCTTCGACTTGGCAAGGAATTTGTTGACCGCCACGACACTTTCCCGATAAAGAATTGGCTCAAACAGGGCATCCCACATCTGGAAATGCCGATGAGGAAATACCAACTTTGATTTTCTTCCAAGAGAGTCCAAGATAGAGCCTTAAGGTACTCCATAGTTCGTATAAACTAAAAACTCAAAATTCCTGTTTTCACTTATGTGAAAAATCTGTTTATTTTTGAATAACGGAATTTCATTCAATGGACTTTCATTCCTACGTTTTTGTACGAATTTTTTATAAATTATAAAGAATTATTAAATAGCTTTTTAAGAGGAACTAAATTCTAAGGCATGTAAAAAGAGCTTCTCTACCTAAGCTTATCCAACTTTTCCTTGCAATTTTAAAAAGCTAGTTTTATAGCGAGTATTCACATATGTTATCTTTAAACCAGTACGGTACCTGTCTCTGTAAATTACAGTATGCATGGTATTATCGTATTGGTGTTATGAATTAAAATAAATGCAATATTAGTGGACTTAAATATTTTAAATATACATACTTAATTTTCATTATTTTTAAACTTACATTTGAGCCTTAAATTTACGTTACTTATACTATTTTCGTGCTAGTGTGATGAATTACTGTTTAAATTAAATACAGATTTAGTGATTTTACTATGAACCATTTATTGTGATAGCACTGCAAGAAAATCGGTAAGTACTAAAATAGAAATAGTTGACAGATCACAAGATATATTTAGTAGAAGCCGATCAGACGAGCCTAGGTGCCAAGGACGCGAGACCTCGGTGTTGTGACGGAGAAGACAGATCAGCTGTGAAATGTCGTGGAACAGCTGTATAAACTATTACGGCATTCTGTGCCATGCCCTGTCCAATGTGCCGGACCGGCAGCTATTTCTGGCGGCAGTGAGCGGGAAAGCTGGCACCCACTCCGGCATACTGTAGTTCTAGCAGAGCGTACTTTGTGGAGTATATTTCGCGTATTACGCTGTTGCGGTAAATGGAAAAATACCTAGACTCTTTATTTTTTTTTAATTTGGGAATATTTCCGTTCAAAAAATTCACGATTGGTAGAAAGGCGTGTTCTAGAGACTTTACAGGAATATTCAATATCCAGGGTGGTTGAAAAAGAACTCCATATTTTAATTTCCCTATAGTTTTGCCAATTTAAGTCAAATACATGAAAAATAATGTTGTGGCTTTCCTTACAGATTGAGAATTCAATAAGAAAATGGCCGTAGAACGATTGTCACCTCAATAGCGAGCGCGAATTCCTTGCCGTCACGAATTTTGGCAGTCCGTAGTGGAAGTGCAAAGGTGGTGGAGCAATCTCAACGGGCCTCATGCTGTGTTGGATAAAAAAAATGAAACTGTCATTCAAATTTAGACTACTAAATCTGTGAAAGACAGTGGAAAACCCCACCGCTCATCAACATCCAGATCATAAGAAAATATTGAAACCTTTGAAGAGTTATTCACAAGAAGTCAAATCGACAAGTAGCTCGGATTACATACTCCAAAATACAGAATAACAAACAGTTTCCCCATGCTTAAGCTACATCCCGGAACTAATAGATACATTTCCCCTTACACGTAGTGACAATGTAGGACTCCACAAAAACCAGTGTAACAGTACGGCGGGCCAAAAGAGCAGGAAGTAGGCTAGTCCTGTAGCTCCTTTCGTACACCTACTCTAACCAGTCTGTACCAGGCCTTCCACGAAAGGAATATCCTCTACACAGCCCCGTTTGCTATATATGTTTTACCTCGGTCCCTACTTCAGGCAACAATGTAAACCATTCACAGGAAAATTGTATGTGAAAAACTATATGATACGCTCCACTAGACCCAAGTTTCTACTAGTTTTCGTAACAACACTAATTACGTTTGAGATACGAACTAGTAATCTATAAGAATATCAGGATCATGTACGATTTACTTTCTGTCAATTTTACTGCCAATAACATTTAATTTATAATACCGGTTTGGTTTAACAAGTAACTACCATAATGTGGAGTAATGGGATGTTTTGGCATGAATCATGTTTATCTCTTCGATCTCCATTGATCCAAATTAATACACCTGGCACAAATACTCTGTACGGTACGTTGAAAACAAGGCAGCTTCCAAACATGTGACATTTGAAGTTGTTCCCGCTGTCGGCTATTCCTGTGGCGGCGTGATGAAACCTGCAGTCTGGCATGGTCAGAGTGCCGGCCGGCTTGCCAGTCTTGATGTTAATGTCAGGAGTGGTCGTCAACATCAACTCACATCACAACAGTCTAATGGCTGACAGCCCGGTACTAAATAAACATCTGAGGACATTAGATACTACTACCGGATCAAGAAGTATAGATACCCGTGATTGAAAGTTAACCACAAACTAATTAGTAGAGCTGCAATACTGGTGTAGTTTTGTAAACCTTTATTTAACACACTTAATTTTTAGCACAGGTTTCATTGAGTGGGTTTTGTTGATTCACTGCGGGCGACTACTGCGGAGTGGGAAGCCTTTCAGATAAATTTGGAACCAGTATCAGAGCCATTCCTTCAGCAAAAAGGAAACTAAGAACGCCCAATCTGATGCATATCTCTACATCCTGAGCGGCGTTCTAAAGAACTACAGGGTGGAGTTAAGTGAGGAACTACTCAACGAGTTTAATAACTCCGGTAGCCTGCAAACTGCTGACCTGATTAACTATTTTGACAGTCACATGCAAGAACTGGGTAAAGACTAAAAAATAAACTTTACCCACAGCAAGCGTGGTCCCTACTTGGAAAGCTGTCTACCAGTAGTCGTCCTCCGAGCCAACAAATGACATCATACCCTGGTCCCTGTGAAGTAGCTATGTGCATTGTTGCCTTATCAAAGTCGAAACGCCAAAGATCTAATAAGATAATAGAATAAAAGTTAAATGATCTACAGAGAAGTCAGCAAACACCGCTGGATCTTTCAAGACCATTTACGATGGAGGAGGTAGACGAAGCTATCACAGCTATGCCAACAGGGAAGGCAGCTGGTTTAGATGGAATCTTCCAGGAATTCGTAAAGCAATTTAGCTATAATATTAAAAGTTCAGTCATTTCGTCCTACTGTGGCATCTTGACTACCGGCGACCTTTAAAAATCAAAGATCATAGTGTTTTGAGGCCACACAAAGATCCAAAGTGAACCCATAGTTATTGAACTGTTCCCCTTTAAAGTGTGTGTTATAGGATGTTGGAAAGGTTAATTTATAACTTCGTCTGTCCTCAATGTCAGCATTCCTTTCGATCAAGCTGGATTCAAGTCTGGCCGTATTTGTTGTGATCAGGTGCTGGTCCTCACTCTCTCATAGAGGACGGGTTTAAAGACGAAATAGACACGTCAGCAGCATTAATGGATCTTACAGCGGCTTATGACACAGTGTGGAGGTAAAGCCTTCTTTACAAGTTCTTAAAATGCTTCTGTGCCCTTTCCTTTTGAGGATCCTAACATTAGTAATAAACAGTGAACTAATTATAGTTTGCTTGGGTTAAAGCACTTTTAGACTCACTACTCACTAAACATTTAGTAATTAACAATCTTTGTTGTATTTTGCATCAACGGTCCTGAAAATATTGATTACAATTAAATCCCATAAGACTTTTTCCAACATCAAGAATCGGTCATAGGAATGCTGAAAATCCTTGGAATGAAATTCGAACTTTGCACAAATTGGTTTTGTACCGTTATTTACGAACCCAGAAAAAGCACAACTGTTCTGGAATGCTTATAAAATTTCCGAAACCTTTTTTAAACAATGTTTCTTTTTGTGTTCGAACGGTTTTCGTAATATTAAGTATATGTATATTTTTGTATTGTAGTAATATTCCTGTTGTTACAAAATCTACCTACTTCTTCCAACTGCACCGGATGGGTTATTTTCTATTGAGTTATAAATAACAAAGTTGTTAATTTTATTAAAGTTTGAACGGATATATTGCAACGAAATGATATACTAAGCTGGCCAACGAACTTAGCCGACATATTTGTAATATAAATATTTGTACCAGTTTTCAATTTGTTTGGGCTTTTTGGGAAAGTTATAGTTACTAAAGGTCACGTTTTATAGCATATACATTAATTATTCTTAATTTTTAGGCTTAGACTTAGGAGGCTTACGTCATGTTTATCATCTAATGCATTGAGTTTTAGATAGAGTAAACCCGTATAATTTATACTTTGGCTCCCAATGGCTCCACCATGGGGAGCCAAAGTATTTTAAGATTTTAATGGTGCAATGTTTCGACGCAGTGTGAACGAGAAATCTTAGATAACAAAATGTAATAATACGCAAATTTTAAAGTTACTTTGTTTATAAGATGAATAGATAAAAGGCGAAGAGGTGATTAAAACTAATGGTAATATTTCAATCTCTTTTTGGCTCTACTGTTGGTGAGTTAAACAAGGAATTGTCACCTTCTCACCTTTGTTGACCGTCACGTAGTCTTTGTCATAAACGTCTTCCTAAATCAGAAATGAGAAAAGCACAAAAGACGAAACGAACGTTTGCCTAATATAGTACCGACAAGTCATCACTACGGTTTCTGCCAAGCGCTGTTTACTTTTCTGCCAGGAACGTGCAATATCTTGGGGCAGGCTCTCCTTGACTTTGGGTAAGTAGGGAAGTGTGGGTATTTCTGGGCGGAGTTGGCAGACGCATCTGGCACGTTTACACACATTGTCATCACTGCCATCTTGTGTGGGCCGCGAGCTTCTGACGATACAGGCGCTTGTGGTTTCATAAGTGTAACACTTACATACATTAAACGTAGATACGTGGGCACGTAGGTCTCGTTGGAGCACGTAAGCCTACTTAAAATATCTTTGTATACAATATCGTTTTATAATTTTCTTGAATCTTCATCAGCGGTACATCTAATCAGTAAATACGACTATCACTATTATTATGACAATAAATCGAGTATTTATTAGCTTATTAATTGTCAGTGCGCGATGACGTCATAATAAGGTGCTCGGCTAACAGTTCAATCCTTTACAGGCTTATTTGGTAAAATACGTAAAACACAACATTTAAAAATGCATAAAGGTATATTTTATGGTTTTAGGTTTCTTTATTATAATTGAATTGGTTTTGAGATGTTTGCGAAAATCCAAATTAGAGATATTATTTAAAAAACTGCTTCTCCTCGACTTATCTTTCGGAACGTCACTAAGTTTATTTGTCAACCATAACGCTCACTTCCAGTTTTTAAGAAATGTTCAAAGACCAAAGTAAATTACGATTGCTATAAATATATACTTTTTGGGAGATTTTCTTGATCGTGGCAACAACCAAACTCAACATTGGAGTCGGAAATAAAATTGATCCGAACTAGAAGTGGCCATGCACCTCCAAAGCCTACGACATTGTGTGCAAAGCCGTGGGTAACTGCTAGTAAATAATAAAAACAATTGTAAAAGGTTAATCGAAAGTCAGTAGTGCTAGTTTTGGTGAGGAACGAAAAAGGTTCGTAAATCATATTATTTTTAGCTTTACACACCTTACTCAAACCGACATACATGGAATTTAAATCAGCGCCAGTCAATACGCAAAACGATTGTTTGGCTGCAAATTATGACTTTCAATCTACCTCGTTTGCTGATACGAATAAACTATTATTAATATACTTAACTGTTGGATTTAAATGTGTTAAGGTAATAAAATACTATCTAGATAAAGTTATTGTTTCACATTTTGAACCATTTCAACACTTGGTTTCTTTCTAAGAGAAAATCGATGTATCTATTTCATTAAAAATGTACAATCGGTTGTGCGCTTATACAATCCACACTGGCTTTCGGTACCTAGATTAGAAAGTATATCCGGTTTACTGATATGTAACAGTTTTGTTATTTTGAAGTGTTAAGAGCTGACTATAGTGATACGACCTTGAGATTGACCCCATAAGAACAATCTTAAACATAAACTTAAAGTTTATTCTTGGTTCAATAATTATGAAAGTTTCATTAGTCCAAAGAGTTTTGAGTAGCCTACTTCTTGTAAAGTTCATCTGATATTTTTGAATATTTAAACGATGAAAAAATATTTGAGATTTTTTTTCAATAACCAATAAAACTAAAAAGTCGTGTCTTTAAAACGAAAAATCCCCATATAACTCCTCGACTAAAAATAACACATTTTGAAGTTTGTATTCCTCTTAAGGGTACAATCAAGATGGCCGCTAGTGCAGCCGGGTTTTTAACAAGAATCACAAACATGATGTGTCACTGCCGTGTTTTTGGGTGAATTCATTGTCATATTGACAAAGGCTTGAATATATTTCTTCCGGTAAGGTACCGAGAGAATACACTGACGTAACAACTCGGTGCCCTGAAGTGACACCGGAACCGATACTGAGTTGCACCTCGGCCCCCGCCCACACAGCCTGCAGTGTTGGGTTGCTGTTGTGTAACGTACTCGAACTTGCACAATTGTGAAATTTGTTGTTTGGTTTAGTGCGCATTTCCTTTTTTAAATTTCGATCTATTTCAGACTTTAAACCTTATAAGTGCATAAATTATAATAAGTCCACGAATGGACGAAGTTCGGTGCACTTTTCAAGTTTATTTACAGGGTAATCAATTATTTATGAGCTAGGAAATCACGGGTGATATTACAAATATCACTGTTTTAATTCGTGCATTTTCTTGTAAACAGTTACATACGAGTTACTTTCTGTAATTGATTCGGTTATTTATATGGTAATTATATCTTAAAGTGCGATAAAGATCATGTTGTGTCTATACCAACATTATTTTAACACTTGCATTTTACTGTAAACAGTTACATATATGAAAGCTTTCCGTAATTGATTTAGTTATTTATAGAGTAATTAGTTATATATTATATAGGAAATAACGTGTGATACTAGAAATAACACTATTTTAATTCGTGTATTTTTATGTAAACAGTTACATACATGTTAACTTTCTGTAACTGATTAAATTATTTATAGGGTTATTAGTTCTTTAGTATGTAGTAAACAGCAAATGATACTACCAAAATTTTTTGAATTCGTTCATTTTCCGGCAAAGAATTGTTACTTTCTGTAAATGATTCGGTTATTCATAGGGTAATTAGTTCTTTATTATATAGGGAATAACAAGTGATACTAACAACATTATTTTAATTCGTGCATTTTCCTGTAAAGAATTGCTTACACGTAAACGTACTGTAAATGATTCGGTTATTTATAGGGTAATTAGTTCTTTATTATATAGGGAATAACAAGTGATACAACAACATTATTTTAATTCGTGCATTTTCCTGTAAACAGTTACATACATGTAAACTTTTTGTTATTGATTCTGTTATTTATAGGGTAATTAGGATTATCTATTATCTAGGATATAACAAGTGATGCTACCAACAATATCTAATTCGTTTATTTTCCTGTAAACAGTTACATACATGTAAACTTTTTGTTATTGATTCTGTTATTTATAGGGTAATTAGGATTATCTATTATCTAGGATATAACAAGTGATGCTACCAACAATATCTAATTCGTTTATTTTCCTGTAAACAGTTACATACATGTAAACTTTTTGTTATTGATTCTGTTATTTATAGGGTAATTAGGATTATCTATTATCTAGGATATAACGAGTGATGCTACCAACAATATCTAATTCGTTTATTTTCCTGTAAACAGTTATATACATTTAAACTTTCTGATTAAAATGTTAATTTTTCATTAACCATATTTGTTTTGTTTCTGTTTAAATTTTTTTATTTATGGTATTACATATTGCAGTTTGTCAATTTCCTGTAACACAACATTTTTGATTCATAGAACAATATGTACACTTTATGAGGAAAACTGAGCTTGATGATGGTGCATGTGACTCAATGGGGTTTGGCTGAGCGTTAGTGAACATTTTTACATTGGTCTTATGATGGCAGCGAGAAAATAGCAAAATATATACATTTGTAAACAAACTGATTACAATAATTTGATATCATCTTAAGTCAGTGACAAGATTCGGTTTCAATAGTGTGTTGTATGAAACACTGGTATGAAACAACTTAATGTACAGAAATGTGAACGTATGGTATGGCAAGGCATCCCGAGAAAGATTTCATCTGTAGACTTATGCGTGAAACTACATTTCTTCTTGGACAAGCATGAGTTCTGTAATTGTGTGTCCAACCGTTATTGTCTGAGCGTTATTGAAGCCTGTCACACAGTATTCTGATCAAAGTTCTCTATTTCTTCCGGGGGTCTACAATTTGTTCTATATGACTGTCTGTCTGTCTATCTGTCCAAAGGACAAATCGAGAATGTAATGAGCTCTATACTTGAAATTTGACACGCCACCTAGTGAAGCCTATTACTCCTAACTTGTTGGACAGCAACTGAGTTTGGATTAAAATAATTTGGACTGAGACAATATTCTTAAGATTTAAGCATTTTGCTTAATGAAGAACTTCAAACATTGCACAAGTAAGCGGCTAATAAATGGCTCATATGTTTTTTGGTGCACGGATACATATGATATGCAAATAAACCTCATTTCCTTCATTTTGTTTTCTTACACAGAAATAAATTATTTATTTACAAATGAAAGAAATCAGTAAATTGTTTACAACCTATTGGGCCTGCGAAACAGTTCTAACTTGAATACTGCAGTAAATTTGTGGACGGGAAGTTTTGAATCTATATCGGCCCTTGAGTGGTAACTGAGAGCCCGTATTCAAATTCCAGTATTTGACAATGGTACATAATTAAATTTGAAAAGATAATTTGATTAATTGAAACAGAATTTTAAATGCAAGAATAAAGATTGTTAACATATATTGATATTTTTAACATAACTTCGATGTACATAATATAAAACATTTGCTAACACCGTGTTTGAATAAATTTAACATAAAAACAATTAATTGGTCGCTTTTCAGTAGTTTCTGAATATTTCTAAATCTAGTTTCATAAGTTATGTAAAAACTCAGTCTTTTCCTTAAACAACTATTTCTAGCACGTACTCTAATTACAAATTAATTAATTAAAATACTAATCGTGTTTATCATTACTACTTTATGATTCTGTGTAAGTTAAAGTAAGTTCAAATATATACATTCTACCCACATTATACAGCTAAGTTTAGTTCTGTTACATTCCTCGCTTGCTAATATTTTGATATCTTATAATTACTGTTTCAGAAAAAAGGATTTCATGTTTGAAAAAGGTCCCTCAAAATTAAAATTGTATAACAATAAAACCATGTAAGAAAAAAGCTTGTTTGATTACAAATCCATACCCACGCTAATATTTATTTACATTGCGTTAAATGGTATTATGCAATGTTTTGCAAACTGCTTCCAAACATGTTTTAAATCTTAGCACTCGACCCACTCACATTTATGACATAATCACTAATAGAATTGGAAAAATCTTTAAAAATCTAATAACTCCGACCTTGGAACTTTGACACTAAGCTAGGTCCTAGAATTGGTTACTTAAACATAAATATAACTTTATGATGACATACGAGAAGTTATCCAAAACACCTCTTCGAAACCACAGTAGTTTTTTTTTTTTAATTGGGTAGGCTATGTATGATTAATCAATTGCACAAGTTATACAACGTCTATTTTAATTTTATTAACACACAGTTTTAATAAAGTAAGGTAAATACATTGCTTTATACGTATTATATTAAGATATCTACATATAATGTAAGATTAAGTTATTACATAATTGTAAGATAATCTATAAGACGGAAAATCACGTACAAAAAATTACTGAAGCTCAGTTCTATATTACGTTTATAATTGAGCGTTAGCAAAACTAATCGTTCAGGGAGCTGGTAAAATCATTTTGTCAATCTGTGTACATGCGCGATATCTCTAGAATTAATTGAACTAATCTCTATAATATTGCATGCATCTTAATTTCTCTACACCCACACCGAGTTTGACGATAGTGCATTTCCCTAAATGGGATTTGGGTGAACGTTAGCGAAGCCAAGTGCTCACTGGATTCTCGAGAACAAATCGAGGTATAGACTTGAATTTTTTTTTTCTACCACTCTGTAGACTTAAAACGTCTTATTTGTTTGCCTGTCTGTATTCCACAGGATATCTCAAAAAAGCATTTAACTATAAACTTGAAATTTTACACGAATCTTCAGCGGAGCCTGTTGCGTCATACGTGATGTGAAGGACTGCTACCTTGTTTAACATCTGCGTAAACACCTATTTTAATTTTGTTCTACTCCCCACTTTACTTTTGTTATTATTTCTTTAAGTAACTAGAAGTTGCTCGCGGCTTCGCACTCTATTTCCTGTTAAAAAAACAGTGCACTATATTCACGTATTCTTTTTCTATCACATTCTAAACATTGCTGAGATAATTGATAGTCGTTCCTTCGTGAGCCTCTTGGGCGCATTATAAAGGTATATACTATATTTCCTGCCTCTATCTTTCGTGGTTTTTGCTAGATGTCCATAAGTTAATGAGTTCAATTAATTTATATGGATGAATTTCGATGAACTAATTAGGTTATAAAGAATCAAATTCTGTCTGTTAAAATTAATTTTCTGTCTAAGATATTTACAGTATTATTGTGGAGTTTGCCCTGTGCTCCGATCAAGAAAATGTATAAACGAAAACCAATTTCGATCATAAAGCGTCTTCTTTTCGCTCTTTTCATTTACCTTAGATCAAACCAAATTCGATTACCTTATGTGTAAACATTCACGGCTTTGTACAATGAGGTGGTTTTTATATCAGCCTTTAATGTTATTTTCATTGCATAGATAGTTTATTGATCATTGGTACTATCAAAATTTAAAATTAGGCAATAACTACTATGCAATCTGTATTACACTACTGATCAAGCACTTTACAATAATAATTTTCTAAATTTAAATGAAAAAAAAAAATGTTTCTGCCTCTTAGATGAACTTCAGTTGAAAGTATTAACAGGTTTTATGTATCAGTCTACTTTATATTACGTGTCGTAGCGCAGTCTCTGCCGGATTGAAGGTAAAATATTCCAAAATGAACAACAATTTATAAATAAAACATTAATTAAATAAACAATTTAAAGTGAACAGAGTTGTAAATCTAAACCATTCTTGAATCCCCTTCAATACACTCAAAATATTTCGTCAACATCGGTCCAGTCGTTTAAGAGGAGTTCAGTGACATACACACGCACACAAGAAATATATATTTATAAAGATATTCATAGCCAGAATGCTTTATGTAACTGCTATGGGTTGGATAACGCATTTAACGCCTTTTAAGTCAAATAAAACTTGGATAAAATCTGAACATATCGTGTTACAGACAGACACACCACACATGATCGCCCGCGCAGCAAAGGCGGTCAAATTATGGTGCATATTCAAGTCGTGACCTTAAACTTTCATGGCGCGGCCTTTCTCTGCCCGTCTCCCGCCTTTCTACAATCTGCCGGTCTCGGCGAACGGTCCGCAGATTTATCCGACCAGACCGCGGCCATTGTCGTGAATGCATCGGCGAAAGTTTCGTGCAGAACAGTCTTATATCAAGGGCCTAATTATCGTTACATGAGGCACTCGTCTATCACCGACATCTGCGAATTATACAAGTGCGATGATGGCACTCCGGAGGGAGGAATAATTATAAACGGGGTTTCAACTTGATGCAGACGAAATAATTGTACAGGAAGGATAACTGTATGTGTGGATTAGACTCAGTAAATAACTTCAAGAGTGTACATGTTATTTGCTTCTAAAGCTATGGTTGTGGAAAGGCAATGAATCATACAAGTTTGCACAATTAAATTCTTTAAATATTTCGGTATCGCGGTGGAGAGAGAATCTTCAGTCAACCGAGAAATGTTCATTCCAATACAATTTACTCCTTACAATTCTTATCGATGAATATTAAGTACACTCCGGTTCATTAGTTTACATTCTGAATGGGTTAATTCATTTAGATCTGGTTTACGATTATTTAAGCACAGTTCGTGAACGGTTCGATTAACGAAAAGTAATGGTTGGATGCTAGAAGCAAAATCTAAAATATATGTTACCTCATATGTTCAGATCTCAAAAGAAAGCCGTAAGAATTCTTTCAAAATTAAACCTCAGAGAGTCGTGCAAATATGCCTTTAGGGAGCTTGGATTGCTGACCCTTCCCTGTCTCTATATTCTCGAGGTGGCCTTGTACTTACTTCCGATTTAAATGCGAGTTGGTGCGGGGTAGGGATGTCCACCAATATGGGACTAGAGGCAGGAATAACTTTCGAGTCGAACAGCACAGAACGGCAGCTTTCGAACACTTACATCTCAAGTTGGAGTCGGACTAATCAATAGGCTCCCTGAAGGCATCAAACTCAATGAAACAAAAAAATTCAAAACTCGACTAAAACATTTTCTTATGTCAAAGGCATATTACTCAACTGATGAGTTCATGATGGGCCGCTGGGATGAAAATTTTTGAAATTAACAACCACTAAATCCCCGGTTCTGATACATACAAGAATCGTATTGCATTGTATGTATTTACCTTGACCAACATCATTTATCTGATGTACTTATGTACTTATATAGTTATGTTGACGCATGCCATACAATATTGTAATTGTTTCATGCAATAAAGAATATTATTATTATTATTATTATTCATAGGTGGGAGTTTACGTATAGAGATACCAAAAGATATAAAATGTAAATTTATAAATTAATCATTTTTTAAATATCTGAAAGTTGCATCCTAGCAAGTGATCCACTTTTTAATTTATTGTTGGAGGGCCAAAGCACTTCAAGAAAAATAAAATGATGGAAATAGTCTAATGTATTAAAACAATGTTTAGCTTATTACGGTTTCAGCTTGCAGTCCAGGGTGCGAGCGGACCGTACACAAGAGTGGCAACACTGCCTTCGGCTGTCTGGCGAATTGCGGATTCCAACGAGAAGGCGCCGCGCCGGCCGCGTCGAATTAACAAAGTCATGTTCAATAAAACCCGTGTTATAAATTAAAGTTTTAGTTATAGTATTTTTAAAATTACATACCTAACATAATGACTAAGAGCTCTAAATGGTAATTTACTAATAACTGTTATTTATATAATCCTAAAATTACATACTCAAAAACAGTAAACTTAAACCAATATTGTTTAAAAAAAAAATTGGTTTTAATAGGATCATGCATTTCCAAGTTATGAATGATCAAAAGTTTGGCTTAAGAGTGTCAAATACCGGTATCTTTTTTCTTTTAACCTACATTACAACTTGAAAATAATGTTCGTAAATAATTTGCTTTATATATCTAAACTTAGAAATGTATAACCTTAATCATTTTTATGTGAAGCACGAACTTTTAGCTTTACTAGTTAGTTTTAGTTTAACGTAAACTCGGGTACGGTATCTATACTTTTTGATCTGAGGACTTTTTGACTAGTACTATAATAGTAGTAATCTAAATTATAGTCTAAATAATCTGTATAATCTAAATCTAATTATAGTACTTGGCGATTTGAGACCCCGGATATGTCAAATACAGAGACATAGATTATGGGCTGCAACAGAAATATTCAATAATATCTTATACAGGAAATCTATTAAAAACACATTTTCATCAAATTTTTTAAACATGGTGTGTCAAACTGGACGTCTCGAATTCGAATCTGAAAATAAAATTTCGAATCCAAATCTGGGCCGTATGGTAGGCCTACATTGTTTTAAAGCTCTAGCCAACAAACAAAATTTAGTTGAATTTCTTTTTAAAAAATATTTTACCGTTTCAAAATGGTGGATTAAAACATGAAAAATGAATGTTATGTATACAAATCCAGATATACTCTACAAAATGAAAGTAAAAAAAGTAAAAAGAACTAATTATTAATTTGCAATAAAATTAACCTCCTTTTAAATGCCATTACACATTAACATATTTTAACAAAATTTATTTAATCACAAAAAACTATAAACAATTTAAATAGTCGTAACTGAATAAAGGATTATGAAGTGGTGCCTAATTTAAAAGCATTTTAAAAATTAATGTTTTTTTACATCCAACCATTTATAAATGTCTAACAGTTTTTGTGTTAGTTCTCCAAAACAGTTTTTTTAATTTTTATTGAAAGTATTAATTCTACAAACTATCACTATCCAGTCAAGTTAGTTAGATTATGTAACGTTGCACATTATCCACTAGTAACAACAGCACATTATGTTTTTATTTAATGTTGTATTTTTTTAATCCCCTTCAAAACAAAACCTACTTTGCTAATTTGCAACGATTTTATATTGCCGTGAGCATATTCTTTGTATAGCAATTTTACAGTAGGCATTAATTGTCACCCTTAGTGGTTTTATATAGTATTTCTTAATATCCAATAAACTAAGCTTCCCTAAAGTACAATAGCTTTTAGTAGCTTTACGTAGTTATCTTGAGTGTGATAGTCGAACTGGAATTATTGTATAAATATGCGTTTAGTTATTTGTCCATGTTGTAGGATAAATTAAATAGGACTTAAAATAGCGAGTATATTAAAATAGATAGCATATTTAAATAGCGAGAATATAGATTTGTAATGAAACGTCCTATTGTCTGAGCGTTAGCGTAGCCTATCACCAAGGACGTAGCCAGCGAGGGAGTCCAAGGGGTTTACATTTTAGTAAACGATTATTATTATGTAAATAATTCAGTATTACTGACATGCACTGTTGAAAAATCGTTCTCATAGATACGGGCCAAGAACTTTGTAAGGAACAAAATGGGGCCTTACTTAGTTGTCTCGAAAAAAATATCAGTTGTCTCGATTCCCCCCCCACCCCAAATTTTCCCTAACTTCGTTATTGCCCATCATGCGTGAGACTGAACAAATTTTTATTTCTGCATGCTCGAAATCTCTAAAAAGAACTGACCTATATAATTGAAATTTTGCATGAACCTTAATTTCCATATCAGTAACATCGGACTCGTTTTCACTAAATAGGATTTGGCTGAGTGTTTGCAAATACCGTTATATTGGTCTTATAGTAACCGTGATGGCAACGAGAAAATCGCACAGTAAACACATTTGTAAACAAACTGAGTACAACCATGTGACATAATAAGTAACTAAATAAAATGATCTATAGACTTGAAATGTTGTATGACACGTGACTAACTACCATGTTTTAAAGGGAGCAGTGTCAAGATCATAAGTGTGAAAATTATATCTGAGGACAAAGATAGGCCTCCCTTTCCCTACAGAAGACCCTGATCCTATAAGTAGTGTATGCAACTGCGCAGCTTGTGTTTTATTTGGTTATAACTCAAGAGGGGATTAAACTAGGCCAGGGCCCACGCTCTGGTTCTGGCGGGAGAATACACAATAACGGTCTCATACATCTTCATGACTGCAGCGGACATCATCAACTGTCATTGTGCTTCTACATCTTCTACTGCTTTAGAGTGCCTCAAGAGAAATAGTGGGGCACATTACATTCGTGCCAATTTCTGAGATGAAGTTCTTCACAGCCTCGTTTTGAGCTTCAGCGTCGCTACCTCAAACTGAACTCATCTGCCATATAGGTTCGCCGAACAGTAAATAAATCCATCCACCTTTCAAATTTCACGAGTAAGGTGACTAAAGTCCGATTTAAGATTAACGCAGCTTTATTATTTATAAGTCCCCCTTTTCGATGGCTCCACATTTTGCTGAATACAGAGATTAAAATGATGTCATAGACTAGTTTGTTTACTGAATGATTTTTAGTTGGTTTTGTTTTATTCTTACAATCTGCGTTACATACTGCACACACATTTTATAAAATGAAATTAGAACAATTTCGACTCTTCATTAGAGGCCTTACACGGTTATTTAAACCATAAGACATTTTATTAACTGTACACTTCTTCAAAACATTTTGTAACATTTTGTTACTTTGTGTTTTTATATGTAGTTAGGTAAAACAAATGCACTTAATAAAACAAATGTACGGCGCAAACTCGTTTGCGCAAATTGTTTACATTTAGTAAAAGTAATTAATATAATATTTAATAATAAAATACCATTGTAAACATTTTTATCCCATTTTAGTTTACCTCAAAACTAAGACTTATTTTCAATTGTATGGTAATAATCAAGAAAGACCAAAAACCGATATAAAATATAAAAAACACAATTCTCACTGGAACAATCAGTTACAGCGCGATCCGACGGTACGACCTAGTACTAACGTCGACAGAACATAGTTCTACACTAGCGAACTCTGTTGACTGATCCTAGAGAGATATATATAGGTTTCACCGTTTTTGGTATAACTCTAAGTACTAAATATTTAACCAAAAATATATCGAAAGTTAATTTTTAGGTAAAGTCTTATAACTGTTCGTTTATATCCACTATGTGTAAAGAAATATTATAGAACAAATATAATTGAGTAGCGCAATTATTTAAAACTCTGGAAATAGAAATGCATTTCTTTAGCAAAAAATCTACGTTTTAAGCATGTTTGACAAACGTTTAAAATGAAACGGTTTTCACAGACATTCCCGTTTCCTAACCTACTGTCTCTAAAAACGGTATCCTTTTACATACGTAAAGAGACATTTTAAGATCGTAGTTGTATCCGATTGGCTGCTATTATGAGAATACTGGGCAACCAAAAAGTAATTTTCCTATTAACTTGCGGTTAAGAAATAAACAAATATGCTTGACGTTTCAAGATAAAATTTCAGATTTAAACCACACTTAGTTATTATTCCCGTTAAATTAGGGGAACCAAAACGTAATTTTCCTATTAACTTGCGGTTAAGAAATAAACAAATATGCTTGACGTTTCAAGATTAAAATTTTTAGATTTAAACCACACTTAGTTATTATTCCCGTTAAATTAGGGGAACCAAAACGTAATTTTCCTATTAACTTGCGGTTAAGAAATAAACAAAATATGCTTGACGTTTCAAGATTAAAATTTTTAGATTTAAACCACACTTAGTTATTATTCCCGTTAAATTAGTGGAACCAAAACGTAATTTTCCTATTGACTTGCGGTTAAGAAATAAACAAATATGCTTGACGTTTCAAGATAAAATTTCAGATTTAAACCACACTTAGTTATTATTCCCGTTAAATTAGGGGACTGAACGTTTGCACGTATTTTGAAAAGGTACAGGCAATTTGTAAAAATGGTAGTATTCTGGAGGTATACTAAAAATTCCCACCATCAAAGTAGTTGCATTTTAAATTTAAAGTAATTATATATTCCCAAATTATATATCCGTAACAATACTCCTAAAGTTTGATTAAAAGATGGATTTATTGAAGTATGGCAACTGCCATTCACTTAAACCATTTAAAGAGGGGATTTCTTGATTTAAATATAATGACACTCAATATATGGTTTTCAAACTTTATGATCTTCAAATGTAAGTAACGTTATTAGCTAGGACACAGTCGGTTTTCGCCATATGTATTTATTGTATACACAGCAGAAATACTGAATTACTTTTACTCAAATTGCTAGAGTGAACACAGATTGACCTTGATAAGCAGAGTGTATAGAAAACTTAATAGTGAACTATGTAAGGGTGTGATCGTTATTAATCCACATGTCGTTGTTTTAAATTCATAGCTATAATATAACCATTTGTATGTCTGAGTAACAAACACCCAAAACCATAGAACACTATTTTAATAGCACAGTCAATAGTTCATCCTTACCGAACATTAGAGTCAATTCACCTGACTACCCAACACTAGAGAGGTGGGTGGATAACAAGCAGCCTCTGAAGTTCACGTTTGTTAATTAATTCCAGGGTTCACAATTCACTGGCGTGAAGGCTTCTCTACTACAAGGTAGGGTACGCTACACCACGTGTCGTGTAATAGGCTTCTTTAAGATTGTGCGACTTTAAAAATTATAACTCATTCTATTCTCGAGGTGTTCTCAAGTCAGACAGGCGACATCAAACAGAAAATAAATGATTACACATCCCCGGCAGACTAAACAGCAATTGTGTCAGCCCATTAAGCTCCAAATTCCATGGCAGGATATACACCGTTATACGAGTAACAATCGTTGAACTCATTCTTGTTTACGTAGAAACTAGCTGTTCCCCGTGGCTTCGCACGCTTTTTGCAAGCTTTGCTCGTGTATGAGCACTTCTGGTTTAAGTGAATTATATTGTCAACGCCGATGTAGAGTTTACCTTGTTGACACTATCAAGAAAATCTGCCAAAAGTGTATGTTTATAGCCATTGTACACGTACATGTACTTAATAAGAAAGTGGTCTAACATTCAAGCTATAAGGCCAAACATAAATTCATTTGAACGACAAATATCCATAAAAACTTAGCGCCTTCACATAGTGTGTGGTTATTATACACAACTATCTCGTAATTGTAGTTTACAATGTGCAGACGCTCTGATAACTTATATATTTTGCACCGCCTCCTGGTGGTGAGTTACATCAATGGGCATAGCATATAAACCTTCTAGGTGGAAAAATACATATAGGTACATACAAACTTTTATAATGATCGGTCAAATAGTTTCTGAGTCTATAAAGGACAAACACACAAAAAATTCATTCATATATATATATATATATATATATATATATATATATATATATATATATATATATATAGATGGAGGTTCATTCAAAATTTAAAGACTGCGGCTGATCTTTCTCGAGGTATCTTACCATATGATAAATTCATATTTTTATTCATTAAGTTAGGTTCCATAGCAGTGTTCAAAAATAAATTTTTAGGTGAGGTAGCAAGGGTACTACAACACAAGGGAGCGCTGAAGTCAGATCTATTCACCAACTTTTAAAATTGGCTTTCCCTGTTTTTCTTTTTTTTACTGTATGAATAAGCTAAGATCACATGTTATAATTCCATAGCATTGTACTCAGATTGCTTACAAATAATTCATTCTGCTAACGCTCAGCCAAAATATATCGTAAAGGTTTGAGCGTTCCATTGCCATTTATACGGCTTGAAAAACAAATTCACCCAAACGAACGAATTTTGCGATTGGAAGATTACAATATGTACTCTTAGCCGATAATTAGTGTCTTTTCCTCCGCTATTTTATTGTATTAGTTGGGTAGGAGACAAATAATTCATACGGACTAGATGTGGTGAGGTCCAGGGGATTATTTCAGTTAGTTCTGAGGTCCGTCGGTAGGGCTGCGCTATGTTACTTTGGTTATATCGTTCAAATATTTACTACCTGAGCCTCTTGCTCTACGAAGGGCAGTCAAAGCGCTCACCTTTTCCGTGTCTCAATGTATAGCGTGTGATGAGTTACTTGTAGTTATTTATGGAATAGGTGAGCTTTGTGTAACTAATATAATCAAAGTTAATATTCAATAATAATTGACAAAATACTGTTTAATTTTTTTACCTTTGCGTATTGTACATTTTAATTATCATAAAAATGTATACTGAATGATCATCGACTATGTGGAATCAATTACATGCATCACAACTTAACGAATCCAAAAATACGTCAATACCGATAATTGTAATATTTTATTATTGGAGTTTGGCACCAAATTTTTAAATCTGTGATCATGCACATCCCAAGTGTCAGCCCAGTACTTATGGAGCTACATGGCAATTAGCATGTGCGAAAACAATAATTAAAAAGATAGTATTGATAACACCCAATTTGTAAGTCTAGACAGTTCAGATAAAAAAGAGGCATCACCTGCAACGGTTCAGCTCACGCGAGGTCTTAACCTCACCCGAGAATACGCTTACACGAACTCGTATCAGTGTTGTAGGCAAGAGTCATTCAGTCTGCACATTCGTTATCGTTTCACTGACGCACTGAATATTTCACTGACCTGTTTGCTTCGGGCTGAGTCGCTAAGGTTGGACCTGCGTCACCTGCAACGGGGTACCATGATATTACGTTCACTGAGATAGAATTATTCGCCTGTAACTTCAAATTCGGTTATCTGTTTGTAAAGTCATCTTTTAGCGCCAAATAAGTATTAAAAGCAAGGATTATCCTTCTGGAGTCGTCACGGTTTCAAACTTACGATAACAACAAAAACACAACGAATAAATAAATAAATTAATAACACACGAATATTAACATGAAACAACATTGGAAGACAGGATAAAATCTACTGTAGTGACTATGGTTTTAACTGTTTGACGAAGGGATTTGTTATTGTTATTACTCAATCTGCAGATCAGGGCTATACAATGTGGAACATTATAGAATTAGATCCGGTAACAAGGTATCAAGGTAATGTTCTCGAGGGGTGTTTTTCGTTCATCGATATCAATATTAGCTCTTTTGAAAACTAGAAATACTTAGTGAACTTATTCAAACAATCAAGCAAAAGCACTGATTTTCTTGGTTTCCACATCTATTTTACTTTTTAAAGTGTCAAAGGAAAACGTTTTTAAAAATGTTATGAGAAATAACAGAGTTTGACTTAATTCTAACCTCTTCAGATCCGCGAAACACCAGACCTTGAAATTATTTAGATACAGACTAATGAATTATAAATTGGTAGAAGACATGATGTAGCAAGCAGTTCGTTTAGGGATAGAGGTACAATAATTTCACTTCCTAGTGAGGAGAGGATCGTTAACATCACTAGAGGTACTCAGCATTTTCTAGTTACAGAGAATGATCCAAGCTCAACGTTCAAGCATCACTGGCTGGTGAGAAGAGAGTATCATTAATATCACTAGAGGTACTCAGCATTTTCTAGTTAGAGAGAATGATCCAAGCTCAACGTTAATCATAATTGGCTGGTGAGAAGAGAATATCATTAATATCACTAGAGGTACTCAGCATTTTCTAGTTATAGAGAATAATCCAAGCTCAACGTTCAAGCATCATTGGCTGGTGAGAAGAGAGTATCATTAACATCACTAGAGATACTCAGCATTTTCTAGTTAGAGAGAATGATCCAAGCTCAACGTTAATCATAATTGGCTGGTGAGAAGAGAATATCATTAATATCACTAGAGGTACTCAGCATTTTCTAGTTATAGAGAATAATCCAAGCTCAACGTTCAAGCATCATTGGCTGGTGAGAAGAGAGTATCATTAACATCACTAGAGGTACTCAGCATTTTCTAGTTAGAGAGAATGATCCAAGCTCAACGTTCAAGCATCACTGGCTGGTGAGAAGAGAGTATCATTAATATCACTAGAGGTACTCAGCATTTTCTAGTTAGAGAGAATGATCCAAGCTCAACGTTCAAGCATCACTGGCTGGTGAGAAGAGAGTATCATTAATATCACTAGAGGTACTCAGCATTTTCTAGTTAGAGAGAATGATCCAAGCTCAACGTTAATCATAATTGGCTGGTGAGAAGAGAATATCATTAATATCACTAGAGGTACTCAGCATTATCTAGTTATAGAGAATAATCCAAGCTCAACGTTCAAGCATCACTGGCTGGTGAGAAGAGAGTATCATTAATATCACTAGAGGTACTCAGCATTTTCTAGTTAGAGAGAATGATCCAAGCTCAACGTTAATCATAATTGGCTGGTGAGAAGAGAGTATCATTAACATCACTAGAGGTACTCAGCATTTTCTAGTTAGAGAGAATGATCCAAGTTCAACGCTAATCATAATTTATTGTCTGGTGAGAAGAGAGGATCGTTAACATCACTAGAGGTACTCAGCATTTTCTAGTTAGAGAGAATGATCCAATCTCAACGTTCAAGCATCATTGGCTGGTTTCTCACCTCCAAAATCTTCTTCTAAATGGTTCTTTGGCTGGTTAATGATACTCTTCTCGAGAGTATCATTAACATCATTAGAGGTACAAACGTTCAAGCATCATTGTCTGGTTCTCTAAAGACGCAGTATCCATAAAGAGCCACCAAGTAAATTATCACGAGGTATTAAATAATTTTCTTGATAGTATTAAGGGTTGTACTGACAACATACATTTGTTAAAGGTAACAATCAAGGCACTCTTGATTTTAATTTCTTTTTATTACAAAAAAGTAGTCACAGCTCTTTAAGATACCTCTTCTGAGCGCTATGAAATGTAAATTTGTTCGAAGCTTCATAAGGAGTTTTAGACATTTAAAATAGTATTTGGTTATATATTGTAATAGGGCCCACAGAAAGATTGCTGAAGATAAGAATATGAAAATGGGTATGTATGGCAAATATGACTTCACAGAGTAAAATAATGTTAATTCATAAAAGATTAAGTAATATTTTATTACCAATATGTAATTTTCTAAAACGAAATTCTATTTAAAAAATGTAATTTTCATAAGTTATAAATAATGAAATATATCGTACCTTTTTTATATACGTAAAAACAACGTTCTTCTCCTCAGCATATTTTCCTTGAGCCTGATAACAAAATTTAAAAAATATCTGTACTTTAATTGTCTATAAATTCTCGTGGAGTGACACAAGTTTAAAATATTATAATTAATGTTCTCGAGGGTTCTGTTCTATTAATTTATTTGAAAGGGAAATAACTCTGTAAAAAGTAATGAACAAACCAAAACCAATTGGGTATCTTAAATTAAATTCTAAAGGTAATGAGTTCTCGTCTGTTAAGTATCTGCGTGGTTAATTTAAATGATCAAAATTTGACAATATGACACAAGATGATGCACAAGATACATTTAACTTTGTGTGTGTGTGTGTTTTTGATGGTGATGATACATTTAACTTAAGTAAGAGTCAGATATTTAAATCTGCTCTTATTATACAGATCTTTTTCAATATAATGTTTCTTTATATTAACAGATTATTTTATTCGATATTTGTATCAGTACGCAATACACAAATATATCAATTCTTCCAATATTTTTGGAAAAAAACTAACTATTATCGTTGTAAAATAATCATTAATCTCAATATATTACAGTTACTTAAACTAATGGTTCTTTTAAATAAAAACGTCAACCTAAAACAAAAGTCAAAGCAAACTGGATTACAAGTCAAGTGACTTTTTGAAAGTAAATGCTATGTATTGTTTCCTTCAAACACAACGCCCACCCGTGTTTTAAATATGAATATGAAATATAATCAGACATTAAAAGCGTAAAAGGAACAATTTTATGCTAAAATATTAAATATGCCTAAAACAATCTGGAACACTGGCAATAAAAGTTAAGTCTATATCCAATATTTAGCATAAGAAATAATACGATAATGTACGTATGAAAATAAAATATAATCAGATATTAAAGCGTAAAAGGAACAATTGTATGCTAAAATATTAAATATGCCTAAAGCAATCTGGAACACTAGCAATAAAAGTTAGTCTGCATACAATATTAGCAAAGCTGTTAGTAAAAGAAATAATACGATAATGTACATATCAATAATTACTTTAATAGAAAACAATAATACTGTAAATTTCAGAAATAGATGGGCGTGGTTGTAACTATCGATTTTGGTAATATTCGACTTAATTAATGTTTTAATTTCATCCTTTGGAACTTGCCTGCCTTGGCACGATATGGTCTTCCTCTCGCACAAATAATGGAAGGCTTTCATCACAGAACCTGCATATCACTGGACCACCAAGAAGTAAAGGTGAACATACCTCTATCCCGTCCCATGGAATGTCATTCCCAGAGGGACGTCCCTTTAGACTGTCGAAGTACAAAGGTCGTCCGAGGAAACGGAGAATCATTACCCAATCCCATGGCACCAATCCGAGTTCTTTTCAAGGGGAAAGATCCTTTCAGGGACATACCACTAGTCAAACACTGACAGAATTGTAATTGCGTTAAGTTTGTGACATCGTAAACAACATCTGAAACACACCGCAAGTTACCATCCTGGCTCCACATCCTGCATTGTCATACGTTGCCCCCAAATATGAAGTTAAACGTTATTCAACATAATTACAAAAGTAAAAGATGAAAAGCTGGGACTGAAAAAATAATCTTGTGCCGAAAGAAAAAGTACGATCACAAAGAAAACTATGACAACAGAGGATAGTACAGTAGTTTAATTCGGCTTGAAGATAAAAGTAAACTCAGGAAACCAAGAAAGGTCAAGGTAAAAATATAAGATTTTCCAATCACCTTAATTCTTTTGTGTTAGGATTGGTTTAAGATTTATGTAAGAAAATAAATATTTACATAATAAATTATTAATATATTGTGTGGTGGTTTCAAGGTAAATAAGGCACAATATATTTCTATAGTATTGGAATACTTTTTGCATATCATACAACCTTTATTTTATATTAGTAATGGCATTTCACACCATTTTGAAACCATTATTTTTATTACATTATTACATAATTTTATTTTTTATTACATAATTTATTGTATTATTATTAAGTTATTAAATTTTAATTACTGTTCTAAAATACATGTTTACGTGAAAGGTTACACAAAACGCGAAGCCTCAACTGAGTTAAGTAAACATGAATATAAACACAAACTAAACAAAGTATAATTTTAAGATTGTATTTATCCGAAGAATTTCAAAACTTAATTAAAACATCCTGCAATAATAAACGACATGTTGGGGTTTCAGTATCGTAAACAGTTTTTTTAAAAACTGTCTCTTTTTGTTTAAAGCTCTGCAATTTTCCTCCACATAACCATTTTTATTGAAAAAAAAAGAAATGTTTTAAAAGTTTAACTGACAATTTTTAATAACCTTAAATAATTACGTGACCAGATATTCTTTAAATGAAAACAGAAATTTAGAATACATTGTGATCAATCAAATTATGACCTGATTTATTATATTTGTTTGTTATATTTCTAACAGTTTGCTTCACAGCGGAACATTTTAAAATTTTAGGCTGTGAATCATATTTAGCTCTTGGGGAAAATGTAAAAAATCAACTTTTACACTAGCATAAGTAACTGGTTTATAATGTTTCATGTAGTTTTCTTGCATAATAAAACAAATGGTTGTATGGGTAATAAACAAAAATGTCAAATGCCGGATTTAGGTACAATATTTGTATTGTTAAAGAAGCACCTATCGATCTTACATTGGTCTTACATGTCTAAACATGATTCCATTTCTTTTGATCATTGGCTTCACACGATGTTGTCTTCTACCCGTACAATAATAATATAATGCAACAACTAAAGTTTGTGAGGCCAATGGTATAGGTCATAGAAAAGAGATAAGTTACATCTCTAGCAAGATTAACTGTTTGCAGCGCAATACGACGGCTAGGCCTAGTACCACCATTGGAGGGACCTAGAGCATTACTAGCGCTATCTATACACTGGTCCAAGTTACTAGCCACATTGAGAAGTCTACATATGGTTTGTGTTTGGTCAGGATGTAGTATTGCGAGATGGGGGGGCCACGACGTAGGACCATCACTTGATGCGTTAATTGAATTTAAGTGACTTTCATCGATCTCCTTGGAGTGCTGTTGCCTCTGCGTCCGTTTAACGTAACAGCTGTTTGTAAAGAGCCAAAGAATGCCTTTAGGCATTCCTAATACGGAAATAAACATTTGACTGATACGAGCTTTGATTTTTTTCTCGAAAAGGGAAAGTGTGGGTGTAGCAGGACAATATATTCCCAGGGGGACAAAACTCAGAGCTGTCGATAAGCAACGGATCTTTCAACGGAAAATACAAAAGAAAAGTTTACGTCGTTTGTCTCTCAAGTACTATTAATGCTGCAAGTGGTCCTAGGTCAGTTAGGATTGACCACATATGTAGGAATGAAGCACAAGAGGTATCCTGGTACTGAACTGAGACGAGAATGATTCGCCCTTTTTCTCGCCCTCCTGTGATTCTCTGTAAACCGAAGTAGAATTAGCAATTTTGTTATCTTTTCATCTTCTCCGTAAAGACGAAGTAAGATAAAGTTCTCTCCTACGTAATAAAGATTAGAGTTGTACTTAGTAAAGCTAGCGTAGGTACAGTCGTGATCACTTTCTTCGTGCTTTAACTGTGAAAATAATGATTGTTCACTTAGTACTGGGGGAAGAATAGGTTAAAAACCAAAAATTATCATTATTTCTTTAATCAGTTACATTCGTGTTACCATGAGCACTGAAATATTATGTACCTGATGTATACCTACACAGGTATGAAAAATATCATAGGACTCCATCATGTTACGTCATAAGTGCTTTTACCAAATAGGTTACGAACTTCAGTTTTGAAAATTACGTGCGACTGGGTGGGTAACAGCTAGTCGGTAATATACAGGGTATACCAAAATATTGGAACACCTTTAGGAAACGCCCTGTATACAATCTATAATATGTGCTCAATGTTAGTACAAAAATAACAATCCATTAGCAATAACTCCCTTGATGATGTACAAGACTCCTTAGTAGGTCGATACAATAAAGTACTCTTGAAAAGATGATAGGATTAACTACATTGATGATTTACGACACACAATAGGTGAATAGAATAAAGTACTCTTGAACAAGTTAAATATAATGAACTCTTGTTTATGTCAAAATGTTCAGTTTAAATAGACATTTAAATTTTATATATCACTCAACAAATGTTTACATTTGTACATTCCTAAAAGTGCATGCCCAACTTGGGGGGTTAGGCGTGCACTTTTAGGAATGTACAGATATGCTTTCGAAAAGGTGCTAGCTAAAATTAACTGCATTGATGATGTACGAGACAAAATATGTGGATAGAATAACGTACTCTTGAGCAATTTAAAGATAATGACCTTTTGTTTGTGTAAAAATGTTCAGTTTAAATAGAACTTTAAATTAATATATCACGTAACCCATTTGTTTACATTCCTAAAAATGCAACAACTAAACCCCAAATTCGGCCTATTTTGGGTATTTTTAAAATTAGAAAAGATTTCATTACATTTTGTGAAGTGTAATTAGGGAGAAATTAGTTTGTGCGACAGCTACTCATACCGCATGATTGGTCTGAATCACCCTTTCTCTGCTGTTCGTATGGAGAACAGTTTTTTAACCTCATTTGAATATTATCTGTTCCACCTATTGTGTCTCGAATATAATCAGTGCAGTTAATGCTAGTACCAGTTTAAAGGATGTACCAAAACATCCTAAAATATATTTTTCAAAGTATTATTGCTTAAGTGGAAGTGTGATAGGAGCACTTGTCTTTGCATTTTTTCAAATTAAAAAAAAAACTCAATCTTGAAGTATAAATAAAAGGCCAAAACTCATAGTCTGAACCAAACCCATCCGAATCCAAAACTAGAATACTAGAAGTATTCTTTGAAGTAAACAACTTTGAGTTTTGGCTGGAAAATTCCTTCTAGGGTCGTTATGTAAAATTAATAAATAGAATATTCAAAAACATAAAATTATATGCATACCCATCAATTAAATTTTGGTTACTACTAGAGAAGCTGCAAACTCCCCACCCTCACTACCAGAATCACCTGGTACGACCTTGAAATGTCTAGCGTTTCCTGATGATATAACCAAGTAATCCGGCCCGACGTTGACACATGCATCATATACACCTCTATATACAGTATTGCACATGCTTATGGCACAGAACTGGTTATTACCTAAGCGTTTACACTTCTGCACTGGATTTAAAATGGGCGGCATAATATAAACCAGGTTCATTGTTCAAATCTTTAGACAATACTTTTCTTCTGACAATACTTTTCTCTTTTCTAGTCACAAATTGTCCGAAATATGTTATGCGCTTGATTATTATTCACGCCAGTTAGTGAACAGGTCGGGAATGATATACTCATTTAGTTCAAAGTTTTATTTAGTACAGCTATTTATATCTTCTAAGTTTTCCGGTCACACCGCAGCGAAACATAGCTACGAAAATTAGCAAGAAAAAAGCCAGTTTACAGTTTCAGCAAGGCGAAGACATCTCATGAATTTAATTGCGAAAGTAATGTTTCGTCGCAGTGTGAACTGAAAAACTTGGAAAAACTCATGACTCCTCTCGTGTAAGCCTGAAACAAAGTTCTATATTAAAAGAAGGCCATAATATAATATTCCTAGGTATATTTTTATGGTAAGATTACTGATATATCCTTAATGAGATTATTTTTGGAACACGACCTGAAGTGATTTGGTCGAATAATTTTATGAAAAACAAACTACCTAACACCGGCACCCCAATCTATCTAAATTAACTATTAGTTGAATAAGGAAAAAAATGTAAAATCTTGGTCTCCAAACACCAAGATAGACAAACTTTTCATTTTGGATGATATTCCGAGACCCGTTTGTTCATAAACGCCTAGCATCCGAGGCATTTCTAAGCCAAAGACTCAAATTGGCCAAATCTCAAACAAACAATCTGAACCAATTCACCTGAGTTACGGTGTCTCACAGGAACCAATCCTCGTTCTTATCTTCTTCTTGATCTATGTCAATGACGTAGGGTCATCACTTCGGTACGGATGACTTGCAGTATGTTGATGACACGACTCTGTGTGCACTAGCAAATCAAAATTTATCCTAGAATAGCAGAGTTTTATGACATGAATAACTGCATCCAACATTCCAACCAGCCTCAATTTCAAGACAAATACTCCAAATTCCAATTTTCGGGGGTTGACTTGGAATAAAAAAAATCGACCACGTTAGCTCGGCTAACCATAGTTAAAAAATTATAATAATTAATTTTATCTCCTTTACTTATTCTTTAGTTTATAAGGTATGGTTGTAATTTACGCTGAGACGTGTTTGGCTCAATGAACAATAAAAAAAAGTAAAAATGTTCAATTTACGATGACTATACAACAACAATAAATGAACACTAATACCTCATATAATCATACAATTTTTTAATATTATCGACTTATTAATTATTGTTTTTAAGTTATTTTAGACAAATGTTATTTATAGGGGTGTATTTTCAACGGCAATGGTATTTTATCTGATTATAGTAAACGTTTTTAAGAAAATACGGTCTAAACCCATTTGTAAATATTTAGTGACCTCTCTGCCTTCCCTAGAATCAATCCAGTGAACTATCAATCCTAGGGGGGTAGGAGTCTTGCCTCTAGGATACATTGAAGATCAAAGGTCCGATGAGGTAATTCTTAACTGTCGTTTATAAAAATGGCCGTTTGCCTTGCAAGTTTTTTGGTGTATAACTGTGTTGATTTTAATAAAGTTCACTAATTTGCTTGTTTAACTATTATTGGAAGGGACTTACAGACTTAATTTACAATTTTTGTATATACGTTATATTCTTGCAGTTTCGTGTACTTTAAATTTATATTCTGCTATCCCCGTTAAGCTATGTTTCTGTAGCATGGTTTGTAGGCGAAGTTCAGTTTAGACCCAGTTCACTTTCAGGTTAGAGCAGCGTTTGAAATCTGACGCTTGACTCCTGGAATATGGAGTCAGTGTTTGTTTGAAGAGATCCAAAAAAGTCGGCGGCGAAGACATTCAACATGGATACTTTGAATCGTTTCGACATCAGAGATACCTAGACCAGAAAAGAGCTCTGTTTGGTTTCCCATAAGCCACTCTATGCAATCCAGATGAAGAGTTATTCTCATTGTCTCATTTGGTGCACAATTGAGTGCACTTCGATGTTTTAGACACGATCCCAAAGCACGGCAGAGCAACCGAGTTTTCTACATTTAACTTAGCTATGGTGGTGGTGGAGTGGGTTGATTCCATTCGAGTGTCGAGAAAGAATTCTGCGTATAATAAGAGTTTATAATTTACAAATATTATTCTATTTTTACTTTATTTTTAATAAGTTTGACTTTATAATTTCCAATGTAGTAATTAAATCGAATTGTACTTTGAACCTAAACGCATAAACTCGTAGTATCTGTACATCACTGAGAAACAAAATAGTTTAAAAATTCCAGCGATCATTAATAATTTATTGCGTGATATAAATATTGCTAAATTAGCCATGGTTCCAATAGGGGTCATTTGATAATACAGTTATCGCCCACAAGTAGATGTTACCGAATGGCTTGTACAGTATTACCACATAGGAAAGTAGATTATTGTTGTTTGGTTATAAATCTTTAATGCACTTTTTCCTCAAACGGTATCTTTTACATTTTGGGTTAGTGAATGTATTAAGTAATAGTATTATGTTTGTTATATGTTATATTAAATAGACATTTGAGTAAGCTAATCCCACAAAAGTTAGCTTGTTAACGTGACGTTGTAATAGTCGAATATAAAGCCCCAATCTCTAGCAAAAAAAAGTTAGATGTCTATGATTTAACATATAATAAATGTTTTTATGTTTTCAAACAAGCATTAAAAGAGTTACATAACAATTACAATAGTACAAACTTAGTCTAAAAGTCAAGTGTGACCAGTACAATGCAACCGAATATATTAATGTAACAATAATATCAAAACACATAAAAAAGCTGGAAGAGAAACTAAAGGTGACAGCGTTTAATTCAACAGAGCAGTGATTCAACAATACTAACACAAACTTTTGATAAATTCTCTCGTCAGAAGCCATGAATGAATACTGTATAAACCTACTACATCTTACGCTATTGATTCATCACACCTATCCAAACCAAAGGCTGTTGGTCACAATGTATTGGACAATTAATTACCATTAGATGACCAATCATCAAATAAACTTATCATGAATATCCTTGTTACTTCGGAAGCATAACCATCTTGAATCACTGACCGCATTAGCCGTTATTCATTTTGTACTATTTTTACTACACATGCGACAGATCTCCACCCTTAATACAGTTCGCAACCACATACGCCTACTCATTGACCTTAAAAATGCAGAAGCATACATTTTGGACCTTTGCTCACAACAATTTGTGTCCTTAGTCACCAAGAACCAAACTTACAAGTTGGATCATGTATGGACGTAATTGATTCACGTAATTGATGGACGTAAATATTTAATATACTATTCATGACTACAAAAACAACTATTTTGGAGGATCGTATATAGCCACATATTAGAGCATGTATTACTATTACACGTCTTGAATTCTAATCATCTACACCAAATCTTGTGCCTTCAATTATTAATCTAGGATACTAATAGATATGCAATTACACAAGTCGGTTTATTATTTAGAACTATTGTTTACCATGCCAGCAAACACTTTGGCTCGTAATATATGCTAATATGTTGGCCAATTTATCAAAAAATCTTGGACCATGTATTAATACAAAAAAACATGCATTTTTCTTGAACCATCGATTATTATATTTTGGCCTATTGAGCATCCACCATATAATTTAAAGAACTCAGGATAAGTACAGACCCATATAGGTGGTTTTAAATAGTCAATTATACTGGGACATTAATCACCACAGAAGTAGACTAATATATTTTACGTCATGTAAGTCGATGGACCATTGATTACCAAAGATGCAAATATCTCCCCCATTGATCACCGGAGGTCTATTTCTCGGACCCGACCACACACCTTGCAATCTCCAGATGATGCGGTCGGGGCAGCGCGCTTTGATAGTATGCTCGCCGAAGTCCCGAACGTCGACGGCCAAAGCCACATCAGCTGACGCCATTGTCAACACACAATGAGCAGACAAGGAACGCAATCACCGCCTTCATTATTATACACGACCCGTGTAAGACCTTGATTGATGGAGAGGAACGCTCAGGTTCAGACAGTATTGTTTTGTTGAACGAGCCGAGGTTCCCACCGGCCGCAATTTGCGTGCATTCAGCCGGATGAAGTAGCTGAAATTTTAAACTCTGGCGTGCAGAACGTTGTACCATATGGTCCAGTGGACTATCTGAAAAAAACACACCAATAGTATTAGAGCCAATAGCAAATTCGAACTTTAAAAGCTCACAATTTGGGCTTTCTTGGAATTGATTGAGGAATTTCCCCTTAAAAACTATTGTTACTCCCAATAGTTTTTGTGGGATCGAAAAAGGAGGGAATTAAAGAGGTCAAAATATCAAACACCAAGAATATTAGAGCCAATAGCAAATTCGAATTTTACAAGCTCACAATTTTGGTTTTCTTGGAATTAATTGAGGAATTTCCCCTTAAAAAGTATTGTTACTCCCAATAGTTTTTGTGGGATCGAAAAAGGAGGGAATTAAAGAGGTCAAAATATCAAACACCAAGAATATTAGAGCCAATAGCAAATTCGAATTTTAAAACCTCACAAGTTTGGTTTACTTGGAATTGATTGAGGAATTTCCCCTTAAAAACTATTGTTACTCCCAATAGTTTTTGTGGGATCGAAAAAGGAGGGAATTAAAGAGGTCAAAATATCAAACACCAAGAATATTAGAGCCAATAGCAAATTCGAATTTTACAAGCTCACAATTTTGGTTTTCTTGGAATTAATTGAGGAATTTCCCCTCAAAAACTATTGTTACTCCCAATAGTTTTTGTGGGATCGAAAAAAGGAGGGAATTAAAGAGGTCAAAATATCAAACACCAAGAATATTAGAGCCAATAGCAAATTCGAATTTTAAAACCTCACAAGTTTAGGTTTACTTGGAATTGATTGAGGAATTTCCCCTCAAAAACTATTGTTACTCCCAATAGTTTTTGTGGGATCGAAAAAGGAGGGAATTAAAAAGGTTAAAATATCAAACACCAAGAATATTAGAGCCAATAGCAAATTCGAATTTTACAAGCTCACAATTTGGGTCTTCTTGAAACCGATTGAGGAATTTCTCCAAAGAAAGAAATTGATTGTTACTCTCGATAGTTTGTGAGGATCGAAATAGGATGGAGTTAAAGGGGTAAAAAATATTAAATGATAATCTTTTTTCTTCAGAAAAAAAACTTTATTAGCTTCATATAAAACCGACATACACAATAATTAAAGTCAAACATAGTCACTAAACCCGATAAAGACAGACTTTTTGGATGAACGTGGCAACTTTCAGACTCTTTGACTCTTAGTCGTATGCTGATATAACAATTATTTATGTCTCCCGATTGGTTTTAAGTGTCAAGCAATACAAAATTTGCTCCAATACTTTCTTCGCACGCAGACGCCATTGGTAGAACGAAGTGTGATTGCAGAGTAAGAAAAAAAAATACAACTCAATTAAAAGGTAAGGAGTTTTCGATTGTACCACTAGTTCTCGACTATTACTTTATTTTGGAATTGTAAAACTAGCATTCGAATATTCAACTTTAACTCTACAACGAGCAACCGGGTGTATTTATATACTCGAACGTAAAAGTAGTCCTTTACTGTATAACTAGGAGATTACTCAACTGAAGGATAAATATTTTATGGTACAATAAGCACTAGATTATACAACTAGAGAAGCCCGCACGAAAATAGTCCAATGTTCACTGGTGCTTGCGAATCCCCCCCGTACACCCCGCGCGTAACACTGTTGCCAATTTTACATGTATGTATCCTTCTCAACATCTACTGCAATAAGCCAAAAAAAGTTATCACCTGTTTGTTACCTTAAAAAATATACGTACATTTGATTCCATTCATATCGTTACATAGAGCATTTAAATAAACGAGCCAGTATTTGTCTACAGCCACTTCGAGAGTCATATAGACAGAAAAACACTTGTGGTAAACAACGATATGGCAACACCGCTCCAGTATAATCATACTATTTTCGTGCGGGTTACAGTATTTCTTGTCTATTCAGGCAGTAGTAGGTTATACAATTAAAACTGAAAGTTAAATTAGTAACCGACTGTATAACACGTAAATATGAATGTCTTCCATAAATCAATACATTTTATTATAGGACTTTTACTTAACAGTTCTTGAGGCAGTTTAAAATTTTACATACATGAATGATTGCCAAATATCCGGAGTGTTTCTCGATTACCTGATTACATGCATATTATCGGGAAACACTAGGCATTTACGTAAATTCCCAGGTAAAAAAACTTCGAATACAAATACTTTGTACTTTTGTTAAAATTTATTTTTAATACTTGTGTTACACATGATAAATTTTTATGTAAATGTAAAAAACAAAATATTTTTTAAAAGAGTCTGAAGTAAATGTTAAACTGTGGGCTGTTGTATTGATTTTGTCTAACTATCGTAATGTAGTAATGTTGGATTTACTGTGAATCCAAACAGGAAACATGAGTGCTTGCGAGGCAGAGTCACGAAGCTACTTGGCAACTTTCAGTACATTGCAGGAAGCACCAGAGTGTCAGTAACACATAGGTCGTTGCCTTATTTGCAGATCATATCGGGTGTTCGGAGTGACCTTCGTCAGGGTCGAACTGCTCTTGTGTCAATCAAACAGCCAGATTAAAGCAAGCAGTAACGGATTAAAGCCTTTTAACAGTGTTTCTAGGACCGTTCTAATGACATACGGACCTTTTGATCCCAAAATCAATACAATTCTACCTTGAACTAAGAGGAATCTGTATACCAAGTTTCAAAAACCTTTCTATCCATCACTCACACGGATAGACAGACGGATGTAGTACCCAAGCCCCAAACCATTGTTTTTTGGGGACCTTTTGACCCAAATACCACTACAGTTATTTTTTGGCGCCAGAGGGAAACTGAGTTCTAAGTTTAATGCTTCTAGTACCTTTCTAACAAGAGTTATCGTACAGAAAGACGAACGGACAATCACCACGATTTTAAGAAGGACTAGTTGAGTCCTTAGTAAAGAAATAAGTTAATTTTTTTTAGAGATTATTCTTCTTTCTTGTACATGTTAACTTGAAAACATAATAATTGACAGTTAGATCCTATAGGTAAAATGACAAAAGTATAAGTTGTTTCAACACATAATCTGATTCATATTAAGTCTCTTATCTATAAATTAATTCGTATAATGTCCTGTAGCCTAAATGTACACATTTAAGGTGGCGCGATAAGTTTTAGAGCGGTTATCTTTTATATTCCAGAGTTATTTCTCTTTAAGGAATTATCTTTGAAGAGAGTAAATGTGTAATTTTTCTGTCCACCTCATAAAGATGTATGTACAGGCATTTTAAATTGAAATTTTGTACAGTTCCGTAATCACATCCAACGTAAAACCGATAAAGACAAGAATTTAATTTTGCCAATTTGAGTTATGATTTGAGGGATTAGCTTTTTAATTATGTGTAATTTAAGAGAATTTTAAATGGTCTTTAATAAGACATACTCGTAAGGAAATTCAATTTTTACAAATAGTAAAACATATCCTTCAGTCATCTTTCATATGCAGTACATATTGCGAAGTTTTACTTCTTTCATTTTGAATACGATTTTTATTGAATTACAAGACACATCCAAATAATGCTTTAAATGCATGAATTCCTTGTGAAATGAATACAAAGTTTTTGCACTTATATTTTTCTTCAATAAATGTGACTATAAAAGCTTAAGAAATAACAACATTGTTATTATTACCAAATTAACGTTGCGTAGCAACCACGTTAACTTAGATTTTAATCAGAGGAATATATTAACAATTATTATATTCTAGCTTGATAAATATGCCAAAATACATCATTGATATGAAAAATCTGTTGTTGTTTTCCTTTAGTAAATGCTGACTTTTACTCTTGTACACGTATCACTTCCAAAAGTTTATAAAGCTTCAAAATCTTGTATTGTTAATAATAATACAAATAATAAATAATGTTCCAATTCTATAATTTTTAACGGCTAGAAAGAGGCAATGTCGATCTTCAAGCTATCAAGAGAGTTATATATCTTTTCGTTTCATTTTGCACTAGCGTATGAGTTAGAACCACGAGGGGAGGGCTAGATATCCCTAAAACTCCACCCTTTTAACAAAAGGCATTTTTCATTTCATTATTCATTTATCTAGTAATAAACTACGATATATAGAGAAATATGTGTGGAGATACCCCCGTAGGGCACTGCTGACTCGAAGAATGCTTAGAAATTTAAGTTTGAATTTCTAATTAAGTAAGGCTTTTCGAACACAAAATTTGGAGTAGAGATATAAAGTGAAAGAAAAGGCTTTAGAAAAATAGAAATGTTTGAGGAAATATGAAATGAAATATGACTTTAGTTTTAGGCGGAGGTAACAAAAAACAATATAACGATGCATTTCTTTCGGTTTTGTTAGGCTGTTGTTAGATTGGAAGTATAATAATATACCAATTAAAAGACAGATTGAAATTTTATTGTATAGTGCAAATCAGCTTACATCAATAAACAAGTTTTTTGAAATTAAAAAAATTGTTAAATAGAAGCAATAGTTTAAGAGTCAAATAGTAGAACGAGATATGTAGCTATACTTTCTTCCTTTAGGCCATATACAAAAGATTCCTTTATAGAGAACCTTGTATATAAATAGCGTACATTCAAATAAATGGATGTAAGAATACTAGTATCAAAATACAACAGATTGACAGTATTTTGTATTCATGCCAAATTTTTACTTTAAAATCATTCTTCAAAGCCCTTCTTTAATTCATAACTACTTTTATATTCCAGAGATATAACATAATATGCAATGTTTACCATGGCAATGTATAATGTCTTGTTTTAATCTATAACTTCCTTCTGATTCACAACGGCATTGAAAGTAGTTTTGGTTATCACTTTTCCGATTAAGTTGTTCAATTCGAAGACATGTGAACAGTTTTTGTCATTGGTCGTTTGAGAATTTATATTATTGTTGTGCATATTTTTTGGACGTTTTCATAAATCTTGCGAACATGATAGTATAAAATTGATCGGTTTATATATCACTCTAAAAGGCCGTCATATGGAACACAATATCTTTTAGAAATATTACTCAAGGAACCTTTTGAAATTTAATTCAGAAAAAAAAACCTTAAAAGGGTTTTAAATAAGATTATTTCTGGAAAAAATGGATTTAGCTGAGGAGCAAATAAAGTTAAGCAACATTAGGATTTATTCATTTACACTGAAACACTGAACACTTTATTTACAGTTCTAGCTTCTAAGGCCTGTATTTTATTAAAACCCTGTTTTATTACAGACTGATATGGGAATGGATTTTTGGTAGAATTTTATAATATTTTATAAAAAAAAGTCACAAACTCAATTACAATTGACAGATTTGTATATCTACCTGCAATAAAATTTGTTGACAGTAAATTTAAGAAACAGTTCAGAAAGCTCTGTTACTACAAGTCAATAGTCTTTGACCTGATTATAGAACATTCTCATTAACAACTCAGAGACCTGGCTGTGCGATAAAACCATAATTTATTGCAGTGTAGAACAGCGCCACAGCGTGTGTAACCGTCTATATCTCACACATCGACACTTTATTGCTTTACCTTTCAGGTTTAATCTCTGCCGTAATTCAAGTACTTTATCGATAAGCTCAGACCATATAAGGTGTGGCTTCAATTCTGTTTATGCTCATCAACCTGTCAGAAATCTCACTTGGACGCTAGATTCTATAACTGTTAAAATGGAATGTGGTCATGGTATTTAACTAATTTATTAATAAACTAGCTGTTTCCCGCGGCTTCGCACGCGTCTCTTAAGCTTTGCCCGTATATTTCTTTGCCTTCAAATAGTGTTTGGATATTTTAATATACGTAACTACTGTGTTGTAATTGCAGTTTATAATGTGCAGGCGCTTTGATAACTTTTATATCTTGCAGTACAGCCTGGTGGTTAGTTACATCAATGGGCATTGCGTATAAACCTTCTACATAGAAAAATACAAATTTTCATAGTGATCGGTCCAATAGTTTCTGAGTCTATAAAGGACAAACACACAAACATTCATTTTTATATATTATGATTGCAGAAACAGTTTAAACAAAATTTGTCGTTTCTCTTAAGCTTACTCTATGCTTTAAAACTATAAGTGTAAAGAAATTTATATATAAATATATTTTTTGTCGCATTATATATGTTTACAAAGAACAGCTGATTAAAAATTTGAAAAGACTCTTTCACTTAATAACATATGTTTGCTGCAATGCATTTCTTACGGGTATTTCTGTAACCAGTGGGGCGGAATCCTGAATCGGGAAAGGGATAAAAAGTATCCTATAACCTTCTACAGATCAAGACGAACAAATTAAAAAAAAAAATTAGGCGAATCCGTCCAGCCGTTTGTGAGTGATGCTGTTACACACGAACAGTTTCATTTTTATATATATAGATAGATTATGCTAGTTATTCCTGTGATTTCGGCCGACTCCCTTTCCTCATTCCTAGTAAGACCAAAAAGCAGGAGGAAACGATGGTAAGAGAGCGTTGCGCCACCTTTGACATTCTGGATAATGGTGGTAAATTTCCATGGAAGGACCTGATCGGTTGCTTTCGGCATTTTGGGGACTGCTCGAATTGAAAACTGGTACTCTGCATAGTACACTTCCGGGATGCTCCTTAAATTTCAATGCATGGAAGTAAACCGCCCTTGCACAGGCAGGATACGTAATCGTCGGGCTCTCAACCAAAATTTGTTGTTTTGAGTCTCTTGGAGTCCGCAGAAAATGAGAAGGTGTTGAGAACTTCAAAAATTTCCATTGAGCGCTGGCTTTACTGGCAGCCATCTTGAAAGTAATCCAATTTAGAACAATGTTAAATTTAACGCATTTCAGCGACAACATTTTTAATCGTATAATAACGAGAGATGTCTCATTTAAAAATATACAAATACGCATCCAAACCTTTTTTTAACTTTTCGATATTTTTATTGACCATTCAGAAAAAAATCTCCAAATTTTTTCACTTTATCGTTCAAATACTCTAAATGTTTATAAATTTCACAATACAAAAATAAAAACGTTTGGATACGTATTATTTATATATTTAACACAGTATAAATCTACAATATTATGGTTTAAAGTGAAATGTTTTTTAATGGAGGGAAACTCAAAGTCGCTCAAGTCGCTTTACTACAATGGGCTCTTAACCCCCCCCCCCCCCCGCTCACTACGGAACACGGGCAGGCATATATTGTCGGTTATCAAAGCAGTTACACTAATTAAAAACGTTTAATGACGTAATGATTAATTTGGTATGAAAAACATGACCACCCCAGTCACTCAGTAGGTATCACTCAATAATAATCCTGGGTTAACATTTGTTCCGTGTATCAGTGGTTGAAATCCATGAGTTCCATTATGGATCCCTTTCATTACAACGATACTTCGTCCATACCGTGTGTGGCGGACGTTATAGAATATCCTATAGTTTCGTCCCCTTGTATATAAGAGATTGGAGGGTCAAAGGAGTTAACGAACTTTTGGTTCATAGAACGATGTTCGCATGTACCTGTATCATAATCTACGCATATATGTGTCTGTGGTGCTCTGTATAAAAGATGTAACCCTAGATTCAATGGGAAATTGTTCTCGTTTAACATTTCTTCCATAAATGATTCCAATAGTTGTGTATAAAGGTTTTGGACTTTAGTTACGTAGACGATCGAGAAGTATCCTTGATAAACATTCGTCTCAAAAAGCAATTGGTTTTGAAGCTCCGCCCCTTTGTGCATAATTGGCATCGACTACGAACTTTGTGATTTTACTTGTACTTAGGACGTCCACCGGTTTACAGTAAAACCGTTATGATACGGAAATATAAAAGTTGACATTTTTGTACAAGAACATATTATGATAAGTAGTTGAAATATTTCTAAAATGGGTTGCTACTCTAAGGCAAAAATATTTATCGAAAACTAACTTTCCGGATTAAAGTGAAAGCTGTTTTCTCCTATGCATCCATCATACAAGTGAACTGAAACACGGTGTGTTGTAATCTAAACATTAAAATGTTATTCCCGTTGTTTATTCCATCAATGCTTTTTTATCATAGCAAATGAGATATCAACATTTTGTCTTTTTGGGGTTTGCTGAAAGATTGATTCTTATAAAACGCGATATGATAGAGGTAAAAGGTCACGAGTTTTGTTAGTAAAAACGTCCGTCTTTAGTACGAGTAATAAGTTAAGTCATAGTATGATAAGCACTCACAAAAAATATGAAAAAGTTTAACTCTTATCAGTTCAAAAGTTATGGGTATTTGTAAACTGCAAAAAGACTGAAAAGGATTCATTGACCTAGAATAATAAAGTAGAGTTTAAAAACATCAAATATGTATTAGCCTACGAATAAAGTAAATTACTGTGCTGCAATTCCCACCCAGATGATTTATTTTTACTAAATTGTAAACTTAAAAATTCGTACACTTAACTTATTTAACGAAGACGGATACTGTAGTTACATAACCTAAACAACTATCCTAAAATTATATTTAAACAATTCTCTGAATAAGCATAACTATTCGAGATACAACATTGAAAAAAAAAGTTCTTGGGAGCTTAGTTTTATGACCATTTTTCCTTACTGTCTCTTCCATTCAGCAAGATAAATCTGGCTCAGTGAAATGATCTTGAGTTTTTCCCATACCAAACACTTTTAAGCCCTTACTTTTGGTCGTAGAATTATTTCATGTGGTTCATTATAAAATATTATTAAAGCGTATAATTAAATAACAAAGTATAAAAACTATGCATATGTTTCCTGAATAACTAATAAAAATTTCGAAATCGCTAATAAACGTTTGGATTATGTATGTCTTTAAAATGAGACACCCCATAACTCATCAACGAATAATGAGATCCTAAAAGTGTTTCAAGTTGAGCATTTTTCTAATTAGGTTCAAATCGGCTCAATTGCTATTTCTCATTTTTTCATCAATCAGTACCGGGTGTCTGTCAACATCAGTAATTACGATAATCGGCACAACTTAGTGTATAACGAGGCATTGCATAACGGCCATCGTACATGGCATGGGTGACTTATCGTAATGGAGGTGATCCATTAAGGAATAATTGATGTTAACCAACGTTATACGGAACCGAATCTGAGCCAGGTTACGTTTGACCCCCCGTCGCTCGTATAATGAAAACCGCTTTCTCTGAGTGACAACACAGTCTGACGGACTGTCCATCACCTTGTGCTTGATTGCACCCGGTTTGGTTGACCTTGAAGTTCATACGAATCCTTTCGTTCCTTAAGGCGTAAATGTTATTTTCGGTACTCTCCAGTTATTTGTGTTGCATCTATCCAAGAAAAAATAATATGATTTTGGTACTAGAACACAATAGCAATTTTTGCTATATTTTTTATAAAATTTCGTCTACATTTTTATGAGTTATTCAAAAACAAATTTAAATCTTTTTTACTTTTTTAAAATTCGTTTGTTTAAATATTTAAATTCAAAAACTGTTTTTAATTCAACAATTATTTTTCTATAAAAATTCGTCTACATTTTTATGAGTTCTTCCGAAACAATTCTGAATCTTTTTTGCTATTTTTTTTAATTTATTCATTCAAATATTCAAGAACGATGTTTTAATTTAAAAAATTAAACAAATTAAGACGCGTACTAACTATGTTTTAAAAATAAGACATCTCCTATAGGGCCAAGGTAAAAAATAAGAGCGTAAATGTACATGAGGTCTACTATTGTTCTTTTGGGGATATTATCAAGTTAGTTTCATCACAAATGGCTTTAAAAACCAACGTTAAAACATACAAATAATAATTACACCACCTCCGACATTTATTTACGTCTCTGACGGATGATTTGAAGTGTGTTTAAGAAAAATATGATCTGTGAAAAAATATGGTTTTAACCCTTTTGCTACCTCCCCATTTCGACCTCCACCTAAACTCGCGTGGCTAACGGTCGTTATCTTTCTTAGAGGAAATATCTCTACCGGTTTCAACAAACACTGGATTATGTAGTTCATACAGTGCAAATTATAGGCTTTCAGCTCGTGGACTATAAATCTGTTGTTGATCTGTATACAACCCAGTAAGTACCTAGCAATGAGAAATATGCTTTCCTCACTTCAAAGTGAGATGTTTACAGCTGATAACTATCGTAATTATCATCAGCTGATCAGTCACACACACCACACGCCGTGTCCACCGTTTCGCGCCGCCGCGGGCCGGTGTGGTGTGACAATTCTCAACCAATCAGAGAACAGCTGCGCGCGCACCTCCTCGCTTTACACTCACGTTCTCAGCTCACTAGTCACTACAAACTGACACTACACACCTATACCGTATTACATACCGTGTTATACAATACTGGTACAATACTGTTATACAATACCCCACCTTCTGTTTATGAAGGCCTCACTGTATTATTCTCTTTGATTTAGGGATGACTGCACCTTTTTGGATTACTCAAGTAATTTGACTGTTAATGATATAATTCATTAAGACAAACCAATTTAGATATGAATATATGGCCTTTTTCTTTGTAATATTCTGCCATTTACCCAGACATACTATTTGTGGTTTTATTATTTTGAATAAAACTCGAATAAAGAAAATTGAGGTGAATTACGTAGATTAATTACCTACATATAATTATTGATAAGGTATATAAAATTATAAGTTTAATCGGTACTAACTCGATCCAGCAATTAGCAACCATCACCCTATATAGATATCCTTATATTAAAAAATAGTCTCGGTAAATAGACGGTTAGTTTTAGGAACCTTTCAAACTGTTTGAGACATCGATGTAAAATCTCCACCATAACTATTAACTTTTTAGAGGGTAAAATTCCCCCCCCCCCAACTTTATAGGATGGATTGCAACCCCTGTCTAGTGACATGTCATTTGAAAGGTAAATTCAAAAGAAACACAATAATATGAAATAACATCTCTATGACTATTTAATCAACCGCTTACATCTAAGGATGTAAAGTAACTCTTGATAGTTGGATATATTCCAAACCGATTGAGTTATCAATGTACAACCTTCACCATACTTATTAAATTATTTTGAGAGTAAACAAATTTCACACCCCTTTTCAAAGGAAGGTATGGGGGATAACTTTAAATGTTCAAATTGCAACCCCTATCTTATGACATGTCATTTTAAAGGCCTATTCAATGGAAACACAATGGACATGAACAAAACATCTCTCCGACGATCATAACAAAAGTTATCGGCAAATAATCCCTTAAATTATAATGCCACCAAAAAAAGACACCTCTTACCAAAATTATAAGCGTATAAGAGGTTAAATTTAAATTTTCATAATGCAACTCTTATTTTGTGACATGCCATATTAAAGGTCTATTAAATAGAAACACAATGATAACAGCTAAGAAAACAGCTCTACGCCGTTTCTACCAAAAGTTATGGCTAAATAACTACCGGTATAATAATAATAACTATAACTAAAAAATAATAATCTGTAGGGACAATGCCAATTTCTTGCGCATGTCGACACAATGCATATCGTAAAGCAAGATTTTGGGGGCCCAGTTTATCCCTTTACGTAGTACCAAATGTTTCTGGCGTTTATAATTTTTGTCTGAGGTGTCTTTGTAAGTTGATATTATGTGTGGTACTGTCAATTTACAACTAATTTAATTAAAGAGGAAAAAACAGGAAAAGTAAAACCATGTAGATCGCTCTAAAATACGTATAGAAACAATTTATTCACACGAAAAAGATTCCATAATGACAAAAAACAAGCTGGAATAAACCGGCACGCCCCCGTGGTTCTGAAAGCTCTAGATCGTAAAATGGCCAAGCTTCCAGCTGCTAAAAATGAATATCTGAACGTATAGAATTGCTACATAGTTCAAATCCAAGTAAAACTTTTTATCTTTCAGGAAGTGCAAACAAACTAAACATTCTAGATTATATTTATGAGCTGAGTTATGACCAGATGCTTTTTTTTATCGACGGACAGAGTAAACAGCGCTATATGTAAACAATATTTATCGAATTTAAAGATAGAAAACTACAATTTGTACATAAAATCTCTCTATTGACCATTTATTCTGCAAAGTTTTATTTTAAAAATGGTGTTAACTACAAGTTACTTTGATAAATAATAACCTCAGTGGAATTTTCCAAATTACATTGTCAATGAAAAAATTAATTGGCGCTTGCTAGGTAAGCTGAAGGAAAATATGCTGTCGCAAGATTTTGACCCTTTTCTTTTGTATTTAGTAGCCAAAAATATCGTTCAGTAATGTTTTATTCATGAAAAATTAAAGCTTGGAATCTCATATTTTCAATGGTGTACTGTTTGTAATAGTTTGAAATTATTTTAAACATCAATTCTTAAAAAGAACGATGTACTTTGTCAAAATTTTGTTGCTTGTCGCTTTGAGAGAGTTAAGATCTGTATTGACCTTTGGTTTCTCTATAAGAACAATGTTAAACCTCATGAAGTTTTATGCCCTTACTTTTTAATCGTAGAATTATGGAAGATATATCATTTTTAAGGGATAGGTAATACGCATCAAATCCTTTTTTTCTTATTTTTTTAATATTGTTAGTTTCTTCAGAAAAATATGTGTTTTTTTTTGTACTTCATCTTTTAAATGTTTAAAAAATGTACAATTTACAACAACCAAAGAGCGTTGAGATGGGTATTAATTATATCTTTTAAATGAGACTTCTCCTATAACGCTAAGATAAAAAAATAAGGCTCAAAAAATACACGAGGTTTAACGATGTTCTTATGGGGAAACCCCAAAGTTTTCCTCTTCTTGTTTTTGCTGCTGTCCATTCAATAAATTCAGATTTCCTAAGGTTTATACCTGAAGCTTACTTTCATCGGATTGTCATTTGTTTTTGGTCTTCCATACTTACGCTACATAGATTTTCCTCTTCCTTTCTGTCAATGAAATATAAGGCGTAACAAGGTATTTTTCATAAACTCTTGTTATAATTGAACATGTAGACCATAAGAGGCATTAAAGCATTCAGTATTCGTCGGCTGTAGAAAAATAGACCCAAATCAAGAGCTCGATTACAAAAAAAGTGTTGAAAAGAGAGCTCGATTCTCACAATTCATAGTTCTGCTAATAATTAGAATCGAAAAGTGACCAGTAAAAAATGATTTCCAAACTCTGATCAGTGTTGATTGGCTATCGCGAGTCAATTAAGGAGAAAGGACTCGAAGACTGCGACGGAGTGAACATGGCACCAGGAATTAACGTCAGAAACATAAACACGCAACTTGAAAGGGCACGCACGGCAGAAAAATCAAGATCTGAAACAGACTTTTCAAGGACCAAAATATTTTGTATTATCGAAATAACAGCCGGCTGTGGTGGAAGTCACCATAATACTAAACCCCAACACTCTAATTTCTAGTCATAGAACTATGGGAGATGACTCATTTTAAGGATACAGTTAACGCATCCAAACCTTTTTTTACTTGGGCTTATAAAAAAAACAATTTTTGGACTTCATTATATAAATTCTAAGGAAGTACTTTACTGTACCTACCAACTCAAAAAAAAAAAAAAAAAAAAAAAACATAAATAGTTTTATTATTGCATATTATGCAATATAATCTCTAAAATGAGATATGTCCCATAACGCTAATGTGGAAAAATGACGGAGGAAAAGTACAAAAGGTTTAATATTGTTCTTATGGGGAAAAGATCAAGATCGTTTCACGACATCTAGCTTTTAAGTTAATGAACTACAGTGATGTACTTCCGGTTCTGTCCTTTCACATATTTTCTAAAATACCTTGAAAACAATCACTAATGTTTCAATAAAAACAAAAGAAACAAGATAGTCTGAATGTTTAAGACGCTTTTGACGTTTCCTTGGCGATAAGATTAGAAAAATTTACAATTAATCCGATGTCCTTGTTTGAGGTTATCTAGAAGATGTTTAGTATAGTTTACGCTACTTCTGGTTCAACTCTAAATCTCTTTAACGTGTGTTTTGTTTTGCTGTTAGAAATCAAATTTATAATCACTACATTTCATGAAAATGTTTTAGTAGATGGAAGAATATTCTAGAGCATTCTCATGATAACGATGGACATTATCTTTACACTGATTATGATGTTCTGAGAACTGTGCCTTAAAATAATTGGATGCATTATTTCACAAGAAATGTTGTTTATAAATAAGAATAAATTATTTTCTTCTTCAAACTTTCTTACCTGGAAATTTACTAAAGAAATATTATTGCAGGTAAAGCCATAGGCATTATTATAAAGGATAAAGTTCTTCAGATCTAGGCAGTATACTTTAGAGGGTGCCCCGAGGGGCATTACTCTCCAGAAGATAAAAAACGAATAAACTTTTTTCTACAATAGTATTTAAAGTACTACAATATTACAAATTATTATTCTTCAAACATTAATAACAGTAAATTGTAAATAACAGTAACAGCACTGATACAAACAAATTACTGAGCGTTTCTGTCGTTTAGAAATGTTGCTGTCAAGTATTTAACCTACAACATTGTCATAGTTAAAAAGGTATAAGTTTAAATATGTACCATATCTAAATATTACTTAAACTTAACTAGGACTACAGTAGTTCTGGCAGTGAAATTAAAGATTTCAGACACCACATAAATTAATTTAATGCAGTAATTTTTAAATTTAGAAGAGAAATATAAACTGTTAAAAAATGTTTATGTATACCACATTACATAAAAATACAAAAAAGATTGCAGTATTAAGAATATATATATATATATATATATATATATATATATATATATATATAAATGATAATTTTACAGTTGTTACAAAGAAATGTTGTAGTGATAACGTACATAAGTATTTAGAATTTTTTACAATAGAATATTTAAATAACGGCAGTAGAAGAACCAGTTTTAGGTAGATTTCACTCTGTATGTATATTAAGCAGTGTTCTTGTGAACAAATCTATATTTATAATCTATTTAAGTATGATTACTATAAAACTATTATTCTTAATGGATTCTAACCAAATTTGGCAACAACCTTATAATAGCTAAGAAATGAGGAAACAAGTTCTATGTCGAGGCCTATCCAATCATAGGGGCGGAGCCCCAAATCTAAAATAGTCATCCACACGTCTACCTTGGAGATTGTATGTAACATGAATTTCAACCAGAATTGCCTTAAGGTTCTATAGAAAAATTAACCAAGAATTAAAATCAAAAGGGAGGAACATAGAGAAAATATTTTTCAATTACACTTACATATTATGGATACTTTTATTACACGTAATATGGAATTTCAAGAGCAAAAAACGTTAGTTATGAAACTATGAGAAGAAGCTCATGACCAATCCCGTTTTCACAGTCCACTAAAATATCATGAATTTCTTATGATGAAGAGATTATAGCTAAAGTCGATTGGTGCAATTAGAACCCACAAAACATAGAGCATTGTGAGTGTACCAGTATTTGCCTAACTCTATTCCCGAAATAGTGTAAAGAGCTCATTTTGAGCTTCTTCGTCGTCGACTTTTTTTGAATTTCTTCAGACGAACATGACTCCAGATCCAGGAGTGAAGTCTGTGACAGCGTCTGATTCCAGACGCTGCATTAATTAGAAGATGGACTGGTCCTAGACTTAACATTTACATTGAATCAACCCTTCCCACCATAACTACTTCATGTGCATAAAACTCAGTTGCTCCACCGTGCTTAGAGATCGTGTCTACAACATTGTAATGCACTCAATTGTGCATCTGATCAGATAATGAGAATACTTATTCACCTACATTACACTATATTGTGTAGTCTAAGTGCCTCTGATGTCGGAACGATGTAGAGAGTTAATTCTGAGCTTTTCGTCACCGACCTTTCTGAGCTCTTCAGATAAACATCCTCCAGATTCCAGGTGTACAGTCTGTGACCGCGTCAGATTTCAGACGCTGCACTGAGAGATAGATGAAATGGAGATAGACTGAACATTCACACTTACAGTTCTATTCCTTGGTTGAGAAATGCTTCATTATTTCTCTCAAACGAGGCTAGTATCGGTGATTGAGCATCTACTCACACCCCAGTTTATAGGATGAGAATCAATTATTTTTAGATCCGTCTGAAGAAAGAAAGTAGAAAAAGTAAAGCATAAATTAATTTTTACTCTACTTCTGGTTTGCTATTCATCTACACTTCAGCCTTCTTTTCATCTAGGTTGGATATTTTCATTATCGTAACCAAACCATATGTAATTCTTCAGCTGATTGGAGCAATATGGTTGAACTCCTGCTATACCTTAGTATTTCCACCCATAAAAGAGTCGGCGAGTACAGTTTTCAACTGAACAAAAACAACAATAACTGACAAACATATATTTTTCTGTTAGAAAGCGATGGTCTGTTATTATGCACTGCCATCTGAGAATAATAAATAACCAGTAACCTCAGGGCTACTGTCTTTACTTTCACGGGAAAGTGGTAATGCCAGTTCTGATGTTGGTTTTGATTCTAAAGTGTTGAGTTGATGAATGAATTGCTCAACCACTAAAACAAGTTAAGGTCAGTAACGTAAAAACATTATCTCCATTGTGTTCTCTATGGAAGTAGTAAGCTTTTAGAATCGGTGACACGTTTTGTGCTTCCACTAAGTATAAATATTAAAGTGCTTTCGTCAATAGAAAACCGGAAAAAATACTATACAGAAGTTAATATGAAATGTAAAACTGTTGATGGTAAAGACAGAATCTAATTATAAATTATAAATATTGTGTGAGAAAGTAGAGTTTACAATTTTTAATGTTATTTTTTAATTTTTTTTGCTAATGGTACAGGTCTTGACATTTACCTAATATAAGTTTATATTAACATTTTTAGAAGTATAAAATATCTTCAATTCTATAACGTAAACAAGAATATTTCCAGTCTTAAACGTTTTTTATACAAAAAGGTATAATATGATCATTTTGATTCCCATTATAATGTTAGCAATTTGTTGTTCCCATAATTATTATGAGGATCCTTTGGAAAGTGCGCCAAATGGAAACGACGTATTTTTCTTAATAGTTAGCGATCCATGTTAAACATGGACAGATTTGTTTCACCGTCGATGAGTTACTGCCAGAAAATGTTCATGTTTATGCCAGAACTCCTTCAGTCTTGGAGAGTATTCAACTGGTGAATTAACCTTTGACTTCGGACTCGGGTGGCCAAAGTGTTAATTCACCTCTTGCAAACGGTTTGACCACAAGAGTGATACTAGAGCTGAAAGAAAGCAATAGGAAATTGAAGCGTTTCGCTGCCTCAATTCGCGGAAACCACACACAGCAATTTGCCAGTAATCGACAACCACAAGTAATCGGCGGTCCGGTTCACCTGTAGACACAGCGCCTGTGAACCGGTCTGCGCGGGCAACCAGTCCTGCCTTATATAGCATCCAGTCTATTTTTACCGGCTATTTATAGACCGACCGAAGCACGCGTGGCCCGAGTGGTCTCCGAGGTTCGCCCGCTACCCACGCTTTCCTTCCCGCCTCGTGAAAGCAGTGTCAGACGGCAGTGGCCGCTCTCAACATGGTCGGTGAATGTACACGTACTTAGCCCCAAGCTGGAAGTATAACCGAAAGTTATTCATTTCACTCTTTACAAACAAAGTGAGAAAATAAATGCAAAATGAAATCATTATTTTCAAAGCGCTTTTAAAAGCCCTCTTGGGGTCTAATACCCTTTTGTTCTCCAGAAGGATTGCCATGGCTCGAAACATTAATCTAGTTAGTTAGTAATCGAGTTCGATTGCTTGTTATGCTTGTTTGATATTTCATAATATTTTACAGTTTTGATATTTTGTGTATGATATTTCTCCGAATGAATGAAAACTATAGTGTATAGAAAAATCATAAGTTACTTTACAATATATTGCTTGCTTACTGTATTTTGTTTAGACAAACGTAACAGAAAAGTTGAATTTTTCTATACAGTGTACATTGTCTCTAAAACAAACAAATTTGAATTAATTAACAATTATGTTTCATTTAATTACATATTACTATCGCTAATTAATTGATGCTCTTCGTTACCTTGTATGAAAATAAAATCAATCGCTTTGAGGGTTTAAAACGGTATTTGTTTAGTTTGAGCACTATATGTAACCTATATGTAATGGGTAACCTGCATTCAATATTTTTTTGTTATATGTTAAATTTGTCTGCAAGACGTGCTAGAGGAATAAATTAACATGTGTGTCATATGTGGACAGTGACATAAGACGATAAGTGACATTATGGGATCGTCCAAGGGGGGCGGCGGTGCCTTTGCACCCCCTGGGCTTTGATGTAACACCTGGGGATTCTTATTCAGTGCACGGACAGGTCATGGCGCTGAATTAGCAACCCGATTTCAAGGGGATGGTAATTCAATGAAAAAAGACACGGTCAGGGCGCTGAATTAGCACCCCTATTTCAAGGGATGGCAATTCAATGAAAAACACGGTCAAGGCGCTGAATTAGCACCCCCGATTTCAAGGGGATGGTAATTCAATGAAAAAAGACACGGTCATGGTGCTGAATTAGCACTCCCGATTTCAAGGGGATGGTAATTAAATGTAAAAAGACACGGTCATGGCGTTGAATTAGCACCCCCGATTTAAAGGGGATGGTAATTCAATGAAAAAAAGACACGGTCATGGCGCTGAATTAGCACACCCCGATTTCAAGGGGATGGTAATTAAATGAAAAAATTTACACCCCTCAGGTCAAATACTTCCCAGTTATTTCATACATTTAAGAAATTTTATCAAATTTACGTTATGTATATATAAGGTTTGATGTCCATAGGGTGCTAAATGAGGCGCACCATTCCAAGGAAGGTCGCGGACATGCCACCAGAGAAAAGTCTGGACCAGAGAGACATTTGCGATATCTTAGGTGTAGAGAAAGGCTGATGGAATGGGGAGACACGTAAACGATCTGCTAAGCTAATACTATTTCGAATAAAAAATATTTCATATATACGCCAGGCTCATTTCTATAATACACAGTCACAAAACATAACAAATATTATTTAATATTTTAGAAATTAGCAAGGTTTGAACCGGAATATTTTACCTTATAGAATAAAAGCCCAAAACAAATAGTTTCCAATTCAAATCAATATTTTAAGGTTTAAACACTTTACGCATTCTGGGAAATTCTCTTAGTGTTTTCTTATTGGTGATGCAGCGATAGTGTTGCATAAATGAAACATAGTTAAAATATTCCATTCAGTTCCTTGGCTTCACCACGAGTACTTTTGTGAAAAATAAAGGTCTGTTTTGCTCTCGTTGGTTTGTCCGATTAAGACATCTAATCTGAAGCATCAGTCTATTGGTCTTCTTAAGAGCCAGATGAAGTGAAAAGACCTTAACTGTTCCCCCATAAGAACATTGTTAAACCTCATGGACTTTGGCGCCCTTATTCTTGATCGTAGCGTTGGGCGAAATATCTCATTTTGATCATATCAATACTCATCAAAATACTTTTTAGTTTTTACTGTAAAGCTTACACTTTTTCGATATTTAAATGATGAAGCACAACGAAGTTTGAGATAATTTAATGAATAACAAATTAAAATATTGAAAAACTAAAAAAAGCGTTTGGATACGTATTTTTATATCTTTAAATACGAGTAATACATCTCCCATAATTATAAGACTAAAAATAAGATCGTAACAGTGCATGAGGTTTAAAATTGATCTAATGCAATCAAGATGGCAGTTAATCGTCATTTTTTAAATTCTCAGCACCTCACATTCTGCATTCAAAACTACAAATATTGCTTGAAAAAGGAACAATTATTGACTTTTCTTATTGTAGTCCGACGATGAACTATTCTGCCTTTTTTCGCGGCACTTGGGAACGAAATCGATTTTGCCGTCTGCCCGATTTTGAATAAAGCATCAGGAATTTGACCTGCCACATGCTGCAGAGATAAATTACACGGTTTAATCCGGTATTCTGAGTAGAAGACTGCTGCCTAAATTTCTCAGCCGGAGGGTCTTTAAAGATTTTGCATATTTATGTATACAACCCAGCGCATTAGTTACGCCACGATCGAGGCGACACCACCGCGCCCGGTGGCGCAGAGCTAACCTCGTTTCTTGTCGGAGGACGAATGGATGCATCGTTATCTCTGAGCTGTGCAAAATATGATAAAAACAGTGATAAGGTCCTTGGCAGTGTCAAATGCTGCTATTGAGTGGGAGAAGTTATCTAGAGTTTAATTTCGGATCTTCCTGAAGTTAGCACGTGTACCCGTGGTTCAGTGACTTGTGAACCAGTAAAAATTGTAAGTTGTTTGTTGCTGCTAGGTCGTTAGTCCCCTCCCAGTTGACAATGTCTTATATAATTTGTTTACAGTTGGCAATATTTGCCAATAACTGCTGGAGTTGTAATCAGGGGTTTCCAGGGTCAACCTTATCGTGTATTGCTCAACTACGGCATGTAACCATTTTCCACAAAGAATTAAAATTGCGATAATGCGTAACCTTCTTGTTACAATAGTGAATAATATTGACTAGGGGACACCTTTGACACCCCCACCCCGGCTCGACTGTTCCTTTGGATTTGCTAAGTAGAATGGAGAACAATAGTATTTTTTGAAATTTTAATAATAATCTAATTACGAATATTAAAGATGTTGTTATTTATGGATTTGCAACCAATCGACAAGATTCTATCATTAGTCGGTTAGCAACTATTGGAATAAATACTTAAATTGAATTACTGAAATATACTTTACTGAAGAAGCAAAAAAGGAATGATTTTTGGGTTTAAAAAAAATTTAAAAGAATGTATGAAGGTGCTTTTGTAGTTCTGAACGTCCTATTTTTTCATTGAAGTGTTTCCTGTCCAATTACATGTAAAATACCTAGAATGAGTTAGCTTTTCGTAACGAACGCAAAACTATGTTTATAAGAAATGAGAAATTTATCGACCTTGATGTTTTAGTTAATTTGTATATTTCAAAAACTCTTGAAGCCAAAGAGCAATCAATAATTGAAAAGGGAGATTTAGTTTTATATTTGTATTTTAGCAAAATTCGAATGTATCATTTATATCGATAATGTTAGATGCTGTCGATAATCACTGTAGGCATATATTCGTTTGATGTCGATTATTGTTTATTTGGTGTTTAATTCAAATTAAAATGTTCCTAGTTCTTGCTTTAAAAATCTAGATTTGACCGATTTGAAGGTCTGAACATTTCTGGTTCGAGTGAACTATATTTTCGACGCAAATGTCGAGTTTGTCTTGTTTCCCGATCAAATCCTTATTAAGTTACGAAATACAAACAAGTTCGGAATATTCTATATAACGTAAATGTAACCCTGAAATAAAGTGTTAATAATATAAGCGGCACTTTTTCAATAAATTCATCATTTTTCATAAAATAAACAAAACTAACAGTAAAACTATTTTTAATTAAACCAAATCAATTACAATTGTATTACAGCTCGAATGATCGAAGGATTTTTTAACTTAAAAAAATCTCTGTTAAGCCTCAGCTCTTGGCTAAGCTGGCTTGTTAGGGTCACCGTGGCTATTATTCCTGTCATATTGGATCTCCACGGGATTTGAACCCGTGATCTCTCAGTTAGAGAGCCGTGACAATATCCACTTGTCTACGGCGGACAAGGATTATTTACATGTAAATGGCATTGTAGTACCATAGCGCTGATGAAGGACTTATGTGATCTGTTGTTGAAACAGAAGGCATTTTTATTTAGAGGAGATATTTCCATCCTGAACAGCAGTAGTTAAGCCTGTGCTATATTTGTTAATAGTGACGACGGTAGTATGTTATACTATTTGGGAATGAAACTATTTATAAGCTTGACGAGCAAGGTCATTGATCTGGTATCCCTGTAGCCTCCGGGTGTTTTAGAATATTACCGCTAAGTGATCCTGATCTAAACATTCCTGTCCGTGTTATTTGCATTGAAAAGGCACGTGAGGACATTTAAGCACGTTTCAAGTTATAATGCTTAAATATTACTCGCACCACTCTGCGTGACAAACTTACTGTCGGTGGTGAGAGAATCACATTAGAAGTTATTAATAGTATCCTTTGAAATATTTACACTTTAGCTCGAAATTGCTGTTCAGTGAATTCAATGAAATTTTACAGTGCCTGGGCGTTAGCTATACTGTATAAGTATGCTGCTAGAGCATTTGAAATATATTTAAAGAGACACATTACTTTAATTAATGTTAATGACAGTCTAGAGAGTACGATACAATCATCTAGGGTCTCGTTATTTACTCCTCTTAGGTACTGCATGTCGCACTCATTCATAAAAAAAACTAATATAGCATCCAATGTTGAACATTCAAAAGGTGAACATCGTAACATGTAACATGAAAATGTCATTACTGACATACTAGCAGTTACCCGCGGTTTCACACGCAATATCGTAGTGAATTACATTTCCGACGCCAATGTTCAGTTTGCCTTGTTTCCTGATCAAGAGAATGGGAGACCGCATGATTGGCTGAATAATTCGGGATTATGGACATTAATTAATGAAAATATTGTAGGTATGAATGAGATTCTAATGTAGTGAACAAATGCAAATTTTTTGTGCGCTCGCTCAAATGCAAAGTTGATCGTCTGCTAGGTTATAATAACCTAATCCTCAAAGTGGAAATTAACCTTAACGAAACCAATTTTACTTGCCGTAATTGTCCTTCTCATAATTGTCTTTGCCTTCATCAAGAAATTGCTCGTAAACCATGGAGCTATTAAATTGTCTGCTTTAGGTTACTGATGAGTGAATAACAAAGTTTTGGATCTGAGTTTATTTATTCCGATTCATAAAGTTTGTCAGTATGTCATCCTTAAGTATCTTGTGTTTTGATCCGCCATCTTGAATTCCACATGAAAGCAATCGTTTACAAATTAAATAACAACGGCACATTCTCCAATCACTCACTATAAGGCTCCAAATATGAACTACGCCTTATCTACCTTTTGCAGTTTGGGCTGGTCTTTACATTATGAGCGAAACTGATCATGACCTCATATATGTCACAAGGTCCCTTGTCACTTGGCACCCAATACTTTTGAAAAAGGTTCAGTAGCATTCTATGAGCGTAATCAGTCATTTCCAACGGATATATTTGCAAAATGATTATTTTTAATGGTTTCAAAAAAATACTAAAATTTTCACTTTTTGCAAATGCGAAACAAGGCTTTCAATGATTAATTTTGAAAAACGGTCCAGAGGTAGACCGAGATTCACTAAGGGAAACATGATTTTTCCCAGGCATTTGTCATCTCTTCCTCAGGTGATCCTCTGGATCCTCACCTGAGGAAGAGACCAGACTGCAGATCTCGAAACGTAGTGTTACTGTTATGACGACAAATTTCCGGAAAAAATTGTTTCCCTCACAATTCTTCCATCTTCAAAAGCAAAGGCCAAACAACAAAGAGATGGATTAGTGTGAAAAAATGAACTCAATCAGACAATATTAATTGGCGGAGTCGCAAGTTAAATGCCATGTTGAAGGTGACCGCTGTCCTGTCGCAGACTGAGGGCGGCTCAGGGTCATGTTATCGCGGCCCGCGGCCTGATGCTGATAACACTATTAATACTGGTGATAGCGAGCACGCGTCCTCAAGATGCCGCTTGTTTGTTTCGCCTCAAGATTAAATTATTTTTACTTCCCCGTTTCTGGGCCCACGCCACACTACGCCGATAAGTTACGCAAGTATTGTGAATTTCCACTCCAAGCACCACTGTCTACCTACCACTTTCATACTTTCCTAATATCCTTATTATCAGTAATTTTCCTTTATTTCAAAAGTACTATGACCTATTATTCTTCGTTGGATCGATCAAACATTTTCTATTTTTTCTTTCTTCTGGAAAGTTTATTTTTAAAGGGTTATAAATCCATAATTCCAGGCGATTAGTAGTTTGAAGTAAAGTAGTATATAATGTCAAATACACTTGGATTGCAGTGCCTTTGTTAATTTACCCTCTAGTTTGTTAAATTTGATAATTTTTCAAATATTTAGTACTCGAGTCTTTAGCCATTTTTAAAAACAAAAAACTACATATTTATTACTAATTTTAAAATAACATGACCGGTATTCCATAATAATAAAAATCAATATCATCAATTCAAATTTTAAGAAACATGTAGTTTTGTTTAATCATATTTAATTTAAAACATGCGTTTTCCATGTCATAATTTTAATACATATTTAGAAAAAAATTATAACGTTATTTTCAGTAAAGTTTCCTTTATTTCAAAATAACTATAACCTATTATTCCTCGTAGAATGATAAAAATATTTTCTATTTTTTGTCTTCAGAAAAGTTTTTTAAGGGTTATCAATACATTTTTAAAACGATCGAAAAACTATTTCATCGCCATTTGAATTGCAATAAACAGTATACAATCGTGGTCTATAGTACAGAGTGTTGAATAAACTTGGATTTTGGAGCCTTTTATCATTTACCTTTCAATTTATTAAATTTCATAATTTTCCAAATATTATTCTGCAGCCATTTTCAAAAAAATTCTAATTGTGATATTTTATTTGACCATCTAGTAATCAGTATTGGGAACATATATGATATTTCACAAAGTATTGATTTATTTTTAACTCCAAGGGTGGTGCGGTTTTAAACTTATTTGGGCTATTTGTGTAACAAAGACTCTTCCAAGAACACGAGAGACCATGTCTACCTGATCCTCTGCTGAATTGGCATTCGTAACTTTGGGGGTCGTAAGCTTCTTTGGTCGTAGCTCCTTTAATTATCATAGACCTCTAATCTCCTGGCCCCCGAGTTCCTCAGGTATCTGAACCACAGACAATACGGCTCCTCAGCCCATAAGGCAATTCCAGTGTCAGTTGACATCTAGGAATTTTGTTTACTTAGACATCATTCTAAAACTCATACATTTCTAGACCGGTATAGACGACTGGGTCATTTGATATAAAAACTAAAGGATGTCTTTAATCTTGAAATGTGTCCTCTTAAAGGTTTTAGTACTCTTCAACTTGGCTTCGGATATCACGACCAAATAATGATAAATTTCCATGTTTTTGGATTCCCAAGTTACTGAACACCCGTAATTTTTTTTATACGTGTACATTATAATATTTTATCCTCAATGATTTCCTTGTTTCCCACATTCCTTTGTTTTTGAATCACATTTTTCCTTTGCCTTTAGTGATTTTTATCAAAGCATATTTCCAAAGGAATTTAACTTATTTTCACTTTTATGAGGTTCAATTGTAATGTTTCAACATCAGTGATAATAAAAACTGTTTTTGGAGAAACGATATGATTGTAACCTAAAAAGTTTGAGTAAATTTAGCCGTTTTTAATTTGCCGTGTTATTACCTTATTCTAGATTGATTTTTATAAAGGGTGAATGAATGAGTGAATATAGTACTGAATGTTTTCTTCTAGTAAGGGGCGACCTACTGCTCACTTAAACCCTTAAGGGTCTATAGCTTTCACATCCCGAAAATATGAAATGAAACTCAATAGTCCAACGCTAAAAGTGATCGACCAGAATTTCCTCAAGGAATCTTACCTTTCTTATCCATTGAGTCAAAGATTTCAATGACTCAATGCCTTTTACTAACATAGAACATTCTGAAGTGTTATAGCCTGCTCTTCAACCTTACGTCAACACTGACACACAGTTTTGTTAATAGAAAAATTCAGTTTTAGCCCTATCACTGACGTAAGTAACTAGGATCAGTCAGCAAATTCGCTACTTTTGCGCTAAGCCCGTCAATGCCAGTACTAGGTCTGGTCGTTGAATCGCGCCGTGAATGTAGTCATATTTGTTTTAAAATTCGAGTTATCTAAACAAGCGTTTTCAGATGTGACAAAATTGTAAATTATAGGTCAAATAATTAAGACGGAAAATCACCACGAAAGCACCATACAACTTACTACCTTACTTATAAGCTTACTATGCGGTCACGGGAAAGAAAGAGACCAGAAAAGATTGTTATGAGAATTTCTACCTGATACTGAAAAAAGAAAAAGAAAGTTAATAAGAGCAGATGATTTAAAAGAGAGACGCAGGATAAAGCACTTTTAAAGTAGGACTGAGGATTGAAAGTTCCTGGTTGGAAAACTTACCATTTTGTTAATTCTTTTGATACAAAGTTCCGTCTCCGAGAGATCTCAGTTTTAATTTGCGTAACAACATTGACAATGTGAGGAATGAAAGCTAGAAATACTAGAGCAAACGGATGATGAGATTATTGAAGCCCAGACAACTGACCTCTTTACATCCACTTAATTAACACGTGGGATTCCTAACGCGGCGCAGCTCCTGTAGCTCTGATTGTTATCTTGCTCTACTTATATATGTCTTCAGGAAACTCATACGGGTACCGGGTAATGCTGACGTGATCCCCACTCAAGACAACCTGATTCCACGCCGTCATCATGTACGCTGGAAAACGATTCATTATTTAACAAGGTAGAAGTAAGTCACCATACACCATGTATCGCGTAACATGCTTCGCTAAGGTTGCACGCAAAGTTTCAAGTCTTAAGTTGTTCACTTCATTCTTAAGGTGGCCTGCGAACTTTCAGACAGACAGTAATTATACAGAGAATACATGTTTTACATCTCCTTAATACGTTAGGATGTGAGGGTACTTCAAAGAAAGAACGCGTTGAAATTAAATCTTGTCTCCAATTTTAAACATTGACTTTCCACTCTATTATTTTTTTCCTTTTACTGTAGGATTAAGCTACATGAGTTAATGTCACAGTGAAAATTTCATATGATCATGGTCACTCAGCTATGCTAACGCTCAGCCAAATCCCATCGAGTGACGTGCAACATAATCGAATTCAGTGTTGCCTATAAAGAAATGGAGATTCACAAAAAATTCAAGTCTATAGATCAGTTCGTTTTTAATATATCATGCGGACAGACAGACGTAAATGAAATTTGTCCATCCCCACGAGTGATAGGCTTCGCTAACGCCGAGCAAATAAATACTATTCCTGACAATTACTAAAAACATCACATTCTAGCAACTATTAAACATTTCATTATCGCTGACAGAATAATGGGCTTCACTGCGTACAAAGGTATTCTAACCTATATTGTCAGAAAATCACAATATTTTTATGAAGGATTGGAGTAAATTACTTTAGAATTATGTGTTAGTAACATGTTTATTTATTGCAACTAGAATATCTTTGTGCACATACTGAGTTGTAGCTAATTATTTTTTATTTTTTGGCTTCAGTAGCCATCACCAATTTCCTCTTTTTACCCTCGGTTTTCATACAATATAAATTTGTTTAATTTAAATTCATTAGTAATAATAAAGTATTGTATATTTTGAAACATTTCAAAACAATGCAAGGTTTTCAGTATTTTTTATATTAATAATGTCAATTGTATCGTATATACTTTCATTCATGCTGCTTCACGATGTGGTTGGGTTTTTTCGAAATACAATTCTGGAACAAGTTGTTCTATTTATTATTTACTTATTACTGATAACAGTCTTAAAGGTTTTGAAAAATTCGGGAATTTCGTTAATAGTTGATTTTGAACATCAATTTATTGAGTCTATATGAAAATCAATCTTGCTATGTTGCTCTTTCTCAATTATTATTTTAGTAATAAATATTGTAAGAACACATTTCATTCACATATAACGAAACCCGTATGCTTCCACACACACAGCTCAAGATATATTCTTGTCCACAATAATGAAGGATAATTTTAGTCTAGCATGCTTATTTTTGGAACCCAAGAAAGTCAGAAATCTCATCAAAAGGAGGATTAAAGTCTTACAGGTATTGTGCTGCTACTCGATACATAAAAGGCGAAGAGGTATAAGGGACTGGCTAATTACTACGGCATTCTCTCCAAGAGTATAATTATAGGAGAGTAACGTTAATCCTATTCTAAATTGACGTCCGTAGTGATGAGGAATGCTTTGTCGTCTGTCTGAGACTTTCTTCAGCCTGCACTGCTTCTCTATTCTCTCCAAGAGTATATAGGAGAGTAACGTTAATCCTATTCTAAATTGACGTCCGTAGTGATGAGGAATGCTTTGTCGTCTGTCTGAGACTTTCTTCAGTCTGGACTACCTCTCTATTCTCTCCAAGAGTATATAGGAGAGTAACGTTAATCATATTCTAAATTGACGTCCGTAATGATGAGGAATGCTTTGTCGTCTGTCTGAGACTTTCTTCAGTCTGGACTGCCTCTCTATTCTCTCCAAGAGTATATAGGAGAGCAACGTTAATCCTATTCTAAATTGACGTCCGTAGTGATGAGGAATGCTTTGTCGTCTGTCTGAGACTTTCTTCAGTCTGGACTGCCTCTCTATTCTCTCCAAGAGTATATAGGAGAGTAACGTTAATCCTATTCTAAATTGACGTCCGTAGTGATGAGGAATGCTTTGTCGTCTGTCTGAGACTTTCTTCAGTCTGCACTCACTGCCTATCTATTCTCTCCTGAGTACCATAACCATATCGGGATGATTTACTAAACAGGTCACTTGGTCATGTGCTGAGTCATTTAGTGATAAGACGAAGATCATCGTAGCTTTGTATCCTTACACCTTGACTGCCTAAGAATGACGATTGGAGGCACATGAATCTTATTAGGAAGAACAAGAATATCAGAGCTGCCAGGGCTGCTTTGAATTTACGGTACATTCGTACTATCCGTAGGCCACCATTATTGGGAGAGTTTTTCTTACCGGGGACCAAGAAAAACTATATCATTAGAAGCCAAAATCAGTTCTTGTTTTCTGCTTCCCAAAAGAAAACAATTTCAGCGAGAAGGCCACTCTGTCCCTATCTACTATTTGTTAGTCATATAAGTAGGTTTAGATTAGGTTATCATAAATTTGTTCCTAATAGTACCAAAGTTAAAAATGACATTTACGAGCGCTCTCGTGATATTACTATGAATTTAGGTACTATCTCAAGGATGTTTTTCCTTTTCGCCAGAAGTACAGGGTGGTGACAAAGTCTGTTCTATCTAATAATGTTGTTTTTTAGGTTCCCAGCTAGTAAAACTCTTTCATTTTCGAATAGCAGCCAAGGTTTCCCCAAACTATTAGTCTGCTTAAAACAACGAACCACCAGAACTTGTAATAAATAGGCGTCTAGTTGATACATTGACAGTTATCAAAGGGGAAAATTTACAACTCAACTTAATTATTCATAAGCAGAACGTTTGGCGAACGAAAGTTTCTAAATAATCTTGTACAACATTTTTTAATTAAATTTTTCATTCTGAAGGGAGGTTATAGACAAAACTTTTGTCAAGCAAACTATTTTTGATACCAAACTATATTAAACATTGGTTATAAATTCCTAAACTTTATAAAATATTAAACTTTATGCTTTGGTTTCTTTTTTATTTCGTATAGATTTTGTGCTATGGAATTATTTAGCTTTTACAGGATTGAATTAGGTAGGTTTTAAGTATTTTAAATTTTTGAGTTGAGTAATTTGATGTTTTACCCAAGAACACCGAGAGATGGCAATAGTGGACTATGCGTGTACCGCGAACATGCGTGCGGACAAACCACATACCTGCGCTTGCGCCGAGTTCTGTTACTGTATTGTCGTACTCAAGTCTCCATTTTTATATTTACTGAATGTACTTAAACGTATTTCATTGTAATAACATTTTTAATTTTACTACTTTTCACACACTTACGTCTAGGATCGATTAAATTGATAAGCTAATGCTATAGAGTCTTTTTCAGAATTGGAAGGACAAAGTACTCGTAACATCAATATAGAAGTGACCAAAAGTGAGCTTAATATTAAGTGACCATTTTTTTCTTGAGACATTGATGATGATAAACATACGTATTTTTGCATGAGATTATACTTAAATGTAGGGAACCTTTACACATCTTTTGGTTCTTTGTCGAAAATACCTGGTCACAGCGTGCTAACATATTAGACACATTTGCATCTTTGTTAATTATTAAATAAACAAGAAATTTTTGATTGACTGTAATCTGCAGGTTTATTAAATTTGTGGCAGACTATGAGTTTTAGCCTTTGATTTAAAAAGCCCTACATGTAAAACCCTGGGATTTTAATGAGTCTAAGGTTTTTAAACTAATGTACTGTTTTTTACCACCAACCGTAACGTCGACTGAAGAGCCAATTTGTAGCTACTAGCAGAAATTTAGGGTTCAGCACCATAATGACAATGTTAAACTCCTATTTTTGTCATAGAATTGTGGCAGATCTCGCATTTTAATATACGATTAATAAGTGTCCAAGAGTTTTTTAATTTATATTTTAAATTTAAAGTGTATTCTTTTTCAATATTTAAATTTAAATAATAAACAAATTAGAGATGTTACCTGAATAACTAACAAACCAATAAATAAACTAAAAGGCGTTTGGTAAAGTTTTAATAATAGCTCTCATATTTTTGCGGCAATCGATGTAGCGGTCGTAAGTATTTTTGTGAAAATTTCCGACGATCATTATAGCGATCGTTCTTTATTTTGTAACTTACAGGTAATCTTTTTATGAGGATATCTACTGTATAATAGCCTGGTTTTATTCAGTTATCTACAAAAAAGTTACTCTAGCACTATAAGGGTTAAGAAATCTACCGGTACAGCCAGCTTTTGACATAGATCTTACGGGCCAAAACCAGTGACCACAGATGGCTGAAACTCAAGTTCGTTTCACTACAGCCAGCTTTTGACATCGATCATACGGGCCAAAACCAGTGACCACAGATGGCTGAAACTCTAGTTCGTTTCACTACAGCCAGCTTTTGACATCGATCTTACGGGCCAAAACCAGTGACCACAGATGGCTGAAACTCAAGTTCGTTTCACTACAGCCAGCTTTTGACATCGATCTTACGGGCCAAAACCAGTGACCACAGATGGCTGAAACTCAAGTTCGTTTCACTACAGCCAGCTTTTGACATCGATCATACGGGCCAAAACCAGTGACCACAGATGGCTGAACTCAAGTTCGTTTCACTACAGCCAGCTTTTGACATCGATCATACGGGCCAAAACCAGTGACCACAGATGGCTGAACCTCAAGGTCGTTTCACTACAGGCAGCTTTGACTCGCTCACGTCACTACTGTTTGCTCTACTCTACATGTTGGTCCTGGTGCTGTTGTTCACTGCTTAGTGCTCGCTGATACGGTTCCCTGATATTGCTACCGCCTGCGGACTGACATTTTTGATTATACCGCAGATTGATGTCCCTTCAGTATTTTACCCGCTTCCGCTGTCCAGTTCACTCCATAGGAGATAATAAATCTCCACACCAACAACGGATGTCTCGAATGATACTAGTCGTTTTCACTTAGGTGTAATGGAGCATATCCTGCCTTGTGTCATGTAATACTATTTCTCTAATTCTATTTCTAAAACTCGTTTGTTGTATTTAAGATTCTTCTCATACTTTTCATACGATGGTGTGATAATTTTTTGGCAAGGTTGGTTATTTTTTACAATTTAAAATCTCAGATCATTATGGAATTGATAACTTTTTTTGGCAGCCTATAAGTGTATATTTTGCACCGGAAAAAAACTTTCGTTTCACGCTTGTTTATGTTTTTCACATGCTTTCAAAGTAGAATGATAGCTTTTTCAAATCACTTTTAAGCCTCAGTTCTTGGCTATGCTGGCTTGTTAGCCCACTTTGGCTGTTATTCCTGTCTGATGAGACCTCCCCGGGGATGATAGCATAAACAAACCGTTATATAAATATCTGATCTGAACTAAAAATGTTGACTTTAATGAAAATCTGTTACGGTACATTAAAAGCAAGCTATAAACAACAATAACATACAACATTATTTATAATAACGAAACGCTTATCTAATCTAGTTTTGTTTGTTTACAATGATTTGTTTTCTAACTGTACGATCAGTTTACTCATATTATTATTGACGTAAATGTCCGAAATATCGCATCGTCTGGATCTATCCCTGCTTCTGCAGATTTTCCTTGGTAATGGCATTTTTTATAGAGTTTTTCATATTTATATAAAATATGTTAATGGATTACTATACCTAAATCTACAAAAATTTTCCATGTGGTTAATCGCCACACAGTCTATTACAGGTAGGTCTTTTCAATATCATAAAATATGTAAATAATAAAGAAGTGTGATCTATTATCGACACTGAGAAAATCCTGTTACTAGACAAGAACTGAACTGGTATAATAAAATAATGAAAAACTCCTCTTCAATTACGAGTATGCCATTTATATAACAGAACTTGTATGAAACTCATTAAAACTGTCTAGTCGTTATATCCTACCGGTTGTTCCATTTAGTTTTAGTACTAGACATTAATATTAATACCCATGGAGTGAAAGATTCACTACCAACTCACTTGTAAAAAACTAATCTACAATTTTTCGATATTTTTTCCCATTAAAGCGCCTATCTTGATGGAACTGATGTACATCGGTAATTCAAGGCTAAATATCTCACAAACTACATAAATTATACTATGATCGTGTTCTTATATGGTTGCGTTTATGATCACTCATATCTGTCACAGTTTCCAGATTAAAAATTATGTTAGTTGGGAAAATAGTGTTAAGCCATAGTATGTGGTAAGGTTCACTATAAACAAATGTTTTATCTCAAATTGAATCTACTATTATAAAAATACTCCTTAACTCTCATATCACCCTAGAGGTACAAAGTATCCAACTAACTATTTTTTAATAGAAGTGCAATATAGACCTTTACAACACGAAATTTTTTATGGAATATACACTTTTACATTTTACTTAATTATAAACTTGTTATTCAGCTCAAACTTATTGGTAATTGTGGTTTACCGTCAAAGCTGGTAATCGATGACTAAAAGATGTCTCAAAACATTTTTGACAACCAGAACTGTTTCCTTCGTAATTTAAAGGTCATAAAACATACTTAAACATAAAGGAAACTGTATTCTGTATTAACTGGACTTCCCAAAATTCGCCTGGTCCCGTTACAAACCGAATATTGCGTGCGGTATCTCCAGAATTGCAGGCACTAGCCGTATCTTACTCAAATACGCTGATGTGTAAAATAAGTTTTTATAAATATGTTAGAAAAACAATACTTGTTATGGAAAGTCTTTAGGTAATACTAAGACGAGCACGGTTTTGTAATTTAAAGGATCTTTCAACCGCAATATTTCTTCATTCATTTGTGGGTTTGGTGTGGATAAGCTACCACATTTCGGCACGTTTCCGGTAAGATTATTAAGACAATGACATCATTTCCGCCATGTGTTAAGTACCGAGTCAATATGTATCTTGATATTGAACACGGGGCGGGCGATGCTACGCGGCGCGGCGTAACACAGTACGCCCAGTGATGCAATATGTGTACTCGAAATTTCTAGATAAAGCCAGAGAACTGGTCTAAATATTTACCCATTATCTAACTGTTTGCGGACAATAGAGAGCAGTATTAGACTTCTGAGAAGTTTGGGATTCGTTATTATAAATACATTCGGTTTCAGTTTCTTTATTATACTCGTAAACACAATGCAACAATGCGTTCATTAAAAAGCACATTGCGAATTATAAGTTTGGCTCTATTTTTCTTTCTGTTTAATGTAGCGTCTGAGATTAGACATTGAGAACACTTCTATGGGTAATCGAGATGGAGCTCTTTGTTGGCCTAGGTGTCTCTGTTGTCGAAACGATGCAGGAAAAACAACATACAAATTAATCATGTTACATAGAGTACGTAGTGGCAAATTATTGCAAGTACTAAGTGTATTACCGAGGTACTCTGGATCACTTCAGACGGATGTGGACTCCATATTAAAGGAGTTAAGTCTGGTGTAGTATCTTATCTCAGATGCTGCTCTCAGCGGAAGATGAAAGGAGCTAAACTCAACATCCGCATTACAACAAACCTTCCCTACCGCAGCTGTATCATGTGTAAAAGTGTGTAATATCGTGAAAATTACATAAAAAAGGTTTCGATGAGTCACATATTAAAGTGTTCCAAAACTATAAAATTCCTTTTTGACCATATTTGAAGCTTAGTTCTAATAGTTATTATAATGGACACTAGGGCAGCTCGCGCCAAAATACTCCTGTGGTGGCTGTTACGTTTCTATCATCCATGTTCATCCCAAGCCAACATTGCCAATTTTACGTGTATGAAAAATTAGTAATTTCTCAACGTCTGTTGAAATAAACAAACATTAGATATTACCTTAAAAAATATAAGTAATAATTTTTTCTTTAAAACAGAAAGTAGAGACCATTGACACGTCATAGCCGAAATATCTAATATTAAACGGGGTACAATCCGAAGCGAGTTAAGAAGGTTATCAGACTCAACAGGAACCAAGCTGAGAGTTATGCCAGGCTCCCTTACAAGGAATTGTAAGTTTATTGATGAACACCCAAAGAAACTTGCTTAGAGAATAAATGGTATTAGCAGATTCTGTCGGGATCGGGATGGGCAGGAAACACAATATTATTTACCGTAGCATTGCGATACACTAGCAAGGAGTAGAGATAAACCCATGGACCAGCATTAAGTTTAAGCAGAAGGTCTACCCAGTCTTTATCCCATGCAAGTGTTCATATTCCTTGAGGAGGCAAGGATGGCAGGACTTTTATAGCTGAGATTTCCTCCAGCAAGGTAGGAGAGCGCAATAGAACTCCAAGGTCGCTTAGAACTCCATTCCTTCCGATTCAATACAATATAATATAAAAGATGTCTTTTCAAAAAGATGATTTGAAATTTGTATTTTCTTAGCTGTTTTTTTATTTATTTCTTGTGTTGGACTTTTGTATCTAGTTTAGTTTCAAATCTTGTCTTTGAAGGTAGCACTTTTTATTAGTAGGTACCATATACATTGTACTGTATCAACTCACCATCTTATTCTATTTCATAAGATCCTCGCATAGGCCAGTGGTCCGTGAATACGGACAGAATAAGAGGAAAGGCTCCTTAAAAAAACAAAAAATCTTGAATTTTGACTTAATAAGTATAATTTGGGCAGTTAAGGAAGTCAGTGGGGTAAGCTCTTTTGTTAGTTTGAGCTCACATTAATCTTAGTTCTAATGCTTACGCTGCTGGAGTCAAGATTGTCATCCAATTTTCTGTTCTGTGGAGAGTCATCTTTAGGTCAGCCAACGGATGTTACAGAGAAACTGCCAGTAATACATACCCGCTTATACAAATGATTTTAAGGGGTGAAACTGTTCGCGTTTGGCCAATGCCTAACCATTACGCTCACCCTATTAAGTTGAAATACCAGCCTAATTATATTAATATTTTTATTAGCTAGTTTTGTATTCTAAATTCCTTAATTTTATTAATTGCTGACTCTGATGACACTATATGATAATGAGATTCATAACCAACTAATGAACAAACATGAATGTTTAGGTGGTTCACTTAAAGTAAAAAATAAAAATGTCTATTATAGAGGAGAAATTAGCAATTAAACGTTCTCTTTGTCACACAACTGTTCACATAACATCAAACTGATAAAAAAGCAATACATTTAGTATGTTCTTTATACAGTCAATAGAGTATATTCAGAAATATTAAACACAGAAATATTGCAACGCTAACCTATCCTATCCACGTCAATAATAAAAAAATAATAGTTGTATAAATAAAATAGTTATTAATTTAAATATTAATAACTTACGTTGTTCTAGACTTAAATCTAATTACTGCATATACGCACATATGAATACATTTTGGCGCATTCAATGTAATTATCGCACACGTACTGTACTCGAAACATTGCGCCGGAGCAAAAAAAAACTGAGATGCTATTTACTCTACTGTCAGAGACTTTATTCATAAACAGCACATGAATACCAACGAACAATTTCGCGCCCGCAGGTCTACCAACTGTACGGTATTGTATTGTGCATGATTAGATACGGTCCTAAAATAGCGAACCGCTCCAGGAGCCATCTTGGCAAGATGGTGGCTATAAATATTCCATTTTAGCATGGGAACGTATCCCGCACAACAAATAGCTATCTTTTAACTTTATGTTGACTCGCTCAAGAGTTATAGCCGGATCCAGAATTTTAAACTTGTAACTTAATATATTAACTTACTAAACTTAGAAAGTTCCCAAAATTCCTCATTAGAGCATCAACACAGTAATTTTCATAGATTTACTTATTCTAGCTGCGATGAGTGAGAAACGAAAAACTGTGTGCAACGGAAACCAGTGAGCAACGGAAACCGGTGAGGAACGGAAACCAATGAGTAACGGAAACCAATGAGCACAGTAAACAGTGAAGAATGTAAACCAGTGAACAACGTAAACCGGTGAGTAACGGAAACCAGTGAGCAACGAAAACAGGGAATCGCCTCGTTTTATGTGTAAATAGAGATTTCGTCCGCTTGTAATGGCGGCTACCTAAAAAATTTTTAACATCGAATCATTTACGATTTTATTTTTAGTAGCATAATTATGAGAAGTCTCCTAATTTAATAATGTGATAAGTACGAATCCAATTTTTTAGCTTTTTTGTTGTTTTATGACTATTCAAATTAAATTAGATACGGATTTCTACTTCCAGAACATCTTACAATACACAATAAAGATCTTCATGTATCTCTGGATAAAATATTGACATACATGCCAAATTTAAACATAAAATATCCTAATACAAATATCAGTTTCTTTGACATATTTCCAATTGCAGTTGTGGAGCTGGTTTCATTGGGTGGTCCTCAGTCGTATGCAGGAAACTGGATATATTATAAAATGCATGACATTAAGAGTTAAACGACTTTTCAATGGGTTGAGCGCACTGTTTCAAGCACTTAGCCAGGAAAAAGTTTTTGGAGAGGGGGGGTGTTCTAGACAACTGATATTTTCCAGTAGTGGACAGAGAGTAAGACCCTTACTCTCTACTTTACTCTACCCTACTTTTTAATTTTGTTCCTTAAAAAGTTCGTGACGCGTTTTTTGTTTGTTAAGAACACCATAGTACACCAGTGTTTTATTTAGAAGAAAAGGAAGGGCCGATTTCTTTTTTCGTATTATTTGTTTTGTCGGTCCTCATCACCCACTGGCATGAGTGAGGATCTCAAACAGAAGAAGGCAAAGAGTCAGTACAGTACAACATTGACATTACTAGTACTAATAAGATAAAAATTGGATAGGTCACAGACAGGATTGGAGCCTGCTCTATCTCTGACTCAGGCTCAAAGTCCGACACCTTAGACCGCTTGCCGCCACCTCTCCCAAATTTGATAAGTATTGGAAATTGGAAATCAAATGGAAATTGGCACGTATTGTCTTGTCCTTCCGTTTGGTTCTGATCGTATTTCAGTTCGTTGAAGATGAAGTTCAGAATTGTTCACTACTACAAACAATGTGTGTAGTATTGTTTGAAGGAATCGATTAATAATAGAGGTAACGTTTCTAAATTATTTACATATTACTGTATAAACATTTACTTGAAATACCATATAAATATTTACAACATTTATGTAAATTAGTATAACTAGTAACCGAGTAAGGGACTGCTAGAGTAGACGTACTTGCTTGTAGATAGAATAACAAAAATTCTAGACTTGCTAGACGGCAGAATTCCAGTTAGTTTAAAATATTGCTTCTGTCATTTCTCCTTTCAAGGAGGTTCTAACAACAATATTTCATTTGATCGAAGAGTTGAAAGGGTCATTTATCGAATCTGGCTCAAGTAAAATTTATTCTATCCCCCCACACATCTCCAGGAGAGTTCACTCCTTGAAAGGTTTATATCTTCTAGTAGAGTCTACACTGGTTATAGCAAGAACCGATTTGGGCAACCTAGTGGATGTCTGGGAGCAGGACATCACTTATCGCATTATCGAGATGTTAAAAGATGGTACAAGAGTTGATGGATAGGTCTAGTCTACTGCGGAAGATGACGGAGGAGCTCACTAAGTTTAAAAAGTCTTTCTAAGTATGAACATAAAGTGCATCCCAAAAATCTACAATAAGTTTAAATTACGTTGTCTAACTGATACTCAACATTTTCACTTATACACTTGGCCAACTAATATCTATATTGTCAAAAGTTTATTTGATAAGTCTATCTGTTTCATCTACCTCTAAATCACAAGCTGCTAAGATTCTCTATAGTTTGAAGACGAAAGGAACATTAAAAATGATGCGGCTTGAAAGTTCTGAATTAAAAAGACTACAAAATTAAACGCGCAGCCGAAAAGATTTGTATCGGATGTCTCAAAAGCCTAACCCCATTTACATATTTATTCTTCACGAAGCAGTTAGTTGTTGGTGTTGATGAACTAAACTCTTTCCTGTTATTTTTACATAACCTTAAAATTGTTGAATTCATTTAACATATTTAGGCCAACCTGTGTAACTCTACCTTTTTAATTTAGCCTAATTGGCTAAATTCACTGACCTTGAATGAAATGCTGAAACCTACTAAGAGAGTTTCGGAAGTTTGTTACTAAGAGAGATTTAAATTGATTACTCTGACCGGTCGGCAGTGGCTGCTGAAGGATTATTGACCCGCGCCGACTTACCGCATTCTCGCACGCGCATTCACAGCCCTAATTGTCGGGATACTCTTCCAATAATCGACATAATTGATCAATAATATCTGCGATGTCTTTTTTGTTTATTATTATTGGCGATAGATGATTTGATAGGATAACAAGTTTTCGAGTATTTCCCATCGTTGAAATTACAATAATAAAGCACACAGTTTCAGGATTGGAATTTATCCACTTCATCACATGCGAAAAATTTCATGAGACATTCACATAAATTTTAAAAATCTATTAAATATGTGGCAATGAATTCACCGAACCATGAATTGTGAATTCACCAATCTGGAAAGAGTTGTCCGTAAAACATTAGGATCCAAGGTGACTGGAGCAAGTACCAACCATGTTACTACACATAACAAGCTTGTCAGTTACTCATGACTTCGGTGAGTTCATGGCCACGGTAGATATTAAAGATTGATGCATAATGCCTTAAGGTTTTTACACCTGATGAAGAGGGCAGATTAGAATCTTCCAAACGTTCTATTTTGTTTCAATTTGTGCCTACAATGTCTCAAAACCTATCATCGTTCTTATTACTTAATTATGAAATAGTAAAACTGGCATTTTAACGTATGGAGATAAACCAAAATGTCATAACTACATTGAAAAATCTCATTTATGCCGTGTTTAAACATATTTTCTTTATATTTTTGAGATGAAATATTTTTATAAGTTATTTAGTACTTTTTATTAGTTAAAAAACATTTAATTGTGCAATTTTTAGAGGCGTCTCACTCGACCAAGTATAATTAGTTTATAGTCAAGCTCTTTAATATAAACTCTTGAGATCTGTGTGACTCTCCCATTAAAACATTGTATTAAAGCAATGCCTAAGAATTATACTAACCATAACATTACATTTTCCTCCCAGGAGGATTCACTTTTGGATGCATTCACTTATACCTTCTAGTTGAACCCACACTGGATACAAGAAATAACCGATGCAGCATTTTCATCTGAGCAAGCCCCTAGATGTCCAGGGCAGGACATGATGGGCCCCCCGTCAGCCGGGACTCGCCAAAGCTGAGTACGGCCCTGAGAATCTCCCTTTTCCAACTAGACATCTCTGAGACAGAGCCTACTAGCCTCCTTTTGGGGTCTCAACAGGACGTGGTCCCTGCCATCAACCTGGACATCCAGACTATCCGGTCACTGCTCAAATAAGCACAAATGATCTTTTAGGTTTAAGTGCAATGAGGGGTTTCCTCAATGTTTTGTGACAAAAACAATTAAATACTGTAATTTGTCGTTATATTTACTAATATTTAATGTCAGTTTTTGAAGTTGTCTATAAGGAAAAAGGTTATTAACAATGTTGGGGAACTAAGTAAAAACGTGGTTTCCACTCACGGATTGCGCACCGTCATACTAATCTTGTTGTTCCTGTTTTTATTTTATTTACATTTTTGGACGGACGTAGGAAGTGTTATAAGTGACGTATACAGAAACAAACGTAAGCACACCACGTCAATTAATCGTTTAATTGTAAGCATTTGTTTTTACTTGAGTTTTGACTCACCCTAATATTAATTAGTCAATTAAAATCATCATAATTATGATTGAAAGGACCGGAAAGATTACACCAATGTGATAGCGGTATGACGCACGTCTGGGATCGAAGTACTCCCAGTGGGCGAATCGTTATCAGCTGACCAACGTGTCGATGGCTCACTTGCCCAGAGATCAGTGTAGTATATGGCCGGCAATAATAGTCGGTCCCCGCGAGATATCACGCGAGTATCACGTGAATAAACAACGCTATATTTGGCCGAGTTGACAGCTGACTTTTGTCCGGCAGCGATACAGTGACAACACTTTCGATGTTGACACAACAACACAGCTGGTGATAGTCGGATTGTTGTCGTTAGACCACTCTACTGCCTTATGTAAACCAACAATATCCTCTAAAGCCAGCTTTACAGGATCTACAATGTAAATTGAAGAAACTTAAATGAAAAAATCTTTATTTATACGGGCAAAGTTAGGGCCGAATGGCCCTTTCCTACACTTTACCTGCGACAACGTAAAATTAAAAAACATTTATATATTACCTTAATAATAAAAAAGTTAAAGAAATAATTACATTTAAACAATGTGGTGAAATTCATATAATATTTCAACATGATAAAATTAAAATTTAAGAAATTAACTAATTCTGTAATTCTTAAAATAAGATAAATACAACTATACTTTTAATATAAAAATAAAGCTAAAGCAGGTATTGCTAATGAGTCCTAACTTTTATCACACGCAATCTCACATTCATCCCTCTGCCAGTGTCACGCCCACAGCACCAAAGGAGTGTAATTTGTAGTGGTGTATAACCTTCACAGACTTTTATTCAATTGGTGTGAACATCTATTCGGTTTTATTTATGAGACTAAAATTCATAATGTTTGCATTTTTGCTTAAAACACTCGATACTACAAATTTTTTCATAAACCAGTGGTAAATTATTCGATACTAAATATTGTATTTTAAAATTAAATTTAGTGTTGAAGACTTTGCCTTGTTATGCTGGAGCGGTTTACTTGACCTAACTATTGTAAAGGGATATGCTAGATGTAGGTTGGACTATTTGCAGTTGATTTCTATTATGGCTAGCAAATGCCGTTTTGATGAAGGCTTCAAATCAGATTGCGCTTAGTATTTATCAATTGCTAAAAGTGACTACTCAACCAACTGGAGGTGTGGTGAGTATCCGTTGGAATATTCGTCAGCAGGCACTACGGCGCAATGACCTCCTACAAAGCACGACCTGGACAGGATAAACCGCCACACTCGTTGAAGCAGTAGCTACCCTCAGGCATGAAGCTGTAGATGCAAGTAGATTTCTCCGCGGATATGAACGGCTGGTTGATGGCAGTGCCCAACATCACTGTCGGAATCATCGAGAGTCAGCTGGAGGCGGTAAAACTTCAACTGATAATAATATCTAAAGTCCCTCCCAACATAAGACCGATTATCAGTTAGTAATGGCGAAAATGTGAGTGCTTAAATCTGACAAAGGCCTCTAAAAAATCATCGGAATAAATAATTTAATTATTTCTGGACAGCCTTCATCGAATCAAGAGTGTTTGCAGTGTTTTTTATGGTATGACATGGATCTATGATTGCAATCTACGATTACGTCCTCATTGGCGGATAGGATACCAGAAAGTTTGATCAGTTCAAATGCCTTATTTTCCTGTTACACAAGTTTTAAAATAAATAATATGAGTATTGAACTTCCTTATTTTAAAGGTCGTTGTTAGAAAAATCTCAAAAACTAAAATTTTGAAAAATCATTAAAAAAAGATGGTCTGTCCAAGTTGATTTGATTTTTATTTAAGTGTAAAATGGTTAAATAACAGCCCAGTCAGGATGCTTGCACAAAGGATTTTTTGGTTAAATTTATAATTGTAATAACTCAAGAAAAATATATGCGATCCCGTGTTTAAATAATGCTAATTTAGTTCTTTTGCTAAAAAATAAATAAAAATACAGATCACGTTGATAAGTTGGAGTTTCCTTTGTGATTAGACAAATCTTATCTTATCTGACGTGCACTTCAAGTTGATTTGTTCAATAGTTGGCAACACTGTACTAGTATGTTGTAACCGACTTTAGTCAGATTTTTCCGGTTATAATATCGCTGAGTGAACTAAAGCGAGTATCAATTCTGTTGATAAGTTATGCTTTGTTTTTTAATTACATGCACCTATTGAGACTACCTTTAAAGAATTGGTTCTTCAAACGAATGATAAGATCCCTACAGCCCGAATCAGCCGATGAAGAAAATACCTTTGAAAAATATTTCCCGTTGGTGTATAGAAAAATAAGAACACACCCATACCAGAGGCCTCAATATTGTGAGGTATATTTCCGATAATTCCAAAGATTTGGTCTATTTCCTGATGAGGGAAATTGCTCTCCGATTTGAAAGTGCATTGAAAAACCACAAACAAGCATTACTATGTATGGTGGATACCAGAAGCATTCTCAAATCCTAAACGGAAATTACTTGAACTCGTGTTGTGGGTCTATAACCTGTGAAAGGGAATCTACAGAAACATGCAACTCAAACGGACATATCATACAGGTTACGTAATGATGATTAGGATAACTTAAAATTTAAGGGAGTTACTGGAACTTTCGTTTGCGAATATCTGATTTCAGCCAGCCGGGGTCTCCCCCATTTTAGGGTACGTATTAGAAAACTGTTACACAGCATCTGTCGGATAAATTGCATTGTGAGAACATCCGAGGGGGAAAGTCTTGTGCCTACTGGCTAACATTCAAGTTCTAAATTGACCGAATTGTGTAAGAGACACACAAAGTTACAGAAGAAAATATTGATAATTATATTGTCATAATTAGTAATTACCAACGAAATGGCGCAGTGCCAAAACAGCCGAGGGAAAATAATTTGTGCATTATTAACTTCTGATACATTTTTCTAACTAATTAGTTTCTGCCGCTAATTACTGCAAAATAAGTCAAAGAAAATGTGAGACGCTTCCATTTCCAAATAAATAGTCCATTTTCTGTCCGGTTTGTGGCAAAGTGCGTTACAGGATGCTTTCAGATTAATCCACTCAAACATTAAAACTATACACTTAATTTTTTTAAACGTAATCCATACTTTCGCCATTGAAAAAAATAGCATTAAAAATTATTAACTAGTGTAAAAATGTAAATGTAGGTATGTAAGTTCCATAGAAGTACGCTTGATTATGTATACAATAATTATTGAAATCGCCAGTACATTATATATAAAATAATTTAAACTCCATATTTCTACTATACACAAAGCCAAATACAATCTGCAATACTAGATTTAGCCCTCATTTAAATGGAATTTTAAAACCTTAATTATTTACTCAGCTTTAGAAGAGCTAATCACAAAGTAAGCTGACACAATTTACCTTTCGTCTACCGGGGAGTGTAGAAATTTCTTTTCTGTATAATTGTCTGTCTGCTAAATGATACATCTCGAGAATGAAATTAGCTGTATTTGAAATTTTGCAAGAAACCCCAACGAAGTCTGTTACGCGACACGTGGTGTGGCGTACTCATACTTAGTGCAAAAAATTATTTTGTCTATAGGAAATGAAACCGAGGATAGTTCTGCTGCACTGAACACTAAATGTTCTTCTTCGTGGTTTCCATAGGGCAAGATTTGTAGGTTATGTAAAGGTGATTGAGGCGCCTCCTACCGAGATCCAATGGTACAGGCACCACGGGAGTAGTTAGGAGGCATTCATTATCTTAGCCAAGCCACTTTGGAGGAAGAGTATGTGCGCTGTACCAACACTTACGGTCAAAGCGGGCTGGAAAGGTCTATCACTGACACGAATAGGGTTGGCAAATACTTTACTAAGGGAGCACTATGAAGGCCAGACTATACTCCCAAGCAATACTTCTCGTCGTGTGACGTCACAGCAAGAGAAGCACACCACCTCTCACCTTGGTACTGTGCATTGTAAATTTCAACCCTGCTTCTACTTTTTACGTTAAAACAGTGTGTCCTATTATTGACCACTTACTATACTGATGTGATATTTTGATTTATATTCCATTTCAAATTTCCATTCCATTTCCGTTTCAAATTGAAGACTTCATTAATGTTATTGAATTAAAAAACTCTCTGAAAAAGACTAATGTCATTTTATACGGTCTTTGTTATTGCTAAGTAACATTGTACTCGCAAGATAAATATTATGTTTGCACAGCATAAATGTTTCCGAAGTAATAATACTAGTCCAGTTCTACTTAGAAATATTTTAAGATTGAGATATAAATAAAAAGCATATTGTAGTATTACGTATAAAACACATTATTGTTAGCACCACATACATATTTTCTACCTTTTTAATTTGCCAATATGTCTTTTCTTTATAGTTTTTATAATTTTGTTTAACAAATTTCTTCATGTTGATTTCACGCAGTTGTTTAAAACAAAGTTGCAAAACCAATATTTACATTTCTGAACAATTTCTTAATTAAGAAATGTTTTTCATACATCAAACGATTTACATTTTTATTTGTCTAAACTACGCAATACTAATGCTAACAATACTTTTTGTTAATAAGAATATGCAATAAATAGGACTATTGGCTCCTTCTAACGAAGATGTAAGAAATGGTAAACCTTAATTAAATTAGAATATTTATAATGCAGTAACGGGTACTCTAAAGAATAGTTATTAAATAATTGATGTAGATATGACTTTTTTGCTGTAGAACGTTATTTCCACCAGTAGCAGTAAGTGCTTCACAACAGAGACATTTGTAAATTTGTTAACATTTTGAAATCAACGTTCAAGAGGACTTGAACGTTTTAGGATCTTGAATCTTTTATGAAAAAGATCGAATTGTTAAAGAGTCCAAATCGTGCAGGGGAGAATGTTCATAGTCCTATTGTCATAATTAGCAACTACTGGCCTTAAAAGCTAAATCTGTTTGGTACTGAAATTAAACCTACTTAACCATTCAGTAAAATGCTATCAAACTGTGAATGAAAAGAATCTGATAGGCGATCCTCTACTATGTCTTTTTCAAAATTTCTTTATAGTAATTATCACAGTTTTCCGTAAAGCTACCTGTGTACAATTAGTTAGTTTCTCTTTCTTCTTCGTTGACTTCCAATGTTTTCCCCCTAAAACAACAATTAAAGACTTTCAAGCCAAACTAAAAATTGTATAATAACGAAATATTTTCACCATTAAGACAACGTGTATTGGACGACAAAATATGTCATTAAGCCTAAATCCCTTAGATTCATATTTAACATTCACAATTTAATTTTCATTCTTTCATTTCAATAATATTTCTAGAAGACAAATCGTATAATCGTAATCACTCAACATAAGTTGGTGATGTTTTAGATCAGGCACCTTCTTGTCATAAGTAACTTGACACATAAACAAACATTATCATGTTATTCGCTCCTACACATCATCACTATGAAGAACTTAAGGATTTAATACGCATACTGTGAAATGATTACATAATTTTTTAAATCAAAGAAACCAAAAGTTTGTTTTGAATAATGTTTATTGAGCCAATTATTCCGGACATTTAAACCGATTTAAGGACAGAATCAGAAGGTAAATAAACTGGCTATTTTGGACCGAAAGGATTTAAAAATATTAGACATTACACTTAGAACTGCTAAAACTAATGCAATGGGACCGAAATCACGTGGCGCTCGAAAGAAAAAGCGAAAATATTTTTTCTTAAGCTAAATATAATATTTTGCATATTATTGGGATGTCTACTATTATATATGTATGCAACCTATTTGGATTATATTACGTAATTTGAGTTAGAATATTCAACTCTCATTTATATTTAACACTCGGCTCACAAGCGGCACAGCGTTAAATCATGGACTACTCAAAGATTCCAAAATTCTTTTTGAATTCTTTTTGGCAAAACTTCAGGCCAAACCAAGACTTCATAATACGAATTTTTGGCTGAGCTTTAGCGAAGCCTATCACTAGTGCGGCTGGAGAAAATTCATTTCTGTCTGTCTATATGTCCGCAAGGTATCTCGTAAACGAACTAATCTATATAGTTGAAATTGTCTATAAAGCTTCATTTGGAATTCTGAGTTAGATTATGTTACATGTCACTCCATGGGAATTGGCTGAGGGTTATTGAATATTTTTACATTGATTTTATGGGTAACCACGATGGCAAAGAGAAAATATAAGAATAGTGACTTGGTGTATACTTTAAATTATGCATGAAACTTCATTTCTACAAGAATTTGATTTATGATGAGCAATTTTTGTGTGAACCTTTTTTTGTATGATTGATCTGATACCTCGAGAATAAAATCTATCTATAAATTTAAAATGTTGCACGGAACCGTAGCGAAGTCTCTCGTTTAGTAAACGTACTTTTATATTGAAATGTAACACCTACCATCGAATGTTTTAAACATGAAATCAAAACAACACCAGCTACAAAAACGCATTGGGTTTTTACATGCACAGAACGCCGCGCTGGAAAGACATTCAACATTGTGCAGTGCTGTCAACTTTATCGTAACCATCAGGTTATATTAACCAACTAAGACAAAACCTTAAAACCTCCTAAAGCAATGAACCTATTTGACCTATTATTTTAAGCCTATTTTACTTTTTCATTACTTTAACCTATTTTAGACTCGTTTTCCTTCTCCCCGTCCGGGTCATATTAATGGCACGATTTAGATTCGGTTTTAGCAAGATTCTTTGTATGAGATTTGTCCTTTTATAGGTTTAAGACATCATAGCCGGTTCATACAGCAGTTTCCAAGTATCCAAGACTATAGTTTTGAGCTCTTATCTTCCATATAAATCAGTACCGATTGTGGAAATAATCCAACAACAAAACCTCTAACGCCTAAACAGTATATCTCACACAGTTCCATAACTGTTATGGATACCAAAATGTATGACTTGCTCAGTGTGTGATTCCCACGCAATGACTTGTTGTATAACAATACACCAACAATAACTCTAGCAGGCCAACAAGACAGGCCGATTTCTCACTATACTGAATAAACTTGTTTGGTCGGCTAAGTATGACAGTTCTAAATTTGATATTATATTTCATGTTTTGACACGCGTTTATATAACGGTATCTAAACACATACGTTGTGCACGAGGTCAGTACGAGTTACGACACAAGCCTTGGCGAGAGCTGTAACCCTCCAACTAGGCCTATAACTCATTCAAGAGTTATAATAGTCGAGATTATAATAGCTTAGTTTATCTAAAATTGTGAAGGCATTTCAGAGCAAGAATTTCTGGGTAACACCCAAATGGGACAAACCCCCGTTTCGTTTTTGTCAATCTCGTACAAAATAGAACCTCTCTGTTCATATTTAAACCATCTATAAAGAAAAAATTACACAATGAAGTGTGATTTAGACATGTTAAGAGAAATAATTCATGTAAACATCACGATGACGGTCTTAGACTTTCTTAAAACAGTATATCGAATCGCCAGTAAATTCGTACCCCTACTATAGAGAAGCTTAAACTATTATCAGGTAATTGAAATTGTCTGCTGAAGAAATCCTAGAAGTTAGAAGTGGCAGAGCATTTTTAAATTATGCGGATTTATCGAACACTTTAAGCATTTTCATTATTTAATTGATTGAATGATGTGAGTTACAACTCCTTTATTTGAACTCAATTCAGAAATTAAAATTGAAAATAAGTTTGATTTGGAATACAGGGTTTATTAAAATTCCGTAATTTATGATTTAGCAAAATTATTGTTTAAATTACTCATATTTAGGCAGATGTGAAGAATGCTTTAAATGGTAAACACATGATAATAAACCTGCTATATAACCAGATAATTATTAATTTTTTTTTCTGACCGATAAGTATAAGTGGTTAGTTATCAGAATTTTAATGCTAATCTAAGTATGTTTGTTAAGATAAAAATTGTAGGTGAAGATAATGGTTTCGGTAGCTCAAGATGACTTTAAGTAGGTAATTAACGGATTGGTTATCTGAAATTGGCATACCTACGTCGACCAGTGCTCGATGACATAACAGACAAATGTCAGGTGGAGATACTACAAGTGGTAGGTAGGTCAGTGACTCGCAGATCTCTGCTGAACAATGAAGCTCCTTGGAATGGTGGATACTGATTTACAATTCAAGAAATTACCCATTTTTAGAATATACTGCAACCTTCGTTTTGCTTTATACTAAAAAATAGCTCCCACAGTTGTTAAACAACTTGGGGGACTCTCAGACATTGGGGATTTTTTTGTTCTGGGTGTTTCCACTCACTGGAAGCTTCCCGGCATTTCTGCCTCTTGAAATTCCATTTTCTAAAACGTCACGAATCGTGTGGAAGTTTTGTTGGAAACATCTGGTCACTGGCAACTCCCGGCCTTAGAAAGCTTCCAGAAATTTCAGGAATATTTAAGGAAATTTAAATATTTATTAATCTAATTAAAAAGGGTTTAATCTACAGGAATAAAGGGAGCTTCCCAAATGTGCACCATAGCTCTGCTCTAGGACATCTGAGAATTCTTGCAAGAGTATGTTCTCTGACGTTCGTGGTCCTTGGATGACTCCATCCTCTAGAACCACGTTGACTACGGGAGCACAACCTCTGATATATGGCCATTCGAAGCTTCGCGCCCCTACATTCCAAAAGTTATTGCATTTGTGAGTACTACGGTTGTGGATCTCTGGCCTTTAGGATTATTTGACATCTTGGCTGTCTTGGTCTCCTGAAAAGCTCTCTCTGTATTGGAGCTCTCAACTTCTGGAAAACCTCGGCTTCTGTTAACGCCACGCAACAAGAAGATTTTCATACTTAGTTATATACTATATACTTATAAAATATTTAAATATATATTATACTTATATTTATACTTACTATAGATGTATCTCAATTGTATGATAACGCAGCAGTTACGAGGAATAATAAGTATCTGAACTTTGCTATTTGTCAGAGGTTGAAATTCCTCTAGTATGGAGGAGCTGACCAGGAAGCAATGAAGGACTTAAAAGTCACTCAGCTTGAAGGATCAACAGTATTCCTGTATTTATGATCAAATATATACTTTTTTGTACCAACGCTTCTCTCTTTGTGTTCATTATTCAGAAAAATTACAATTTCGTTCCACGTAGAAAATAGCTTTATTAATTGGATTACAAAATAGAACCCCCCAAATATCGCTTAATTAAGGCAAATTATATCGTTGATGACGTACTAAAGATGTTTTCGAAGGTTGCATACAGTATTGTTATGACCTTGTTATTTAATTAGACGTATCTTTAAGGTTTAAAGCTTTATCTCAGCTTTATAAATTGACACCTAGTCTCTTAGGATATTGGGTCTCCAAAATGAACCTCATTACATGCAGAAGCAAGAGTAACAATTGTTCTATTAATATTTTACGATAAAAGATTGTTAAGTTTCATTTTTGTTTTTATAGTTATGACAAAAATATAATAATAACTAATATATTAGAAACATATTGTAAAATATCGCTAATACTTCTGTTAAAAAATTTATAAAGTTCATACGAGCTAAAAATTTAACTTTAATACGTTAACATTAAATATTACACATAGATGATGCACAAAAGATATTTTCGAAGGTTGCGTACAGTATTCTTATGACCTTTGTTGTTTAATCAGGAGCACCTCAGCTTTACAAGTTGACGCCTAGTCTCTTAGACCATTGGGTCTCCAAAACGAATCTCATTAAATGCAGAAGCAGAATAAATATTATTCAATGAGTTTTGTATGATTTTTAAATTTATTTTGATGCTTATATAATGTTGGATCTTAATTATAATTTAACGTAAACATTAAGCAACCATGTTATCAAATATTTCTAATAATTCAAGTTGTAACATTTATCAAGGTCAATCGTGCTAAAAATTAAATTTTACTTCGTTAACATTAAAAATTACAAACAGATTTTCACAACTAGGCACATATCTCCTGACCCTCTTACAGAATCCTGTCACGTGACTCAGCCTGATAGCTGTTGTAAGCTTTGTTAAGTGTTTGTTTGTCTGTTTGTTTTCTTGTGACAGCAGTCACATGGTCGCCTCATAGTACCGCCAGCCTCACTTGATGATCCAACCCACTCGACTCAAGGCTACGGGCCTACTTTCATACCAGTATATGGCACTAATGTGTCTTTCTACTTCCTAGCAGTCGTACTGGCAAATTAGAATCCAGAAGGTTTGGATATAGAGTTAGAAATCCATGAACATCGTAAATACAAGTTTGGGGTACGCCACACCACTGTCGTAACAGGCTTTGTTGAGATTGCTTGCAAAATTTCAAACCCATTACTCGAGATACCCTACGGATTAACAGAAGACAAATCTTACTGAACAATAATTTGACTCGAAAACGACGCATCATATAACTCATTCTTGAGCAAAATGAAATATTTCTGGACATTTCTTCGCACATGATACAACCAGGTTGTTGTTTATGAAATACTCGGTTTCATATCAGTGTTTACATAATAAAAGTCTGCACATTATGTCATTATAAAATGATGTGTGTGTTGGGATACATTTGTTTTTGTCACATATTTGAGTCTCTTATGGGTGTTGGAGTTTATTTACTAATTAATTTATACTGCTGTTTTCTCGTTCCCATCACGGTTATCCATTAGATCATTGTAAAAATATTCATTTACATTCAGCCACAACCCATGGAATGACATTCACCATAATCGAACTCAGTGTTTCTCAGTGCACTCATCCAATAATTAATGGATGAAAGTCGCGGTTACTCGAGATTTCGAACGCATTTCTCCGCGTTATTGACAACCCATGCGTTATAGACGGCTCCCATTCATTCCGAGATAAGTGACAGTCATTGGAACATTTCTGCATATTAAGAACTTTGAATTTATTAGAGGTCTAATTGTGTCTAATTTGACAGTAACTACTCCTAGCTAGCGACTTGAAGTCGGTAAGGTCAGATTCCGTTGTATGCCCCCAACGCTTAAACTTTTTTCAATGAACTTAGAACGTTATAAAACGATGTAGTTGAGTAACAGAACTAACATTATGCCCCCAACGCTAATTTTTCATTTACGGATGATTATAATGAATTACAATTGGTTATTAGCTAAGAAAAAAGGGTACTTACGTATTATATAATATAAATCGCCAGAATCAAATTTAGAGAGTCGTGCAGGGAAGCTTTCAAGAAATTGCAGCTGTTGACTCTACCGTGCCTCTAAATTTTGGAAACAACTTTGTTTTGTATGAGTAAATGTGCCTTAACAAGAGGCCAAGATATACACATGTATGAGACGCGTGGCAGAGCAAACTACCGGACTGGGAGACACAGAACGGTTGTTTATGAATGCCTACCCTCGCAAGCGGGTGTGCATTTCCTCAACAGACAGCCCAATTCAATTAAACATGCCCCAACGCCTAAGGCGTTAAAGACTCTCCTCAAACGTTTCTTGGTGTCTCAAGCATTCTATAATGCGGGTGAGTTTTTGGCATTCGACTGGGAGACCGCCCAATTACAAGACTGACTCTGCTATAATAAGTGGGTTGCATTGGCGAAGAATGAAAGAGGCGTGATTGTAAAATTGTATGTATGAATGTGTATTGTGTGTATGAATGCCTGGAATTTTAGAAACCCCGTATTGACGTTTTCCATACAATGTACATACAATGTCGCTGCAATAAAAAAAAAATTATTTTGATTTTTGATATCGACCACACCCCTACATTTCTCCAAACACAAAAATTCAACAAAAACAAACATTACCAAACAAAAACTAAACTCTATATTGAAAAAAACACAAAAAAACATGTTTTTATTCTTGATCGCACTCCGCCACCCCAAATGCGAGTGCCTCCGGCCATGAGCGCGGGCTTCGGCAGCCGCACTGATGTCAAAGAAAGAAAAACATCCCTCGAGATGTTTAGATTTTACCTATCAGTAAAATATCAAATTCTAGAGGGGCTGATCAGAAATATAAATTGAATTGTAATGGAAAGGCAATTATGTACCGTGCAAAAAACTTAAATAATCATGTGATGCCGCGCGGCATGCCGTAATCGGGATTCTCGAGAAAGAAGATAACAGCGACAACAATACCGATCGCAATACCTGGAAATGCTTGTTGTTTGATGGAATGTTAGTTCTGTTACTCAACTACATCGTTTTATAACGTTCTAAGTTCATTGAAAAAGTTTAAGCGTTGGGGGCATATAACGGAATCTGACCGTCGGTAACTACGTGAGTTTCTTGAAGAGGTCCTGTAAAATAACTTAAATGTCTATAAATAACTTTGTGTTATTCATTTTCTAATGTTTCAGCGATTATTTTTGAGCCTTATTAGTCAATTGGTCAGAACCCTGCAGAGTGATATCATGAGATAACAAAAGTTTGTACAGGTTGAATGACTTTTTTCCGACATTACAGAAGTTCACAAAAGTCCTATGAACAGCTGGTCATCAGATTACATCAGCGAAGGTATATAACTCTTTGTACTCTTGGTTAGGTAGATTTCATAGGAATGTGCCGATAGGAATCATCCTCATTACGGAATATCTAAGAAGTTTTTCCATCGATTATAACCTTCAAAACCAAAACTATTATAATTCCAAACTTTACACCCAGGATTATTCGTAAATAGAGTACCAAACTTCAGGAATTAGTTAGAACGCATAGAAATGAAGACAAATGCATGATTTTTTGTAAGTACCTCTGTGTTGGCTTTTAATTTGTAATTTTTCAAATTTTTGTCCGTGTATTTTATAAGTAAAAATCTTATAAACTTTAAACATACATTTACACGTTTACGTAATAAGATTTATTACATATTTACAAAATGTAGTGCAAGTTGTAGTCTGGGTGTCTCTGATGTCGAACGTTGGGTGGAGGGGGTGGGTTCGTTTTGAGTGTCATCGTTCTTCGTCATCGACTATTTTTGGATCCCTTCAGAAGAACATGACTCCAGTTTTAAGGAGTCACATCTACAACAGCATCAGATTTCAGATGCTGCACGTAAGAGGAAAGTGAACTGGAGCCAAATTCAACATTCAGATCGAATCAGCCTTTCCCACCTGCTTAGCTGCTTCACGGGTTTGCATTTTATTTCAAAACAGAGGTAACTTTCTGGATAACCCTTGTATGTCACCCGCATTCTGATTGGTTAAGAACAAGATTGAAAATGTTAATAACATAGCGTAGAGCACCAGATTAAATTTGTAAAGAGCATCTTTTTTAAACACTTTAACCCCGCTTTAAGAGAATTGGCTATCAAGAACAAAAATAAACACAACCAGGAATGCGGTTTTATAAAACTTATAAGACTTTGTATTAGTATTAAGCCTTTTTAGGATTATTTGAGGTCCCAAATAGATAAAATAGGGCATATCATAAATATTCTTTTAGATCAAGACTAATTATATCGTTTAAAGAATGTTTAGAGAAATTTGTATTAATCTTTTTAATGATTAGAAAATGATGAAAGAAGCAAATCCCAGTTTTAAACAAACTTATTCTCTACTCAAAAATCAGGCGTTGACCATGAACGTGTCTCCTAATCAACTGTAAACAGTAAAGGAACTTAACAAACAGTTGTGGAAACAGACCAAACGGCTGGTTGTGAGTATTTGATAGAGCTGTTTGTCAAACAATCATGACCCGATCTTTATCACTCCAAAGTCCATAGTTCAAACCTCAACCATGAGGAGCCTTGCAGAAACAAGTGAAGAATTCTTTGACAAAGAGAGAACAAAAGTATAATTTGGCTGTGTGGGAAAGCCTCACTCAGGGGCTGAAAATTTGTTCTCTGTCTGTTTGACAGGATATTTCGACAACTGAGTCAAGCTAAATAAAGATAAAGTTTTGCATGAACCATCATATCAATATTGGGATCATTGATTCCAATAATGGTGCATGTCCCGTTATGAGATTTGGTTGAGGGATAGCAAAGCTTAACTGTCCGCAGGATATCTTGAGAACGAATTGAATTCCAAAGCTGAAACTTTGAATTTTTCACTACCACTCAGTGGGATAGCTAAAATTACTCTTCCGTGTGTTTGTCTGTCCGTCTTTCGTATGGATATTGATAACAAAAACGTGTATTGTGCAAAGTTACATATCGAGGTGGAGACTTTAAATTTTGCATGGAACTCCATTTAAAAAATGGAACATCGGGTACAAGCACGTGCATGTCCCTCTCTCTATTGGATATAGGCTGAGCGTCGCGAAGCCTCTCAAGGAAATTTTCTGAAAACGAATTAAGCTAAAGACTAGACATTTTGCGTTAAACTTTCTATGTCAAATTATGGATTTCCAATATCAAATATCAAGTTAGGTGAAGGTGTAAAGCCGTATATGAAATTTGTCTGAACGTTAGTGAAGCCTATCATTCAGAGAGTGGTGAGGGATAGGGAAATTTCTCCTCCGTTTGTTTATCTGTCTGTCTATTTGTATGATCTCTCAAGAAAAATTGGGTATAAAAGGTTGTACTAGCATTTATTTCGTCATGGAATTCAATGTTGGGACATTTCTCTCCATTGGACCTCATTTCATTAAGAAGCTCAGTATATTTTTCAGTTAAAATCGTTCTCATAAATTCATTCATCAGCCTTAAAGAATAGAGAAGAAAATAGAACAACATACCCTTAAAAATTCTTTTCCTAGATCAAATTCATCAAATCCTTTAAAAAATTATGCAAAAACTCCCGGGTCACGGTTACTATTAACAATGACCCTGGATATTCTCCCCTAAACCAAATCACGTTTTACTTTTCTCGCGATAATATTCGAGCAAGAATGAATGACCTTCTATGATAAAACTGCTTAACAAGTGCAAAGTTTCTCTGCCCGAGTCGCAAGAAGATTGACCCCTTAACCCACTTTGGTAGAGTTTTGCAATTGACGTAAGTAACAGTTATTGCGGGTGTTATCACTTGTTTTTACCAAGCAGCATGAAAACAACCACCGGGATGTGAATAAGTTGCTAATTTTAGTTCGGTCAAATTCCAAGTTTTTTCCAGTTTCTTTTAGTTTCTATGCAATAATAGGCTATTTATGAAATAATACGTTAGTTATAAAACTAAATTATTTATGTAAAGTCTACTAGAGGACATTATCTGCCGATTGTTTGAGACGAAACAATTTCGGACAACATTTGTATTCTAATGGTTGTGTTAGATATCGTTGTAACTAAATAAACCAATATGATAATGATATCTCCGAAAATGTGTGTTTAGTTCAAAGCAATATATGTAACACGAATTATAAAATTAACGTACAAATTCTTAAAATACGTTTTAAAACAGACTAAAAAAAATGTCTTCTACATTTGAACGGATTCATAATCACATTCTGATTGTATAACAGTAATTTCAATTAATGTAAAAATATTAGTTAAATTTTTAAAAAACCTGCAAAGCACGCTTGGTTATGCACCAATTATCTATTTCCGACACCCCATGTTGTTTTGTTTTGGGGTTTTACAATTTATTAATATCTGAAAGGAGAACACGTTTTCAGACATTTCGCATTGATAATGTGGCAAAATATAGTACTACGGAGATTGTAATCTACCTTCTTCTTCTTGTATCAACAACTTTAATGGAACTTTGTAGTCAAAATGGTGGAAATATGTAATTTCTTGTTTTGTATTTTGTTAATTGCGCATTTCCTCCTAGATTTTTGGACGTGTAAGTCTCGTTTATGTATATTTATTGCCATTTTTAAATAACCTCCACCAACACAGTTTTCCATTTTCTCTTAAATATTTTCAATCCACCGGGTAAACCCAAATCAATTGTCATGGTGCAAATATCAAAGATCTCTAATTTCAGCTAAGAGGTATATTCATAACAATAACTACTATACTGCAAGTGAAACCTATTGTGCCCCTGATGAGACAATGACAATACCTCTTCATCTTGAGTAAACTATTATCTTGGAGGCTTTGGATGGATGGTCATCTTACAGGCTCTAGAATAGCCATCCGCTCCCATTGAATTTGTTCCCCCTAGCACTGATTGGTGTCGAGTCCCGCCGTGTGTAGTCCTTACCCCGGTTTTCGCAGTTCCTGCAAGTATCGTTTCCAACTACGTTTTTTTCTGATGTAGACGAACAACATGCTGGGGATGATGGTGTGGATGACTGTCGCCGTCATCCAGTGCCTACACCCCAGTTGGATCACGAGGCCGTACGATTACAGATGACTATGTCCTCAACTCGCATGTGTAGATCAGCTTGACACTTGAGAGCTGCAGCTGTGGCCGAGGACCACGAACCCGCCAAGAACAAAACTGCTACAGTAGTAAGACACCGCATCACGTGGAACTGGTTCTCTTCCCGCCAAAGATGCGATAGTGGCTACAATGTTTCTTTTCGATTTATATACGTTGGATAATGAAAAATCCCAGTCGATGACATAAAGAGATGTTTCAATGTACGAAACATCTTATGGAATTCAGCAAATCTACGGATTTTCCTCTATGGTTTCACACGTAATCGTGAAGATCGGTCCGATAGTCACTGACAACTTAACATTTAACGTGTTTATTAATAAATAATAATAATAAAAATAATAATAAATTTCGTATGGGACTTTTTTACGATAGTAAACAAAATGACAGTAAGATTATGTGGATTGATAAAATGAGATTGCGATATTTTATGACATTTCATAAAATAAAGCATAACAATGATGTAATGATAACGTAATTAATGATAATAGTAATACCCAAAAATTATGGTCGGAACATTACGGGTTAGTTTGCGGGTAGAAGTCACGTGCGGCTGTCATCTTGATATAGAAGATGATGCACCAGTAGGTTTGACTTGTGGAATGTGCTCCACCGTGCTTAGAGGTCGCCTCAGGAACATAGTAGTGCACTTAATTGTTCACCTGACGAGACAGCGAGAATACATATTCACCTATATTACACTATATTTTACTGTCTAGGTGACTCTGATGTCGAAACGATGTAAAGAGATCGTTAAGAGCTACTTCCTTGCCGACTGTTTTTGGATCTCTTCAGAGGAATATGATTCCAATACTCACGTATGTGTTGGCGTCAGATTCCAGACACTGCATTAAGAGGAAAATGAGCTGGAGCTAAATTTAACATTCACATTAATAAAATAAAGTTAAACAAAGTTGAAACAAAATAAAAAGAGTAAAATAATTATTCCTACATTCAAACAGATTCGTAATCCCATTCTTATAGTAACACAAATAAACGTGTAACATTGATAATAATTATATGAATTACTTGAATCGATTCGTCACCGGAAACACCTAAAATGTATAATATCTCTGTCGGTTTTTCCAGCAGACATCTGGTTTAATCTAGATGTATTCTCAGTGTCTCATCAGTTGCACAACTGAGCGCACTATGGTGTTTTAGAAACGATCCCAAATCACGGCAGAACAACCGAGTATTATATACATAGCGTAGCTAGGGTGAGGTGGGTTCTTTTACTGCGAATGGAGTTTAGCTCCATTTCACTTTTCGCTTAGTGCAACTTCTGAAATCTAACTCTTAATTATAGACTTGACTCCAATCTAGAGATCACGTCCGTCTGAAGTGATTCAAAATACGGCATCACTTACAAATATTCAACATAACAGCTGATCACAAATTTGTTGGTTATGGTTTTCATTTGTTTATTATTATAACTATTACTATACGTTTTTATTTATTGTTTTAAAATTTAAGTTGTGTTAAGATTCAGTGTTGTTTTTAAGATAGGTTTTGAATACTCAAAAAATAAATTAGATCAAGTAATATTTTACTTTGCATACATTTTTGAATTTTGTTATTAAACTCTTACTAGCTTTCTTGATATGTCTAAATGAATTAAAGTTAATTTACTTGATCATCAGATTAAATTACCTTGTATGAACTGGTGTTGGAATGTTTATCGTGGACACTTTTATCACAAGTCGTTAAGTTAGTTCAAAAGCCTAATAATTGAGCAAATTAGTAACCTGTTTATGCGCTGAACAATATTAATCATTATTTTAAAATGACACTGCCGAATGTGTGGATCATTTAATGGATCCTAGACACTGCCACATCATTTAATGGATCAATCATTATCCATTAAATTTCATTCAATATGGGTACTCGTGACGATTAGAGATGACAAGAAAGGTCAATATAACACTTCTAAATATAAATTAACCACATTCCTTTCTGAATTTCTAATATGACACTACCTCGTACATTATAAAAACTATTTCTTTTATAATATTGCACTAAAACGTACGATCAACATTCATTGACCAAATATACAAAATACGGCCTGTTTCTATGTATTTCTGTGATAAATGTACACAGATTATTTTTTAAACTACCAAAATTATTTTTATTAATAGATTTTTAAAGATAGAGGGCTACGTCAGAGTGGTCCCATTATTTTTTTTAAGGATCTGAACAAAGTATGACGAGGAAATCGTGTTCATAGTTAAATCTGTTCCATATAAGAATGTTTCATTCTAACTTAGAAGAAAATAAATACAAGACATACAGTGTACGACAAGGGTCCTGGGCGTACACTGTACGTTTTTTGAAAGTATCGATTTTCAGGGTCCGATGGTAATCATTAAACAGTTTTTACCAGATCTTTCCTAAAACACACGATACTTTCCAGGAATTTCCAAATTTAGTAAAGTCCATGAGTTTATAAGACATAAAGGGTAATATTGTTGAAATCTGTTCTTATCTTGAAGCTATTTCTTCTTTCAATAAATATAACACTTTGCTCTACGAAACTATCGGTGATAATGTTGGTCAAACTTAAGGAAGAATAAGGATTGCAGCTCCTCCCCGAAACTCTTTCTGGTCGTCGACGGAGAATACCTATTGACTTTAGGTATAAGCAAACTTGACATTCATTAAAAAATGGGACTCCCATTGGATTCTGGGGGCCATGTATAGTTTTAGAATTAAATATAAGATTGTGCGTTTTATGTCAGGATATGGCCATCGTACTCATTGTAAGTCTTTTTTACAACTGAATCTCCTCATTCTTCCAAATATCTATATACTTCAGGTTTCAGCTTTCTTTAAAAATAACCCCCATTTGTTTGCAGAAAATACCTTAAGTACAACACCCGTCACAAGGGTAACATGGTCTACCTGATCTATAAAATGGCACTTGTTGAAAAGGGCATGCATTAACCAGGTCTGCTGCTCTATAACGCGCTGCCTGAAAATCTAACCAGCTCAAAACATTTTCTAAAAAAGATAATTTTACTTGAGAGAGGTCCATATACTGGACAATAATTCCTGGTGGATTATATTAAGTAACTTTATTTGGTTGTTATTATTTTAGTAAGTGACTTATGTCATATAAAATTTTGTTATTACCGGAATAAATGACTTCTGAGTCTGATTTTACTCATGGACTGAGCAATCAGTTTTGTTAAGATGGGTTAGAAAGCGAGAGCTCAATCGAGATTATATATAAAGTGAGATTTCTTTACATGAGCAACAGAGCGAGTGGTAAAATACAAATCTACCAATAATGCAGGGATAATAATACGAATGGGACCAGATGATACATCTGGATCAATTTCTATTACCTTGAACGTACATAATTTATACGTAGTCATTTGTCAAAAAACCATTTAAAGATTGAAAATCCAGTTTCGACATGTTATCCTGAGCTAAATTTTTCACTATGGGGAAATGTCCTTTTATATAAAGGTTTACGAACAGACAGTCATTTATAGAATGAAAATCCCACAAAGCTGCATTTAAACCCAATCTGAACATTTAGAAATGAACACGTTATCTTCTTTTCCCCATATCTAATATTTTTTCAATGCAATGGCGCCTGGTGGAGAATGACCACTGTTGTGTAACTGACATACTAGAGTCGACTTATTAGTGATTTGGCCTGTTTAGTGAAGAGACACGGTCAGGCTATCATTTGCTGAAAGCGGAAAGAATAATGCTGTTTCAAATGACCCGGAATTGGATAAGTGAACGGGTAATAAACAAATTAAATTTTTTGCTAGTAATCATTAAATATCTGTTCTGAGCGCATCACAGACTTCATTTATCGGCAACTGCAGTGACCCACAGCGAGTACATGCTGAGTTGATGCGAATAATTTTGTATTCGATTGATTGGCTTCGTTGATATTGAACAATTAGTATTCTACTCAAGATTAGAGCAAATATAGTATTTTCATATTTTTATGTAAATAGTTATATTTTACTATCATTTTTATAATCGTATGTAAATATTGTAGCAATATCGGCAAAAATATATTTGTTTAACTCATACCACCGTAAGACCACTTATAACATCATAATTGTAACGTTTATAAAATTTACACACAAAGCTATTTCATTGGATTACAATTTCATAATATTAACAATGCATTAATGATTTCAAAAAGTGCTATATTCCAAATTTGTGCTAATAGCAATCAACGTTGTGAAGGCTTTCGGGTCTGAAATCTTCCGAGCTATGAGAGCCGTAAAGAAGAACTTTGGGTCATACAATATGCTATGATAAGATACCAGCACCCCTTACAACTTCTGGGAGCCAGAAAAGATAAATGTGGGTGCTACAACCAACTATGGCAGGAAATAGGAGTTTCTGTTTTCTGGGTGGCGATCATGATACCTCTGGGTGCTACAACCAACTATGCTGTTTTCTGGGTGACGATCATGGTACCTCTGGGTGCTACAACCAACTGTGACAGGAAATAGGAGTTTCAGATGATACCTCAAGGTGCTGCAACAGACTATGGCAGGACATTTCTGGTATCTGGGTGGCGAATGTTCTGGGTACTGATTGCTCTAAAAGCTGGGTTGGCGAAGGTATACTTTTGGGTACTGCAATCTATGGCAGTATCTAAAAGCTTCTGGACTACTGCAAAGTATCTGTCTTTTGGGTACTGCAATGGACTACAGTATCTAAAAGGGCCTCTGGGTGGCGAAGGTGATACTTTTGGGTACTGCAATGGACTATGGCAGTATCTGCTTCTGGGGTGGCGAAGGTGATACTTTTGGGTACTGCAATCTATGGCAGTATCTAAAAGCTTCTGGCCTCTGGGTGGCGAAGGTGATACTTTTGGGTACTGCAACCAACTATGGCAGTATCTAATAAGTTTCTGTTCTCTGGGTGGCGAAGATGATACCTTTGGGTGCTACAACCAACTATGGCAAGAAATAGGAGTTTCTGTTCTCTGGTGGCGAAGATGATACTTTTGGGTGCTGCAACCAACTGTGGCAGGAAATAGGAGTTTCTGTTCCTCTGGTGGCGAAGATGATACTTTTGGGTGCTACAACTGCAATGGAAATATGGCAGTATCTAAAAGCTTCTGGCCTCTGGGTGGCGAAGATGATACTTTTGGGTGCTACAACCAACTGTGGCAGGAAATAGGAGTTTCTGTTCTCTGGGTGGCGAAGATGATACCTTTTGGGTGCTACAACCAACTGTGGCAAGAAATAGGAGTTTCTGGCCTCTGGTGGCGAAGATGATACTCTCTTGGGTGCTACAACCAACTGTGGCAGTAAATAGGAGTTTCTGTTCTCTGGTGGCGAAGATGATACCTTTGGGTACTGCAACCAACTGTGGCAGGAAATAGGAGTTTCTGTTCTCTGGGTGGCGAAGATGATACTTTGGGTACCAACTGTGGCAAGAAATAGGAGTTTCTAAAAGTTCTCTGGTGGCGAAGGTGATACCTTTTGGGTGCTACAACCAAACTGTGGCAAGAAATAGGAGTTTCTGTTCTCTGGTGGCGAAGATGATACTTTTGGGTGCTACAACCAGACTGTGGCAGGAAATAGGAGTTTCTGTTCTCTGGTGGCGAAGATGATACCTTTGGGTGCTACAACCAACTGTGGCAAGAAATAGGAGTTTCTGTTCTCTGGTGGCGAAGATGATATCTCTGGGTGCTACTGCAACTGTGGCAGGAAATAGGAGCTTCTGTCTCTGGGTGGCGAAGATGATACCTTTTGGGTGCTACAACCAACTGTGGCAAGAAATATGGCAGTTTCTGTTCTCTGGTGGCGAAGATGATATCTCTGGGTGCTGCAACCAACTGTGGCAGGAAATAGGAGTTTCTGTTCTCTGGTGGTGAAGATGATACCTTTGGGTGCTACAACCAACTGTGGCAAGGAAATAGGAGTTTCTGTTCTCTGGTGGCGAAGATGATACCTCTGGGTGCTACAACCAACTGTGGCAGGAAATAGAAGTTTTTGTTCTCTGGTGGTGAAGATGATACCTCTGGGTGCTACAACCAACTGTGGCAAGAAATAGGAGTTTCTGTTCTCTGGGTGGCGAAGATGATATCTCTGGGTGCTGCAACAGACTATGGCAGGACATAGGAGCTTTTGGTATCTGGGTGGCGAAGGTGGTAGTTCTGGGTACTGCAATGGACTATTGCAGAATCTAAAAGCTTCTGGCCTCTGGGTGGCGAAGGTGATACTTCTGGGTACTGCAATAGATTGTGAAACTAAATTTCCATATATTTCACGAAAACCAAATACTGTACACAAAATAATAGCTTTATGTCCGATACTGGTAACTTAGTTATAAATAATACATCATATATTTTTTATTCAGTTTTTTGTTTGTTTCCAAAATGGATATCCATAACTTCAATGTTATTTTTCATCAATCGATTTCCTCAGGTACAATAACCGTTGTTAGTTTAGGCAAAGCACTTTCGTTGGAATAACTTTTTTATTAAGACACGTTTAGGCTGTATTATAGACTGTAGGGACATAAATTTTTAAACCCTTACTGAATTTAATTTTAAATAAACGTAATAAAATAACAGTGTCAATGCAAAATGTTATTTAAATAGTGTAGGAATTGTTATACCACACCTAAAAACACGCTACTCAAGTCTGGTGTTGCCACTAAACAATAAGATTGTTTAAATGATTTAATAACTATAAAATTATTAATCTTATGGATACTCGCAACCGATTTAGTTCACTGTTTATGCTAATAACTATAGTATAATAGTAACTATAAAAATACTAATAATACGTATCGTTACTACAGTGTTTGGTTTTAAGCAGACTAGTGCTACTATCTAAGCTACCCAGCTAAATATCTAAATTTTTAAGAGAAATAAGATATATTAGGGCAGATAAGAAAAGAACTTAAAGTTGAAATTTAAATTGAAAACTCAGGTCAATTTGGAATTGATAGTTTACAAATTAATAAAACATGTATGAATTTAAAAAAAGCAGTTTAATGCTTGTAAAGCAATGGAATTAGTTAATACTTTTAAATACAGTATTACCTGGTGGATTGTACTAAACACTAAAAACAATAGCAGTAAATAAAATTAGAAATTTCAATGAGCGCATAATATGCAATCGAAATAATATCTGCAGAAGCAAAAGTAATACTGGCATATTTTGTATATCAAGGATCAAAACTGGACCAGAGGTTTTGTTGGGTTGGTTCGCCACTTTTTTAGTTAACGTATCGAGCCAACTTCAGAACTGATATCAGGACCGCTGATAAACCTTCATGTTTACAACAAGCCCTTATCTACCAAAATGGTGATGATTAGAGAAGTGGATAAAAAATGTTATTTTTGTTTTTAAGATACTGGTGGGCTTTAATTACAAGTATTTTACACCGCTAATTAATGATCATAACAATATCTGCCGGTTCTTAGAATGTTATAAAAAGCAAATGGGAATTTTACAATGACACGAGCATCGTTTGTTGACTAATTGGATGATGAGACAATTAGATAAATGATTGTCCTGTTCTGAATAATATATCTACTTACTCTTGGAACACCGTTTTGTAATACTGTACATTAAATCTACAAAAAAATACTCGAAACTTGTAATCGATTATGCTTCGTCTGAGATGTTGGAACAAACATAGTCATCGTCGAAGATCTCATCACGACATAACTTAATAAGTCAGAATGTGATTTAATAAATTTTGTTTAGCAAATTTAGTTTTTGATACTCGTTTAAGGAAGTAATTATTTAACGAATTTGTTATTAAAACAGTTTTTGAGAAAACTTAAATTAGTTTTTAAATTGCTTTAAATTACAAATTGGAAAAAAATTGGAATATCCAATATGCTGACAGTTTACTATAATTAGTATTATATAGTCAAATTCAATACCAATAATAATTGTAGAGACCTTGATAAAAAAAGTTGCTAGTGTTAAACTAGAGAAATGCGTGACACATTGGGCAGATTCGAAATGGTTACACAACTGTTTCAAATATATTCATCATGGCGAATTTTAAGCCACCTTCAATATTCAATACGACTAGTTACTGTTTTATCTCATAATAATGGTAGTAATAATAATGTAATTATTATTACAACAGCGTCTCTGTCCTACTTATCAACCAAAATATTTCAAAGAAAATTTATGAACTAACAGAAACTCAGTAATCAGTAATCAAAATCCTTAATTCACAAAATTTTTTACAATCATATAACACAGTGCCCAAGCACCATAGAAGGTATGTATGAGAATTAAAATTATTTCTAACACTTAAATATATTTGATATATTATTATTTTACCGACATAACACTACCACAACATTTACTGGGCTCTGTTATCTATTATTCTTAAATAATATTTTAATGATGACATTATAATTTATTCTATTTGTAATCATTATCATTTGCAGTTTTAAATTACACCGTTTCAAAAATATTTCTAAATATCAATATTTACAATTATTCCTATTACAATCGTACGTGTTTTATTTATTTTGCGCTGGCAGCTTTTACTCTATGGAATTTTATCCGCCGCGCCGGCAGACGACATTCCTCCCACTTTAAACTATTCCTCACACTTGAAACTAAGGATCAAGTATCACGTTGCTAAGCAAACAATACGTGTTGACTAATGGAGATCACTTAGACCTTCCTAACAAATACAAACTGCTGTGGAATTACAATCTCTCTTTATGAAAACTATAGATATCTTACAGAAAAGATTTTACTGGAGGCAGAAATAATTGAAATAGGACGATAATTATAGCTAGCGATGCTATAACTAATTGTCTTTATTCAAGGATTTTGATAAATTTGGATTTTTACAGGAGAGATTTGAAAATTCCTGTTACCAAAGATATATTTATCAACTTAATGAGTGGCGATGGTATGTGCCTGTAGCAAAATTTGAGCATCTACACAGACTTTTTTTTTAAAAGAAGAGGCCCTCATAAAATTTATTCTACCCGTCCTCATGAGCCATTGGTCTGTGTGAGGATCTCACAAACATAATATAAAGGAGAGTCAATAAAGTATAAGGTCAATAGTACTGATAAAAAGTGCTAGTTTTCATTGTCACTTTTTATTTTTGTACTACATGACAAAAAAACAAAACGGTTTTTTTTTTTTTGGGGGGGGGGGGAGTTTGGCCTTATAATCTCCAAATTCAGAGCCGTAGATGAAACCGAGATTTTAATATCGAACAACGGATGAAATGCTTTAAATGCGTCTAATGCGTTAGTCAATGCGAAATATGAAACTTATTTTTGTTAAATTCAACTTTAATAGGTGATAAGTTAAGGATGGCATTTGCACGCATATTCATGCTACGTCAGATATTTTAACTAAGAAACTGCTGCGGGTTCAAATTCACCCCACAAGGTTAAATATTTCAATATCAGCTAATGAAATATTATGAAATACTGAATTTTCCTACAGTAATTAAAAAAGCTATTTTATTCTTTGACCAAGAGGTTGCGATCCACTTTGATATACAATGAGTCGGAAGTAGTTCCAATGATAGAAATATCATCTTCCATGGGATTATCACTTAAGTCAGAAATGCTTTGTATGTCGACACTACTATAGTTAAAGTACACAATGTTAAATGCCAGTTACATGCGTCAATGTCCATTCTAATCATATAATTTAATACAAGCTACAACATAATTGATTAACTTAATTAATTAAATTAAATGATTTTGAAAGCTAGTGATTGATAATTTTTCCCTAATAAAGCCATAAAAAATAATAAATTAGTGAACATACCTTCAGAGAACATTTGTTTCATCACCGAGTTCACAGAGTACAGCGTGGGCTCTTGGAAAACTACCCGATATAATTGTAATCACCGATAATTAGCCAAATGGGCTGCACATATCCATCATTCATTATAATTATGTGTCCAATGTGACGATCATTCGCCTCATTAACTAGATCAAAGATCAACTTTACGCGTATCAGAGAGAAATTGGTATGAACTGGGCCAAGGATTACTCAATAGTCCACGTGTACTTTTTAATCAGATTAAATGTATTGTGCAAGATTTTGAGTAATTCCCTCTGGGTATTAGGACGTTGTGTAATGTTAAATTATTACAACTGTATTCGAAATGTATACACAGGGGTAAGACTTTTTAAGGACCAGTGAAAAGAGTAATTAGATAAATGTGTTAGAGATCACCCACAATTATTCCTGTAGAGGATTTAATTTGGAAAATAAATGTTATGTAAACCAAATACTTATCCAGTGAGTATTTACAAACAAATAGTTATACAAACGACAAAGCTTAGCAGACGTGACGATTAAAGAAGTAGTAAAGAAGTTAACAAGAGGGATCGGGATGGGGATTCATTGTCTATATAGTAGGTCTATTATCCGATGAGGACAAATTTTCTTTTCAATAATGCTTTCCGTCATGGGTTTTATAGTTTTTGTACCACATTGATTGAACTTGTATGGGTATTCTAAATCTGATTTTTTATGTTTAAAGCGACTAAAGAAAGATCTTACAGGTAAGATATGTTGAACATATTCAATACTCGTATAGGTTTTGTATAAGTCTAATGTATTTTAATGATATTTATTATAAAATATGTTTATAATTTACTGTTTGTTTTCAGTTATTAAACATTTACAGTATAGGATATGAGGTTGAGTAGAGGAGAGGGCCTTATAGTCCTAACTTCACCTCTTTAATTGAGCCATTTACATTTACTTGAATTGAACATTATCGTTCAAACTAAATTATTGTTATATTTATATTTCAATTCAATTCTAGGGAGGAGTGTTGAAACCGATACAAACTGAAACGCAATACCTATTTTTTAAGTCGAAACTGACCTGTACGAGTATATCAAGGCATAAATGATTTTTCTAATCATATCTTCATAACTCTTTATAGTTTTCAATTATAACGGTGATTTTAAAAGATACCCAGAAATAAAAACAGGGTTGTAGTAAAAATGAAAATTCCTGAAATGTAAGAATTACTTGACACCTTTCCCAACAAGTTCGTTTGCCAGTTTGCAGGCATTTTGAACAATAGTTTAATTGTTTCACAAATACTTTTAATTTTAAAGCCGCATAGAACTATAAAACTGACGGAAGTCAACACCTATTACTCAATTCATTCATACGCGTATAACTCACGTAACAATTTTATACTTTCAAACAACACATAAAGCCTACGTAACGTTCTGGATCACTGCAGATCGCTGTAACCGATAGCCCTTCTAAATAAACATAGGTTTCGTAACTTTTTAGTGAGAAAAAATTAGATAAATTTTCAGTTAAACGCAATTCTTCAACTATACAAATTTGTAATTTATTGGTTGTTACAGAAACATTTCAATATTTATGTTTTATAAAGTAATATTACTAAATTGGCTTAACTCTGTATTAAGTAACGAATGTTTCTAACTAAATATACTTTAGTACTCTTTGCAACGTGCTATTCATAACTAAAAGTTTGAAAAACTTTTATCAATTTGCTTTTTGTACATAATTTATATTATAAAAATATATTTATACTTTAATAAACATTTATGAGGTTATGTGGATCTTAAAAAAACGAAAGATGTGTATGATTGTCTTTTAAAACAAAATGCCTTGTTATACAATTAAGACGGATTATTTATTTTAAAGTAATTAAAGTATTACATATTATATTTAATGCTTAATCTTAAACTATTAATGATTTTCATCTGCACCATATTAAACTACAATAGTATAAAGTTTTAAGATGTTTAGACGACTTAATAACAAAGGGATTTAGTAATACAAATATAGATATTGATGGAATTTAATCTGTAATTTAAAAATATCATATTTTTATGAATAAACTTTTACATTTTCAACTTATGTCATCAAGCATATCAGACACTGATGTCACTTAGCCATCGACAGCTTGTAAGGACGTAAACTACGATAGCTTTATCCAGGCTAAGCAATCGTAATAAATACGACGAATCATCAGTAGACGTAGACAATGTACATAAGACACATCGATTGAAATTGTTACACAGGAAGGTATAAAGAATAGTATGTCTTTATAATAACATAAATATCATCTTCTTGTTACAACACACCTCGGGAGAGTTAAGTAGGAAGATCGCCGGCTCTCTTGTTTGATGACATTCAAACAGCGTCTGGTGGTTGTAGTGCCACTCCTCATAATGTCCTGTAATAACGTACACAAGACGTTGCCTGGAGGCTGTAGTGCCACTCCTCATAATGTCCTGTAGTAGCGTACACAAGACTTTGTCTGGTGGCTCTAGTGCAACTCCTCAAATCGTTCTGAAATAGCGTACACAAGACTTTGTCTGGTGACTGTAGTGCCACTCATCATAACGTCCTGTAGTAGCGTACACAAAGACTTTGTCTGGTGACTGTAGTGCCACTCATTATAACGTCCTGTAGTAGCGTACACAAGACTTTGTCTGGTGACTCTAGTGCCACTCCTCATAACGTCCTGTAGTAACGTACACAAAGACATTGTCTGGTGGCTCTAGTGCTACTCCTCATAACGTCCTGTAGTAGCGTACACAAGACTTTGTCTGCTAGCTCATGGTAAGTTAATAATAAGGCTCCATTGTTTCGTATCGATAATATTGGTTTTTATAAATTTAGAAAACAAGTTTTTATCTATTTCACTTAAAAAGTAGAAAATCTTTCATTTAAAACGAAGAATACATATTGGCATCATTCTATGTTTTACTGAATTATTTTAATTTAATTTTCAGAGATCCTCAAAATAATATAAGAGCTGTTTTTTCTAATGTATGCCTCCTGTGGCAACTTTAATCCATGGTTTGATCATTGCACGAGTTTGTGATTTATTTGGTCATATACGATATGAATATTCGATCCTCGGTCAAGCCGGCCCGTATACGGAGTATCGCTTGATGTTATTTATGTACCACAAGTAATTGGTGTAGTGGCAACCCACTGGTACACGGAGTGCGTGTGGACATGCTAATGCGAGCTTCCCACTCCTTCCTGTTCCTGTGCAGATTTCCAGGATTCTCTTTTTGGGGAAGAACACACCCCTGTCATCTGTGTGGTGTAATCTGCTTTCGATCAGGCCAATTAGTAGCTACATAAAATTCCCTCTATGAAGTCGGAAAATATAGGAAATCTCATAAGGTGATTTATGTATTTCAAGTAGAAATTTTAAACCAGGCTTATAGAAGAAATGGCTGAAGATGTCATAACACACTTTTACAGTGTATGTTTGAAAGCCATAAAACGTTCTTTATATAATTAACACGAAACTTCCGTAATTACATTTCATAAATAAACGCGCAAAATGCTGATAGTTATCAATGATGGTCTGCACGGCTGTCGCAAGCAACTTCACATCTCAAGTGGAAGCCTGTCACCAACTGCTTCATAATTTCCAACCCCCAAGTTGTTTTTACCCTTGTTTACAGTACTCTAAATTGAAAGGTGTACTTCATTTTAAATCAGATGATTAGTGTTACTGTAAAAACTCTTCATATAAAATGCAAAAGTTTTTCATATATTGATATATAAATCTGACTTAAATAAGTGAAACTGTCTAAAGTTATTTTTGAAAATCAAGATTTTAGGCTCGCTTGGACTCAATTACAAACTCATGCAATGATTAAAACAGGGATTAAATTTGCCACATAAAACATAAATTAGAAAAAGAAGAAGCTCTTCTATTATTTTGAGGATTTCTGAAAATTAAATTATACTATGCAGTAAAACATAGAATGGTGTCAATACGTATTCTTCGTTTAAAATTAACAATTTCATACTACTTTAAAGTAAAATAGATCAAACTAAATTTATAAAAACCAATATTATCAATATCAAATAATTTCGGAGCCTTATTACCAACTTACCATGAGCTACCATACAAAATAAATACACCTCCCAATTTTTTTTCTGTCTACACGAACGCTTACGGTCTTCATGATGTTACGTTTTGACTTTAGACCCCTCTTTGAACTTAAAAGTTGATTTTAAGTATTAGAAGGGGAAAATAAAAACATTAAAAAAACGTGTAAAAGAAACGTTTAGTGATAAATACCATTAACGCTACACGATGGCGGAACATCACATGATCAAATCCTGATGATCATATCGAATCAAGCAGAGGTGATTACACGGCGTCACGTGAATGCCTGAGGATGATCTTCTGTACTGTGATCTCGTAGTGAAACGGAACGGGCTACAAATGTGATGGGGGCGGAGTGATCAAGATCGGTTGAGATCCGATTATTCATCTCATGTTTTAACATGTTTATTTGAACTCTACAATAACTTCAATGTATTGCATTTGTATTTAGAGTATTGCATGATTGTATTGCATTTGTTGACTTACACGGATAACAGTGTAGTGTTGTTTGATAGCAATAAATATCCATTTAATTGATAATTTTTTGGAAAATTGAGTTATTAAATAGCATTATAAATGTGCTACTGTGGCATAGTACAATAATATTTTTAATTTACAACTCACAAGTGTTTTTGGATAGTTATAAAATATAAAGACGAACAAAACTTGCAATCATTGGAAAATCAGTGTAAAATTTTAGAACAGTGAAGTTTTTTTTTAAGTTTAATTTAACCAAACAATATTGGTCGGATCATATTTTTCAAAACTATTCACCAAAGCAGCTTTATCAAGCAGGAAGTTATTTTAAGAAAATTTAGGAAATTATATGATGTAAATGAAGGAGTCATCATTCCGTATTGTTACGTCATGATCCTGTATCGTGCTATCCGCCAATCTATTCTGTTAAGTGCAGCGACGTCCACTCGTCATGAAGCTACCATTCCGATCTGCTACGTGATGACGTTTCTGTGTCGCAAAACCATCTTCAATCTTACGTGACGTGCTGTTCCACAACTGTGTAGCCGTAGTTACAGATTTAAATTACTGGTTTCTTAACGAAAAGGAAAAAAATAAAATAATTTTGAAGGAGTAGAAATGTTAATGCAAGCGCGTGTATTCAAAATTATGGCCTTTTTTGATACGTCAGAATTCTCTCATGTGATATAATAAGTGGGGTATTTATTTGATTTTGCGCAGCCTCTGCAGCTCTGGTATCTTGCTCTATCTGCTGATGTTCCAAAGGCTGCTATGGAGTCCTCGGTCATCAGTGTTCTAAGTTGTTTAGGAACGATTTGAACGACGCGCTGGCATGTATTTTTATACATTGTCCTACATTCCTCTTGTTTTATGTTCTGTCCCGAAAACTTTATTTTTTACTTTAATCAGTCACTTGTTGGTTGCAAATTTCTCCTTATAAAACAAATATACTGATATTGATAAATTATGTAGCTATGGTTATAAACTCCAATTGAACAAGTAATAATTCTTCGATATCTAGTCTAGTTGTTAGTTCAAAACGTATATTTTGCAAAAGTTACAAACATTCTATATACACTACAAATGTAAGTGAAACTAGCAGTTATCGTGGCTTTGGACGCAGTCATAGTCACTGTAAGATATTCCTGTACCTTGATCCATTTTAGACTTAAGTTTAAAAATGGGGTCCTCAAGTCGGAGAGTGAAACTGTTTTATATAAGTACTGTTGAAGTACTCTCGAATTTCTTACCAATATTTATGATATTTTTTGAATAGCTCCAACGATCTTAGTAACAATTGAACTATTCTGTTACTATTTTTGCCTGTGTGGATGAATTCTACAGTCTAAAGGGAGACTAAAGTTGAAGTCCTTACTTTTTCAGTATTCACACTTTATAATGTAATAAAAGCAAAACCAGACAAAGAAATGCTTCTGCACGTAATATGACATTTAAAGTAAAGTGTTACTGACTTTGACAGATGAATAACAACAAAAATGTACCACCTCTGTTTAAATGCTTATCCATTATTAAGCTTAACATTTTTCACCTTGACAGAGGATGAAAACATATTTACCAACTGCTTATTATGCCAAAAGAGAGTGTTCAAGACCAGTGGAATATCGTCCTTAGAGATGTTCGAAACATGCAATAGGCGTATATGTGAACCAGGGACTCTAAGAATGTCCATGTAAAATTTCAGTATAATCGGTCCAATAGTATTTATGTGATTGATTAAAACACACAACTACATAGAACGACACGATTTGCATATAATAGTATAGATAAACCTTCACAGTTTTTTTAAAGAGGATTTTGGCTCAACGAGATATTAGACCTACTGACAATGGGTAAGGCTGGTTACTAAGCAACAAATTCAAATATTTTATGACTGTTATTATAATGTATGCTTTATAATATTAAGTAGTTATTGATATTATACAGTATTACTCTGCAATACATGCAACTATAATGTGGATTTAAAAATTAATTAGTGCTATCTTAATTAAGATTTGGAGGACATTTTACGCTCATATCAAAATGTCAAGGGCGGCTTCCGCAATCCAATCAGTAGATATAACTTTTACGATAGGATACAAAACTCGACAAATTGGACGCATCTCAATTATTTATTCATAGTAAATAAAAATCCTTATTCACTTCCAATCGTCGGGTAGCTTTTTGACAAATTTGGAAAACCTATGAAAGGTTTTCAATGAACACTCCACTTATGAAATCTAAAAAAACCAAGCGACAATCGTGTACATTACTACAGGACGTTATAAGGAGTGACATTAGAGCCATCAGACAAAGTCTTGTGTACGCTACTACAGGACGTTATGAGGAGTGGCACTACAGTCACCAGACAATGTCTTTGTGTACGCTACTACAGGACGTTATGATGAGTGGCACTACAGTCACCAGACAAAGTCTTGTGTACGCTACTACAGGACGTTATGAGGACTGGCACTAGAGCCACCAGACAATGTCTTTGTGTACGCTACTACAGGACGTTATGAGGAGTGGCACTAGAGTCACCAAAGTCTTGTGTACGCTACTACAGGACGTTAATGAGGAGTGGCACTAGAGCCACCAGACAGTGCCTTTGTGTACGCTACTGCAGGACGTTATGATGAGTAGCACTACAGTCAACAGACAGAGTCTTGTGTACGCTACACACACACACACACACACACACACACACACACACACACACACACACACACACACACACACACACACACACACACACACACACACACACCATACGTATTATAAAATTTTTGTAGTGTGTATAGTTTTGGTAAGAGGTGTCTTTTCCTAGTTGACATTACAATGTAAGAGATTATTTGCTCATAACTTTCGCTAGGATCGTCGTAGAGATAGTTTGTGCATGTCATTGTGTTTCCATTGAAAAAGTCTTTAAAATGCATGTCACAAGATAGCGGTTGCAATTTGAAAATGTAAAGTTACCCCCATGCTATCCCCCTTTTGAAAAGAGGGTGAAATTTTTGTACCCTCCAAAACATCCCAAAAAAGTAATTTAATAAGTATATTGAAGGTTGTACATTGATATCTTAATCCGTTTGGAATAAATCCAGGCGTATCAGGACTTAATTTACAAACCTTATATGTAAGGGGTTCTTTGCCCATAATTTTTGCTAGGATCGTCGTAGAGATGAAGGTTTTGTTCATGCCTATGTGTTTCTTTTGAATTTACCTTTCAAATAACATGTTACAAGATAAGGGTTGCAATTTATAAATTTAAAGTGACCTTTCTCTACCCCGGGGGTATATTTTATCCTTCAAAAAGTCCAAAAGATTATTTTAATGGTTATTGTGAAGATTGTACATTGTTATCCTAATCCGTTTGGAATATATCCAGGCGTATCAGGGCTTAATTTACACCCTGTATATATATATATATATATATATATATATATATATATATATACTATATATATATATATATATATATATATATATATATATATATATACGTTAATTATACGGGTGAATGTGCTACCATTACACCACAGAGCGCTTACTTTTTCCGATTCAATTATTTTGTATTTGGCCGTATCTGTCACATATGCAAATAAATAAGCAAACTAACATAATGATCGGAAGACCAAATACCTGTCAAATGACTTTTTTTACGTTAATTGTATAAATGGCAATAGCCTTATTTAATTTCAATAAACATTGAATCACAAAAAGTACTTGCTCCGCCGGGAGTCGAACCCGGATCTCTCACTTGCCGGGTGAATGTGGTACCATTATTATGTATATATATATATATATATATATATATATATATATATATATATATATAATCAATACTACAATTACTGTAACACATGTACAGGTGAATCGATAGGAACTAGGAATTTAAAACCATCTGTAGTACGATAAAACATAACATTTTACCTCACCTCACCTCGCCTTTGAAACGTCAGAACAAGCTAAATAACTGTATATTATGACACTTGTTTAAACAACCTGCACATTTTTTAGTTGATTGCGTCTTAATTAATCACAACATCCATGCACTGGACATATGATACGAGCAAAAACATTTTACAACCTTGAAGTTTCCACAAACAATCGTAAATTGAAGAAAAATCACCCACACTGCACATATTATTAGAAGTTTATGGGTCGCTGCGTTGGGAAAGCATGTTCTAGAGTAGTGGGCTCCTTGAACTGCGTCACCTACAGTAGCGCCTTGTCTCGCTCGCTCGCCAAGCACGAGCGAAACCTGTGGCGGTGTGGTGGTGATAACTCGGGATAACCCACCGACCATAGCAATCTTGGCACAAGCGGGGACATGTGAGTGTCTTGTACAGGCCTGACCTATAATTTACTACACATTTTCAACTCGTATACAATTTTATTGATCTTACGTATTTATAACACTACTAGCAGTTACCCATGGCTTTGCCCGTAAATTTCTGCTAAATAACATGGACGCCATGTCATATCCTTTTTAAATGGCAAACTAAAAATTCCTGAGATAAGTTATGCTCACAAGATATTCTAATTTCTACTTCGGTAAAAAGCAATTACTTTTGAACCTTACAACCTACTTCCGGTCTAATTTTCTAGTACAATAGTTAAGTTTGCTTTCTTGCCCCGACCAAGTAAATATGTCTGAGAAGCTCAATACGTTTATGCTTATGGCCATCGTAATCGACTTCTGTCTAGGGTGCCATAGCTGAGTTTTCTTTATTGTCCCGATCAAGAAAACATATACATACATAAGTCTGGAAAAGTCTGTAAAAAGTCAAAAAGCCGAAAACGTCTACTTACGTTCATAGAAATTACTTCTGGTCTAAGGTATTACCGGTGCCTTGTGCCGATCAAGAAAGTATATATAACTTTGTCTGAAAAGTCTAATTTGGTCGTAAACTACCACTTTGAGCTTATTTAATTTACTTCTGGTCTAAAGTATTCCCGGTGACGGCAGTCTGTTGAGAGCATAATATACACTTGTGTAAAGTTTCACCTTTCTTGGACATCCTGAAGTTGAAAAAATCTAGTTCCGCCAACGCTGTTAAAAATATGGTCTGAATTGTCCGAAGCCGTTTCATAGTTCGTATTACGAATCTATAAGAAGTATTTCTTCTCCAAGTTTCATGGTCCAAAGCCTTATAGTTTTTTTATAAAATGTTATCAGTCAGTTGGTCAGTTACTGGTGTTTCGTAAAAATGATGCAATTACTCCTAATCCTTATGCAACTTTTTTGCAAATTATTCCTACTTTGCTTTTCGACAAATTCTGCTACAATAAAACTACGAGACTGTCAGAAGCCCTGTGGTTCTAACAGTCTCAAAGCACTACAGTGGAAACACTAGTTTCAAGCAATTATTTGGTTTACCAAGCTCATAAAACGTAAGCTTTTCCAACAATTCTCTGTATCACCAACAACATGGAACATATCAACTTTGCTAACTATTCATTGCCTCGACAATCTCATGGTACATACCAGTTTTGCTGACGATTCTCTATCCCGCCAAGCTCATTGAAAATATTAGATAAAACAACAATCTTCGCCAGGCTCATGGAACATTCAACCTAGCCAATAATTCTCATTCTCCTCGAACACAGAAACACACCAGTATTGTCAACAATTCCGTCTTCTCGAGCTTATGAAACAATCATCGCCAACAAGTTATATGTCTCACAGGAGTCAGGAAACATACCAGCATTGCCAACAATTCTGTGTCTGCCAGAGGTTAGGAAGCACACCAGCATTGCCGACAAGTACTCTGTCTCACCGGACTCAGGAAACATACCAGTATTACCAACAATTCTGTGTCTTCCAGAGCTCAGGATGCACACCAGCATTTCCAACAAGTTCTTTGTCTCACTTGACTCAGGAAACACACCAGCATTGCCAACAATTCTGTCTTCCAGAGCTCAAAGAGTATAACAGCATTGCCGACAAATTCTTTGTCTCGCCATACTAATGGAACATATAAGCTTTGTCAACATAACCAACTTGAATTACTTCAGCTTCTCCAACAACCCTCACAGCGTTTGACGTAGCTGACAACCGGTATTGCAGAGTATTCTATTTTACTGGCCTCGAAGTGGAATAATTCAACTTGCGATAAGAAAGCAAAGGTTTTGCTAGAAACACTACTTTGTCTCTTTATATTATTAGAAACAATGGTTTACTAGATTGTACTCAATTTCAATCATTTGTAATATTAAAGAAACTGGACACATACTTAGGCAAGTGGAGGTTCTGGAGATTTTACACTGTTACAAGTTTTTCGGCATGATGCGAAGAGATAGTTTGCTTGAAAACGGTTTTTTATAAGTTCTTCATGACGATGGTCCTAATAAAACCAAGGTTCCCAGGAAAACGAGGAGATAAGTTCTCATGAGTGAGATCTTCATGACAATCTATGTCCCTGAAGATGATTAAATATAGTTCGTCATCCGGGTAAAGAAAAACTGAACTTTCGGTGAAAGTGTTATGGATTATGAATTTTCCAAATATCCATGAATAAATCGAGTTTAGGTTGAAAACATATGAAAGTAAATTTAATTTTTGTTGTTGTAGAGGCCGGCTGCTTTCATATATTATTTAGTTAGATGACATATTTAAATTAAGGATTTATTTCAATGTCATTTAAGTATATGCAAGGACGTAGCCAGCGAGAGGTTCCAAGGGGTACGAAGCCTCCCCTCAAATTTTAAATTGTTTCAATTACTTTTTTAGTAAAAGATTATTATTATTTAAATTATTTAGTATTACTGACATGTGCTGCAGAAATATCGTTCTCAAAACAGATACAGTTCAAGAAGTTTTCTTGATCCACACCCCTCCCCCCCAAATATTTCCTGGCTACGTTCTTCGGTATAGGGATGAGAGGGAGGCTGAAAACTTCTGAACACCTCAGTCCATATTACGGGTTGTCAGATTTTAATAAAATATGAATCATTATAAATTGAGACCAACCGGAAAAAAAATCCAATTTCTTTATTTCATGATCACGGCTCCAACAACACGTCTTATAGACTATTAAAGTTTTATCGCTAAAAGGTTGAATGAATTGATCTTCGAGCAAGAGAACTAACTAGAAGAGACAATAAATATTGATTTGGAATGATAAGACCATGTAAATTATGAACTCTTGATAAAACCAAATTTAAAAAATCGGCACGCCTGATGTGGGTCACTATAGATAGACACAGAGGTCGTGATTCTTAGCTTAGGTCAGGCAGATGCTACGCCTCACGCAGATAGCCTAATTTTTTACACTATTTTCTGGAAGAATGAACATTAATTATTAATTTTCCTTTGCTTGATGTGCAACACAAATTGAACCCATCCATTGATGTTATTGTAGCTACAGAATCTTGTCATTCAACACTTTCACTAATAAATAGTTGGAGGCTATTAGGGACTGCTAATATATAATTGGTCTCTGGAACTCTTGGCAGTAAAAGAATTGTCTTACCAGAAAATATTACTTCCTCTTTTTTGCCGGGTCTATTCTTTTAGGGATATGTAATGGCATCACTTGAAATCTTCTCTATGGTTTCAAAATTACCCCTCCAAAATTGGAAGGTTGTGATATCGTGCAACATAGCAACATTTTAAAGGTCATGTTACTAGGATAAAAATGGTGAAAATTAGGGGTCTCTATGTTGACCAAATCCAAGATAGCATAAAAATTAAACTGGAAACTATACTTCGTTTAAACAACACCCGTTTTGGACAGACTGGCCAGAACCATTAATCGAAAGATTGGTTTTTAATGTTGTTGGTTTTTTCTGCAAAATTATTAATTTTAGATATCATTCCATTATAAGTTTGTAACTAAACTACTTTTGAATAAGAGATGGATAATTTTGAAATAAATTAAAAAGTCTTGGGCAATATTATTTCTTCAAATGAAATTTAAAAATGTTTACCTATAGAACAGTTATAGTAGGGAATGGGGGAAGAGGTGGATGAATATATTCCTAAATATATCCGGTATTCCTGAATATATCTATCTTGTCACAGGACATCTAGTTCAACTGGTAGAATTAATAATAGTTACAACTCAAATTTGATAGTATTAAAACAATAAAGTTTACCTTTTTAGAAATAAAATTAAACGAAATATTACAGAAGTGTTTACATAAAATATTTTGGATTTTAAAGAACAAAATTTGAAACAGGGAATACAAAATCAGTCCTACACCTATTGAAAATAGCCAAGATAGTAATCTACTAGTAATCGTACTATTATTACGAGTATTTAAAAATATTATAATAGTGTTACAATATATAATTACGTCATTGACATTTCTCTACCTTTATTCTTCTTGTATGGTTCTAGGTACACTTTGTTTGAGCACATTGTATTTCAGAACAGAACCTTGAGAGTTACTAGTTGTCACATTAAGGCAAGACTTTTAAACCTATCTTACAATTTTATATTCATTAAAAGGCTACTCTGTAAGGGATACAAACATCACATTTGTAATATCAACATATCGTAATACATTCTCAGATGCAATGTAAAAATCTATATTTCCTTTATTATCTATTGATTAAAATCAAGTATTTGTTTAAAGCAAATTTTCCGGGTTTTAAAAGTATAAAAGTTTACGGAAATAAACGTATTTTGATAATATTTATATATACGCAAAATCGTATATATATAAAAATCATATAACAGAGTTGTTTTGAAATCCATTAGAAATTTACTACTATCATTAGTACTGGATATTATATTAAAAAGTATTCGTAGCGCACTTTATAAAATTACATGCCTTTCTCAATATGTGTGATATAGGGACTTGTCAGCCGCCATTTAAAAGTCTAGTATGATGTCAACCTGATCTTGGTGTTCAACTGCAGGACCAGCTCGTGAACCTGTGTTGGAGTGGAGAGACAAGATGAAGATTCTCTTATAAAACTGCATAGAAACTGTATAAATATGCTTGGCACAACGCCTATAACTGACATTAGACTAAAATTAGAAACAGTTTGAAAGTCCTATTTGGAATCTGCGAGGTACTGCAACTTTCCAGACGGAAGGAAACTGCCCTATCAAAAAACTAAATTTAAATAATAACACAAGAAGAGGAACAAGATCATCGACAATGAACCCCGGATACTGCTAATCCCGCAGGCTAAGCCAGTTTTTAGTGTCCTTACTGGCAGACTGGACAGCGTCAACCGATACGGAGGACCGCTATAGCTAATGACAGATTGTTGTGGGATGCACTAAGGAGAATTCAGCGCTTTCTAGGCTTTATTGAATTAATTGCGTTTGGTTTATGCATTTATTTTAATAGATTAGGAGTTTTCTTTATTTAAATGTCATTTTAGACTATATTTAATGCTTTATTGAGATAATTCTGTCTAAATAATTATGTTGAGGCAGCCCCGATAATCCACTACCCACCTACTGTACCTACTTTAAATGTGTGTGTGTGTGTGTGTGTGTTTTTTTTAATAAAATAATCCAACGAGTTCTTTTTCAATTCTTATTTTACTAAAGTACAGACTTTTAATTCATTCTTATTAGAATTGTGTTTCAGGGTTGGCAGGCATGCTGCAATATCCGTGCAGCAAGCCTATTCTCATTATATTATTAAATAGTGTTAAATATTACCTTGCGATACTAATTTTCTTGCAGGTTATGCCAAACTAGTATAATATTAAACTAGATAATATTTTAAGGATTTGACTACCCATAATACGAATTACTCTTTGTCCATTTCAATTTTAGAGCGAAGCTCAGGGATGCATTCATTTATTATGTACTTTCAGAGTAGAGGTCAAGAATGCATTTATTGACTGTATTCTTTCAGAAAGGAGCTCAAGGAAGCATTCATTGACTGTGTACTTTCAGAGCGGAGCTCAAAGAAGCATTCATTGACTGTGTTCTTTCAGAGAGGACCTCAAGGATGCATTTATTGACTGTGTACTTTCAGAGCGGAGCCCAAGGGTGCATTCATTGACTGTGTACTTTCAGAGCGGAGCTCAAGGAAGCATTCATTGACTGTGTTCTTTCAGAGAGGACCTCAAGGATGCATTTATTGACTGTGTACTTTCAGAGCGGAGCCCAAGGGTGCATTCATTGACTGTGTACTTTCAGAGAGGAGCTCAAGGATGCATTCATTATCTGCGAATTTTCAAAACGGAGCCCGAAGAACTATTCATTGTCTGTGTTCTCTCAGAGAGAAGGTCAAGGAATCATTCATTGATTGTCTACTTTCAAGGGGAGTTCAAGGATGCATTCATTGACTGTCTACTTTTAGAAGGGAGCACAAGGCTGTAAGAGTCTGTCAAATTATAAGTACCAATGTCTGCGTTTTGGCGCAAGATTTTGGTGAAATCAATACATATGAAGGGGGAATATGAGAGTTACTCCTTTTCTTCTTATTAATTATTTATAACAATTTTCTTCACATACACTGGAATTAGGTGTTTTATCTCTCTGAAATAGATATAGTTTATACCATGGCCAATACAGAACGGATTACGTTAAAAATGTTTCATTCCACTTATTCCACGGTTTCAATTCATATATCGACATTTCCTAGTATATATCCTAGTCTGAAACTTTAGTCCGTAAACGTTTGTCACATCTCGTTCTTCAGACTGGGTCAGATGGTTACTTCTTAACGTGCCAAAATTCGAAACCCGAACCAGTATTCGAACCCTGGTCCCTGAAATGTTAAGTTACGACGATAACCACTCAGCTGCCAGGGACGCCAGTACTGCGTAACGAGGTAAGCGATTCCATTCACAAACATCACTTATTTACGCTTATTTAAAACTTAATTCAGTTATGTTATAGATTGTTTATGTCTTTAATTATCTAAAACTACCTTCGTGACGACTGTGCGACGTGTGTCTTACGTACAAGAAAATTATCTGAGGTACACAGCGCGTAGAATGTCTAGTGTCAGATCCGTATCAGAAATTGCTGGGCATGAATACAATGTTACCGTAGACAGCATAATAGCCGCATTATGCGTCATAAGTCTTGATGTGGCCATAATGTATATTTGGTATGATCATTATGGCTATATTCGAGGATTGTAGCACAAGGGCAGGAGATTGACATGCAAATGGTGCCGTAAAAGCCAACACTCAGCTAGGAAGAGCAAGCTATAAATGAGGTCAACTTTCAGGCCAACAGTCAATGAGGATCGTTCTACCTCAATAAATAGTGTCGAAATTATGATTACAAAAAAAGCTTCATCTATTCACTCTGGATGTATCAAAAGAGTCAGAGATTTTTTACTGTCACTCAGCTAGGAAGAGCAAGCCATAAATGCGGTCAACTTTCGGGGGCAACAGTAAATGAGGATGGTTCTACCTTAACAGTTATTGTCGAAATTAGGATAAACTATTTTATTTTATTCACTTTATTACAAGTTAGGTGAAAATATTAAAATATAGGTAGTAGTTTAGTCTGAAACTGTTAATGAGTATATTTAAATTATACATGAATAACAACTCTATTGCTGATGTTTTAACGGAATTTCATGATGGTTTAGGAGGACTGCAAGTGTATATTATTCATATCAAAATGTACTAGAGCAGAGAAATAAGGAGTCTACTACAGATAATTTTACTCATTATACTGTTTAAACCTAATTGACAATGAAACCAAATTATCGAATAATCCAATGCTGCTACATAGAATGTAAATCATAGATAAATTCTCACTATGGTATTTCCTGAAACGTATTTGTTTAAATACCTGTCAAGCTGACATCAAATTTCTATAAATATTATATACTCTATATTAATGATTTTTGATAATAATAAAATAATAATATTGTATACAGTATAATACTTTTTCTAAATATTGTAGAAGTACACTCACCGTCTTTTACGTAAACGGGTTCGTAAAAGGATGCACAATGTCAAGTCTATTGCCACATGTGCAATAGAAATTTGCGTATTAATATCACATGTTAAAATCCCATATAGTTGTTCTCTACTTGTTTACAAATCTATTTATCCTTATCTCTTTGCATTGGTTTTATATACGATCAATTACTAACTCTCTTCTAAATCGCATGGGTTATGCACCATCTACGAATTCGATGTTGCCTATATAATGAAGCTTCTTGAAACATTTCAAATCTAGTTCTCAAGATATCGTGCGGACAGACAGACTGAAATGAAAATTCTAAACCTTGAGTGATTGGCTCCACTAACGCTCAGCCAATTATTTGTACAGATCCAGGAATTAAAAATGTAAAATTAGCATTGATTATGTTACGTCAACGGTAAAAGATGAAACTTTGTCATATAATTATAAAAAAAATACAGCGTGCTAACTTTTGTTATTTTTGTTTAAAAAAAAGAAAAACAACTTTTCATTTAAAAAATTCACATACGGAATCGTATATGAATCTGTTTGAAATTGCATAAGTTGCTTGATTACGGATAGAACCTTTTATCGATATGACAATAGCTTGATGACGTGTAAACTGTCTCCGTGACTAAAATAGCTCTCTAAAATAACCTTTGATGTATTCTTCTGTCTATTTATAGCATAGCGGGAACACAACTCTTTGTGGCCTAATCTTTAAGTAGGAAGACACACAATCTCTACTTTGTCTGCCTAATACTGGCCTAGAGATATAAAGGAATGTGACAACATTGTTCATCGGCGGGACATGCCCTTTCACAGAAGGTCCCTATTATATGCTGACGCACTCTTTAAATAAAAGATATAGTCCTCCAGGAGTCGAGATAGCCATTTGCATTGTTTTGTATTTCTGAAATCAGCTAAGGAATTCCCCCTAAGAAAGGAATATTTTTCGGTCCTATTGGTTCGAGTCGGGTCGCAATGGGAAGCTAACAAAATAATTAAAATACTAAATAATATATATTTACAGATCATATCTTTGAGTTTCACATACTATTGGTGGAGTAACTTTGGTATTCTTTAAAGAAAATTGTTGTTAAAGCCCTATAGATACTACTTTTGAATACAGGAAGAATACGTATAATTATTTTCATTATTCCATGAGGAATTTGAAGCAGAATTTTGATACATTTTATAATTAGGCCTATAGAAACAATGTTGAAGATATGGATATAAGTTTTTGCACTATGTAGGCCAACATGAAGTTGAAAGGAGAGGCACTTGTTTTATTTTCACAATTCAAGTTTGGTAAGAAAAATTATTGAAAATATGTAGTTTTCTCAAGTTACCTTTAATTAAAAATGAAATGTCTCTAAATCATAACTTGTAAAAAAATCTCGTCCTGATCCTGTGTACATGCTATAAAAGTCAACTTTTCATCATCTATTTTTATTGGACCAGATTACACAAAATACAGCATAATCTAAGTGAAGAGGTATTCTCATTGTCTCCGGTGTACAACTGAGTGCACTACGGTGGTTTACACACGATCTCTAAGCACCGTTGAACAGCCGAGTTTTCTAAACATAACGTAGCTATTTTGTAGTCTAGGTTGTGTCTAATGTCGAAAAGTTGTTAAGATTTTGGGCTTCCTCGTTGCCGACAATTTTGGATCTCTTCAGATGAACATGACTCCAAATTCCAGGTGTCAAGCCTGTGACAGCGTCACATTAAGATGATATTTTGAAATTTTACGAAATGTAGAAACCTTTATAACAAGTTATAATTAAAAACATTTGAAGATAAACTGTGATTTTAGCAGTATGAGTTAAGGGAGTGCTTTGGTTATTGATTGATGACTTACAGAAACATTTAATTTTTAATCAAACATATTTTAAGAAAATAATTTACATTTTAAATAAAATATTACTGAAGATAAATAAGAATAAAACTTCTTTCCGTCCAGAAAAATTTCATATAGGCTATATATATATATATATAATGTAAAAATCGTATATTTGTCTTCAATCGTTTTTATTTGACCTATTAAGAAGACCGTAAATTTTATTTTAAATGTCTACAGATCTTCGAGGAATTATGAAATATGTTTTTATTATTTTCCCTGTGTTCAAAAAAGGAGTCTAAAAAGTGCTCTTTGAGTAAAATGATTTTTTTTTGTATTCATGGTTTTGTCATGAATCGCAGTATTATATTATTTCAGTACTTACGCCAAGATTGGAGTAATGGATCACTAATAGTTTTCTCATGCATGACGATATTATATTATTTCAGCACATACAAAAAGGTTGGAGGAATGAATCACTTATGGTCATCTCATGAATCGAAGCATATTATTTTGAGGCCTTACGCCAAGATTGGAGGAATGGATCACTTAATAGTTTTTCATGAATCGCAGTATTATATTGCTTCAGGACATAGGCTACACAAAGGTTTGGAGGAGTGGGTCACTAATGGCCATGTCATGAATCGCAATATTATATTATTTCAGGACAAATTCAAAGATTGGAGGAATGAATCAGCTCCTCCAAAAGTCAATGGTAATGGTCATTTCATGAATCGTAGCATTATATTATTTCAGGACATAAGCAAATATTGCAAGAATGGATCGATAATGGTCATCTCATTAATCGCATTATTATATTATTTCAGAACATACGCCAAGATTGGAGGAATGGAAATCGTAGTATTATAATATTTCAGGGCCTAAGATTTATCAGGTTAAGAGGACGTCTGGACGTCTCATGAATTGGTCTAAAAGAGGATATTAATATGGTCAAGAGAGCTACATGGGTAATTAGCTGGATACATTTTACAGTTAACCAGCGTTTTTGTGGAATAAATTATTAGTACACTAAACGCAATCACCGGCTTTTATATTTATTTTTCTTTACCTGTTGTATAACTTCCTTGTTCACTAAGTTTCCTTGAAAATGCAAACTTTTATTACCTTCTCTTATTTGAATATCACCTTGGGAGTACGTGCTTCGACGAGTTTTCCAGCAATAAACTTGTAACGTAAACAAAACAAAAGACAATAGTAATGACTCGAAACGGCATGAAATAACTTACATTGAAACCAGTAAACGCTGAAAAGCTCTACAATTATTACAATCGCCTAACTACCACCACTTGTCAGCATTTATGCTCGGTCTGCATCAGTGCGGGTAGTTATGACTTACAAGGATGGACTTTGCACAGTGAGTCAATGTCAGCCATCTGCCAGCAGTCCTAATCTCTCGAAGCGCTGTTTTGTATTTTGTATCCCCGGTGACTCAGTGGCTCGTGTTGGCACGGGCACTCGCTTTTATTGTGGAATACTGAATAATAGGAACTAAACAGTTTATATTTGTACCTCGCACAAGCTCCCTCCTCAAAATATATATTTAAACACTAAAACGTTCGTGTCGGGCTTATTACTTGCTTTATCTCAAACATAATAGGTACATATTATATATAGGTAATAGGTACCTGCACAAATTCTTAAATTCTGTCCAATTACTTTTACCTTCAGTGGGTAAAGTACATATTATTTGTAACCTTCATCGAAGAAATAAAATCGTTATTGAAATATACGTAGCAGTAGCATCTAGTATATCGATAGGCATTTTATGAAAACTGTAATTGTTAAGTTTTTTATAAACTGTGCGATTTAAGTGCCACAAGAATATAGTTTTATTTCTTTAATTTATACCACGTTTAAATGTAAATAAATTGATAAACATTATTTCTATTATATCATGCCAGCTTAACTTTAATCATCGTCCATGTGGGTGAGCTTAACTCTCAGCTGAAATAAAATGTTTTAATTTTCAATTTAAATTAGCGTTATGTCATGTTTTGTTCCAAAATTGTCTTCGCCTGTTGAAATCAACTATTCTCATATTATGTGACTTTTAATTGTACCTTCTCCGTGATCATCATTCCTCCACACTTAAGATCACATTTTCGACCACATTTGGGGGAGGAGGCATTAACCGTATTTGGAAAGCACTACTTTGCCTAAAAACTAACTAACACATTATCGTCAGATGTTCAGTAAAAGCTCTGCTCAACCAAGGAGCACCGACATGACGCGAGGTAAAGTCAGCTCATTGCTTTTTGGTCCTGAGCGATCAGAAAATAATCTAAAATTGTGGGTGGTGATATTTTGACCATCACATGACAATACAAATTCAAAAAAAAATACTTCATTATCATCCGTTTCAGTCTATGTGAGCAATAAATAAAGTATATTCTTTGAACTTTGAACCTGAAATGTCATGTTAAATAATATGTATATTGTATGCATGTATTATGTATTGTATATATTTTATGTATAACTCAATTTTGCATATTTATTTTAATTAATTTAGGCATAACCGTTAAATAATTTATCCATTAAAATCGTATTAAAAATATTCAAATCACGTACAGACCCACTGATGACGCAAGATTCAAAAATCATAAAAATCGTATCATTTGAAGGGGAAATAATATTACATTGCCATAAATGTGATATTTATTCGACTAACCTTAGGTTTGTTGGTAAAAATTGGACGTAATCTCAATATTTCTGAACATCCCATCATTAGATTCGATGCCATATAAAAAATCGATGGTAGGGTTCAAATAATCGGTTAACCCATGTGGGCTCTAGGCTAAACGCAATATACTCGTATGTCCTCATACGCACGTAATGGACAGCAATAATTATTGCTGTAATTATTGCAATAATTATTGCTTAGTATCTATCTTATAATAGTATCAAGCGAAAACTGTGCCGTTTGTTAATCGATAGTTTTGACGTTGATATAATCGGATTATATGTCGGTTCATTCGCCAATGTCATTAACCAAACCGGACGCTATGTATGCTTTATATTGCATGCAAATTCGATTAATTTCTATTTATAACTGCTTTTGGCCGATTACAGATACATCTAGAGACAATCATAAGTATACAGAATCTAGCTTAGAAAAGCAATACACGTGGCTCTTTATCCGATGGTCGACTATTTTGCTAACTTGGACTTTCGGATCAGGTATTATCACACTGGGTAAGTGGACAATGTGGACTTTGTACATATGACTCACTGACAGCTACAAGCTTTTTGACCGCTTAGTTGTGTCAGGCGGTCGGTCAGTCTCGGGTACCTGCTATAGTACCGACCAAGTCTTGGGAACCTGCCATAGTACCGACCAAGTCCCGGGTACCTGCCATAGACCCAACCAAGTCTCGGGTACCTGCCATAGTACCGACCAAGTCTCGGTACCTGCCATAGTACCGGCCAAGTCTCGAGTATCTGCCATAGTACAAGTCTCGGTACCTGTCATAGTACCGACCAAGTCTCGGGTACCTGTCATAGTACCGACCAAGTCTCGGGTACCTGCCATAGTACCGACCAAGTCTCGGGTACCTGCCATAGTACCGACCAAGTCTCGGGTACCTGTCATAGTACCGATCAAGTCTCGGGTACCTGTCCATAGTACCGATCCAAGTCTCGGGTACCTGTCATAGTACCGATCAAGTCTCGGGTACCTGTCATAGTACCGATCAAGTCTCGGGTACCTGCCATAGTACCGATCAAGTCTCGGGTACCTGTCCATAGTACCGACCAAGTCTCGGTACCTGTCATAGTACCGACCAAGTCTCGGGTACCTACCATAGTACCGGCCAAGTCTCGGGTACCTGTCATAGTACCGGCCAAGTTTCGGGTACCTACCATAGTACCGGCCAAGTTTCGGGTACCTAGCATAGTACCGACCAAGTCCCGGGTACCTGCCATAGACCCAACCAAATCTCGGGTATCTGCCATAGTACCGGCCAAGTCTCGGGTACCTGCCATAGTATTGCCATAGTTTGGAATATTATATTTTTAACTAAATATAATTTTACAGAAAAGTTAAGAAAACTGCAAATTTTTAAGTACTTCTTTTCTTAGCAAACTGTTTTTATAAATGAAAAACGAAGAGTGATTAATTTCCTGAACTATTTCTTTATTTAGCGAAATTATCTTAAACAGCTACGAATTTAACGCAGGAAATAATTTCCCGCCAATATAATTAACATATAATTACATATCACTCACCAACAACATCTCCCATGACAGAGTTAAACTTAGCTAGAGAACGGTTCTAATTACCCCTGTTAAATTTGAAGCCATAATCGTCCAATTGTAAGAGGCCTCAGTTCACTGATACGCCCTCTTAATTCACAATTGATTGAAATCGGCCTTGACTTTTTAAAACCAACCATGGCATCAAGATGTCAAGTAGGCCTATTGTTATGGAACAAATTGTTCTCCTACGTACTTGGTCTCAGAAAAGTGTCCCTACTAATAACAGTTTCCGTACTGGTATTGCAATCCTTTGGCTCCAAACGCATTTCCTATCAATTATGGGCTAACACAAAGGCATGGAGTATACATGCATCATTTGGATTAAGGTTTGTCCAATAACAAGATATCAAAATCATCTGAGTTCATGATATCCAGCGTTAGAGTCACTGCTCTAATCTGGCTTCACCCTCTATATAAGGCATTTGGTTGTCACCTTGGTCTTGGGATAAGCTTATTAGATTACTATGCCAAGTTGCGTCAAGATCGTTTCAACACATACTGCCAGTTATATAAGAACTGCTGACACAATTTTTATCGCGAAACACTTATTCTTACAATTTGGTCGAATAACGAGCAAACCTTAATAGCCTCGGGTTGGTGGTGCAATCGCTTTTTGAACTAGAAAACTAATTTTCTTTATTTTTAATTTATAGCTCTTTAAAGTTACTTCCTGAAAACAGAAAAGTGGGGTATATTCTTTATTATTCCAAGAGGGATTATAGACATTTAAAGTAGAAAAATTAGGGAATTTTGTAACTAGGTACAAATAAACAAACTTGAAGATATAAATGTGAAATTTATGGAATGTGTAATTTACATGTAGTTTCTAGTACGTGTACTTTTATTATTGTATGACTTAGAAAAAATTTCAATTTTCAATAAAATGTAATTGAAGAAAATGGTTTTTAACAACTTTTCTAAGAATTTGTTTTACGTATAGGCCTATATATATATATATATATATATATATATATATATATATATATATATATATATATATATATATATATATATATAGCTAGTGTTTCGTAGAAATACTAACCTGAAAAATCTTCTTGTACGGCCCAAATTGCCACCTACTGACATTCAAAAGTCAGAAAAGAAGAACAATTTTTAGTGTCAACCCTGTAAAGAAAAACGATGTAATACTTGCAAAATTATAAAATCGTCCAATTTTTTTACCAGTAGTAATACAAAGAAAACTTACCCTATTAGAGGAGAAATTAATTGCAAAAGTAAAAATGTAATTTATCAATTAACATGTAAAAATTGTGCAATGGATTATGTTGGATTGACAACAAATCCATTGCACATAAGAATGAATAGTCATCCAATAGAGATAGAGTACAAAGTTAGTGAACCTTTTTTGTAGATCACCTTATTTCCTAAATCTAACCTTTGCTTTATGTTGATCTCCGACCAATGGTTTCGCCGCTATAGACCCCAAAAACAAAATTTTCACGTAAAAATTACAAAAAAATTGTACATAATCACGTTTTTCGGCCAAACCAATGGAGATAAGGCAAAAACTCACTGGACCTTTTCTGTAGATCGCGCAATTTGCTAATTTGATGGGTCAATCAGATTTGAGCTACGACCAACTGTTCGGCCGCTATTTGGCTCGAAACATTATTTTTAGCGAAAAAATCTCTGGAATGTCAAATATTTGAGTCACTGGACCTTTTTTGTAGTTCGCTTCATTCCTGACTAACGATTTTTCGTCAGATCTGAGCTAGCTCCATCGGTTCGCCCGCTATTGGGCTTACAAAAAAGGCCTGCAAGGGTAAAATATGCGCGTTTTTTTGCGAATTTTTTTGAGGTGTTTAAAATTTAAAATTCCCGGTTTTCAGACTTTTTCCTGTTGGTTATACGGCAAAAAGTACCTGCGTGCAAAATTTCAAGTTTCTAGCACTTCTAGAAGTAGGTTAGAATTTGTATACATATATCAGTCAGTCAGTCAGTTTCACATGCGGCTATTGTGCAATGGATTATGTTGGATTGACAACAAATTCATTGCACATAAGAATGAATAGTCATCGTTGTTCGTCTAAAAAACAGGATGAAAAATTGGTTTCACAACACGCATTAGGCCACCAACAAAATTTTGAACAATGTTATTCACTGAAAGGTATTTGCAAAGTACCCGAAGATGGAAACAAAATTGACTTAGAAAATTTAGAACAGGCACATCAGTTAATATTAAAATCAAAAGTACCCTTTGGTCTGAATAAAAGATAAAATGATAAATTGTTTTTATTATGTATTATTTTTTCAAAATTATTTTTCTAAATTCTTTCTCTGTTCACGATATTATTTATTTCTCTTTGGTGTTAATCACATGTTCAAAAATTCCTGTTTATTTATTTATGTCAATTTTTATTTATTTACTTTTGTTGCTGTGTTGTTATTTTTTATTATACCTTACTATACCTTTTTGAAAACGGCAAAGCCGAAATATTAAAGGAACTTTATATCAAGAAGTCTAATAATTGATATAATAGAGCAATTCTGCTTTTATACACCCGAAGTGAATATATATATATATGTGTATATATATATATATATATATATATATATATATATATATATATATATATTGCTCCCTTCAGCCATATTTCATATACATTATAAAACGATCATATCCTATATTAAACTATTTGACTTTGGGCCTAATTATAACATGCCCTAAATTTCTGCTTCAAATTCTTATTACTCCTCGTGGAATAATAACGTTTTCTTTTATTTGCATGCATTTAAAAATGGTATCTTAAAGGGTTGTGACAAAAATTTTGGAAAAATTATTCCAACCGAATTTTGATTGCAATATATTATTACGTTATGTATTCACATGAGAATGTTATCACATGTGCCAAATTTGAAAAAAGTCTGTGAGAAAAATACGGTTCCTGTAGTGTTTACAGGAGACAGACAGGCAGACAAAATTACGACATTTTCCCCTTTATGTCAAATGTTGGACTTCACTCAATAGTATTCTGCCAAGCAAACTCTTGAATAAAATTCCTCAAATATATTATCTTGCACTATTGTTTTATGATCGCTAACTTTTATACTTTTAAAGAGTCTCGTGGACAAACCTGGTGCAGCGGAGGAGTTTCTGAAACTTTATTATTTCATCTCTTCTGAACGTCACAATTCGCAAAACGTTTGCAGTCACTAACGATCAAGGTGACCGCCAAAAGCAATAAACGTGCCGGAACGCACAAACGGGAAGTCACCCTTTGCTAGCTATCGCTGATAATTTTAGTCTCTTTGAAGAAGAGCTACTCTATTTATGTCACAAGCTATTTAAGTTTTGCGCGTCGCATGGGTTTTCTTCGTATACGCTTATTTCGCGAAACGGTTTCAAGTAAAAGAGATTCAAGTACTTTTTTAGCTATACTTACACCTGTATATGTAAAGTATTGATAGGATAACAGATCAAATTTTATAACTTAAATTTCTGGTTCGATAATTTTAATGAAACGAAAAAAAAAATAATCGGACAAAATAGTTGATTATTTTGGTCATGTGGTGATATTAAAATGAGTGAATCAGAACATTCCCCATTGATTTTTTCCAATAAACAAAATCAATAAAAAACCAAGCACAATTTAGTTATCTTAACTGATCTTTAGCATTTCAAGGAATATGATAAATAACTTACTTTGCATTTGAACACACAGTAACACAATGTGCATACATTAAATACCATAAATAAGTTATATTTTCGAACTTGAACTGGCGAATAGTGAATGTTTATAACAAATTATTTAGTATAACTTAGTTTTAATACACCTAATAAGAACAGCCTAGTACTACTTTTAAAGCATAATAATTAAGACTAATATTCTTAAACAGTAATACTCCAACAAAATTATTTGATTTTTTTAAATTCTAAATGTTTTATAACAAATTTTTTTGGCAGTCAAAGTGATTATTTTAAACAATGTTGATAGTAACTACCATTAAAGGTGCTAGATTTTGCAACATAAACGAAACAACTATATCTTAAAATAATAATGGTATACATGTTAATTCAGCGTAACTTTAGTATTAAATGTATTCCACTACAAGTAACCTAACAATCGATTATTTTACCTCAATTATTCCATCACTAGTGTAGAGTTGAATTATGCTTGCGTCCAAAGACACAGACTAAATAATAATAAATAGTTCATAGATTTACAGAAATATCCAAATATATACAGCATTTTAGACAAGATAACATGATTGGTTAAAGAACATGATAATATGTAACATTACTTTCTTGTGTGGCTGGCAATAAATTTCGAAGCAGCATTTATTAGAACTAATTAGGTGTTTAAGAATAGAATACCTATTTTATTGTAGGTGTGATCATTAAATGAAATTTAATTTCTTAGTTAATTAAAGTAAGTTTAAGTAATTAAAGTAAGTAAATATTAATACATTAATTAAGGTATTATTAAGTATTAATTAAAGTAAGTAAGTAATTAATAAAAGTAAGTTTTCAACCAATCAAAGAACTTTTGAAATCCAGTATTTCTCACACCGCATCACGCAAAAAGTTTCGTTACCGTTGAGGTTAGGTTTGTTCGTAAAGATGTATGATTGACTCAGATCGTTTACATCACAATAATTGCTCGTTGCTCTGAATTTAAAGGCAACATGAATCACCACAACTCACAATTGAATGCTGATGTGAGACCAATTAATAAAGACACTGTGAGATTGAAGCCAAGATTGAAGGGTAAAAATAAATGCCCCATTCTCGAAACTGAGGTTACTGTGGTACAAGGTTGTCGCGTTACCTCTCATACGAGATGGTAGGCAAGCATGTTTTACTTATCTGATCGTTATCCATTTAACAGTATTGTTTATGAAGATCTGCAGATGCTTAAGATACCTAAAATATTCTCTTTTATGCTATCTCTGAAAAAAAACGTGTGCACTTAGAATAATATTGTTGATTAATTTTGAAATATGTTTATAATTAAATAGCTGACTACGACCAGATGTGAAATAAATAGTTAAATTGAGTACAGGTTTTTTTATTATATATGTATTTTAAAAACCACTATTTAGTTGAAGATATTCTAATGTTACTACTTGAAAAAGGACCGTTGTGGGTTGTGACATAATATATGTATAAAATATTATTAAAAATTCTAATTTACTCAAAGATTTTCAGCAGAGACATTTAACATCGGGATTGTAGAACATAGAAATGATGATTAATTTATTTCAGGCCGTGCAATCTGTTTCGATTGGAATTTTTATGTTTTAAACAAAGTTTAGATTTAGTACTGATAGATTTACTAAAGAAAGGAAGATTAAACAAAAATATTTGTATGATTCCATGAGGAGTTGAAGCCTTCTTTACTATATAAATTTTTCTTATTTTTAATGTCAGAAGAACTATGTTTTATTAATTGTATATTTGACATGGTGTTTTGAAAAATTAGGGATAAACAAAAGCCTATTGTATGTTATCTCGAGTATGTTTGAAACGTGTAAGAATATACTGTACACGAATATAAACGTAAATAGAGTATAACTTTAAATATTGAAGTGTTTTTCATTTACACGCCATATTTCATCTTGTACTGTAATGCGACTACCAAATTTCAATTGCTTGGAATTTGGGAGTTCCTTAACCACGGAATGAGACATTACAGTTCGCTTGTCATCAAAAGACTAAATGCTAATATTTTTTCCAGCGGTCCACCTTTAACTCTGTTTACTTTAGCTGTGACTGACGTCTTTATGGCAGACGCCTCAACAAAGTTGGACTTCGCACTGATGACTCACACTGTCAGATCTTGACCGTTCGTTGAGTGAGTCAGCATTAGACACCTGTTAGCCCAGACTGTGTGTACTCTTGCCGGCTGAGTCATTTGAAAATGAAATGTGCACAGAAAGATGATGTCCCCTTATTTACGATAAATATGTTCTTGGACTTTTTAATATTTGCTAGAACCGATGTTATATCTGAGTATCGACTGTTATCAGTGACCATTTGTTATCAGTGACTATCGACTGAGCGAATGGAAGTCCTTGCTTTCCATAATAATAAGCGTTTTTCTCATATGAAATAAATTACTACAAGTTTGTTTTGATTTTAATTTACAACCAATATAAGAAACATTAGTCCGGTTTGTGATCACATCTATGATGATCCATTTATTTGCTAGAGTGAAGATCTAATTCCCAAAACAAATATACTGAAATTGCCATGTTGGTTATGAAATCTTGGTCGATTGTGCAGCTGGAGCAGTTGTTTGTAATATAATACAAAAAGCAGTCCACCTCTATAACAGTGGTATTTGTTTCATAGCAAGCAAAGCCACAGATATCGTCGGGTGAAGCCAATTATATTTAACAGTTTAAAATTGTATTCAATCTTTTCAAGAGCTACATAGGGCCAAAGTTAACTAGGCATTTTTTCTAACAATGTACCTGGAAGCTCTTGGTAAGCAGCTTATAACATTACTTCAGAACTAGGTTGATGTGTTTCTTAAGAGTTTAACAGTGTTTAATTAATTTGTTTAATGACAAGCCTAGAATATTTCCTCAATTATTTTATTTGATCATTATAAAACCAATCCTACCCACTGAGATTTAGTCATTTAACGATTCCAAAACGATTTAGGAAGGAAGAGTCATGCCAACTTTGAAGGAAGTCAGATGGAAATGCTGCGTCAGGGTGCAACGAACATTAAAAATGAAATATAAAGGTTTGACTTTGGTTCTGGAGGCTAAGCCCGGTAAAACTACCTCCCAAACGAGCCGGCAAATTTCTATGTCAACCACACTAGTTGCAATTTATTATGCACGTACTGTTAAACTCATTAAAGTAATTACTGATGTACTTTAGAAGAACTCGCACACTTTTATATCATCTAAAAGTATTTGACCTCTGTTCTGATCATCAATCATTATTATTGGTTATTATCGTGATGATAAACGATCGTTCATTATTGTATATACCAGAGTGTATTTTGTTAAAAAATGCTTGTTTTTCACAGAATTTGATACGATTTTCTCTGTTTATATAAGGATTTTTTATTTCTACGTCAGTTGAATTCAAGTATTCCATACTAAACTATTTTAAGCGAAAAACGGTCCTATCCCATGAACAAATTTTCTGATTTCCCCGGGAATCTCGTCCGTTACCTCTCGATTAGAGCGCCAAAGCCCTACCCCTGCGCTACAGCGAAGGTCAGCCATATTATATTACACACATTATACTGTTATACGCTCTAGTGACTTTAGCTTTCCCAGTCTTCATCGTCGAAAACATTTGTTTATTGTAATGTTGGTTTACAGATTAATGTATCACTTATTTATTAGTAGATGTAGGCCACAATAATTAATTAATAATAATAATTTAATGCGTACTAATTTAGCTAAACTTTACTTTAATTTTATTGAACATCCCAATATTAACAAGTAATATTATTTAGATTTTTTTACACTTTATGGGCTTACTGTATAATACCGTAAAGCAATTATCAAAGGATTTGATTTTTTATCAACCTATTCTATTTAAAAAGGAGATGAAAACCTAACATACCGAGCAACACCAAACCAAAAGGATTACGACTGTACGGAGGTTGATATATTACGAATAATTAATTGCATCTCACAGTAAATAAATATGCAAGGATCGTGAAATTATACATAACAATATGGGTACTAGTAAAAATACTTTATCCCTCTAATTATTTTCATTTAATTCGTGTATTTTTGGCTATTCTCTGACATTCTCAGTGTAGGCCGTGTCTTGTGGCGGTAAATCTACTGTAAATCAGTTATTTATTATCAGATTTAAATAGTTTTATTGTCATAAGATTTGTTATAAACTCTTTAAAAATGTTATTCTTGTAATTGTAGGGTAAAACTGCTGGTGTTTATCCAAAATTTCGCCCAAATGTAATGAAGGCCATCTTGGAGCGTTGTATTGGTCAACAATGGCTAACGAACTTAACCCTCTCCCGCTCTCATTGTTTCCAGGCGCTCACGGTGCTTCTAACCTCAATTAATTCGCTCTGCTGGTCGAGCTCGGTCAAAATACGCGGCGTCTCAACTTACATACGTTCTGTCATTGTAATTAACTATAATTATATATATTAATTATTTTACTATATATTGGTTCAATGAAGTTGATTGTACGAGACCAGGGAGGGGGCACACGGACAGCTGGGCGCCGCGTTGTTTGTTGCGCAGCTACTTGGTGAAGGTCATTGTCTGGCTCACCGTCACTGCCCCTGCCACTGTGATCACTCCGAACTACATCCTCAATGCCACTAACCACTTCACAAAGCTCTGGTACATCACTACACTCACTTGAATCGTCGCAATCACTACTAATAACGAGATCGATTTCACTGTCACGAAGTGTACGACTACAACCCGCCATTGTTTCCGCACAACTAATAACTAAAATAATGGAATAAATCTACTATAAAAGTAAAGTAAATGGTCTCCTGATAGCAAACAACCCGTAGTAGTACAAACTATTGCTACTCGAGAGCAGCACTTATCGGCTCTAGTAGATAAAGCAGTGCGTGCCGATCTGTGCCGTTTAGGCTGCAGTGGCTATATTGTGGCCGTGCCGATTCATGCCTTGCGAGCGGGAGAGGGTTAACCAAGCTATGTGTAAATACTGTCTCTAACCAAGTTCAGTCTGAATCTATTAAGAACTACGGTAGTTGTCGTGTTCACAATTATTCCGCCAATGCTGTATACTAGATATAAAAAGAACAACATTATTGTACATTTGCTAAAAAATCCAAAACACTTTTTTTTGTGGTTAATGCATATTATAACCATTAGTTTCCCGGACTTTGAATGGCCGCTATCTTCAAACCTTAGGAGATATCGAAAAATGTAAGAAAGGTTGGTTTGAATTACTTAAGATGTACAAAATTTAGTTACGTTTTTGGTATGTGTTGGGAATTAGTGGAATTAAAAGTTTGACCGAATGCTACAGTAAAATGTATCGAAATACTACATCTGTATTTGTATACATATACATGTTCGGATTATGGTATGTTAGGATTCTGAGTACTAATTTTTTTTATTATTTCTCGGTCACGATTGAAGAAAATTCAAAACATCTCCCAGGAATTTCGTCATGAGGGTGACTGCAATAGGCAGATATCATTAAATCCATTATAAATCACGCTGCGTTTCTTAACGAAAAATTATAAAAGTTTGCAAAGTTGTTTATTATTATTTTTATTATATCCATGTTGTAATCCATATATTTTTTATTGTTTTAGAATTTGGAAAACAGCGCATATTCATGATTACAAAACCTTAAATAGAAAGATATGAAATTAAATTAAATTTTTCAGTTGCAACGTTAAATTCTTAAAAATTAACAAGAATTAAAAGAAACAGTGCATTTACTTGTTTCAGCACACCACTTCTCATTAATAAGTAATTAATAAATTCAGCCTCGTGATGAAGTCTGTTGTTACAAAACTCCTCTCTTCAGCTGGATGAGTCAAAAATACCTAAAACTATCTTTTAGTAACGAAATTGCAAGAATTGTTCTCGTGTAAAAATACGTTTTACATGTGTGGGAATTTTGTCACATTTAGATAAATTGAAAGTGAAATACATACTTTAAGTAAAATTATATTATAGTAAAACTATTTTCGTAGCTAGAACACTATAATAAAAGTAAACATCTTGAAAGCAAATATAATTACTGAAATGTCACAACGCTGCTCTTAATTTCTGTCACAAAGTATTAAAAAACTAGTAACGTATTAAAGTAGTAAAGCTTTTAATACATAAAAGATTATTTTATTGATCTGTTTTTGTTGTGACATACAATCCATAGGAACGTTTTAGCTAAATTAGTACAAATAGTCTTGATACATTGTTGATGCCATTGCACACAGTATGTAGTAGATTTATTAAGAACATTGGAAGTAAATCTTGCAGCATAGTGCTCAAAATACATTTCGTCTCTCCAGAAATGTTAACTGAGAGTCTTTTCATAAAACTTGTCACATATGAACGAGACATTACTATCCCAGTATTAAGAAAGTGTATTAGATTTCGCATCAAGAAGATTTTAACAGAGTTGACGTTACTAGCTGGCGTGACATCATCGATTCCTTTTATGTTACAAATTAAAGTTCGAACTATGTATGATCTTTTTAAGATATTGCAAGTCTCCCTGGTCGTAGCTTTGTTACTCGCAGAGTTGCTAGGGTCGCTGTTCACAAGAGACACCACACAGGAATGCTTTGAGTTGTGGTCAAAATCTGATCTGAACTCCTCTTCAAGAAACAAATCAGACCATGCAATATCTCTGCTTTTCTTTCTGGGAATTGGATTTATCGTTTCTTCTGCAATTTATGTTTCAAAAATACCATACACCGTTCCTGGAATTATTTTTAGGATTGGATCTTTTGTTGGCATTCTTCGTGGACTGGAGCTGACTATCGTGAAGTATATAGTGGTGAAACTGTTGAAGACTACCAGCGTCTACGGAAAATCATCAACTACTTTCGAGAAGCTCCTCTCGGATACTCGCCAAATATTATACTGGAATTCATGCATCAACAGTGATGACTGTCCAATGGCAACACTCCTGGAAGGTCTACTGTTTGTAACAGCCATTCGCTACTGCTACGCTTACTGGATGGTTTTTGGTGCTCATTCGGATCTTTCAGAATTCAAGAGGCTGTTTTTGGTGAAAAGCAGCATGTTAGGTGTTTTTTTCGTCATAGGAGTATTCTTAGCTGTTGTGTCTTCAGTGGTGGTCGATGAGGTTGAGGAGGTAAAGTTGGAACTCGATATCACTCTGACAACCCGACCTTGCACTAGGAAGCAAAAGAAGATGATGTCTCTGTTTATCTTGGAATTGCATCACACTCCTGTAGAACTATCCGCTCTGGGCTTCTTCAACATCGGTCGTCCTATCCTCGTCAGCGCTTCGGCAATTGTCATCTCTTGCTTGATGGTGTTGATTCAGTTCTCCTAGATAACTTTGATGATTCACCGTAACATCAGTATGCAACATGAAGTGCTGTGATGTCCATAACTACTACCAAGTAGTGTTGATCGCTCTGAGTGCCTATAGCTTTACAAGGTTGTATCAAACTCGTCATACTATCGATTTGTGCAACTTTAACGTATTATTTAACTATTTTTTTCCACAAGCGGTAATATTATGCAGATTAAAAAATTCAGTAATTATATAAGTAATAATTATTAATATGCACTAGTAGACATTGAAATTTCACACTGTTACTGTTTTAATAGGTATTTTATTTATTTCAAATTATTATAATTTGATTCTAGTTTTAAACCATAGTGACTGAATCCATATCAATCTTACTATATAATACATATCATATTACAAGTATATATCCCAACAAATATTTTCATGCCGTTTGCAAAAATCACATTGTCGTCTTATTATTAACATACTTCAGTAACATGTTTTCTAGTTTCGGGTCACACTTTTCAGTAGACATCTCTAAAAATCCCCGTTATTCGAACTAATATTTAAACTACTGACTTGTAGATTCGAACATCTGTAATAGAGATTTGTGAATCTGAATCATAAATATACATTTAATCGTTATGTACTCGTATATTATTTTGAACTTACAATCTGAATCCACTTAATTTGAAAAGTTCTCTGCTCTGTGTAGATACAGAGTCCCTCTCCAATAATTCTCCTCTTCTATCTAATAATGACTTTTCAATAATTAAACTTGAACAGTTAAATTTTTATGTACATGTTTAGCTGGCCAAGCAGTTACCTTTATGTACCTATATAAGTTCCTTATGTAGGAAAATAAATTGCAACACAGTTAGCTCTCGGAAAACAATCCTTTTGACCCCATACATTTTGCATAGTTTTCAGAAAAATTAAAAACAAAGAGGAGTACTAATTCCGAAATTAACTCAGGAGGGTTCTATTCTAGCTGGACTAGAAGTTTCTTATATGTATATGTGCAATTTCCAAGTTTCTTGTCCTAAGAGAACAAAAAATACAATCAGAAAGTGATATTCCATAAATGGAAAGCTTGTATTCGCTAAAATACCCTGATACTTTAACTTGTCTCGATAGTTAATTCCATATTCATAATTAACATATTCAATTCATAAAGTATTCTCGCATCGATCAGTTTCATGTTGTGGCCAAAGGTCCGTAGTAACATGTCAGCTAAATTAGTTCATACGGTCTTGTAACATTGCTAAATCCAAACTGCAAAATAGTTACTATAGTTCTCTGTTTAGTTTAGAAATGTTTACTGAGAATTTTATTATGAAACTTATTTTACATGATATAGAAATTACTATACCAGTATTAAGGAAGCACATTAAATTTAGAGTCAAGGAAAGTGTAACAGTATTGACATTCCTGGCTGGTGTGACATCATCGATTTCCTTTATGTACGAAAATGGAGTACAAACTATGTATGATCTTTTTAAGACTTTACAAGCCTCCATGATCGCAGCCTTGCTACTTGCACAATTGCTAGAGTCACTGTTCGGAAGAGACATCACAAAGGAGTACTTTGAGTTGTGGTCAAAATGTGATCTGAACAATCCCACATCTTCAAGAGACAAACCAGACCATGCACTTTCTCTGCTTGTTTGTCTTGGCATTATATGTATTATTTCTTCTGCAATTTATATTCTCAAGTTACCACTTACTGTAATGGATGTTTCTTTTAGGATCGGATGTACCATTTGTATTCTTCATGGACTGAAGAGCACTATGATGAAGAATATCTTAGTCAAACGGCTCTGTTTTGCTAGATTGTCAGCCAGATCATTAGGTAATGTCGAGAAGCTTATCTCGGATACTCGCCAAATATTAGATTGGAACTCGAGCCTCAACTGTGCTGATGGTCCAACAGCAACATTCCTTGGCGGACTAATGTTTGTGACAACCTTCCGTCTATGCTACTCTTTTTGGATGGTTTTTGGTACTTACGTGGACTTTGCAGAAGACATGCAACTGTTTTGGGCCAGGAGCTTCCTATATATGACTTCCTTGTCCATAGCAACCCTGTTAGCAACTATATCTTCTGTTGTTGCAGCTGAGATTGAAGAAATTAAGATGGAACTTGATATCTCTGTAACGACTCTCCCTTGCACCAGGAAACAACAAAGGGCAATGTCACTGTTTATGTTGGAGTTGCATCATTCTCCTGTAGAGCTATCTGCTATGGGCTTCTTTGACATCAACCGCCCTACTCTCGTCAGTGCACTGGCAGTCATAATCTCTTGTTTGTTAGTGCTAATACAATTTTCCTTAGGTAACCAGCCCACTTGAAGTGTTGCCTGTGTGCTATGAACCAAAAGACTATGGTCTCACTTTACTCTTGAAAAGCTCATATTGTTCTGTAATCTGTGATGTAATGGTTTGATCTTTACTGTCCTCGTCAGAACTTAAGTAAAAATCTTTTTGATTAACGGCATTGATACTGTTCTTAAAGAGTGTTATTTTAATGATACTCCTTGGATCCTTACACAACAAAATATTATTTCTAAGTTTACGAGTGCGTCGTACTGTTGTTGCAGTTTATAAGATCTAAATGTGTCAGAATTTTGGCAACTATCGCCTTTAGCTTAAAGGCACAGGTTCAGACTTCTCAGAGGAACCGTAAGGCTTTATTCTTCACTAAGAGGAATAGAAAATGACAAATTTCTTAATTCTTGTATTTTTGAGTTTTTTTTAACATAACCATTCTTCGCCCGCACCGAGTCAATCAATAGTTATTGTGGCATGCTTTGAGCCATAATATTTAAGGAACCTTGTACAAGGTTAGCACAATGGAACATGACGCTTTCACTTTGTCCTTGTGTATTTATAACTGGGCAAGATTTGAAGTTGTCTTAATATAAATAATACTGAACATGTCTCAAATAGACCTGAAATATTGTAGAAATAAAGTATGTAGCTGTTCCACAAGGTTCAGTAATTAATCCTGTGCTGTTTCTCCTTTATTCCTTATTTTATTCTATCATTCTGGATCAATACTTGTTTGTTTGATAATAATCATACACATAACCAAACGTACTTATTTAGCTGCCCCAGCAGTTACCTTTATGTATATAGTTTCTTATTTAGGAAAATAAGTTGCAATACAGTTTGTTCTCGGAAAACAATCATTTTGACCCAATACATTTTGTATAGTATTCAGAAAAATTTAAAAACAAAGAGGAACATTAATTCCGAAATTAACTCAGGAGGGTTCTTTTCAGGCTGGTTTATACCTTCCAGTTGAATCTACGCTAGGCACAGTAAAAAAAAGTCTACCGCGGAAGATGACTGTTGGAGTTGGTGGGGTTCGTTTCCTAAGCGTTAAAGGTTCTTGCTAGCGTAGATATAAAAAGGTGTCACCCCCCTGCCTGCTTTGACTAGAGAGGCTGGTTCAGAGCTGGTTTTCCCTTCTTCTGAGTGAACATGACGAGATTAGTGCCACAGGAGGCGGCCTCTACTCCCAATCTTACCCATCCTGAATATCCTGTCACTCCGGAAGCAGCGTTTTAAGCAGGTGCAATTTCAACGTTTCTTGTTCTAAGAGAAAAAAAAAATAAAATCAGAAAGTAAAGAACCATAAATGAAATATCTTGAAAGCTTAGATTCTCTAAAGCATCCTGATACATTAACTTGTGTCGATAGTTAGTTCCATATCAGTTCATAAAATATTCTCTCATCGACCAGTTTCTTGTTGTGGCCAAACGTCCGTAGTAACGTCAGCTAAATTTGTTCATACGGTCTTGCAACGTTGTTGAAGCCAATTGTAACACAGATACAGTGGTTCTCTGTTTAGTTTAGAAATGTTAACTGAGAATTTTGTTATGAAACTTATCTTATATGATTTTGGAATTACTATACCAGTATTAAGGACTCACATTACATTTCGCGTCAAGAAGACTGTAACAGTATTAATATTACTGGCTGGTGTGACATCATCGATTCCCTTTTTAAACAAAATTAAAGTTCAAACTATATATGATCTGTTAAAGACTTTACAAGCCTCCATGATCGCAGCCTTGCTACTTGCACAATTGCTAGAGTCACTGTTCGGAAGAGACATCACAAAGGAGTACTTTGAGTTGTGGTCAAAATGTGATCTGAACAATCCCACATCTTCAAGAGACAAATCAGACCATGCACTTTCTCTGCTTGTTTGTCTGGGAATTGGATTTATTATTTCTTCTGCAATTTTTATTCTCAAATTACCATTTACTGTAATGGATGTTTCTTTTAGGATCGGATGTACCATTTGTATTCTTCATGGGCTGAAGAGCACTATGATGAAGAATATCTTAGTCAAACGGCTCTGTGTTGCCAGATTGTCAGCCAGATCATTAGGTAATGTCGAGAACCTCATGTCGGATACTCGCCAAATATTAGATTGGAACTCGAGCCTCAACTGTGCTGATGGTCCAACGGCAACATTCCTGGAAGGATTAATGTTTTTGACAATCTTCCGTCACTGCTACTCTTTTTGGATAGTTTTTGGTACTTACGTGGACTTTGTAGAAGACATGCAACTGTTTTGGGCCAGGAGCTTCCTATATATGACTTCCTTGTCTATATCAATCATGTTAGCAACTGTATCGTCTGCTGTTGCAGCTGAGATTGAAGAAATTAAGATGGAACTTGATATCTCTGTGACGACTCTCCCTTGCACCAGGAAACAACAAAGGGCGATGTCACTGTTTATGTTGGAGTTGCATCATTCTCCTGTAGAGCTATCTGCTATGGGCTTCTTTGACATCAACCGCCCTACTCTCGTCAGTGCACTGGCAGTCATAATCTCTTGTTTGTTAGTGCTAATACAATTTTCCTTAGGTAACCAGCCCACTTGAAGTGTTTCCTGTGTGCTATGAACCAAAAGACTATGGTCTCACTTTACTCCTGTCCAATGGCAACACTCCTGGAAGGTCTACTGTTTGTAACAGCCATTCGCTACTGCTACGCTTACTGGATGGTTTTTGGTGCTCATTCGGAACTTTCAGATTTTAAGAGGCTGTTCTTGGTGAAAAGCAGCATGTTAGGTGTTTTTTTCGTCATAGCAGTATTCTTAGCTGCTGTGTCTTCAGTGGTGGTCGATGAGGTTGAGGAGGCAAAGTTGGAACTCGATATCACTCTAACAACCCAACCTTGCACTAGGAAGCAAAAGAAGATGATGTCTCTGTTTATCTTGGAATTGCATCACACTCCTGTAGAGCTATCCGCTCTGGGCTTCTTCAACATCGGTCGTCCTATCCTCGTCAGCGCTTCGGCAATTGTCATCTCTTGCTTGATGGTGTTGATTCAGTTCTGCTAGATAACTTTGATGAATCACCGTAACATCAGTATGCAACATGAAGTGCTGTGATGTCCATAACTACTACCAAGTAGTGTTGTTCGCTCTGAGTGCCTATAGCTTTACAAGGTTGTATCAAACTCCATGTTATCGATTTGTACAACGTTAACTATTTTTTCCACAAGCGGTAATATTATGCAGATTAAAAAATTCAATAATTATATAAGTAATAATTATTAATATGCACTCACTAGTAGACATTGAAATTTCACACTATTGCTGTTTTAATAGGTCTTTTATTTATTTCAAATTATTATAATTTGATTCTAGTTTTAAACCATAGTGACTGAATCCATTTCAATCTTACTATATAATACATATCATATTACAAGTATATATCCCAACAAATATTTTCATGCCGTTTGCAAAAATCACATTGTCGTCTTATTATTAACATACTTCAGTAACCTGTTTTCTAGTTTCGGGCCACACTTTGCAGTAGACATGTCTAAAAATCCCCGTTATTCGAACTAATATTTAAACTACTGACTTTTAGATTCGAACATCTGTAATAGAGATTTGTGAATCTGAATCATAAATATACATTTAATCGTTATGTATTCGTATATTATTTTGAACTTTCAATCTGAATCCACTTAATTTGAAAAGTTCTCTGCTCTGTGTAGATACAGAGTCCCTCTCCAATAATTCTCCTCTTCTATCTAATAATGACTTTTCAATAATTAAACTTGCAACAGTCAAATTTTTTATGTACATGTTTAGCTGCCCCAGCAGTTACCTTTATGTACCTATATAAGTTCCTTATGTAGGAAAATAAATTGCAACACAGTTAGCTCTCGGAAAACAATCCTTTTGACCCCATACATATTGCATAGTTTTCAGAAAAATTAAAAACAAAGAGGAGTACTAATTCCGAAATTAACTCAGGAGGGTTCTATTCTAGCTGGACTAGAAGTTTCTTATATGTATATGTGCAATTTCCAAGTTTCTTGTCCTAAGAGAACAAAAAATACAATCCGAAAGTGATATTCCATAAATGGAAAGCTTGTATTCGCTAAAATATCCTGATACTTTAACTTGTCTCGATAGTTAATTCCATATCAATTCATAAAGTATTCTCGCATCGATCAGTTTCATGTTGTGGCCAAAGGTCCGTAGTAACATGTCAGCTAAATTAGTTCATACGGTCTTGTAACGTTGCTGAATCCAAACTGCAATACAGTTACTATAGTTCTCTGTTTAGTTTAGAAATGTTTACTGAGAATTTTATTATGAAACTTATTTTACATGATATTGAAATTACTATACCAGCATTAAGGAAGCACATTAAATTTAGAGTCAAGGAAAGTGTAACAGTATTGATGTTCCTGGCTGGTGTGACATCATCGATTTCCTTTATGTACGAAAATGGAGTACAAACTATGTATGATCTTTTTAAGACTTTGCAAGTCTTCATGATCGCAGCCTTGCTACTTGCACAGTTGCTAGAGTCACTGTTCGGAAGAGACATCACAAAGGAATACTTTGAGTTGTGGTCAAAATGTGATCTGAACAATCCCACATCTTCAAGAGACAAACCAGACCATGCACTTTCTCTGCTTGTTTGTCTTGGCATTATATGTATTATTTCTTCTGCAATTTATATTCTCAAATTACCACTTACTGTAATGGATGTTTCTTTTAGGATCGGATGTACCATTTGTATTCTTCATGGACTGAAGAGCACGATGATGAAGAATATCTTAGTCAAACGGCTCTGTGTTGCCAGATTCTCTGCTAGATCATTAGGAACTGTCGAGAAGCTCATCTCGGATACTCGCCAAATATTAGATTGGAACTCGAGCCTCAACTGTGCTGATGGTCCAACAGCAACATTCCTTGGCGGACTAATGTTTGTGACAATCTTCCGTCAATGCTACTCTTTTTGGATAGTTTTTGGTACTTACGTGGACTTTGCAGAAGACATGCAACTGTTTTGGGCCAGGAGCTTCCTATATATGACTTCCTTGTCTATATCAATCATGTTAGCAACTGTATCGTCTGCTGTTGCAGCTGAGATTGAAGAAATTAAGATGGAACTTGATATCTCTGTGACGACTCTCCCTTGCACCAGGAAACAACAAAGGGCAATGTCACTGTTTATGTTGGAGTTGCATCATTCTCCTGTAGAGCTATCTGCTATGGGCTTCTTTGACATCAACCGCCCTACTCTCGTCAGTGCACTGGCAGTCATAATCTCTTGTTTGTTAGTGTTAATACAATTTTCCTTAGGTAACCAGCCCACTTGAAGTGTTGCCTGTGTGCTATGAACCAAAAGACTATGATCTCACTTTACTCTTGAAAAGCTCATATTGTTCTGTAATCTGTGATTTAATGGTTTGATCTTTACTGTCCTCGTCAGAACTTAAGTAAAAGTTTTTGATTAACGGCATTGATACTGTTCTTAAAGAGTGTTATTTTAATGATACTCCTTGGATCCTTACACAACAAAATATTATTTCTAAGTTTACGAGTGCGTCGTACTGTTGTTGCAGTTTATAAGATCTAAATGTGTCAGAATTTTGGCAACTATCGCCTCTAGCTTAAAGGCACAGGTTCAGACTTCTCAGAGGAACCGTAAGGCTTTATTCTTCACTAAGAGGTGTAGAATATGATAAATTTCTTAATTTTTGTATTTTTGAGTTTTTTTTTAGATAACCATTCTTCGTCCGCACCAAGTCAATCAATAGTTATTGTGGCATGCTTTGAGCCATAATATTTAAGGAACCTTGTACAAGGTTAGCACAGTCGAACATGATGCTTTCACTTTGTCCTTGTGTATTTATAACTGGGCAAGATTTGAAGTTGTCTTAATATAAATAATACTGAAAATGTCTCAAATAGACCTGAAATATTGTACAAATAAAGTATGCAGCTGTTCCACAAGGTTCAGTAATTAATCCTGTGCTGTTTCTTCTTTATTCCTTATTTTATTCTAACATTCTGGATCAATACTTGTTTGTTTGATAGTAAAATCATACACATAACCAAACGTAAAATTAAGAGTGTTATGTCAAATTTCCTTAGGGAACTAAAAAATTTTGTATTTTAAATTTTTTTATTGTTATAAATTAAAATAAGATATTTTTTTATAAAAAACTTTATATTTTCGCTTTAAATGTAAATTTTAAGCGCTTAGGGATATTAATGATGCTTGGTTAATAATTAACCATAAAATGAATTCATTAAGTTTATTTATTTATTTTTCATTATTAAGAAGTACTTAAAAAGTCTCTCGTTGGCTTTACTCACCAATTCGTAAATAAGCTTGTTTATATACAATATTATTACAAATGTAAAGTTTTTTTAATACATAAATTTTTTCTATCATGAATGAGAAATATTGCATTATTGTATAGTCTCTTAATTTATTATTCTTAAACAATACAAACTTTCAAAGTACGGACTTTTCCGGACATTTGCCATCGTTCAGTGATACAAAAAATCAGTAACACTACGTTTCAATATCAGTTTGTATATCTCGAAACGTAGTGTTACTGATTGTTTTTCTATCACTGAACGATGGCAAATGTCCGGAAAAATCCTGTTTCCTTCACAATAATTCCGTCGTCAAAAACAAACTTCAAACAAAGAATTTCGAAATACATAGCAATGTACTCTCATATCTATGATTTAAAATTTCACCCAATTTAATAACAGTATAATAATTGTCAATTAGTGAATTAATTTCATCAGTCAACGCTATTTATAAGTTATAAACGCGAAAGTTTGTCAAGAATGATGCATGGCTGTTTGGATATTTGTGTACTCGGATGTTTGGGTGTTAGATATAATTCACAAAACAAAGTTAACAGATTTACACATAATAAGGCGTGTGTATTAATTGAATAAAAGAATAATACATAGCCACATTTTTTCCAAAATACAACTGTTTACAAGGCTGGATATACCACACAATGTGTCGCGTAACAGGCGTCATGTAATACGGAAAAGGAAGTTTTACATACCCGCAGGCAGATAACAAATAAAATTTTTTCAGCCTATAGATGATAGGCTTCAATGAGCCAAGAGCAACGAACAACAGATACCTCTCAACTGTGACATGTTTGGCGCTCCCGGCTTGTGCAAGCGTGCCTTTAAGTGGTCGTGCTCGCTTATGCGTTGACGGATTTCCTTGGAAAAAGTACCGTTGGAATTGTCATAAACATTTAAAAATAGTTGGTATCTAGTAAAATTTGTATAACCTATTTAAAACAGTTGATTCCTATCAAAAGACAAAATCTTAGTTGCTCCCGACTTGTGCAGAGATACCTATAGAGTGATCCTGCACGCTTATGCATTGACGGATTTCGTTGCAAAAGATATATTTGGAATTGGTATAAAAATGAACAAATAGTTGGTATCTAGTAAAATTTGTATAACCTATTTAAAACAGTTGATTCCTATCAAAAGACAAAATCTTAGTTGCTCCCGACTTGTGCAGAGATACCTATAGAGTGATCCTGCACGCTTATGCATTGACGGATTTCGTTGCAAAAGATATATTTGGAATTGGTATAAAAATGAACAAATAGTTGGTATCTAGTAAAATTTGTATAACCTATTTAAAACAGTTGATTCCTATCAAAAGACAAAATCTTAGTTGCTCCCGACTTGTGCAGAGATACCTATAGAGTGATCCTGCACGCTTATGCATTGACGGATTTCCTTGGAAAAAGTACCGTTGGAATTGTCATAAACATTTAAAAATAGTTGGTATCTAGTAAAATTTGTATAACCTATTTAAAACAGTTGATTCCTATCAAAAGACAAAATCTTAGTTGCTCCCGACTTGTGCAGAGATACCTATAGAGTGATCCTGCACGCTTATGCGTTGACGGATTTCCTTGGAAAAAGTACCGTTGGAATTGTCATAAACATTTAAAAATAGTTGGTATCTAGTAAAATTTGTATAACCTATTTAAAACAGTTGATTCCTATCAAAAGACAAAATCTTAGTTGCTCCCGACTTGTGCAGAGATACCTATAGAGTGATCCTGCACGCTTATGCATTGACGGATTTCCTTGGAAAAAGTACCGTTGGAATTGTCATAAACATTTAAAAATAGTTGGTACCTAGTAAAATTTGTATAACCTATTTAAAACAGTTGATTCCTATCAAAAGACAAAATCTTAGTTGCTCCCGACTTGTGCAGAGATACCTATAGAGTGATCCTGCACGCTTATGCATTGACGGATTTCGTTGCAAAAGATATATTTTGAATTGGTATAAAAATTAACAAATAGTTGTTTCTTGTGCATTTTATAACTAGAATGTTTTTTTTTCTTTTAAAATCTTCATTAGACGTCATTTTGATAATATTAAAGAAAATAACACAATTCTTTTTTTATTTTCCTCCTATATATTTAAACCTATGCAGAAAATTTGGTTACTTTAGTTTAACTAATTTTAGAAACAATAATTTCTTAATAAAAAATATATAATGGCGGTTAGCGGCTAAACTAAACATTTCTTGACCTATAACATTTTTTGTTTGAAATGATGAATACTATCAACAAAAATTTGTGATACCCCTTTGTGAACACCCTGTATATATACATAAAATAGATATAATATGTATTGTAACAATTTTGGTTAACGCTTTTCACGAATATGATTTCGAAAGATCGCGCCAGAGGTCTGAAGAAACTACGTCATTACTAACCAATCACAGGATTGATACGGTTTGAGAGACTCACCATCGCTAAATGATACCAAATGCAAAAAAAAATAATTTATTTTCTGCATTGTGACTGCCATTTCATTCCGTGTTGTATTTTGTTTGCAATAAATGCTCTCCTAAACCCTTATTTAGGGTAAACTGCACAAAATACATTATTTCGGGTATAAACCCCCTTATAATTTTATGGATGTAAATAAAAAATATATATCCTTGAAGGTGAAGATCTAATGCAACGAAAAAATTTCAAGAATGTATTTTGTGCTGGGTTTCTCAAAGGAGTTGGAGGCAATTTCTCTCTTCCACAACGGGCGTCTAGTCAGTTTGTCTTTTTTATTATTCTCGTGTTATTGTTATATATTCTAAGAGAAAACAATTTATTAATGGTATATAAGGCAGTAAAATTATATTATATTATGTATAAAAATAGCTTTATTTCATTAAATATAAACTGCTTTATTACTTTTTCAAAAAGTAAGGTTATGTTAAGTTTCAAATTGTTTTTTTTTTTTTTTTTTTTTTTTTTTTTTTTTTTTTTAATTTTTACCCATATCACAACATATTTTGTATTTATTTATTTATTCACAGATAATTAATAATATTGCTTTATAATTTATTTTTTACAAAAATCTGTTTTAGCGAAAGTATGTCAAAGAGCGCTCCGTTACAGGTGGTTGTAGACCGAAAGACCAACGAACGTTTCAGGCACCGGCAATATTACCATGCGTTATACATTAGATAATTACAATATTTCTGTTACGTGTGCATAGTGAAATAGATAATGTGCAAGGCACGCCAGTCTCATGTGCCTTTTTCAACCATTCAAAGATTAAATAGATACTAATTTCATTCATTTTGTGCAAGTTCTTTTACATCGAGTGCCATACTAAAGATTAAAACTGGTTAAAACACCGTAAATTCATGGCCTGTGACATTTTCAAAAAAGTTTCTATAAAGTAACAATAATAATATTACTGTAAATTTAATGTCATCTTATATTATGACTTAATAGATGTCCTGTATTTCATTTCGTCTAAAGATTTAAAATTTTGCAATTGATTAATTTTTTATATCCTCGACAATCTACTAGCTACAAGATTTCGATGTATAAGAATGTCGAAGGTGGTGCAATGGCCGGTTATGGGCCATATTTATACGCCCATTCCTACAAACCCTCTTCGCAACAGCGGGCCTGCGCGAGTAGCAGCAAACCATTGAACTCCTAGCGGGTCAACATCAGGCATATTAACCTCTTTATGAACAAACAATAGTGAGCACAACCTACGGAACTGTATCCTGATAACAATGCCCGAGGTCGTATCAGGGTAACATGTTTTCCGCACAGTCCGCTAATTAATTTCTACTCTGCCAACTGTCATCGCCACCGCCACCACACATGATACGGCGAGGCGAGTGTTAATTACGGCCGGCCGCATGAGGTGCCGGCATGATTTTGTGGTGGCGCCATCGCTACGCCAGCGCCACAGAGCGATCTAGCGGCGATACCGGCAACTAAGGACGGGTACAACCTGATACCACTTGGCTGCAGTCTCGCAGTCGCGTCCCGGCAACTAACATGAATGTACATACACACTGGAGTGTCTAATACACTATACACTACTATATCACATACACATGACACCAGCCGTAAGTTACTAGTGTTTTGGTTTATTGCAGTGTCGAATATCGAACAGTTAAGTGTCCTACTCAGCTATAGGATATCCCCAAAAGGACTACTCCGCTTTTTATTTTAAACTGTAAATTTGGTAAGTACAAATTTTATTTTATTTTTTAATTTAAGTATATTTTAAGGAAATCTATTATTTTTAAAACAACTTTAGAAAATTTTGCTCGAAAAGTTACACAGAGCATTTAATTTTAAAACTAAAAAAGAATAGATTTAAAAATACTCGATTCTTGAAAATTCATTTGTTATTGTTTTGTACTTAATGTATTTTACAAACTTTGATGAATCAAAGAACCATGATATACTTCCTAATTTTGTTTTGCACTAAGGTAGATAATTGATGCCAACATTTACAATTTCTAATATTAATCATGCTATTACGTGCCTTTTAAACATGTTTTTACTGGCTAAACGTGTAACCGGGGGCCAAGTGTTTTATTTTTATGGTTTATGCCTGAATTTTTCATTTTTTAAGTTTGAAACGTTGAAAAATAAGTAAATCTGTACCAGGCCGAAAATATATTTAATTTAAAATTATACTTCAAAATCAATATACAATATATTTTAATCGGCTGTATGAAAAAATGTATGAATTTATTACCGTCATCAGAATCAAAACTGCATTATTAAGTCACGTTAGGGTAAAAACATAGGTATAATTCTCAAATTTGAATTCGAATTAAAAGTTTAAATGCTTTAATTTTAATTATATGATGTATAACAACCAAAATGTAAAAGTCGTGTTTTGGTTCTTTAAATTTCTGATTTAAGAACTCTGCCTAAGAACTCTGATAATACAAATTTTAGAACGAAAATTATCACAACAATAAATTAAATTGTTTGTTTTAATTAAGTAGAGGTACTGATTTATATGTATTAAACCTACAATGCGCTTGAAACGTGAATTTAAATTTTAGTTCAATGAACTATAATATTACAATTTTTAATAGTCTTATATTTAGTACATTAATTTATATTTTTAATTATATTACACGACACCTGTTCTTTAACATGCATTCCTTACGTACAAACCAAAATAGTACCCGAATTTACTAAAGTCTTTCTTTTTCAAACAATGCCTGATTGCAGGAAATTGTTTGACTTGTTCCTTTTAATTGTAAGTACAATCAACTTCAGTTGAAAACCAATATTATTTCCAATTCACTAAAACTCGCTTGGGAGTTTATAAAGAATTGCGGAAGTATGTAATGGAATTTAACCTATTTGGGAATTGTGACAGATGATTGTAAACACTTCCGAAATAGTATGTTACTTCAAAACTATTTAAATTGTCTGTAATTAATCCGTTGTTATGTATACATAAGCGAACACCTTATATTGAGACTTATGCCATTATTAAATATTAAATAACAACTGTTGAGCTGACATAAGGCAGTGATAGCCTATTGTGAAACCGGTCTACATTGTACGGTACGCCTGTCTCGAAAGGTAGGCAACCCGCTCAAGTAGTATGCGTGGCTTTAGTACAGGCCAAGATAAGATCACGTGTACACCAGGCCATCACGTGATAAATGCCTGATCAAACGGCCTCGGCGACTGAATAGTCCAACTTCGCCAACTGTTACTATATAACTCCGGTTCTACTAATAGGCGCTTGCCGTGGCGCCCCGACTTTTCCTCTATAATTAGTGTACTAATCAATCGGTCACTTGATGAACGATTTGCATGTTTTAAATTAAATGCCAGAGGGGTAACCGATTTGTACGGGATGGAAGTAAGAAAATATTAAATTAACCGGAACACGCGCACATAATGGGATAAATGCGGTGTAATTTAGGGAATCGGTTTATATTTATTTTTGTGGGAAAAGTCTGCCCTGGAGTAACTGGAAACCTCTAACTTTCACCTTAAGAAAGAGTCACTTAACACCACTTAAGTAATTTGTCAAGTAGGATTATTTCCCTACTTGGCGTCCCCTTTTGTCAGATAGGGAATAAGGGTAAGGTAATTTACCTTAACCTCCACAAGTACCTGAAGATGGATTCTTCGAATCCGAAATGTACGTTGTACCAGTAAAAAAATACAAAAGTGTTCAAAGGTGTATTCTTATTAGTTAAGATTTTATTTATTCCCCAATAGACAAAATAATATTTAAATTCAAAACTGTTACAGACAGTCCAAATTTTAAACGTAGGCTATAGGATAACCAGGATTGTACTGTACCCAAAATACTATGGAAAAAGAAATTATTTTAATGTTGACTACTGACGGAATTGTATAAGGTTAATGTTTCTTTCACTCAAAGAACTCACTGATGAGCAATCGGAAAAAAGATTCAAGATAACAAGTTATCCAAAGTAGATAAGATAGAGGCAATATAGCGTTGTTGATCTGTATATTCGCATACGTTTTTGTTGGATGATTATACCCCACGATTTAAGGCTCGCCCGAGATAAATACGCGACCTTTCATGTGAGCCGTGGATTGAAATGTAAACGCGAATTTGCGTCATCCCTGTATGTAACTAAAATATTACTCACTCCTGCAGAGATGTCTCTTCTTTCATTACGCGTTTTGGCAAAGATGTCTCGTGGACTACCAGTAATTTGATTACTACAATTAAAGATTTAAATAAACGGTTCCCTAGAGGTATTGACAAATTAGCATTTCTGATTTTATAACAATAATAGCATCAAAATTCATACTCTTGAACGACAAATTTCAGGGGCAAGCGGTTTGTGATTTTTTTGTTGAGCGTGTCATGGGCTACCATATACGTGGTAAAAGCTTACTCAAAATATATTATTGGTGATTTTTTTTGACGGAGTTTGTAAAATACCTGGATGGGAAATTAAAATAAATCAATAAAAATACCCAGGATCTTACCTTTACGTTCTACATCTGGCCAAAATTGGACCTGTTTGATCAGAATCGATGCTTATTCCTAAACTGTAATGATCCCATACAGGATTCCTATTCATTTAATTTGTACTTTTTCAATACAAACCATAATTTATCCAAGCTACTACTTACAAGTACATAAAACGATCATTATATTTAGAATAAAAGTAAAGATCTGAAAACTAAATTTGCAACTAAAAATTGAAATAATTTTTAAGGCATATTTTAGAAATAAAAATATAATTTTTCAATCTTATTCGCTGACTTTAGAACTAATATGATACTATTGACGATGAATGATTTGAAAGGATAATAGGATTTCGGACATTTGCCATCGTTATTTGTTAGCAACACATTTTGGCGACCATAACTACCATCGTTGTAAAAATATTATACTTTGTATCTATTTTTTTATTGAATTATGAGAATGCATAGGCCCTAATATGTTTTATGTTTTGGTATTTACTAATTAATTAACGAATCTCAGAGAGAATTTTATTGAATAGAGTACCCTCTAGGAGAGAGTCAAATTTGTTTCCGGACTGTACTCTAATTCTTGCTGGAAGCCGCCTTTTCAAACAGAGGCGGCTCTAGGATAGTGACAACTTTCTTTCCTGACTTTACTTAATCCTAGCTGGAAGCCGCCTACTAAATAGAACAAAGGAACCTCTAGGAGAGAGTTAACTTTCTTTCCTGACTGTAGTTTAATTCTGGCTAGAATCTGCCTTTTAAATAGAACAAAGGAACCTTTGGGAGAGAGTTAGCTTTCTTTCCTGACTGTACTTTAATCCTGGCTAGAACCCGCCTTTTAAATAGAATACAGGTACCTCTAGGAGAGTCAACTTTCTTTCTCGACTGTACTTTAATCCTAGCCGCCTTTTAAATTCCTGGGAAGGACCTGTGACAAAGGCTATTGTGACCTTGAATTTCTCAGCCACCCTAAACGTATTGCTGACCGCCCTCACACCTGACATTAGAAATTTACACCTTTTTGTACTTTTATTTTATTGGGTTTATACTCATTTCTATTGCCGTTTCCGATTTCTCAATTATTTTGTTAAAATCTCAACCTTATTTTAAATAAATGTTATTATTACGAACAATAAAATAATAAAAAATATGAAACTCGTTTATATTTTAGGTTGGATCTTCTTACGTACAATACTTTTTAATGTAAAACGTGTTTCTTTGTAACCTACCTACGTTAGACATTTTTTACTAAACATCATCCAAATAAGGCTGATCTTTTCATAAAAACCTACTTTGAAAATGTAACGCCGCATAAATAACTTATTTTCCCCTGTCTGAAATGTATTTTTACAAATGCGTAGATTTGCTTCCTACAATTCGACCAAATGCTTTTGGTTCTCCATTATGTGTATGGCATTACACTCCAAGATGATTAATAGAACCCACATTTAAAGTCATATGTCCTTAACAATAATTCGATAATATGGTTTATATTTATTCGCATGTTAAAACTTTATATCATTGATTACCGTACAAATAGATTTTAGGGCTCAATAACCAGAGCCTAGGGCGTCTGCTACCGCAACAACGGAGTCCTTTCTACTTAAAAAAAACTAGTGTTCAATAATTAATAATTCAATATTTATTTAAAATATACATTAATCCACAATATTGAAATGAGGTATATTTTGCAACAAATCTTTGTTAGATAATTTTTGCAGTTACAAGGAAATTTTTCAGTAATAGGCTACACACTTTCATATAAAATCATTGTCGAGAAAGCTAAAAAAGATACATACACACATGAAATACAGTAAAAACATTAGTTTAAATTATTAATAACTTCCACTGGTACATAATTCCATTTTCTAGTTTTCCGAATTAATATTATACCATAATTTAACAAATTTCAATTAACCTCGGGTAGAATGAAAATACAATGCCCCCTTGCGCCAGGTTCAATAGCTTGCAAGTGACTATTTGCTGAATGGAAGAAAACACTGCGTCGCGAAAATAAATGAAATAATGCTAACAACTCCAAGAATATATTAGCCTCCGCGACAGTAAAAGACATTCACATCCTGTGTATTCACTTTTCAGGTCATAACGAAACCATAAGAACAGAGTTCTAAAACAGAATTCGAGTTCTAGTTCAGGCTATCTCAGAAAACTATTAATAGAGCCACCACTTGACTTGCAAGGGTCCAGGAGCTGAGATACGCTATCATCAGCCTCAAGTCTGACCTCCAGATGTCAAGGCCAATGATAGGGCCTATATCCACCGATCGGCCTTCTCTTTATGTGCCGATCACGTGCCAAGCGATTACAATTTGCTCATTTGCTCTCTTCTGTCATAAAAGTTTCCTCTGTTTTTTGTTTTTCTTTTTAACTTCATGGGGTTTTTCAGAAGTACAATCGTGTTATGAAGCAATTAAATTTGTAGTTCTTGAAATTCTTGGAACTATTGGAGATACTTCAAAAGAGCCTCTCCCCTCCAAGTGATCTACCACATAGTTTTCACATGGTTGTGCAATTAACGAAATAGCGAGCGATATTAACTATTGAGAATCCCTGTCTATCCTCAATACCAGCTTTCAACGTTCGCTTGTGTACTTGATTTCTTGCCCTCAAGCAAGTACAACCGTGTTCCAATATTTGTGACATTCCTACTCTCAGAGCTCTCGACACTCAAATCTTTATCAAACATCAAGGCAAGAAGTAATTACTATTTCTTCTTTTTTACAATAATTTTATATGCGTTCCTTGACAAATTATCATCACTTGTTTGTCACTTTTAGAAACCTGCATGTGAATTCGAAATATAAAAAAAGACATACTTCTTATTCTGAGTTTGACTATACTTGGCCGACATAAAAAATTTCATGTTTCTAACGCCTTTTTGACCACTGAAGGATCAGATTTTGCAGTTGGAAATTGGCTAAATAGGTCTTTCTGAATATTTTAAACTCGTAAAAACTATAGTTTATTGATGTAATTCGCTAAGCGAATCCGCTTCTATTAGAATGACTAGCTAATAGCTCATAGCTAGATATAATCATTGTGGCGTAACATTCTCTGACCACAAAAGCTTTTCTAGAGAAAAATTCGCGTATGTTGAATTTTTACCAGTGGTTTAAAGACTTTTAAGGCCACCCTTCATTTCAAATTTCCACTCTGTGCTTGTCAGACACAGAGTAAATAATTTGTGTCAAAAATGAGTGTTTCTTGTTTGGATAATCAGGTATCTTTACATTATACCCAAACTTGATTCAGATTACTATTTATTAGCGTACAAAAATGCGTTGTCCAAAGCGGGTTTCGAACCCGGGTCTCTGGGGTGATAAGTTAAACCACAAACTACTGAACTACTAGGGACGGGAGGAAATAAGTGGCATGGAACATACTCGTACTTATTGCATAGGTTTGGCTCTATAATAAAGTGTAGTAAATATCCGCATCACGTTTATTCATATTTTGGCGTGGGTAGGAATCAGTACACGTTAGTTTCATTTAGTAAATACAAGAAAAATATAGTGCCACTCCTTAGCATCCCTAGCTAGTTGTAAAGTTCCGAAATTCTTATACAACTTTCGGACTTTTATAAGCACGGCTTATTCATTCTCGCTTTTTCAAAAGTAATACCAATGAAAAATGAATTAATGAAAATATTTGAGGTGGATAGCTGCAATTCCTACAGGGCATTCCTGACATTTTAGTGCTAAACAAGCAATTGGCACACATATTTGCAATTGTAGCCGTAACAATAAATGCATCATTAAAAGCGTCAATTAACAGTTTGGTGCCCAAAAATGCTGGCAGCAGCCCACGTGAAACAGTATTCGCCCACGGCTTGTAACTCTTCCAGGCTGAAAATAGTCCCGAATATCACAACCCGTCTTTTCTCCCAAGCAATGCATTCCTGATGATCCAGACTGTATATTGATAGAAAACATTAGCATTTCACAATGGTTCACACTTGGCTATGCAGCAGTGCGTTCACCTCAGTTTGTTTGTTTGTCTACAGTCACACCTTTGTCGGTCTTTGACACCAGGAACGTTTATTTTGGCAATAATAAAAGTTTATTACCTTGCCTTTTTTTGTGTATATATCTCAGCGTGAATTCCATGACGAGAAACAGTTTTATGTTAAAATAATATACCAAATTATGTACGTTGAAAAGATCAATAATTTAAAACCAATTGCAACAGTTATATATAAAACCCCACATACACTGTGATATACTTAGAGTGTAGGTGACTGCAAAGTGAGTTCAAGAATAACACGATGAATCATACACGATAACGAGTATCACCTTGATTACCACATAAAGCACTGAGACAATGCCGCTAGTTACTTTGTGTTGCATTGTTTCCAATTACACAAAAAATCGTCAATTACCTTTGTTTCGATGTGCACAAATCGTGAAATTGAGTTAATCGATTGGTTGCGGTTAGTTTGTCTTGCGTATTTTCGGTATTATTTCCATTACGTCGATACTGTGAAAATTCAAAAGGTTAACAAGAGTTGATTCCTACGCAATCTTCAAAAATAGTACTACTTAAGATTTGGAGAACTTGTTCACGAAAGATCTCAAAAATTTTTTACGACATAAATTGTAACAAGCTTCAATAACCCAACTTCAAATTAATATTGGGATCAAAATTTACCAATATTCTCTCTAAGAAAAGGAATACCTGTATGCTTACTGCGAAATCACCCTTGATGACTGATTTATAGTAACAGATTCCTTTAAACATCACTTTCAACCGTTATATTTATTTTTGCTTTAAAAATTTAAACACACGCATACCCAATATTCTCTCCATTATAGCTATATGCTTACTGCGAAATCACCCTTGATGATGACTGATTTATAGTAACAGATTCTTTAAACATCACTTTCAACCGTTATATTTATTTTTGCTTTAAAAATTTAAACACACGCATACCCAATATTCTCTCCAGGATAGCTAGGCTATATGCTTACTGCGAAATCACTCTTAGTGACTGATTTATTATAACAGATTGCTTTAAATTTTACTTTCAACTGTTATATTTATTTTTGCTTTAAAAATTTTAAACACACGCTTCAGTACATTATTATACATTATATACATTATTACATTATATACATTATTAAGTGCTTAAATTAATATACTTTATGGTGAAGCTCTGATGTACTTAGGAGGGACTTAGGCCACCTTTGGGGAAATTGTAATTGAATACCTTTACGTTTCCAAACTCTTCAGACCAAAACTGTGGTTTTACAAATCAGGAATTCTACTTATGTAGTATGATGATGATTTTGATGACGACGATGACGATTTTTATGATGATGATGACCTTGTTGCAGAACCGTGCTCATGTGCTCAGTCGCCGCGATGCCTGCAGACTACGATCTTCTGGTCGCTCATAGTCCACCGGTCTTCAACCACAGTCCTCCGTCATACTTCCCGTCATACAACTCGTGCCGGCTCTCCACCTCACCCAACCCTCTCATGGTCTCCCCTAAGCCTTCTCCTACACCTCTCCGCCGAGCCAACACAGTACCCAAGCCGAACACGTCCTCCTGCACCCCCAGACGCCCTTGCCTCGTCTTACGACACGATGACTCCTCGAGCTCCTCCGACGAGAACGACCTCCCCTCACCGACCAGGTCGAAAAAGAGGGTCGTCTTCGCCGATGACAAAGGCTTCTCGCTTACACAGGTAAATATTCATCTCTGTGTCAAATTAGACACCCATTTTGAATAACAAAGTCTAAAAAAGGATCGAATTTTGTGACAGTACAGTAGTATCAGAAACTTTCTTCCCTTACGTAATTTTGATACAAATTGCAAGTGCCACTCTTTAATAAGTTTGAAACACTTGCGTTCTCAATCTAATACCAACATTTTAAATTACGTTATGCAGTAAATGTTTCAATAAATTTTCCACTAAATTACACCCTATATCTTTATTCATTTATAAATGAACAGTTTTGGCAGACGTGAATCTTAAAATAATTAAGTTAGTTCGCAAAAATTACAAACATTGGGTTTCCAAATCGATCTTGGTTTGTCTGTCTAGATAGAACAAGTTTCCAAAGACTTCCTCTTCATCACCAAGATGAAGAGGACTCTTATTTACCTCAAACAGAGGTTGAAATCGACCAATCAGAAAAGGTAACTTTACTCCCTGTTTTGGAAGTGTTAATGGACTGACTGTATTGCATCTTATTGTTTAAAATAAACTTCAAAGATTTAGTTTAATATCACACTGTCTAAACCACATAATTATACTACTTTATTTTACACTTAATAATTATGATCTGAATACTAAGTACTCGTATGCTACATTTTTTTAGCATTATTTTGATGTTTTTGTTCGTAAAAGTAACGTTTCATATGTTCACATTGAAACGCAACAAATAAAATAAACATAAATTTGGAAGCTTGAACGTCAGTTTTTTTTTAATTGATGATTTAAGTATTGTAAATTTTGAATTTAGTACGTAAAATTTCAAAAAGTGGTTCAAAACTTAAGTAAGCTAAGCGAGGTACATACATGTAGGGTTTTATGCATCTTAAGCTTCAATAGCTATTCCATTCTGTGATCGAACAAACAATTGAAGTGAAACCGTCTAGTAAACCTTATTCATCTGTCTAATGCATGTAAAAGTTTCATTTAAAATGACGGGGTTTTGTTTGGTGCAGGTGCGACTGATGTCGGAGCCCTCGTTCATGCCTCCCAGTTGGAACTCCCAATTCCTGAAGCTAGTGACGCAGGGTGTGTCCGCCGAGGTGGCCCCGGAGCCATGGGAGTGCTGCTTCTCCCAGCCCGCCTCAGACTACCTGGAGTTCCGACGCCGCCTGGACGAGAACTACGTCTCCCTGGAGAACGTGATCGTCAAGGAGTCGGTCGAGTCCGTCGTGGGGACTGTCAAGGTGAAGAACCTCACTTTCGAGAAGGAGGTGGTCATCCGTTCCTCAGCGGACGAGTGGGGAACGCAGGAAGACACCTACTGCACCTTCGTCAACAACACCAACCCCTCGATGCCCGGGTCGGTCAAGGTCATCTACGACACCTTCTCCTTCAAGTTGACCTTGCCGCCGAGGTCGAGAAAGATCGAGTTCTGCGTCTGCTACCGCTGCGACGGTAAGGAGTTCTGGGACAGCAACTGCGGGAAGAACTACGTCCTCGTGAAGAAACAGGCCGGTGGACAGTCATTACATTCAGAACCCATGCCCATCCCTAGTCGGCGGTTCCACGATGCGGTCTACGCCAAGGTGGACTCTTGGTCGGAGTTCGCGTCCTGGAATCATCTGACGAACGATGGTCCATACTGGTGACTTCGTCATCGGCTAAGGACCTCCGTGGTCCCATCATCTTCTCTGTGAGAAGTAATTAAAGGTAATTTCACAGTTCAATACTAATATTTGTTTGTGATCATGACGTGTCAAGACAAAAAGCAATTCGTCATTTGATCAAATATGTCATATCGACACCAATGACTCCAAAAGTATTTAAAATCAAACTCATAAAAATGTGTTTTTGCGTGATTTCACGTTCATTTATCTTTAACACACTCTGATTAAATGGCAACTAGGTCACAATTACAGTACAAAGCAAACACTTCTATCAGACGTAGAAGAAATAATACTTCAAGCCTTGCACGTACAAGTAACCTTGAGAAAATTGATTATTTTTTACACTAATTTAATAAATTAATAAATGCTTATTCTTCTATGTTTGCTTTTTATTTTTGAATAATGTATTTGAACGTCATAATTTTTTTGTTTAACATTATTTGTATCAAACAGTGTTTATTTTGGTAACCCTCAACAGTCTATCGTGTATTAGTAGTAGTAGTACATAACATATTATTATACGAGTATATTTCAAGTATAGAGCTTAGAATTATGTAATCAATACATTCCATTCTAGTCACGTGCCGGTTGATGACCTTCTAATTATTCAAACTTATACTACTGAAAACAATCCTAATGTGCAAACACAAACCTATTAAATCTAATAATTGCTTCGTTAGTAAATTTCAAGTTTATTTTATTTCCCATTATTTACGTTTCAGAAGCGTATTTTATTGACTTTCATTAATGGAATCATACTAGGATATGTTCAGTGGCCTTCTCAGAAATCATCACTTTTTTATTTCCTCAGAAGTTTGTGTGCGGAAAATCACGACGCCTGTAAGGAAGCGGTCAAATAGGTCAAAGTTCTAAAGTAGTCGAGGAGGAAAATTAGTCGAGAATTGAATAGTGAGGCACAGTGGGACAATAATGACAGTGACAACGTTGCATAAGTTGGCAGAAGTGTAGGCCGCGACAAGGTCAACCATTAACAACTTGGCATACCCTCGCACTCGTACTTCATCGGTTTGTCAGCCTTCGTTCGTTTCCTACTCGTAGATCCGGACCTCTCACCTCGCATGCTGTATTTCCTTTTGAGTGCAGTCAGCAGTCCACAGCCCGACCCGCTGCCACTCTAATTCTTCCAATTAACCAGTTGGACATTAACTCTGGATTTCACTCCAATCGTAAGGCTAGAGTACCTATTAACATTCCATTGTAGTGTTCAGTTATATCCTCTGATTGCACTTTCACTTTCCATTACAGATTATCGATTCTTTCATTGCTAGGAGGGATGGAAAAAAGGTTCAAAAGATCAGGAAACAACAAAAATTTAGCTTTTTGGTTTCACTATGACCAGAGTACTCCTTACCAAACTGGCATGCACGTATATACTTTATACATGGATTAGATACACAATTTTTGTATTTGCAAACTGTACACATCGTGAGTCTTTTTCTTGAAACAGAAAAAATACAATTTTTAATACTTGTAATTAATTACTAAATAGACTCTTTATTAACTGGATTTCACTCCAGTAGTACCCTTTCTTAGGTTGGCAAATTAACAATTTTTCTTCTGGAGTAACCAATCCTCAATTTTGAAAAGTCAAAATTGTTGGTTATCAATATCCAACTTTCAAATTTATGAACGATTCAAAACGTATCAAATTAAAGGGGTTACATTTTCTAATCGATTTTGTAAATACACTAACGTGTTTTTTACTATCAAGGCTTAAAATACTACAATAATTCCATTTTAAATAATGATAATAACATTACATGTTTTGAAACATATTAATTGGGTTATTGTTGTGTACATTATTGTTACCAGCAAACAGAGTATTCCCAGTTGACTAGAGAATAATAGATAACCATTTGAAACAGTTCATTACCTATAACAAAAAGCAATAAAATTGTACTTCTCTTTTTACTGGCCTTGAATCGGTTAAACCAAATTATTGGTAGCAGTATTTGCTTGCATGTGGGCGCAAAATTGTGCAATACTCCATGATCATTGTAAAACCTTTTAAAAACCTGTTAAAATTCCATTTATGTTTTAATTGTTTCGAAGTTCGTGTTTATTCTTCCACTAATTTTCACTTTTGTTATTTACAGGATTTCTCAGAGGCAGCTCCCATCTTACTGAAGAGGAGGGCTTCTCTCCTCCTCTTGCAGAGGATGTCCTCCTTCGCCCGGGGGCAGATCCCGCTTACCAGTGGATACCACCTTCCACGCACCACCATAACCTCGAAGGATAGAAACATCACCATTCCTCTGTAAAGATTTAAATATAATTGTATATTATTATGTTGTTTTTACTGATAGTTCCACACCGTTGCAACTATATTGACTGATTGTGTGGTTGATTTTATAAACCATTGTACAATATTCTTCCTCTATTAGGCCTCTTAGGACTTCTTTTTAAGTTAGGCTTTATAAACCTGTCAGACCGAAATCTGTCGCTGATGTTACGGTTTTGATGGTTTAGGGTTGCGTCAATGTACAGAACGGGAAGGTATGCTGAAGACTGAGATATTTTTAAGGTTAGGAAGCAGTGGCTCTTTGAGAAATGTACAGGCTGTTGAATGTTTCCTACAGATTTTACTGGCTAGTGATCCCCTGTTGTTTTATTGTTGTTTTATGCCTTGTTATTTTATTAATTTTATGTCTACGCCTTCTGTGCCATATCAGAAATAGAATAATGATTCCCGTCTGTTTAAGGTGGACTTTACTGTGATAGACTTCTATACGTAGTATAGATATAACTTTTATTTATTGTCTTTTATAAAGATGTTACGCAAATTAGGGAATCAGCGGTTTATCACAGTAAAACCCGTCTTTACATCACAGGGTGAAGTAAATTTGCCAAATTAGAATACGATTTTCATAGTTCCTGGAATCTGCAGAAGATTGTGCAAACTTAGGTCTGAATTTCTACGGGAAAGTAGTGTATAAATAAATAGTAGCTGCTAATTAATTTTTTTATTAAAACTGCATAAACTTTGTAAAAAATGTCTTTATATTTTAGCAAAAAAGGTTGTAGTCAATAACTGTAGGCTGTATTATGCTAGAAATGTAATTAAACTTTATTAGTTTTAATGTCTTAAGAAGCCAAGTAAACTTAAGTGTTGATGATATATTAAAGATTTTATTTAGTTAATTGTTAATATATTTACATGTGTTAAAGATTTAACTGATTTTAAAAATTTCAGAAATTTCTAATCAATGTATGTAAAATCTCGGTTTTTATTTCTCGTTTTCCATATTTCTTGCAATTTATCGAACTCCACACACGAAAGGCAGTTTTTGTAGGTGCTGGATAGTTTTTTATATCAGAGAACCTATGTGCTAAGCTGTAATAATAATCTGTATTTAAATGTGATATTGATTGGTATTACTGTGGCATGTACGAAAGGTGTGTGAATCAATGTGTCAGACATGCAGCTGGAGGTGTGGCCAATGTAGTTTTATTCATTGCAAGAAACTCTTTTGAACCCAAGACGAGAAAAATTTTAAATCTAAGAGCAGAATTCGCATGATGATTCAAAGCTAATTTCATAATGTTACGAAATGTTATTTTAATGTTACAAAATTGTTTTACTATTGTTTAGTGTCAATATTACTTAATAAATGTACATATCATTAGAATGTAGTGATTTCATTCTAAACTATGAATTAATATTGTCATGTGTGTACCAAACCAGACAGGCTGATTGTACATGTTTCTATTAGCGATTTATATATCTTGTTTATTTTTCTTTTTTATTATAGTTCTTAGTTTCTGTTATTAGATCATTGAATTTTGATGTATTATAGGAAAAACAGTCAGATAAAGGAAGCCCATTGTAAATAGTGAAGTGGTTAAAGAGATGAAAGAAATGCACAGAATGCAACCTAACTTTAGTTTAGAACAGTAGATTAGACCAGTGAATTGCCTGAGTGCCATTAGGGGGCTAGACTCCGTTCAGTCTATTCTATCCCTTGTATTTATTGGGGAGGGGGGTTTTATATATCTCAGTCATTGTACATTTTCAACCCTACATTTCATTTTATTAGTGTTTTATTAATAAATATTATTGCCATTAACTTAACATTTTTATATTTTTACGTATGTCTTGTTAATATCTTTACAATTTCATCCTCATCTTGTACACTTTCTTGTAGATTTTCTATTAGAATTATATTGTAAATTGTTTTGAACTATTTTTTGTAAACACGCTTTGCTCATGAACACGTTGTTTTCTTACAAACCTCATTTCCATAGTTTTAGTCAAATTAGTTCAGTAGCACAGATTCAGTGAAAAGTGTAAAAGAAGTTTTGTCTTAAAAGAATAGCTATCTATAATTTGATTGTGTACTAAGTATTTTATAAAGAAATATTCAATCCAATAAATCAATTAACTAAATCAATAAATACATAATTATTCCAACTTAATATTGTCGATTAAAATTACATTTTTTACTTTATTATGTCAGTAAATGCATTAAATCAAACAAAGAATTCATTCTCTTTTGACTGATTCCAAATGGTACCTGATTGTCCTAAATCATCATCAGGAAAAGAAACAATATTGAAAATAATACCTGAAAGAATAACGCATTCTGAATTAATATGATGCCAACGGCTATGACATCAAAATTCACTTCAATAATAAAAACTGTATATGACATAATAATATTTGAAACCTTAGGGTGATAGACTAGTAGTTTATTTATGTACTCATTCAATGAACAACCATTTGTTTGAAGAAATGTAAGTCTATAACTGTTTTATCCATTATTTTGAAAACAGGAGCAACTCTGTTATACGAGTATTCTGTTTTGACAATGTAACCACTAATTTACAAAAATAACATCCAAATGTCAACCAAGCTGAATCATTTAGTTAATAACAGCAAAATAACTGAAGAATCTAGTTGTATCTAAAAAATGTAAGGACTGACCTGAAATTTCGCATTGTTCTGTGATAAAAACAATATAGTAACCTACAGTATGTTTCGAGACCTGCAATCTGATTATTTTCATAAATGAGAGATCTTTCACCTGAGAAAGAGATAAGATTGCAAATCTCGAAACAGTGTTATTGTTTTTTTTTTATCAGTGACCGTTGGCTCGGAAACATCCTGACATCTTCACAATCCTACCATCAAACTTGAAACAATGAATCCTAATATATGTTTTGAAAGTGGTGATATTTCTTTAAGACATTCCACAGATAATGAGTTAATGACTGGGTTCGTCACCATCATTATTATTAAATTGTCAATTCCGACCAAAATCATGAATTTAAACTTGTGAATAATCTGTTCTGAACTGCCTCTGAAACAATCTTAGAGTGGTGTGATAGGCAGAGTTGAATATTGTTTTATTTTTCAGTTACAATTCTTTAAATTACTCTCCTTGAAGACCGAAAAATATACATTTTTTAATCACTCCACCTCGAATAATAGGCATTTAAATTGATATTGCTGATAAATGTTGTAATCAGGCTAATGGAAAACTGATTAAGATAACGGAATACATTTTCTACAGAATGTATTGAATAACTTACAGGAAAGACATGTTTTAATAAATTACACTTTGTCTAAAGGAACTTAAAATTTACAATAAAAATATAACTTCAGAGAATTACTTTATAATACAAATTTATACTTTAACGAACCACATTTTTACCATTTTTCGTGGTATGACCATGAAATCATTTTGAGGATCCTCATTCTACATAAAAAGTATGTTCAAGGTTTTAGTATGATTTTTTAAATTTCTAACCCAACAGTAAATCGACTATACCAAATAACTTATAATATTAGAAAGGAATTGTAAATAAAAAATAATCAAATACGTAGCGAAACAGCAAAAACTTCACATTGTTAGAATTGCAAGAAATATTTTTATGATTTTTTATGAACTTTAGCTTGGAGATAACGATATCATAAGAAGTCCTCTGTAAACACTTATTAGTACAGATTTTGCTAAACAAGTAGACGAAGGACTGACTCAATACAGTCCTTGCATTGAATTGTTGTGATGCTAAGTTTATACCTGGACTGCGAGACAAATGATTTTGCTGATCCAGCACGGAGGGCTGACTAGTTGTAGTATTACTTGTTTAGAATTGTTGTGATACCAAAGTTTAGACCTGGACTGCGAGACAAATGATTTTGATGATCCAGCACGGAGGGCTGACTCGCTGTAGTATAACTTGCGTCGAATTGTTGTGATGCTAAGTTTATACCTGGACTGCGAGACAAATTATTTTGATGATCCAGCACGGAGGGCTGACTCGCTGTAGTATTCCTTGCTTTGAATTGTTGTGATGCTAAGTTTATACCTGGACTGCTTTTTGCTGATCCAGCACGGAGGGCTGGCTGGTTGTAGTATTTCTTGTGTAGAATTGTGATATCAAGGTTTAGACATTGTGATTTTGATGATCCAGCTGGTGTAGAATTGTGATATCAAAGTTTAGACATAGACTGCGAGACAAATGATTTTGCTGATCCAGCACGGAGGGCTGGCTGGTTGTAGTATTTCTTGTGTAGAATTGTGATATCAAAGGTTTAGACATAGACTGCGAGACAAATGATTTTGCTGATCCAGCACGGAGGGCTGGCTGGTTGTAGTATTTCTTGTGTAGAATTGTGATATCAAAGTTTAGACATAGACTGCGAGACAAATGATTTTGCTGATCCAGCACGGAGGGCTGGCTGGTTGTAGTATTTCTTGTGTAGAATTGTGATATCAAAGTTTAGACATAGACTGCGAGACAAATGATTTTGATGATCCAGCACGGAGGGCTGGCTGGTTGTAGTATTTCTTGTGTAGAATTGTGATATCAAAGTTTAGACATAGACTGCGAGACAAATGATTTTGATGATCCAGCACGGAGGGCTGGCTGGTTGTAGTATTTCTTGTGTAGAATTGTGATATCAAAGTTTAGACATAGACTGCGAGACAAATGATTTTGATGATCCAGCACGGAGGGCTGACTCGCTGTAGTATTCCTTGCTTTGAATTGTTGTGATGCTAAGTTTATACCTGGACTGCGAGACAAATGATTTTGCTGATCCAGCACGGAGGGCTGGCTGGTTGTAGTATTTCTTGTGTAGAATTGTGATATCAAAGTTTAGACATAGACTGCGAGACAAATGATTTTGATGATCCAGCACGGAGGGCTGGCTGGTTGTAGTATTTCTTGTGTAGAATTGTGATATCAAAGTTTAGACATAGACTGCGAGACAAATGATTTTGCTGATCCAGCACGGAGGGCTGGCTGGTTGTAGTATTTCTTGTGTAGAATTGTGATATCAAAGTTTAGACATAGACTGCGAGACAAATGATTTTGATGATCCAGCACGGAGGGCTGGCTAGTTGTAGTATTCCTTGCATTGAATTGTTGTGATACCAAAGTTTACATCTGGACAGCGAGGCAAATGAACCTTGAGCCTTGTCCTCAGGTGCTGCTATTCTTGGCCAAGGTCTACTCGGCCCGGTTGTCCGATGTAGGCCTTTTGTTAAGAACATGTGTTTGTTAGCACCTTGACAGTGTTTTTAACGTATTTATTTTATTTCACTAAAAAATTTCACATTTTACTCACGGAATGAATTCCAAGTATCAGAAAGGTTTGATTCGTCATCGGTATTCAGTTCTATTAATATTATAAATACGAAATATTGTTAATATGTTTTATATTCAGACATAAAAATATAGTTGACACATTTAGAAGATATTTATGATTTGTACTGATTGGTTATACAAATAAAATACAAACAATATGATTCCGATTGTATAAGTACTTTGAAATGTAATTTTTATATACTCAACAAACGGAAATTCTTAGCGTTTCGTGAGTAAACCTGTACTGCAAATAGCAATTACAGTAGTATCATATAGCACTTAATGTAAGAGGTGGCAATAACTAATTAAATCAATGGATTTTAAATCCGAGCATTACTAATATAAATGTTGTTATGCAATTCAATTTCATGAACAGAAGTGTGAATTTGTGATATTACGATATTAACGATATTAAACATTTTCTTATCTTGACAGTAAGGGACAGCAAGGACCAGGCACTAGTACAACTTAACACGCCATTCGATCCATAACTACCATTGGAGGAAATAAGCGAGCGCAGCGAGTTGGTGACCATTTCGTGTAAAATTACAAAGCAATACAACGGACTCAAAGTGGTTTTTGTGAGGTTTTTTGGGGACCCAAAAAACCGTCGTGTGGGTGGCAGATCCGTTTTGCACTGATGGGGGATACGATATCGATTATTTATATACGATTTTATCGAAATCCTAGACTACCTAATTCGTAGAAACTAACGAAAAGTACGATATAGCGAATAGGCTAGACAACAAGTGTATACATTTTATTGCAAGAGGTTTACAGATATCCATACTTTCCAAGAACGGCTACCGAGAATACAAACAAAGACAGTGAATCGGCTTGCCCTCAAAGTTAGCATACACGAGTGTGCCCTTTTAGGTGAACAAATTGTAAATATTATACATTTAGTAGTTTGCACAATTGTATTTTTGTCACATAAATGCTAATAGTATGTATGATTGTGTTGAAATTTTACTCAAACATGAAAATAATATGCATCTCAAATATGCCTACACCCGCTTCAAAATTATGATGACGGTCTATTACCTAAATCACTAAGAATGTTCCGGACTCCAATTTCAGGTCATGATTCCTGAACTATTATTACAAAACAACAATATTAACCTTAGTCCAAGTGTTACCAGTAACGTTGGATCTATTCTATTAAAAATTATGGAATTGTTGCAAAGAAATTCGATTTATCTCATTGATGGTTAGAAAGGTTTTTTGACATACACATGACGTAACAATTGTGGGAAGAGGTGATTTAATGTGAATGTTGGTATTAGATCCAATTCACCGTATTATTAGTGCAGCGTCCAGATTCTAACGCTATCATAAACTTGACGCCTGGAATCTGGACCCATGTTCGTCTGAAGAGAACAAAAAACATTGACTACTAAATATAACTATGAAACGAGTTTCCAATTATTCTGAAATGTATCAGAAGATTGGAATATCATCCGGTGGTTATCACTTATCTTAGGAGTGTTTGGTGTGTAATTTAAATGTCCCTATTATTTAGCTGGAATTTGGGTCGGAAGCCATGTGTAACTTTTATTGTAGATCACTTGTACATGACGAATTTCAGACCGAAATCACTCTTATTGCATACTCCAAAAGTTCATAAAATAAGCATTCCTGTTTGAGCCTGGTATTTGTAGATCTTCACTGTCACATATTTATCAGTACTTTGTACCCAAACATACCTTGCTTTGTAATCTCTCGACAATATTAGGAGAAGGTTCAAAAAGTTGTTAGATGGATTTCGTCCTTAGCAGTGGTTGTATATGTTTTCTCAATTCAGCATCCAATCAATTCTTCTCTTATCTCCGTGGCTTAGACAAATGAACTGTAAGCTGTCAATATTGGCATTTGCTAAAAGACTATCACGGAATTACAACCATCACAAAAGTATTCAATTTTAAAGCATCCAACAAATTTTCTCAGCAGTGAATTTTCGTAATTTTTAAAAACAATTACCGATCATATCAGCATTCACCAGAAATTATCAACCACTACTGAAACTATATTAACTTTCCTGATTCATTCCCGTTTGAGTGCAATAATTATTTAAATTTGATGGCCAATATCTGGTAACCACTGACTGTAATTAGGATTACCGTTGGTACATTTATTTTGAATACATTTATTCTAAATTTCACGTGGAAATTTGGAATATGTATAAAAAAGGTCAATACCACGATTGGTGTCATAACATCTTTAGTTTGATTTCAAATTTAACGAAATCAATGCGCAGTTCTAGATTATCAATAAAACTAATTTAGAAATAGTTTAAAAAAATAGTTTGTTAATTAATAAATAGCATAAGTTGCTGGTATTTGCAGCCTATTTGTAACATAATTCATCACTTTCATGGTTTAACACAGACTACCACTCACAAAATTACTGCACTTAATTTACTGTTAGACTTATTTATTTTATAATAAATAGTAAATTTTATAAATTGGAGTGTTAGTAAATTTAATAAAGGCAATAAATTTATTAATTCGTTGTAGTTTCTTCATCATGTGCCACAATGTGTCAATGTTATTTATTTTCTAATAGTAAAAAAACTACTTTTTTATATAAAAGTAAGGGTGTCTTGTATATTTAATCGATTTTTTTCTAAAATAGTGGGTAGATTAATCCCCAAGGTATTTAGCGGGTCGTTCCAAATGTATCTCTTACAATCAAAGCAGCGGTTTACAAACACAAAGTAGCCTATAATGATTCTTTCAATGCTGCTGTTTATAGCTAGTGGCATTCAACTCTTAAACATGTCAGATCAATAGACAATAGCGGAGGCTTTAGAACTGGACTTCGTAAATATAATCTGGACACAATCGTAAGCGGTGAGATATTCGATATATCGCATTTGGTCGATTAAAAATGTTTTAGAGTAGTTGCCTTACTTAAAAGTTAAGCTGTACTTATTTTATCAAAATTTTATATCCAATACCCGTTATTATAATTTCAAAACAACTTGATTATACATGATGACAGGGATTATTGGGAGAAAAGATTTATAAGAGCACGTCGTAATGACTTAATAGTTTGATGTGGAAACATCGCCGAGTAACATGTTATTTACTCGATGATTAAATACGTAGAGTTTAATAGTGATTCATGAATCCCACAGATTTCTGGATTAAACCCTAATTTCATATGTTTAACCCTTTAGATACCCTCTTATTTCGACCTCCACCAAAAGTAGCGCGTTTGACGATCGATTTCTTTCTTAGGGGACATTTTCTGTCAATTTCAATAAAAACCAGGTTATGTGCTTGTCCAATAAATGTAGTAAATTGGCTCTCAGATTCTGGGGACTATCAATAACAGTTGGAAGTGGTATACCAATACTCATGTATACTCTGTGAACCATTAACCATCTCATTAATGAAGCCTCAAGAAGTTTAAAAGAAGTGTTTTCCACTAACATTGTCTAACAGTTGTGACTTATTTTAATATTCCCAGCAATATCAAAATGCTAAGAGAATAGTCTAGAACGGACGTTGAATTATGAACATAGAAAATAAAATTTTTCCTGTCAAGAAATAGCAGCACTTTACATTGCTTCGTTAAATTTTATTCAGTGATATGGTAGATGCACACGTTAAATGTACGAGCAGTTCACTGGCGATGATGGACTACTCATAAGCATTAGACTCTCTTAGTCATGATACTAAACTCTCTGAGCCATTACCCATCTCATTATCGAAGCCTCAAGAAGTGTTTTGCACTAACAATGTCCAACAATTGAGACTTATGTTATTTTCCCTGCAATATCAAAATTTTGGAAAAACAGTCTACTGCAGATACTGAATTAAGAAGATAGATAATATAAAGCAAAATACATTTTCAGTTTCGATAAAGCTCCACCTTGGATTGCTTCGTTAAATTTTGTTCAGTGATGTGGTACATGCACACGATAATTGTAAGAGTAGTTCACTCACTAGTGATGGTTGTGATGGACTAACCACAAGCACTTGACTCTCTTAATCGTAATACTAAACCCTGTGAGATTGCCCATCTCATTATTGAAGACATATTTTCCATTCGAGAAGTGAGAAATGTTTTTTCACTAACACTGTCCAACATTGAAACCCATCTTAATATTCCCTGCAATATCAAAATTTTGGTAAAACAGTCTAGGGCAGATACGGAATTATGAAGATAGATAATATAAAGCCCAATAAAGTGAGTTTCGATAGAACACAGTTCGTACCTTGCTTCGTTAAATTTTGTTCAGTGATATGGTAGATGCACGCGATTAGTGCAAGGGTAGTCTACTGATAATGCTGGACTACTCACTAACCTTTGGCTCTCTTCTTAACCAAGATATTCTACTGACTGGAATGCGTTTTTACAGCGTTAGTGTAAATTTAATCGAATGGAAGAGATTTGATTTTGTTGGTAGAAGTCAGGCCACAAGGACGCTCGTGAGATATCAAATACTCGTATCAGGTGACGTGGTATACCTCAGGAGAGTTCACTTGTGCCCGTTCTGTTGAATTTGTACACAACTAAATATTTCAGCTAAGTACTAAGTTATATAACGTAGATACACAGATTGCACTTACATTGAGTCCGACTGTTTGATGAGGATATTGTTGAATTTTATTCTGACCTTCTGAGCATTATGATATGGTCGTCTAACTACGACCTTAAACTCAATACTGGAAAGTGCATTGTCCTTCACCTTGCTCCACACAATCTTGTGCAGTCCTTCGGTGACATACATGTAGAGTATCATATGATCGAAAGAACTTGTCTGTAGATGAAGACTCTTGGTATCATGTTACTTGTAGGTAATGATCTCACTTTCTCTGATCATGTTGCTCATGTTATCCACCGTGCGGTCAGCAGGAACCAGTGCAAATTTAGAAGTTTATTTCGAGAGCTAAGCTCCAGCTTATGCAATTATGCAGTCAATTATATTATCATCATCTTTAATGTTTTTAAGGAGAGGCCGATTAAATTTTAAGCCGTATTCTGTCTGTCTTCCTGGGCCTTTGACCTGTACGAGGATCTTATCAAACAGAATATTGAAAGTCGATACAGTACAAAACCCACTTTTCTCATAAAAAGTGCTACGGTTACAGGCAGGATTAGAACCTGCAAACCAGGCAAGATGTCATCCGAAAGGGTTCCGGCCTGGGCCCTCCGTGGCCCGTAGGGGGTTTAGTGGGTAGTCCGCAAGGGAGTCCCACACTCCGTGCGCAAATGCATTCCACCTACGTAAAAATAAAACTTCTAACTCAGGTCTAAAGCCCGACGTCTTAGACCGCTCGATCAGCACTCCCAAATTCTATCGTCTTACGGAAACTATATCTCGAAGACAAATATAGAAGCGAATTCATAAGCTCCAAAACACTGTAGTTAGTTTTATTTTCAGTTTGAGACACATTTATTATGTGTCTTCTTATGGGACTGCTGCTGGATTACTTCTAATTGAAACATATACAGGGTGCTGACTGCTGACAAGTGACATTAAGGTGCTTACACAAAGTGAGCCGCAGTGCCTAAGCGCTATATTCCACCAATGGGAGAAGGTTTCACAATTCAGCAGTCTCAAAATCAAAGGAAGAGCTTGATTCCTCAATTGTATCATAATCCTCCAACAATTCTCAAACCTGTTATGTTTTATGTTAAGAAAAAATTTACGGAGTATTAAATTGATTGTAATTTTTGCAGCTGACAATTTTAAGTACTCTTTTTCACGTTTTTGGTATTATTTCATATTGTTAGACTGGTATTAGAACTATGGTTGTATTTATAATATTACATAATGAGCCCACTGATAAATTTTTTTAGTTATTCTGCAAGACAATTTTTACATTACAAACGATCGAAAAATAAAATCTAGGCTATTATATTTGTAAAATCATTTTTTTCATTACACATTTAACTTATAATTTATGTTTTCAATATTTATGATAAATTCTACTGATCAAAGGATTCATTGATGATGATCATTTCCAAGAACCATTCATGTTATTACCAGATATCCAGTATTTCGTATTGAGTTCACAGTGAGTACAAAGTAATATTACATTTCGAGAATAACAATTTTGAACTGCAGATTATCTCACATCATTGTATACCCTTTTTAGAATTATCATAGAAATTCGAAACTATCATAAAACAACAGATAAGAAGTCTAAAGGTAGATTTTTATAACGAAGACCTAATTCAGTGTTGGCACACTTTAATGTAAGCTGCGATAAACATTATTTAGATACGAAGTTTGCTCGTATTAGTTATAATGGTTTGCAAGTACAAAATACGAGTATTAATTTATAAATTTGAGAATGTTTGGGAGATTCAAAATACCAAAAATGGAATTAGTACACGACAAATTTTGGTACTAGTTTAAAGTGCGTGCTAATTGAAACGAGTTAACAAATAAAGTTTCTGCGATCTGAATTAAGTGTATGATTTAGTGAGACGAGTCTTCATAGAAAGTTGTCTAAAATTCTTGACAGAATTTTAAGGCTAATAAGTCTAAATCCCCTTTTAATATCCAGAGAGGCGTTTTATCAACAGTTTCAAGACAGGGGTACAACAAGTAAAATGATCAGTAGTTGAGTGAAAATAAGTGATATTTAAAATCATTTAGTCAGTTAAAAGCCTTAAATCATGAAAAAAAAACTAAATGTATTTTTAACACCAATTTACATATAACGATTGAAAAACACATAAACGTACCAGGCCTAACAATACTAAGTGGTTTATCTCCAAGTTTTAGTGGTGTATCTATCTATAAATTATCATACAAGTAGTATGTTTATACAAATTGTTTACCTTTGTTGTTTTATTCAATATACATGTTAGAGATGTAGCCTTGAAAAGAGTTTTATAAATATGTATAACACAATATAAATAAACCTTTCAACACTATTTTTGTAAACTTTTATTACCTTATAATTTAGTTAGTACCTGAAGATGAAATCACAGATTTCGAAAATGTACATTGTAACAAAAATAAAAGTTTACAAAAAAAGTGTTAAAAGGTTTATTTATATTGTGTTATACATACAATATACAGCTTCGTTCCATAAACTACAATACAAATGTAAAGCCCATATATTTTGTGACACAGTGCTCTTAATAAAATGTTACTTTTATCAGAAAACATATCAGATTCTGGGTTCACGGTAAGATAATTTTGTAATAAATAAACTTAATTAAGTGGTAGCATTTCGAATGATTGTAACAAACATTAAGATCACATCACCTGGAAATAACAAGAACCGGTTGGTTTTCCTAACAGTGTGGGTTGGCTGAAAAATATTCTGATTGTCATAGCGACTGGTTCGATAGTGCCTAAATAAGACATTTAAAGTTTTTCGACATTGTAAGGAATGATCTGTGATAAACCAATGGAAAATTTTTAGTTCAATAACAAATCGAATTTTACAGTGTACATCTATCATATAGATCAATATCAATCAGTTTAAGAAGTTCTTTTTCAGAAATCCTTTGTTACAGAGGCTCATATCAAAACATTACGATGTTCCAAGACCAAAATGTAAGATCTTGATTAGATTAATGCAGTCATACGACAACAATGAAAACATATTTACCTCATAACACAACAGTTTAAAGATTTATTTGTGTTTATTTACAGTTTAATTGTTCATACAAACTTGTTAACAGGCTTCTAATCTAATCCGAGATATCTTATCACATGTTCGAGACATTGGCTGAGGCTAAAATTAGCAAGTTAAAACGTCATGAAATGTAGAACTGTAGCTCTACGATTGATATTGATAACGGCTTGGATTTAAATTTGGAGAGTTGAAGTAATCAAGTGAAATATTGAAACACAGAAAAGTTAAACTTGTAATATATACTCCAATGGGGTGTGCCAGTGACGTGTTTGTTAAATTGTGTCATTACAGTGATTCTTTATAGTGATTTTTCACCTGGAAATTATTGTATTGCTTTTTAATCGTTCTTCTGTCAACTCACATATTTTAACTGAAAGGCAGTTGTCACATTCTTTGTTAATCCGAACTGTATAAAGCAGTAAACACATTATGGTTTTCTAAGTAGTTGAGAATGAACCACGTTTTCAAACGTTTTGGAGGAACTGGAGTATAGATATAGGTCTGAAACTATTAACATCATTGATCTTGTTCTTAGGAAATGGATCGGTTTTAAAGAACTTGATACCAGTACTTGAACATTCTTACTGGCTAATAGAAGCATTGAACAAAAGAGAATACAAGCGATAACTCTAAAACAAAACCCAAGTATGACTAAGGCTTTCCTAAGGATGTAGACAGCTAAAATACATATACAGATATGCTCATTTTAATGCTTACTTAATAAAATGGTTTAACGACGGAAGAACTTGTTATATCACAGTTATTAATTTGTATTCAAACACATAGTAAGTAAAAGAAGGTTTATTGGAATAAAAAAAAGTAAATTATCACCTCATTTTATTAGAATTTTGAAGGTCAGTATAAGTTCAAAAAACTCCTATCCATTAAAAGAAAGTAACAACTTTGATTCCAGCCACTAAAATAATCAAACGCATATTAAAATTTGCCAAGCCGTTTCTTTTTTGTAGCAAAATACCAGGTATATTTAAACTTACGTACTATAAAACCTCAGCTTATAGTATGTTCAGTAGTAATATGTTCATTATAAAATATATTTTACGTGACCATTGCTAAAAATTCATACCGCCTTTATTGCCATAAGGAATTACACAGAAGTTAGGGTGAGGTTTGCTTTCTTGAAAAATTATATAGTTCCTTATCCGATTACAAGGGACTATATAATTTGAAGGGACTATAAATTTTAAGCTATGTACATATGTTCTTTTCACATTATTTCATTTTAAAATTGAGCAGTATTTACTTTTACAAAGGTTCAAGAAATGATAATAATGTTTGTTACCTTATGAATTACAAAATCACAGACGGAACGCTGAATTTGTAAGAAAAAACATATTATTTTACCTAGTTTGTTGTTCCTATTTCTAGATGCTCTTCTTAAACACATGATTACTGTATGTAATATTTATCTGATTTGTCACGTTTAGGTAAGTTAAAAGATGATTGATTTTCAAGTCTTAAAATAGTTTACCATTGTAAAAACTTCGATTATTCAGAGGAAGGTGAACTGGAACTAAACAAAACATTCGCATTGAATCAGCCCTTCTCACCTTAGCTGCTTTATGAGTAGCATCTGCGATTCAATACACAGACGTATTCGTTATCATTGTTCTTGATGTCAATAAAGTACGCCTTTCTTGAAGGCAATCAAATAGTGATAAGATAACGCTTTGAAATTAACAAAAGATAAGAAAAGATTTTAAAAGGTTTGATTTGTTAGAAAAAATAATGAAAACGAAAACGTTTATGCCAATTAACTTTCATAATCGATGGCGTATAACTGTTTCAAAATTTAAGACACTAAAATAATTTTAAATATACAGATTAGTATTACAACCATCTAACATTATTAAGGACGAGACGGACCTATCAATCGTGTCTGTATCGTCTACCTGTCTGAATGGGTACGACTCTTGATAAAAATGCATTAGAGCTTTAAATTTGGCATCTAGGATCTTCTCGATCCAAAAAAGACTTCTATTGATTTTGGTATTGAAAAGGTCAAAGGTCAGCAAAGTTATAGTCCGGTCAAATCACTATCCGGACTTTCGTTACGTTCTGTTGCGTCCGTCGACACTCCATTGTATACATTACTATTTACTAATAAATCATTTCACTTAAATAGTTGATAATACACTAAGCGCGTATAATGAGCTATCTAGGTGTGATTAGACAGAGCAATCTGTTACCGTCTGAGCGAGGACTATGCCTACCACCAATTACGGTATCAGATTCCACAGAACCACAAGCGGTACGTAACGCTACGTTACGCCCTGGAATGTAACGCGTAAGTGTCGGGTGTGCGTAAAGTGCGGTCAATGGTTTGTGAAAATTAAATTAACAAGGAAAGTAAAACTTTCGATGTCTGTTATCATCAAAATTTTTTTGACGTTTGGTCATTTTTTGAATGAACTGAACTAATTGGTTAAAATATTTTGTTAGTTAGGTTATTTTTGTGACTGTTGAGTTTAGCTCCAGCCCACCTTCCTCTTAGTTGCAGCGTCTGGAATCTAACCCTGTCTCGAACTTAGTCTCAGTCGAAACGATGCGAAGGGGGTTTCGTTTTGAGCTTCTTCGTTTTTCGTGGCTGACTGTTTTTGGATCCCTTCAGACAAACATGACTTCAGATTTCAGGAGTCAAGTCTGCAACAGCTTCATATTTCAAATGCTGGACGTAAGAGGAACATGAACTGGAGGTAAACTCAACATTCGCATTGGATCAACCCTTCTCACTATAGTTGCGTTATGTATGGAAGATTCGGATGTAATGTACTTACTTCGAATCAAAATTTCTAAAAATTAATCTTTTGTTTTCAGGCTACTTTCTACAATAAATAATAGAGAATTGAATTTGACGTTAGTAGTGCTTTTTTAATTCATACATATTTTACTGACACCTAAAATGGGATTTCTGTAGTTAAATGTGTTGTTTCCCTCACTGTTTCTTTATACCACAGCAGCATTAAGCACACGTATAAGATTATAAGATTAGAAGACATTTTTTAAGATTCATAAAGACATGTTTTTTAATAAAACGTGTTTTACGAAAATGCCACTGGTTAGTAAAAATAACAATAATACTCAACCAATAGGAAGGGTTCTCCTCTCCAAAAGCAGTTTTAAATTATGCACGGACATTAAAGATTGCGGAATATTACCACTTGACATTGTGTACGTGCGAATGTTAAAACAGTTACTACGGTAGTAAAAGCCGCCGTACTTGAAGAGTTAAGTGCCAAAACGTGGTGTCACCAGCTGTGTGGGCACGTCGCAGGAGTAACTATTGTATTTACGGTGCGTGAGTCAGTCCACGATCATAAGGTCGAGAGCGCGGACGTAGCTAACCACTATTTGGAACCTGCTGGCAGGAGGTACTCGAGACACACCCACTTCTGTTACAAGGCAGTTGCAATATTATACCCGCCAATACAACATTAGTAGACAGGACATCGCGTGTCGCGTAGCAGGCTTCACTGAGATTGCGTGCAATCTTTCAAGCTCAATTGATGTTGTGCGGATAAGCAGACATACATTTACAACACTACTCAACATTTTTATATCCCCAAAAGACAAAAAAACTGTTTCAGCTTACTTCTGGAGGCTTTAATGACGCTCAGTCAAATCCCACGGATGGGCATGAATTGCATATTGTTTCTAAATCTAATTGTTTCTAAAATTGTTCATACAAAAAGTTAATCTTCAGATGATAACTTTCTCTAGAGTGTTGTAAAAAGTTGAGGCCACATGCATTACTAAATCACTTGTTAACATTTTATATGATTATACTAAGTTTGTGAACAAATGGATTATTCTGCAATTTTCATTTTGCCATAATGGTTACCCATAAGACCAATGTAAAAATATTCGACAACACTCAGCCAAATCCCATGGGGTAACATCAAACTGGATGGTCCTTATACAGAAATGAGGTGTAATGCAAAATTCCACGTCTACAGGTCAGTTCGTCCTCGATATATCTTGCGGGCAGTCAGCCAGACAGAAATGAAACTTTTTCAGCCCTCGGAGTGATAGGGCCTGAAATCTTCGCTAACGGTTGGCCAATAAATAACAAAAAAACACATTAAGTAAGGTTATTCCAGTTCCTTAGGTGTACATGTCCTAAGAAACCTTAGCGTTTGTTGTCAAACAAACGTTTTGAAATATATCCCACTTGTCCTACGGAGGAATTGAATGCGGAAATAGCAAGTAATGAATTTCGGAAATGGGGTTATTTTAAAGCTATTGTTATGACAGTGATGAAGAATTTAAAAGTGAGAGAGAGGGACATGTCGAAACACTTTCAAGGATTTACAGATACTGCCTCCTAGAAGTATGTATGTATTTATTTAAAGGGAAGTTTTAACATTTTATCATACATACTTATAACGTACATACTCACAACTTAAGTATATACATTTTAGTTTTATAAAGTAAATATAAAATATTAAATGGTATTTGCAATTGTAATTCACGGTGTAATCAAACTCCACAGGAAAGTTATTCATTAAATTCATTTGAGCATCTTCCAATACAAGTTAAGATAAGATTATTCAACAACTAAAAAAACTTCTATTTTCTGCTTTAATTCTGTTATTCTGATTCAGATATAAATTCGAATATATGCAACTTAAAACTTTTAAATGCCACCAGTTTGAAAGAAAAAGTTATATTATTTATTTTATTTTGTCGTTATTGTCCCTTTAATTGCTTTAACATAAATTTCAAGTTTCCAGTTATTTTCATTAACCTTTTACTACATGAGGTTTTTTTTTAATAAAACATGTAAAAGCATATATGTACAGACAGTGAAATTATATAAACAGGGCATATTTATGTTTTTTGTGTCTTCTATAATTTTTGTGACGTGCCAACCTCTCAAGAAACACCCTGCATGTGCACAGTCAAGTATTCATTGGACAGGTTCACATTATAGGCACCACCATAATTAGTCTTGATGGGGTATGTACAACAGGTAGTGTCACCACCTCGAGTTATATTGCTGCGCTAAACATGGGAAACCCTCTGTTATATTTAACAAGGAACCTGTTATACACCGACTAATTAAGACTAAGAGCGATACCGTGTCGTACACACATGTTTGTGAGGTGTGGAATTTCACTTTTGAAACTGCGGACAAGCGCGTTAGATCGGCATCGCGTTATTAGCCTAGATATATATATTGGGTAACAACAAACAATGGTATGTTACTTTCGTGATATTTCGCAAATCGAGTTATATGCAATGTACTGTACGTCTCGTTAACATGTTCGATATTCCATCGACCTTTATAAACCATCGAATAAGTTTAATAATTTAAAGATCACAGTTGTTTACCTTGATAGGTCTAAAAATAGAAACTAAAGGCCAAATTCATTATTTTTTCACTATTACATTGAGTTTAATATTACAGTAGAGCGTAAAAAATTTGGACGTCAAAAATCTGGATTCAATTGTGGCGAAAATAGTTTGATTATATGTACAGAGTTTTAAACATTTTCAAATATTTCGTAATTAAAGTTATTATTATCAATCACAGTTTTACAATAGGTGCAGTATTTTAGTTTTATATAGGCTAGATTTACTTTACAGAAAAAATATGACTACTGTATTTTTCGTAAGTTAAACATTTAACTTTATTTATTTGAATGGGAATGATTAGGCCTATTTAATTATTTAAAGCTTTCATTAAATAAAGTAATGAATAATTTTAATACTCCGCACCACGTAAACAACATAGTGGTTTATGCACGATATGCACGTAACTGTTCATTAGCTCTTTGTCGTTACCTATTTTTTGGTTCATTTCGAAAATGCGGACATTTCAAAAATCCGGACGGGGTCAGGTCCCAATTGATCCGAATTATTGACGCTTTACTGTATCATATTTTATAAAATATCTGAGCAAAGGAGTCCATCTTTCCAAAGAAGCGCAAACAAAAATATTAACTATCATAAATTTAGAGAAGATGGTTATTCATGATTACCTTTTCTCATCCCCCTATACAATAACGCAAGAGTTATTTCATTCCTTTCCAATTTTAATTTTAGAAACAGCAAAAGGAATTCTGTTTATCGTTCTATGGTCGCCAATCTTTCCTTTACCTTAATTTCTTGTCTCAATCGTAGTTAATTTAGGCAGAGGCATTTTAAAAATAGAACAACCATATTACAGTCTCCAAGATTTTTATCCTAAATTAGCTAAAACTCAAGTTATCAAACATTTACCTTATCGCTAAGGTTGTATCAAAAATTTCAAATCTATATCTACAAGCGTTACTATATCAAATGTCAAAATTTCGTTGCCGCCATAGTTACCCAACGCTCAGCCAAATACCATGGAATGCCATGCACTAACATCGAACTTAATGTTCTTTGTATAGAAATTAAGCTTTATGCCAAATTTAATATCTACAGGTCAGTTCGTTCTCGAGCCAATTAATGACTCAGTGACTAGTCAGAGCGGCTGGAATCTCAAACCATCAGAGAACAACAATAAAATCCTGTTATAACAAGGATATATCTATGCAAATCATGGATTGTACCAAAGCTGCTCATTTGCATTAATCTTTATGGCAAAAATTCACACTAATTTATGAATGATAAACCTGTAGTAATTAAAACCACCAATCGGAATGAAAATTAGATTGGTTCACACCGCATGGAAACATGACTTAAAAATAAATGTTCAACGTTTCTGTTTAACATCTGTTGACTAATAATGATTCTACACAGCGAGATCACGATATTTCTAGAATATTATTGTGTAACATATCTACACAATACTAACCTTACAAACCGGTTTATTATTATTATAAGTAGATTTAGGAATATCGTAAATTTCTTGAAACAAAATTAGACATTAATTTAAATCTGGCTTCTTACGAATCTAATCCAACTCGGTTGTATTATTATCTACTGCAATTTATACAAAATTATGCGATATGAATATGAAAACTTGTTTACGTAAAGAAATTTCGTATGTTGGATAGAGACTTGAAGAATCATATTAATATTTCATAGAAAGATTTAATATTTAATAAAATCTATTTAAAAACTATTAAAGTTTTTGTTTACATTTTCCAAATATCGTGTGTCGTATTAGTACATAACATTGAAAACCTACGATACGCTACGGCTCTGACCGAACAATGCATATGGTTTTAATTGGTCGTTTGGTTTGTGGTACATAAATGAAGTCAGATATGTTATCTATGACCATAATTTTCTGCAATTGGTTTTCCTGGTAGCCTGGATGACTGTAGCTTGACCTTGATTTTAGTCACGATCCTAACCAAACGAGTAAATTAATTGTTACTATTTTTAGTTTTAGTGTTCCATTTATGTGCACGATGTAAATTAAGCCCTGATACGCCTGGATATATTCTAATTAGATTTATATATCGATGTTCATTGTTGGATTCGTGACTATATCAAATGCTTCTACTCCGATAAAACTAGACTGCTGTTTGTGCTCAATAAAACATCAACATGTATGCATAACTTCAATGTACTGTCTTACAGGGGAAGACTGAAAAGTTGTTTTGAATTGTTTTTCATTAATTATCAATGGAACCTCCCTTTTTGGTATCAAATCTATATTTGTGTCTGATAAAATGTATGCAAATAGTGTAGTATGAATGAAATGTAACAATATACGATATAACAATATGTTCTATGTAACAATTGTTCTTTAATTTCGTGATTTATAGATATAGATTTCTATTTATTCTATGTACCTCAACAATTATAAACTCTACTCTAGTTAGAGTTCTTTGAGCCCTTTTCAACTTAAGAGGTTTACGATAATCACATTACACATATCCGTGTATGGCACGTGTACAGCTGTCAGTATGTCCAGTCTACTTCTGGAGCCGGCCACGGGCACTTGGTTATTCTCCAGGAGTTGTCATACCGCGACTGGACGACCTTGTCTGCTCCAGACAGTCACGAGGCTTTCAACTGATCCAGAGCAACTCTTCAATTAATCAAATAACAATAACATGACTAGGGCTTCCTCTGTGAATGGGAACGAGTTTATATTATTTACATTGAACAGCCCGATACCAGTACTAAGTTCAATTAAAAGATAAATATTCTGATAAATAATATTCTGATATTTAAATTATTTTCTCAATTTAGTGAAAGTCATCATTGTTATACAGCAATAATTTGTTTCGATGTTAGTGTGGATCTAATATGAAGTTTGTCTGAAAAGTTTCCGACCTAATCGTGAATTTGTCCGCACTCGACAATTAAAATTAATTGAATTTCGTTGTTCAACCTTTGACAGTTACTCACAAAAGATTCAGCCCTTTTGAAGCGCAGATTTTATGTAACAGTCGTTTGGGTGAGTTAATGCCTATAAAATCCTATTTCACCAAGACAACGCACCGTCTCAGACCTAAGCGATTTCCAAGGGGAAAATCCACAAATTACGGTTTGGACTGCCTCACCATCCTCCTCACTCACCAGATCTAGCCACAAGTGACTTCTTTTTGTTCCCTCTAAAATTTGCACTCGGAAGACAGTATTAAGAGGCACTCACCTTCGTGAACAGTTATTTTGCAGAGAAAAATGTCGAGTGCTATTCGGACGGGTTACAGAGATGGGAGTATTGCTCAGATAAGTGTGTAGAGTTACAAGAAGATAATGTTGAAAAATAAAAAATAATTTTCAGAAAAAATGTCTTGTATTTTTGTTAGGTCGCAAAATTGTTCAAGCCATCCTCATACATGAATTTCTTTTGTAATAATTTGAATACGTTAAAAATGCCCACTGAAACAGAGTAGGTAAAGAACACACAAAAAACTGTAAAGAACTGATAAGGAATATAACGTTACTTACAATAATGATTCATTCTATTTTACACACGTATTGATAAACCAACTGCGTCTTTTTGTTTAGTAACTTACATGAGATAAAAACATTTATAAAATGAACCTAAAAGAAATATTCATACTTGTTTGTTTTCTTTAGTTTTGGACTCTCTTATTCTTACGTTACATTAATTAAATCTTGGTATATATTTGTAGGCAAGATCAATGGGTAGTACTTTTTAACTTATGAAACTTTTTATTCAAGGATCGGAGGAAAGAGGGTTGTACCTTTAATAAAGAATTTCCCAAAATATCCTATCTATTTATCATACATTGTAGGGAAGAGATTATAAAGTAATATTAATTATAAAAAGTAATATTTTTGTTTAAAATTCGTATTAGCCCTACCCAGTATTCGCTTTTAACATATTAAAGATCCAAGTCACAAAAAGGCTGATCCTAACAAAAAAGGGAAATGTTTCAAAATTATGGACCATTTTCGCAGATTCTTTATTGTGTGTTCGGAAAAGTAGATGCAGTATAATCATCGTTGCAAGTGTTTATAAAATAAAATTGTATACCATGTAATAATTGAATAAATTGTTTTGCCCTGAAAAACCGAATGCAATGCAGGGTACTGTAGTATTTTTGATGCTGATGACACTATAGTGGTGCCGATGGAAACTACGGATACATAGGCTATGTCAAAGTTTTTATCTTGTGTGTAAATAGAATTTGTAATTTATTATAGTCAAAATGTAACTTTAACTTTAAATCAAAATAATAATAATTTTGCATTTCTGTGTGCAGAAGAGCTTTTTTCTTTACACTTTCCATCAACATGTTGCATAGAGGATTTACTAGTTTAACTGATGAGAGATTCGTTAAAACTTATAATAAAACTACTAAAAGTTCGCCAAACGCAGGTCTGAAAATTATTGAAAAAATCAAACACAGATATCTCACTGAGGTAAGAACCAGTCAGCAGAATTCGATAGTGATGCGGTTTCCTGCCAATGGCAGTCCTGGGTCTGGCCGTCGGATGGCACTGCGAGCACTGTGTTTATCTTTGCTGTGCTAAAAATAATCACGTTTTATCTGAAATCGTTAGGAAATAGTAGCAAAGGCGAAGGATTTGATCAGTTCTCATATATCATTATGTAACATTATCTCAAGAATTTTACTATCGGGAGTTTCAAAATGACTCTGTCTGAACAACAATACGTAACAGTATTATGTCTGTGTTTGAACGGTGACCGTGAGGCTACTGCCTCTTGCTGTATGGAACCCCGTGCTCACAGATAAGCTGATATCCTTTAATAGACTACGTACCCCAGCGGGCATGTGTTTTACAAAGATTTCCTCTTCAATGGCGGCTTCTCTCAGTGTGGTCCGGTGCCTCTCTGGGCGGGATACAGCCTTATCGACACGTGAGTTCGATAACTGATAAGTCAGTAAATATTGTGCAGATTAGTTAAACATATGTATCGACACTTTTAACTCTTCTAATATTTATAGTAGTCGAGAAAAATCTTACATTTAACATTTTAACGTTTTCTTGGACACAGTTCCTTGAAGTTGTTTTACTCTCATGTTTCCTTTATACTTTTAACTCATTTACTTCAAAATCTTCAATGTAAGAAGACAACAAAACGCATACTAAGCCAAAGTTGTTTAAATTATGATCGCCTCCTTTGGACTGGTTCAATATTCAGCAAGATACCAACAAAAATGCCAAAATTTAAAATGTTCCTCTGGGCAAAAGAAAGTCCTGTGCTAGATTTATAAATTGCAAGAAAATTCGAGTAAACATAACAACAATATTTATTATAAAATTATTTTTTCACTATCCTTTTGTAGACGAGAGAAGCAGCAGGTGGGTGATTGTAAACTAAACTTATATGACCTGGTTTACAAAAATATCTAAAATGCGTTAAAAAGGGCTGATAAAACATTTCCCTCAAATTCTTTCCATTGCTATAAAAATGTACTTTTCATTTTGATTCTGGTATTTTGGAATTAATTTTTAGAGTCTGATGTTTTGTACAATAAATAAAAAAACGATTAGTTTTTAACAATTGTACAATTCTCAGCTGTTTTTAGTTCTAATTATATTCATCAGACTTTTAACCACCAGTTTTTTTCTTATAATTTGTGCATAGACAAAAACAGCGTTTTGTGAAGTTTACCGAATTTCATCTTAAATTCTTTCACCTGACTGGACAAAAATTAAGATTGTCAATTTTAAATTTTGAGGCACGCTCTATTAAATTTCTACTTTGAAAAGGCATTTTTAAGCAAAACTGGTGTAGATTAGTAACAAGTTTCTTAACTTTTATGGTATATTTTGTTAATAAGATAGGGTCACTTTCTTTCAACCCCTGTATGATGCGTACTCAGATCCGACACTTAATAGTTACTTCACATTAATTAAAAGTTATGAGAATGCTTATTAAATGGTAAGGTATTTATAAAGAATTCATTCAATTCATCAGTTATATAGTGTGGGTTTACTGGCTTCAGGAAGAACAATGGTTTATCCCTGCACCAATGAGTGTTGGATTGTGTGGGTGACGTTTATGGGAACATGTCGAGTGGCAGTGGTTTCACTGAGGGCATTGTCCATGATCCTTATTCTTTCCGTAATGAACTTGTGTTTCCAGTACATTATGCTTAAACATCTTTACATTTAACGATACGCCAAAATGTACTTAAACATCCCAAGTACAGGGATGATCATTAGAAGAAATATTTAATCTAACTAAAACCAAACCAAACAACTCTGTATCATTCAAAAGTTCGAAGGAAAATTGCCTCTAAATACGAATGTCATCAGCCGCCTTTGCTTAAAAGCCAAGATGTACATAACATACCATAGGTCCATGTTGGGTATTGTGAGAAATCCTAATCTTCGCAACCTATATATTTTCACATCTTTGGAACCGCATACAAGCGGCTTTCAAAAGAGATGCCACACGGATCTGGAAGTAACAGACCTTTAATAAGAGTATCGTTATCACCTGAACAGCTAGATAACGAAAGCCATCCACGAGTCAGCGATGTTCATTGGAAGAAATTCTCACTTCTTCATCTGGATTACAAATCACAACGTTAACAAGCTCTCACTACCAACTGTGATAATCCCAGGGCTTAAAGCCTGATACAACATTATTACTATCTACAGGACAGCAGTGAAAGGGTTATTAAACACCTAGCGAAGTAGTGAGCCATAGTACACGATGTTAACCTTTTTACTGCCAACATCTGTGACCGCAGGATACTGTTATAACAGTACAGTTAGCTGGGTTAAAATATACTGACTTGTTTTCTTGCTTCAGCGCAACACATTCATGGTTTATGGAAGATTTTATAATTTTGGTATTTCGTGGTAAAGAAATAGCTTACATATCATGTATATTCGGTGGGCTTAATATTGTCTTTTGGAAAACCAAACGTTTAGGTTGGTTCCACATTTTAAAAATACAATCAGGTTTAAATTCCTATAAATGTTTAAAAGCTTTTGGGAGTGCGGATGGCCGAGCGGTCTAAGATGTTGGACTTTTGGTCTGAGTTAGAGATATTGCAGGTTCAAATCCTGTCTGTGACCGAAGCACTTGTTTATCAGTGCCATCGATCTTGTACTGTATCGACTCTCCCCCTTTATTCTGTTTAATAATATCCTTGCACAGACCAGTGGCCCATGAGGACGGACAGAATAAGGCTTAAAAGGGGATCGGTTTCTTTAAACATTTCTACGCCAGGCTAGAATACTGCCAGGCAGTCCAAGGAGAGCAGTTTGAGCATCTACTTTAATTATCAGGTAATCCAAATATGCTTTTTTACCTTATCCTTGTTTTATACTGATACAAATATGATTCGATTTGTTGATATTCAAATAAGCGTCTTTTTGTAATGGGACAAGATACACCTCTAGTTTTCAATATTTGTCTTCTTTTAACAAGACCGTTCTAATGAGGTATCGCGTGATGTGGCGTGCCATATGAATTTGTGTGGTTACCCCTCATATCCCCCATTTTGGAAAAAGGGACAAAGTCCCAAAGGTCATTAAAAAGCACATTTTTTTAGTTATTATAGTGTGCTGAATTTGGTATTTGTAGAGAATGCCGTTCCAAGGACATACAGCCGTTTCCACAGTTTTGCCCAACCCTGTATAACAAAATAATTGTCAGCACTATATAAAGAAGTGATGTTAGTTTTGTAACTGATAATAACAAAATGCACCATTGTTTTACTCCCGTGACTGTACCGAATTAAACAATTATTTGTCCTCCGGTGGTACTGGACGGCCGAAGGCTCTTGGTTGTGAGGGAGCTGATCACGTGTATCTCGGCTGATCACTTTCCCCATGGACTGAACGCCAGCGCTTGTGCCGCTCACCGGCAGGTCTGTCGACAGGTTGACCGCGGCACTCGCAGATTGGCGACCTCTTTCCATCCGATTTGCCGAACAAGCCGATCCGCAGATTTCCTGCTCCTGATGCCGGTCCTTGTGAGGCATCGCTTTACCACGATGTCAAGAGCTGTTACACAGGACATGTGTTACGTGATGATTCATTTGTGCCACCTCTGTTCTTTCAATTCGATACCTCGAATATTTGGTTTATAAATGGTCTACCCTGGATTATAGAATCTTCTGAAGGTCCTATATATTTTGTTGTGTTTATTGGTTCATGGATGGAAATATTGTTTCAAAGGATATGTAGAGCTAAAGACGTAGAACGATTTTCAGTTTTCTGACAATATATTTATTATGACCAAATGAACCTTTAAAAAAGATTTAAAGAACACGAAAGATACGGACAAACTAAATAATCAGCTACTGCCAAACATGCATTAGAAACAAATCGCATTTTTAAAAATTTCACATTATTAAAACAAGTCCATAAACAAGAAGAACTCGACACTTATGAAACATTATACATAACAAAAAGGAAATTATTATGGTACACTACAGTTACTAAATGATATGCAGTTACTAAATGATATGCAGTTACTAAATGATACAATGCCTCAATTCCAAACATTGAACCTAGCAGTCGCGTTTGGCTAGATGTCATCGAAAGTAACAAATGCTATTGATTTATAAGTATTATCTATAAAACATATACTTCTTTCTTCACCATGGTTTGATTAGGAGGAGGGGTGGAGGGGGGAGACTTTAGTGAAAATGTTGCTCTAATATACTAGATCTAAAGACTGACAGAAGTTGAGCTAGTCATTAAATTTCTTGGCAAAATACTTTTTTACTGAATTAAACGTTAGTGTGAGGTTAAACTCCCAACGTTAGCATAATAACCTTAAAAGTGGAGAGACATATATAAGTGCAATATAGACTATAATGTTAAAACTACTTGTAGGCATCCTATTTATTTATAACTTATAAAAGCATTATTCGAATATTATACTTCTTGATAAAAACATCGCTGATCCTCAAAGAACTGTCACTATTCTTTTATGTTGGGAAGGTTTGTTGTGTAAGTTTCCTTCGTACTAAATCTTCAAATTTTGCTTTAGCTCAAATACGTTTATGGACATTTCATGAGCATCGTTTAAAGGTCACATGGGCACATCCAAATAATAAGTAAACAGGTTGCTTATATCGACAAAGCAATTAAGTCAAGATGTCGACTTATCTTACACTTCCCAAGGACTGTCTGATTTTAAATAGAACAACAATTATTTTCTTTTGCAACATTTGCACATTTTTTCATTTCTGGCTGGCAGGCAGGGTGGGCAGGCGAGGAGTTGGGAACGTTGTAAATCAATGCCAATCTAAAAATACTTCCTTTTAGGGAAACCCCGCTTTCTCCTCTTCGGAAGGTTCACACATGGGTCTGCCACACGACAGTCTTCCACGTGAACTCTTGTCATGTATTTGAACTTATACTTCTAATTTTTTAGTTTTGTTTTAAGTGTATTTCTAGTGTAACTAGTTTCAGTATTTCTAATGTCTGATAGTTTTGTCTGAAAAAACCATTCGTATTTTTATTTTTTTTATTTTCTCCATAAAAGTTTACATACGAAAGTACAAAACTAAAAAAAAACTAAATAAGTAAAAAGTACAAAACTACGAAAGTAAAAAAGAACGAAAGTTCATAAAAAACTTGTGGTCTATTAAAACCGACAATGCCTGTATTAATTCTCTGAGAATGAAGCAACAAAGAACACCATGTACAGTTACAGTTAATTTATCATAACGAGATTATTATTTCAAAGTCGGGTAGTAGTATATTGTACTGAATGAGATTAATTTAAATACGTTAGCACAGTCTTCTTTCATTTTGGACATAAAGCTTTGGTTGATTTGAATAGAGAAAGTTCTAAACTAAACTCGGAAGTCTAGGCCGACAGTATCTAATCATTAAGTAAAACATATTACATTTCAAACAAGTACATTTACAGAATTACGAAATACATTACAGGAGTTTACGACAAAATTACAGTATTTTTATGCAGTGACTTGACGATCGTGATAGCTAATAATGAGACATGTGAAACAGGCTCAGCTGGCTACCGAGCTGTTTTCAAGGTCAAAGCTGTTTGTAATGAAATGTGGCACGCGTTTACAACTTTGTTATTCATTGGATATAAATTGACCCATAAATAACACAATTCTCTTATAAAGTACTAAAAATGTTGACTCAGTAATTTTAATGTTTTGCACATCAGAGAAAGAAGTTTGTGGAGTGTAAAAACTTCTACTTTCTTAATTTGTCCAAGCAGAACTACTGGAGAACTATTACAGTGTATTACTCCTTTTGCGATATGAGCATCCAGTAAGGGCCACATGTGTGACTAAGTCACATGATTGTACTCAGTTTGCTAACAAATTTGTTTATAGTGCGATTTCCAGTTGCCACCATTAGACCAATAAATATGTTAGAATTGTTTACTGTAACTTTGCCCTTTTGACCCCAAAACCGATACAGTTCTTCCTTAGACCATGAGGAAACTGTGTACCAAGTTTCAAGTTTCTAACACCTTCCTATCAAGGATAATCGCACCTATAGACACACAGACGGAGATACAACTTGTACGATTTTATTAGAGATAAGTTGCTAGATGTTTCTAGAGTATGAGTAAGCAAATATGGGGGATAATTATATAATTTCCGGTATGTATTATCCTCTCCATCACAACAACTCGTATATCTTCATAAAAGAAAAAATTTTAAAGTTATTTATGTAATGTATAATTTATGTGTTAGGATGTAATTTATATTCAAAGATTAACATTTAACTTGCAAAGAAAATTTGGATCGACAGCGTAAGGATTTAAAAATTATAAATGAATCTAATTAAAGGGCTGAAAGATCGTAGAAATTGAGGTCAAAAGACAGCTTTTGTGCCTTTTATTGTATTAGTTACACAAGAGATAAATGCCTCATCCAATGCTATACATTGAGGCACGTTCTGACTGTCCTCTGTGGAGTGGAGGGTCAGGTAGTAGATATTTGTATGTTGCAATAAATTTGGCGCAACCTCGGACCTCAGAACTAACTGAGGTTATCTCCCGGACCTCACCACACCTCGTTCATATGAATTATATGTCTCCTATGTAACTAATACAATCAAAGGTTATACTTAGTAATCAGGCAAGCCTGTAAGTGTTGTGATGCCGTGGGCGTCGCAATGGCTGAGGTTGAGGCCTTATCCAATTCTCGGTTGGCTACGACACTATACTGGGAGACACTAAAGAAGAACGCCGCGCTCCGCCGACATGGTCTGTAGAACAGGCAACTATTTTGTCGCAAACAATTAGGTGGTAAACATAGTAACGTAAAGGTTAAGCCTGTCTCTAAATTAAATTATAACAGCGTCTTCTTATTATGTAGGATCTCTAGGCGCCGAATCTGTCGTCCAATAAATTTTGGTTAGGATTTTTTATATTAATCTCACAGCTCTATTTTTTACTTTTTATATAATTTTCCTAAGGCAAAAGAATTATCACACCACGATAATAACAAGTGGCAAATTTAGACAACTTTGTAACCAGGCCTAAATAAATAATTGCAACGATATAGCCTATTATGTAAAACACAGTTTTAAATAAAGCACAATTTAAGAAAATGACTCGTTTTCTAATAAAATGTATTCTCTCCAGTCATTTATTATACACACAATGTAAAATATCGTTAATTTAATCGTTGTTTTGGACCTTATTATAATGTAGCTCTAAATTCTGTTTCAAACACATAACTTACAACTTCTCGCAGAATTATCAAAATATTATTTTTTCTGATATGTTAAGAAAAAAGTGCATGGTAAGCCAGGTCCAGGCTCCGCGTATGCATAAAGTAATCATTACTTTAGTTGCAACCATATGAACTTTTGAAAAATTAGTAGACCACTAGAGTTGCAAGGGCTGCTCAAAGTTAGGTCCCCCTATTCCCTATGTGGCGGTTGGGTGAATAATTACCTATTCTAATATTAGTATTATTGTTACCATCTAATTTTTAGTTTTTCAATATTCTTTCAGTTTATGAGGAGAAAAGTTGAACAACTAGAAAGCTACAAGTTTCAATATAGCTTTAATAACCGAGTACAGATTCATGAAGATGTCGATTACACAATGATAAGAATTTTAAATATTTCACTAATTTCAACCGTATGAGTCATAGATTTATCATAAACATGACCATCATAAACTCAGATAACTCGGTAATTTTTGCTATCGTGCAGCTCCACGATGACTCATCCGACATAAACGCCATTATTAACCATTAGGCTATCGCAATTTATTAACGAATAAGATACTCGACTGTATCAACCGACTGTTCCGGTCTCATGTTTCAGTCATGTGAGGAGATTATTAGGTTTTTTGGTTAAGCCTTAATGAACACGGTCATTCTTGTTTCAGCTGCAGATGAGTTAGTCAACCCATTATAAGGCTGACCTTGTAGGAACGTGCCTTTGCATAGAGAGCGCTTACTAATAAGTGTGGGGGGGGGGGGAGGGCGGAGAATCTATAAACCAACTAGTAGTTAGGCAGGAGGTTGTCATTGCGTAATTGTATTGATTAGATGACTGATAGTCTTCACATAATGCTAAAGTTAATATTGAATGACCAACTATTACTACCTTTCACTTGAATTTAATTGTATATTTATTTAAAAACTCATAAAAACCTCTTTATTTGTCTTCCATAGACTATATTGGTATAAATTAGAATTGTTTATATTATCATATTTTTAATTATGAATAACCCAATACTTTAAAAATTCTAAAATAAAATACTCGTATATTATACAGTAGTTCCTGTGTACAACGGTATATATCTGGCCGTCCAGATTAGTAGGGTCTATTAGAGTAATTCTTATGACCAATAAATCACCATTTTAATCTTTTTCTATACAAGTGTCCCCCACAGTTAAGGAATATTTTGACCCGAAAATATATTGACAAAAAGTATGAATACAATGTGGACAAAGAATTTTTCCAAGGTGAATTCCTACTAGGTAAACCTTGATTGGCATACAAAACTCTTCTAGTTTCAGAAATATAACCTTAACAGTGGCAGAGAACGTTTTAAATTCCTCTTCCTCCTCTAATAATAACAATTAATGGTTATATGTTAATTATGTTTCAAAGACTTTGGTGTACGTAAGAGGTTTGTGCCCAAGGCATGCGTAATCAAGTACCACTAAAAAACTGCTCTTTAAAAATTTACCATATTTTCATAACAGAGTGTCTAAACAACAAAATTTCCGGTGAGAAAGGGTGGGTATACTCCTATGAGTACGCTAAAAGAATATATTGTCAATGATTTGTAATATTGACCACTACTGAATTATTTTTTTTCTTATGTACTATGAATAAAAATATCACAGAGTTAAAATCTTTTATACATTGCACTTAGTTTTTTTTTTTTTTTTTTTACTCTGCTATTTATTTATTCTGCTATTTTCCTGTTGCCATCGTGCTTACCCAAAAGGCCAAAATAATACTATTCGCCAACGCTCAGTTAAATTGTTTGGAGTGACATGCACCACCACTACTTGTATAGAAATGAAGAATCATGCAAAATTTCAAGTTTGTAGTACAGTTCGTTTTCGAGGTATAGAGATTCGCGGACAGACAGATAGAGATGAAATTTTCCAACCCTTTGAGTGAAAGAACTAACCTAACTCAATAAGTTGAGTCAATAACTAACCCAGTGCAGTGCTCTATTAGTGTTACGGCTTCAAATGAAGTGGCATATGTCGTAATAAGTTACCTGATCTGTCTGCGAGGTCTTCTGAAGACCCACAACGTTGATCAGCGACGTTGAGTAAACAGTAACATTTACGATATTGTCGATTGCTTTAACGAATAAGATTTTTATTCTTCACCATTTCTTTCTAATGAACAAATAAAAATGTATTGTGTAGTAAAAACAAATAAACAGTTTTACAACTTTCAACAGGTACGAACTTGTAGGTCACGGACACTGTTGTTCAAATTGACCTTATTAGAAATCAGATTATAATAATGGATAGGCATAACCTTATCCAATCAAGAGTTGAGGTTATATGTCACACTTAACACTAAAGAGGAGTGAGTGACGTCACGATTCTGCAGGATATGACACTTACGAGTTCTTGCTGACACCTATGAACTTCCAAATTTACTCCCCAAGACTGATTTGGCCGTCCAGTATGTACAGAATAAAAGTTTTCTACCTCAACAATTTTCAATTTAGTGATATAGTCCATTTTCAATCAAGGCATCTATAAAACCTAAAAGTGAATCTTCGTAATTAAATAATGCTTCCTTTAAGGGTTAAACTATTTCCATAAATTCTTAAGGCATTTAATATTCAGGGATATGGTTAAAAAAAAATCATACAGTCGTTTTTTAAGTTTTTTCCCACAACTGTAATTGAGATCTCAAAAATCTTGTTGTAGTGACTTAGGTAAATACGATATCTTTTTAATACCTCGGCATAAGAAACCCGTGAGTCGGACGCGTTTCAGGCTGTAGCCTCGTAAGAAGTTAAGAAGTTGCCACTAAAATATTATGAAGTGGACTCACAAACTGGACTGGTTTTCTTCTAGCTCGTTTTAGGGCAGCATCGTCAATTACTTGTTCAAAACTTAAATGTTTTAATTGTTTGTTATCAAATGTAAGTTAAATAATGTATTATGTGAAACCACCTTCATAGTAAACAATTAATTCATTAGTCATTGTAGGTCCAAAGCTCTCTTGAGAAAATTCCAGATATAATAAAGCAACAGTTCCCTGATTTGTAAAATTGTATTATTATACTTGGTTCAACTCAAAAGCGTTATTTTCATAATTCACGGGCTCATGACGTGGCTTTTGGCCTAATTAAATGTACTTCCTGACTGATATGGTAGGACAGTATGACGTGTGAGATTAGGTAAGGCATTGAAGAGATTAGATAAGGTACTTATCTCCAGACCCGGAAGGCTGTTTAGTAGGCTCAACTCAAAATTAATTATTTGTAATGGATATGAACTCACAGACATCGATATAGATTATACTGCACATCGATACATCTGATAACACTGATAACAACAGGGCAAGTTACCACAAGTTGTCACAGGAGCATCAGTTTAGATAAAACTCTGCTAAAGGTAAGTTAAACTATTTAACTTAATAAATTAACTTACATTGTAACTTATAGTCTACATATTTAGTGGGTGTTAAAACAATCATATTATTCTAAAATTATTCAAAATCCAATGCACAAACAACTAAACTCTCACCGGTATGTAAATAAATTATCTATACCAACATGTTTTAGTTGAAATGTTTGAACAAATGCAGTACATCATAAAAACATTGTCCTTAAAGTACACTTACTAAAGATGTATTAGGACTTAAGAGGGCATTTCCACACTACCACAGCATGAAATCAAGCCTTTAGTTTATCACTTAGTAGAATGAGCCAAATTTCAAATTAATTAAAATTTTGATATTTTTTGGCCTTGCTGTGATGAGTAGTCACCTTTAGATGAAGCCAGTGGAGATTTCTTATTGTTTTACTCCCTAGTAAATGTAACAGCTTTTAGTCACATTATATGCCTAGAGATTTAACCTGTTGGACTCTATGATGAATCTGCGTAGTTGTGTCTTGATCTAAAATTAAAATTAATTTTTTTCTAGCTAGGAAAGGTTTTACTTAAAATTCGTTTTACACCAATTTAATTATTTAAAACCCCCATTAACATAAATTTTATTATTGTATTTTAAAATATGCAAAGTTATATAGAGCTACAGTTTTTCTTAATTATATTGTGTTCAATTTTGTTAAATCAAAGCAAGCCACAATATGTAGGCCTATTAGAGTTAAAATTTACTGTCCTACAAAATCTAAATTTAAAACTTTATAATTAGAATTATTTAATCCTTATCTTTTTGTTGGACAATGATTTTAATATACAGAAGGAATTGATAAAAAATAAAAAGACTTTTAATAATTAAATTTTAATCAAATTTATTTTGTACATCATTTGAGAAAAGTTTTATTGCCATAAAATGTAGATTTTTACAAGTCCATTACTCATTTTTCTTCACTGATTTACATACATTTCATTGTTGTAGAACTAAATTTATGATGTTACCTACAAGGAGGCATTTCACAAATTCTCAATTTTCTTGGAAACGAAATATGTGTGACCCCATGTGTACTGGACAAAAATGTTTGCATTCACATCCTCTCTCAACCCTTAAAAAAATCTGCACTTTTATCGGAATCACCCACAGCACACATACAGCACAGGTTGAGGCAAACTCATGGATTTTAATTATTTTCTATTGTCATAGGGATTTTCAAAACTCTGTGTATGTATTGTAATAGGTAGTGGACCCTCATCTGACCTATATGCAGGACCAAACGAAAGTCTTATGCAATATACAGAATGTTTAACAAAATTATAAAACATACTTATTATTTTAATGGAAACCTTTGATTTGTTTACCAATAGTGTATTTAATTAATTCTTAATGAAATACAATTTCATCTATCTTCTATATTACCACATTTACAGGCTTATGTTCATGAAGCTTCAATATATTAGTACATTTGCATAAATCATTATAAAAATGTATAAATTAAATATTATGCAATGCTATACGTAGTTTAATTGAAGAGAATTTATAATTATTTATTCTCCTTACAAATTAATCTATTTTAGAAACAACCCATAGATCCATTGGTATTCATTGAAATCAATAAAATTAAAAAAATATAATATTTTAAACATTTGAATTAATACACTTGAATATAAGTAATGTCGATTAATATCTGGCAGTTGACAGTTTCTTTCCAAAATGCAACTAACACTTTCCTAACATTGATTTTTAATTCATGGAATATCTTGCCTATTTTAAGAAGACTCAAAATTACAGTTACTATAATTACAGGAAAAGGGTCAGGGAACAGGGGGGACAGGTGTCTTGAAAGTCCCCCTCCCCCCAATAATTTTTTTATAAATAGAGATGGAGTGATTTAATTTGGAGGATGTTTATATGACCAACTAAGGAGTTTTTTAATGAATGAAAATTTATGACTCCCCCTACATAAGGTATTTTAGGGGTAAGCAAATATTTTTTTAAAAGAACTCCTAGCAGGTGACATTTCATTTTAAATGTTTTATGAAAAGAAGAAGAATGGCATAAACTAGAGGTCTCTAATGTTACTCTATCAAATATGGTGGCCAATTAAAGTTTGAATTGTTTTATAAAACCCTTACAGTTTAAGTTACATTTAAAGTTATTGTAGGCAGATAAAACATTTCACTCACTAGTAATTTTGAGAAATTATGACATCACTTCATAAAACAAATTATTACATGAATCAACAATCATCAATAATCACGAATAACATAGCATTTATTAGGTTTTTGTCTGACCAAAGCCCAGTAGGATGTTCTGGGAGTACCAATGGCTGGTATTGTCATGTTATCTCTTATTGGTTACCAGTTAGTATGATATGTACCAGTATATATTGGAGACACATTCAGTTCAGTTACTGTGTCTTCTGATAAGTTCTCAGACAATGAGTTTTTTTCCTTCTATTTTATTTACAATCCAAGTACAACACAATACCTATGTACACATGTATATGATAATGCATGCCCAACCATTGGCATGGAATTTGGCAGAGCGTGATTGATGCCTATTACTCAGTAGGCTGACACAATTTATCTTTTGTCTGCGGAGGGATGTAAACATTTCTTTCCTGCATAATTGTATGTCTGTCTATTTGTCTGTAGGACACTTAGCGATTGAAATGAGGATTATGGTTTTGACATTTTGCAAACAACCTTAGTTAAGTCTGTTACGCGATGCGACACTCGTGTAGCATCATACTCATAAAATTTATATTCATAAAAACATCATACCTTGTTTTTATAAATAAGTTGCAAGTTTAATTTAATTTTATTTTATTGCTTATACCAGAGCTAGCTTTACAGGAAATTCCTTAGAATTATTGGAGGTAAGGATGTAATCAAGAAGCATCCAAACACTTCTACTTTCCTCAATGATTATTATGGTTATTTATAAATATCTGAAAATTGTCCTCATTGTATTGTTTATAAATTCATAAGTAAAACACTTTGCAAGAAATATTCAGTGTGTGGATTTGTATTAATTACATAACTAAAACAATACATTATTCTCAATGCCATAACACAAACATAATACCATAGAAGTGTTTTAGGTTTATCATTGTTCCTATGTGATGAAACTCAGGTTTGTTTCACTACAGCCAGTTCTTATACAGTTTAAAAATCATAATCACATTTTAAACCTACTAAAGTACGGTAGAGGATTGTGAAAAAGCGTTGATGGAGGAAGTTCATTCCCTTGGATATAAATCATGGAGGCTTTAACTGGTATGCTAACCAACTGGCAATGTATAATTTATACAGACATATATGTAATTTATCAAATTAATTGTAATTTTATAATAAGCAATACGTTGGAAAACATCTTATACTTCTCAGAGTCATGAGACAGGCCACACATTTGATATATTTCATAAAGATAAGGAGGAACCATTGGCCGAACATGCGTGTGAGCAGAATTAAAAAACAAAATTAAAGGAATTAATAAATTTTTCCTTTATTCCGAAGAAAATTTAAATGAATTGAAGTTTTGAAATCTTGACCAAATCCACAGGTTAATGTTTATATCTAAATACCCAATTGGCTTAAATTAAATATGTTGTATACATTGTTTAGAAATTTGTGTATGTGCCAATAATGATATTACAGCCGAGTCAATGTTTTCTGGTTGTGTATTAGCATTTTATGGTTATATCGTTCTTTATTGTTTATTTTATATATTTAAACAGTTATTTATGCTTCCTGAAGATGTGGGTATATGATCTATTCAGTGTACTTGAATTACATTTGAATAGTCACTATAAAGCTTGTGCACTATGTTTATTTACTGTTTTAGGGGTTGGTGCAGTGCTTTTAAACGTTTTGTGATAACAATTAATCATGCCAACTCCAGTCAAGAAACCATCACTTCCTCTCTGCAAAGGTGTCCACTCTCAGAATGTGGTGAAATATCAACCCTCGACTCCTGTCAGACCTAAACCAACCTCAAAAATTAACAAATGTCCACCTAAATCAACACCTACAAGTAGTCTGCTCAGCCCAAAATATAAACAAGCGCTTGTATCAACACCTAAAAAGGTTGTCAAGTCACCTAAATCTCCCAAGGCATTGTCACCACTGGAAGCAGTTGTTCCAAAGAATAAAATAGGTGTTGTTCACAAGGGAGGAATAATTATACATAGAGATGGTAATAGAATACCAAACCTAAGAAAGTAAGTATAGTACAATATATTTTATGTAAGTCAATTTTATTCTTCAGTAGCTAATAAACAAAAAGCCTACATTTCTTAACATCTTTAAAATGAGATATCTTCCATAATTATATAAATAAAAATAATATCTTAAAAGTGCATGAGGTTTAACATTGTTTTATGGGGCTGCAATTAAAATTGTTGCTAGTATAGCTAATTTAAAATAATTTGTTTCATCATTACCTGACAGGCTACAAGATGTGAATTGTAGTTATAAAATTATATTTATTTTAATGAAACTTTGTACAAAAGTAAGAATATCTCAATAGCAATAACTTTTGCATTTATAAACAAATAAAAATGGCTTTTATTGACGAGTGATTTTTAAATACATATGGTATTAAAAAAACTCTAGTAATAAACTTATTTAATAAACAATACTAACCTAACAATAAAATTTATTATAACACAACATACACACTATACTTATTCTTTCAACAGCAGTTCAAGCAATACAATACAATAAATACAGTACAATAATTTAAAATTTGTCATAAATGTTATTATGCCTTTATTTAACAATTGTGCGCCCCTGTGCCATTAGTCATTCACTGCCCCCCCCCCCCAATTACTACCCACCCTTCCTATCGTCCTCTAACCAGTCCTGTGCAGTAACACATACATTAATTTACATGTCACACGTAAGAGGCCAAGCTATGGCTTAAAATACATTTAAAACATGTTTTACACTGTGGTTTTCTATATATTATATAATGACATCGCTTTACTGTAAGCTCTAGAGTTTGCACAATTAAACGTGGAAATAAAAATCAAGATTTTTAAAATATAGGTACCTATTTATGTGTAGGTTACAAGATTATAGATAACACTAATTACAGTTGAAAATAAAAAAATTGAATTAAAAAAATCTCTTTTTAACTTAAAAGATTTACCTACCTGTAGCTTAATTATTATGTAGTGGTTTTCTTCTAGCTCGTTTTTGGGCAGCATCGTCAATAACTTGTTCAAAACTTATATGCTTTGACTTTTTGCTATCAAATGTAAGATAAAAATGTATTATTTGAAACCACCTTCATAGCACATAATTCATTTTTAAACTTGTCACTGTAGGTCCAAAGCTCTCATTAGAAATTTCCAGATATAATAAAGCAACATTTATTAGGGTTTCTTGCAGTCCAGGGTACGAGTGGGCCAAGCACGATCGTGGCAACACCACCCTCGACAGTCCGGTGGTTTGCGTCTTTCAACGACAGGCGCCGGCCGGGGTAAATGAACAAAATCCGTCCAATGAAACCGGTGTTAATATTACAGTTTTAAATAGTGGTTTACAAAATTATAAGTTCAAAATTATAACTTTAAGAGCACCATAACGTGACCAATGCCGATTGTTAAACGTTAAGATAACAACTTTTATTAGTATTATATTTAAGGGAAATTCTATTTTCAACTAGATCTTATTTTTCAGGATACTGTTATATATTTTATATAATAAAGCTGTTTTTGTTGTTTTAATATAGAACCTGTTATGAAAATAACATATACAAATTTATGTTTACACCGTCTCTTATTTACATTTAATTATTCAGTCAATTTATAACACTAATAACCATTTATTAATATGATTTTGAATAGCCTTCTTTAATTGTGTACTTTTTGGAAAAATTCAAAAACTTCCTTTTTTTAAAGATAAATATTATTATTCAGGCAAAACAGAATACTTGAGAAAAAACAAGTGTCAGAAGTAATTTTTCTAAACCATGAACCTATTTCTCATTCCATATTTATATGTTACTATGTTATTTACAATAATGCTAAGTATCCATAGACAAATTTAGAACATTTTTAATTATGTACAGTACTTGTTAAACAAATGTGAATACAAATCTTTATTAATTTTGTATTTGGACCGCATTTTTTCATTATAGGATTATAATGGATACGAGTATGTAGTGTTACATATGTAATGGTAAGAGAATAACAAATATTCAACATTTCCTTTCAGAAAGCATTATTATAAAAAATTATTTGATAAAAGTGTGCATAGTCTAAACGGTATAGTATTTATATTGGATTAACTAATAAGTTTATTTGTGCTATTGTCTCTATGAAAATTATTAACATAAAAAAGTAACACCAAATTTTAGTGGAAGATAAAATACCAAATTTGAATGCACGAAATTATGTGGCATGAAATCACAGTTTATCACAACATCTAATGGATCAGAGGTTGGATTTTGTGTCAGAGGGTTAAATTTGGATGGTCTGATGCCAAACTGAACCAACTCAATTTCAATGTTTTTCCGGTATTGTCATTTCTTACTTTATAAAATACAATACATTCACATGCCAGAGAGAACCATATTAAATAGCTGAGTTTGTGAGGGAAATTTTATTTTTTCTGTTTTACCATACGGGGGAATTTTGATTTTGTTTGTGTGGCAGACTGAACTAACTCCTGAAAAACATGGCTGACGCATTAGAGTTGGTTCATGGTGCATCCTCTTCTTTAATAAATAGTGAGTTAAACTCTCAGTTTATCCGACTTATTTGAAGATTCTGGCGACGAGTACATCCCACACTCAACATGCTGAAGATAGTAGTGAAGGTTATATTCACATTTACTAAATTATCTAAGGTCATTTCAATTATATGCAATAGGTTAGTGTACATTAGCATTTCATCTTATGCCAAAGTGAACTAACTATTCCCTCCATAATATCAGCTGTTGTGGTTGTGTTTTTGTGTAACATATTAATGTTGTAGCCTTTCAATAGTGTTGTTAACAGATATCTGCAATGCAACGATATACTATCTGTTTGTCATAACTGGGATTTTGGAGTTAGTTCACTCTGGCATACAGTGTTCAGATATTTAAATGATGTTAGTTCATTCTGGCAGACGAGATTGTAAAAATGCTGATTGTTTGTTTGCCCCTGGATTTTTATAAAGCTTATAGACAATGATAATAGATTAATTAATTCATTTTTTAATAAAACAAACCTTATTTTGTTTTTTGTGTGTGTATATATTGGTTACATTATTACTACAGTAATCCTTTTAACCACCATACTTTAATAAAATAGGACTATTTTATATTGTTGGCTTTGTACATGCTTTATATTGGCATTAATGTTGCAGATGATGTCCCATGTGGTTCTAAGCAAAAAAGGAAGAAGAAGAAGAAGAAGGATGGAAAAGATGTTGGGGCAGATGGATCAGAAATGAGACAGGAAACACTCGCGTAGCAACAGAAGAAAACCCACCCGAGAAGAAGAGAAGAAAGAGAAACTACGGAGATCCAGCTAAGTGGAAAAAAAAAATATTAGAAAGATAAATCGAAACTCAGGAAAAGCTTATGAGAGTACTAGTGGTAATCCTGTTGCAAGTAAAATATTTGAACCGTTTGACTGTAAATGTAGAATGAAATGCGCTGAAAAAGTTAATATTGATGAAAGGAAAAAAGTTTTTTGATCTCTTTTGGAATTCAGGGTCATTTGATACACAGACTGCTATTATTGGTAGGTCTGTTAAAGTTCGAAATGCTTTTGAAAAAAAGGGTTCTGATGATTTCAAAGAGAGAATTCTCTCGTTACTATTATTTGCCATGTCAAAATATTGATGTCAGGATTTGTAAAAGTATGTTTATAAAAAACACTTAAAATAGATAGCGCGAAGATTCATCGCTCACTGATGAAAGTTAGTCGTGGTGAGGTTTGTAGACAAAAGAGGTAAACATACGCCTCATAACAAACTATCAGATGAACGAATTAACTCTGTTAAAAATCATATATCATCTTTTCCTGCCTACACTAGCCATTACAGTCGCAAAGATAATCCAAACAAAAAGTATTTAGGGGCTGAATTAAAAATTTAAGTCTAATGTATAGGTTATATGCCCAAAAAATGGAAGCTGATAATGTTAAAGATCAGACTGTGTCTCAGTCAATGTATGAAAAAATCTTTTACAAAGACTTCAATTTAGGTTTTTTAAGACACCTCATAAGGACACCTGTAAAGTGTGCGATTCATATAATGTCCAGAAGAGAAGCGATTGAGAGTGAAACTAGACTCTGCAGAAAAAAAATTGAAACTCAATCAAGTGTTGGCCAATACTGAGCTTCACCATAGAAAAGTAAATGCAGCAAGAGATGAAATGAAGCGGGACATGCAATTTGCTAAAAACGGCGAATGCCACCGTTTTAACTTTTGATTTACAGAAGACATTCTCATTGCCAAAGGTTCCCTACAGGAATAGCATATTATAAGAGGCAATTGTCCGTTTATAATTTAGGCGTTCATGACTGTGCCTCGTCAAAAGGAACAATGCACCTTTGGAATGAATGTCAAGAGGAGGAAGGGACCAGATGAAAATTGGATCCTGCCTTTTGAAATACATTTCTGACCATCCTACAAAAGAAAAGATTGTGTTGTGGTGCGACTCATATGGTGGCCAGAATAGGAATTTCAAAATGGTATCCCCTACTCATGCGACTAGTGCAAAAACCCTTTAAACAACATTAAAGAAATTGAGCAAAAATTTCCCATACCAGGCCACAGTTTTTTTTGCCAAACGACACGGATTTTGGTCACATAGAAAAAAAGCATGAGAAGACACGAATACATTTATGTCCCACAACAGCTTGCTGAAATAATAAAGGGATGTAGGTCAAAGAAGCAAGCATTTGAAGTCATTACTATAAAGGAAACAGATTTGATAACTACTGATCAAGTTTTGCGCAGCTCTTACAAACAGAAAAGAGTGTGACGGAGAGAAAGTTGAATGGTTAAAGATCAGAAGTTTATGTGTAAGACAAAGTCATCCTTATGTCATGTATTATAAGTACACACACAATAGTGATGTTGAGTACCACTCAATCAGTCTCAGTAAACGGCTCCAAAAAAAAGAAATCAAAAACCCTTGAAACCAAGAGGTCTGAACCCAGTAAGACTCAAGTTCCTCTTCACCATCTTCCTTTAGTCACAAAGAATCCTAACGGCAAACCTCTTTCTTCTGAAAAAAAAGGCTGACTTAAAATCAATGTTAGAACTTGTGCCACCGATTCACCATGGATTTTATGAAGACTTGTTCCAGAAACAGGAAATAACTACCAGTGAAATCAACGATGAAGAATTGGTTGATAATCTATAAGTTTTATTAAATTTGACCTGTTTTTAATTTTGTAATACTGTGTTTGTTTGGTCTTCTCACTTTTTAAATAATAAAATCAGAATGAAAAATCAGTAATGAACTTATTATTCCTCCCTAATTTAGAAGTAAAATCCACCTTAGAACATTTTAGATACAATTCAGTAATTTTAAAGATGAAAAGAAAAATATTTTAAGTAACTTATTTTACATATAAATATTGGTTCACTGAAGCACCCAGGGTGCAATGGTAAGTTTCATGAACCAGACTGAACCATTGTCAGTACAAAAAAATTTTGAAAAAATATTTTCATCCCTTGCAGAGTTTTATATTAATTTTTTTCAGTAATTATGAAGATACAATTAGTGTAAACTTTTCAGATTATCACAAACAACAATATGTTTTTCAATTTCAAAGTGCTATTTAGCATCAAACATTGAAAATCTATTATTGTTCGTACTGAAAAATTAAAAATATGGAGTTGGTTTACTTTGGTATCAGACCATCCATTTGTCAGACTAACATTTTGTATGGAAAAAGTTAAGTGGAATTTAAGGTTTTACATCTTAAAAATGTTAAACATTTCACTATTTTTGAGTTCATATGAAGAAGTTTGGTTTTAATGCTTTTTTTCTTTGTAGATCAGTACTACCCAAAAAACTGTAACGTATTGTTGAACATCCTCAATAACATAAGAGATTCAGGAGAAGTTCTGGCAAGTTCTTGGAACATATGGACTACTGAAGTACCAAGCTCAGAAAAATGTCCTGACAATCTTCGGTATTATTAACTAACAGCGATAGTTCAAGCAGTGGCGTCCTGAATTTCAATTATCAAACATTTAAAATAATTAATATGCATTTTATACTTGGATTTAAAACAAACTTACAGTACGTTTATGCAATTATTTCTACATTGTAGCTCAAATGTTGATTCAGATATTCTAGCCCAAGGCATGTTCTAATATTCAATATTGTTGTTTTTGTTTCACAATAAGTTAATTTGTATTTAGAGAATAATCTTATAATCGTTTATTGTGGTGTGTTTATAGACAATTTTAATTATCTGATTATTGCTGTAATAGTGTGTAGCTTTAATTAGTGTTTGCTATTTTTTATGTCTGTGACTTGTGTTAAAATACTGTCCAACAGACTTATTGTATTGTGTTGCTTTATTTAAAATAATTCTCCTTTAATCTTGAATTCAATATTTCTTAAAGAAGTTACCTTGTAATTTTAACAGTATTCTTAATTATCTTGACTCTTATTAAATTATTTCTAAAATTACATAGCCGTTATTAGTAGGAAAAGAGAACAGTGGTATCGTAGTCAAAACTGGTTAATAAAAGGTGTAAAAAATAAAATAAGAAAAAATAAAATATATATTATATATATATATATATCAAAACTTTTCAATTGTTTAAAAGGTAAGGTGAGATAGGATTTTGTTGTACCTGAAATTTACTTCAATGGACTAAATACATTTTTTTACATCACAACCATTTGGAATAGTTCCATATTTTTCAAAATCAGTCGGATTGTAATGTTAATCCATTTACAAACATTATAGTTGAAATTGAAATTATAGTTTCATCACTTATTTCACGTAATATCAATACATCCCCTGAAAAGTTCACTTTTGGGTGGCTTATACCTTCCAATTAAAGCTAAATTGGGTACTGCAAACAATTGACATGTATCTTAACATCTGGGCAACCACAAATGGGTTAAAAATGATGGTTGATAGGTCTAATTTGCTGTGGAGGATGACTGTTTGAATGAATTGAGCTCCCTTAGTGTTAAAAGCGGTTACTAGCCTAAACTTTAGTGAGTATTGTCCCTGGACTAGAACTGGCCTTCTTCCAAGGGGACATAACTGAGATGTAGAACCCGCTAACTTTCCTCGTGGGAACTCATCAGGAAGTAGCCCCTACTACTAATCTTACCCATCCTGAAAGTCCTGCCACTCCGGAAGCAAACAAAAGAGTCCTTTTTAAAACTAAGTGCAATGAGATTTTGACAATGGAAGTATTGTGAAGGAAGCAGGATTTTTTCGGACATTTACCATTGTTCAGGGATACGAAAATGATGATAAGAATTTTTTATATGACTGAACGATGTCAAATGTCCGGAAAAATCCTATTTTCTTGAAAAAGAAGATCTCAACAAAATGTAGCACTTATGTGGCAGGTATTCATATGATTTTAAAATGAAAAACCTTACAAAAAAGCATGTACGTACTCAAAATTCTATGTATTGCACAAAAATTTACTTTTTCTCTCCTGATTGGTGCATGACAAAAAGCTCGTAGTTGTGAATAATTTAACTACAAAATTGTACAACTTAATCCTGAGCATTGCCATAATTTTACATTTGAAAGGAATTTAATTCTATTCAATGATATATTGTATATATGGTCTGTGATATACCAGTAATATATAAATATATTCGATATTACATGCAGAAGAGAGATGCCACATATAGTGCAAGAGCCATTTAAGTGAAAAGTACTGTAATACTGTAGCCCGGTTTATGGCAAAGTTTCCCCTGAGATTTCTGTTATTGTAGACGTAATAACATTAAGAACCTAATTTGGTTTCACTTTTATCCATACACAAGAGTCTACTGTCTGATAGTATTGTTAAGATTACCATATCCAATTCCTGAATGCCTAGGTGAACTTGAACGTAAGTTACTTCTAGAGAATGTTTATTTTGTACACAGATATACTATCGATCTCTAGATCATAGGAAATGGTGAACCACCACTGGTAGACAGCTTACCTAAATGGGCAATTCTAGATCCAGGCTCATAATAGTGAACCAGTTTGACTGTATCCTTAAAGAAGAGCCACACCTCTTCCCATACAAGGTAGAAATATGTCATTACACTTTTTTCTGAACAGGGTATCATAGAAGTTGCATGCACAATTTCAAGTCTTTAGTTCATTTCAATCTTGGGATGCTCTGGGAACAGACAGACAGGCAATAATTCAGAAAAGAAATACTTACATCCCCCTGCAGACAAAAGAAAAAATTGCATCCGTTTATTTAACTTTCCAGAGAATAAACTTTGGACCCATGTGGAGATGTATCACATAAATTTTGTTCCGTTTTGTATCCTTTGTTTTCCACCATTGATACAGACAACCACGTTTCAAGTGGAACAGATTTTTAACATTGGATGCAAAATCTATAGAAATGGAGTTTTTTGCAGAAGTTTCTTCAGATTAACTTTGTTTGAGATATCTTGCTAAAAGAATAGTTCACGTTTCTGTTTGTTAAGACGAATCTCATAGCACTGAATAATAAAAGTCTAAACACCATAGTTTAGTGTTATAATCAGCTGATTAGTGAAGCAAACATTCAAACAGGTGATTGTTGTGGCTCACTAGTAGTTCTGTCACATCATTATTTGACTCTTAGCTCAAATTGTAATGAAAGTAACTTTTTCATTACGTTATAGATAAGATGTTTACATTTACAATTTGTAAGATGCCGCCATTTTGAAAATAAAGTTTGTAAAAATTGTTAGTTTTTATTCAATTAGGCCTTTTCGGTAGCCTGTATGCCAAATTTCAATTTATTACAACAAGCCGTTCTCAAATTATAAATATGTAGTTAAATTAAATACAGAAAATAGTGGTTTTACGGGTAGTTATTAAGTTTAAGCATGATATTTTGGTTTGTGCTTGATACAGAAGTAATGTCTGTATAGATTGGTATAGAGTTCTGGGACACTCTGTATAATAATGCTCTGTGTGTTGGGATAGTTATCTACATATGATAGTGTCTCACATGTTTGAATGTCTAATAGATGTATTGAGTTTGTTTACAAATTTATTCTGCTATGTTCCCGTTCCCAACATAGTTACACAAAACACCAATGTAAAAATATTCACTAACACTCAGCCAAATCCTATCTAGTGACATGTACCATCATAAAACTTAGTGTGCCTCATATAGAACTGAGTCTTCATGCGCAATTTCAAGTGTATAGATCAGTTCGTTTTCGAGATATCGTGCGGACAGACAGACATATATAGACATACAGATAGGTAGAAATGAACGATTTTTCAGCTCCAACAGAGACAAGCTTCGCTAAAGATCAGCTAATAAGGACACAATCTATTAGTTAAATCAACATAGCAATGTTTCTCTTAATAAAGCAACTGATCAGTCGCGGTAGTTTTGATTAGGGATCAAAATATCTTAACGAGCAAAGATAAAGAGACTGTAAGACGCTATTTTCAGCCAAATAGTCGGTCTTAATATTGTTGGCTAACAATGATAAAGCTTTTTCTGTCTGACTATGACTTGTATAATTGTATGTATTGTATTGGATTAGATTATTATTAGTTTAGACATAATTTTAGGGCACATACAGTGGTTGTGATCTAATGAAGTGAGTCTGACTGATATGACAGCCTAACTATGGAAAGAATGTTCGTTAAACAGTAATCTGGATCCAGTAGTCCTTCCGGTTAACTAACCTCAAAAGTAACCATTTCAGGTTATGTAGGTTATATTGTGTATGGTTCAATCTGACACCACTGATAACAACAAGACAAGTTACCACAAGTGCTTGCAGGATCATCAGTCAGTTCGGATAAGGCACCACTAATGGTAAGTTTGTTTATTTTACTATCTATTAAAGTTGAACAATCTCCATCTTAGTGTTTACCATATTAAATAAATAAGAAAACAAATTAATCCAAACTGTAGCTTATAGTCTGCTAAAGGATGGTACGGTAACCAATATTTCAACTGTTCTACGATTTTATTCAATAAATAAATATTAGGTAAACTAAAATAAAACTGCAAACATGTTAAAATTTTACTAATAGTACAGGACACTAAATACATATGTATTTTTAATTTAAATGGTTTACCAAATAAAATATAACATCAAAGTTTACTACATGATTTTGATCAAATATACTAAAAATCCATTAGGATGTTTCCACACTAATACTAAAAGTCTTAGGTTGGGGCTTTTGCTTATTGAAGATCCCAGTAAAGCATGAGAGTTTATGTCTGTTTTATCAGTTAATAAGTTGAATGGTTTGGATTTCCTACATTGCGGATTTCTTTATTGTTTATTAGACCTATTATATCATATTTTTAGTCAAATCATAATAAACTGCACAGGTTCAGTTGTTTTAGGTTGTTAGTTTCCAAAAATATAATAGGTATATATGTACGTAGTTCAAATACTTATGAAAACTTATTTATTGCCCTAAAATCCGAAGGCTTAGAAAATATATATATACACACATACAGTAGTTTACACAAACACGCAAATGTGTCTATCATTTTGGGGTTTGTGATAAAGCTAAAAATAATTTCCTTGAGTTTATTAGGTTTGAAATGTGGATTTATAGTTAGAATAAAGATTCTATTACTATTTGCTTGGCTGATACAGATAGGTGGTCTGACACATCCAATATATAATGTTATTAATTCCATGTTATAGCGTTATCTTTATGTTAGAATAATGAATTGTGAACTAAAGCCCTTTTTGAAAATTATTTCATTTCAGACACGTGTTTCAGTATAAACCATCATCAGTGTGAACATTAACCTCTAACTAAATAATAAACAAACAACTAAATATACACATGTAGACCATTTAAACAATGTCAAATTTATATGACACAGTTGTAGTTTTGATTAGTATTCTGTGTTTAATATTTTTTCAAAGATAGGATTTGTATTATTCTTTAGATTGCTATTTAATATGTTGTGAGGATGTGTCAGACCACCTATATGTATCGGTCAATATATATATATTGTATTTTATAATATAATATACACACAGGCGTGTGCAGGGTTCATGATTTGGAGGTGCCTGACATACCAGGGGTGTTGGCGTGTGGTATTCCAACAAAAAGAGGGGTCCGGGCTCACCTCTAGAAAATGTTTGAAAATTGTACTTAAAAATATACATTTTGAAGCTTTTTGACAATTGTACCCAAACATAGATCTCTTGCAAAACACAGCACTATTGTGCAGTACGATAAACATAATTCAAGTGGTGGTGACGAGTGGCAGTAGGAAGTAGGACAGAGAGGGAACAACACATTTCAAACATAACAACTGGGCCTTACTATGCTTTGGTGGGCCCTGGAAAAGATATTCAGCCAGGCCTCGTCATGTCTGTTACTGTACCGTCCGTTGACAAGTTCCCTTCAAATAGACATTTAAAATTGTCTTAAAAAACCAGTCTGAGTTCGGGCCTGCATAACAATATAAATAATACGTAAAACCCGGCACCAGCGAGCCAAATAACATAACTCTTGTACTTTAATACTGGTATAATTTTTTCGCCAAAGTTATATACGATAACAAAAAATCAACTTGTTAGCAGGTACCTATGCACCTTTGACACCCCCCGTACACACCCCAGTGATTATATGTATTGTTTTTATTAAAGGCAATAGCCTAATTTAATTGTAATAAAGATTGATTTAACAAATACTTTTTATGAAATCCAGTGACTGGAGAATTTAACTGGAATGCAAACTAACAGGCATTGTACATTGTATGTGACAGCAGTATATCTGTACAAGTTTTGCTATTCATAGTATACTTATACTTAAAAAGTTATTTTAAAGGGTTTTGACTGTATTTATTTATTTTTACTTATTCTGTTTACGTTTGAGTACTTATTATTTTGTTTACTTTTCCAGATTTTGGTGGAGTATTTTACATTGTTTTCTAAGAACGATTAGTCATGCTAACTCCAGTCAAGAAGCCTCCCGCACCATTCTCAAAAAACGGGTGCAATCACATCCACAACCAAAATTTTGTGATACATCAAATCTTGTTATCTGTTAAACCCAAAACACCAACAAAATCATCTAAATCCAAAACACCTAAAAGTCTTGCTACTCCAACATTTAAAATAGCGCCTGTACCAATACCTAAACACTTTGATAAATCATATAAAACTCCCAAAGCTTTATTTCAACCAATTGTTCTAGAGAATAAAGGAGAGTTTGAAACAGTTGATCTACAAAATAACACAGATGTTCAATCAGTTGCTCTAGAGAATAACATGGAGAAAACATCACAATTATCCCCAGAAATGGTGGGTTGTCCATCTAAGAGTCATCCAGATTCTCTAAGTTTCAAAAAGTAAGTATAGTACAATATTTACGAATTAGATAGATTTTGAATACAAAATGTGCCTATTCCAATTGTTCTCGTGTCAGCACTTAAGTACAATTCCTACATACCGTACATAACCCTCAGAGTCTAAAATCACCCCTTGTTCAAAAGTTCATATATATGTTACAGATTATATATATGCTATATAACGCAGCTTGTGGAAACGATGACCGTCTCAAGAAAAGCCCAAACAAGTTTAAACTTGTTATAAAAATTGATCTCATATAAATATACCAGCTAAGTTTGTTGGCTAGCTCTGCACACAATTTCTGTATAAAAAGATTCATAATATTTATTCAACATTAAAAAAACAATCTCAGTTACAAATGACCGTCATGAAAAACATTTTATATAAAAGCACATGTATTAATCAGCAGCATAAGAAAAATGGATGTAAAATAGTGTAGCTGACTAAAGTTGGTCATTAGCAATTTTTCAAAATTAACACCGTACTTTAGCCTACGTAGAAGGAAAGTGACTCTTAAGAGATTTTTTAAATACTTTCACTGAGTTTACTAGGTTTACTATTAAAGTTCTATAACAACCATTAAAGGTTTTTTTTATTCACAACTCATTTATGGACATAGAGGAAAAGTAAAAAGTGTTTGAATTACATATAATACTTCAAATTTGTCATATCTTGAATAGTTTTTGAGATTTCAATTATACGTAAATCCATTAAGAAATGAATTATTAATTTTCAGGTATCACAAAATTTACTTATTCCTTCCAACTGATCTGAAAGGACTATTTTGTTCTTCAGCAACTAATAAACACAATCATACCATACTGCTCTTGATCTTTAAAAATTATTAGTATGTGTTCACATTAAAACCATGTATATTTCACATTGCATGGAAATTGAAATCTGTATTTATAAGTTAAAAACTTTATACTGACCTGTGCTAAGTGATTTCTGATTAGTTAGTTATACCTGTACAAAACACACTGACTCATGAGCCACAGTCAGTATGTTAATATTATCAATTTTTTTAACAACTCGTTTCACTTGCATCCCAACAAATTTCGGATTGTAAATGGAAAATCTTAACTCTTGTTGAAAAAGCTGTATTCAAAAGTGAAAATATCTAAAAAAACAGTAGGTCTTTGATTCATTAACTTCTATGAACTTTTTATTAAGAGTTATGTTGCAAAAAGAAGTATTTAACCATTTTAACTACCAAGTGGCACAGTGTCTAATATTAGCATTGTCATCATACATTACTACTAAACTGTAACCACTATAATTAACATGTCATCTCAGAGGGCAGCTTTGTACAAAAATGTGTTCATATTAACATTAAGTAATGGTTAAACAAATCTTTATGTAAACTGTGCGAAAGCAAAACTTACAAATAGGAAAGTTGACCTTATAAAGTGAACATATTATGTGATTCAATTGATCTAAAACTTTTAGCACAAATTCAACAAATAACTTAAGATTAAACTGTAGTCACATTGTTTCAATACACTAGTTATAATAAAATAAACATGGTAATAATATAAAAAAAAACATTCCATAATGATGTATGACATCATATCTCCTCTCTACATTAGTTTTAATCAGAGATCCTTTTACCTATTTTAAAGCCTTCTTCCCAATTCTCTGGTGTTTAAACTGGAAGAAATCCACAGTTGAGGAAAAAAATGAATATTTTGATCAAAAGCTAGGATCTAGTGTTAACCTTATGAATGGTATAAGATATGACTAAATAGATTCTTTAAGATGATTCACAAGCTTGTAAGGAACGAACTTGTAATTAGATTTAATAATAAAACATTTGCCCAACTCCTATATGAATCACAAATAATGCAAGAGCATAGGTAAACAACCGTCTGACCTAGTATATTGTTAACACTAATGGCACAGGTGAAACTATATAAGTATAAATAATCTATTACAGTTTTTCAAATACAATTTGTATGACAAGTGCATGAAAGCTATTGTTCTACTAACTGCCACATCAAGTACGAATTAGATAGATTTTGAATACAAAAAGTGCCTAACTTCTACATATAATATGTGCAAAACTAGTTAGAAGAGTATCCACACTACCATAAGAAAAATGGATGTAAAATAGTGTAGCTGACTAAAGTGGGTCATATTAGTAGTATACATTGACTGTATGTTGTTTTTTTTTTACCTACTTCTCAGTGCAAATTTTGTAACCATTGCGGAACCACCTAATACAGTTTTTTGTTTGTTTATTAATGTCTTATTTGATTAGCTTTAGCAAATCCTATCTCTCAGGTGACTAGCAAAATTTCTCTTTTGTCTGTTTTTCTGCATGATTTATCAAGAACAGACTTTCATATGGATTTGAAATTTTGCATGAAGCTTCATTTCTGTATAGTCAACATCGAATTTGAGTTCAGGGATTGTCTCTTCATGGGATTTGGTTAAGCGTTAGCAAATATTTGTATGTTGGTTTTATAGCAATCATGATAGCAACGAGAAAATCACAGAATAAACATTTGTAATCAAACTAAGCAATCAATTTGTATGACATTTAAAAAATGTTTACAAGAAGGGATGAATTCTAAAAGGATTTAATCAATCTTTAAAACCATTCCCTTCCCATAGAAAAAGATGACTAAGGGAACTTGTGGTTAACTGAGTAGTGGTCAAAATTGTAGAACAAAATGTTGTCAAGGGACATCAGTTAAACTTTCTGGCATATAGAAGGGAAATAGACATAACAAATAACAAGAGAACGTCTGCAGAGATTTCACTGGGAGAGCTGATGATTACATGGAAAAAATATCTGACCTTTTACACTGATTCAATTGACAAGTTAGAGATGGCACAGTTTCAAACCCTGCCCTTCACCGCCTTCACCAGAATTTTAGTATTAGTACACTCCACCTGTATTTTATTCTATTTGGTAAGTCCAAGGACGTAGCGAGAGGGTCCAAGGGGTCAGCCCCCAAAGTTTTCAATTTTTTCAATTACTTTTTTAGTAAATGATTATTATTATTTAAATAATTCAGTATTACTGACATGTACTGCTGAAAGATCGTTCTCAACAATGAAATGGGTCAAGAACTTTATAAGGAGCAAAATGGGGCCTTACTCTCTGTGCACTCAGGGAAAATATAAGTTGTCTGGACCCCTCCAAAATTCTGTCCTGGCTATGTTCTTGAGTAAGACCCTTGCAGGTGGAATTAAAAAAATTGTTTAATACTTGACAACTATAAATTTGCATAGTAGAACTTAGTTCACATGTTTTTTTTCTTTGTAGCTTCTTTCAGTGTAACATTTGTTGAACTTCTTCAATAATACAAGGAATTCAGGGGAGGTTCTGCCGAGTCATGAAGCATGTGGACTACTGAAGTCCCAAGCTCAGAGAGATGTCCTGGAAACTCTCCATCTTAACTAACACTGACAGTGACTTCCTGGATAGATTAATGAGTTTTAGTTTTAATATGTATTGTATATTGTGATTGAAACGAAATTACTTACAGGACTTTAATTTTAAAATCTAGTTTGTACTTTTATCATTTGAGTCATATTTCTTGCTCAAGGTATATTTAAGTTTTTATAAGATATTTTGTTGTTGTTGCTTTTGTTTTATGGCAAGAACTCATATATTTGTGTTTTACTCATAGTTGATAGTCGGTTATTTATTGTTATATTAATAAGAAAAAAGCTTTAACATGTAAAATGTTTTAAGTTCTGTGAATGTTCTGTTCTATATTGTCCAATTAGATTTATTGTATTGTGTTAATGTTTAAAATAGTTTATCTTCCTGTAATCTTTAATGCAATATTTCTCAAAGAAGTTGTCTTGTAATTTTAATAATAATCCAATAAATTTGTAGGTTCAATTTTGTTCTCTTCCCTTCATTTTAATTTTATTACATTGTATTCTTAACTTAGTGTGAATTGTTTGTTGGAAAAGAGAACAGGGAAATTATGGTATGGAGAATTGGCTAGTATTGACTATGAAATAATAACCAAATTATAACTTATAATTATACCAAGAACAAAGTTTTTTTTTTTGTATATCTTACAATCTGATTTTTGTTCAACCACTATAAAATTAATTGGGATCATCGACAATCACATAATTCACCTGATATCAATATTTTATCAAAAATAAAATTGAGTAATTTCCAAAAATTACATTAAATGGTAATCAAAATGTTCATTAAAATATATTACTTAAACCTGTAAATAATTTAACTTCTTAATGTTATCTAAAATTGTATAAAGTACTGTCACTAACAGCACATTATTATCATATGAAAAAGCACCACTGATAGTAAAAGGACCATAGACAGGTTAGTGGGGAATGAGAAACGTGAATTATCTTGATGCGGTTTTAGAGGGCATTATTTGTATTAACGTGTAAATGTGAGCCACAATAACAACATTCATACTTGCTATCAGGAGCAAAATGTATCACAAGGATATCCATTAGGCAAACTAGGTGGCAGCTGGAGATAAAAAAGGAAAAATGTGTATAAATTAATGTACTTTCTCACCAAGCAAAAAAGCTAAAAATAATAAAATGGGCTTGCCATAGAATAAGTTCTGTGTTTTTTAATAACATTTTTGTATTAAAGGGGAATAGGAGAGTGTTCGGGTTGGTGATTGGGGGTGGCTAAAAGGGTATTTTACTTATGGCACCAGAATAGCTTGTGCTGGCCCTGTGTAGTGGTAATCTACTATGCATGTTAATTAACCTAGTTCAAGCAAGGTTGTTGTTTATAGAATAAATAAATGGTTAAAAAAATTAAATATCTGATAATTGGTTCAGATTTTAATTATTATTGAAATGAAATAAAATATGTTTATTGTCATTACTATTTAATTGACAATAGTATAGTATAGCATAGTGATTGTAATAGACATAGTCAAATTCACACTTAGCCTTAATCTTAGGTAGTAAACGTTACATGTCAAATTGAAAGGGTACAATGTAAACAAATGAAATAAATTTATAGTCAACAAAAATCAATGACTACAGTAGTAGTAATTAGTAGTATAGTGTAATAATTATGTCCTAATTTAAAATGTAAACAATACATGTAATCAGTTAAAAACACACAAATAAATATAAACATCCAAGTAAGAAACACATTTTTACATAAGATCTTGGAATTAAAATTTACAGATGAGAAATTCCCATTTTCAAATTCAGTTACACAATAAAATGCTTGACTAATCAACCAGTTTTAAATTTTAAAACCGGTTTTAAAACCGTTAATTGGAAGCTTCCTAATATTTAAAGGTAATTTATTAGAAAGTTTTATACAAACAAAGCTAAAAGATTTTTGGGTTTTACATCATTTAGCATTTCTTACATCTAATAGATCTTGACCTTTTAGACCTATCTGTAACAGTAGATTGAATTTCTTGAAATAAAGTTATTTAAGTTTTTCATGACATGGCTGAGACTGTAGAAAATGAATAAACTAGTTAATGGGAGTATGTTAAGCTCGGGAAATATAGTTTGACATGAATCCCAAAGACTCTATCCCCGACACCTGTTTTGTACAACTGACTACTTTTTTTGCCACACGAAAACTTCATGGGCTTTACTGGAATTACCCCAAAGAGTAATGCCATAAAGTAAACAAGAATGAAAAAATGTATAATAGGCTTGAGTCACTGAAACTAAACGAATAACTAAAGAATATTAAAATCCCAGACAATTTATTGTTGGTAAGTACTACTTTCCTGTAAGTGGAATACATTGGAAGAAAAGAAAAGTGGTGACTCTAGCCTGGACAAAAATCCCAGACAATTTATTGTTGGTAAATACTACTTTCCTGTAAGTGGAATACATTGGAAGAAAAGAAAAGTGGTTACTCTAGCGTGGACAAAGATCCCAGACAATTGTTGGTAAGTAGTACTTTCCTGTAAGTGGAATACAATGGAAGAAAAGAAAAGTGTTAAATCTAGTCTGGATGAAGGACCCAGACAACTTTTGGCAATCAGTACCTTTTGATCCTTAAATATTATGTCTCAAGATGTTGTAATACAAAATAATGTGAATGTTTACAACCCTTTCTCCCAGAAAGATGTGATTTAACATCATTTACTAGAAAAGCAAAATAAAACAGTCAAAGGATCAGACAATAGAAATTTGATAGAGAGAGGGTTGAGTGGAGTAGGGTATGGTAGATATTATAAACAAGCTGAGAAATTAAAAATGGAATTAGGTGAATTTTGTGGTTAACGTAATTTTCATTCTATAAATTACAATTCTGCAGAGGGTTTTTATTACCCTATAGTTTTACTCTATTATTGTGCTTTTACATGCTGTGCAGTTTTGCAATGGCCATAAGATTAAATTCAATTTCAGGCAAGTGATCCACAATTTTAAAACTGCTGAATGCCAAACCACCTGCTTCTGGTCTAATATCAAGTTTTGTTAAAATTTATCCTACCTTTTATCTGTATTTCAAGGCTTACTAAAAGGTTTTGTCTAAGAAGTAATATATGAAGATAATACTCCACATTTAATTTGTTAAACTGACCTTTTTTCCAAAACCAGAAACTTAAAAATACATGAAAGTAAGGAGCAGGAATATTCAGCATATTTGATACCAAATAATGAATTTTCTGAATATCACAATATACACATATATGAAAATATAGTAAACAAAGGTACTACCAAAAGCAAACAGAATAAAAACAATATACTGTATATTAAATTAAAAACATGTTGTTCAGTTGTTGTCAATTACACACAACTTTTGTTTATTAAACATTGAATTATTTTGATATACCATAATACACGACAACTTCATAGATTTAAATATGTAAAAGAAATAGTTATTCACAAGTTGAGTTTTTCAATTTATTTTGCCACGGCACTTTCATATTTCAACAAAAAAAAAAAAAGGCTTTGAGTTGGCAATACTGGTTAAAAAGGACTACAATACTAGAAGCTACAGACTTAGAAGGGTTATCTCACTAGTTGGTTAATACAGTGGCTATGATACATTGAGCAGGTTAAGCAGGGAATTTCAAGTAGACATGCTAAATCCTGTTAGATATTGTATTATGTATAACAAAGGAACACATGACTGTGATACATTATAGTTTAGAACAAGTAGCTCTGAAGGTAAGTTTAGAACTTCTTATTCCCTGAATTTAGATTTTTTCCTTTTAAATATTTACTAAATTTTCCATAGCTTTAACACTGTTTCTGCTTAATCTTAAATTTGTTAATCCTTTAAGATTTTTTACTTTGTGAAACAAAGTTACAGTAAAAAACATCAATTTGGATGAAAATATATTTTAAAAGTAACATAAGAAATTTACAAAGATATTATTTCTAACTTTATATAATTAAATGGACTTAAACATTATGTAAAAATAGTTTTTTATTGATATATAGCTTGTTAATCTCAAAAGTTGGCCTTAGGTGTTACTTTTTTAAACTGGTCCACAATAGGCAGTGTTCAGTCTGGACACAACCGGTAGCTTTTTCTGAACATACTTTATATACTACTGTAGGTTAACCTTTTTTCTCTATAGGATCTTGTCCAGGACGTATATAACCGTAAATCCCAAAAGTTGGAAAATAACAGTAATGTATTTCAACAGTAATATTTATTGAAAATTTGTGTATTATACGAGAGAAAAGTTATACAAATAAGTAAAATATATACACCTGTTAGTCGATTTTGAGGCAAACTCTAAGAAGCACCATCAACAGTTTCAGCAAATGTCCCTGTTTTTTAAACTAGAGCTTTACTAACAGCTGAGTAACAGGTAATTAGGACCAGCTGCAATAAATGTGATCAGACTCAATTGTGTTACAATGAAAAATACGCACATTATGTCTACTAAAATCATTACTGGAATCCAAGGATTCCAAAATCAAGACATATGAACTTAACCAATAAACATAACCAGAATGTTTGAATCAGATAATATGCTGACTGAGCTAAACAGTAGAATTAAATAATGAGGCTCGAGCTATACTTAGGCTCCAGATACAATGTGTTGAAGACAATGTCCCCTCAAACACTGCATACTAGGGCCTCAGGCTGTTTTGGACACTTGAGTTTTGAACAGTTTCATTAGTTATGTGTGATTAGCTAGTAGGAGGATTCATGGGTGTACTCAGCGAGGGGCAAGAGGGGGACAGCCCAATCTCGGAGGCAGGGCCCTACTCAGCTTTTGTTCAAATATTTGGCCGGGTTCCGTCATGTCCTGCCTCTGAACCGCCACCACACCTCTTCACCAACCCCCCCCTATTACCCCACTAAAAACATCTTATTATTTTGTTAATGATAGTAAGATTCAATGGTAAGTTACAATTATTAGATTAAGCTATCTCGTCTGTCGAAACAGTCCCTTCAAACAGACATGTGTTGGGGCCCGTCCCAGACCCCAGTCAAATTGTCCAAAACCACGCTCTGAGTATGGGCCTGCTCCCAGGAGGATTCTTGTCTGGCTGGTTTGTACCTTTCAGTTGAAACTACACACCAAAAACCGGCGTGCACTTCGATCTCAGCAACTCAGCAACCATATGGATGTTCATGAGCAGTTCATCACTAACTGTAGGGAGTTCTCAAAAGATGAGGCAGCACCAAATGTAGCAAAAAGATTAAATGTATACACAGTTGTAATATAAAACAAAATTAGGTTGGGTGGCAGCAAATAATCAGTTGTGTATCATACTGCAAACATACAATAAACATCTAAAACCATATAATTTTAAGACATTTTGGTTTTATTCATCTTTCTGTTTTAAAATGTTACAATCTGTATGACCATAGCTTGCTCCCCCTTCCTAACTTTGATTTTGGTTATTCCTGTGGGAGGATTGCCAGATTGGTAAGATATACAGGTACAAGTAAGTAGGAGTTTCATTAAAATACTTATACATATTCAGTTAATAGAATAGATTGTGTACAAGGATGTTATAAAAGGGGAAAGGACTGGGGGAGCAAGCCTGAAAATAATCTTTTACTTACCACTAAAATAACCCATTATTGGAGGAGATGTATATATTTTTCAAAGTAACACCGTCATGTAACATATCATTTTTAATTCATTGATTTTATTCACAGATGGTAATTTAAATAAAAATGTTATCTTTCTAAAGTCATGGTTTTTAGTATTTTATCTCATAGGCACTGATACAAGTATTATTTCCATTCTGACAGTGTAAGCTTGTCAAGCCAAAAAATATTATCTCTGAAAAAATTGTTCATGTGTTACTTTTAACCGTCCTTTAAACCGGTTAATTTAACAATCCTTTCATTTCAAATCCTATCAAAACCATCAAGGCTGATCATTTATTTCGTAGGGGGAAAATACCTTTATTGATTTTACAAATACTGGGTTGTGTTTTATACAATTAAAATTAGTTCTCACTTGCTAGGTGAATAACTTAATATTGTTTTTTTGTTAATAGATTGACTTAGTTTATTGTTGTTCCAGATTTTATTGTCGAGTTTATAAAGGTAAAAAGAGTTAAGAGTTTAGAATGGCCACTCCAGTGAAGAGACTGACTGTCACAACTTCTCTACAACATGCCACTCCTCGACATTCACCAGCAGCAGCCAAGGCGTCACCTAGAACTCCTGTCACTTCAAACCCTACATCTCCGTGCACACCAACAGCCTTCTCTCCTGTAGGAGTAGTTAAAATTAACAGAGTAAGATCTTCAACAGAACTGTGTTACATGCAAAGAAGATGCTGCCTGGAAATAAATGAAGCGGAAGGAGCTATTGCAGGATACCCAGACGAATTTTCTTCTAAAAATTCATCTACGAGCCCTATGGCTGGAAATTCCAAGGTTTCTCCATATAGAGAATTAAAATATCGTGTTTCACCTCAGAGAACCCGTCACTCAGTTGCGTTGGCACAGCTCCAGTACTCAGATAATATGTATGACACCGTTAACTGTAGAGTATCTCCAAAATTTTGGTAAGTACACATAGCACCTATTTACTTGACCTTATTAAATTTAAAACTTTTAATTGTGTCTTAATAATACCTAATAACCTAATAATAATTTTTACTAATTATTTCATTAATAACTTATAAATTTGGAAGCATTAATTATTTGCAATGGGCAAGCAAATGGCCTTGTGTAACGATTATGATAGTATCCGGTTATAACCAAATCATTGTTACAAGGTGACTTTAAAGGTATACTTCATCTCACAAAAGATTGGGGAAAAGGTGGCAAAACATTATTTTGGCGTGTGGCAAAATGTATACTAAACCTTTATTAGAGAACATTTTCTGTACTAGCTTCTATTTCTAAATATTCCACACCTTTTTATAACATCATATATCTTATGTCTTTGAAAGTTTTATATTCAATGGTATATTTTAATGAATATAGATAGTATTGCTGAGTCAAGCAACATTGAGTTTAGACATAAAGTTGTTGAAACATCCATTTTATACAAAATGATGGATTTGTAAATAGAATGACTCAGTGGGACTTGGATGCTTAGTCCCTTCACGGTTTTTAACTTATTACGTCCATAGCAGTAATGATATTGTTCCTGTTTTATCCTGTTGTCTGCCATAATATTGTGCAATAAGCATTTCTATGATAACCACACATCATGCAAGTAGTTCTGACTTTTCTATTAGATATCAGCACTTCCTTGGTCATCTGTCATGGGTGTTTTTGCACCATGGTGAGTTTACTGTAGTTACAAAGTGCAGACAGCTAATGCATGTTTTTGTTTGATGTCACCTGTTCTGAAGTATTTTATGGTTTTATTTCTAGTGTTTATTGTATGAGTACCAAGGAAATATCCAACGCACAAATAGGCGGTTGGTTTCGCTTAAAATATTCAGCAAAACAACATAGTTTGAGAAAAAGAAAACCATTAAGGGGTTAATATTTCAAATATTGACCAACAATGATTATTTCATACAAAGATCTATTTTTATTTTTATTAGACTCTATTGTAACTCTTGAAGAATGTACAACTACAGATTATTGTCCATTGTCCATTGTCTATTGTCCTTCCAAACTGCTCAAGTACATGCCTATTAGTGGTGTTTTAGAACACCTTTAGGCTGTGTTATTTTTCAAGATAAACATTAGAGAGGATTTCTTAACCTTAACTTTGCATTGTAAAAGTGATCCACTTTTTCATTCTATACTATTCAGCATACTTACTTACTTGATACTTGGTAGCTCCGTCGATGACCGGTAAAACCGGATTGACTGTGTCATTTTACAAAAACTATATGCATAAGCTTGCTGTGATTTTGTATGAACTTTCCTTGTTTTGTATTGCAATTTCAATATGGCACTAAAGATTAAACTTGTGAGTTGATGAGTCTTGACTTCTTATACAGGATTATAGATGCTTGTCAAAATAACAAAATAAAAATCAATCTTTCCTTTAAAAATCGTATTAATGTTTATATTGGTTTTAAAAGTAAGTGGACTTTGCTGGATATCTATTCTCTAGCAATGATTCTATTACTTTGAACTAGGAAATCAGAAACTTAATTCATTGCTAATTAAATATAATTATCTCTTTAAAACATTTGCAGGCCAGCAGAGTCCAGCCGTAGAAGTCTAAATATGGAGGATCTACCTGAGTAATTCAAGGAACTTACCTGCAAATCAATTCCGTCACCATCTCATGTTAACGGATTTCACACAATAGTTTCTCCTTGATTTGTTTTAACCATTTCAAATGTTTGATAAGCAACTAAATACATTTTATCTTGCCACTTAGTAACTTTAACTTTGGTACACTGGACTTAGATATATTTTATTAGAGGACCCGATTGTGTTTATTACCGTAACAGCAAATAAAGTAATTGTATGATAGTTCTATTGTTGCTTATGGTCTGTATTAGTCAATATTGTATTATCAATTTGTGTATTTTATATGCTTTATGATCTCATCATTTTGTTATGTGGCCTCTCAAAGGTGTATCGATAAAGAATGTGTTGTATGAATTAAGTTATATTATATTATTAACCACGATTGATGTTACTTTTAATGTTTATGTGTATTTCGAATTCAAGCTTTTAATAAAACATTGTATTAACTAATAATGGTTTTCATTTTATAAATATCCTCAAAGAAGAAATTTATCCTAAATATACGTAGATGATTGTCATAAACTTACAGTGAATATTTGAGTCTATCATCTTTATGTCACGCATCACAAAAATTTATACTCCCACAAAGTAGCTGTGAGTAATGTTCAAAGTGATAAAAGAACAGGGAACTTCACATAATATGTAACTGATGTGCTGTGATGACTGGGATATGAATATAAGTGTGTGTGTGTGTGTGTGTGTGTGTGTGTGTGTGTGTGTGTGTGTGTGTGTGTGTGTGTGTGTGTAATTGGTTATGAATATAAGTGTAGTTTTGTGCCTAACAAGAAATGTAAGGCATTGAAAAGCTGTAGTTGATTGATGATACCTGAGGGTCTGATTTTGACATGGAGCTAAGTTTAAACTACGTTAATAGGAACTTGTCTGAAATCCATAAAATGTTTTCTTCAGAAACTTAGATTTTAATGTATTAATTCTAATTAATTGTTAAAAATATGATTATTCAAATTCAAATTCAAAATATTCTTTATTTACAGTTTCATCAAGAAATTGCAATGGTGTCATATAATAATGAACCTAAAGCTAGATACAATAGCTTGTCTGAACTTAAGAGATAGCTATTACATTAAATGATGTAAAACTAGTATTATACAGGAGAGTTTTTCATAGTAAAATTGGTTAAAATGTTATTTAGAATAAAAACATGTAAAATTGTTATTATTTAAAGCGTTAAATAAAAATATTATAAAATTCTTAAAGTTATTGATGTAGTTCAAGATCGAGGAATTCCTTCAAGGAGTAGGCTGGTCTGTCTATCAGCCACTTACGTAGTTTTGTTTTCAGTTGCTTTCCCTTCAGCGACTTCAGAAATTGTGGAAGGCCATTGTGGAGTTTCCGGCCAATGTAAGATGGTTCTATTAACATTAATAGTTTTTAATTTTAATTTAGTATAGATTTCTCACTATAAACTCTTATCCTAATTCTAATAATATTATAAATGCAAAAAAGACTTTGTTTGTTTTGCTTTTATGCGTAAACTGATTATACAGAATGGACATTCTTAGGTGTCTAGGGATGAATATAGACTTATTCTTATCTCTCCGGGTTATGCCTCACTGGTCTTTAAAGCAGTGATAATATTCTCTTCGTCTTTAAAGCTGTGAAATATTAATTGAAAGAGCATGTTAAAATTTAACATTACATTTAATGTAATTAACCACTCTGTGTAATGACAGCACAAACATGTGTTTATTTAATATAATCAGTATTTTCAATTTGTTTACATTTATAGTGTGTAAGTCTCTAAGGGGTAAACATTAGTTTTCACACCGTTTCTAGATTTCAGCGATTACGTAAGTACTCTACTTTAGAAAATGTTCTAAAACATAAAATGGTTAGAATTTGACTTCAAATACTCTCTTTGAAGCAGTCGGCAAGAACTAAACTATATGACTGCTTCGTATAGCACAGCAGTCATATAGAAGTGGATCCCAAAGACAAAACTGTGTTTCATACAACTACCATGCGCTGTATACAATATATGTAGGACAATCTAGAGGTATAAAAAATATATTAACAGTCTAATACATTTTTATACACTTATTTATAATGTTTTAATCCTGGTATGAAGTCAAACATATCTCTTCTGCTAGGGATAGATTATTACTAAATGAAATAAAATAGTATACTTACATTACATTTCATTTCTAATTAAAACATATGTATGATTTGAGAGCTTGTACCTTTTTTTAGTACTTGTGCTTTACTAAGTTACCCTACTCCTGACATATTGCAAAATTAGGTTACTTTGTTAGGAGTTGTGGTAATTAACACAACTCTCAAAGAAGAATTAATATAAATTTAAGAATTATGCTTTAGAATATTATATATTATGTTTTGCATTACCTCATTACATGTTATTTTCCATCGAATAAAAATATGTACTATTGTTTAAGAATAAATAACAATACATTTTGATAACCATAAAAACAAATATATTGGATTATTAAAGAATATGAAGGATTTTTCTTATTATTTATTTGTAGTAAATAAGTAAATAGTATTTATTTTACAGCCAAGAAGGCAGCCAGGAAAAATTTTTGGGAGGCCCCATTTTGTTTTTTAAAAGTTCTTGACCCATTTCTTTGTTGAGGACAATCTTTCAGCAGTACATGTCAGTAATACTGAATTATTTAAATACTGTAATATTAACTGTTTACTATAAAGGAATTGAAAAAAATTTAAAATTTGGGGGGTTTTCAGACCTCTTCGACCCCCTTGCTGGCTATGTCCTTGTTTACAGCTTAGTTTAGTCACTTGGCCTAAACAAGCAAAACAGACTGGTTTGTGCAAAGCAGTACAAAGTAATCCTGATTGGTCCATATTAACCCCAAACTATTTTGCAAATCTGTGAACAAACAGATAGCCAATTAGTGGATGTCATGTGGTCAATTTGGTGATTATACAGAATACTTAAGTTAATTATTAACCATTAAGATAAAAGCTGACTCATTACTGTAGTGTATAACTCAATATACAGTTCTCATGTTCAATGTTTGGCTTCAATCATTAGGTTAGATGTTGCAACAAACTGACCTGTATTTATATAACATCCAAATCATTTCTTATTTGATCTACACACATACGTTTGCATGACATTTTATAGTTTTGATTTAAGTCTTAACCAGAGTTGACACAAACCTTACCTGTGTAGAACACATTTTGGTGAATGGATCTTGATATAGTGATTTCATAGTTATTATAATATACAAAGATATTCCAAAAGAAATGGATATTTTAAAATTAACTTAGTAAAACTGGCTTAATCAATAGAAAAAGTAAATGGGATCTGTAACTAATTCAATGAAAGATAGTACTAAAGACGATGCTTCAAAGTTTTCTTACAATGTTATGGATGTTGTCTATGAGCCCCATGGGTACACAGCTGATAGCAATTTGATAGACAAGCTCTGACCAGACTCAACTAATGGTATTGAAATCAAGATTCTCTATGTAATGCGCCGTCTTAATTCCAAGAGGTTCAATAATAATGGATGAATAAATCTGTATCTTTAATGACTGGCTGTAGTAATATAACCATGAGGTTTTCCTCATGAGAGCTATGATAAATCTCATGCAGTTTTATACCTTATCTATAATCATAGAATGGTGGAGGTGTCTCATGTTTTATTTATTATCAATATGCATCCAAACGCTTTTTAGTAAAAAAAATATTTTTATTGGTTATCAGAAAAAAACCCCAAAAGTTTTTGAACTTCATTGTTTAAATATTTAAAAAATATTCACCTTGCAATAAAAAGCATTTGAATTTTTATTAATGATATCCTTAATATGAGGTATGACCCACAACAATATGATCAAAAGAAGGTGGAAAAGTGCATGAGGTTTAATATTTTTCTTATGGAAGGAAAATCAAGGTAGTTTCACTATAGCCAGCTCTTAACATATCCTCAAAGGAAGAAGTCGGATGAAGTCAACTCACGAACGGAAGGTGGTCAACACATTTTTGTTAGCTGCACGACCAATCCAACAGTTATGTTTTAGATGTACAAGAAAGACGTTGTACCTAATTTGGAGAAAACTAGACATAAAAATATGTCCACTAGAGTGTATATAGTCAGACAAACTTTGGATCAATTTGCTGCTTGTCCACTGTTAGGGTTCACTACATTCAGTCAACTAGAAAGACAAGATTATTTTTTATTTTTTTAAACTCAATTTATATCAATTTTTGGTGGTAGTCCTCTTGTCATTGTATCACTACAGTTTTACATATTTTGATCCAGAAAATAAAGAGTTACAGGGTCTTTAAAACAAATTATTTAATTTCAAAAGGAAACAAAGAGTACTTAATACAGACCTTTTTAACTTAGATGTCACTAAAAATAATGATTTTTTCCAGTTATAAGCAATATGTGTGAAAGTTGGTTTATATTTAATATATAATCGATTTGCTTTTTTGTGTTTTTATTGCATTGGCAGTTTTGTTACACAATCACTATTGAAGGATAAAGTACAAAATGAGTGGTTTGACTCCTGATAGCTAGTCAGCCACTGCTGTGCTAAAAACCAAAATTTTAATATATTTTTCTTAGTGAGTGTTTTATTAATAACCTTTTATCTCTAAAATTCTTTTGTACTGAAAAGCTTACATGTATATTGACTTAAATAACACACTTAGTATACACTTTAGTTTGTTTAGTTAAAACTATATATGACTAATAAATATTATGTAACCCCCAGCAATGTGAATTTAACATCAACAATTAATTGTGAAATTTTAATGTGTCAGTCATAATAAGAGTGGTCAGCATTCAGAATTTTACCTAGAATACTGCAAAAATTTATTTATTTCTCATATTAAATTTAAAATTTGGTGTAGTTTTGTTTATTTGAAAAAAGTTCTTAAATAATTCAATATTTTTCCAAGTAAATGAGGCACATTTACACAGCATATATTTATTTTCTAAAATTTGATTTTGGGCATTATAAGTCACATTTATGAGATTTTAGGTAAAACTTGTATTTTTGATGACTGTACTATGCTCCTTGATCTATATTTTGTAAAAATGTTGATTGATTGGTTAAAATTAATCCAGAAAGGCTTACTAACCATGTTGATTTATTACTTTCCTAATAAAATAAAATATTTCAAACTCTTTCAGAGTGATGTTATCAGCTGATTTATTTTGTGCAAGTCTGTACTTGTGGCAATGGACAACAGGTTACAGCAGGTTTGTTCATAGTAACAGAGGAACTAGTCAATTCTCTGCTTGATGTAAAACAATAAAATACTATAATTCTAGGACTCCTTGGCTAACTGCTGATTAAAGTAATACACACTCTAAGGATATCAGTTGAGGAAGACAGGTTTAGCTGGTAAGTGAATGTTAAATAAATCTTTATCCTTGTGCCAAAAAATTAGTCTAATATTATCATGATTTAAAACACAATTAATTATTCTTTTCATTTAAAATTCTGTTGCAGTTTGCTAGGATTTTCTGAAATAATATGCTTTATTTTAACCAAAACCTTTATAAATCATGCTTTTAAAACAAGCAAATGTTTTTCCTAATTCTTATTGACACTTTAGAATGAAGAGTATCTTAATGTAGTTAATGTACGGTTTCAAAGTGTTGCTTTTAAACTATTATTTATAGTTTACATACTTATAATTTCAGAAAAACATATTCCAATGGACAAAAGTTTATATTGTGTTTGAATTTAAACTTTTGGTAATAATACATGACACTATGTTGGACAATTTTAAGTTGTGGAATTTTGTGTTATATCTAAAATGGAATAGTAGACATCTACTTCCAGATCTATTACCAAAGTTAAAATAGAATCAAAATTGTTTGATATAAATTATTTTTAATTTATGTTTATCTTTATAGCCCAAAATGCATCTATCTAGAACTTCCTGAACTATGTGGTGTATTATGTTTGATTTCATTTTTTTTATACATCAATTTAGTGTGTTATGTACGGTTTTGATTGTTTGTGTTTATAATTTAAATGCGCGTTGTTTCAGAATCAACATGTCTCCAAACAAAAATAGGCGTTCAGAACCTATACCGATTAAAAAATCTCTTCTTAGATTTCCTCTTAGAACATCCCTGACTCCAAGAGTGCATACTCCAACCAAACTGAAGTCACCAAAGGCAACGTCACCAGCATTTAAGAGACTTTGTGATTCACCCAAAACTCTGGCTTCCAAAATTACTTCAGCAGCAGTGAGCAATGCATCAGACAACTCTACAAAGTCCCCATTGCGAGCTAGAATCGCTTCTTCTCCGATAGCTCCACAAAACCATTCTCCGTCTGATCATAAAGATGATGTGATGAGGTGAGTGAGTGGAAACAGATTTTAATCTCAACGTATAAATTGTTTACGTTGATCTCAGTTTAAATTTCAATTGTTCTTTTCCAGAAATTTCTTATTTTACTTAATCTACCTACCATAAATTTTACTGATCACTCAAACTTCTATTTGATTTATAGATTAAGGTATTTTTTTAGAATCATATTGAAAGAGTCAACCAAAAATACTTTTGAATACTAAAAAATTATAACAAAAGTATATTTTTTATACACCTTACATGGAATAAATAACAAAAAGCAAAATGCATTAATATTTCAAATGTAAATTACTAATTATACAAATTGTATAAAAAATAACAGTAGTAATAGACAGTACTCAATTTTATTCAAATAGCTCAAGAAAATTTCTGCCTGTTCGATAACCGTATTGCTGGTCATCTGTTCTTTCTTCACAATATGACATCCTTTATTTCATGTGTTTACGTTTATACACAACAAGCTAGACCTGTTCTAAGTGGTTCTTTCTATTTCATATCTCAAAATTTGTGTAGTTCTACACACAGTAAATCTATCCTCTATAAAAATACATGTTGATTTATATTCCAATATTTGTTATCTCGATTAAAAATTTTAATTATTTAAACGTACAATACATATTATTTAAGTAATACAAATACATGCCAATATTTTCAAGTAAAAGATATATATGATGAAAGCTCATTTTAGAACCAAAAAATTCTAGGTAAAAGGTAGTTCTTCAGCTATAGTCATTTTTCAGAGCCTCTATTATTATGTTTAATACAGTGTCGTTTACTTGAAATTCTTTTGAGTTATTGGGCGGTATCCAAAAGGTTAAATTTTCGCCTATGTTGTAGTCGTTTTTGTTGAGCATAAAATAAGAATAATAATAATAATACTCTAAGATGGCTGTCAAACACAATTTTTTACATTATTAGCATATACAATATTCTGAGGGGCAGGGTGCAAAAAGTTTGTAGTAGTAACCCCCTCCCCATTAGGTCATTCTAGATATGCCAATGTCCAGGAGTGACCTCTTCTAGGAGCTGATCGCACATACATGGATGAAAAAATTGTACTTAATACACATTTCTGATCCCACGGATATTAAATGATTCTAATATTTGACATTATTATTGTAAAATGCAACAACAAATAAATAACATATATCTTATTAAATATGTCTTTTAAGTGCTTATTAATAAATAAAATGGAAAGGGGTGGTTTTTGCCTCTGGGGTAAGTTATGTAGAAATCTTCTGTAAGTGGTACCATGAGGACAACTGAAATAGACCGATTGTGTACAAAAATTGTACCTAATAAACAAACATTTTTATATTTGTTGAACAGATATTAACATGAATTTCAAAATTGTGTACATCTTTAAATAATATTTCAGAAAATACAAACTATAGCTATAATCAGAGATTTGTCTTTATTCTAGCCTACTACTAAAATTTGAAAATATAAAAATCCTTGACGAGATGTGCATTTATGGCTGCAAAGGGGAGATTGTCTGCCACATGCCTCTTTTGAATCTATAAAATTGGCACCAGGGTTAATTTTGAATATTAATGATTTATTTTAGAGCAAATTCTATTTTGAAATGTTTTTTCCAAATATTAAACACCACTGTGTGGAAACTATTAGAAATGTTACACTTAGTTTAGTCATTTAAATTTTTAATACTATTTTTCAGACGGATTTGTCAAATGTATAGTCTTCACTAACAGAGACTACTTTTACACTCCATTTCATCTCTGGTTCCACTTCTTCATTACAAGGTTAGTTTGTTCAATAGTATCAGTAATAAGACTATCAGTAATATTGTATCATTTAATCATGTTATCTGACATTTCAATCATTTAAAAAATGTTGCTAAGGATTTTCATTGTGTTATGGAATACATAACATACATGTGTGTGTGCCACATTGCCATAGCTCAGTTCTTAAAAAGAGAATATTCAGGTATTGCATACAGGGCCATGGTTAAAATGTGACACTCAAATGTGGGCCCGAAAGACATCTGTGTCCCGCTTCCACTGGAATCATCGAAACAAAAATACCGCAAAGTCTATAGGCATTTGACGTGCACATTCGCAACGTAAACAAGGGCAAGGCTACTTTTATAGTGTTCACTTTCAATCGTGAATCAGATTACCTCAACAGTAAAGTAAAACAGTATAGTATCTATAAATACAGTAATGTTTAAGTTATGTCATGTTATATACATGATTCAGGTACTTTAAACTTTTATTACAAAGGAGGCCTAACAGATGTTTGAGTTATGAGCAAGAACCGAGAGTGACTTAATTTTTGAAAATTGACCTTAGGCCACTTTTGAATTCAAATAAGCTCTATCTCCAACACTTTATAGTCCAGTCAATCGATGATCAAAACTACTGTGTTCGCAACAGAATTAAACCAGTATTTTTCAGTGGTCCTGTATGTTTTTGGGACATTGAATGCGAATTTCAAGTGTATGTAGATACTGCTGTCTTGTAGGTGGTCAGCTCCACAACGAAAAACCCAAATATCTTTTAATTCTTAGCACTTTTTCTGGGTTTTCACCAATGTATAAAAAAGTAACATTTCTCAAAGATATTCACTCAATAAAACAGTAAAGAACATAAAAGTTATACAAAATTTACTAGCCAATAACTTTTCTTTATGAGCAAAAGAGAGCTAGAGCACATTGAAAGAAGTAGATTTTTCAGTCCTGAAAAAATGTTAAAAGGTTCTCTATCACCACTTACAAATTGAGAATAAAATAGGTTATGTAGAGTGAATCTTCATTAACTTTTGCTTGTTAAAACAAAATTATATTTTATTCCCTGTTCGAATATCTGTCAGCCAAGAGTACCTGTGCTGTATTTACCTGTCACATCACTACATTTCCTCAGCTTTTTAACAATAATATAAACGAGCAAAGGGATTGTGTGAGTTCTTAAAGTCAACTGTCACATCCAGGAAGATGGGGATCTAAGGCTCAAAAGGTATTTTGGCAATTAATTTGAAGCTGTCAAATTTGACTGTGCCAACAGAGTGCTACAATTGCAGCGATCAGCCCTGTAATCATCTTTATGATCAACCTGTGATCATTTAACCATTCACTGCTTCAAAAGACAATTGTTGCCAAACAACAAAAAGAGTTAGAGTATTTTAACCTACAAATTGGATCAATATCCCCTAGCTTTGTTTTATTAGGGTGGAATGTGAAAATGTGTACTTTTCGATATACAGTATAAATGAAATCCAAACAAGTTTGAGCACTAATATGATTCAACAAACCATCTGCTCTGTGACTACAATTTGAGGGAACAAACGAGTGTAGTAAGCTAATGACCATTACAAATAGAATCTTAAAGTAAAGCAAAGGGACACTAAATGCCATCTTTTATGGCAGAAGATGATCGAGGAGCCAGTTTTACACTCAGACACACAACAGATACAGACATACGTTACAGATCAGGTTTATACAAAATTCATACAATTTTTCCTAGACTGAACCAAGAAAATAGGATGATATAGTGTATACAGACTAGAAAGCAGGGCTTCAATGTTCTGCATGCGATTTACAGAAATTCGTAACTTTGAAGAATTAATACAAATGTACCAGCAAAGACAATGAGCTGGTTGGCCAGCAAAGTAGACATGTATTTTATTTTAATGAATTAAAAATAGTCATAAATATATCACATCAGCATGGTTCAAAGAATTTATAAATTTGTTAAACATTTGTTAAATACATTATGTTTACAGTTGAAATGAAAGCAACAACAAAGCACATTTAAAACAAAGAAAATGGCCAAATATTTTTTCAAAATTGCATTCATTTATTTGAAAATGGCTTCATTGTAATAATAGCAAAACAAAATATATAATTGAAATCAGCAACCTTTTCTGAATCCAGTGTTAAACGATGATGGATCTGAATCATGATGATCGTGTTGATTTGTGCACTATAACAAATACTAATATGAGTACTTATCAGTTTGATCACAATCTGTCGATTGGCATTTTGAGCTATATTTATATCAATCGAAACAAGTTGATCACCAATTCAAGGGTTAAATATAAGAGCAAGGTCTACTATCCAGATAATTACTAGTATTGATTCTTTACACTTTAAACATTTCAGATACTTGTCAACTGGTTCAGTGAAGAAAATGTCAAGCTAAGTATTGCACATCACAGTTCTTCGGAGTTTCCCATCTTCACTTATGTTAGCTCTATTTTAAATCACTGCAGTTGTCTGTTCAAAATTATTAATTTATTTCATTGTTGTAGTATTTAAGCTGTCTAATTTAAATTCTATGCATTTTTATTTTTGTTCCAATAGTTTCAATATAATACATCTCTATTACAATCATTTCAAAGTAGAATATTAAAATAATAAATACTTTTTATTCATAAGAAAATCTACATTAGTTCACTTACAGGTGGTCATGGACAGCTAATAGTCATTAATTAGGTTATGATAAATAGCTATTAAAGTATAGTTTGATATCTTTCTATTCTGGATACAATACTAACCTCAATGTATTTTTCACACATTTCATACAATATTTAAAAGTTATTTGGTGGTAAAAAAATGTTTAGAACAATATATGTTCCTAAAATAAATATTATTTTTTGTGATTTTATTTATTGTTTCTTGTTTGATTGTATTGTTTATTATTTTAAGCTAAGTTTATTTTATTTGTTAAGGTCTTTAGCAGACCAGATGTTTCTTCCTAGATTAAGTATTGAGGGTTTTGGCACGTTAATGTACAACAGAAAAAAAAAACTATTTGAACGAAAACAATATATTTCCACTCAAGCGCTAATTGTACTTTATTTCTAGTAACTTTAAGTCAGTAAACATATTTTAAGTGTAGTGTATTGCCTCCATTTTTATAGTAGTTTAATTGTATTTTGCTTAATTGTTATAATGTATATACTGTATTGTTTATTTTTTAAACTAATTTAATTGTTGTTAAAGTATTAAAAGTGTTACAGTAAGAATTAAGTAAGTATAGAATATAATCATCTAGGTTATTCTTGAAATGTATATTTCATATTTTATCTCTACTGAGTGAATCAATGAATAAAATATTAAATAACCCGCAGTTCTTAAGTCTGGTTAATAACCTGGTCTGCAGTGATTTAAATTAAGTGTCATTTCAATGCCTAAGTTTTGAGGAATAACTTTTATCCATATTTATAGCTTTTAATTTGAGTTTTTTTGTTCTTAAAATATCATCAAGGAATACTTGGAATAATGGATGTGGATGTTGGTCACGTGACAGTTGGTAAAACAGTTTAAATAATTGAATCTCTCAGTTTTAAAGTGAAAAATATTTGGATTGTCTCATTAAACACTAAAAAAAAACAATTGATATGATTATAGAATCTGTAATCTATTTTAGCAACTTAAAATGAATCACAGTTCTCTAAGCTGTCTACCAAACGTCTCTCCTTACGTTCTCTTCCAAACGCTGTCCCTAAATATAATTGTAGCAAACTTTTCTTATTGTCCGGTCCTGTTAGACTTGTCTTCCTATCTCCATGGTGAGATAGGCCTTGGATAGAACCAACTTTAAAAACAGTATTTATCAGTCATCTATAACAATGAAATATGTATAAAACAGTAAAAAAAACATAATTTTCTTCCATAAATTATGCTTTATTACGTCAATTATAGTTGATGTCAGTCTATAGTATATTTTGTAATGTATATAAACATGTTACTTTTTTCACAGACCAATGTCAAATATACACCTATATTACTATAGTCAATACTTAGCGAACAAAGTTGACTGAAGATGGCTCTCCACAGCAAGCCTGGGATATTTCAAGAATGTAATTATGAGAGCAGTTTCGATACACTTTAAACTGTAATACTTAGATTTTAATTATGTGCTACAATGTCAAAGCCTTTGGAAAGAGTAATAAATATGCCAACTTTGTTATACTCCCTATCAATGGCATCAACAATGGCTTCTATGAAATCTATACTGCTTTTCCTGTTCTAAACCTATGCTATTCAACATCAAAAGGATAATTTTTTTTAAATAAATTCAACTAACTGTAAGTACATTGCAAGTTCAAGAGTTTTGGAAAAAGCTGGGAGGATTGACATTGGTCTGTATTAATCAGAATCTGCTTTGCTCCGTTTAAAGAAAATACCATTTTAATCTTTTAAATTCTACATTACTCAAGAAAAATACAAGAAATAAACAATAATTTATTGTGTATAAAAGTTTTGATTACATAAAATTTAGCTTTTTTTATTACTTTAATTGGAACTAACTCCTTCATATCTAACAGAAAATTTGTATTGTTGATGAATTTTTAAAGAATCTGTAAAAGATGAGATAATTTTTTCTAATTCACTTTCATGTTTAGCTGCCAAAAGAAAAAATATATTATTTTAGTTTCAATTTGAGTGCCATCAGTATCTGGTGAAAAGAACTCTCAACAAACTAAATAAAATATTTATTAAAATATTCACATATTTCTCTAAATTCAGTGTATTCCTTACCATTGACAGTTTTTTTTTTATTATATACATTTTTTGCTTCTGAATTTATAATTTTTCATGTGGATTTACAAATTGAGTTTGAGTTTTTTAGCTTAGTTTCAACAAAATCTATTTCTTTTTAATTGAGATTTTAAATCTTTCTTTGCTCTTTAAATATTTGTTTGAACACATATTATCTTTTAAACAACCTTATATACTGGAGCAAATAAATTTTAGCAATTTATTTTACAGCGACTAAGCAGTTCATATACTGCAGTTCTCTGCGGAGAAACACAGATTGATGTGCAAGTCTGTCAGTGGTGTAACTTGAAAAAATTTTAACATAAAGTAGAAAATGTCTCTCATTCATCCCTCATGGCAGAGCAAATCATAAATAAAAACAAAATATTGTATCTCTAATGTTTTTATTATAACTACAGAGTATGTACAATAAATAAAATTGGCAAGATAGGGAATATGACTAAATTGAAAAATTGCTCATCATCAGTTACAACTGCTCAACAGATACATCAGTATTGTCTTCGTTAGAGGTACCCACGATCTACCAGATCCCGCACCAGTTCAGTCATGCGTCGCTGGCACTCGGGGTTGTACTGAGAGAAGGGGGTGACTGTCCCCTGATCAGCCTCCGTCTGGTAGAGGTCTGGAGCGAGAGTAGAGTCACACGTAGATATGGGGATCATGTCCAGGGCCAGCCCGAGTCCAAAGTGGCTGTGTATCTGGAGCTCCTTCTGGATTCTGGAGAAAACAATTAACAATAGTAGAGTGTTACCAGTCTATACACCTCTCTAAAAAATTCAGATAATACAAAATGTCAGAAATCTTCAATTAAATAATACTTTTAAACTAGTCTACAATTACAAAATCTTTAAATGCACAGAGGACTAACAGATTAGTATATTTTGAAATTTTAATATTGGTTTGTTTCAAACAAAAATGAATTGTGGTTCGTTTAGGAGATTCAATTTGTATTTTCATATGGAAAAGAGTTTTCTAAGTGTTGTGAGTATACTAGAAATGAGTTTTATAAATGATGAGAGCTGGTAAGATCAATTCCAACAGTCAATAAAGGCCACAGACAATGAAGCTTTTGATTATTGCTATCCAACTTCTCCTCTATTATTATTGAATAGATATTTACAGTGCTCAATTTGAGTTGAAACGCACCGGAATGGCTATCCCGGCACCTTTCTCTGAATAAATAAGCACTTTTGATTTCCACAGGAAACTTTACCCTGCACCTCATAAGTATGTAGAAACAGTTTTGGGAGCTCATATTTTCAATGATTAACCCCGACCCCCTTTCTTCTGGGATGTTACACTCCAAATCCCAAGAGGTGAAGCATATTGAGCATATTTAGAAATAGGTTTTAAATCTGGTATCTTAACAGGACTTTATCTCAGTCAGATTATATAAGTGGAATTTTATTGTATTTGGAAAATAAAACAAAAAAAGTACAGATTAAAAAAAAAACATCTACAGCTCAGGCATTTTATTTTATACATTGCTACATTGCAAATTTTTCATTAAAAAATTTGCTATGAGTTTGCAAAAGATTTATCTCAGAATCTGCTGCTAAGAGTCTAATCAGAGTTTTTATATTGAAGCTCTAAACAACCGATTTTTTACTTCAGTATTCTCTTAATGGAAATATCCACAACTTCCTCGTCAATACAACATTCAAATCTTAATTTACTGAAGGCATTCCACAATCATGTCTGATATAAGGACTTTTTATTGATATGCCATTATATCAATACAAACCCATATATTATTACATACATTATGATTGTTAGCTATATCATTACAATAATGGTTCAGACAGGTAACATGAACCAACAATAGAAGCTTTCTAATTAATACTAATAATTTTTCTTGAAATCTTTCATCTTTAAATGGTACATCCAAAGTTTTGTTCTCAACTACACAAAACCACTATGTCCATTTGACGCATCACTCATATATAAAATTGTACTAAGAGAATTCATTTACTGTCTTTTAGAAACTTGTTTAATTTCTCATAACTATCATATTTCCTTTATATAAAATGAAAGCAAAGATTACATAGCAGGGACGTTGTCAGAAAGGCAGTAAGGCTGGCTGCCGGTGTCACAGCCCATCGCAGCCAGGCTGTAACTCAGAGCCGAGCAATACTCAGACAGCAAGGACTGCAGGTGTGTGGCCCGCAACCCGGGGGATGTGCAGGCGTACAAGAAGTTGACCAAGTCCAGTGCAGGTGAGCCGTAGCGCACACATTGGAAGTCCACAAAACACACCTTAAAAATTACAGACCGACTTTTATTTATAGTAAACTATTTATCAAACGTTACTATAAAGTACCTTAGACTGTACATAAATTGGCTTTGTAAATTTCAATGCTCTGTTTAATAAAAAAATCCGGTCCATAAAGACCCTATCCTGAAAATTCTACAACACACCTACAATTGTAACATGTTACATGACGATTTACTCAAACCTTATATGTAAAAAAGCCCTTTACAGATACCATCCTCTTAACAAGGTTCCAAAACCAATCACTGGTTAACTAATTATGACCAACAATGTAGTTGATTTGACTGTAGAAACCTTGTTTCCAAGAGTAAAAATTTAGTTATAATTTGTCTGTATATTAATTTTGGACACAATTGATTTTAATGCTGTTAACACATGTGAATTATAACTTTACCTTCTGAGGTTCTTATACATTGCGATATTACAACATGTTTCATCAACACTATGACATCTTCAAGTATCCACACATCAGCGTTTCGTTTTAGGTTAAAATTAAAAACGCATGGTATACAACACAATAATACATAAAACACCTGAAGATTACACAATTTTGACGAAACACATCAATACATTGCAATACTAAGAAAAGTTTGAAGGTAAATTTATAATTCCTTAATAATATGAATGTTCCAGCAGTAGGAAAGAAATTGTAATCACTTGTATTTTAACACATTTGCTACCACAATAGTAGTGAGTGGTAAAATTTAGCACCGTTTGGTAGATAATTAACACTTACTGTAGGTACTGTTGGAGTAATTTTGAGTAGTATTAGCAGTAATAAAACACATTTTTGTTGGTAGTTTTCTAATAATATGGCATATTCTCTAATCCAGCACCACTACGACCTGATTGCCAGATTGGTGAGAGTCTAATATACATGATTTTTCCCTTTTCATAAATGAAAACCACTGATTCAAAAAATATATTTACAAGTTTAGAGTTGGTGTTAAGAAATATTATCAAAGTAAAGATCCGTACTTCCTCAATTTCTCCACTCTCTGAGTATCGGAACATGATGTTGTTGGTCCAGAAGTCTCCGTGGACAAGAACTGCTATTGGTTCCACTGGCTCCACCTGCTTCATCATCGTCTTAAAAAATGTCTTTTCATCTAAGAACTCTTCAAACTTCTTTAAATAAGTCAACTTCTCAGAATCTTCAAGACCACAATTTACCTGCAATTCCAAAATGTCAGTGTTCACACAGTTCTGATTTAACACATTTGTTGTAAAAACATGCACAGTATAACTCAGAGGAAACCATGAGATTAGCAAGTGGTAACCATAGCACATTCTTTTAGTTTTCTATAAAGCTTAACATTTATATTTTTTTTTAACTGTTTCTTATCATTCAAGGATAAACTTCATTTCAAATTTCAACCCTCAGCACACAGTAATTTAACAGATTTCATGACACGTTAATGATTGTCTGCATTTGCAGTTCTCCATGAATTCTTGTGTTTAATGTGACGATAAAGACATTGAAAATGTCTTGAGAATGACTATAGACATTATTTAGAACTCTAATGATAATTTTTTATATTTTAAAAATGTTCAAATAGATTAAAATCATGGGTATTTGTGGATATATTGTAAGACTAGTAGTTATAATAAGTACTTAGTTTATAGTTTGTTAATGACGGTGGATAACTTGAAAGGATATTAGGATTTTGGATAATTGCCATCGTTATATGTTTAAAAAAGTAAACACTGTTTTGTAGATTGAAATGTACGCTATTCTTCTTGTGTTCTAAACATTGCTTGGGTTCATTCTTTCCTGTATGGACTTCATACTGTCCGTGTACCAGTTTGGTAATTATTATAACTTTGATTGGCAGTCTACTGCCACATTAAAAAAAAGTTTTAGTGTATTTGGGTTTTTTACACCGGAAGAAAAGGGTTAGATTTCAATCCTTGAAACTTAGGTGTTATACATTTTGGTAACATATAACAATAGCAAATGTGCGAAATCCTACTATACTTTCAATAAGCACTTAGTTAAGACCCAAGAGTAAACTCCACATCATATTTCAAGCCTTAGTGCATAGTATTTTTGACGATTTGATGATGAGGTACTGGCAGGGGGGATAGTTTGTGCTAGGCCATTTTCTACTCGACTCATTCCTATTTACTAGCTCTCAAACCACTTGTACGCAGTGTTCCTTATTAGTCAAGCAATATATTAGTTACAAGTTGTACTCTTTAAAAACTGCCAGCAGTATATCACCTAATGCTACCATTGGAGTGGCCAGGAATCCGTGTTGTCTATCTGTCAGTATGGTTATGATGTTGACAACGGTCCTTTAGTCTCCTAAGCACTGCTCTCTTAATTACGTTAGATAAGGTTGGTATGAGAGATATTGGTCCTTACTAGTTACTTGGATCTTATGCACAGCCACGTTTGTTTTTCAGATAGACCTAGGCTATTTTTAAGGCTAATGAAATCAGTACTGTGGCATGAATGGGTTGTCAGTGAATTACTGCAAAAGGAAAGTCCCGAACAACAGTCGTAAAATTGCTAAAAATCAATGTATATAAATAAGTATTCTAATCCATAAAAGCATAAGTTTACTGGAGGGGAGGGGACTGTGCAGAAAAAGGCCAGTTTAGGAAAGAAAATTACATGTTCGTAAACATTGTATCGTAAAAACAGAAATTTTCAAAGTATTAAGTCTACTTCATTGATATTTTATATTGTTGAGAAGCAATTACATATTATATAGTTTTTTTATATCAGGAACATTCACATCATCATCTTAAATGGTTAAATTCAGCATCTGACATATGTTCAACACTTAAAAGGAAATGAAATGATTATTTTTTTCTGAACCAACTGTCACTACTATTTTGTAACATTAATACTTTTTATTGATTTTAAAATTAAAAACTTAACCTTCAACTTAAACTTAACTTTGTTACAGTAGTGTTCTACTATCTACTACCCCACTCATACAGACCATAGCCAGAGCATTCTGTGTGACAGTGGAGTAATAGTCTCTGTAGTATTCCTCATTCTGCTCAGTGAAGAATGTCTCCTGGACACTGGAAGCCACTTGTTCTTGGAATTTCACTGGATCCTGACATTTCATAGCGAGTGATAGGGCGTGAAACCGAGCAATTTCTCTAAGACAAATAACTTTTCATGAGATGTGGCTTCACATTAAATTTTTAGCCATCTTATATGTGAAGGTGGATTTACATTTACAACAGCTTGGTTTTTAGTGAAGACAGTGGCTGATTGGTATACAGCAGTAATTTTTTTGTTCAGAGGTTGGCATCTAAAAAGAGGACACCAGTACTAATTTCATAGGTGCAAGCGAGTGATTACAATCCTTCTTTGACAATATAAATGGTTGCTTTTATTAATTATTTGTGCATATCAATAATATTTTTAATTTAAGAACCAGCTGTAGTAAAACGACCTTGAGTTTTACCCCATAGGAACAATATTTAACCTCAAATACTTTAAAACAGATGAATTCACTACAGCATATACTGTATATAGACTTGATACTGGATGGATTTGTGCATGGACTGGAACTGACACGCTCTGTTCCAAGATTGTTTATTACCTTAAAAAGTCTGAAACCAATGGAAGCATTTATTTGATTCTACATCTATTTTTAATTTTGAATGATTTAGATTATGAATGAGTTAAAGGAAAATTTTTCGAATGTTCAAGATTCTGAATAGAAGAGTATGGGAGAGATATCGATCTCATGCAGAACGGTGATATTCACAATCATAGCTAGAATTCATGGTTGTCTAAACATGAAATTTCATGAAAAATATAGTCAACAAATGAAGTCTCACAAGATATTTTGCCACATGATACAATCACATTTTTGTTCACTAAGTCATGTTTCATAGCCGTGTTTATATAATAAAGTTTTGGTGAGGTAGAAAATGTACTAAATGCAAGAGTGCATTGCTATCCAATCTTGTCACCAATTTTTAACATTTTATACTCTATGTATACAATTATACACAAAAATTCATCAAATTATACTATTGTGTGTGCTAAGGCTAATATGTCATGTGTTCAAATCTTATATTTTTATATTCATTTTGTTTTAAATTGATTTATTGTCCTATTTTCTCCTTGCCATTATGGGTGTTACCCATAAGGCCAAATCCCATGGAGCACCATCATTGAACTCAATGTTCCCTATATAGAAAGTTTCATACAAATTTTCAAATCTGTAAGTCAGTTTTTTAGATATTGTGTGAACAGACAGACAGGCAGAAATTAAATTTCTTAGCCCCACAAGTGGTAGGCCTCGCTAACGCTGAGCCAATTATTTACGCAGTCTTTGGATTTTGCAAAAAGAATTTACATCTAGAAACTTACAATGTTTAATGTTTTTATTTTGCCTCAGCCGTTTAGTTCTTAGTTTAAGAAGAGTGCTCTCTTTTACTTGGCCTTCGTGATCTAAGTGATAACAGTAGAGTTTACAAGATAAAGATTGCAGTTACAGCTTTAACTGATTAAATAGTAGGTGTATTGATGTGTCTATTCTATTCACACTTACCACTCTGTGGTATTGAGAAAATCAACCTATTAATATAAGTGATAAAGCCATTAACAAAGAAATCATGATGAATTTTTAAATAGAACCGTGAATGGATACTCATGATTATTTTTATACATGTTCTAAAAATAAAAATCAATCAAACAATTTATTTAGAATAATCATTATAAAAAATACATTACCGTACCTAAAGACAGCTACGCAATGTTGGAAGTCAAGTCCTGCCTTCCTGTTGCCCATCACAAAGCCTCTTTCCTTAAGATCCTCCAACACTATAACATCTTGTTCTGCCATGAAACACTTTGGCACTGCACTAAACGGCTCTTCAGTTTCAGTTGAACTCTGAAAACAATCTCTCCATTACACAATACATTTAAAATCATACTTATATATTATGGTGTGAATATTATCTTTATTTGAAAAGTTGTATTCTATTTATAAATAGAGATAAACCCACTGATTGGTTAAGGTTTACCTAATATATAAGAGAGTGATTGTGATGAATAAATGAATTAACTCTTTATTTTATCAGATGAATTTAGATTATATATGACGAAAGTATGACACTGGAAGAGTTGATACAATGTGAATCAACACATCTGGAGTGTGGAGTTTAGCTCCAGTTCACACTCCTCTTTGGGCAGCGTCTAGAATCTGACACTGTCACAGACTTGACTCCTAGAGTCATGTTTGTCTGTAGAGATTCAAAACAAGTACAAGACGAATTCCTAACATCGTTTTGAGTGCACTCAACTGTGCACTTAATGAGACAATTAGAACACTTCTTCACCTAGATTACACTATATTTTTATATTTTGTGTCTTTGATGTGTTGAAGTGATTTAAGGATTTTGTTTTGAGCTTCTTCATCACTGAATTGTGTTGGATATCTCCAGATGAATATGACTCCAGATTCCAGGAGTCAAGTCTGTGACAGCGACAGATTCCAGACTCTGCACTAAGAGGAAGGTGGGCTGAAGTTTAACTCAACACTCAGGATTATACACTTCTTTCTTTTATTTAACTTGCTTTAATAAATAAAAGTAATTTGTAATTCTCAAAGAAAACTCATATATTATATCAAAAACAATGAAAAATAACTATACAAACCTAACAACAAAATACAGTTCACAAAAATAAAACAGTACTATTCAGTTTGTATCCTTGTAATAGAAAATTATGCTTAAGATAAGTTCTAAAAATGGTGTCTAAATATAAAACATTAAAATTAAACATTCTATTTTTAATGAAAACAATTTTCACACACAAGACAATTCCACCATAATGGACTCCTCCAGGGTTTGGTTCTTTCCCTTTTTTCTTTGATGTTTATACTAATTACATTCCTTTAATACAATTTATAAAGCCTATCTATGCCAAAGATGTTGTTCCCAAGAGTCACATTTTACAAGATCTTTCCATCTTGATAAGACAGTTAGAGTTCCTTACACCGCATCTGGTAGTGGTGTATTCTACCAATTCATATTAATTAAGAAATTCATATTAAGAATTATTCATATTAATTCTTATGAATGAGAATTTGAGATTCATTAGAGGGACAAAACTAAATCTTGATATCCGAAACTTACTAAATAAGCCTTCCCAGTAAGAATGACTAAGGGCTTTTCCTATTGGAGTACATTTTGATTGCCGTATCTCCAAAGTCCCGCACATTAGACCACTCCGCTACCAGCTCTTGCATGATAAAATTTAAACAAAAACATCAACTTAATTTCCAAATTTGAAAACTTCAAAATAGACACGTCTAATCTTACCTGAAATTCGATGAGGGAAGCAAAAGCTTCCTTGTAGAAGGAAACTTCATTCTGGAAAAGCACATCTGAGCGATACAATTCCCTATGAGAGGGGCTGTCTGGCAGCCTTTTGTAAATGAGAGAACGTTGCCACTCACTCGGTCCACCGTCTGTCATTTTGGTACCACTGGCCATAACACGGTACAATATGGAGGTGTAGTTGTCTCCACGTCCTACAGCTTCGGTTACCTGCCATTCAAGTATATCTATCTATAGATGCATTATTCCTCTTAAAAGGAAAACACATGACAATGACACAATGAAGGAAACACATTATATTACAAGAGGAACTCACTTGTGACACATGAACATTTAACTGTTTTAATCCTAAATTCGTTTTTTAGTTCATATTTTTAGAATTCTTTCATATAAAATAACACAACTAATGAAAATACCTAAATTAAAGTCCTGATACTATTCTTGTACATTTGTGTGTATACTGAATAAATAAAAATGAAAACAAATATATAAAAAGATATAATATATTTCGTATATTCATAAGTTCATAAATGGTTGTTATTAGTTTTACGATAGTTCTTTGAAAATCTAGTACTAAATTTCACATTTTTATATCATTGTTTATCTCTCAACAAGACATCCTTTTGAAGTATAATTTTTAACAGATTTTGCTTGAGAAATGCTAACAATTCCTTTTATGTGAAATTAAAGGTACTTAAAAATATTTTGCATTAAAAAATATTGTTTTATTACAATATAAATTAATGAAGAAAGATTATGAACGTGACCTAATGCATTAACATTAGTAAGTGTGAAAAAATGTATAAATTTATTGAAAAAAGTTAATTTAGTAACATTTTAAAATTTGAACCTAAAAATTATTTTATAAATGAAATAGAAGAAGTAGGTAAAGTATTACAATTTTTGGAAAAAATAGTTCTTCACCATTGATAGCATAAGTGTAAGAACTTTAAAGAGAATTTGTCCTAAAAATATGGATGTTCATACACATATGATAAATTTGAGTTTTCATATGGGGAAATTTCTGGATAGATTTAAATACTTTGTTTGAAGGTTATTTTTGACGATGGAAGGATTGTGAGGGAAACAGGAATTTTTCGGACATTTGCCATCGTTCAGTGAAACAGGAAATCAGTAACACTACTTTTAAGTAACACTGTTTATTAAGTGCATGTTTTTAGAGTTAGTGAAGTTGACAAACAACATGATGGTTGTGATTCGTGACTTAGGTGTGCCACAACGCTTTGGTATGATTTGTTTATTTTAATCTAGTTTTTAATTTTATTATGTATTAGGTTAGTTATTTACCTGAAGAAGAGATCAGATTGCAAACCTCGAAACGTAGTGTTACTGATTTCTTGTTTCACTGAACGATGGCAAATGTCCAAAAAAATCCTGTTTCCTTCAGATTTAAATAGCTGTAGTGGTACCAATACATAAAATGAATTTAATTAACTCATTAATGAATTACTCTAACTATAGATCTATTTCACTAACTTCTGTCCTCTCTAAGATAATTGAGAAAGTAATGAAAGAAAAAGTGTTATGCTTTCTTAAGCTGATCAATTGTTTTAGTAAAAACCAAAATGGTTTAGAACAGATTGCGGCACTGAAATAGTACTTAAAAGTTTTATGAATCATGTGAACAATGGTATAAACCAATATAAATGTGTCAGTGAGCTTTTTTGGACATTAAAACAGTTTTTTTATACTGTTAACCATGGTATTCTGTTAAGAAAGTTGTAAATTGTGGCATTAGGAGAAATTTTTGTCAATAGTTACAAAGTTATTTGATTGAAAGGAAAGAGTGCGTAAAAATAAATGGGGTTCTAAGCAAATTTAGGGTGATCAAACACGGTGTGCCACAGAGTTCAGTCTTGGGTGCAATACTTTTTATAATATATATAAATGACCTGTAATCAGATAAAATAAGAGGTTACTTAACGGCTTTTGCCAATGTTACCGCTCTTTGCTATACTGGTAAGTCATGGGTAGAAATAAATAATCATATAAATAGAGATCTGGAATCATTAAAATGGTGGTTTTCTGTAAATAGATCAGTGTTAAGCTTTGAAAAAACCGTGTGCGCTAACTTTTCCTTACGAAACAATGCATATTTACATCCAAAATTGTTGTATGTGTCTCTTGTTTAAATAGTGGGAAAGAGTGTAGTGAATGTTTGATTATAAGATTGAGTCAAAGCACAAACTACCTAGGAGTTATGATAGGTAGCGAGTTAAGCTGGAAGGAACATCTAAAACTGAAAAGTAAAATAATATAAAGTATTAGATTAGTTTATTTGTTGATAGGTATGTCCCCACAACAAGCAATGCACTCTTGTATTTTGCACTAATACATAGCAGATTATAATATGGGATCGTGTGCTGGGGTGGGGTTTATAGAACAACCTTAAATCCTCTGTTCATTTTACAAAAAAAAGCTTTATAAGAATATTGTTGAAGAAACCAGTTTTGGATGAATCATTTCCATGTTTTATTGCCACTTCAATCTCTTTATGTGTATAACGTTTTGAAAATATTTTATTCCAGGGATGTCTTTAGACTGAATGGAGAAAATGTTTTGAAATCAAAACTTAAAACTCATGATAAGTATTGTGTTTCCAGATCAATCAGCACATACTTTACAAGAACATGTGTTTATATCTCTGAGAATATTTAACAGAGTATCAAGAAGCATGAAAAATAGTTATAGTATCACAGTATTCCTCAAGTTAAGAAAAGATTATTAACAGTCAAATATGTAGAAAAGCTATTAGTGATACAAAAATAAGTAGCCTAACTGAGTGAAATAAAAATTTGTATAAAAATAAAAATATATACCTACTCACTTTATTTATTTATTTTTATTTCATGTATATTCAGTTGTGACCTTTTACATAAGCATAAATAATCAAAAACACAATATGTGTATTAATAAATCAGATAGCGCAAAAATTTAGCCTGCATATGTTACTATACTAATCTTAAAATATCTACAATAGGCAACTGAATGTAAATTATTAGTAGATTCCGTTCTAGAACTTACATAAATTGTTATATCAGAGTGATAGAACTCCAAGTCTGGCTAAGCTGAAAGGACCCTATATTTCCTTCTTAACATGGAAAAATGGATTAAATAGTCCACAGTCAGCCTGGTATAAAGTGGTATAATGTATAAAGTGGCATTTAACTAAATTGCTGTTAAATGCTGATGTAATGGTATGAAGGAAATAAGCAAATTATTATAACCATATCCCAAAATCCATGATTTGTAGTGTTATAATGTTTCCCCCATGGATATTGGTTGATACATTTATGTTTAAAAGTTGTAGGGATTTTTGGGACACCTGGTGTATTTGTTACCTTGGTGGTAACCCAAAAATCCCACCAACTTATTGCAATAAGCAGATTTCTATGAAATCTACCAAACGGTTTACGATGAACTCAAGGTTATTGCAGTGACATCGATGGTGTTACTGAAAATTCACTTGAATTTGAATACTTACCTATAATTCTATCCAGTATGAGTTTATAACAACCTTCATCTTAATTGGACTGTATATATATTATAAAAATAAATAAATATGGTAATAAAAATAAATATGGAAATAAAAATAAATAAATATATATATATATATATATATATATTCAAAGGAGACAATGTTTTAATTTTCCTAACTGGTTTCAGCCAACTTGACAGCTTCGATTACATGGAAGCATTCTAGTCATAGAAAATGTAAGATGATGACTGACGTTATGGATTACTATACAGTGCACTCTGACCTGATGAAAGTTATAAAAGTAAGGATTGGATCGATATAGAGAGTAACATTCTATATGTATTGATAACTACTTGGAAGCTAAACTAACCACAGCTAGAAATATGTTCAGTTTTGGAAAAATCCTCCTTTGGCTGTCAAAATTAAAGACAGTGATGTAACTCTGATCTGTGCAAAATTTCTAAACACTTCACTTCTGTATAAGTTTTGATAAATATTCATTGTGAACAATATCTGAATCAATGCTGTCCAGTGTGTCATTCAGAACCAAAAACTCTCTCAGACTGAGTTTGATGCTATTTCTGCATGCATTATTAAAGGTATATTTGATACAATTCATCCTGTGCTTATATCATTGTTAAGATAAATTTTATTTATAGAGCAGTTTTCCCCCATTTAGAAGACAACGTCAAGTCACCAAAATTCCAAAATTAGGCCCTTGAACTCTTTCTATTTTTAGATAAATTTCTGTTATAAGTGATGTATTAAAAATATTTGAAAAGTAGGCTAATATGCAATTTTCTTTGTAAAGATTGTTTGCCGTCTTATATCATCACATCAGCAAGACTTTTTGAAAGCTTGTTTGACTGCCATAACTTGTGTTCATTTTTAGCAGTAGCTGGTACTGTAGTTGAGTGACGAGGACATGTCAATACTTGACTGCAAAAGGTCTTGAAATTACTTGTATCGTGAACTGTAACACCCTGCTTTTTGCTGATGATTATTAAAATTTCTAAAGTGTGAGCTGAAATCAATGACATGTCCCTGAAGCTCAGAAAACCCTTTGTTCTTTTTATATGAAATGAAAGGTATTAGTTGGATTGAGAAGATTAACAATCTCACAGAAAAGACAGAAAACAGAAGTCTCATTGAATGTTCACAGCCTAACCCAACTACTGCCAGATCTATCAACTAAAGTGGCAGGATATAGAACATATCTAGCAAGTTCTGATGACACATCCTAGTTACTAACCTCTGGAGTTTGGATTATCTTTATCCAGCACATTCCATACTTCGTTAATTAACTTGAAGCATTTCATAACACTTAATGAAGTTGTTTCCAAAATGTTTTGGATATTCTCTATAAATATAACATAGTTAAAAGTTCTTATAAGTGTACCAATACATACCACCTCAAAAACAGTACTAGAGCACACCACAGCAAAATAGACTACCTGTAATTGTTGCATTTAACCCTCCCTCTATATCCCACACCCAACATTGTTGCCAGTTTTACGTGTATGAAAAATTTCTGATCCGGAGAAACATCAGAGAACAGCTTATGTTAGACTATTTTGGTGTGAGCTGCTCTAGAACAATTTTAATGTTGAGATATTTCGGCTTCACTGAACTGAAATTGATGTTCCTTCATAAAAAGTTTCTTTTCTGTAGAACTTACTTGAAAATTAATTAATCTTTTCCTTGTGTGAAAAGCATTGTGCTCAACATTTAAATTTTCTAGCTCAACTTACTTTGTTATTATTCTAAGAAATAAAAAAGTGTTTATTTTGAAGCTACAAAATTATGTATTGTAATTAATTATATTTTGCCACAATTTAGACAAACAGTAGCACTTATCAAGGACAAATTCCAATCGTCACACTGCACTCTATGTGTATAGTCTGGTAACAAACAGAATTGTAATCACTGCTAACCTTGAAAGATAAGATTGTGACATCATGTTCAGTCTGGGACACCAAGTCTTGCAGGAACTGCAGAGTGATCTTGTGGCCCTCCATGACATCCCCACCACAGCCACCTGTACAGAAAAACAACACTGCTGACTATACAGTCAGTGGCCAGCTCCAAGATAGCCCATATGACCTTGAATATGCAACACTCATTCTGAACAGCTGTCTGGGAATACTTATGATGCTAGAGTGGCATGACTGTAATTGTTGCTTCCTCTTTATATAACCCATTACTCTCTGACAATTGTTTTTAAATTGGGTCAGGAGAAATAACTTTAAATAAATTATAGCTCACTATTAAAAATGGGAAAATCTCAAAGTACTACACAATATTTTTGCTCGTTTAGAACATTCATTTCCCAATATAATAATTATTTCGTTAGATCAAACAAAATTAAGTTTATCACAGAATAATGTGAATTGCCACCCAGCAACTATCTCATTATACAGGGTGGAACAGAGAAACGGGAAATTTTGAAATCATAATAATAAACCAATGAATTGTACAAACAGCTTTATAATGCTTAAAATGTGTTAGGCAAGAGTGAAAATTACATGAGAAATGTTGGAAATATCAATAAAGCTAAAGTCACTTTAAAAAAATAACATCAGCTAAGTGCTGTCCATTGCGCCTAACACATTCATTCTATCGATTTCGAAGACTTATCATTGTGTGACGTAACGTGTTCTCTGGGATGTTGGCGACGTGTTCTTCAATCTGAGTCTTAATCTCAAGAAGATTTCTTGGCCTAGTCTGGTACACAACGCTCTTTAGATATCCCCATAGAAAGAAGTCGCATACTGAGAGGTCTGGAGACCGTGGAGGCCAAGTGACGTTAGCGTTCCTTGAAATTATGCGCTCCCCAAACAAACGCCTCAGTGCTGCCATTGACAGATTGGTAGTGTTTGAGGTGGCTCCATACTGTTGAAACCAGGTTTGGTGAATGTCAATATCTGAAAAAGCATGAAGCCGTGGAGCAAAAAATGTCTCCAGCATATGAATGTAAAGTTCAGATGTGACAGTTACAGTGGAACCATTACCATCCTGAAAGAAGTAATGTCCAATTATCCCTCTACAAGAAACTGCACACCATACAGTAACTTTAAGGCCGTGTAACGGACGTTGATGAAGTTCACCGGGATTTCTCCGAGCCAAGTAACGCATATTCTGCTTATTGACATGCCCATTTAAATGAAAGTGGGCCTCATCAGACATCCAAAGATTTTCAATTAAATTTGCGTCCTCATTGATTTTAGTCAGTAGCTGTTCACAAAATTGTAAGCGTAAATCACCGTCATTTGGTTTTAGAGCTTGAACAATCTGAAGCTTGTAAGGATGAAACTGCAGGCCGTGCAATATTCTTTGCACACTCTGATGCTCAAGTCGGAATGATAAGGCGATTTTTCGTACAGAACGACGCAGACTCCTTTCCACTGTGACTCGCCCTGCATCAACATTTTCTGGAGTTTGAACAGTCACTATACGCCCAGGAGGTTTTTTTTCTTTAAGGCCGAACTAGTCTCTTGAAAATTCCGAACATGATGATAAGGCATGTAAAGAAGGAACTCAACCGCAGGGAGGAATATCATAATAGCGTCGGAACACTCGTTGTGCAGCTGTTACACTGTCTCCATTTTTGTAATACGCTTTCACGGCAACGGCATGCTCCGCATCACTCCATTGCTCCTTCTTAACTAAATGACGGTTACTTGGCATCATGACTTCGGTCCCCAACTCCTACGAGACTTGCAGGTGTACCAATGATAACTTCAAAATTTCCCGTTTCTCTGCGCCACCCTCACAGTACAGCATTTAAATACACACCAAATAAATAAATGTCTACCTTTAGAGAAACAATCATAATAATTGTAAATACTTAATGGATATCAACTACATTTTATCATGCACATATAATAAATTCAACTTTTTAAAATTCTATACGAGTAAATTAACATAGATGATAAGAAATCATAAAATTTTGCAAGAAAGTCAAAATAATTTTTATATAAACAATTATGATTTTATTTCAACCCTAATATAATATGCCATAAACTGTTAATCAAAACTAATTTTAGGTTTAATTCAGGGAGTGCTCTTAATTTTAACTAACAAGGCTTCTATGTATCAATGGTTGTCACATTATATCATAATTTCTGTATAGTTAATGATCAAAAGTACTATTTTTGAACTGTTGCCTCTGCAAGACAAGAATAAATGTGCAGTGTATAAGAAAACAAACTAGTTTTTTGTGGAATTGGTAATGAATGTCCCTTAAAAAAATAAATATCAAGTTATACTAGCACTACTAACAAAACTACTTACATGGATTACAGAATGGGATGGTAACAAAGTGTTAAAATTATCAAATAATGATTGTTTACATGTTTTTCTTTAGTCTGTCAGACATAAAACAAACTATCAGTTATGTAAATAACAGTTACATCAGTGTCCCCAACCAGATAAAGCGATTGCAAACAGTTTGAAAGTTAACGTCTTTACTACATAGACTCAACTTATTTTTCAATACCTACTTAAAAATATTTTAATTGAAAAAATTGAGAGCACAAGCTGAAATAAATTTATTGGGTTGTTATGAGGAATTATGATTAGCCTCTCAAAAATCAAGTTTTGATTTTGGTGGTGAAGTAAAACACCTCCTTTCATCAGGGTTTGTGTACATTTACTTTACCAAAAACATCAATTGTGAATAAATTAAGAATATTTCTATGTTACTGGAATAAAATAGAATATACACTAACCACTACATGTAATTAAAACATTTAAATTAATTGTTACAAAAACTTTCTCAAAAGAGTTAGAGTTGTAAACTTTCTCTAACATGTTTTTATAAAACAAATAAGTAGATATTTTAATTACTGCCAAAACATTTTTTAAATAATACAATTTTTGAAATTACTTTGTTTGGTAACAAATATTTTTTTAAATAATTATTATTGACAACAGAAGCAAATCTTGTTTTTACACTAATATTGAAATCTTAGATACGTAAAATTTTAATTCTGAATGCAACATTTTTCTCTGGATTTTTAGTGCAATGATGACTCTTTCTTTTTTTGTCATACCATATTATTTATTGTATTATCAATTTCTTTACTCAAACATTATACAGGGTGGAAAAAAAAGTATGGAAACGCTTTCACTAATTTTGTATGGCTTCACTTATACAAATTAAAATTTTGTACATCACCACTTGTATTAAGAACCTAGTTTTTTGAGACCCAGTGGGGATTTTTTATCTTTTCAGGGGGTCGGCCCTTGAGGAGTCGGACGAAAATCTTAAATGTAAGCATAGGCCGAGTTTGGTATCAAATTAAAGGTCTAGTAAAGAGAAACTCATTACCGCAAACCGCACTTAAAAAGGTTGACCCTATCCAGAGTACGGGCCGTTTGAATTTCATAAATAACGTTTGATTAATTTATTATTTCTCCGCAATTTCACAGTCTCAAGTAAACTGTTTCTGACTGAAAATGACACTTTATGGAACACAATTATCCAAAAGAAATTTAATTAAAAATTATCTGTGTATTACAAAAAATAACCATACCTTTTAAATGAGGTGCTCAAACTGCTCTCCGAACACTTTTTGGGCAATGAGCTAGTCTATTATAAAAACCTACTGCAGTCACATTTTGAAGCATCTCGGGTGTAATTCTTCTTGCTTCTTCTAATAAACAATTTGTCAGCTCCTCAATGTTGGCTGGTTTAGTTTTATATACATTATCTTTTAAGAAGCCCCACAAAAAGAAATCTAGTGGATTAAGATCCGGTGACTTAGGCCGGCCACTCAATGGTACCCCTGCGACCAATCCAACGGTTAGGAAACACTTCATCTAACAGATTGCGCACCCGAAAATAGTAATGGGGGCGGTGCTGCTCCACCTTGCTGAAACCATACTGCATTAAAATTTGCCCCAAGAAGAGCACGCACTGCTGGCAAAATGTTATTTGTCAACATATTGAAATAAATTTCGCCTGTTGATTTCCATCTATCACAAACGGTCCTACAATGTTATTGTTTATTATTCCAGCCCACATATTCACTTTCTGAGGCCTTTGTGTGTGGCCTTCTATCATCCAGTGTGGATTATGGTTGGCCCAGTAACGGCAATTATGCCTATTAACATGTCCATTAACAAAGAATGTAGCTTCATCTGAAAACAATATCGAACTTAAAAAATTTTGAATTTCGTCACACTTTCTCATCATTATTTCGCAAAATTCAGTCCTTCGATCAAAATCATCCTCTGAAAGTTCTTGGGTTAGGGTTACTTTAAAAGGTGATACTTGTTTTTGTGTAAAACATTCAACACTGAGGTATGGCTCATATCAAGATCTTCTGCAGCCACTCTGGCCGAGGTGCTGGGATTTTCAACAAATGTTTGGAGTACATCCAAAGATTTTTGTTCATTTGTTGCCGATTTAGGCCTGCCACTTTTGACTGTTCTAGTTTCTTCAAATCTTTTTACTGTCTTAAACACTGTTGACTTACTAATTGGGGTCTATCAAGAAAAGTGTCATTAAACAAATGCGCTGTTTCTTCATAGGGACGAACTAGATATCCATACCCACGCATCATAAGCAGCGTGATTCTCTCAAACTCACTAAGTGACATTGCTTTTAAAACTAGTAGAATAAAATGTAAACACTTAAGTAAAAAAATGTATAACTATTGCAGTTTTTCTAGTGAAGGACTTTCAACTTTATCTTACGTGAACGAAATTATAACGTAGACTAAAAACCAAGCTGATATTAAAAATACAAAACTGTGGAGTTTTGCTGTGACAGTACTGTTTGTATTGCCTAAACCATTTTATGTTTGCCTGAGATAAAAGGGCTGGAGGGACTGGACCTTGACCTCATGTTGATAAGGAGTTACGGTGGTATTATTGAATACTCTCAGTTTCTTGAAGACAAGACAGGAAAACCCCTATTTACTGTTATCCAACAAATGGAAAGGAAAAAAAAAAAATAATTTTTTTTGTAAATTGTTTTTCAAATTTACATAACCGACATAAAACATTACTACTGAAAGTAAATTAGTTACTTCACAAGACAAAATTACTAAAACTTCTTTCTCATGAAATTCATACGGCCCGTACTCTGGATAGGGTCAACCTTTTTTAAGTGCGGTTTGCGGTAATGAGTTTTCTCTTTACTAGAGACCTTTAATTTGATACCAAACTCGGCCTATGCTTACATTTAAGATTTTCGTCCCGACTCCTCACGGGCCGTCCCCCTGAAAAGATAAAATGTCCCCACTGGTCTCAAAAACTAGGTTCTTAATACAAGTGGTGATGTTACAAAATTTAATTTGTATAAGTGAAGCCATACAAAATTAGTGAAAGCGTTTCCATACTTTTTTTCCACCCTGTATATTCAACCTATTATGGTATTCCTCTTCAAAAGAAAATTTACAAGGAATCTTTATTTTACAAAAAAGAGTGATTATGTATATAAAAAATTTGAAGTATAATGAATCATGCAGAAATTCTTTCCGGTTAAACAAACTTCTAACTGTTCCATCAATTTATATATCCGAAACCATTCTTTATAATTTTGAAAATAGGCTATTAGAATAAAATATCATGCACATATAATTCTAGCACACAGTATAGAAACACATTTTCTACCGTACAAAACTATATGAAACCAAAATAATTTATATCGCTAGGAAGTTTTTTGAAAAGCTCCCTCAGTCCCTGAAGAACTTAGCCCATACAACCAGTTTTAAAACTTAACTTAATAAATGACTGGTCAATGTTATTACAGCTTCCAAGAGCTGCTGCTATCCCGAGGGGTGGTCAATGCTGTCAAACAGCCTAGGGATTGAGATGTGTATTAGTTTTTTTAATTTATAACATTAGTGCACTTTGTTATACTTTCTGGCAAACTTGCATGATGTGTATAAATTAATTTGTTAAGATTGTAATTGTGTTGTAAACGACCTTTATACCCTGAAATAGGGTTTTTATTAGAGAAATAAATGTATTACCATATTTTCTTTCATAGTTTATTGTGTTACACTTTCAGTTGTTAAATATTCTAACTACTATTATACAACTAAAATTTAAAAAAATTAGATCATTTCTGATATCAAACTATTGAACAAATATTGTTTTATGACTTCCAATCGATAGTGGTTATATTCCAACTCAATGGTTTGTATTTTTCTTAATGATGAAAGTAATAGAGATATAAATTAGTAGTCACATAAAATAAAGACAAAACCATATTAATAGTCCGAGGTGATAATCTATGGATTTTAATTAGTCAAAATATAATTAACAATACATCATTAAGAAACTTATATTATTAATGTGTTTATACAAAAATTAAAATAAACTGTTACCCAGACTAACTCAGAGCTGTAACTCACCAGCTGTCACAACGGCTTACTGATCTATGTGGGCCCAGGGACACGGATCAGTGGGATACAGGAAGGTACCACTTAATCAAACTGAATCGCGTTCAATATAATCTGGTTTACGAACCTCTTAATGTCTACTCTGGCACCACTAAAAGACACATATAGGGTGGTCCGGTCCCAATACCGTCCTGCTATGCCTTACAGTTTAGGTTCATTAATACATTTCCTTCAAATTCACAAACAGAAATAAATATGGAAATTTATAATGATAAACATTATTTACAAAACAGAACAACATATCTCTTGCGGTCAGTTAAATTTCTAAATAGTTATAAATTTCAATACGGTAAACAATAGCTGAACTTTTACAATTTATTGTTCTCATAGTTTTCTACTTAACATCACCAAACATGACTCCAAGAGACTAAAACCACCCTTAGTTCTACAGTTTATACAGTATGTGTATATAGAGTTCTTGATTTCTAGAATTAGAAGTGGTGGACTGTAATCACCCAGGGTCTAGGTGCCATGGAATATCTTCCAGAAAATAGGGGTTCAAGGGCCCTCCCTCAGAAAACATTGAATATTAGGTCTCACAACAGTGTATTTATACATTTCTGAAGTGCAAGGTACAGTACATTTATTGTGCATAAAATGATTTTTCATTTTCATTTTTCGTATATACCTTTAAAATTTAATGTCACAAGATAGAGGTTGCAATTTGGAAATTTAAAGTTTTACTTTACACCCTGTATGTATATATACATATAACATATATATACACATACAGGGTGTAAAGTAAGGGGAGCCAACTTTAAATTTCCAAATTGCAACCTCTATCTTGTGACATTAAATTTTAAAGGTCTATTCAATAGAAACACAATGACATGAAAAAAAACATCTCTACAATGTTCCTACCAAAATTTATGGGCAAATAACTCCTTACATTGTAATGGCACCTAAAAAAAGTGTCTAAGACACCTATTAACAAAACTATGCACAAAAAAATCTCCTATTACATAAAGGAATAAGTTGGGCACCTCTTCCCTGCTTCAATGTAATAAGTGCTCTAACTGTTGACCTTCAACTAGCTGTGTGTAAAAAGCTGAGGCATTAGAAATTGACTCTCGAGAAATTAATTGAGCCTTTTCTAAAATTGTTACTTGTAAGCTGTGGACATCAATTGACTTCGTTTGGTAGACTAAATTTTTCATGTGGCCCCAGAAGAAACATTTCAGTGTATTGAGGTTAGATCTTGCTGGCCATTCCACAGTTCCTTCATAATATCCACCTTCTTGGGAAAATATTCTCCAAATATTGTCGCACATTTGGGCCATAATGTGGGGGTGCACTATCTTGATGAAACCAAATGTCTTCAGTCTCCTGTACAAACATGTGTTGAAATGCAGGCACAATTTGATTGGCAAGCATCTACAAGTATAAATATTTTTCAGTATTTAAATTTCTGTCAATTACGAAAGGTACAACTAACATGTTGTTAATTATTCCTGCCCAAACATTAGGGCCAAATACAGAATCTGGAAGTTATAAATGGTTTCAAACCTCCAGAGCCGAATTTGATGAAACTGTGCATACACATTCGAGAAATAGTCCTCTATATTACATTAAAACCCTCATTCTTAGGCTGCACCTATTTTCAAAACTATATTGATGTTACGGCCCAATTGCTGAGTATATAAGTTATGGATGGTCCTGTGCCTTGAAAACGTACAAGCCGATTTTGATTAACTTGGCATCAACACTCAATACATAGTCTATTATATTATATTACCACCCTCATTCTGAGGTGGCACCTAATTTCAGAGTTATATTGCTTTTACAGGCCAAATACAAAAGTTATTAATGGTTTCGTACCTCCAAAACCTACAAACTGATTTAATAAAACTTTGCATGCACATTGAAGACCTAGTTCTCTATATTATATAATAACCCTCATTCTTTGGCCGCATATTTTTGGAGCTATATCGGTTTTTTAAACGCTAAATACAGAATCTGCAAGTTATGGATGGTCTTGTACCTCAAATACTTACTACCTATACAATAGTAGTGTTTTTACTTTTGACAGTATTCTTGATAATACACCTGCAACTTGAATTATACTTGTAGGCAAGTTTTTTTGTCACCTGGCGTTACTCAGGAGGCAAGTGTGTTAAATAAGAATATAAATATATCACTTTTTTCTGATATACGTTGTAAAACATAGGAAACCATTTTTTATTTAAAGCATGATTAAGAAATCTCTAAGGAATGTTTACCATTACACAGGATCAAACAAGTTTAACTCCTATCATTTGTAGGGTCTGTATTTATTTATACTCATCTCCTACAATATTTATCTCTTATTCAAGGAGCAAACATTACATATTGGCACTAACCAATAATTGACATTATTGGTCACAGAAAATTATTTCAAGCAATTGAGGAGCAGCCATTAGATGTTGGTGCTAAATTAACATTATTAGTCACAGAAAATGATTTCAAACAATTGAGGAGTAGCCATTATATGTTGGTGCTAACTTGACATTATTGGTCACACATAATTCGTGCAATCAAGAGGCAGCCATCACAAGCTGTACTAAGTGAAACCCTCTAATTTCAAGCAACATATTATTTTTGTAAGTGAGTTTTCCAGTATTGTCTACACAGGGCATAGAAAACTCTCATATCTGATTTATTTTAAATATTACTCTCTTTTGGTATATCATTTGGTGAACATTTTGGTTTTAATATGCAATACCATCTTGAACATGCAGATCATTTGACACCTTCACTTTCTTTATCATATGGTATTATGGTAGTAAATTCTTTATTACACAACAACCATATATTTATCATGCTTTTTGGGTGGAGCAACAATTCCTTGTAAGCTCCATAGCTGTTTGGAAAAAAGGTTAAACAGATATGCTATTGCTGTTCATTAACTGCTCTATAAAATAAATAACAAACACCCCACACTGGATAAATATATTGGAAAAATCTCAATCCTTTGTCTACATTTTCCACTGTTTTATTACATTTGCAAAAAAAAAAATTAACTAAATAACCTTTTTTCTGCAGTCTATAAGACTGAAGTTAATTTTTCAAGATCATCCTGAGGATCTATGTATGACAATGTTTTGTCTTTTACATTATCATAAACAAGAACCCAGTTAATTCCCAAGCTTAATCTGTATCTTTCATCATAAATTTAAAGTAGTAATAGAAAACTGATTGAAACAAAAGGTAATTTATTCTGTACATGAATATTTGGCCTGTGAAACTAGTGATAAAAGTTTGTAATTAAGTTACATTTTTTTATACTCACTTTACTCATAATACATCTACATTTATATTATTTTGTAATTTTAATGATGTGCATCTTTATATATTAAATTAGTTATAAGTTTGTTGTTATTGTTGACTATTTTATATTTTTATATTAGATTCTTGATTGTTTTATTATTGCTATTGTTATTATACAATACAATATTGACTTTGTCCATTGCACAAATTGTGTTTAAAGACAATAACATTTTTGATTCTGAATATAACTAATGTTAACGGGAAAAAAAACAATTTGGTTGTTTGCTCTGTAATTATTGGGTTTTGTAACACATAGTGGTCTCTAGCATAATCTTTGCCTCTCTTAAGAACATTAGAAGCAACATTGTCATGCAATAGTATGCTGTTTGTATTTGGGTTAGCAATCTGAGGAATAAAATTAATACCTGCAATGACATCTGAAGTAATCCATATCTCCAATATTTGCATATCTTCTATGTACATATAATATTTTCTTGTTGTTGGACCTTCCAAGATACAACAAGATAGTCGGCCTCACTATACAAGGGTACATAGAAATCAAGATCATCAATTACACCATTTGAAAAAACTTTTATTAATTGTGTCTACTTGTGACTGAGACATGACAACCTCTTGCTGGTCCATACGCTGAATATATCGTGAGTTAAAGGATGTTTTTAGCCTTCTTTCTCATCTTTGCCACATTTTCTCAACAATATCCATGTTATCATGACAATCTATGGCATTCCAATTAATGCAAGATTTAAGAGCAGATTCGCTTTTAAATTTTAGTCTCTTATTGAATTCTGGGTCACCTTCATGTTTCCGTTTACCATGTGCACATCCTTCTTTGAGTATGTTCATAGTTATTTCTTTATTTAAATTGACATAACACGTTCCCTTACCTTGTGAATAAATCCACTAGGATTTAGCTGTTTGTTCCCCGCAAGAATAATGTGCTTTACTTGAAAAAAACCCAATTTTCTACAGGGCCATTGCTCATTCTTTGTGAACAAAGATTCTCTGTATATGTTTGAAGCAACAAACCAGACCATAAAGGCAAGTATAGTGAATATGGATTTATAATTAAATTTGCCAATTTAGGATTGTAGTATATGTTTTCTCTCCTAGATGCATTATGATGAGCAGTAGAGTCTTCATTATTCTCATTGTTATTAGCCTCTGAGCTGTCTAAATTTATGAAAACATTACAATGTGTCTCGTTTTCTTTTTGTGGTTCTTTGATGTTCAGCACTGTCATAACTTCAGTTTCAATTGCTTTCATTAACCAGGAGAGTTCACTTCTAGCTGGTATATAGCTTCCAGTCAAACCCACACTGAGCACAGCAAAAACCGATATGTCACTTATCTATTTGTACAATCAATTTTTAAAATGTATGACATTATATTATATTGGAACTAGACCCATCAAAGGCTGCAGTAACCTATAATAAATGGTCACCAACGCAATCAAATCATGATTATTAATAATTATAAATATTGATACTATCGAATAAATTTATATTTCATTTATGTAGTGAGTAGATTAGTGACACCGGCAAGAACAATGGTGATGAACATGCAGTTATTGTCTCAAAATGTATTTTTAAACATTGAACAATGTTTTAAATGGCTACAAGATAATGACCTAGCCCCTTTAAATCCAAAGTGTCCAGTTTGTAACTTAGTGAGGAGATGTAAACTAGAATTAAAGGTGGAAATCAAATAGTGTTTCACTGCAAGAAAAGTCAGAACAAACACAACGTATCAAAAAACTGGTAATCTTGAGAAGATTTTTTTTTGACAATTTTAAATTTGGTATTATGGATATATTGAAAAATGGATATACTATTATATTTGAAATCAAACAAACTATGACTTTTTAATTAACGAATGTAGTTTTGATGGCATCAGTATCTGCAGAAATACCATTTCAGATTAGCTAAAGTAATCATAAGTACTTCGCTGTTCAAACATAATTTAAATAAAGTTTGATTATGTTATGTAATTTGAAACAAAATACATTTCTTTTACACATAAACGTATAGCTTCACTAAAATACGATTTTAAAAACATAAAACGTTATTTAGTTCGACATTATTGATCAAAATTAATTTAAACTAAAAGCGTGTTTGGAAATTAATTTAAAGTGATTAATTAATTTAATTGCGTTTGGTTTTTAAATAATGGCGGCAACAACAATAACATTGTATAATGTGTTTTTTGTTTCACAAGGAGTCAAACACAGTTATCCTTGAAATTAGTAAAAGGCAAGTAAGTGTTATTGCTTTGTTTGTAATATTTGATAAAAATAGATATTTTTTATTTGATATTACTTGTTTTACTTGATATTATTACTATAATATCAAGTATATTATATTATTACTATATTATATTACTTATTATTATATTATAAGCAAGTATATTTTATTATTACTATAATATAATATTACTTGATATTATTGTTTTCAGTATTTTTAGATGGTTGTGAGTATTGATAATAATTAATTCATGTTTCCATTGTGTTGGTGGCCGCTTATTATACAGCAGCCCCAGCCATTGTTCAGTTTTATTACACTACTGTCAAGTTTCTTCTTTGTTCCAGGGTCACGTGAATAACTGCACTGGAAACTAGTCCTCTTCTGGACTTCGTGTTGGTGTTGTTGTACATGATTGTACAGGTGTAGTTGGATAAGTTCTGTAAAACCTATTACCTTTGTTTTTTACTTTTAAAACTCTATTACTTTTTGTCATCTTGAAAAGTCATGACAATATATAACTATAACAGTAACCACAAAACAGATTCAAACTATATTATTCACACAGCAAACATTCATAACCTATTTTTACTGAAAATATAAACAAACACTGACCAGACCACATAAATACTGTCTGCTGTGATGTTTTGATTCAGTCACTGCCTGTTGAATATCATGGGTACGCCAAGTAGTAAGCACTATAATAAGTGTATACTAGTTTGGGCCAGCCTGATGCTCCGAATTACGCTTCAGAACAGGAGACATCGACTCTTTTAAAATTAATTAAAAATACTTTTATACAGTACATGTATATTTTTTATGTTCAAAACTAAATAAACAACACTTTACAAATAAAAAAAATTAAACAAGGCTGTAAGTGTTCTCTCCTAAAAAAATAGTTTATACAAGTCTTTCAAATCTTTATTTTTTGCAAATTCATTTTATACAAATACACATAAATTACCGCAAATTTAAAAATCTCTATAGTTTTGAATTTGAGAACTGTTGTAATATAATTCAGTTTTTCTTACATTTTTATTTTAAATGTTACCAGTTATATAATATTGTTAGTATGTTTTTTTTCTTATGACTTTTTCAATTTTTTTTCTAACGTTTCTAAAGATGAGGCCAAATATATGAATGTATCTACAAACGAAACTGTTATAAACTTTCTTGGTTTTTTACTGCAAATTAATATCCATAGTCAAAATCTACAGAATAAATTATAAATTTTTCATCATTATTTGCGATTGTATCAACATTTCCATATTGTTTTGTTAATACTTTCAAGTAAAAATGGAATATTTTCATGACGTTTTAGATTTAAATAACAAATATTGTGAGGTGTGACTCTTTTAATAACAAATTTATGAATTTTATGTATAATTTTACTTTCTTCAGTCAAATATATAAGTTTTTGTTTTTAGAATTATATTTTTTGCTATGTATCTTGACGGTTCTTTAAGTTATTGAATAATTTTTTTTTGAGCAATTGGGAAATCTTCTTCATTTTTTGCTCCATAACATATAGGATGGTTCATTTCATTTGTTACATTTTACACTAAACATAATGAAAATCCATAAGGAATATGTTTATGAATTTGTTAGATGTAGATTTTCAGGGTTATTTTTTGTAAAAGTTGTTTTTTGTTCAAGTTGGAATTTTTTACAAAATACTTTTAAAATCCATATAAATTACATAAGGATGAAAAAATGTCTTTTGATAATTGAAAATTGTGTTATTTGACGAGGAAATGCATAATTGGTTTGCAAACTTCGTAATTTTTACAAATTTTGAATGTTCTGATAAATCTCTAGATTTATAAAAACGGCTTAAACGTTGTCTACGTAACAATTTCTCAAGTTAACTTTTGAGTAATTGGGAGAATACAAGATTATTGAAGTCTGTTATAAAAATATAATGGGATTTTCTATCCATTTTTATAAACAATAAATCAACATTTAATTCTGTTTCACAAGTTTCCGATATTTGTATTAGAAAAATATTGAACTTTTCATCATAACTATAATGTTTAATATTCCTGTATAGTTATATAAAAAAATGTTACATCTTTAAATGCCATTGGATAGACAAATCCTGAAAATATTTTGCATTCACAAATTCTTTATTATACTTTGTACTTTATTATTCTTTATCAGTAGGCCTATCTTTTTCCAGTTTTTCAGATACACATCAAATAGCATAAATAAAACAAAAATCATCTTTATTTTAATAATATACAGGTTTTTAAAATTTTTAATCTCTTGCGGTAATGCAATAAAAGATCCACCATTTAAAGAACCGTGTTTATTTAGTCTTAACATTGTTTGAAAACATCTTTTTAAAGTCCAACCAAATCCTTTATTTGATCGGTTATTTTTCTCATGAATTTTAATTTGTTCAAATTGATTAGAAATAAACTCATTAATTTTAAAAATATACTAAGATTTCCATTGAAAAAAATATTATAGTAGTTTGAGATTTGTTATTAACTAATATTCTCTTACATTCACATTCAAATAAATCAATGATCCATCTAAGAGAAATAAAATCTTTTAGAACTGGCTCAGCATCTTTTGTAATGTAGTGAATGCATACCAAAACTTGCTCCTAGGAAGAGACATCCATTGTTTCATTGCCTAGGATTAAAAAATGACCACTATTTATCCCTTGGACAAGTTTTCTTTGAATCAAATTTCCACAATTATCAACAATTAATCTTGTTTTGCACATCAGTGCTTGTTTAAATTTCGCACACATTTACTTAAATGCTGCTTGAATTTTGTATCAGTTCCAGCACGAAATCTAAGTAAAGCTCAGAACTTTCTATTTTTATTTGGAAGTTTTTTTACAGTTAGTGGCCCTCAATCTCAATGACCACAATGGGGGATGTCATTTATTCCACAAAATATGATGGTATCAACAGTAGACCTCAAGAACTCACGATTTTGCCCTTGTCGTTGACCCTTTTAGTGTCAAGTAGAGTAGCTACATCATTTACTTTACCACTGTATAGTCCGAGGAATTTTTCGGCAGTGATTTTTGAAAATTTATGGTAGTCCGAATTAGCATAAGCTGTGAACTTTCTGTTGCGTCTTTCCATTTTCTAAATGGAGCAGCTACCAGAAACCCCATGTTTTGATGAGTTTCTTTGCTAGTATATTAGATCCAAAAGCAATACAGTTTTTGCAATATGCACCAACTTTCTCCTTAGAATATGCAAGCCAAAGTCACTTCTTTAACCAGGTTTGTTGAAACTTAAATCTTTATTGTTATGTTCACTTATAGAGTAATTAAGCTTTTTTGGGTCAAAATATTATGTTTCAAAACGCTGGTCATAACCTTTTACTGCCATACAGACTACCAGATATTACATATAATGTTTAAAGAAGTAAGGTCTTTCCTTACATCTATGTCCTTGTCTTCACAGGCATCAGATGTTGGAGAGCAGTAGCTGGTTATTGCGTGTGTCTCTTCATAATTTCAAATAAACTCACATTAAAACTACACAGTTATGTTGTATATGACCAAGCTAGCCATCTGGACTTTGTGAGAAATTAACATAAGCATTTTCTAAACCTTGTAAGAGACATATCCTGGCAGCAACATGCAAGTCTTGGTATAATCCATCATAAGGGATTATTAGCTTTCTAACACTAGCACGATTTTTATTAAGATTTATATATTAAAAAGGATGTAGCTCACCACATATGGTACACATATAACTCATTCAGGTCAACCACATGTTAACCACAAGGATGGGCAGGAACCTTGGTTAACAATACTAACCAATAGAAAGCCTGGAAAGCAAAGGTGGGAGCTTCAGACCAGGGCGGTGTCATCCAGGGTATATAAGCTCTGTAGAGCCAAAAACCTCTATCCTCTATCTTCCGATCTTTCAGCCCTCTCTGGTGGATTTGCTAGTCAGGCATATCTCTTTTGTGTCCCTCGATATGCAAAGTTCAGTAATAGTTTGGAAGGAAGAGACAAATTGTCTCAACTAACCATAATGCTAAAGTTCGCAGTACTGGGCCTGCTAGGCGGTAAGTCATATCTGCTGACTGACATGTAGTTCACTGTCTAATCTCGCCTTTTAAAAGTAAATTGTAGTAATGCAGTTAATTAAAGTAAAGTAAAAGATGTTTATAATTTGATAACTGATTAATTATTAATAAAGTATCATCCCAAAAAGGTTGCTCACTTATTTGCCATCCTGATATTAAAAAGAGTAACTAAAATAAGTAATAATTTTGGGCTGTTCAGCCGACACACCACCCCCACACATATAACAGTTAAATGCAAGTTAAAAACTGAATAAGAAACATGATCTTATCACTCAATAGATCTTATCAACAATGACTGCCATTGCTTCCAAATGAAACTACTTAAAAGAAATAAGAATTTCTGAGCTTCCCGTAATGTTTCGGAGAGGGGGGCCCTAGCCCCCTCCTGGCTGCACCACTGCATATCGACTAGTTACAACAGTGGCCATGGCTGTTCTCAGTTTGGTTAAGTCGTTGATTTATGACCACATCCAGTTCCTCAGCTCGGGCCACACCTAGTTTTGGTGTTCAACTCGTCACTACATGTGACCCACTATATTGTGTAGTCATAAAAATTAATCTTTATCCATTTGTGGCTGGAAAGTGCTGCAATCTCTTGACCAAATAAGTAGTTAAATTAATATCTCTCAATTTGCAGCACTTACCATGATAAACATCATTCAGAATTATTTTTTATCCGACTATCAGTGTCACTGTAGCTGCTATAGTGTATCCTATCTTCTTATTTAAATACTAGTGCACTTGGTGGAGACAAAGCTCAAAATATGGAAACGAGTTTATATTCTGTTGATACTAGAGACCTAATTGAAACTAATTGTATTTTTCTTTTACAAATAAAAATACTTTTAAAACAGATCAACATAAATAACTTAAATTTACCTGTTATTTGGTTTGTTTAATAGCACATAATAAATAACCAATCGATAAAGTTTCAACCTTGAAGCTAATAAGCTTTGTAAATTATTTGAGAATTTCAATTAAATCTCAGTCATTTAAAGAGCCGAAGGTCAAATATTGCTATTTAAATATAAGTAAAAGTGACGTACATGGTTACACAAGTGCCAAGTGCTGATGCAGAACAGCCAGTTACTAACACAAACACCAATTCATTTTTTTGGAAGTTATTTTTCATTTCATTTTTTTCAAAAAAAAACACCAATTTCTGATGCAAAACACAGCCAGTCATTTAGACAAGTGCCGAGTGCTGATGCAGAACACAGCTAGTCACTACGCAGGGCTCGGTGAGCTGAGACGACAACTACCTTAGACTAATAATCTGAACTGAGCAAGAGATAATGTTTTCCACATCAATAGTCTTTGGTCGCAAAGGGTTAAGTAGCTAGTTCACAGCAACATTTGGCTGGCATATTTGTGATGCTCACCAGTTGTTGAGAAAATTGAAAATCGTAAATGTGATGCTCTTTGGTTGTTAACTTAAGAAACTAAATTGCAAAAAAGCAGATCTTCGTCCGTATATATGATTTAATTCAAATCTGTAGCTCAATTGACGTATCAGAGATTTTTGTATTTCCCATTTTAAATAAAGCGTTATACCCAATAATCCTTACCTAATCAACTATTCTGTTTGTGTTTAAAACAGTGCAGAACTAGCCGGAATCCAATGTTAGGAAAACTTGCTGGCTATGAAGAATTGCAATTGCAGTTGATAAGACTAGATGTTCCACTGGTACTGAAAAACTATTTGCTGAAGACTTATTTGATATACTATAGGAAGGCATGGAAATAAAACCAATTCCATCATCTAAATATAGATTTATTATTAACTAAACATAGAGTTCAGATTTAAACATAGCAAACATTACTTTACTACTGAAACACTGATTCCAAGATGTCTCATCTCAGTTAATTTTTTGCCATTTACTGCACTACAAAGTTAGTTTATTATATTATACACAGTCATCCTCTTATTGATGGGAGTATCACTAGAGAAATCATCAATTTAATTAGTATTAAACTCATTCATTAAAATGTTGATACATAAGGTTGTTATCATGCCACTTTCTATAGTATGTTATAATTTTTATCTTTGGATTTAAATGATAAAGTTAACTCATTTTCAACTAATACAAAAAATGGTCTTGTTGTGGCTAGGAATGTCCTAACTACCACATTGTTACGTTTTGTAACAGTTTTTCCGACCTCATTTTAAATTCATATGATAAAAATTTAAAATTACAAAAAATACATACATTAATAAAATTGCAGAGCAATATATATTGCAATTTTTATCTCATTTAGTAGTCATATTTTTAGCAATACTTAAGTTATAGATTTACAGTTTCTTCAGTAAAATTATCCCTTTTAAATTTGCACTTGGTTAACCACATAAGAGTTTGAATGATTGATTTGAGCAGTAAAGACAGTATGTGCTGGAAAATACTGGAATTTTGTATTACATAGGATGCACAGTGTCATAGTACAATACTTTGTTATCTAACTTAAGGGTCTTTTTTATACAATAACGATGGCCTAAAATATTGAAGTACTTAACTCAATCTATAACAATGTAAACATAAAATAAAGGACAGATGAATTTGGTAACAAAACTTTATAGACTGAATGGACAGAGCTTTACTCGTGGCACAGAGTTAGTTCAGTAAATGGCAAAACGCACATGTAAAAGAGGACTCGTACTATAACATCCAGTGTATTTAAAGAAATAATAATTTTTTGAACACTTATAATATTTTAAAAAATACGAGTAATAAATTCTTAATTTACTTTTTAAATAGTATGTACATTTCACAACTAACACATTATATAGACTACAGCAATTTCAGTTAAAGTATTTAATACTAGACCCTGGTTGAAAATAAAAAAATTCCTAAAAATAGGTGCAAGTTATTCACATGAAAACAATTAGTGCATAATATTAAACATAAATATAGTTTAAAGTAAAAAAGTAATAAATGAAAATAAAAAAGCAGAAACCACACATTATAGTATTATGTTACAAATTCATAAATGTATGCAGTAAAATAATTTGCTTAAAAAAGATTTAACAATATTTTTATTGCATAATGTTTTAAATTTTTAACTAACCAAGGGTTTGAAAAATAAATTTTTATATTCAAAAGAAGAAGTTTAAAATTATTAATCAATTGTAGCTAAACATATTACGTAAATTATTGTATGATTAACTTTTAAAAGCATGGTGTCATAATGATTATTAAAGGTGAAAACTCATATATTTTTAATAACACAAATAATTATTATTAAGACATTTCATAAATAATGCGTTAACAAAATTACCTTATCACAGCCTTATTTGTCAAGTAATTTTGTTCGACATTAGTAATAAATGTAATAAATAAACAATTATCTAATGAGCTCAAACTAATATTAATAACAGTTTAATTGCTATTACTAAATTATTAAGTAACTGTAAAATTTTATTACATCATACACAATTCAAATTACTGATTTACTTAATTTAAAACATATAAGAATACAAAAAAGGGTATTTTTTATCAGATTGAATATAATTTTAATTTAAATAATCATCCAACAAAATGTAGTAGAAAGTAAAAAAGTTAAATTACAATTTTATAAAACTTTAAAACAGAAGAAGCAGACAACAGTAGGAGATCAAGGAATACATTAGCGTATAAAACAAAACCACCCAACAAGACAGTTCGAGGAAATACTGATTCTAAGCTTTGGCTACCAACTTGAGGGGTATGGTCCTGACAAATTATGCTAAGAAATAATGCCACTTAACAACATTTTGTTATTTATAAGTATATACACTGCCAGTGATGAGCTTAAAATGTGATAGTCTTTTAATTTACAAAACTGGACTAGGGCTATGTAAGCTTTCACAAAAATTACTAATAATCCAAAGACACCTACACTTTTTTATTACTTGATTAATATACTTACAGAATCATTATAACTGATGTTTTTGAATTTTTATGGTAAATTTGAGTTGTCTTCTAAATAAAAACTAAAACGTAAAGATCACATAAGATTTAAAGTTTTGAGTATTTCTTCATACATTCAAAAACTAATATTAAAACTTGATTCTAAAATAGCAACGTGACAAGTAACAAAACAATACTAATCATACATTTTTCTAAAAAATATAAAAGGTGTTAAAAGGCAGATTTTGATAAAATAGAGAGCTTTCAGGAGAGCGTATTAAATTTTAGCAAACAAAACAATGATTATAAAATTAAATATGTAAACAAGTAAATAAATGAGTTGAGGCAAGTAAATAAAGTTACAAATAAATGACAAAGTATAACAAAGGTTAGTTGTTTAAATTAAACAACTCAAAAATAGGCAAAAGCTTACAACTTTGCAAAACATTTCAATGACATTATAACTGATCAAGTACAGTTGCGTTAAAAATTATATTGTATAATAAAGCGGACAATTTGAAAAATGTTGCCATCCTAATACGAAAAGGATCCAGTCAAAATAATTGTCTGGTTTATAATTATTACTTAGATTAAGACATTTTAGCGAAGTCTATTCAGCTCATCATTGTTCAAAGAATAGTTCGTTTCGAAGAATAAAGTTGTCGTATTCAGCAATCACCACTGGTTTACAACTTCAAAGCTGCTCATTTGTAGGTTGAATCCCGACATAAATACATCATGAGTCAGGATTGTACATAGAAAGAACTAAGTTTAAAAAAGTCAATACAAATTCAGTTCGCCTCAATATTTACAACACAGGAATAGTACTGCTAGATGAGATTGACCATGCAAATTACAACTACATTTATATCACAATGTCGTGTCTAGCGCCGAATTCGACCTCAAGTATTTGACACTGTCCGTGGCGCAGTTTACAATAAAAAATAACAGAGATGTATGCTAGCAAAGTACAATGCCACTCAGGGAAAAAACTCACTGGTACGTTTAAAGATCCCAAATCCACTTTGTCCCGATGGTACTCACAATAACTTATCAGTTAGTATGAGTTTGTTAGGCATTAATGCCTGTATTAATAAACTCATCCTGGTGGGGGAATAACGTTGTCAGGCATAGGAACACCTAACCTTTCCAAATCTCGGAGAGGAGCGAAGGGCCTCTTGGGCCAAATACGGAACGATTTGAGCATTGTAGCATCTTTCTGCATGTCTTCCAACTGCACCACCATCGGGTAGAGCTTCTGCTCGATCCACTCCGCCACTGTGTACGCGTCAAAGACCTCTGCTAGGGCATCCTTTGCGGAGTGAATGAGTGCAGTGAGCGAGTGAGACAGTCGAGGATGATCTTGCATCAACTCATCGACACGGATCGGGCTGGAGAAGTTGGTTCTCACATTGTAAGCTGTCATCCATCCTCTACTCTGCCTTACCTGTAATATTATTATTGTTAAATAACTGTTGTGACATGATTATTCCAACAAAAATATATTTATGTATACCAAATATTCACAAAATAAAGGTATTGTCATTACGTAAAACTATACATGATTTAAGACTTAATGACTGATCGACACTCATTCGTTAATACAATTTTGAGTATTACCTGTTACAAAATTGGTACATTTAAAAATGTGAGGCCAAAATCAGCAGAAATTTAAGAAATTGCCCAGTAACATTAAAAACCCTCCAAAATTATGAATAGAAATAAAACGTGGTCCAGCCTTAGTCAGTTAAGAATCTGTTAGAAGAGGGAAAGTGCTTGAGTGTTGATCCGGCAGTAGGGTTGAACAGACTGTTATGTAATGAACTGACAAAACAATTCTTGGCTTTAAATTCACATGATGTTTTGAAAGGACAACAAAAATGAAAACATTTTGCCATCACATGTGGTACAAACATGCACACTGCCTAAAAACAACTGTTAGCAAGCCACGAGTGCAATTAGGGTAAAAATCGATTGAGAACCCCCCTACTGTGAAGTACATGTTGTTAATGGTTTTTCTTCGCTCTAAAGGTGTAAAAGCAGTTTAAATTTACCATCAGAATTGTAAAGTATATGGACAAAACATTATAGGTGATGAAATGCCATGAAATGAGTCAGAGCAGTAAGAGATGGCTGAAAGAATTTTAATGATGAGAAACAGACTCTCAATAATCAACAACGATTTGGTGCAGAACATGAATGATAAAGAGATAATTAACAGACATTTCATAATTTCTTTGTTATCAGAGGAGTTTCCTCAAGTTTCAAGAAGTGTTCTCTATGAAATTTATATTGAATGTTTAAACAATTGAGAAACATGTTTTGCAGTATGACAATGTCCATCCACATGTGGCAAAACGAACTCAAGATCTCATCACAACAATTTGGCAATCCACCAAACAGTCCCAATTCACCATAGCGATCATTATTTTTTTTTTATCTACAGAAGAAGTATCTCGAAGGTCAGGGCTGTAATGATAACAGTAACAAAAAATGATTGTGTTGCAGTCACTGTAAAATCAGGTGGCATCTTCTATGACAACAGTATAAAAAACGTTATTTTTTTATATGATAGTGCCTTACTATTGATGGCAATATGTAGAAAAGTAGAATCAGTCTACCCCAAACTCACCGTTGTGACCAGCTCACTAACTTCCCGCTCGAGCCCGTTGAGCCGATAAAGCAACTTGAAGAAGGTGTGTCCGGGGAACGCGCAGCGTGAGAACTGGTCCCACAGAAATGGATCGTTGTTGAGGTTGAGGAACATGCCGCGTTCGGCTGAAGGCCCAAACATACCACAGCTCAAGCCAGTGTTCAACTTGGTACGCAGCGACTGGTTGAAGTAGCCATGACTGGTGGCCAGCAAGTTGATGGCTAGCGAGGGCACAGCAGATGGCAGTAACTCACACAGTACAGAAAAGTGGTCATATCTGTCAACAATCAAAACCAATCATTAGATAACTTTACACAGTACACAGTGTCTCCAATAAATTTTAGTAACTCATTGGTATTGAGGAAACTGAAAATGTTACAACTGTACACAAGTGTGGTGATATACTCTTGTTAACAGGAAAGAAAATTCAAAACAAGAGTAATCTGCAAGAAATTTTAGTTCTTTTCTATCAAAGTCGGATGAAAGGTAAATTATATATATGGTTAAAATATCAAATTGAAGATGTATTAATAATAATTCTAATAGTAAATTTGTTCCTAAATGTTGCAGTAGTTAAATCTTATGACTGAAAAGTTTAGCTAAACAACAAACTGTGCAGATCAATTTAGTTCATTCAAACTGTAACTGAATAAAAATATTGCTCAATGAACTCAATAAAAAAAACTACACATTTTATTGTGATTGATAAATTATATGTATATAATTAGAATCAGTTTTCAAATTTGAATTTTACATTGTTTTTATAAATTTTACTTTAAGTTATCCAATTTATAAAATAGCATATAAAATATAGGTAAATATTCCCATTTTAAAAATCAAGATTTACAATTGTTATTTGATCTACAAACAACATTAATCACTCCAAATTTAAAGTTTCTTATACTAAACCTGTATGTATGTCAATTTTTAAATGGATAATATATTTATAACAGAACATTATGATTGCAAATATACAGAAAACTTTTCACAAAATTCTGTTATGAGGTTGTTTGCAATATATCAATCACTATAAAACAACTAATATTTTTCAATGCTTAACCTTTTTATTTAGAGTACTGAAATCACACGAAATATTTTATAAGTTCCATAACACAAATAACAAACACAAAACATTAATTTTCTATTAATAAAGTTGCTGAGTCTTCCTACTATAGGCATTTGTTTTCTTCCAAACATATGATTCTACAATCAGGACTTATCAGAGACATTTCCTGGCTGAAATGCTAGAAGATAATGCTTATCAGTTCTTAGATACTATAGCCAGAACATGCAAACATTAAACAAAGTATTATGTGTTTGTTCTATTAATTTTATCCAGTTGTAGATATGTCCATGTTGTTAATTAATAAAAAGACTGAAGGTAACAAAATGGTAAGGATGATCATTTTTTTTTAAACACTACTTTTTAATGGAATAGCATGTTATGAACCAATGAGTTAGTGAAATATACCAAAATATATTTTGGTTTGGCCACCAAGTATAAATGAAAGTTGTATAATTTTCTATGACTTGGACTTCTTGGCAACTTACTTTAAATTGAAACGAAAATCTAAATTTTGCGAATACTGTAAGATAAAACAAAATATTTCAGTACAAAGGTAAACAAAGTCATGGAAGTAAATACCTGACTTAACAAGAATTGTGACATTCAAAGGCCTATAAAAGAACAATGATAAATAAGGCACCTTATACGATAAATCATTAACAAAGCAACCTTCAAACTTAATAGATATCAAAATCTGATAATTTGTTCTACTACTATTATTATTTATTGCATACACTACAAAAAGTGACACAATGTATATATAGACCCTAAAGATTTTAGTACACATAAGAATGGACCTCACAAAACTATGAAACATATTTTAAAACTATATCATAAAATATTGCTGTGTTTATGTCCTTATCTGGTTTTCATTCTAGTAAGAGATTAGTTCTTGACTTTTTTTTAGATATGTTACAGCTGAGAAAAATCAGATATTTTCCAAATTAATAAGTTCAAGACTACGGCTTAATTGTGGACTTTTATATTTGCCGTTGAATTCAATAATAATGGCAAAAAACTGTAACTGTTTTTTTACGTTAAACATCTAAGTATATAGAAAAATGTATGTAGGCTTTGCAATTCTTCACAAAAAATGTATTTCAATATGTTTTTTCATGTATCCCAAATTTAATGTTGCTAATATGGAACTAAATTCAAGATCGCTGCTAGTAGAGTTAGCTATTAATCAGGTGGTATTGATCAAGTTAAGAACATCTTACAATCAAAACTAAACATCTTTTGTGAAACTTGGTCATATTGAAAATACACTTAGTTCATTTTTGTACTCTAAATTCTAAATTTCATGTTCAGATACAAGTAAATATAAAATATTCTAAATAATATAATTAAAAAAGAAGTATATACATTGAGCTAATAACAATGTTACTGCAACAAAGGGAAGTGTAGCTGAGGACAATGAGTTCTTGTAGAATGTAGAGTGTCCAGAATAGTTACAGAGAACGGTTATTAGACTGATTTATGTGCTTGAAGGGTGGATTCTGTTTGTTCAAGTGTGATCCTGCAACACTGTTCTACTTCAATAACACTAAAATATTTTGTGAATTGTTCACTAAGAAAATATACTTGACTTGACCAGGATAGCTGAGGCCTATGTGTTCTCGAGGAGTGCCCAGAATAGATCCAAAGAAGGGTTTTTACACTTATTTATGTGCTTGAAGGGTGGATTCTGTTTGTTCAAGTGTGACCCTGCAACACTGTTCTACATCAATAGCACTGACATATCTTGTAAATCATTCACCCAGCCAATATTTCAGAGCTAGTTAGCTACACAGTGTGAGTTTTATTCCTGTAAGCCTCTTTTGTTTATATTAAAATCGTACAAAGTTTGATTTTATCCTAATTATCTCGTAACTCCTGCACCCTACGTAAGGAATGTTTAGTAATTTGCAATTAATTAGTAAAATCAGTTTTAATTTTCTTTAACCACACATGAAGTTTAAATTAACATTATTTATATTCTTCTTGTACAGAAATTCCTATTTCTATTTTTAGGTTCTAAACCTTAATTGCATAGCATATAATGAGCGTATATGCTAATAAACTAAAATTGTACTCTTTATAAAACTATTTATATAACTTTGTTCCATCTAACGTTTGTAATCTTGTACTTAGTGTTGTTATAGTTATAAATTTGAATAATGAGTCAAATTTCATTATTTGCCTGTGTTAAAATAAACTCTACATTTCAAAACAAGGTCGAAAACTTTGTACATTTAACCTTAATAAAAGATTTATTATGTTTTTTAGCTAAATATTATTTTATTTATTATATAACGAATCAACAATGAAACAGATATATCTATAGATAAATGTAGCCTACAGTGAGTTTCTCAACAAAAGCCTGCAAAACCAGCCAATTTCACCATGATGCTTACTGGCTGGCTGCAGCATCAAGTAGCTAGTGCTCAGTGGTAAATATAATTAATTAATGTCTTTTTGAAAAAATGTTCATGTTCATATCCTGAAATTATTTGTGGCATTTTAACAATAACTGTGACACTTAATGAGGCAAATGCAACTTTCTGGAGTTTGATTTTTTTCCCCACCTTTGCAACATTTAAATTCTTAACATTTTTAAAGCATTTTAGAGAATTTTCATTTTGGAAAGTTATAACGTCTGAATAATAAGATTAAGTTCAAAATTCTATTACTTGCCAGACGAGAACGTTGACATTTTGTAATTTTTGTTCATTAGGAGAGTTAGTCTTTTAGTTAGTTCATAAACGTTAATACAACCCTCAGATTTTTTGTGGCATGTTAACAAGCAACCCATATCTCTCATACTAAGTATAGTAACAATAATAATAATTGCTTAATTTTTGTTCCTATTGATGAGTCTTTGAAAAAAATATAAAAGATTACTCAATATTTAATATGTGACTTATAATAATAGCAGCAAGATTACTTCTTAAAGTATACTTCACCTAGTATAAGTGGCATGATAACATGTGGATTAGTGAGCAAATAAAGAGAGAGTATTACAATTTTTAAAATTTTGTTAAAATAATACTCAACAAAATTAACATGTTCAACTTATTAATCCATTTAATGTGTGACTGCTCCACTATAAATTTGTAAATAGTAAATCTAATTTTACAAATTATTTAAATTCTTTCTGATGCAATGTGGTTACGGTTCTATTTGCATTTGTTTAGTGACAATTATTTTATGATAATACTTATATACTATAGTTTGTTTGAGAATGTTAATAGTTCCTCATTACACAATGGTTTTGTGTACTTTTGACAATAAAAACAAGGATTGAAAACTTACTCTTCCTATGGATTCCTTGTTTTTGCTGTGTTTGTGCTGATGCTGTTATTCATTAAAAGAGGAGTATTACCTTAAACAAATATTTCACTCATATTTTTACCAAAAATAAAAAGATAAATAACTAGAAGCAATTTTCTCCTGAAAGAGCTCATTAATTATCAAGAATGCTGATAAGTAATTATATTAAACCAAAGAGCTTTCCAATTGGGTTCATGATTATTTTTAATGTGGTGTGGTGTGTAAATTGAATTATTACAATATATAACCCTGCTACAACAGTAAGTTTGTAATGCTGATTTTATCATTCACATATGATCTCATGGGACATAAATCAAATAACATCAGGGATTAACGTTCTTCGTTCGATGATGGAACAGTAAAGAAAGATGTATGGAAGATAATAGGGAACTAATCACCTCTGCCACCCGGTGACTGCAATTCCCTGAAAGCCTCCCTTGAACTTGGGCCCCTCAGCGGCCATGACCTGCAGCCAACGCAAGTTGTTCTCCAGGTGTCGTTTCACATTGGGGACGTACAGCGTCTCTCCGAACGCTCCCTTGAATGCACTGGCAGCCCACACGCGGGGAAATATAGCTGCGAATTTCTCCCACACACTGGATGGCACGAAACGGTACACATCTTCTGCGTATACCCACACCTATAAAATATTTGTTTTAAAATTTCCATAAGTGTAAGAGTAAGAAGAAACCAACTATTACACATTCTCTCGTCATCATTGGAAGAGATGTAAACAAAATTTCCAAATGCATTGATATGAATGATTTCAACTTATAGAAAGTATATCTGTATAAGATATATCAATTAGATTATATAACATATTTTTTACTTGTACGAGTAGATCTGAATATTTATGAATATGGTTAATTCATGAATATTGTTTATAAAAACAACAATTTTATAAGAAAATAAAATGCTTTTTCATCCATGATTAAAATGGATTTGGTCCATTACAAACCAACTTTTAATCTAATTAATAATCTAATAATAACTTTAATAATCTAATTAATGTATTTTACATTGATAATTGTAAATAAAAAGTTTTGTTAGTTATCAGAAAATTTTTATTATCAGCATAGCGCACACTTCTTAAAGGAGTTTATTGACATAAATTGAAAATAGCATTGGGCCCAAGATTGATCCTTGTGAGACTCCGAAAAAACCTTAGACCAATAAGGGGTAAAATTATAGTAGTTTTAAATCTAGTAATATTTTATACTCTTATACGATATAAGAGTTATATCCTTATTATCTAACTTGTAAGGTCATCAATGACTGTTAATAGTCTGCACTTACATTTCTATGAGAATTTAGTTTTAAACCTTACACCTTTAAAATTCATGCATTACAATAACTTACGCTATTAAAAGTTTTTCAATACATAGTAATTTTTTATAATACTGTATTTAGATACTCTGCAAAGATTTCAAGATGATTTACAGTTTTTAGATTACAAATTTGAAACACATTATAATACCTGAATTAAGGTATTATTATTTATACATTAGTATACATCTCTAATGACTTAGTGGAAAATAAATTTAAAAGGAATACTTTTGACAGTGACTCTTAATTAGGTTCCAAACAAATATAAATGCCTTCTAATAAAGGTTCACTTACAATTGTTAGATCTCAGAAAGAAATTATAAAGTTGTAGGATTGTGAACATTTTAAAGTTTTTACAGCAATAGCATTTGTTTGGATTAAACTCGACAACTTTGGAAAATATATATGTACTCTCATTTTCATAAGTGTTAGCACACAAACTCTACTTTTCATTGACCTCTACTGGAATCAACATTTCGCTGTTTCTATCTCAGTAATTGTGACATGTATTACATTTGCACAATCACTTGGCATTACAGTTTACACATAACATGTCTGCTGCACCAGATTAATGTAACAGTGACATGTACTTCAACAATGACAGTATGATCCGAAACTGAAACAATGACATAATGTCAGTTAATTATGTGACAGTACTACCACCTGATAATTCCATTCTGACTCCATTTCATCTCATGTCACAAAATTACGTTTCATCAATTTTAATTTCAAAGTATAGAATTCGAAGCGCTGAAGTTGTTATTCATTAAAATAGGACGCATTACTTAGACAAATATTTCACTAATCTGTTTGCCAAAAATAAAAAAAAAAAATAACTAGAAGCAATTTTATCTTGAAAGAGCTACTTATCAAGAATGCTGATAAGTAATTATATTAAACCAAAGAGCTCCCCAATTGTGTTCATGATTATTTTTAAACTCCTCAAAAGTGCATATCACATACATCCAACATTATTAAATTATGATAGAAGCTAAACTGAAATAAATAATTAACGAAAAAAAGTAAAACTGTCTGTGAAGAAATAAATTTATGTAGTTGGATACCTGAATTAACATCAATATTATTGATGAAGAACTGTAACAAAAAAAACTCAACTTTCACAAAGAAAACATTGTATTTATAAATTACAGTCAAACTGGAAACGGAATTAAGCAATAACAAATCATAATTATTAGTAGGTAGATATGACACTGGCCCAACAAGAACAGCGGAACAAATAACTGCACAAATTCTTAGTGATTAAATATATAATAGAAATATCCGACAATAGAAACCCGCTGGGATGGTTTAGTAATTAGTGTATATCACCAGCTCGGTTATCAATAAAGGGTCGCCAGTCCAGCCTTACCGTAAGGCGGCTATCTCATCGTTTCCGGGTATTTTCCCCCGTCCAATAGACCCGTATATGGCCAATATTGCTGAGACGGACTAGTCGTAAGTTATTTAAAAACGTAAGTAATAAAACAAATTGTTATACAAAAACACTCCTTCTAAAAATGTGCACAGCAAATATTCTTATTTACAGATGTAATGAAAATATATAAATTGGAAAGCGTATTTTAAAAAGTCCATAATTGAATTAATTAGAATTGTAATTAAAAGCAAGCATTGCCATAATTGACTGTATTTATATAACGTTAATTAAGAGATGAGTTTTCTTACTATTGATTCCTGTTTCATAAAAAAGTGGCTAAAGTAATATAATCGCGTAATGGGGAAGAGGCTAACTGAAAGGAGAATGGTAGGAAGAAATCCAACAGTATAACTCAAAGAAAGTTGGATACAGTATGGTGTTAACGAATGTAATAATATAAACCTGATACAAGCCCCTAGGCATAATGAACTTCCAACTCCGACTTACCATTGGCTCCACAAGCTCCCCTATCCTGAACTGCTCCAGACTGATGGGTGGAAGATGTCTCAACATGTCATCCCATATCAGTGGGACTACATTAGCATACTTGGACCTTACGTACTGCGCCACCTACAACATACAGTAACATGAGCATCGGCTCTACAAGCTCCCCATCCTGAACTGCTCCAGACTGATGGGTGGAAGATGTCTCAACATGTCATCCCATATCAGTGGGACCACATTAGCATACTTGGACCTTACGTACTGCGCCACCTACAACATACAGCAACATGAGCATCGGCTCTACAAGCTCCCCATCCTGAACTGCTCCAGACTGATGGGTGGAAGATGTCTCAACATGTCATCCCATATCAGTGGGACTACATTAGCATACTTGGACCTTACGTACTGCGCCACCTACAACATACAGTAACATGAGCATCGGCTCTACAAGCTCCCCATCCTGAACTGCTCCAGACTGATGGGTGGAAGATGTCTCAACATGTCATCCCATATCAGTGGGACCACATTAGCATACTTGGACCTTACGTACTGCGCCACCTACAACATACAGTAACATGAGCATCGACTCTACAAGCTCCCAAATCCTGAACTGCTCCAGACTGATGGGTGGAAGATGTCTCAACATGTCATCCCATATCAGTGGGACCACATTAGCATACTTGGACCTTACGTACTGTGCCACCTACAACATACAGCAACATGAGCATCGGCTCTACAAGCTCCCAAATCCTGAACTGCTCCAGACTGATGGGTGGAAGATGTCTCAACATGTCATCCCATATCAGTGGGACTACATTAGCATACTTGGACCTTACGTACTGCGCCACCTACATCATACAGTAACATGGCATGCAGTGTGTCTGTGTGTATTATCGTATGTACCTATACTAAAAATGAGTTTGTTCAAACATGTTAAGGGAGTTAGTTGTACAGCATTACTATAAGTACAAAGTAAAATAATTTGAGTTCATATTCATATTTTTAAAGAAAAGGTTATAATTTCAAAAAGTTTGCCAAGAATCTTTGAACTTAAAAATGAAAAATTGTTTTAATGCAAGCTTAAAAGTTAACACAGATTTATACTAAATAAATTTCATTATTCACAATTAACATACATTTATAAATAATACTTCAGTACTCTTAAAATTCTCCGAGTAAATAATAATCTTTTGTGAATAATCATAAAAAATAATATATTATACTTTATTCAAATGCACGTACTTTGAAAAGTATGTTGAGAAAATTCCAAATGGATAATCTGAAATGTTTTACCACGGACATCATGGACAATCCGCAAAACTAAAACGCTTTACCGATAATTACGTAACATACACCAATCAGTCAGTGTATTTGTTGTCTTGATATGGACATCGAAGAACATAGGTACATTTAGTGACAGGTATTTGAAGAAAATAATACAGAGATGATAAGACGATACGAAATATGATAACGATACAAGATAAGACGATGTGTAAATAGTTGTTCCTAAATAGAATGTAATCGATTAACCCAATATTCACAAGTATGATTTAGTGAAGCCTCGGATATCGTAATATTATAATTCGTGGTTTCAAACTTAATATCGCTGTTACTTAAAATTGAGCTATGACAATAAATGTTACTTACATTCATATAATAAAAACACCAATTGGACTTAATATGTTAGAGACACATCGTTACACATTCGTTTACTCTCTGACACTGATATCCCTTTTTTTTCTTCGCTGGGATGTGTAATATATCTTTGTTAATATTTAAAAAATTAAAAAGTAAACAATGCTAACCACCTGACAATACTTAAATACAAATTTAATTTTTAGAGGGAGATGGCAATACCTTTTATTGCACCTAACCTTCAATATTTCTCTGAATGAAAGTTTTCACATTTACCCCAACTCAGCTGGAAACCACAAATACGAGAATTAGATTGTATGTTCTCATATATCCACCAAGTTTCTGATAAAAAAATACAATCTTCAAGTATAAAGCATTGCTACCACGATATTTTCTTCAAGACTAATAAGTTTTCAAGTGTCAAAGTTTGCTGATACCCATTGAAAAACAGTCTAACAAAAGTATAACAATGGCCTTGAAAGACTTTCGCGTAGATTTAAACTGTGGCAGGAATAATATTTTGAGTACTTGACTGACCTTGGAAACGTGAGCCAGGAACAGGTTGTCTCTGGTTTGTGTCCTGCACCGGGCACATTCCCCCATCTGGAACACCTCATCACAACCGATGTGTAGAAACCGGATGTTGTTGTGTACGGCCATCATCTAGAACACAATCACTTCATTTAGAGTTACCAAGCACACATTGGGATAGTACGAAGATGATGAAACAGCAATAATAAGAACAACGCGTACCCTAAATTATGGATATGGTTCAGAGTGGTAACCACTTAGTAGTTGATTACAGATAGCTTAGTACCAACAGAATGTGTCAACAGAATTAAGCGCGGAGCTTTGTAACAAGCGAACAGGCTTAAACAAGCAAGCCCTGTAATCCTTCTGTAAGCACTGAAAGGTAACTGACCTTTTCAACTCTTGCCCCGTGAGTCGACTGTACTCAAGTCACTTAGAACCGAGCCGTTTTATGTAAGACACATATTTTAAAAAACCAATAAATCTGAATTTTGCAATTAAAAAAACGAATGTTAAGTTTATATTATCAATTTGGTTGTGAAATAAATCTTTACAAAGAATTATTGTATTATAGGTCCAAAACGGTAAGTGTGTCACTTACTCAACTAAAACAATCTTAGAACTATTGAGCTTAAACCTGAACCCTGCAACATCTACACATTAATCGGAGTTTACTCAGTTTACTCAGGTTGGATGTAACATTGACACATTAATTGGAAGCAAGTTACTTAGTTTAGGTGTAACATCTACGCATTAATCGGAAGTAAGTTTACTCAGTTAATATGCAACATCTACATATCAATAGGAAGTTGTCGTAAATTTATCCAGCACGCTAAAATCTACTTGAAACTCTCAAACTCCCGAGCTACTTGACATTTTGTTTACTACGTAGGCAACAGTAGTTATCAAGAAATGAAAAAGGTAATTAAAAAAAAACAATTTTAAAATTTCGCTTTAAACCACCATTTTCGCGCATGGAAGATATAAAAAATTTACTCAGTTAATATGCAACATCTACATATCAATAGGAAGTTGTCGTAAATTTATCCATCACTCTAAAATCTACTTGAAACTCTCAAACTCCCGAGCTACTTGACATTTTGTTTACTACGTAGGCAACAGTAGTTATCAAGAAATGAAAAAGGTAATTAAAACAAAACAATTTTAAAATTTCGCTTTAAACCTCCATTTTCGCGCATGGAAGATATAAAAAATTTACTCAGTTAATATGCAACATCTACATATCAATAGGAAGTTGTCGTAAATTTATCCATCACTCTAAAATCTACTTGAAACTCTCAAACTCCCGAGCTACTTGACATTTTGTTTACTATAGGCAACAGTAGTTATCAAGAAATGAAAAAGGTAATTAAAACAAAACAATTTTAAAATTTCGCTTTAAACCTCCATTTTCGCGCATGGAAGATATAAAAAATTTACTCAGTTAATATGCAACATCTACATATCAATAGGAAGTTGTCGTAAATTTATCCATCACTCTAAAATCTACTTGAAACTCTCAAACTCCCGAGCTACTTGACATTTTGTTTACTACGTAGGCAACAGTAGTTATCAAGAAATGAAAAAGGCAATTAAAACAAAACAATTTTAAAATTTCGCTTTAAACCTCCATTTTCGCGCATGGAAGATATATATCCTTTGACTTTTTAAGAAAGTAAGATTTCCTAAAAATGAAACTAAGTTATAAAGAAACAAACTAAGGAGGAATTAAAATAAGTTATAATGACTAGTACTGGAAAATGGAGGCATTTACGTCCAGGTTAATATATTCCCCAAGAAGAAGAAGAAGAGGAATGAAAATAAAAATAGAAATATGAGAATTATTTGTCATAAATCTTGTTCTTATACACGCCTGAACGTTTCCTCTACGAGTGTGAGTACTCGGTGTCGGGTTACAGACTTCTTGGAACTAAGTCAAAATTTCACTTGGCAACGGCAAGAACGTTTGCCTGACTTGACAAATGGAGAATTCACATCAGCGCGATATGCAGACTGTGAATGCTGGCTTGAAAATAATTCCATAAATTATGAAATTTAGACTGGCAGTTAAAAGTAATGTATAGCTATTTACTTCGATGCATTTAAAAATATTAGAGATCAACTTCACACAAGATATCTTTCAATAGTGCAACTTCATTTTGCTTGGTTTGCGTTATACCAAACCTATAACGAACGTTTTACAAATATAATTAAATACTAATAATATGTTACTGCTTTTCAGAGGTTCGATAGAAAAAATAACACAGATTGTACTGGTAATAGTGCCACAGCAAATAATTCACGAGTTTTAATCTGGGAAATGAAAATGTCCCATATTAAACCGTACGATTCCGATAAGAACTTGTGAAACGCCTCTTAATACTAGAAAAACGCAAAGCTACTGAAACTAAGCATGTTTTTTCTTCTTAATTACAAATAAAATAACCAATTCATGAAAAACAAGAATGTAAAATGAAAAATGAATGAAAAACTAAGCAGCAGAAGTAGGAGAAAAACCCGACTCTTTCAAAATGTAAGACAGTCGGTCGATGTTACGTAGAGCTCAGCTTTGCATCGACACAAACGGGAGAAATTTTGAAAATTTGATGAAATAATTTTTTTAAAGAAAATGTTTCCATGAAAAGTAATTTTAATCAATAGTTTGATTAATACTAAATACTTATACAATTATAAGTAATAAAACACATGATAATTAATAGAAATTCACATTTAATAGTACGAGTACAACTAAAAATATACCCCGCATTCGTAAAACATTTTTACACATATAGGACACAGTTTCATAATACTGTTAAAGTTAATTCGAACTGTAATTAATTTAATTATTATGAAACGTTTTAATCATTTTTAAACCGAATAAAGTTATAACTCTCTAAGGTTGGTTGATTGTAGGAGGGCTACAAAGATTTACAAACCTCTAAGCTTTGTATATTGAGTCTTATGATGTTATAAATCAGCCCTTTCCCCCCGCCAACCCACCCTCCCCACCCCACACTATTACCCCTACAGCTCAATCCCATCAATCCTCCATGTTTAATGCTTGATTGAGCCATTGGGCCTCACCAGCGCTGCCTTGATATCTCCCACTAACTTCGGCAACGTCACTTTAGTTTCCACCAACTAGCTTTCAGTCATGGATAAAACAGTAATGGTCTACTTTTACACGGCTATACCTCAGAAAGAGGGTGGACTATTATTTTAATTATAAAGAACGTCATGCTATTAATGACATATTAAAACTGTTAATTCCTGTTTCTCTAGGTACCGAATTGATAAATAAACCCCCTCATGGGAAATTGTTCGCTTGAAAGTGAGTTTAAACGTTAAGAGTGTATGAATTAGTGTAAAATATGATAGTACAAAATTCGTACAAATGATTAGTAAAATAAACGTTCACTCTTTCATTACAAAAAACTATATATTTATTTTTTTCACTTATAAGAATAGCATTTATTTTTTATTTCTTATAATAACAAAATGTATTTCGACAGATCCAACGCGGCGATCCTATTGGGTTATGACGGATTGGAGAGAGAAAACTGGGAAAATTGACGCGGACTGACTACGCGGTTCCGGGACTTTGGGTGCGACGATTTCACAGTCAGTAGCTTACGCAATGTTCTTTTTTTTAAAAAAAAGGAGTGACCTATGGCATGTTGGAAAGAGTAACGTTTGTTGGTTCGCTTATTATAAGCGGGTTATGATGACTGTTTCACTTGGGTTTGCGCTGCTGTAGACCACATGTGAACGGCCTGTCATGACGTCACGGCAGTGGTGGGCGGTGCTTTACTCTCAAGACTCGGTGAACCGTAATATATTCTCTATGCACCCCATTTGATGAGAGGGCAGATGTACGTAAGAAGGAAACCGAATCCATGTGTCAAATTTGTCGGACAATTTCTATATGTAAAAATTATATTCTCTTGTATACAATGGTTTAATTTAAATATCACAACTCCTCCGATAATAGTAATCCACAAGTTTAACAATTAAAATGATGATTCATAATGATGACTATGCTATAATGGTTATATTGCATCAAAATCATGTTTATTAACATGTAAGGATTATAGTAAATTAAAAATACCGAAATAATAATAAAATAATTTTTAAATGGGCTGCCTGATGTTACTACGTATCTTTGTAGCCATGTAAAATTTGTCTCATACATTTAGTATGGCAATTACGAAAGATTTCAACCTCTAAAGCATTGTCATCTTTATGAAAGATGTGTGCGTAACTGGCACAACTAAAGATCTAGGCGATCTAAAGCGGCGGAATTTGAGTTTAATTTAGATATAAGGGCAAGTTACCTTATCCTCTGAGGATAGAGTTCCTGATTCACTAATTGTCAATACTATTCAGCTCCATCCATCAGTACCGACTTTCCACTCTTTACTTATTGTATTACTATTCCGCGCATTTGTATGTACTCTTTGAGAAATGGGTAGAATTGTAAACAAAAAGTTACTTTTAAAATTTTCCAAAATATTGTAAAAGTAACGTAACTCGTTAACAAATAACTTCTATAAGACAAAGATTTGTGTGACCAACCTCTATAATACGAATCATTGTTAACGTAACTCGTTAACAAATAACTTCTATAAGACAAAGATTTGTGTGACCAACCTCTATAATACGAATCATTGTTAACGTAACTCGTTAACAAATAACTTCTATAAGACAAAGATTTGTGTGACCAGCCTCTATAATACGAATCATTGTTAACGTAACTCGTTAACAAATAACTTCTATAAGACAAAGATTTGTGTGACCAGCCTCTATAATACGAATCATTGTTAACGTAACTCGTTAACAAATAACTTCTATAAGACAAAGATTTGTGTGACCAGCCTCTATAATACGAATCATTGTTAACGTAACTCGTTAACAAATAACTTCTATACGACAAAGATTTGTGTGACCAACCTCTATAATACGAATCATTGTTAACGTAACTCGTTAACAAATAACTTCTATAAGACAAAGATTTGTGTGACCAACCTCTATAATACGAATCATTGTTAACGTAAACTCGTTAACAAATAACTTCTATAAGACAAAGATTTGTGTGACCAGCCTCTATAATACGAATCATTGTTAACGTAACTCGTTAACAAATAACTTCTATAAGACAAAGATTTGTGTGACCAGCCTCTATAATACGAATCATTGTTAACGTAACTCAAGATATTTTTAATGTAGGCCTAGGTCAAAAAAGACTGCAACAGTTAAAAAATACAATATTCATGTATATATTAAATCACTGGTACATATAGGTTTAGAAACTTATTCATAACAGATTACAAAGTTCACAAAAAAAAACTTGACGATACTACATAGAACATAATTAAACCAAATCGTTCACTTCACATTTACTTCAACAAATTTCCTCCACGAAAAAAAAACACTTTACTACAGCTTCTCTTGCGTCGTTCAGGTCGATCAGGGTCCGCCCGTGCATCCTCTTCATCATCTCTAGATGCTTCATCTTCTTGAAGATTTGAGGGTTGAACAGAAGCCAGTATATCTTCATCCGTTAGATCTCCACATACTGCTACATCGTCACTGAAGTCATCAAATCCTTCAAACTCCATTTCTTGCCCCCAGTACTTCGCTATCTTTGCTCCAGTCCTGAAGTGGGATGGGTGGGGTGCATCAGCTGCGATTTTATTTTGCGACACGCGTTTGAATCACCACCGCACCGTTTGTTTAGAAAACTACACACTATAGATGTTGAGAGCGTAAAATATCCGTTCTGTAGAGGTCGCGTTCGCCTTGTAGATGCTCTGTGCTAAGATTATTTGTTGTATAGAAGTTAATCATTCTTAGCAAAAATCCATCTTATGGAGGTTTTCATCTAATTACTACGTTGTATAGAGGTGTCTTTAGCATTTACTGTTACGAAAGTTTTAAGTGGGTTTGAAAAATTCGTCTTATCGAGGAATTCGTTTTATAAAGGTTCGACTGTACCTAAATATGTGACACAGTAAAATATTTTAATTTAAAACGTAAATAATAAAATTATTATGTTAACTGTTTGCATATGAAAGGTTAACATAAGCACAAGGTTAAAAGAGCACAATTTGCTCTATATACAGCTATTGTACTTCGGTTTGTATGGTGCTACAGTTAATTATGCCTAGGGCATAATTATACTTTGTATTAAAGTACTAAATAGATAGTCTCACGGGCCACATAATTCTATACTTGAATAAAAACATCAATTCAACTTTGTAATCACGATATGTATTTGCCGGTAAACTAATTACTTAACTAGTGATATGCTTTCAATCAAAACAATATACAATGCCGTATGAAAATATGCATGATTTCATTACATATTGGCAATACTGTAATGAAGCAATGCATCAATTCATTGTAGGGTATTTGATTTAATAAAAACATTGAATACAACAAAATCACGTGTTAGTTGTTTGATTAAAACTGAACGTAGATAGAAAAGAAGATTATAAAAAAAACTTGTTTAGTTCCATGAAACCTGTAGGTTGTAAACAAATGAAACAAGAACGTATTACATATATTTGAACGATATCGAAAATGTTGCTTTTTTCTAATATGGAAAATATATACAACAAAATCACGTGTTAGTTGTTTGATTTAAACTGAACGTAGATAGAAAAGAAGATTATAAAAAAAACTTGTTTAGTTCCATGAAACCTGTAGGTTGTAAACAAATGAAACAAGAACGTATTACATATATTTGAACGATATCGAAAATGTTGCTTTTTTCTAATATGGAAAATATATTCTTTACTTTACAGATATAGTTTTTGAAAACATTATTTCTGGAATATCTTTGTAACCTAAATAAAAAAAATTGCTATGATTTTTTTCAGTTTTACGTACTATACCACATGTACATAAATAAAAATAATATATATTACAAATAATTGTAATAGTTAAGAATAGATCATTATAGTAAATAAGAATGAGTAAGAGTACAGAGAAATTGTGGCTAGAGAAGTTTGCAGATAGATAAGGAAGTAGTCGACAGAACTTACTCATGGAAACTTAGTTATCTAGGTCTATGAACAATAAAAACATATGATTTCAATAAGGTACACCTGCTGGTGCCATTGGTGTTTTTATATGGTAGGAAAGGAAGGGAGAGTATAAAACTTCGACCAGACCTTTCTGCCCAGTTTTTGTTACTGTGTCCAGTGGATGTACTTGGTGTCAAAAAACGCCCTCGTGGTAAATTGAGTAAGACATTCGAGTAATAAATTCACAGTTGCGTATTAAGTTTGAAATCATATGCTAAGTAATAAATTTTACGTTATCTTTACAAGGGTTTTGTAAAAAAATCTGTTATTAAAATATTTTAATACAAAGTTATTTTATTTGGGAAATGTAATTTGAAATAACTTAATTTAATCAGAAAGAAATTTTATTTTATAAGAGCTTGGAAAAGCATATTAGCAATATATTTGCATGGTTAATTTCCTTATTTTGTTTTATATATATATATTGATTTTTATTTATCGTAGAAAGTATGTTTTATTCTATAAACCTATTTTTCAATTTCACTCAAATATATATGATATTTGTTTGATCTTTCATGTTTAAGTTTGGTTATTGTGGCTAAAAAGTGTTATTTGACTTCTTTTATGTTACAACTTAGAACTTATTTCTTACAATAGTGGATTAGTATTATTTTAAAATAAACTTTTTTAAATTTTTATTATATATACGAATATTTTTCTTTTGAAGAAAGAGCCGACTGTGAGTTGAAATCTAAATACAAAGTTACGCACGGAAATATTTAGTTTAAAGAAAAATTTATCAAATTGTTATATTATTTTATAAAAAGGTATAATTTGACAGCAGTGTTTTAATAAAAATAAAATCCTAATAGATATTATTCTTATTTGGATTCGAAATTATTATAATTTAATACCCAATTCTATTTGCCAACACTTTTCACATAGAAAAGGTTTAAACAAAATTAAAATTGTGTAAAACCAAAACAATAATAAAATGATCAAGAGCGAAATACAACCTTTGTTTTGGAACACAATGTCCTTTACAATAAAAAAAACAATTTTGATTTTCTATGATTTAAGTATTAGGTAAGAAAATGAAAGCAATGGTTTTTATTATAGTCAATGAGCCGAGAGTCAACGTGCTTTATTTAAGCACCCAACCTGGTGTGCATTCTATTTATAATGATTAATTGTTAAACATATATGACTTTTATGAATAAGACGCAGTTACTCTCAAACTGTGATGTATTTGTAACACATGGCATCTATTCAAACACTACATTCGGATGTATTACATTAAAACGTACCACATAACACACGTCGGCGAAAACAAACATGTCACCAGAACACAATTTCTCGATTTGTTAGACTTTCGCTGAAGAAATCAATGTGTCACACAAATATAGGCAGGCTGACATGTTTACGTTGTCCAACGCTTGTTGTGTGTGGGTTACTGACATGTTTACTGGTACTCCATAAATAATGATCATTTCAGACGATTTCTGTTCAATTATGGAAGGTCCACTCTTTCAATTGTTTCATAAATCGTTACGTTTAATCAATTATAAGTATTATGTTCAAAACTAGGTGGTGACTATTAGTTTTACCTATCGACATAGTCTACTTTATTTATTGCTACAGTAGTTTTTATTATGTAACCAACGGACGAGCCTTTCACCAATAAATGTAACTGTCACTACGTTATATCATACATACCGATATAATATTTAATTTCTTTAGACATTTTTTTGCCATTATAATGAATTTTCCTTACAAGTCACCTAAGTTTTATAAGACTTGGACTCATTCAACAACTCCAATGCAAAAAACTATTTTGGTACCTATACATTATCCTCTGAATATCACAAAAGGTTTTAATTATTTTTTTCCAAACAATGCTTTGAAACGGAATCCGTAAAATCCCCTTTTTATAATAACGTGAGAATTCTAAATTTCAAGTGACCGTAACGGTTATTGCGTCACAAAAGGTCCCTCTTGAAATCGTGACGTCGTATGCATGTCTGTGGGATCTCTCGATAGAAAGATTCTACAGGCTTGAAACTTGGAACAATTGTTCCTCTTGTGCCATGGAAGAAACCTATTGATATATTGGTCAACAGGCCAAAGGGAGTCCATCTGTGTATCTGTCTGTGCGTTACCCTTTTATTTTCCGTCGCCCCCTTCGATACTCCGATGGTATCGGTTTATTAATACACGCTTATGCTTAGTGTAAGGAAAATGAAATTTGTGTAGACAGGTGAAACTTTCTCCCTCGAGTAACACGTTACCCATGTTTTGAACTATTCGCTTTAGGAGTTCATCTTAATTAATTTTAATAATTATGAAACATTTTTTAATTATTTATTACTGAAATGTATGTCAATAAACTTGAAGCGCCTGCAAATAGTCATCTATTCATACCGATAAACCTTCACACACGTGGCCAAATTATCGTATATGAGACCACTTATCCTAGAGGACACTTTTTGGTTATTCTGACTCGTAAATGCTAGCTCAATTGAAAATAAAATGTTTGAGAATAGAATTTCATATTTCCACATTTGTCTTATGTGGAGTTCTAGGTATTTATGCTTATTTTGGGATGCACGTGGACTGGAACTTCACATAATAAAGTAACACGACCGAGTCATTGTTGAAAAGTATAACTATATCAAGGTTACGTCAACAATCAGGTCGTGTTTGTAATGATGAACGTAATTTTAAAACGATATCTTTGTTATGAAAGCGTCATCAACAATTCATGAACTCTAACTTTGTTAATTTACTTAACAAGCTGCTGCTAAATTATTCTGAAAGTTTTACTCTCTTGATGTTAATAACAAAGTGCATTTATGAACAATTAACTTTTGTATCCTGTTCAAAATATAATTAGTTGCAACGACGCGATGCGACGTTGGGGAAATATTCATTATTCAATTCAACACATTATTTATTCGGTAGCAAATTGATAATGTTTCTTTGTTTATAATATTATTAATTTTATTGTTAAACTTTATGCCTAATAAATCGGCAAAATAAATAAAATGAAATAGTTTCATTTATATAATATAATTATTGTAAGTGGAGGCGAGTGTAAGCTACTATACAATCACAGCTAAAACATAATTATTGAATTAATTAGTTCCATCCTTTCTTTCAGACCAAAATATTAATTTTATTTAAAGAATTTATGTACAATTAATGTTATTCGAAATAATAATTTTCTGTCTCATAGGAAACTACAGTCACCTTGTCATATATTGGGAATTGGGGTAAATTTGAATGGGATCAGATAAGAAAAAAGGAAAGCACCAAGGTAACAAAAGGTAAAGCTTTTTCAAATTTAAAAACTATTATAAATAAATACACATGTTAAACTTCAGCTGAGAGTTAAATGTAATATAAACCCGTTAAGTGTTTACGGATTGATAACCGAGTAAAGCATATCACGTAGTGTAGACCGTTATATTGGTGTTTTTATTATTAAGCACATCCAAGTTGTTATATCTATTATAAATACATTGAAAACAAGACATGGCTTGTTGAAAAGTTTTTCTCTATTTATAACCGTATTTGTACAGCATATACAAACGTGGTGATCCTGTAGCAGTAATGCTTCCAGAGTAGTGTAAGACAGGTTAGAGAAGATTTAAGAGCATTAGGAGCTCTACACAGACTAAAGGGCTAAGTTTCTGTTTTCGCTCGCTAAACATGGTGTGCTTACAACAACGTAGGTTATCCTTATTTCCCACATCAAATAATTACTTACATACAAGTATTTGGTTTCTATAACTCCCGCGCCTGTTTAGAACATACATTGCCGTTGTGTATATCAAGAGGTGTTTACAACCGCCATTAAGGCGTTTAAGCCATAAGAGATAAAACAAACTCAAATGGCAAAAAATGGCTCCAAGTCAAGACTTGAGGCCATTCCTTTGTCTTCAATCACAATGCCGTCACAGCCTAACCCTCTGATTTGGGATCATTTGGTAACCATTACAAACAAGATCGTTTATGTTTAGTGCAATTCTCGAAATTTAATTATAACAATATTGCACTATAATTGTGTAATTAAATAATGCATAAATGCATAAAGACGAAAAAGATCACAAGGATGATTAAGGTACTTCGTAGTCTTGGAAACGTCGAAGACTACAATATTGAAATCAGTGAAATGCTTTAACAAACCAGAAATAATTATCAAACTACTTTCATGGTCTGTATATATTTTATGTAATAACCAAAATCTTGTAACAAAAGCCGAAGACAAATTTAAAACTTTGAAAATTCAACATTTTGTCAGCCACCAATGGTCAGGTTAGGTTAGGTTTAGTTACGTTAAATTTTGTTAGGTTTGGTTAGGTTAGGTTTGGTTAAGTTAGGTTACTTTAGGTTTGGTTAGGTTATGTTACGTTAGGTTAGGTTAGGTTACGTTACGTTATGTAAGGTTTGGTTAAGATAGGTTAGGTTAGGTTACATTAGGTTTCGTTAGGTTTGATTAGGTTAGGTTAAGTTTGGTTAGGTTAGGTTATCATTATTGTTATGTGCTTTCCGACTGAGTCTCAGTTTACAAACGACGACATCTAAGTGGCTCATCTTGAATAGACTTTTATACATTATCTAAACCAGAACTACTCGATTAAAGTGATTTCATTTAGACTTTATTCATGGTTTCGGAATTAGAAGGGAATCGCATAAGAATAATCCGGACGCATTTGTGTACATTATCTAGGACCTAAAAATGAATAGTAAAACCAACTGAATTGGAACGCAGGGTAGGTGTGCACACAAGATACTGGCACACAATGTTTATACGGGGTTGAGCACACGAGCCTAGTGTGTGTCATGGACCCGTGTGATTGTATCAATGCAACGCGCACAATGTTGTGTTTGATTCACAATCGATGCTTGTACCAGTGGGAATGCAATTATCCGGGCTGAGCCATCAATCGCATATGCTGATTACATGGAAACAGAATTTTATCATCGAGTTTGGAAAGTAATTACGTTTACAACAACAAAAACCTATCTTTGACAAATATACGAATACACTGGCAAGTGAATGTCCAATTAATTGTGGAATTGATCTATGTTATGGGTTTTAATTTATTTCTAAATTTATATTTAATATTGATATCCAAATTCCACTTTATTCGTTAGTAAGTGAAATTGTTACCAAATTTGAAGTTGTGTTATTTTTGTTTTGAGCGAATTATACCATATATTTTATTTTAAATTAATTTAAAGTTTTAAAAATTCAACATAGGGTTGATTGGGGAGCCGTTGGTCCGCAGGTCAAGAGTTAGAGATGGCTTCTTAGACCTAACTTAGCCTGGTAAAAAAAGACAACTTTACTTAATTTAGAATTTTATTAACTGTACTTTGTTAACTTAATTCGCATAATAAACCATATAAGAGTTTACTTAAGACGGTATTTAAATATTAGATAATTAAAAATAAACCTTCCTAGATCAGGGTAAATGTTTTGAAAATTATCGTTCCAAGAGGACTTAGTAATTTATTTTAAAACCAGCCTCAAGGGAAAACAGCTGTAGATAAGGATATGAATATAAAGTACTTATATCAATTTTGATTTAAAAACAATCTGTTTTTAATGAATAATGATTTAAGGAAATTATAATTTATTACAGTTTAAGAAAAAGAAATGCTTTTAATTGAAACGTTACTAAAAATTATTTTGTTTATAAAAAGAAACATTATTCTCTTAATTCGAAAGTCATATTGAAATCAGGTCAGGGAAAAACGGTTGAAGATAATATTATGAATTTTACATATCGTGTTGTTTTATAATTATCTTCAACCGTTTTACGTGACCTGATTTCACGATGTAACAGCTTTTTTGTGTTACTCTCTGTAACTCCTGCACCTGCAACTCCTCTCCAGGGACGGACGAACCAGGCTTATTAGGCGAATGATAGAACGTGTTTTAGATTGACGTTCAGGAGGTTACATTCACAAATCAGCAAGAAAACTACTTTAAACTACGCTGTGTGTGTGTTAACCGCTGCTCCTCTGCAGGCACGGACGGACGAGCTAGTTAGTCGAACGTTAGAACTTTTATTGAGTTATAAAGTCTGGCACCAACTGTGCTTCAAGGCATCAATCATTCATGAACCGAACAAGTTTGTTAATTCACTCGCGGACTACGAGATTGGCACGTTTAACTCCCTAAATATTTATGTGGCGAGATTGGGCTTAGCTCTCGGGACAACTTTAAATTAACAAATAGGCCTAATCCCAGGGGAGCAAATTGATTCTGAGGTAATACTGTTGGTAGGTAAAGAATAATACTTGTGAAGACGGTGAAATCTGTAGTAGATTGAACTTTTTTATTTTTACTTGATTTATTTTTTTACAGCTGTTCAAGTTCACTTTGCTCAACACAAGAAAAACATAAAAAACCTTTTTTGCCATTCCCTGGGAAATTGCAGGCAATTTTGGGTATCTTGCAATCAGGCTCAAAGAAAAACAGCTGATGATATAAATATAGTATGTACATGAAACATGACTAAAGAGAGTGACACGTTTGTATCTATAAAAATGTTATTTTATTAAAAAAAAACAAACAATTATTTTAAAGTATTACATTTTTATGTAAAAAATGCCATTCCTATATTAACTCATATTGTAAAAAATCATTCTTAATAAATCCTCGTAAGTAAAGTAATAAAAAATTTTAATTTTTGAATTCGGGAAAATTATTTTTTTATTAAAATGAGTCTAAAACCACAAAATATCGCAAGTAAAAACAGATTTGACCTCTTTACAAACAACCTATAGGTAGATTAGCCATTTCAGAATACACCCGTTACGTTTATTTTGTACTCTATTTTAATGATACATAATGTGTATATTTCGAAGACTGACCTTTAGGTAGTAAGTTACTAAAAAGGCTCAATTTGTCTTCTATATATCGTGTGAAAAATATAAAAAGAGAACAGTGAGCTGGACGAAGATGGGGGAAAAGTTCCTAGTTACAAGAATTTAGTAGCTGAATGAGGTTTTTTTATTTGGTTTTATTTTGGTATAGTTTCGTTTTTACAAACCATACATCAGTATTAGCGACAGTAGTGAATTTCTGACAACTTAAAATCAATTTAAATAGCTAGTGACTGAACACATTCATTGACATGTAGACCTACTTCTAAACGATTAATTGTGCAAGGAATATTGAAGAACACAGGAACAAGCACGTCCCTGGGATGACTCCACATTGACTCCCACTTCCGAGTTGCCTCTCGCTACACAAGTTATGATGTTATAAATATGAAAACAATGTTTCCCAACTCCCGTCTCCACAGCACTCTCCGCACTCGCTCTAGCCTGCCCTGTGGTAGGCTTGACTAGAGGTTTGTATACATTCAAGAGCACAATATATTTCAGCTGTCGAATAATTAGAAGCCGCCGTTTGTTGGAATATAGTAAAAGCATTTGGTCAACAAATCGGATATTTCCCAATATCTCTTTATTTTACTCAAATTATACAAAAATTAAAAAAAAAAAAAAATCACCGAAGACGGCAATGATGATCTGCGTGTTGCGAGGTCTGTGATTGCTTCGAAATCTACCTTACAATTGGTTTTATATTCCATTAAAAAAATGTTTACTTTGATTTTTCCAAATAGTACGAGATATTTAACAATTTTCTAATAAAATAATTAGTTTTACTGTAAAACATCTTTTAAATGAAATGCGGTATGTTGTCAATGCTTGCTGAATTTTAAACCCCCATCCACCAATGTCCATATTTAAGTGAACATTTTCCGGAAGTATAGAGTAAATAAATGACCTAGCTAGAACAACAACAAACAATAATACTCGTAAAATCAAGGCAAAACATATTATTGGCCATTATTTATTGGATGTCATATGGTCTTCAAAGATTATTGAGAGTCTGTGGATTTACCTGTAGTGACAAACTTTGAAAATCACTAGCTTTCCAATTTACCTTTACTTACAATTATAAATTACTTGATAATTACAGTCCTGGAAGTGCTTTATTGTGGATAAATAATTAATTAAAAATTATATATTGCATAATGTTTACATGACATATTATACACATATAAATCAAATTTTTAAAAGAAAAAAATCTCCAAAAAGGTAAAATTTCTAAGTAATGCTAAAAAGGTATTGGCAGTATTTAAAAAATATGCATTTAAAAATGGAGTCACACAAAACGTTCTTAATTAATTTTTGGCTCTAAAGCAATCCACACAATTCACTATTTTAGGAATTTTATGGATTAAAAATTACCGATGTATTAGTGCACAACAGGAGCAGATGTCACGAGCAAACGTGATTTGCCAATGTGTTAGAGTCGTCTGTGAATACAACAGCTGGATTGCTAATCTAATGGGTCGAAAAAGCGCCCTCTGCCTCTGAACATACTCATCAGACCCGGATGAATGCAGTATAAAATCAATGGAAACTTGTACTGCTTCTGAATACAGGCTTTGATCATGTAATGTAAAGTCAAAGATACGGTGATGAAAGTAAACTATACGCAGTATGAGACTGTTAGAACTTATGGTACAAAAACATGCACTTCATCAAACTTCTGGTCAGACTTTCCAATAATTATTAGTGGGTATCGCTTGCTGTTTTTTTTTTTTTTTTTTTTTTTTTTTTCCTACTTAATTACCATTTTGATACTTACCATTGAAACATCCATCTATAGATATTTGCTGCGAACCACGTGACGTGGACTGAACAAACTTCCTTCAACTGTTCAGAGGAAACTACTATTACAGAAGTTCAAAATGTAATATCCGTTATTGATTAAAAAATAACAGTCAATACACAGAGATCAATTTAAATACAAGCACTTGAAATTACTCATTCAGTAAGGTTGAATGTAGACAATTTATGTAATTCCGATAAAAAAATTATGGTCACCAGATATTTCTTTCACGAGATGAATAGCTAATTTGCAGAGCGTTAGCGAAGCCTACTGCTCGAGTGGTTTGAAAATGTAATTTGTCTCTCTGTCCACACAATATCTCGAATACGAACTGACTTATATATTTGGAAGTTTGCTACGTTTTTATAAGGGCAACAATGAGTTTGATGATGGTGCATGTCAAACCACCATCAACATGCACCAAAAGCAAGTTTTGTAGTGTATTGGCTGAGCGTTAACCGATATTTGTACATTGCTCCTATGGGTAACCATGGCAACAACGTGAAAATAAAACAATAAATCAATTTGTAAACAAGCTGAGTACAATCATTAAAGAACTTATTGAGTGGAAATTCAAACGTTAAAAATCGGAGATAAGATAAGAAATTTCGACATAATCTTGAGTTTTAGTATTCTCCCTAGCTTACCGAAACCTTTACTATTTAAACACTGCTATGAAACATAATTCGATGAAAAAAACGATGGGATGTATCATCATGTGGCAAGATATCTCGAGAAAGAATTCATTTGTAAACTTTAAATTTTGAATGAAACTTCATTTCCACAAGGACAAAAATGAGTTCTATGATGATGCATCTCCAACTATGGAATTTATATGAGCGTCATTGAAACTAAATAATGTGGACATAATTTCTCTGTCGGAAAAGTTAAAAATTCCTTTTCTGTAGGATTTTCTGTCTACTGGACATCTCTAGAAATGAGTTATATAATTAAATTTTAACATGAAACTTTAAAAGAAGCTTGTTATAGGACACGTGGATTTGACATACCCCTACTGTGTATTTACAAGAGTTGGTAGGAAATTTCATTTCGAACAGAACAACCAAAATCACACTCGGAGTTTTTTATGAACTTCAACTAATCTTGCAACATTTTAATTCTATATTCTTATTTTGACTAACTGTGCGGACATATGAATGAAAACTAGTATTTGACCAATTATAATTGTGTCTCCTGACTACTTCAGTCGGGATTTAAATCCTGTGTATACACGGCTGTGTCGGGACGTGGTGTTTCCTAGTTACGCAGGATTAATTGCGCCTGTATTCAAACACGGGTTTCTCCAGGAACGCTGCGACTACAATTAAGAACGGATACATTAGATGGTACTGTGTATGCACACCTGTGTCGCTCGCAGTGTTGCCAACTCCTCTGACACTAGATTGTGACTGTTGAGCGAGCGAGTGAACAACGGGGCTATTATTGCTACTGTGCTATTTGATTCAAGTTCAAGAAATTAAAGTACGGAACAATTATGCACACCCTAGTCGTTCGCAGTGTTGCCAAATCCTCTGACACTAGAATTGTGACTGTTGAGCGAGTGAACAACGGGGCTATTATTGCTACTGTGCTATTTGATTCAAGTTCAAGAAATTAAAGTACGGAACAATTATGCACACCCTAGTCGTTCGCAGTGTTGCCAACTCCTCTGACACTAGATTGTGACTGTTGAGCGAGTGAACAACGGGGCTATTATTGCTACTGTGCTATTTGATTCAAGTTCAAGAAATTAAAGTACGGAACAATTATGCACACCCTAGTCGTTCGCAGTGTTGCCAACTCCTCTGACACTAGATTGTGACTGTTGAGCGAGTGAACAACGGGGCTATTATTGCTACTGTGCTATTTGATTCAAGTTCAAGAAATTAAAGTACGGAACAATTATGCACACCCTAGTCGTTCGCAGTGTTGCCAACTCCTCTGACACTAGATTGTGACTGTTGAGCGAGTGAACAACGGGGCTATTATTGCTACTGTGCTATTTGATTCAAGTTCAAGAAATTAAAGTACGGAACAATTATGCACACCCTAGTCGTTCGCAGTGTTGCCAACTCCTCTGACACTAGATTGTGACTGTTGAGCGAGTGAACAACGGGGCTATTATTGCTACTGTGCTATTTGATTCAAGTTCAAGAAATTAAAGTACGGAACAATTATGCACACCCTAGTCGTTCGCAGTGTTGCCAACTCCTCTGACACTAGATTGTGACTGTTGAGCGAGTGAACAACGGGGCTATTATTGCTACTGTGCTATTTGATTCAAGTTCAAGAAATTAAAGTACGGAACAATTATGCACACCCTAGTCGTTCGCAGTGTTGCCAACTCCTCTGACACTAGATTGTGACTGTTGAGCGAGTGAACAACGGGGCTATTATTGCTACTGTGCTATTTGATTCAAGTTCAAGAAATTAAAGTACGGAACAATTATGCACACCCTAGTCGTTCGCAGTGTTTCCAACTCCTCTAAAATTAGACTCTGAGTGTTGAGCAATTGAACAACTGAACAATTATTCTTACTGCGTCATTTAATCTTAGTTTGAGAAGTGAAAATACTGAACTTTCACACATATGTTTGTAACTCGCAGGGTTGCCAACCCCTCTGACACTAGACGAGAGAAGATCTGGTTGCTACTGGGTCATTGTGGTCCTAGTTTTAGAAGTGAAATTTCGAAGATTTAGAGATGCAGTGATACAGAATGGTTCTTCAGAAATTAATAAAACAAGCAGTGAGCGGAGTTTTGTAAATTTTTTCACAAAAAGTTTTATGTTTGCTGTTATTAAAAGTATAGTTTTAAGCACTTATTTCAGTTTTTTTTCTTATGGAATGGAATTAGATGCCAGAACTTTTAATATTTGATCACTGATAACCACTCTAAGGGGAAGTAATATTTACGAGTGGATAATTTATTTTATTTATTATTAATATTTACACTTTTATCGCTGTCAACGATCTGATCTTCAATCATAATTCACCTGGTATTTAATACAACCACTTTACACTGGGGGACTGTAAGTTTTCACTTTATCACTGAGCTAATGTGCTTCTCTCTCCTTCAGAAGAAAGAATTTTGAGAATTTAGAATTCCGTGATCATTATGTATATGATAGGATACTTCTCCCACGAAAAGGATAAATTTTAGGTAGCCTGAGTGGTTTTTTGCAAGCCTGATCAATTTACTTACGTTGAAGGGTTTTCCTAATTATCCTAGATAAACTTAATGTCGTTCTACATGTTCAGCATGAACAAAGCTGTATCATGTAAGTAAACATACTCTCATAGTTTAAAGAACTAAATGGTACACCCTTTTCATAACAGATTACTGGTTCCTATTTTGAAGTATTTGATCCAATAATTAGATCTACTGGGAATGCAAATACTTTTCACAACTTAGACTTTTTACAAGACATCTTTATCAAGCTTTAGAGAGAGCTAAAATATTTGAGCTGTTACTTATTGACTAAGCTTGTGGTAAGGTAAGGTTTCGGTCATTGTGAGGTGATAAACATCATCCTAGAGGGGTACTACGCCCTCTTAAAGATACTATGAATCCCAACAATATTTATAAAACTTTCATCTATGGGAGTTTTTAAAGTTTATTCTTGTTTTACAAGAAATATTAACCTAAAATAAATAATAAAAAATTAGCAGTTTTACAGACAGCAGGTAGGCCAGGCTGCGCGTGTGACTGCGTGTGCCCGTAGGGGCGCGTGGATCACCTTATCCTCTGGGGCTCTTGAAATTCCGGATAAACTACAGAGGTTTGTATAATGCAGTAGTTTCACCACACTCCGCTTGGTAGTGCTGCTCCTCGGCCGCATTGGCAGAATTTCTCAAGTTACCCACTAGATGGCAAATAGATCGGGGAATCAAAGTATAATTTTTAGGATTAAATTAATCATCTGTAGTCTCTAAAATCAACGGTTTTAGGATGGTTGGCTACCTTTGGTAGCCCTAACACCACTCTGGCGGTTCTTCTGATTATCGCCGTGCATAAACAAGACATTGAGTTACAATTTAAACTGATTATTAGGATAGGTAATTATACTGTAATATTGACCTACTTCCTCTGTACTCCGTGCCACTTTCTCATTCGTGAACTTTGCTTAATACATACGTACATTAACTACTTTGCCAGATTAAGGGTTAACCTACTTCACAATCTTTGACCGTAGATGTTCAGCAACTCACGAGCGAGAGATACTACGATTAGCATAAACTGTTAGTTTACTGCACTCACTTACCTTAGGGTTATAAGGCTGCCAATGCATTATTCATCTTCAAATCCATCGCATAAATTGTGGTTACTCGTGTTTTAGCTACAGATCCTTGGGCAGCTCGGAATATTTGAAGGTATAACAACCCCAATATTTTTAAAGATGGCCTTGTTACTATTCTAGTAGTCGTTTACTATGATACTGTTTTCACTTTAAGTTTCTGTACGCGAATGTACATAGTGTGTTTCGTGTACAATGTTGAATAAATTGCTCTTGAATACCAGGAAAATTGACTTTATATAAAATATTCTGAAAGGAGATTCAATTTGTTTCTGAACACTTTGCACATTCAGGATACAATGGGGCACAGGTGCAAGTATTGGATATTCCGGCCCTGGTGATACAGTTTACAAGGCAATGGAATTTGAAAGTAAAATAAGGTAAAACAGACGATATCAGGGAATGCATAGCTAACAAGTTTACCCAACAAGAGAGCGTTGCTGCAAAATATTTAGAGATGCAAAATGGGGAAGTCTGATAGTAAAATACAACTTGGTGTAGGTTATCCTTAAACTATTGACATTTATAAATAGACTAAAAGAAAATAATTGTACATAGAAATAACATGGTTTATTATACACTTTTTTTAAACAACAACAAGAGCTTGAAATACGACACTTGACAAATATAGTTATTGTAAACTAAGCTGCAAACAATAGACAAATTGAAATACATTTGAATCATTTTTAATAACGAAATGTAAAATTTAACAAATGATTTGTTGGAAAATAGAATCAAATCAATTCAAACAGTTATTATATAAAGTATTTAAAACAGGTAAAAAGTAATAAGTTAAAATGGCCAATTAATAATATTTTGGTAGATTATAACTTTGAATTAATAGGCAACAACATAATATAACCACCTACAATTGTTAAAATAGACCTTTCTAACTATGACACCATTGGTAGCCAAAAATGCAACAATTCGTATTTACCAGCAAGTTGTAATTGAGGGCTTCACCTAAATGTTAATGACAATTTATGATTAAGAACTTGAAATTTGTATGTTTGTATATATAAGCAATTATGATATTAGGACTGAATATGAAAACTAGAGCAAGAAGATAAAATAATACACCAATACTATATAAAAGGAAATGATCTGATGCCTGGGCGGAGGAAAATTAAGTAGGGTCACCTTTAATGTCAAGACGGGCCTTCTTATTAAAGCGAGACGTGTGACATTTATTTCAAAATCATATACCTTGATCGTTTATCTAAATATGTGTATGAGCCTTTTAAATTAAAAAAATAATTGCGTGAACAATAAATTTAAAAAGAAAAAACCAAGATATAATAAGGTTAGATAATAAGGTTGCAGATACATATTTAGAGTTTCACTGTTTAAATTAAAGTGTTCATATGTCCAAAAGCGAATATATGTATCCTAGTAAAACAACTGTAATTTGTCAAAAAGATCACCTTTTATCGAAAATTTACTAAGGTTCATTCAACCTGTTATAAGCTTATTACTCCAACCTAATTATGTAGTGTTTAGCTAACCGTCGAGCTGATTCTTTCAAAGTGAATATCAATTAACTTTCTTCAGATACGGCGATACCTTAGAGCAAACCCCAATTAATAATCTTGAAATGGTTTATAAAAATTTCCCCAATGATGTTACAATCAGCTCTTGCACAAATTGAGTTTTATCAGTTAAAAATGTATTCCATTTGATATAGGTGGCAAAACCCGTCAGGGCACAACAAAAACTAAAATTCATTGTGGACATTAAGCTTTTCTTTGATCTTAAAAATTAATTATGATCTGAACTTCATACGTCGTCATTTTGGTTTAAAAATTCCGACACAAGCAACATATATTTTAATTAATTTCTAATACGAGTATAAGCCATCGTAAAGAAAAAAGCTGATATTAATATGGTTGTGGATGACCTCGGTAATCAGCTGTTTTAAACTAAATAAAAATATGAGAGACCCTCAACACTGGAACATAGAACCTGTAGACCTATCTTGAGATCTATTTCAATTCCAAAAATGACACATCTAGAACGTAAGAGCTTTCGGTTGATATCAAATATGTATATAAAATAATTTTAGATATCGAAACATTACTGCATAAAAGTTATAAAAATTCTTTTAGCAATATAAATTCTGTATATTGTTAGGCTTACAATGTGGGGTAGGAGATTCCTGGTACTTATTCGTATTCATCTAAACACTAATATTGTTACTGGGTGATCAGAAAGGAAGTAACTTTATCGTCTGAATATTCAAAAACTATTCTGTTTCTGAGAAAACTCAAGTTTGTTTTGCAACAGCCGGCTTCCGTCTCGCGTTTTACTTTAGGGAGCAGATAATGTTATCCACTATCAAGTGAGAACACCTGGCCGAGTGGCCATCGATTTCCCGCCAGATCTCAGCTGACAGGCTTATGACGTAATAAATCTGAGAAATCGTCTCTACCCCGTTCCTCTTGATAGTATACGATTTGTGATTCCATTATTTAAATTAAACATTAGACCTTACAATAGAAGGATCCAAGAAGGAGTGTAGTGATGGATTTGTGAGAGATATTATAGTATTCCGAAATTATAAAACCTTAACTGTTGAAAATTTGATCTTTATCATAGCATAGAAGGCTGCAGCCCTCTAACAGGGGGTTCACGGGTTCGATTCCCGGAATGGTAAATAAAAATTTGCAAATGGGTTTGAACAGTTTTATTTTTAAAACTTTTAATAAAGTGAATAAAAATAGCCCACAAAGAACCCAAGAAAAAAGAAATTGTTGCAAATGGTAATTTCACATATTAATTTACCACAATACGACAGTTCCACTCTTAAGTGGCCTAAATTTTACACCAAAACAATAATTAATTAATAATAATAATTAATAACCGGAAAATAAAAACTTTTTTATTTTGAAACTTCTACAAAGCACTTGTAATAAACATGCATATCCTCAAACAAATATGGCGCATAACACATATTCATAAACATGTTTACAAAGTAAAATGTTGTAGTAGTCTAACATGAAACCGTACTAAAATGAATCAACATACTGTTTTACACTCTTGTGTTTGAGTAGGTTTATTTGTGAATTTGAAATAACTATACAGTGTACGTTGGTATTTACGACAAACAAAAAGACTCGGAGGTTGATAAATGTACGGGTAATACATTTTACATGAAATAAAAAGTGAAATTTTTAAAACAGAAAAATTGTTACGAAGGTGTTATTTTAATCGCTTTATTAGTTGTAAATTTAATTATAATCGTGAAAGCTGGGGAGCATTAGGAAGTTTCTTTTTGTAATAAGTGAAAAAATGTCAGTTTTTCCCAAAAACCAATTGATTTTTAATTATAAATATACGCAGAATGCCATCAGAACCACATTATTTGCACAGAGTACAAAGTACATTTTTAAATTCAAATCACGATTTCAGGAGAATATTTCATCGCTATAACACGACTTGGTGTACCATAGTTGATATCTCAGGAAATAAAAAATTCTTAATAATCTTTCAAAGAAAAGAAATACCAGTGTAACTTTACCATATATCTCGGGACCGATATGAAATAAAATAGAGTCTGAGTTCCTAGCCATAAGTTTTTCATATCTGATGATGTCAGGCACTCAGTCGTCTGCTGCAGCCATCAGCGTCAAATATGACTGATCTCTTTTATACTGCATGCTCTTTGACTCACCTCTGTAAACATATCGACCAGAGATTGGTCATCAATACTGCCCTGTCAGATGGTGTCTATGTTTGACACGAATGTCCATCAATGTTGCACCGAAACACAGTCATCCCGCTTGATGAATCGCCACTTACTTTACTTATCCGGTTTGCACTGTTCGACCGCGGTAGTTACTGTGGTGGTTGAATGGGAGGGTACAAAAAAGGTTACAAATATCAGACGATAACATTTTTACATGCTTAAAATACAGAAAAACCAACCGTTACCACACGTAAATAAAAGTTAAACGACCATCAGCAAAAATATACAATACTACTTTATGCTGATAAAACTGTTATATATGTGTCTGACGGTTGTTTATAAGGGTGTAGAGAAAACATGTTAACAATGCAGGAAAAGTACGTGGTATTTTAACCATTTAGATACGTTTCCATTTCGATAATCTATACAAAAATTATATTAGGCTGATTCACGCAAAAATTAGAAAATATACTCTGTACATTTCACGAAAAACTATATTGCGTTTTGTATACAATGAAAATTGCTCTCAAACTCTTGGACTAAAGCGGTGACGAAGGAAAAAGGATTTTTCCGGACATTTGCCATCGTTCAGCGAAACAAAAAATCAGTAACACTACGTTTCGAGACTGGGTCGTAGGTGGTTGGTAGACGAATGCAGACGTATTGTGTCCTGTATTCGGTAGTTCCGTTTTAATGATTAGTGCTGTGTATAGTTTTTGATTAAGTGCATGTCTTTAGAGTAAGTGAATTTGACACACAACATGGTGGTTGTTATTCCTGATTAAGCGTGTCGCAACGCTTTGGTATGATTTGTTTATTTTAACCTAGTTTGTAATTATGTATAGTAGGTTTGTTATTTACCTGAAGTAGAGATCAGATTGCAGATCTCGAAACGTTATAGTGTTGCTGATAGTGTTACTGATTTCTTGTTTCACTGAACGATGGCAAATGTCCGGAAAAATTATTTTTCCTTCACAATCCTTCTACCGTCAAAAATAAACTTGAAAACAAAATTGATTCTCTGTAGCTATGAGTTTTGTAAAGCTATTAGAAAGAACTATATTAAAAAATGAAATGTGATCATGCTAAACTTGATGTTTACATACCTGATCAATCATCTGGTAGACAAGGTCCACAGAAGCGTTAAGGGAGGGGCAGATAGCCTGGGGGGAGTCCGGCACCTCTCGCAGGGCTGTGAACTCCTTGTGCTTGAGCGCGAACTCCACGTGCCCGAAGGTCTGCACGAGCGGGATGATCTCCAGGTGGACAGACCGCGCCGTCTCCACGATCTCGTCGACGTCACGACGCGTGTAAGCGTTAGTGGCGGCCAAGGGCGAGAGCTCCCCGGACCAGGGGAACATGTCCTCCCACTCGAGCAACACTCCCGTGGCGCCCATCTCTCGGGACAATGTGAGCAGGCGCTTCAGGTAGGGCACTTTGGGGGGCGCCCCCTTCAGGTCCAGGTGGACCAGTCTCTGCGGCGGCACGTAGTTGAACTTGGGGTCGAGCCCGGAGTAGATGAGATTGCCCGACACGTAGTTCGCGTCTGCCGCGGAGTCTACCAGGTCACCCTGACTGTCCGTCCTCAGGGAGGCGCCGGTCGCGGGCAGGTTCGCCACGAACTGGACACTGTTGGCGCGAGCTTCTGCGGTCTCCTCTGCGGCCGGCGGGGGCGGCACCTCCACCACCTCCTTGGCGGCGTTGTACTGCAGACATACCACCACGAGGGCCAGCGCCATCGCCGCCCCCAGCAGCGTGGACTTGCGCCGCCATACCGTCAGCCGCAGCCGCCCCACGTACGTGCCGGCTAGCTTCATCTCAGTGTTCACCTGCAAGAACACAACACTTAGTTATTCGCTGTCAACACTAATATAATTGTACAACTACATACGTACAAAGAAAACATTTCTAATATCTCGACAATTTGGGACTTTAACCTTTATGTAAAAAGTAATTTCACTATAACCTGTATTATACCAAGATATCGCGACTGCATATAAGCTATTTATTATTAACTATTTCAAGTTCACTCTATTTTCCTTGTTGACTTTGAAGCACTCAGAGTAAAAGATACACTAAGTAAAGGCCATTTCATCCAATACGAGTTTTTTTCTTTATTAAAAAAATATATACATACTAATAAAAGAATAGCAGGAGACCGTGTTTATAATCATCCTATTTAAAATTTTTACAATCTAATTTTATGATTTTAAGGGAATTTCCGAAATGAAAATTAATATTTTAATTTAGGTTCCTGTTTTCAGGAATAACTATTTACTTTTGCAGGATAAGTGTTACGAGAAGAATTGAACATGAAACATTTGTTATGGTACAAGTAACCCGCTGTGAGAGCAAGATCATTTGTTTCTAGTCTTCACGTAGTATTAGCTCTGTCCTAGCATCATCTCTATGTATCACTACATTGACTTGATATTCTTTCGTATTTCGGTATTTGTATTACGAAGCTACATACATAAGTAGATACATTTATTGGTACAATATGCTGTTTCGCCAATAACCAAAGAGCAAAGTCTCGTATAGCATGTTCTTGTCAAGGGCGAGTCCGGCCTTTAGATAGGGTAAATAGCTTTCGTGCTGTGAAGGGAATCAATATATTGTATTACCTACAGCTGGAGTTTTGGCATTGAAATTGTATCGAAGACTCTTGTAGCAATTGGAAAAATTTAAATTGCAGTTGGAAGAAGATATTATTAGACGGTAAGATATATTAAATTAATCAACAATATAACTAATTAACTCTTATAAAGTTGATGCGTTTCGTTTGGTAAGAAACTGCATGGACTTCATATTTCAGAAAACTTTGCGTTTAAAGCACAGTTTTAGTAAAAATCTAGGCCTTTTAGGCAATTTATGTAGCTTTTTGTAAGATAACCATTTGAAAATTCTTGAAATATTTGGTTTATTTTGGAGAGATAAACCCTGATGTCTCTTCCAGCTACGCTATTGGCGGGAAAATCCTTGAGAAGCCGTGGACAACTGCTAGAACCCTCCTTGTTTGGGAATTCGATTCAATAACGTTGGCACTTGGAATCAATTATTTCTATATATATATATATTTCTATATATATAATATATATATATATATATATATATATATATATATATATATATATATATATATATATATAAAGAATAAAGTTCTACTAATGTAGGAAAGAATTATAAATATGTATTGGGTCTTGTTTAATAAAAATACTACATTTATTGCGTTGTATGATACGCAGTTTTACCAAATATTTTGTTATATCACTCTCATTTAAAATTATTTATAGAAAATCAGAAACTCGTTTTAGTCGATCTTGTCTTAACTGGATAGGTACTTAATTTGAAATGTCATTCCTTAAAATTGCTGAAAAAGCGTAGAATAATTTGATTTTTTTAAATCCTTGATTTGATTAAAACAGATAAAACAAAATCTTTTATAAGGAAAACTGGTAGTATCAGATCTATAAGCTAAACACGAAAGGCGACTTTACTATACAAGCCAGATTGTTTACAAAATTAGCTACATAAATTATAGTCCTTTTCTAACAGTGGAGGTTCTAAAGGCCGATTTAAGCTCGACTCCCCGGGCTCCCGTTGTTTGTGACAAAGTTCAGTAATTAGAGTCGATTAATGGTTCGACAACTTGATAATGAACAGCGCGCTGCGCTAATGTGATCATAAAATGTTGGTCAAAAATAAAACTTGGTTGTCTCTGTTACTATGAGCGACTGTTGGGCCACCATTGTAACAATCACTAAAAGCACAGAGACTAAAACCGTATTTATGTTATTTAATAATATTATTATTCGTATATGATTTGAAGTTGCATTTATCATGGAATAATATAATACATTACCCCTCCGCATTCTCGGAACAGGTTTAGCAAAAAACAAATTTGCAGGTAAATTACTCTTATGAATTTGTTTGCTGTACTTTAAAAGTGCATTATTCTTTTACAAGAAGCAGCTCTTTGAAATGAGCAAATGAGTAATGGTTATGACAAATTACACACTGAATTACGCAAATTATGCACGTTTTTTTTTACTATAGCAGACTTCAAGGAAAAGTGCTGGATACCATACATCAATATTTACCGTTAGTAAGTGATACTCTACAATATTTTAACCTTTCCTGTATTGAGGGGCGGAAAATGTAATGTTTAGAGGATTAATTTCCATATTTTCAGTTAAAAGCTTTTCTGTTTATTATGCATGTTTTTCCGGCAAAAAACATTTGGAAAAAACATAGTGCTGTTATCTGTTTGTGGACAAGAAGGATAAAGTTGGTAAGATAAGATAGTGGTTTGCTTTCATATTTTTATCTGATAATGACGATAAGATAGGACGGACAATACTGATATTTTATAATATATCCATAACAAAGGAAATTCAACTCGAGCGCCACTTGAGGAAAAGTACTGAAACAATCCATATATTTAAAATTGTATCATACTTATTAACGCAATTGTGTCGATATTTCGATTATTGTCGTTAATACGATCTTACGCATCCTGGACGCGTGTACGGCGATAGCATCACGAAGATAATTTATTCAGTCTAGTTATTAAGATGACAATCGCCATTGAAAAGTCCCGCTGCTGACTGTGAGATAAACGATGCTATTCTCTTCACTGAGGACAAAAAGATTGCTGATATCAATAGTTGAATTGCATGCAATTTATGGTAGGAACAATGACGACATAAATAAACGTGAACGGTCCAATGCACACGATGAAGGCCAATATCATTAGTAAAAAGATGATTGGGAAGTTTTCAAAGTCGTTGAAGTAAGCTAAGATGATTCAGCAGATTTGAAGAAGGATTGCATGAAATCATAACTGATGAGTAAGATAATTTCTTGATCTTTGGGTCCCGAAATGGCTCACTGATTGTCTAAAATTCAATAAATTGGCATTGCTCGTCACATCCATAATAATATAGATTAAAATATTGATTTTTCATTTATACCCTCAAATAAGAGCTCCTATTGCTCTAAACCGTTACGGTTTTAAAATCTATTGATAAGAAAACTATCGTTAATAACTTTTACGTAATCTAATACAACCATTATTGAAAAGATATGAACAATTTTTGAAAGGAACAAATTGTGCGTCTGCTAATTTTAAAGTTCTTGAAATCAGAGGTCTTTAAGTTGGCTCCATTCAACATTGTGTCCTATTTAAGTCAATTTTCTCTGATTGAAACGGTATCCATTTTATGTAGAATGATCAAAATCAGTGTTTTAGTTATCGATGTTTTCCCCTTTTAATACCTTAAATTTGACGTATTACTCAATAGGTGATTTTAAATGCAATTGTATTTATCGTAATTTGAGGTTTTACTCAATAGGTGGTTTTAAATGCAATTGTATTTATTATAGTTGTTCATTTACAATTATTTAATGGATCTCCTCCCTATTTTGATGACTAAGTAAATAAGCTATGTATGTCATGCAAGTGAAAATTTGAAATTCTGAACCGTTCGAAGATGAGAGGATGGGAGTTTTGGGAGTACCAATATAGCATATTTGTATTGGTAACCATGCTGACGGTGCATAATAATTTCAAACCTACATAATTTTTATATGGACAATTTTCTCCATTGTAAAATCACCCGCTCCGACGTTTCAGAAATAGTTACAGGCGAAAAACTAGAAAAGTAGGGAAATAAACGACCACTTTCGTGAAGTGCAAGTTCATTACCGCTAAAACAACATCACACGATGTTGCCAACACGTAAAACTAAAGTCATTACCCGTAAAACAATCAAAGGAAACATTGTTTAAAAACTTGTTAGAACAATAAATTACAAAAGTTTTGCACCGCGAAACTTTCAAATGTGAGGAAGTGGTAAAAAAAGGCGAAGAGATTCTTTCAAAGGACCGCGTTTCCTGCTTATTTTGCTCGAAACATGTCCCTTTGATGTTTTTAGCGGAAATAATGGCCTTCGCCCTTTGAGGAAAAGTATTATCAACCCTTATTTGTAGTTTAGCTCACCTTTTGGAATTTCATTACGGAGCCTCTTTAGTTTTTAAAGTAGTCTAATACATATAAGTGAATAATCAAGTTAATATTCCTAGCTAATTAAAACAATAATGAATTTGGAATTTTCTTAAAAAGTATTTATAGATGTTCTACTGACTACGTTTTTAAGAGGTTAAAAATTATACTGTAACGGTTTTACGAGGTAAAGCGCCTGGCATTATTAACGCGTTCACAATGCAGGCTCTTGTGTATTAAATGCTGCCTACGCTAAACGGAAGGCATTGGCACTGGCAGGCAGAGAATGTGGGAAGGAGTGAAGGGGGAACTGAAAGGAACAAGTGAAGGATCTTCTGTTAGGTTCACAAGTGGCTTCCTCCCCTTCGCAGTTCTTATATCAGCTTTACGTGTTGCGTTGTTCGTGTTCCAACCCTCTCAGTAAGTTACTTAACTTTATCTAACCTAACAAGGGATATAGATACAAATAAAGTTTTCTTTATGTCAATCTGTATCTACGGTTAGTATTAGACTCTGGCTGAAAATGCTCACAGGTAAAAATACAGCTACATACCCATAAAAATTTAGATTTTTACATGGATAAATATTTAACTCTATAACAGTTTCATACATAATTCGACATTGTTTGGCGACTATAGCAATAGGATATACGACGTTATCAGTGAAGCTATTCGAGTGAAATGTCTTATCGCTATAAAGATAATGGACTTCTGGTTAGCCAAGCACCGCAGTTTCTGATACAAAATAGTCACGTGATCTGTCTTCTCCTTGCCATAAATTAACGTATTTATAATAGGAATATGTAGTAGACTGATGCTTCCAAAAGTGAGTATGCGAAGTTACAATACTACAAATCTCTTGTGAGTATGCGGAGTATTTATTAACTCTCCGGTAATATTTAGCGAAATTGTTGTAAGTGTCAACACAAACAAAAGAATTTAATTAAATTATTGGTCATAAATGCTTGGTTTACCGTATGTCTGAATGTGTTTTTTATATTATTTTTTTTATTTCAGAAACCAGTAAAGAAAGAAATAAAATACAATATTATCATATCACGTTTCAATATGGCGGACTATTGAAGCTTTTAAAGCTTAAGAATGTAAAAACTAATAAGATTATGCAGTTTTTATAAAAGAACAATTAAAGTTAATACATTAAAATGCCAATACTGTTGTAGTACACGGCAAAATTGTCTTTGTTTACGTCATCTTTAACCGTACATTACATTAGTTAAATACTTGTATCTATATTATATTACGTACTGGCTATTTCCATGATCAAGGACGCATCATCGTCACTATTTAATTGTAGCAAAAACAATAATTATGCAATATTTAAATTGGTCTATCTCTACCGGATTCTTAAATAAAACATAAAATTTTAAAAATACATACATACAGACGGAGAACTAACACTTTTGATCCATTAATATTGCGTATTTGTTTGCCATGACCCGAAGAATAAATCCCCAAAATACTATCGGAGAGTTCATAAACTTCCTTTACAACTCAATTTAGTAATAAATAGTAATGAACATTGCTAGGGTTATAAACTACTTATACGAGTAGTACAACCATTTGATGAATTTGCAGAGCAACACTTATCAGTTCTTGTTTTCAGAACAATTGAATCTTGTGAAATAGATACATTATTTGTGGTAAATGATAATCAGTATTTGTTTGCTTGTAGTTGTTAAATTTAACTTTCAATTCAAACATCAATTCTTGAAACATACTGTAATAAAATTAATTTAGTTGTAGTTAAGTAATAAACGTGTCTACAACTTTATGGCCTTCTATAAACATAAAAAATTATAAAATGTTTGTGGGGTGGGAAACTAAAAATAAAAAAATATTACGTCTAGCCCCAATTTTGAAAATTTTTTATAGTTACCGTCATCAAACATTTCAGAAGGATTACTACAACAAAATCCAGACTGACAGTTCAATCAATTTGGTTACTACGGTATGAAGTAAAAATTGGGATTTTGTTATTCATCTTAATACAAGCGTTAGTCTATTTAACTTCACGTATTTGAGAAGGTTCTATAGGTACTATTATTAAATATTCAGCGAAAAAGACGTGTTCCAGGTAAACTTTTATTTATAAATTTAACAGCTTTTTGTTGCAACGAAAAATACGACACGTCAATAATACAATTTGCGGCGGCCAATTATAGAAGCCCGTCATTTGCAAGAGAACCGCGTTGTCAGAGTGTGCGAGGTAAACTTTTATTTATAAATTTAACAGCTTTTTTGTTGCAACGAAAAATACAACACGTCAATAATACAATTTGCGGCGGCCAATTATAGAAGCCCGTCATTTGCAAGAGAACCGCGTTGTCAGAGTGTGCGAGGTAAACTTTTATTTATAAATTTATCAGCTTTTTTGTTGCAACGAAAAATACAACACGTCAATAATACAATTTGCGGCGGCCAATTATAGAAGCCCGTCATTTGCAAGAGAACCGCGTTGTCAGACATTGTCCAACAATTAAATTTGTCCACACAACGAGCTCTGCGCCATCAAAAGCTAACAAATTATTTAGCCTCTGCCACTTGTTAACAGCATCATTCTTAAACGTGTGTTGAATTACAAAAAGCTTTGTGTATTTCTGTCAAGTGCAATATCGTTCTCTGGTCATATACAAAGACTTATAAACCTTTTGTAAAAATCTTTGTAATTTTTATAAATCTAATAATCAGTTACACGGGTGACAAACCTAACTAAAGAAACATAGTTTATTCGGTTACTTCAAATACGGTTTCATTTTTTTTAAAGTAATAACTTGGGGAATGTTTACACATATATACAATTAATGCGTATTTAAACATTTTATTACTTTTGAAAATCTTTTACATTTTCCTGACAGGTTCGAAAATTCTGTATAAAGTTGGAAACAATTACGTTTTGAATAAAGATAATAAAAATCTTCGTTGAGTTTAAACATTTTTTAAAGTATACTCGTTTACACGCTTTTTTAGATGGGAAGGTGAGGGAAAAAATACAAATTTAAACTCTGATCTTATGGCTCTCTGAATAAAATAACAAAAACACGGAACCCAACTCCCAGGTGTAGAGGCATCTATTTATAATCTATGTACAAATGGCTGCCCTTAAAATCTTTTTATTTATATTTTAGCTTCAAATAACAAACGGTTCCTTTTCGTGTTATTAACTATACGTAACACTATACCACTGAATATAATACTAAAATAACAATAACGTTGCCTTCAAAAATGGACACAACGTGGCTTTTAAAGCTGAAATAAATCATAAAACAGTTTTCATTGCCCGAAACTATCTATGGAATAAAGTATTCCCGTAATTTTCAATTTCAATAGAAATCTTTTAAAAGTAATATGTAGCAATAAATATGAAGTTTACTATAGAAAATTTTATTTACATCTGCATTTTCCTCATATTAGAACATAAATATGGTACTTACAAATATAATTCAAGTTGTTCAACAAAGATATTCCCGCAGCTTGGTTTTATTATTAACCCGACAGTCGAAAATTAAAAAATACGTCTCTCTCTTTTAAAAATCCAACGATGTTTTTATAAGGTAAAGATAAAGGTTTAGTAATCAGCGTAGAATTTTATTTTTACATTTTTTATGTAATGGTATCCACGAATATGGATTAACTTAATTTTGAGCTGCCCGTTACTACTTTAAAGCCTCCTTATATCAAGGCTCCGCATATGGCAAGTAGACTCGAAGATCAGACAAACAAGCTAGCCCTTGCATTTACCGTAGACGTTTAAACAATACTCTTTTCAAACACTAGCTCATCTACACTAGGGTGACAATGAATGTATATACCTTCACTGTCAGGATACATGCCAGTTATAACTCTTAGTAACAGCGTCCTGTATTGCAACCTACGGGAGGCCGTTACAGTCTATGCTTCGGGACTATACACATATGAAAACCATGCCTCTAGTTACAGTATTTTAGTTACACAGTACTATATTTCAACGTCTAAAGTAAAGAAGCTTTTCTGCCTGTTGCATCACTGGCATTAATTTGAAACATCAAATTTGTAATCTTAGCAGATAGTGCAAAACTTATTATCACAAATTATTTACATTACAAAAAAGAAGGGCATACCAAAATCACATCTTTTGAATAACAAAGTGAAGTCAAGTAAAAAATGACATATTTTAACAGACGAAGTTAGGACTAAGAAGCTTTCTTTAACACTTATCGTGGAGATCAACGGCTTAAAGGTGACTTTCGGAGCATCACCACCAATGGCCGGGCAGGCGGGCCATGACAAGATACAGGCTTGCAAGGACAGGATCGCTCAGCGGTCACACATCCAAGCAGCAGCCACGCTCAACGTTGCTTGACTCGCTTATCTCGTGATAACCGCCGTATCAAGTACACTGCGCTATTGGCTAATAATATGGAACTATTACAAATAAATTCAAGAATGTTGACTAAAGAAAACAAATTGTATAAATCTATTGTATTTTTTGGGTCTTTTTCGTTTAAGGACCAGCACCTTACAAACATACTATACCATACCTGACTGACAGTGAATTTAATCGTTTTTTTGGGTGTTATTAGTTCGTAGGGCAGTAGTCCAGGTACTACTTCCAGTATAAACTCTTATCTTATCGTACCAGTGATAAACGCGCGCCGCTTATCTTTTGCCTGTAATGTAACCTGCGTTAGTTCTGTCTGAGTTTTAGCGTGGTGAGTTGATCTGGGCTTGGACTTTGCAAGCTCGAGTTAATTTTTTTTCTAAAAGAGCAAGCAGCGCAAAGCGCTGCGCAGCGGGCAAGCATCGCGTGATCTGAGTTTTGAATAGGCAAGCTAGGGTCTTTAGTGCTGGCCCTTAAACGAAAAAGAACCTTTTTTTTCTAACGTTAATAATTTTGTAATGAATTTCACATGGGATTTCACAATTGTATAACCCATTTGCCCTTTTCAATAAAAAAAACAGCAGTGAAATAATTTCAGTACCATTATTACATATCTGAACTATTAGTAGACCAAGGAATACTGTATACATGACATTCCAAACTTTTTCATAATACATAATAATCATAAATTGTTTATTCCATAAAACATTTGTACAAGAAATGTATCGGAATCGTCAAAATATGTGTATCAGATTCATATACACATCAACGGTATTCTATCTCTAAAAGTAAACCTTCAATGTAAAAATAACAATTAGGAATAAAAACAAATTGCAAGAATAAATGTTACTAGCTAAATTAACAATTAAACCTTTTATAGCACGTATGTGAACTGATCCGGACAACAATATGTCTCATAATATAAAGCCGCAGACTATAAAGCGGTTTATTGCAGCTCACTCGGCAAACTGGAGCGATAAAGTGGTTTATTACACTAATAAAGACAACTTGCCAGAGCTAACTATTGTAATACAATAGACGTCGTTAACGAGGCGAAGCTACTACCATATTGCTACACTGTGATAGCTGTAGCGGCGGCTAATGTAACACAGCTTCGGAGATTATAACAGCTTAATTAAGTAAAATAAACATTGTAAGCTTTAATGGCGCGATCGTAACCCATTTAATAGCGTTTATTTATTAGTATGCGCAATGTCTTTAAGAATGTAAAACTATAAATAACTGTTTATAGCACGTATAACGTATTTATACTCAAAATGAAATTTAGTAATAATGTCGGAGTACGACAAGGTTGGAGTGTCGTGTAGACAGGCTTCCCTTAGGTTGCATTTCAAGCCTATAGCTCCTTTCATTTCCGAGATGTTCTGCGGTCAAATAGACATTCAAGTCATCATACAGAAAATAAATTTTACATCCTCCTGAGAAACGAAAGAAAATTGTGTCCATCTAGTGCGTGACAAGACAAATTGCATGGTTAAACATCCACTGTCATAGAACTTATTCTTGTCTATGTAGAAATGAAGTTACATGGAAATTTAAAGCCTCCAGTTGATCTTTATATATCACTAGCTGTTTCCCGCGGCTTCGCCCGCTTTGCCCGTGAATGTGTACTTCCGGATCAAGTTTGCGTTGTTGCCATAATCATGAAAATATGTGTATGCTTATAACCATTGTACACGTACATGTAATTTATTATGAAGAAGTCTAACCTCAAGCTTTAAGTTCAACCAGAAATTGATTTTAAAGACCAATATACATAATAACTTAGCGCCTACAATTAGTGTTTAGCTATTTAATATACGTAACTGTCTCGTAATTGCAGTTTATAATGTGCAGGCACTTCTAAAACTTTATCTTCAGCATCACTGCCTGGTGGCGTGTTAAATCAATGAGCATAACATATAAACCTTCTCCCTGTAAAATTACACATGCATACAAATTTGCATAATGATCGGTCAAATAGTTCACGATTCCATAAAGGACAAATACACAAACATTCATTTATATATATATAGATATAGATAGATTATGTCTTGCCACATGATACATTCACGTTTCTGTTCATAAAGGTTTCATATTAAATTTTAAATTATAAAAGTTCTAGTAAGGTAAGGAGGGTACTACAACGCAAGAGTAATGCTCAGCCAAATAATAAAGCGAAATTAATACATTTTGTATTCGGTTATTACTTTTACTTTTGAATTACAAAATAGGTGAAGTTAATAAACAATAATTCTTATTCACAGAAATGAATAAAAATTCCAAACTCTTCACTCATTACTTTGAAAGGTTTTTATAACGAACAGTTAATTTCGTAAATAACTTGATATTGAAATTCCAAGAGAGTTATGATATTTTTGCACTGTATATTTGCAAAAACGTTATCAATTTTGTATTACAGCAAATACATACACGATGAATTAGCATGGTATAGTTGGGTATGAAACTGCGTGAACTTGAAAAAAATGTTATCGTATTTAACAATAAAAATGGATCAAATTGTGAAGGAGAAAAGATTAGTTTTGTACTAATTTCACAGAAATTTAATTTTTTTAAATTTCCAAAATAGCAAAAAAATAAAAATTATATATATATATATATATATATATATATATATATATATATATGTATAGGGAAGAGGGTAGAACTCTCAGTTTATTCTACTCGTATACTTGAGATATGGAGAACTACGTTGCTGACTCCGCAGAGACCCTGCAGTCTACGTCAGGATAGCCAAGTGGTTCCATCTATTAAACGTTATTGTTCAAATCGTAAAGAATCTTGGTCGATGATTGCCGAAAGTCCAAAGGGCCAATCGCATAACGAATTCCAGGCTATAGGATATCCAGATTCCTCGCCAAATAACCTTGCACCACGAAAACATGTTTATTATATTATTTGGCTGTTAGTATAAGTTAATTATTGTAAATGCTACTGCAGCCACGGTATATAATGTTACACTTCGACACTGCCCTGGTTATAGCAGATTATGGTAAATGTTGACACTGCTCTAGTATAGTAGTTGATGTTAAAGGTTGACACTACTCTGGCTGCATCAGATGATATTAAATGTCGACAGTGCTTTGGTATAGTAGTTTATGTTAAATGTTGACACTACTCTCGTATAGTAGTTGATGTTAAAGGTTGACACTACTCTGGCTGCATCAGATGATGTTAAATGTCGACGGTGCTTTGGTATAGTAGTTTATGTTAAATGTCCACACTACTCTGGTATAGGAGTTGATGTGAAATGTCAACAGTTCTATCGCTATAGTAGATGATGTTAAAAAATATTGATCAAGCAATTAGTAAAAATTCGCATGTAACAAAAAGAACAAATAAATTTTGAAACGAACGATCTGAACGAATCATCAATCTTAAACCACTGCACCCTTTCACGACCATCAATCTTGTATTCTCTTTCCTGCATACTTCATGGCGTCGTTAATTGGATTTTGGTACTTAATTAATGATGAGAACTCAATCACTACATTTTTACTTCCTTACATACTGACTTAATAATTCATGGGAGCAAAATATAGTCGACTAATCATTATACAGTGCATAAAATCGATCACCAAACACCAAATATTATTTTAGTTGCAATAGTATCCTCTAAAATTTAAAATATTATTTTATATTATTACTCATAACAAACATTAATGTTATGTAGATAACAAAGTAAAATGAAACTAATGGACAGCCTTTGCATATTCAGTTACAAAACAATGAAAGGGCGTGGAATTACGTGGCACGGATAATATTACGTGTATAATAAATATGGAACTTGATTGCAATCCTTTGTTCATCGACAAAAAAGGAATTCATTAGCGTGGAAATTATGATTTACGGTCTCATACTCATTTATGCCTTTATTACTGAGAGTCTTTCTCAATAGAGAGGTCGACTGTTTTTTTTAATACGAATGATGCAATATTTTACTCTAGTGGAGAATTAATTAAACAATCTATTAACAACTGCTAGTTTTGAAGTATGAAATTACATTTTTGTCTCTATAAACAAAGATTGTACAAACAAAATATTAATTTAAAAACAAAGAAATGTAATGGCGTCTCTCAGGGTTGTGACATTGTTGTTCAATCTTTACAGAACTCAACTGACTCAACTTTTCAACAACTTGCCTGGTAACGCATGGACAGTTAGTATTGTTGAGTTTAAAACTTCTATTAGTAGTTGGTTGAAGGACAAAGCCTTTTATTCAATTGACGAGTATTTGTCGTGTGAAATAAAAATTTAGTCTATTATTTTCATATTTCTTGTTTCTTTTGCAATGTATTTATTATTTTTCATTGGACAAAGCCTTTTGATGAGCATTTGTCCTGTGTCAATTTTGAGGCCACCGTTAAAAATTTGTTAAGCTGTTATTTGTTTTATTCTCTGTTATTACTTCTTATATATTTTATTTCTTGTTGTTATGTTATGAACTTATTTATTGTAGTTGTGCATTAGTTTTAATTATTTATTTACTTTACTATAGGCTTATTGAACAATTGTATACAAGAAATTAAGGAATTAGGTATTGGCTAGTTATAAGAATATTATGAATTTTCTGACAATGTTTAAAGATTAAATAAAGAATCTTGCATATAAATACATTAGTCTGTGGGTAGTCGACGAAAAACATAAATTTTTATGTTATTAGTGAGTAATAATACAGAAATAGTGTTGAAATTAGATACAATAAACACTAGCTGAGAATTCTCGTAAGAGGGCCACAGACATACAATCAACCAGGAATGTAAAGATCATAAAGCGCATCTGTGGTGTTACTGAGTTACAGAACGGTTGATGATCCAGATCAGATTGCCACGAGAACACTGTAACACTGACCTCATCCTGCTTACATCACTGCATAATACACAACAAATATAGTACTTAAAGATGTTCTATAATTATTAAATAAATTATTAAGAAGACAAACATCGTAAAAGTGTTGTAAAACTTCTTAGTGTAATAACTTACTGGTATTATTTTTACCTTTTTCAACGCTTGCAGAAAATGGACAAACTGGATCTGAATTAGTCTTGCTTTATCGATGACTGTGTCTAAAGCACATTCCATATACAATAGTTTGAGCATACAGAAAAACGAAAAGCGATGTAACTTTTGGTTACTGTTCTATGGACCTTATTGATAAAGAAAACCCATGTTGTTAACTGGGAAGTGACCCACAACATGGATTGAAGGGGTAAAAATAGCGGGGGTGCGCACCACAGAAAGGATTATCCACAACACGAAATCGATCCGTGTTTCAAACATTCTTGATAAAATATGATCCAATTACTGGCTACAAAAAGGTTCTCGTATACGAAACATAAATGCAATTTAATCCATATTTTATTTTTTTAACCACTCACTTTTATGGTTTTTTTTGTACAATTTTATTTTTAAGTCTACATTGGAAACTCTAGGGAGCTAGTTATTTACTAGCGGCCAAATAATAGTAGTTACACAATAAACATGAATCCTTGGACTCTTTCAGATGAGACAGTAACTGTAGTTCCCAGGATGGCAGTCGCATAGTCCAAGATCATCGCAGTTTCATGTGTTATCTTGCCGGAAGTGCGGTGGGAATTACGTCAACTTCATAGATATGGCTGAAGCGTTTGGAAGATATGGGAATAACAAATGGATTTCCAGTGTACGTGACCAACCTATATGAGCGGAGTTTTTTGACGTTTGAACTGGTGATCAATTCTTTTGTTTTTGCTTGAGGGGCGTCCTATGAAATGTGGTTTTTGACGTTGTGTCATCTGGTCAAGTCTTTGGATTTTGCTATCTTGATTATGCTAACCAAGTCCGGCTTAGGAAATTATTTTGTCTCATTGTCCCGACTGGTAAAGTTATGAAAACCAAGTGAGTCAATCCTAACAATAATTTGGGAAGATGTTCGTTTATGAAGAAATGATTTAGCTCTCGTGGACTTTGAAGATCGAAACGTGACTGTAGAGATATCCCTATGAAGTCCACCTGTAAGAGGAAAGAGATGACACACTGTAGAAGTTTAATCTGTTTGAGGTTCAATGTATATTAACAGGAATCAGTCAGTACCAACAACCATTTTGTTACTTTTATTCTTTCATATTTCCTTATACTTTTAATTTCCACTTATATTGGAGCCAATAAAAAACATAGAGCACATACTTGTAATATAAGTATAAACCACAATTGAGTATAATGAATTGAATATAAATAGAATATAATGGAAAACCGCGAAACACAATTTCCAATTCAACGTTAACAAGGTAATCCCGCAGCATAAATAATGAGTCTGATGGGTACAGCCAAAACCAATTTAGAGTGCACACCAATAAAATCGGTTCAATTATGTATGAGGGAGGCCGCTTGATTGTAACTGAGCTTTCGATTGCTACTCTAGGTTTGAATAATATAACTTTCAACCTCAACTGCAGGATGGTTGCTCGCGTATTGGAGGTGACTTCCCAATCGATATTTAGAACCATTTGCAACTCCATGTTTGAATAATACACTTTTAAACCCGCCTGCAGGGAAGCTGCTCGCTGAAGTACAAAAGACTTCAATCAATAGTTTGAACGATTTGTAACAACAGGTTTGAATGAATATACCATTCAACCCACGAAACCCAAGTGCACGGAAGCTGCTTGCGAATTGCAAGTGACTCCAGGTTTGAATAATACACCGTTCAATCCATCTACATGAAAGCTGCTCGCATATACGAGTATACAAGGACTGTTCAATCGATAGTTACATCGACTTGTAACTCCAGATTTGGATAATACACCCTTCAACCCATCTACATGGAAGGTGATCGCGTATACGAGTATACAGGAGGCTGTTCAATTGATATTTACAACGACTTGTACCTCCAGATTTGGATATAATACACCCTTCAACCCATCTACATGAAAGGTGCTCGCGTATACGAGTATACAGGAGGCTGTTCAATCGATAGTTACAACGACTTGTAACTCCAGATTTGGATAATACACCGTTCAACTCATATGCATGACAGGTGCTTGCGTATACGAATCGCTGTTCAATCAATAGTTAGAACAATTTACAACTCCAGGTTTGAATAATGCACCCTTCCACCAACCTGCATGAAAGGTGCTCGCGTATACGAGTGGCTGTTCAATCGATAGTTAGAACGATTTGCAACTCCAAGTTTGAATAAGGCACCATTCAACCCATCTAAATGTAAGTTGCTCGTGTTTGAATAATGCACACTTTCATCCCACCTGCATGAAAGGTGCTCGAGTATGTACAAGTGACTGTTTAATAGATAGTAAGAACGATTTGCAACTCAAGGTTTGAATAATGCACACTTTCAACCCACCTGCATGAAAGGTGCTCGCGTATATACAAGTGACTGTTTAATAGATAGTAAGAACGATTTGCAACTCAAGGTAATAATGTACACTGCATGATGACTGAATAGATAGTAAGAACGATTTGCAACTCAAGGTTTGGAATAATGCACACTTTCAACCCACCTGCATGAAAGGTGCTCGCGTATATACAAGTGACTGTTTAATAGATAGTAAGAACGATTTGCAACTCAAGGTTTGAATAATGCACACTTTCAACCCACCTGCATGAAAGGTGCTCGCGTATATACAAGTGACTGTTTAATAGATAGTAAGAACGATTTGCAACTCAAGGTTTGAATAATGCACACTTTCAACCCACCTGCATGAAAGGTGCTCGCGTATATACAAGTGACTGTTTAATAGATAGTAAGAACGATTTGCAACTCGAATAATGCATATCGATACTCGATGCCATTTCTCTACAGCGGCCTCAACGATCCTGGTTGTAGAGAATTATTTACGACGGCTTTGAACGTCGAATGTTTGAATGAAGGTATTATCGCGTCGAATGAATATTCATACTGAACTAAACGTGCTATTGTTTAAATTATACATATGGAAGAGGTAGTATTTATACAATTTTCAATTCCAGTTATTCTGTTATCGCCCATCGGAAGTTGTCACTTCATGCCCTTTTATTTTGTACCTTAATTTATTTACTATCAATTAAGCATGTTTTAACAGCTTCAGTCTTGGGCAACCCCCAAGACACACATCTACAATCGCTATTTTCTGTTACACATAAAACTCTTGTAGTAGGAAGTATTAAAAACATAGTTTAACAAAAACAAAGTAACATTTTTAATATGGCCGGAATAGAAAAATTTAAATTGTTCCAACAATAGCCGTTTTTTGAAAATCCGTCTATCTTCTATAAAGTCTTCTACTCTCTGACATCCAATTGCACTGTAGTCCTTTTTCAATACATATAAACGTGATCATAAACTATACATACAAAATGGATATTCAAGGATGTAATATGTTATAGTTTAATATGAACGAGAACATCGTAATGCTTAAACTAATATTATAATAAGACATATTTACTTATTAGAAATTTGCTTAGTTATGATTGTATACAAGCGATGCCGAAAGCGATGCCAATTTGAAATACACAAAACCTGGTTTGCTTGTAATCGATAAAAAAGAGTTTCCCTAGGTAAGTAATCGATAGTCAGAAATGGGAGCGCATCGATAGTTAAAAAAAACGTTAATTTTGTTCTAGCCAATTTATTTTTAGCTACAAAGCGAGATTAATACATTTGAAGTAAAAATTAAATAATACCTTTATTAAAACAAATATTACATTATTCAAGAATATAATACTAGAATGAACAATAAATAACATTATTCTACAATTTGGTAGGTAATGCACAACGCCTGTATAATGTATATTGTCATTGAACTAATTTGACTGAATGTAACATGTATTATTTATGTTATGCAAAACTTAATGTATGTTACTGTAATATTTTAGATGTACTTTTGTAATATAAATCATTATAGGTGTAGTACTTGTGTAACCGTAATGTAGAGTTGTAAGAATGCAATGACTTGAATGAAAAATAAAATAATTTAAACGTTTCTTTCGTAGCATATGTATTCATTTTTATGTGGTAAAAGGAATTATTGTGTCTATGGTAAGATGTTGAAAATAAATTTCATATTACCTAAATGTAACTTTACTGCCTTACACTGCTCTTTCCATAAACAATTGAAGATTGTATTATGGTACAGTATTTCCAATACAGTAAAATACAACAAAAAAAAGTATTTTTTTTCAACAAGACACGTTTCAGATAAACACCTCCAAGGTTAGAAGCCACTCAGCTCTCTAGAATTTTCCCCCAAAAAGGTCGATATCACAAGAAGCAGTGACGAGGAGCACGACGTAACGCGGCGTTATCTCTCGTGATATATAAACTTGAGTGATGGGGTTGTTCACGGAGCGGCGCGGCCGCCTATATCTACATACTGGAGTGATCGGTGACTGGGGAATAATTCATCAGAGGCGATGAGCAAGAATGTGGCTCGGAGATTGATTGACCTGCCTTTATATTTGGCACCGCCACTGAGCCACATTCTTTGCACTGGCATATAAGTACGTTTGAGCTTAAGCTTGTAACATAAGGTAACTGTGTATTTCAGATTATGAGAGTGTATTGATCAGCCTGCCATTCAAGTTTTCCAGAATGTTTTGAGTTTTCTGTAACACGATTGTTTTCATTTCAAACGTATACGTACAGCAGAAGCCAATAATAGGCCAACCGGAATACCGGATTTGAGCTGAGTTTTATACATGTTTATAAACTCGGCACTTTTTGGTCCAGTAGCGTAAATCGAGCGGCACTTGCAGGTCCATCTAGACTGGGCATCTCATGGGTTCACATTGAAACATCTTAACCTTTACCCTATTTCACGATCCATAGGTTTGTTATTCTTGTATCATTATTTATACTACACGGTTCGACGAGAAAATCAAACTTACGACAATACGTTTTTATAAATGCCCTTAAAGAACAACCCTTGCTTTTAATTTATGCACCAGATGATTTTGTAAGCGTTTTTGAGATTTTTAGGAGTAGGTTTTATAATATGTATTAAACGTATAAAAAAGAAAATAACTATCTTTATTGTTAAAATTGTTATTATTTTATTTTCAAACACACTCTTCTTATATTTTCATTTAGGCATTTTTAGATCCTCATCGCCTGTTTCATTTCTACATAATATTCTGAGTGTAATAAAATCTAAACTTTTTAAAATAGGCACTACTATTATTTGACATTAAAAGATCTTTTGCTCATACTTGAATTATTAGATGATTAAAAAATATGGTTTAGTAGTTTTAAACTGAACTAAAATACTCTACTAAGATTGAGACTTAAAACTGGGAAAGCCCGCGTGTCAGAGCCCTGCATTCTGATGTATTTTACCTCACAACTTGCAAAAGGCTAATCTAAAATGTGGTTCACACCGCCTCAAAACATTGCTAACACAATTGAATTATTCAATCCTCACTGTAGAGATCAATTTTCAGCAACATATATTATGCCAAAACTGTTTATAATACATATCCCCTTGTCTAGGTGCGTTAAAAGCGCACTAAGCCGTATCGTAATTGGATCAACCAGTAATAACAGTTATCAATGTCGCGTATTTATTACTAGTTGACAAATTTTGACATTTCAACACCGTATTATTTGGTTGAAACGTCTAAATTTTGAAAAATGCGTCAACAGCACAGGATTTTTCGAACTATTAAATAAAACATTAGAATAATATCCGATTACGGAAGAGCTCTAAAGATTAAAGATTTTTTTATATTTTTTAATTTGTTAATCACAAACCGACATCAGAGTAAAGCGTTGCTTTGTCATATGGATACAAGGTTGTCAACATAACGAATGTTGCCCTGGAGTCAGGCTTGGATAGAGAGTGATGTTTATCACATTTCCGAGACACCGAACACAAGTGGATATTAGCACTTGACTGAAAACACGCACAATCAATTATTTCCTGTGTATTCGATTTCCAGAATACGACATAACGCGTTTCACACTTCAATTTAATAGATATTAGAATAATTTAACGTAATGGTAAACTTCCAACAAAGTAATTTCCCTTGACGCGATTACTTATTACTGGCTGGGATGGAAACAATCGATCCGACATTTAAAGCCATTTAGAACTTTCTGAGAGGAAATTGCTGTCGGCCCTAACTAAGGAGCAGAGACTTGTCATGAACTTCTGCTGAAAGCAATTAAGCTGTAAGTTGTTGCTGTACTTCAATTAATTTAGTATGTTATCCCATTTCTCTGGCGATGCAGCGCGCCCAAGCGGCTACTTGTGAACATGTATGTAACGATTACAACATTTATATTTACTTCTATGACGGTCGATCATATCATAACTTTAAATTTACCATTTAATCACTGGCAATGGAAATTTTAGCGAAATTCTCAGTTATTTTTGGAATGTGTATTTAAAAACTGTATCCTTAGCCTATAGTTTAAAATGATATACTCTGATGTATAAACTGTTTAGTATAGATTTTACATACTCCAGTTAAATGTAAATGTATATAAAACTAATATACAGTATATCTTTAAACTTATATCGTCACATTGGAATTTTCTTTTACATGTTGTAGTAAGAACTAATTGAATTTACTGTTAAAAATTCCTAAAACATTAAAAAATTCAAATACTGGTGAATACATAAATTATAATTATGTCTTTCCAACATAAAACTAGCTATAAGATAGTTTATATACATTTTTTTTATAAATTTTATCTAAAAATAACACTGATTGTTAATCTTATACTGTAATTCAAAGATTATTGCATTACAGTTTATTTGAGTCAACTATACATTGGAATGATTTTTTTGAAATTGTCTGATTATAAATTATTTTGACATTGTAGAATGCACAAGATTAACTTTTAACTGCCAGTACAACAAGTGTGGAGATTAGAACGTGTACACTAAATTAGTGAGGTGGTAACAATCTACAACACGTACAGTAGTAGCTACTCATGTGTTATCAGTTAGCAAATTGTATGGCTGTTACTATTATTTTACCAGGTTAGAACGCGTACTTTGGTTGGTGTTATCAGTTAACGTGTACAAAACCTAGTATGGTATTGACAGAAAACAACTTGTTCAATAGCATCTGTCGTGTCATCAGATAAGAACGTGTACACTAATTAGTGATGTGGGTAACAATCTACAACACGTACAGTAGTAGCTACTCATGTGTTATCAGTTAGCAAATTGTATGATTGTTACTATTATTTTACCAGTTTAGAACGCGTACTTTGGTTGGTGTTATCTGTTAACGTGTACAAAACCTAGTATGGTATTGACAGAAAACAACTTGTTCAATAGCATGTGTCGTGTCATCAGATAAGAACGTGTAAACTAATTAGTGATGTGGTAACAATCTACAACATGTACAGTAGTAGCTACTCATGTGTTATCATTTAGCAAATTGTATAATAGTTACTATTATTTTACTAGTTTAGAACGCGTACAATGGTTGGTGTTATCAGTTAACGTGTACAAAACCTAGTATGGTATTGACAGAAAACAACTTGTTCAATAGCATGTGTCGTGTCATCAGATAAGAACGTGTACACTAATTAGTGATGTGGTAACAATCTACAACACGTACAGTAGTAGCTACTCATGTGTTATCAGTTAGCAAATTGTATAATAGTTACTATTATTTTACTAGTTTAGAACGCGTACAATGGTTGGAGTTATCTGTTAACGTGTACAAAACCTAGTATGGTATTGACAGAAAACAACTTGTTCAATAGCATGTGTCGTGTCATCAGATAAGAACGTGTACACTAATTAGTGATGTGGTAACAATCTACAACATGTACAGTAGTAGCTACTCATGTGTTATCAGTTAGCAAATTGTATAATAGTTACTATTATTTTACTAGTTTAGAACGCGTACAATGGTTGGAGTTATCTGTTAACGTGTACAAAACCTAGTATGGTATTGACAGAAAACAACTTGTTCAATAGCATGTGTCGTGTCATCAGATAAGAACGTGTACACTAATTAGTGATGTGGTAACAATCTACAACACGTACAGTAGTAGCTACTCATGTGTTATCAGTTAGCAAATTGTATAATAGTTACTATTATTTTACTAGTTTAGAACGCGTACAATGGTTGGAGTTATCTGTTAACGTGTACAAAAACCTAGTATGGTATTGACAGAAAACAACTTGTTCAATAGCATGTGTCGTGTCATCAGATAAGAACGTGTACACTAATTAGTGATGTGGTAACAATCTACAACACGTACAGTAGTAGCTACTCATGTGTTATCAGTTAGCAAATTGTATGATTGTTACTATTATTTTACCAGTTTAGAACGCGTACTTTGGTTGGTGTTATCAGTTAATGTGTACAAAACCTAGTATGGTATTGACAGAAAACAACTTGTTCAATAGCATCTGTCGTGTCATCAGATAAGAACGTGTACACTAATTAGTGATGTGGTAACAATCTACAACACGTACAGTAGTAGCTACTCATGTGTTATCAGTTAGCAAATTGTATGATTGTTACTATTATTTTACCAGTTTAGAACGCGTACTTTGGTTGGTGTTATCAGTTAATGTGTACAAAACCTAGTATGGTATTGACAGACAACGTGTTCAATAGCATGTGTCGTGTCATCTGATAAGAACGTGTACACTACTTAGTGAGGTGTCAAGAATTGACAACACAACAGTAGATACTCATGTGTTATCAGTTAGCAACGTGTTACATAACTAGTGTTGTATTGTGACTTTACAACGTACACACAATAGTTGGTGTTAACAAAGAACGTGTACAATGGCAAGTGAGGGTTTAACAGTTACATATTGAACCTCACATTCAATGTGATGTCAGCTCTAGTACGGGTTAATATCAGACTCATATGAGTAATGTTTTGTGATGTATGTATCCTATTTCCTTTATGCTATGTTGCGTTTTTTTTTATTTAAAGGAAATATACCGCGAGCGGTATCATGGGATGACGGAGGAAACTAATTCTTCTCTCTTACTCGGTAGGTTTCGAATCGAATCGTCTCTTGAAAGTAAAAATTTGTCGTCTGTGGCGGTTGTCGAGAATCTCTATCGTAGTGCAAATTATATTTTGCTTCTCGTTCAATGTTTGCGTGAGATGCCATACTGTGCGCCTCGCTGCGTCGACGCGAAGCGAGATTGTGCTCTCGGATCAGCCTCACTCTGTATTCTCCCGACCGTCTCCAGCGATACACGCAGAATGTAAACTACCGGATTGTCGGATACCCAACATCCATTCTGCAAGATCCGAGCATCCACATGCAAACGGCGACGGGACGTCAGACCCTCATAATCATACAGAACGATTTACTTTCCTGGATTTGCTCTTTCGCAAGATTCTGTTTTTTAAGGATGGATTACCACTACTGTTCACGTATTTTGTGTTTTACACTTTTATTAAAACCCTATTTGCCGTAATGTATGCTGTGTATTCGTAAAAGCATAGAAAATACATCCCAGTCAATCAATAAAGTTCATCAGGGTGCTCTGAATTCTCAAGATGACCTCATTAAATGCAAGGCAAGACAGAAACGACTGATATTCCAAAAAGCTTCACCGCTATGATGGTTCTTACTGGAGATCAACGAACCCATCGTCCGACAGGACGTACAATAAACTCCCATTACTAGACTTCCTATCGACAATGGATATCCTTATTGGTCACATCCTTAAGATGATACAGATAATTCGAAGCGTTATGATGGTGGGGTAAAATCGTAATCGATGGGTTTAGAAAATATTAAACTACTATAAATAAAATACCTGCATTAAAATAATATAATATGCGGATTTGATTCGTGAATATTATATTTGACAATGAGACTTGCCATGGCTAATATAGTGTAGTGAGGACTATATGTGAGTCGTTTTAATAGGAACCTCTTGACTCGACTAGCAGGAAGATGAATGACTACACCGTATACAGCGGCTAACTTAGGATTGACCGACGGAAAGAAAGTATTGACAACAAAGGAAATAATAATCGATTCTAGGGATAAAAGCAAAGGGGTCGAACTAACATCACGCTGCGTTGACATAATTATGGTTCAGTTATTAAACATCTCCAAAGGTAAAATTAGAACAGCAATGGTGTATTAAGAGCGTGTAGGAACAGCAAAGGAAATAAAAATGCATGTAAGGTGTTGGATAAAATCCTGCAGCGCTGCTAAATAATGCAAAATCTTAAGGCAAAGTTATAATGGCTATAGTGTAGTTAGGAAGAGTTGTTCAGCAAAGGAAATGACAGGGGTAACAAAATAGGGGTTAGACTGACATACTGCAGCGTTTCCAAATGGCGAATCTTCCAAAGGTAAAGTTAGAGCGAATGAAGTGTGGTAAGGACATGTTCAGAACAGGAATAACGATGGACTCTGGGTATGAAAGCAAAAGGGTTGGACTATCAATTTGCAGAGTTGCTAAATGGTGCATACTCTAAAGGCAAAGTTGGAATGGCTATAGTGTAGTTAGGAAGAGTTGTTCAGCAAAGGATATGACAGGGGTAACAAAATAGGGGTTAGACTGACATACTGCAGCGTTTACAAATGGCGAATCTTCCAAAGGTAAAGTTAGAGCGAATGAAGTGTGGTAAGGACATGTTCAGAACAGGAATAACGATGGACTCTGGGTATGAAAGCAAAAGGGTTGGACTATCAATTTGCAGAGTTGCTAAATGGTGCATACTCTAAAGGCAAAGTTGGAATGGCTATAGTGTAGTAAGGGATTATCTAGCAAAGGAAATGACAGTTGATTCTAAAAGCCTAGAGGTTAGACTAACATCCTTCCGCGATACCAGGAAGCGCATCCTTCAAAGACAAGTTAGAAAGGCTGTAATGCAGCAAGGGACTGTTCAGCAGAGGTGATGATGAAACGATTCTAGGGGTTAAGGATCCGACTAAACCCTGCAGCGTTGCCAAATGGTACATTCTACAAAGGTAAATCTCGAACGGCTATAGTAGTGAGTAAGACAATGTTGACCGGCATAGGACGTAGTGTGGCTCAGTAGACTAGTAGACCGGTGAAAGTGAAGGAGGACACGACAGTCACTAGAAGTCACTTACTCCCACACCAGTGCTCCTCTCGTTGACACAATTCTCGAGACGGAAGTGGTCTTTAATCCCGCTGTGTAGGCTGCTCTCTTGTTAGTGTCTGAAAATAGTCACACAGGCTCCCTTTCCTGGAACCTCTAAATGTGGTCTATATTGGACTAGGGTTGATTTATACATATACGGATTGAACATGCGCGCGCATTATTTTTGGTAATAGAGGAAGCAACAATACGAACCTAACGTATAAAAAATATTTAACTGTAGAAATAACAATATTGCTGTATGCAACGGGATCAATTCAAAACCTTCTTTTGAGTTACCAATAAAAAAATAGAAAAAAAACTACAATGCATTTGAATTCGTATTGGTCATATCTTGTAAACTCCTACTAAAATAAGGATGTACAAAAGTTAGAATTCTAACACTGTTCGTATGGAGGTAAAATATAAATGGCTGCCTGTTGGCCGGTTCTTAAGGTCAAACACCGGGAGTGGACCCCCGATGACATTTACTTGTTACAGTCATACTGTTAGTGCTAAGGTCATCATTTTATATACCACAGTCGGAAGTACCTGTGGTGTTTACCTATAATATGTTCCTATGAAGCATAGCATTGATCTAAAACATTTTCTTTTTAACAATTGAATAGGATTAAATATAAATGTTGTTAACCGTTAAGGTTGTCTTTGTGTCAGTTATGCAAACTCTGACCACGATGAAGCAAAACTTATGTCAATCCCTCAGGTCACATATTTACTATAACAATTTGAAATCTTTACCCTCATTAGTTTTCAATTGTGCCTGCTTATAAAATAGCCCAATATGACTACTTCAGATTTCTATAATTCCTCGTGAAGTGATCCAAAATTTCGTTTGTTCTTTCTCTGCATTCAAGAAGGGTACCTTGAAGGATTAGGACAGTAAAATAAAAAAAAAAAAAAAAAATACTCAATACAAAATCGATTGCACCACCTTAATCGCCCATGCATTGTTTAGAAGTACTAACGTATCGCTACTGGTGTAGGGTTACATTGATCCAGCACACAACCACATAAAAACTTTATAATTTGGATATTTTTAGACATTTATTCTACCTAGAAAGCGATAAACATTTGTAAAAATGTGGTTGTGTAATCTAGAGGCTCTCCAAGATAATGCCGGGGACTGAGCAGTTTTACGACTTAATTAAAACTGTGACCTAGTATTGTTGACCTTGACTCTAGCGAATGTCTAATTATGACGGAGCCATAATAATTCCTTGCAATAATTATTAACAGCATTAAAGTTAAACGAAACTCCATGTTTTCGCGTTGATAATCACCCTCTTACTGTTAGTAGACGTAAAACATGACGTTACAGAACGTACTGATCTTAAGAAAAATCTATTTCTAGTTCTACATAATAATTAAACTGATACGAGTGTAATAAAGTAATCTAAACTTAGTTATTTACTAAAATGTCAGGTATCATATTTTCTCTGTTTCAACCTCTATGGATTCTCCAATGCACTGTTTATAGTCTAGCAACAGCATGAATGTAAATTGAAACCGCCAAACACTATAGAACCTACTGTCGCCTTCAACAATGCACTTGCAAGTCAATGAGCAGGGAGTGGACTAACGTATTGTGAACCGTGGGAAACATTTTAACAGCGGTTGTGGCACAGAAATACCACTCAGGTACCAGCAATGAACCTTCCACTGCAGCACAAGCATATTCCCTAGAAGATCTTGTCATGAAGAAATGATTTTTTTTACCAAAATACAACCTGCTTTAGCCTAATCGTAGGTGTTCTTTGGAGGATTATAAAGTGAAGGATCTAAAGAAAGACTCTGGACATTTCAAACCGATTTCTTTTAGAAAAACTATTTAAAGCACATAAAGGATAATATTATATTATTTAAGAAATTATTTTAAGAATTACATACGGTTTCTTGTTTGTTTTTTTGTGTGAGATTCAAATTTTCTAAAACTGATCTTCTTAACAGTTTGCTGGAAGTAAGTCCCTCTGACTAGTTCAGTAACATGGTCTAAGCCATTTTATTACTTAAAGAGACCTGAAGAAAATTCGGATAAGGGAAGAGTACGCAAATTTATAAGTGCAATATTTTGGAAGAAAATTTAATACAAATGTTATTTTTGTAATGTTTTTTTCAATTTACACATAAAATGTATTGCAGTATAGAGTATAGTTAAGAGTTTATTAAAAATACAAGCTGCTAGCAAACATATTCTGAGCAAAATAGAGCATGATTTCCATGGCGTCATTTGTATTGAATGGATTATAACATCGTATGGACTGTATGTGCTCAGTAAAAGACAATAAATAAAAACGTATTTGAGAATCTAGTCTATTATAGATTTCCCATAAACATTAAATCATCCACATTCATGTGGTATTTGTAAGGTATTAGGACGAAATCGGTCACGTTCTCTGGTGGTTCTCGATATATACCGAAATTCACTTTTGTGGGGGGGGGGGGGTGAGGAGATGATCCCAACCCGGATATTTACACTAACACTGTACATATCGATCAATACGCACAAGGGCGTCAATGTCCGTCCTAAACAAACAAAAGGACCGATTTTGACCAAATTTGACACGCGGGTGTTCTTTGGAAACCTAGCAAAACTTTGTTTAATTTAAGGAGTTTTGAAATCTTCACCACAATTTACAAAGTTTGACGAAATAGCAATATTTTAATTATAAACCGCTTCAACTAAACATATAATATTTGGTAAGATTCTTTAAAAACCTGCAATACTTTTGTAATAACATTTTGTCGTCAGAAAATGTTAGTTTTTAATTTATATTTTGGATGCACGGGTAGAAATTCATCTGGGTTTTAATGAAATGAAAAGATTAAAACAACATTTTCTCCTTTTGCCTTTGATTTCAATGGTTTAAAACAGTAACAATTAATTGTTTGTGGCGCTACTCGGCACTATTTTGGTTGTAACCAGTTATTTATTCAGATTCATGAAATGTGGAGATATGAAATGTACAGGTAGTAAAAGTTGAATATTAAGCGGCTTATAGAGATCAAAGAGAGTATCGTACTCCGTGGTTTTATTTGGCATCAAAGAGAATTCGACAGGTAGAGTTTTTTTTATTGCAACTGTTTTAGGCGTAATATGTGCGTTTGTTTGTTATTAAATATTAAAATCACAGGCGCGTTTAATGTGGTAGCGATGTTAATGTTAAAACTTGTAATTAATTACACCGTTTTGTGTTTTAGGGAATGTACACCAACATTTATCCACCAACCTATTTATTTTTTACCACAAATAACCACAAATTATTTTTTTTGTGTTAGCGTATTAATGCGACAGCTAATGTAATAATCCTGGAGCCGAGAGCCAAATTATTTTATTCAAGGACACAACCTAGTTTTTATTGAAATTAAATTAGAAATTTTCCACAAGAGAGAAATCGACAGTGAGAAAACGTTAGTTTTGGTGGAGGTCGACATGAGAGGAAATCTGAAGGGGTAAAATTGAAATTATAATTTTTTAGAATATCATATTTTTTCACTTTAAAACCTTAAAAACCAACCGTCAGGCGCGTAAATAAACATTGAATAATCATCAGCTGACCATACAGGCCTACATACAAGTGGTGACTTTAAATCTCTTACTTTAGTTGACTGTAGATATTAATATAACAATTATTTATGTGTATTACGGTCGGCTTTGAGTGTGTAAGGTAGGAAAAAACTTAATCTAGGGAAAAATTAGCATTGTAGATTTTAACCCTTTTGAAACCCTGCCAGTTAGATTTTCACCACAATTTTTTTTATTAGGAAAAACTGCTTTAGCGATTTCAAGAAAAACCAGATTGGGTGCTTATGCAGTGCAAATTGGCTATTGGCACTGGTTGTATTTTTAAAACTGGTATAAATATTGCATACAGTTCCGAAAGCGTACCACCATGGTTTATAAAGGTAATTTCCAATATTGTGTAGAAATAAAAGTTTAGCACAGATAAATGTTGATGCTGAGAGAATTATAGGTTGTTTACTCATATTATGAATGTCTTCATCTAGAGGAGAGCTATTGCTAAATAATTCATCCTGCAATATGAATTGAATCCCTTGCGTATATTATGTTAATAGCAGTTTCAAAAAACGCAAAATATTTTATTACGTCTCGTTGAGGAAACTTACCATTCTTACCCAAAATGCTAAATATGAAAACTAACTTAGTCAAAAGCAAGTATCCCAATGTTTAGTCTTGCCAGTACCATAACCTACATAATGATAATAATCTCTCGAGATACCCACAAGGTGTAGATGTTTACTTAGATATTTACGCCCTATGATTAGGCCTACTGCTTTCGAAGAAGATCTGCTCATAGAAACAAGATCAGGTGCTAACGCTTCTTGGGAAAGTGAATAAACAATAAGCTTACTCTAATTTAAGCTCGGATATATTCTCTATATTCTACAGTGTTGAGTGAGCAGTTTGTATAAACAGATATAAAAGCTACAATCTTGGACATTCCCAAATTCGATAGTGGTCTTGTCATGTTTGATGCTAAGTCCAAATTTGTTAGAAATTTTCCAATTCCCTATGTTCTGGTACCGAACACAAAGTAACTTTGTTGATCATGCCGAGAGTGGATACAGCTTGATAACATTCCCAGATAAGCTTAGATACACAGATACGGAATTCCAAGCCTTCAAGTCTGCCTGATTATCAGTGAAAATATTTATCGCTATCTTACCGCTTTTTATCTACTGCAGAAAGAGATACGACCGAGTGTACTTCACAATGGGAGTGACCTCTACTTAAAAATTTTAGGAGGAATACCCATAGGAATCCAATCCCCTACGCATATCTTCGCCCAATTTTTAATGGGATTTGAGAACTACTTCTTTAAAATAATTTAATCCAAGATTTCCCCAAACTATGTTAGAAAACCATTCAACAAATTCTTACTTTAGTTGTACTGCATAGACTGAATTTTTATTTTTATTTCGATATCAGGAATCTTTTAAAGAAAATTTATCACCTGAAATTGAGAAAAACAAGCCGCCAATGGTGTACAATATTGTTTGCCTCAGGTTCACGACCCTCGCGAGTATGAAGTGTAATCACGTTTCATACTCCTCATTAATCTTGAACAAACTTGATCCAACCACTCGGTCGAAACTGATAGGCTGACATCAGAGCTGATTAGATTCTGATCAAAATATTGATCAAAGCTGTTTGCAGTTGTGTTGTGACCCTTGTGATGAGAAAGGACGCAAGCCAATTGGCTTTACCTTTTCAGTTTTCTGGTCTTCTGGTAATCGTACAATAACAAATTGAGTGAATTGGACTAAAGTGATTATACTTATACTCCATATGACAGAAACATTATTAGCTAAGAAATACTGATCAACAGTAAAGAACGTATTTATGTCCATACAATGTGTATATGGAGTATACAGGTATACGAAGTAAACAAAGTTTTCAGTTCGTCATGTAGTAGTATTAGATTATACTATCTGAAACAGAATTTTCTTTGAATAAACTCAAAGGTTATTTTCGGGTGCAGTAATGTCTATCAGCTAATACACTGCTTCAATAACAGAAATACATGTAATTAAACAGTATGTCAAAGTAATTTTGATATACTTGACGCTTAAGTAGCTTTAGGTAGCTAAGTTTATACTTCAATAATTTAATGAAATCCATTTTAAAATTAACTTGTAGAGTTTATTTAAGCAATACTTGCCTAATATGATTGAGAATATTGTAGTTTTGTAACAAGTTTAGCAAAATGAGGAAGAAATACTTCAAAATTAAATCTTCTATTTTAGCTCACGTGTTTCCTTATTTAAAAATGAAAAGAACCTTTGGTTGAAGGCCAAATATCTCATCGCAGATTGAGCCTATTGGTTTAATGTTCAAAAATTATATTACTGTAATATAATTCTTTCTATAACTATAGGAAATGATAAATTTGAGCAAAATAAACAGGAGCTATTGCTACATAAAAAGGTGGGATAAAACCTGGGAACCACGGCACTTTGTATAATTCATAGAGATAAATAATTTAAATGGGAAGTTCAGTAAGTGGTGAGAGAACGAGCTGGTTCAGTTGGAATGCAAGAGCGCAACTGGGTTTTATTCATTCGCTTCAACGGGTAAAAAAAGACACAATGACAAAACGCGGGGGTTGAAGCGAGTAGAGGTTGGCCCATAAAGCGGGTAACGGTATATGAAATGGTAGATTACGTAAATGTAAATTACTGAATAATAATATAACATAATACGTACATCGTTGTGTAAGTTGAGTTTAGCTCCACTTCACCTTCCTCGTTGTGCAACGTCAGAAATTTGACGCTACCACAAACTTGACTCCTGGAATATGGAGTCATGTTCGTCTGAAGAAATGAAAAAAAGCTCGGCGACGAAATCTCCAAACGAAGTCATTGCACCGTTACGACATCAGACACACCTACTTTTAGACTACACAGTGTAGTTTTATGTGGGTTAAAAGATATTCTCATTGTCTCATCGGGTGCACTACGATGTTTTGGACAGATATCAAAGCACGGTGGACCAACCGAGTTTTCTACACATTGAATCAAGCCTTCCCACCATAGCTACACAAGCCCTGCCAGAAATTAAATTCGACGCTACGATGCGGGTTCTGTCACAACCCACTGATTTGACAGTGATGTGATAATGTTCACATCGGAGTAGAAAAGTGTGATACAATCCTGTCTGACAACTCAAATGGTGCCAACAGGTGACGTACCACGGTGCAGAACTACCCATGTTATACAACGGTATCGGTTGCTCTCTACAATGTAGCTGGTAATTGGATGTGTATCTGCAGTCTGGTTGTTGGGACAGTGGCTGTGATAATGTTCTTCACATCGGAGTAGAAAAGTTGTGAACAATTCCTGTTCTGACAAGGTGAAATGTGCCAAACAGGGACGTTACACGGTGCAGGACTACCATGGTTAAAACCAACGTAGCGGTTAGCTACTCTACAATGTTAGCGGTAATTGGATGATTGTAATCTGTGTAGTTTGGCTGTAGAGAGGGACAGTGCTAGATAAATGTTCACATCTCAGTAAAAAAAGTGTGAGTTAACCCTGTTTGACACAGCTGAAATGTTGCCAACAGGGGACGTACACGGTGCAAGGACTGTAACGATGTTATTACAAACGGTATCGGTGCACTCTACCAATGTAGCGGGGTGGGGTAACCTGGATGTGTATTCTGCAGTTGTTGTTGGGGACAGTGCTGCGATAATGTCCCACCATCGGAGTAGGTAAAGTGTGAAACAATCCTGTTTTGACAAAGCCTGAAATGTTCCAACAGGGACGTACACTGTGCAGAGGAACTAACCATGTTATACAAACGGTATCGGTGTGCACTCTACAAATGTAGCGGTACTTGGAATGTGTATCTGCATTTGTGCTGTTGGGACAAGTGCTGAGATAATGTACACAAATCGGTAGTAACAGTGTGAGACAATCCTTCTGACAAGGTGAAATGTGCCCAACCAGGGAACGGTACAGACGGTGGCCAGGGAACTTTACCCTGATATATTACAAACGGTTATCGGTGGCACTCTAAAACACTGTTAGCGGTATATTGGATGTGTATCTGTGTAGAATTTGCTGTAGAGGACAGTGGCACTGTGGATAATGTTCACATCTCAGTAAAAAGTGTGAGTTAACCCTGTTTTGACAAGCTGAATGTGACCAACAGGGACGCGTAACACGTTGGCAGGACTTACGATGTTATAACAAACGGTATCGGTGCACTCTTACAATTGTAGCGGTAACCTGGATGTGTATCATGCAGTTGTTGTTGGGGTACAGTGAACTGCCGATAATGTCCACTAATCAGGAGTAGGTAAAGTGTGAACAATCCGTGGTTTATGACAAGCATGAAATGTTCCAACAGGGGCGTACAACGGTTGCAGGACTGTACGATGTTATACCACCGGTCTTAATCCGCGTGCACTCTACAATTGTAGCGGTAATTGGATGTGTAATCTGCAGTTGTTGTTGGGGACCAGTGTCTGACGATATATGTCCACATCGTAGTAGGAAAGGTGTGAAACAATCCTGTCTGACAAGCTGAAATGTGCCAACAGGGACGTACACGGTGCACAGGACTAACCATGTTATACAACGGTATCGGTTGCACTCTACAATGTAGCGGTTAATTGGAATGTGTATCTGCAGTTTGTTGTTTGGGGACAGTGCTGGTGATAATGTTATCACATCGGAAGGTAGAAAGTGTGAAAAAAAGATCCTGTCTGACAAGGTTGGAAATGTTCCAACAGGTGACGATACAACGGTGCTAGGACTGTACGATGTTTATACAAAACGGTATCGGTGCTCACTCTACAATGTAGCAGTTAAATTGGATGTGTATCTGCAGTTGTTGTTGGGGGTACAGTGCTGCGATAACAAGAATTCTAAGAAAATAAATAGGTAATAAAAATAATATGACTATATAGTAACAGAAAAAAATATACACTGATTCCAATGTCCCGTCCCCACATCGGAGTAGAAAGTGTGAACAATCTGTTTGACAAGCTGAACTGTTCCAAACAGGGACGTTACACGGTGCAGGGACTGTAACCGATGTTATACCACACGGTATCCGGTGGCAACTCTACAATTGTAGCGGTTAATTTGGATGTGTATCTGCAGGTTGGTTTGTTGGGGACAGTGCTGCGGATAATGGTCCACTTCATCGGAAGTATGAAAGTGTGACAATCCTGTTTGACAAGCTTGAAATGTTTGCCCAACAGGGGACGTACAACGAGTGGCAGGACTTGGTACGATGTTATTAACAACGGATAATCGGTGCACTCCTTCTAACAATGTAGCGGTAACAGGATGTGTATCCTGCAGTTTGTTGGTTGGGGACAGTGCTGCGATAAATGTTCCACAATCGGTGTATGAAAGTGTGAACAATCCTGTTTTGACAAGCTGAAATGTGTCCAAAACAGGGTACGTACCACGGTTGTCAGGACTGTACGATGATTATACCACGGTTATCGGTGCACTCTACAATGTAGCGGTAAGCTGGATGTGTAATCTGGCAGTTGTTGTTGGGTGACAGTGCTAGCGATAATTGTCCCACATCGGAGCAGAAAGTGTGAAACCCAATCCCTGTTTGGACAAGATGAAATGTTCCAACAGGGACGTACACGGTGCAAGGAACTGTACGGATGTTATACAAACGGTATCGGTGCACTCTACATATGTAGCAGTAAATTGGATTGTTAACTGCAGCTTGTTGTTGGGACAGTGCTGGCGATAATGTCCACCATCGGGAGTAGAAAGTCGTGAACAATCCTGTTTGACAAGCTGAAATGTTCCAAACAGTGACGTAACACGGTGCAGGACTGTACGATGTTATACCAACGGTATCGGTGCAGCTCTACAATTGTTGCGGTAATTGGATAGTGTATCTGCAGTTGTTGTTTGGGGACAGTTGCTTGCGATATATGTCCACATCGGAGTAGGAAAAGTGTGAACAACTCCTGCCTTTGACAAGCTGAAAAGTTCCAACAGGGGACGATACAACGGTGGCCGGACTGTTACGATTTTATACAACGGTATCGGTGCCACACTCTACAATGTAGCCGGTAAACGTGGAGGTGTGTATCTGCAGTGTCGTTGTTGGGGCAGTGCTGGCGATAATGTCCACATCGGTGTTGTAGAAACGTCGTGAATAAACAATCCCCCTGGTTTTGACAAGCTGAAATGTGTCCCACAACTGGTGACGTACACGTTCCAACGGATCTGTACGACTGATATACCACGGTAGATCGGTGTGCACTCTATACAATGTAGCGGTAACTGGATATTGTATCTACCAGTTGTTGTTTGGGGACAGTGCTGCGATAATGTCCACATCGGAGTAGAAAGAAAGTTGTGAGAACAATCCTGTCTGACACAAGCTGGAAATGTTCCAACAGGGGAACGTACACGGTGAGGACTGTACGATGTTATACGAAACGGTATCGGATTGCACTCTACAATGTAGCGGTAATTGGAATGTGTATCTGCCAGTGTGTTGTTTGGTGGAGCCAAGTGCTGCGATACCATGTCCACATCGGAGTAGAAAGTGTGAACAATCCTGTTTTGAACAAGCCTGAAATTGTGACAAACCAATGGGACGTACACGGAGCAGGACAGTACGATGTTATGACAAACGTGATAACGGTGCACTCTACAAATGTAGCGGTAATTGGATGTGTTATCTAGCAGTTTGTTGGTTGGGGACCAGTGCTTGCTGATAATGTCCACATCGGAGTAGAAAGTGTGAACAATCCTGTCTGACAAGCTGAAATGTGCCAACAGGGACGTACACGGTGCAGGACTGTACGATGTTATACAACGGTATCGGTGCACTCTACAATGGTAGCGGTAATTGGATGTGTATCTGCAATTGTTGTTGGGACAGTGCTGTGATAATGTTCACATCGGAGTAGAAAGTGTGAACAATCCTGTCTGACAAGGTGAAATGTGCCAACAGGGACGTACACGGTGCAGGACTGTACGATGTTATACAACGGTATCGGTGCATTCTACAATGTAGCGGTAATTGGATGTGTATCTGCAGTTGTTGTTGGGGACAGTGCTGTGATAATGTTCACATCGGAGTAGAAAGTGTGAACAATCCTGTTTGACAAGCTGAAATGTTCCAACAGGGACGTACACGGTGCAGGACTGTACGATGTTATACAACGGTATCGGTGCACTCTACAATGTAGCGGTAATTGGATGTGTATCTGCAGTTGTTGTTGGGGACAGTGCTGTGATAATGTCCACATCGGAGTAGAAAGTGTGAACAATCCTGTCTGACAAGCTGAAATGTGCCAACAGGGACGTACACGGTGCAGGACTGTACGATGTTATACAACGGTATCGGTGCACTCTACAATGTAGCGGTAATTGGATGTGTATCTGCAGTTGTTGTTGGGGACAGTGCTGTGATAATGTTCACATCGGAGTAGAAAGTGTGAACAATCCTGTTTGACAAGCTGAAATGTTCCAACAGGGACGTACACGGTGCAGGACTGTACGATGTTATACAACGGTATCGGTGCACTCTACAATGTAGCGGTAATTGGATGTGTATCTGCAGTTGTTGTTGGGGACAGTGCTGCGATAATGTCCACATCGGAGTAGAATGTGTGAACAATCCTGTCTGACAAGCTGAAATGTGCCAACAGGGACGTACACGGTGCAGGACTGTACGATGTTATACAACGGTATCGGTGCACTCTACAATGTAGCGGTAATTGGATGTGTATCTGCAGTTGTTGTTGGGGACAGTGCTGCGATAATGTCCACATCGGAGTAGAAAGTGTGAACAATTCTGTCTGACAAGCTGAAATGTTCCAACAGGGACGTACACGGTGCAGGACTGTACGATGTTATACAACGGTATCGGTGCACTCTACAATGTAGCGGTAATTGGATGTGTATCTGCAGTTGTTGTTGGGGACAGTGCTGCGATAATGTCCACATCGGAGTAGAAAGTGTGAACAATCCTGTTTGACAAGCTGAAATGTTCCAACAGGGACGTACACGGTGCAGGACTGTACGATGTTATACAACGGTATCGGTGCACTCTACAATGTAGCGGTAATTGGATGTGTATCTGCAGTTGTTGTTGGGGACAGTGCTGCGATAATGTCCACATCGGAGTAGAAAGTGTGAACAATCCTGTCTGACAAGCTGAAATGTTCCAACAGGGACGTACACGGTGCAGGACTGTACGATGTTATACAACGGTATCGGTGCACTCTACAATGTAGCGGTAATTGGATGTGTATCTGCAGTTGTTGTTGGGGACAGTGCTGCGATAATGTCCACATCGGAGTAGAAAGTGTGAACAATCCTGTTTGACAAGCTGAAATGTTCCAACAGGGACGTACACGGTGCAGGACTGTACGATGTTATACAACGGTATCGGTGCACTCTACAATGTAGCGGTAATTGGATGTGTATCTGCAGTTGTTGTTGGGGACAGTGCTGCGATAATGTCCACATCGGAGTAGAAAGTGTGAACAATCCTGTTTGACAAGCTGAAATGTTCCAACAGGGACGTACACGGTACAGGACTACGATGTTATACAACGGTATCGGTGCACTCTACAATGTAGCGGTAATTGGATGTGTATCTCTAGTTGTTGTTAGGCACCAACCTTTCATTGTCCAATTGTGTTTAATACAATTCAGAGTAGGGGAGATGGTAAAAATACCGACACCTGAAGAGATTAAATTCTTTTGATAATACTGCATATTACTAAAACATTGTAAGAGTAAATAATCTAATTTTAGAATTATTCTTCATATTCAGAATTGTTTTTGTTGATATATAAGCCAATGTGAAAGTTATGTTTTGTAATTTATATTTTGTCTGTATTGCCCTGAGTACTTCGGTAATTCCGACAAATTAATCTGGGATTATTCCGACAGGGATGAAATATAAATCGAGCAAAATATTTGAGAAAATGCATTGAGAAAGCAAAAAATTATTGTTTATTTAGATTAGAAATCTTAAAACTGGTCTGTAATACGTTTTTTGAACTAATGTTTATTTTAGTTAAACTTTAAAGTAAGTAATCTTTATATATTGTTATAATTAACTTATCAATGATGATTAGTGTTGAAAAGCTATAATCCTAAAATTTGAGTGTCGTTTCGTGTCAACTTTACACTTTGCGCTACCTTGATGTTTTAAAAGTAGCAAAGGAGGCATCACGTTAAGTTATTTCTCGAATTTATCTAGAACAGACTGTTTTCTTCCTGACTGGTAAATATGCCTCTTCACTTCTTGCTCCGCTTCCTTTGGCAAACGTCGGCAGTTTGAAGGTCCAGGCATAGGGTATTTTATAAACACCAAACAAACACAATGCATGGCCTTTTTTCCTGTACTTTCTTCACTAGTCTTTTTGTTTTCTATTGATTTTAACACAGCAATAAAACTTGGTATCTTGTTCTTAGATTTCACCAGAGATTAGTCACGGTTTTCATCGCCTTGGCCAAAACTTGAATTTTCCAGTAAGTCATCATTTTTCCTTGATCTAGAATTAAAGGACGCTCTATATTTACTTGTACAATGGAGTAGGCTTCACAAAATTTCTCTGGTTAAATTGAAAAGTCCAAGCTGTTTGAAAGTTGATTGGAGCTTTCACATACGTGTCATTGAAGATACAAGTTATACCATAAGCGGCGAACTTTTGGAATTTGTTGACTCTCAAGAACCTCTCACAATCCCCGTTGAATGATCTTTTAAGGGGCCCATAAATTATTAAAAGGCTGGTGCCTTTATGGTTCGCTCGGCAGAACTCATAACTTTCTAATAAAATGCGACTTCCATGGTTGTCCATAATTAACAACACTGGATCATCCGCCGTTGGCTGTGTACTTGTAAGTGTTGCACTCAATGAAGAGGTCTTCGTTTGACCATCCGTTGTAAGAAAATGTATACACTGAAACACCTAGTCACCCTCTTTCTAAACGATATTTTTTGTCGAGGTAAAATGAATGTGGGAGAAAAGAAAAATCCAAAAGCACTAAAGGGACAGATTGTGGTGATATTTCTACCTCTTTCCCAGTTCCTTGTTACTAAGCTCCCTATAAGCGCCAACGCTTTCTCAGGTTTTTGCACAGTTGAAATTCCTGTTTCGTACATATTAAATATTCTCGTAGCCTTGTAAGGACTTTTTCATAGATTTTCTTCAGATTAGAGTAAAATATACCTACCTCAACTCTATTAGAAGCTAACACTCGGTTTATACCTGTTGCAGATGGCTTAGACAAATATTAGGGTTATTTTTTAAGCTGCTAACCCAGTCTCTTCCGTTTCTTTATTGAAAATATCACTAAAATACGGTTAAAGAAATGCAGTTTACGTGAAATATTAGAGTTGTTCATTAGATAAGAGACCTACCTCAATTCATTTGAAACTCTGAATGAGACTAAATCTGACTAAAAGTGTTCATGATGTACACACATGTAACTTTCGCAGAGAACAACACACTATTCAGCGTTAGTTCACATAACTGCCGCTATGCTGTAGCACTGTCATCAGTCTCTGAAGGGTATAATACCCCACACAACAACGTCAGAATTGCCCTAGTGTCGATATTTCCTGGTCTCCCCTAATCCAGATTTATCTTTAGATCAAATCGTAAGTCTAACCAATGCAAAATGGTGGTTTTAGTAGTACAAGTAATTAAAGTGATAAGAATATTATCCTACAAATAAGATGTTAGAAATTTAGGCCCAAACATGTTTGGGTAACATAGTTCTTTGTCAAAACCTCATTATTTAAACTTCATCATGTTTAAAATTGACTTTAAAACGACTTTTATTACTTCTATTCTTCTAAAAATTCTTTTCGAGTTCTAGCCGTAACCAAAGAGTTAAAATTGTTTATTTTAGATACCTAAGATTGTTTCACTTATTCCAAGGAATGTTTCAAAAAGTATTCACAAGATTGTATTTGTTCACATGTACCTACATTGTATATTTAGCACCATGAACAAATAGTTCACACATCATATCAAAACTGCTCAAAATGAAACTAATTATATAATATTAAAACGAAATACGTCGTTCGTTTTTGAGTACACTTAGGTATAGTACCTATTATACATAAAAAACTAAATACAAAACAAGTTTTTGTTTTTTGTATTTATTATCAAACATACATGTTATAATACAATCACTGAGTATATTACAAGCTTTTGCTTGGTACTAAAAATACAAGTATTTGAATTTTATCAATTTGCAGTTTTTTCAAAAAGTCTTTTTAGAAAACGTACATTTAAGATTAAGAGTATTCCGGTATTTCAGCTAAAAATTATAAATCTGCTTTAACATTTTTCATTTTCACATGCACTACTACAGTTGCTTTGACTATTTAACTATTCTGTTTCATCTTTTATATAACTAATTTATAACGGCCACTCTTTGACAGACCACTCTTTATTTAAGCTTTCATAGTTTTGAAATGAAAGATCCTGGATTAAGGCTAATAATGTAATTTAGACATTATTTTGGAAATTTTATAATAAAGCAACGAATATAGCATTGAATAGTAACCTTATCTAAGACTCTATTAAGAAATTGTAACAATGAAGTGAAATAAAACTTGGCTTTATTTGGAGGCAAAGTTAGCACTATATAAAATCCTCTCTTCCACTTAACCATACAATTTACTGTATGAAAGAAACATATAGTTGTAGTTAATTGAAAATAACGTAAGAGCTGAGCAAGCAACATAAATAACCCATTGGTGCGACACAACTTCAAACTATAATATTGAACGAATCACTGTTAACAGATACTCAGTTTGTACCAAAATATTGTTTGCTGACAATGTAATTCACAATATTACCCATTGATAAACAATAGTTGTGTAGAGTGAGCTGTATAAAAGAATGTGCAAAATTATTTAAATCACTCTTGTGGAAGTTGATTGATAATAACAGATTAAGTGTAAAGAATAGAACAATAAAAGTTTATTGAGTTGTTGACACAGTGTGTAAAAAATAAACTTTGTGTGGTTGTTGTAAATGAACAATACAAACATCTTATAATTTAGTAAATTACGGTACTTGATGCGTAAGTTATTTTAATGGGTGTAATAATATTATAATTGAATTAACAAAGCACGCAGCGATACCGTTGACACAATCTAATATCCGCCTTCAAGAACTCCCTTTCATGAATTCCTCAATTACTCAGGACACAGCGGCGGGAGCAGCCGAGCGAAAGCAATGTTACAAAGCGTTTTCCGCTCGTGACAAAACGCTTTTCTTTCAAGATTTCTAGTGAGGTGCTCGGGGAGTAAACGGTTGGAAAACGAGAGACAAGCGGTGCATTCATTGTACGAGGAAAACCACTTTTAAAATTTAGATTTTGAAATTGCCTTTATTAGTTACTGCTGATGGAAATAAGACTAATGACAAGTGTTAGCGTTTCATAAGGTCAAAAACCTAATTAAATCTAGTCAAAGCTTTATATTAATAACGCCCCAACTTATCGTATATTTTATTTAATATTAACGTTATAATAAAACAAATAAAACAATCTCAATATAAAAAACACATATAATTAATTATTTTTTATTTACGTATTTTATAATGGTCTATTCTATTATTTAATAGAACAGTGAATCGTGATTGAATGATTTTCCTCCAGCAATGTTTTGAATTAATTAAATGTGTGCATGAAAATAATAATAAAATCAGCATCGTTAATAATGATCGAAGATTAGCTTCTATACACGACTGACATTTGGTGTACTAATGTAAAAATTGTAATATTTAAGAAAACATGAATTAAATGTTTAATATATTTTATAGAAGGTAAACATTTTGGTACACAGCCGGCAATTAATGTAGTATAGTGTGTTTCCCATCGTGAAGGGAACAGTATTTTTCGGACATTTGTCATCGTTCAGTAATACAACAGGAAGTTGACAGAGATGCAAGAAATAGTATGCTTAACAATATCAAATAACACCGCGAATGAAGTGGAAACAAATAGTCTAAATAAATATATGGTATGACATACTCATAACTTATAAAACAGATAATCCTCCGAAAAATTACAATTTTTGGATTTTACGGCAAAACTAAACATTTTAAATGATCTACTATAACGCATAATGTGTAATCGTATTTTTCTTTTTAGTTTCAAATATGTCCTAAAATGTTTTCCGTATTCCTTCAAATAAGTACAACTCAAAGGATCAAACGTAAAACTTCCCACATTCTTTAACAATCCCTGTCAAAGCGATTATTTATTTGATGTTTTAATTGGTATTGGAGTGGCACAATATTAAATGTGTATGAACTATAACTATCTGAACACGCACTCTTGACTGCTGTGTTGCGATAGATCGGAAAGTGATCCGTCATACAGTGGATTGCCTTCAGTGTTGCGTGTGGCAAGTTGGTGAAGGAAGCTCAAGTTTCCGGCAGTGTTAGCCCGAAGTCTGACCAGGCGATCCTTCAACGTCAAAACCCGCCCGAGCTCCTTGATATATGATTGTTACCGTGATGTTACAGACCATGATGTTTTCCTGTACTTTGTGCAGAATATCTGATGCGAGGAGCATGCTATCGTTAGGCTGTATTAGTTTTAGATACAAGGTGTTTATGGGTGTAACATAGTCTACCTGAAGGAAGACGTACAAGAGCAATGTAGTATTGATTGAATCAATTTGCGGAATATGTAAGAGTTCAAGATATCATTTGAAATACAATTAATATGAAATGTGTGGACAGCTTTCAATATCAGACATTAATAAGTGATTTGGAATATTTCAAAATAAAATCGTTATGTTGTCTTATTTTGTTCGACGTTTGTTTGTCTAGTTTTTATTTTAACCTAAAAAAAATTAAAATCAGTTTTATTTACAGCGTTGCTACTCCTGCATATTTAAAATTACATTCTCATATTAGTATTAAAAATTTGAAAGAGTATGAAGATGTTTGGATGTTTGACACACAACGGAATTGACAAAGAATAAAACAGTACATTTTTATCTGTAATGTCATCTAGACATTTCTTTAAAGAAATTAAAAAAAAAAAATAGTTACTATAAAAGTACCTAGTTTTTTGTTGTAGACAGATTATTGAATTACAGAAGGTAACGTGCTACGTAATACAACAAAATTATTTTTCACGAATAAATACCAGTTGTGAAGTGTGATGCAAACATCAATGACAACTATCCAAGTGGCGCAGTGTAGCGGTACGGCGGTTATATAGCAAGATAAAAGAATCAAGCAACGTCGAGCGTGGCTGCTGCTGTTGGGATGGGTGACCGCTGAGGCGATCCTGTCCTTGCAAGCAGCTCGCCTTCCTTACCGTTAGAGGTGGTTCGGAAGTTACCTTTAAGCCGTTGGTCCCCAGGTTGTATTAGAGAGTGCTTATTAGCACTTCGCCTGGTTAAGTAAGATATTCTTTAACTGTTACAACGGTATTTCAAAATGTGTCTATATATCGTAGCAGTAAAACGAAGAATTCGAAAGATTATAATAAAAATCAATTAATGGAAGGCAGCAATTGGATATCGTTACTACAATCACACGTGCTTACACCGTCTTCATCTTTAGCTCCGAATTATTTATTATAATACTGTGAGAGTCGACTTCAGGTTTTCATACGTTTGCAGAGCGATCGAGCTTTCTAAAATATATATATACAGGTATATATATAAAAAACGTGAAAGGAGCCTTACGTCTAGTCTGAATGGACAATTGCGATCTCGGATACTAACCATAATTTAGCTGTAATCTAGACTCTCTTCTTTGCTTGTGGTCAAGCATTTGTACTATTCTGGAAACCGAGTTTGCAATAGTTCGTTGGAAATTCGCAATATTGTATTATTGTGAATGTAGAGTTCAGCTGGGGATTTAACATTTTTCTAGCCTCACGAGTGATAGGCTTCGCTAAAGCTCAGCCAATAATGTCAAATGTCAGATTCAAATTTATCACAATTTTTATACTATTTGTCTGATTTCCAAGTTAAAAATGAAAATTTAATTTTGTTAACAAGTACGATTTTTATACTAAAAAAAAAAAAAAAAAAACACTGAGAAAAGAGGGGTTTAAAAAAATGTAAAAATATTCAAGTTCAATAAGTGTAGTAATGATTACAAAGTTACTACATTTAAAATATAATTCGAATGTACTTGCACAGCTGATCGCAATAAATTTAATAAACATTTTTAACGTGAAGATAAAACTAATTAAACAATTAAACCGCCGACAATACACAATGTTACGTAGATAATACTCTCGGGAAGCAATTTGACTCAATGTTTACTTTCAATCAACTGTTAATGTTTACTATAGTATGTATAGTATAGTAAACAATTGGGGTATTGTACTATGAGCTGCATTTCCATCACTTGCTACAATGATGTAGTATTACACATGTATTTTAGGGCCCTAAAACTGCCTAAATGTAACTTTACACATTGTTTTACTTAGCATAGGGTAATTACAATCATTCAGACACAGAGAGTACGTATTTTGCCTTAATTAGTTCGGATGTTGTGAAAACATGTAAGTTGACATAACAAAATTGTTTTAGCTGTTTGCAAGACGCAGTCCAAACAATTGGAAAAACATGGAAAGAACTTTACACGTTCATACATGGGCGTATACTCAGGAACTCAGGGGGCTCAAGCCCTCGTACCCGAAGTTTTGAAAAACAAGCATTAAATATTCACCCAGAAGTTTGTTTTAAGCTACAATACATTTATGAGGCCTTAAAGCTTAATACTGTCTAATAGGAAGGTTCCCAAGTCCATATTCTTGGTATTTTATAGTTTTTAACCACCCAGTGTAAGTCCCCCTCCCCCGAAATAATTTTCTATATACGCCACTGTGTTCATAGTGATACAACTTTAAGAACCTGCTATAGTGGCGATCTTATATTAGTTCCCATAAAAACAATGTTAAAGTTCAATCAATTTTACGCCCTTTTTGTTTGTTGGTCGTAAAGTTATAGATGTGTAGTTTAAACCTGTAATAGTGTAAGTCAGTTTAACTCTTTTATTGGCAGTATATAGTGTGGGAGACACATGAATCAGAGCAGAATCTTCCAGGATGATGTATCTAAATGAATAAATGTTGAGTAAAGGATTAATTAGAATAGCGCTACCTAGTTTAAAGGTTTAATTATTACAAACAATTTCCAGTGATTCGATATATTTATCTGTCACAGAAAAGGAATCCCACAGACGGCATTTACATCAGTAGTAGCAACTTAAGTATTAAAAAGTATAATCATAAATAGAAGTAATCATCAAATTAAATTATTGGATTTGGATTCAAGGCAGTTACAAAAAGTAACCAAATAACTGCTTAATTAGAATATCAGTTGGTGGAAAAACGTACGCGATGAACTAACCGAAATGAGCTGCTCAATAAGCCTTGTGGCATAAACAATATCGTCCATTCATTCACCTACCAAAAGAGAGATATAACCACTCGCATTGTAATTGTCGGTTCTTTATTTATTATTACTGTCTATAAATATATCTTTGAACTCCCAGGAGGGTTCGCTTCTGAATGTTTTACACCTTCCAGTTGAATCTAAAAACTGAGTACAGCAAAAACCGATGTGTCACTTAAATCTGGGTAACCCTATGGATATCCAGGAGCGGCACACCAAATTCCGCAAATTTCGAGACGGTGGGATACAAGGGTAGATCTATAGGTCTAGTCTACTGCGGAGTATAGCTGAGTTGTTGGGGTTCTCTAAGTTTTAAAGGCGCTAGTCTATACATATGAACGTATAATCCCCTGCACGCCTTGCCTGGAGAGGTGGTACAGAGTTGACCTTCCGTTCCTCCAAGGAGACAGACCTGATTGAGATTGAATTCCTTCCTCATGGTTTTACAGGAGGCAAACACTACCCTAAATCGTACCAATCTAGAATACCCTGTTACCCCGAAATCAGCGCAACGGCCCTTTTAGGACCAAGTGGAATTTCTAAGCTTATTGTGCTAAGAAAACAGTATTGTTGCGTTGTCCGTGTTTCTTGCCCACTGGAGGACTGGTAAAGAAAGATAGGGATCTAAGACACTAATGGAGGTGAACAAGACATCATCACTAACATAGCCTATATCAAGCATGGTTGCCCTTGGATGATGTTGGATGATCCGGTCCATACAATTAACCCACGTGCACAGCAATTGGCGATGGTCTGGATGTGACAGAATGCCACGATGCATGTTAGGATATGATTTTTAGGAGTAAATCTTCTGTAGACTTCAATAGACTTTCTTCTAATTTGAATCCTCGAGGAAAACTGCGGAATCTCACGGAACTGGGTAGATTTGACAATGCGATAACGATAGAATTTGAATGCATCTGTTAGATATTAACTTGAAGATACAGACTACTAAGGTGTGCGAAATTCTTTAAAATTTTTCATTTTATTTGTAGTAAATTAATTATTTATTGTTGCTGCTTTGTATTTAAGATGTTTATGATGTAGACAATCTCGTGAATGCTGATTATCCGGATTATTTTTGTATATAAAGGATTCAAACCAAAATTTAATATGTCAATAATTCATATTAACACCTTACACGAGTTCGTTTGCAAACCTTTCTTAATTTTACTTAACAGTTTCTAATCTCAATTATTAAACAGTACAGAACGAATATACAACGTTTTAAGAAATTACAAAACAATTTCACTTTTCTTTGAGTGAAGAAATAACAGCAATAGAGGTAAACAAGATCGCCGCTGTTATTTATAACTGATTTCCATCAAACTTGGAAAGATTTTATTTCACTCGTCACAACCCAGACTAATGCCTCGCCTTGACCATGCTATGTGTAAGTATTGCGTGCACAACTATGTTCAGATGGTTACACTAGGATCTTACAGGTTAATACACCCTGAACTATGTAAATGAAAACTTTCAGTGTGGTGGCTGTTTAAAACAATTCCGTAAATCTTTGAGATTATTTGAGTTTCTATTGTTCGCTTAGAATAAGTAGCTATGAATACCTTTCATGTAACTTAGTCCATAAGGCTGTATTTCTGACAGTTATGCAAACTCTGACCACCAGGTAGCAATGGCACGGTCGTTAGTATTTTAATATTCAAATGCTACTATTTCCTTTATTTACATTCCAATTATATGTGAGGACAAGACCAATAAAAAACACATAGTAAAATAATGAACAGTGACAAAATTACCTATATATAAATGTATTTTAATGTTATTTAAGAAAACAATAATTTTACGCCATCGAAAATTCTGAATTTTAAAGCATTCCTATTTCGCGTAAATAGCCTTTGTTGTAAAAAGCGCTGAAGTTAATTCAATCCATTGCAATGTTCACATCTAACGATATTTTGAACAGGATATTCACGATAGATTGGGGGGGAGGGGGTGGTCGCCTCCTGCCCAATCATGTGTTACATCTACAATGAGGAAGGGCAGCGGGCACTGATTTCACTCATGTCACCTTGGAATACAGGGAGGCTTAACCCTGTACCAGAATCTTCTAGTCGACGCTGGCAGGGGAGGTTTTACCTCGCGCTTGTCTTTGAAAAACACTAAGGGGCCCCCATCCACTAGTATGAATTCTCTCCGCAGTCCCCCTTACCGTTGATACTTATCGATCAACCCTTTACCCCAATATTTCGAAATTTGCTGTTATTAATGTCCTAGACATCCATTGGGTTGTTCAAATACACACATAAATGATTACTATACGCAGTGTAGGATATTCTAGCTGGTATACCAACCAGAAGTTAAACTTACAAAAGACTTATATAGAATTCAAACAAACTTTGCATTACTGTAAGTCATGCTGTTACACATCTGGCCAATAGCCTTGTCCAGCAGGCATAAGGATCTTTGCAAGATAATATAATCAAGCATCGACAAGTGTGGCTGTTCCCTAGACGTTTGACCGCTGAATGACCCTGTCCTTGCAGGGAGCTCGCCCGCCTACCCATTGCGTGGGTGTTTGCGAGTCATCTTCTGAACCGGCCATATGTTACCTCGCATTAAATCCTCAGTGGTGTTAGGCCATTTGGTATAAATTGTTGTATAAATAAGAAATGCTTTTACATAAGCAGAGAAATTAAGAAATTTCGTCTTCAAAAACAGATATTTCAAAATCAAATGCATAGAATAAATATAAATATAAAACACTACTTAAAGAGGAGCAATTATTGGTCTACTATTAAGAGGAACGTGCAGAAATTATGCAAAGAACATTCCAGTGTTGTTATTTGTCCACGGTATTTACATAACAAGAATGAGTACGCTTTGAATCAACAACGAACTTTCCTTTACTGGGAATCTTACTTTGAGTTATTCAATAGTAATAATAATTGAGGACGTATACATCTGACGTTTAGAAAAATGTATGTAAATATATTATTTAACGAAAATTTGGAAGGTTTGAAGGAGGAATATACAACAAAAATTATAGAACACAACATTGGGTGTAATATGTTTTTGCTTTTGTTTGCACGCGTCAAGCCCTACGCAATGCCCTCAACCCTAAAGGGTGAGGGTATATCCGGAGGGTCGAATGTAGTGCTTCCCCTACACAGACGATGACTTGTGTATAATCCACCGTAGGGCTTCCCTGCTACCATGTCACTCAACATAAATAACAGTGTGGTATCAACACACTCGAAATGTGATTTAGTTCGTTTTTGCCGAAAATATCTACGTTAGTTACATTACTGAATTTTAAAATGTAACAAAATCAGGTAATATAAAAAAATAAAAATAAAATAGAATGACTTTTATCAAACTTTAGAATTCATTGAATGCCGCCTTTTCATTTACACTTTGGATTTTATTGAACTAATCGCAAAATATACTAGCGCAGAAGACGCAGCTGTGGGTTTCGGGTGTGTATTTTTTAACTTACTTAAATATTTTGTACCACGGGGAGAACCGTGTCACCTTACTGCCACACTGAAGAATCTACGAAGCAAACAATCCTAAACTTATATCTGAATGTATGAGCTTTTTAAGATTTTTGTGCTTTATAATAAATTGCTTTCTTAAAGATTGTTTCTGCTTTGTATTTTTAAACTTTCAAGTGAAATTGTTTTTACTTGTAGTTCCAAGAATAAGCGAAGTGGTTTTATACCATCGTGGGGGAAGGGGGTTCGACTCAGTCCAACCCTCCAGTGACTCACCAGCTGGGCAGCTGTGTGAGTAGTCAGTGAGCGCTGGTATATGAGGGTATAAATCAGCCCACATATACCCCTGAGATGCTTCTGGACTCTGGACTTTCTTCCCAGGTTGCCTAAAAACCGACCAGAATGATGATCCTTTATTCCAGCAGTCCTGCTGAAGGTGCAGAAGACCGATCTAGTGAGTGGGAAACACGACCTAAGTCAACTTTCGTAGAAATATATTTTCGGTGATTTTTAATTATACTAGATTAATTCAAAGGCTTTCCCGAGATTTAAAGAAGATAAATGTTTACTGTTTATAATATTTAAAAAATTACAAACACTTGTTCACTAATTAGAATAATTTTATAAGTTAACTTACCACCACACAAAAGCTTATTGAAAAAACCTCGATTGCATTGTACCTGAAACATAAAAATATGTTAACTTCTTTTCAATGTAAAACAAAATTATAATTATTAATGAAATCAAATGAAAAGTAATGAAAAACTGTATAGAAGAAATTCAAACTGAAGTAATATTGACAAAAGAAACAAACAGTGTTTTTTCAAACAAGTGTTTTTATGCTCAATCACACAAAACAACATTCAAGCCATTATAGAGAACGGAATTTATTTTTCCAGTTGCAAATGAAAAAACAACATAATTATAAAGTTATAATAATATTTTTCCGTATTCCAAACAAATGAAGTCAGAAAGTTTAACAGAATGGTTAAGAACCAGTTCACTGAAAATAGCTAGGAATTACAAACACACAGTGTTGACATTTAAAAGATATTATTATTATTTGTAATCAGAAGTCTTTTGTCGGAACACTTGCTTAATAACAGTGTTTCTATACTAAGAGAAGAAAAATTGAAACACTTTAAAAAAACACATGATAATCAAGCAATGTCTGTTACTTTTTGTATAAGATTGTTTATGTAAGAATAACGACTGTATTCATTTTATTAAGATAAATTAATTTGAGAGTAATTAGAATGTAAAAATTATGTTTAAAAACACAAGTTACATTCTAGCAGCTTCTTATTGAAATATAATACTTAATAATCAAAATTAAAAAAAAAAAAAAAAAAAAAAAAAAAAAAAAAAACACTCCAATAATTATTAAATTTTATTTTTGTGAGACCTCTCGTGTTCAGGGAATTTATGTGGGTCTGATGATGTTTGAAGGTCACATTGTTGTATGGTATAACTACTCTCATCAGAAAATAGTTACCTATTACCTATTTTGTATAAACATTTGGTCCAAATCGGATTAAAAGTTTAGGGGTTGTGATTTTTCAAAATTGCAGTTTGGTTGAAAACCTCAAAAACCGGTATCTTTTTACACTCTAACCAGTATAAAAATAAAATTTATTTTTTATCTTCAAATGTCTAAACGAAGAAATAAACAAGCTAAATTGCAATGCAACTCGCGTTATTTTAGCTCTACTAATTAGATTGTCGTTAAATTTCCAACTCGGCCTGTAAACCTTTTGATCTAAGAGTAAAAATTATACTATAGCGTCAAAATAGTGTCAGCTGTTGTAGTTGTCCTAGAATATTATGGTCAGCATTTAGAAATGTTTTGACAAAATCTACAGTACCATATTTTTAGTTCATCAGGTAGTTACGTGGCAGTAGGCCAAAATTTATTTAGTTTACTTTTTTTGATTAAGATGTAATGTTAGAAAATGTACGTAACCTGCCAAAAACTATCGTTTGAGAATTGTCGAACTCACGATAAATATAAAAAAGTATTTTGAATTCCTTGCCTATCTTACTGTTTGTAGCAAAATGCCAAAAAGTCCGAAAGTTAAAGAACTTTAAACTGAGATGTGATTATAAGTTATTTATCACACTAAAACCCAATGTGCTAGGCGTTTGCAGTTCTTCTTCAAGATCTAAAACTAAATTTTGTTACATTGTAGATATTTAGATTTAGAGCAATCACCTTAATAGTATAACAGTATAAGTAATATTCGATTTCTAGATATTAAAGAGGCAGTGAACTGTAATCTCCTGTGGTCTGGGTTTATGGTAAATTCGCCAAACGAAAAAGAGATTCGGGGACTCTCCCCAGGAAAATGTTACAAATATCAGGTTTCGAAAGTGCCTTGCGCGGATCCTGCGGATTCTTTTAAGGATTAGAATCTATCCTCTTCGTCAGAGGGGGAGGGAGATATTAATACATACAAAAATAAAGAACCGAAAGAAGTAAAAAATGGAAAGGAAAGGGTTCCCTGTGCAGTGACAACGTCTGGACTGAAGCACCTTTGGGTATGCTTGAACCCTTTCCTTTCTCTTCTTACTTCTTTCTGTTCTTTATTTTTGTATGTAGACTATTAATACCTCCCCCACCTGACGAAGAGGATAGATTCCAATACTCGAAACGTTGTGTTATACCTTTTGTAACCTATAACGATTTCAAATGTCCGAAGTCCTGTTAGTTATCCTTTCAAACCTTCCATCCTCAATAACAAACTTTAAACAAAGACATTGGGTTATTATATATAAAAGCCTATATATATTATATATAGGTCAATTTATATCAATCAAGATATCCAGGCAGCTAACAAAACAAAACTTCTAATCCGTTTAGCCGATCAAGACTAGAGAAGCACTTCACGCTTTATCAGCTTTAGATAATCTACTTAAGTACTTCTGCCCTTCGATGTTTGGAGAATACGAAATTCTGAACGTGTAAGTTTACAGCATAGGTCACGATCATGCATTGGCAATAAAGGAATAGGTTCCATTTTCGACACTTTTTCCCGTTTACAAGGTATTTTAATTAGTAATAGTTATACTTAATCAAAGGAAACTCGTTCAAAGCTACCACGCAAATATAAACTTCCGCAGGAATGGATTCAGTGAGAGATCACTCCAGAGCTACGGATAGGGTTAATTAACTACATGATGACAACTGTAACACAGCTAACAACCACTTCCTGTCGTACTAAGCTATTACTGTACTGCTGGTGTTATGTATTCAAAATTATTACCTATATATATTTACCACCACTCAATTCACAGCCACATATATTAAATGATGGAGAAGTATTGCATTTCAACATCGTAATGGAGATTCTATTTGGTTACGTGAAATATACGATGAAAGGGACACCGAAATGCACTCAGTAATATGCTTTGGTACGGTACCGTACCGTATTGTTGAATTTATCAGGGCGTGTAACAACGGGTTTGACAGATTTGTTAACTGTACCAATAGAATTGTTCCGAGTCGAATCTCAATATCGGAGTGGATTTAGTGTTTTTGTTGTTACATCATCAGGAACCTACAAATAACACTACAATAAATTCCAACAGTGGTCATAACCGCGACCAGATTTCGCTGCATTTACGTTCCAGTAGTTGTTCCAGTTCGGGTGACGGCCACTACGCGACACCTGGAGGGAATAAATGGAACATAAATAATTCACCGTTAACTGTGCCAATTGTTTCAAGAACTGCAGTAAAAATATATTCCAGTTTTACTTCTTACCTCCCTATTTGAGAAGAAAACCACAGGATACATTGCATAACTGTCGCATAACAATAATAATTGATCATAATAAAAGTTGTGTTTTTCCATTACTCGATTAGTTTTTGATCACAGTTATAAACCCTGACAATTAAGGTTAGTAAGCGAAACATTTACAAGGTAGGAGTACGCCACACCACATGCCGCGTAAAAGGCTTCGCTGAAGTTAATTTCAAAGTTTCTGGTCTACAGCTCATATCATTCTAGAGGTGTCCAGCGTACAGACAGACAGACGTACAGAAAAGAAACTTTTACATCCTCCGACACACAAAAGAGGAAGCTTCAAAGAGGACTCTCAGCAAAATCCCATGGGTGGACATGCAACTTCATACAACTCATTCTCGTCTATGTAGAAATGAAGTTACGGGCAAAATTTAAAATTCACAGACGCACTCTTTGAAGAAACATCGTTTCACGTGATATATTCACATTTTTGTTTATTAATTTGGGTTTTATATAAGTGCTTGAATAGTAAAAGTTGCCCATCAAATCAGCAAGTGGTGATGTCTTAGGGTAGTTGGGCTAAATATATGAATATGTCACGTGTTAAAATGTCACAACATTGTACAAATGTATTTTTTCTGCACTCTTCTCGTTGACATCGTATTAGCCATAAGACTGATGTACAAATTTTCGTAGCCCTAAGCCAATTTCTATGGAGTGACATGCACAATTATCGAATTTGAAGTTGTATTTATTGAAATGAAGCTTCATACGAAATTTTAAGTCGATGAGTTAGTTCTTTCTCAAGATGTACGTAACTTGTTTTTATGTTCATTTTTATTAATATTTATTATGCTTGAATACTCGACAGTATTTCTGTCCAGAGCATTTAAGGCTGATGTTCATAACATCTTGTATAAAGGCGAATCTCGTTTGACTCCGTTATACTACTTGTACAAAATGGGCACTCTAATGAAGTACCGTGGCTGCGTTTTAAAAGTTTCCATTTATTCTAGCAAATTGCCACTGGCGCTTGCTAAAGTATCCTGAAAGATAAATCATAAGATCATCAAAGTAACATTTCTGCCATTTGCGCTACACATTTTATAATAAAATCGTAAATAAAAGTCATGTCGTGCAGATAGAAATAAATAAATGTGAGTTTTCCAGCCCCTTGAGTGACATGGTCAGAAATGTCTTGTAATAATTTAGAAAAAAACGTTCCATATTTCTGAAAGGGTATGCGTTTTCAAATTGTTGTGCACTTAAAACTGTTAACCTATACAATATAAAATCACTTAAACTGTAATTCACCAAAAACAACGCATTAGTCACTTAGAATTATAATCCTTCTCGTCTAGCGTTAGTGTTTATAAACACAGAGAAGAGGGTAAATTTAATATTAGGTGTAGTATTTGTTTCGTACGGTAAGCTGTTAACCTACGAAAGTGGAGAGGGTTGGAAAGGAACGTGCTCGAACAACAGGACGTGAAAGCCGGAGCAGCGCAAAAAACCAACAGGATTCCAGGAGACGGTAAGAAGTAAACTCGTATGGTGTAAGAAAAGCAAAGATGTTCAAGGAGCTAGGGGAATACCCAACATCCGGTCTGCTTACCTCAGACTGTTTTCGTAAGTTAACAGCGTAGAGTACTCCGAAGAAACATAAACTTCTCTTCATACGGCAGACGTGCTTTGTTGTTTATATTTCTTATGGAAGGAGAGGATTCCTCTGGGGACGGTCTAATACGTATTTTTGATCCACTTTTAGATTAATCATATTAGCCGAGTGTTGACGCCTTTTTTCTGGGGTGGAAATGTTTTACTTCTCTCTGTCTACACGATTATGCGATACTTTTATAGCAAAATGACCTATGGGCTTGAAACTTCGCATATAACTTTATTTCTATATAGGCAATATCAAGTTCGATGATTGTGCATGTCACTCACTCCATGGGCGTTAGCGTACATTTTTACGTTGGTCTTAATGAACGCAACGAGAACAAAGACATTAAATTTGTAAACATACTGAGTACAATACAGTGTATGGTAGTAATGCAGTAACGCATGTTACACTAGTATTTGCAAGATATCTCGAGAAAGACAACTACTGTAAAATTAAAATTAAATTAAAACGAGTTCCATGACAGTAACTGTTCACCAATAGGACTTGGCTGGAGAATGAAATGGGCTATAGACGTGAAAATTTGCATGAAATCTTAGAGATGCTTGTTATGTGAGGCCTGTGTGGCGTACTCCCGCCTTGTTTAAGGAAGGATTCATTAGTGAAAATAAGTTTTTTGGGGACAAGAATTGGACGATGACAAAATGTCCAGAAGAATCCTGTTCCCTTCAAAAGCCTTTATCAGTAAACACCAAATTTAATGAAAGGATTACAATAAATATTGAACTTTTTATTAGAATGGTAGAAAATAACTACAGATTAAATTGTATTATTACGATATTAGATAAAGTGTATATCAGTCTTAGTTACAATATAGACAGCTTTTGCCCTATACACTACCAAGTTAAAAACTACGCTGAGTAACTTGGAAAACGTATTCAGGTTCTCCCGGAGGTGAAAGTATTGTCACCTCTCACAATATGTGAGGATGAGCACTCCAACCTCCAGGCGATTCTTTCATTAATATTAAGGGCGACTTCTTTATTTATGCGTCACTGCGCCGACACTATTTTCTCACAGCGATAAACTCACACCGTAACTACGGTAATTAGATTTATCAAAACAAATAAATAAGCAGTACCGAAGTAGGAATGTAACAAACCAACCATTATGTTTATATTTAAATCATATTAAGTATTTTTATTTTCAAAACCTCTAAAGATTCACTCTAAATTAATCAATTAGATCAAATTAGGAACCCAGCAGGCATTAGTAATAACAAAAATTTCCTCACCAAAGAAGTACTATCATAAGCAAATACTGATAAACTAACTAAAGTAACAGATGTTGTAGATGGAGCTTATATTGGTTACTGATAACTTACTTACATTAAAACATAAAACCAATATTTAATACTTTTATTTCTTTGTGAGGCCTTTCGAAATCAAAGATATCTTATTCAGATGTGTCAAAAGCTAACTTTTGTGATGTGTCTGAAGAAGATACCTTTGATATCGAAAGGCCTCACAAACAAATAAAAGTATTAAATATTGGTTTTATTTTTCAATGTAAGTAAGTTAACGTAACAGATTATCAAATGAACAAATACTCGGTTAAAGAAAGAAAATTCTAAATTATGTGTTTGTGTGTGTATATATATATATATATATATATATATATATATATATATATATATATATATGCAATTGGCAAATATTCATTTTTGTGTGCTTAAACATGCCTCCGAGTAGAAACCTTCATAAAGTATGAGCTCCCAGAGGCCTAGGACTATGAAATATAAGAGATAACCTTTGGCCAAAATTTCCCACATACAAAAATATCCTAGATATACCAACAACGAGGCGCCAAAAAGCCAGAAGCTCCGGAAAGGAAATTCCAGAGGCCATAAGATCTTAGAGAGTAAGAGCGCACAGAGGACAGCATCTTGTAGCCAGAGTTATTCCTGGGAGGCAGATTATAGCCAATGGCGTAGTGTAGCGGGTACGGCGGTTATCGCAAGATAACCAGATCAAGCAACGTCGAGCGTGGCTTCTGCTTGGATGGGTGACCGCTGAGCGATCTTGTCCTTGCAAGCAGCCCGCCTGCCCGGCCATTGGTGGTGGTTCGGAAGTCACCTTTAAGCCGTTGGTCCCCAGGTTAAGTGTTAGAGTGGGCTTCTTAGCCCTAACTTCACCTGGTAAAATAAGACATTCTTTACTTTACTTTATCCCAGGAGTTTGGGGCTCCCACAGCCTGGAAGCTTCTTGAAATCTTCTAGAGACTAAGAAATTCACGAGTTTGGAACCTCTCGTAGTGTTTTTACTGTGGATTCTTAGAGTTTCAGAAATTGCGAGCTTCCGAAACAGGGAGCTTACAAAAACTGCAAGTGTCCACTGATATAGATATTCCATATACTTAAAACATTTATGTTCCGCGAGCTTACGGGATCGTAAGCATCCAGAATCCTTATGTAGCTAGAACCACCTCCACAGCTAGGGCCTCCACAGGTCATAAGTTTCAAGAGGCCGGGTAAAATTTCAGAGGTTGTTGGCTCTTTGATGTTAGAAGATTTAAAAGGTTGGATATTCTTCTGATAGCTCTCATACATTTTAAGATCTTTAAGAGGCTGATTACTTCCAGATTCCCGAAGCTCCCAGAGAGCTTCTAGAAAACAGACGCGGCCATAGAATGGTAGTTAGAGGCCGATTGAGTGCAATAGAACTCTACATAAATACATATTTATTTTTTATTTTCTTTAGACATTTTGGATGGGTTTTAAAGTGATAACAACTATTTAAAAACAAACTCAACTTTTGGTATCTTGAGCTCGGTAGTAAAAAAGTTTAAACTTTTATAAGATGTAATGACGAGTCAGTTAATAGACATATAAGAACAAACTGGGCAGACAATCTCTGTCATAAATTTGCTTGTCTAACACAAAACTTCTCTTTTAATTTCTTTTAACTGTAGTTTATCTCACTCCATTTAATATTGTACTAAAATATTTTAGTGCAGTAACGAAGCGAAACTTTGTGTTACGGTACACAGTTTTAAGAGACAGTCACCTAAAACAAACTTGGCAGTTGAACTCTCTATGTATTTATCTTGAACAAACCGCTTCTTTTCTTTTGGCAATATTTAGCCCGATTTCACATCATTGGTTAAATCGAATACAACGAAAGTATATCGAAAGAGTGGTGGCTTGCACACATATTCCATTGAACAGTAGTGATGTACTATGATTTAATCTATTTATATTTGTGTTGATTTTTTTAAATCTTACCTTATAATAATGATATTCGGTATACTCTAACACTTTTTGGTGGTGCGTGTTCTTAAATTAATCATCGTACAATTCTCTGTACTACGTGTTTTTTTTTTACTTCTTCCTTCAACAACTCAATTCACTACGTATTGCATGCAGGTTGCACATACATACCTAGAATGGCATACTCATAACGAAGTTTCAAGTCATGAATCGAGACAATCAATAAATACGTTTAGCTGGCTGTATTAGTGGAGCCCTCGTACGGCAGAATCATGTTATCATATAGAAAAACGTACTCACAGGCAGGCTGCATGTATAGAACCCAGTCGGAATATTCACGATGAACATTCAAGTCCTACATCGGGACATACGATAGTCTGGCCGAAAGTCAGTACGTACATAGGTACATATGATATATGCACGTCGAGTCAAAATTGTCAATTATAACTCCCAGTAACATTAGTTTACCCACGAAGGTATGTAATTCGAGTCAAAATTGAAGTCAAACTTTACTCGGTCAATTATTAACTCCTAGTAATATTAGTTTACCCACGAAGGTATGTAATTCTAGTCAAAATTGAAATGTCAAACTTTACTCGGTCAATTATTAACTCCCAGTAATATTAGTTTATCCACGAAGGTATGTAATTCTAGTCAAAATTGAAATGTCAAACTTTACTCGGTCAATTATTAACTCCTAGTAATATTAGTTTACCCACGAAGGTATGTAATTCGAGTCAAAATTTAAATGTCAAACTTTACTCGGTTCAATTATTAACTCCCAGTAATGTTAGTTTATCTACGAAGGTATGTAATTCGAGTCAAAATTGAAATGTCAAACTTTACTCGGTCAATTATTAACTCCCAGTAATGTTAGTTTATCCACGAAGGTATGTAATTCGAGTCAAAATTGAAATGTCAAACTTTACTCGGTCAATTATTAACTCCTAGTAATATTAGTTTACCCACGAAGGTATGTAATTCTAGTCAAAATTGAAATGTCAAACTTTACTCGGTCAATTATTAACTCCCAGTAATATTAGTTTATCCACGAAGGTATGTAATTCGAGTCAAAATTGAAATGTCAAACTTTACTCGGTCAATTATTAACTCCCAGTAATGTTAGTTTATCTACGAAGGTATGTAATTCGAGTCAAAATTGAAATGTCAAACTTTACTCGGTCAATTATTAACTCCCAGTAATGTTAGTTTATCTACGAAGGTATGTAATTCGAGTCAAAATTGAAATGTCAAACTTTACTCGGTCAATTATTAACTCCCAGTAATATTAGTTTATCCACGAAGGTATGTAATTCGAGTCAAAATTGAAATGTCAAACTTTACTCGGTCAATTATTAACTCCCAGTAATGTTAGTTTATCTACGAAGGTATGTAATTCGAGTCAAAATTGAAATGTCAAACTTTACTCGGTCAATTATTAACTCCCAGTAATATTAGTTTATCCACGAAGGTATGTAATTCGAGTCAAAATTGAAATGTCAAACTTTACTCGGTCAATTATTAACTCCCAGTAATATTAGTTTATCCACGAAGGTATGTAATTCGAGTCAAAATTGAAATGTCAAACTTTACTCGGTCAATTATTAACTCTCAGTAATATTAGTTTATCCACGAAAGTTTGTAATGTTTTCCAAAGATCTAACGATCCACACGTGTACACACATAAACTACAGAAGTATCGCATGTGCTAAACCATAAACCGGCAGTTCCACGACGTACCAGTGCCTGACCTGTGCGTGCACGGTTAACCCCTAGATCACCTTCTACTTGAGGTTTCTAGACAACAACCCCCCAGAAAATTGTGACGTTGGAGTTGTGAAATGGTGGTGAAATTCCCAATAAATAAAAAGCAAACAATAGCAGTACAACGCACGGTTAAATCCCGCTGGTGATTGAATTAATGTCCGCTTCGGTTACTGAGATTATTTCCTCTCATGGATTACTGAGCTCCAGTTATCTGGGTTGTGATTTATTAGTTTACATTTTTAACATCTCTTCCTTTTAATCTAGTAATAAATTACTGTTTTTACTATTTATGAGTATTTTAATTAAAATATGGTCAAAAGTCCTCTTTATTAACTAATTTTGTCTGTATTACTTTCCAATATAATTGAATAAAATATCAAGAATTTTGAACAGAATTTTAGATTTCAAGAATTTTTTATGGTAGCAATTATTGTACATGCCATGGCTCTTCTACCTAATACAAGTATATCAACACACAATATGCGACACAATATTTACATAAAGAAATAGTATGACTAAATGATTTCCTAAATTTTTTATCCCAAGAGAAATGCACTATTGTGATTTTTGAAACTTTATATAAAAATGCATTAACGTAAAAGTAGATTAACACTTATCAAGAACCAAGTTTTAAGAACTAAATTATACTTGGATTATTATTATTATATTATTGGGATATTTAGTTTCGATAGGTTGGTAACAATGTTAATTGGCAGCAACACGGAGTAAGTTCATTGTTGTCTGTTCCAGTAACTAATGTAAATTGACCCTCTTCGCATATGTCATTTGTTTGTGTGTGTTTTAAAAATGTTTACAACCCAAAAATGAGTTTACATCCTTCAGTTGTGGTGGAAGCATAATAAAAATACTGCTATAATAATTGAAGGATTTAGTGGTAGATATCCAGGTGTCGCGATACCCACTCGACAGTACATGCAGAAGTTAAATAAGAAATCTGAAAACACAGGAAGACAATAATTGTCTAATAAGAGGCTGATCCAAATTTCTTGCGATCAATTTTGTGGTGTGATGAGGCATGTTGCAAACTAAATGGAATCGTTAATCGGCAAAATTGCGTGTACTGGTAGGATTTAAAACCTTCATAACGTAATCCAAGCAGAACTCAATGTGCCTGGCCTTCTGGTATGGGGAGGTATTTCGAGTACTGCACTGAGTGGTCCTTATTTTCTTCAAGGAAATGTTAACACAGGAAGTTACTTACGGTTGCTGCAAGAAGTAGTAGTTCCCGAGTTCAGAAACAATCTTGTTTTCAGTATTCATTCGCTCATCTGCCAACAAGATGGTGCCCCAGCACATTTCGGTATCCAAGTTCGATATTTTTTGAACACATTTAATGAATGGATTGGTCACCGTGGTACAATCAATTGGCCTGCGCGCTTGCCAAACCTGACCCCGTGTGACTTTTCACTGTGGGGTATTATAAAGAAGACTGTTTATGCTTCAAGACCGCAAAATCTTGACGAAGTCAGAAGTCTAATTAGAAATGCAATTCAACTTGTTAATAACAATAAACCTTTATTGCTAAAAATTTGTGATTCTGTTGTCAGTCGTTGTATGAAGTGCATTGCCTACACAATCAAGGTGGACATTTCGAACAATTGCTATAACATTGTATGGTAATATGTAAGTAATTTCATATAACGAAATTGTTTTCTTGCCTGAAAGTGTTTGATTCAATTAACCTATAACGCCTTTAAATTTATCTTCTAGGGAAACTGACATATGCGCCACGCTGTTTAATGTTAACGGAGATTGACTTATTAAACGTGTTAATTATAATTGTCAATTACTAAGTTTTATCAAGGATATGCTGACTTAATCATGGAACTTTCTTATAGGATTTTAAAGTGGAAACAGCAAAATTCCTGGGTTGAAATCTTCTTTACAAGACAAATTTTATACTAAATGTTCTATAACAGAGGACATACGCCACAACAGTAGCTGTGGGACTTTACAGCAAAAATACAATAAATAAACTAAAAAAATCGAGAAAGAGGTTGATGTAGATGGGATAAGAAAGCTCTTGCTCAGCCAACCGGAGAGCACAGCATCGCCGTTAAATTGATGCCGTAATCACCCCCTTAGTTAGCTGCCTTACAGTATTAGTTCTTTCTTCGAGAATGATGATTTCGTTTCGTTTTAAACTCAAACAATTTTATATATTAAGAATTTTTTGACGTGGATTATTTTTTTCACTATAAAAGAGCAACTTTTTGAGTTCATGTCATGATCTGGCATGAATTCTATAAATGCTAGTTTTTGGAGTGCAATTAATCGATTTCCAACCAATTTGTTCCAAATACAAAATCGGGCCCTCATTTTTTGTCAAAGGATATTGATTTATAATATTTTGTTTTAAAAACTGTCTTAATTTTGTATGTACACAATTGTAGTTTATTTTATATTTTATAGTACAACAAAAAGATGTTTTCAGCCAAGTAAGAAACATTTTAGATAAAGGTTGCATTAAACAGATAAATGTCATTATATTGGAAAATATAAAATAATAAATACAATAACAAATTAGCTCCACAAAAATGACACGAGTAAAACGCATTCGGCACTTGGTAGTTTACTGACTAAAATACAGGAAACAAGTAAAGTATCTTATATAATCATATATTAGGGATGTGTAGTTGATTATACTCTTTTGCTGATGAAGCTATAAATAATGTATGTATATATATATATATATATATATATATATCAAACCATATTACATTCGTTAGTGATAATGCATATTATAAAACAAATTTATTTATTCACAAACTGTAAGGTGCAAAGGGGTTTTTCTTTACACAAAAACGATATATACAATCTTCTTAGTGTTATATAATGTATAGGTTCTTAGTGTTAGAAATAATAAAAACCAAGTAGTAAATACTAACTAAAATAGTTAAAAATTTGTCATATTTCGTGTTAAGGTTCATCTTACGAATTACGATTTATTAATTTATCTTGATTCGTATTCCGTTCGTATTATAATTATCTGTAAGGGATCCAAACTTAAAAACAAATTCGAACCGTTGTATTATACCCTTTGAGTATTCAGAAGATATAAAGTTTTAATTCATGGCTGGCCCTTTTGGCTTCGATTCACGTTTCTTGATGTGTTTTTAAAATGAAATTACATAACAAGACCAATTTAAATTTCAGCTTGGGAATTCTAAATGTCTACTTCCCTCGTTAGGGAATTGTTGTAAAATATATACTTAATTGGTTCAATTTAATTATTAAAATAACCTGGCTTAGGTTATTCTGACCTATCAATTGATAATACATACAGCCATTTTAAAATATGTATTCAAGGTTTTTAAAAGTTATTTAATAGTAGAACAAAAGTATTCCTAATAACTTTTCCAACGAAGATCATTTTACTGATATATCGTACGAGTACATTTATTAAACTCGGATCAAAAGCGTATAAGAAAATCTGCTCACTAATTTAAAAACACCAAAGAAGAAAAAAGAAACCTTAAAAGATGCAATACTATGTAATATGTTTTTTACACTTTCAAGGTCATAAACTTTACATAAAACAAATTAAATAATTATAAATACATGAAATATATTTTACTGCAAAATGTGCAGGAATTGTCGATTCGGCTGTGAAAACTAGTTAATTAGTTATTTATATCAGTCTGATACTAATTAGGTAGTTTGTAGTCTCTCTCCTACAACTTGTGAGTTTCAAGGTGCTGCCTGTTCTCATTTGCCCAACTTTTTTCATTAATTAATTTGAAGTAAAACTAAATATTTTTCTTTAAGTTTTCACATATCTAATACGTAGAGACAAGTCTGTTGCGGAAAATTCCCTCTCGGTACTAAAACGATTCATCCAGAGCAATAAAATGAAGACAAGTGGTGAGCAAATGATTCCGTTAACGACCGGCCTGGCTCTCTCTCTTGCTCTCTCTCTCTCTCTCTCTTTCGCTCTCTGTACATGGTGGACTCCATCCTTGCAGTCCATTCACACTGGAAACCTCAAGATGTTCATTAAAAATATGTCAGGACCGTGCAACCAACAAATCCTCATTTAATACAAACTTACAGCGACGTTACTGGAGTAGTGGCTATACTTCTATTGATATAATGTGAAATCTTATTCATTTATGAAACATTTTCTTACAGCAGAAAGTTTGTAAAGATGACAGGATTTTGACGTAACAACGTCTTAAATTAGGTTACGGCTCGGAGTCACTCATGAAAAAGTGTAACGCCCGGTAACGTTACGATGCCCGTCCAGTAGGTCCGCCGCACGGGATCCGCACGGGATAAAGCAGATAACTGTGGGTCCGCCGCACGGATAAAGCAGATAACTATGTTTATTCGTAAAAATGTGGAGTGCTTAGATTCGTCATTTACAACAACTACAACAATAAAGGTAAATAATTGTACACTGATATTTCATTATCGTAAACTATGATTGATTGATTAATTGTTAGATTGACACAAAAGTTGAGAAACTGAGTTTATAGGTTATGTCATACTATTGACAAATGTTGATAGTGTTAAGTAAATTATTAGTTTAAATCACTCTGCAAATCAATCGTAATTCAGTCGATTGAGAAGAAACAGCGCGTATTGCTAGTCAAACATTTAAAATAACAAATTATAACCTCTAACCTGTCATAACAGTGCGACCAAACAAACGAACTAAACCGACCAATCACCACGCGCGGAGTTAGAATTTAACTGTGTTTAGCAAGAATTTCAAATTCCAATTTTAGTAAATGTTTTTATTCAACTTTACCATTTTACAATAACAAATTTTAATTAATTTCAAATTATGTACAATGTTTTAGTAAACAAAATATATTTCTATAGTTAAAATTTGTGCAATTCTTATTTTCATTCAATTCCTTGTTCCTATTGTGCAATTTAATAATATTCATATCAATAAATATTCTACCGAGAAAAAGACGTTGTCACGTAAAATCTTCGCCCGTAAAACCGACTTTACAGGCAACCATAATTTTTTTTTTTCCGGATATCTGACATCGTTTAACCATACAAAAAACGGTGGCACTACGTTTTAAAATTTCATCAGGTAGACAACTACCTATTTCAAAAACTTAGGGATATGCTTTGTTGCCTATAAAGTATGCCTTTAATAAAACTAACACAACAAAAAATATTATAGATATTAAAATATAAATCTTAACTCAACAAAAAATATTATGATAAGTCTGCTCGTAACGACCAACCAATAACAACCTACCAGTGGCCAATAGTAAATGGCGATCGTAATCACATAAATAAGATGGCGGCAATCAGGGACCTAGAATGGGTACTATTGCCATTATTGGTACACTCTAGACAGACTTGCTAATACTTTATAATTTATTTGAATACTCAATTTGTTTTAAATTTCATATTTAAATAGTTCTTCACAATTGATAAACAGCACGATGATTTCAACTGACTGTTTACTGAGTCATCCACTAATTTAATATATGGAGCCAGGATTCATTTCCATTTGAATAAATGAGGTTACCAGTGTACTATAGAGCATCATATCGAATTAATATTATAATCTCACGATCAGACACAATGTTTTGCTTTTCCATTACCTCCTTTCTCGACGTTTTTGTCCTTTTAATGGTTCTAATGTTTAATGGTTTTTTTGTCTCTTTGTTTAAAGTATGTTTATTACGAAGGAAGGATTGTGAAGGGAACATGATTTTTGTGGATATTTGGCTTTGTTGAGTGATAAAAAATATTAATACTAATTTTCATATTAGAGACGTAGCCTCGAAAATTGTTTGATAAATATGTATATAATTATAAACACTTTTTAAACTTTTTATTTTCATACTATCTACATTTCGAATTCTGGGAATTCATCTTCAGGTACTAAGGTTAAGTTAAATTATGAAAATAAATAATTAAAACCAAATTGTCATGTGTTTTTCACTACCTTGGTGGCTAAATTTGTTGTATTTAATTTTATGTGTGAACAATGTATATTTTATAAAAGTCTATCGAATAATAAATTTTTTGATAGAAAATCTTTGTCATTTAATAATATATTATGATTAATTTTGGCACTTTTGTAAATTTCAAAATGTTCTAAATTAATCAAAAACAAAAGCAATTCAAGAAACCAAAATCACATTTCAAAATTCAACACTAGTGGAGTATACAAATTAAATTGCAACGATTGCCAATCCCACTATATTGGAAAAACTGGCCTATCCATCAAAATTTAATGAACACATAAAAGCATTGAAAACATCATCAAATTCAAAATATGCAGACCATTTAAATAATACCGGCCATACATACACTAACATCGAAAACAATCTTGAAATTTTACACACAAGCAAAAAAAGTCGCCTAATGTCTACTTTAGAACATTTTGAAATTGGTATATAATTGGTAACATATTGTATATACAATAATTATATACATACTAATTTTCTGTTCATTCCGTTCTTTGTAGTTGGCCAGTGAGTGCAGACTTATTGTATCCTATATTCTGCAGTTTAGTTTTAATAATTAGTGTTTTTTTTAAATAAAGTTTACGTTGTTATTATGCTTTATTAAATTATGAGATAATGTACATTGAATTGACACACAACATCGTAATTGTCATTATGCATGTAACAACACTATGGTATAATTTTTTATTTTAACATAGATCGTAGTTATGTATTAGGTTAGTTCTGAGGATGAGATCAGATTACATATCTCGTAGTGCTACTGATTTTTTGTATCACTGAACGATGGAAAATGTCCAAAAAGATTTTCGTTTCACTTATATATTTCCTGTTTTAACATCATTGTGTATTGTAAACAATTTTAATGGAGCATAGTTCAATTTTATTAGTCATGATTTTAGAGGGCGCTACTTACACTTCTAAGAAGTAAACAAAGGCGTAGTATTAGCAAATTCCTTAATTTCTGGTAAAGATCTAGCCTTCCTCGAATTTTATAAATCTTTATGAACATCATGTACCCTTTTATTTGATTATGTTTAGAGTCTATTCGGTGTTATGGTAACACCAAATCAAACTTAACATGATAAGAATGTAATACAACGTCTGTGCCACAGTGGCGTAGCATGTACGTCAATGTATGCATAGAGACATTTATTAAAATTATCAGGGTAACTGCAATGATGATCGGTGAAACAAACATTTTCCTGAGCAACAATGCCTAATTATGCTTACCTACTATACTGCAATTTCGAGCATCAGATTCACTAGCATAGCACGTTTAATTTGATTTTACACTAACAAAATGTGCAAGCAAAACCTAATTTAGCACTTCAAGCCTTGAATAATTTCTGCGTGTTTTTCCTTTATTGGCAAAATTTTATATTTCTAAAATCGTTTCAGTATTGCAAAAGTAACGTCAATCGAATTTGATATTTGTAGCTTCATACTAATAAAAAACGGAGAGAAGGGCAACAAAAGTTAATATTACGCCTTGCTAAATTAATATATGTCTTTCGTACTCGGATTCTATATTGAGCTGTTTTGATGTAATTCGTTTTTTTATTTATTACAGAAACTACTTAAAAAAACACACACACCTGTTTAGCTTTCCAACGTAAATTGCGAATTTTGAAATTTTACGGAAGAAACATTTGCTGCATAATGGTATCGTAAAAGACATACTTGAAATAACTGGGTCACAGTATTTGTTTGAGGTTGTTGGGGTAATTGGGTTGACTAAAGTAATTAAAGTTGCAGTAAATAAATGCACGGGTGCCTGAGTTGGAGTAAAGAAGAAACGAGCGAGGCTGCTGTATGTTTTGATAAAACTATTAATTAATCATTACTCTACGGTCGCTAAAAGGTTTATTCCACAAATTAAAATAAATCGTGCCAAATTATAAGCTTTCAACCATCATTAAAACTTTATTCTAAGGCGTCTTTGAAAGTTCAATAGAAAATAACGTGTAACCTTTTATTATACAAAGTAAAATATTCCAAGCACAAGTTTTCCAAATTACAACTCTATCCAAATTGTTTCAAATAAATATTCAAATTAATAGGGACAGATGTAATAGGGGTGTCCCATTTAAACGTTTTATTGAATAAGAGATTATTAACTAGTCTTTAATGAGGTTTTGCCCTGCTCGTTCCGCGTAAACCAATTAAGCCCTGCATTTCAGTTTACAAGATAAATTGAACAGATTACGCGCTATAAGCCAGCGCCCTCATCTAAACTGTCCGATTATTTAATTACCCATTACGTACACACGATAATAACAGTCTTGATAAAGGGCCTTCGTTTTGTTTGTAAAGAACACTCATCTGGATCACTTAATACTTTTTAAGTATACACTTTACTGCTTGCACTCTATTTAAACACACACTAATAATCGGAACAGCAGGGTTATTTTAAAATCACTGCAACGTGAAATTTGAGCCACTAAAGAGTTTATAACAAATATTTCTTGACGTTAACTAGTGGAAACACATATATTTTGTGTGACTAGGTTATGTCTGAAATTACGAGGTGTTTCAGGTTAAGTAATGAAAAAGCCACTTTTTCGAATTAATTTTGATTACTTAATAATATTTAAGTACACATTTTCTATACCCATAATTGACTAAGCGATTTATATTTCTTGCGAAAATACGGGTAAAAAATATAAACTTCTGCAAATCTACACGGAAGACAAGTCTTACAAAATATTGCAAATCTTGTCACGAGACTTATTACTGATATTACCGCGTGAAAAGGTTTGATAACGCTATGGTTAGAACGTGAATTAGCCCTTGGACTCTATGTATAAACACACACACACACACACACACACACACACACACACACACACAACACACACACACACACACACACACACACACACACACACACACACACACACACACACACACACACACACACAAACACACACACACACACACACACACAAACACACACACACACACACACACACACACACGCGCACACACACACACACACACACAATTGGAACATCAGGATTATTTTTGAGACGTGATATCAATGGAACGTGAATTTTGAGGTATTAAAGAGTTTAAAATAAATCGTAGTTCTTGACGCGAACTATGGGATAAACATATATTTCGTGTGACTACGTTATGTGTGAAATGATAAGATGTTACAAGTTAAATAATAAAAAGCCACTTTTTCGAAATAAACATTCTTTTAATTCATAGTTGACAAAAATATTACCATTACGGTAAGTACACATTCGTTATGAAATAAACGAACAAAATAATATTGCAACCTATTTGGTTAAGTTCTATTGATAGAGTTGATTCTCTACCCATAATTGAGTAAGCTATTTATAAATCGTGTGAAAATATAAACATCTGCGAATTATTTCATATTACTCATAGTATCGCGTGTAGAGGTTTGATAACGGTCTGGTTTGAACGTTAAGCAAGGTCCAAGTGAATTAACCCTTCGACGCTGTACATAAGGACAGGCGGACGTGACAGCCGGATCGAAGTTTATAGAGGGTGGTGTTGACAGTCAGCTTATACAATAGATCTCACCCTCAGCCAACACATATCTCAACCAGAGAACAGTTGTCAGCCCTGAGTCGGCTGGTTGTAAGTAGCTTAGTGGAGAGTGACACGTACCAGGTAATAACGGCTTAGTGAGATCTTTGGTTGTACGTGTGCAGCACTAAATTATATATAAACATCAGTTTTAATACAATTAGATATCATTGCATATTTTATTTATTTCACAGAAATCCCAAATTTACTTCTAATCACTGAACCACACACAGTATTAATAAATTAAAAACTGCAGTTTTAGTAAATTACACCGTTTTTCTTTTAGCAAAACTGTGGCGTTTGGGGAAATAAAGAAGCCTTACACTAAGAGTGGTGATAAAATTATTACTCCTATTTGACCCTGTCAATCTTGACAAATATATTAAAACTAAAGGAAGAGTTCATTCAATTCTTAACTCTTTTATTAGCAGTATAAAATGAGAGTGTGACAACACTGAGTGTAGATGGTGTATCTATATGGACACATGATAAGTAAATGGTTAACCCGTCAATTTACTTGCTATTTTAAAGTTGGTTTAGTTTCTATTTTGGCAAAAATCGTCATACGGAACACAACACAAGAATAAAATCAATTACTTTTTATTATATCTACTAAACAGTATTTGATTTAATTTTATATAAGTTATATCATATTATAAAATAAATAAAAAAAATTGTCATACTGACATAAATCATTTTAATTTTAATTTGTGTAGAAAAATACCACTTTCAAAAATGAGTTTTACAACTCGAATCAACATAATGTACCACTTTTTATCGTGCAGTATTGTTAATGTATTATACACTTTTTGCTTAAGTTGATTTGTGTTTCTCTTTTATGGGTAATTGGACGGGACTAATACTTAAAATTTTGAAATTTCTCTTATTTTAGTAGATTGTAAAAAAACTTTTTTAAAGCGATGTTACATGCTGAAGATATTCCATCGCTTTTACTCACTTTTGAAATTGCTACGCAAAAAGTAGTGTAATTTGCAAATCGTACATTTTAATGTTCAATAGTTCGTCATGGTGTATAGTTGTAATATTTTGAAAAGGCTTTAGTTACTGGCGTAGATTTGAACTTATGGGCCACAATGTGATATTAGGTTTGACATTGCTTTGATAGACGATTCTTCTTTCCCCTATTTTGTGAAAATTAAAAATTACACGTAAAAATCTGATAAAGATACCCAAAGGTATTAATTTGAATAAAATAGTTTATACTTTTAAAAGTTGTGGGAATTTGATTTATTTCCACTCCGGCTATGCTAAAGTTCATGGACCATGCAATTCCTTTACTGTCACCAAAAAAATGATGGACAACAGTGGAAAAACGTAACAAAATTTTAATTTGGATAATTGGATCTGAACTGAACTAAAAACCTTTTGAACATGACATTTAATGGATAAAACACAGGAAAAGCTATAGAAATGTTTTGTAACACTATTAATAACGAGAATGAATATTATATACAGCAGATACAAGTTTATTGTCTATGAATTTTGCTTTGACGTGAGCTGTCCAATAAGGGTCTCGGTTGTCCAAGCACAAAGGCGGCATTGAAGGTCCAAACCCTGGCTCGTAGACGGTACCCAGTGTAGAGTTTCCACAGAAAAGCAGTTCAATGTTTACTCTGCCAACCCGTAAACACTGACTGCCTTTTGATAAACACTTATTAGGGGTGAAACGTTCTTTACTTAATTGGAATTGAGCCAGTCAAACTAACGTTTTGACTCTCATAATCCCCGCTTCTACTGATAATACGAGTAATAACTAAAGCTGGTATTAGAATTTTGAAATAATAAGATAAATCAAAGTGATATTCGCCTTTTGGCGTATTTATTTAATTTTATGGTTTTTATAGTAAACCGTAAGCCAAATTGAGATAAAAGATGTAATATGAGGACATATATTATTTTGCAGTAACTTCCCCACGTACCTAAATTACTTTATACGACCCTAATGTAATTTTAATTTTTTATTGAAATAAATAGAGTTTAAAAAGTAAATAGTAAGGTATAATCTTAGAGGGAAATTGTGCTTTTCTTTTAAACGTGCGAAAAACGCGAATACCATCTATCAACCAAATGTATTAAAAGACCCAATTTTGATAACAATAAGTACAAAGGTATTAGTAATACGGCTTTACAGTACTGTAAGGAGAATATTTTATGGTTGTCTGACCTACATAGTACCGCAAATCAAATCTAACATAAGATAACCGACGCTGTGGTTGTCTTGGTTATACAAACATCCGGATTGATGAATTGACTGCCTTATCTCATAATTGTAAACTAAAAAATGTTCCTTTTCTCAGTGGAGTACACAGTAACGTCAAGACACAGGGAGGTTTTGGATATTCCTGTTGCTAAATTAGAACAAATGATGAATCATGCTCATCAAACTATACAGAGTGTTCCGTAACTTACTGGACAAAGGTATATTACATTATTGCTCAGGTCAAGACAAACATATTTCACCATATGAATATGGGTCTTTGATGGGTCTCCAATCTGTCTGTTTGTATGTGCATTTTATAAGAAAATTAATATCTTAAAAACTAATAAAATCACACCAAATTTGATTAAAATGTTTATGGTAACAAGGCCAATAATTATGAAAAAATACTATGAACTTAGATTTGATATTTTAAAAATGCCAGCAATTAATGCCAGCTTTTATTTTTGAATATCTTAAAAACCACCAACTTATTCTAAAGAATTACAAGAATAAAATATCTGTAGCAAACAAAGCACTTTACAAATTTGAAGGAAATATAACAGAGCATCCTTGTTACAGCTTGAGTTTTAATGCTTGGACTTTTCTTTTATTATTATTTACTAATTAAGTATCAATAAACTATCTATTGTTTTAGTCTGTGTGTATGTTCACTCACCATTCCTGAACTTGCTGTGTATGGTATACTACTATGTATTATATTGTTGTTATTATTTTATTATTGTTATTATTATGTTATTATTGTTGTTATTATATTTATTCTATGGCATTACAAGTATATCCAATTTGTTCCTTGATACACGAAATCAGTAACACTACGTTTCGAGATCTTCAATCTGATCTCTTCCTCAGATGGATAACTAATCTAGCCCATAACTACAATCTAGGTTGAAATAAACTAATCATACCAGAACGTTGTGACACGCGTAAGTCAGAGATCACAATAACAATGTTGTACTTCAACTCCATGCACGCTATCTATAAACAAACGTAACGTTACTGGTATCTCGTATTATTCAACGATAGCAATGCCCGGAAAATCCTGCTTCCTTGACAATCCATCCATCGTAAAATACAAACTTTAAATATTGAATTATGGTTATAGAATTAAATTAATATTACATTAATTATTTACCTAAACAATGCTTGTTATTTATAAACTTTTGATAGTCTAAATATCGTACATCTAATATGATTACTGCATGCTTTTAATGCTTAGTGATTATAAAGAAGCCAAGACAATTAAAATCCTGCCTATTACGTCATTGATTATAGATTGTTTCGGGACCTAATTCCAATGTTCTATTTGGTCATTGATTTAAAGGTGTTTTCAGAATCTGATTTCAATGTTCTATTTGGTCATTGGTTCAGAGGTGATTTCAGATATTGATTCCATTGTTATATTTGATCAATGGTTCATATGTGATTTCAGATCCTGGTTCCAAAGTTCTATTTGGTCATTGGTTCATTGGTGATTTCAGATCCTGATTGTTGTTCTATTTAGTGTTTGGTTCATAGGTGATTTCAGAATATGATTCCATGTACTATTGGATCATTGGTTCATAGGCGATTTCATATCCTGATTCCAATGTTCTATTTGATGTCATGTGGTCATGGTTCATAGGTGATTTTGGATTTTCCTGATTCTAATCATCTATTTGGTCATTGGTTCATAGTAATTCACAAATGTTAAATAGATGCAACCTTTTTCAAAAATATCTTCCCACATATCCTAGTGGAAAACATTAGAGTCCTCCCGGATAAGCTAAAAAACAATAACACCAGTAATCTGCTTTAAGAAGTTTTCGTCTGGAAAGTTTATGTTGTGAGTTTAAGAACAATAAGGGCACGGTTGACTGAATACAACAGTTGGGTGAACATCCTTATTGGGGTGCGTACGCAGCTAGTGTGACAACAACTTCATTCCAGTTGTTCCAGACCACACAATTATTGTTTTTTTCAAAATAATGTCTCTTCTTATTGTGAGAATCCAATTTCAGTTACTTCGTAAAAAGCAGAACGGGCGATAGGCGTAGATCAATGCCGGTTGTGATTCACACCTACGGCTAACTCACCTTTCGCGTGCTCAGTCAGAGCTTTAATCGCAGTTCACGTCATGCGATTCAAACCCAGCGCACTAAATTACGCCCGCGTTGAGTCATCCTTGATTCAGCATTGCTCACTAAACCAGCACGTACAATCTCATTGGGTTGTCAAGTACTAGCGTTACTCTGGTGGAACCCATGCGATTCAAACCTAGCGCACTAAATTACGCCCGCGTTGAGTCATCCTTGATTCAGCATTGCTCACAAAACCAGCACGTACAATCTCATTGGGTTGTCAAGTACTAGTGTTACTCTGGTGGAACCCATGCGATTCAAACCCAGCGCACTAAATTACGCCCGCGTTGAGTCATCCTTGATCCTTGATTCAGCATTGCTCACTAAACCAGCACGTACAATCTCATTGGGTTGTCAAGTACTAGCGTTACTCTGGTGGAACCCATGCGATTCAAACCTAGCACACTAAATTACGCCCGCGTTGAGTCATCCTTGATTCAGCATTGCTCACTAAACCAGCACGTACAATCTCATTGGGTTGTCAAGTACTAGCGTTACTCTTGATAAATGATTTTTTAATTAATAAGTAATGAGAAGATATCAAGAATTACTCGCTTGGGATCGTCAATACTAAGTATTCTTCACCACACCACTTATATACTCCAGATTATCCATAGTAACAGCTTACCGTTCTTGGAACTCCCTTCCACCAACGGTTACAACAGAGGAAGGCCGAGTACGGTTCTTGCTGGCATTAAAAAATCATCTGCTAGAGCGTATGATCGGGGGCGTGACACTGGTCGGCGAATAGATTGTGTAAAAATAGTGTATGAGAGTGATTATAAAAAACGTTGACTTCATTTTTATCTTTATTTGGTACGGATTAAACAAAATATAATTTTAGTTTTTCCCTCGTGTTATGAATTTGTTTACACATGTATGTGCGCTACAAATACAACATTAAATCGGTATTCTGACTTAGGATATAAAGATATTTACTTACACAAATATAAGTCATATTAGAATTACTTTTCTCTCATTTGCAGCTTACCTGAAACAAAATTACATTATTAAACTGGGAAACAATATTTTAGACAGATTTACAAATAAATTAATTATCATTATAAATCTTATTTTACATTCTTGTTTTTCAGCAGTTCATTTTACGAACAGTTGTTCTTGCAGAAAAACAACAGAAATGTTCCATTCGGTGCAACAGGAAGAAAGTAAGATTTCATGAGTATTATTTCATTTTTAAATACCAGACTTAAGATGCAATGTAAGTTTCAAAGGATAATTCTTACAATACTCATGGTAAGATTACTCTTTAACGGTTGTCCTGTAGATGTAATACAGCAAAACTCTAGCAAAATAACTAAAATTATGTAAGCTCACAGATGTTAATTAAAAAGTGTTTTTCTCAATGGCTTTAGAGCTCCGCTACATTCTTTTAGACTATCTCTACGTATTAATAACCCGATTGTTGATTTACTTCATTTGAAAATAGGCAATTAGCACTTCTCTGTTCTGATACGAACAGAGATCTCCAGGAATGTCGTGGCTGCAGCCAGCGATTGGAATCGAAATCGTGATACGGATAACGAGCATCGGAATTGGAATTGGCGGCGACTCGTGACCGTTCCAAGGCCATAGGTTGTTTTGCTGCTCCAGGTTGTCCTTTTATAAACGCCAGAACAAGCTTTAGTCTCTGTTTCTGTTTCTTGCAGACATCACGAGTGTTCTTATTTGAGTAGTGCAGAAGAGACACTGGGGAGTGGGGAATCTGAGATTGTTATCTATATATATTGGTGGATATTAGAGGCTAAAATCAATTTCAGCATTGTTGTGGACAAGGGATATAATGTGTTTACAAATCACGGACTATAATATTGTAGATCTGGGGAGTACTGGATTAAAACATTTTTCCTATTGGTTATCACTGACCTCTAGCATCATCAAGGACTTCTACGTCCGGACAGAATTTCCCTCCGGATCTTTTCAAAGCCAACATTGCTTAAGAGATCACGGATATCATAGTACATGGAATGAGATTGCCAAAACGAATTTAAACAATTTGTCCATTAATAAAACTATAGCTTGGAACACAGTTGAAAGGGCTAATGAATGTAAAGTGATGGATATTTCATTAGCATGCAAATAAGCTAGAGAGACACATTCCAATACGCTTGGAGAGAAGTACGTTGTACATGTGTAAATCAACCATTACAAAACAATTAGTTATGTTGTAGAGCCTTGTAATAAATTAGGCACTTTGGTATTATCCTGGGGCCACTCTGTCCCTATCTACTATTCATTATTAACATAAGTACGTAAATACTTGCGTACGTATTATAAATATAAAAAATAAAGTTATTATCCACGAGCGCTCACGTAATCTGACCTTTAATTTAGGTGCTATCTCGAGGGATGTTTTTCTTTTTTCGCCAATGTGATCTGACGTCGGAAAAGTTGGATGATCTGGGACGCTATCTGACGCTGGGAAATTTCATCAGTATGGATCCGCACTTCTGTTGAAAAAAAAAAGAAAAATATCCCTTGCGATAGTACCAAAATTCAAGGTCAGATAACGTAACCCCTCGTAAAGTTGGTACTACTAACAACATATTTATGATAACCTAATCTAAACCTAACGTGTAACAATAGTAGACATGGGCAGAGTGACCTCGGGATAGTACCAAAGTACCATAACATCATTGTTTGACAATCTAGGTTTTTGAGGAGGAATACGAATAGTCTAAGTGTAAAAACTGTGAATAAATATAGAAATAATTTGTAATTTTACTGAAAAACAGTATTTGGCTATTTCTTAAATACAATTAGGTTTACTATCATGTTATTGGTTAAGCATTGGCGAAGCCTATCACTCGAGGATGTGGAAGAATTTAATTTCTGTCTGTCTGTCAGTACGATATCTCGAAAGCAAACTGACCTGTACAATTGAAATTTTATGTGAAGTTTCATTTTCATATATGTATCATCTAGTTTGATGATGGTGCATGTCACTCCATGGGTTTTGGCTTTTGGTCAACATTTTTACATTGGACTAGTGGGTAACCAGTGATAACAACGAGAAAATCGCAGAATAAATAAACTGATTACAATCACGGGACATTATAATATGTATTATTTGGTGTATCACACTTCGATACTCCGCTGTATCAGTTTATTTGTGTATAAAAAAGATACGAGTTCTATAATGGTGCATTCCCTTCATGGATTTGAAGTTTGTTTTTGACGATGAAAGGGTTGTGAAGGACACAAGATTTTTCTGGACATTTGCCATCGTTCAATGATATAAAACACTACGTTTTAAGATTTGCCATCTGATCTCTTCTTCAGGTACATAATTAACCAGCACATAATTAATTAACACATAATTATGAGTTAGGTTAGTTATTTACCTGAAGAAGAGATCAGATTGCAGATCTCGAAACGTTTAAAGTAACTGATTTTTAGTAAAACTGAACGTTGGCAAATGTCCGGAAAAATCCTGTTTCCAACACCCTTCATGGAATTTGGCTAACCGTTAACAAAGCTTATAACTCAAAATTATATCATATATAATATAAAATAATGAGAATTAAATGATGTGATCTACATTGTATCATATAACTTTAAAAGTATTCAGCGTAATTAAGTTGGCCATTGATATTTATTGAGTGTAAATTTTTTATAATTCTTTGGAATGTACAAAAACTAAAACGCCTGCTCCGCTATTACACCAATCTCTAAGAGAACGAGGGTGGAGGTGGCACGGCGTCCAAGTGCGAGTTTGGAAGGACAAATCGGGTTATCCTGCAGCGATCGACCCTCTAACGAAGAGTAATCACATTTAAATGTGTTCAGCAGCGGAGGTGCTCTCGCGAAAAACGGTGTCGTAATTGAAAACAAAATTCAAGCGTGAGCTCTCAGTCATTTCCATAATTAAGTTATACACAACTGAACAACTGGTAAAATTATTTTGATAATATAGCTGCTCCGTTAGTAATTTCTATTGAACCAAATGCAAGTACAGTACTAGATGTACGTACAAACTTATTCTTTTTGTTTATAAATTACGTAATAGACATCCTTAACTGTGAAGTCCGGTTTTATGCTGAGGATATATCTCTTCCAGCCGTAGGAGCGACAGACTCATTGATGACTTTGCTGTGGGCTGGGCTAGATTCAACAACATACCCCCGAACCTAAACAAAGCGGTTACGTTTGGCCGTAAACGGATCCCACCTTGTTTTTTTGACGCTAGGGAGAGTCGGATTGAATGAAAGCACATCGTGTTCTCTCATAGATGTCAAGTTCATCTTCCCTTACCAAGTTAGCAGAGTTGATTAAAAACTTATGTTTTGTAGTATGAATCTGCTGATATCTCACCACATATTCCCGTCTGATACTGTACGAATTCTTGATCCGTATGCCACCGTAGTTCGGAAAAGAGACTGAGATAATATTGATATAGCGTTCAAAGCTGTTCATAGAAAAGTTTGTTCGTGTATGGTTCACAAATTTGAATAGATTTACGATAGGAGATATTTCCTTCACTTCTACTCGTTTTACTATGATAGGCTTGTCGTTTTTCTACGGTATACATCGAGTTTTCAAGGCAGAACTATAAGTATATAAGTATAACTCGCCTTCGGCTCGCTGGGGGCTACGCCCCCAGGCCCCCAAAGTAAACGCTTGCAAATTCGGGGATAAGCGGAATTCGGTTGACTGGTTAAGTCCGGACATTAAGTAAATGACAAGGGATTTAAAAATTGACCTTTTTCATATATTTTTTTTTCCGGATTCGTTAAAAACTTTTGACTTTGAGGGCATTTTGCGGTTAAACCGTTAGAGATACGACAAAAAGTGACTGGACCTTTCTTGTTGAAATTTAATTTTGTCTTTCGATTGTGCCCTCAGATCTGATCTACGACCTATGGTTTAGCCAGAAATGAGCTCGGGAGAAAAGTCTGCACGGGTCAGCTATCTTGAATTGTTTAGTATAAAACATAATAAAAACCGACCTCAAGGCAGTATTTTAAGTCGAACAGGGGGTTTTAATATCACCAGGAGACTATCTAGTCAAGGCGAGAAATTCCCTGGGTGGGTGATTAATGTTAAGGAGGTTAAGACAAAGAGGGGGTTTATTTCGTCAGGATATTGTCTGGTCATATGAACAAATTCCCCAGGGGGGGTTAACGTTACCGGGGGATAAGTCTCCAGGGGGTTATCTGGTCATACCAGGATCTTCCCAGGGGGGGGGGTTAAGAGATTTGGTGACTGGTAAAATTCGGACATGAGGTCATGGCAGGAAATTTCCCTGGGGGGGTTTAATGTTACCAGGGGGGGTTAACACATCAGGGGGGGTTGAATGTACAGGAGGTTTATCAGGTCATACCAGGAAATCCCCGGGGGGGGGGTTAATATTACCGGGGGTTAATTGACACACTTGGGCCTTTTTTAGAGGGTATTGTGTCTGTGAACATAATAAATATTCCTCTGTCCCTAATCTACTATTGACGCTTAGCTAACGCTCAGCCAACTCCCGAAGTCACTGAACCTTTTCTGTAGATCACGTGATTTTCCTAAATTCCCCGTTTAAAATTTGTTTTGAGTTACGACCAACCGTTTTAGGCCGCTATCAAGCCCGGAATGTAAATTTTTAGGGGGGGGGGGGTACGCCCCCAGGCCCCCAATGATGTACGCCTTGCAAATTCGGGGATAAGAGCAATTTGGTGATTGGTAAAATTCGGACATGAGGTCGTGCCAGGAAATTCCCTGGGGGGTTTAACGTTACCAGGGGTTAAGACATCAGGGGTTATCTGGTCATACCAGGAACTTCCCAAGGGGGGTTAAGAGATATGGTGAGTGGTAAAATTCAGGACATGAGGTCATGCCAGGAAATTCCCTGGGGGGGGGTTTAAAGTTACCAGGGGGGGTTAACACATCAGGGCGTTTAATTTTACTCAGGAGGTTATCTGGTCATACCAGGAAATCCCCTGGGGGGGTAATGTTATCGGGGGGTTAAATGAAACACACCAGGCCCCCTTTCGGGTGTTGGCCAGATTCGGGGATAAGCGGAATTCGGAATTATCTTGGACCTATGTTATTTAATTTTTCAGTTTTAATCAAAAATTTTTGACTTTAATGGCGTTTTTAACGGGTTAACCGTTAGAGATACGAGAAAAAAGTAACTGGACCTTTCCTGTCGGAAATTTAATTTTATCTTTCGATTCTGGTGTCCGATTTTAGCTACGACGCCTGGTTTAGCCAGGAATGAGCTCGGAAGAAAAAGTTTGCACAGGTCTGCTATCGTGAATTGTTTATTATAAACGTAATAAAAACAGACCTTAAAAGGCAGTATTTTAAGTTGAACAGTTGGTTTAATATCATCAGGAGATTATCTAGTCAAGCCAGGAAAATTCCCTGGGGGGGGGGTTAATGTTACCGGGGGGTTTAACACATCAGGGGGTTTAATTTACTCAGGAGGTTATCTGGTCAAACCAGGAAATCCTCGGAGGGGGGTTAATGTTACCGGGGGTCTAATGACACACCTGTCCCTATTTTTAGACGGTGTTTGTGTCTGTGAACAAAATAAAAATTTTATTCTGTCCCTATCTACTATTGACGCATAGCTAACGCTCAGCCAACTTATTATGTGGGGTTGTATTCACACATTGAATTACACAAATATTAGTCACATATAGGCCTAATATATATTTTAAAACTCCAAAAATTTCCAATTCACGACATTTTGCTATTTATCGCGTTTTTCAGGCTTATTAAAGTACATACAGCAAAAAGTTACTGAACGTTTTTTTGTAGAAACACGTCGTTTACTAAAACTTATTAAGTAGCATTTTTTGAGCTACGACCAACCGTTTAGCCGCTATCAAGCCCGGAATGTAAATTTGTAGGCGAAAATTTCAAAATATTTTCACTTAATCGCGTTTTGCGGTCAAACTAATGGAGATATAGTAAAATGTCACTCAACCCTTTTTGTAGATCATATTATTTCCTAAATCTAACCTTTGTTTTATATTGACTTCCGACCAATGGTTTTTGCCGCTATCGACACCAAAAAACAAAAATGTTCACGTAAATATTTACAAATAAATTGCACATAACCACGTTTTTTTTTTCGGCCCAAACCAATGCAGATATAGGGCAAAAAGTCACTAGACCTTTTCTGTAGATCACATAATTTGCTAATTTGATGGGTCAATCAGATTTGAGCTACAACCTACCGTTCGGCCGCTATCGGGCTCGAAACTTTATTTTAAGCGAAAGAATTTCTGGAATGTCAAATGTTCGAGCGTTTTGTCGCTTAACCATGGAAGATAGAGCAAAAAGTCACTGGACCTTTTTTGTAGTTCATTTCATTCCTGGTTATGAATTTTTCGTCAGATCCCGAGCTAGCTCTAAACGGTTCGCCCGCTAGCGGGCTTACAAGAAATGCCCTGCAGGGGTAAAAGAATGCGCGATTTTTCGGGAATTTTTTTGAGGGGGTTTAGAAGTAAAAAAGTCCGGTTTTCAGACTTTTCCTCCGGGTCATATTGTGAAAGGTACCTGCATGCCAAATTTCAAGTTTCCAGCACTTCTAGAACTATGTTAGAATTAGTATCTATACATCAGTCAGTGAGTGAGGTGAGTGAGTTACACATGCGGCTGTATATTATATGGGATTCGTGTGAGCCGCTATATCAGAACATGGAATCCAATAATTATTTGTATCGTTATCGCAAACATTTCAATATTACAGATTTTCTTGATAACAAGTTTTTCAAGTTTTACAGAGCGGTAAAATGATATGAGAGATGTGATTATTATTCTGTGTTATTATTCTTGCACAGATTTATTTTGTTTTAGCCAAACCTAATTTTCTATGGATCAAAGTTCAATTATGGACATTTGGTTCTTAAGATGTTTAGGTGCCAATAGCCATCGTGGTAAAAATAGTTCACATTAACAAATACCTCCCATGATTGCATGTGTATCTAACAGAAAAATTAGTTTGAATTGTACAAAGATTCCTAAGAATTTTATGCCACAGTTGACAAAATCTCAGGAGCCATTTGGAAAGCACCTCTTCTACACCCTATATGGCTACCACGACCTTATTCCTCGGACGGTGAGATCTGGCAATGAGGCTTCAGGGCATGTGGACTTTTTTGGATCATCTCTATCAGGCGACAGCTCTTGGCATGGCAGTGATCTGGCACTTCATGATATTTTGTAGCTAATCTTGTAGCTCTATGAGGATATTTATAATTATTTAAAATTTTTATGTAACCTTACACTTATTAAAAGAATATAAGTTGTAAATAGCCTTTGGAATAAATAAAAAAATCTCAACACCGGGTATAAGTGATTTGAGGCCTATCATCTCATCTACCTCTTGGGTCCACAAAATTATTGCTGACCACGATTCGCTTGGAACTAAAAGGTCGAATCAAAAAGGAGATGTGTTGTTTCAAAATAATAATGAGATTTAGAAATAAAGACGTAAACGATGAAGTGATAATATAATACATAAAATAAGTCAAAATACAGGTAGGTTTTACACAGAAATTATTAGTTGCAGAAATACGAATGTATCGATTGTACGAAGAGCTTACTGACAAAATATTTTATGAAATTTATAATACAGGAAATGTGGAATTTTACTGAAATTATACAACTAAGTTCCAGACCAAGCACAGGACTAAAACGTATTCAGTCTCCGGGTATAGTATACTAGATCTATAGTCTCAACACTCCTTATGGTCGAGATTTAGGCAATAAGGATAATGTACAAACACCGTATGGTTTTCTCTTATAGCGGTTACACGCCATTTTTGCATTATCCAGCAATAAAACACAGGCTTTTAATGCCAGCGATTTATAAACGACATTCTAAGTATTCCCTGAGTTCTGTTGGGAGAAATACTGATCCCTACTTTCCATTTTAATGGTCCTGGCTGGAGGCTTGTGTCTTCCAACAGGAGCGTATTACATTGACAAGTGCAAAAGTATTTCTCAGTGCAATTGCTTTTGGGAGTGTTGTGGTAGAGAAATATAAACCTGTAGATAATTAGTCCTCCGCCATAAGGGAACCTACAGGATGATCCATAACCCAAGTTACCCGAGATTTTCCGTAATTGTATACAAATCATTAAGAATGCAAAAAAACATGTCAGCCATGTTGTAATTCAATTATTAAGTAAATGCATTTTGTTCGGACACAATCATACCCATTAATATCATACAACGACAGTATATGATTACTTTAAAGAATATTCAGGTAGAATTTGTCCATTATCCTTACATCGTATTATCCTTACAATAAGTGTTGTTTGCACACAACACAATTCACATGGAACATTATATCCTTGCAGTGCATACATAGCATTTGTTTTCTATTGTGACGGAATAAGAACAAACGGAGGACGAGGATAGCCTCACAATCAAAGGAAGCCGTATTGTTTAAAGTGGAAGAAAAGAATACAGACTGATGAACAAAGGATGGGAAAGGGGATAGCCGAGACAACTGAAACAACAAAGCAGGGGAAGAGAAACTGAGGGAGGATAGTGTACCGGTGTAAAGGATGGGGGGAGGGGGGAAGGGGTGTAAATACAGCCTGTGTCTGGTTCGTATCACACAAGAAAGGTTTCAACAACATTGTCTCTATTTAACACCTTTTCTTGTGGTTTGTTATGAACTTCGGGCTTATTTAATGTTATTCGGTTTTAAAGAACCTTGAATATGAGATACGCCTTACTTGACAAGTAATACCAACAAGTTACTGATTTAACACCGTCATTTATAATATTTACTAGTTTGTACAGTAAGGACTGAGTAGGTCAGTACCAAGACAACCATTCACATGTATGTACCGATAATACAACAACTCTCATATTAAAATTGTAATACAACACATTTACGAACATTTAAGAACTAATGACTTGAACTCAACATTAATATTACCTTCCCTATGTTGAAAAAGGATTAACTTGAGTAAGTTATTCTCAGTAAAATTTCAATTTCACCTACGCTGGCTTCCTTAAATGATTATTTGAGAAAGATCCAACCATTTTAAGGGTTAGGATTATATATTACAGTTTTCAATTTTCAAGTGACTGATTTCAAATTTTAATATCCTATATTCCAAACCTGTATCGCTATCATTAGATGTAAGATTGTAGAGGCTAGCAGAACCATCCAAGCAATATGCAATGAAGGGGTTACAACACAGATAAGAAATTAAATCTTCAACAACGACGGGTGCTGTAACTACTTGAAGCAGATGGGTAATAACAGAATAAAACAACTGTATGGGTAAGTAAGGTCAAGAGAGCTACTAGAACATCCAACCAGTGTTGTTTGCAAAAATATCAACTCACTATCAATCCAGGACTACTTTTTTAGTGTATTATTGACGATTAGTGATATTAATATAACAGGATTACCATAATTTGTCATCAATAAAACACGACGTTTTGTGAAATGTTATCTTATCTCTTCTTCAGGTTTAAATCCCTCACAATTTAGCAAATCCCATTGTAGGACCCATTCTCGCGTTGTAGTCCTAAGCCCACCAGGTATCACCAACCAGCCAAGACAAAATAGCAAACTCTACAGGGAATTATAAATAATGAAATCTTATAATTATTATCTTACTTAAAAAACATTATTACTAGTCTAACAAATGTTCTACGGTTATATCTTCATCCAACATACTTGTATATCAACTGCGCAAAAGTACAGATTATGCGAGAATTTTAAACGTAAGATAAAACTTATGTATTTGTCATCTGAGATGAGTAACTCACAAGAACTCCCCAAGTTTATTAAGTTCACACGAGTAGCACAAGCCATTTTCGCTACCACAGGTGTGTGTATGGGGAAGCCCATAATATATTGACGAGTATTATGCACCGAAGGTAACTCCTCCCCACCCACATAATTATCTCGCTCTGTTGTGTTATTAACAGCGTCATGAATAATGATGTTGGCGGCACTGAGGATGGAGAGTTCCGCCTACAGATAACCGAGTTTAGTTCTGCGGCTCGGCCTCTGTGGGTACATTATAGATGGCTATACTACAGAGATAAGTTGGCTGTTCTATCCGGTCCTAGCAATTTGCTACTATGTTAAACTCGCTCCTCGTTGGTTCAGAATACAACCTAGATATAACATATCGTCAAAACGAAATAAATTTTAAAAAACCAGTTATGAAATATGGATTCAATCTGTTAAAATTAATTTTTTTTTGTAAAGTTTTTAAAGAATAAAGGAAGAAACGTATGTAATTGGGAGGTATAAAAGAAAGAAAACTAATATTGTAAAACGTTAATAATTCAAAATTTTGTATAATTCTTCCTTCGACATTTTTATACAGGGATATAAAAAGTCTGCATTATTTCTAATTTTAGATATTATCTCGAATATTTTATTGGTCTTTTGAACTTCAAATTAACCAAATTCCACCGTACTAATTAATAAGCCATAAAAACTGGGATGTGTGGTAGGTGTAGAAATCCCAAGACCAGATTTAAAAACAACTTTTTACACATTAACTTTCGATAAATTTAAATTCTCCACTAATAAACTTGATTAAATGTAATCGACTGTCTGTGCAACCTTTGTGATGTCAGTGTGTTTATGACATGAGTGACAGCGTAATTACTCATTACACAGTGAGTAGGAAAGGGTTTGCCCGTTAGCCTGTCACAATATAAATATGTTGCTATGCTACACGTTCTATGTATTCTATCATTGACAATCAATAAACATGTTATCCATAATTATTTACAATTATATAGGATCAGTATACAGATTGAGTACTTTGAATTGAGTTGATGCTCCTTGACGTTCAAACAATTAGATGTGAATACTTGCCAAATTGTTGTGTTGGGAGTTGTATTAAGAGTGTATGCTTGTGTATTAAGTGTGTATGCTTGTGTATTAAGTGTGTATGCTTGTGTAATAAGTGTGTATGCTTGTGTAATAAGTGTGTATGCTTGTGTATTAATCCATATTTAATGAAAAACTATGCAAAAAGTAATATGATTATACATACAATGTTTTATCTGTTTCAATGGTGTGAACTCTTTAGATTAAGAGACAGAGATATTTCCCAGAATCTCATTCTACTGCTGATCATATTATGATATATCAAAGAGGGAAATGAATGCTTGATGATTGAAAAGTTAAAGTATGAAGCGTACCGGTTCGCAGTGTATAATAATTTGTAACTTTGTGCCTATCGAATCTTTTGTAACGTTATATAGACTTTGTTTAGACGCTAAAGATGTCACATTTGTTTCGTACTTAAATCAAATTTAATTTGATTATTCACGTTCTGAAACACTGATACTTGTCTAAAAATGAAAGTTACGTTCGACGTTTTGTTTGTTCATTTATTAACAATCAGGATTAGGAAACTCATTTTTTTCAATGCAAAACAAATTATCAGTAACAAAAACGCTACCTCATACAAACCCCATGAGAATAAAAACGACATGCTATAAAGCATTTATTTAGAACGCTTTTATATTCGTTCCTGAGAAAATATTCCACTGTTGCGAGACTTTTGGTCTATATCTGACAGAGGCACACACGGCATGATCAAAGAAGTGTATAATTACACAAAGGCTTTTTATAACAAAGACAAAAAGACTTAAATATTCCTTTAATATTCGACGAACTGTCGTTGTCAAAAGGTACAAAATATAATGTAATATAAAATATAAACACAATTAAGTTAAGAGCCAGCTGAACACTTTGAAATCAGTATTAAATCTAATTTAATAATTTATTCTTCTTTGGAAATTTTATAATCTTAACTGAATGTATTATCAAGTTTACAAAACTTATGGCTAATTACAGAATGTGTATGTAGATGCAAGTTTATAGTTTTTACGAGGTAGATAGAAAATAATTTAGTCTAAAATATAATGTCTACAATATTGAACACTAATTTCCACACCCAAAAATGGTCTTTTATTTAATCCAATTAGTAATTTTGATTTTAGCACCTACTGATGTGCTTGTTCTAAATGGTCCATCCATACTACTCTTAGATGTCAAAACAGCTAAGGTTAATAATATAATATGTTTGACATAATTTTACGCTGTTTAATTACAGCTGGGTTGTTGTGATTCATAGTTTTTGACGACCGAGTAATAGGTTTTGCCCAACTTCCAGCATCAGAGTTTACGATCTGCATCGCGTTTATGATGATGATCGAAACTGTGAAAGCTGATGTGTGACGTCATAATATTTTAGGGGCGTGAGCTCAATATTGATTTTAGTTCAACTTTCTTGTTCATCTTTTAAAAGGAAATTTCAGATAAGTAAACGGAGAGTTCATATAGTAACGTTTTATCTCTATAGAATATCTCCAACATATTTTATAATACCTGACTGAATTCAAGAATACAATAAAAGTGTACAATTTATGTATTCTTATTTAGGCGAAATTTTTATGGATATTTATACTCAAAAGAAGGATTTTATAATCATCGATTTTTTATGAAGTTGGCCTTTATTTACTTAATAAACATTAGATCATTAAAGATCTTGGTAAATAATTTAAAGTTAAAGGAATATTATTATTGCTTGGAACAATACAATAACAGATGATCTGACTCTTAGGATGGCCACCGAATACGAAGTGTTTGATTCTAAAAGAGGAATTGAATGTTTAGATAATATTAATATATTTATTGCAAGGTTTTATTTAAAGAGAGTAGAAGATAAAACTATTTTGACATAATTTATGAGTACAAGCTCATTATATCGAAAAAATGTGGTATTTGGAAAACATTAGGCATATTATTTATTAAAAAATAAGATTTCAGATAAATAAATAAGAACATCACCATTTACTTATTTTTAACGTAGAACAAGGTTCACGATCCTTATAGATATCAGCTAGTTTTATTATTTATTTGTGTTAATGTCTGCCTTTTAAGAAAAAAATTAAATGGCTTTATTTAGAGACGAAGTTAGGGCGGTCGAGAAAAGGCGTAAGCTGAGAAGTGTTGTAGTATTATTGAATTTACGATACTTGAGTTCCTACCATATGAATTGACATACTCGTCGGACAAAATTATCAACTACTTCCCACGTTATACTATTAGTTTTTCAATTTATTTTCGTGACTGTGTTATTAGAGAAAAATACGGAGTATAATTTTTAAATACTACAATATTGAATATTAGGAACTGTATTTTGTTAAATGGGCACGTTTAGTAAACATTTCAATCTTGGCAGAATGTTAGCGGTTAACATTTTACGTTTAAACAATGTTTTATATGTATAATTTTATGAGAAGAGAAACCAAGCAATCCTTTTGAGGCAATTGCGCTCCTGGGTGGTACTAAATCTCACAATATATTGTCTCACTACCTCTAGGGATGGACTTACATTACCAGTACACTATCAGTGGATGAAAATATACGAGGAAAAAATATATGAGTCTTCAGATAATACTGACCATCTAATAACGATTTGGGATACTTCCTATTCTGCCACAAACAGCAAGCTCCCCAGCTCCCCGTGGTAAAAAATAGAGCTTATTGTATGTTTAATACGCCAAAAGATCAACATGACAAATAGACAGAATAGACATAATGTCAGAATGTATAGGCTTACACCAAGCACACTCGTGATTCCTTTTCTTCACCAACCAAGCCGTTTCGCCGTATGTTCGTAAACTTTATTATATAATTCAACGAGCAATAGCGGACATGCAATGATACCTTCTACAAATAAAAATAATAGCCCAAATAGCATACTCAAATTGGATTGTGCATCTCTACCATACCACTTGTATGTTACAACTTTTGTGTATATCTGTCGTCTGCTTGTGTATAGTGCTGGACGTTGGGACGGAGCATTCTTACGAGCTAGCTGTAGTGAAACGAACTTCATAAGAATCATATTAAACTTCAAACATTTTTACGCCCTTAATTGTTTTGTTATAGAACTATGGGAGAGGATTGAATTGTATACGTTTTGAATTTCAACGATTAAATAGAAGGATGTTTTATATATCCATATATATACATTAAATTGTATAAATGGCAATAGCCTTATTTAATTTCAATAAACATTGAATCACAAAAAGTACTTGCTCCGCCGAGAGTATATATATATATATATATATATATATATATATATATATATATATATATATATATATATATATATATATATATAAGTAGATATGAATATGCCGATTCTAGCGCACTTTTGGAGACATACCGAAACCAATGAAATTTACTGTTAAATGTGCCATAAATGATTCTGAGAAAATAAACAGTAAATCTCGAATGTAAAATAACCGAATCTATATCTGTTTGCTTCTTTTTTTCTTAATCTGTAAAATCTAATGTAGTCAAATCTGCTTTGAATCAATGAAAACATCAAATGTTGTCAAATCTGCTACGAATAATACGAAAAATCTTCTAAATCTTTTATTCTACAAAATTGATAGTAACACAGTCTTTATCTTTAATAGTCTTCTTTCCAATAACAATCAAGTGTAATTTATCATTTTTATTCAATTCTTTAATCTTTTTTTCATCTAAGTGATTTAAAAATCTTTTTGGCAAGTGCACTTTGAAAACGGTTGGAATATCAAAGGAAAGAACAATTTTTACACAATCTTGCCAGACAGAATAACTGAATTACTTTAACACGTTACAGAAACCAATTAAATATATCAACCAGGGAACTGTGTTAGATGTACTAAAGAGATTGAATACGAAGTTTGGTCTATAAAAATAAAGATGTTTGATTCATTGCAAAATGTCAGGTTGACGACATTGATATACATGAAGGCGGAGGCAACAAAAGAAGCCAAGTTTGGCAAGCTAGAGTGAGCATGTTATTCATTGGATTCGTCAGAAATGAAGCAATATAAGGCAAGTTTCGCAGTGAATATAGCAGACCGGGTTAGACATGCAAAGAGTGCATTAAATGACATTTACTCGTATTACGGCATTGAATGAAAAGGTAATAACGAGAAAAGCGAATAAACCTCTAGAGTGTATCACGTTATACTTCATTTTGTTATCAGTTTTTCAGGACAGGACAGTTTACTTGACAGGAATGAAGTTAAAATTGAATGTGGTTTAACTGTGTTCGTTACTATATGTTACGAAGTTGCTTTTAATGATAAATTAGGAGATTTAATAATAGCCTAGTGAAGGTAAAGGATCTGCGGTTTAACTTGGAATCCGAACCACCAGGTTATCGGTATGATTTTACTAACTAAATTATATTAATCCTCGGTTCTCAGACTACAAAAGCCTACTGACCATTTCCCACTCAACATTTTAGTTGTATAGCTGTTCTTGAATTAATATAGAAATTGAGTATATCAAGGTTGAGAAAACCTTCAACAACCCTTGACCAAAATTGCTTGGCCCATACCAGCCCAGGAAATGAAGTGAGAGAATCACATTTGGGAGTAAACACTGTATGTACTAATGTGTGCACATCGTGCCACTACGTTATTAGGGTTAAACAATTAGATTAACAACATTTAACTATAATTTGTCAGTTGCAACATGATATGCATTATTGCACTTCAACATTACACAACTGGATTGGTAAGTGCTGCATGTCCCGCTGTGCATGCATGGTATCGACATGCATGACGGATGTCACCTTAACGAGGACACTGTATGCAATCAGGGACACTGATTGGGAGATAATGCTTGCATATCTAATTCATCATCAATATTGACGTGAGGTGACGTCATAATCATGTGTTAACAATCTACGTCACCGGTACGGTCAGTGTGAATCGTACTGCAACAATCTTATGACAAAATTCGTACTTCAAAAATATTTTTTTCCATCTCATGTTTGTGAGGATTCGACAAGTATAATTAATAAATACATGGAGATTTTTACGTTCTTCTCCTTTGTACGCAATAAATTAAAACATTTAAATCACCATTGAACATGGTTGTACTAATATAATCCACTATTATCTAAACGGATTTTAACATTTTCCTTCCTTGCCTTAAAGCACATTGGAGAGAAAGGGTAACCAAAAAAGTACGATGCATATTAAATGGAAGTCTAATTAAAGTTCTTGACGAGATATAATCTAATCCAACAAGGATATGCCTTTAATGGCTGAGCTTTAGCGAAGACTACTACTCGAAAGGGTGCAAAAATTTCATCTGTCCGCACGATATCTCGAAAAACTAAACAACCTACAGACTTGAAAAATTCCTAAGAGCTTAATTTCTATATGAGCAACATTAGGTTCGATCATGGTGCATGTCCACATTATGGGATTTGGTAACCATGGTGGCAACAAGGGGAAAAAGCAGAGTAAATAAATCTGTTAACAAACTGCGTGCAATCATACATGATTTATTTATTTCCAACGGACACACATTTCCATTTTAACACGTTGAATACACACATGATTTCACATCATGTGAAATCACATGTGTCTCATGCGTTTTCACATGATTGGAACTTGTGATGTTTTTATTCATAGAGTACAACGAAAAAATATAATAGAGGGGAAGTCAATAAGTCGGTGACAAGTTTTTATTTCAGCGTACCTTTGGTTTTAGTGCCCTCCCTAGCTCACAGGAGCTGTTATTACTTAAACATTACGATGAAACAATAATTTGAATAATGAACAAACATTTGAATGTATGAAGTGGCAAGATATCCCAAAAAGTTTTCATGATTAGACTTTAGTTTTCCATTATTATTTTCAATAGACTTTAAATTTGGCATACAATTTCATTTCTAGATAAATAATAATGTGTTTTAAGACGGTGCATATCCAACACGTAATTTGGCTAAGCAAAATTTTTGTATCATTGTTTTATGTATGATTGTTTGTTCGTCTATCTGCCTGCAGGACATCGTAATATTGATAAGAGTTATAAATTTGCATGCAAATGAAAAATAATTGCATGCAGAATAACCGAAGCTTGTTACGCACCGCTTTTTTTCTTGACCTAGGACATACACCACATTCGTTTGATAGCAAATCTTGAGCCGGTGGTAAAGCCTCAGAGTGATAAAAATCTCAAAATACACCGATCTAGGAGTTTTCTCAGTTAAGAATCCTGACACAGTGACTATATAGATCCATTTCAAAAGCAATAATTTTAAACTGTAATTCATTTAGTCTATTAAGCGATTTAGAGACCGTATAGCTTACCTAGTTATAATTATCTATTTATATCATGTAAAACTTATATACACGCAATAACAAAACAAATATAAGAAGACGCAGATTAGGAAGGCACTCGTAGCAGATATCATCCAGATATAAATGAGTGTAACATTATGGAAAACACTAGTTATAAAACACTCATTAGCAATTTCACAGTTACATTACGAGTGGTTTGTCTCGTACAAGAAAACTACACAAAATGTCTTCAACCTTAGTAGGATTAACGAAGTAGAACGGGGTGAATAAACTACAGTGAAGAGAAGAAGTGGGATTTCTTACACAAAATGTCTTCAGCCTTAGTAGGAATAACGAAGTAGAAAGGAGTGAATAAACTACAGTGAAGAGAAGAAGTGGGGTTTCTTACACAAAATGTCTTCAGCCTTAGTAGGAATAACGAAGTAGAACGGGGTGAATAAACTACAGTGAAGAGAAGAAGTGGGATTTCTTACACAAAATGTCTTCAACCTTAGTAGGAATAACGAAGTAGAAAGGAGTGAATAAACTACAGTGAAGAGAAGAAGTGGGGTTTCTTACACAAAATGTCTTCAGCCTTAGTAGGAATAACGAAGTAGAAAGGAGTGAATAAACTACAGTGAAGAGAAGAAGTGGGGTTTCTTACACAAAATGTCTTCAGCCTTAGTAGGAATAACGAAGTAGAACGGGGTGAATAAACTACAGTGAAGAGAAGAAGTGGGATTTCTTACACAAAATGTCTTCAACCTTAGTAGGAATAACGAAGTAGAAAGGAGTGAATAAACTACAGTGAAGAGAAGAAGTGGGGTTTCTTACACAAAATGTCTTCAGCCTTAGTAGGAATAACGAAGTAGAAAGGGGTGAATATACTACAGTGTAGAGAAGAAGAGGGGTTTCTTAAACAAAATGTCTTCAACCTTAGTAGGAATAACGAAGTAGAACGGGGTGAATACACTACAGTGAAGAGAAGAAGTGGGGTTTCTTACACAAAATGTCTTTAACCTTAGTAGGAATAACGAAGTAGAACGGGGTGAATATACTACAGTGAAGAGAAGAAGTGGGGTTTCTTACACAAAATGACAGAATGCAACGAGGCGAGGAATGTGAGCAGTTGAGTTATTGTTCTCACATCGTAACAAAATATAATTTGCTCTTCTTACTCAATAACGTTTATACTTCCCCTTTGAGGAAACAGAAGAACGAAGATATTTCTCTCTAAATTCTTTTTCTGCATAAAGGATACATTACGTTTACTTCGGAAATGTAAAGAACAGGATACAGTCCTTATACTTTGGACTGCCGTATCTTTTAAGTTGTTGAATTAAGCTTGCGATTAAGTTATCTTTTTATATTTCTAAGTAATTTACTGAATAATAATTTTCCTGACGAAAGACAAATAAATAAAAGAGCTTATCACTTCATGAGAATTTATATGCATTTAAAGTACGAATTGTGTGAATAGTTCTGTAAATAGTCCAAATGAAATCGCGTTATGATATAAATGTGATTTATACAGTAAGCATTATTTATAACTAATTTTAGAGAATTAAATAGGTTTTAATAATTTATTATCATTTGAAATTAAATTTCCTTGTAAATACAAACTATGGTAAGGATCATTCATAAACACGTAGTAACAACTGTCGTACCCTCATCATCAAAAAGTGCTTTGCGGGTCTGATTACAAAATATCCCCAAACACTACTTTAAATTAGTAATATTTCTCAAGGAATCGTATTTTTTACGTTTCTTATCTTAGGAAATATATTTAAAATCACCGAGACCAAATAACTTCAAAAATAAAACAATAACTAAACCGAATTTCTGTGGTGTTGAATAAGACACGAAGGTGTTTCTCAAGGATTTTTCATTCCACACTGACGACGAATAGCTCCAAAATAATGTGAGATTGTTAAGGACGACGTTTTAATAAATGTATCTAATATTTTCTTTAGTTTAACATATAAAAGTTATAGTGTATAGTGATCATAAGTGGAAAGTCCTAACCTGTAAAAAGAGAAACAAGGCAAGCAAAGTCAGGCTAAGAATTTGTCTATAGAAACAATACATTGAATTGTGTGTAAAGTAGACGAACTACCATTACAAAACTGGTCTTGAAACTTACAGCCTCGCTGTTGCATATTTGACTTTTTGGCTACCCCCTGTGTCAGTGAAAAATTCCGTTCTTACGTGTTAGGGCCTTTGACAGTATATTTAGAAGAACATCTACAAAGATTCTGACTTGGAAGTATAAAAGGATTCGTACTTTGGTTTTGTCTTACCACCTTATTTATGTCTTGGTTATGGAGACCTGAAGAAGAAGAGAAATCACAGTTATTTAAAGGAAGAATTTCAGGTTCGTAACGTAAAACGATGGCAAATGTTCGAAATATAACGGGTCATTCTTTAAGCCCTCCATGCGTTCTACTCTTAGGACAAAAAGCTGAGAAATTGCACTAGTCCTAAAAGGACCTTTTTAATGCTTCCGAAGAGACAGGATATTCTGGATGGGTGAGGTTGGTAGAAGAGGCTGCCTCCTGCCAAGATCCACGGAGGAAGGATTTTATTAGGCGTTAGCCTCAGTCATGTCCTCCTTGGAAGAAGGGAAAGCCAGTTCTCTATCCAACTGTCCAGTCAAAGCAGGCAGAGAGTGGCACACCCTTATGTCTAGGCTAGCAATAGCCCTTAACACTTAGGAAGCCCCACTAACTCCAAAAGTCATCTTTAGACACTGCCAACAGATAATATACTACATCTATATTAGTATATTATCCCCCTTGCACCCCAGAATCTCGACATTACCGGTTAGTGATGTGCCGCTCCTGTACATCCATATGGTTGCCAAGATCAAATGACACATCGGTTTTTGCACCCAGTGTAGGTTCAACTGAAGGGTATAAACCAGCCAGAAGTGAACTATCTGGGGTATCCATACGTTTCTCTATGATGAAGCAGAAAGTTCACCCATCCTACATCAGTGTTCTTCCTATCCCCTCTCTTCCTCTCGTATTATTTATCTCTTTTCCTGAATAATCCCGCTTTTACTATAGGCAATGCAAAAAATACAGCTTTAGGACTGTCAATGTTGTTACATATGTATAAATGAAATGTTACATCAGAGCAGACGTGAAGTCACCCAATAAATACTCCATTTTCATTCTTAGTTCTGTAAGTATAATCAGTGGGGTGGGGGAGAGGCAAACAAAAACCATAGTCTTTTGTTATATTTGTAATAACTGGTAAAACGTCATGATGTAAAAGAGTAAAGAGCATGAATATTGCAACTCTACATTTTGTACTATTTCAGTCTCGTTGTTTCACACTCTAATCAATTTTCAGTATTAATCTGCGAACTCAATTGGATTCAAGAAAAAACTGAATGCCAAAATACTCGCCAGAAATGAATGTGCAGATTAATTGGTTTTCTATGAATGAATATAACAAACGTTTCATGTTTTTTAACTTTTAAATCTTTTTAAATAAACAGTTCATCAAACGAATACGAATGAGTCTGATATGGTACAATACATTCATTTGGTGATTATATTTATTACGAAACTTTACAAGCAAAACACAGCTCGTCAATGCCATAATTGTATATTGTAATTTAAAATTATAAACATGGAAGTGGGAACGTAATTATCGGCAGGCACGTCATTTCAACAATAGATCGCAACTACAATGAAACAGAACGTCCAACCAGTTCTACGTGTGATTAACGTGGACGTATTTAATTGTCCTGGCAACGACATAGTTATTTATTGTTATGTACTTCGTGAATTATTTATATATTTTGATTTATACATTATTTAGTTCTAGACTGTACTATACCAACAAAGAGCTCATCTCCACTCTATTATTATTGCATTACAGTTACACCATGCAATGTTAACATAAACAATTAATAATCGAATTACACATGCATAAGGACATGTATTCTTTAACAATGGGACAGCACCAGTAATATTCACACGTATTTTTTACTATTAGATTGAATAGTTAATTATACAACATGTCCAATAAATTACTAATGTAAAAAATTAATACAATAATGAAAATAAAAACAATATAATATTTTTACTCGAAGCTAAAGATTTTACAGCAATGTAACTAAGCTATGCCCGGACTAGGATTCGTACTCCGCACGCCCTCCCCCTACTAAGTGAAGTGTTTGGGTCATAGGCCACTACTACCTTTACGAGCTGGGTAGAAAATAACCTACTGGAGTACGACTGTTAATTTGAAAATTCGGAATTAACCTTGAAATTTAGCCAGAGGGAAGTTCGGTAATCCAATCGTGTCATAGTTTTAGAACGAACGATAACATACTCGTTTCTGTAGTGTAATCTTAGCCTTTGTCAAAATAGGCAAACAATAGAAATAGCAAAATTTACAAATGGTTTGGAACATTGTTTCCTGTACGCTCTAACCAATGAATATGAAAAAGAAAACAAAGAAACTTCAGAAGCAAACATCACACTAACTATTCTAAAAGGCATAGCTAACTCACCTGACCCCTGATTTTTCATAGGGCATGCACACAAATACTACTAATAAATGGCTAATATTAGTAATAAATCATTCTTTAGAATATGAATCAAACAATAAATGTTATATAAGAAACATGTATAACCCACCCACCCATCCTCCAACCACTCTTTTTCCTTCCTCTGTTTCTTCCTCTCTCTCCATCTGAGTGCAAATGTGTATAAATTTGCTGTGTAGGAACATTATTCTCTATGAAAAATACCTGAGCGATTGGAAACTTTCGCTCTTAATAGGACTTCCAGGAATATTAAAATACATTATAACACAAGCATGGGCTGTATATGAATTTCAAAGGTAGAATTTAATTTTATATTTAAGAACAGAGCAAGTGATTCGAAGAACGTGTGCAATTTAGAAATAGCTCATCATCAAAATTTTTATATCGTTTACTTAACCACGGAGTTACAGACAAACAACAAAAGAACCGAACAGAAATAAATTGGACGGGAAGAATTGGGTAATCCCGTTTGTCAGTGACGCCATACAGTTTCCAAGAGTCCAAATAACCGCGGGGTCTGCTGCATGGAGAGGGGAGAGAGCGCTCGACTGATGCGATGCTGTAACAGTAATTTGTTTGGTCAGAGCAGGCAGGCCTCGGAGATGGATGGACGCTCGGTAAGTGGAAGTGGGCTGGAGAAAATGTCACAGGACAGCGTGCATAGTACGGCATAGCACGGTTTCTCTTCACTTCACTACCAAAACGAGCTCGCCTGTCGCGAATTCGTCAAGCAGGTCTTGTGGTAGGAGGGGAGAGGTAGAGAGCGCTCGACTGATGCGATGTTGTAACGAGTAATTTGTTTTGTCAGAGCAGGCAGGCCTTGGAGATGGATGGACGCTCGGTAAGTGGAAGTGGGCTGGAGAAAGTGTCACAGGACAGCGTGCATGGTACGGCATAGCACGGTTTCTCTTCACTTCACTACCGAAACGAGCTCGCTTGTCGTGAATCCCTCAAGCAGGTCTGATGGTAGAGGGGGGGGGAGGAGGGGGTAGAGGCCTTGGAGATGGAACGCTCGACTGAGGTGTCACATGCATGTACGGCATAGATTTGTAATCCCTCAAGCAGGTAGGTCGACTGAGGTGTTGTCAGTAATTTGCAGAGCAGGCCTTGGAGATGGATGGACGTTCGGTAAGTGGAAGTGGGCTGGAGAAAGTGTCACAGGACAGCGTGCATGGTACGGCATAGCACGGATTCTCTTCACTTCACTACCGAAACGAGCTCGCTTGTCGTGAATCCCTCAAGCAGGTCTGATGGTAGAGGGGGGGGAGGGGGGGTAGAGAACGCTCGACTGAGGTGTTGTTGTAACGAGTAATTTGTTTGGTCAGAGCAGGCAGGCCTTGGAGATGGATGGACGTTCGGTAAGTGGAAGTGGGCTGGAGAAAATGTCACAGGACAGCGTGCATGGTACGGCATAGCACGGTTTCTCTTCACTTCACTACCGAAACGAGCTCGCTTGTCGTGAATCCCTCAAGCAGGTCTGATGGTAGAGGGGGGGGGAGGGGGGTAGAGAACGCTCGAATGAGGTGTTGTTGTAACGAGTAATTTGTTTGGTCAGAGCAGGCAGGCCTTGGAGATGGATGGACGTTCGGTAAGTGGAAGTGGGCTGGAGAAAGTGTCACAGGACAGCGTGCATGGTACGGCATAGCACGGTTTCTCTTCACTTCACTACCGAAACGAGCTCGCTTGTCGTGAATCCCTCAAGCAGGTCTGATGGTAGAGGGGGGGGAGGGGGTAGAGAACGCTCGACTGAGGTGTTGTTGTAACGAGTAATTTGTTTGGTCAGAGCAGGCAGGCCTTGGAGATGGATGGACGTTCGGTAAGTGGAAGTGGGCTGGAGAAAGTGTCACAGGACAGCGTGCATGGTACGGCATAGCACGGTTTCTCTTCACTTCACTACCGAAACGAGCTCGCTTGTCGTGAATCCCTCAAGCAGGTCTGATGGTAGAGGGGAGGGGAGGGGGTAGAGAACGCTCGACTGAGGTGTTGTTGTAACGAGTAATTTGTTTGGTCAGAGCAGGCAGGCCTTGGAGATGGATGGACGTTCGGTAAGTGGAAGTGGGCTGGAGAAAGTGTCACAGGACAGCGTGCATGGTACGGCATAGCACGGTTTCTCTTCACTTCACTACCAAAACGAGCTCGCCTGTCGTGAATCCCTCAAGGCAAGTCTGATGGTAGAAGAGGGGAGAGTGCTCGACTGATGCGATATTGTAACAGTAATTTGTTTGGTCAGAGCAGGTAGGCCTCGTAGATGGGTGGACGCTCGGTAAGTGGAAGTGGGCTGGAGAAAGTGTCACAGTACAGCGCGCATAGTACGGCATACCACGGTTTCTCTTCACTTCACTACCAAAACGAGCTCGCCTGTCGTGAATCCATCAGGCAGGTCTGATGGTAGAAGAGGGGAGAGTGCTCGACTGATGCGATATTGTAACAGTAATTTGTTTGGTCAGAGCAGGCAGGCCTCGTAGATGAGTGGATGCTCGGTAAGTGGAAGTGGGCTGGAGAAAGTGTCACAGGACAGCGTGCATAGTACGGCATAGCACGGTTTCTCTTCACTTCACTACCAAAACGAGCTCGCCTGTCGCGAATCCATCAAGCAGGGTGCTGGTGGAAGGAAGAGCACTAACGGTTATTTAAATGGTTAATGGAGTTGAAATTATTATATGATAATAATCGTTTTAATGCAGTAGCCAACAATAATTTTTCATTAGCAATAGTGCATGGTTCTTCCTCTCCAATACACTAATACGAAATAGCCTGCATTTTCATTACAATAAAAATAGGGTGAAGTTGTTTTAATAGCTATTGCAACATGTATAGTATAGCTAAAGCCATCCTAGTACAGTAGCCTACATACGAATTATGCTCTGCTAATGTGTAAACACATCACAACACTGATGTGAGTAAGTAGGATTACATTTTGTCTTTGGATTGTTACGGTTCTACTTTAGATTGTTGTTTTTTTGGGGGGGGGGAGTGGGGAGGGGACAAAAGTAATTGGCCTGAGAAGGAGGTAATTTGTACCTCTCTCCGGCGGGCGGTGCGACACTGCTTCCTTAGTTTCATGGGATCTTAAGTGAGTTTACATTAACAAATATTTAGGCAAACAACAACAAAAATAGTGTCAAAATCTACACTTTTCCATAGTAGCATATTGCAAAAAGGTTGCATATTACATTGTAATGTTATGGAAGAAGAAACTTCACAAAAATAACATAAGGTGAAGTAAAACCACTATCATAAAGATAATGGTCAATAAATTCACCGTCTGGACACATAAAAGCGTAAATGACGTGATGGTGAAATTGACGCTATTGTTCTCCCTGGACATACAGCACATGGAGACATTTCTTGTCCCGAATAAGATAAAATATGCCGATCCCATACTACTGTTGACTATAAATGATTATGCACACAATTCAAAATTCAAAATTCAAAACGAATGTCATTTTGTTTTACAATAATGTATGCTAACGATATTCATATATTTTTCGCCGTTATTTTCAAACGTGTGAAGTAAAAGTAAACGCTATTTACACCAAACATTTTTACACGTAAACACATATAAGATATACAACATAATTCGTGTTTACGTTCAACACTTCTCAGTTTAGAACGTATTAGCCGTTGTTTTTGTGTAGCCTGTACTTGTATAAAAACTAAATAATTCAGTACATTATGTGTAGTCATTACAAATTGTAGCTGACAAGATCGCCTGGTATCACTGTACAAATCTAACGCTGTCTTAGACGAGACCGTCGCAAAGCCTACTAGAACGATAAGGAAGCTTTTACTCTTTGGCACTGTTAAATTTTGATGAAAATGAGATCATCGCATTATCTCTGGCACTACAGAACTGGAAGAATAGCTCTTAAGACTATAAAATACTATTCAACATGCCTATGAACAGGCCTATTTGTATTAAGATCACAATTTGAAGTAAGATGAAACTTTTCAAGAACACTACTTACAACAAATTGTTACAAGATTACAAGTCATTCTGTTTTATCCCACTAGCGGAAATGGGATGCTAAAAAAGATAATGATAACCGCATGCAGATAACAACTACTATCTTACAGCTGACTAGGAAATAGCGGTGAAGCTTACAACGAAAATGAGCATCTTGTAATCAAAACTGAATAATAAACAGTGGTAAAAATGGAAAACATGTATATATATGTACCATTAGTTTATATATATATATATATATATATATATATATATATATATATATATATATATATCACTCTGTTTAGTTTTAAATAGATAAAGATGGAGAGAAGGAACTCGGAACACCTTTCTAGGAAATAGAAGTGAACTTTTTAATCTCTTTAACAACTTTGCCCATTTCCCTCCAACAGGATTTTTGGGGGACGGCTCAAATTTTTTAAATGTGAAGACTCACTAAGGCACACCTCACTTGAAAGATCTTGATAAAAGAAAAGAAGAGTAGAAACTAGAGCTTTCTATCTCAACCCATTACAAAACAGCAGCTCATTGAAATTAAATTAAAAATTTATTGAGGCAAAACATGAACATTCACATTCATAAGGTAAAATAACTTCAATAGACAACCACTTTTTTTACAAACTCAAACCCGTTTTACAGTTATTACCTGTTGCAGGCCAAGCCTCCCTTAAAGATAAGGGAACCAGAAAGAACCAGTTTTGAGGAAGTCCAGTATTATGATCAGTTTCTGGTTTGAATTAACAAACTTAAGACGTGTTTTTTTTATACTTTACGTTGAAATGGAGTGAAAAACAGAGTGTATCCATACTTTTAACTCTATTTTTACTTGTGTAATTTTGATTAATATTGGAATAAATACAACTTACCAACTAAGCAGTTCAAATCAGTTTATTGAATACATACCTAGAACAAAAAATCGATTTATTCTAAATTATTGTTTTTACGTAGTTAATTATATATTTACACCAATAAGGACTTTATTAATCATAATAAAACTATAAAAGTATAATTATTTAATACTTACTTCGGTAAGTTAATACTTTGATGGACCAGATAGTTTACATTTCCCTCAGTTTGTACCATTAAAAATAATAAAATATTACAAATATCTGTTCCAGCGTTAGTTGAAGTGTTAAAACTACGATTTGAAAGCGTTGACACTTTTAATAAGTGTCAAATTAAAAATGGAACATAGGCTTGCCATCTTAGCCCGACATTTTCAAACATTTCTAATCAAACAATGTTAAAGCACCTCTCAGTGATACAAAAAATACTATTAACAACAAGAAAAGTTGTCGTCAAAATAACCAAACATATTCTTATAAGCCCAGATTGGTGAAAATTAAACTAAACAGTCTCTCACAAAGTACGTGTGATATGTGCAGAGACATTTTTTGGCGTTATTATCAATGCTACTGAGATAGTGTCACTTGATTACTGCTGAACCATGTCATTGTGATATACATATATATATATATATATATATATATATATATATATATATTCAAATGCAACATTTCGTGATACAGGAATCATATAAATGATATTATGACATCTATCAAGAAGGTCTGCCATGTAGAAGACGAGAACGCTTGTGACTGTAGAAGTCATTAAGATAGTTCATTTGGTTGTAGGTTGTATACATTTGTAATATAGCCCAGTCATTTATCTATACGATAACCCTGAAGAAAGAAAAGAATATAAAAATATTCATATATTCAAGTCATACTACTCCATGTCAATTTAGAAGCAATTAAAGTATGGATTTGGAAAAATGTGTAATCCAGTCCAAGGAAGGAAGACAGAAGATAAGAATGTAAGAGTTAAGATTATATGTATCAAACTTTTAAGTGCATGATTTATAACCTATGACACATTTTAATGGTCTTTATTAAAGAAATATTAATTACGGATTTTATACTGTTTTATATAGTCATCCTTCATAGATATATTAAAATAATTATAGATCCTTTATCTTCAACCGGGTTTGTCGGCCTGATTCGCCTGATCATGTAACTAGACACCTCTAAATTTCAGGAATTGGAAGACTTTAAATTCCAAGACTTCCTCATGGGAAACGCCTAATAATGGGGATTCGTATGTGTTCTGTTTTGGGAAAAGATATTTTACAGAGGTGTAACACTTTTTTAATTAATAAACTAATCTGACCGAACACTGATTGTACTACCTTAGGGAATTTATGAAAGGAGTTTGTTTTTTTATTATAAATTTCTAAAGCATCCACATCTTCTTTTCATGTGACTCAATTGAGCGAGTGACCCCATGATTCCAATCAGAGGTAGGTCATAGAGCAAGTAGGACGCAATCACTGAGACGAATCGGGGCCACAGGGCAACTGGCTGATTGGCCGCCGCGAATCAGGCTATTGTAGGAAATAGACAAAAATAATCAGACTGGTTCCACTAACTACAAGTCTTGATAAACAAGCGGAATAGTGATTTTCTGGGAACTGTATTTTCCATCTTGTTTCATTTATAGCTATAAGCAATTTTATTTACTACAACGAATAAACCAACTTCCTAATCATAGTATAAATGCGAAATTGCATTTGTTTGTTTTCTTTTCACACGTAAACTACTCAACTGACTCAAGCTGAAATTTTACATGGACATTATTGCGGTTCCTGGGATGAATATAGCCTATTTGTATTTCAAAAATCCCTCCGGGCTACGCCCCACTGGTCTTTAATTTAGCGAAAAATCCCATCTTGGTCTCTAAAGTTGTGTAATATTAATTTAAAGAGCGTGTCAAATGTAATTAACTGTTCTGTGTAAACATTCCTCATTACTTCAATTTGTTTACATTTATAGTGAGTAAACTTTGTAATAAATAACAATAATCCTTAACGCCGTTTTAGATTTCAGCGATTAGATAAGTACTCATCTACCTTAGAACATGTCCTAAAATATAAGAAGGTCAGAATGTATTTCACTCCGAAGACTCCCTTTGAAATCATTTGAAATCAGGGCAGCCGACAAAACTACCCTAAATTACATTTCGCTGGACTGTTCTTTTGAATTAATGTACCAGTTCCAGCTCAAAATGTTCTAAAATATTAAAATCTATTACTATAAATTTAAAGACTGATACAAAACCCATCTTAGTTCTCTTTTGTCAGAAGTAGGCTTCTGTGATCACTGATATATATATATATATATATATATATTATATATATATATATATATATATATATATGTATATATATATATATGTATATATATATATATATATATTATATATGTATATTATATATATATATATATATATATATATATATATATTCTTGATCGGGAAACACCAAATTCAACTACGGAACAAAACATACTAAGAACGAAGTAAATTACATTCATTGGGCTTAATTATAAACTTTTGACGTATTATCTTGATAGCAGAAAAAAGGCAAACTCAAAATTTACGTCGGAAATTTAATTAACTCTAACCAGCAGTGGTCATACACGTGCAACGCCTACTCAATTGCGCGCAAAGCAGCGGGTAACTGCTAGCAGTGCAGATATAAGAAACTATGCAGTATAACTTTTACATTTAAAGACTGTCATAAAACCTATTTAAGTTGTATATATTTTTTTGCAAATATATATGCATATATATATATATAAATATTTATTTATTTATGTATTTTTTGATCAGGAGAGAGGCAAAATCAGCTTTGATCCAACAATTACTAAGACCATAGTAAATTAAAAGTACCATAATTATACACCTTTTAAGATATTTTGTTGATCGTGGGAAGAAGGCATATTCAAGAGTGTAGTCGGAAATATAAATCACTCTAACCAGAAGTGCCCATACAGGTGTGAAACTTACGAAATTGCGTGCGAAGCCAATGGTAACTGCTAATCTGAATATAATTTGAAAAACTATTATCCTTATCATTTTAAAGATCTCCACAATTCCTAGCAGCATCTACTGTACAGTTTGTGCCTTTAGGTTTTACCAGATACTCGTATTCTATCACGGTGCAATCGTGCTATTTATTTTGTCCGTAATATCGTACAGCAGTTTGACAAAACCAGTGAATTTTACAGTAGGATACGAGTATTTAGGTATTTCAGCTCGGTTGTCAGTATACTGCACAAAGAAGGTCGGTAAACATAAGAAAAACAGGCGTATTATTAAATGTTACCAAAATGAGAAAAAAGCGCAAAAAAAAAATACTTTCACGAGATTTGGTTATGGTAAAATACTTAATTTTGACCGATATTAGTTATTTGTACAGCAAAATGTTGTGTTTTGGTTTGATGTGCAGTGTAAACAATAAAATTATTCTTGAAGAACTTGGAAACAATTGAATGAATATTGAATAGTAGTTTTTTCCATGACGCATTACAGAGACACTATTATAAACCGGTAATAATGAATGATAATGTGTTTTCATACACTGAATAGTCCTGTTATCAAGCCTACATACAGTCTCATTGTGCCTATCCATGGATAGAGGTCGAACCAGTACCACTATGTAAACACACACTCTATCTGGCTACCACTGTTGGGATTTACATCTATCACAATATCTATGTCTTTGTAGTTCCCTTTAGTTTGTTCAGTTCCAGCTATCTGGGGTGCTTTTGTAAGAACTTGCATTATTTCTAACCTCACGAGGAGAACTTCAGTATTAATATCTCTCCAAACACAGTCGTAGGTACATTCTTGTGTGGCTATTATATCAAGGTACCAAATTAGAGTACTATTGTTTTGGGGGTTTAATACAATATACAATGATTCAGGCTCTTTAATATCGTCCTGAAAAAATTATTGACTGAAATAATTATAAGCATATAGTGGTTTATAAAAACGTGACTTGATTTGGCAGCTAACAGAAACTACGTTTGTAAACGTATCCACTTGTACTGCCTAAATGTCATTGTATATTTCTCCAAACCTTTGGTCACAACCATTTGAAAATTCTACATATAAAATAAATGTAGAGATAAATTTGTGAATCATTTGTTGTGAATCGTAGAGACTCCTCGCGCCATTCTCAGGTTAGCTTTACGATGCCTAATATCGTAACTATTCCTTTTAGAAACTTTGAAAAACAGACATCTTGAAACCTTAGGAGAGATAAACTATATGTAAGTGTAAAAGTTACTTCAAATCAGCCTATTTAAAAAAAATCAAAATGTACATTTTCCATAATCCAAACGCTAGTCATCTTGAAACTTTTCCTAGTCTAACAAACTTAACCAAGGAATGGGTACAAACAGTACAACATTCGTATCTGTCCTCTTCAGGAAATCCTGATAAATTAATATATGGTAATTTAATTAACATGAAACATAAACACAGAGATAGACACGGCAAAAAGTAACACTACTTAGCAACCAAAAAGTTCTCGTAATTAAATAACAACCTACGTTTTCAAGACGAAATTTGAAATCCCACTGGCTGTTATTATGTTCCCAGTTATTTCTTTTTTGCGAGCGAAATTTCAAGTTCATGCGAAACTTCAACAAAAAGAAGGAAGTAATCAGCTAAGCGAAAACATGTGTGAAATGTGTAGAACAAATCGGTTTGCTGCACTACACCAGGTGCCTGTGAACGTAACCGTTATCAAAGAAAAAGTTAGTGCCGCCAACATTCCATGTGCCCAACAAATATTATTCTCGCCAACCCCGAGTTTAAATTTATCACTAAAATATAAGTAAAATATATTAAATTACAAGACCGATGCAAATAGTCATAGGGTTAAAAACTAAAATCCTTTTCCACTTGTGTTCTATCTTTTATAAGACAATTTGAACAAACTTAGCTGGATTAGTGAATGGAAAATATATTAGACCTTCACTATCATTAATGGTCCGATTTATTATAGTTTAGACTGTAAAAAGAAAATTTCAAATAAAATAAATAAATTACCTAATTTATACATTTTATTTCATCGTAAAACGTTATATTAAGCTTTACACAATTGCATGTACTCAAAAAAATTAAAAAAAAAAAATTATGATATGTTTATATCATATGAATAATCTTGGTGAGGTGACACTAATAATTGAGAATAGTTATTCTTAATCAATATAACTTTAGTTCTATCAATTTAAAAGGGCCAAATGCACAGAATGAGACGAACCGATGAAAATACAAATTAATAAAAATATAACATTTTTCCTTTGTGTGCCCTTCTTTCGCAAATTATTGGTTCATCTATTGTTGATATTTTATATTTGAAACATTTCTTCACGTTATTATCTTATTATTAATTCAAGTTGTTAGCGAACCTAAGTACATGACACACTTAATATTGTATGTTAATAATATATCTACCTATATAAATTTAATTAGTGCCACATTATAAAATTATTTTTAATTAATTATGTTTAATCAGTAGTTAAATTAAATTTTTAATGGCTCTTAAATTTTTATAATGTTTCTCGTTTACAGGCATGTAAATATGTAATGAACAATGAATGTGCATTACCAAACATTTGACAAACGCAAATATAGATCTCATCAGAATTGTGTAAATACAACAAACCAAAAATAAAAAAAATCCATAGAAAGTAGTTTTCACAAGTTAAACCGATAAAAGATGAAAATTTGAGTTCTTCGCCTCCTTTAAACAGTTGGAAGACTTGTACGTGCCTTGCAGATTGTTGAAATATTTGGATTTCCTGCCCCTTATCAATATTTTTTTTAGGAACCCAACACTTTGTATTCTCCTTAACTGAAATATACGGTGAGGTTAATGCATTGAAATGTAACAGCATTGAAATATAAAGTAACATTTACAATGCTTCATTCCCCTGTAAAAAGCAAAAAACCCTGTTTACTGCAAAAGCAAAGCAGCGTGGGTGAGACTAACAAGACTAGGGGTGGTAAGGAAACCAGTGTGGTTGACTAAGGGATGTTGGTTTGTGGGTAGGGGGGGGGGAGGAGAGAAGGAGAGGGTCAAAGCTAACATCTTCTGTGGTTTACCTCGCACTGTTTTTGTTAGTTAACATCAATGGAAACAGAGATAGAAACACCTAAATTTGCTTCCCAGGGTGTATTCAGTACCCAGTTAGGGTAAGTAGTTTCGTTTTTAAGTAATCGATTCATCATTCTCCACATTTGGAATTTTCTGTAATACAAAATGCGTCATTTGTACACCAAAACGTGAGGCGCAATAGGAAGTTGTGTTGGAAAATTTGTATTCATTAAAAAATTGCTTAGCTACAGTGGTATGATACTTTTCTTGAAAATCAGAAGAACATAAGCACTGTTTTTGTTAGTTCCACGGGGAATATAGGAAATTTAAATTATTATTTAAGAAAAACAGTAAAAAATTAGGTTCCGTAATTTAACAGTATGCATTTGAAATATGACTGATTAACGAGTGGGTTTGACTTATTTATAAAAATGTAATTTCTTTAAATAGTGTTTTATTAAAAACACAATTTTGTTAAATTAAAATTCCATAAAAATGTAATTTCTATACATAGGTAAGCTCTCCAAAACCATACTCGACGTCATAATTCATACATACATAGTGTTAACAAATTACATTCTTCTCACTACTGTTTTTCTTTCGTTCTGATTACAAAATTGTCCAAAATTCCTAATTGTAATACCACAAACCCTCGTGAAACCATCAAGAACAATGTAATCTAAAAGAATTTATCTTTACGAAAATAACTGTTTAATTGTACTAGTTATTATTACTTGATTTAGTTTGAAAGGAATGTTATTAAAGATCTACATCGCATGCACAATAAGAAATATATGTAAACAAACGACAAGAATCTCACATAGCTATGTTAGTATCATTTGACACATATTATTACATGATAATAATAATACATGATAATAAATCCTTCTTCGTTTGGACTCGTTCAATCACCGTTGATTGAATTAATTCAATTTAAAAATGGCTTTTCTAGGAGATAAGTTCGATTACACTTAAAGTGGGTGTATCAAACTTAAACCAATGGAGGAAGAAGTTAACAAAACTGTAAATCATGTTCAAATCCTTCAACATTTATTTTTCAAATTGTAAAGTTTTTTTTTAATTATTATTCATGCCTATTAAATTTCTTAATAATACCTCAAAAGAGATTACACATAATAATGGTTTGCACACTGAACTGTTTTTCATGGTTGGCATTGAATATATTTACAGACCTGAACGTTCTCTTAGACGAGTTTAAAGTCAAAATTTGACAACGGCTTATTAAAGAGCCACATGGAACCTTACTAAAACCGCTTAGGCCAGTGGCCCATGAAGGCGGCCAAATTAACGCTCTAAATGGCCTGAACGGTCTCTTAGGTGAATTTAAAGTCAAAATATACAACGGTTTATCGAAGTGCAATACGGAACGGTATAAAAACCGCTCAGGCCAATGGCCCATGATGATAGCATACTATCGCTCGAAAGAGCTTGAACGTTCTCTTAGGCGAATTTAAAGTCTAAGTAGACAACGGCTTGTCAAGGTCATTACAATAAAACTTGAGAGGAGAACAAGACTTTGAAAAAGAAATACAACGTGATATGAACAATATAGCTGTATAAAAGGCAACACTCTTTACGGCCAAAAAGGGTTGGTAAGAAAAGAGTTTTATTTAATCATTTAATTTTGAAATTATACTTAAAACACAAATATCGATATTGTTAACACTTAAAACGTTTTTAATACATACTAGAAACAATCCCTCAACAAATAAAATACTGTAAAAAAATCTTAATTTGGCGTGTATTCTAAATAAATGATCAAAAATGCATTTATATTTGTCATTGGTAAGACTCTTGGAGGACTACGACTATTTCGAATTAATGTTTATACTTCAATGAATGTAAAACAAAACAACGTATTTACCCTAAAATAGCCCAAGAGGCTAACACTAATTAACGACAGTGATCTGTAGACGTAGCGTGCAAACTGTGCTGATTATACCCTTACGCCGGTGAATAACCGTGTTAATTACAGGTTCTCTTTCTTGCTACAACATTGCGAGAGCCTTGTCTGCACGGTAATTGTGGGTCTAGGTCACGCAGTATTGGGGTTTGTAGTAGGATGTAATTGCATCTGATTGGCTGATTGGTGAATAACCGTAGTAATTACAGGTACTCTTACTTGCTACAATATTGCGAGAGCCTTGTCTGCACGGTAATTGTGGGTCTAGGTCACGCAGTATTGGGGTTTGTAGTAGGTTGTAATTGGATCTGATTGGCTGATTGGTGAATAACCGTAGTAATTACAGGTACTCTTACTTGCTTCAACATTGCGAGAGCCTTGTCTGCACGGTAGTTTTGGGTCTAGATCACGCAGTATTGGGCTTTGTAGTAGGTTGTAATTGGACCTGATTGGCTGATTGATGAATAAACGTAGTAATTACAGGTATTCTTACTTGCTTCAACATTGCGAGAGCCTTGTCTGCACGGTAATTGTGGGTCTAGGTCACGCAAGTATTGGGTTTTTGTAGTAGGTTGTAATTGGATCTGATTGGCTGATTGGTGAATAACCGTAGTAATTACAGGTACTGTTACTTGCTACAATATTACGAGAGCTTTGTCTGCACGGTAATTGTGGGTCTAGGTCACGCAGTATTGGGGTTTGTAGTAGGTTGTAATTGGATCTGATTGGCTGATTGGTGAATAACCGTAGTAATTACAGGTACTCTTACTTGCTACAATATTACGAGAGCCTTGTCTGCACGGTAATTGTGGGTCTAGGTCACGCAGTATTGGGGTTTGTAGTAGGTAGTAATTGGTTCTGATTGGTGAATAACCGTGTTAATTACAGGTCCCGCAGTATATGGATTTGTAGTAGATTGTAAATTGATCTGATGGTTGAACGTCGGCGAAGTCTATTACTAGAGGGCTGAAATATTTCATTTATGTTTGTCAGTCAGCACGATATCTCGAGAAAAAATTGACCTATAGTTCGAAATTTATCCTTAAGTATTTAATTAAGTATTTAATATTAGGATTGCTATTTTATTTTCTCCAGCCTGTACAAAGAAAAAGTAAGAGTTAATTGCGTACTGCACTTTAGGGAATAGGCTATTAGCGTAGAAGTAAGAAACTTCGTACTTACAACTGAGCAAGACTATGTCACTATTACAGTGTAAGGTAAATGTCGCTGAGGTGGTGTACACCACTAAAATATGCATAGAACTCATATGTTGGTCTCTTTGAACTCAACTTAATCATTAATCTGCCTTTAAAAATCGAGATTTATGTGGTGTAAACATTCTATTAGAATTATTACTTTGCCTGGCAGTGCTACAAGAATTTTCTTTTGTTTAATAAAAGTTAACTGTAACTTAGAATTGATCTTATTTTGTATTAATTTGCTGAGTGTTAGCGAAGTCTATCAATCGAGGGACTGGGAAAAATATATTTCTGTCTGTTTATCTGTCCGCACAAAACTATTGCATGAAACCTAATTTCTACACAGGCTACTTCGAGTTCGATAATTGTGCATATCACTGGATATGACTTGGTTGTGCATTAGAGAGCATATTTACATTAGTCTAATGGGTAACCATCGCGGCGAGGAGATATTTATACAATAAATACTAAAACAACTGAGTACTAACTTGAAATTTTAACATGCGACATAGTAACACAGTATGAATCCCTGTTACGTAAAAGACATCTCGAGAAAGATTTCATCTGTTGTTGCATGAAGCTTAATTTCTAGATTGACAAGAATGAGTTCTATGACCGGGCATGTTCAGCTATGTAATTTGGCTGAGAACTCATGTACTTTGGCTTATATTGTCTCTTATGTCTGCAGCAAAGATTTCTGTTTTGTATAAAAGTCCGTATCTGTCTGTCCGCTTCTTGATAATGAAATGAGCTATAGACTACAAATATTGAATGTAACTTCTGCGACTACTGTTATGTGGTCCGACGTCCTTCTACGTTGTATTTATAGTGTTGTAAAGAGGACAATGAGAAAATATTAACGAGCTACCGGCATTTGGCTTTGCGATAATTTCCGTTGTTTGAAAAATCTGAATAACGATGAACAAATCGGTGGCCAAACGAATTTTGCTCGGATTACAGTCCTGTCTATAACAATACCACTTCTTATCAGTACTGTAGACCTTAATTGTACCAGATGTTCCTCTTGGTTTGTTTGATAATATCCTCGTAAAGGTCACTGGTCCATGAAGACGGACGAAACAGACGAAAAAGAAGTGCAGTATTCCCTTAAACAAAATTAAAATATAAAGATTTTAACATTCATCCGCTCAATAAACCTCACAGCTTCGGAAGTACTGACTGAGCACTTAGTTCCTCCAAAAATTGAAAAAAAAAAAACTATTTTGTAGTGAATAAATAATACTGAATGAAGGTTTAGGTCGATGAGTCACTTTCAAACAATTATTGAGGCGTGCTTTGGAAATCAAAATCACACACAACAGAATTACAATGTTTCTGATAAATAATTTCTTTGAGATAAAACATTTAAAATTATTGTATTCTCCAAACGAAATATTTGTATTTGTATTTTTGAAACTATAGAGACTCCTGAGCTAGATAAATCACCAATTTAAGGTGATCATTAAGAAAGTTATTATTATCATACACGTAAACTTTTAAACATTTTTATAACTTTCTTTATATAAAAAGAATAGCACTAATTTGTTTTATACGGCATAAGAATATGTAAATAAATATAACAAATGATTGCTAGTATTCCACTTACGCACTATGTAAAATTTGCTCATCACTAGAAAACAACTTAGTTAACCTCCAAGGTCTAAACGCGATTACACGCTCCAGGTCTAGGCCGCTTATTAATAAAAAAATAGTGAGTTATTAATAAACATTCTTGGAACCAATGACTTGTTTGGAACGAACGCAACAGGATTTAATTCAACGATCGGTTGTATCAGGAAAGCCTTAAAATAGCAGTATTGGCATAAAACACAAAGCGTCGGTTTTCCGGGAATCAACACGGTGCCACACCACATGCGCTGTGGTGGAGAAAGGGTCCAAAATTAACAGCTGACGGATTTAATTAAAGGGCGAATGAAACGTGGTGTTCCACTGTGTAGGGTATAGACACTACTAGCCCATTGATGGAGAATTGTTATTGTTTTCATAACATGTGTTGTTTAAAACAATTTATTTTGTTCTTATTGATGGTTATTGACCATTTGTTTAAACAACAGAATACCAAATTAATAATAAGATAACGTTCCATTTTCGTTTAAAGTTGATTTTGCTTCTATTCTAACGAAGTGTTGAGTTATGGATCAAATGTGATATTCGTTTGGACTTGTTGAATGGTAAGGGTGGTTGATTATCAATCTAGTAATAGACTAAGATAAAATAGTTTAACTTTAACTGCGGACCACTAAGTTGTTTTGCTGATTTTATTGATAGTTATTGATAATCACTTAATTTCTTTTAACCTAATAACTACTTAAATTGAACACCTAAATTTAAACTAGTCTGGGACCTGAGAGTCAATTTGTTTTGTATAAGCTCACAACTCACAACCTTTTCGTGAAATAATTTTCAAGACAGAAATCTATTTTAAACCGCGCTGGCTTTTGTGGGGCCGACAGAGGAGGGTACCAAAGGATTTAAAATAGCAACAATATTTTTATAAGATCACATTGTTTCTATACAAAAAATCCTTTGTTTTTTTTGCTTTGTTTTTTCCTTTCTTCCGGGTGGGAAGGTTTGTTGCAATGCGATTGTTGCGTTTAGCTCCAATTCACCTCCCTCTTAGTGCAGCGTATAAAATCATTTTGAGCTTCCTTGACGCCGACTTTTTTGAATCTCTTTACACAAACATGACTCTCAGACTCCAGGAGTCAAGTCTGTGACAGCATCAGATTTCAGACGCAGCACTTAGAGGAAGGTGTACTGGAGTTAAACACAAAATTTACATCACAAATTTTACAATTCCACAATTAAACCCGACTGTCAGTAAACCGTCATATAACTATTATTTACATGTCTTACGATTGGTTTCAAATGTGTCATACTAAAACAATATGATATGATAAAAAACATTCGTTTGATGTACTGAGGCCTTTTGATTTCTTTCATTTCTACCCTCGCCACCATTAGTACGATTATTTCCCACAGGGAATTCCTGTATCGATTTCACGAAAAAACTAGAACGTACAGTATATTTGAGTCTGTACGTGTTGAATGTCGTCTCTTGGAGTATTAACACCATCTAATATATATATCTAATATTCCTTTGATGCCCATGTTGTCTAGAACAACAGTTTAAAAAGTAAATATATTTAACTTTTCATTAACTTTGCATGAATATTTATAAATACTATTTATAATTAATTGGATATTTCAAACAGCCTCTTATTCAACAATTCATTTTAATTTTGTGACACCAACTCTTCTAACATTATTTATAGTAAACGCCTCCTGACAATACCTCACATCATTCATGACTGCATCACTGCACTCCCCTCCCCTCTAAAACATCTCGTGTTATTTCAGTCTTCAAGGGGATTCTCAGCCTTTGTATCATCAACCCACTTTATGTTCCTGCATTTTAAATCACAACGCCACAATTTCTTGTCTTTGCCATTGTACAGTCAATTTGTAGTGCACTGAAAACAGAACAAACCGTGAGTACATTCTTCAATTACCAATATTTAAGTGTTCCAAAAGGCTTGGTGAAAGCGTTAATAGTTAAGTTAACAATAACCGTGATAGTTGGCTGAGCGTCAGCGAAGCTTATCTCTCAAATTTCAATTATGTCTGTCCATCCTCACGATATCTTGAAAACGGACTGAGCTAAAAGTTATATACTTGAAATTTAGCAAGAAATATCATTTCAATATAGGCAACATCGATTTACATGTTGCAGAGTAGATTAATTTGAGTGACTTATATGACGTTTAGTAGAACCACGTGATGGAGTAACACAAGTAGTCTAATGCAATGAGCCATACACTAGAAGTCTGTACACTAATTCTGCGAAGCCTGATTGTGGCTTACCTCTGATATTAACGCGGTGGAGATCAAACCCGTGCTTAATGTGATGAAATATTTAACTGCATAACTATTTGATACATAAATGGGTACTTTGGTACTATCCGGACTGGTACTCTATCCCTATCTACTACTTATTATTAAGCAATATATGTAGGTTTAGATTAGATGGTATCAAAGTTTGAGATTGAACCACGAAAGTATAAAGTTGCTTGCCTGAGTTTGTAAGTAAACATATCCTTAAAAATATAAATTTGTACATTTCATTACTCAAAATGTAACGATTAAGTCATGTTAGGGACTTTTTATTTCAACACACACACACCGATAAGCGTCCAATCAAATTTTTTTTGTAACCATTAAATACCGAAATAGTGGTTTCATGGAATTTTAATTTATTGTATTATAAGTCGTATAGTTAGCCTAATGTATACATAAGTTGGTTCTTGAGAAAATTGTCAATCATAAGTTGTAGTCACACAAGGTTCTTACATCAGTAGTGGCGGCTATCTTCATATTAGATCCATTAGAACGATGTTATATGTAATGCACGTGCACATCCTTATGGGAGGTATCTCAGTTTAAAGATATAATTAATACATATCTAAACGCATTTTTATTTTTTTCGGTATATTAACTAGTTATTTAGAAGCATTAAATTTGTTTTTACTCATTTTTTAAAAATTAAAAAAGTACAAATTAAAAAATAATGACAATTTTTTGGATGGGAATTAATCAAATGTTAAAATTAAACAGATAATAAAGGTGTAAGAGGTTTATATTGTTCTTATAAGGAAAATCTCAAGGTCGTTTAACTCTTAGGAGAACCCTGGTTTTAAAAATACAGAGACATTCATACAAAACCATCAATACTAATATGTTAAAACTTTTTTGAATATTTTGTTATACAGGACTCATGACGTTTGCAGAACTTTCAAGAACTTTACTTTCAACACGATGGTGCTCCACCACATTACGCCACTGCCGTTCGCGATTATTTAAACGAACGTTTCCAAAGAAAAGTTATTGGTCGAAGTGCAGATATTGACATGCCCCCACGTTCACCAGATATCACACCAATGGATTTTTTCCTATGGGGAGTAGTCAAGGACTCTGTTTATTCTCGAAAGCCTCATACTATTGACGAACTGAAAGACTACATACATGACGCATTTTATGATTTGGACAATGATCCCACACTATGCCGTAGAGTATGTAACAGTATTCCAGAAAGACTTCAAAGATGTATTTATGAAGACGGAAAACAATTTGAATATAAAAAATAACTTTTAAGTATTGTTTGTAATAAAACATAATTTAAAATAAATCTAGTCTTGTTTTAACCAACTGTCCAGTGACTTTTGCGCCACCCTGAATAATACCAGCTAGGTAGACGGAAAATAATAGTTGTAAAACAACACTTTTCAAAATTTACAAGTTAAACTATATTGGGAATACATAGTGTGTCATGTGAACGACTTTCTACAAGTCTGCACAATTTTGAGTACGGAGTGGGAACGAAACAGAATCTAAACTAACCACAGTTGACACTTAACATCACCGGTTGGTACCTATGCGCAGACATTGTTTTTGTCACACAGTCCAGATATCTCCTCTCAAGAGTGGACAAACCGGTTCTCGACCATCTCATCTGCGGTTACAATACCGGTCATGGCCAGACGACATCTGTATCCTGACTCGACTGGGCATTGTTATCACTGGTAGCCCAACGTCAGGAGCACATTCCTGAGGCTGTGATACGTGAGTCCACTGTGACCGATACAAACTCTGTGTTTGTGTCTGAAGTGGAAGATTGTTGAAATACTCAATCACAAAAGAAGTAAATTCCTAGTGTTGATGAGGTCTCGCTAGTTCTATACTCAGCGCAAGCAGCGAGGGCTCCCTGGGGATTAATCGACCTTATTCCTTCTAACGGGTACAACTAATCTAGAAGTCTTGGTTGTTGGCATAGTTTAGTTCAGTCTACTTAGGTTGGTTTATAAAATGTACGATTTATGTTAATCAAATTATTTAAAATCCACTTAATTTGAGCCAGCCGACTTGTCAATTGGATCTGGATAACTTATTTAGCAATTATTAATTACGCATTTCCATTTGGTTGTTTTAGCAGTATATTGAGTTATACAGCCATATTTAATACATAATAATGGTTAAATATAGTAACAGATTTGAAGAAAAGGTAAAAAATGTCTAAATCCCATTGAATATAGTTTTAGTGTAAAATATTAACTAGGTTTCAGTTGTTACTATTATTTTGTTAAGGAGAGGCCGATACCTTTTAAGCCTTATTTTGTCCGTCCTCATGGGCCAGTGGCCTGTGCGAGGATCTTATCAAACAGAATAAAGGGGAGAGTCGATACAGTACAAGGTCGATGGTACTGATAAAAAGTGCTTCGTAACTGACAGGATTTGAACTCGCGCTATCTCTAACTCAGACTCAAAGTACAACGTCTTAGACCACGCTCGACCATCCGCAATGCTACACATTTGGTTACCTCACACCTAAAAACTGAATAAAATTTACTCGTACAAATTTATGAAATTTTTTAAACGCCCTTTCTTATATAAAGAGTGCTTTCCCCATGAAATTATACGGTTAGATTAAAATAAAATTATGTTACACCATAACAAATCTCTCACTTTAATCAATTATATCCAACTGTTGAAAATGTTTATAACTGTCTATGTCGCACGTAATAAAACTATATTTATTTTTACACATTGAAATATTAAAGAATGTTCATGGCACAATAATTAAATTCAATAATAAACGTAGTTTGATCACAATACATCTATTTTATTACTCTCAAAGTATTGTTCATTTAAAAATAGAAAGCCCTGCTAGACACATTGTGCAATGTACACTGTGCTGCAACGTCGTCAGGCACTTCAAGATGTTAGCAGACCTACACGCGGTTGAAGAGAAGCGACAGCTCATTGTTTATTTGTGGGACTAACATACAAGGCGTTGTCTACAGGAGAGTTGCGGAACCGGTTCCGGGACGATACTATCTATAGGACAATAGTGGGAATAGTTCAATGAACTGGTCACAAAGGAACTGAGTAGGCTTGTTCAGATCACATAAACAGTTTGGTTTCATTGTTGGGGAAAAAAATATTATTATGTAAAAGATCACGTTCAATGTCAAGTAAATAGTAAGAAATTTTAATAAACTAAACTTTCGTAATAAACTACGAGTTGAAATATAATTTTCCAAATTAATTAAGAGACTAAAAGTTTCATCAAAGTCTTCCGCATCGAAACATTGCTTTCATTATTAAATTCTTGAAATAAAACTAGAGCGGCTTTCAATCAATTTCTTTCTTGGGGGAATTGCCATTTATTAATTTATAATTTTAACAAAAAATTAACAACAAAACCAACTTTATAACTATACAATGCGTAATGAATCTCGGCTACTGGACAATAATGAAACAAATCTCAAAACTCACTGGTTTTGAAATAAGTTAAAATAAGTTTCATTCGTGATCCAGAACACTGTTTTATAAAAACATATTCCTGGTTTATTTGGGGTAACATGACTTTTTCAGATATTTTCCATCGTTCAGTGATATATATCATCTCAACACAACCATTTTAACATTTAATAGACGTTGCACTGTAACATCCTCTTAATGCACATTGCGAAATTGTCATGCAAGACCACCATTTTGACCAGAATTACTCCAGACGTGCAGTATCGAATTTATTGAGTTCTGTTTTTAATAGGGTATGACCTGATGGATCTGAAACGTCTCAGTTTTCGAATGTCTTGGTCAAATTGATTACAAATATCGACTTAAACAATAATTTTAAAAGAATGTAGAAACAAATTAAAACACTTATTAAATTAGACATTTGAAAATAACAAAACATTTATTTTAATAGTAAAAGTTCAACAATCTGAAATAATGTGATTGTTTAATGCTTCAATACTATTTCAATAGTATCTTACTTGTATGTTTTTTTTGTTCAGAAAATTAAAAATATGAAAAAACAAGTTACCTTTTTTCAAAGGTAATTTATTGTAACAAGGCTGGTTTTAGTAGTCTATTAAATGCACAGTTTATGTTGAACTGAAAAAAAAATTACTTATATTACCAAGAACAATATCGCTTATAACCTAACTAGTCAGTATTTTTAAGTAAACTGTTTTTTTATATATAAATGTAAGAATTTTAGTGTTGGTATATGTGTAACAAATTAGATCTTTCAGACACAGGTCATATTGTTTGTTATGAAATGAAGTTCATTGTTTTTTTTAGGATTTTTCTCTTTATTTACTGAAAGTTAGAACTCTTAGTCAACTTGCATAAATGTCAGTTGTTTGTGATATTGGTCAATAAACTAGTTTGTAAAAATAAAGAATTTTCCATACCGGCTCCAACGAACGTTTCCGACTCTGTAAGGAAAGGATGCATACTTCCATACCCAAAATACAAAGAAGCTGGGGATAATTCTACCTCTCCACCACAGCAACATCCCTCGGAGTAATATTAATAAATCAAGAAGTAAAACAAAGACTTCAAACGAATAATGATTTGGTCTCTAAAAGTTATCACTGCCAGCTGTATTTAAGACAGTTGAGAAATTAATTGTGATGATTGTTTGTAGGAGCCGAGAGCGTGCTACTCAGCTGCCGGCCATGCACCTGAAGTTCCAATTTTAACATTGAGATAAGTCCTAAAACTGAGTTATAAATAGTAACTTGTCTCAAATCAATTAATGTTTCACTTCAGAAACCTGGATTTTAGTGTGTTCATGCTAAGGAATTGTTAAAAATACAACAATGGCATTTGATGGGAAAAACTATACTTAGTATAAATTATTATTACAATTGGTATTAGAAGCTCATATTTTTTAACAGTTTACCAGCATTCAGGCACAAATCTAAGTTGCTGAAGATAAATGAAGTGCTAAATTATTTTAGACGAGTTCCTATTTATGACTCACTTATTAAACTTTAGCCCTAGGTTAAAAGCGGAGTGTTACATGCGAGACGGTTAGATGTGGTAGCTGACTAGTGTTTCCTCTAACATTTATTTTCCTTATACGGCTATACAGAGGTAGTCCTTAATATAATGCGGTAATATTTCAACGCTTCAGAGTTTTAAGGTAGTACAAATTGTTGATATATGATTTGACACCGCTATGAACACATCCAGTCGTTATAAACACGAGATTTGGAATACATACATAAGCGTATGATGGGTGATAAAATATTTTGTAGGTTGCCCTACCGTCTATTAACACAAACGTCACAAACCCGAATTTCTTCACTATAAAATTGTTAGCATATATTATCTTAATAGCTGTGTTCAACTCTAAATGTTACTAGAGGAGAGTTTTCAGAAACAAAGTTAATACTCTAATTTAAAATAAATTGTAAAAATTCTTTAAAACCTAATTTAGTCGAAAAGTGTCCACTTCCGTCAGTTTAGACTAATTTCTATCTAAGGTATTTTAAGTGCCATAGTTGAGTTTGACTTGTGCCCCGATCATGAAAATATTTATCAACAAAAACCAACTTAGATTAAAAAGCATCCATTTTCGAATCCGTTAGTTTACTTTCTGTCTAAAATGTTTTAAGTCTCATAATGATAGTTTCCTTTTTATAGCAATAAAGAAAATATATAAATTACGTAAGATCGAAAAGTTACTGCGGTCCAAAAGAGTCAGATACGACCTATTAAATTCACTTCCACTCTAATTTGTTTACGGATCCACAGTTGAGTTTATGTTGTTTCACTGACCAAGAAAATAAACACACATGTGGGTATTGGAATCCGACTTATATTTAAAAGCGTTTATTTTCGGTCTATGATGTTTCTGGTGCTATAAGTAATATTTATTTTTACCCCGATCAAGAAAATAGCTTCGAAGATGCTAATTAACTTTAAAAGAGAAAAATGGTTATTTTGGGTTATATGTTTGGAGATAAATATATGCCACCGCGGACTTTTTTAGAACTTTTTGAAATGTAAAATTCTGTAGTAAATAATTATATAAAATTGTAAGCTGACTAAAGTATTAACAATGAAAGCACTCGAAACATATAAATTTTCGCACAACACAAACTTTTTTCTACTTTCTATAATTAAAATATTGACTTATCATACCTAGGAACCTGGCCTAGTTCATAACGAAGCCGACAGTGAAAACCGTATCAAAATTCATTGAGTAGTTTAATAAATATAGATGTACAAACAGACTAACACAAAATAGTATTTTAATTTATACTATGTATTAGTTCAGTAGACAGATGAACCCAAAATGACGATAACATTGTAAAATGATACCCCAGTCATGACAGTTTGCGTCCTAGCACATGATTAGTTCCCACTATGGGTAATTTGCAGTATAAATTACTCTGCACTCTGCTCCTTCTAGGAATACACATACGACCTTGCTGTGGTCGTAATCCTTTAGTATTAATTTTAATGATCCCTTCACGCAATGACGCATTGTTCAAGCGTGAGATCTTTATCATATGATGTTCTTTTCATCTCCACAACTGCATTTTTATTTTAGGGAATACACGCATATATTGAAACACATGATTTCAAACTGGTCCATGTTTGCAAAAACAAACCGAAAGTGCTTCTTAAAAAAAAAAATGCAAAACCAGAACTTTGACAAAACTGCTCTTTTTACGAAACGAGACTCTCAATAGCGGCAGCCTGGGGATTTAATCCTTCAGCGTCGTTTTCTTTGTGCCGCGACAACCCACAACCGAACCCTTATTGGATATCTTACATCAAAGCAAACTTTTCTGAGAAAAGAGATTTTAGCTTCGCGTGTGTGGAAGGGTACGAAATAATTCTTCAGAACCAACCCTAGAACGTGGGAATAGAATTATATTTTTATTTATTCGATTTATTATTTAGTAAGAAATACTAAATCGTCTTTTCCAACACATTGTATTCTGTGCACCACTTGAAGAAGGCCCTAATGTATCACATTGGAGTATCATATGTTCACAATAATTGACAATTATTAACTGCGTACATTTCTGATGAAGAAGCCTTTGTGGACCTCGCATGGCTTCCAAGAACCACCTTCAGCCGGTTTATGCTGCTATTACTGCGTACCACTCTACTTTACTATAATAGGGCTTTGTCTTCCAAATAAGCTGAACTTTGCACATACTTTCGGATACTACTCAAAGTAATAACTGATAATAAAAATTAACAGTAAGTAATAATTCATAATATAATTAAATGTCGGTAGAAGTAAGTACATTGAACTGTTTTGGGCGCGTAGTAAAAGAGGATTGGAAATATCTCGTTTGGTTGGTGAAAATATAAGTTACATTTAACCAAAGGAGGCAGATGAATATTGGATAGTTAAATCAATGAAACTTTGTATTAATAATAAGTAGATTTTCTTCTATTCAGACGTAAATATTTAACCTTTTATGAAGATGAAAAACCCAATACCAAAGCATGTTTTGTAACATTGGAAAGTGAAGTTTGGTATATAATAGTAATTTATCCACGAGGTTATATATAACATATGAAATGAAACTAACTCAATTAAAATATTCACAAAGTGAAAAGTACATACAGTATAAGAATTATTATTTTGATATTATTGCGTGTGATATTAAAAATTAAGGTAAACTTTTTACCTAGATAAGAACAAAATGTAGTTTGAATGAAATCCACAATTACTAACAGAAAAATATATTATATAACTTTGTAATAAACCTTCTTTCACTAATACATCAGTTTTAGTAGAATAGATTTCGTATGCTTAGGCATAGAAAATATTTGTTATACGAATAGGTATGTTGGCTACTGAATCACATTTACTATGAATATAATATTTTAACGGTCGTTTATTATAGTTTTCAAACGAAATCCTATAATACCTGTAATACAAACCCACCTTAAAAAATTGAATGATCAGCAAGAATTTTATATTTACAACTTTTCGGTACAAAATCAGGTTTAGAGATCGGTCAACGCCAGTCACCCTCTACACAGTCCCGGCTGGACCTGACGCCAACACAATATGTCTGTCACTGGAACAGCTGTTGTACCAGTTTACAAGTGTTGTGGGCAGCGGTGGAGTTGTGGTAATTCTGGGAGGGAGGAGACTGTCAACGCCAGTCACCCTGTAAACAGTCCCGGCTGGACCTGACGCCAACACAATATGTCTATCACTGAAACAGCTGTGACACCAGTTTACAAGTGTTATGGGCAGCGGTGGAGTTGTGGTAATTCTGGTAGGGAGGACTGTCAACGCTAGCCACCCTGTAAATAGTCCCGGCTGGACATGATGCCTACACAATATGTCTGTCACTGAAACAGCTGTGACACGAGTTTACAAGTGTTGTGGGCAGCGGTGGAGTTGTGGTAATTCTGGTAGGGAGGAGGACTGTCAACGCTAGCCACCCTGTAAACAGTACCGGCTGGACCTGACGCCAACACATTATGTCTGTCACTGAAACAGCTGTGACACGAGTTTACAAGTGTTGTGGGCAGCGGTGGAGTTGTGGTAATTCTGGTAGGGAGGAGGACTGTCAACGCCAGCCACCCTGTAAACAGTACCGGCTGGACCTGACGCCAACACAATATGTCTGTCACTGAAACAGCTGTGACACCAGTTTACAAGTGCTATGGGCAGCGGTGGAGTTGTGGTAATTCTGGTAGGGAGGAGGACTGTCAACGCTAGCCACCCGGTAAGCAGTCCCGGCTGGACATGATGCCTACACAATATGTCTGTCACTGGACCAGCTGTGACACCAGTTTACAAGTGTTGTGGGCAGCGGTGGAGTTGTGGTAATTCTGGTAAGGAGGAGGACTGTCAACGCCAGCCACCCGGTAAGCAGTCCCGGCTGGACATGATGCCTACACAATATGTCTGTCACTGGACCAGCTGTGACACCAGTTTACAAGTGTTGTGGGCAGCGGTGGAGTTGTGGTAATTCTGGTAGGGAGGAGGACTGTCAACGCTAGCCACCCGGTAAGCAGTCCCGGCTGGACATGATGCCTACACAATATGTCTGTCACTGGACCAGCTGTGACACCAGTTTACAAGTGTTGTGGGCAGCGGTGGAGTTGTGGTAATTCTGGTAGGGAGGAGGACTGTCAACGCTAGCCACCCGGTAAGCAGTCCCGGCTGGACATGATGCCTACACAATATGTCTGTCACTGGACCAGCTGTGACACCGGTTTACAAGTGCTGTGGGCATCGGTGAAGTTGTGGTAATTCTGGTAGGGAGGAGGACTGTCAACGCCAGCCACCCTGTAAAACGGTCCCGGCTAGACATGACGCCAACACAATATGTATGTCACTGAAACAGCTGTGACACCAGTTTACAAGTGTTGTGGGCAGCTGTGGAGTTGTGGTAATTCTGGTAGGGAGGAGGACTGTCAACGCCAGCCACCCTGTAAACAGTCCCGGCTGGACATGATGCCTACACAATATGTCTGTCACTGAAACAGCTGTGACACCAGTTTACAAGTGTTGTGGGCAGCGGTGGAGTTGTGGTAATTCTGGTAGGGAGGAGGACTGTCAACGCCAGCCACCCTGTAAACAGTCCCGGCTGGACATGATGCCAACACAATATGTCTGTCACTGAAACAGCTGTGACACCAGTTTACAAGTGTTGTGGGCAGCGGTGGAGTTGTGGTAATTCTGGTAGGGAGGAGGACTGTCAACGCCAGCCACCCTGTAAACAGTCCCGGCTGGACATGATGCCTACACAATATGTCTGTCACTGAAACAGCTGTGACACCAGTTTACAAGTGTTGTGGGCAGCGGTGGAGTTGTGGTAATTCTGGTAAGGAGGAGGACTGTCAACGCCAGCCACCCTGTACACGTCCCTGCTGGACATGATGCATGTAGGATATATGTGTCACTGAGTAACGCTGTAAATAATTAGCATAACACTACAATAGTTTCAAAATTGTAAAAAAATCGCTAGTTAAAAATTGAACTACTTGTAATTTTCTAATATGCTACTAACATATTTTTTCCACGCCAAGACAGGGAAAATCCTGATATCGTCAAGGTCTGGATAAATGTGTCTGTCTGTACATCTAGTTTCAACAGTTAATTAGATATTGAATGTTAATTTAAAACTGATTATACGGTGACCTTTTTATACATGTGACTTTTGACATGTATAAATATATACTCTTTTAAATGACATATGTCATAGAATAACGTGACATTTTATTACATTGCTTGCAGTAATAAACGAAAAAAATTATATAATCCATAGTAATTGAATGAGGAAGGAATAATAGAAATAGCAATGGTGGTAAAGTGCTGGCCCGATCTGACCTTGTCAGGTGTGCTTCACCACGGAAGTTCCCGCAGATCTGGTGGTTTTTATTAAATATTTACTTTTATCTATTATAATGTTGTTTTACCTGGAAGAAACTATGTACATTGTAGACAGCTAGCGGTGAATTCATCGAAATCAAGCCCTGAATCACAAACGAAAATTTACCAAAAACGGGATTCTTAAGTGCTGCTTTCTGATCAGAGTCAAGGAACTTTTCTTTTTCTGCAGCTCAGCCAACATCAGAGAAAGCCGCCGCAGTCTTATGTCTCATAAAATCACGCCTTTTAATGCGATCACCATAGACAGGTTCTTTTAATTACAAGTGGCAGCATACCATACGCGGAAATTACTAGACATATATCACTTTTCCTCTTAAAGGATGGCAGTTAATTTTACAAAGGGTGAAGTTAACATACTTTCAGCCTGTGTACTCGAACTACTTATAACGAATTATATATGATCAATTAATTTATCAAATATATATATACACACACACATACATACGTAAGACGTACGTTCCCCTTTCATTACAGCAGACTAATTGAGGTCGAATGAAACGAGACGTGAGCAAGACCTCAACTGAAGCTTTGATACAACAGATTATCTGCTGGATTTGGAAACATTGCGGCAATTCCATTAGTCTGGCGGCTACGAAGCACTTCAGTGTTGTGTTGACTTCTGTTAATCTCTCTGTGGGGCTTCCACCGGTAACACGTGACTGACACACCATCACGTAACTCGATACGATCACAAAAGGACGTGATTGTAGGTCATACGTGTCATCGGCGTACGATTCGTACAGATTCACAGCATTATATGTCGTGTTTTAGTGTAATAACGGACCTACTGACATTGATTCAGAGGCAGTCATCCATCGAAGGATTATGTATATATTTTGTATGCGTTACATGCTGTTCCAAAGCGTGATAGGCACTTGTAAGGAATATAATACCAAATGTACAAATAACAGTTTTTTTTTAATTATCATATTTGTAGGATACGTGATAATTATTGGATGAAACTGTTGTTTCGAAAATCCGTTCAAAAGTCAAACGTTTTCAAAAGTCATGAAGAACTGAGAACAGAAACAATTCCCTTTTTTGATAGGTAACTATGAGACAATTTGAAAGCAAATTCAAAAGTACATATAATTCGTTTCATTATTGTTATAGATTGCTGTAGTATTTAATTTTGCAAGACCAGTTTGAAAACCTCTTGTGCCATGGAGGAACGCGTAGTAACTTGTATATGCAGAATTGTATAGTATTAGGTAGATTCTGTGTACAAAATCAGCCTATTGCAGTTGCCCCCATGGTAGCACTTTAAAAGAATTCTACATTATTTCACCGAACATGATCCCCAGTTCTCAAAACCACCAGTCACGTGGCTTGTGGATACAATAACTGCCCCAAAATCCTCAGCCAAATTCCATGGTATGACATGCAACATCATAGAACGTATTCATGTGTAGGTAAAAGTGAAATTCCATGCAAAATTTTAAGTCACAGGTGAATCCTTTATGATGATACTTTTCCAAGCGATTTATTCATTAAGGTAGGGTTTTTAGCAGTGTTAAAATAATGTTATAATAAAATTTCCTGTGACCTAGGTAGGTCACTACAACGCAAGAGTGCGCTATATATATATATATAAGTAGATAGTAATGTGGGGTTTCTAGACCACTTTTGGGACAGTCCGAAATTCTATGTAAAATCTTGTTCAATGTACCGAACACGAATTGACATGCAAAATTACGTTATGTTCTACTTAAAACGCAAAAATCACGTTCATGTTACGTTCTGAACATAAAATTTGACAACACAAACGTAACATGAACGTGATTTTTGCGTTTTATGCTCTACTTAACGTAATTTTGCATGTCAATTCGTGTTCGGTACATCGAACAAGATTTTACATTGAATTTCGGACTGTCCCAAAAGTGGTCTAGAAACCCCACATTACTATCTACTTATATATATATATATATATATATCATATATTTTCATGAACATGGACAACTATTCGACTTTTCATTATTAATTTTCCTTTTACTATATGAATAAAGGTTCGCATGTCTGAATCTCATATAATTGCGTTCAGTTGGTTTAAAAACTCATTTATACTGGTCTTTTCCTGTTGCCAACCTGATTACTATACGATCATATAAAAATATTCGCTTACGCTCAGCCAAATCCCATGGAGCGACATGAGCCATCACGAACTCAGTGTTTCTCAAATAGGAACAAATATTATTGCACAATTTCGTCTATGGATCAGTTCGTTTTCGAGATATCGTTCAAACAGACAAACAAAAACGAACGTTTGTCCTGCGCCAAGAGTGATAGACTTCGCTAACTCTCGGCCAATTAATCCGCAGAAAATAATTAAAAGTGCTCTGGAACGCTTGTTATATTATTTGCTAAGACTTTTTGTACGTATACTTTTATACAATTTTTTGAATTTTGAACAGTTTTTAAGATATAGATTACGTCGCAAAAGACATGGTAAAACAAGTTAAAACTGAAATTGGCTACCTTGGTACGTCATTCCAAGATAACGGCCGTTACGATTTTAAGATGAAAATCAGATATATTTAAATATAAGCATGTACTCCCTGTGGAACAATATGCAGAATATTTTAACAGCCGGTTGTTGAGATAACCCGTAGTGAAGTATTAATGTACTCTCAGAAAAGTTTGCTTTGATGTAAGATATCCAATAAGGGTTCGGTTGTGGGTTGCCACGGCACAAAGAAGGCGACACTGAAGGATTAAATCCCCAGGCTGCCGCTATTGAGTATCTCGTCTCGTAAAAAGAGCAGTTTTGTTATAGATCTGGTTTTGCATTTTTTAAAGAAGCCTTCTTTAGAACAATGTTTTATTTGTGGTTTGCTTCGCAAACATAGACTAGTTTGAAAATATACGTTTCAATATAGCGTGTACTTCCTGTGGAGAGTAAATGCAGAATATATATAAACAGCGAGCTGTGGAGATGAAAACATCCTATGTTTTAACAACGTGTCCTTGTGTGAACAGATCATGAAAATGAATAACAAAGGATTACAAGGACAGAAGATCGTACGTTCAATCAATGAACGATTAAATCATCATCACCGAGAGGGTGGACGGGGCTCGAACGATAAAGAGGCCGGTTTGTATGCGCTATCAATGAACGCCCGGGTGACTGCAGTTTTGAACGCGTTCCAGTTGATAACGCCCAGAGAGCCCTCCCCCCTCTAATCATACATTCGAGTGGAAAAACGTTAGAGCCGACAGCGGAAATGCGATGCGGACGTGAAATATTAATATTCTCTGACCGAAAGAGCACAAACTCTCATCTTTTTTAATTACATTCCCTGAAACACCCAATTGTAACAAAATGTATATAGTTTAAAGTTACGTTGCTTTTACGAATACTTATAAAGTTTGTTTCAAGTAGTAACGTAATATTTAAAATACGAGTATTATTCGTAATATCGTAAATAGCACCTACGTATCAAACAACATGTCATCACTTACTCAGTAGGCATTTTGATTTTTCCGTTACCATTTAAATAGAATTCGGGAAGGTTAATATTTGATATATTATTTCAGGAATTATTTTGGCTTGGCTTGAATCGTATTTGCACACAAAATCAAACAGGAAATTTTGCTAAACATATTCTATGCAGGCACACAAATAAAGTTAGTAAACAGAAATTACTATTAATTCCAGAGTGCAATAAACAAGAACTCTCTACACTGTTTAACAGACAAAATAGTTGTTTGATAGATGATTAATCAAAAAGTCACGTGAGGTGTTCTTTTTTAAATTAATGATCCAACACCCCAGATATGCACTGTTTGTATTTTTCGTATTGACTTAAAATCATATGCTTTTATTGTGTTTCCAACCTCCGTCTCTCTCTACTAAAATCAAAATACCGTTATATCAATTAACAAACTAATTAAAACATTTCAACATATATTCCTATTTAGAAATCCATTGCGTAAAATGACTCCAAAATTATAAAAACTGACAACTTTTATACTCATCTCAATTTATCTGTATATTATCTCTTTAAAGAAACAACTATGACTTTCTATATTGTGAAACAACTATGACTATGTATATTTATTCCTATGCATATGTATATATTTATCAATTTGTAAAAAAACCCCTTAAATATATACTACTTATGTAGGTATGTAGATATCTGTAAAGAATAACAAGTGAATCAGAATCCTAGTACTTATATCAGTATGTAGAAACCTGAGTTCAAAAACAAGAATTACCTTTACAAAGCAACAGTGTTTTTTGAATAAATGATTCTGAAATGTATCTTTGAAACTTAATTAATTAATTAAAAAGTTAAAAATAAGAATTAGGTAATTTATATTTCAAAAAATATTGGTTACAACGAGCAAAACATCAATTTTTAAGAATCGATCACTCCGAAATTGGGTTGTATGTTACACAACGCTTTATCTTTTTCATTCTGATCTTACCACACTTTTTAAATCCTAAAAAACTATGTAACAAATGCAATTAAGGTTTCTAGTTAAAGGTAATTTGTTACATTTGGAACATAGTTTGGAACTCGTGGGGCTGGAAAAATATCATTTCTGTCTGTCTGTCCAAACGATATCTCGAAAAAGAACTGTACCTATAGACTTGAAATTGTGGATGAGGCATAATTTCTATATAAGAAACACTGAGATCGATGATGGTGCATGTCATTCCATGGGACGCGGCTGAGCGTTAGCGAATATTATTAAATTGTTCTTATGGGTAACTATGTTGGTAACGAGAATATAGCAGAAACATAAATTTTGTAAACAAACTTGTGGAAACAACCGGCGCTGGATTCTAAGAAATCGTTTCGCGCACCACTAAACGAGGCTGGGAACGACACCTGGGATGAATATCGCTCACATAAAAGACACGGATCGTAAACGAGGATGTGAGCATCGTTTCAATCGAGCGTAACGAACCTGCCAGATGGCATTGAATTTATTGTAACCACATTTGAATAGCCGGCCTTTCATAATTTCTAATGGCAACGGAATAACGTTCGACTAAAATTAAGTTTTACTTACAACATACATTCAATCTCACAGTAAGCTGGGTACGGATTTTACCTAAAACACACAGAATGTAATTAGTAACTATAATAAATAATTTGTTATAAAACACAAAATAGGCACAGTGATATTCACTTCGCATGCAAATAAAGGTGTTTAATTTGTTCCTTATTAATAATTTTACGATTTTTATTAATTTTAAAGTTAACAAGTTTAAAGAACATAAAAAAAGATTTGATATTATTTATAAGAGACCATATATGCATTCAATAAGTGTAGAAGTCCCGTATGATGGTCAACAGAAACTATAGTGCAACGCTATGTTCCGTTAATGGAACAGTACTACTATGACTGGCCGTCGGAACGCGTTGTGAAAAATTCTCATTTTTGGGGATTGGCCGTATAGGCTACATTTGACGGAGTTTAACACTTAACCTATATTAAATATGGTTAAAGTATTTTTCTGCTGGTCAACAGAATCCGATAGTGTACCGTTATGTTCAGCCAATGGTAGTACTATAACTGGCCGTAGGAACGCGTTGTAAAAATTGCTGTTTATGTGAGACATCTATTTCCTCATTTATATGGACTGAACCGCATAAATTTTACATTAAATTAATAAATACGGTTTAAAACTTTTTCTGCTCCTGGTCAACAGAATCCGATAGTGTAGCGAGCGCTATTTTCAGCCAATGGTAGTATTATGACTGGCCTTTGGAACGCGCTGTGCTCCGGTGAGGCTCTCTATGTTTTCTCATTTTGGGAGACTGAACCGTATATAATATAATTATGTACCAATGTTAAATATGTATATATCATATTCTAATCTTGTTGGTTTATCGGACCCGTATATTACATGGATTTTTCCAACACTCAACCAATAATTTTACAACAGACAATGCTTTTTAGTATACCGCACTTATTTGTTAGAACAACATCCATTACAGTGCAACATAGAAGTGAGCTCCCGCGTTTCAAGTTTTGATGTGTATTTGGATCATTTAATCCGATGAGTTGCTTGAAAGGCTTGACTTGATCATAAGTTAGGCTAAGTCCTAAACATACGCGACGTGCTTAACGTAATCTTCCGTACAGGAGATTATAAGATTCAAACCCATTAACTACGCTGCTAATCTGAGTAAACTATGTTCTGCTTTAGCCGTTCCATTTACTGTTTTAAATTATGCACTCCGTTCTACATGCAATAATTACAAGTACATTTACTACTCAACACTTTATTTATAAGGCAACGCGTTGTAAAAAGTTGTTTCTGTGAGACACCTATTTCCTCATTTATGTGGACTGAACCGCATAAATTTTACATTCAATTAATAAGTACGACTGAAATCTTCTTCTGCTCCTGGTTAACAGAATCCGATAGTGTAGCGCTATGTTCAGCCAATGGTAGTACTATGACTGGCCGTAGGAACGCGTTGTAAAAAGTTGTTTCTGTGAGACCCTATTTCCTCATTTATGTGGACTGAACCGCATAAATTTTACATTCAATTAATAAGTACGATTGAAATCTTCTTCTGCTCCTGGTTAACAGAATCCGATAGTGTAGCGCTATGTTCAGCCAATGGTAATACTATGACTGGCCGTAGGAACGCGTTGTAAAAAGTTGTTTCTGTGAGACCCTATTTCCTCATTTATGTGGACTGAACCGCATAAATTTTACATTCAATTAATAAGTACGATTGAAATCTTCTTCTGCTCCTGGTTAACAGAATCCGATAGTGTAGCGCTATGTTCAGCCAATGGTAGTACATATGACTGGCCGTAGGAACGCGTTGTAAAAAGTTGTTTCTGTGAGACCCTATTTCCTCATTTATGTGGACTGAACCGCATAAATTTTACATTCAATTAATAAGTACGATTGAAATCTTCTTCTGCTCCTGGTTAACAGAATCCGATAGTGTAGCGCTATGTTCAGCCAATGGTAGTACTATGACTGGCCGTAGGAACGCGTTGTAAAAAGTTGTTTCTGTGAGACACCTATTTCCTCATTTATGTGGACTGAACCGCATACATTAGAGGCTACATTAAAATTGGATCGATGTTCTTCTAGATAAGTGGCTATTATAAAACACCAGTATTTATTAATACTACCTGCAATATTATACTATTTCTAAACTTTAATTTAAGCATTAAAGCACCCTTAGGAAGATGAATTTTGTGATTCTCTTAACGAGTGGTTCTATTTTTGTGGAGGCCAATAAAAAGTTGGTAATAGATTTCTCAAAAAGTTTAATATGGCTGATAAATAATGGCATAAGTTTATAATGTGGGTGTCTGTGTTTTTTATTGTGGTTGGAGACATGCAACTTATAATGATTGTTTCAAACAGTTGAGTTGATACATCGTGTTTGACCTCTTATTGTGTTTCTCGAAGAGCGATGCTCTTTTGATAATCTTATTCAAATAGAGGAAACACATACTAATCTTAAGAGTTTGTAAGGAAAATATGACCAGAGTTCTTAGGGATGTGCTCTGTGCGAACCAGGAATTCTCTTAACTTGGTGATTTAGTGGTGGCTGTTGGTGGGATGAGGGGGAGGTGAGAGAGAAGTTCACATGATATACAGAGGCGAATTGTGGTTTGTCGTTTTCCTGAGATCCACTGACTTTCGAGGAGAATATTCTAATGAAGAATATACCTTATTTGGACTTGGATAACTTTACTCCAAAACAGTAGAATATAGATACTTTTACTAACGTTGTACCCGTCCGAAATTATAATAGACTTTCCGGCATTCCCCATCGTTGTTACAAACATAGACCACAACGTTTCGAGGATTAGAATCCATTCTCTTTTTCAGGCGTTAAAAAGATTAAAACTGGAGTCTTCCATCGTTTCTGAAGAATGTGAATATGTTGTTCAATCCCCTTCGTGCAGTGAAATGGTAGGTACTTGCTCGGGCTCCTAGGCATGTGCTTCACGTGTTTCACGTGCGACCAGTTGTTTACTATGATTTGGACTATCACCACATAGTAATTATGTTTTAATGATTGGTTTGCTTAACCCTGTGTCTAATTTTATATGCCTGAAGAAGAACACAGATTTAAATAATCGAAACGTAGTATTCTATTTTTTAGAACATTAATAACGGAAAATTTTCAAAATCTGTTATCGATTCATATTACCCACCTTGAATAATGAACTAAAAAAACTAAACTAAATTCTCGACGCGCTCACCTTTATTTACCCGATACCCTTTTAATTTAACCTTGGGAGTGCCGATGGCCGAGCGGTCTAAGACGTTGGGCTTAGAAACTGAGTTAGAGATAGCACAGGTTCGAATCCTGTCTGTGACCCTTGCACTTTTTATCAGTACCATCGACCTTGTACTGTATCAACTCTCCCCCTTATTCTGTTTGATAAGATCCTCGCATAGGCCAGTGGCCCATGAGGACGGGCAGAATAAGGCTTAAAAGGGAATCGGCATCTCCTTAAAAAAAAACAACAACAAAATTAAAAGGACTATAACGTCAATGGCATCGGACTTGTTATAAGATAAGGCTATCGTTACGAAGGAGGCGAATATGATCGATTTGGTCAGCGCTGCTTCCACGGTGGCTGTGCAGAATACGTAAAAGACTGCAGTGTTTATCTTGAAAGCATGTCGAAACAAGCTACAATTGTGAACCTTAATAATCAAGGATCATAGAAGTTTAAATGTGTTTTGCTTTTAAATATAAAATTAAGAATTAAGGAGGGCTTAAAACAGTGGTAAAACACGGGCTAGACATCAATAACTTTTCGTTTTGAGAATAGTACAAAATAGGAGTACGCCACACCATACAACGGGCCAGGCTTCGTTGACTTTGCATGGGAAATTTCAAGTCTGTACCTCATTTTATTAGGATACGTATGCTAAGTCACATATCAAACTCGTACGCTTTTACTCCGTTAGTTTTAAAATTTATTTATTTTGCGATTGTTTTATTGCCATCACCCTTACACATTAGGCCAACGTAAAACGTTTGCTTACGCTCAGCCAAATAACATGGGAGTGATATGCACCAACATCGAACTCGATTTTCTTCTTATGAAAATGAAGCTCGTGCAGGAGTGTAAGCCTAGAAGCCAGTTTTAAGTGTGACAGACAGACAGAAATGACATTTTCCCAGCCCCTTGGGTGATAGACTTCGCCCACGTTCAGCAAATAAGATGGGATAAAGAAGTGTTAACAGTGTTGCCTGCTTAGGGCTCTGTTTTGGAGGTTGAACTTCAATATTTCGGATTAACAGCCTGCGATTCAATTGCTCGACTTTGGCTTACATGCTGCCATTGTTAGCTGAATCGAGGTATTATCATGCAATCCTTTATCGTACATAACAAAGAGAAAATTATACACTTTTTAAACCCTAAACTGTGCACTACTTTATATTTTCAACATTCGCGATCAACAGAACGTAATCAAGAATGGCTATAACTTATCTAACTATATTGATATTGATATGGAGGTGATAACGCACTAATTTTATGGTTAATAATTTCAAAACTTCTACAACTCATAATTTCTGCACGTTAGCGTTCTAGAAGATTTCTAGATTCAAAAAAAACCTTTTTCAAACTAACGGTAGAAGGGCGAGAATAAGTGACCAAGTTTTTTTTTAATAGACATTGAAAGAAGAGTTATAAACAAACCATTTTTATACAAAGATAAACATACGCCAGATGGTTCAGCGAAGGAGGCTTCACTCGTCCCACAGCGGAGAACATGCAATGGAGAACGACTCCCAATTGATCAAAGTTGATCGAATAGATGGCACAGTTTTAATTCTACACAAGATTTCGACCTTATGAGTAGACTCGTTCAAAAATTATCGTCCATACAGACGGACAGACACAAAGACAGAAATCTTCAAAGGAAGAATGATGAGCAGGGTGCAGTATATGAAACCAACACACTAATCTCTTATTAACTACAAGGGGTGGGATGGATGAACTATCCGACCCCACACAGTTCCCTCAATTGCGGTGACCATCTTGTTCCAACAGAGGAGTAGGGTGCAGTGTAAGAAACCCACACACTAACCTCTATTAATGTATTTAACTCCAAGGTGTGGGATGGATTGACTATCAACCCCATCAAGTTCCCTCAATTTTGTGGCCATATATTTACGTCTGAGAGTGCTAGACATGATTTTATAGTACTGAGCCTAACCTAAACAAGAACACGTGCTCATCAACGACAATAGGGTGAGATAACGCCAAACACTGTAGTTTCGCAAATATTTAAAATCCACATGACGCCCGAATATCATTTACTACTTGAGTGACTAACACAAAGGACTCCATTTTTTTGCATACCATTTTGGGTTTATGGCATAGTTTTAACGATCAATCTTGAAAAGCGATGTCTATTACATTAAACCCAAATTAGAGTGGGTAATCAATCTCTCGAATAAAAATATCTTTGAAAGACAGCTGAAACCAAATTCGGGTAGGGTCCAATAAGCGGACCCGGTTTTTTATATCGAAATTGGCAAACGATATTACTTAATCATAACCATCGATATAATCAATCGATACTGATTAATTATTTTTAACAATTAACTTAAATAATCTATATGAACAGCTGTAAACACTTTCAAATAATACAATTATTAAGGTAATATTTTAAATTTCACATAAGTAACATTGTGTATTAAAATGGCTGTCAATCTTAGGAAGCTTCACGAAATTGCTTTAAAAGACGATAAAACATGTTTTTTATGGCTTCAGAATGTTGGGTTAGTACCTAAGAATACATTATGTGATATTTGTGGAAAGGTAACAAATGTAACTGTCAGAGGAGCCAGCATGGTCGTCTTCAGATGCAAAAAAGAAGGTAATGGTGGACACAACTTTAGTAAAAACGTTTTCGTTCTGTTTCATTTAGTTAAAGTTATGAGTTTCCCTGATTTTGGTTATGTTCATTTATTATTTGTTACATCATTAAATTCACATTTTAATTTAAAACATATATGATTGTTATTACTTTTATATCGATTGATACTCTATGATTCGATATGCGAATATTAGGTATCGATGATTATATTCTTCGATATAAAAAACCGGGTCCGCTTATTGGACCCTACCCCCAAATTCCAGCAAAGGTGACAGGTTTCAGTTACCAAAAAGAATGGACGAGATGGTTAAGAGCATTGCACCCTGTCAAGCATTAAACAAGTGATGGTGTAAGTCAGACCTTTAAATGTCTTTGGACTACCGCAGTTATAACTGAACCGGAGCACAAAATGGAGCAATCCATCACCTGGAGCATCCCGGCGATCTCAAATGTTTCCAACGTTAAGTTAACAAGCGCAAAACTGCTTAAGCGAGTTAGAATTTTTGTTGGGCAATAGAATGAAAGGAGTTACTTACTGATACGGCACGCCAATTTTGGTACTGACTGCAAAGGAGACAATGAACTGTCTATTGTTAACAGTAACTATTAGAATATGAAAGAATAGCACTACAAACAATGAGAACAATTCTTTTCTGTTACAAACAGTTGCCTCAGAGTGTAGTACCAGTAAACGACCGTGGACAATGTAGGCAGGCCTTACATCTCGTTTTCTTGTGGAAATCGCGAAGGTTTTATGAGACAGTAATAATTTTTATGTGAAATACAGCTGAGCGCGTGAGTGAGAGAAACAGTTTCTCCAAACACTGTCAACGTTTGGCTTAAACGTTAAACATTCCCATTCGGTAAAAAAAAAAAAAAAAAAAAAATGTTGGACACAAAGACATTTCAACAAAATGCTTTACCAATCTAGGCGGAATTTAAATGAAGGATTCATTCTTATTTTTGTTTGCTTTAAAGGGGGCAAATATAATAGTACTTTAAATGTGTAGGAGGAACCAGTCAAACTCTGTGAACGAATTTAAGAAATTAATAATTAAGGTATAATATTTAAGTAACGCTGCTGAATCCCCTCCCTCCTCAAAGGGGCGCCACTTAATTTAGGGACGGCTCCTGAGGTATCAAAAGGTATAAAAGTTTGAATCGATAATTTTATCTCAGATTATATTTCTTCTAGCATGAGACTCTTAAAAGCGACTGTCAGAGACATAAATAATGGTAATATAGACGTCAGACATCTAGATAAACAGGCTGAAAGTCGCTATTTTAAGAGTCTGTATGCGGTGAGCTAAGAAAAATATAATGTGATATAATAATTGTCATGTAATATTGTTAACGCTTTTAGTACCATGCCATTATGACCTCCTTGTATTTCAAACAAAACTAGGTGATGTGATTATACATTGCAAACTGGCTCTGGACTCCTGGTCTATAATAGTACCCATAATGCTGCACAGACACGGTGGGAGGGGGGGGGGTATGGCACTACCTTTGAATGTATTATACACGGAAGTTAAATCATTCATACGGTCGGGGTTTGGAGGCCGGAGGATTGTTTTAGTTATTTGTGAGGTCAGATGTTAGTTTGTTTACATTGACTTTTGATTGTTAACATTCAAATACATACTAACTGAGCTTCTTATTCCACAGAGTGTGGTCCTAGCACTCTCTTTTTTCTTAACTTAGTTTAAAGCATTGAAATGTGTTATGTCTTGTGTAACTAATACAGTCAAAGGTTGTACTTAGTCTACCAATACAATTCCAAAAAATGTAATTAGTCATAGATTTGTTGTATGCAATTTTCTCTACTTTATTTTCCTCTTCTCCTTTCTATTTTTCTTTTCTATTCCATCTTACTTATGGGCTGGTGTTGTGGGGAGCTTGAGCAAACAATCAATTCCTGAGAGTGTTTAAGCTGCAAGAACAAGCGATCCACATTATCGCTAAGTTGAAATTTAGAGTGTCGTGCAAGGAAGCCTTCAAATAGTTGCAACTGTTGACGCTGCCCAGTCTCTACATCTTGGAAAAAACTCTGTTTTGTATGTCTAAATATGCCGAGACATACATGTGTATGACACTAGAGGCAGAGATAACTACCGATCTGGTAGGCACAGAACGGTAGTTTATGAACGCTTGCCTTCACAGGCAGGTGTTCATTTCGTCAATATATTACCAGATTAAATTAAAAACACTCGAACGCTCAAGGTGTTAAAAACTCGTTTGAAACTCTTTTTAGTTTCACAAAAATTGGTGAATGAATGGATGTAGGTAAGATTGAAAATTGTATGTTTGAATGAGATTTCTTGTGGTGTGTATGACAAATGTTTTAGCAATTAAAAAGTAAAAATTTGACTTTTGTAATGCGTTGTATAATGTTCTGACAATAAAAATCCGATTTAATTTGATTTTATATTTTCTAATTATAAAACCATTTTACCCAGTCTCCGGACTTGATTTTCTTTCATAATGAAAGAACAACTACGAGCACGGAGATACATAACATTAAAACTATGATTTATCGCCGTAAAACGTGTAATAGTAGAGAATGTTTGCGACATAATTAAAAAAACTTTGAGCCCGCGAGAGATCTCGCTTTAATTTCCTGTTTGTGATTGCAAGGGTTATAAAACTGCGCCACTTCGCATCCTGACACTTTGCGATAAAATGAAGGAACAGGAAGCAGCCTGATGAAACAAAGGGACGGAATCTTGAACAAGATTGAAACAAAAGGGGTTCATAAAGGAAAAGGGGTTGAGGAGTATTGTGAAGATATCTTAGGTGCCACAATGCTCGGGGGTTCTAGAATTGTGTCTTGTACAATAACTCTAACCGTCAATACAAAACTTTGGGTTTTATTTAGTTTTCAATACTTTGTTTGGAAAAGTTTTAATGAAAACTGAGACGTAATATAAAGTTTCTTAATGCAAGGCTGTTTATTGCCTACCAATACTTATATTAATTCGTTATAATCCTATGATAATTAGGTGAATTTCTGTTTGATTTAGAAACAAACATTTGCAAATCTTTTGCAAAATATTCAAGGTTCTAAAACGGACTTGAGAGATCTTTTTAAAACTCCTTCTATAATCGTGTCATTGTCTCTCTGTCCGATTGTGCGGACTATTAACTCTTAATAAAATAATCCTTGAGATTTGAAACTTGTTACGTTTCTACGTTCTTCTTAGTCAGATCAAACCTCCGTAATAGCACATTACGGGGTGATATTTAAAAACTCTGTTACTTGTTTCATTTTAAAATTTGAGGCGATTCGATCACTTATCCCCCAATCGATAGACTACCAACTTGCTGCCAATGGAATCCTTTTGCAGGTTCCTTACGTCCTGCATAGTCCACAAGGAACCACGGTACCTGAGCGAGCGATTGTTTTTAATGAGGTCTCACAACAAAGCATCCGCCTATAGTTATATGCTAGATTTTCCTAAACTTAGACTGAAAGTCGGGAAGAGGAGGTTTTCGTACTTTGGTTCTAATTGGTAAAACGACCAACCCGTTAGCCTCAAACATATAGTCATTTAAACAAAAACTAGGAATTTAATTGTTGACAACGAACATAGTAAAGATGTTTGTTTATAACATTTTAAACTGTTTTGTTATATGAATTTTAAGTGAGCAAAAGATTTATTTAATTATTTAGATAATTCTATAATTTATTATTTATAGTATTAATTATAGTATAAATTGTTTATCATTTTTAATTGTTATATAGTATTTAATATTAATTTAAGGTCACTGGTGACTTGAGTTATTTTGATAAAGAGTACATGAACTAAGAATAGAAATGAGCCATTTTTATTTTATTTATAAATGTAGTCTATTAATTTTGGGATAAAAAGGTATAAATTAAAGAAGAATATACGAGGAAAAATTGTACATTGGTGGTGTCAGAGGTAACGACGATGGCCATAACAAATTTTTAGAACAACCAGACTTGCAAACTAACTAAGTAAAATTATATGACATTTTATAATGTGACATAATAAAACATGTAATGAATTTACTATGTCGAAACCTTGGTGCATCTTCCTTTACGTTCTGTCGAATTCTTTGCTACTTCTCTGAATAACTTTATTTTTATAAAGGCAATATAGAGTTCAATGATGGTGCATGCCTCTCTGTGGGATTTGCCTGAGCGTTTGCTTAACTTTGATGATGTCGAGAAAGATTTCATTTGTTTTCTTCAAAGTCCCCCCCCCCCAAAAAAAAAAACACAAATTTAGTAACGGCTGTATAAAACAATTAACGGAATATACAAATTTCGAAAATCTGAATATAGAATTAAAGTTAACTATATGAATTGTTTAGTAATTTATCCGTGCGAAGAATTTACTTTGTTAAATTGGTTGATATCATTTTTTTTTTTTTTTTTAAGAAGAAGTTGATCCCCATTTAAGCCTTATTCTGTCCGTCCTCATGGGCCACTGGCCTGTGGGAGGATCTTATCAAAAAGAATCAGGGGGAGAGTCGATAAAGTACAAGGTCGATGGCACTGATAAAAAGTCCAAAGTTCACAGACGGGATTCGAACCTGCGCTTTCTCTCCGACTCCGACTCAAAGTCCAACGTCTTAGACCGCTCGGCCATCGGCACTCCCAATTTTCGTCGGATATTTCGACGTTCCGTTGTAACGAGTTATTATTATTACACATATTCCCCAACTTTTTGTAACAACGAAGACGTCACATGTTACACAAAAACTGCTTCACGATCGACTGGTCGCCAGCCGGTTCACAATTACCGCCTCCCCGCGCCTCGCCGCGCCGAGTCCAGTAAATGTCGCACAAAACTAATCAACTGCAGTCCCAGTCGCGCCGATAACCTCTCTTTGTATATTGCGTCGAATCAGCTCCCCATTATAACGGGCTGGTCGTTAGATAGATTTATATTGGTGTAAAATGACACTGCAAGTACAACTGAAATTAATACCTCTTCGTGTCCGTGAATTCTATTGTTGTCTACCATGGAATCAAATTAACGTTGGCCTACTTTATAATGACTAGTAGTTATCCGGATAGTGGATCAGTAACACAATTAAAACCGTCCATGTTACTCCATCACGGTTTAAATTTTGGGATAATGTTCACATTGCTTACACTAGCTACAACTATCTAAAACCAGTTTTAACTAATACCATGTTTTCATTTCCAGAAAGAATTTTTAGGCGGTCGCGATCTATGTATTCCACAAAATATGACAATGTTTAAAATTTAGAATATATCATAAATAATACATCAATCTAGGGTAGCGGTGAGAATTAAAATTTCTACGGGTGATAAGGATAACTACCTAAGTAGAAACATAATTTTAGAGTTCAGAGTAGAGCTACCAACTTCATTTGAGGAGAATTTACGAGATTTTCAGTATATTTTCCTCTTTTAGTAATTATTCCAGCAGTTTCTAACTATATGGTAAAGTTTGATTGTCGTTTTTAGCACTGAGCTCTCGGTCTTTGCCAATATGCATTTTATTTGCCCATCTTATTATTAAATTACTTTTCCCGTTTCGTCAATGGTCAGATTTTACTACTTAGTACATTAAAAAAAGACGTTTTTATTTGTGTTTTGCCGTCGCCATTAGCCATTTTGTACTCGAGTTGTGTTATGTTGGTTTGGTAGTAAGCTTCTAGAACAATGGATTTACCTTCAAAAAATGAAGAAAATGATTTACCTACGAACAATATGTGAAGAGTTTGACATGGAATTGTGCATTCCCTTTCTTTGTTCACAAATTAGGTGGCCATTGTTCTCTAGCTGAGAATAACACAGTTGTTTCGTTGTTTTAGACAGACTGTTATCCCGCCTTAAGCTATCGTGAGAAAGATAAACAATTTAATCTCAACGCAGTTTACTAATGCATTTTGACTTTTCCTTTTCGCTAATCGTGGGACAGAAAAATAAGGCTACAAAGTTTTGTCTTTGGCTAATCGTCAAGCTGACTAATTTTAGCTAACCACACGGCAGTTTATCAAAATGTTAATTTTCTTTGGCTTATACAAAGTCACAACACGTACGTATCAAATACGTTGAATAAAATTATTCTCACAAAGGAACCACAATGGTTAACTGTCGATATCAACAAATCTAACTAAAACAAAAATTAACAAATCCATTCGTACAGAATACGTTAATTTTGTACTACGTTCTAATTGTTTCTATTCCATATAAATTGTTACATTAAGTGGATATTGCTAAATGTTGGGAATTGGATAGTTGGTGTCCTCAAGAACCTCTCGCACACTATAATAAACCTTTCCAGCCTGGTGGCGTTTCATGGGTATTCTGATAAAAACCACATTCGGGGATGATTGAGGCTAAATTTTGAAGACTTGCGCAAATAAGTAAGGAACTAAATTTTGAAAATCTTTGAAGAATGTGGGTAATTATTGAAATCATCAAGGAAATCATTAGACATAAGGAAATTATCAAGGAAAATTATTTAAAACGGATAACAAATGTTTATAGGGTTTCAGGCAGACGTGCTATGTTAATAGGGGACAGTGTGGTTAGAATCCTGATTTTGCATTATACGAATATCACCGACCTCATGCTGTACATAAGCAGTCTTACTACGGATGCTGAGTTTTTTGGCAAAAATAAAATAGATAAACCTGTCAAATCTAAAGGAAAGTTTCTTTCGTCACTTGTGTTATCACAGTATAATTATTATTTAATAATTAAAATAATTTACACAGATGTCATTCACTATAATATGCATTTCTTCAAAAAAACATAACGACAACAAAAAGGATGACAACATTTATTATTGAAAGCAACTCGTACTGAAAACAATACAACGTATCATTGACAATTTTAACTTTCGAAATTGAGTAAAGATATTCAAAACATAAGTCCCAAACATAATCACATACTGTAACTTGTTTGAGTTTCAACTATACATATTGGTTTTAATTATCTGTACAGTTAGTTATTAGATTTGCCTTTATTTATCATTTTCACATTTACAGAGGATAACTAAATTACCAAGAACATTAATTATAACTACCTAGCTCTGCCAACAAACCGCGCGTAGATTTCTACTTCAATTACTTTTACTATACAAGTTATTAGTTATACTTCGTATTTGTTAATACTTCTTTTCATCTGAATTATATGCAACTTTGCCACGAAGTTTAAAGGACAGGTAAGAATAACACAGCGTATGCCAAATTACGATTCGTTCATGTAGAATTAAAATATCTGTAATAGGGATGTATTTAATTTAATCACATGTAAATGATTCAACTTCATCAGTACGAATATAGAACTAGAAAACAACAATTCAACTTGAATTCGTTAAAACATAGTGGAAATCGTTGGAATTGAACAAATTGAAATTGGTTAGAGTTAGAAAGACATTTCCTTTTATTTGGTACGTTTAAGGGCCTACACAACTCAATGGAAGAGGCGACTGGTCCTGTCACGTCCTTTCGTCCTTTATGTAATTAAATCCGTCACAGATGTGAAACCTTTCTCGCCACTATTGTATGTGTTGCTGATTATTACCCACAAACGACGTAGCTCTGTAGTTGACATGACAATGGTAGGTTTCGTTATCAAATAGCGTTCCTGTTTTCATATTACATTCCACCGACGCTATAAATGTGAACATTTGTGTGACTGTTTGGACTTCTACCTTGCAAAATGTTCCTGACTGATCAACTGTCTGAGTTATGGAAATTTATGGAAATGATTTGCACCCTAATGTTAATATTGCATTACGTTAGGGTTGAACTCAGCTTGTCCTAAAGATGCTTGGATGATAAGTGAATGGAAATGATGAATTTGGGGCATGATAACCTACATTAAAGTGGTGGAATGGATATTGGATTTGGAATATAATTTTAATGTTAATTTTATAGCTCTTTAAAATATGGCACATCAATAAAGAAAAGTAGAAAAAGCGGTTTTCCTCATAGCAAGTTTTTTTTATAGAGGTGCGAAAAAATTTTCAAAAGACACCGCCATCGTTAATACTCCGCCGCCCATCTTACGGCAGATAAAAATGGACGGTAGTGTGGAAACTTTTACCCACTAAAAAAAACACTCCTCTCCCCTCTCCCCGTAAATGGTACGGGGAGGACTGGATTGGAACCGCGTTAGCATTACCTACATCAATCCAGTCCGTGCTGCGTCTTGCGACGCCTACTCCTGGCTACTGGTCCCTTTCGGCGATTTTATCTCTCAGGAGGTGCTGTGCATAAGCTGCGACAGCTGACCAGTTTTCTTCTTGTGTGATCATATAGGTCACCAGGCTTGAGGGGGAGAGCCTGGCGCCTATGATTCCTTCGGTGCTGCATAGCACGTTAAGTAGCAGGCATTTAAAGTCAGAATCCCAAATAAAAACGGCAGAAGACAAAGATGTGTAATCTGTACAGTATGTATATGAGTAACGCGCACTTAAGAAAGACGTGTTCTTTATTATTTATGAATGGAGGCTTTTATGACGTAATTTAATGCAAATTTTAATTTGATTCTTTATAAATAAATACATGTTTTAACAATTTACATTTTTAATCAGCCATTTTTATTTGGGCCTGATTAAAAATTGCCTAAATTTATCAATTAAAATGCTTGGGATTCTTTTTTTTTTTGTTGCTCTTGGAGTTGTACTTTTTCTATGTTCGTGAAAGTTATCTTTTAAGAGTGATGAAGTTAATATAAGAACATTTTTCCAAGTCCAATATCGATTGCACCACTTATTCTGCATGAAGTGGTTAACAGTTTTGTTTTTACTAATCTGTTTCTAGGGGAAAACTAAATGTTGCTATTGACAATTATTTTTTTTTACTATATCCAACTAGAAACCGTCTGCATCACAATACTAGAGTTAATGTTTTTAAAAGGTTACAATTTTAACCACATAGTTTGTTTATGATTATATCACCAATTGATTGGTTAAAAAAGTAATATTTTTTAGTGTTAAATATTTAACTTTCTGTTGTAAAATATTTTAATATTAATATTATATTCATCAAGACTATTGCGGTTTCTTGGGAGAGTTACCAACTAATTACCAACAAAAGCATTCACTGTTGAACACTCCGTATTAGTTAGTCCACATCATTATGCCCTCCCACCCCCCCCCCCAAAAAAAACAAACTGCTACTAGCTATTGGTAGAATGAATAGAAAAATACTACATTAACTAATGTTAAACGATATTAAACTTTATTGAATCGATTCTGAATTAAACCTCCAAGTCTTCCCTCCACTATATAATGTATTATTTTACATTCAATCCCCACATTATAGTTAAAGAGATATATTAAATACACATTCTTTATCGTTCCCTGTAATATGATATAGTATTCAAAAAACTTTAATGATATTTGTCCAATTACAGATTTTTTATGTTTAAAAATATACTCATTACTTCTGTTCTGTCGGGATTCCAAACACAGTGACTGCAGCTATAGTTACCATAGTATAAAATATAATACAGAATATCACGGGAACACTGCTGACAACGCCATCTGACGTGCAGAGGTTAAAACTAGCAATGGCGAAACACAGTGAACACTAGCGCATTCTGTTGAATTATCCTCGTTATTAAACTCACTGAGACGTCTAGTTTTTGTATTACTGTATCTTTGGTTACTATAGGTATGAATATAGTTTAACTAATTTATTTTAATTCTTAATAGAAATACTATTATACACTGTGGGGTAAAAGTTTGGACACATACCTATTAGGGTGAATGGTGAAAGGAATCGTAATTGCGTCTGATATAATAATAATAATAATATAACGTTATTGCGGTAACAATAATAAAATTGCATACAAACGTCACAGAATATTTAAATAATAAAAAGTTAGGCCTACACTTCATTCACTCACGCACACAGTCACACAGTCACATGTTTCTCTCATTCACTCTCATCTTCATTCTCACCAGACAATCCTGCCACTGCCACACCAGAACCAGAGGATTGATCGTGTTAGTTTTGAATTTCGTCCCAGCGGCTCTCCATAAACTCGTCAACTGAGTAAAACACCCTCGACACCAAAAGGTGTCTTAGTCGAGTTTAATTTTTTTTTTTGGTCATTCAATTGTTTGATCTCTTCAGGGAGCTTATTGATATAGCGTGTAGGTCAGATTCCGTTATATGCCCCCAACGCTTAAACCTTTTCAATGAACTTAGAACGTTATTAAACGATGTAGTTGAGTAACAGAACTAACATTATGCTCCCAACGCTAATTTTTCATTTACGGATGATTATAATGAATTACAATTGGTTACTAGCTAAGAAAAAAGGGTACTTACGTATTATACCGACCACACCCCTATTTTCTCCAAACACAAAAATTCAACAAAAACAAACATTACCAAACAAAAACTAAACTCTTTATTGAAAAAAAACACACAAAACTTGTTTTTATTCTTGATCACACTCCGCCACCCAAAATGCGAGTGGCTCCGGCCATCAGGCGCGGGCTTCGGCATTCGGTGCTGCCCCGCGCTTATGTCAACGAAAGATAAACATCCCTCGACATAGTACCTATCAGTAAAATATCAAATTCTAGAGGGGCTGACCAGAAATATAAATTGAATTGTAATGGAAAGGCAATTATGTACCGTGCAAAAAAACCTAAATGATCTTGTGATGCCGCGCGGCCTGCCGTAATCGGGATTCTCGAGAAAGATAAGATAACAGCGACAACAATACCGATCGCAATACCTGGAAATGCTTGTTGATTGATGGAATGTTAGTTCTGTTACTCAACTACATCGTTTTATAACTTCTAAGTTCATTGAAAAAAGTTTAAGCGTTGGGGGCATATAACGGAATCTGACCAGCGTGTATATACCAATGTGCACAACATTTAGGAACTATAGCGTCAATGACGGCCATATTTTAATCCGTCATTTTGGTTATGGGTACAATTATAAAAATGATAATTGTGTCGTGTAGCAAATTATATTGAGTTGCCTCATTCCCAGGAATACAAATGTGAAATCTGTCTCAAGATGTCTTTATTTTTTTAGGAGTTATGTTAAAGTATAACCGGCAGAGAAAGACAAAAGTCTGGGAACACTCGTATAAAAAGTCAAAACGGTGTGAGGAATCTTAAAGCGTCTGGTATGAAGTGCATGTAGTGAGGAGCGCATCTTTTAGGAGATATGGAAATACCTAAGGCCATCTTGAAACCAACCGTTTTGGAATTAAGTAGTAATTTTCAAATGGAAAGAGGGTCGTTTGGCACATCATTTTAAACTGTCTCATTCTCAGAATAAAACATGTTAATGTGTCTTCACAGGCAATAACAACTACTCCAACAAATATATCTTAAAACAGATTTCATTCTGCAGTTTGATTGTATGAACACTGTAATATAATTACTCGATTATAATACGGTTGAAATGTTCTAAAATATGGCAAATGTTATAGTTTCATATTTATATAAAATATTTTTGACTTGCTAGCCTTTATTTAGTTCGTAATGGTGGAAAGATACGAACAGTTGCTTTTGAAATATTGAAATGAAACAATATATTTCATGTTCCATTTTGCCTGTACATAAACGAAACGAATTGCTAGAATTGAATTTGTTGGTTCTCAGAAAGCTCGCAAAATAATTAACGCCGACTCGGATGTGCAGTGCGATTTATCACATTACGGTTGGCAGGTTTGGCTTTATTGCTATGAGGAATCACGGTCTCTCGGCGATGTTTCATTATTTATTTACGTTCAACTATTCGAATTGTTGTTATTCTTTTGTAATTGCCAGAATGTTTCGAATCATCACTGTTTATCGATTGCCAATAATCGCATTTTATCAATATTAAATACAAGTAATGGAATAAATAAAACAAATTTATTTCTCGCTGGGAAAACTGAATATACTCGTAGTAAATGTCCGAAATTCTATTATCCTTTTAATATATCTAGCTCTATGAAAGTTGACCGAAATGGCGCAAGACTAGTGTCGTATGCTAAAGAGGGGGTGTTTAGTTGTTAATAAGTCTGACAGGAATCTCATAGTACGTAGGTGTGCGTTAATATACAGTATCTCCCACTCAACACCAATCAGAATGATTCATATTGGAGTAAGAAGACTGTACGAGTCTCTACGAGTATTTTCATAATATTAAATTTAGTCATTATTTCAAGAACGTCAGGGATTTCAGTTATTTTTTCTAACTATTCCTGATTTTGCTAAAATTACAAATCTTTAGCAATTTATTCAACCTCCAATACCCGCCCACTTGCTTCCTCGTACTCCGGAATCTCTTTATTTGTATCCATGGTGTTCGTCTTGGCCTTGGACGTTCGGAATAAGTTTAACAATCAAGTCTAACAATACCACATTGAAGTGGATATTAACATATGTTGAATACAGGAAATATATGAAAAGGATAAAATATATTGCAGCACAACATCCGGTCCGTGCCATCATTGCAACTATGACCACTGATATACATAAACATACAAAACCTATACAAGACACAGTTATGAAATAATGTATGCATACATTTTGTATTTACACAACTATTGTTCCAACTGTGCAAAACAGGTTTTGATTAATCCGTAATATTAAAATTGTATGATTTAAGTGTTAAGAAATATCGACAGTTGAAAAGGAATAACAGAACTTTTCAATTATCCTATCTTTTTATGATACTTATTTTAAATTAAATAAAGCTTTTGGCACATTTAGAATATTTTTTTTATTTTCGCCTTTATTTTCTTCCGGGTTTAATCTTAAATGTTTAAATATTATGTATAGGATCTTTCCGTGAATAATTGTTGTATATTGTCGACATAAACGGCGTCATCGATGTACATGCCTTGACGGGAGTACTCTGTCTCCTGCCTCTCCAGGGGGCATTAAGCATTTATACTGAGTTCGCCGGTAGTCCTCAAAGCCATTCATCATTCATCTTTCACAAATTGAGGCTGAGGACATGTGAATTTGCATAATACTGGGCAAATGATTTACTAGCTTTTAACATTTCACATAAGTGTGAATTTGCGATACAAGCAAGTTACAATTTTAAGCTTTCGAAAGCAAATTTGGCTCGATCAGCTTGGACGACAAATGCTCCGTTTATAATACAGGTCGGCCTAACTAAATACTGCGGCTTATTTTATTCGTACATATATTGCTTAAAGTAGTTTTTAATTTCTGTTTAAATTTGAATAAACAATTACATTTCACTTTCTTCACCAACTATTTTGTCCATACATTTTCGTATTTTATACACATGCTAGGGAGATAAAAAATGTATATTATTTCTGTTCCAGTAAACGTGGCAACTTTAAAATCATGAATAAACTTAACTCTAGGACAATTGTTAATCCAGTTCGACTCCATACTATAAACACTGGTTACAAAAAAAGACATTACCGAAGAAATTGATAAGAGAAATTCGTCAAAGGAAGCTTCAAGCTGCGACGTTAACGATAGGAAGACATCTATATTGAGTTTTAGATTAAAGAGACGAGTTATCTCTAATATTAATTTATTGTCAATAACGAGAGAAGACAAGATCAAAGTGAGTCTGAGACAGGCCAGAGGGATACTCTTTGCTCTCTACAGAGCTCTTATACCATCAAACAAGGCCATTAATCAACAATAAGGCCATTATCTTGGACGAGTTACCGGGAGTCAAAAACAAAGTAGACGTATTACAAAGTTTATAGTATATAAGATAAGGTATACATAAACCTTAACCTTAATAAATAGGTTCCTCTTGATCCAATGTAGAATTTTTAGATAAAAAGGTTAAAGGGCAGCAAAGTTAAGACCTACAATGACGTTATAGATCTATGAGGTAACAAGAAAAACGCAGGTAAACTAGTTTTAATCAAAATGAGTACAACAATTTGACATTTTCAAAGAGTCCACAACACATGTGATAATGTTATTTTGGTTGTTTGGTTGTATCCCTCATAACTTTTGTTACGTTCTATTGTAACCTATGATACTCCGTTGTATCATTTTGGTGGTTTCGTTGTATCCTTCATAACTTTTGTTACGTTGTGTTGTATCCTTTGATACTCCGTTGTATCATTTTGGTGGTTTGTTTGTATACTTCATAACTGTCGTTAAGTTGTGTTGTATCCTTCGATACTCCGTTATATGATTTTGGTGGTTTGCTTGTATCCTTCATAACTTTTGATACGTTCTATTGTATCCTTTGATACTCCATTGTATGATTTTGGTGAATTAGTTGTATGCTTCATTACTCTCGTTACGTTCCGTTGTATAATTTTGGTGGTTTGGTTGTATGCTTCATTACTCTCGTTACGTTCCGTTGTATCCTTTGATACTCCGCTGTATCATAGCAATTTTGTAGATACAATACTGCAGTGTATAATAAATGCTGATTGTATGCTCGCTTCTATAGACGTACACTGCCAAAGAAATTGTGAAATAAAAAGGCTTATAAACTTAGTACATTGCAAACAAACAGGTAATCAAAAGGGATGGAGAAATTATAAGAGGATGTTAACAAGAAAATAACGCATCCTTGGATGACGATACTACATGTTGTTAGTAGTTGCTACATACAGTTCTTCATACCATTGTTCACCAATGGATGAATAAAAAGACTCATCACTACCTAGATGATAAAAGATATATATGAGATAAATAATGATAACAAGAACTACCTTGAAAGAGGAAATTCCTTGTGCATCGTACTCCACTTCGGTATTATTTTGGAGATATCGAGTCTGAGAGAAGACTCCGAAAGATATTAAAATCAAGAAAGGCTTGATATGTGAGCTGCTTCTAAGTCCTGAGGCTACGTTATTGGCGGTTCTAAACCGAACAGTGGCAGATTCCCCATTGCATCAAAAGAACCGACAGGAACAATCGAAATAATATTTGGAAAACTAACACTTTCTTGTGCATCCATAGTGTCTTGAATAAATTTAACTGTCCCAAAGCCCTGGCTTTCGTTAAGCCTTCTCTACATCATCTAACTGTGCCCTTAGACAATTAACACCTAGACGAGTCTCTAACTCTAAATATAAGAATCCATACACGATAAAACATGTAACTGAAAATGTACAATATGGTTTGGAAGGGTATGATAAAAAAAGTATTAACAGATCAGACATGACATGGACCCTAGGAATATAATAGGTACAATACAGGTGTGACACAGATGTCACGGCTACTGTGACAGCCGAACAGTCCAAATGTCACTCTGCTGTCACCGCACCCCAGTGCACACAATCAGTCAACAACCAATCGATACAAAACCGTGCCAATCCGGGATTAACTTCACGTCGCGTTTCGGGACTGAAGTTGACCTTCACCGTAGCGCAGGGGTAGGGCTGTGGCTCTATAACCCAGAGGTCACTGGTTCGATTCTCGGAGAGGTCAATTAAGGTTTGTGAATGGTTTGGAACGTTTTCCCTCGAATAAAAAGTACTATAAATAGAAAATGTAATTAGCATCTGAAGGACCTCCATAAGAAACTAATAAACCTTAGACAAATTCACGTAAGTAAAATAAGCTTTGAAATTCTCATTTTGAGCGTCCTTACATTTCTGGATATCTATTAAATGTCAAAATTTTCCAGGTACTATTGTCAGTGTTCTCCTTCCACAATATCCTATTGGGAACATTTTACTAAAGACGAGTAATCGAAATTAAAACATTTTTTGTGGATTTAAATGAAGATATGGGTGGACTAAGGACCAAAACGGATATGTGGTAGTTTTTTTTTTTTGAATGTAAAGAGCCTAAACCTTGGCCGTTTTCCATGTTGTAGGGTTTTGTTCGAAGTTTCGTTTCAAAAATATATTTCAAAGACTAAATCTGGAATACATGTGGTCCAATGGTAAATTCTTTATAAGTATGAATCATGTAATGTTGACGCTTACCATGACATTTTTTAGCCCAGATATGTCCCATAACCACTTAATCTTTTTTTAAGAGTTTCATTAGAGAGAAATATCTCCTTAAACACCAAAACGTAACGGTACTATTTATTTAAAATATTGTTAAGCAAGCAATTTAATGTTAATTTTCGCTACAAATTAAGACAAGATGAACTTAACCTCAGACTTTTTCAGACCACTTCATGATAAAACAGTATTCTCACCTTCTAAAAGATTTGCCAAAGGTGCAAAAATGAGCGAAAAGAACGTGCCTAGATTGGGCCGCTAAACAAGGAGAGGTGTATTCAATTAAATTATAAGCATCCAAATTTTTCACTTGCATTAATCTGGAAATTAAATTCAGTATCTGTCATCCAGTAAAATACCAATAAAAAGTAACAAAAACCTTACAGAAACGAATCCAAAAGCAGTTGGCTGCTTCAAGCTGATAACGCTTTGGAAAGAACTGTGCCTTTTACATGTCGGCGCTATATATTTCTATGTGTAAAATATTTAGGATATTACGAATGTTGAATTCAGCTCTAATTCACATTCCCCTTAGTGTAGCGTCAGATTTCAGACGATGTCACAGACTTGACTCCTGGAATCTGGATTTAAAATATGTTGAACAATTGTGCACCTGATGAAACAATGAGAATATCTCTTCAACTACATATGGTTATGCTCTAGGTGTATTTGATGTCGAAACGATGGAAACGGTTCGTTTTGAGCTTCTCACTTTTTGGATCTATTCAGACGGACTCAACTCTGTGGCAGCGTTAGATTTATATTAAGGCTACGGCCACACTCACCGTTTTTGTCGCTGCGTCAGAATCGCATGCGACGATGACGTTGCGTCAGAATCGCAGACATGGGCCACACTCGCCGTCAAAAACGCAGATCTCAGTGGCAAAGATGTCTTCTCTAAGTTGAAGCAGACTTATTACTAGTGTTAGCTGTTAGATCTTATTTGAAAAAGAAAAAGAAAGAGAAGATTTGGTATTCATCCAATGAACACAGTGCGTTTGAGCCAAGGCCAGTTTTATACATTAATGAGTTTTTTGCGTAATGATAATGAAAAGTTCTTCTCTTATTTTCGAATGAGTGCCACATCGTTTGATGAACTATTAGCTCTAGTGAGAGATGATCTGTCAAAACAAGACACCAGACTACGTCCTGAGTATACCAGCAGAGGAACGCTTAGCTGGTAACTTTGAGGTACGTAACAAAATGTGACAATTACTCTGATATTATAATAACATTTGACAAAATATATTAAATGCTTCAACGTTATCAATTATTCCACGTTCCTACTTTATATTGAAATGGAAAAGGAAATTTAAGGAGGCGAAGTTCAGTCGTCTCTACCACTTAACCTCAGAACAAATTTCATGTTATTATAATTTTAAATCCATTACTTTAATAGTTATTTGTAATAGATTATAATTGTATTTGTTGTTTGTAGGTAAATGAGATAGCAAAATATCAAATCAAACAAGTAATATTTGTAATGCAAGAGGTTATGTAATCTTACATTTAAATAATGCAGTAAAAATAATTAACACTTTTGCAATGAAGGTGTCCAGTCCAATTACAATTCTTCAAAAAACACTAAAACACATCCGAATTATTGTTACTAAGCGATTCAGAGGGTGTAGGGGACTGAATGTTAGCCTGGCGCTCTCTTGGAGAAGCATCCGTGTCCAATTAGGGTAGTTATATTGGGGATGATTAGGGACGTTTGGTAGCTGCTGCCACTGGTGACTTGAGTGGGCAAAAAATGCAGGGGAGGGTTTATAGCGTTCTACTGCCAAGGCTTGCTGCATAACTTCCGTAAATTTCATCCGAACCCCACAATTTTTTGTCAACAGGAAGGTTTTTTAACATAGGCAAAAAGGATAGTAGAAAGTGCTTATCAGCTTCTTCTTCTTCATCCGTTGGCTTGCTTGCATTTGTCAAATGTTTAAGTACGGCCATTTCAAAGGGAGTCTGTCGATATTTTTTGTTGATACGGTTAGGCGCTGCTTGGTTGGGCGCTACTTGGTTAGGTGTTGCTGGTTCTGCAGCAACTACCTCAGTCAAATCTTCGTTGTTTTCTTCAGTAGCCGCATTTTCGTTTCCAATGTCGGGTTGCCTCATCAGGAACATTGGTGGTTGTCCTGCAAGAAAATAGCTCTTCACCATTGAGTTCAGGATAAAAGTTAAACTCTCAAATTTTTTACCTACAACAAGTGTAAACCTGTTAAAAAAAAAACAAGTTGAAAAAGGTTAGGTTAGGTTAGGTTAGGTTAGGTAACAGATTTGCTAATATTTTCTTATTAATTCTTACCTCCTGTCAGTGTTGTTCGCAGTGAGGAACAGCAGTTGATCGGAAGTACACATACTTTTTCTTCTTCTTTTGGCTACTGCCACTAGGTAATTTCAAGTTTTTCATCTCCCTCGCAAAAACAATCTCGTAGTGATCTCCATTTTTTTTGCAATTCCTTTACTGTAATAAAGACAGTTTATGCAATTATATACTTTATCAAGGATACATGTTAGTAATGTAAATTACATTAACCAACCAGAAAAGTCCAAAAAGTTAGATTTGTTTCGTTTCAGGTGGGGGGGGGGTTGGGTTTTATGTTCAAGTCCCCAATAATAAACTTGAACAACTAACACAGTGTCTTATTACTGTGAGATAAAATATATATCTACAGATTTTGTTATTTGTTTCAGGTTTATTGCTACAGGAAACACGTTCAGATCTCTCGCGTTTGAATACCGAATTGGTAGATCGACTATAAGTAAACTCATCAGAGAAACTTGCACGGTTTTATGGGCTACTATGAAAGAAAAGTTTATGAACTGCCCAAATACCGAAGAATGGGAAGAAATTGCCAATGGCTTCAATACTCGTGCAAATTTTCCAAACTGCATGGGAGCCTTGGACGGAAAACATATCCGAATAGTGAATCCTCAAGGAAGTGGCTCGGAGTATTTCAACTACAAACAATTTTTTTCTGTTGTGTTGCTTGCTTTTGGTTGATTCAAACTATTGTTTTACTGCAATTGATATTGGTAGTTACGGAAAAAAATAGTGATTCTAATATTTTTTAGACAGTCTGCCTTGCACAATCTGCTAGTTAAGGGAAAACTTAGTATACCAAATGATCAAAGATTGCCTGATTCTGAAGATGACACCCCAATGCCTTTCGTCATTGTAGCAGATGAAGCTTTCTCAATGACTCAACATGTTCTTAGGGCCAATATGCTAAAAGAAATCTAAACCACACAAAAAATATTGTTTAACTATCGGCTTTCACGAGCTCGTCGATTTGTTGAATGCACTTTCGGTTTACTTGCTAAACAAATGGCGAGTTTTTCATGGTGCTATTTGTTTGGACTCAGAATTTGTTGTAGAGGTTGTTCAAGCCGCATGTGTTTTACACAACTTTGTACGTGTAAGAGACGGTTTTCAGTTTGAAGACACCCTGTCTTGTCCTTTAGAAGACATACCCGTGTTGGGCACTGGCGGCGCCCCTTTGACTGCAAAAGCAATCCGCGATAGATTCGCCAATTTATTTCACATCCCCGCTGGAAGCGTTCCTTGGCAATTTGACATGATTTAAATAACTTACTCTTAAGTATGCCATTAATAATATAGGAAAGTTTTGTAAATGAGCTTGATAAAAGTGTACATTATGCTTATAATAAACTGAAACTCCCTTAGATATGAACACATCATATTTATATTATTTTTTATTTATAATATTCAATGCTGTTCAGTTTCATGTAATGTGTGCATAAACATTGATAGTTTTAGTAATTGTTGGTGCTAAAATTATAGTAATTTCTGTAAAACCTTACAGTCCTACATTTTTATTTTGTACGCTACAGGGAGCGATTACGATTTTTTCACGGAAGACTGGAGTAAATTTTTTTAAGCAGTTAAATATTCTCTCTACTTGCACAATTACTGGAAAATGTGGTTAGGTTAGTTTTTCAGTCAATTGCTTATTTTTTGTAAATGGTCTTGTTTTTATGAAAATAAATTCATTATTATTTCAAGTACTAAAATTTTACTCACCTTCTTTATTTTTTTCCTCATTAGTCATCTGCTCCCAGTTCGAAAAGCACTATCCTGGCCACCTCAATCCATAGCTTAGATTTTAAATCACGGTTACTGTAGTCCTTTAATTTAAGATCCCAAAGTGGAGGACGGGATGCTCACCTCGTTAATAAATAGTTCGGTGTCAAACATTTTAACTAATATATAATTATTACAACAAAGAAGACACTTGTCAAAGAGGTCACAAATAGAGTGAGGTGACTGAAATGGTATAGGAAGTAAGAAGAGTGGGGAGGGACAAGTTGCGACAGGAACGGCGAGTGTGGCCACCTTCATTTGATAACATAAGCTGCGTTTTTCGTCGCAGCGACCGAAAAACGCTACATGTTGCGTTCGAATCGCTGCCGTCGTCGCAGGACGGCCAGTGTGGCCGGCTCCCATTTAACTCCATTCTAAAACAGAGATTCTCCTATCGTTGCGATTCTGACGCAGCGACAAAAACGGTGAGTGTGGCCGTAGCCTAAGTGGAGGGTTAAATGGAGTTGAACTTAATATTCGTATTAAATCAACCCACCATAGATACATTATTTAGTTTTGGTCATGTAACTAAAGAAAATACTAACAAACTGTACTGAAAACAAAAGAAGTGAGAAGAGTAGGACGATAAACCCTTGCTGAACACCAGGGACACAGCACGGCCCCAAGTGGACACTAATCAACGTTTCGTCAAGGCCGAGTAATTGTACAGCTGAGGCCAATTACCGATCGTATAATTACAACACAGGCCAATTACTATCAGGGATCTAACGGGATTATTTTGCTCGTTAAGTTGTCCTTATTCTAAATTGCATAAACGCAACAGAGTTACATTCTAGGAAGCTCTTTGTTAAAAATAGTAAGATAATAATTATGAATACAACTTTTTAGAATTAATACAATTATAAATATCCTTTTCTGTGGTATGGTTGGATGAAACGCGACCTTGACCTCGACTCTATATTATGTAAAATTTACAACTAAACGAATTTCTAAACTGATTTTTCCAACTTTGATGATATGACGATTCTTTAATAGTTGATATTTTAATTTACTGAATTATTTTAAAGCATTCGGAAGCTAATCCAACTGGGAAAAGTTCCATACAAATGTAGAGTACTTTAGTGACTTTAGTTTTATGAATGTGAAATCATAACTTATATAATATATGAATCGACTATAAATAGATATAATTTAATAGACTATATTGGGAAATAAACGAAATAAAAATTCATAAAACGACAAAAAAACCTTTAATTAAATTTATATAGTATACAAACTCGTTTAGGACACATGAAATCATGCCAGATTACGATGCAATTAGATTACAACTAAGGGAAAGCTCTTGTTAACTTATATTGAATCACGAGTCTTTGTTAAGTTTATTTCTTAGGAATTGTATGGCTTAAATTTAACATAAGATAGAAAATTAATAAACCAATACCTATCGAAATTCTTAAAAACCCAAAAAAGTAACTTCATTACATGTGTTACTATGTCAAAAGATAAAATGTTAGACTATATGATTGTACTCAGTTTGTTGAAAAATTTCATTAATCTGCGATTTTATCTGTTCCTTCATTGTTACCCATAATATAATTGTAACAATCTAAAGCTTCTTATTTTTACCTTTAGAACGTAAAATCGAAAAACATGCATTTATTGAACTAAGAGGAACTTGTCTTGTAAGGTTCATATCTCGTAAGGTTGGTATATATTGAAAGGACGGCCAGAAAACGCCATGATGTTAAGAAAATCTTTTCGGATAAAGCAATTACCTCCAGAGAAAACTTACAAATTATGTTCACAATATGCAACACATTGTTGGGGTGCGAAAGGACGCACGGCCTAAGACACCGGCTTAGGTCCGATTTAGAGTTAGCAGAGATAGAAATCCTGGCTGTGATTCACATATTAACAGTACTTATCAATGTTATTCTCTGTTTCTATTTGACAAGTGGCTCATGAAAATAGACAAAATAAAGCGGAAAGAAAACCTCTCCTTCCAGACAATCAATTGTACCTCACGTAATTAGTGTTTTACACAAATTACATCGGTACTTAAAATATCGTAAACTTAAGTTCTAAAAGTTACTATAAGTTTGACTCTAATAGCTAAATATACCACACAGTGATAATTTTTTGTTACAAAAGTCCTTGTAATCCATATTCTGTTATAACAATGGGAATATCCACGCAAAAATCATTTATACGATACAAAAATCGATAGCGTGCACGATTAATAAAGAGATTAATTAATAGCGTGCTATTTTGCGGATTTCAAATTAGTTCGGACTCCATATAATGTATACCTATGCAACTCATATAAAATTCGAGAGCTACAGTTACATTAACACTGTTACAATCGACAAAGTTTAATACGTAAAAACGTTCGCATGCAAAGAGGAGATATTAAAAGCGAGCTGTGCAGTTTCATTACACGGCCCATCGTTTTGTATTAATGTTTCATCACTCATTTGTTCGCTATGGGCGGCAATGTTTACAGTGGCGTTATGGGTTTTAACACTTTTAAAGACTTGATTCGATGTTAGCTGACCTACATTAGGTGTGAATACAGTTTGAACTGCACATAACAATTGAAGCTGTTAAGGCAGGGCTAATGGATGGCTAAATTAATTTGTCAGGGGAATCAATATAACAGAACCCAGTACCCTGGTCCACTGGTTTTCATAGTTCTGAACAATTTGTGCAACTGTAATATTTTTATATATTTAATTTATACTACTTACTCATAATATGTTTATTTATGTATTTGATTTGCCTTGGAAAATGTGTTTACACATTGAAAAAATTGCCACTACGTCGTAAATATATATTTAAGTTTTGTTATTTTACTGACACGGAAAATTCTGCTTCGTACCAAACAGAAAAGTATTATAACATGGGGAATGTACAGGATATCTCAAAGACCTAAATCCCAATTACTGCCACACAGGGAATGTACATTCGATGTGAAACACTGACATTTTGGCAATATTTCTCACTCTTGAGGTTCGGAAAAGTCGGTTTTGGGTTGGTAGTGAGTAGTTTCCTTTCCCTATTCTGTACTATTCACTACAGATTCTGGGTCAAAGATTGTTACATACCCTTCAATGTAGTCTTTTCCGGAATATCCCGGCAATTAAGGAAAATGTTCTACACAATCTAGATTGTGAAATGTATGAGGTTTGCTTACTTTTGGTAAATAAATTACCCACAAACTGTAGTTGGGTGTAGGAGAGATAAGAAAGGTTCATTTTCCATGCGCCGGGATGCTTTTTATCACGTCCAACCTGAAAGGGGTCCAGGGGCTCGCGTAACCTGAGTTTCACATTTAGATACTATCTCAAGGGGTGTTTTTATAGTTTTTCAGCTGTAGAGGCTGGTGCCGTAGGCGCCATAGGAGCCCAAACTGATGGCTAGGGGAATTTGAAGCCGACACTTCCGGTGCCACCACCTTGCTGGCAGGAATAGAAAAATATTCCTAACAGATAATACCTAAATCGCATCGACATTACGCGTAGACTCTGAACCTTCTTATCGCTTGAAAACGTCAACCACGTTTTGTTACACATAATTTTCCTCCTCTTATACTATAAAAGTTTCCTGCTCGTTAACAAAAATATGTAGAAATTGAAGTTGATCGAACAACTGACCAGAATGCCATCGATAATAAAAGCAATACACTTACAACTTTCATAATGTAGCTCATAAACAATCATAACGAACATAGTTAAAACCATTTCTTGCTGCAGCCTAGATTGAAAAAAAGGTTTTTGAAATTGCGAGATAATTCCCGAAAAGGACCCCAAGTATATCGTACTGCGGGGGCTTTTCCTCCAGATATTGCAGGACGCTTTCGAGTTATAAGCCGCGGGTGAGACCAGTTCCTAAACAGCAAGCCCGTCATCTTTGTAAGGTATTTGACTTGATTTTCATTTACAATGCCACCAAAGCAATTGTAAATTTTTAGTTGTTGTTAATTTATAACAATGTGTAAAACTGTTTTAGAAATAAGTAACCGTAGAGATCTTTTTAAGTTTTGTGGGCATATAACGATCTATGACACAGATTATGGATACGAGAAACTAATAAATTAAACGCGATTAGGAATAAATTTAGAAAAGCTCATAATTAAATACTATAGTATTAAAAACTAGGTCCTGAACAAAACCGATCGTAAAATGGAAAAGTTAAACCGGATATTAAAACTTGAAGGGCTTGCAATCTTCAGTAAAAGAATCCCCAGTGACGGACAAATTAAGTCCCAAACATTAAATGAAGATTTAACTCAAGGTTGTTCATTTCCACTTCGGAGCGATTTTCGTGTTTTTCATTAACATGTAAAAGATCTTTGGGCGAAAACTGGCCAAAAGCCTTAAATTATAATAAATACTGTATCAGTTTTTCTGTCTTCATACTCAATAATATCCATTAAAAACATCATATTTGTCAGAAAGTTGGATCTTTGGACAAGAAAATTCAAATGAAAGTGACTAAGAACGATCAGTACTTGTCACCTCTACTTCCACTAGACGTTTCACTATCAAGCCTTACATCGTTCAATTTTTAAGTATTTAACCTTTTGTCACATACCTGTATATGAACATATACTCGTATAACTTGTATCGAGGAACCACAGGAAACGGCAAATTCACCAATAACAGCCAACATTAATTTATATTATTAGGTAGTTTTAAACCTGTATATTCAAATACAAGAAATTTGACACATTATTTCAAATTTACTATGCTATTTACTGGTTCATCGGATCATTGCTTATTTACGTTAAATTTACTTTCGTGACTCGATTTATACCCAAGATAAGGTAATAAATTAGCCAAACAAGAAAATAAATGTCACTGAAATATCTATAAACTAGAAAATATTTGCTAGAGTCAATATTTACTTCGAAAGCTCCTATCGTATATAAGTCAACTGGAGAGTACGATCTATAGATGATTGTGCGATTTTTTGTTGGTGTATACGAACACAGAATATCGCTGAAGTTAGAACATAATGCAGAGTCTGAGTACATGAGTGTTCGCCATACCACGGCTTTGTGAACACCTAACAATAGATGAGTTCCACCATCGATTTATAATACAACGGTTCAACTGACCGTGCCGGGTCGGTATACGCTGAGTAAACCAAGCATGAAAACAGCCAGATGCCCTGCAGCTGATCGCTAAGAGCACCGTGATAACATCCATCAAACATGCATTTTATAAGGTGGTAATATACAGGATGTCCCATACCAATTTGCCAATATTTTAGATATTTGTTCAGGCACAGTATTGATGTCTGCATACTGTTGTAAGTAAAAACATCAATCTTGTTACTTTTTTCTACCAACACATAAAACATAATAAAACAATTAAAAAAATAATCATTGTTAAATAAAACATTGTTAAATCAAAGCATATTATCATAACTCCTTGGTCAGTGACTTCAGATAAAATAGTTGTAAACATTGCAGAGATATTTAAATCCAATGGTATCGAAACACATTAATAAGATTTAGTAGAAACAGTGAATTAATTATATGACAAGGTGTGACATGTATTATAAGTTTTACAACCGTTGACAGACATGAACTCTAATTCTAACTCAGACTCAAGTCCAACGTCTTAGACCACTCGGCCATCGGCACTCCCACTAACTAACTAATTTGATAGCATCGATTTTGTGACAACATTGTTTAAAATTTAATCTAAATGTTAATCCCAAACGTTTATTAGCTCTGCGTAAAATGCTGGATAGCAAATATTATATTTTTTTATATTTATATATTCTTATTTTATGTTTTCTGAAGATGTCGGTATGAAATCCCACAAAATATCAAATCAATTCAATTAGTTGTTAATTTCAACGTATGAAATATATATATATATATATATATGTATAATTAAGATTTTATGCCAAAGGGTAAGAATTTGGTGCCAGGTTCACCTTTAATAAATTGTTTAAATAGAATCCATTGTTTACCAGCGGAGGAAAAAACAAGTCTTTACATTACATCAGCAGGAAATCATTCACTCATGATTTTATTTAATCGTAAATCAAATCATTAACTGTTAATAAATCAATGAACGAATATGAAACTATTAAATTATCTTTTCTGAATAAAATATTCAGTTACACCTCTAATTACCTTTCAGAAATTATTAGTAAATAGCAAAATCTGCTCGTTTCAACAGAAGTTGCTAATTGCTTTTCCGATCTAAGTCTAAACCTAGTTAGTTTCATGATAAATTGGAAATTCAAAAATGGATGTGTCTCTAATAAAGCAATTTGCGGAGGGTGGAAGCTTTGCTGTCGGTATAGAAGTGGAGTTCAGCAATGTATTAAAAACCTGGAAAAGTCCTGTGAAAGAGAAGGGACGGAATATTCAGAACCAGTGAATGGCCAGCCATTAAATTACTACAGGCACGTAGTCACATAGTTGACTCCAGGAATTGCTTTTTGTTGTATTATTATTTCCCTGTATTTGCAGTATTTGAAAATCGTTTTATTTCATTTGAAAGTATAAACGTTGATTGACCAACAATTGTGTATGTAACGACTAGATGTTTGAAGGATTTTCAATCTAATATTCAAATCCATCATAAATAAAAAATAAAACACAATTTACTGATTTCAACAGATAGAAACTCATTAGAGAGGTACTATTAATTTAATCTGTGATTATATAAAACATCTTATGCGTCGTTATCTTGAAGAAATGTTTGTATATTTACCGAAATTATCACCACATTGATGATTGCATTGCGAAAAAAATCTAGTATCAAGTATTTGTACATTTTCTTAGCGATCTATTCGAAGCTTGTTGTAACTTAAATTTAACGAATACAACAAAGAAGATTGCAAAGCACAACATAATGATGTATAAAATATTTAGCCATGAGCCATGAGAAACATAAGAAACAAATGATGGAGGAATCTTTGATTTAGAAAGGCCTTGCACAAAATAAAAAAATATATATTGGAAAATGTTGTATTCCTTTATCTAGTGATACTACAATAAACCGTTTTTTTCCAATGCTCCAAGATTCTACATTCTACATAAGAAACAAAGTTCAATTTAATTTGCCTTGCACATGTACTATCTGTGTTATATTAAAGTTATTTCTCTTAATATACTGACTTCTGTATGAGCCAGAAACAGTAAAATTAGTTAACATTGTGTAATAAATATGAACTCATTAGAGAGTTAAATATATTCTTAATTTAACCAGTGATTATATAAAACATCTTATGCGTTCGTTATCTTGAAGAGATTTTTGTATATTCATCGAGATTATCACCACATTTGATGATCGATTATATTGCGATAAAAATCTAGTAACAAGTATTTGGTATATTTTTCTCTGAAGTCTATTTTTACCTGAGACTTGTTGTAATTTAAATTTAACGAATACAACAAAGAAGATTGCAAAGCACAACATAATGATGAATAAAATATTTAGCCATGAGCCATGAGAAACATAAGAAACAAATGATGGAGGAATCTTTGATTTAGAAAGGCCTTGCACAAAATAAAAAAATATATATTGGAAAATGTTGTATTCCTTTATCTAGTGATACTACAATAAACCGTTTTTTCCAATGCTCCAAGATTCTACATTCTACATAAGAAACAAAGTTCAATTTAATTTGCCTTGCACATGTACTATCTGTGTTATATTAAAGTTATTTCTCTTAATATACTGACTTCTGTATGAGTCAGAAACAGTAAAATTAGTTAACATTGTGTAATAAATATGAACTCATTAGAGAGTTAAATATATTCTTAATTTAACCAGTGATTATATAAAACATCTTATGCGTTCGTTATCTTGAAGAGATTTTTGTATATTCATCGAGATTGATGATTGATTATATTGCGATAAAAATCTAGTAACAAATATTGGTATATTTTATCTGAAGTCTAACTTTACCTGAGACTTGTTGTAATTTAAATTTAACGAATACAACAAAGAACATTGCAAAGCACAACATAAATGTGTAAAATATCTACCCATGAGAAACATAAGAAACAAATGATGGAGGAATCTTTGATTTAGAAAGGCCTTGCACAAAATAAAAAAATATATATTGGAAAATGTTGTATTCCTTTATCTAGTGATACTACAATAAACCGTTTTTCCAATGCTCCAAGATTCTACATTCTACATAAGAAACAAAGTTCAATTTAATTTGCCTTGCACATGTACTATCTGTGAAAAATTAAAGTTATTCCTCTTAATATACTGACTTCTGTATGAGCCAGAAACAGTAAAATTAGTTAACATTGTGTAATAAATATGAACTCATTAGAGAATTATATATATATTCTTAATTTAACCAGTGATTATATAAAACATCTTATGCGTTCGTTATCTTGAAGAGGTTTTTGTATATTCATCGAGATTATCACCACATTTGATGATCGATTATATTGCGATAAAAATCTAGTAACAAGTATTGGTATATTTTCTCTGAAGTCTAACTTTACCTGAGACTTGTTGTAATTTAAATTTAACGAATACAACAAAGAAGATTGCAAAGCACTACCAACCATGTGTAAAAATATCTACCATGAGTAACTTAGAAACAATGCTTAAATTTGCCTTGCTGATCCATAAACAGTAAAAGTAGTTAGAACTGTGTAATAAATATGGATGAATAAGCTGCGATTCTTACATTAAAACTGTACAGAAGAATTATGCACATTGTTTATAAGGTATAATGTTAAATTTGTCGTATTTTACAACTTCAGTGATGTTTACGTTGCAAGGGTTGCACTAAAGGAGACAATAGGCTTTGAGGTCTCCTGTAAGTGCATAGACAGATTAGGTTTATGCCCTTGCTGTTACCGAATGGCCCTCATAAGGAGCTAGCTAAATACATATCAAGCCGGAGACTTGGCCGGAAATCCTAATATTATAAATGCGAAAGCGAAGTTGTATGTTTGGTACGTTTTTCGTACAGAAAAGGTTTATCATTGTAGCAAATATTAAGTATGCAGTGCTTGTTCAGTACTCTAATTTTGCAGATACAAAAGACAAAGCTTCTATTTAACTTTTACTATACATTTAAAGACCACTTTATTTGGTTTTTGACTGAAGTAGGTTTCTCAGGCCTGTGTGTATATATATATATATATAGAAATAACAGGGCAAAATCAACGATGACAAAAAATAATAAGACCGGGGTTAATTATAATGGCCATAAATATATACTTTTTGACACATTTTCTTAATTGTGTCAAAAAGACAAACTCAAAACTGGCGTCGGAAAATATAATTCACTCGAACCAGAATTGCTCATGCACGTGCAAAGACTACGAAATTGCATGCGAAGCCGCGGATAACTGCTAGTCTTGTTATACAATTATAGCTCCCACCTGTCACAACAATAAATGAGTCCCTCTGGTATATGCGCGATATAATACTAGACAATTTCAGAGCGACTTGGTCAGAAGAGGACTTTCTTCATTTGTACATGCCACCAGTGAGCTTAGTGGTCTCTTTAGTGGTCTCTAGATCGTGACTCTTGGTCACTAGATCGTGAGTAAAGGAACGTCAATACGAGATTTTAGAATGGTTTCTAGAAATGCTCTGTATGACACATTTATTAAGTATGAGTTTTATTTATGTAGTACACGTAGAGTTCTTCTACTTCAGGATCATTCGTGGCCTGGTACACTCAGCATTCGAGTAACTACCATCGGTGACTATTAAACGAAGAGCAAAGAACGCTGGCGAAAGGTAAAACATTCTTATTGACGAATTTCCATACGAAACCAAACTGAAGGAATCACCCTTGTCCTACATACAGGATTTAATGTGGACTGAACCAGGTCTCTTACATACTTTTGTTATTTTTAACTTTTTATCAAACTCTACAGCTTAAATATTTCTAAACTGGTTTTATTCAAAGTCAACAAAAACCTCCCTTACTGAATTATCTTGAATGGGTTCTTTGTCTGGTCAAATACCATTAAGGAGAGAGGGTTTAGGATTGTATTTGAAACAAACGTAGTTTACATTTTAGCAGATTTTCTTCTCTTAAAATACAATAATTCATAACTATTCTTCCTACTTTTCTACGTCAAACTTACTATAAATTACAAACAAATGTTATAGGATTTGTTGTATAATTTTATCCAATCTATTCAGACCGTCTTAATTGGTACACAAATTAGATTTTTTCGCGTGCTTTACAATTTAACAACTCAAAATATCAATAGTTTTTAGTTTCTAAGTTCAAGCACGTATTGTATAACCTATGTGTGTTGGCTTACACCAGAAATCTTTTTTAGTACCTTATCAGCTTATTTCATCATAATAAACTATACCAATTGTTTAGTAATCGTAGTATTCTTACGGCTTGTATTACTATTGTGGTAAAATCCAGAATCTCAGAGTTCATACTTTAAATATTCTTCGAGACTATGATATTCTAGAATAGTTTTTACGTCACGTAACATCCACACAACCACTTCGGAAAGGCGTTCACATTGTAATACATCGCCCAGATTCGTACACTGTCATTACATCTATTTCGAGATAATAATAACGAGTACGTCAAATCTAGTCAGAGATAATGTCATCAGTGCAATACGATGTCTGCAATGTGTCTTGACAATGAATTACATCGCCCTGATTCATCGAGAAATTCATTTGGTACGTCAAATCTACTCAGAGATAATGTCATCAGTGCAATACGATGTCTACAATGTGCCGTGACAATGCATTTACATCGCCCTGATTCATCGAGAAATTCATTTGATACATCAAATCTACTCAGAGATAATGTGATCAGTGCAATACGATATCTGCAATGTGTCTTGACAATGTATTACATCGCCCTGGTTCGTCGAGAAATTCATTTGGTACGTCAAATCTACTCAGAGATAATGTCATCAGTGCAATACGATGTCTACAATGTGCCGTGACAATGCATTACGTCGCCCTGATTCATCGAGAAATTCATGTGATACATCAAATCTACTCAGAGATAATGTCATCAGTGCAATACGATATCTGCAATGTGTCTTGACAATGCATTACATCGCCCTGGTTCGTCGAGAAATTCATTTGGTACGTCAAATCTACTCAGAGATAATGTCATCAGTGCAATACGATGTCTACAATGTGCCGTGACAATGCATTACATCGCCCTGGTTCGTCGAGAAATTCATTTTATATGTCAAATCTACTCATAGATAATGTCATCAGTGCAATACGATGTCTGCAATATGTGCCGTGACAATGCATTACATCGCCCTGGTTCATCGAGAAATTCATTTGGTACGTCAAATCTACTCAGAGATAATGTCATCAGTGCAATACGATGTCTGCAATGTGCCGTGACAATGCATTACGTCGCCCTGATTTCATCGAGAAATTCATTTGATACATCAAATCTACTCAGAGATAATGTGATCAGTGCAATACGATATCTGCAATGTGTCTTGACAATGCATTACATCGCCCTGGTTCGTCGAGAAATTCATTTGGTACGTCAAATCTAGTCAGAGATAATGTCATCAGTGCAATACGATGTCTGCAATGTGCCTTGACAATGCATTACATCGCCCTGGTTCGTCGAGAAATTCATTTGATACATCAAATCTACTCAGAGATAATGTGATCAGTGCAATACGATATCTGCAATGTGTCTTGACAATGCATTACATCGCCCTGGTTCGTCGAGAAATTCATTTGGTACGTCAAATCTAGTCAGAGATAATGTCATCAGTGCAATACGATGTCTGCAATGTGCCTTGACAATGCATTACATCGCCCTGATTCATCGAGAAATTCATTTGGTACGTCAAATCTACTCAGAGATAATGTCATCAGTGCAATACGATGTCTGCAATGTGCCTTGACAATGCATTACATCGCCCTGGTTCATCGAGAAATTCATTTGGTACGTCAAATCTAGTCAGAGATAATGTCATCAGTGCAATACGATGTCTGCAATGTGCCTTGACAATGCATTACATCGCCCTGGTTCGTCGAGAAATTCATTTGATACATCAAATCTACTCAGAGATAATGTCATCAGTGCAATACGATGTCTGCAATGTGTCTTGACAATGCATTACATCGCCCTGGTTCGTCGAGAAATTCATTTGGTACGTCAAATCTAGTCAGAGATAATGTCATCAGTGCAATACGATGTCTGCAATGTGTCTTGACAATGCATTACATCGCCCTGGTTCGTCGAGAAATTCATTTGGTACGTCAAATCTACTCAGAGATAATGTCATCAGTGCAATACGATGTCTACAATGTGTCTTGACAATGCATTACATCGCCCTGATTCATCGAGAAATTCATTTGGTACGTCAAATCTACTCAGAGATAATGTCATCAGTGCAATACGATGTCTACAATGTGCCTTGACAATGCATTACATCGCCCTGGTTCGTCGAGAAATTCATTTGGTACGTCAAATCTACTCAGAGATAATGTCATCAGTGCAATACGATGTCTACAATGTGCCTTGACAATGCATTACATCGCCCTGATTCATCGAGAAATTCATTTGGTACGTCAAATCTAGTCAGAGATAATGTCATCAGTGCAATACGATGTCTGCAATGTGCCTTGACAATGCATTACATCGCCCTGATTCATCGAGAAATTCATTTGATACGTCAAATCTACTCAGAGATAATGTCATCAGTGCAATACGATGTCTGCAATGTGCCTTGACAATGCATTACATCGCTCTGGTTCGTCGAGAAATTCATTTGATACGTCAAGCCTACTCAGAGATAATGTCATCAGTGCAATACGATGTCTACAATGTGCCGTGACAATGCATTACATCGCCCTGATTCATCGAGAAATTCATTTGATACGTCAAATCTACTCAGAGATAATGTCATCAGTGCAATACGATGTCTACAATGTGCCGTGACAATGCATTACATAGCTCTCATTCGTTAACTCTCTTATTCATCACGTACTTACAATCTTGTCCATGGCGTTTATATTACCTGAAACAAAATATAAGTTATTTGTAGTTAAGAGTTTTGATAACTTCGTACTGCAAACATAAAAAACTAAGTAGGTCATATGTACATAATTATAAAATCTTAATGAACCAACATATTACACTTCCTTCAATGTGGAAACTAAACTACTTGAGATTATTTGAGTTCAACTATATATATATTTAACTCAATACGTCTTGTTATTTATCTAATTATTTGTCTCCAAGATATTTATTTGGAATAAACATAGGAGGAATTGAAGATCTTGAAGGGATTACGTATTCTAACCCACTTTAACGGAACCTAGTGACTGTTGGATAAATCAATTATGTTCATACATAATACGAAAAGTGTTAATATTTTGACTAACAAGAATATTTTATTGTTGTCGTCCATAATTGTAGAACACATTGCAATCAATTAAAAACATTGAAACTATGTTATGTTAAGATTATTTCATAATCATGGACTTTGAGGATTGGCCTTTGCTGTAAGAATTATAGAGGTATGTCCAATAAAATTGTAGGAAATACTAATAATATGGTGTAAATAAATTGGTCTTCATGTAAGTGAGTCCTTGGCCGTAGGGGTAAGAAATTTAGTAATATGTCAAACTTCAGGAAATACTAATAATATGGTGTAAATAAATTAGGTTAAATTTATAGATTAGCTGGATAATAATATAATTTAATCTTTATTCATTAATGTGAAGCGTTTGAAAGTATTCACTGGTCGGTTAAAGGTAGAAAGTATTTATATCTTTTAATAAATTTAAATTAAAAGACCAACAAAACGTTGAACACAGTATTGCACACACGACTTTAATGTTAAACGTAATGATATTATATTACACGTGTGTTTGTATCTCTTATGTAAACTACGTATAATAAAGCGCAGAAATGTTGGTTATTACTATTCCCTTAAATAGCAATGTTTGCTTTAATACGAGCAAAACCTTCTATTAACATCACAATTAATTAAGTGGTGAAAATTTACTTCCAGAATTAGGTAACTAAGTGATAAACATTTCGTGGATGTTTAGCTGGAAATAAACAGATGTAATTAAACTACGTTTACTTTCATTAGGAGTGGCCTTTAAACATTGTTGATTATAACATAGGTTGTATTACAAACACTATAATTACCAGTATTTCCGAAATTGTCTCCGTTAAGTAAATAATATTTGTGCTCGTTTACCTATAATACCACTAATCTGAGTGTATGTACTACAGGACCCAAAATCGTACCTACTCGTACATTGTATAACCACACAACCTGGGCTTCTTTAAATCGATTAAGAAATTTCCCCTTAGAAAAAAATCAATCGTCAACCAAAAGTATTAAAAATATGAAGTGGTAATTTATTTCTCGGATCATATTGCTCATAGCTTGATATACTAATGTAAATAAATGTTAGATCAGCGTTCATTAACCATATACATACCCATAAGTTGCGACTTTGTGAAGTTGTGTTTTTATTCACTTGTCTGATGACGACATAACTATGACGGTCAGTTTTATGTGCATCAAGTTAGGAATAATAAAATCTGAGAAAAAATATAATTTCCTATTTTTTACCCTTTTGATCCTTTAGTTCGACTTCTACCGAAACTGGCGTGGATAATGATCGATTTCTTTAAAAAACCTCTATCGGTTTGAAGAAGCTTCAGATCGTGTGTTTATACAGTGTTAATTAATTGGTTCTCGACTCCTGGAATAGCCTACTAGCGTATCATCCCAGGGTCAAGGGTTCGAATCCAGGTTCAAGTATGACATTTTTGCACGATTAAAAATAATCATCTTAGTCTTACCTGCAGTTATGTAAGAGCGGTTCCAAAATATAGTTTAATTTATAACAAATAAATTAAAGAAAAACAGTGGGTGGACTTATTTACTTACTTATACTTCTTAAACGTAAAAACACATCCATCCCAAAAATGTTATGGTAAACCAAGATATTGTTGATTCATGCTCGTGTAACGGATCACAACCAAACACGTGATATGGATGACCCCGGACCCCTCCAGGGCCAAACCTACATCATAGTGGCTGAGGCTGTATGCGGGCCAGAATCAACAAATCAGGTCACTGACATCGACCCCCTCATTGTGTATGTACCGTCTGGGTGAGGTTTACAGTTGGATGGTGGCCCACCCATATATTATTTGCAGCGAAAATCACACTACATAAAATGTACATCGTTCATAACTGAAATATCAGTCAAATAGTTCCATATACTATAACATTAGGTAGTTATTGTTTTATTACACATTTACTAAGTAAAACTATTTACGTCTGGTGTGTTTTATAAGGTGATGACTCGTACTTACATTACATCCTCTTAATGCGTAGTCTCGTAAAATATACAAAGTAAAGTATACGTATTAATGTCATCGTCTTTCACAAACCATAACATACTCTTTTTGTTATGTACAATAATAAGTACCGGCTCTGTTGATCTGCCTGGAGGTTTCTCTAACGAGATCGACTCTCTGGATTCCTCGTAATTCCAGACCGTTTTATGGGTTCCTGGGATCTTGAACCGTTGAGCTCTTAAGACGGTTCTACGTGTATCTTTGGCCCTGATCGTACAAAACCGTCCTTTATTTGAGATCATTAGTCAAAGGAACCCTCAAAACGATGGTAGCTACTTGTGTTTTTGGAATCTTGAATCCATTCAAAATTTAAAAAATGTATATGTCTCTGGCACCCTTATACTCTCAAAGCTTTAAAAGGTTTACGGTGTCTGAAGTCCCGAGGCTATAAAACTGTTGAGCTCTTACTGGGTTTAGCATTCCGAGTACCTATGTGCCTGCTGCCTTCTTTATGCCGATTCTTAGGCTCCCCAGGTAACGTTTTTAGAGTTTCTCGCTTCTTCATGCATCTCCAAACAACACACACCATCAAAAACACTTGCAATGGTTACGTATCTCAAAATCTTCTTGTATATATTTACTATCCGTACAAGTCGTAAAAACTAACTGGAGATTCTATATTTCATAAAGAGGCATCACGACAAAAAAGTAAAACGGAAAGTAGAGTAACTTGAAGTCAAACAGCCTCAAATATAAAAACCGATTTTTGTAAATAGCTTGTAATAGTATATGGAAAAGTGAATAACAGTTTGATATGTATTTATACATTTAAAACACGACACACAGATATATAGCAAATACTATAACTAAAACTAAAGGAATACGCAAAGTGTTAATAATCATAATAATAATAATGTGTCTACGGCAAAAAAATTGTAGATGTTTACCACTCCAGAAACAATTATTTGTGTACTGTTATTTAAAATTATGAAACGAAATTACAAAAATAACAATAATATTTACACACATTTTAAACTGTGAAAAATATTGTCTGAAAAATGAATGGATTCGTTAGCTACTTTATTTGGAATAGACATCAATTCTGTATATATTTATTTTACTTTATAGAATGTAAAAATTATAGGAAATCAAAAGTTCGTCAATTTTTTATTAGTTTACTTATTGTCTTAAATATAGGTCTTATTAGACAAACATAATATTTTATTTGATCAATGCGATAATACCTGAGAAGGTTATATGTAAATTTCAAGTAAATTTAATTAACGATGCAAATGCAAGGGCGACTATATATATTTTTAAAATATATATATATATATGATTTATATATATGACTTTTCTACCTCAATTTTCAATTATAAATCTCCATACCACCGTAGGGAGTTGGAAAAGTAATGAATGTCGTTGAAATCTCAACATATTGATGAATTAATTTAACGATTACAATATGATAATTTAATAGACAAACATAGATCAAGTAAGTTGGGTGAGCATAAACTTATACAATACAAAATAAACTTTGTTGTAGTAAAATTCGTATTTTATTTTGTAGGTTCGTGTTTTAGAAAAATCTAGATATTATGACATATAATTCATTCGTATTTTTCCAACACTTAATCCGCATCATAATTTAATTTTTCTGTATCATCAGTACGAGATACGTAAAGGCTTTCACGGCTACAATGAATGCACTCTAGACATAGAAGCTAGTGAACACTTAGAAATGTGTAATAGTATACAAAGTACAAAACAACATAAACAAATTGTTTTAAAAATCACTCTTCTGGTTATCTTCATATATCAAGTACGAAAGTTGTCTCGCTCAAAACTTGCAAGGAATACTCGTATATATGCATGTTTCCCATTTCGCGCACGTAAGCCATTCACTTCAAAACTCATTTCATTATGCGATATAAAAAATATCTTTAATTAAAAGAATATTTGTCCTATACATAACTTATACATAAGACACTGGGTCTATATCACAAGTTACAAATCTGCTTTGACCGGAATATACTTTAATCAATACTAATGATTTACTGATTAGTAACAGTACATAGGAATAATGATTACTCAGTAGTTTTGTGAACCCTGATTGTAAAGTCACCTATCAATACCGAATGGACAGACTTGCTTAAAAGTTAAATCTCAATTAAAGCTTAAAAGAAAGTATCATGTATTTGATTCGTAAAATAAAATTTATTTTGAAACTAAACGTTCAGGACTAATAAATTCATTACCATGCTTATGTGTGTATTAATTAACTTAGTTAAATATCTTGTTATGACGTAATATTAAAATTAAATTATTACATTTTTCCATAACCGTTTGATACCACCGTTCCAACACCCTTTCAATATATGACCGTTATGCCTTTCGGTTAAATGAAATATCCAACTCGTTATTCTACAAATATCTTTTAAAAAGTATATGGCGTATACTGTAATATAACACACATACGGCACCGTTCATATACACCAGTTCGTTATAGTTAAAAACATAGTTGTTTAAGTTTTAGCATTAAATCATAATCTTTTTTACATAAGAAGTGTTAAAACGTGGCATACACTTCCACCCGTTATTACAAAATCCATACTTTATTTATACATATATTGTGACTTAACTTCCACACTATCACAAACTTCAGAAAAGCCTTAGTCGACAGAATGGTGCCATAATTTTAATTGAATTTTTGTAGAAAATCAAAAGTGGGTACGTTTTATAACACGAGGGTTTATAAATCTGCAGTTTATTAAATTTATCGAAATATATAATAATTTATTTATTATGAAACTTTAAGTAGAACTGTGAATAATTAGATTAAATGTATAGAAATATCTCAATTTATACACATTTGTTAATAATTTAATCTAATTTTATAAGTGGTTATCTTAGATTAATTAATTACCTAAGTATTTCACACGGACGTTCACAAATACTTTAAATAATATATTTTTATCAGGATCAGCGAACCTTGGAATTATAATTTAATGATTTATCGAGTGTATTTTTCAGTATTATACAGAATTTTTCGTTTCTACTTTGATAGTGTAAAATCATACCTCTCATCAAAAAGTAGTCCAACGATATCTCGATGGGAGGAAGAAGGGCAGATTTGTCTGCAGTTCATAACGTTCCTGAGCGCCGTTATATCGTTACTAAATGTCACACTGATTGCCGCGGTCATCACGTTCATCTAGCCGAGACTGTATCCGCGCATGCGCGCCGCAGTCATTCTTTAAGTGCGCCTGCGCATTGCAATTTAATGGCAAGTCAATCATGTACTCACTCACACGATGAAAGTTGACATTTTTAAACCATTTCCTGCGAAGGCCACCATATTAAAATAAATATTTATGTTACTACACCTCCCTAACAGCTTTTCCAATTTGGATCAACCATATTATACCATAGCTTCATCGAGTTGGACTCCTCAATTCAACAGGAGTCAAGCTTTATACACTTGTGCTGAACGGCAATGGATGAAATATACGAATGGTTCAACGAATTTTTTCATAAGATCTGTCATTAAATTCCGAACGATAAACAAGATTAATGGTAAAATTTATACGTACATCCAATGGAAACGTTTATTTCAGATCTTGACTGAAATGGGCTATAGAAAGTTAAGTCATCTGGTAAATACGTTTTGGAACAATTGCACAGAATACAGGGGAGATATTGCATGTCTCCTAAATTTAGCAGTTCTTCAGTCTTATTCGTTTAATTATTAAACATTTCTTGTTGCAGGCTTTTGCAAAATTAGTTTCTCAAAATGGTTTTCAGTCTATTAACTAATAGGTAATTTATAGATTACAGTTCTTACCGAAAACCCGAATATTGTGTACTGAATGTAGCAGATTTCTATAATTTTAAGGATAAATTTACGACAACTATTTGTTCTGCACAGGCTTAATAACTGTTAGAGCTATCCAATACTAAGACATTTTAATGTTCTCAAACAGCATTTAGTAAAATGGTGCCCAATTAGGTAAATCTCCCAGCTACCCCTTGAATATGCAGAGCCGCGTCTCGACGCACTGCGGGTCACCAAGAGATTAAATAAGGGGACTTTTCCCATTTGGTTATTTACGCCAAAATTCACAGACGTTACGCGTGGTCTTTCATCCCCTAAACTACATAGAATATGTTATATTACTTAACAAAGTTAAAGATACCAACTATTCCGTTGTTTGATCGTCACTGGTGACTCAGTAGTAAATAATTTGCATTTAAGTGTCATTAATTTTCTGTAACGATTTTTAGTGAAGCTAAAAATGAATTTTGCATTACTAATTTCCCCTAAATCTGTCCAATTTCGGTCAATTCAAATCGCATACATCTTACTTCAGATCTTGGTACAATTTTTCAAAATTTAGAACGCCAAAGTCTAGAAGGAGAAGTGTCATGACACTTATTAGCGAGGAAAATTTTGGTTAAACTATTAAGAAACGCCCCTAGGAGTCAGAGTTTCGTGGATCTGCATACTCCTAGTATGAAGCTCAAATCAGTTAAAAATGATCTTTGAAAGTGTTTGTTATTGTATTGGTTGAGAATACATTTCGAACAATGTTGGAGTACGATCACTTTAGATACATATATTGAATATTAAGTGGTTTCAAGTTACAATCTATTAATAACAAACCCCATTACTTTTGCAGCTAAAACAAAATATGCAATTCAATCTAGAGCACAATTAATTGTGTCGTATAATGGAATTTTGTAAGAGAATCAGTTTTCATTAAACAGTAATCCAAGTTTCTAGTAAGTTACACCTAAGTTATTCGCGCGGGAGTGCCGCAGGCAATACCAGATACGGAGCTCTAATGTTGTTTGCAAGCATACTCAACTAGATAGCTGAGTTTGGCGACAGCAGCACTATTATACCATTCCGTAGCAAGCGCAAGACTCTGCAGTTGCTATGGCGGTGAACACTTACGAGAGTGTTTACGAACACTGGAGAATATGATCAACCCTCTTTCGGAAAGTCACTTATGAAAGTCACTTAAATTCTACCTTACAGACCATGTTCGAGCCTCATGCTTCTAAATGTTTTAAACACAGAAATCAAAATAATACAAAAATATATAAATTGTTTACTTAATTTACACATAATATATTTTAAAACTTGTAATATTTTTTTACAAAGTTGTGAAAAATTACAAAACATTGGATTTTAGCCATTAGCTTAAGTCTGTGCACTTTCTAAAAATAACATTCGTTAACGTAAAGTATAAACAATAAGTTTAAAAATACAAAGTTAATCAGGCGTTTAAAAGCTGAATACACTTATGCATAGTAGTGCCTGTATGTCCTGTAGTTGTCGTTATAAAAAGGGAACACATACTGAATCACAGACACTTTAGAACTATTAAAACATGAAATAAAAACAATAAATAATGTTAATACACTAAAATACTGAATAAAAAACCAATTACAACGAAGAGCGTAAGCTGGCCGGCAACCAAACTACGACGAGGTGGCATCACAAAACATTTAATTTCAACGCCGATGACGTTATGGCAAGAATGTCTACAAACACAATTGGTTTCTAACGATATCTTATATTATAACGGTCTTAATGGTTCTTAAATCATGCTCATAGGTAAGAATTTTGCGTTTTATTTTGTAAATAAAAAAAGTCAGTGCACGTCCTCTAGGTGGTTTTCAACGATTTTATCATATTGCTAAGTTCTTTAATGATACAACATAAAAAAATATATTCATGACTTATTGCCATTATTTCTGAAATAACAATAACGAGGTCTAAGTCAAAACATCGATAAAATCAACTATTCTCTAAATGCATTTTCAGCACTGCTTTAAAATTATGACTATGGTTTGTTATTTAGTGACATCTGTTATTTAAATAATTACAATCAATTAATTTTCAGTGATAGTGATTACATTCAATTTAAAATCGATTATCGTGACAAAGCTATTAAGCTTTGATGTATTAGTACTCCTTGAATATCCTTGGCGGAACGTTCAACTAGCTGCAAATTAAAACTAGAACGTTAGATAGTTCCAAGGCACTAATTGTGTTAACCTTAACGAGTTGCTCCTTTGAGGCGTGCTGGGGATAATATTCCTTAATTGTAATATCTCTTGGTAATATATAATTTCGACATCAAGGACGCCAACGTTAATTTAGCTAGAAGTGCATTGTTTGCAAATTCACACGATTTTAATTCTTGCATCATTTTGCTAGTTTTCTTTATCCTTTGTCTCACAACAGTTGTATTAGTTTTGAGATTTTTAAAGACTTGTATCGTTTTCCATTTCGTGCACACCATTGTAGAACAATCAATAATTATTGGACTACACTTCCGTAAGACGCTAGCCGGTCTCATCATTTTTCGTCATGACAGAATCATACTAATAATCCATTCTGCAATAAACACCTTCCAAACATATTCTTCTTGAAAAATGAGAACTAGGTTCAGAATCATAAATATACAGGGTGTTCCGTAACAGTGTTCGAATACTTTGGAATTTTGTTCCACACATAAAAATGAGCAAAACAGTTCATATGAAGATATGTCCTAAAACCATTAGTTTCCCGTCTATCTATCTACGTGTGGTATCAAAAAAATTATATCTTTTGAACCACTTAAGATAAAGTTATGAAACTTGAGAATTGTATTGACCTTTGGTAGACCTTATTGAAAATTAAATATAAAAAAAATCCTTTTACCTGTTTCAAAATGGTGGACTTTAGTAGGTTTTCAGTTATTTTGAATAATTTAAACGTCCGCCATTTTGAAACAGATAGAAGGATTTTTTTACACTTTCTTTTCAAAAAGGTCTACCAAAGCTTAATACAATTCTCAAGTTTCATAACTTTATCTTAACTGGTTCAAAATATATAACTTTTTTGTGAAAACACATACAGACAAATAGTCTGAAAACAAAAGGTTTTAGGACATACCTTCATATGAACTTTATTGCTCATTTTTATGTCTAGAACGAAATCCCAAAGTATTGGAAAATTTTTAATAAACAACCTTTATATCGAAGATTTTATAAAATATTTATGCATTACTGAAGTTATCGGAACAACAACACGCTGTAATTTTATCAACGCTTCTACTTCTAAAACAGTTAACTACAAATAATCCCACGACAGGCTATGATTGATAGGAATCTACTGGCACTGAATTGAACAGAAATGATTGTATTGTACTTTTAACCAAAAATTAACAGAATCGGGGTCCATAAAACAGACGAAATGGAAATGCTTTCAGCCGGAGACAGGATGTCAGTGATGTCAATTTTGGAGACAGCCGCCACCGAGTATCCTGTGACTGACGTCACGCTTCAGGATATTTGTAACAGAGAATAACCTATGAAATGTACAAGACTATCACTGTACTTTTGTTCATTATTTAGTTTAATTACTACTTGTGTTAAGTAAATTATTACATATTATACGATAGTTACCACATTTTTAAGACAAACGAATCTGAATAAAACAAGCCTCACTACATTGGTTGAAGATTTTTAATCCCAATTTAATACAATAAACTAAAATCAAATAATATCGTTTCCTTATCTTTTATTTGTTTAATTTTAATTAATTAATTAAATTGTAGTTATTTACATAGAAATGACCTTGGACTTCGCGCATTGTGGTACAAAGAAATAAACAATTTAATCGGCACATAAAAATAATGGTAATAAAACATCCTTATTATTATTATACGTACATACACAATAAACGAGCCTAGATTTTTATGCTCAGATTTTTATCAATAAACATTGATAGATTTTTAGTTCAAATTTAATACGATAAACCAAATTCAAATAATATAGTTTCCTAATCTTTTTGTTTTTAATTTTGATTAATAAATGTAGAAACATTTATTTAAGTTATTTACATAGAAATAAGCTTGGACTTGCATTGTGGTATAAAGAAATAAACAACGTAATCAGCACAAAAACTGTAGAAAAAACGCTAGGATTATTAAAGATAAGGACGTTTTATTACTACTTTTATCTAACAAATGTCAAGAGAATTTGTTTTTCTATAGTTTTTGTGCTGATATATATCAGCACAATATATTTATCACTAATATTTCTTTAATTTTGATTATGTATATTTTTTAAGCGCAAAACTTTTTAATATATATATATATATATATATGAAGTAAACAGATTTGCGCTTAAAAGATATACATAATCAAAATTAAAGAAATATTAGTGATAAATATTGAAAAAACTGTACTAGCGATACCTTCTAATAAGGTTTTTATAATTTAAGACTCTTTAAACACATTTTAAAGTGAGACAATGTGTTATGTTGGGCCCATAATTAATCTGTCAATGGAATAATTACAAATTTCCGTTATAACAATTTATTCATGTTATATTTTAATTCAAAGGCATATACGGCCGATTTGATAATTATAATTTAAGGTTTTCTCTTCACACCGTGTCGATCTTTTGCTAATGCAGTTTAAATATTGAATTATATCGGCCTCTCTTCAGAGAATAATTTTCAGTTGAACAAATATTGAACTGGAGGAGCCAGCACTTCGGTAGATGAGTGAAGTTAGCGCAGCTTTATCGCGGTTGGCTGAAGGTTGACTAATCATCGATCAATATATCTTCTGTATCACAGACTACTAGGTTTTCGATAATTTGATGCTGTCTCCTTTGTTTATGTTATTTCACGTCTTAATTTTTGCTAAGGTTTCTCTTATATTAGTCTTTCTATGCCTGGTTTTTCGATATCATGTTTTGTGTAAGTAATGTGTTCAAGAACCGTGTAGGTATTGTACCCCAACGCAAGCAGAGCCAAAAGTCCATGGAATTTCGTAAAACCCAGGTGTACACGGTGGATTAGTGTTTTCACTGGTCTCAAACAGTTATTCCAATTTTGAGCCGGCTTGCGTTCTGCTGCTGTCATTCCTTGGCTAGTTTTGGACGTTCTTTATTTTTATTTAGATCTAAAAGTGGCACATTTTGACACGTACTAACTTTTGCAACAACTGATAAAATCAGAAAAAAGTAATAGTGCATTGTGCCATGGATGTGTAACCTAGCCAATTAAGAGGTTATATATTGATAGGATCCTTTCGTAATTCTCACTCTCAGTAAATAAGTCAACAAAGAAAATATAATTCAAATTTCTATTTCTTTTCTGAACATAGTTACATAGCACCTAAACAAATTTATACAGCAGCTTAACATAAACTATGCAGCCAACCGTTTAAAAGCCTTGTAGTAAGAAAAACAACCAATTTCTATCTTAAAACGAAATCTTTAACTAACACCCATTCTTTGTATGTCATACGTGGTTTTACAAGTTCAATACTTGAAGTAAATCTGGCATCATATTTAAACACGCCGCGTGAAAAGCACATTTAACGACCAACATGAATGCTGAATGGTTGCGATAAAATGGCTCCTAACGTCTTGGGCCATAAACCCAGTTATCTGAAAGTGAGTCTTATGGGTATTGAATTACGAGTATATTTTCTCTAAATCCATGGTATAGATTGTATTGATGTGGCCTATTCCACTTAAACATCACAGTTTGTTTTGGGATACCCTTGGTCTTCTATGGATTCATGATAGTTCAATTGAGGCCAAAGGAACAACGTTTTAATGCAATTTTATTTAGTAAACATCAAATGCTTTAAATTTCTTGTAATATATATATATTTGTAATAATTATTATTACTGGTAATAAATGTATATCAGACTTAAATCAAAATAACATTTCAGAGTAGATCTTTAGACAAAAGCGATATAGGCCACACAGTTTTAAAATAACGTGCTATTCAACATCATTGACTCCATTTGGACGGAGTCCAAGTACAGTCCCAGCTCGCTAAGAAAGGGTAATAAATACAACCACGTTCCAAGAACACCCAATGACAAATGGACTTTTTGTAAGAAAGTGCAACCAGTGAAAATGTAGCCTACCACTAAGCCTGTATGGGAGTACATTTTGGATTTTGTTAACGCAACTTTCAATTCTTAAATTGAAAACGAGGTGACGTTTTTAAATGTATTGATTTAAGTAACTAATGGATTTAAAACGACAGAAAGATTATTAAACAAGTTGTTCAATTTTTAAATGTATCTATTTTCCTGATTTAAAAAAACTTTGAGTTAGCAATGACTAGGTATTTATAATAATCGTTAGTAAATTACACTAAAATGCCATTCTATGACCGTGTGAGATACTGATACTATTAAATTACACATAGATCTCATGGTGTAAATCTTATACGCAATTACTATGTAGGCCTACTAATAATCTATGAAGAGCATTTAAACAAGCGTCCTTCGATTTATTTGTTATGTCAATATAACTAATGAGAATAAATGTTTCTCTATATGTCGGATATATTTCTTTTAGCCCATTGCGCTTTTACATTGACATATCAGTTTTTATTAAATTAGTAATCAAATTAATAGAATGCATGCACTTTTAATTCAGTAAACCTATCATTAAATTTTTTAAAACACGTAAAAATCATGTGACTACAACTGTAAGTAATAAGATGAATAAACACACACAAGGTTGCACAAAGAGTGAAGAACTTATTGACTTACTTTAACCGTACGATTTTGTTCGTTTAGTCGCAATACTGGTTTTGCAAGAGATTTCCGAAGCGTAGTTTTGCCATAGACGTTAATAGACATTCCAAACTTTATTTCTTCATTAAATAAATGATTCAGTAAAACAGATTGGTGCATTCTTACTTCGGTTTCTTAGCGTTTTATTGCCATTTAAGAGTAAATACATCAGTAATTAAATCCAAGTTTGTTGTAATACAAAGCACGAGAGTAATAAAACATAGACAATGCTAGACTCTAGAAGTTCTTAATGTTTTTAACGCTAATAGTATACAGGGTAATAGATATTTCGAAATACTCCTTAAAAACATTTGCTTATCAACATAGAACCGCTGTTAGAAACTACAAGGGTCGTTTTTTCAACCTCCGATCTTACGTCATGACGGCCAGACACGTAGAATGCGATGTAGTCAGTAGTCGATCGCATATATTCTCCGCTGCATTTTTCACTGCCTTAAGTAGTTCAAGTAGTTAGTTCGCGCTGAGTTGCAGTAGCATAAACATGTTCCGTAAAAATCACTTATCCCATGAGTGATCTAGATGCTCTTTAGAAGTAGGCTTCCCATAACCTTTTTATAACCTTACGGAGAATTGCCAGCGAAGAAGCGGGTTAACAGCTAGTTGACTATATGTTTGCGAATGCGCTCTACGTTACCGCTTTTAGCTGCAATTCGAATAATTGGATTCGTTCAATTCAATTTTAAATATATAATTTTTATTTCAATTAAATTTGAGATAGGATACATAAATCTAAGGTTATGACGTTATTAAAATATTGATTAATTATTATTGTTTGTTCTTTAATAATACCCTATGATTTTTAACGAGAGGGAGCAATCAATTAAGAAGCAGTTGCGTTTCAGATAAGCGAGAGACAGTTGTTTCCATTGTTTATAATTTGATTGCCTAAATCTCCTTTCAGCTTTAAAAACTTTTAATTGTTCTAGAACCATACGAGAGGTCTAAAGTCTATTAAAGTAATAATTATAATTTTATTATACTTAATTTATTCTGAGAATCCCTAATTTTGCTGTACACGAAATGAATATTATAGTCTCATATGTAATATTCGATATGAGCTCAAATTGTTATCCAATTATTGAAACATAAACAGTATTGATAAAGCGTCCTAGCGTCCCAAATCAAAGCTACAATATTTATGTAACATTATAAATAACAAAATCAGAAATAGATTGATGATAAATAATTAACAACATTCGTCCCACTATTTCTTTATGGAGTTTTATATATATATATATATATATATATATATATATATATATACATATATAAAATGGGTATCTTATATACATACATTGGGTTAGTCCCGGTGATCTAGGGAGTATTAAAACGCACGAAATGAAATCTTGTCACCTACTTTAAACATTGACTTTCCACTCTGTTATTTTTCTTTTCGCTATGAATAAAAATGTAACATATAAAGTTTAATATAAGTTCCCTCAGTTTGTGTACACATTTCTGTATTGTACTACTTTTTGTTGCCATCATGGATTTTGATAAGGCTAATGAAAAGTTATTCGCTAACGCTCAGCCAAATGAGTGCCATGCACCATCATAGAAATGAATGGTGCCTACATTAAAGCACCACAGAGTTTCGTTAGAGCATTATGTTGCCTTCATGCAAAAATTTCACGTTTATGGGTCAGTTTTTTTTTTTCGAGATATCATGTGGATAGACAAATGGAATTGTTCCAACCCTTAGAGTGATAGTCTTCACTAATGCTCAGACAATAACAAAATGCTGCGAATCATATCTAAAATGGTTCAATCTATATAAGATGGCAGATTTTACTATTGCAACTAATTAAAAGAATGATGACAAAGCTATTTTCAAGAAATTCACATTTGTGACTCTAAACCGCTGCGAAGAGTGACATGAACATCCTGGATCCTGGAGCATGGTTAATGGTGAGGAGGGATTGGGCGAGATCCTGTGATATACCCCCCGAGGGGGGAGGGGGAGTAGTAAGCAGTATCTGTCATGCTAACTGTGATGAAGGCGAGGCTTTCTCAGTTTCCGCCTCTATCACCCGAGCGGACAGAGGAAAAGATAAAAAACGATTTCTCTCCCTCACGTTTAGAATTGCAAAGTCCTTTAACAGCTAGGAGTCCCACGCAATCCAACAATGATCCTCGACAGTAAAGAAGATGTATCGATCAAGTTATCCCGTTACTCCGATATGTTGACATTTGTGATTAGTGATGTGTCTCTCTTGAATATCCACTCAGTTGTTCAGATGCAACTTACAACATCAGTCTTTGATGTACCCTGTTAGATATTACTAGCGAGTATAAACCAGTCATGTGCACCGCCCTAGGGTGCTGGTACCTGCTTCTAACTTCAGTAAGACGTCCATACTTGTATTATCTTTCACACAAATTACGCCTTAAAGATAAAGATTACATTTGAACTTTGTTTTACGCCCTTTACAATTTACTATGTGCAATTAATCTGCAGTACAGTAGTTAAACGTGTATAGGTAAAAGGTGATTACAGTTCGGTTGAAATCGGCCCAAACCTGCTCAATTGCAGAGACAGAACACACACACACAAGCTGTTAATTGCACGAGAGGACAAAGTGAGACAATTGAACTGTTTCAGAATTGTAAATTGCGAACTCAATTAACTGGTGAATAATTGAGTTTGATTAAAATGTACATTAGAAGTGACTTTGTTATAAACTATCTGAAATTATTAACCTATTTAAGTATCTAATATGGATAAATATTGTGTCCCTAAGAAAGAAGGGGGTTTTGCCTAAATAAGAATTTTATTGGCTGAGCGTTAGCGAAGCTCATAACTCAAGGGGTTAGCAAATTTTTATTGAAATTTTGTAAACCAACAGACATGTAGACTTGAAATTTTGCATAAATCTTCATTTATATAAAAGCCATACTGAGTTCGATGATGGTGCATGTCACTCCATTAGATTTTGCTGAGCGTTAGTTAAAATTAGTCTTATGGGTAACCATGATGGCAACGAGAAGATAGCAGAACAAATAAATTTGTAAAATAACTGAATACATTCATAACATGAGATTTTAATATGTGATTTTGTGTAGACTTTTATTTATAGAATAAAAAGAAAAATAATAGATTAGAAAGTCAAAGTTGCAAGTGACTAGATTTCATTTTAACGCACTATTCTGATATAGCACCCTCCCTACCTAAACGGTACTTTGTTATTTGGACAATGCTATGAAACGTAACAATAAACAAAAAGAGAATGTATCGCGTGGTAAGATATCTCGAGAAAGATTTTATCTGTAGAGTTTTTGCATGAAACTTTATTTCTACATAGATGAGTTTTATGGTAGTGCATATCCAACCATTTGGCTGAGCGTCATCACTCAGTAGGCGACAAAATTTTTCTTTTGTCTGCGCGGGAGGATATAAAACTGCCTGTTCTGTTTTATTGTCTACATGCCTATGTGTCCGCAAGATATCTCAGGAATGAAATGAGCTATAGGCTTTATATGATGGACGTAACGGCAGCGAAGCCTGTTACGTAGCACGCGATGTGGCTTTCAACAACTGATTTAACACTAGGGTGTAATTCTATGTTCCTAACATCAAGCTTGGTGCATGAAAATAGAATAGATGTTTTACAATTTGGTCAATATTGATAAAACGTGACAGTACCAACGTCCAGCTCTGTAGTATGCACACAACTGTGTAAACATCATACTACAGACTTGGCACTAAAGCTCAATAGTTTGTTTAACCACGTTTAACTTCATATTTCAAACATTACATTGTAAATAATGTTTATACTTACTTCAAACCAATTTCCTCACTTCATGATACTTATTGAATGTCTAAAAAAACTTGTGTAACTGGATTTCCAAGGATTTCATTTACTTTTAACGGTAAATTTAATGCGTCAAAGTTAATGTCTATGCAGACGTCATTTATAGCTACACTGTTATAAAGAAAATTTTTACTACTTTTTGAATTGCTTCATAATCATCAGTTTAGTAACATGGTAGGAGTGCACAACAACGCGTGTATTCTTTGAGGTTTCATGCAAATTTTAAAGCCTTTAGCTATTCTCATTTCCTAAAGATAAGGCATTTTTGCATATCCCTGGGAGGGAAAAGGAAATTGTGTCACTTTATTCAGTAATAATCTTCTTTAATGACGCTCAATGAAATTCCATTGTTGGAAATGAACTGCCAAATAACATATTACTGTCTACGTGGAAATGAAGTATCATACAAAATTTAGTCTACATTGAAATTCTTCTCGAGATATCTTGCCATACGATATATTTACATTCTTTATCATTAAGTTTGATTTCATAAGACTGTTAAAATAATAAGAGTTCCTGTGAGTTAAGGTCCCTCATATCTTTAATCTTATCATATTACTTTTTCTCTCTATCCTATGAATAAAAATGTTTATGTTACACCCTAATATGTATGTCAGTTTGCTTACAAATTTATCAATTCTGCTATGTATATTGTATATGTAAGTATGGGCTTATGCAACATAACTTGAACTTGTAAACAGGATAACTGACATAATTTTAAAAAAATCCAGACTAAATCTGGTACAAAGGCATTACCTACACATAGTTTCAGTGAATTTGTTAGTAAATGTTAACCAATAAAACAAAATGGCGTTCATAACTTGACTAAAAATGAACTAAAAATAACTTACTTTTGCATTTCTTATTGTGAAGGTGCAGTACTAAAAAACGCAGATTTTTGTTCATATTTCTTTGCACCCTCGACATGCCGGGAAAAGCCTCGATGACAAGCTGACGTGATGCCGGGACCGAAACGGATCAGCGTCAGGGAGAGCAAGCTGACAGTTACCGGGAACACTGCTCGCGTTTTAATGGAGCCGTTGTAAAATGTTCTTTTATGCCGATATAACAATAAACTTGTTTATGCCTTACTCTGCTTTTACTTCTATGCAGGGTAGGCACCAGTGTTCGAAATGTATCGTAAAAATCTAAATGCCCAATAAATGTTTTAATGTTGATTGTGATTTTCAATATGTAAATTGAAAAAGTTATCATTTTGTAAAAACAATAGAATGATGTGATTATTTGTGTAATGACAATCTATTCATGAACAATTAGATACTTGACAATGTACAACATACTGTAAATAATACAAAAAAGTGTGTTAAAATTGTATAAAAAATATTTTAATTTTCGGTTTAAAATGACAATGCAAGCATCTTTATAAACATTACTAAAAGCCTTAATATTTTAATTTAATTAAAAATCACGTTTTTGTGTGAATAAAATTGGTTGTTATAGTTCTAGTGATTTTGATCAAATAGATATCATGTGCTATAATTATTGTCAGAGCCGAAGCATATTATTCAAGGATATTACTTTTTCGAAAACGAATTCACCCAAACACGAGGTTTTGTAAAAAGCTTCGTTTTTATAAAGGAAACACTGAGTTCGATGAAGGTTGCATGCCCTTCCATGTATTTGACTAGGCGTTAGCCAAAAAAACACAATGAATTATCTAAATTTTTCAAGTTGTCATCTAATCAAACAAAAAGTCTATTTCTAAAAGTTTATCTATACGAGCCAAAAAGCTATGCAGTTCATTGGCATAGTAAATTGTGGCTCTAAGAATGTAATTTATTACATTAATTGTAAGTTTTGCAACAAGCAATACATTGTACGAACATCTAATCATCTTAGTGTCAGAATGATGGAGTACGTATTTGATATATTTCATAAAGACATGGAGAAGCAATTGGAAAAACATGCTGCTGAGAAGTGTTACGAACTTAAAGTAATTAATAAAGTCTTCCCTTATCATGAAGAAAACTTAAATAGATTACAGTTAAATAACCTTGAACAAGCCCATGAGTTATTTCTTAAATCTGAATGCTAAACTGGCTTTAAGAAAATTTTCCACATTTACAAATATTTCTATCTGTGCTACTGATGATATCACAGCTGAGTCTTTCAATGTTTTTCTATTTGTGTATTTACATATTATGATTAGGCTACATTGTTCACAATAGTGTTTATTATCTCATACATTTATACTGTTATGCTTCCTGATGATGTGGATATAAAATCCCATGAAGTATAGAAACTACTCTATCGTGTGTTAAATTACTTCAATAAATGAATTAATTGAATATATATTTATAAGTATTCAAAAATGTATATACATACATTTTCATGTTATGACAGTTTTGGTTTCTGAGGATCGTGATCGGAGAAAATTCAAAACATCTCCCAGAAATTTGGTCATGAGTGTTCCTAATTTTTATTAAATATACCTTAAGTTCAATGTATAACATTTTCTTTTGTACAATCGTTATTATTAAAAAGGACAGAAACACAAACACAACAAATTCGTTTGCCGATATTCCATTATTTAGAAAAGCTCTCGAGATTATGAGAGGCAGGAAAACATTCAGCTCCCGTTGTGATTCATTTAAACAAGAACTATTGTGAATCTAGTGAAAATATTTGAAAATAAAGTGGGGTAGCTCTTAAATTTTCCCAGAGTTGTTGCAAGAATAAAGTTAGAATATTCATTGTAAATGAATAGTTAGGTTAAGAGCAGATTGTACTGGCAGCCATCTTGATTGCAGCGCCATAAGAACAATGTTAAACCTCGAGCACTTTTACATCATTTTTAGTCGTAGAATTATGGAAGATGTCTTATTTTAAAAGATATATTTATTAATACTCAGCATCCAAGCACGTTTATAAATTTTTCTATATTCTTATTCGTTAATCACAATAAATCTCAAACTTGTTTGTATACATGTAAAACACACAAAAACCAAAAAGCGTTTGAGGCGTATGAATACTCTAATACAAGACGTCTCCAATAACTCAATGATGAAAATATGGGGGTAAAATTGCAAGGTTATTATTGTTGTTTGAGGTAGAACTAAGGGTCACCTCAATAAGTATTATAATTCTGAATGCATACAATTAAAATCGCAAACAAGAAACAAGCAGTGGCAATCGATACATTTGTTCAGGATTCCATCGACGGAAGTTTCTGAAACACAGGACATTGGAACTGTTAAGTTACTAGTGTACTTAATTGGTCCAATCAAATCACTTTCAAATGGCGTCACTGTTCGGTGAGGTTGGAGATGGTAGTGCCCTGGGAAACTTGTGTTTTCGCACAGTGTTTCTATATTGCATTTAGAAAAATAGCAGAAATAATTAACACATTTACTATCTATATCATAATATACCAACAACCAGTACAAAGACATCCTTTTGTGTCCATATGTATCCAGTCTTAAAATGATATTTTTCCACACGCACGAAGTTCTGCAGTGCTACAATAACTTGTCTAGTATACGCGGGGGTTGTAGCTTGGACCCTAAATAAACAAAGAGATCAAAACTTGAATACGCCGCGAGTGGTCAATTTCAAAACAATCATCGGGTTAAGGCACAAATGTACGAATTGTAAATCAAAATATGGTAGGTTGGATGATGACGAGTGCAGTGCCGCACAAGTGCTCACGATATATTTATGGATTAATTTATGGATACTTTATGGATATCACTCACAGGCTGGCTTAAAGTACCACAAACTTAGATCTTTTGCTCTTTATCATAAATAAGTACTCACGATTCTATCTTCGTTTAGTTATTAAAAAAACAATATGTTAATTATTTTAAAATACTTCAAATTCAATATATACATACATATATATATATATATATATATATATATATATATATATATATATATATATATATATGATTTAATTTAATAAGAAATAGGAATTTATTCTTTTCGTCGTCTTTAGGTAGCACAATTTTCACAAAACTTTTACGATGGAACACAAATGTTGTCCGACCAGGGGCCCAAGATGGTGAATTCCGCCACTGTGCATAGTCTATTATTGCTGTCTAAAATGATTAGTTTAACTGTGTCAAAATTTTTGTACTAAACGCAAAATATTTTTATTACTAAATATATGCATCAACTAAGCTTCTTTATGACATTTACTAACATTTTATTTATATAATCGTAACTTTAAATCGCATATTAAACGTGTACACAAATTCGAAATTTTAAATATGCTAAGAACCCACAATATTTTAAGTTTTTAAATAAAATCTTATCAACAGGAGGGCAACATAAATGTAATGTTCAAAAATATTTAATTTCATTCAGTGACCAAAGAGGCTATTCTAGCCCTAATTGAATGCGGCCTCAGGGCATACAGGGAATTACATTAACTTGCCAACCCTTTGTCGGAGCAACTTTTAATGCATATTGATGTCACAGCAGTGTCTGTGCCACTCGCAGACTATACGGTGTATCAAACTTTCTGAATATTTTAGAAACAAATTTCAAAGTTTTGAAAATAAAATATTACTGTTTATTTTTAAATGATCGTATCATGTCTGTTGCGTTGTATCATTGGGCTCCGTTTTCAATTACAAGCAAAAATAAAAATAAATTTACTATACTGACGTCTTTTCAATGAGAAAATTCTTAATCTAGAAACTCAAGATTCCTTGTTTGAAGATTGTTATTGACGATGGACGATTGAAAATACAATATGATTTCGGACATTTGCCATTTTATATGTTTAAAAAAATACTACATTACGTTTCATGGATTGGGATCTACCTTCTACTTCAGGCGTAAAAAATATTTTTAGCATAAGGTAATGCTAGCACAATAAGTTAGAAACTGAAGAAAGTATAGCGATGAACTCAATGTAAGAGACATATCATTGCAAGCCCAGACGTTTGGCTTTGCCATTTATTAATTATGTAAACAGATCACAATTAATTATTTGAATACTGGTGTTATCGGAAGAAACTAATCCCCTATAATCATATGAAGTTTAATCAATATATCTAAATCTTAAGTGTATTTGAAACAGTTTATTTGTCAACCCAGGCTTGCAATGATGTGCTTCGTACTATTGCAATTATACGTCAGTTTTTTTATAAAATTTCGCAGACATTCATAGTATGTCACTGGGACACCATATGGACCTGTTTGCGACTTCTCATGTGTTACTCGTAAAATTGTGCTACACGTTATTCCACAGTAACTAGTAAGTAAAGTTTTAAACCCCCCCCCCCCCCCCCCGAGGGGTCAGAGATACATCACTCCGCTAGTTAAGGAAAGGCATTACCTCAAATCTTACCTTTTGTCATATAAAATTTAATATTTTTAATATTTTTGATAATAAATTATATTTGTTAAAAAATCATCAACTATATTACTGATGTACAGCCATTTAACAGTACTTTCCAAAACAACCGAACTAAACACCGAGAACATTTTGTAACATTTGTTACCAACACAATTACCACTACTTTAAAACTTTGATCATTCCCCATTTCTGTTAGGTCAATTTTTTGCCATGAAACTGCGCACAGAATAAATAGGCTTTAAAATGGCATGCCGTTCAACATAGGCATCCTACTCGAGCCATTTGCTGTATGCTGAACAATTACATTCAATACTACATTTTTATCAACACTTCCATGGATATCCCGTGTGTGGCAGTACGTTAAGCCACGACGTTTTATCAACCCTTCCCGGGATCGCTTGGGTGTAGCAATAAATTTGGGTATGAATGTTTTATCAGCCCTTTCCTTGGAGCACCCTGGTATGGCAGTACATTTGAGCCAGGACCCACGTATTGGAGGACATTTCAACCAAGAATACGTTATCAACTCCTGCCTCGGATCACCGTGGTATGGGTATTTATAATTCCGAACTTCGTGAGTGGAACCTTTACAGGAGAGGGCGCCAACCCTTATTCTGACCTATCCTGTAACACCAGAAGCAAGCGCAATTTTCATAAAAGACTAAGTGTATTGAGAGAATTTGCTGACAATTTTGCTGACATCCTTGGTTAAAGAAATAAAAACCATTGTAAATAGTACGTATGATTTAAATCACCAGCTAATAGTTTGAACATTTACATTTTTGTTATCATCAAATAAACGTTTGTAACAACACTTCAAGGATAACATTAATCGTCCAATTCTTAGCTTCTGCGTGTGAGGTTGAGAATGGAGGTCAAATAATATTGGTTATCAAAGAGACTCTCAAGTATTTATAGCCCAGACGTGAAAGTTCTTCCGACTTTTATTGGACTCCCATCTGTAACGCTGCGAGAGATCTTGCAAAAACATCTATATCCAGTTGAATTTCAAAACTGTTTGGCCTTTCCCATTTCATGAATGATGTTTTGTATAACATGTCACTGTGTAAAAATAAACATTATACATGCCTTAAGTGATTTTAATTTGGGACAGTCAACTGCAATTGCAAAGAAGAATTTAACGTAGTAAACAGGTAAGGTTTTTTTATTTATATTATAGTACGTTATATAGCATCCTAGTCACTGAGTAATGTGGTGCAACCAAACAGAGAAAATCCAAACTAAAACGACGGAGTCATAGCTTCTGCCACCATAATTATTGATTGGAGAGTTGATTTTATTGGTTCGTATGTGCGTATTGGTAATTGTGAATAAAAATACAGTTTTACTTTACTCAGAAGTAATTTTTTTTAATCTGTATACATTTTTTAGGAGAGATTCAATGATTTTACAACACTATACACAGAACAGGTAAGTTGTAAATTTTACACTCTTATATAATATTATGGAAGACAAGCATAACTTCTTTGCATGGTTGTACCACAGAGAAACAATCTTTTAATCCTTTGTGGTTGTACTTTGGGTCAATTCAAGGTACAACATACTTACCAAGTATTTTACTGTTACACAAACCTTTAATTTATTTAGGATTCTTTTATTCAAAAAATGCCAAAAAGTAGAGAATGCTAAACATAATTATATAGAAAACAGATTATGGATTGGAAACACAGTGAAAAACTATTATGTTTCTAATATAACTCCTACAAGACACAGAGCATAACACACAAATGTGTCAGTTAATGTTGAGTCTAAATTAGACATACTAAAAACTTATTTTCTACAGAGGATGAAATTGAGTTGGTTCCTTGTAGCAGGCAGATAAGCTACGTTATGACCTAAAAGGAGCTCTGATATAAGCATATGGATATGCAAATGTGATATAAAAGTTCTTTTAAATTGAAAAAATCTATCATTATGCTGGAAATAACTCAAATGTTGCCAGTTATAAAACATGAACGGTTAGAAAAAGAAAGTACCTTCACATTGTCCAAAGACAGGATCGAGCGGGCGAACCTTCCGGTATCTGTCAGACACGTCTGCCAGGGTTATGAGCCAATTTTCCCAATATGGTATTTCTGAAGTGTCCATTTATTTTGTACCGTTGCCAAATATTGACGTACGAGCGCGATATTGTACAAAGCCTCGAATAAAACATAAAGAAATTGGCAACGAAGTGCAAATATGTGTACTGAGTTATAATTTATGATATAGTAAATATTACTGAACTGTATGAGATATCTAAAAAACCTTTACGAGGGCACCATTTTAAGGTTACGATGTAATATACATCATATACGTCAGTTACAATAATAATTTTGTTACATTTGTTTTTATACGTATAATTTGAAACATAATGAAATAAATTTGCCCCAAGAGGTGCTGCCATCTATGGGATGAATTTCGTAACATTTTCCGGTTTGTTTAGCATTACATTAATATCCAAATTCTTTCATTATAATCTGGTGAAAATGGCACCGGACACCTTGGCTTCCAAACCGTACTTATCAGTTAATCTTGACAAGGGAAATGTACCATAATTCCTCTAGTCAGTTATGAAAAAAAGTTATGAACTTTTAATATAACCATATATGTAAGTCAATAACACGCTTTAGGACTGTGATCAGGTTCTTTACTTTGACAACGAGATGTAAACATATCAGGTAGAAGCCCTTTAGGTCTTGAGTAAATCGATCTTTAATTGTATCTCACATACTCACCTAGTTCCTGTTAACACTATGTCAAGGAGTTGTAAGCTTATAGCCTGCAGCATGGCTTTGATTGGATTCTAACCTAGAGGGTGAGATGTCTCTAGTCACTCTTGTTGTCAATAATGATTATAGGGATCAGTCCACGTCCTCACACCCCATCATATCCCACTCCACTAGGCCCATAAACTGCATAGTACTTTGATGATGAGATCCCTCAAGCACCCCAACTTAGTAGAAGTTGTAGGAGACACCCCAACCCCTCTTCACACGTCATTCAGTCCTCGATGGGAATAATGCCCTATAGTCTTTCTTATACGTCACCGCAACAAAACGTGATTATTTTTAGATCCCAAACTATATATAATTTACTCTACTTTTCATTCATCCAAAGTAGTAAAGTTAGTCTCAGAATTCCACGGTTAGACTACATTTTTTCACTTTTAATACAAAACCCGTTCATTGCTTACGTTTTTGGTTTAAATAATTTTTGTCGGATTTTATTTCTTTAACAACTTTTGTAACAGTGTAATCTCTTGTTTCTGTTTTCTTTCGTAAAATGTCAATAGAGAGATCTATTCAATCTTTACTACAGCACTTGAAGTATTGTTCACAAAAACTTGTTATTTCATTGCCATCATGGCAATTCACGATAGGCATTGCTAGTTTTGGTTTGGATTCTTTAATAACTGAATACCATATCACATTGAAATTTTAGACCATTTTTGTAAATTTACACATTGAAACCTTTATATGGACACTTCACACCTAGAATTTGGTTAAATAGCTTCAGAGATCATAATGTTACAGATTTTCTGACTATAGATTGAAAATATACAATTAAATACGTAGTTTTATGTCTTGAGTAATAGCTGTACTTTGCTAAAGGTCGAGTTGATGAATTGATTAACACTACGTTTCTAAAGTTGTAGTATAATTATTTTTAAAATGTTTGAAAAGCAATCGATAACTTCAAGAGCGTTAACTAATATAAACAATGTAGTAAACTTGATACCTTGAAGCAATATTGGAAACTTAAGCAGTGGTGGATGAACAATTATTGTCGATTGTGCCAAAGAGGATTTCAGATATTTAATTTACACTACCGTAGCCGACGATGAAACCAAATATCCTTTTCAATATGAATTGCAAAACCTCTATTAGAATCTTAAACACAATGTTATCATTTCCATTGCATATTGATAATCAATGCGTATCTATAAAACTAAACAATCGAATACATGCGTGTATTACAGTGAACCACCGGAAGTTCTAAAATTACTAAGGCCCCCTTCCTGCCCAAAGCCGCAGCAACTAGAGGCCTTCTGAGACAATAGAGCCAATCACACAGAGATATTGAGTGTTGTCACGAGACTGCCTGCACGTCTACTGACAACCTCTTGGCATGCAACGTTGTTTACATATCGACCATCGGTGTAATCAGGTCATTAATTGATTCATTTGAGACGACAGTAATTGTCCGCTACGTGACGGTTTAATGTTTCTGGTTGTTCAGACACAATCAACACGATCGCTGAATGATAAACCGTTCTGGAATACATTACTTTCTTTTGTCAATGGTCATGATATAAGATGCGAATATGATATTTTGTCTTTCTTATTAATTAATGATAAAACAATTTGTAAATATTACATGGATAAGTAAATATAAATTAATTTACTATCATAAATTTTATCAATAACACTCATCTGTTTCTTGTTTCATAATTTAAGAATACGTACACAAAGAATTCCAAAATAAACTAGTTAAATATTTGAGTAATTAATCAATTTTGCTTTAACAGGTTTTATATAAGACAGTCTTTTATATTATTACTTCAAATCAATTTATTTCCTGATGATATTGACATGAAGAAGGAGACGTTATAATGGTTTTAGGACTTTTTGGGGTCTGTAGCAATTGTTCGTCATTATTGAGTAAAAGCTTAATACAAGATCGTCAAGATCTGAATTGGTGTCTAAAAACAGTATTGAATACATAAAGTATTTTAAGTAATTTGTCAGAAGAAGTGGTGGTACTTGTTCATGTTCTCTCCAAGTAAGAAACTTCATGCTGTGGAATTATTTTTTCAGCAACCAGGCAGTCAGTTTCTACTTGAGAAGGTTTCGGCTAGTACTCTTGAGAGTTTCTGGCAGGTTGTTGAGGATTTTGCTCCAGCATAATTTGGCTTCCACAAGTAGCGTGCTGTCTTGTGCGAGGGTAGTTCAAAGTTTGTGGCATTTCCGGTTTGGTAGACGTGTCTGTCTTTGTGTCTTGGCAGGCGTTGAGTAGACACATGCAGAGTTGTCTCGAGGATGTAGAGTGAGGGTGCAATGAGAATCCCTAAGTCTTTAAGCAGTTGTCTACAGCTGAGTCTTGAGCCCAGGTCGGATATTGCTCTTACAGCTTTAGGATCAGTACGAGCTGGATATTTGGGCCTCCCCACAGCATAATACCATACCGCAGGTGTGACTGACTGTATGAGGTTTAGCTAGCTGCTTCCGTGCTTATTGTCTTAATCCAAGCAAACCAAACCATACGAGTTGAAATTCTCAATCATAATGTACGACGCTTGTAATATTTTTTTGATTGTGAATAAAATTATTAAACCGCGTCACCTCCCAAAAGTCATAAAGTGTTAAATGGTGATTATACGACAAAGTTTTTTATGTGTTATTTATCTTCTAATCTGATAGTCTGATTTGTCTGATTTTAAGAATGAGTCGTTTTTCTTCAAAAATTGAATTTATAATACTGTGTTTCTATGAAGATGTAAAACTGTTCTGAATTGTCTTTATTCAGTTCTCAAAGATTATATGGATGTTTCACTGAGATATTAAACTAGGACCAGCCAACAGAGTGCGCTTGTGTTACGTTACTTCCGACCAATGGTAGTCAAGTAGGACTGGCAGAAAATTATTTATCAGCTGTTTATTTCTCAATTAATTAAAAACTAAACTGGCCAAAACTTTAGCGCTGAAAATAAGGAGAGTACCTATTAATAAATCGCTTCACAAGAGGTTGAAGTTTACAACGTTATCGGCAACCTTATCTTTATTACGAGAAATAACAAGATATCCGTAACGCAATGAAAAGTGCTTTGATAGTAATTGGTCTCAGTAATTGAATGGCCGATAATTGGCCTTTGTTTTGCTACATCTGTGCGCTCCGAGGCCGCGTTGATTGGACCGTTTCCTGCCGCTCCCCCTCTGTACTTATTAATCCTAAGCACTATCTATAAAAAATATGATCTCCACGGTTTGGGGCAAAATTTGAACGTCGTGGTCGTATACAATCTTTTTCTTAAGTACCAAATTTGATAATAGAGAAAATCTAAAAATCACAATACAAATACTTTTGTAGGTTGAAACTTAATTAACTAGTGTTTTTATGTTTGTACTTGAACATCATCTATACAAAAGTATGGATTTTTTTAATTTTAGTAGCTGGAACTGTCTGTCCGTTTGCCCATATAATGTTTCGAAAAAGAACTAACCTTTGAGTTCGATGATGGTGCATGTCACTCCATAAGAGTTGGCTAAGCGATTATGAACAGTTTTACACTGGTCTTATGGGAAACCATGATGACAAAGAGAAAACCGCGGAATAAACACATTTGTAAACAATTGAGTACAATCATGAGATTTTAACATCTAGATACATTAATAAATTTAGCTTAACAATAACTGCATTGTTGCATGTAGCATCACAGCATTATATTTTTTTGACTCGGTATGTAGCAAAAATTAAAAATTAAATTGTGAAAACTGTTATTATTTCAACACTGATAAGAAACCTAACTTAATGAACAAAACTTTGAATGTATCATGAGTATCGTGAGAAAGATTTCTTCTGTAGACTGTACATTTTCCATGATACTTTATTTCTACATGGACAAGAATAAACTGAGTACAATCATATGAAATTTTAACATGTGATATAATAACACAAGCAGATATAGACTTGAAATTTTGCATGCAATTTCAGCAAAGCCTGTTATGCGACCTTACTACTTTATACGTCACGCTTACCTTGTACAAAAGCAACATAACAATATTATCGCTGTTAAATGTAGTTATAGTACACTGTACACTGTACACATAGATTGTATTTTTCAGTAAGTTACTATAATACAACACAATTATTATATAGTGTTATAGATTTAAAATAACCAACATGCAAATGATACAACAATACCAAAATATTTTCGGGTACAAGTTTGTTTACTTTAAAATTTCATCAAACTACCTAATTTTAGAAACCACATGAAATTTTAAAATGAATCTATAGATAAAAATAATTCAAAAAAACTTAAGAGCTTATTTAAAGAGAAGTCTTATCTGACTGAATAGTCGTGGAGTAAATGACATAATTTATTCATTATTTCTGTTTAAACCTTGCACAAAACAAATAGTTGTTATGTTCTAAACCTGTAAAATCCACCTAAAAGTGTAATGGTGTTTGTATAAAGTGAGAAGATTCGTACGTGAAAACTAATCTAATGTTGTAAGTAAAACACATTTACAGATGTCCAGGTCAAACTGCAAATTAGTGAGTTAATGTTGTAGGTCGGTCTCAGAGCAGAGCAAACGTTCTGTTGCCAGCACTGTAAACTACTTACAGTCTAATCCCTGACTAATTATCTCGCAGGTTTAACAACTTTCTGCTGAAAAGTTTCATTTACATCAAAGCGGTTTATTAGGTTCCCAGAATTTCGTTTTCAATTTGGGAACACACACCTTTTCTCTTTTTAGTCTCGGTGGACCGCGAAATTGAAAAAAAAATGGAATTTATACAAGAATGTCCTACAAGAAACATATTTCCAAAGGTGTATTTATTTAAATCTAGAAAGCAATAAATTGTCAGATATATGATATGGTCATAAATATGACCTTATTCGAAATGAATTACTGAGTCCGAAATAACACTTTCGGAAGAATTTAAGGAATAGGGAATCAAAATATTTTTTACGAAGCTTCTTTTTTGTAACGGATTTGAAAAAATTTCGAAACATTTCTTTGTTACCCTTTCCTAATGTTTTTACTACCTTTAATATTATATAAGGCAAAAATAATCCAATAATTAAAAGAAAATACTTAAAATATATTTTTAATATAGTAATCAAAAACAAATTATTTTTATTTTTATTGAACCTAAAAAAATGAAAGTATTTAAGTCTTGAAATTCTCTAAAGAGTCTAAAGTATTGTGATATATATAGTTGTGAAAATTATATCGTAAATTTACATTTTAATTTACAAAAACAGGTAGTATATATAAATTTTCATAACTATATATATATATATATATATATATATATATATATATATATATATAGTTATGAAAATTATATCGTAAATTTACATTTAAATTTACAAAAACACGTAGTATTTGTATTACGTGTGTCATGAAATATACTGACCACATAAATCTTTGTTAAATCTAGTCACTTACTGTAAAGCTTCTTAGAATAGCTCTCCAGAATGAAGTTAAACAAACCTGAAACAAAAAAGTTTATGTTTAAGAAACAATGAATGTTATGCTTCGTTGTTGTGATAGTCAAAGTCAGATGACTCTGAGCAAACTAGTGCATCTGTAAGTAATAAGGGCGTTTATCATAAAGCTTGAGCGGATACTCACGCAAAGTGCGTGGATTCCTGCCCAATTCTCTTATCTTCAAAAGACATATCTACTTTGAGATCCTGCAGTCTACTTCCAACCTATTTACTTTTCCAAGGTTATCAGAAAATAAAAGTTTCTAGGTTAAAAGTACTTGCAACCCTGAAATTGTTCACCCATTTGTAACATTTTATTCAAGAATAATTTTAAAAAAATATTACTTCCACTGATAAAAAGTAACTCCATCATATCCTTCGTTGTTTACGCGATCTCCAAGAATGATTAACAAAGCAGGATTTGCAATCAGAAAATTAGAACAAGGGTTATCTCCTTTAGGGAGGACGATCCTGTAAAATTTGTATAATCCACTAAGTAAACCTCATTGACCTATTAGTATTTTAATTCTACCTTATAAAAGATTTTATTTTTGTTATTTTTTCTGAAAACTGAAATTAATGACATTGGACTAAAATAGCGTCATACACGTTTTCATTATAGGTACATACTACTCTCTCCCGAAAATATTCTGAATACAATTACAGTATTGTATTTGCAACAATATTGAGAGAAACCTCGAATTAGCAGTTATCGAAACAAGATCGAGCGTTTTAAAAATAAATAAAAATGCGTCGTTTTATCATGTTGTTTCTTGTGCCAAAGTTAACATAATTCCCAGTACGCATGTTTCGACGACTGCGGTAATATTTCGACTGCCTAATCACTGCATTGTTCAACGTTCGCTAATCTACATCCTCCACACCTTCTATACATAAAATATAACTAAAACTTACTCTGAATTGACTGCTTAATTTATTATTGTATAGAATTTAATACTCAATTTAAATAATTATTGAGAGCACTGCATAGCAAAACAGACGTTTAAATGCATGAAACATATCTGATGATACCTCTCACTCATTATACAGAAACAGTTAACTGGAAGTTACTGGAGTTCAACTCTTGGAACCTTTTCTTTTCCTGACTATACAATTTTGAGGAAATGGCATTTGAAATAAAAAGTTATATCAGTACTGAGGCTTTAATGTATCACAATCGCAATCACATTGGCTCCGACACCACCATACACGTATAATGGATTTGAATTAGTTGGCATTGGTAATTTGAGTGAACTAATTGACGAAATCTTTCATTTTTTATCCATAAAACATATTTCTTACATCAAAGTAAAAATTAAAAAGCTCTTATCAAACTGCTTTATGTACTCGTAAAAGCACAGAAAGAAAGGTACGACCTTTCCAAATTTTATTGATATTTCACACAAAATAAAAAATATTGACTTTTACCAAGTAAATTCATATTTTTTCACAAATTGTAAGTTTATTCAGTATTACTCGTAAGCCTATTCGGCCTAACACTAAATAAAAAAAAGAAGTACTTTAATGTGAGAGACATAAGTAAACATTACAGTATAATACAAAAAATAACTAAGAACTCTAAGTAGTTGACACGAAAGACAAGGTAATACTCATTCAACGTTCAAGTTTATAGTTAGCTGTCGTTGACATCCATATAGAAGATTAGTAAGTTACGACGCCACCGATCATACGTATTATACCATTAGTAAAATATGTAAAAATGTCCAGTACTAGGAAGATAAATTATGGCTCTTTTTGTTGAGCGCAAGTGAAAGTTTTGTTATAGATGTTATAAAATCATTAATGTGCGAATGTTGATATAATCGTAAACCGAGTTTACGCCGATATTTTTTAAGTTCTTGTAGGCCAACGTCGGGATCTTCGGGTAAATTAAAGCTTTGAAACCGTAAACTTGTTAGAACAAAATATAGATAATGGAACATTTTATTTGATTCATTTTCGATTTAAAGTTCTATTTATAGCGTCACGACTCGTGATTACCATTATGGCCGTGATAATAACTCGAATAGGAGTTCTTGGAAGCGAGGAATTAAGAAAATTAATATCCCCGCATTTTACGTTGTCTCAGCAGTTTCACAACAGTTTATAGCCGAGTTTAAAATTCATCATTTCCTTTGTTACCACATCTCTACCATTTATGTTAAGTTAAGAAAACGCTAACCTTTTTAAACACGTTTTAAATTAAATTTATCTCTAAACCATAAAAATATTGGTACATTTTTATAATCCTTTCGAAAATTTTATTGATGAGATAAACAGAATATACAGGATGTCCATTAATTACTCTATCAAACTTCACCATTACATCAGTGGGATTAAAATAAGTAAGGAACATGTACCTAAAAAAAATGTACCTGAAGTATGTTCCTATATATTGATTACCTCAACGGCTGTCTGTATGTATATTTGAGATTTTAGGAGAAAATTATTAACTTTAATTTGAATAAAGATGCACAATTCAAACTTTGCAAAATTTTTAGTCAATTGTTTTCTTAAAAAAGAAAGGTTTCATATCAAAAATATGACGACTATACAATAGTTTTAAACTGTAATAACTCAAACACGGGACATTTAATGAAAGTTTTATAAGAACATTAAAATATGGGTTACTTTCACATATAAATATTGACACCAAACCTATTTCGCTATGAAAAGTTACAACCGAATAGTAACGGTTTTACTGCGTACAATCCCACACTTAAAACACACTGGTCTAGTTTAAATGTTTTTTAACTGCTTAATAATAATTAGCTGATTGTTGCATTTTAACATATGTGATGAGTAGATAATTTTTTTAGTTTTAAATACTCCTTACAAAGTTTTTTTTCGGATGCAGTAGGCTACACATAGTTTTGCTGAAAAGTCTTTAAATTTTGTTTTGAGATAATTATGATATTTTACGGTTTGTTGTTAGGATAGTTATTCAGTAACATATTATGGTATCTAGTCTGTAATGTGGTAACATAAACCACAGACGATAAAATGGTCGTAAATCAATACCTAATAACTCTGTCGTGATTAATAAAGGACAAGCTCAATGCTTACGGCGCTAATTACGAATATAACTTGATTCGATAATATATTTCTTACTCAATCAAATGCATAATTATTGCTGTGTTAGTAATTAATTACTGTATTGCACACGTTCCAAAACAATGACAAAGTTAAAATATTTCAACCAATATTGTAATATTTCTATTTGCCTACTCGATTTCTTTTCGTGTGCAATTTATATATAAATATTTAACTTCTTGATGGTATTTAGGATCGTCGAATACTGGATAAGTCATTTTTACTGTGTTAATATTGGCTGAGCGTTCCCATAGCCTATCACTTGAAGGGCTGGAAAATTATATTTTTGCCAGTCTGTCCGCTCAGTATCTCGAGAACGAAGTGCTACTGACTACAAATGTTCCAGAACTTCATTTCTATATAAGTGAAATTGTGTTCAATGATGATACATTTCACACCATAAGACTTGGCTGAGCGTTAGCGAACAATGGGTAACCATACGGGTAACCACGACAGCAGAGAGAAAGATCGCAGAGTAAATTAATTTATATAAAAGTGAATGCAATCATATGCAATTTTAACATGCGACATAGTAACATGTTTAGCCTAATGAAATATCCAATATAGTCTTAAAACTTTGTATACAAACTCAGCGAAGCCTGTTACACGACATGTAGTGTATATAATTGTTTTAACTTAAAAACCAATACAAAAATAAGCGTTTTAGACGTATAAACGGTACATGATGTTAGGTTAGACACAAGGATCAATCCTATGTTAAGTTTACACAAAAGGATTAGTACCTAATATGTTAAGTTAGACACAAGAATCAAAATTATGTCAGCTTAGACACAGGGATCAAACTTGTGTTAGCTTAGACACAAGGATCAATTCTGTGTTAAGTTAGACACAAGGATCAATCGTATCTTAAGTTAGACACAAGGATCAAACTTATGTTACCTTAGCCACAAGAATCAATCTTATAAAAACATAGGATAAGCCATCGAAACTAACTGTTCAACTTACTAGTAATGGAATCCACCCACCAGTAAGCCGAGTACTTTCCTGATATGCAAGAGAGTATTTAAGAGGTAATAACGTATGCAATGTGTATTCCTTATCCTAAAAGTACCGATGAGATTCTTACATAATCAAGAAAATCAATAAAACCTTTTATTGGTTATTTAACTACATTTATATTTTCACAAACAAACAATCACTCGATAAAACGAGACATAAAACAAAGGTCAACCATATCTGACGCCGTATTGTGGAAGTTATCTTTTTATTAAGTACGGATCATTTTATCATTTGATTACTACACAGTCAGTTTAGAGAACATAGAATTACAGCACTGAATGACATGACTCATTTTGAAGACTAGATTAATCCATATTCTAAATGAGGCTTTTGGAGTTTTTTTTTTTTTTTTTTTTTTTTTTTTTTTTTTTTTTTTTTTTTTTTTTTTTTTTTTTAATTTTTATTGGTGACTCAGAAACTGTCTTCAATATTTTTAAAATAAAAAAAAATATGGGCTTTAAAACAAACAACGTTTAAAAACGTGTTAATCGAACCTTTAACAAGAGACTCATTCCCATTATTATACGTATATGATGTGTGTAACGTTTGTTTTACGTTTAACGTGAATGTTTTAAGCAACTCCAACGAAGTGCACTGGTTGATTGACAGCTGATTGGAAAGATCATCTGATCGCTTCTCTTGTCTCTGATTGGTCGGAAATCACGCAGTTTTGTTTTGTTTTGTTTTTTTTTACCGAAATGTTCCGGACCCCTCTCGGTCAGTATTGGATGACAGCTGGCTTGCTTCTCGTGCGGAGAATCTGATGTAACGGTTAAACAGACAGATCTCTTTACCGAGGTGAGTAGTTCATGTCCAGGGTGGCCAGACGGAAATTCCTAAAAGGAGGACATTGGGGGTGAAAAAGGAGGATATTAAAGCGAAAAGGAGGTCAGTATTAAATAATCTTATAAACATTGCGAAACCATTTACTTATGCATTATTTAAATAACGCACATTATAAATTAGTTCTGCATTTAAGCATATTATAATGCAATTAAAAAAATCAAATTGGATTTGGTTTGGTATATAAATCGAAAAATTAAATTTTATCAAAGAATATATTATTGATGGATACAAATATTATCTGAGGATATTATTTTATACTTCGCGTAAGATTCAATTAATTATTATTGTAATTTTTCTTTTTAAACATTAGGACTGATTTCAACTCACATTTTTAGAATTATATTAAAAATAGTTTTTTGAAATAATTGGAATTATTCCACTGCATTGATTAACATACATTATCACTATAACAGAAAACTATATAACGTATTACAACAAAATTAACCTCATCATTTATAAAACATAAAAAAATCGAGGGGTAGTACCGCCAGTGCAGCTGAGCAGATAGAAACAACATCGAGTCAGTGACACTACAGACAACACTCAACATACAACTGGATCTAACAGCAGTTCACATCCCATAGAATAACGTGTGCACTGCAATAAATTTTCATGGTCTACCTTCGGGACTTCTCGTTCGGGAAGAATTTTTAACATTTAAAAGTTCCCCCAAAAGCCGGACATTTTACATAATTTTCAAAAGCCTCCAGGACAGGAGGACAAACATTAAAGAGGAGGACATGTCCTCCTAAAGCCGGACGTCTGATCACACTGTTTATGCCCCCCTCGCCCACAACTTTCGTGCCGCAAATCCCTGTTTAGTACGAATCTTGAGTTCTGTGCTGTCAAAAGGGCATCCTCGTTCTACTCCTGCTTCTTCCGTGGACCAGACCTGTGCGAGTGCCCTGTACCGTGTACGGGTGAAGGCGTCATTACAGTCATACAGAATTCCTCTTATTTTGCACCCCATAAACCTATTTGGCCCCTTTGTAACGCTCCCCAAGCCAGCTCTCTTTGTTTAACACTTTAAAAAGTCGTTTCTATATCTCATCGGTTCCCTACGTGCCAAATTCGCTTATATAAAACATTCAATGCGAATAAGAGTAAATGTAAATAGTAATAAACATTACTTGAATTAATGGCACTCTTATGGCTTTTTACTTGTTTCAAATTATATAATAATATTTTGTGATTTTAATATAAGTTGTATCTTTTGTTAATTTTTTTTTTTTAGAAAAAATGTACAGTATTTATAGAAACTCATTCTCCAAGACACCAAACAAGTTTATACTTAGGGTTGATCTCACTATGTAATTTACATGGGAAATAATGTAATAAAGCACAATTGCCATTATTGCCTTTTTTTAGAAAAATGTACAGTATTTATAAAAACTCATTCTCCTAAGACACACAAACAAGTTTATACTTAGGGTTGATCTCACTGTGTAATTTACATGGGAAATAATGTAATAAAGCATAATTGCCATTATTGCCTTTATTTTATTAAGTCAGCGTTCTTTCTCAGATAGCCATATGATTTGAAATAACACGTTTGTTCTTAATGCTATTTCAACAAGTCAATTTTATGTAATACGTAATATAGTTAAAATTGATGTTTCGCGGCTAATTTCATTAAATCTTGCTACATAAAGGAATGAATAAATTATGGAAACTGCTTCGATTTCCAATTATTTCCCGCTCAGTTACAGTAATATTCCATACCCAACAGAATAAAATGTGGCATTTAAGTTAAACATATTCATTCATGTGGTAGAGTAAAAGCTAAAAAAGAAACCCTCTCATTATATTAATTCAGTTTAAAACAATGCAGTTAAATAATATTCGAGGTGGAATAGAAATATTGCGTTTATCCGGCTAAATATGCAGGGTGTAAAATTATTCACATTATTTTAAAATTACAAATTAGCTCAAGTGTTAGTGTAACGAGATTTTGTAAATAGATATAGACGAATATGTATTACTCACTCGTTACTAATTTATTGTACATTCCTGGTACAGAGAAAGTAACGTCACCGCTATCTTTATTGGTTTTCAAAGAAAGGAACAAATAACGATTACTTACTAGGACTGTGAATAACATAATTATTCTGACATACTAGATGTGTTGTTTTCTCGTGTTATTAATTTTCATGCAAAGACAATGTAAAGGCAATGAATAATGTTTCAATTTAATTTTAAATGTTATTATCAATTGATTTATCTTACATTACCTCGGCTATGTAAGACTTATCACACGATAATGTTTGATATCAACCATGTAAGAGGTCATAAGGATGACGGGCCGTATCTTGCAGTAAAACACATGGATACGATATCGCAGGATATTGATAAACTGTCCTTAAGAATAAACAGGGACCTCTCGCATTCCCAGTAAATATGTTCTGTGAATTCTGTCCTGAATTCTTCTGGTCCAATACGACGAGGCTGGAATGGCAACTTTTCACTATAATCTCAAGATATGTGGGAATATTTCCAAAAGTATGTTTTAGAGCACCCAGTGATATCTCTTCTAAGGTTGCGGACTTTGGGGGTTGAATAAGATAGGATAAGAAAGATAATTATGACAGCGAGTTAGTCTACATTAACATAACAAAGGGATAAGGTATCGTCATGACTATATCCCATCCAATATACGATTGTTTGGATCTGATTGTTTTATGTTTCCAGGTTATTTACATGTTTTAAATGTATTAGAATTCGTTTTCCACAAATCTATGGATAGTAGGAATGTTTTAAGAAATAGAAAATAATTGTTTTAAGGGCAAAAGCCCTTAAGTTATGACTGCCCAAGAGAAAAGTGAGCTATAAGTGAGCTCGAGACTATAAAGGAAGCTCGAAGATCAATGCCAAAAGGAAGAAAAAAACTCATTTTATTGTTAAGCCTGCATAAGCATCACGTTATTAAGGAATGTACGAACAAATATAAAAATAGGTTTTCTAAAAGTCAAGACTTTATGATTTTTATTTCCCATATATCAGTGTAGCACTGTGGGATTTGTGATCTACTTTTTAATACAACTACCTTTGTAAATACGTTTTTATCTAAAACAAACTCTTTACAAAAAGCTCTGTAAAGAAAAGTTGTATTTGTATTGTGCTATTATTTTGCTAAATATGCTATCCAAAAGCAATCCCAAACTCTTGTCAGAAAAACGAAAAAAGATTTATACTTATAGGTTTCAGGATATTTAGTATCATGGACTGATAACGTTCGGATTTCCTCACTCGACCAGTTCTAAACTTTGTACACACACAGTTCAGATGCAATGTACAGTTCATCTCGTATCAATGCAATACAAAACATTAAACAAAACACAGTTTCCCAGACACGCTAACCCTCCACAGTTATCCTTTTGTAGATTCGCAAAGATATAATAATTCTTCACCCTACCGATTCAATCTAAATATTGATGGATCATAGACCTTTTTCGATTTAACAGTTCAAAACGTGTTTAAACGTCCATCATCCATTTATTAATGACGAGTAGCCGACTACTAAATTAGGGACAGAAATATTCACTGGAAGTGTAAAACTGCGTGAAAAAGTTAAACTTTAAGAAAGGATTCGCCGGAATTAAGAAAGTTTTATTTGAATAGAACTTTTTACGAGCGGTGCACAGCTGAAGAACTCCAACTTTTAAATTCACCTGGTCTTTTCTCCAAAGTTTCGAGTCGGTTGAATATCTCCGGGAAACCTCGATTATTACTTAGCTCGCAAATTTCACTCAGGTAAAATATACTGGCTAAGTTACTATTTCAAATATTTATTACATTTTCTGAAACTCGCCATTATAGTCTAGGAGCCGATATCCAATTTGTACTGTATAAACATGCAATCTGATTTTTCTTGAAGTCAATACAAGATGTTTCGTTTCCTAAGGAATACATTACTCGTCAGACTCACTAGTATTGGTGAGGGTAAAAATGGGAAGGTACTAAAATAGTTACTACATAAAGAAAAGTTAGAAAAAAAGAAAAATCTCTTTTTTGAATATTTATGTGGTTTGACTAAATGTCATAGTTTTCGATACACATGTTTTTTTGAGGAAATTATAGTATTCTCCGAGTTATCATAAGAATATATTACAAAGTATTGGTAAGGAAATGTTCTTTTATATTTATACACTAGCAGTTATCCGCGGCTTCGCATACAACGTCGTGGGTTTTGCACCAATATGAGCACCTCTGGTTCGAGTCAATTATATTTCCAACGCTTTGTTCAGTTTGTCTTCTATCTATAATGAAGAAAATATGCTAAAAAGTGTATACATATACATACACAGCTCTGAGAACCCTACTTTTGTCAAAATACAATTAATTTAGGTTTGATAACAGTCTTTAAATTTAAAATAAAGGTTAGAATACATTGTCTCTTATATCTGCACTGCTATCAGTTACCCGCTCATTTACACGCAATTTAGTAGGTGTTGTACGTGTATGACCACTTCTGGTGCGAGTGACTTATATTTCGGCCGCCAATTTTGAGTTTTCCTTGTTGTCACAATCAAGAAAATACGTCAAAAAGTATTTTTTTGGTCATTATAATTTACTTTGTTAGATAGTAACATGACAATGACACAACACGTTTGTTTCTTATCTGAAAAATACTGTTCATATTTTATAACATTTAGATCTGGAACTAGTACATTAGTTCAAAAGCACAGTGCAGCAAACTTTCATCTGAGGGAGTCTTCGGTGTTAAATTCTGACCATGCTTTGTAATATGAGTACTTACCTAATCACTAAATCTTAAATGGCGTTAAAAATATTCGTACTCACTATAACTGTAAATAAAGTTAAAATAAAAACAATGTTTAAATAGAACAGCTGATTACAGTATGAATGTTCTTTCAGCTTTAGAGACAGAGGTGGAATTTTGTCGCTACTTTAAAGGCAGTGGGGCGTAGCCCGGAGGGATTTTCGAAATAAGAATAGGCCTATATTTATCCTAAGAATGTCCATGTCAATATTTAGTGCAATCGGTTGAATAGTGTATGCGTTAAAGTAAAACAAAGGCATTGTTCGCATGAATAATATTGTTAAGATAACCTGTTGCAGGGTAAACCTGCGTGGTTTGGACAAAGAAATTAAACACCCCGAACAAAACGGCATTACGGACATATATGTTTTTTCGAACAAACGGTGTTTTCGAAACGCGATAAGTTGTAATCCTTCAGTGGTGTTATCTTTAGTGTCTAATGAGCAAAATGTTGGTTATCTACATTAGACATACATTATAAATAATCCTCATACGTTTTGCAGTACACATTATAAAAGAAGCCGGATGCTTCAAGAAGCAACGTGACTAGGAAGGACGTGCCCACTGAAATATTCAGTTGTCAGCATTTTTATGAGAATATCTAGTTAAACTACCTAGTAGTACTCCGTTTTTCAAAATCATCACCGAGCGATCACGGTATTACTGAAAATCTTTTAGGAACGGTTCCTGCATCTCAAATTACCTTGTGTCTCACAACGCACAAATCTTCTCTGGAGCGTTGTAACCGAGTCGTGCTCACTGCCCGTGACCTCGGCTCATTATCAGTGCCGAGATGAGCACGACAGTGATAGGTCACCGAGCACAACTGAGCGACTTGATGTAATGATATAACGGTACTTGAACACGTGAGCTGCGCCTACCCTCATCCTCGCTTGGGTCCCATTCTGATACTCAAGGGCGATATTCTCGTCCACCGAGAGCGCCTGGGTAACCAAGACCATTCATTACTTTCTTCAAATTCTGAGGATCTTTGTTTGATCCAAATCTTAGGCACGCCCGATTATCTCTTTCTTAAATATTTCACTCGTCTCGGTTATCACCGACTGAGCTTTATCACTTGCCGGGATGGAAACAGTTAATTTCTGCCTGTCTGTCTATTCCCGCGATATCTCGAAAACAAATTAACCTATAGACTTAACAACTGAGCATGAAGCTTTGTTTGTATGTTAGGAACACTGAGATAGATTATGACGCATGTCAACCCATGGGATTAGGCTGAGCGTTAGCAAATATTTTTACATTGGTATTTTATACGAAAAATAGCAGAATAAATATATTTGCATACAAACACAATACGCCCGTAAATGATTCAAACGTGTGATATATTATTTCATATGGCCTATCTATACCAGCACAGACACCTTTTTATAGTGAATTGGTTTGAAAATTCTGTATTATTTAAAAACTTACATGAAACCCAATTCAATATGTGGCGAGATATCTCAAGAGAGATTTTATATGTAGACTTTAAATTTTTCATGAAGCTTCATTTCTGAAAGAATTAGTTATATGATGCGTCACTTTTCGTATCAACTTCTTCTCTTAGTATGCTCTGTCTCAAGGAAATATAGATAATGAAATGAAGAATAGATTTCACATTTTACATGCAACCTCACATAGTGTGGTGTGTAAATAAAATAAAGAATAAAATTTAAAAAATTTTCGATGAAACACTAATTAAATGAATATTGAATCAAAAATTGTAAAAATTAGTGTAGCGAAATGTTCAAAATTAATTACATTCTGTAATTTATATAAATAAATACAGTAGATCTTAGTTACAGCTTAAAGAGAGGGAGGAGTATCACCTGACCTTTTCTCGCATTAATTTGGAGATAATTATAATGTTGAAGATGATGTTAAAAAAGTTATACAATACCACCTACCACATTTAAAATTACCAATTGTAATTATAATTCCACAATACAATTGCTTATATATCATGCCAAAGTTCAAGATTCATTTGGAGTTATTTCAAATAGTTTTAAGAGCTGACTGTACTTGATTTTAATCTCATAAGACCAATGTTAAAGTCTAAGAACATTAATCCACTGACTTTTACTAGAATTATAGGAGTTGTTCCATTGTTGTCCAGTTGTCCAAGGATTATACCCGGTGTCTTGAAAATCTCACCCTCTTCCCCCTAATAACTTTCTTATGAATAGAGATGGAGTGATTTACTTTGGAGAACGCTTTTATGGCCAACTGAGGAGTGTTTTACTTATGAAAATGTTTGACTCCCCTCCAAAATGGGGTATTTTGGGTATAAGTCAAAATTTTTTAATATGAACCCCTAGCGAGCAACACCTCATTTTAAAGGTATTATAAAAAGAAGAGGAATGGCGCAAACTGGAGGTCTCTAGAGCTTAGGACACAAAATAATGAAACAAGGTTATTACAAGAATCGATAAACATCGACCACCACGATTAACATAGCGTTTATTACGTTTTGCTTTTTCTAACCGAAGCCCATTAGGAAGTCCTGGGAATATCAATATATGGTTTTACCATGTCATCTCTTATTGTTTACCAGTTAGTATGTGAGACACAATCAGTCCAGTTAGTGTGTCAAAATAGGGGTTTCATAAAAAATTCAAACTTTAAATGGCCACCAAATTTGATAAGTAACATTAGAGACCTCTAGTTTGCACTATCCTTCTTCTTTTTATAATACCTTTAAAATGAGGTGTCATTTGTTTGGTCATAAATTGAGGTTTAACATTGTTCTCATGGGGTTAAAACTAAAGGACATTCCACAGAACTTTCCCCATCAACAAAATATAAGGTTTTTTGTCAGAGGTGAAACAAACGAGGCTCAAGCGATATCGCCTCTCCCCTTGCCCCACCACCACCAATCCCCTCAATACCGAACAGCTGGCAGACAGCATCGTTGGCCCATGAAGTAGCGTGGTGGCGGGCGGTACCGTTCTGTCCTTATCAGATAACACAGAAAATTAACTCGTTACAAAAGAAGCCTCCACTGAATGTAGACAGTTAACGTGTTCTAATTAGGAAATAATTAACCAAGTGGTTAAACAAATGTACATGTACAGCTTCATATTATTTTCTTCAGTTAAACTTCCTGTACTTCTAAAACATTAAAATTATACGTGTGCGGTTTCCAAATAAATGATTTCCGAGTGCCAGACGGTTCAATTCGGACATCCAGCCAGGAAGAGTGTCTGCAGCAGACAGGAAATGTCATGGGGCTTTCACCGCCCCGATCCTTGTCTTGCTGGCCGTCCATCAACGTAACAATTAACACGTCCTGCTTCCTTTCACCGGCCACTGGATGCAAGAGGAGTTCCTTCCTACTAAGGAGCTCACAATTTTCTAGCTCTAAAACAGAACTTTCAATGTCTTTTGGACCCAGAAACATAATCTCTCAAATGTTCTTTCCGCACCGAATATAAGAATTCTGTAGCAAATATTAGCTTCCCAGATTTTCTTGGCCAAATACCACGACTGCTCTTTTCTGAATTATAAAGACGTTTCGGAGTTTTTGGGACTATTCTGAAGCAAAACCATAATTCCTCATGCTTACTAGATGCCCGTAATTAATTTTCAAAACTTATGGACCTATGTGTAGTTTCTAAAATTGCCAGAATTGATGAAAAGTCCTACATTTCTTTAAGCTAGAATAAGGTTTCACATAATTTATAAATCTAAGAGTGCAGTTTTCCAAGTTTCCAAACGTCTGAGCAGAATATCTAGAAGGAAATACAACCTAAACATTTGTCTTCTGCGCTTTATGTTACTAACAGCGTAATACAAATCGAATATGTACAGAATCTAGTAACATTAGTGAAGACTACTTACCAGATGCATTGCTTGGGTATTATAAGTTTGAGCATTTTTGTTCTCAGTGGTTTTAAGTCACAACAATATATCTAATATGTTATGATATCCGATTTTACAGCTGATAAGTAAGGATAGTGCGAGACTACCATACAGTATACTTCAATTTTTCACTGCAGAATTTAAAATCGTTTAAAGTCCCAGGCATTCAAATCCAAAATATGCGTAAATATATTTCAGTTTAAAAAATCATTCTCATTCTGGTGTGTATTAAGGTCATAGAAGTTTCATCTCTGTAATCGGATTGTTGAAAATACTAATCGTGTACAGAGATACAGTTAGTTCAGTTTGACAGACTCATTCTCAATTTAACATTTTCAATTTTATACAGCTGCAATACATTCCAAAGACTAAGAATTGTGTGTGTGTGTGTGTGTGTGTGTGTGTGTGTGTGTGTGTGTGTGTGTGTGTGTGTGTGTGTGTGTGTGTGTGTGTGTGTTTCACATCATGTTACGTCATTTTGAAACTCACGAGTCTGTCTGTACCTTCTAGATGGAGAAAAGTTCAAGAACTTCCTTTCTCTTCACTTGATTATTATTAATGTATTGAAATATATGTTTTAAACCTTATATATGAGGCGTTTAAATTAAGAATGTTACGTAATATGTTAATACTATTCCTAATTAAATGAAGTTATCAATTAACCATCATATATGAACATGTTTTCATAAAGAGTACCAAATGGCTAAATTCTGATATTTTTTAATACAATTCCGACAGCAAGTAGCCTGAATTTTTTAATATATAAAAATGAAATCCTTTTGTAACGCAGGACCAAATAATAAGTCCCTCCATTCAGTTGAATGAAGAGCAAAGAGAACAATTGATGGTACCCTGTTCTCTTCTTCCGACGACATTTCATTCCAAAAATATTTGATTATTTTGTTAACCACAAATTCTCTTTCGCAAAAGTAGGTTGGTAGGACAGGTACTGACGCCATTGCTGAGTTCATCACGATGTAACGCAGCCGATTCTGTGGTTAAACTTGACCTTCCTTGACCTTCGTGCAATAATTGCTCGAGATAAACTACGTAATTCTACACCAACCGACCTTCTTGGTTCACTAAGCCAGTTGGCCGCGACGATACTCTTCTTGCCCCACTACCTATTTACTACTTTTTTATTAATATTTTAAAATTACACTAATGGTAAAGTTTAAAGTCGAAACTCTTATTAATATACAAAATGTAATAATCAACGGAGTAACTAGAAATAAGTTTCAAATATTTAATAAGTAGTTGGTTTAATAATTAAAAAATGGATATCATGAGTTAATTGTTGCCTACTGTTAAAGGCTTAAACATTTCTTGAAATTCGTTGTTGTGCACTTTTAGTTTAAACATAAAATTCTACATAAAGCTGTAACTTGAAAAACAAACAAAGTTAACTTTCTTGTAATAACTAACAAATAAGGTATAATGGAACCATATTTGTATTACTCATCAAGAAGATCAAACACATGAAATGGTAATATCAGTTTTAATTACATAAAAGTACATTCAATACCTAAAACAACGATAAAATAATATTCACTTTATTATTAATTCCATGTTGAAAGAAAAACTCTATTTCCAATGTAAACTGTTGAAACAAGTACGCTTCTAGTACAAACATAATAATGGCGTTGAATTGCAGTTTTAGCGAAATATTTCACTATAAAAGACTAGTTATTCTCTCAACAACAGACCTCACTCGCAGATTATTCATCCGTCTGAATTTAATTGGAATAGTGTTTTTTTATTTCAATAATTGTGAAAACTTTAAACAAACATTTGCGATTTCCCATTGTATAGTTGGTTTACGAAACAGTTTATTTCTACACGTTACTGTGATTTAAAAAAAAAATCAAAATACATAGTAAAGTATCGATGCGAACATATACTGTACTTATATAAATTAATTGTCTACATGCAAAAGACTTATCAATAGTCAGTACAGGCTTGACATAGTAGAACATATCGTGGTAATGAGGGCATGTTTCAACGTACTGGAAGATATCGCTATAATCTGGAAACGTTTGGACGAAATAAAATACAACGCGTTAATTAGGACACATTTGGGTGAAATATAATATACCACTGTAATCAAGACAGATTTGGACTAAATAGAATACAACAGGTAATCAGGACACGTTTGGTTGTACTATATAACACATCACGGTAATCAAGACACGCTTGGACTAAACAGAATACATCGCGGTAATCCTGACACGTTTGGACTAAATAGAATACATCAAGTAATCAGGGCACGTTTGGTTGTACTATATAACACACCACGGTAATCAGGACACGCTTGGACTAAATAGAATACATCGCGGTAATCCTGACAGGTTTGGACTAAATAGAATACAACAGGTAATCAGGACACGTTTGGTTGTACTATATAACACATCACGGTAATCAGGACACGCTTGGACTAAATAGAATACATCGCGGTAATCCTGACACGTTTGGACTAAATAGAATACATCAAGTAATCAGGGCACGTTTGGTTGTACTATATAACACACCACGGTAATCAGGACACGCTTGGACTAAATAGAATACATCGCGGTAATCCTGACACGTTTGGACTAAATAGAATACATCAAGTAATCAGGGCACGTTTGGTTGTACTATATAACACACCACGGTAATCAGGACACGCTTGGACTAAATAGAATACATCGCGGTAATCCTGACACGTTTGGACTAAATAGAATACATCAAGTAATCAGGGCACGTTTGGTTGTACTATATAACACACCACGGTAATCAGGACACGCTTGGACTAAATAGAATACATCGCGGTAATCCTGACAGGTTTGGACTAAATAGAATACAACAGGTAATCAGGACACGTTTGGTTGTACTATTTAACACACCACGGTAATCAGGACACGCTTGGACTAAATAGAATACATCGCGGTAATCAGGACATGTTTGGACATACTATAACACATCACGGTGAACAGGGCACTTTTAGACGTAGTAGAACATATCGTGTGATCATTACACGTTTGGACGTAGCGATATACATATATGTGGTAATTATAACATGCTTGGATGTAATAGAAAATATACTGGCAATAAGGGTATGTTTGGAGTTACTATTAAATAAAGAAATATATACCGACAAATTCCAAAAAAAATCTAGTTCAAAATAATAGATCAGTGTCCGGTCTCACTTTCTTAACACGGGACAGTTTGCTGCAATTTTGGAAATTCTGTAGTATTATTATGATAACAAAATCAGCAGTTTGGAAATTCTTGCCTCATATCTTCTCATACATCTGTTAGTCATTTACTCACTTTGTGTTTAATTTAGTTAAAATTTTGTCAATTTCTGTATTCTACTCCCCTGATTTAACAAAAGTTTAAATTTATTATTACAGTCATTCACTTTAAATTTAGTTTAAATTGCACATGTTGCACTTTTATTGGACACATTTTCTTTTGAAGTACAAACACAATTTTTTACTTAAATGCTTAAAGAGTACATGCGGCAATTTGCACACGCACGACCTCCCGCGTAGTTTAAATTGTACAGTACTTGTACTTTGTATTGAAACTGTTTTATTTCTATACAATTTAGTGTGATATATTATGAGAAATGAAATTAAAAATGTCTTTATTAGAGGCGAAGTTAGGACTATAAAGTATCATCTACCACTTAACTTCAAGAGACAGAGACAGAGTAATCACATAGGTTTTTAGAAGATTTCCTATTGAACAACTGTAAAAATCTAAGCGTGAGCAAATTGCCTTCGGGCAACCTCTTGCGTCTAAGAAGAAGGTACGACATCACACGTATCGATAAATAATAGGTAAGAATATTATTATTAAAATAATAAGTATAAAACCATACTCTGTTTTCCTAACTTTTAAGTTCTGATCATAGAGGTTAATACGTTAGTCTTTCTCTCTAATTTTAGTAATTAATAGGTAAGAATATTATTATTAAAATACTAAGTGTAAAACCATACTCCGTTTTCCTAACTTTTAAGTTCTGACCATAGAGGTTAATACGTTAGTCTTTCTCTCTAATTTTAGCCTCGTTATTTAACCTTTTTATATGATACATTCTATAAGCTCTTTTCTTATTCATTTGATAATAAACACTCCAGCAATACACTTTTTCTATTTTTTTCGAGGCACTTCTAGTTCAGGATTGTGGGTCTGATTATGTATTCATTGAAAGACTTCGCAAAAATAACAAGTATATTATTGGAGTGTTTGTTTTCAAATTAATTTTATATGATATTGATTTAAAAAAATATGACAAAGCATTTCCCGATATACATATTAAACAGGATAACGGGAATACACGTTTCAAGTCTGGGTGGCGTGTACAGTACTCCCGGAGCAACGCTATTGTGTTTCCTACTTACAGAGCCCATATTGAAGGGTCACCCTCGGCCATAAAGGGAATGATGTCATTTTCACGCCCTTTGTGAGAGTGGCTATAAATTCAGATTTGACAACAGCACAAGTATTTCCCAGCCTCTTGCATCCGGACATTACTGATAGCAGTTTGTAAATAAGTAAAATAAAATTGTCAGGTGTTGAAATGAGGCAATATGACGTGGTAAAAAATAAAAAATAGAATATCAGCCTCGCATGTGTATGTAATGTACTATTTACGCATTAATCTAGTAATTCTCGTAAAACGTATTTTACGAGAAAAACAAACCTCTAAGAGATAATGGTAAAGTTAAACCTTGAAGTTTTGAAACTTAAGTAAACAGATGAATGAAGAATAATGCACATTTTACTTAATGTTTACCCCCTCACCACCCTCATCGGTAATACTTTCTCTAAGGCAGGTGTTCCAGAAGCCGCTCCCTCTTCTTAACCCAATCTGCATTCCAACTCGCATTCACAGAAATGAAATGTCTTTGTCTTCTAGATTAACTTTTAATTTTAAGTGTTATTTATTTTAGTAAATAATCCACAGTACATATCACAACAACTATTAATTTCCCGTTTGCAGATATTTCTGGCGTATTAAAAAATGAATATATTTTTATATCTCTTGACACGTACTCAGTATTTGTACAGCTAACATTTTTATTTCAACAAACATCCGTCGTTATACAAAACATTTTAGATCTGGAAATTGATTTTAGCCTATTTTGATTGTATCAACACTAATAAACTCAGAATTAAAATATATTTAATAATATAACAATAATATAAAATAGTAATCCTCTCTCCACAACTATCTAATCTTCAAAAGTTAATAATATTAGTATAATTTGTACCATAAAGTAAAAGAAAAACAAAATTTGATGCTGAAGTTTAACAGAAAAGTATATTACGCTTATATATACGCTATGTTACTATAACGAAGAATTCTAGTTTCCTGCACCAACCGCATTGTCCCAACTTTGAAGTCTAAACACAACAACGATAATACAAATATATAATTTTATTATAAAAATAATCCTCACCTAGGCTCATAATTTTTTTTTTTTTATTTCCAATGCAGTATATAATCTTTGTTACATGATAAAAATCATGAAATATGAGTAAGAACATTACTTAATAAAGTTAGATTATTTACTCGTACAAGTAAATGTCAGAGTAAATCAATATCAAGAACAGTAAACAGTCATTCATAACAACAAATTTTCTGAGCGTTAGTCTAATACTCAAGAGGGTGGAAAAATTATTGCTGTCTGTCTGTCTATTTGCACCACATCTTTAGAATGAATTGACCCATACACTAGAAATTTTGCTTGAAGCTGCATTTATATGTAAGCAATGTCAATTTCGATAATTGTGCGTATCCCTCCATAATATTTGGCTGAGCGTTGGTGAACATTTGTAATTAATTAATTAATCTTATGAGCAACCATGGTGGCAAGGAGAAACGTGCAAAATAAATACTGTTACGGGTTTTCTTAAATGAAACATTCGGCGAATATTGAATCCACTAAACGTTTATTAATCTTACAATTAATATAAATTATAAATATAATATCCACTTATTACTAGGCTGGCTTTAAATAAACTAATTGTTTACAAAACTCACTAACTTATCTTATTCACAAATTTATTCTGTCACAATCCACTATTGACTACATTGACTATCTAATTACACACGAGTCTATTTAACATCGACACAGTCAATAATTATTAACACCATCTTCACGATCACGAATATTAGCACTAGTTCTGTCACTTCACAACTTCACTTCTGGAGCTCGACTCCTCTTGTTGCGTCGTTACTGCTCCTTATAAGATTATTGGTGCTTCCAGAATATTAAAATGAAGAAGTCCAGAACTTACAATACGAATAGAGAATGGTCACAGTGCCCACCCCACCGCTCAGATAAGGAAGGGCGGGAGGCCGGATCAAAGAAGCTAACCCAACCCACTAACCGCTCTACTTCCATCAGCGCTGTTCACCAATTATACCTATGCATCGGAGGTTGGCCCGTTAATCTGGAACGTTCTCTCATATTCTCGTAACAATACATTTGTAAATACACTAGGTATATATAGATTAGTGACTTAGTGCTCCTTTCGGTGCAGCAGCGGAACTGTACAGTCGCCGGTTGCCAAGAAGAAAACCCCTTTGGCACGACCACAGTATGACAGGTTGGTTCCTACCACTTATGGGAAGGCTAGTTTGGTGAAAAGTGAACCGCGGCCAATGATAGCAATATCAGCTGTTCCTCGAGTATTAATAGCCGCTCTAGTGCATATCGTGCTGCCGCGGGCTTCCCGCCTAGAAACTGAGAGCCAACCTGCATTGTGTAAGCACACATTATAGTTTTCTGTGAAATTGATTTTCCTGAGGAATAAATCGAACGTCAGCCAAACTAATCTTGGTGGGGGTCAAGGTGGGAGGGTGTCACACTGATCTACACCATCTAATATTTGTTTATGATTACATGTTTCTTAGATTGGTACACTTAAAACCAATCTTCACACGCGCTCTCACACAAACACACACAGATAATAATTCTAGCGTCGTCAGACTACGACACAAAGACACTAAAGTTCACCATTTTCATTTTAAAAGTCGGTTTTTACAGGGTAGCTAAACTAATTTTACTCTCGTTTTCGTGTGCTATGGTTGATTTAAAGTGTATCAAGTCGATAAATGTAATCTGAAAACAAATTGTTGTAAGACATTTTAAACCCTTTTGGTAACCACCTATTTTGACCCCCCTCTCCCCAAAATAAAAAGGTAGCGCGGATGACGAACGATTTCTTTCTTAGGGAACATTACTCTATCGATTACACACCAAAAATAGGTTGTTATAAAATGAAAATTGACTCTCGTGCTCCTTGATTTAAAGATTTAAAATGAAAGAGACAAACATATGGAGACGACCTATCAATCGTTAGGTTTTTATCTGTAGCGTACGAATAACAAATACAAGCTTAAAAAAACACATATTTTAATTTAGAAATTGCTTACGATTCAAAGGATATACTTGCTTAATTGAAGTCGAGTCATATATTAAAATATTTCAGACTTGAGTGAACCGGCAGGACAACATTTAATCTAGACCTTGGAAACTCCTTACTTTGCAACCTTAGAATAGAGCTTGCGTTTTAATTAATTCAGGAAATAATCGTTGATTCTGTACTATGGATTATACTACAGACTCCAAGTTACTTACTACTTTTAGACTACAATCCAGAGTCTTGTTTACAATTATAAAAATACTAATCAGAAACTCGAGTTAAATGTTCGTTCATCAGATAGGTTTCCTTGATTAGTTCAGCTTGCTTTTCCATTATCAGTCGAAGATACCAGAGACGTTGTAAGTAAATAGAAAATAGCATAGTTATACCATACTTTTATCATCTCATAAATTCCATAATAACTAATGATAAGATTATACTGTGAACATATAAAATAACCATTCTATCAGAATGTTTACAGACCAAATTACGTACTTTTCTGACCACAAACACACGAACCGTACGAGCATAACAAGCATACTCAAGGTAATACTCAGTATTTTCATATACTTACGATTATTAATTGTTACTTATTTTATTTTTATTACTTATTTATTGTTGCTCCACTTTACTCTTTCACAGCTTCATTCCAATAACAATAAAAACCAAATTAAATATATACGCATTAAAACAATAATTCATTTCAAATACCAAACACAGATTCGATTTTAAATAAAATATTTTAGTTTGATTCACAATATTTAATCTAAATTTTAACTATTGCACATACTTTGAATATTTATTATCTTGTTACAGTCAGGAGTGTGATATAATTGTTCATTTTACTCCATGTAAATTCAACGCCAAAATTTGATAGATACGTACATACTGATGTTGTTATACAATTGCCTAGTTTCAGATTCTCGACACCACAAAGGCAATACCAGTATTGTAATTACTAATTAATATTGTTGTGAACATTATTACTAGCATAACTTATCAGTCAAGGTATTAATTACCATGCATTGTTCGACCTTATCATTCAAGTTATTAGTTATTATACATTATTGGCCTTGTTGTTTTACTTTGTTAATTACTTATTCAATCCCCATAACTTCTATTTACTCTTGCCATTATTACCTTAACAAGCTATTTTTGTAAAAGTTAATACAATTTTAATTAGGAATAAAAAATAAACAAAAGATATTTTTTTAAGAGTTTTCACCATAATCCTTCATAAACACAGTAAGTATTATTCATATTCACCTAGTTCTCTGTTATCTGCGAGGTAAGTATGACTCACTCAGCCAGACGTCCTGAGCCATGTATTCAAGAGCACACGTTGACATAAAATACACAGGCCGAATGAATGAATATTAATTGACTCGTTCTCCAAATACTAAGTCACGTGACTTCTATTGTCGGTAGCGAACAGTCAGTCGTGAGTTGTCAGTCAATCGGGGCCGACTGAAGGCTGGGCAGGTGATGGCTGATGGCTCAACAAGAAAAGTCCGCGTTACAAGGTCAACCGGAGGTCCTGCCGAACACGCGCTGACACACAATCAACTGTCATGGAACAACGTGCCTACTTACGCGATAGGAATGTTCTACAACGTGCCTACTTACGCGATAGGAATGTTCTACACGTACCTACGTTCGCGGTAGGAATGTTCTAACAGTAGATATACACTGTTAGGAGAAAGCGAGAATAATAAGAGTACTCTCTTACTACTGAATTATCATCGGGAATATTAACAAAACAAATATGGTATAATTTCAATTTTATACATATATACATTGTTAGTGAATCCCCTCTTCAAACCCATCATTGAATACAACAATAACGTTTCCGCCTAAAACAAAATTATCCTTACGTATAATTTGCGTAAAGTCTCAAAAGATTAATTTGTAAATGCAGCCTGCAGGAATATAAATGAATATATATATATATATATATATATATATATATATATATATATATCCAAGAGGAGTACTAGTTTTCTTAAATATTTGCACAAAAAAATTTACTTTCAGGTATTTAAAACTCTTTTTTTAAGGATATTTAGAGAGGAGGTACAATTTCAACGTACGTTAAACGTTCTTTCTTTACTCCGCACGATTTTCGCGTTATCCCAAAATTACCTAAACTTAAAATATTTTAAGTTTTAGGTGCTTTAATATTTTGGGTAATGTTTGAGAAAATTGTATGTAATATATACCGTCAAAGAATACGGGTGTGGACTATCCAAGCAATTTCTAAGTTTCGAAACAAAACCAGGGTTGTAGAGGCAAACAAAGTTACAATTACACTTGCTGTCTAAACTTGGAACCCAGATATAGCTTATTGGCCGATGTGTTTGGAAATTCGTTTCACGAGTTGCCAATTCGATTATTATAAACTGTTTGTATTGTTAGCAGCACATAAATCTCAAGAGGAATAAAGCTGATTTTCAGTATAACAAATACACTTACAAATTGTATTTACAAGTACAATACAACATAAATACAATCTGTCGGCGAGCAACATAAATAAATGTCTATGCAAATAATTTATTAAAGAAGAAGGTCAAAAGAAATAATAGGTGGGTATGAATCTCTAAAGTACACAACGATGGTAACGTGCAATAATTTAACCATTTTACAAAACAATGTAATGTTAACTTTGTGCATTAAAAGTGGCCCGCAAACACGCAGGTCCCCGTTGTTAATATTAAATGTTCAGGATTCTTCCGCTGGAATTTGCACACGGAACACTTAAAAGGATATTTGATTTGCAAATACTTCCACTGTTTTGTAACTTATGAAATGTGTTATTACTATACTGTTTTGAAACGAATATGAGAACTTGTGTTATATTACAACAGAGTACTTTTAACAGTGGGTTTAACATTTTGTTTATGGAATAATGGTTATTTTGAGGGTTATCAATCTACAGTGATGATTATTAAATTTGGTTTAGGAAAAAAATATCCAATTTTATTCAACCTCCCTTGTTTTACTGGATACAAACACATGAACGTACTTTTCTATCTTATGAGGAAAGGAAATAAATTTAATGTGCGGCCCCTTTGAGGAGATAAAAGCAGTTTGCCGGGACATGCAGTAAACCCCGTGCTATCGGCCTGCGTTGTGTGGGTGAGGGGACGATAAAACCGGACCCTTGTCACCCCTAAACTGCCAGCTGGGACAGGGAACGCCGGAACTGCATCATGTGGATTGTGTCAGTGTTACTATGGTTGTGTACGTGATATACTGTATGTACCTACACCGGACAGCTCTCATTGTTCCACAGTTCACTCATAAACAGGACAGTGGGAACGCGTAAATAATAGTTTAGGAACAAATCTGGTTAAATTTTTTGCAAAATAATATTGACGTTTCATAACTACAAAATTTTATATTAAGGCATCAAATTTGCTCCGTTTTATGTCTGCCTTGCTGTGAATTTGTACCCCAGTACTTGGGAAAATCGTTAATTATTATTGAAAATAAAAAAGGACCTAGTACAGATCCTTGTAGAACGTATTGTGGCGTACTCTGTAGATAAAATGTAATTTGGCAATAATACTCTTCAGTTATAAATTCTAAAGATCATATAATGCGTATTGATAATTACGTATTCGCCTGATAGGTTATCAAGTATTTATTGTCTGTTATATTATAATATGTTAGTACAAAACTTACTTTTCTACAAATTTCAACTGCTACCAGTATGGTTTAATATGGTCTAACAATTGTAGAAAGATCCTAGATACTTGAACCTTGGTACATAGGTTCCTCTTATCAAAGGGAAACCCTTAATTATTTTAGGGCAAAAGGTCAAAGGGCAGAAAAGTTACTCAGTTTAGGCAGAAGTTGGGTTAGTCAAAGGATGACGGCTATCACTGATAATCAGCCTAATAACTTTATATGTTCCTTCCATGGACAGAACCTGAAACTTTCAAAAAATGTTAAGCTATCGTTAAGTTTCACTAATCCGGTAATGAGTTACTGTCAATAAAGAGTTAGGTAAAGACTGTCCACGCCTTCGGCAATCTGTTGGATCGGTTTATTTATTCTAGAATATTGTAATCTGGATCCCTATGATTCTACACACAGTAAAAGTAGAAAATTTTTCGGAAAGCAGTCACGAGCAAACGAGTAATGTAAAGCTGAAGCTGAAACCTCCAGAAAATCTTGAAAAGGGCTGGAAATATTAACATAATATCTTTACAGTATGTATATCTCTAGGAAGTGGCATTTTTAATGGTATGGTTATATGTATTAATTAAGTATAATAATTTAAGAAAATAACATGGTTTTAAACAAAATTACTTAAAATAAATCTATCCTACTAATAAAAATTAAAATTCCTCCAGTTAACTTTTTAAACACTGTGCAACAATTTATATTCTTATTGTAAATTCTTCTGAGAGTCTGAATGAAAGACAATTCTAAATATTAGTCCTAATTCCATATAACTGAAATGATACATTTTTTCTGTCTTCAAAAAAGGTATCTTAAATTAATAAGATAAAAATGAAATATGTCTTAATTTTTAAAAGCGGAGTTAGAACTGTTTATCTCTCTTTTTCTTACGATTACAGAACATACTTGCAATTATACGTTTTTAACTAAGCTATATATATATATATATATATATATATATATATATATATATATACTGAAATAACATTCATACAAAACAAAATACAATAAGACTTTAAATATATCCATTTAAACTGTTCAAATTGTCAATCCAATCAAGTTGTAATAATATAAAACCTCATTTATTCAACCACTCACACTACCCACCTACATGTACCCCCCCCCCCCCCCATAGATGGTGCAAAACCATCTCTACACGGCCCGCAACCAGTCCCCGGCCATTGCCGTGACTAAAATATATGTTTTAAGTAAAAGAATACTAAACCGATAATTTATTGCAACATTTTTTTTTAATTATACAAAGAAGTAATGACAAGATAATTCAAATTGTGTCAAACTTACTCACGATTAATTTTAAATTAACTGCTTGTTACTTATACTGAATATTTAACTGCGATATACCGATACTTTTGGTGAAAACACAGACTAAGAAGTTACTATGCACAGGTCAAACAATTTTTGTAGTGTGAAAGATAAAAAAACTGGAGATAAGCGAGATTACATGGGATAACGTTTAGACAATAGTCCAGCCCACTTATGAGAACAATGGCGGGCAGATCAGCTTCAACAACCGTTGGGCGGAACGTTGGGTTGCTTGACCATTATATTCTGGTATGTGGACAGAACCAATACTATTGCAATAAAAGAGAATATTTACTTATCAACTATCAATTCACTAACAATGTCGACACCATACAGGTCTCACTGACAAATCCATTGAAAGCAGAATCAAAGAATGACCGTCCACAGCACTGAGGTCTGTTTAGCAATGTTAGTGGGGTTTTAGTTACGACCGACAATCGGCTGCACTATCGAACTGGTTGAACAGTGACCGCGGGGTTTTAGTTACGACCGACAATCGGCTGCACCATCGAACTGGTTGAACAGTGAACGCGGGGTTTTAGTTACGACCGACAATCGGCTACACTATCGAACTGGTTGAACAGTGACCGCGGGGTTTTAGTTACGACCGACAATCGGCTGCACATCGAACTGGTTGAACAGTGACCGTGTTTGCGGTTTTAGTTACGACCGGCAACACATTGCACCATCGAACTGGTTGAACAGTGAACGCGAGGTTTTAGTTACGACCGACCAATCGGCTACACTATCGAACTGGTTTAGCGGGTTTTAGTTTACGACCGACAATCACATTGCACCATCGAACTGGTTGAACAGTGACCGCGGGGTGTTAGTTACGACCGACAATCGGCCACCAGTGCACTAGCTAGCTGGTTTAGGAGTTCTATTTTCGAACGGCATCACATTACACCAGCGAACTGTTGGGCAGTGTTCGCAAGGTTCTAGTGACGAACGACCATCAGGGTGAACTAGCTAGATGGTTTAGGAGTGTCTGCGGATTTCTATTTACGAACGGCAACATATTGCACCAGCGAACTGTTTGGCAGTGTTCGCGGGGTTCTAGTGACGAACGACCACCAGTGATCTAAAAAAAAATACTATTTTTATTTCAAATAAATCGTGTTCTACTCTATTATATTTTATAAAGAAACACAATTATTGTAAACTCTAAAAATATGTTGATGCAGTTAAATAAATAGTTTTTATTTAGGCCTGAGGTACTAGGAAGTCACCGTACGAGAGAGCCTAGCATCAAGTGTAATGGAGCACGTGCCCATGGTAACACGAGATAGAAAGAGGGATAGAGATAGGATGTAGTGACCTTGGCCACGACCTCCACAATGATGCTGTAACACCGCAGAGCCCTTGATTAACTCAGGCCTATCAGCTGCTCTGCTCTGCTTGCGGTAGCGAGCTCGGCATGACACGAGATTAGATGGGATGTGGCAACCTTGGCCGCGACATCCTTAATATTGCTTCCATATTGCAGAGCCTCTTATTAGCTCAGGCCTATCAGCTGCTCTGCTCTGCTTGCAGTAACTATCTCAATGTGACACGAGATGGATAGAGATATAAATAGGATGGGCGACCTTGGCCGCGACATCCTCAATATTGCTTCCATATTGCAGAGCCTCTTATTAGCTCAGGCCTATCAGCTGCTCTGCTCTGCTTGCGGTAACTATCTCAATGTGACACGAGATGGATAGAGATATAAATAGGATAACATACCTTGGGCGCGATATCATTCAATAGTGCTTCCACACTTCAGAGTCTCTAACTAGCTCAGGCGTAGCACCTGATCTGCTAAGCTTGCAGTAGCTACCTCACTATGACATGAGATATAGATGTAGCGTCCTTTGCTGATACATCTACAATAGTGCTTCCACACTGCAGACCCTGTGATTTGATCAAGCCTATCACCTGATGTGTTAATCTTGCAGTAGCTAGATGCACTAGCTTACTGTGACAAGAAATGGATAGCGATATAATAGCATGGACGACGTTGGTAGTGATATCCTCAATAGTGCTTCCACACTGCAGAGACTGTGATTAGCTCAAGCGTACCATCTGATCTGTTAAGCTTGCAGTAGCTACGTCACTGAGACACGAGATAGGAAGAGATACACATAGGATGTAGTAACCTTGGCTGCGACATCTTCAATAGTGCTTCCACACAGAGCCTCTAATTAGGTCAAGAGTAGCATCAGCTAACCTTGCAGTAAATAGCTTACTGTGACATGAGATAGAAAGAGATATAAATAGGATGAACGCCCTGGGCAGTGACATACGCAATAGTGCTTCGACACCGCAGAGAGTTTGATTTTTTTGGACGGCAGGGGAAATGATGATGCACTATCAGCGGATTTGGCTGGTAAGTTGACGCAATAAAGCTCCCACCGGTCCATTCATCACTCCCCCTCGGGACTGCTTTTCGTATTTCTACAAGAGGGTGTTTATTTAAGCCAACAGAGGGCTCCTGCAGTGTCAGGGCATCAGTAGGGCATCACTTTATTGCCTGTATTGCCTTTTTTATTAATTTATTGGATTTCGGCACCCCCTCTACATAGACAAGAGTCAGATTCTTTGTAAGAGGCCATTTTTCGGACTATGGTGTCCAATCAGACCTATGACTTTTCTAGCTTCACTTACTTATTTAAGAGGCAATATGGAAAAGTGAAGGACAAGATAATTATGGGATCACACTATCTAAAATTTAACATTGCAAAATATTCATACATAGTATTTGACAGGATTAAAGTTATGCTTAATAAAGTGATAAAAAAAGCTCTGAAGATGTAAATAATTGATTGGCATACTGAGTTATTACAATTACTTAATCCGTGTAATGTCTTATGAAAAGAAATAAAATTAACAGAAACGACGCCAATTGGAGAGGTTGTTGTGGGTGTTACCATTTGTTGTGTACGAGTGCTCTAGCAGGAACAACTAGGCCAGTGGCTGAATGAGAAATGTTGCCATCTGTCAGTTAAGGTCTGTCATGTATTTATAGCTGAGATACAGGGCTGAAGATTGACTTATTCAATATTCACACTATACCCTACTCTACCCATTACTCACCACCAGCTTTGTTCGATATTAGGCCTTTTCATCGGGTATTTACAATAAGAGAAGGATCCAAGTAATGTTCCTGCAAGCCTGCAGATGTTTACAAATTATGCTAAAGCAAAAAGTGATAAATCATTGTCAAAAATAGTAACATAATTTTTCACACAGTATTTTTAGTAAAGTTCACTACTCGTATTGCAATAATAGTAGTGTACAAGATTCCACACTCGGTAAAATAGTGGAATTATTTGACGTTAATGTAAACTATACTTATAGTCTCCAGAAGGTTGTTTACGTCTGCAAGTGATGGATAGCCTTCTGGCTCAGACGGTAAATGTTGTGAGAACTGAAATGTTATTAATGTATTCTGATGGGATTTATATGCATTCAATATTTCGAAATCCGTGAAATGAAATGGCGTACTAAGCTGGCCTTCGAACAAATCGAAATATTTATAAGTCCGTTTTTTGTCTTAAGTAACTTTTTTCAGTTTGAAATTGTTCCAGCACTCCCTTGCCAGTTCTTGATGAGAGAAGATTCTTACGGGATTTACGTGTACTCGCTATCCAAAACTCGAGATAAAAACATGATTAATTAAGAAATGTTTGGGAAATTTTGTAAGCATTCCAGAACATTTTCTGTGTTTCCTCTAGGATCAGACATAACGTTGTGGTGCATTGGTTTACAGTTCGAACGACCGCCATATTGAAACTAAATGGCGTACCAACATTACCCAATAATCTAGCCCAGATGTTTATAACATAAATGTTTGTGCGAAGTTTCAAATACTTAAGGGTTTTATTGCAGTTATCGTTTTCAGAAGTCGCATGTTATATATACTTTTGAACTAGGGTAGTTTAAACTAAAAAGTAGATAGTTTAAAAAACTAAATAAAGTTTTGAGGGGGATCTTTTACGGTTAAGTTAAAAGAAACACATTTTTCGGTTAGTGTTAATATGAAGACAATTAATAATAACAATTATTAATGCTACAACATCTACCTAACAGCTGATATTCCCTTATATTCTCAAAAACAATATAATCGCTTTTACAATATTCAAGAGAGAAAAATTCATAGTTTATAAAAGAATAAAGACACAATAGTTAAACACATAGCTACTAAACTGTGTATAATTAAGAAGTTTAAGTTGTCACAAGGGTATCTCCACAGTAACTGTACTAGAGATAACTTAGTTGAACCGTTGTTGTACAAGCAAAGCTGTTATGATTGTGTAGACTTGTGTACAGTTATGATGCGTTATCAAACCCAAAGAGATAACAAAGTACACAACAAAATAAGTACTACACCTAACTGCCTGTGGTTAAGTCCTCAAATCCTGCAAATTCCACGCGGTAAATATGATTGATTACCGTACTGTAAAAATTATTTAGGCAACAATCTATATATGATTTCCAATTTGTGGTGCGCCAATTTTGGGAATAAATAAGTAAAATATCTTTGTATAAGGGGGTTTCTTGTTTACAAACGTTTTCCAGCATAACTAGTGTAATAAATTACTATAGTTACAAGGAACATTAATACTAGCTCTGCTTAAACTAATAACTAAATTAAAAGTAATAAAGTATTTAAACAGCTAAGCAATTTGCAAACTAATACAATCATGTAACATTTGTTTTAATTTAGCTTTGAAGGCTTTACAAGCTACAACACATTTAATGTCTTCGGGAAGATCATTATAAAGAAAGCCCCAAGGTAGGAAAAGCTTTGCCGGCCAGTCTTTAGTCTAACTCTGGGAAAGTCCAACCTTCCACACTGCGGACGCATCGTTCAGCAACCTCTTCCCAGGATCTAAGTCTCTCACCGGTACTCCAGCTCCTTTAGAAGCAAGACTTTGTGGGCCATGCAGCACGTCTACATCCTGCAGAAGACGTCTATAGGAAACAGGTGGACAGCCTCGCGATAGGGGAACACGTGATCAAAACACGAGAGGATGTACCTTACTGCACTGTTTTGCAGTTTTTGAATCCTTCCCATGTCCTCACTTGGGAGGATATTCCTATATGCTGTATAACAGTAATAAAGTAGCGACAAAATAACTAACTGCATACCTGAATTTTGGTGGATACCGGAACCAGGTTTCTAAATCTAAACCTATACAATGCGATAGGCCTTCTCTGGGATCGCTGAATGGCGTGGGTGACGTGATCAGAAAATGTGAGCTCTTTGTCAAGCACAATGCCTAGCGTTTTTATCTTGCCACAAACATACAGCTGCTCAGATGGGAGAACTATTATGATTTTCCTGCCCAGCTATTTCGAGTTACCTCTGCCTTCAGATTGTGTAATAAATTTTTTAAAGATATATATACAACAATGGGAAATAAATCAATATCCCATAGTTGTACAGTATTTTGACTTTTTTTACTGGAAAAAACAAAGGAGCTTCTTTAAAATCGTAATTAGTGGTATTGGTTGCTACACTTTTGAGGCAAACATGAAATTCTAGTGTAACAAAAATAGATGTCTATGAGATTGTTATTTACTGAACAAATAAGGTTCAAAGTTAAGCAATGAAAGTATTTTAAGTGAAAAGTACATAATACTTTTTTCAAATTATTATCAAGATTTGAAATTTTTACTAAAATTCGCAGAACGTTTTATTATACTCTGAGCACAGTTATTTATTTAAAATAGACAGATATAGGAGACTTTAAGAATTATAAATTCAAACAAGTTTACTCAGTCTTACGTTAAACTGAAGCTGTTTTTCCTTTGGAGAGTCATAAAAATGAATTCATGTCTTCTTCCTTATGTGAAGAGTAACATTTCCACAAAACTTCACGGTAATACCTCAAAATACTGAAGTGCGGGCTACCTTTGGGAAATAGCTTCGTTCACTAACAACAATACAAATATTGTAGAAAATCATTTTACAGTGAATGAGAAGACTACTTACAAACGTAATGCATCACAAATACGAGTACACAACTGATAGAAGATCACCGCATTACCTGAAATAAAAAATAAAATATATAAATATAAATTTCTCCCAAAACAAAAGCAGTTATGCAGCATTGTAATTACTATTATAATACCATACAGTTTTAAACAGTCGTTTTTATTGCCTGTTTCCCACTAAAGGGTCACCCTCGTCATAAAGGGAATGACGTCACATTACCGCCCTTTGTAGGGATGGAAGGGGGTTAGCTATAAATATACAACTGACAATAACACAGGTGTCGCCACCACTCAGGGCGAGGGCGGTGGAGTAGGGCGCGGAACTGGGGACATGGAGTTGATACTCGTACTTTAGAGGGATAACTAAATGTTTTTGTTTGTACAAACATGCAGACTTTACTTCAGTTTTATATATTTTATGTTTTACAGACGTGTTCGTGAATAAAGTAAGTAATAGCATTTATTGATGCTTTGTTAGTTTGTGTTTTTTAATACATAAATATTTTAATGTCCTGGTTAGCCTTATGTGACGAAGAGTTATTGAATTTTAATAAATAATTACCCAATAATTATAATCGTACAAATTCGTATTTCGTTTATCTTCATAATTTATTAATTTAGTTAAATTAATAAATTATAAAGATAAACGTCAGTTGAATGCACTTAAATTCAAAGTAATCATTTATCTTTTAGTAATTGACCAAACGTGAAACCTGGGGTAATTTTTCTATTACTTATAAAGTTGTTTTTACAAGAATACAAAAACACGCACTATATTTGCTGACATACATACGTTGTTGGTGATTAAATTTTATTGCTATAAGGTATGTGATCCATCCAATATGGTCTAAGCCTTGTACAACAGCACACTGGGTTACTTGCTACGTAAATACTAGCTAAGGTTATGTCCACACGGAAACCCCAGTGTACGCGCGGCGGGGAACTCCAATATATTAATCAGTAAACGACCCGTCACTTGATTTACCGAGGGGACTTCTTACAAGAAATAAAATAAAGGAAAATAAACCACTGCATTACAATGGGAACTCCAAAGATGTTTTATATGAATTATTGCTAGGTTATACAAGTTAACTCGCGACGTACATTTAACGTAGCCTTTTAAATATCAAGGCTGGGTACCGACATGTATTAGTTATTTTGTCTCCGTTCCATGAAAATTTTCATATCAATAGTCTTAACTAAATGAAATGTTTACTATTATATGACATATTTAAATATAATAAAATATAATTATTCATTATTTTATGAAATAGACAGCGACGTTTGATATTTTTTTCTGAATTTTATCCACTTTATACATTTTAGTATTCCCTCGTCTTAAAATACTAAAATAATACGTTGTCAATCATAAATTCTACTATACGAGTAATTTTAAACATTAGTGAGTAAAATTAAGTAAACAGTAAAGTATTATCATTGGTGGCATGAATACATGCGTATGAAATATAATAGGGTTTTTGGAACTTTGCTATATACAAAAACATAGAACTCGCAACCTGTACAATACATACGTCCGCAACGCTTAGGTTTTCGTCGTTTTTATAGGTTTAATTACAAATTTCATAGCTTATCTTGTCTGAATAAAAACATAATTTCGTCAAGAATTAAATTCACTACTCCACAGGTTAGGGTGTTCACAAAAGGGTGTCACAAATATATGTGGGTGACAGCACTCCATATAACACAAAAAATGTCACATAAACATAGGTCGAGAAATGTATCATGTTATATTTACAGCAACAATACATATCACCTTTACCTTTTTAATTATTTAATACAGCACTGTAACGGTCACCATATTGAAATAAGAAAGATAATTGTTAGTAACTAGCAAATACCAGATGAGAGTCGTTTCAATACTGGACTCGTGCGTCATTTCATACTAGGAGTTATTTGAATACAATGGTGTTAACATATATTAATTACTATAAGCTATTTGAGTTATTTGGACGTATAAGTGACATATTAAGCTACTTTAGACACGAGTTTCAAGCCTAAAAATATATTCATCGTACTACTTTAGTTTCAATATTGTAGAGGCTAGACACATTGTGACTAAGAGCAAGCTAAACAGTGACACAAGAATGGTTTAGTTTAACAAGTTACGACAACCTCTGTTTAACTACTTTAAGTGCACAGCTTCCTGTGTCAACAACACGGACAAGCAGATCACAGTGACTGGGATGACGGGATGCTGTGTCAGTAGGCGCCACAAAAGCTGAGTCAGTCCAAATGTGCATAGAAGTGCCAAACCTCCCGGACAAGTAGAACACAATGACTGGCATGACGAGATGCTGTGTCAGTAGGACCCACATGAGCTGAGTCAGTCCAAATGTGTATAGAAGTGCCAAACCACCCGGACAAGTAGAGCACAGTGACTGGAATGACGGGATGCTGTGTCAGTAGATGTTACAAGAGCTGAGTCAGTCCAAATGTGCATAGAAGTGCCAAACCTCCCGGACAAGTAGAGCACAGTGACTTGAGATGACGAGATCCTGTGTCAGTAGGCGCCACAAGAGCTGAGTCAGTCCAAAGGTACAGTAGAAGTGCCAAACCACCCGGACAAGTGGAACACAATGACTAGGATGACGGGATGCTGTGTCAGTAGGCGCCACAAGAGCTGAGTCACTCCAAAGGTGCAGGAGAAGTGCCAAACCACGGACAAGTAGAACACAATGACTGGGATGACGGGATGCTGTGTCAGTAGGCGCCTCAAGAGCTGAGTCAGTCCAAAGGTGCAGTAGAAGTGCCAAACCACGGACAAGTAGAACACAATGACTGGGATGACGAGATGCTGTGTCAGTAGGCGCCACAAGAGCTGAGTCAGTCCAAATGAGGAGTAGCTGTGCCAAACTGCTCACTCCATGTTTGGGTCATTCGCATTGAGCAATTCTTTGTCTGAGTATCACTTTCCAACTCTATTTTCGTTACTGAAATGCATCAATCACTTGTGTCCGCAATATATCATTATGACCCGCACAGAAACGGACAATAACTTTGCAATAACTTTATGAAATCATACCTAATCCATTACATCTATGCCAATAATCAAAGTTATTTTTTGTTTTGAAATGTCATTTCGCTTTCTGGAATGGGGAAGGTTCAGAATATGAATTTAAAATGGCGATCAGAACATTTAGAACAGAGAGAAGCAACATTTATTTTTCTAACAAGAGTAAAAAAGGAATTATTTTCTACGGGAAAACATAATCTAACTGTCAAACAATTAGGCATATATTAATTCCACTCCTTTAATTTAATAGTCAGTTAGACGTGGTTAACTGATAATGAAACAAGTGAAAGAACGTTATTACTACGGACATTTGCAATTGTTATACGTAGAAAAAAAATCTCTAGAACTAGTGGATGCTATCTTCTTCAAGTAACATACCCTGAAAAATATGGTTAAGATTGAAAAGATGAATAAGCCGATAAAATTAACATTGAAATAATTAAAGTTAAAAACAGAAAGGTTCTTGACAAAACATAGCATATACCTGAGACGTAATACCAAAGGCAGGAGAAACGAAAACTAAATACCACAACAAAGGTACGGAAACAAAACTGTACCACAATTCTTCTCAGTCAGACTCAAGTATACGTCTACTTCATTACAAGTTTTCTGTTTACTATGACGTAACCGGGTTTATCACCTGGTTTTTAGGGTTTTAAACTTGGAGAGAAGATATATTACGTTTCGAAATGCCTTCTTCCACTTTTCCACTACTCTGCTGAGGTTATATTATGTATTACGAAATTCATACATACAATATAATATTATTCATATTTTAGTTTTGTCTAAAGATAAATAAAATCTCAACCAAATAAATTCCATAAAAGGACCTATTTCATTTTATAAACACTAAATGTTAAAAATAAAATTTTTGCAGAATCCTCGTCCACTCGTCACATTAGACTACGAGGTTTAGTTGGGAATGTTCATAAAGTTTACGTAGCCTTTTCAATTAATTTAAATATTTTTCTAAAGGATTTTTATTGTAACTTGCATAATATTCAATAGATTGTGGGGATATGTTTATAGTTCATTAGATTTCTAATTTTTATTTAGTATTCATTTTTTGCTTTTTCAGAAAATTTAAACTTTTCAAATTAAGTCCTTGATACAAATATTTTGATGATTTAGTTTTACAAATTTACCTGAATATGTTCTCTAAACCTGGGCTAACACTCTGAACGTTTTCAGCAATGTACTATTTATTACATTCTCCACATATTTTAGATTTATGGATTTAGAAATTCGTCTAATTGCTGTTTAGAATATTACTAAATGTTAATAAAAACACTACTTTTCCAAATTGTGTATTTATTGGGCGAGGCATTTCTAAACCAAAGGTTTCATCTTCAAGCAACTCCACAAATCCTTGACACTTTTTAGAAGTATAATAAACGCGAGGTCCCACCAGTAGCTGATTACACGTGAGGTTTTCCTAGACACGTTAACATGTAAATCATCCGCAGACAGGAGAGCAGAGCAAGCCGGCGGTTGCTTGATATGCGTAATCTCGGCTGAGTCAGGGCTTGTTGAGGGTATAATATATTCAGCTAACGAGTATATGGGGAGAGCAGAGCGGGCCAGGCGCGTTTGGTTATAACTAGGCCTCGGCCGCCACATCGAAGACTTCCTCACTCCAATCCTAAATACAACTCATAAAATCACTAATTGATTTAGGAAACAATAAATTACGTTTTTAAAGGTAATAAAAAAAATGTTTCTTCCAAGTCGGATAGATTTCATTTGCGACTATCATCTGGAGCATCAAATTAAAGATGCATTAATAGTTTTGCTATGATGACGCTTGATTGGGTGCAATGTCAATACATCAGCTTAAAAATGTTGCCACGTATACCTTGGAATGCTATCAAGTAGTTATGCACGAAACATAGAAATAATTATAAAATTAATAAGTGTATGTTCAGGGATCAGAGGCCACTGAAGGATAACGGACCCTCGCCAACCTAAGCACTCAAAGAACGCGCACTCACAGCCCTATTAATAAGTGTACCTTGTCAATAGTTAATTATGTTTAGGGGTTGGAGACCTTTGAAGGATAACGGACCCTCGCCACCTAAGCACTCGAAGAATTCGCAGAGATAAATAACACACCACATCATAGGAGAGTTTCTATAGGAGAAAAACACTGTTATGTCCCCCAAGAATATAACATTGGAAAGTCACATAGTTTCGTTTCTTATTCTAGAAAACCTTCCCTGTTTCTAATCAGTGTTAAATTATTGTAAAGATATTTTAGGAGACACATTTAGAATTCCCTCAATGTCGTTAAGTAACTAAATTTCCCTGACGGCTCTATAATTTTAATACAACAATGATTACAAAATTGTTATGTAACTGAACGGTGTTAAGGATCTTGTTTAGTCTCACGCTGTGTAATAGGTACTAAATAATACACTATTTCCTTTGTTTCATAATAAAGGGAGCTCTTCCATGTTTGTATCATGAAAGCATGAAAAGCAGCTGAGACTGAGTGAGAGTCAAATCTGACGACTGGATTCAGCACTATTTAGACACGCTCTCGTGCTGAGCTGATGCGTCAGCACTTCCTGCATCGATGCTGATTCCGCGAAACACGAATGAATGGGATCAAGTCAAATTATTACAGCGTATGCTGCAGGATATTCCCACTGCGGGATGATTCATCTCTTTATTGTGGGAAAGGAAATCGACACTATGTAAATTTCAATAGAAACAGGTTGCTTGTTATGACCTTGGTGAATACATTTCATGCACAGAGTAACTAATTCTTGTAACTAACCACAAAGATCATTTGGTCGTAGTTACGGCGTGGCGGCACGGCGCGGCGATGGACAGAACTAGAGATGGTGTAGATTCGACCTTGGCTACCGTCATGGCTCCGCGCCTCCCATAACGACCTGGCTGCCTTTCATACAATTCAAAATGGAAGTTAATTGCAGTCTCACTGTTTCGATAAATGTACAGCAAAATATGTCTATTTACAGTCGTTCACCGAACCAAAAGACCTTATCACATTAAAAACATATATATGAGAATTTTCTTCTTAGTTAACTTCAATTCTAAAATTGTACATTACATTAAACAAGATTACAAAGACTGGTACATTTCTAATAGGGGAGTAAATGCAATTTTTTCGAACTTCATAGCACCATTATACATCTTAGCTATGAACATATAGCCTACCAACAAATATTTACAACAATTCATTCAACACTACAATTATAATTAATACAAAAAATAAACAAAATAACAAAAGTATACATTCAAAGAATTATATTTTGGCCATAACGATTTATGTAAACTAATAAATAATAGCTCTCGTATTTTGGGGTTTTAAATATCTAAACAATGTTAATATTTCCAGTGAAGTATTTTAATTAATTACTATTCAAGGAAGAGGAAAACTTTTCACCCAGGGGAAAAACTTGTAAGCCCAGGATCATAACAGGAACATAAGGCTTATAAGGATCTTTCTAAGCTGATGCATTGACTTAAATTTTGTTATTAATTGACATTGGTGAATAGTAAGTAATAAGATTTTAGACAGTAAATGGATCTTAGATAATATAAAGCCTCGTCTCAACCAAATGTTGCAATATCTAAATATTTATAAATAATAAGTAAAAAAAATACTGAGGAACCCAATGTTCCACTAAGATAAAACTTTTTTTAATAATTTTTGAATAAGCTGTTTTTTTTATATTTCTAATGGGGTAAAGTTTTCACTGGCTTCGACCCATATTGTCATGACAACCGAACCAACTAAAATCGTGTCGGTATTGGCAGGACCGTATTTAGAAAATGACTCGTGGCATGGGTAATATGTAATATTGGGGCATCCTTGGGGAGAATTTGAAAAAATATGTGCAATATGGTGATATTTAAGGGAATTTGCTCTAAATATTCTATACTGTGTGGGCTGAAAATATTAATACTTCGTCCATTATAACATAATGTTTGTACCCATATAGATGAGAAAATTTAAGACATTAGACAACTTTAATATGGCTAATTTACAACTCAGGTTATTTTAGGTAAAGATAATCCAAACAAGTAAACATTAAAACTTTAGTGACCATGGGTAAGTCAACAAGAAAATTACAAGTAATTATTAACTACTTATGGATAAATCTTAGCCATAAATTAAATGTACTCTAAATCATTTTCACTTTAGTCACTCTTGCTGATTGGTTTCTCCCTAAGTTTCTCCGTAATGAAGTCGTATGTGATGTCCTCATGGTTGAGTTGTCTTAGAAAGTCGTGGTCTATACTAAGCAAGGCCAAAAACGTTTAGCCTGTCTTCTGACACAGATATCCAGAGTCTGTTCTTGATCAGCTTCGGCTTAGAGAATGATCTGTCTGCAGAACAATTAGTCACTATCAAGGAAATGTAGTAAACGCCACTTCTACATTAGGAAAGCAATATATTACGTCGTTTTGCAACAAAATTGTATATATCCACTTTTGTGTACTAATGTGCTTTTCAATTTTGTCATATTCATTTCTACCAAAACTGGTTGGAAACATTCTTGAATTGTAAGCTAATTCTTCGTCTAGATCTTCGTTGTAGCTGTCAACTAACGTTTTGCTTGCTGTGAATACCTCATCATTAGAGAGCATGTCCAATTTTTTAAGGAACCCAAACCTCGTATTGATAATTTCGTATGCTTGAAGCATCTTGGTCAATGCACCTTGCTTTTACAAGCATGAACCCTTGCTCGCACTCCCGCAGGTGCGGCACCCGCTGCTCGCTCCTCGCACCTGCGAGACACTTCATACTCTCGCCAACCCACTGCTCTGCTCCCAATGTCACCATACACTAGTCCTGTACAATCACAATCATTGTCTTGTATCAAGTTTTTACGTATAACTACGATAATAAAACATGACCAGTGACATAATTTTGTAATTGACGCCTATGTCGCCAATGCTTAAATCCGGCCCTGGGTATTGGGTTCTGACGCTACGTATCCTGCGTCCTGAGTAAATTATTGTGTTACAGAACCTAATGGGGATAAAAAGTCAAGGCTGGTCCAGACCACATCATTACGGGTGAGCATTCTGGTAACCATTAGGACGCCATTGCGTTGATAATTGACCTCCACAGCGTCATAGTTCTTGTATTTTTTGGAACCCCTCTTTGGCCGATCTTTTGTATACACGGACCATTACAGTTTTGAATCAGCTGCAATATGTAATTTATTTCCAATTCGTTTCGTAAATAAGATAGGTAAATAATAACGTATGTTTATTTTTGTGTTGCTCAACAAATTGTAATTTAATCATGAGTTAATCACTCTGTATTTTTAATCCATTTACTGTTCTTGTGGAAACAATAATATATAGGATGTGTATCTATCATAGCAATACTTTACTAGGTTTTCATTAAGTTAATAATATTGAGATTATTTTAAAATTACTGAAGCAAAGAGCAGTAAGCATAAAACAGCTCTTTATTGGAAATTTTTTATGCTTCCTCTTTCTGTACAGAACAATACGCTTCACCCGCTAGGGCTGTGCAACTGCGTTTTTTTCTCACAATTGAAGAATTTCACAATTTGGATCTCAGAATTTCAAGAATATCACCAGCTGTATTTACATCCAAAAATGACTTCCTACCAGAATGTAAGACGCTATTTTTTGGCCATGGAGGATAATGGCGTATCAGAGGAATTCACATTCCACTTCATTAATTTTCAAAATACACAAGACTTGTACATCATTAGCAATACTGTAAATAATTAACAAATAGCGTAGACTAAGACATGTATTTTGGTTCCGTTGTTGGAGCGTTGGACAACAGTATTCCAGAACAGTAAGAGAATGTATTACACAATAACAATGAATGGGAACACCGATTTGGAAAAGAACGGAAAGTGAGAGATGAACTGGGCTAGATGAAAGAAAGTTGGCACTGATGTACACCTAATGTTCCTCGGGTGCCAAGAAAGTTTCCGGTAGACAACCACTAATTAATCCCAAGACGGGTACGTGGCCAAATAGTCTTCTGTAAATAATCAGGGCCCGGAAAATCTATAGTTTAACTGCATTTCATTCCGACACTTCGCAAATGCGTAGACCACACGCCGAGGGAACCTTTGTGTAACTAAACCCACCACCACTCAATGCCATTACAATGAAACTATTATCTTCTTAACAAGATTCAGACTTCCGGTTTCTTCAAATGATCCGGTGATTACTAAAATTTAAAGGATCTCTTGATATGTCTACAATAGGTACGAACACTGTGATCTACGAGCCGAGAGCCTAGATCACAAAAGTTTCACTGTTTGCATAACCTTGTTTTTCTTGAAATCGAAATATGAATTTTTCCAAAGAAAGAAATCGATCGTAAGCTGCGCAAATGCTGGTGGAAGTCAAAATATGAGGGCTTCGAACAGATTAAATAAATAAAAATAAATTATTTACTTACACTATATTTTTCGTAGATTGATACACTTACAGTTGACCGTCAGACACATAAATGATAGTTATACAATCGTCAGAAAACTTACTAAAATTAAAATATTACGGTTACTTAAATAAAATTACTCAGTTTTTTAAACACGTTGAAGGTTTTAATGCATTTTAAATTCGTGTTTTGTTGGTATTTAATTACTTTAAATATTTAACTGTAATGCTTTTTTTGAAAATGTGATATTTTTTGCTAACTCTTTGTTCAACTCTTTGAAGCTTTTTGTATAACAATACATTGCTTCCATTTTGAACGTCACAACGAGTAGATACGATTTTTAAGGATGATTTATTAAACTGATATGAATAGATATTTCAGAAATGTTGGATAGAATCCTTCTTCAATGTGGACTTTGACAAATCACCTTATTCTCGTGGGTTAGAATTAGTGGCAATAAAGAAGCCATTGCTGGAACGTATTTACATTTGGGGTTAAACAAAGGAGGAAAATGGCATTTTAGCCTAAGACAAAATCGAAACTTGATTTCAAAACTAGAGTTGTATTGAGATAAACAATATCTTTAATATGTCAATACCACGAGACAATAATTTGACATTTAGGTTTTCAGAGTATTTGCGTTCAAGTTGACATAATCATGTCATAAGGAACGAAAACTAGTAAATGTCAGTTTAAGATTCAAACAACATAATTTATGACAATAAATCACATCAAACATTTTCTAACAAGATTTATTAAGAATAGTTCTATTGAATAAGACAAAAATCGTGAATCGAAAAAGTGATCCAATCAGATAAAATTTTCAAGAATACTCTACTAACAAGGTCTCAAAATATCAATTCAAAGATGGTGTAAACTTTTACCTAGTACTGAGAGAATAGACCTGCTCAAATTAATAGCTTCAAACAGAAGAGAGCCTTACAAAATAGGCGAACGCGTTTCCAATCAATGAGTTTTCTAAGGAATGTGGTAACACTAGTTACATTACTTATAAGTATTTACCCAAGTTTCATGCGCCGGTCTCAGAGGGATGCAAACGCGTTGTCTGTTCGCTGATCGTACAGCGGCTTTGAGCCATTCATCCTCGGCCTAAAAAAGGATCGGTTGTGGAATTCTGTCTGTCAACAAAAGGTAGATTGTCGGCGAGACGGCGGGACTGCGGGCCATGGGTAGACACACAATGACGCCATCTTCCCCCACACCTTCGTCGACCGAACTAGGGTTTGGTGGGTCAAACAAAAACGAACCTAACCTACAATCTAGACCCTTCTTCAAATCGGACTGCAGATGCTTTCATCCGAGACTGGCTTTAGCTTCTTCAAATGTATTCAGCTAATTCTAAGGCCTAAGACTCAAAGGCTTGTTGACTCGAGAACCCAGACGAGAATAATCAGTCGCTAGGAACGTAGCGTTGTGCAATTAGTGTTCTTTCACAATGCAGAAAGGAGTCAGTGGAATTAAATCCCATGACGTAATGCTGTGTAATTTGTTTCATTGACGACATGGATCACATTTCGAGTTATGTACGTTTGACTCATTATTGTTTGTTATTTCTCTGTGCAATTGTGCTTGTTATATCACTCAGCTAAAACAAAACAAAAATGATCTAATATCATTAACACTGACACCTTCCGTATTATTAATACACTTACTTTTTAAAATTATTAAAACTAATTGTAAAAATCCGTTTAATTACATAAGCCATTCGCACAAAACTACAGCACCAGATCTATAGTGTATAGTAATATTTGAAATATTGTAAATTGTGTATACTTTAAATACCTACTCTATACTACAAAAAATATGGGATATTGTTATATTCAGCGTAGTATTATCATTTGTAAGACTATATAGCCAGGAATTAAAAAAGTCACATTACTCCGTCCGGTAAATTGATTCGAAATTGTTTAAAACTAAACTATTAGCAAGGTCGTGTTTCCAAACGTTTATTTTATGCTTTACAATGCCAACAATGATTTCCGAGACTACCATTGATATAATGAAATCGATTTTAATCTTCACGTACATGGGCCTTTTTAAAATTATTTGAACAATCTTGTTGTTCAGTTTCTGTATGATGATATATATATTCTTCTTGGTACATACATTTTTAAAAAGTACTAATCTTAGCTTCTTTCTCTTTTACTAAACACAAAATTTCATAGAAGGTAAATAAAGGCATTGGGTAAGATATATTTTCTCATTTGTACATGTAACACATTTTAATACGAGGACATTTCCACTATGAGACTGTAGCACCAGCAGTATTTATACGCAAATAGATTAGCAGTATTATACGCAAATAGATTTGCAGTATAATTAATAAAAAATTTTAGGCAGATAATGAGTTGTAATTAGTTGTAAATAAACGTATTTTAGTTTTCAAACAAAAATGTATGGAACATCATTTTGTTTGCTTCACCTGTTTATCAATATCGTCAAACGCGTCAATATCATGCGGGGGAACAGAGAAAGAGAGAGTGAGCAAGTTGATCCCGCCAAAGAAATCGGATTATCTTGGAAAGTTTGCTAAGGCGATTAACGAATAGCGTCATTCTTGTATCTTTATTTGTTAATATTTAAGCCGCTGTGTAGCGCTAGCAGTCTTCACCTCACCCTTATTTAAAACAGCAGGGGTCGGTTTGGGTCTTATTCTGTCCTCCCAATGAACCACGGGACTGTCTTATCAATCAGAGTAATGGGGGAATCAGTACATTACACATTCGACTACTGATGCACAGTATTAGACAGTATTTGTATTTGCTCTACTGTGTTTTTAAAACGGATACCCAAAATCCAACGTCTTTGACATGCCGTAACCAGATCTCCTCAGAAAAACATAAAAGTAAAAAATATTGAAATTTAACTCTTTATAAAGAAAACTGCAATAAAAGCAGAATATATAGGTATTCCTCAAAGGCTTTAGAGTTTTAATTCATAAATAAATTAATTAATCGTTTTGCCCTATGCGGTACGATTTGGCAGAAGACAAAAATGTGGTCGAAAGTTCTTATATTAAGGTCAAGTAACTACAAATTTTTTATATCTTTGTGGTATTTCCAACTATCATTATTATTAATTGTAAAGAATAAAATAACAGAGTAGATACTGTCGTGCAGGAAGACATTATTTCTCTCGGATCAAAAATTATAGATACCCGAGTTTGAAGGTTAACCGCAAACTAGACAGTGGGGAAATATGGTTCTAAACGCAGAAATAAACGAGCTGAATTTTAATGTGACTAGCGACATTGTTGCTCTACTGATTGTATTGCGGTTAACCGCAAATTAGACAGTGGGGAAATATGGTTCTAAACGCAGAAATAAACGAGCTGAATTTTAATGTGACTAGCGACATTGTTGCTCTACTGATTGTATGTCGGTTAACCGCAAACTAGACAGTGGGGAAATATGGTTCTAAACGCAGAAATAAACGAGCTGAATTTTAATGTGACTAGCGACATTGTTGCTCTACTGATTGTATTGCGGTTAACCGCAAACTAGACAGTGGGGAAATATGGTTCTAAACGCAGAAATAAACGAGCTGAATTTTAATGTGACTAGCGACATTGTTGCTCTACTGATTGTATTGCGGTTAACCGCAAACTAGACAGTGGGGAAATATGGTTCTAAACGCAGAAATAAACGAGCTGAATTTTAATGTGACTAGCGACATTGTTGCTCTACTGATTGTATTGCGGTTAACCGCAAACTAGACAGTGGGGAAATATGGTTCTAAACGCAGAAATAAACGAGCTGAATTTTAATGTGACTAGCGACATTGTTGCTCTACTGATTGTATTGCGGTTAACCGCAAACTATACAGTGGGGAAATATGGTTCTAAACGCAGAAATAAACGAGCTGAATTTTAATGTGACTAGCGACATTGTTGCTCTACTGATTGTATTGCGGTTAACTTTAAAACTCGGGCATCTATACTTTTTGATCCCAGAGTAGTTATTACAATTCTCCCAAAGCTTACTAGAGTGTGTAAAGTGTCTACAATACGTAAGCTATAATACCAAAAGCCCATTTTCACTAACTCAAAATCTATTTGAAATTGTAGCATTTTAATTTTGACGAATTTTGACGTGACAAAATCAGTACTTCCTTTATAGCAATATAATATCTGTTCTAATTCCTTTTATGTCTAATTTTCTCATACTCTGATATTAATTATATCATCTTCAGCCACAGAGATAATGATGCTGATTACCCCACACATACAGCCTAACAATCACTCTAGTGTATTCGGATGACGCTGATTTAACTGTTTACGAGTCTTAAGTGTGCCAATCTAACAAGATATGATTTTTTAAAAAGGTTATCGCTTGATAACATTAACCTTTGGATGCCTTCCTAATTCAATTCCCACCAAAGCTCGGCTGACAATTCATTTCTTTCTTAGGAGAAATTCTAGTATTGACCTTAATTTTTTCATTATGAATCTCGACAGGAGGAGGCCCTTATCCCCAACCTTACCCATCCAGAATATCCTGTCCTCCAGAAGCAGCGCAAAGGTCTATAATGGACTAGGTGCAATTTTCTAATCTTCTTGTCCTACGAGATAAAAAACAACAAAAACAAATTCACGGCAAATGACAAGTTAGACTAGCATACGATTGTACTCAAGTCTGATTGTACAAAAGTGTTCGCTAATTTTCAACCAGGTCCCATATAGAGACTTACACCAGCATCAAATAAGGCAGTCATTATATAGAAATGAATCTTAAAGCAAAATTTCAATTCAATTTAGGTCAGTTCATTTTCCATACATCGTGGCGACAGACAGAAATTAAATGTTCCAGCGCGCCTTGTTAACGCTCAACCTATATAATATGTTTTAAATAATTTATAAAACCTATATTTAATAATTTAAAATGTTAATGACATGTAAATAACAATTACAAGCATAAAGGTATCAAGATAAAAGGTTCTTTAACGTAATACAGTATTAATTCTTAAACAATAAAAATATCGAGATCGTAGAGTAAATAGACATATTTAGAACGAATTCTTCATATGAATGCATCATTTTCACACAGGCCATCAGAGAGTAGCAAATATGTCTTTGGGTAAACAATAAACTCGCAAAAGAATCTTTTTTTAATTCCAAAAGTTAATATAAAATTACTTTTAGCCAAGATTGTGACTGCAGTGGAGCTAAATATTTTCATCAGTTATCGTTATCCTCGACTAAATAAAATACAGTAATAATATTAAAACCGGCTCCTTAAAATTAAATTCTTGGCTTCACGTAATAACGAAATTGATGTTTTAAACGCAGTATTAATTTAGTCCCTAAATATCGAAAGCTGGTAATTCTTATCTCTATTTTCATTCCAAATTGTAAATATTATTGTAGCAATATCCTTGCAAAATTGTTATTGGTTTCACAATAAATATGTATTATTGTAACGTGTGCAATGCTGGTAAATAAGAGTTACGTAGGTATTTAATTTAATTCAATAACAACAGATGTAGTAGAGCTCACTGTGATGTTGCCTTTTAAACTAACGCAAACATTCTTTTATCTTTGTATTAAGATTTAATACTGAACCCATGTTGACCATATGCTGACAAATGGCTAGCATCATTTTCTAATTTTATAACTCCGTATGTAGAGCAATTGTACGATGATGGATATCAATGATTTATTTATTCATATGGTAGACACAGACTCCGCAACAGGGCTAGCCCTGTAGTAAATACCATTTAACAGCTCTAGAAGTGTACCACGTGGCCCATAAAGTAACGGGAAACCGGTTTCCTTCGGCGTGTTGACGACCATCTCTCTGTCCTCCTCCGCAGACTAATGGTTATAACTGAGAGATCACGGGTTCGAATCCCGGGGAGGTCCAATCAGGCAAAGACATGAAGATAGAGTACTTTGCAAAATACCAGTGTAATAATAAATTAGAGTACTTTGCAAAAATAAAAAAAAAATAAATACCAGTGAAATAAATCAGTGTACATCGAAGCCAGCATAGCTTGAAAGCTGAGGCTTAAAAGAGATAAAAAAAAAAAAAAAAAAAAAAAAAAAAAAAAAAAAAAAGACCATCACTCTCTCCTGGCGGCCCCAGACAGTCTGATGCCGTTTAGTCCTGACACTGACCAGCGACAGCGCTGTGTGACGCAACAGAACATCAGCAAATTGATGAATTTAACATAGGTATTTTAAAACTATTTGATTTCAATTACTCTTTGATCAACAACAAATTTCTGTCCGATCAAAAAGTATAGATATTAAGTTTATTCATTTCTACGTTAAAACACGTACAAAAATAATTCTCAAAGTTCCAGTTTTTGTACCGATAACAACGAAAGTGTTACCGGTTTTTAGTGCTTTACAACCAAATTGCAACTTTGAAGGTCATCTCATTTCCATACTCATTCAGTGATTCGATTAAAGCCAAATTTGTATATACAAGAGAGATACAGATGTACTGTTCTCTAGTAAACAATTTTAGGATTTTAGTTGTTATTAAATTAACATTATTACCGTTGGGGTAGGTTAATTTCCAGGAATGAAAAATAGAAATTGAACGTTTTCAAATACTGCGAATGTTCAAAAATACTCAGTAAAAAATTATTTACCCTTTCCCAAAAATTCAAAATTATGGTAGGTTAAATGACAGACTTAAAAAAATACTGATTGACAGTTTTTGTTTCAGATCTGTTGATTGGAGGTGGCTCTTCGCGTTTTCAAAATACTCAGGATATCTAAAACTATTCAGTAAAAACAATTAAGCTTTCCCAGAAATTGGAAAAAACTGTTAAGGGTATATGAAAGATTAAAAAAAAAATAATTCAATAGTTTAGGTTTGGGAACTGTTGACTGGGGATGGTTTTTCACGTTTTCAAAATACTAGAGATATAAACAAAAACTCAATATAAACAATTACGTTTTCTCAGAAACTGGAAAGGGTAAATAAAACGTTTTAAAAATAATGATTTCACAGTTTGGATTTGGGAACTGGTGATTGAAAATGATTCATCACGTTTTCAAAATATTCAGGATATCCAAAAATATACAGTTTTTAAAATACGTTTAAAAACATTTTCCCTTTCCCAGAAATGTTTAAAAGGTTGTAGTGTGTATAACGATTATTTTCAATAATGCTTCACAGTTTTGGCTTAAAATCTGTTGACTGAAGATGGCTCTTCAAAGTGAGACTATAATATCTTAAGAATATCAATGTACAAGCTATCATAGGAGAACTTGATTCTATATAGTAATGAAACCCGCCGCCTAACCCCAAGAACCAAAATTGTTTGAAAGACATTCAACTAATGAATTCATCCATTTTTCTTCCTCCATGATGTTACCAGCCTAAAGGTGGCTACTTGCTACCTGATGAATGATTTAACTTAACAACTATTGGGATGCAATATTTCACACAAAAAAATATTCCAAAGCTGAAGGTGGGTGACTTAACGTGACTTGGTACACTGATAATGTAGGTGAAATGTGCAGTGATAGACACAGCGTAGACAATCGATTGTTCGATACATTAGCAATCACTTTGAATTATAGGTGAAACGTGCAGTAATAGACACCGAGTAGACAATCGATTGTTCGATTCCTTAGCAACCACTTAGAATTATAGATGAAACGTGCAGTAATAAACACCGAATAGACAATCGATTGTTCGTCGCAATAACTTTGAATTGTACGATGGTTAACTTCACCAATGGTTAAATGATTAAAATAAACAAAATAATTCCTATAGTTTTTCATAAACCTTCCTTTATTTTATCATCTGTCCCTCAGTTTACATTTATAAATAAAAAATAAATCCTAACAGCTAATAAACATACAAATCGCAATTTCAAGTGCTTATTGTTAATCCTACACTTGTTTTTTTAAATCTGGTGATAAAACTTGGATAAAAATTTTTACTGGTTTAAAAATAGCAATTAGAAGGTGCTATTTTAAATGTCACAAAATATTAAAAAAACACGCCAAAGATTCACCAATCGAAGGCATAATCCTCGTTAATTATTATAACGAAATAATTATTTAAGATAATAGATAGAAAATTTTGATACTATATTTTGCAGCACACTTTTAACAAAAGTCGTTAAAATTCTATTTTCTTGGATATTTTTAATCAGATCAAAATTTAATAAACAATTTTTGACACCAAATTATGGCCAAGTTAAAAAGACTTTTGAATGGGCGCCATTTTAAAATGGAAGTAGGTTGCGGAATGAGTTTTTTGCACGAATAAACATTTACGAGGATAGCATTATAAATTTGGTTATTTCGGTTAGTCATGCAGTAAGCTTATATTTAACAAATTGTAACTGAAATGACTTATAGGAAAAATTTTCATGTAGGTAAATGTTGATATGCATAGAAAATGAAAGATATATTAGTAGAGTACAATACCGCAGACCTGACATCAAAATGACAACCGAGCTGGAAATGACAGCCGTTCAAAGATAACATTTACAGTTATTAGGTAACCGTAACCAATGTCATGAACATTGATTAATTTGTTCACAGGAAAACTAGAGCAAATGATGATTGTTGAATCTCATTACAAACTCAGAATATAGGGATGAAATGGCAATGATTCAAGCATCAGTAGTTTATTATTGACATTGCTTAACTGAAAATTCGAGCCATATTTGAATAGTTGCCAATTCCAGCTAGGTTGTCCGTTTGAGGTCAGGTTTGCAGCATTGTACTCTACTACTAATGACCTTTAATGTTATGTGCTTACCAACCCATGCTTACATTTAAAATTTTCTTCTGCCTCATTGTGGGTCGTAGGCTACCTCGGATGTAGCGGTCACTGAATATGTAATAAATTAGACTTTTTGTCCAGTAAGTCTGTACCAAGTTCTGTAGCTCTAGCTTAAATCGTTTCAAAAATATTCAACCGTCCCAAAACATTTTGGATACCTTATATAACACACATATAATAAGTATACAAGGTGTTTGAAAATTCTGGGTACGACTTAATATTTTACAAACCATAGCAGATAACATCAATAAACTTTGCACAGTGTCATATGGCCTTGTAAACTATTTTTCCTTGCTATTACCATGACATGCCAAACCATGGGGGGACGGCCCACAGAGGAAAACATTGAAATCTTAAATTAAAGCATGGGTCGAGTGATGCTCATTTTAAAGAGCTCACTTAGTAGAGTTGAATGCCGCAAACCGCATCTCAAAAGGTTTATCCAATCAGAAATGGCGGGTTGTTTTAGGTACACATTGTGAAGTACAATATGCGCTGCCATTTCTGACTGGATCGTAGTATTCTGATGCGGTAGGCGGCGTTTCACTCTACCTAGTATGAACCAGCGTTGTGCAAAGGGTATACAATGTTACGTCTTGAAATAAATCACATCACAAATAAATATAACAGTAGCCTTTTATTTATGCCAGTAAACAAGAGCAAGAGACGCTTGTGGAACATGATGCCACTCTGATTTATACATTCCTCCCCAGAACGAAAGAACATCAAGTGTTGATTGAAAACTGTGATAAACATATACCTCTGCACTGATTTATTTACCAGTATTTAAGGTTTCTAGTGTTAAAATCAAATCATACACGGTAGCATTGTGTTCAAAATGGTAGGAAGTGTTTAAAAACAATTATATTTGCAAACATTATGTATGGATAATTCATTTCAATGTAATTATTTTTATGCACGTAATTTATTTCAACGCGTGCTAGTGGTAGTCGAGTGCGTACTTCCTTTAGTATTTAAAGAAATATATTATTTTAAGTTTATCGCGTTACAAATAATTGTGAACAAATTCAATAGCTAAAGAAGAGTCCAATAGAAAAAATGCGTAAATAACAAGTTATATAACACGATAACATATTTTGGTGTATTTAATATAAAATATTGATACAATATAACAAGGCAACAGTCGGTGTAAACGATGAACATTTATGCACATGTATCTCGTATTATGCACAAAACATTTTTCAATGCGACGGAATTCCATAGAAATGCACTTTTACTTTGGCTAAATTCTTCGCCATTTTCAGATAATAAGGAAAATTGAAACAACGTTAATGTTTTTAAAATGGAAATGCTTCCAAAAAACACTCATAACACAAATATTAAATATTTAATCTATTCTTTGAAATTTATACGCAAGCCAAAGAGGAAACGTTCATTGGCATGATTGGCAATGTACTTAATTTACTTGGTTCTCTGTAAATAAGAAATTAGTAGGCGTTAAGGTTAAGGTTAGTTTTGCTCATTAACGACATTACTGAAAGCTATAGTTATGTTTGTTGAAGAATTATTAATTACGACTGAACATACTCATGGTTAGGTGGGTTTACAGTAATACTTTCTTCTCCCAAGTTGTTTTTTCCAGTTTGCACTGCTTATGGAGAGGGTTCATAATCCGATTCTCTGTATCTTTCGGGCTTTCGGGTATATTTAAACAAATCTAACAATAACTTTATAAATTAACAGCAGTTACAGAATCATTACTTCCTAATAATTACGTACGGTATTAACAACAAGAGACGCTATCATAATTTGTATGTTCTTTTATTAAACATGTCTAGCTCTTCAATACATGTTTTTTAAATATTTTGAGTGGTCAGTATCGTTAATTTTATGGATACAAATTGAGACGTTTCATGCTTTAATTTTTCTTCTTAAACAAAATAAATGTCCATGTGAAGTTTTAGCTTTATGCTTACACGGAAGCAGTATTCTGTGTGCACGTGTAGTACCAAAAACATTACACGTGCAAATTTTATTTACTTAAACATGAATTACCTGAAAATAAGAAGGGTATACTATTTTGAAAACAGTTTTATTTTTTCTTTGTTTGAAGTTTATTTTTGACAACGGAAGGATTGTGACGGAAACAGGATTTTCCGGACATTTGCCATCGTTCACTGAAACAATAAATCAGTTACACTACGTTTCAAGATCTGCAATCTGATCTCTTCTTCAGGTAAATAACTAACCTAAAACCCTCTTCTATAAAAACTAACCTAATTTTATCGTCTTCCTATTTCTATACAGAATCCATAGTCAGTTAAAAATTTTATTAAGTAAACACACGAATGTGAAACTGAGATATTTCTCTCGCTGCTGGACCACCTATTTATGTTAAACCGGAGGAGAAACCTCTATCTGAGAGAATCTCCTCACATTACAACAACCAGCAGGGTACAAGGCGGTCACTGATGGCCCAGGTTATCGACCACTATCAGGGTTGGCCGATTGACAAGAGCGACACCCAGCGTCGCCGTGCTGCCACACGGTGTCCCGGGCCAATTTTGGAGCGGCCCGGTCGCCAGCTCGCCTGCCGGCCGCGTCAAGAGTTACTCGACCAATTAATTGGCAGTCGAGTAGTGATGGGATAACCGAATGGATTTTATAACCGACTAACCAGTCAGTTATTTTTGTCGTTAATCGGTTATTTTAGTCGAATGAATAACCGATTACCTTTTAAATTCAATCCACATTTTTAGGGATGGGGTGGTGGGGGAATGAACCATTCCTGTTGAGACAGGTACGCGGCGCGGCGCGGGCCAATTTACTCACGGCCGTATTTAGCTTTGGCGAGCCCTGGTAAAGATATTCGGTCGGGCCCCGTCGTGTCCCCCCACCAGACACAGTCCCTTCATATAGACGTGTGACTGGCTCCGGAAGAAATTGTACGAAAACCCGGTCTGAGTTCGGACCTTAATATACAATCAAAAAATCCCAAGCAAACCCTCACTGGCAGAACCGTAATTGAAAACGAAATTCTGTAATTGTATTATTACTTTTTTCTGTGCATACGTTATAGTCATAACATTTTAAAATGTTATATTATCATATATCATTTATAACACTACAAGATAATTACCGTTCAAATTGCAAAATTATAATTTATTTTAATTACGAATCACGAAAGTTAATCGCTAAAGAACGATATTTCAGTAATAAAAATAACTTATTATAATAAACGAGCAATTCAAGTATAGACTGTCTGCACAACCAGTTAACTTACAGAAAATCATTCGGTAGCAAAAACTAATCTAAAGACTAATTTAAAATAACCGATCAGAATCAACGATTAATTCAAATATAGACTAAGTCTTCACAACCAGTTAACTTATAGAAAAATTAGTCGGTAGAAAAACTTATCTAAAGACTAATTTAAAATAACCGATCAGAATCAACGATTAATTCAAATATAGACTAAGTCTTCACAACCAGTTAACTTATAGAAAAATTAGTCGGTAGAAAAACTTATCTAAAGACTAATTTAAAATAACCGATCAGAATCAACGATTAATTCAAATATAGACTAAGTCTTCACAACCAGTTAACTTATAGAAAAATTAGTCGGTAGAAAAACTTATCTAAAGACTAATTTAAAATAACCGATCAGAATCAACGACTAATTCAAGTACAGACTAAGTCTGCACAATCAGTTAACTTATAGAAAAATTAGTCGGTAGAAACACTAATCTAAAGACTAATTTAAAATAACCGATCAGAATCAACGATTAATTCAAATATAGACTAAGTCTTCACAACCAGTTAACTTATAGAAAAATTAGTCGGTAGAAAAACTTATCTAAAGACTAATTTAAAATAACCGATCAGAATCAACGACTAATTCAAGTACAGACTAAGTCTGCACAATCAGTTAACTTATAGAAAAATTAGTCGGTAGAAACACTAATCTAAAGACTAATTTAAAATAACCGATCAGAATCAACGATTAATTCAAATATAGACTAAGTCTTCACAACCAGTTAACTTATAGAAAAATTAGTCGGTAGAAAAAAACTTATCTAAAGACTAATTTAAAATAACCGATCAGAATCACCGACTAATTCAAGTACAGACTAAAGTCTGCACAATCAGTTAACTTATAGAAAAATTAGTCGGTAGAAAAATTAGTCTATAGAATAATTTAACTGGATGCAGCAAAAAATAACCGACTAATCGGTTAAAATAAAATAACCGAACTAACCAGTTATTTTCATCCAGTTATTCCCACCACTACAGTCGAGTATTAATACTCGGGTCGGGCCGGGGGAGACCACTTACAGTAACCCACTTCCTCGGGCTATGTTTGTACGTTTACATTGGGTACGTGATGCCTGGTGAGGCCAATGACATTGCGCTCACTCCGGCCTTGCCCCTAGGTATTCAAGATTTACGAGTCATCATCTTAAGGGAAAACCTATATTACTTACTTCTTTCCTGTTTAACAACAATCAATCTTAAGTGTAGAATCTTAAGTAGAATAACTTAAGAGCCGGCTGTATTAACATGACCTTGAGTTTTTCCCCTTAAGAGCAATGTTAAACCTAATGCAGATTTACGCCGTTACTATTTATCGCAGCGTTACGAAAGGTATAATTAACACGCATTCAATCGCTTGTTAGTTTTTTCAGTGAACAATTTTTAAATATTTAAACGATGGATTACAACAGAGTTTTAGATTTCCCCCCCCCCCCCTGAATAACCCATAAAAGTATCGAAAAATAATTAAAAGTGTTTAGATGCGTATTAGTTATATTTTTAAAATAAGACATCTTCTTAATTCTACGATAAAAAATAAGGTATAAAACTGCATAAAGTTAACATTGTTCGTATATGAAAAAGCTGAATGTCATTTTCTACGGCAGGCTCTTAAGATAGCGTGAAGATATTAACCATTATGTGGAACGAATTTTTCAAATTTTGTTATTCAGTCATGTGTCACAGACGATTTCACGCAATTTCCTCCAATAAGGGATATATTTCCCTGACGATGTAAGTACAATGTGTTTCATTAACTGTTATTAAAATCAGGAAACGTCTGTATCACATTATAGAAAAACTTAAGTAAGTTGTTCTGTACATTACATACATTATATGAAATCATAACATTATACACGTTGTATAGCAAGCGAGTACATTTATTAAACAACACGTACGAAAATATTTTCTGAATAATAGACTGTAATCATAACAATATATTACGTTGCAGGTTCTCTCTAACAGTGTATTTGAAGTAAAAAACAAATAAAATAAAATAAATTATTAGTTATTATTTTACTCTTTCAAATTAGCGTTGGCCAACTCAATGACGATTGACTATTTGGCTGAAAATGGGGAATTACAGTTTTCATATCACATTAGCTGACAGTGATATTATTACATGTTTTTTGGTTCGTTTTACGTATTTTAGTGCAAAAGGCATTTTTATTACTTCCAATTTTATGTTGTTAAGAACGAGAAATAGTAACGGTTTTGGTGCTTTCCAACCAAATTACAACTATGAAAGTTCAGAACTCACATATTTGAAATCTGGTTACGACCAAATGTGTATATGTAATGTCCAAACGCTAAATAAATAACCTAATTTTAACGTAACTCCCATTATTGTAGCTCTACTAATTAGTTTGTGGTTAAATTTCAAACTCGTGTATGTATATTTTTGACCCGAGAGCTAAATTCAAAATTAGCAACCTCACACGAAGTATCAACAAAATAACAATGCTTTCAATTTTTGAACAACGTGTGTGTACAGTATTAAGATTTATAACATTTTAAATTAAATGAGAAGAATTAAAAAATGTAAAACCCTAGTTTAAATTTTGGTTTAACTTGCCGCACCCTAAACATCGATTTTATAAGTATTTTACATCGATGATGGATCGTGGGCTAGTGTAGGGAGAAAGGAACGAGAAGAAACACAGAAAGCCCACAATTGTAACTATTTGCGATTATTCAACACTTTATGACAAACTGAAACTTTAATGTTAAAACAACGCGTGCAGAAGTCAGAGTTAGAGTTTACACGGCAACTTGTATTTTCTGGGCACACCAAAGTTGGCTTGCGAAAGATAAACAACTTTGCGCCCACGAAGAGGAAATAAAATTGAGAAATGTGAGAGATAAAATAACGCTGTCGAAAAGGACTTGTCCATACAAGTTTTCTGGTTTGTCTGCGTAGGCCTTGAGTAAAACAATTCTTCGACTATTTTATAACTATTTAACTCACAGCCTTTTCAGATACCTTTCAAGAAGACTAGTAAAAGTGAAAAGTATTGTTGATTCCACCAGGAAAAGTAGACATTTAAATTATCAGGCCCACAGGAAACCTACTGAAGACATGGGTCTACTTTTTACACTATATTTGTGTTATAGCTTTTGTGTTAGTACAGAACTTGTGACACATGTTATTTATAAAAGAATAATTTCCTTAAAGTAATATTTTGTTAAAACGCATGTGACTAAAACTTTCGGTAGTAATCAAGTCAGAGTTGGTTGGTTGCCCTTTAAGTTCGGTGAACCAACAGTCCTCCCACCACCTTACCTTCAAACAGAATTTTCAAATCTGATTGGGAATATTTAATAACACATCCTAAGAACGTTTCTGATTTTAAAATAACCCTTCATTTCCCAAAATGGGCGATGGGGCCGAATAAAAATATTTTAAATTGAACGATTCATTGAATGATCGCCTAATGTAGGCACGTTATTATACAGATTTTGTATTGTTGTGTTATGTTTCGAAGTTGAATTGAATAAATGTCCGTTACCTATTGATAAATTTATTTTGGCTCATTGGAGAAACGACGATAAGCTCAAATAGAAGATCTTAATGAAATAAAAACAAGAACACTGAGAAACAAGAAAACCAATTACCAGTTATCCACTGTGTCCATAATAGGGGGGAGGGACTAATTTATAACCATTTGAAGAAAAGTAAAACTTTAACTTTAGTTGAACGCAATGTCGGATGGAGTGAACTTAGATATTTATAATTTTCATTATTATTCTACTTTAAGCAAAGCCTTCAAAACGTCATATAAAGGAGTTGGCGTTAAAATTTCTTTTGCCCGTCTCTAGCAAATGGATGTTTGAAAAAGGAAGTTTTAAAAGCACACCTAACGTGAGAAGGTCTTCATAAAAAAATTCTTTGCTGTAAATTGCAGTCCTCTACGTAGCGTCAATTTGAAGTTAGAAGTTTTCTTTGTAAAACTGTACCCACTGTAGATAGAGTCATCAGAATACAATGTGCTTGGCGTCATCGGTTTCGTCACAACCTAAATTTGAGGTATCACGTGATAGGTTTTCCAATTTGAAACCTAGCAGTTTTCCATCTAATTATTATGTGGGGAAATGGGAAGGTAGTTTTTAATTTATCACTAACGTCTCAGGTAACATATATTCCAAGAGGAAAATTGAAAATGCCTTTTGAGACACCCGGTAAATATCCTCTTAAACTTCTTCTGCAAACTAATTGAATTTGTTAACGATTAATATTAAAAATAAGCATTTTCCTTACTGTAATAAACCTCTCAATTTTATAATACATCGCAACAACCAGTTTTGCTTAATATACATATATTGATATAAAGTAGTCAGATTCTTTCTACTCCAGTGCCATCTTTATTGACGACACAGCCCGAATCCGCTGGTAAATTTGTTTATTGATCTCCATAGAATCTGACATTGCCTCGACCTTAGGATTAGGCGAAGGTTAGTGTAAGCATAGGCGAATGAAAAACTGTAAGCTCGATTAACTACACTGACATACCTACAGTCAATGTTTGTATATAAGATATCACTTTTGTGTACAAATATTAGGTCTACTCGAAATATTATGTGTAGTGTACTAGATCTGCCAGTTTCTCTCATCCTGCTATCCAGGACACAGCAGTGAAGGTGAACTAGTCTTGCCCCGCTCTGGTCTCGTTCTCGCCGTCAACTCTTATCTCACAATACACAACAACTTTTAGCAAAGCTGAAATTGATCACATAGCATAGCAGATCTAAAAGCAGGATTTCTATATGGCAGCCATTATTAATTTATCAAATCTAGATCCTCGAAGGTAGAGAATTTATGATGAGAATAGGATCATCTATCTCCGTCAGAAGAAAGGTAGGTACTCTATCTAAAGAAGTTTGCGAGGTTAAACCTTAACGCATTATGGCCATTACTCCTGAGGGCTTGTAACATCCTGTACAAAGTTCTGAACAGTTTAACGTCCCAAGAGCGTATTTTGCTGGAGTTTAGAGTGGACGGGCGAGAAAATAATAAAAGTACACAATACAGTTAAGACCAGTTGTTCTTCTAATTGTTGTTGTTCTTATTTTTGTCTATGTCTTACTTCTGTGTGTTCCATGAATGAATCACATATCTAACGTCAATATAAGAAAAAACCAAATTCACAGTAAACAAAAATCTAAGATAAAATTTAGTAAATTTATTTAAAATGAAATAAATTTGATATAATTACAAAAATATTATCTCAGTTAAAGTAAACAGTTGACTGTATCTAAAAAGTACGCGTCGAAAAGATACCATTGGTTAATTTCACCTTGTATGTACCAATAGAATCGGCAGAAATTAACCAGCTAAACCCTGCACATTTTTTGTTCATTATTTTGGACAATAAGCTTAGAAAGTTGCACGTAGAACTATAGAGACCTTTGCTTTACTTCCGGAATGACAGGATATTCTGGATGGATAAGGTTAATGGTAGGGACCGCCAGATGTCGAGAGCCATGATGAAGAATTCAGGGCACGAAGTATTGTCCCCTCGGAAGAAGGGAAGGCCAGTTCTGAACCAGCATTTCTATTCAAAGCAGGCAGGGGGTGGTTGTGGCACACCCTTCTGTCTAGCCTAGCAAGAACCTTTAACTATTAAAGAACAAATCCCACCACATCCAACAGTCAGTCTAACAGTAGACTAGCCCTATCGAATTAACCTTGCACCCCAGAATCTCAACATTTTTTGTTAGTGATGTGCCACTCCTGGACATCCGTAAGGTTGCCCAGATCTTTTTTGTAAAAAAAAAGTGTTAAGACTCGACACAATTTTAAATAAAACCAATTCAGACATTGACGAGATTATAAAGACATTACCAAGTAGGTTATATAATAATTATATTTCATTGAGTTGTATATAGAGTATTGGATTTGCTTTAGTGATAACAAAGGTCCAGGTCAAGGTTATAGTACAGGAGTGTAATCAGTCCAACCTGCCAATTCCATAACCAATTACTGAACCACTCCGTTTCTAAATTCCATTGTTGTCAATAATACAATATGCCAAATCCAGAAGGCAAGGTGCACCCTTGCTCGACGGCAATGGAAATAGAAGCCACCAAGCGGTCGGCCCCGTGCTGTTCCCATGAGCGCAATATGGCGTAGTTCCGTGCAAAATGCCAACTCTGACGGAACGCTTTAATAGGTTCAATGTCGCCGACTGTATCCGTTTCGTTTGATTTGGCACGATTGCACTGCGCGGAAAAATACTTTATGCACGACTGGCGCCAATTTGTCTCATTCGAAAAACTCCGCCACACACCGCGTCGGTGGCGTTCCGTGTCCTGTAATCTGAGCTCATTGTTGCCTGCCATCTTCCTTACCGGCCCAGAAGGTGTTTGCTCTTAATCGGCTGGGTGCCAAAGAACGCAACTAGGATTGCAAGAATCACTACGCCAATAAGTGTACTTCTTACCCTGTTTCTATACATGTTCATAATAATTAAGAACTTGAGAGTCTTAAAATTGTAAAATTGTATTTTAAGAGGAAAATAAATGAAATTCGAAGACAGAATGAGCATGAGTATTAGCATATATTGCTAAGATCATCCTTTCCAACGAAGTGAACTAATATCCTAAAGCCAACCAAAGTATTCCTAAAATTTTAAGTAAAGTTGGATCACAGTATTGGTTAGCCTCTTAAGATCAAAAAATCCATTGTTAGTCTTAAAATGTTTTAAGATGAAGTAGAAAGAAAAATCAATCGATTATCACAGTAATTGGCCAGCCTCTCAAGATAATAAACTCCAATGTAGTCCCTAGAAATGTATAAGTGGAGTTGATAAAGAAAAAAACAACCAATCCGATTATCACAGTATTGGCCAGCCCCTCAAGATAATAAAACTCCAATGTAGTCCTAAAATTTGTAAATGAAGTTGAAAGAAAAAACAATCCGATTATCACAGTATTGGCCAGCCCCTCAAGATAATAAACTCCAATGTAGTCCTTAAAATTTGTAAACGAAGTTGAAAGAAAAAAAACAATCCGATTATCACAGTATTAGCCAGCCTCTGAAGATAGTAAACTCAATGGTTGAGTCCTTAAAATTTGTAAATGAAGTTGAAAGAAAAAAACAATCCGATTATCACAGTATTGGCCAGCCTCTCAAGATAATAAACTCCAATGTAGTCCTAAAATGTTTAAATGAAGTTGAAAGAACAACCAATCCGGATTATCACAGTATTGGCCAAGCCTCTGAAAGATCATAAACTCCAATGTAGTCCTCAATAATTTGTAAGTGGAGTTGAAAACACAACGATTGATTATCACAGTATTGGTCAGCTTCTTAAGATCATAAACTCCAATGTAGTCCTAAATTTGTAAGTGGAGTTGAAACAATCGAATCCGATTATCACAGTATTGGCCAGCCTTTTGAAGATAATGAACTCTAACGTTTTAGTCCTAAAATTTTGTATAATTGGAGTTGAAACAAACAATTCCGATTATCACAGTATTGGCCAGCCTTTAAAAGATAATAAACATCCAATGTAGTCCTAATATTTTTTTTTAAGTGGAGTTGAAACAAATCGATCCGATTATCACAGTATTGGCCCAGTCTCTGGAAGATAATAAAGCTGCCAATGTAGTTCCTAAGAATGTATAAGTGGAGTTGAAATCAATCGATCCGATTATCACAGTATTGGCCAGCCTTTGAAGATAATAAAACTCCACAACGTAGTCCTAAATTTGTATAATTGGAGTTGAAACGATCGATTCCGATTATCACAGTATTGGTCAGCCTCTGAAGATCATAAACTCCAATGTAGTCCAAAAATTTGTAAGTGGAGTTGAAACAAACGATTCCGGATTATCACAGTATTGGCCAGCCTCTGAATATCATAAACTCCAATGTAAGTCCTAATACTTTTAAGTGGAGTTAAAACAAACCGATCCGATTATCACAGTATTGGCCTAGTCTCTGCAGATAATAAACTCCAATGTAGTCCTAAACTGTATATAAGTGGAGTTGAAACAGAACGATCCGATTATCACACAGTATTGGTCAGCCTCTGAAGATCATAAACTCCAATGTAGTCCTAAAATTTGTAAGTGGAGTTGAAACAATCGATCCGATTATCACAGTATTGGCCCTATTCCTTTGAAGATAATAAAATCTCCAACGTAGTCCTAAAATTTGTATAAGTGGAGTTGAAAACAACGATCTGATTATCACAGTATTGGGTCCAGCCTCTGAAGATCATAAACTCCAATGTAATCCTAAAATTTGTAAGTGGAGTTTGAAACAAAAACGATCGATTATCACAGTATTGGCCAGTCTCTGCAGATAATAAACTCCCAATGTAGTCCTAAAATGTATAAGTGGAGTTGAAAAAACAAACGATCCAGATTATCACAGTATTGGTCATAGCCTCTGAAGATCATAAACTCCAATGTAGTCCTAAAATTTGTAAAGTGGACTTGAAACAATCGATCCTAATATCACAGTATTGGCCAGCCTTTAAACATAATAAACTCCAATGTAAGTCCTAATATTTTTTAAGTGGAGTTTGAAACAAACGATCCGATTTATCCACAGTATTGGCCAGTCTCTGAAGGATAATAAACTCCAATGTAGTCCTAAAATGTATAAGTTGGAGGTTGAAACAATCGATCCGATTAATCACAGTATTGGCCAGCCTTTGAAGATAATAAACTCCCAACGTAGTCCTAAAATTTGTATAATTGGAGTTGAAACGATCGATCTCGATTATCACAGTATTGGTCAGCCTCTGAAGATTCATAAACTCCAATGTAGAGTCCAAAAATTTGTAAGTGGAGTTGAAACAAACGATCCGATTATCACAGTATTGGCCAGCCTCTGAATATCATAAACTCCAATGTAGTCCTAATACTTTTAGTGCGAGTTAAAACAAACGATCCGATTCTATCACATTGTATTGGCCAAGTACTCTGCAGATAATAAACTCCAAAATGTAGTCCTAATAAAATGGTATAAGTGGAGTTGAAACAAACGATCCGATTATCACAGTAATTGTTTTGTCAGCCTCTGAAGATCATAAAACTCCAATGTAGTCCTAAAATTTGTAAGTGGCAGTTGAAACAATCGATCCGATTAAAATCACAGTATTGGCCAGCCTTTGAAGATAATAATACTCCAACGTCAGTCCTTAAAAATTTGTATAATTGGAGTTGAAACAAACGATACGATTATCACAGTATTGAGTCGCCTCTGAAGATCAATAAACTCCAATGTAATCCTTAAAATTTGTATAATTGGAGTTGAAACATACGATCCGATTATCACAGTATTGGTCAGCCCTCTGAAGATCATAAACTCCAATGTAATCCTAAAATTTGTAAGTGGAGTTGAAACAAACGATCCGATTATTCACAGTATTGGCAGTCTCTGGCAGATAATAAACTCCAATGTAGTCCTAAAATGTATAAGTGGAGTTGAAACAAAAACGATCCGATTTATCACAGTATTGGTCAACCTCTGAAGATCATAAACTCCAATGTAATCCTAAAATTTGTAAGTGGAGTTAAAACAAACGATCCGATTATCACAGTATTGGCCAGTCTCTGCAGATCATAAACTCCAATGTAGTCCTAAAATTTGTAAGTGGAGTTGAAACAATCGATCCGATTAACACAGGTCAGAGAAGGGACAGTCGGGCTCGTATATTTTTTTTTTTTTTATTTTTTTTTTTTTTTTTTTTAATTTTTATTTTCTTTTTTTAGGCCAGCCTTTTGAAGATAATAAACTCCAACGTAGTCCCTAAAATTTGTATTAATTGGAGTTGAAACAAACGATCCGATTATCACAGTATTGGTCCGGCTCTGAAGATCATAAACTCCAATGTAATCCTAAAATTTGTAAGTGGAAGTTGAAACAAACGATCCGATTATCAACAGTATTGGCCAGTCTCTGCAGATAATAAACTCCAATGTAGTGCCTAAAATGTATAAGTGGATAGTTGAAACCAAAAATCGATCGATTATTACAGTATTGGTCAGCCTCTGAAGATCATAAACTCCCAGATGTAATCCTAAAATTTGTAAGTGGAGTTAAAACAAACGATCCGATTATCACAGTATTGGCAGTCTCTGCAGAATAATAAACTCCAATGTAGTCCTAAAATGTATAAGTGAGAATTGAAACAAACGATCCGATTATTACAGTACTTGGCCAGCCTTTGAAGATAATAAACTCCAACGTAGTCCTAAAATTTGTATAAGTGGAGTTGGAACAAACGATCCGAGTATCACAGTATTGGTTAGCCTCTGAAGATCATAAACTTCCAATGTAATCCTAAAATTTATATAAGTGGAGTTAAAACAAAACGATCCTATTATCACAGTATTGGTTCAGCTTCTCAAGATCATAAACTCCAATGAACGTCCTAAATTTGTAAGTGGAGTTGAAAACAATCATTCGATTATAACAGTATTGGTCAGCCTCTGAAGAACAGGGGTAACGATGGAAGACCCGTCATCTTATTGAAGCATTAAACAATTTCCCTAAGCATTTCCGGGACGAGCTAGACATTTCGTGGGAATTTTCAATCTGGTCATCATTTTTAGATAGTGAACTACAAAGAAGCACTCACTATTAATGACGCTGTTACATAAATGATGAATAATTTTAGAATTTCTCAGATCTGCTCAATGGCAGAAATGTTCAGTTATCATCTAAACTTTTGGAGAAACAGCCATTTTTCAGCAAAACAGACCTGAATTTTTCCGAAGAAGAGATGATTGCGAAGGGTGCTTAGGATCCCTATAAAGTGTATTAGGTAACAGAATATATTTAATCCACAAACCCCATGGTATAAAATAATAATAAAATTAAATGACGGAACATAGTAAATTAATATAATCATCGTGAATAGCATTAATTTCTCATTTTTCCCTAAACACAGCTTCTAAAAGTCAAGTTAATGTAAATAGTGTAGCAGTGACTAAAAGGAAAACCGTCAACTTTGAGAAAGGCATATTTGTGGAACGAATACCAAATGTCGTTGAGTATATAAACTTTACTGTGACCATACTCCGATTAATAAAATATATTATTTTAAAGGATGATATGGACTAATTTTAAAGTTATCCGTTTGTTTGTTACGGTAGAAGCGTATGTTTTACTAGTTTTTGTAGAGTGAATATGGGAAAAAAATGAACGTCCAAATACGGTAAAAATAATCTTTTTAATGGACGACTTTTTTTGGTTTTTGGACCTTTTCAATATTCTCAATATTCCTTTCAATTGTGTTTTGGTATCCCAAATCGGCCCCAGAGTGCAGTATCAATCTTTGAATCAGCCTTTGAAATAATAATTATGATTTAATTCAAATTCAAGGTCATCTTACCACAATTGATTAGTAGGTTAGAATTGTTATTTCAAAAGTAAACATTGAATGTATTGTTCTTCACGTATTTTTACGATCACTCTTCGCGTATTTAGAGAAAAACCTGCGAAATATATGTTACCGCCTAAAACACAAAATATATGCCTTTTATATCTTTCCAGAGAATCATTTGTAAATGGAATTAAAGTTATTGTTGGTAAATGTGATATTTCCGAATATTATAGGCATGTGTAAATAGAATTTTATTTACAGATGTACATAGTAGCTGTTGTTTTATGAAACAGGCCCGAGTTGCAGTCTTTTTGATAACGAGCATATTGTGTTTAACTGTAATCTTTTGAACTATTGATAACGTTAATATTAATTTAATAACATTTAACTGTTATATTATTAATCTCTAGGTATAGTAAAAATATTCTATCGTAGATTCTCCAAAGGTGCTTTTTTAACAATGATTTAATTTCCACGCAGGTAAAACATCCGGGCGGGGCCACTTTTGATGTTTGCTTCGAAAAGTAACAAAATTAGCTTCATTATTGTCCAAACTCATTTTTCATCACCTTAAATATAATACAAACGCACGAAATCTTGGATGCTAAAATGAAAGGAAGTCCAAAAATCAGCAGTTGCGTAGGCGCTGATAAGCTTTATCACTTTGCTACCACATTACTTGTGATAACCGAAAGGTCAGAGCTCGAAGACGCAACCGTTTATTTTATTTCAGGATATTTCCATCAAACATGTTACAAACATTTAGTCCAAGTGTAAAGTACACGGTTACAATCTCGACTAACTTGGACTTTCACAACACAGTGACATGTTTTACATTACTGGGACTACACTGCACGCTGGCATGTCTTGTATCACATCACCTACACAGCAGTACGAGTATTTGTTACACGACTTGGACCACACTACTACACATCGATGTTTTATATCACTTTGACGAACAGTTTAACATTACGTGCACTACACTGCACTCACTGGTATGTTTTACATTACTGGGACTACACTGCACGCTGGCATGTCTTGTATCACATCAACTACACAGCAGTACGAGTATTTGTTACACGACTTGGACCACACTACTACACATCGATGTTTTATATCACTTTGACGAACAGTTTAACATTACGTGCACTACACTGCACTCACTGGTATGTTTTACATTACTGGGACTACACTGCACGCTGGCATGTCTTGTATCACATCAACTACACAGCAGTACGAGTATTTGTTACACGACTTGGACCACACTACTACACATCGATGTTTTATATCACTTTGACGAACAGTTTAACATTAAGTGCACTACACTGCACTCACTGGTATGTTTTACATTACTGGGACTACACTGCACGCTGGCATGTCTTGTATCACATCAACTACGACCTACGAGTATTTGTTACACTTGGACCACACTACTACACATCGATGTTTTATATCACTTTGACGAACAGTTTAACATTACGTGCACTACAATGCACTCACTGATGTGTTTTACATGATTTGAACAATACTTCGTACTGAAATTGGATTAAAGTTCGGATTTAATTTATCAATGTAAGTTTTTTTGCTAAATATTAGTATTTTTCGTAGAGGAGACGATTGAATACAAAAAACTTACTATTACTTACTTTTTTCATGAGTGATATAAAATTTCAATCTATAATAAATAATTCAAGATATAATTTGAAAAATGAATTGATTTCTCATTAAGTGATTATTACTCATGTGCAAAATAATATTTCTACATCTAGTAAGTTGAAATTGATCAAGATAATGCTGTTGCCTTTATAATAATTATCATTAACATACTGAACCTAGCATATATTGTTATATTAGGCCTACATCGCGTTAAAAAACCTCTTGGATGTTCTTTATATACGAGTTAGGTGTGAACAACATTTTCTTGACTTAAGAAGAGATCCGAAAAACGATTTTTTTCATTGAAAAAACAAGACCTTGACTTCCAGAAGAGTGAGTGAAACTTACCTACCTACAGACGTGAAATACAAAATGAGAATGTATTACTTATAAAACCCAATATTACACAACGAATTTGTGGTTATTTGCGAAAACTCCTTTAATGGTAATCCTAGACTTTTAACTTAACTCTTCAAAATCTACAGCAGTGTGACTCAAGAACTATTTTTAAATCTAAAAGTCATCTGCGTCATTCCACCCTGTGTTCGTGCAAGTTTTGCGAGACATTTCACACTGCACAAGTTAAAATACAAGTTAGGACTGTTTTTTACTGTTTGAAAGCCCAACGTTTTCCCCCATTCTTGAGGAACAATCGCTGGGAGCGCCGCGCGCCGTGGACTATTAACTCCAAGGTCGAAGTAATGAACGATGAATGGTCACTACGCACCTACGTGAACTTGTTTACGTTCATGGAATATATCACTTATTTATATATGTATAATTTAATTATGAAAATGCAATAAATTTCCAATTTATAAGCCATTCCGTAAGTAAACTACTAAAATACTGTATAACTATTAAATAAATTGCATGTAACAAAACTATGTACTATTCAGTTAAACTTGAACTACAGTCACATTACTATTTTAGGATACACGTAATTACAGGTCTACTAGGGCTGATAGTAAGGAGTTATTTATAATTCAATCACATTTTTTTAAAACATTAAATAATATTTCTACAGTATTTTATACAGATTATTCAACAGTTAGTACCAACATGTCAAGTATTTGGTAAAGTTAAACTTTTCCGTTGACTGTTTATTGTGGCATAACCTCCCCAATCAATACCAAGAGAAGGCCACCGGTATCGCTTAACTAAAACCTAGAATTGATTTTGACACTAACCATGAATGAAAACACACCTAAAATTCCACAAAGGTCGCAAAAAGGTAAAAGGTTTCCTGTAAAGAATAAAAGGGTTGTACATTTTTTCAAGTCGAGTGAGGAAGCAGGTTAGGGTCGGCGACAACTTAACGATCGGTCTGCCCCCTCTCTCAGCTGATTATCGACTCTTACAGAACAGTAACAGTTGTAGTACGACATACCTTGTTCGCAGCTCGGGAAAAACATAAGGAATGTAGAGTAATCCAAAGTATTTGAGGACAAAGGCAACCAACACTGTCTCACTCACTGATCGACCGACTCTAGACACATCCGTACGCTGCGCAGTCCCACGCGCTACTGGCTGGGAGGGGAGAGAGGAGCTGTAGGGGAGGAAGAAGGGGTCCTCTCTCACTCTCTCTTCTCCTGTATTGTTGATGAGAGCCTCTCTCAGCTCTCGCATTGTTGATGAGAGCGTCTCATTTACTAAATGCTCCATCTATACTAATTTCCAGGATTGCTCCGCGCACTTCCCGCCGCGTAAAGGGTCGTCGCCCCCGGACGTGTTTTACTTGTTGTTATCCTTCTCGCGTTAATCCGGAATTGTTTGAAATACCAATGTCGATCTTGCAAGGCTATCCAGGATAGGAAAGGTCACATTCTTACTTGATCTCGGTCAACTTCGTTGAATAAACGCCGACATTTGTTCTGATGTACCCACCTTCAAAAACTCTTACAAGTACGGTACATGAAAAAGTTATTATAAAATTAATATAAATTAATATCCAATGTATAAAACGTTTTATTTTTATTCTATTTAACAAATTAATTAATACAATCGAAATCCATGAGAGTAAGGTACTATGATTCTACAGAAAAATATACGTATGCACATACACGCACATATTTTAGTGGTACTAATTCCAATAAAGCAGGAAACCTACAACTCTAAAAAGTATAATTTATTGGTCCAAAGGTCGTATGGAAATAGGCCATAATGAACTTTCACACTAGCACGTTTATTGAAATTCCCGGTTAAAATACCACACTCAATATAAATCATTGTTGGATACTAAAAGCTCATTAGGCCAACAAATCAAGTTGTCTCCAGTTTATCACTGTGATAAAGCCATCGTCGTTTACGAGATTCCAATAGGTTCAATAAAGAGAATTCATTAGTCAAACGGAATTATTTAAACTGTGTTCATTAGCTCATGTTTTAACACGTAGTAGAATTTTACAACTGAAGAAGGGGCCAGATTAAAGTTGTCGAAACTTCGTGTCTATTTTATTGCGACACCTAACGATGTACAATATCCTATCTAACAATCTATTGAAATCATCAATCGTCATTAATAAACATTGAAAAATAAGTACTTGAGAGTCTTTAACAGACTGATTGCCACTTTATTGTGACTGATGTCTGATACAATGTGTCTGCTATCAGCGCCGACTAACTGATCTTGTGTAGCACTTCAATCAGCATTGTATAAAGCCGCCGCCACTGTGTCGTATACAGACAACATCAAGAACTACAACGCGTCTACAGACAGCATCAATAACTACAACGCGTCTACAGACAGCATCAATAACTACACCGTGTCCACAGACAGCATCAATAACTACACCGCGTCTACAGACAGCATCAATAACTACAACGCGTCTACAGACAGCATCAATAACTACACCGCGTCTACAGGCAGCATCAATAACTACACCGCGTCTACAGACAGCATCAATAACTACAACGCGTCTACAGACAGCATCAATAACTACAACGCGTCTACAGACAGCATCAATAACTACAACGCGTCTACAGACCGCATCAATAACTACAACGCGTCTACAGACAACATCAATAACTACAACGCGTATACATACAGCATCAAGAACCGCAACACGGATTATGTTTGAACAACAGTCCCCGATAACAGGATACTAGACATCAAATGTCATTTCTTCCTTGTAGTATGTATCTTGTTGGTGGACAGTTTGTTTCGAACCTGAACCAACTAATCTTGAGTCTTGACCTGATGATTTAAGGTAAGCACAATGTGGCTAAATTGTTGAAGGTTTGTTATAGAGGTATTTGGATACAGCCTAAGTTCTAAATCTCCGTCGAATTTTGAAGTGCTCTGATTCATGGCTTTCTAATAGATGAATAGATCATCATCATAACGAGTAACACCAATCAAAATCTAACTAAAAATAACATTTATATTGGAACTTTAAAATAAAACATAATATAATAATAATAATAAATAAATTCAAATGTTATAACTATCTTAATTTACGAAATACACGACACTGCACATATAAAAATTCAATTTAATTCAAAACGTTAAATATTTTATCTCACTGTCACGGAGATAATAAGAAAGTAAGGTCAGTTCTCACCATTTCTTGTGACTTCTACCTATACCCGGTACTTTCAGTAACTGAATACAAAATGTATTCGTACCACTTAAGAATGATACATTACATAGTACTCATAAAATGGTACAGGTACGTGTTTCAGTTACTGTTACTGCTAAATAAGTCCGAGTACTTTGTACCAGGAACTATGTACAGCTGTGACCGTTCCGTGTAAAGTAACTGTATTATAAAAGTACCAGTAACAACAGTAACCTGTACCGAGCAGGTACTTTCGGTTTGCGGTAACTTGTGCTCACGGGACAGACGAGTACCCGGTACAAAGTACCTGTTACAAGAGTCACGACGTGATCAGTTGTCACAGTAGTGAGGGAGTTGTCGAGTCAAAGCCGTGATGTACTGTGTTTTTGTTGTCATTCGTTGTCACTAAGAGACAACAGCACCGCCCTGGCTAGTATAGCGATTTGCGCGTTAAAACAAGCATTTTTTTGTTACAGTACAAAGCATGCTCAATTTAATTTGTGATAAAAATTCAAAGTTTTAAATAGTGGTTTACAAACATTGCGCACTCAATTTATTTACTAATAGCTCCAGGACTGACCAATGCCGAATTCTGTGGACTACCCGGTCAAGAATAAAAGTTAAGATGTTAATTTAATAAATTTATTTTCATACTATTCTAAATCCTAAAGTTACATACTCAATCACAGTTCATTGTTATCTATCATATATATATATATATTAATTTGGGCTTAATCAGATAAGTTTCCGAGCTATGAATTTTCAAAGCTGCAGTAAGATTTTAAAATTCCCAAATCGGTATTTGTTATCGATATCAAAACTGGAAGTTGTTGTTAGTAAACAGTTTGATATGGCGAAACACAGATATAAACAAGCTGACTCTGACCTGAACTTTGCCCTCCTTTTATTGGTGCAGATGTACTATAAAATAATGGTTAATGGACCTAATACTTCAACAATATTCCGGGAGAGGACCTCCTACCCCCCGGACCATCTACCCGCGGTCCCCTACCCCCGGACCCTATACCCCTGGACCCCCTACCCCCCAGACCCTCTATCCCTGGACCCCCTTCACAGGACCACCTACCCCCGGATCCCCTACCCCCGGATCCCCAATGCTCTACAGAGTCTTCCATACCACCAATTACCAGGTATTCTGGACACCCCCAGAGAAGATTTCTGGGTGTGCCAGGAAGGTCACTAAAATAACTACTAAAAGATTTGCCGTTGTAGTGAGGCATTATAAATTTTGAAATCTTTCTATCCAATTAAGAGATAATTGTGTTAACGAGGAATGCCCCAAAGTTTCTAATCACGCCTAGGCTCAGAGGCCCAGCTCAGTTTGCAGACACCCGGTAAGAACCACGACAGGTCACCGAACCCGTGCCCGGTATTGAACCGTAATTGAACCAGATAATGGACGTCACGTTCAATTTGTTGGGAACCGGGCCCAGGACCCGTCGCTCAGTGTCGGTGTCCTCGGAAGGACCGTAATGACTTCACGTTCAATTTCTTGTGAATAAGCTCGCTACACAAAGGGTGCCTCTGTCTTCACCGGGCTGCAGGTGTGACAGTTGTAGGGAAGTGTGGGGGCTTTGTGGCGTGGGACAGTTAGACTGGTTGATGGGGAAATAGTTATTACGACATAATTATTATGACATAAATATCAATGATTGTTAGATAAATACTGTACAAAATACGTACTGGAAGGAATAAATTGTCTGTGTTACTTTGTGTCAAGAAATAAAAACATTCTCAATGTAGTTTTAATCTATCATAATTCTGTAATCTTGAACTGAAGGAAGTGTCTAATTACGAATATTACAGCTAGTTTACTAAGACACGAGCAAAAATTAAAAAAACTTAATTGATATTTTTTATATCAATCAATGTTTATATTTTATATTTAGTATATATGTATATTTTTATGGTATTCAGTTCTTCCTTCGGTAGCCTATACACTTGTACAAAATCCTTAACTGAACAAAATAAGGTTTTGTATTTTCAGCCAAAAATATAAATAGTACCGTAGGAAAAATATTAACCTTTTGTGCATTAACTAACTACATTAATCAGACCGAAGTTTATGTTTATGTTTTGAACACACGTTTGTTTTTCGACGCGTGTTGTTTATACAACCGCGAATTCCTGGACTTGAACACATGGACCTGATATTTAAGGAAAACACGACTACTATTTCAGTGTAAAAGTTTTCACTCTGTTGAAAAGTAATGTTAATTATGTGTGACTTATGTCTGCCACTTTCTTAACCTAAAATAGAACGACTACATATAGCAGTTTTATTAAAACAGCTGATGTTAAACATGATAATATTATTTGCATCAAGTTTGTAATAAAAATTCATTTTGTTTAATTATGTTTTATTAAAAAAATATAATCGATAATTATGTTTTCTTTTTGCATGAAACATAGGCAAAATATCCGCGTAGGATCCAAATTCTAATATATGATGCTTCTGTTTGAATACTAATTTTCCTTACTTGCACCTTCGAGAAATAAAAAGAAACAACGAATTTATAAAAAAAAATATTCTGGTACTTTTTTATGCATACCTAGACCTGAAAGTGAAAAATATAAAAGGATAAAGTTATTCAGTAAAGTCTTACCCACTGTGCGAGAGTAAACGAAGTACAAATCGTCTTCTCCGCGTTCTAATATAAAAAAATGTGTTCGTTGAAGTAATAAATCACACGTCCAAGTTGTGGGATTCCGAAACCATTTCTTTACCTATATACTGCACAAAATTTGTGATGAAGCAAGGGAACGCATAATATTTTTTTTTCCACATAATAATATCGCTCCTTATGTATTCAGCTTTAACAAAAACCTCATCAACTTCTGAAAAAATATTTAAAAAGTCTGATGTCTTACCTTTTTTTATTTTGCAATGTTCTAATCTCCAATCCAACCCTAAAGAATCAATAATAACCTCATCAACTTCTGGAAAAATTTAAAAAATCTGATGTCTTACCTTTTTTATTTTTCAATTTTCTAATCTCCCGTCCAACCCTAATAGTAATCCACATAATTAAAATTGCATTAACGAAGCATACTCTCAGGGGTCGTTAAAATGTATTTTCTTTTTGAATGTTATCAGGATATACCAAGAATTGAGTTTGACTTCTGCACACCAGTTTCCATTTTTACATAAACAGTTAGATCATAGTACATGTCCGACAGTGGGATTAGTCAAGCCTATAGCCAGGAATATTTCTCAATATCCTATTAAACTATAGACTCGGTAACATGCAAGAAACTTCATGTCTACATGGACAAGATAGAGTTTGATGATGGTGCATGTTCCTCCACGCCATAGTTACAGGACATCATTAAGTGTTTTGATGGTAGTTAGTTTTTAGTTCAATACAGTTTCTAACATAATAAAATTAAATATGTTCCTTGCGGATACCCATATTGGTTTTTAGTGTAATAGTACGAGCTGTGTGACAATAATAGGTTTGAATTTGTCACGTGCATTAATGTCCGAGATTGGTATTGATCCGTAAAAAGTATTTTATGGCACACTACCCTAGTATCTGAACCCATCTACCCAAAGGATGAAGTGAATAATAAAAATTAAGGAGGAAAGTCCTAGAATCTTCTATTTACTATAAAATATATAAATTTAACAAATGCGAAACAAACTCCTATATAACACTTGAAAATTTCACGAAATCTATTGCTCAGCCCAATTGATAAAATCTGGCTACATCTACAAGCACAACTAATTTATTAGAACTTGAAGCACTTAACACCCTAGCTCACCAATACATCAAAGCTGCCGCTGTGTTAACAATTTATAAACTCTTTTATTACTGCCTTTGTCAAAACTGTTGAATCTATTTGGAGCTTTACTTATGAATTCAAACGAAAACACTCGGCCTTCTTTTGATGAATTGGCTAATTTGCATTGCAAAGGGCTGTTGAAAGGAGCATAATCATCCAGAACAAGAAAGAGTTATAGTAACGACTTCTCCCTTTAACTAGGCTAACACTCTTGTTCCAGTTGTAAAGCTTTACGGTAAGATTGTTCCTCAATTGATGTTTGTAAAATGTTGAAGATAAACTAGATAAAAGAGGGTAGTTTTTAAAACAGAATGGACAGTTTTTTTATTTACAATTTTTTTAATAATTCAATGTAAAAAAATGTGTAGAGTTATACCAACATTTTACGTATCAGGATGGTCCAAACAGTGTAACCTATACACTTAGACAAATTAAGCCTGACCAAGTGTCGCGAAAAGGTTCTTCCAAATCCTTCTCTAAGAATTTGGAACTCTGAAATCTTTCTTAACGTGTCCTTTCTTCCAAGCCAATTTAATTTGTAAAAAGTATATTTAATACAGAGAACGAATTGAATTGAAAGTATATATTTAATGAATAGATTCAAGCGCATCAAAGAATGCAAAAACATTTTCAGGCCTTCAAAGCTGAGACCGCTGTAGAAGATATTTTATTGTCTTGTTTACAAATTTACTGAAAAACCAACACGATAGTTGTTATAGTCCAGGAGCCAGGAGCCAACTTCTTTGTATGAGCATACACACGGCTTGATCTCCAAATCAATAAAGGACTTTCCTTAAAAATTAATCGATCACCTAGCGCGCTAGTTTTGCTGGAGGTCGAAACGGAAATATCAAATGGGCTAAAAATATGACACAATATTTTTTTCTGATCATATTTTTTACAACTTTACACACCTACAACCATCAAATACGTAAATAAAAGTTAAACCACCGTCACTTAACTATATATAGATCCTTAAAGTAGTGACTTACAGTTCATTTATCTAACTGTCTTACGGTAAATATGAATTAAGTGTTAATCGGTCGGTTTTAAGAGTCTCAAGCTAAAAAAATATGATTTGGGGAAAAATATTTTTTCATACTAATTTCATTCCCTTCTACTTCGACCTCCTCACAAACGTACCCGGCTGACAATCGATTCTTTCATTTTGAGAAATTCTTCTACCGATTTCAAGAAAAACTAAGTTGTATGTTTACACAGAGCATTGGCTTTCGGCTCCTACAATATTTATCTGTGGATGTTCTGTTTCACAGATGTATAACATTACACATGTTCAATTTTGAAGCCTTCGAGAGTTGAACCAAGACAACCGGGTTTAGTCACATCTATACTTAAAAATCCATGTAAATATTTCCAACTATTAACTGTTGATATTGTAGAGAAAACGTTTAGTTTATTATTCTCAGCTAATCTCTTTTCTCACATTCGCTTTAAAACACACGATATACGATACACGATGTATAATAAACAACACAAAATCGATCGTGGGAGAGTAGTGTAAAACTATTAGAATACACACACACACACACACACACACACACACACACACACACACACACACACACACACACACACACACACACACACACACACATATATATATATATATATATATATATATACTATCACGATATGCCATAATCTGGAGGTCTAGGGTTTAATTCTCTAATTTTGAAAATATAGATTATATTATATTACGTTACCCACAGTTGCATACGCGATTCCTCCTGAACAACTAAAAACACCATTATAATGACATCCTTTTTAAATGACATCCAAACACTTTTGTTATAAATTATTGTCACTGATTCCACTCTCCTGATCCATTTTCGAATAATTGGATGTAAACTTTAAAGAACAGTATTTTAAGGCCCTTAAACCGGAAAGCAATACAGTTTTTTTTAAGTATTTGCGAAATATTTCGAACATTCCGTGATATTTGATAGAATAGCTCCAATGATGTGGCCTCGATATTAGTTCTTCAAATCAAAGATATGTCAGAGTAAACCTGATACAGTACACTGTACGCCTAGCTTTCCAATCTATGTTCGCTATAGCATCGCATTTCCTTGATTCAGTCTAGGAGTTATATAAATATGTATATACCTAATTATTATCGTTTTTCTCTTCAGTAAAAAAGGACACATTATCTCCTCCACGGTTTTCTGCCATCAAATTGCAATTTGTGTCTGATGCACTGATTTGTGATTTCATTTGCAATAGCCACGTGCTCGCTGAGCTCGTTTGTTTCCTCAAATTTTAGTCACAGAGCGAATATTTCGTTCAGTTATATTAGTGCCCCGTCCCTCCGATTTTGTTCCTTCAGCCACGGTAAAAGTACCGCCCAAAATGTTTAAAGGAAACCAATTTCGAGTATCCAAAATATACTCCCCTGTCACAACTGCTATCTATAGTAAAATTAGATAGTAAATGTCATAACTACGTGCAGTACATCACGACATTTGGTATTTTCTATGAAAAAACTCTGGAATTAGTATTTAGGAATAAAATATGTCAATGTAAGCAATATACATGTCAGATTTCATCTATATCTTTCCACTAGATACTGTGTGATTATCAAAAATCCAAACATAATTCCTCATTAAATTTTTGCACATTATATTAATAGGTTACAAATAAATAGAAAAAGTGACACATATTAAACAATTTTTTTATAATCTTTAGTGTGAATAGAAAGAAATAGTCACAGCACTAAACTTAAAACGTAAATAAAATGTTCGCAGCGTTAAAACTTCGTACAAATTATTTTTTTTAATAAAAAAAGCAAAAATCTAACAAATGTAGTGGAACGTAATATTGGTTTTGCGTGAGAGCGCCTGCAACTTTTATGGCTGTTATATGTATACGCAAGAGAATATACGTTGCGCGTATGAAGTCAGAAGGCACTTTCGGCCGAAGCAGGTTAAACACAAATTTTCATTAGTTTCTAAAAATGGTATCGCTTGAATACAAAATATATTTTACTCTATAAATTATATCTGGAATTAAACTTTACATAATTATTTTTTTCTTTTTTTCTTTCGTCGTATGACATATCACTGAGATAATTATTGTAGAGGAAACAGCACCGTAGTCCAAGAACCAGAAGCCTCGTACTACACAAACTGACTTCCATAGATAGAGGATGTTCATTCAAGAAGAAATCGGTCGTCAGCCATCCTAGTTTTGGTGGAGGTACTGAAACCGTTAAAAAATTAAGAGAAAATATTTTGTTCTCAGATCATATTTTCTATCACTTAACACGCTTAAGTCTTACAGTAAGACACAAAAATAATAATTACAATATTCATGTGACAACTAGATAAAAGAGACTGCCGCCACTTTCAGTCAAACAGTCGATCTGTGTGTAGTTATCGTGATTTAACATTTATTTAAATGTGTATTATGTGTTATTGATGGTTGGTTTTAATTGTATCGAGCTAAGAAAACTATGATCAAAAATTAATATCGTCCTTTGCTTGGAGTTTGTTTTTGACAGTAACAACACGTTTCGAGATCTGCAATCTGATCTCTTCTTCAGGTGAATATCTAACCTAACATATAATGAAAAAATCTATGTTACAATAAACAAATCATACCAGAACGTTCCGACACGCATAAGTCGGGAAATATCAGGACATATTCTGACTTATGCGTGACTCAACGCTCTGGTATGATTTGTTTATTTTAACATAGATTTTCCACGAGAGAAAGCTTGTATGTATTTAAAGCGTCTGAAATCTGACGCTGTCACAGACTTGACTTCTGGAATCTGGAGTCGAAATTCGACTGAGAAGTTGTGCACCTGATGAGACAATGAGAATACTCTGCATCTAAATTACACGTGCTTTTATAGTATAGGTTTCTCTGACGTCGAAACGACGTAAAGATCTTGGTTAAAACTTCTTCGTCACCGAGTCATTTTGGATCTTGGACGTGGTCTTCCAGGAGTCAAGTCAGTGATTGCGTTAGATTTCAGACCCTCCACTAAGCGGAAGGTGTGATGGAGCTGAACGCAACATACGCAGTTTAGACAAACTGTGTTATGAGTAGTTAAAAATTAAAACTACCCCGATAAGTTTATATTATAAAAAACTGAAACTGAGAAGATCGCAGCTTCTATAAAGAATTTTCAATTAATGACCTACATTTATTAATCTGAAAATCTTTATTTTACTTACTTTCATACTTAAGTCTTCTACCTCTATTCACGAAAATATTGTTGGTATTATTAAATAATTTGTCATGAAATCGTTCAATCAAAAGTTTTCAAGACAACATATTGGAGGCAAAATATGGATTTTTGAAAATTATTTCCTCTCAACAATTTTCCTTGCCGGACTAGCATGCCATCACGTGAGCCATTACTTCTTGTGATTCGATTACTTTGTGTTTGCCATTTCTGTCAGACATGTATTTGTATAACCAAACTAATACGTTATCTGGAGACGTACCAGATTACAGTTCTTGTAAAAATCGCATCATACAACAAAATAATTTGTAACTATAATCAGGTTTAAAATTATGTTAACTAGCTGTTTCGTAATATCTTGCTAATCGAAGTTGTAGAAGCTCATCAAACAATTTCACTATTAAAACTTTTTCTTTCAAAAACGCATCGTTGTGATAGAATTTCCACTAAAACTGTTTTTAATAGTATTTTATATTCGGGTGAAACTCATCAAATACAAAGAACCTACAAAAATGAACGCATAAAAAATGATTTCGGAATTCAATTAGAAGACCGCAATATGTACGGAATATTAACTCAATACAAAGTTGAATAGTACTTTTTATTCCAGACGTTCAAAATAAAAGCTGGACCATTCGACCAAGTTATAAAAGCCACACAACACAACTGCATTGGAAGAGAATCACTGTAGCCGAGCTGTGTCGGTAGCTGTGTTAATATTTCAAGAGCTGCTCCCAAAGCGCTCTCTCTGAACTACAGCTATCGAAGTGTGGGTTCACTGCATACACAAACAACGAATATTTTAGTTTATAGAATGTGTTTCAGCAGTTGATATACACTGAGAGTGCTCACGAGTTTACTGATTTAGCAGCAGTTGATCCATGGTGCTGCTTGTTTGGACAGAACAGTTGCAGCTAAAAATAACACTAAAAAAAGTTCATGGTGTGATAATAATAGCCGTGATAGCTTATTATACAGTGTGAAAAATATTTATAAAATTGTTTTAGGGTGTCAAAAACATATAGTACTCAATCCTATATATGTAATAAAACTCCTTTTGTGTCTGTCCATAGTTTATATAATAATTGTTATTCGTCAACGCTTTTTTTTCAAATTTGGTTTATTACTTTAGCTATGCATTACAGAAAACTTATTCTTTTACCTTTTATAAATATAGCGATGGTGTAAGCTCTTAGATGTCTAATATGAATAATAATAATAATACATTAAAAACTCTTAAAACTGCAAAATGTATATAACAAATAATACTGTGCCATTTTTAAGAATATTTAATGAGAAATGTTGGTCAAATCAAGGGTTAAAGTTGGCAGTCTGTCATTGTTACTTGTTTAAAAATCTTTGGTGAGATCTGCTCGAAATATAAGATTAGTGATTAAACGGCTCTACACTACAAAGTATTCATTAAGTACTTTTGCAGAGATAAAATAAGTAAATGTGGCATACCTGCCATTTTTAATTGTTTTTCCACAATAATTAATGCATCACCCCGAGCATTGTTACTGTATAATCCATCAACAAAGCTATGTTTCTACATCCTTATCGAGTAAACCATTCATGTTAGTGCTTTGATACGGTTTGTATCTACAATGTGATTTTTATGGCAACAATAAGTTTGTGACATGTGAACCAAATCTCCAAGATATGTCTCTATTAAATTATCTCACTTGTACATTGCACTAAACCTTAATATTTTGGATAGGTTACATAAGATTTTTATACAATTTTTGAAAATTTTAATAATATAAATGTTTGTGAAAAACTTATTTTATGAGTAAACTTATTTCTTAATTAATACTTCGATAATTCTATTATGAGAATGATTGTAATGGATAGATTTCTACTGCGTCTGTGAAATAATTATTGCCAGTTAACTGATATAAGCTTTCCCCACTCGTTACGTAACACAATAAACAGGAAAATCTCAAAGGAAAACCGCAAATTACAGATTTTCTTTTCAATCTGCATTTCCGAAGCCAGCAAATTGCAGCGTGATTAATTAATATACTGAATACTCATAACTTCTCTGCTATATTATGTTATTATTTCCTGTATCCGAAGGGCCTGTTTTCCTCGTTGTTATTACATAAAAAATGGAAAAATAGCTTGAGATCAAGTACGTCCTTCAAACAGCTGATGACACCTCAGCTCAGATAAAATAGTTCCCCTAAACATAGTAACAGCACAGTAGTCACAGAATAACTACTTACTTTCACCCTAGTACAATCTCTAAAACCTGAAGCTATTAAAATAGACGAGGAAAAACAAAACTATACAACGTGGTATAAGTAATACATAATTAGTACAGAACATTCGTTATTGATAAATTAGTGATTTTATTAGATTCTAAAGACATACTCAAAAATAAAAAAAATGCATTGTTAAAATACGTATGTTGTATGATTCAAAAATTAAAATGGTACACTGTAAAATGTTTGGGGTGATTTTCGTTAGCTTTGATTGGGGTTTTATGTCAGATTTGATGGCTACGCATATTAATATATGACTAGTTCTCACAATAGTATGTAAAGCAAATGTATTATAAAACTATGGAAAAGTATTTTCTTCTTGACCCACAAAGAAATATCACAAAAACGGAAAAATTTGGAGTTATCTGTTTTTATAAAGATTATGGAAAGCTTATCCATCGCCCAAGATTTAAAAAATGTAAAACTCTCTTAATAATATTTTGCATGAATCTGGCATCAATATAAATTGCATTTACTGTACTTTTATTATGATTTGTGAGTCGACTGGATATTTAAGAACCACAAAAATATGATTCATCTTCTCACTAAGTGTTTTTGTACTTTTGATCAAATTAGTGCAATTAGACAGTACTATAACACACTCTATATTTGATTTTTTTTCGTGTAAATAACAAAGAAGACTTTCGTTGAAGCAAAGAAGATTATTAGACCAATATTATTATATATATGACTGACTAGCTCTATGTATAAATTCTATTAGTTTCATAGTTTTCTATACTCATGGTTTTCAAATACTCTTTGAACTTTTAATATACTTGTAATATCACTAAGTATATTTATATTAATTAAAAATTTATATCAGTTTGTTATAAATTTCAAACGCATACACGAAGATTTTCTGTTACAATTGTTATTATATAATATGCTTATAGAAAACACGTTTTTTCAAGCTTACATTTCTGGGCACTATACAATAAAATAATAAACTGAAACTGGCACGACAAAACATTGAAACGTTACCTAAAGTTTGTCATATTCAGTAGAGTGCTGTTATAAGTTTGTGACTTTAACTTTTCGAGAAAGCTTTGTTACAAACATTTGTAACTAGAGAGTAACAAAAACAAGTAACCCAAATATAAGTATACTTTGACAGTTGGTTAACAGAGGGAATATATACATGGATACAGACAGTGTTACACACAGTACCTCTTATCCACGTGATATTTCTTGTTTCTCTGCAGGAAGTTAGTTAAGACTAGAAATTTCGTTTTATGAAACACGTTGTATACACATTTACCACGATGCTTCGTTGCGCTTAGCTTAATACTTTAATTAAACGATTTAATTAACGAGTACACGACTCGTGTCACAGTGAAGGTGTTAAAGTAAATTTTAGAAGAAGGTAAAAATATAAAACAACTGTTTTTGATAATTCTACAAGGTGTTGTGTCAAAGCAAAAGTTAGGGATATTTTATTATCATGTCCACAGGGAAACGTTCAAATAGACAGATATCGATATTGTATGTACATTATATAACATGTGAAATATGCTTTGTGAGATTTAATAAATAAGAAATTTTTATTGATAAATAAATTCGATTTCCTTAAATAATATTTTGTGAATAAAATATATTATACCACAAATTGTTAAAAAAAAAACACACAGCGGCCGAAGGTTTTGACTCTCAGACCTACTGTATAAAACCTTTTTTATTTTCAACCGTTTAGGACCCTGTTGCTAAATTTCCAAAAACTTCTTCTGCTTTAAACGTCTATATTTCCTCGTATAGTGATAAAAATTCGTTTCTATGTTTAATGTGTTTATGACCTTAAGGACCTATGACTTGAAAATTAAAAATATATACTAACCAAAAACCGATTGGAGCACCTTTAGCGTGTCTTTCCACACGTATATACATACAGGTGCATACGTATACATGGTGATACAAGAAGATATTCAGAAACTGTGGGAGCTCATTGTACATACAAAAGTAATGAAAATAATTTATTAACGAGTTAAGGCTAACGAAAGATTTCGCTCGCATTTCAACTCACTATGTAAAACAAGGTCTTCCAGGAATTGTGGTAAAGTAGATTAAAGGGCGTATTCAATCGTTTTTCGAGGTCTTTGGCGTGACAAATTTAATAAAACAGGTCCCAGAACTGTAAGTTAAGTAGTTTTTCTTTCAGAAAACATGTGTCAAATGCAAAATGCTGGAGTAAAAAACACATTTTGTATCCTTGGGCAACAATAAATTTGTTATTTAACCAAGAAACAGATCAAATGTTCTAATTAAATTTGTAGAAAATTGTATTCTGAACAAAACTGTGTAAATAAAGAACACAGAAAGCGAATAGATGTTTGATTAAATAAAGTTTTACATTTGACCGGCAATAACTTTGTTAATTACCCATTAAACTATTAAGGTTTCTACTAAGAAATTTAAATTTCAATTCTGAAACGAAAAATTATCTCATAGAGTAGATTCATTTTAGCAGTGCATTCAGGTACTGCTGACATACTGTACGGCTTAATTTGATTTGATTTAAAAACAGAATGATGTTTAGCGGGAATGTGATGTTTTTTTTTGTATAATAAATTAGTAATACAGTAAGTAGCTGTTAAACAATGATATGATTTGAATTGTAGAGTTTTGATAATTTTGAGAGCTAATAAGTGAGTTTCAGTTCTTATAAGTATTTTTTTATCCGTAGTAATTATTAAATTATTGGAGTAGTAATGCCACTCTTATTAACAAGAGAAGAATACGCCGATATGATGTTTATTTATGGTATACGTGAATTTTTAGCTACGGCCGCTGTTGAAAAATACAGACAACGTTACCCATACAGCAGAATTCCAAATGCTAGAACAATATTAGTGCTACATTTCTTACGTTACGGGAAACGGGATCACTAGCACGAAGTTTCAGTATGACAGCTGTTGCCAACATGTTATTGTAGAGGAAAACATTGTTGCTGCTGTTGAAAATAGTCAGGTATTTTTAAAAGACGTACAAATATTACAAGACGTATTTCTAAACGGCTCAGGGTTACGCAAAGTGAAATAGGGAGAACACTACACAATAACAAGAAGTAACCCTATTATAAAAAAACGTACAGCATGTACATCCAGGAGACAATCGCGTAGAGTACTGCATTTAGTGAAATTCTCATCGCTGACTTTTGAAGTATATTTTATTTACCGATGCATCACAGTTCACTCGTAATGGCATTAACAATTTACGAAACCAACATTTATGGGCGGAAGTGAATCTTCATACATCAATGTTACGTAACTTCCAACAGTGTTTTAGCATTAACGTATGGTGTGGTATTATTTATGATCAGCTGATTGGACCGTTTATATTTCAAGAACGCTTAACATACTAGTTTCTTCAAGAAGAATTACTGACATCGCTAGAAGGTGTTGCTTTTGCAACGCGACGACAGCTGTACTTTCAACAAGATGGCACATCGCCCCATTTTTAAAATTTTCCACCTACTTGTACCAACAGTTTCCAAATAAATGGATCGGTACGGTAGTGGAGATCCTATAAACTGGATTATTAACCAAGTCACCCGATCACACGACGTTAGATTGTGGCATACGGGGATGGATGAAGGAGAAAGTTTACCAGGTCAAAGTTAAGTCCTGTGAGGCACTATTTAGGCGCATTAATGAAGCTTTTACGTAGTTAAAGGAAATGCCTGTAAAACTACGGAAAGCAACAATAACCGGTCTTAAACAAGCAGAAATATGCATTGAAGTCGGCGAAAACACTTTTGAAAATTTACCGTAATTTTTTTGAATATGTTTAGATTAACGTTTTTCGGTCAATTTGTACTCTTTACTCTTATGAATAAAAATTAATTTAATCAAACATACAGCCTATTCGCTTTTTTGAACACTTTATTTACACAGTTTTGTTCAGAATAAAATTGTCTTCAAATTTTATTTAAGATTTTGAACTGCTTCTTAGCGAAACAATAAAGTTATTATTATAAAGCCTATAGTAATTCATTAAATTGAAACCAGAAGAGGTGTTTAGAAAATTTTTGACCTATTGTATGAATATATTACTTTATTGTATCATTTTAAAAAGTAGTTAAATAAATAAACAATTTGTAGAAAATTAGTTTAAATTATTTACAATCATAGGTGTTAGACCCTTTTTATATGTATTTTCTTCATGGTATTTAACGACGAATACTTTATCGTTCATTTTTGGCTTTACTCTGCAACAGCTATGAACTTTGTCAGGTTTGTTTCCAAAATTATGAAGAATGTAAATAATTTAATGCTATTTATCTCGGTTATCCTAATTTTTTGGCTTGGATTGATTTACTTAACATTGTTGTAAAACAACATCAATATCGACTTTTCCCACTGAATTGGTCCAATATATATATATTAAATTGTATAAATGGCAATAGCCTTATTTAATTTCAAAAAATTAATTTTTTGCGATTCAATGTTTATTGTAATTATATAATTATATATATATATAATAATTTATATAAAATTATGTTATATGAAATTGGTGTGAATTAAAAGTACCGATACAAGTGCAGTTTTTTTATCCATGACATAACGAGTTTATAACAAGTTATTAATCAGTGTATGATGTAAGAATATAATCTACCAAGCGTGAGTAGTATTTAACAAGAGTTTTATATAACTGCTGTACTTGAACTGTTCACTAATAAACATCCTTGTAATTGTTACTTACCATTAATATTATCTTGAATAAATATTCAATTAACACACACACACACACACACACACACACATATGTAGATTATATTCTTACATCATACACTGATTGATAACTTGTTATAAACTCGTTATGTCATGGATAAAAAAACTGCACGTGTATCGGTACTTTTAATTCACACCAATTTCTTATAACATAATTTTATATAAATTAAATTGAGAATATTTAGAAAATGACTGGAGCGAGTGACATGTTTTATGTATATAAAATTTAATTTCCTTAAGTAGGCTAATATATTTTGTAATATATAGGTTCTTTTTTGCTTTAATTTTGTATAAGTGTAAATGTTCTGCAGGACCAAACCCCTACTGAGATATGGGTGAAAACCCAAATAAAAGACCTTAGAACCCCTACAACCACCCCTAGGGCCTTGGTTATACCACCAGGTACCCCAAACAAGGCCCCATAGTTGGGTTTTCCACTTATTGACTTTCCTTATATCAATGTATGTTAAGTGTTACAAAAACGTATGTAGCTTGACTTAATTAAATTTATTTTAATATACCACGACATGGAGTAACTCATTGTTTAAAGTTTGTTAGTTATTTACAATGGATTATTTAAAAGTATAACAGGATTTCGGACATTAATAGTTTGTGTGTTTGTTTTTAATAATTAAATAATATTAAAAATGTCTTTACTGTAGAGGTGAAGATAGGACATAAAAGGTTAATAGGACATAAAGGTTTAAAAGACCTCTTCCACTTAATCTTTAAACAAAATCCAAGTAACATATGAAGATCGCAAGTTGGTGAAATTCTGTTATCCTTTAATATATGCCAAATCAACTTTCTATTCACAATATTACAAGAAACTAACCCCCGATTATGCAAAATTTCAAAGTACACGCAAAAGAAATTCCCTAGTCTTTTGATCTTGTATACATTTATTTTCTGAATCAGCACTCGTAACAATATAGTCTGCGTATTTTTTCAGTAAATTGGGTTGACAAGTATATATAATTTCTAATTTGTATTTTACAAATGTATTCTTCGTACTAGTACTTGTGTAGAGGTAATGGAGTTACAAAGTATTAGTTAGTACTCGTACATAAATAATTTTGGCAATCCAGTTGTCAAAATGTCTCTATTATCCATAAAACAACAGTAAGCGTTGAGAAGATATATCTTTCTTTTGAGTTTATGAGAAAATATTTCTCCCAAAGCTAAAATTTCTTACCACTTGAAAAGTTTTGATTGCGAGTTACCTAGCAGGAAGTACAGAAACAATAACAAATCATACAAACCTAGCGTTGGCAATAACAAATCATACCTGAAATTTTAAATTTAGTTAAAAAAAATAATGTTATTACTATAAGGTTCAATTAGAGTGCAACTATAAAAAATTAGCATGGTAGAACTAATTGCTGCACAGCACTGCAGGTAGATTTACCGCACAAAATTTATCAAACAACCCTTATGAATGCAAAGTCTACTACTAGGTATATTCAAGTTCATGAGGCCGCTGTGACTTTTCAGCGATTGGGAAATGTAATCTACCTAGAAGTAAGAGATATCAGTGTTATCAGTTGAGAGCTTGCGTTATCTGGGAACACTGATAACGGAACAGACTCGCTTCTGTCATTACCATCGTGACGTGGTGAGCGGTTATGTAGGAGATGGGCTCTTCACACACGGCGTCGCTTGATTTCCTGGACATGCGAGCTGGTGACGTCATCAGCTGTCACCTGAACAGCTTTCTGGGCTCCCGAGGGCCGAAGCACTGGATGCTGGCGACAGGTCCGGACACGGTCATCCACACCGTCGCCACCGGCACCAAGAACTTCTCGACGACCGCGTACATCAGGGAGATGCATTACTCCGGAGTGGGCGGGTGCAACACGGGTAGTTGCCAGAACTGGGGCCAGAACTACAACGGCAGGACGAGGGAAGAGGCGGTGGCCGACGCTATGACGTACAAGGACCGCGTCTACTACTACGACGTCATCAGGTGCAACTGTCAACACTGGGTGAACAAGTGGACCAAGGGTGCCGGTGGATTCTCCTCTTCCTCCATGATGTGGGCGATGCCGAACTGCAAGGCGTACTGATCTTCCCAGGTATCTTCAGTTCTCTCATTGGACTATTTATTAATTGCTAGATTATAGTATGTTTTGATATCATGGCTTGTTATTTTTAGTTCAATCTAGTCACTTTCCAGTCTGATTAGCTGAAAATGACAAGGTGTTGATATCAGTCATTAACCAACCCAGAAAAAAGCAAAATTAACAAAAATGTAACATTTTACCGAAGAAAAATAAATTAAAGTACAAGCACTTTACAATATTCCATTTTTTTTACTTTTACCCTGCATCACATACATTTTGAAATGTTAGTTTCTCGCTTTTAGTTGTTCTACTTCTCAATAACTAAAGGCTGGTATGGCTGGGGACAAAATAGAACACAGCATTTAACCTGTTCCACTTATAATAAAACGCTTCACACAAACCTAAATGTCTTGGAGGGGAATTAAAATTTGAATGAAAATATTAATTTAGTTGTTTTATCTTAAATTATCAAGAAGTAAGGAATATTTACATTAGACACAGCATGAAGTTTCTCACAACTCATGTGACACGGGATTGTCATGTAACTTTAATGGTTAACTGTAACTTGAAAAATTAGTTTATCGATTATTAGTTATAATTAACAGTATTATTAGTTTCAAGTTGCAGAGAAGTTTGAGAATATTTCAATGGAACTAGAACTTCAGACTACGCCATTGATTCTAACTGTGTCAATAATTAGGGTTGTCCCTTCCTAAATGTAAAATGTACCCTCACAAAACACTTTTTAACCGTGACCACATTTTAACTAACCTAAACGCTAAATATGAAGCACTGGCCTTCTGTTAGATCTCCAAATTTCACCGACAGAGAGGACGGACAACAGAGACAAACAAAAGAATTTATATTTTTACTGAAACTGAAAAACCATTTTCTGTGCCATTACGGTTTTTTATTTTTTATACTTTGTACACAGAAATAATGTAAAACAATGCCGTTCAGTTTTAAAACTACAATTTACAATTGTGTTTTAAACTTATCAGAGAACGTTTTACAACGGAAGTAAAAGAGGAGAGACAAGAAATGTGTGATCCAAATCTTTTCCCTTTGACAGTTCAGTAACAAAAGAGTAGAGCAAGGACACATGAATCACAGGAATGTCTCTTCTTTCATCCCTAGCTTGGTACTTACACATCTCTGTGCATCATCTTGGTGTTGATTTATGAAACTTTATACTGTACGTGCATCGTTTATATATTAACTATGTGATGTAGTGAATGTGGTTACTATTCTTTACTCCTATATAAACTATATACCCATTAGAAATAAAGTTAAATTTTGTACATTCATAATAATACACTTTTCTGTAAGTAAATACTGAATGTTAAGTCGACAAAACTTTAAATATTTTACATTCCAAAAGAGAACTGGCATGGTAGGTTTATTTTTGGGGAGGAAACAATTAAGAAGAAACAAATAATTCAATACTTAGTTTAAAGTTTATTGCTGATAGTTTTGAAATTAAAAAAGACAACGTCTGCAACACAATATGGTATACTTCTCGTTATATTTTCAACACGTTGAGTCTATTAATGAAAAAATGCAACATTAACACACAGTGAAATGAATTCCAAATTCACACCCGAAAGAGTACAAGGGTTGATTGAAATATTTCAATTTTTTTTAGCGAAGCATAAAGTAAAACAGTTAATTAACACGTTTTTACATTTTTTTAGCTGAGGAAAAACACTCACAATATTTTATTTCTTCATTTCCTAATGAAACTCAATGTTCTAGCTCCTGAATTACAAATCTGGCTATTTCAGAAATGCTATATACTTCTACTTAAGCCGGACAAACAAGTTTCCCAAAACATTTCCGGTATCGGTGTATATGTACGTACCCTCTCGTAATTGATACACGTGTGGTGTACTGTTTGTCGCAAGTTTTGCTTAAACCTTAGAAAGTGGTAAACTCAATGTTAAATCTCAACAAGACGTGCAACAGGAACGAATAACAAAAGTATGACTCAAGATGTAAACAAATCATGTTTATTCTTGACCATGTTTTCCGTTAAGCTTTAAACGACGAGGGAACTGTCATGCAGTCATTTTTTTTTATTGTAACGTGTGGTGAATGTCGTAGATTTACAAGAAACATCACGTCTGATGTGGTTTTTAAGGAGAAATCTCTGTGATTTGGAACATTTTGGTTCTGACATTGGGTGTGGAGGTATGTACTATTTCTGAAAGATTTTGAATGATATATGTCACATTGTTAGTATAAATTTGGACTTATGTAATCCAAAAACAGTTTAAAGTCTCTGAGTCACAACTAAACATATTGTTTAACCTAAATATTGGCAGATGAAAATTGTAGGCTTTTAGAAATGTCTAATCACGAAAGAGACTTTATTATCTGCAGGTTTCGAAATTGCCAAAAGTAGGTTGGAGATCAAATTAATAATTTAAATACATATCCAGTTGCAAACTCAATATAAATAGTAATACAGGATTTCTTATCATCTTACTCTAAACAACGTAAGACCAAACCTAAGCACTTTAACTCCAATGAATGTGGAATAACTGGAAATTAAAAAGCGTTATTAGTTGTCACATAAAGTAAAAAATTAAATATAAATATTAATAACTATAGTGTTGGGGACTGCCGCTGAAGAATCTGACTGGTCGCCGCGCACGCACGAACTCTTACACCCACGAGGGCAGGGAGTTGGAGCCAGCCCTCACTTGCCGTTTTCCGTTCTGGGTAATTCAGCAACCCAGACTTATGAGTAAGGAATACTCTGTGGTAATTTCCGTGTATTATATGCTGTTTGGTATATTTTTTGTCATTACGCTTACTTTGTATATAAAGGTTACTAAATGCGGCCGGTCCCTTGTGTGTGTGAGTTCTGGGTGTGTGTATGTGTGTTTTAAACAACCTGCACCTAGCTGCAATCACCTAGTTAATACTATAAAAATATATTTATGGCTACACTATCTGAAATCATAGGATTGTAATTCTGTCACCTGTTTTCAGTGTAAGAAACCTAATGACATAAAATAATAATTTCTCTGCCAATTGATAGTACTGTGTAGTTTGGATTTTGACAAATCTGAAGTTTGTTTCTTTGTAAAATGTAGCGAAGCACACACTCGACATACAGGAACAAGTACTGTGCGTTTTAGTTTTCTTTGAAAAATTTATTTTTTAGTATTTAACCAATGAATTACAAAAATATTGAATTTCTTTATGAATAACCAATAAAAATATCCAAAGAACCAAACAAATTTTCATCCGCATGGATTATATCTAATAAAACCTATCCAATAATTCTGGGACTAAAAATAGGGTAGCAAAATTGCATGAATTTTAGCATTCTTGGAATGGGAGATGGCCTATTAAAAATATTTTCTCACTAATGACTCAAAACAGAGTTTTTACAAACCATAACACACCAATCTCTATAAAACAGGTATAACAAATTATTCTCCTTTACTGTCATATGTTTTTCATCCCTCTAATGAGTTACGATTGTTCCATAACAGTAATAAAATTATTTGTAATATCTATAACTCGTTATAAATTCTACTTAAAGACCTACAAGGGACTGCTGTGTTAACTAAGCGTAAAGTTGTTAGAATCAATCAACGAGTCGACAAACTCTAACGGGCCAGTCTCTCCGCTTCAATTCACTTTACAGCTAACCTGACGTATATAACAGACCCATTATAACTTCTCTCCCTCCTCTTATTTTTGTTTTAACGGCCGCACTTCCGTCCTCGGAACAGTTTTATCACGAGTGAAAAGAAATTGTTCATGAGCGGCAAAATAAAGTTTGCAGGAAATGATAAACAGCCCTCTTTTACATAATGATATATTCACACCAAATTACACGTAGGCTACTTTCTCTATACACGCACCCAAGGTGTGTCAAAAATGTATTTATTATGGTGTGAAAAGCTCGTGCCAGAACCGGGATTCGAACTCGGATCCCCTGCATGATTGATAACCACTCATCTACTTGAGAGCACTATGTGTGTACATCTAATGAGAGTTACTAATTATGACAAATGCACACTAACTTTATTACGATCTCAATTAAGATTAATGGATTCTCGTAAAGTATAACTCGTGAACTGATTAAGAAGGCAACACTGTTCGGGAATAACATTTTTGCCTCTCTGTTCAGAACTTACTGATGATGAGATTCTTAAAAGCTTATGCAGAATATATCAAACAATGTATTTTTCCTTTGCCTTTAATAATCAAATCAAATCGTTTATTTGTCATTGACAATAAAATTGCATAACAAACGTCAGAATTAACATAACAAAATAATTAAACCAAACTAACTTAATTATACTACATTCCTGTCAGCTAAGAAAGCATTAATAGTATAGTATTCTTTGTTTAAAAGAAACCTTTTCACATTTTTCCGGAACACAGGCATACTCTGTTCAGATCTTAGGTATACCGGCAAATGATTAAATAGTTTAATCGCTGAGCCCAAAATTTGTTTTTCAAAAACTGCTGTCCGATGCTGAGGATTTGGGAAGCGGTAGAGATCCCGCAGGGAGTAACCGGGTTGTGTATAGGAACTAAAGAGTTGAGCGTCTCGTTTCATGAAGGACGTGGTTTCTAAAATGAACATACTTGGAAATGTCAAAAGGTTGTTTGCACAAAATAGACCTTTGCACGATTGTGATGTTTTGAGGCCAAGAATTACCCTCACTGCCTTTTTTTGTAAGCGGAATACGTACTAAGTCCTAGTAGATTCAGCCCCCCAAATTGGCAGACCGTAGGTTAGATGAGGGTAGAGACAACCAAAATATGCTGCAAAAAGTATTTCCCTATTAGAAAAGTGAGAGAGACGACGCAATAGAAAAATTAAACTACTCACTTTTCCACATACCTTGTCTATAATATTATGGTGATGGTATTTGAGATTACAATCGATGACCAGCCCCAAAAAATCAGTTGACTCAGATGATGTCCTATCATAACACAGGAATTCGAATGTGCGAAATCATCACAATCACGTATGCGAAAGTAAATGAATTTGGTTTTTGTTGTATTGACCTCAAGAAGGTTATCCTCTAGCCGCTGCAAAAGGGAACCACCCTGAATGAATGCATCTATTCAAGACATTCTCGGTTCTTATGGGAAAGGCTGAGTGAGGTATCATCGGCAAACTGGCAAATGTTACCATTACTTTTGCTACTAGAAATAACATTTACATACAGTAAGAACAGAACAGGCCCCAGGACGGAGCCCTGGGGCACGCCTGCCCCCATCGACAATGTAGATGAAGCCTGACTACGAAGGCAGCCCGAGTCATCAACAAAAGGTAACTCTACCAACTGAGTGCGACCCAAAAGGAAAGACGATATCCAATCATAAGCAATTCCCCTGACTCCATAATGCTGTAGTTTGTGTAACAATATGTCATGGTTGACCACATCAAAGGCCTTACTAAGGTCTAAGAAAATCCCAAATGAGTGATGTTTTTGGTCAAGGGCCTTAGTTACATTGGAGACAAAGTCAAACATAGATTAGATAACCTACCCATCTGCTATGTTTATACAAAAATTTTTTCTAACGAAACGAAACTGGCAATCCATGAGTTTATGGTCCATTTTGTAAAGAAATAAAAAAGAATTTAGAAAAAAATTTTGACAATAACATAACATTTTCACAACGAATAAGATAAATAATCTAATTGAAAATCCAAAAGATAAAATTTTAGATGAAAATAAAAGTGGAATTTACAAAAATTAACTGTGAAGATTGTGATAAGATTTACATTGGCCAGAAAATCAAGTCAATCAAAAATCAGCTACATGCATTAGAAACAAATCACATCTTTAAAAACTTCACATTATTTAAACAAGTCCATAAACAAGAAAAACTCGGCGCTTATGAAGCATTATACATGACAAACATAAACATAAAATATTGAGCAATGATTTAGGACCGATTCAAAATTCACTCTTCCTTCTGACCCAAACTTCTATACATGTATTAATATTTTTTTTACTATTAATTAAAAATCTTGTATTAAGTTTTATTCATCTGATAATCGTTTTAAACGATAAACACGAAAGGCCTCGTGTAAGAAAATAAAGTAATAGGATATTGTGAGTTTTCTTGTATGAAATAATAGTTTTTTCCAATAAGAAGATTTCCTCCTTCAATGAAATATAAATGAATGATACCATCTGCTGTAATAGGCCCAATTATAGTGAGTTCGATAGTTGGAAGTATAAGACCAATATTGCCTAGGTTTTAATTTAGCGTTTTCGTTTAGACTTTCCTGATCTGTTTAATCACATTTTAAAGGTAAAATTTATCCTTTGCCCTGCTAATCACGATACCAGATTAGTAAATGAATTAGCTTAATTCATAATGAGTCGTGATTCATATGTAATACTTTTATTTGTACATCTAATAGAATTAGTTGGAGAATGTATAGGCTAATCATTACTCAAGATATAGATTTTGTCCTGCTATTTAATTTTTCTGAGAGTCGGAACACCCACTTTTCCAGAGGTTCCAAAGGTAGGAGCCTAATGAGAGTTTCCAAGTCTTAGGAACTCCTAAAGACTAGATGTTCTTATAGGAAGATTTTGGTCGTTCTAAAAGATGTAGTGGAATTAGGTACACGTATTCCAAATTAGTTTCTCAAAGACACAGCTCAGTAACAACATATCAGGTTAAAGTGTAATAATGTGTACTCTGTAAAAATTACCCAGTTGATACTGTTGGGGCAAAAATACATGTATTCAAGTTTGGTTAATGAAGAATATGCAGTCATTTATCTTATTGTATAGAAAATGCAGTATTGTGTGTATATATAATACTCGTATTATTTTAATGTATTTATTACTTTTGTTTGTTACTGTTTTTTTTTTCTGTTAAAACTATATTTTACTGAGGTAATTTATATTTAAAAAATTTCTTTAGTTGGATTTAAGTTAGTCGTGAAACAAACTTGATTCATTTACTCTGGATATGTTTCAACGTAGGCTACAGCTTTGATCGTAAACTCCGGAAATTAAGCAATTAGGACTGTTGGAAAAATCCGCTGCTCTCGTAAGGAAACCTTTCAGCTGAAAACAGTCTAAATTTCCGTTAACAACATTTTCTAGTGCGTCTTGTTTTTTTCTGCGAAACCCTACATCTTTAATCATCAGTGTTTGAAGTTCAGTACACGAGTTTATAGAAACGGGAAATGTAGGTATTTTCAAAGAGGAGCACTTCTTTTGAAACTTTTAATTTTAATACTGTCTAGGTAGATGATGCTGTTGCCTGATGTGATCACATCTGATGTTAATTATAGCTGTTTTCGGATGAAGGGGAATACATATTTTCTCTTAACTACAGCTTAAGGGAAATTTTATCAAGCCGATAACATTTGATGTTGCTTTAGTTATGCTTTGACCAATTATTTAAATATACATTTACCAAGTTGGCGTGCTAAGGGTCAAAATAGACCTCTAGAAAACCTATAGGCTTATATAGACAAAACTACCTGCATGGCAAATGTATCTGACATATATAAATTTGTCCCCATACCCACACACTTGTGTATCATATACTTTAAAAAAAAGTAATTTTAGGCATTATCTTAACTAATTACGTAGCTAAAGCGAACTACGTTCTAGCAATCAAGAGTTTAGTAAAAGAAGACACAACTATTAATAACTCAAAAACTAAAAAAAGTCGAATAACATGTTTTAACCCATTTAAGTACCTTTAGGGAGGGGGGTGTATGAATTTTTGGACACATTGTATCTATACAGAGTTTCTTACAGAATTTTTAATCATTTAAATTCTAAGGAATTAAGCTTGGTGAATATTTTAAAGCACTTTAAGGAACCTATTAAAACTCAATCTATAATATTCTAAGGTGATAAGTCACGTTATTAAGTCACGCCTAAAACTAGATAAATATGTTAAATACTAATATACTGAATATATTTTAGTCTATTTTGTATTCAACAAGAAGACTGCGCTATGCCTTAGGAGGGGCATTTAAAGTTATTAAATGTTTTATTCTTTCTTGTGTTAGGTTTAAACTCCTAATTTCTATACGAAAAAGTTTATATACAATGTTTTGTAGTACATTTCAAGAGAATTAGTCTGTATTTCACGTAACACACACTTTCAATTTTTGTTTTTGGCAAAATTGTTACTCCCATGGCAAAAAAATATTTTACCTGTTTACAACACAAAACATGCTTTGAAACTAAGCAAGTCGGTTTTATTTAAAAACTTATAAATACTTTTAATTGTTGTTTTCTATTAATATTTTGTTGTCAGTTTGACTTGACGTGTATCTATAACATAGGCTATCAATAAACAATTAATATATAAATTAAGCGATGTTGCTTAGATCTAAAAATACTTGTAAAAAATGACAATTAATATGTTCATAAACTTTAAAATGAATATTGAAGATTAATTATATATTATAAGAGAGCATTTTATAAGAGTTCGTATCATAACACCGCGAACTTATTCGTCATAAAGTGTCAATGTACCGGAGTACGCCGATCGCTCACTAGTGGTGAGGGTAGAGTATTCGCTGCTGGACAGCGTTGTCGCACTGGAGTTACACTTCCAGTAGTTTATATACTTCTATGGCTTTACTGTGCCAACTAATATGAACTTTTTCAAAAAGTTTGGTTTTGAATTTGGTCGAGGAAGAATGAGGAGTTTTACATTAGGAGCAATGAAAGTGTGCAGTTGACGGCAACCAATAGAATGAACAGGCCCGCGCGACGTTGCCACACACACGCCTACAGCCGCCCAACGCCACGCTCTAAGGACACAGGAGGGAACAAGTTTGGCAACATCGCTCAGTCCTCTTTGGTTGCTCCAAGGTCACGCACGAAATAGGCTCCTCCCTCAACTGTACTCTCTGGTGGTCCCTACTGTAGTGAGGTTAGGCTTCATGTGTTATATGCTCAGCGGGGAGTCTTGAGTCGTATATGGATAGGAGGTTTACTTCAAAGGATTCTTAAATTTTGAGGGGGACACAAAAATAACCACCATTACAACTGAAGAGGTTCAGTAAGTATGTTTGGAGACGTTTTCCAATGTACTCGGAGTAGTGAATTGAAGAAGAATTAACATAGTTAGAAATATTTATTTTCTCACCTTGTTTACTGTCATTCAAGTAAACAATATGTCAGATCACATTTTGTCGGCAAAATTATAATGGAATTTAACAAAATATACAATATACATATTACCTTAACGTAATAATATTGTTTAAATAGAAATATAGGGTACCAACTACTTGCAAATGAATCATATTGATAGAGAAAATATATTTTACCAGATTAATAAGTAAGAGTAGCATGCGTTAAGAAAATTTGAACAAAAATATACTTAATATTGTTAGTAAATGTCTGTATAAACTAGCCGTGCCAATTAGTTTCTCTTCCAAAAGAATAGGAGAGTTTCATATTAAGAAACTCGGAGATGAAAATTGCACCGTTCCTAATTTTCCAGGATGGCGTTCTGCCTCCTTACCTCGAGTTAGTTGAAGCTTGTAATTTCAGTTCGTTTCTCTCTCAGTAATTTCCGTAGATCTGTAATAGCTTTTCTAAGATCAGGCTGAAAGATCTTAATTATTTTTTCGAAATATTATCATATTAATTTGGAATAATATTCTAATTTTTTTATAAAACAAACAAATTGATTGAGTAGATATTTTATTTATGTTCCTCTATCACTAAAAATTTCAAAAAAACATAATCACAAAATCTGAGTTTCACTTGAAAACACTTTTGTTGATTATTAAAATAAGTAATTTAGTTTTGTATTTCAGTAAGGCTAATCCAAGTAACTAATTCAATATATCCAGTTCCACCAAGTGATTAATTGTAATTGCAATAAATCTAAAAGTAATTCAAGAATTACAGGTTTTATTTCTAATTGTAATGTCAGTAACTGTATGTCAATAGGTATCAAGCATTCAATATGTAAATAATACTGTCACAAACATAAGATATCCTACATTCCGCTATTTAAAATTGAAGTATAACGGCACAATAAGGACTGACAAGCATTAACCTGCAGGCTGTGCATCGATATTCGTGCCTGTTCTGTTTAAAACTGTATGTTGTAATTAATTATTTATCATTGATTGTGTATTTTAGTTGCCTAGACAAACCATTTCTGTGCTATGATATTGCCGAAATGTACTATAATATGGCAGACAAATTCTCTACCAGTCTCGCACATTCCATGTTATATACAAGAACTCGTCTTAAATTAATAAATTACAAAAACAGAATTATTTGCCTTAATACTGTTTATTTACTAAATATACATTTATATATTAATTTTACTGGTTTATAAGTTATATTTACATAGAATTTCCTATGGAAAAATCTAAGCGCACCGCCTAACATCCGTTTACGGTAGGCCAGTCATGAGTGTGTTTTGAGTACTTACTAATTATATACGGTGTTTTTTTATTTACTGCATTTATGCAGGTTTTTGTGTTAAACGTTTAATTTTTTTAAATTTTGCCGACGATTGCGTGTTTGGATACTTGACGTTTTGTCTAAAACAAGTGGTGACATAACATTTAAAAATTTAGGAACTGTTTGAAGAGGTACGTGATACATACACGCCTATGACATTATTGTTACACTCAATGTTACGTTGTAAAAGTGCAAATAATAACATTGAAATGTCGAAAATTGTGGCTGTCTGATAGTTTTCTCTTAAACAAGCGGAAGTGTTAGTCATGGATAAATTACAGGTGAGTTTATCGGCTGGATAATTTTCTTTGGTAACAAACCTTTATTACTTTTAGAGCCTTGTGCCATTTAATTTGCAAATCGTTGTAGTTTTAAAGATATAGAGACTCTCTTGACTTTTCTCTTTTTTTCGAATTAAATCTTTTTCTGCTTGAGAGATATCTCAGCAGTGCTCAAACAGGACATGGATTCCTTAGAGGAGCTCTCTGTATATAGATAATATTGGCCAACAAATTTTGCATCTGGACTCATCTGGAATTGGGGCAATAACTTTGAAACTCTCTAAACGCTCTGGATCTTCTATGACTTACAGGCAAATGCGGATCTACAAGGCCTAAACTAAGAAACTTCCCAAGGACGCCATGATTAATTTTTGATAATATATTTATTAAGTAATATTTATTTTCAGTAATTAATAATATTTTTATTCGGCCAAATAAAATTTGTACACAACGTTATAATATTGTAAATGATTCTTGAATTTTAATTACACACACACACACACACACACACACACACACACACACACACACACACACACACACATTATATATTTAATTATATGTACTTTAAATAAAGTTTATTTGTGCCGATTAATGAGTTGAAAGCACAACAGCTTTGCCATCGTTATTTTACAAAAATAGAACACAATGTTTCCATTATTGAAATCTATGCAATCATATTTAAAACATCAATATATGGCAATGAACTGGTTGAAAAATATAATAGATGTACGTGATAAAAATTCAAGCATATACCTCAGAATTCAGAGTGGATGAACAGATTCTTCATAGATACTTAGATTGAGGACAAGTTCAACTTTACGCCTTAAAGTATTTTGTCACCTGAGGAAGAGGATAGATTCCAATCCTCGAAACGCTGTGTTCTATTTTTTCAACGTATTTAATACAATCTCTTAACGTATTATTACAATATAAGGGTTCTGAACACTCAATTATCTCGTATTTTAACATAATTAGATGGCCAGAGGAAGTATTTAGTACACTGCACGAGTGACCTTGAGGTGTGGTCAAGTTCACAAGAAGAATGCGTCGACGAAGCGTAATTCAGCAGTTGTACACGAAACTGCGTGACCTTCGACCTTATCAAGCAATAGTAACAAGTCTAGTTTGAGTTTTATAGCAAAGTTCAATAACGCTAGTGCTTTAAATGGCTTAAATCTACTAATGGCAATATCTGAAGTAAAAGTAATTATAATCGTGTTTTCTAGAATTTGCGACTTTGGCAAATGTTGTGCACAATAATTATGGATTTTATTAAGCGTTAACTTCAAAACTTTCAATTAATCAAATGTGTCATTCTCCCTTGATATTTTAAAACACCATTACGTACTTAAGTACGATATTTCAATATTAATGGGACGACGAAGTTCATTCAGAGTTTAAACCAAATTAATACTAAACGTAAACCTGAAAGGTTCTGTAGATGATGCATGGTTAATGAAACATCTAAATGTTCAATTTATCGCGTTTATAATAATGATGTAATTAATCAATGATTTGGATTTGTGCCGGACATATTTATATGGTGGAATGATAAAATAAACAAACAATGTATTTTAGTAGTATTTGCTATTGGCCTATAAACTCGGTGGTGTGCCCATAATTCTGGTTGCCCCAAGACAAAACTGACCAAGGTCACTAGTGTTTAGGGTATATAAAGCTTTAAACTTTTTAGATGTATTTGATTACTATATATATTTGTGGTCAGTTAAAATCGCAAGTTTTAGATTCCTCTCAATTTGATTTATTTTACTGTTTATTTTATATTACACTGTTTTTAAGAAGTTACCATTAAACTAGTTTTTGATTCTCCTGGTATTTAATGAGAGTGCAGAATACATCGTTTGGTCTTATAAGGCAACTCTTATTAATGTTGTTTCCTTTTCCGGGTCGGCGCCTGTTACAAGAAAGACTAACTGCTGTCTCGTCGCTGATCGGCCGTCCTATCACATGTATCTAAAGATATATATATATATATATATATATATATATATATATATATATATATGTATGTATATAATTTCAATAAACATTGAATCAAAAAAAGTACTTGCTCCGCCGGGAGTCGAACCCGGATCTCTCACTTGCCGGGTGAATGTGCTACCATTACACCACAGAGCGCTTACTTTTTCCGATTAAATTATTTTGTATTTGGCCGTATCTGTCACATATGCGTTTAAATAGCCAAACTAACATATGATCTGAAGACCAAATACCTGTCAAACGACTTTTATTTACATTAAATTGTATAAATGGCAATAGCCTTATTTAATTTCAATAAACATTGAATCACAAAAAGTACTTGCTCCGCCGGGAGTGAACCCGGATCTCTCACTTGCCGGGTGAATGTGCTACCATTACACCACAGAGCGCTTACTTTTTCCGATTCAATTATTTTGTATTTGGCCGTATCTGTCACATATGCGTTTACATAGCCAAACTAACATATGATCGGAAGACCAAACTATATGCGTAAAATATATATATTATATATTTATATATATATATTTATTTATTTACAGAAACAGGTTATTCTATTCTAACAAATAAACCACGGTATATTGGTTAAAACCATTTATAAATTTTCGTGTATCTAGGTACACTTCTTCAGATAAATACATTGTATAAATATTTACATAAATTGTGACATAAAAATAGATAAATATATATTTCTATATACCTATAGACTGTGATCCCGTTATGGATCGATGTCGCTCCTATCAGAGCGCATGCGGCAGATAAATAAAACCATTCTGCAGAACCATGCGGTATCTTTAGAACTTGGGGAATCATTTAAAATAGCTGTAGAACGGCTAATTTAGGAGAGTACTGTTGAATTGTTATGGCTACTCAATGTAGTAGAGGATTGAAAATAAAACTAAAAACAAACATTTTGAGCAAATCAGAACAATAAATTATGTTTAGTGCGTACACATTTGACTTGTTTAAAAAAAATAAAAACTGTACCTTGCATTGGATTGTATATTATTATCCTACTTTAAATGTTTCAATCATTTATTTTAAACTTTTATTGTTCAGTTAACGATCGATAAACATACTTCCAAGAGTAATACTGGCGTTTAATGTTGAATTTTACTCAGACATTAGGATTTGAAAACACAATATTAATAATTAGATTAAATATGGAGAAACTTCTTTTCCAGAAATATATTTTCTTATAGTTGTAGAATGTGGTACAATACAGAGACATGCGTAACAAGTTTACCTTTGTCCACAGTTTTTTGTAACAGTTTAATGTATACATTTGTATTTAACGATTTTTATATTTGTAACAACATTATTGACTAACAGTTATCATTTTTATTGTTCTTAAAGAAATGAACAGATATACTTACTTTACATTAGTCGGCTTCGGTGAAAACCATAACCCAGTGCTAGTAATTCCACAAAAAAGTGTTCGAAAATAATTGGTTCAACAAAATGGTAGAACAGTTAATCGTATGGTTTACACAACAAGAATAATGTGTTAACTAAATAGTTTTGGAACAGTAACATACGTTAATCATACTTAAGTAATGTTATTTCTTCCTTTTTTGGCCATATTTTAGCGTCAAATACCGCTCAAATACTTACAGGCGATACTGGATGCCGAGCTCTGCTATAGCGTCTTGCACAACGACAACAGTCCATCTTGACCTTGACACATATCTTTGAATTGTGCCTTTGTTTTCTGTGGCTCTACCACCCATTCAGACAGCGAAAGGTCTGAAGAGTGTACTAATGGGCTAACCGTATGAAATCATAGACATCTAGAGAGGTAGTGTTTTTTTTTTCTACTGATCTCTACAAATTTTCTACAAATGGGCGAGAATGGTAGTGCCCCCGAACCGTTCCAATATTTAAACTTATTGATTACTAGTTATATTTACTATATTTCAATCCGCTTTTAAACAAGTAAAGCTATTTTATTTGTAATATTACATAGTGTTTAATCCGCTGGATATTGGTTTGGTCTATGAGAGATACCTCGTGGGTAGTTCCATCTGATTTGGCTGAGCGTTAGCTAATATTTTTACATTGTCTTATAAGGTAACCAACCATAGTGGCAACGAGAAGGTAACAACAGGGCAACAGATTAAAACATTTTAAGCGAACTGAGTACAATCATTTGAGATATCCATCTGACATGTTTATTCATAGAGGTAAAAGATAAATAATAGAATGGAAAGTCAATGTTATAAATATAGCCAAGGTGATAAGATTTGATTGTAGTGTACTCTTGTGTTCCTCCTTAACTAGCTGAAACTTATCTGAGCACTGCTTTTAAACCTAGCTTAACGAATAAAGAAACGAATCCATCATGTGGAATGATTTTTTTTGCGTAGGGGGAATGCATTTGCGCACAGAGTGTGGGACTCCCTTGCGGACTACCCACTAAACCCTCAACGGGCCACTGAGGACCCAGGCCGGAACCCTTTAGGATGACATCTTGCCTGGTCCGTGTGTCTTATGTCCCATTCAGGACAAAACTACTTGTTTCGGAAGCTAAGGGTCATCCAGGCATCCGACTTCACTCTTTTTATTTTATTTTATTTTATTTTATTTATTTCCACGGCAATCGCCACTTTTACAATACCATTAGCCTACATACATGTACATGAAATAATCAATAAACTATAAAATACAACAACAATAGCGAACAATTTCAATGCAAAGACTATAATATATAACAAAGTACTACTAAAAAAAAGGCGAGTAAAAACAGAAAAAAGGTATAGTTGAAACAGAATTATAGAGTGCCATATACTAATTTGATGATTTCTTCTCGAAATCTAGCAGGGCTGGTGGAGAAGAAGTCAACAAGATGTCCCATCTCATTTCCGCTGCGTAGAAGTCGAGGTATCGTACTCTGTTGTTGGTAGGTCGTTGAGTAGTACAGTCTTGCAAAGGTGTCTCGCAGTCTCGTATGCCCAGGAACATGGAAGTAGATTTTGTTGAGTAGTTGCGGGCAATCAATGCTTCCGATGATGATCTTGTGGAGAAAGATAAGATCATGTATCTTTCTACGAGCCTCAAGAGGAGCAAGGCCATGCTGTAGTTGATAACCAGCAATTGGAACATTCATGTAGTGGTGGCCATCTCTGAACCCAGCTGTTCTGACAAGACGATGCTGAACTCTTTCAAGTTGTGTTTTGAGTCCTTCTTGGGAAGGTGACCAGATGGAAGAGTTGTATTCCAGGAGAGGACGAACAAGTGCTTTGTAGAGGATCAGCAGGGCGTCTACTGAAAGATTACGAGTAGAGCGGAAGATAAATCCAAGAGTTGAGTTTGCTCTATTACAGATGTATTGGATGTGCTCAGCAGGGTGAAGAGTTGGTGTTGTGATGACGCCAAGGTCCTTTATTTTATCTACTCGATGAAGAACGGTGTTGTAAAGAGAGTAGTTGAAGAGACAGGGTGTAAAAGATCTTGAAAAGGTCATCACAGCGCATTTAGATATATTAAGGTCCATAGCGTTCATAAGGCACCATTTTTCGATATGGAAAAGTGCTGATTGAAGCAGTTGGTGATCAGTAAAAGAGTTTATTTCTATGAAAATCTTTGCATCATCAGCAAATAGTAGCAGCTCAACTCCAAGGCAGTGGTCGATATCATTTATAAAGAGGTTAAACAGATGAGGCCCGAGGAGAGATCCCTGGGGAACCCCTGATAGAGCACTTAATGACCGAGAAATAGCGCCTCCACATCTAACCTTGAGTGTACGATCTCTGAGATAGGAATGAAGGAACGTCAAAAGAGAGTTTGAGAATCCCATGGCATCAAGTTTAGCCATAAGGTGCTTGTGGCTCACTCTGTCAAATGCCTTAGAGAAGTCTAAGAATATGCAGTCAACCTGATTTCCGTTTGAGAATGCAGATGTTATGTAGTGGTGGAATAAGGCAAGATTAGTGGTTGTAGATTTACCACTCATAAAACCGTGTTGTTCAGGAATAATTGTGTGTTTCAGCTCAAACTTCAGGCCATCCATTATGAGAGATTCAAATACTTTTGAGAGAGAAGAGAGGATGTACTTGTGATGAAGGGTCGCATGTACATGAGTGGTGACTGCTTTCCATGCGTCCTCACTCTGCAGCATCAGCTCAACAATGGTGTCTGCCGAAACATCGCTAACTGTGGTGGCGAGCGTTCGCTTGGCCTCGGTGAAGCCCCCGCAAGCGAAGAAGTTGTGATGAACATCATCATCCTCCTCCGGGCAGTAAGCACACCGAGGCAACCTGACTTTTCCCATCCCGTAGAGGTACTTCCTAAAGTAACCGTGTCAAGAACTGACACAGGTAGAAATCTATCTCCACGTGGCCACGATATATCCAGGGTTGAAGCTCTCGAATGAGACGGAAGGTCCAGCGACCGTCCGATCCTTCCGTCCACCTCCGCTGCCAAACCTGCAGTCTCCACCCTGGTAGCAGCCAAGGCATCCTCTCTACCCCGCTCGGCAGCCTCCCGAAAGACTGCCTGTCTCTCGATGGCCAGCAGATCAATAGGAATCACCTGTGAAACGATATATCGAGAAAGATTTCATCTGTAAACTTTTAATTTTGCATGAAAACTCTTTTCTAAATAGACAAGAATGAGTTCTATGATGGTGCATGCCTAACCATGGAATTTGGCTGACCGTTATTGAAGCTTATCACCAGGAGGCTGACACAATGTCTTTGTTGTCGTTAGGGACGGATGCTAACATTTCGTTTCTATGCTATTGTCTGGATGTATATTAATAGTTATTTGTCCGCGGAACATTTCAAAAATAAAATGAGCTGAAAATTTGAAATTTTGCAAGCATCCTCTGCGAAGCCCGTGACGCGACACGTGGTGTGGCGTACTCCTTATGTTATATACATTAGTGCATGAACTTCAACAATGTCTAGCAAACACTAGCAGGGTTGGCCGCCAAGCCAGCCTACCTAGCCTTCTCTCGAGAACGCTGCGGCCTTGACAACGATACAATGTTGAGTCAGCTACGAGTATATATGTCAAAGCCCTCCTTGATCTAGGGAATCATTGGCGGAAGCGAGTTAGTAAGTGGTGAGTTTAATTTTCTTATTCTAATTTAACGTTCTTCTTCTTTTAAACCATTGAGCAAAATTTCTTTTAATTCGATTTAGGATTCTTTTTATTTTATTTATTATTTTAATGTGACTGGCTGTTTATTTGAATTTCAGAAATTGCAAGGTTTTGATAACGGGACTGAAAGTTTTGTAATTAGGTCATCATGGATCCTTGGAAGAAAATATGTGCAGCTTTCCGAAGGAGGACGTTATGTTACTCCAACTGTAGGTAGATAAACAATGTGAAAACTTCGAAGGTTACACAAATTTAGAGTTGTTTTTTATATCTTCTGACATTTTTATATGTAAAAGCAAAATAGATAGTAAGTCACCAGACTTGTACTTTGAGCTGGTAAGTTTGATTTGTAATGGTAATAAACAAAATAAACCTATAAAACCCAGTTAAGTAAGTTTATCATAATAAATGTTATCTTGTGATTTCTATGGTTAGGAAACCATTTGGTTATTGTAGAATAGAAGATATGTGGCTATAGTCCAGTTTATTTTTAAAATTACTATATAATTGTAATCATATGTATAAAATATTGTTATGAACTGTCTCTATTATATCATACGTTTAATTTTGTTTTAGTAGATTCGTCAATTCAATCAATCCAGAGATTATTCTGGTTATTGCTGACTATCAGTGACTAATTCACAAACAATTCAGAATTGAAAAGAAACCATCCAGACATCATACAACAGTTTAAAAATGTAATGGAGGCAATTTTGTCGTTTTGGCACAGGGTGTAGTTTGAGCAAGAGATGGCCTATTTTACTACGGTAACTGTATTGCTGTTGGTGGGGACAGCTCGCTCCGAGACTCAGGGATATTTCTACCACTTAAGAATGCAAGCTGGTGACGTCATCTCCTGCCATCTAACCGGCCTCCTAGGCGCATTGGGATCTAAGCACTGGATGCTGGCGACAGGTCCGGACACGGTCATCCATGCTGTCACCAGTGGGTTCTTCTCCATGTCCGCCTACATCAGAGAGATGAAACGCTTTGCCGTGACAGAAGGGAACAAGTACAGTTGCCAGAACTGGGGGAAGAACTACAACCTCAGGACGCGGCACGAGGCAGTAGCCAGCGCCAGGGAGAACAAAGACAACAGCTACTTCTACAACGGCATCTTCTGCAATTGCCAGCACTGGGTGAACAAGTGGACCAAGGGAGCGGGCGGCTTCTCTACATCCTCCGCGATGTGGGCGATGCCGTTATGCAGCGCGTACTGAAGGCTCCCGGTACTGCACTTCTTTTGCAGTCTCCACTTTTCATATCTTATTGTTGATAGACTGTAAGAATATAATTTATTGATTGTGTGTTGTTATTTTTATTTCAAATGCTTACGACCAACTAACTTTCCAGTTTAAGTATCTAAATGACCTATCTAAGTATCCCAGTCAAACCTAATCAACCACTTAGTCAATTCAATGAATTATTTTGTTTGAAATTAAACATTTTACAAATTGAACAGGCCGAATCCCCCTATATTTACGCGATTTTCTGTGTTTATCTGTATTACACATCGGGAATACTCTAGGAAAGAGAATTTAATTCCGTATATTTGTACTTGTTTTCAGCATTTGAGATTATTTTGTACTTTAAAATGAGCCATCCCCATAGATATCTGTGGCTTGAGTCTTGACATTGTTTTTATTGAGTTAAAATCGAAATGGAATTTCTCTTAGCTCTTAAATTAATGTTTTAAGGATAAAAATTAATATTATGTAATACAAAAATGTAATTACATGTCTTTGAACATTTAATGTAATTTAGAGCAAACAAAGAAATTTGGTTATTAAAAGTTTGAATTTAAGATGGTATTGCAACCGGCTCTTAAATCAATTTTTAAAATGGTATATACGTACCGTATCTATTCAGGCTTCGAATACATACTTTCTCGCCTTCTACATTTATCAACTATAAACTACTGTACGTCAAACAAATTATAATTGCAATAACGTCACACAAAGCAGAATTTAGAAAACCCATCTTGGCATGTAGATTGTTATAAAACCTTTTGAACTTTAACATTTTAATTTATGCAACATGCTTATGTACAGAAGTATTTGTAAAATTCCTTTATTAGTTAATAATGAAACAAACTATCCATTAATTCGTTAACGTTCATCAAGGACAACGTTTATATTTTGCCGCCATTGCCATACTATTAATAACACTAGTGAATTACAAAACAAATTCCAATATTAATTTAATTTTACGAGGTTTTTCAGAATCGAGGATCCATCGTCAGGCAAATAAATAAATAAAATTGATATTTGGAGTTTCTTTTGTAATTCAATAGTGGTATTAATTGAAAATATTTCCAATGCTCCAAGAAACGTCAATGATATTCTAGTTTATAACTCCATGTTGAGAAAGTAATCTGACCTAAAAACTCACATGGTTTATAAAACACATTATGATCAAAACGAGCCAAATGTCATATAAGATGTTAATCAGTGAACGTATTATTATATTAATATTCAAATCAAAGTAGCCCATCTTATGGTAAATTAACTTTCAAACCCATTAATGCATCTTAAGTCTTGAGCCGTAGGCCATCTTAGGCCCAAGATGGCAGCCATAGATGACATCTACCTCTGGCCGTAACAGCAGAAAAATGAAAGCTTTGATGTTTATGAAAGCAGTTTTGGTATATTTTACCAACTGCTACACAGTCTCACTTCCTTTATTTACTGGAATCACAATCACTCTGTTCGTTATCGTAAATTAGTCACTGTTTCGCTTAAAAATAAATACTAACACGAAATCTTTGATTTATCAGCCGAGAGCTTCCATTCCCCGATATGTATAACCGGACCGGAGGCAATGTATTCATTATCGCACAGTTGGCAGGAAGAGAAACAGTTCCACGAGATGTGGTGTCTTACTACTGTAGCAGTTTTGTTTTTGGCGGGAACGGTGTACGCCAAACCTTCATGGTTCAATACGGATACCAGGTCCTCTACACCTCTCTACTGCCTAGACGGCCTAAACATACGAGCTGGGGACGTCGTCTCTTGCCATCTCAACGGCTTCCTGGGCAAACTGGGGGCGAAGCACTGGATGCTGGCGACAGGTCCGGACACGGTCATCCACACCGTCACCACCGCGTTTTACACGACGACCGCCTACATAAGAGAAATGCGACTTTCCGAAGTAAGTGGATGGTATAAGTGCAGCTGCAAAAACTGGGGCAAGGACTACACCGAGAGGACGCGCCAGCAGGCGGTGTCCAGTGCTAGGAACTACAGAGACGACATATTCTTCTATAACAGTATCGTGTGTAACTGCCAGCACTGGGTGAACAAGTGGACTACAGGGGCGGGCGGGTTTTCTACATCATCTGTGATGTGGGCAGCTCCGTTCTGCAAAGCGTATTAACTCTTCAGGTACTGGATTTTTATTACTTACTCTATTAGATTGGTGGTGAGTAAGTTATATATTATATGTTATAGTTATACTATTATATATTATGTATAGCAATTCTTGATGTTTATGAAATGGAATAAAATATATAAGTGCTTTATTGTACAAAAAAAAGAAAAAGAAATCACAATATTTTTCTACAGGTTTTTCAATATATTTTCTACATGCCTTGTTCAAATGCAGTAATATAACCATTTTCACAGCACAGAGAAACATTGGCTTTGGATAGAGTCACGATGAGAAATAACAACAATATTCGCCTTACATAATATTATTTTTTGGTGAGTTGTTCCTTATAGCAAAACTTAATGTATATGATTTTAAATTAATAATCATAATTATGTATTGTACCGTGTCTTATCATTCAATGTTAAATACAATATGTGTCGTAAAAAGAGGTTTACTCAACTATGAGATTTCAAAGGCTGGTTTTCCGCAAGGTTCAATCTTGAGATATTTTATTTTGATTGAGGCCATTAAAACCTTCCTAAACAATGTTCTAAAAATAAATATATATTGTTTATTATATGTGGAAGATACTGAAACAAATGTAAGTTCTATAATTGAGATTATATTTTATAATTTATGGAACAGTCAACATAATACTGCCTTAAATGGTTTTCTGCTAATAATTGTTTTGTGATAGTAATACATTTCAATGTATAACTTTTTAATTAACTCTAACTTAAGAAGAGTAGTTTGTTAATTTTTCTATGTATTTATTTATATTAAACATAAATTAAATTGGAAAGTACATTGATAGTGTCTGTAAAAGTATTTCTGGAGTTAACCTCCTGTTTTTGAAAACAAAATATTTCGTTGTTGGTTTTGAATACTTGAAATTAACCTATTCTGGCTTGTTCCAACCAGTCAGTATTTGTTAATTTAAATATGTTCACTAAAATTAATCTATACATTTAGTAACACAAAAACCCTATACTAGTCGAGAATTTACTATTATAACACTCTTGACGTCCCCTAGTATAGGTTAGCTATTAATGGAAATTCATTCAAACATAAAACATACGTTTTTTAAACTATCTGAACAAGCCCACTTCACAAGTACTTTAAAATTCTTCTGACTTAAACTACTTATATTAACAATGATCTTTAAAGTTTAAATGAATTTCTTAATATTGAAAGTTGCTAAATCTGTTTAGGTTCCTGAACAAAGTTTACATGTTAGAACTGATTAGTTTAGTGATATTTATATTTTACTGCTTGCCACATCTGATTTAGATTTTAATAATTTACTGTATTATTATTTACTGTAATGGTGTTTAAGTACCCGAATATGAATATATTTAAATACAATGTCAATTTGTTTATAATAATAAATGACAATACAGATTTTTACTTGAATTGTTTACTTTAGTCAAACCTACCTAACTATATACCTTATTATTAAAAATAGATTAAGCATTACTTTTTACATTATTGAATAACCTACCTTAAGTGGATGGATTTAGTTTTTTCTTGGAATATTTAAAAACATTTTAACCGAATTTGGTAACAACTCTCTGAAATATAGTTTTAAAGGCATAAAAAAATATAATGAAATTTATTTCATTCCATGAGGTGTGGTGAGGTTTATTCATACTCAACAGAAAACAGTTGAATATGATTTGCATGCATTTTTACATGCTAAATTATAAGAAAGAACGATATGATTTAGTGTATGAAACAATCAATTTTTTTATAAAATTCTTATAACAAATATATAAATTTCTTAAATTATGCTTATTCAGTTTTGAAAGGCTATAACTTGCACATACTGCAAACTCGCATTTCTACCTTCAGTTGTTTTTAATTAGGCCTGGTTACGATATTGCCTAAATGTCTAATTTTAAATACCTGTAACAATTTTAGGCCTGTAACTCCCAGTATAGTGACAAAAGTGTTTCCTACCTTTTCTGTCTCTAGTATCGTTATCACTCTTAGGGTATCTAGAATTGAAAACTTTGAAAATTTATTCCATCCCAAAACCGATTACATTCATCAGGCATTATCTATCGCGCTATTTCATATATTTATATACTGTATGTGTGACATATGCATGTATTTATGTCATTATGTCATACCATTTTATTATCACTGTGTCAGTTCACAAGATATGCTAGAGCAATTTTAACTAAAATATTCCATTCGGTATGGCAGTAAGTAAATATACTTGGCTGGTAAAATATAAGGTTGTCTAAATTCTCGATCTTGAGTGATTGGTGACTGAAGTCTGGTTTTCCCATCTGTTATGTGAAGAAATCTCGGTTATTCCACGGTGCTTTGGGGTCATGTATTCATGGTAGTGCACTGAATTGTGCAGCTGATAAAACTATAAGATCATAGGTTCATCTGATTACTTTAGATGGCTGCTTGGTAAACTAGACAGTATTTTGTAGTTTATGTGAACTTCGTCTCCGACTTTTTTGGATCTTTTCAGACGGATGTGGACTCCAGACTCCAGCAGTCAAGTCTGTTATAGTGGTAGATTTCAGACGTTGCACTATGCGGAAATGGAACTAAACTCATCATTTGCATTGAATCAACCATTCCAAACATAGCTCAATTATGTGAAGAACTGGCTAATAACCATAAAAAGTGTAACTATCATATCAAACTTAGAAAACCTCTATCTTTAATTTGATACCATTTCTAGTTATATTGGATGTATAAGAAAATAAACAAACTCTTTGGGTTTGTGCCTAACATTGTGGAAAGCTACATGAGCAGCTTCCAACCTCTTTTATTGCACGACAACAATCTCACTTTCGGGTGATAACGAAGTAAAGAGTATCATTCTCAGGTGATGTGATAAAGAATTTCAGGGATTTAATTAAAAAGCTGGTTCAGATTCTGCTGGATTACGATTAGGAATAAATGACACTATAAAATCCAACTTAAAGTTAAGTAATTTACTCTAAATCAACCGAATTACCCTAATGCACATCACAATGTATTCAAATGAGAATATACGAGATATGGCTATGAAATAACGGGACTGATATTGTAAAAAAATGTATTTTCATTTTAAACATAATTACTTATTATCACCTTCAATATACACCCCTTCTCTATCCCTGCAACGCTCCATGCGAATTTTCCATTGTTGGAAACAATGCTGAAAGTCATCTTCTGCTAACTCTTTCAGGAGTCTTGCCGCTTCTTCTTGAACAGCTTCTACGGATTCAAATCTCGTACCTTTCAATGCAGATTTCACCTTAGGGAAAAGATAAAAGTTGCATGGTGCTAGGTCTGGCGAGTAAGGTGGATGTTCTAACACTGGGATGCTGTACTTGGTCAGGAACCGCTTGACAGATAACGCGGAATGAGCTGGCGCATTGTCTTGGTGCAAAATCCATGATTTGTCCTTCCACATTTTGGGTCGTTTTTTTCTTACTCTTTCACGTAGTTTATTAAGTACCTCAAGATAGTAATGTTGATTAATTGTTTGACCTTCAGGAACCCAGTGAAGGTACACAATCCCACGAATGTCAAAAAAAATCATCATTGCTTAAAATTTCGACTTGCTCATTCTTGCTTTTTTGGCTCTCGGTGAAATTGAGGTCTTCCAATGCATGGATTGGCGCTTTGTTTCCGGATCATAAGTAAAAAATCACGATTCATCACATGTTATTATTCTTTCCAATAAATTTGGGTCATTTTCAATGGCATTCAAAGTATCAGTACAAACATTTTTACGAGCTGCTTGTTGATCAATCGTAAGAATTTTTGATACCATTTTTGCACACACTTTTCGCATGTTCAAATTGTCATGTAAAATTTGCCGTACACATTCTTTATCAATGCCTACAGATTCAGCAACTGCACGAATGCTTAATCGTCGGCCAGACCGAATCAAATTAGCAACTTTTTCGACATTGTCTTCCGTTTTTGATGTTTAAAGACGACCTGGCCGCGAATCATCTTCCACATCTTGTCGACCATCTTGAAAACGCTTAAACCATTCAAAAACACGAGTCCGCGATAAACATTCACTAACATAGACTTCTTTTAGTAAATTATAGGTTTCGGTAGCGGTTTTTCCAAGTTTAACGTGAAATTTAATAACAATTCGTTGCTCTATTATTACGCTAACCATTTTTTCCGGCAAAATAAAATAACATCACTTACATAAATGAAGGTTATGACACAACAATGTTGTTTACAGAAACGAGACTAACTGCATTCTGAAGAGGAAGTCTCAAACTAAACAGCTGTTGGTCATTGTTGGTTGGCGCATGCGCACTCGTTCCACTGCAGCGTCAGTCCCGTTATTTAATAGCCATACCTCGTATGTAAGAAAAAAAACTTTCAAATGGTCGGTAATGGCCTAGATACTAAACTCTGTTTCTTGATAAACGCATGCTCTTTCTATAGTACCTATGCAGAGAAATGAGATCCTCGCATGGGTCGTAACCTGTGCGCGAGAATCGAGTCCAATCAGCCTACATTCAGTAACTAAGTGATATATCAACAATTAGCAGCAATTTTACACATTCTCTGATTAAAGTGGAAATAACAGAAGCAATATATGTGGCCACACAGACTGTGGCTCTAACTATAGCAAGAGTTTACTGTACTTTGCTGTCCATCATGAGGCCCAAAATGTTTGAGAAGAAGCCTTAGAGATTTATTCTGAAATATTAAGTTAGCTGTAAACAACATAAAATGCTAAGAAGTTTTAACATTTGATTTATAAAATGCTTATATACTAGATTTTTAAAATCCCTTTATTACTTAGTAAAGGGGACAAAACCGAGAATGGTATTATGATGACGAAACGTTTTCAATTTGTACCGTGAAAAAAATCAAAGGATCATAAAATAAACAAATTTTTGTCATATCAAAAATTGTTATTAATATTATATTTTTTGTTTAAGTAATAAATTGTGCATAATACTCAAACCAATGTCATATTATTAGAGATCTAATTATATTTTTAGATTGTTTTTATGTAATTAAATCGTGTCTTTGACCGGAGGTCCGTCCGTCTGTAAGATAACCCTTGTCCGCGAGTTCACGTAGCTCACGTAGCTGATGTATCTCACGTGTTGTTTGAGTAGATGGCTACCACTTTCCCAACTTCTACTCCTCTTCTAGAAATAACCGTTCTTAGACTACAGCTTCAATGTCTCGTGCCAAGACGCCGACATCCGGGTTGTGAGTCTACATATTACGAAGGGAAGTGAAATCATGTTGTGTTATAATTAAAACATCGTGGGCATAATTCCAGAGAACATTGGATATTTTAGGCCCACCCATAAGACATACGTTTTTAGTTCTTGTATTCTAAATGGAAGCAACGTGGCATTACATACATTTCATTTACCATCTAAAAGTGGTGCTTGTAAGTTTCACAAATTAAAATTGTACTTATAAGTAAACTTTGCAATTCGAGTATTTATTACTACGACCTCAGAAGTCACCACCCCCATGTGTAATCGTCAAACGGTACACATATTTATTGCGCGAATCTGCTCGGTCACGTAGTTAGGCTGCTACAAAGGGTTAGAAGAAAATATTCATACGCGTGCCAATTAGGTAGTTACTCCGCCCAATAATTTAGTTCCGGAACATTGGATAAAATAATATTAAATTATACTGGCTGACTAGGTTGTGAAATTTACATTATATGAAATTTAATTAACCAATTAACGGTACACCCTTTTATATTCCATCCGGTCTTCGATACTCAGTTGTCTCGGTTTATTTATTAGATCTAATGAATTACCACGATCTAATTTCCTCAATTCGCACTATTTTATCATTATTTTTATTATTATTATCAACTACTGACAATGTTTCTTGGAAATTTGATAAATAATCTTATTTTTATCAACTTTATTGTTGAGTCATCACTGGAAGTTGAACATCCTTTTATTCGGCTTTATGAGGGATCGGTTTGTTGGCCCCTTTTTTACTGATACTATACTGAAGTATACCAGGAAATGTTACAAAATCAGGTTTATCCAGCTATCCAAGTAGTAATCAACAACTGTAATGTTTGGATCCTACAGGATGGAGGCACCTCCACACTATGACCTGCGTGTCCGCGAGTATTTAAACAATATTTTTCCACATCGCTGTCAGAAGAGGAAGTATCGAGTGGCCACGAAGATCATCAGATATATTTCCACTTGACTACTTTGTGTGGGGTCATATTAAAAACAACGTCTACAAAACGAAACCCCAGTGCACTAATGACCTTAGGGACAGAATAAAAGCGGAAATAAAAAAAACAGCATGCCGTTTCAAGTTTCTACAACAGGTTTGAACATTGTAAAACTGTCCTGGGGCAGCAGTTTGAACATCTGATTAAAAAAAAAACACGAGTAAGTAACTTTTAGCGATTTTATTACTTAACCTAATTATTGTAATTAATAGTGCTACTGTAACTTTACATCTAAACATTTTAAACTGCCTCCTCCTCCCCAAAATGCTTGTTTTAACATAATTATCTGCATACTGCCTACTGTAGGTAGGTACTGGAGGTTATGTCGATATGAGAAGGTATAACAAAAACGTTGGTCGGGGGAGCGGCGCGCGGCGGCACAGTGGTGCAGCTGATCTAAAAAGCTTAAATTTAATGGAAAAATGAAAGCACATGAAAAATATCCATTTTGGGCTATTTTTGTGTTCCACATTCCATAGCGTAATATACGTAAGTTTTTATGGTCAGTTTCCTTGTGTCTCAGATCATTTCGTTCTTTTGCACACCTATTTTGACTTCGTTCTCAGTCCTGTAGTTCTAATAACACAATACATTTTAAAATTGAACCATCAAGCTCAGGTAAGTGTTTAATTATTACGGGTGTATTATTTAATTTCTTGGGCTTTTATCCAGAGAAGTTTTTTATAATTAACCCTTCATTACACACAATTTTGCATCTTTTTATGAAAAATAAAGACTAAGTTGTGAATCGAGGTGAATTGAGTTGTGATCTTGACGTCAATTTTAACCTCATATATGGTGCACGAGCATCACGCTGCGCCTTTTGACGTCCATATAGGCTTACTGCTCAATACAGTCGACTGCTAATAACCTCCATTGTAAAACTGCAATTAGGTCATAATTATTTATTATAGCTATGGCAATTAAAGCATTGTACGCTAAAGTTGAAATTTTTAAAACCCTTCTATTTGATCAGTAAATAATTTTTTACTTTCCAGTACTACTCTAGCTGTGATATACAATGTCAGTTTGCCTATCCATTTATGAGGTTACGAGTGTCAGCCTTCGGTCCTCTAGGTAGGGTAATTGAAAAGCAAAATATTGTTATTTATAAAAAAAATTATATAATTAAACACAGAAAACAAATAAAATTGTTTTTTTTTTGAACTTTTGTTTGTACTCGTAGTAACGGTGTACATGCTCTAAAAAAGAGTTGATGGTTTTGTTCAAATAAAAAATTACTTGACGTTTGATTCCAAACAGTTTTAGGAATTCTAATCTGACGCAATATTTTACTCACAAATTTCAGTTATATATATTTCAGTTATAAACTACTCAACAATGAGGTAGTACAAACTGTGATAATGACATAGCTATTTATAAGTATGCTGACATGCTATGCTAAAATCATAAAAAGATAAGTTAGTTCATTAATTTTGATTTTCGTTTTCTTGATATTGTGCGGGAAGATAGACAGGAGAAGAGAAAAATTGCCAATGCCCGACTTATAGGCATCGGCAACATTCAACCAATAAATTGAAACACACAATTACGATTAATTATTTTAAAACACTATTACAACTCATTACTTACTTAAAACTGGAGCTACATTAAGGAGTTATGTTGTTCTTAAATCTATTAGTTTCCATTTCAACGAGCAAACTTAGAGAAAGTTGAATACATACAGTATATAGGCCTACAGATTGAAAACTGAATCAGTATATTTGGTCGCTTATTCAAAAGTAATTTTAAAACCGCAGAAAGGGGGAGTGGGAAGGGCCTATGCAGTGCATGTTAAAATCAATCAAATTAAGTTCTTTATCTTATTTTCTTGTAAAGTTTTTAAATTAGTTTAAATTTTTCGCTTGATGAATATTTATATATGAAAATTAGAATTTTTATTTAAACATTTTTCTCAAGAAGTATAAAAGCTACACAATTAAAATTTTAACAGCATGAAATACATTGCTTGGGTAGCAAACACAAGCACATTCAAGTTAAATATTTAAAAAAGTTTAAGAAATTTTTTAAATATTTACTATGAAATAGCTATTGTTTTAAAGTAATTAATTTTTGTTAACCTACTGTAATAATTTCGTTCACAAGCCTATAATACAATGCCATCCACATAAAAAAAATTCAACCTTCTTGCTACAGTTCTTTCTGAGAAAAGTGTACCTTTATATGAAAAAAAGTTTCGGTAAACGAGCAAAGAAGTCAATACTTGCCTTTATTGAAGAACAGATGCTTATGATAGGTTTTGTGGTTTGATAAAAATCGCATTTCGCGAGAAGTTATTTTTTTCAAGGTGACATGGATTCCCGGAAACCGTTCCCCCACTCTACCACCTCTAAACCCCATAACATTCCGATCCCATCATGATACAATCGGAAGCTATTTCAAATATCAAGTCACTATTACATTATATCCCCTGACCTTAATTTATACCCCATAACATTTCGATCCCATCATGATACAATCGGAAACTATTTCAAATATCCAGTCAGTATTACATTATATCCCCTGACCTTAATTTATACCCCATAACATTTCGAACCCATCATGATTCAATCGGAAACGGTTTCTACTCGCAAGCGATTATTACATTATATCCACCTGACCGATTACTAGAAATAATATATTTGTTAAAGCCAAACACAAGTTATTGTACTCGTAGCTATTTGATTTTATCGCTCAATCTTCCTGTATAACATTGTTTAATGTAAATGAAAAGCCTCGGACTTATTTTTCGCCCTTAGCTTGCAATCCTGTACGGAAGTTGCGCAATCAATGTGCTATTGATTGCGGCGGTCGACGATCCATGCGAATACGTACTATATTATAGTAAGGATTGCTATTTGTTGCAGTTGTGCTACGGCACATTGGTGGAAAGAGATAAATACCAAAATTATCGAAAAAAAAGAATTTTAATCAAATTGTTCAACTAATTTTAAAAGTAAAATTTTCAAAATCCATAAACATTATTAATTACAAAATGACCTGCAATTTTTCAATTTCAAATTATAAATTTAAGATCTCGGAAAGTAATATCGGAAGAAAGAGACAATTATTTTTTCACGTAGGTCCTATTATCCATCGGATAAATTTCATAATATTTCGGTATGTTTACGAGGTGATACGGGCGCGGTATAGTACTGACTGTGTGGAAATATTGTTTTTCACTATGTTAAATTCTTCATTTTGATCTGGGAGCTAGGGACTTTATAACTGACAATTATGGAATTCAAGTTGCGTCCTGGGCACTTAAAGTAAGGCCAAAACTTGCCACTTTAAATTACAAGCTATGGGTAGAAGGGGCTAACTCTAATTGCTCGTTATGTAATTGACCGGAATTTAAAGACGTTTTCTGTCCAATCGTACAGCCATTGAGAAAATTGTGGTTTAGAAAGTTGGTATTATCAAGAAATTAATCCTATTCTTATCTTTTTGGCTGATATTGAGTAAGTAATTATTACGAAACATTCTGATTAAATGTAAATGTTTGGTAAAGGTAAAAACATAAATTACTATCATATATGTGCTGTAAATTGTCACACTGTTATACATTTGGAAATATATATATATATATATATATATATATATTTGTGAAATACAAATAACTGAGATAAGAACATTCATATTTTCCCAATAAATAAAGTGTGCTCACCAGTTTACCAAATTGAGAATGCTTTTCAGAATACAATCCGTGCCATTTATTGTGAAATGTCAATCTATTCTAAACTAAAAGGTATATTTACTGTACTCAGTATTATTGTAAAACACATATGAAGGACCTTTCTGTCTAAGAAAGGCATATAGATGGGCGTACCTAGGGTCAAAACTAAAAGGTGGCCAGCCACGGTCATACACTTTGTAAAATGTTATAATGACAATGGGGAATTAAACAAAATATTTAGAAAATTAGACGTAATCGGATGGTATAAAATTTGCTTCAAAACGTTTATTTATTTTAATCGTGTTATTTTAATGTGTTTGTGTCTTTTTATACTAATATTTAGTTTAGAGTACAGGCTGTCTAATAATGGATAAAAAATAATAAATGATTCAAAAAGTCAAACCACTTTTATGCTTTTAACTATTCACATATCTAAGGCTATAACTAATTTTTTAAACTGTAAACCTATTTTATAGTAATACATAGTACATATTAGTAAACGAGGGAATTGATCGGCATAATATTAACTTTGTGTAAACTATAATTACATCCTAAATCTATATTTCTATTGGACATAAGCCATGACATGTACTTGTCCTCAGCCGTAATGGTAGTATTACATCAAGTATGTAATTGTGTTTGCTATAATGTATTAGATTTCACGAAATGTCAGCATTTAATTTCCTCAATGCTCTCTCTCTCTCTCTCTCTCCTCTCTCCTCTCTCTCTCCCTCTCCCTCCCCATCTCCCTCTCCCTCTCCCTCTCCAAGTGTTAGACTTGGATGACATGGCATCTTGACCGTTAGGGCTGTAACAGCGCGTGTTAGAGTTGGCTGACATGGCAGGCGGACCATTAGGGCTGTAACAGCGCGTATAACAGTTGGCTGACATGGCATCTCGACCGTTAGGGCTGTAACAGCGCGTCTTAGAGTTGACTGACATGGCAGCCCGACCATTAGGGCTGTAACAGCGCGTCTAAGAGTTGGATGACCGTCCATTAGGGTTGTAACAGCGTATGTGAGAGTCGTCTGATATGTCATCTCGACCGTTAGGGCTGTAACAGCGCGTGTGAGAGTAGGCTAACGTGGCAGACCGTCCGTTAGGGTTGTAACAGCGTATGTGAGAGAAGGCTGATATGGCAGACCGACCATTAGGGTTGTAACAGCATATGTGAGAGTTGGCTAATATGGCAGGAGACCATTAGAGCTGTAACAGCGCGTGTGAGAGTAGGCTAACGTGGCAGACCGTCCGTTAGGGTTGTAACAGCGTATGTGAGAGAAGGCTGATATGGCAGACCGACCATTAGGGTTGTAACAGCATATGTGAGAGTTGGCTAATATGGCAGGAGACCATTAGAGCTGTGACTGCGCGTGCGAGAGTCGGCGGCGAAGCTTCGCAATCTTTCAGAGGCCACCACACGGGGACACTCACAGATTTAGGTGAATTAGGTGAAAAATGGGGCCTGCATGATTGTCTGTATAATGTATCTAAAATGCTTTGGAATAAAACCAATGTAAAATTGTATACATTTTAAAGATTTTGTTGAAACAATAACATGTTGTTGTTCATGAATGTAGAGCAACCAATTCAGAAACTCGTCTTAGTCGTGGTATTTTAAAAACATTATTAAACATTAAGCTATCTTATTATAAATATCTGTATAACAACGAGTTTAAAGAGAATTTTAAACTAGTTAATATGACTGTCCGGGGTATGTGTTAAAGCATCCTGAAATTCTGGAATAAGCTAAAGGCATTATGAGGCTGTAGTATGTTGTCCAGGTTTCCATTATCTAGTTAAGAGGATGTGACATTTGCACTAATGGACAGTACGTAATGAGTTTATGTATTTCTGTTATCTGAATAGATTTAACTATTGACAAAATTGAATATGAGAATATTGAATATTAATTCTTTAAAATTTGCATATGGAGTTGTATTTATTATTCAAAGCACTATAACTAACAAGGGAAAGGGTAAAAATCGTTCCTGCAACAAAAATAAAAATTGGAGATATTTAGAGATGAATAATCTTCACAGTTTAATTTCTAATTAAAATATATATATATATATATATATATATATATATATTCGTATATGAATACGAATGATTTGCCTGTAAAAAAACAACAATGTAGGAGAGTATGCCAAAATAAATTTCCCGTAACAGGCTTCACTGAGGTTGCATGCAAAATTTCAATGCTCATCTCATTCAGATCTCGATGCTTTATGTCATCCTACTAAGTGATATTCTTCAATAACGCTCTGCCAAATCTCATGGATGGACATCCTCCGTCATACCTGTCTATGGAGATCGGTAAATCTGAAGTCTTTCGACCTAATCTTGTCACGTTTTAAAATTTCATATCTTTGTACTCAGTATGATTACAAATTTATTTATTTTGCAATATTCTCATTCACATTATATGGTTATCATTGTTACCCATTAGGCCTATTTTAAATGTTCGCAACCAAATCCTATGATGACATGCGAACTTGATTGTGCAAATGAAGAAGCTTCATGTAATATGTAACGTCTATAGGTCATCGATATACCATGCAGTCAGTCACATCGTGGGACGTACAGAAATGAAATTATTCCAGCCTCTCAAGTGTTATGCTTCGCTGACGCTCAGCCAATAACTTACTTAAGTCCCTACATACACTCTACTAATTATTGTGGAGTACAAGTGAACACAGCGTCATTAATATTCAGCGCTGAAGCACACAAGAGCCTCTCAGCACTTGGCCTCAGCACGTGACCGCCTTGCTGATAAGTCACTGAGCTCTCTGGTCTGTCCTCATTAACTGGCAAGTCTTAACAAGTATTTTAATATATCAATGTTAAATTATTGAGATTTCCGTTATAAATCATGAATATTTCTTTTACATTCCGGTCAAGCATATAACACATTTTTGCGATAAGTACTTTTGTTTGTGTTTTTTTAGTTATATCTATAAACACCGCTTAAAAGGTTTTTAAACAAACCATTTTTGCTGCAAAGTACTTACAATAGTAAATCTGTATAAAATTAAACAATTAATTCAACTGTTTCAAATGTATTACTTAAGAAATGTTTCTGCTTTTCAGTTTGGTATACTGTTGCGTAAAATTCTAAATATTTAGCAAATTTAGGCCATTCCCAGGACTTAAGCCTTAAGGGTGAAATCTAAGTCAAATCTCAATATTTAATCCCAATTTTTGTATAATTCTTTTACACATTCGTTCTTATATATAAATTGTAATATGTGGGTGTGTGCTTTTATGCACACACATACAGAAAAAGTATATACTTTACTTATGGGATATATATTTAATGTTAATATATTAACACTATATATACTATATATTATTAGCAGTTGCCCGCGGCTTCGCACGTAATTTCCCGTTGAAAACAGTACATTTCCAGTATTATTTCCAGATATTTCTAGTATTATTTAGGAGTGTGCCTTCAAGAAAATGTATCAAAGAAACCCAATTTCGATCATAAAGTGTCTTCTTTCGGCTCTTTTCATTTACCTTCGACGTAACCAAATTCGATTACCTTATGTGCAAACATTCACGGATTTGTACAATGAGGTTGTTTTCATAATAGCGTAATCTAATATATTCCTTGCATTAGATAGTTTGTTGATCATTGGTGCAATCTGAATTTAAAATTAGGCAATGGCGTCTTCTATGCAACCTGCATTATTACTGATCAAGCACTTTACAATAAATATTTTCTAATTTTTAAATGTAAACAAATGTTTCTGCCTCTTTGATCAGCTGAAAGTATTGACAGCTGTTAAGTATCAGTTCGATTTGTATTACGTGTCGTAGCGCAGTCTGTCGGATCCAATATAAAACACTCCAACATCAACAACAATAATGCAAAAATAAATTAAATAAACTATTTAAATTGGACCAAATTGTGAATCTAAACCATTCTCGAATTCCACTGAAATATATACATACGGAATGAGCATTGAGTTAAACCAAACACACCTAAAATGTATTGCGTAAGTAAGAGACAGGAAAAGTTGTATTTATGCAACTTTAGTAAATCATTGATACGGTCGATTAATTTTATACCATTATAACATTTTTTTTTGAAAGTTATATTGGTATTCTAAATGTCTGCATCTGTTAACATATTGTAATACATTAGGGTCATTTCCACCCATAAAATGGTATCGTACACCACTGTTAGAGGCACAATCAGAAACTTGATGTTTTTAACATTCAATTATTATTCAGATGAATGATTTGTTAATTTAGCATAATTCTCTGATACGGTATAAAATCGTGTAATTAGTTTAATGTTGAAATGAATTCGCAAATATGGATATATGGCCTATAGGCTAATTAGCAAAATATAATTCACCTACGTGCATGCCCCTTCTGTCTATCCGAAGGCTATCGTGGAACAAGTGTATTCCAAAGAATTTCAATTTTACTTACACGATATCGAGTTTTATAATGGCCCATGTCTTTCCGTGGGATTTTTTTATTTAAGAATGACCATATGTCTAATTAAAATTCCCAACTTTTAACTCCACAATTGAACGAAACAACAGGAAAAAAATAGGATTTGTCTTTCGTAACCAAACAAATAAGAACATATTTTCAATTAAGTTCTTAATAATAATTATAAAATAAAATGTGAATGAATTTTTATTACGATTTTAAAAGAAATAATTTAAAGGATTATATTAAAATAAAGAATTGCTGTGTTTGTAATATATGGATAACACAAAGCTTGCGAGTAATATCGGTCACATATACGATATGCACTGCGCCTTTGTAACACGGGTTAATATTGTAACACTTCCGTGAAGCGTGTACTATGCTGGTGTACTATATTTGCATCGATGCTAAATTGTATCTAATTACTGGTAGGTAATGATTTCACAAATACAATTATATCACACATGATTGATTCTATAATAAAAAAAAACAATAATACAATATTTTTATTACGAACTACTTAGCAGAATTTCATAAAATATGTAGAAAGCCCAGGCATCAATGAACTGTTTTCTTTATATTCGGTTGTTTTTAAAATGCTTTATCAATGAGTTTCATGTTCAAGTGATAAAAACCAAAGAATGTTGTGCTGCGTAATGAAACACAGCTGAATTTAAACGTGTTACTTACTGATAATAATTTCCAGCTGGGTTTCAGTGTTTACAACGGGAAATGATCATTTCTTACATTCGCTTTTGCTAATATACTTTCAGTTAGTAGAATGTTGTGAAACCTAATTTTTCAATATTGTACCAAAAAATAACCCATCCGCTCACCTACCATAAGGTGATTGTCGAACAAAACTGGAAATAAATTCGGCATAGTTCTGGACTCCCTGATTTTGAACACGAAGTGTTCAATAATAACTATAAAATATACTATAAATCCGTATTCTACCCAAGGCCTGAAATATTCTATTTAATTTAAATGTAACAAATCTTATCACAAAAATCTAGTGGTTTTTATCTAAATTTAAAATATGAAAAAGACACTAAAAACTAAATATTCTGTTCCGGAGATTTGCCACAAAATGAATAAAACAATGTGATTTTAGAATTTAATTAATTATTGTTTACAGTTCACTTTTACAACTTTTAGAGATCAAACTGCATTGTTTGTATAAACAAGAAAAGTTCTAGTTATTGTTCGTAACTTATTCAGAAGTGCTTCTCTAGTTATTGATTGAATATTCTCGCGTAAAATAAGAGTACGCGATTGTCTTTAAATAAAACTTTCTGTATTATTTAAGATATACACTATTCCAGAGTCGTTTAAAACAATCTCAACTATTAAAAGCAGGTAATATATTCATGTTCATATTTTATTTGATTTTTATTTTCTATTTTATATACCCTTCAATAGAGTGGGTTGACACAATTTTGACGAAATATAAGCATTGTAATACATTCTAAACTACACGATAATGTTGATTGTTTATACAATTTCAGTACATTTGCCAGCATGGAAACACTAAATATCCAGATTCAGTTCCATTTTACGACCATTAACAAGCTTGCACAAAAAATCACTATAAGTACTCCTATACATGTATACGCTAGGAAAAGTATAACTGGCATAATTGTTCAATGTGGTAATGTATTCTAGTTAGCTTTGAACTCTTAGTTAGTTAGAGCGCAAATGGTTTCGATTAAAATAAATATTAGACAGTTTTTTTGGATTCTAGAATTTATATAGAACTAGAAATACAATAAAATATTCATTTCATCCGACTGTTTCCGTACCGCATGCTCTGTGATTGACCATCTCTAAAGTGAACTAAGATTCTCTCCTAAGAAACAAGTCTATTTATGCGGCCCCTTTAATACCAAATGTATTATGTATCAATAAATGTATGAGTTCTAAGTCAATATTTACTTGAATTAAAACCAAGCAATAGTTTCTCTTATTTGACAATTGCACAATCTAAATGAACACAATTCTGGTTAATCAATTACTCATATATTACGAGTATGTTTAATATTGTACTTTAAAACGGACAATAATTGTAATGTTAGTAAAAATACTTCAATTATCACAGTTAAATAAACTATGCTTACATTTGTCCAAATAACTCCCGGTGAAAAGATCTTTTGTAACGTAATGTGAAGTGGAAAACATATTGTTCGAGTACCGTACTAATTTGTTCAGTCACATATATTCTATTATGGTCATTTATAAATTAACCAATACTCTTTTTACTGCATCATAGCATTTTTATAGCGTTTATGCTATGCTATTTCAAGTAGCAATGATCCGTATAGCAGTTTCAGCGTGATTCGAGGACAAACCTCCAAACATACAAATAACCAAACATTCAAACTTTCGCATTTATAATATTAGTGGAATAAACTTACAAACATTAACAAAGTCTCAATCAGCAACAAATGTCCATACAATTTATCTTGCCTAACAAATAAAATAAATAATTAAAGTATCAATTGCAATATATGATAAAGAAAAACTCCATTTATGGGAAGAGTATACAATATACCCAGCAGATATGCATTAATTGATCCTTTGACTCAGGATAATCAGTCCAGGAGCCGGGAGCTAATTTGTATTAATATAATCACACAACTAGTTTTTCGTGAAATATTTGAGTTCTTTTATTTCCTTTATTGTTCAATAAAGGAATTTTCCCTAACAGATCGATCGTCAGCCACTCTTAGATTTGTGGTTGTTGAAATGGGAGGATAAAAAAAGGTTATGAATATTAAAATGTATTTAATATTACTTGTTCTCAAATCATATTTAAGCTTTCTACACATAAATACAACCGTTAACCGACACTTAAATGGAAGTTAAATCAGCTTCAGCCAATAGACGAATGCATAGTGTATTACGAATGAAAAACAATTATTTAAAGGTTCTCGAGACTTTTGGGATTTCCATAACATTATATGGCTTGACAAAATGGCTTGACCATTTAATACTTTAATACTTTTTTAATGACCTTCGGTGAAACTAATTAACAGAATCAATATGAAACTGTGCATGGCTGAAGCTTACCAGATTCTACAACATTGATAGTGATCGGATCCTTGCCCCCAGAGGATTGGTAATTCGCTGTTTTGGTAACGAAATCTGGAGATCAGTGGCCCGTACTAATTGATGTGGTTACTTCGGCATGTTCAGATTTCCCAGGGCCCGGGTCACGTGATTATACGGTTTAGTGATTAGAGAGAGAGATTGCACAGCATCAATAGAGTATTGACTTGTGTTGCGGTCAGTAATATATTGGTATTTTGTGCAGCAAATGGAGTAATATAAAAGTTTCAAATTATTTGATCCGTTGTTGGAATCGGTAATCTCCATTAAAAGCTAGTACAACAATTGCAGAAATTGTTGAAATTAGTATGCTAATCCTTCAAATGGCTTAATAAATAACCAATAATAATTAAGGTACTCATATACTATATTGGTTCATTAATGTATCATAATGCTTTATGTTATAAATCTCATTAGAATATGAACAGTCAACAATAGTGTATAAACGTTTATTGTTTCAAAATACTGTAAATTTTTAAAACAACTGTATTAAAAAGTAACATATGTTTTGTTAACTACTGAATTCAAATGATACAAATAAGCGTTACTAATGCATCCAAATTTGCTTGTTTTAACTGTATATAGTTATATTAAACATGTTACTAATGTTTAATATAACTGTCTTTCAACTCCACGAATGTGTATAGTTGCGTATAATTATGTGTATACACAAAGAGAAATAACTTAGCAGTTCCAAAGAAACAAGCAATGCTATTCCACAGTACAAAAAGACCCGCCAAGTTTTCAATCTATCTCTACTACATTTAATCTATCTCCAAATTATAAAAATCGTCATCTAGAGTCATTTAAGTACTCTTTTCTCACTGCCTGAGTTTCTTCATGTACAGCGTGCACTATCGAGACTCAGAAATTACAAGAGACTTATGCTAATGTTCTATTTGGTAGTTTAGTTTTTTTTTTTGAAACCATTTGAATGGAGATCTTTAGGTCAGAGAATTTCGGATTTATCTATTTGTTCTATTTATAAGTATTAATACATCTTAAGTATTATGTCATTTATGTATGTTTCTCATCATATGTTAAGAATTATGGAGTTCATAAATATATGAATCATTACATGGTTCTGATCATTATTCTTCCATTGCGGCCCATACAGGCAGTTGTAGCTGACTTACCTGGCTTGATTATTTAATGTTTGAATTTGACAATGACATCATAAAAAAGAGGTTGCCCATGTCCGTTTCCTGTAACAATTAAGTCTAGCTTGTTTCCCTATAAATTAAAATATACTTATTCAATATTGAAATGACAAATTGCTCGTATATTTAAACATTTTTGGGCTCCCTGTAGATTATAACGAATGTAACGATATACCTGATAAGTTCTATTAACTACCTTAATTATTTTAACGTATTTAAAGTATTTTATTGAACGTAGTTCTATTAAGTACGTTAAATGTATTTATAATTTGATTCAATATAATCTATTCCAGAGCTGTTTTGGCTGAGCGTTGACGAAGTTCCGCTCAACGGACTGGAAAAATATTTATTCTGCCATTGTTTCTTAAATAAATAAATAAATAAAAAATGCCTTTATTGCAAGCGTTTCTCAGTATAACAACTGCTTTACAGAACAACTCTTGTCATATCTTACACTATTTAAAATACTGGGAAATAAAAATAAAAACTAAAACCTACAGACTAAAGAAAACACCCAAACAAGACACATAAATTACTGTACAATCATTTTTCTTAATTTACTTTTAAAAACAGTAACAGAAGTCAGTTTAAGGTTCTGGGGGAGGTCATTGTACAACTTTGGGCCAAAGTAAGAAAAGCTCCTCCTCCCAAACTCATGCTTGACTCTGGGAAAGTGAAGCAGGTCGCCATGGCGGACACTGCGTTGAGAGACCTCCTCCCGAAATTGGAGCTTCTCGCTCAGGTACCGCGGCTCACCCAGCGCAAGCACCTTGTGGATCATGCCACATGTCAGGATCCAGCATACATTTTTCATGGGGGACAAACTGACAGCATCTCGGAAGGGTGACACATGTTCAAAGCGCCTCAAATTGAAAATGAATCGAACTGCAGAGTTTTGCAGTGTTTGAATCCGATCTATGTCTCCCCTAGATATACTGTTGCCGTATGCAGGATAGCAGTAATAATGGATAAGTTCTTGAGATTGGGTAAGTTGTAGTCATCCGTATAATGATACACAATACATTATAGTAATATTATCATTAATGCTGTTTCTTTAAAAACCCACTTTCCGTTATAATAAACATTACACTTCTATGAACATTTAATTATATATTCAGTATTTTACCATACAGGGATATCGCTTTTAAAAGCTCACTGGCCATCATAATGGAGTCATTCTATTCATAAATCTCCTATGTGAGTTGTTTTATGTCTTTGGAAATGCTTCTGAAATACTGAAACGGCAATACACAACACACACACACACACACACACACACACACACACACACACACACACACACACATATTCTTTTACAGAGGCGCTACAATTTCCTTGAAAATAAAACAACATCGTTTTCAGATGGGTTTTAATAACAATTTGACAAAAGGAAATCCCGTTATTTTACTTCATTGATATCCAAGTAACATACATACTGGAGTAATTATTTTCGCTCTGGTGGAAATATAAGTGGGTCTGAAAGGGTAATAAAATTTATTATGGTAAAATACACAATAAATCATGCATGCATGCATGATTCGTTTTCAGCAGCATATGCAGCTTTGTATTTTGTATTGGAAGATACCAAAGAGAAATAACTTAGCTGTCCCAAAGAAACAAACAAAGCTATTCCACAGTACAAAAAGATTCGCCAAGTTTTCAAGCCATCTCTTCAAGCTATTGTACTAACAAACGCTGGTAAGGAACATCCGTCACTTCTATCAAGGGTTCTTTAAACGTCCTTCTTTCCAAGCAGAATTGCAGAAGTGAAGAATCTTTGAAAGGTTATATAAATCGCTCGTTATCTCTTATTCTGTTATCTCTCAAGCTTCCTGTAACCGGCTTTTTTATCTTGTATCCGCTTCCTTAAATAGCAATGAAGGATAATACATCTCTATTTGCCGGTTATTTTGTGACATATCTATCAGGCATATATACTACAGACCGTAACATTGAGAGAGTTTTCTAATAAAACTATTTACAGTACACAGTAACGTTTTACCGTGCATTGGGAGTGGCATTAAGAGTGTTACAATGTATGATACAGTTTGTGTAGAGGTTTAACTGTGTATAGGTTTAACTAACTGTGTACATCACATCCATTTCTTTCCTTGTAAGATTACCAAAGAGAAAAAAAATATATTCAACTATCTCAGTCATGTCACCTTGAAAGAAAAAGAGACTTAATTTGTTCCAGCGTCTTCCAGTCAGTATAGGATTTCCCTCATGTTTAGACTAACATCGTTTAACCCTTTGACGCCAATATCTCGATTGTCACTCTTAGACGTCCATGTGGTGGCCTACCTAGATATTGTGATAAATCGGTTTTTGCTGTACCCAGTGTGAGTTAAAATGGAAGGTATTGATTAAACATGAGTAAACCCTCCTGGACAACTTTACTATGTTATCAGTAACTATACTCAAGTAACAAAAGTAACATGAAGTTACTTTTGTTACTTCATAAATGAAGTTTTTGTAATGTATCAATCAATAAGACCTTGAGATATCGTAACGTACCGGAAATAGGAACGCTACATCATTGAACGTGTAAATTAGGAAATATCAATCATTATTTCATGAAATAATTATCACACAGTAAAACATAAAATTTATCGCAGCTATGGTGAGAAAGATTGACTCAATGTGAATGTTGAGTTTAGCTGTGACTTCCTCTTAGAGCAGCGTTTGGAATCTGACGCTGTCACAGACTCCTGGGATCTGGAGTCATGTTTGTCTGATGAGATCCAAAAAAAGTTGGCGACGAAGAAGCTCAAATGATCTCTGTACATCGTTTCGACACCCAGACTACAAAATATAGGTGAAAAGGTATTCTCATTATCTCACCAGGTTGCAAAATTGAGCGCACTACGATGCTTTAGACACGATCTCTGGCACAGCAGAGCAACTGAGTTTCCTACACAAACGTAAGTATGATGGGATGGGTTGAGTCAATGTGAACGTTGTGTTTAGTTCCAGTTCACCTTCCTCTTAGTGCAACGTCTGGAATCTGACGCTATCTCAGACTTGATTCCTCAGTTCCAGACGTTGCACTAATAAAGGTGAACTGGTAAACTCAATATTCACAATTAAAATGTATTTAATTTACTAAGCTTTTTAATTTTTATGTTCCGATGAGTGTTTACACTGTAGTAGCATTATATTTAGATTACAATACAATGTTTTTCCACTTCTAATCATTTATTTATACAGCAACATTTGTTCATCGTTCATTATTTGCTCATACACTTCAAAAATTTAGTTTAAAAATACATACGCCAGGGTTCAAACTTTATCATTTAAAAATACAAGCTATTTTACACACCATTAGCATCGGAATCGGCGCTTTAAAGATTAGTGTAAGTAATAAAACCAGTAGCAGGATATTGTATTTTGTCGAACAATTTTAAAATGTATACTTTTTGATGTTTTATATAAAATAAATATTGCAAAGGTAATAACATTAAAACCAGTCTTTGTAATGTATTTTATTTTTAACCATAAAATAATCAGCATAGTCCTACACATCACTAAGAAGTTTGTATTCATTTAGATTTTTAATATGTATTTGAGCAGATGTATGTAAACGTAAAAGATTTATATTGTGAGTTTGATATGCACTTTTTGTTACTTTTACAAATTTATTATTAGCTATTCAATAAGCAAATTCGTGACAGCATGTACTACTATTCTTTGTCCCACATGAGTACAATAACTTCCAAATTTTTCAGTTTAGAGGAATATTTTATCTTACAATCATGCTAAAACAAATTATATTAAATTAAACATACGGGGATAAATAGACTATAATAATAAAATATGTGGTGATACTTCTATAATTTTTAAGTACAGAGTAAAAAATGTTATCCTTTAATAAACTGGGATAATTTTATAATATTTTGGGTAGTTAATATAATAAATTATAAAATTATATAAATAACTCAAAATTATGTTTAATTAGTTCATAGTGCAGCGAGTAAATATTGAATCAGCGGGGAAATTAAACTTGTATTTCATTCATAAAAAATACTATAATTCATAATGTGCATACCTTTCCCATATATAAGCATTTTGTATTATTAGAAGATTATTTTTAACTGAAAAATTGGATGATTCATTTTTAAGTGACTATCCAATTTACAGCTAAATTCTACACCCTCTGATTGTCAAAAGTGTAGAATCAATCAATCTTATCTAATAACTGTAGTACAGGTTCGCAGACATATTTGTTTTCATTATTTTTAAGGGCGATTCTTTGGCTATTGAACACGACTTTGCTTTATCAAATGAACATCTATGTCAAAGTGACAAGAAGTCTACCTTTAGCTTAAGAACGTCGCCATTGTTGTGTGTCACTGCGAAATACTAAAAGCCAGACGAAGTCAGATCTGAGAGAACAAGAGGAACTACTCAACGTTGAATGCGACATCAGGAGACATTTGTGTGTGTCATGTACTCAGGTTCAGGCGACACTTCTGGAAATTGATACATCAGTTTAGTTTATAGCGACAGTGTTGGCTAGATTTATACACTATCATTAGTGCTCGAGAATTTATTTTTATAATAAACTGTAAGAATGTCATGCATTGATAGAAAAACAAACTGTTTTTGTTATGTTGTAGCGATTGATTATATACCGAAGGACCCGAGAGAACATCCAACAAAGTAACTTCGTTTCATTTGTGAGAAAATGTCATATGATTGTACTCAGTTGTCGCCGTCATAGGTACCCAAAATACTTATGTAATAACTATATTTAAAATTTGATCCAAAACAATATTCTTTCATGAACATAGCGGAAAGTATGTACCTAGTTACAAGCGGCTGTCATTTGAGTGAAGCTACAGTTTATAGTTTTAAAATCTTTATAATTCAGAAGAAGTATTTTAGCATACCGTACATAGATAAAGGTCACTCTCCAGCTATTTAGTACATTTATGAATTTGTCACGCTCAAATTCTGAATTTAGTGAATGGTTGACATTTTTATCCACAAAGTAAAGCAATGAGGGAATAGAAAAATGACCTTAACGTTAGAATAGTCGTTGCTATTAGGTTATTTATTGTACGAAATTAAATACCTACTAGTAGTGTAGGTAAACCTGTTCGATCCCAAATTTATAGTTTCGACAGGAGCGCCGTTAGGGTAGGCGCGGTTGGGCGACCGGACGAAAAGGGGCGCCGGTAGCCTTTTTTCGTATATAAATGAATTGCAGTTAGGGGGCGCCGAAGAAATCTCACCCAGGGCGCTAGTAGTGCCAAAACCAGCACTGAGTTTCGATTAACGTTTTACAAAATGCGCAGTTGTAAATGCCTACTGTAGTAATATTTCTTTAAATAATAAATTAACTAATAGAGGTTGTACATTATTAAAACAATATTTTTATTGTATAGGTACTTAAATAAAGTAATTATGCATGATTTAAGGATAGTGTGTAGTGGACCTTGACACACGACATGTTTATTGTTATTACTGAAGTACGCGTGTCCCAATGTTTTTGTGTGATTATTTAATTTTGACCTAGATTGTAGTGATCCAACTCAAGAATTGATCAGATTGCAGATCTCGAAACATAGTACTACTGATTTATAAATTGTGGTAATTATGTAACAAAACTCATTAATGTAAGGCAAGAGTGAGTCCCTATCTTGTCCAAACCATTATTGAAACCAAGCAATAAGTAACTTCGTGTGTGCGTCGTGGTTTGTAGAGCCATGCTTTTCAATTTTGAGGGCTTTTAATTGTAAGGATTAAATATTCTAGGGTATATAGTTTTCAACTAGAGTTCTGGACATTCTATAACACATCTCATATTGAAGTTACACTAAGAGGAAAATGCTATTTGTGGTTCTGACATCAGCAGCGGATACAAGAAGTAATATCCTGGAAAGTGCTCACTACAATAAGACCGGAAATGTCGGCAGGAGGAAGGAGTGTCCTGAGAAGTTTTATACTCAGAACTTTATTTTGTTATCTCGTTGGAACTTAATAGTAACACATTGAATTGTACAACACATAATTAGAAAACTATATTAGAAAAAGTATGTGCTTTAATTTGTTAAAAGTATAAACTGGCAAGAAAAGTATTTTAATAAGAATAAATATTTTTTTAGAACGATTCTATCGTAATACAGTTAGTTTAACCGAATAGTATTGCGTTTTGCTATATGTTTAATTTACGAATCAAACTAATACTGTGGTGTAATATGGCAGCATGAAAGGAGGTTTTTGAATGAAATAATTAAAATGATGTATATAGATCGTGAAAGAAATAAAACATGAACTCATCTGGTATATCTATGTCTGACGATGGAGTTTCAGAAACATAAACATAGTGACTCAGAAGTGATCTTGCATGGTTTGCGATTTAAAATTTTATTCATTTTAATAGTTTATTATTTATTCTACATCTAATTCTCTTTCATGAATTTGTTTTAACTTTTTATTTACTCCAAATCAACGGGAAATGTTCATTTCTAAAAATGAGTTTTATACGGTACTTAAAAAAGATATATTAAAAACCGCCGTATACGAGTTTAGCCTTCTTAAACTGCTTGGGATGGCACTTAAAGACAGTGTGAAGTGCACAATATTTAACTCAATACATTGCGTGTTTTGTCGAAAATCTAGATTTTGTAAGACGAACATAATGCCGTACATAACTCTAGTTGTCCTTGTTGCCAGCGGTTTTACATGGATATATTACTATTCATTTAAATATTTACAACATATTGTATACTTCTAACAGATACAACGTCTTACAAGTTTGAAATTCCCAGCGCTTGATGTATTAATTAATCATAGTCGTCAACAAAATTCAAATGAAACAATTTCCATATATATTGCTTACCAGATGCACTTGGCTGGGATATTAAACATCATAGCAGCTAAACCAATTCAGTCAGAATTAAGCATAAACAGTGAAATTGAGCACTAAAAATAATATAGCATTTCTTTAATTGTTTTATACCCACGCACACAAACACTTACTACAACTAGAAAAGGTCCTACAACTATGAGATGTCTTTTACCAAGGTTTTAATAGAAAGAATGTAAGCAGACATAATTTGGATATAACTGAATTAGAAAACAAAAATCAAGTTATTAAAACAATTGTTATGTTTTCGGACCTATTACTCTGCAGGTTAATGAGTCAATTTTACTAATGAAAATTGTGTAATAATTGTGCATTATTATTAATAGGTCATCTCACTTGCTGTCATCAGAAAGGTCGGAGAAATAATTTAAACTCTATATCGGCTTAAATAGTAATAAAGCCAGATAGATTACTAAGCAGGAATTCAGAAGTTCATTTGTAACAGTTCCTTTTAAAGAGTTTACAAATCGGTGTTAGTAGTGCTGGGAGGGGGGGGTCAATAGGGGGGGGGGGTTATAGAAGATAAATTTAATTACTTACAGTCTATAATAAAACTTATGAAACCCAAACCTGCTAACAAATATTATGATAGTGCTTTCCTGTGACGGTTGGCTCTTCATTTTTTCCAGGAAGAGTTAATACAAAATTAAATCAAAATTAAAGCATGTAGTAAATTTCATATCACTGCTCCATTATTGCATCATTTTTAAGTGTACAATGCTGCATTTCAGGTAGATATAATTTAAATATAGATCTTACAGACATCGCTTATTTCAAAAATATTATGAGGTTCTAAACACCTCGTATTGAAAAACATATGCTCACGCTGTCGTGTGTGAATGCAGTGTACTCGAATGTTACTTTAGGAACACAATAACTATAGCAACTTTCAATTAATTTACTACTTGCTATGGTTTACCAAAATATAGGATACATTTTAATCGCTTCGATGAGCCTAATTCAAAATCCGACTAAACTTGCCTAACAGCAGTTTTGTTCAGCCAGCCTTTTTAAATGATAAGTTTCAAGATGACGACTATCTGGTTTTGTGAAACATTTCCATTTAGTTTATTTAGTAAAATATTTTGAAAACTGAATGAAACTGAACAATATTGGTCTTAGGCAATGTTTTATTATTTTTTGAAGTTTCAGGATTGTAACCGCTCGTAGTTATTGAGCGTCGCTGTGAACAAATTGAAAAATGTTTATACTTCTCAAGCCGTTATCAACAATCATCCTTAGTCGTTTTTATGCAACCCTAAACTATTTCAATTATTTCGAGAGCAATGGAATAGAACTTTACAAAATCTAGATGTACAATTTAATACATTGATCAAATATTTTATTTTAATACAGCTTTTAATTCATTTAAGTAATTTTAAACACAATTGAAAAGGTGGTAAGAATGCAATTAAAATATTCCTTATACTCAACGAAATAATCAAATGAAAGTTACTCTAAGTACAAAATATTAACTTCTCAGCTACGACAGTCCTGGATGCTGTTGACATTTCCTCTCCATTGTAGTGAGGTCTTCCCAGGATATTACTTACTGTAAGTATCTGCTGCTGTTGTCAGAACCCTAAACCACATCAAGTAGCAATACAAGTCATAAAATCACTATAATGACTTCCAACTGATTACAATGAAACCTGGCAAGACTTCATTTCACTGAGGGAATTTTCTAGTCAAGCAAATATAATTGAATTTAAAATGATAGAATGGTACTGTTATATTATTTTGTAATAATTTCTCACAGCTATATCAGAACATAAATCATTCTATTAACAAGTTACTTGTAATGAGTATTTATCTATTGCTCATTTAATTAGGATTCATGTTTTATTAAGTAAAGTGTTAAAATGTCATATTAGCGTACTTAGATTATTTACAAAAGTGTTTCTATTCTACGATTATGGTTACCTATAATACCAATTTAAAAAAGGCTTATACCAAAATCCCATGGTTACATGCACCATCGCAACTTGATGTTGCCTAAATAAAAAAGCTTTACGCTAAACGTCATTTCATTTTTAGATATCTTACAGACAGAAAGATATCCACAGATAGAAAGACATACACAAATTAAAATGTTCCAACCTCTTTAATTAAAATCATTGCATGTAGTTTTAGAAAGTCACTAGCTCACATGTTGTCATGCACGAGTAGGTGTACTCCGTTTACAACATCTTTCTATTTTGTGTTTATCTCGATGCTATCATGGTTACCCATAAGACCAAAATAAACATTATCGCTAACGTTCAGCCAAATCACATGGTGACATGTACCATTATCAAAGTCGAAGTTGCCTGAATAGAAGCGTTAGTGGTCAGTTCGTTCTCGACATATCATGTGGACACACGGACAAAATGACATTTTCACCTCTCCAGTTATAGGCTTCGCTAACGTTCAGCCAATTAAATAAAATGGTTTAAATATTCACACAAAGCTCATATGTTTTAGAAACCGATAAGTGCTATCATCTGTTTTTTGGGACAATGTGATGGTTTAAGAAATGGCTAGCAAACGTTTTGAAAAATCACATACTACCATGTTAACCGTCAACAATTTGGCAAAAGAGTAAAACATATTAATGCATTTACAATTTTGTAATCTAAAACACTCATAAAATCTAACTTTGCTTAGACTTTACATAAATAAGGTTTTTAATTATAAACAGAAATAATAAAAAAATGCTGTATCTCTGAAATATTTTTTTGTTTAGATACTAAATAAGCTACATTATTAGCTGTGCGTTAGTAAAGCCTATCACTAGAGGGGATACCAGAGGGGGGAGGGGGGGAATGCCATCACTGTCTGCCTGTCTATCTGTCTGCGCACGACGTCTCAAAAACGAACTGTTAAGCGCCTATTTTTTATACGTCTTAGGAAGGAATTAGGAGCAACACTAGATACAACTTAACTACGAAATAATATTAATGTCAAAACACCGATTTCTGGATATTTTGTGGGTTTGCTTATACAATGCAAATTGGCTGGTTTCTTGGCTAATGTTTTTCTATTCACTTTCAATATGTTCTATTACTGAAATAACATGTTTATATAACTATAATATAACTGTTTTTTTTTGTTATTCTTAAATGGATCTTTGTGCATTCTTGAGGAGTGGTAAGAATTTTGGGGTTACCTTGTATTTAGATCCCATGGGAAGGGATAGCGGGCTATTTATATCTTTAGTCATACCACCTTGCAAGAAGATGACTAAACTCTGTCTTTGACTAGACTCTGTCCAGCCTCCTCTATTCAAAGCTGGCATGAGAGGGCCTCGCGATTAGGTTGGTAACAGCCTTTAACACTAAGAGAGCGCCATCTACTCCAACAGTCATCCTCCCCAGTAGCCTGGACCTATCGATCCAGCTGCTGGGTACTCATTCTGGAATAAGTTGATATGGAAGATCTAAGCTAGCCAGAAGTAATCCCTCTTCGGGCAATAATACTTTTCTAATAGTAATGTAATATCTTAAAACTCATTCTTCTTTAATGTGAAATTGGTAATTTATTGCGTTATATTCATCCCGTGCAATTACTCTGTGGCTTTAAACATGACAAAGTTGAATTGTATTTGCTTTAAATTCAAAATTTCTTGAATGTTTTCGTATAGTGAAATCATAAAACACAAAAATTTGTTTTAGAAAACAATAAAACAAGATGGTAACTGTTACATTGCATTAGTTAATCGTTTTAAACCAAAATGATTCGTAATATACAGATCCCCTTTACATTGCAAGAAGTGAGTGACAATCTCATTTATTGTCACAGAGACGGAGTGACTTGTATTGTCTTCTCTGTTCATTGTGTGCACGAAAGGGTCGATACTTAATGTTGAGGTAGTGCCACCAACTTTACTGATCCAATAACACTCTATCAACTTATCACACCTTATCAAATAGTTTAAACAGATATTATAGAATCTGTTGGTGAGACTGGCCTAGCGCCAGCGAAGCCTATCATTCTATGCTCTGGAAAATATAATATCTGTCCTATATAGACTCTTAATACAATCATATGACAATTTAACAAACACATGGGATAGCAACACATATGGAGTAAGGTTACATGCAAGGGCTGAAAAAATGTCGTCTGTATGTCTATCTGTCTGTCTGTCTGTCGGTCCGCATAATATCTAGAGAATGAACTGACATATACATTGGTATTTTACATGAAGCTTTATTTGTATACAGAGTGTTCAGTAAAATGTTCCAATACCTTGTGATGTTTTACACATAAAAGTTAGCAAAAAAGTTCATATAAAGGTATGTCCTTTTCAGTTTTCCGTCTATCCGGTTTTGTCCGTGTATGTGTTTTTTATAAAAATTATATCTTTTGAAACAGTTAAGATAAAGTTATGAAACTTGACAATTGTATTAACCTTTGGTAGTCCTTTTGGAAAACAAAATCATTTTACCTGTTTCAAAATGGCGTCTATCGTGATGTGGAGGACGAGTTATACATCTCTTATCACGAAGATGAATGTCTCTAAAAAAGAGGGATTTAAGATAACAGTGCTCTTTGAATGGGTTAAAAAGTGACTTTATCTTAAACTGAGTAAAATCATCTTACATAACCTAGAATATAGAAAATTTAGAAGCAATTACATAATAAATTAGAACGTAAATTGTCTACTCTTTTACAACGAACGACGTAACATGAGCACAATGAGGTGGATGTGAGCTCCCTCACAGTAATCAAGATAATGAGACAGATGAGATAACGGTTACTAGTTATGTTACTTGATGCTGCTCAAGCCTTTTCCTCATTACTAGGATTATATATAATACATTTAATAAGGTAACCTCATTTCAGTTATGTTATGTATGATTAGAAATAATATAACAGAATATTGTTTTAACATTAACACTGTTTATAACAAAATACTCAAATAGATATTTTATGAATGCTACATGAAATTTGAAACTTTATTTTGAAAATATGTCTCATAATTTTTCATTTCGACTATTTCAAATTCGTTTTTCACCATTTTTAAGAAATGCCGGAGTAATATGATATTGTTAATTGTTATGGTTTGTAACTTATAAAACCATTTACAATTACGTCATAATTTGTCTTTAATTGCGATTAAGATTCATAGCGACTTCTAATGAACCGTTCTATTGACCTAGAGAATAAACGTTATAAAAAACTCATATTATTGGTTTCAATATTCGATTTCGGAGGTACGCTTTTCTAATTTAAAGTTTAAAAAAGTGACGGAAGTTGAATGACTATATATGTGAAACCATAGCACGATATTATGTATCAGTATGTTAGTAATTATATAACGCGGTGTTATATATCAATACACCATTACACAATGTACACGATATTGTGTATCAATATTTCAGTTGACATAATAGGCTACGCGATAGTATGTTTTAATACCAATATCCAGAATACACGAAGTTATGTATCAATATATCAGTAGCTAAGGTAAACTATTGAATGTGTTAATTCATCGGTAGCAACAGTTTGTGAAATATTTATTTATTCAACGGTCAACACCTTTAACAATAGTAATTAAAATGAAGTATATGGCGAATATGTACAATAGAATGACAAAGATTGTCATCCTCCGGTGTAACAAGAGATTGTAACATGCAATGATAGTATAAATAAATATAAATCGTTTATAGTATAAATAACATGCAAAGATAACCAAAATTACAAACAAACCTTCAAACAAACCCAAGCTAATAATAATAAATTAAGTGGAACTCCATGCTAAACATCAGGCCATGCAAATATTTACGACAATATCGGAATAGATATAACTATTGGCATTCATATAAAAGGAAAAGATCAACAGGTTTTTTTAATGAATAATTAAAACAGCAACAGTTACAAACCATTAAATATCAGAACCCCCTCACCATAATCAACATTCCAAGCTGACAGAATCAACAACAAAAATAAAGAAGGAGTTACAAAAATGCACAAGGAATAACAATAAAAATGTTCATGTAACATACAGTTTGAACAATTCCCTTTTAAAGGCAAACTCAGTCTAAAAAAATCCAAACCACGTGGGAGACTGTTCCCCAAACGGTGTAATGTTGGCAGCGTACTGTTGAAGGCGTAACGCGTCGAGTGATGCCATCTCTCGAACAAGTCCCTCGAGCGTGACGGGCGAGAACAACGAAGGTTGACTCTACTCAATAACTCTGTTGAATCGATCTCTAATATTGTTTAGTAATATCTCCGTAGCTTTGGTACACCAGATTATTTATCAGTACATCGATAGCCAATGTTTGTGTGATATTATATATCAGTAGCCAGAGTAGGCTACGCGATATTATGTGTCAATACCAATATCCATAATACTATCTCCGTAGCTTTGGTACACAAGATATCGGTACATTGATAGCCAATGTTTGTGTGATATTATATATCAGTAGCCAGAGTAGGCTACGCGGTATTATGTGTCAATACCAATATCCATAATACTATCTCCGTAGCTTTGGTACACAAGATATCGGTACATTGATAGCCAATGTTTGTGTGATATTATATATCAGTAGCCAGAGTAGGTTACGCGGTATTATGTGTCAATACCAATATCCATAATACTATCTCCGTAGCTTTGGTACACAAGATATCGGTACATTGATAGCCAATGTTTGTGTGATATTATATATCAGTAGCCAGAGTAGGTTACGCGGTATTATGTGTCAATACCAATATCCATAATACTATCTCCGTAGCTTTGGTACACAAGATATCGGTACATTGATAGCCAATGTTTGTGTGATATTATATATCAGTAGCCAGAGTAGGTTACGCGGTATTATGTGTCAATACCAATATCCATAATACTATCTCCGTAGCTTTGGTACACAAGATATCGGTACATTGATAGCCAATGTTTGTGTGATATTATATATCAGTAGCCAGAGTAGGTTACGCGGTATTATGTGTCAATACCAATATCCATAATACTATCTCCGTAGCTTTGGTACACAAGATATCGGTACATTGGTAGCCAACGTACGTGATATTATGCTTTAATATTTACGCAAAAGCAGCCAATTTACGCAATACTATAGATTAATAAGCCGATATAACATGTGCGCTATATAGTGTAATATAGCGCACACTATATAGATATACAAAATACAAGTAAGAGATATTATGAGTCAATACGTCAGCATCCAAAGTGCGTGATGTTATGAGTCAATACTTAAGTAAATATATCACGTAATTTAACTCTGTATCTGCTCGAGATACAATCATATGTTTTCAGTTTAACATTATATTATATACAGATCATAGCACTCGCAGTGTTACAAACTGGCATAGGCTACAACAAATTTCATCATATTTTTATTTGATTTCCTTTTAAAAATAGTTAATTGTCTTCGACTTTCTATTGTAAAACTTTCTTAAAGTATGAGAAATTAATTGTTCGTTTAAAATAGTAGTATTTTTATCCATCCTCTCATTCACCACGAGGTTGTTGGGGATTTCCAGGCGGGAAAGCTATACGCGGAAGCTCAATCCTTCAACCTCCTAACTCTCGTAGATAAAAATTGTGAGCCTATGATTTCTTCAATGTCATAAGCACAATAATCCTAATGTCTTACGACATTTTTCTTGAGCCATGTTTTATGTAACAAACGTGTATTATTGAATAAAAACTTTGCAAGAAGCATTTAATATGTTAAATGTAAGGGAAGATCTTCTCAACATTGAATTAATACTCTTTATACGATTTGTTTGGTTGCCAATAAATTTAACTACTGAAGGAAGTCAATTCTATCCTCTAGTAAAATAGAAAACGTCCTATGGTCTACGAAATTTAAATTTGTACAGCCATTTAAATATGCCTTCCTTTCACAGTCAAAACAAAGTCAGCTGCAATTTGCGGCTGTTTTCGAGACATATTAAATTAAAGCAAGGTGCCCTTGAAGTATATTTTTGGCAAGTAAGGAGCATTATTTGTTTTAGTGGTTGATTTATGCAGGGCTCTGGTTGAGAATTAATAACATAAACCTTCTGTAGTAGGTTACATTTTCAACAGCCATACTTTAGATCAACTGGCCAGAATTAGCAACAAGAACCCTTTGTAGTACCTAACGTTTTCAACAGTCATATATTTATTCAACCGGCCAGAATTAGTAACATGATCCTTCTGTAGTACATTTGTTTTCAACATCTATAATTTAGATCTACTCGCTAGAATTTGCAACAAATACCTTCTATAGTACGTTATTATTTCGACGGCCATATTTTGGATTTACTGGCTAGAATTTGCAACCAGGATGGTCTATTGTACTCATACGTTAAATTTATGACAGCCGTATTTTAGAGCAACTAATTTCTGCTCTGTTGTTCGACTTTCTAGTACTTTAATGGTTACACATTAAATGTTATAAATGGTTACTGCATATATACACCCAGTGTAGACTACTAACCAGAATTTACAACAAGAACGTTCTGTTGTACGTTACTTTACGACAGATCTATTTTAGAGCAACTGATTTCTGGACTGTTTTTTTTTTTTTACTTTCTAGTACTGTAAAGGTTACACATTAGATTTTATAAATGGTTACTGCATATATACAACCAGTGTACGGCTACTGGCCAGAATTGGCAACAAGAACGTTCTATTGTGCGTTAAATTTACGACAGCCGTATTTTAGAGCAACTGATTTATGTAGTGTCGGTTGACTTTCTTGTAACTGTTACACACTGAAGGCAGTTAACGCTGACTAAGTAAACATTTTCTTGGTTTAAAAAGAATGAATGTGGAACTTTACTTTCGAATTGAGATTTTGCTTGGTTTAACCGATGAAATCTAAACATTCGTTTTAGATTCGGTGAGATAATTTACCAGATCAAATCACAGGTGTTTGATCGCAGAAAGACATATTAAGTTTACTTTTCACACACAAGATCATTCGACGAAGTACAGAAAGCCAGTAACAATGGCATTGAAAAAAGAGAAAACATCTTCCTGAAGAAGAGTATAGAACATTATAAGTAACAGTTCAGTTATTTAATCTAAAACATGTCACTTAACTTTAAGATTTCCTCACAAGTTTTCAATTATTTATCAATATTTTTGGTGCTGTACAAATTATTTAAATATTATTTCTATCTATAGATATTCCAAATATATGTAATAATAATACAATTGGGAAACCGTTTTAACTTTTTCATGTACCTAAAAACTTTATTTTTTATTTCCTCAAAAAGGCTCTTTATTTTGCGTTACGACAGGTAGGGTGATCATTTCTAACCTATTGGTGCATGTTTCTTAATACATCCGAGTTAAAGTTTGAAAAATACAATGCTTTTATTTAAAGGCTCTTTTATATCTTCCTATGTTTAATATAATGGCAAGATTTAATTCCTTTGTTAGCCTGCGTTTAAATCATGCATTAAACTTCATACAGAATATAAGAGTTTCTAGTGTGCATATATTTTCAATTACGTTTTTAACTATTTTATAATTATGCTATTGATAGGGGTATATGAAAAACAATATAAAACTTTTTTTTTTTTTTTAGAAAATGAAACACAATTCATTAAGAACAATATTTTAATGTTCTAATCTTCATTGTATTGGATAATGGATTTTTTGGGGATTTTCTCTTTAAATTAAATTTCAAAGTTCGTGCATTCATGGTTTGTATGTACTGTTTAGAGATGACAATAATAAATACCCACGACAAATAGATGACGATTTTATAACTTATTACTCGTAGTAAAAGACAAATTTGAAGATATACTGAACAGAAAAATGTATTGTATGACATTTATAAAATAAAAGTATAATTGTTCAGTTGGTGACCGATTTTTATTGGTGACTAATATTTAGTATTTCCTTAACAAAAGCAAATTATCGTTTACATGAGATTTAAAAGGTTTAGAAAACCGACTTTGAAATGTATTTACCATTTAAAAGTTTATTTATGACTGGGAAAACTAGGAATATTACAATATACCGATAAAACCTGTGTAACGTAAATTATTATCACTATACGACGTTTATAACGGTTTAATCAATTCTAGGTATTTATCTTTCAGGTGGTGCGGTCAATTCGGCAGTGGTCAGATTTCCCTCGAGGATAGGTCACGTGATTACACGGCCTACTGATTAGAGAATAGAGCGTATCTATAGAGTATTAATTAAGTTGTACCATCGTGAATATTAATGGTTTTTTTTATAAATGGTTTGTTTTGTAATATTTCACTATTATGAATTATAAATACCATTCAAACTATTGTTACCACAGATTTATTCCCATTCTGGACACTGATTTCAAGCCTTTAAGGGTGAAGATGGGATATCAAACAATACGTGTGATTGAGTGACAATGATTTTGTCGTCTCAAATCACCTGTATCTTGGCTATAAATAAGCAGTGATCATATAAACAGGCAACGGTACGCACGCTTATCTAAATCTTACCTATCCGACGTTCTTTATTTTTCGGATGTTTGCTGCTCGTGAAGACGAAAATTTCTAAATATCGTCTTGTTTCCACTTTACTAAGCAATTAAATAGAAAATCTAATTCGAAATATAGTTTTAATTTTGTGTTTTTGTACAAAATAAAAATAAAACATTTTTTTAATAACTTTAATTTTAAGTTTCTGTGTCTGTCTGAGCCACAAATATTTCCGTTTGTATTAAATTCTGAATACCTACAATAAGTAACCATATCTAGCATAAACCAATACAAATTAACATAACAATTAACAATTTAAATTACTTTGTCTATCCTAATTAAAGCTAAAATGTATCTGATTCTTATGCAAACGGAACAAACATTACTCTTTTGCAGTTAGAATAAATCAAGATAAACATGCTATAATCATATTGTAGCAAAATTTGAAAAAAATTTAATGTTAGAAAGTCAATCCACAATTTAAAAAAATTAAATATTATAAGTCATACACTCAATATTTTTACGTTTCATTTTCCTACAAAGGATAATCTGAGGTAAAGTCATATCCATTGATATGATCCCCATATCGGCTCTACCGTATGTTTGAATGCCGCAGGACCTGTTTTAAGCTCAAAAGGACACCAATCAGAATTTTGACAGAGACACGCTAAATCCAATCTTGAAAAAACCCACATCTATACAGCTTAACCCACATATTGATCCAGGACATCCTCCAAAAAGAGAGCCACCAAAGTGACTGACATAAACTGAGAACTTGTTTTTCTATCACCATAAAAACAAAGGAAAACACGTTTTCCCAACCTACAGCTATTTGCTGTTCAACAAAAGGTTTGAAGCTGTCTTCAAAACAGACATCATCTGAAACTCTGATATTAAGGATTAAATATTCCCGATAATAATTTAAGACTAAAAAAGTTAGCCATGCTTATCCAAGAATGACCAGATACATTTTTACATATTTTACGCATAAACTCATAAAATGTAAGGTATACCTACCACACAACAACTGACTAAAATCATAGTTACCGGTACTGAAATATATAAATATCAGCTACCAGGACATCAAGGACACAGGTGCATCCTAGAGGACGATCGCTGGTATGCCGCAGGTGAATAGCGAAATGGTTCTTAGTTATCTGCGAGGTGAATAGTTGAGTGAGTGACGGTGATTGGAAGAAAGGTCAGAAACTTATTCAGACTCGTTTATATGGGAGCCTCATCTGATTATTCAGTGATTTTTAGCATTTTTACCCTAGCATTTTTGAAGTAAGTTACGGTTCTTCATATATCGAAGCCAAAGATGAAAAGTGAAATTTTACGGTACCAACATTAATTGCTATTTAAAGAAAACATCATCTGTGCAAATGATTTTTCTGGCATTATTCAGGCTTCCAAAATTAAACTACTGCTAGTAGAAGTGGAGTGAAACCCTCAGAGATTCATCGCAATCGGCCCAATAGTTTTGTAAGAATTTTTGAACAAACATAAGAAAACATAGGTACAAATCAAATAATCCCCTTTCTTTAAAGTTGACCAAAAAGTAATGATAATAATTCTTTATTGCAGTAAAAACAATTTAACAAAATTGCATTGCAAAGCGTCATTTTAACGTATTGATAAAACAATCTATAAACTAAACCTATCATTCCATAGGCACATTCAATTCCACATAATTAATGTGTGAACAATATATTGCATTTTTGCATGTTTTGGATATCAGAAAAGGATAAATAGAATAATAATAATAAAATGCTAATTTTCATTTAAAGTATAACTTTAACTAATAACTATAAACAATTATCAGCTAAAACTAAATTTAACACTGTTACAGATCGTGCAAAACTAAGAGAGTTTCTTTCAACTTTCTAAAACACAATACTTGGAACGCTACTTTGTGAACTCTAGTCGAGTTGTTGTGATCTCAAGTATCTCATTACGTATTACTTAGTTTTTTACTTAGTGAAATGTTGATTTTCGTTTCGTGTTATATCGTGAACTAAACTCTGTAGAAACAGACAAGATTGGATTGTTTCGTTGCTTGTAGTTTTCCTTATTTGAATTCACGGGCACAACGGCACGAGCATTCTGTTTGCCTATGAGCACAGAAAAGAAATCTCTAGTGCTACTTATTACACAATTAAATTAATAATAAATTAATTTGTCCTTCAAAATTTTTTAGTGGGGAGGGGGACATGATGCCCATGTCCTTATATAACACCTATGCTTGCAGTTTTGAGATACACCAAATAGCGATACTGAACGTTATAAGCTACTAATTTGAGCTACTCAGTAGTTCTTAAATATTAAAAATATACATACACAACAAAAAGTAACCATAAGTTTAATATTTAAGAACTACTGAGTAGCTCAAATTAGTAGCTACCATATTATAAAATATATCAAAAGGGTTAATCATCTGAAACAGTTACAGGTTACAGGAAAAAATAAAGGGAAAAACATTTATTAAATGACTCTGCTCATTCAAAGAGATTTCAAATTTTGAATCCTTCCCGGTGACACTGCTCCTGGACCATTCTACATGGGCTCCAACGTGGATGTCACCCGAAACTAAAATTGAGGGGGGGGGGGAATTTAGTTTCCTTCGGAGAAATCATGACAATTCATAGAAATTCTAATTTATCTCCCGGAAAATGTTTTTGTAAAAAATTAAAAAATATTTCAAAATATAAAATTTCGCTTGTTTTTCAGATTGCACATAACATTTCAGAAATGAGATGTATTATCTATTTGGCTGTGCTGGAGTATATTTATTGTTATTTACAGTACCTCCTCCTGTAAGATAATAGTTTATGAACGAATTTTTCACCTTCAAAATGCTCTTATTATTTCGAATTAATAGCAACAGATTATAACCAACATAATAATATTTACATACGTAATAATTTGTTCATTTCAATCTATACGTTTCGACTTAATAACGTTGTTTTGAAACATAAGTACAAACAATTAAATTCTAGTATCCGTTCCCTACAACTTTAACACACATTCACACGCCTTTTCTGCATTATTTTAACTATTAAAATAGATGCACACCAATCAAAACTAGTCAATAGTTAGTTATATGAATAAGATTATAAAGTATTTATATTTGTCGAAAGTACGGAATAGTACCAGATATGCAAAGAAACTTCACTCAAGATCACGTAATGCTGGAGAATCTGATCACGAATGCTTGAGAGAGGTAAACAAATTAAACTCACATAACAAACATCACTCAAGTTACTAACCCAATCACGAATCAGAGCAAAAAAGTCTGGAGAGGGTCTGATCACGAATGTTGGAGAGAAGTAACAAACATAAAATATAACACCTAATCACGCAGTAGACCAAAGTTCTGTTGGGTCTGATCACGAATGCTTCAGAGAGGTAACAAACATAACTCACATAATCACAACTTCTAAGATAAGAGCATTAACCTTTTTAGAACTGATAACGAGGTCTAAACCATAGGATTTGTTTAATACAGACTAATACAGTAAACGTTTATACTCAATTAAATTCTAATAAAATCAAAGTACTATAGTAGGCTTTCTTTGACTTATTTTGTTAGAATTGAAATTTTCAAACAGTGGTGTAATTCTTTTTGTCTCAAATCAGCGCATATAGTCACTCTTTAACATGCTAAAATAATTTGGTATAAGTATTATACTGTATTAATTAAAAATTTGTGTACTCAAAAAACTGTATTAAGTAGAATTTGTGTACTCAAAAGCAAAATTTGAAAAAAAATTTAATGTTAGAAAGTCAATCCACATTTAAAAAAATGAAATATTATAAGTCATACACTCAATATTTTTACGTTTCATTTTCCTACAAAGGATAAACTGAGGTAAAGTCATATCCATTGATATGATCCCCATATCGGCTCTACCGTATGTTTGAATGCCGCAGGACCTGTTTTAAGCTCAAAAGGACACCAATCAGAATTTTGACAGAGACACGCCTAAATCCAATCTTGAAAAAACCCACATCTATACAGCTTAACCCACATGTTGATCCAGGACATCCTCCAAAAAGAGAGCCACCAAAGTGACTGACATAAACTGAGAACTTGTTTTTCTATCACCATAAAAAACAAAGGAAAACACGTTTTCCCCAAACCTACAGCTATTTGCTGTTCAACAAAAGGTTTGAAGCTGTCTTCAAAACAGACATCATCTGAAACTCTGATATTAAGGATTAAATATTCCCGATATAATACTTTAAGACTAAAAAAGTTAGCCCATGCTTATCCAAGAATGACCAGATACATTTTTACATATTTTACGCATAAACTCATAAATGTAAGGTATACCACACAACAACTGACTAAATCATAGTTACTGAAATATATAAATATCAGCTACCAGGACATCAAGGACACAGGTGCATCCTAGAAGGACGATCGCTGGTATGCCGCAGGTGAATGGTCGAAATGGTTCTTAGTTTAAATCTGCGAGGTGAATAGTTGAGTGAGTGACGGTGATTGGAAGAAAGGTCAGAAAACTTATTCAGACTCGTTTATATTGGGAGCCTCATCTGATTATTCAGTGATTTTTAGCATTTTTTACCCGTAGCATTTTTTTAGGTTCTTCATATATCGAAGCCAAAGATGAAAAGTGAAATTTTACGGTACCAACATTAATTGCTATTTAAAGAAAACATCATCTGTGCAATGATTTTTCTAGCATTATTCAGGCTTGCAAAATAAACTATTGCTAGTAGAAGTGGAGTGAAACCCTCAAAGATTCATAGCAATCGGCCCAATAGTTTTGTAAGAATTTCTGAACAAAGACAAAAAAACATAGGTAAGCCTACAAATCAAATATTCTCCTGTCTTTAAAGTTGACAAAAAAGTAATAATAATAATTGTTTATTGCAGTAAAACAATTAACAAAATTGCATTGCAAGCGTCATTTCAACATATTGATAAAACAATCTATAAACTAAACCTATCTTTTCATAGGCACATTCAATTCCACATATTAATGTGTGAACAATATATTGTATTTTGCATGTTTTGGATATCAGAAAAGGATAAATAGGATAATAATAATAAAATGCTAATTTTCATTTAAAGTATAGCTTTAACTAATAACTAGAAACAATTATCAGCTAAAACTAAATTAACACTGTTACAGATCGTGCAAACTAAGAGAGTTCTTTCAACTTTCTAAAACACAATACTTGGAACGCTACTTTGTGAACTCTAGTCGAGTTGTTGTGATCTCAAGTATCTCATTACGTATTACTTAGTTTTACTTAGTGAAATGTTGATTTTCGTTTCGTGTATATCGTGAAGTAAACTCTGTAGAAACAGACAAGATTGGATTGTTCGTTGCTTGTAGTTTCCTTATTTGAATTCACGGGCACAACGGCACGAGCATTCTGTTTGCCTATGAGCACAGAAAAGAAATCTCTAGTGCTACTTATTACACAATTAAATTAATAATAAATTAATTTGTCCTTCAAAATTTTTTAGTGGGAGGGGGACATGATGCCCATTCCTTATATACACCTATGCTTGCAGTTTTGAGATACACCAAATAGCGATACTGAACGTTATAAGCTACTAATTTGAGCTACTCAGTAGTTCTTAAATATTAAAAATATACATACACAACAAAAAGTAACCATAAGTTTAATATTTAAGAACTACTGAGTAGCTCAAATTAGTAGCTACCATATTATAAAATATATCAAAAGGGTTAATCATCTGAAACAGTTACAGGTTACAGGAAAAAATAAGGGAAAATCTCTGAAACATTTATTAAATGACTCTGCTCATTCAAAGAGATTTCAAATTTTGAATCCTTCCCGGTGACACTGCTCCTGGACCATTCTACATGGGCTCCAACGTGGATGTCACCCGAAACCAAATTGAGGGGGGGGGGAATTTAGTTTCCTTCGGAGAAATCATGACAATTCATAGAAATTCTAATTTATCTCCCGGAAAATGTTTTTGTAAAAAATTAAAAATATTTCAAAATATAAAATTTCGCTTGTTTTTAGATTGCACATAACATTTCAGAAATGAGATGTATTATCTATTTGGCTGTGCTGGAGTATATGTATTGTTATTTACAGTACCTCCTGTAAGATAATAGTTTATGAACGAATTTGTCACCTTCAAAATGCTATTTATTTCGAATTACAGCAACAGATTATAACCAACATAATAATATTTACATACGTAATAATTTGTTCATTTCAATCTATACGTTTCGACTTAAACTTAATAACGTTGTTTTGAAACATAAGTACAACAATTAAATTCCAGTATCCGTTCCCATAACTTTAACACACATTCACACCTTTTCTGCATTATTTTAACTATTAAAATAGATGCACACCAATCAAAACTAGTCAATAGTTAGTTATATGAATAAGATTATAAAGTATTTATATTTGTCGAAAGTACGGAATAGTACCAGATATGCAAGAAACTTCACTCAAGATCACGTAATGCTGGAGAATCTGATCACGAATGCTTGAGAGAGGTAACAAATTAAACTCACATAACAAACATCACTCAAGTTAGTACCCAATCACGAAGCAGACCAAAAAAGTCTGGAGAGGGTCTGATCACGAATGTTGGAGAGAAGTAACAAACATAAAATATAACACCTAATCACGCAGTAGACCAAAGTTCTGTTGGGTCTGATCACGAATGCTTCAGAGAGGTAACAAACATAAACTCACATAATCACAACTTCTAAGATAAGAGCATTAACCTTTGAGAACTGATAACGAGGTCTAAACCATAGGATTTGTTTAATACAGACTAATACAGTAAACGTTTATTCTCAATTAAATTCTAATAAAATCAAAGTACTATAGTAGGCTTTCTTGACTTATTTTGTTAGAATTGAAATTTTCAAACAGTGTGTAATTCTTTTGTCTCAAATCAGCGCATATAGTCACTCTTAACATGCTAAAATAATTTGGTATAAGTATTATACTGTATTAATTAAAATTTGTGTACTCAAAAACTGTATTAAGTAGAATTTGTGTACTCAAAAGATAACATGTTATAAAGGTGTAGCGGAATGTAATAACTTTCCACCAGGATGTTAAAATAAGAGCAGAAAGTAACTCTCAAAACCACTGTATTACATTAAGCAGCGGCCCCACTTCTGTCGTACTCTGGGGAAATTTAATCTTCAAATTCTTTGCTTCTGTCAAATATCTGCCCAGCTCCATTAGCAGAAAGGCGTGTTGGTGAGCCTCGAGCTCGTTTCGTAAATTATTTTTCTATTAAGTTACCACATTTTACTGTTGCTAACTTAACAACAATAATGAAAGGTGTACAACTTAAGAAACTGGATAAGTTACACTAATTAATAGCTTATACAGTACATAAACATTTTTGTACAAGTAATCTTTAAAATGAGGTAAATTTGTATCGCTGTTTTGAAAGTCTTCAATACATAAATTGAAAAGTGTAAATAATAACTAACTTTAAGCCAAAACCGTATTACAGTCCAATGTTTACTGCGTATGTCTTATGAGGAGATAAAACCCATTGCTAAAATCTGGTGTGACTTGAAAAGTTGGCGTGCTCTATCTAGTGAAAAGGAAATTATGAGTATGTTACAAATAATATTGAGGAAACTCTTACATTAAATGTTCAATATTTAATACATAACAATGAGGTAACTACTACAAAATTAAATTGAATTACAATTGTAAAGAAGGTTTGTATCCCTCTCATCTCCCCTCTAGATACGCCACTGCTCGCGAGTACTTTATTAACATTTTCCTAAAAAACTCTACAAAATAATCATTGAAATAGTCCTTGAATTATATATGAAAACAGGGCACATAATAGGCCGTCTTGAACCATGAATAATTTTATATTTTAATTATTTTAAAACATTTCGACAAAAAGAAACATTATATTTATTATGTAATATATTTAAGTCACTACTGAAGTCAAAACAGGTGCGCGTGAGACTAATGATTACGTATTAATAATTAATTTAAACTCCGTTACCTAAATGTCTGTGTAGTCAACACACATATTTCCAAAAATTTATATATGTTTCAAGACAAGCCTAAAATATGTTGTTATTGTAGGATTAAAACAAGTGAGCTAAAAATGTAAGAATAGATAAAGTAGATGATAAAGAAGTAGAAACCTAACGTTATCCTTCTTATCTTCGGAAAATCACCAAAAGGGTAAAGACTAAGTTAAATACAGTCTATTCAGAATATCGTATTACTAAATAGTATATATAGAATAGAATACTAGACATTTTTTGTATACTTCCACATAAAATTTATTAAAATAGCGCTTTCGCCGGTTAAGGCATCATCAGTTTCACATTGTTTACAGAAAAAAACATATGTGTAAAATAGAATAAACATATGATAAAATAGAATAAAATTTAAAACTAACTGTAAAGACCAAAAACTAATAAAATTATAAAAGAATTATGTAGAAAAATATGGTTTGCAATTCATAATTTTGGAATGGATTTCTTTTTTCACTAATGGTAGAAAAATATCACTGAAATTTACGGAAGGTTGGGAAATACGAGTACAATTAATTATCTTTTAAAACTGTCATACACGCACTTTCAATTTTATTTCTTTTAGTCCAGGAAGTTTGTACCTGTCTCTGAAGCTTTGTGTCTGATTAGACAACGACTTTCTAATGATAACAACTTCAGTATGAGAACAACATTATCTATTAACTGTGTAATAGATGAACTTCTTACTGTATGTGTTAGCAACAACTATTTTCAGTTAAAAGATAGATTTTACAATCAAGTATCCGGTTTACCTATGGGTGGTGTTCTCAGCCCAATAATTAGCAACATATTTATGGACCACTTTGAAGACATTCCTTTTGAAAATTGGAGTATTAGACCCAAAATTTGGTTACGGTATGTTGATGATGTCTTTTGTGTGTGGGAAAATAAAATTAACATCCAAGAAGAATTTTTAAAACACATCAATTCAATTAGACCATCGATAAAATTTACTATTGAAAATGAGGTTAACAGTGAAATTCCATTTCTTGATATTTTGATAACAAAAACAAAAGAAAACACAATTAAAACAACATTATTTTACAACAAGACTTTGAGTGAACAGTACCTTAATTATAATTCAAATCATCCTCAACATGTAAAAATTGGATTAGTACAAAATTTGTTCCAGAAGATTAATAATTTGGTAACTGATAACAAAGATAAAATTTTAGGAAAAAATTATACTACAGAACTTTTGATTAAAAACAACTACCCTCCATCAATTATTGAACGAGCTAAGGCTAAAAACAAAATTTGCAAGCAAATTACCAAAACAGACAATCCTAAATATCTCACTACCGTAACTATTCCTTATGTAAGAGGAACATCAGAAAAAATTCGTAGGATAAATTATAAATTTAACATCCGCACTGTTTTTAAGTCCCAAAATAATATAAGAAGCTACTTAACAAAATTAAAACCGAAAAACAAACATCAAGAAACCAAGAATGTGATATATAAAATTGACTGTGGTTGCAACAAGACGTATATCGGCCAAACATCAAGACCTGTGGAAATTAGGGTAAAAGAACATATTTATAATTGAGGCGTTAAGAGCTCATCTGACTAACTCCATTAAAAACAGAAAATTTTCGTAAAACTAACAGTTAAAGTTACTTAAGAATTTAAAAAACTTCTCTATGGTTTTAGCACATTTTAAGTAAACTCATTCACTTTTTACTGTAAAGGGAAGCCTTTTAACAATTAATTAAAAAAAAACGAAAAAAATATTATATATTTAAAATAAAATTAAAAAATACCATTTGATATGGAGTTACATCACATTGCAACTGAAAGGGTTGGTGACAAAAAATTCTGAGTGGTTTGTATACAAGTTACTTTTTTAAACAAATACAAAAGCAAACAAATATCTGTTAAATAATCAAGTAATCAGTGTTAGATGATAACAAAAAATAGTAAGGCTGAGTTTGGAAACTAGGAAAAAATAAGTCCTAGCCTAAATACAGATAACATTTAGGTTCTTTATCATTAGTTGAGTAGGTAATGCAAGTCATCATCACTCCAGGTTCACTTTCCAGAGACACCTCTTTCAGTTTTTAAGTTTTTTATAATAGTTGTGATGAAAACTCGGAGGTATAAAACTTCAACTAGGGTCCATCATTGTCCTTCTTTTTTGCCATGGTGTACGGTCTTGATCGTGTGATAAACCAAGAACTCTTGTGGCACATTGGCTAGGTTTTTCCAAGTCCGGGACGCCTTGTTTCTTTCTTTCGGATGTTTATTTTTCCAATTGGCATGTATTGGTGAGAAAATTAACTTTATACTTTACAGCAAATGGTTCGGTCCTTCTCAATTCTGGATACCCCATTAATTTTCAGGCCGGTTAACTGGTTCACCTTCAACATTTTTTTTTCCTGTAGTGATAGATTTTTCTAAAGTCTACTGTTGAATAGAAGTCTTCATGGTTCATTTCAGGTGAGCAAATATTTGTTGTTTTCCTGAAATAGAATAATATCATTACCAATCTCTCGGTGAATAGATGTTGCTACTAGTTTATGCTCTCTTTTCAAATAAAAGAAAAATCTGTCGTTTGGACGGTCAATATGACTGTACAAGGAACTTCAAGTCAATTGTTTCCAGTAGTTGCCACGTGATTTTGCAGGTATTTTCATAAGAGATAAACAACTTTGAGATGATTGCGATTCTGACCCGCCCACAGGGTCTGAGTACATGACAATATGTTTTGCATTCATTGCACATGGATTGTCAGGTGTTTTGTAAGGCAATGAACTTATTTCCTGAGAACCCCTAGAACCTTTCGGTTACAGGCCATCATAATGTAAGGCCTTTCTTATTATTAAAAATCAGTGAAACACCAAGTCATAAACATACAGATTTACTCTTTATAGTATGCTACATAGGTAGACAGTTTTGGGGAAAAGCCAAAGCTTTCTGGAGATCGAAAGTTAAAACGTAATAGTCATCCCGAACTATGTTTTACCCTGGTCTTCCTTTAAACTGTCTCTTGCCTGTTCTGCCTTTCTTAGATGTAGCTCCTTCTCAATTTCTATAATTTCCTTAATCTTCATTTGCTAGTGTAAGTCTATTTTTAAAACAATCACACACTTGACAAGTGTTCTTTAAGTGGTGTTTTATAAATTGAAGAATTGAATTCTAGTTGAAAATTACATGATAATTCATTTTTTCTTTAAACAGGAGCGTTTTGGTTTTTCATCACACACAAGACATAAGAGTCATCACATTTTTTTAATTTTTGTTAAGTCAGGTGTTTAAATATTTTCTTTGGGGTTTGTGTGACCTTTATAGTGGCTACCGTAAGCAGGGAATGAATTTTATGGTTAACACATCGGGAAATGTCAATTTTATTTCCTCGGAAGTTACGAGTTAGGTTTTATGTTCAAGATAGTTAAAGTAGATAGTAGTAATGAGGTTATGTATTTTTTAGGGTAGTTGAACAGTTAGTTACGTTGGGTTAGGAGTGGACTCAGATTGTTAGGTTTAAGTAAGTTAACTGTTACGTTAAGGAGACTGTTGAAGAGTTGACGTAGGTTTAACAGAGTTTAGGTTGTTAGGTTAGTTGAGTTAAGTTGGTTGAATACAGGTTGACGCCGGTTGAACGTGATTGCGAGTTGGAGTTGTTGAGAAGAACGTTGAGGCTTAGTTGGTTTGCAGTGAGTAGTTGAAGTTTGGCGGGTTAGTCCGTTTTTCTGGATAGTTGACACTCTGTTGATGTTGAATATTGTAGTTGTGTAAGTTGAACATGTTGAGTCAGTTGAATTTCATAATTCCCATCTACAACACAGTTTATTTCATTCTTAACACAACAATTTGGAATTGGCCCATCACACACTTGAAAGGTTTGGTCTAAAGTATGTTTTTACAAACCCGAATGTCGACAGTTTTGACTCTGACAAAAAACGAAAAAACTATGGCTTCTTGGTGTGCTTAGGAATGATTGGTAGGTTCGACGTCTGATAATACTATTTGATTTCACACTCACAAACGTGGACTAACAATTTTTTTTGTTGGGTTTCTGATTACCTAAAACTGTAAAAAGACTTGAAAGAGGTTTCACCTGTCTTGGTGATATTTTGTCATTGAATTTTCATTGCACACACTTGCACTGTTTGTCATTAAAGACTTTTTTCAGCGATTGTATGCCCCCTCCGTGATCTAGTTTTATACTCTTTACCAGGAAAAAGAAAGTCTCTTTTTATTGGTGTTTTGTCCTCTTCCAACTTATCAGGGTCTTCTTTTACGGTTTACGCCCTTAACAGCTACAGGGCTAGGCCTAAACCTCAACATTTAAAAATACAGATTCACTGATTTCCTCACCTAACCCATCATTTGACTGGGGTGGTGAACCTCATTTGAGTCTGTACTTGAACCTTTTTAGGCTTTCAAAATTAACCGAATGAAGTATATTAAGTTTGAGTACTGTCTCTAAATATGAACCTGGTATAAAGTGGATCCGAGTCCATGTTGTCACCAAAAATGTCACTTTCACTACTGAGCTCACTCTTTGTTGGCTTTTTCTTATTGAAATAAGCTCATAATAAATCATTACAAACATAAAAAACATTGTAAAGGTGTAAAACACCGTTCATATTGCCACAAACATAACCTTTTACACAAGCAGTTCAACAATAAAACAACAATGCAATGGGACACATGGAGTTCATCACTTTGGCTTACTGAAAAACAACCAGTAAAATATTCAGTTGTCAGAGTAGATAGCGCATTCTAGCAGCAAACCATTAAAAACTGTGGAGTTAGCCATTTTGCCACTGAAAAATTATTCAGTTGACAATTTCAACCCTGTTAAACCCGAAAATTAAAAAAAAAGGGAGGGTTAGTCAGATTTGGCCTCTGAAGCCTCTATTATAAAACAAGAAAACATTGAAAAATCTAAATTAGTTGAACATACAGTAAAGGAAAATCATCATATAAATTTTGAATCGTCTAGTGTAGTGTTTAAAGAATCTTCCTGGAATCTTCAATTTTATAGGAATAAAATTGAAAGTGCGTGTATGACAGTTTTAAAAGATAATTGTACTCGTATTTCCCAACCTTCCGTAAATTTCAGTGATATTTTTCTACCATTAGTGAAAAAAGAAATCCATTCCAAAATTATGAATTGCAAACCATATTTTTCTACATAATTCTTTTATAATTTATTAGTTTTTGGTCTTTACAGTTAGTTTTAAATTTTATTCTATTTTATCATATGTTTATTCTATTTTACACATATGTTTTTTTCTGTAAACAATGTGAAACTGATGATGCCTTAACCGGCAAAAGCGCTATTTTAATAAATTTTATGTGGAAGTATACAAAAAATGTCTTTTCCATTAAAAATATATTGATGTCAACGTACAAGAAAGAAGGAAGCGTTGCTGATGATTTTGACACCTGCAGAAGATAAGAAGTAATTTCCTGGGAAGACCTCAGTACAATAGAGACGAAAAGTCGGCAAGACATAACAATTTCCTAAATGAGAAGTGAACACTTTTAATCAGAGTAGCTTCAAGTAATTCTTTTTTTATTTTATAATTTAAAAGGATTTATTGAAAATAATTTTCTCTTACTGAATATTAATATCAAATACAAAAGCAATAAATTAACACACACGAGACAATAACTTAATATTATTATCAAAACTATACAAAAACTTATTCATACATTTTGGGATGCCATCTAAATTTTATGATTAAAGATTTTATTTTTTGTTGAACGTTTTTTTACGCACGATTGATAAACTAAAAGGGTAACAGGTTTTATGAATTTTACTATCGTTAATGTAACATAAATAGAACAGTTTGTTTCGAGGTTATCTAAAGCTTTTCTTCAGATATCAAAAAAGTACTTAAAAATCAAATTTTTGTTGTTGTTATAAAATGAACTCCCTCAAATTGTACACACGGTTAAGAACAAAACAAGCTTAACGTCAAAAACTGTAGTCGAGTGTCTAGAGTGACTAGAGCAATCATGTTATTGCACATTCCTACGCACTGACAACACACACGCACACAACAGAGAAGACGAGTGATTAAAGTATGCATACACTGAAAACACCTCCGAAAACACGGCAGAAAAGAAGAAAGACCAAGGAAAGTAAAATGTGCACTTCCCATGCCAAAGCTGAATAGACACAACTTATATGAAACAAAGAGGGAATAGACGTTTCCGCCTCGTGGCGTATCAAAGCCAAAGTGGGCACGAATATGTTCTCTGTTCAGTAAAGCATTGTCATCCTTAGGCTTCATGTTGGCTTCATTAGAAATAGCCACATTGTAAAGTGTGTTATCTTTGAACGTACCTATATCCTATATCTATACTATTATACAAAAATCTAACGGTGCATGTTTGTGTGTACGATTGTGTGTGTTACTCAAACACGTAAAAACTACTGAACAGATTGTATTGAAAATTAGATGGACATTCTTAGGGTCCCTGGGACGTTCATAATACGATTAGGCATACGAGTATATCGCATTACGAACGTCCCTCTGCACTACGCCCCACTGGTCTACAAAAACTACCTTTATGGCTTAATCAGCATATATTAAATGCGTATACTTTGTAAAAAAAATGTGCCAACACAATTAATTATAAGTTTAATTAATTTAAGAACTATTTAAAATTTCTTTAAGTTTATAGTATTGTAAACATAGATTGAGCTTAAAAGTAACAACAGTTTTTATTTGAACCATTACAGGTGTTATCCATAAAGTATAAACTAAATTTTAACAAATATTAAGTATGCAATGGTTTTATCATTACTGTAATTTAGATATCAAAGACAAAGTTACTATAGAATTTTTGCCACAGATTTCACTGCTATTATAACACACATCATAGTTGTTTTTGACTAGTAGGACTTTTATACATACACAACTATGGTACCAAAAATAACTGAAACTATATGGTGTATGGTATTACTATATATGGTAATAATAAACTACAATGGCCACAGGTATACACTTTTTGACTAAAAGAGGCTTCTCAGACCTGTGTACGTGTATATAGTCTCAGTCGGGACATCAACTTCAAAATCGATTTCCGTTTCAAAATGACATAGAGCCCCTTTCTTTATTATATTACGAGTGTTCATTACATCTGAAAATGCTAAGAACTTCGATTTTAGAATTCCTCCAAAATGACCTAAAATTGTTTAATTGTTACTTAAATCATTTATCATGAAATATTGTAGAGTAATTAGAATTATTTCACGGTACTGTTTCACTCTGCGACTTTGAGGGTCCCAAATACACTGCCTTTTAATCTTAAATCTAAAATAGATCAGACGGTTGGAATATTTTCCAGTGATTATCACCTACACAGGTGTGTTTAAAATGTTATTTAAAAGGAATATGGCTACGATGTTCCTGTTTTTTAATAGGAAATTACTTGCGAAGCCGCGCGTAACTGCTACTTATACTTTGTCTGAGTCGTGTGAATTAATTGATTTACGAATGTTAATATTTCAAAATAACGGGATATAAAGCGTCATAGATCACAGAGAATTAAAATACAGAAAAGATAAAACACAGAAGTTTTACTGTAACAACATTTATTAGCGCGATCCGACCGCCAGGTCTAGTACTACCTATCCGGTGATAGGACATATAGCTCAAAACTAAAGAATTTTGTTAATTGGGTCAGTAGTAATAAAGTGTAGGTTCTGGGACAGAACCTTTGACCCCTGTTATCTCTCTGCGGGAGGTCCTTATCAGTGATAACCTTTGACATTTCCGCATATTTTAAGATAAGCACGTGCCAGATAACCTTGACCCCAATTAAAAAGCAATTGACCCCAATTAAATAACAATTAGATAAGTCTTATCTGACCCGCGAGGTCGCTACTATTGTTTACGTTTCGTTATCGGCACGCGTCGGTTCGTATCGCGCATTCTTGACCTCTAGGTCATGGACCTGATATCACTGCCAGGCGTCCGCCAACCAGTCCATCAGACCGATAAGGTTTTTTCTCTTTAAAACTAGGTGATGAATAATATAATACAACGTTATCCAAAAAACAATTCTTCTAACTATAGTACGATTGACTCGAGAGTGTTTCGAGTTATATTTTTCTGCTTACTATGCATTTTGTATGAATATAAATGCATTGACTCGCTATTGATTTATTATTATTATGTGTGTTAATCATGTCGGGAACAATGTCGTATGCAATCTTCCTTTATGTTTTGAGTGTTGTGTACAGTCAACAAAATTTCTCTTCACAACACTGGAGCAATGGAAGTACACTTGTAGCTCACGCAATATCAAACAGAACAAGGATAGATTTACATTACTCACCTAAATCTCCCCATCAAGCGTTGTTCACTTTGAACTATTTCAATGTTAGTAGCCAAGAGACAACTAGTGGATCTGATGGAGAAGAATCGTTGTCATTTTTTAATGAAGAGACTATAAATGATGCTCCCTCAGAACAAGGTGATGAAACGTTTTCTTTTGACGAAGACGGCTCTACATTTAATGAAGACAACTATAGTGATGACACGGCTACACTTGAAATTTTAAATGAAACAAATGACTGTTGTCTGCAAGCTGATGATTGCACATATGTTAAAGAATCTTTACAAAAAGACATTGAGGAATACATCGATAGAATAGGACAGTTAAATAATGAAATCTCAAGATTGAATACAACAATTCGTGTCCTAGAATATGATGCTGAATTAAGAAACAAGGAGTTGTACGAAGTGAAGTCACACAAATATAGAAGTCGAAGATGTTACTGTCGGAGAAGAAAAGGAATTTTAAGACGCGGTGTCTAAGTCTTAATAAAGTTAGAAGAGCAGAAATAATCAACAGTTCAGAAGATTTACTAGTAAAACAATTTTATATATATATATATATGTGTGTGTGTGTGTGTGTGTGTGTGTGTGTGTGTGTGTGTGTGTGTGTGTGTGTGTGTGTGTGTGTGTGTGTGTGTGTGTGTGTGTGTGTGTGTTTTAATATAAATATAATTTTTACTAAGGTATTAATTTTATTTGTGTTAACGTCCCAATAAAGATAGAAGATGATTGGTATAATATTCATTATACTAAGCTTTGATATCGATTGACCTGACCTCTGATAAATGTTTTATCTAACAACCAATTTAATTTTAAAGGAAGCGCTATTTGTCCTTTATTTACCCTTGTTTACTTAGATTTACGCTGAGAATAACAAAGCGCATAGTTCAGATTGATAAATTTTTAATTATTTGCAAACACGTGGTGACCTTTAACTGTAAACGTCAGTTCTGGATGGGTATATAGCGTTCTCCTCTTCAGAGAGTTAATCAAGTCCAAGTTTCGACTTCCAAACGTCTGCTTCTCACTTAAAAAGTAAGTAGTAATCTTTCACTTAATAGTCAGTGTGATAGAAAATGGAAACCTTGCGGTGTTAACACAAGTTTTCTATTGCACTTTAAAGAATTACAAGTCTGTAAATACTTAGTGCTGTTGAGCAGAGAACGTAAACCTTGCGGTGTTAACGTAAGTTCTCTGTTTTAACAGCTTGTTTTATGTTAAAATATTAATAAAAATTCACTTTATAGTCAGGTGTGATAGAAAATGGAAACCTTGCGGTGTTAACACAAGTTTTCCATTGCACTTTAAAGAAAATTATAAGTCTATAAGCACTTAGTGCTGTTGAGCAGAGAACGGAAACCTTGCGGTGTTAACGTAAGTTCTCTGTTTATCAGTTGTTTTATTTTAAATATTGATAAAATTCACTTTAAAGAATTACGAGTCTGTAAATACTTACTGCTGTTGAGCAGAGAACACAACACTTTCCAAAAAAAAACGTTAAAGATGTAAAATAACAACTGTTTACAATCTTACGCTTTCTAAAGTTTAAAGATTAAAAAGCAACTTTACTTAGAATAATATTTAGTGTAACACTTATTTGTTATTAATTCTTTCTTTTTTTTATTAGAGAAAAATGGATTCCGACAACGGTGAAACAGTCTACTGACGTCAGAGAACCACGTGATTTTACAGTTCATCACTAGAAGAAGATGGAGTTCATAATGGATTTTCAAGGGTTTAAAAATAGTAACAATGAATTTATAGTAAAAGAAACTGGCTCATATTTCAACTGATGCACAAATATATGGGCTCCATTTATTTCAGCCTCCATGTAATTTTCATGAACTCACACCACAAATACAAAAACAGGTGCTGTGGTTGGAGAGACAATACCATGGACTGTATTGGGGATCTGGTTTTACAGAATATAATTCAATGAAAGATATATTTTCAAATGTTAAAATAACCGGAAATGTGTATGTGAAGGGAAACGAAAAACAAAAGTTTATAACTAGTTTACTGTCAGATTTTTGTGTTAATGTTATTAATATAGAAGATCTCGGTTGTCCCAATTTGTCTATATTGAGATCTCAATTTGTACAACCGAGTTCGATGAAAGAATTTAGTTTTAATCACAGTCCACACAATTGTGCTTATATTAATGTACACGTATTGTTGCAATGGCTCAATGCACAAAAGCTTGTGGAGAACAAATGGAAAATGTCAATTTAGCCTTCAAGGAGTGTTTTCAAAAAGGATACAAAGATATGTCGGCTGGTATGGTCAAGTTTATCCCAAAACATTTCATTGTAAATCACTCTGAGGATGTGGAAAATATATATGATAAACTGCCCAGCAATTTGAAATGTGATATAGACATTGTCTTAAGCATGACATGTAAAGAACACTACCCGCATAACCTTAAGAAAAGACATTGTACGTACTGTTTAAATAAAGTTGTTACATCATTATCTGTTCAAAGTTAATAGATAACAAATGTATTTTTAATAATTGTTCTTTTGAAATAGTCTTTAGTACGCGCGCTGTTCATCAGAGTGCTAACAACAATGTCAGTAGATACCGTTAATGGGTGTTGTAACATTTTCAACTGTTCTAAAAAGGACTTAACAAACTCTGGATTTTATCGGACAAAGTATTTTGAGAATGTTATTTGCTGCGGATGCGGATGGCAGTCAGACAGCACCAGACTAACTATTAGACATTTAAACTTCGTTCATAAAATCAACAATCCAGATTGTGACCTGAGTAAATTTACAAAGGAGGATTATAACAACTATTGCAAGTACAAAAGGTCTGTTGCTGAAACTGAGAAGGTTATGAAAGAGACTTTTATGATGTGGCCTAAATCATATCCTGCAATAGAAGAAATGGTAAGCACCGGGTTTTACTACATTGGAACTGGTGATTCGACTACCTGCGTTAGCTGTGGTGTTACTTTGGATCAGTGGAGTCCAGAAGACAATCCGCAAGAAGAACACAAGAGAGCATCACCTTTTTGTGAACTTGTCAAATAAAATACTATATCATGATATATTGTTGTTTTTTATTTTTCACTACCAGAGTATAACTCATGATGAATACATTAGCTGTTAGAGCTGGTATTGCAAGAGAATTGCATAAACAAGCACGTAGGAATTTTCATACTCGTCATGTTGAACTTAAGGGTATTAATGATCTATATCAAGCAGATTTAGTGGAAATGATTCCATTGCAAAAGGAAAATAAGGGTTTTAAATATATAATGACAATTATTAATTGTTTCAGTAAATTTGCAATTGCTATACCGTTGAAGTCTAAAAGTGGGCTTGAAATTGAGAAAGCTCTAAAACCAATATTATTAAAATATCCTATGAAACATTTTCAGACTGACCAGGGAACTGAATGGTTCAATTCTAGAGTTAAATCGTTACTAAATAAGTACAATATAAATCATTATCATACATTCTCAGATAAAAAAGCGGCAATCGTTGAGAGGTTTAACCGCACACTGAAAAGTAAAATGTGGAGAGCGTTTAGTGAACAAGGTAGTTACCGCTGGCTCGGTTTATTACCAAAGCTTTTAAACGTATATAACAATACTGTTCACAGAACTATAGGAGTCAAACCTGTTGATGTAACAAATCTAAATGAGAGAGATATTTTATTAAGGATTGTTAAAACCCGTAAAACTCCTCAGTTAAAACAAAGATTCAAAGTTGGTGATCCAGTTAGAGTAAGCAAAAAATCTAAAGTGTTTACTAAAGGTTATTTTCCTCAATGGAGCAATGAAATATATACTGTATATAAAGTACAGTTAACGAAACCTATTACATATATATTAAGAGATGATAAAGGAAATGTCATTAAAGGAGGATTCTATGAAGAGGAACTAAGCAAAACCAATTACAAAGACACTTATTTAGTAGAAAAGATTGTTAGGAAAAAAGGTGATAAAGTTTTAGTGCGTTGGTTAGGATTTGATAAATCACATGACAGTTGGATTGGTAAAGTAGATTTTCTATAATGAAGTTTGAAAAACAAAAAAAATAATTTTTCTGTTATAAATTTAGATATGATAATAAAGAAGAATTCAGAATACAAAAAACATCATGGTAAATTATTACCTAATTCTATAAGATGTATAATTTGCGGTCCTTCCAACTGCGGAAAAACGAACTTAATGTTAAATTTATTATTTTCTCCGCAAGGTCTGTTTTTTGAGAATATTTATATATTCTCGAAATCATTGTATCAAAGTATGAGTTTTTGGAATGTGTGTTAAAAAAAACTTCTTGAGATTGGATACTTTTCGTTTTCAGACAACGATGAAGTCCCACACCCAAGTGAAGTGAAACCGAATTCCGTAATGATTTTTGATGATGTAGCTTGTGGTAAACAAACTAATATAAAAAATTACTTCTCCATGGGAAGACATAATGATGTTGATACGTTTTATATTTGTCAAACGTACAGTTACATTCCAAAACAGTTGGTACGTGATAATGCTAATTTTATAGTTGTTTTCAAACAAGATGATCGTAACTTGCAACATATCTACCATGATCATGTAAACCCTGACATGAGTTTCGATACATTTAAAACTATTTGCTTTAGGGTATGGGATCAAGGAAACAATAAATTTATTGTTATCGATAGAGAAAGTCAAGTTAATAAAGGACGTTATCGATCAGGATTTGATACGTTTGTAACACTATAAAGGGAGAGGTTACAAATCGTTTTGCATCTCATTTACTCCTTCAGTCGATGTTTGACGATCAAGGAGTAAAGATGGAGAGTAAAGCAACAGAGGACAATCAATGTGAACCAATTGAGAATGAAAAAATTAACAAAACAAAAGAAGGTATTATCAAAGAAATTACAGAACTCCGGAAAAATATAAAACGAAAACATAGAACACTTAAACGTGACCTTATAGAAACTGAAGATATGTGGAAAACAAATTAAAACCAATATCAGAACCGTTACAAAAACTAGTTGAGGAGGGTGAACAGCTTCAACAACAGCAAGAAGTTAAGAAAGAACTTAAGAGGAAAAGTTTAGAAGACCATGAAGAAACACCTAGGAAACGTTACTTACCTCAACATCCTCAATGAGTTAAGAGAAAGCCTCACCTAAATCTTCCAACTCAACCTGATTATGAGAGTGATTATGAATATGATGATGGTAATAGTGAAGAGCTTCCTTCTGCAAAACGATTAGCAAGTCATGATTCTTATATGGAAACTGAATTAACAAATGATAATAACGATATTGAAATGAATACACCACCGCCAAAGCAATTTGACGAGGAAATGGTATACGAGTCAACAAGTGGACAGGAATTATTAAAAACACCTCAAGGAAAAAAACTTGCAAAGGAATTTGTAGAACTTGAGTTTAAGGGGAAAATTGCTAGAGATTATTTTCTAAAACTTATACAAGGAGGTAAAACTCTAGACCATAATTATGGTATTCGTATCGATGGTGATTCTTGGATGATAGGAGACAAACGAATATATATTCATGTTGATGATATTTTAATAGATGGAAAAAGATATAAAGGTACACCCGGTCTTTATGAATTAATAGTTATGAACATTCCAAACGATTATATTTATACTGAAGAGGATTTAAATGCATATGCTAACATTTTGAGAGAAACTAACGTTTATAGAGTGAATTATTCAGCAACAGGAAAAATCAGATCTAAAAGAGGAAGTAAATATAAAAATATAATTGCTCCTCTGATTAATCGTGTACCAACACTTGAAGACCATCATATGTCAACATATTCTGATTTGGTAAATAAAGCAGCTACCGGGAGCGGTATTAATTTAACAAACACCGCACCTAATTATGTTTATTTTGACGATCCAAATGAACTTGTAGATAGATTGAGGTTATTATTAGCATCTCAACAAGCAGGGAACACAGGTCATTCAAATGAAATCAACTCAATCATTGAAGAACTACTTGAATTAGAACCTGTATTGTCAAAAAACGTTGTAGTGAAAAATAAATAAATATTGTTATCAAGTTGAATATTGTTCATTTTATTTCTATTCCTCACATGATATACATGTATCATGAGTGTTGATAAATTTGGTCACCATTCACGATCGACTAAGGTTCTTAGAGGTCCAAAAGGAGAAGGGTTCGAACTTACTACCGAAGGCAATTATGATATGCAAAATAAGAAACTGTGTAATGTCAGAGAACCTACCGAGAAGAACGATGTTGTAAATTTAAACTATATCAAAAACAATAGTCTGTTAAGGACCAAAGATGGGAGTTTGTTTAATGCAGAAAATCTAAAAATATCAAGTGTTGGAAAACCTTCAAATTTACAAGATGTAGGTTAACGTGCAATATTTAAAAGATTCCATCGAAGACTGTTTAAGGATTGAAAATGGAAAGTTTGATGCTAAAAATAAAGTTATATGTAGTGCTAGTGAACCGGTTGAGGAGTATGACATTGTAAATTTAAAATACTTCAATAAACATGCTGTTAATGTGCAATATTTAAGAGATAACACATTAATACTTAATAAAACGACTAAAGAACTTGATGCAAAGAGTGCTACCATATCAAATCTGTCTAAACCTAAGTTTCTGTACGACGCTTTGAACAAATTATATTTTCTAGAAAATATTGCCGACATAACCTACGCAATTTATTATCAAATTCACAAAAGGAGTAAGAAAAAGATGACTAAATCCGAATGGTTAAATAAAGTGTTATAAAATATAAAAACATAAATTGGCTTGATCTTTTTTTAGTTAAAGTAGAGTCCCCAGTAAGTGAAGACGTCTCTTAGATGTATTTAAGTAATGGCTGTGCGAAACAACCGCTTCAGTCGTTATTGTGGCTCTGGGCTGTTAAGTACATTTGGAAAAACTGCAAGTGCTATTATAAATCGAGGGATTGACATTTTACCTTTTGAATTCCATTTACCTGGAGGTTATCAGTACTGCGGCCTGGTACAGATTTACAAAAGAGATTAAGTAGAAACGATCCAGGAATTAACGGTTTAGACGCAGCTTGTAAGGAACATGATATACCGTACTTAAAATATCAAGATACTAATCACAGAGCATACGCTGACAGAATCTTAGCTGAAAAGGCTTGGAATAGATTTAAAGCATCAGATTCAAGTGTAGGTGAAAAAGCTGCAGCGTGGGCAGTTACAAATATTATGAAAGCGAAATCTAAATTAAGTGGTGGATCAATAAAGAAGAAGAAGAAGAAAGCAGTACAGAAGAGGAAACAGATGAAAACAAATAAAAATATAAAAAATTATAAGAAAAACAAAGACGAACAAGAACAAAACAAAGCAAATGAAAAAAACCTTAAAGGGAAAGGGGTTATATTTAAAATCGTATTCAGGTTCAGGATTAAAAAAAAAAAAAAAAACAAATATATATACTCATCGGAAATAATAGATGAGCTTCCAAGTAAACCACTATCACAGTTTGACATTCTAAAATGCGCCAACCTTCTAAAGTTACCATACTTTAGAGGGGTATTTATGAGATACCTGTTACCGCTTAAAATTAATGAGAATGAATCTGCAGTTGTTAATTTAGATAGTATAAATGGAAAAGGTACACATTGGGTATGTTATGTGAAACGTGGATATAACGTAGAATACTTTGACAGTTTTGGTAATTTAAGACCACCGACCGAGTTAGAGGATTATTTTAACAGTGGACCTCATCACGTTACAATCAAATACAATTACTTTCCGAGGCAGAAGGAAAATACTTTTAACTGCGATCATTTGTGTTTAGACTTTTTGTTCGTGAAGAAATGATTTGTGTTACAGGAAGATCGTCTGATCTCAAGTGTACGTTATTTCCTCCTTTAGATTTATCAAGATCTAATGACTGGGAAATGGGTTTTTTGGATTTAATGACTTACAATTCAATTCCCAATATTGAAGAAAATATCAATAACGTACTTTACATCGGCTCCAATACAATATCTCTTCCAACAGGATCTTATGAAATAGAAGACATTCATAAGTATATTAACAATAAATTGAAAGAAATAGATCCAACTACAACATTCAAGTTAAAAGCAAACAACAATACACTTAAAAGTGAAATATTGTGTTCTAAGAAAATAGACGTTTCGAAACCTCACAATTTAGGTTCGTTACTTGGGTTTATAGATAAAGATACCAAGATATTGGATGCAAATAAATGGCATGTATCATCAAGTCAAGTGGCCATTAACAAAGTTGATATCATACGAATCACTTGTAATATTGTAGGAGGTTCATATAGAGACGGAATCGAAGGACACGTATTACATGAATTTTATTTAGTGGTTGGACCTGGATTTAAAATTGTTAAAAGCCCTGAATCAGTACAATATCTTCCAATTTACAAACAAAATAATTTATCAGAATTTAACATAAAACTAGAAGATCAGAACGGAGATTTAATTAATTTCAGAGGTGAAAACATTAATTTACGCGTTCACATTAGAGAGAAAGCAGGAAAATAACTATGGGCTTGGTGTTTAACTCAACCTCTACATCTTCTAAAAAGTTAGTTAAAACCTTTCATACTACACCAAATGTCAGTATTCCTCGAACAGTGAAGCCGTTAACATTGAGGAACCGCATATTTCTTAACTCACTAGGAATATTTAAAACTCCTTCATCATGAACGGGATACTGGATATTGGTGAAAATGTAAATTTTGATGATTCAGTAATTAATATTGAATGTCATTCTCACAATCCATACTCTTCGAATTCATTAAAGAATAGTGATGAAATTAGAATACCAGTTCACCAACAAGATGTATACACATTACCAAGTCGAAGTTTCCTTCTGATCGAGGGAAAAATTATAAAGTCTGCAGACAATTCTGATGATATAACTACGGAGTTGGTAAGTATTGCTATGTCATTTTTGTTTGATGAAATACGATACGAACTGTGTGGTACAGAAATTGATAGAGTTAAAAATGTTGGTATTACGACTACAATGAAAAATATACTTACATCTCGCCCAAGTGATGCCAACTGGATGGAAAATGCTGGTTGGAAAATTACATCAGTAGAAAATTTAAGTGATAAAACTAACTTTTCTTTTTGTGTACCACTTAAATTGCTTCTTGGATTTGTAGAAGATTATAATCATATTTTATTAAATGTTAAACAGGAATTGGTACTTTTGAGGGCATCAAGTGATAAGAATGCCATCATTCAGAGTGGAGCTGCTTTACATGATTTTAAAATAAATTTGACAAAAGTTATTTGGAAAGTACCTTACGTACAAGTTGAAGACAATATAAAATTATCTCTTTTAAAAGTTGTAGATAAAGATCAACCCATTTCTATTCCTTTTAGAAGATGGCAATTAAACGAATATCCATCTTTACCAACCTCGCAGTTTCAAACATGGACAGTTAAAACTAGTTCAGTTATGGAAAAGCCACGCTACGTCATACTAGGTTTTCAAGCAAATCGTAAAGATAACGCTGCTAAAAATGAATCTCATTTTGATTTTTGTCATCTAGAAAATGTGAAACTGTACCTCAACAGCAAGTACTATCCATATGATAACTTGAACGGCAACAAATCATTAATGTATGACTTGTATACAAGATTCCAATCTTCTTATTATTCAGGATGTGATGACCAACCTTGCCTCGATAAAACAACATATTTAGCTAAAACTCCTTTATTTGTTATTGACTGTTCTAAGCAAGTGGAAACGTTAAAATCAGGATCACTGGATATACGACTGGAAATTCAAACTTCTGCTGCAATACCTGCTAATACAGCAGCTTATTGTTTGATCATTCATGATGCCTTAATTGAATATTTACCATTGTCTGGTATTGTTAAAAAAATTATGTAGATTTCTGTATTTATCCATAAAGGAACATGTTACTCTATTTCGATTTTTATTCTTTCCTTTTTTTCATTAGAATATTTTAATTGCTCTAATCACCTTGAAAGAAACATACAAGCGTATCTCATATATGGAAGGTTAGGAATTAAAAACAAAGTTTTTGATTAAAAAGCTGTTTATTCTCACAATAACAAGCACAAATGACAAGTCAAGAACTTACAAGCTATAATGACCATATGCCAGGGTGTTGATGTTGTTTGGACAAACATATCTCTTATCATCCTTATTACTTAAAGCTAACTTGTTAATTACTACAGTTTTTACATTGTGCTTCTTTGATTGAAAAGTTCTTACATCTCTTCTCATATTTTCATTTTTAAACAAACAATCTAAATAGTTTTGAAAAACTATAGTTTTATCCACGACAGCCTTTGAAATTGCTTTTGCTTTTTTTAATATTAGTTTATTGGATTCCTGTAAATAATCATCATTTGTTGTGCGGTAGGTATAAAGTTTAGGTCGTAAACCTACAAACTCTACAATTGGAATCCCTGTACATTCGTCTTTAAATTTACCTAATGCTTTTTTGTTAGATGCATCAAAACACTTATGATCAAAGGGATAGTTAGATAAGTCAAGGTGTTGCTTTAGAATAGGATTCTCAAAGTCTTCATACAAGTCCTCAGTAAATACTTCATAAAAAAAAGAATCTGTATCAAGATATAAAATGTTGATTTGTTTGTTACCATAAAAAGGTTTTACAATGTTGTAGTGAAAGTTATACATGTGAAGTTTGGACAACTCCAAGACAGTGAATCCTACATAAATTGGTTTGTTAAAACAAATCTTATCTTTGGATAGCTCAATAGCTGCAATATTATCACCATATATTATTCTATTCTTAAAATTAGGCTTTGAAACTAGCTTATCTACTCTTTTGCTATTAGTAACTAGTTCTAAATCAATTCTTTTCCTAATGTTTTCAATTGTTTTTCCAAACATTGCATTGTTTAGTAATTTGTAAAATTCTTTTTCAAAATCGTTTTTTGATTCTTTTCGTTTTTTAGTATTAAAATCTATGTAAGGTTTTAACCAACAACTCTGGGAAAACTTTAGAATTCTATGAATCTTTTTCAACACAAGACCGTTTTACAAAGCTTGTTTTAAGTTTAAATAATGACAAACATATTTTTTTATCCGTTAATGTTGTTAACAGCTTGATCTGTTTTGATCCTGGAGAACGTTTGTTTTCAGGGAGAAAAGGTAAATCATTATGTTCCTCATGAAGATGTTGTGGATAAGATAGATCACACTCTAGAATGTAACCATTTTCTCCTTCATCAGGCTTTGTCATAACATCAAAATGTTTTATCGCTCCCTTTTTTTAACCATCTAAAGTTTTCTTTCGGTATTGGTTTAGACATTGAGAAACCATACAAATTATTTGCATCAATGTAAGTAAGAAAACTAACGTCTTTACCAGGATCAAAAGATGATCCTAAATAAATATTGTTACCTTTTGCATAGCGTTTAACACATTGGGTAATTCCTCCTCTTATTCCCTTTTCGATAAACATATACATATCATAATCATGAATCAGCTCAAGTTCAACTTTAGTATACTTTAGCATAGCATCAAAGGTAAGACTAGGTAAGGTAAAATAATGTGCTGGATCTAATTCATAATTATTTAGACAAACTAATCTAAAGTTTTCAAATACATCACAGAGTAACAACACATCGGTTTTCAGATACAGATCGCTATAATCACCGAGGGTTTGACAGTTAAATGTATTCCATACTTTTTCAGCATGTTCATAGTCCGTGTCCGATATTTCGCTTAAACCCATACTATTGCTCTTTAGCAGGGAGTTGAGTTACATCAAGTTTCTCCCAACTATCGGTAAACTCATACGGATACACTCCTTTTCTTGTTACAAGACACAAGTCTTCGTCACGAAAAAACATTTTTGTGTTAATAAATTGATCATTTTTCAAAATTTTAACCAAAGAACTTAGACTACTTGCCATAAACCTAAAGCTATCTATGAACCTTAATTTAATACCGCTATCTGTGTGTTTTACATAAGAAATGTATTTCTCTTTGGTGTTAGGAACGACATCAACTTTATTTTGATCAAGTCCTAAATGTTTAATAATAAAATGGGTATCATAATTAGAACTACCGTGAATTATAACGGGAAGAGATTTTTGATCTTGTCTTTTTAAATTACAAGAACCACATAACACTGCTCTGAATTTACCAGTTAAGTGACAATGGTCTCTATAAGGAGCATTAAAAGCCTCACTAAATTCTGTGTTACAACATTCACAGTGGGTGGCTGACTTAAATCTATCACTTTCTTCCCTAGTAAGAGGTAACATGGGTACGTTTACATTTAACAAATCACCAATCAGATTTGATATAGATTTCATGTACTCTACAAATTTTAAACCAGCATTGGGACCTCGATAGAGATAGGGCTCATTAGGCAAACTGTTTACAATTTCTAGTGGTAACATATTTTCGTTGATAGCAAAATATGCACAGAAGCTCATTGGTTCATGTATTTCTTTTACTGTTACATGTTGAGATTGCTTGTTACATTCTTCAGAGCTAGGTTTTTTTAGAATAGACTCAAAATCACAATAACACACTATAGGTACTTTATACTTAAAATGAAAGTTATTAAAAGATAAATAAGTAGGATCATCCTCATCATCTGTAAGATGAGGCATAACAACCTTTACGGGTTTGTTAGGAACACAGTCTTTTCTATGTTTTTTTAACAGTTTTTTAGCACGTAAGCCTTGAAAATGTTTTAAACAACTTTTACAAAAAGCTGCCTTTACTTCATGTTTTGTCATTTGTACACGTACTAATCTAGAAAAATTATTAATATAACAATAGTGGCTTACTCCTACATTGTTAGAAAATAACAACAAATCTATGTGATCTTTCTTCTCAGTCGTAACCACTTTCAGAGGATACACCCCATTATTCTTGTTAAGTCCATATACGTTTATACTAACAGTTGGATTGTTTTTTTTTTCAAATTTACTGACTTCATTTAGAGGTGTTGGAAACTGAATACCGTTAAAATTAAATTTATTTTGCAGATCAAAGTATCTGTTGTTTACGCGCTCCCTGTGCACACATTTAACATAATGACATAAAATTGCCCACTTAAAGCACTCGTTATCATGTAAGTTCATTGGATTGATTACTGCTTTTTTAAGCGCTATTGCTGATGGTAAAGGTATGAAAGTACTACCTCTAAGCGGTTTGTACCTGCTGAATCGTACTATATCAAATACCATCAATATGTATAAGAGTCCACCCACTCCCTTTGCTTAACTGTTCACTCTCTTCTCTACAAATTTTTCTAAACATTTTTTGTACAACTCTGGAAATGGAAGTTTCTTCCAAAACCTTCTTGTTTCTGGTTTTGAATGCGCGAGGTGTTACCTCTTGGCTAAGAGGTTTTACATAAGTACACTCAAGCACAATATTAAACTTAATCGCATCCCTTTCAGCTATGACCCTGTTAATTAAACGTTCGAGTTTATCCTCATGTTGTTGGAGAAAATCACAAATATTTAATAAATTCAAATCACTGTTTTTAAGGAAAAAAGTTTTAAGTATTCCCTTGAAAGCAGTTTTTATCTCGATAAACTCATCAACACGAGTAACAACTTCAAGACGTCTCCGCTTAGTCAATCTTGTAGGTAGAGCATCAACTTCCATAGCCTGTTCATCACCGGCTAAACTGGAGTGTGATCTTTTAGCCATTGTGAAATTTGAATGTAAACTAATCTGAAAAAATTTTTTTTTTAATATTATTATTTATGTTTTTCCTTACTTTTTCTAAAAAGTGGTTAAGATAGAAGAAAGAAATATCACTTAACTAACCCTATTTACATAATATGTTTACTTCTTTACTTTCTGATCAATCACCGTTAATTTTGTATTTTCAATGTTTTTAACCTTCTTACCAAAAATAGTTAAAATAGAAGACAGATTTTTTAGAGCTTCCTTTTCATCACCTTTAGTGGAATCAATAAAAAAACAAGCCTTTTTTGATACCATCTGCCAATACATGCTACTTGAACTGCAATACTTTAGGTCTTTTGTTTTAGAAATTTCAATTTTTATTAAATGCGTACCCTGCTCTCCTGGAGAAGTAAACCTTAATCTTTTCTTATTTTTTAAACATTGAAATTGTTGACTTAAGACTATTGGTCCCTTCCCTTTCCTACTTCTAAAAAGACTATCAAAGTCTGATTCAGATTCCGTGTCTTCACTGCAAGAAGATGAGTCTGGTGAAGACGATGAACTAGAAGAAGATGAAGAAGAAGACGAGGAGGTTGAGGCTGATCGAGATTTCTTAAGTTTTTTGACAGATTTTTGTTTTAACTGTTTTGATCTACCTCTCTTGCTACTCTTCTTTTCTTCTTCTTCATTTTTAGACGACCCCGAAAGAATATAATTTAAACATTGAATTACAGCATTAACTATTTCAGGTGTGTATTTTTTCCCTTTCAACGGTTTTTTACTAATAATTGGTTTAAAAAAAGACATTACTTCATCGTATGTTTTAACTTCTGCAGTAAGCAACGGGACCTTTTCTTGACTAAGATCTACTGGGTTAATATGTACATTGGAATAAAAAACGTTCATAAGTTGTGTTAAGTCAAACACTAGGGCCATAGCGTCAAAGTTGTTTTTCAAAGTTTTACATTTTTTTAGTCCGTTGACTGCCTTCTCCCACATATCCAAAGAATTTAACCCAATCGTATACAAATTTTGAATTAAAACTATCAAGCTGATCAACGCACCCTCTACTTTTGAAGAAGAAGTGCTTTTCTTTGGTTGGTCAACCACGGCATCAGATCTCATGGATTCATTGTCAGAATCCACGGTTTCCACGACATGATGGGCTTGCTCCATTTTCTGCATTAAAAGAAAAAAAAGAGAATTAGTTAACCTGTTAAACGCTTGCAAAAGTTAACAAAAATACAATATTTTATTTTAACTTAAATAAATGTTAAAAGTTTATAAATATTTTAATACTGTACACCACTAGACCCAAACCCATGTGGCCCTCTCACGGTCTCTCCCACGTCAGAAAGCTCACATAACTCAGGATACAGTATTAATTCACAAATTAGTTGTGCTATCCTGTCTCCTTTTTGAATAACAAAGTCTTGATTTGAATGGTTAAATAGTACAACACCTACATTCCCTGTATAGTCCCTGTCAACTACACCTGCTCCAACATCAATGAAATGATGTAGAGCCAAACCGGATCTAGGTGCTATTCTACCATAACAGTTTTCAGGTAGTTTAATTGCTATATCTGTCTTAAATAATTGTCTGCCAAATTTCTGTACTACATAATCATAGGCACTACATAAATCAAAACCAGCAGCTGAAGGTGAGCTTCTATGTGGAGGAAAAGCGTTTTCAGTTAGACGCACGAACCCTAGTTGAGACTTCGACACTAAAAAATAATAAGTTTTACATTAATTAAAGCTGTTTATGATAATAAATTATGTATGTCTAGCTAGACAGAGAACTTACGTTAACACCGCAAGGTTTCCATTCTCTGCCCTCAAAAACTAAGTGCTTATAGACTTATAATTTTTTTTAAAGTGCAATGGAAAACTTGTGTTAACACCGCAAGGTTTCCATTTTCTATCACACTGACTATAAAGTGAATTTTTATTAATATTTTAACATAAAACAACTGTTAAACAGAGAACTTACGTTAACACCGCAAGGTTTACGTTCTCTGCTCAACAGCACTAAGTATTTACAGACTTGTAATTCTTTAAAGTGCAATAGAAAACTTGTGTTAACACCGCAAGGTTTCCATTTTCTATCACACTGACTATTAAGTGAAAGATTACTACTTACTTTTTAAGTGAGAAGCAGACGTTTGGAAGTCGAAACTTTGACTTGATTAACTCTCTGAAGAGGAGAACGCTATATACCCATCCAGAACTGACGTTTACAGTTAAAGGTCACCACGTGTTTGCAAATAATTAAAAATTTATCAATCTGAACTATGCGCTTTGTTATTCTCAGCGTAAATGTAAGTAAACAAGGGTAAATAAAGGACAAATAAAATGTGATATTATCAGGAGAGCAGAAGTTGCAAGCATGTTTCGGTGCATAATCACTGTTAGCGGTGGATCAAACAATACCGCTTCCTTTAAAATTAAATTGGTTGTTAGATAAATCATTTATCAGAGGTCAGGTCAATTGATATCAAAGCTTAGTATAATGAATTGTACCAATCATCTTCTGAACTGTTGAATCTTTCCACACTTCTATCTTTATTGGGACGTTAACACAAATAAAATTAATACCTCAGTAAAAAGTTATATATTATATATATATATATATATATATATATATATATACATAAAATTGTTTTACTAGTAAATCTTCAACAATCTTTTTTCTTTCTCTCCATTTGAAGTTTACGAATGAATTGTACCAATCATCTTCTGAACACTGTTGATTATTTCTGCTCTTCTAACTTTATTAAGGCATTAAGGGGACTGTTACCGCCTATCTTAGTCCATATAAAACTTAATGCAGGTTTCTAAAATAATGAGTCATGATAGAGCTTTGATTTTTTTTGTCTTTAAAAGCACACCTTTTTATAGTTCGTGACCAACCAAAATTACAATTTATCATCTTTTAGTATTAAAAAAATAATTTTATAAAGTTCACCTTTTTAAAACTAAAAAAATCACAAAATATATTTTATTTCTAAGATAATACTTTTTATTTTGTAAAACCCTTTGGTCAGGACCTAGATTATAGTACAAAGTACAAGTGGTAAAAATTTGAGAGGTCTGAGTTCATAAATGGCTGAGAAAACTTGCATCTAAATAGAAAAAAAACCAACTTACGGGAATCGAAGAAAATGTCTTAACTACAATAGCCTAGTAGTTTCCTGAGCTGTAGGATGGATTATCTGGGTCTTCACTTTGTGTAAACATGTCTTCAAGGCGTTTTATTTTCAAAGCTCTCTTGTTCCTTATTTTCTTTTCTAGTTCTTGAACTTTCTTGTCCGCTTCCTTCACTCGCACTATTTCTAGGCGCTTCATCGCTTTTACAAAATTTTTCCCTGGACGTAGGTTTAATGCTTCCAAAACTTGTAATTTACTAGAAAAGCCGTCACTAAAGCTACAAACTGCAGAGTAAACACCAAATTTAAGGGTAGGCAGAGTTACAAAAGTTCTTTTTGGTATTAGGGACCAAAATAACACTATTCAATGACTCATTTTGGTTTTGAGTTTTCCCTTTCAAACATCGCTCCAACAGTTTGGTTTCTGAAAGGTCTTTGAATATGGATTTTATAAGACTCATAACACACTCAGGGATGTGAAAATGTTTATCATGGTCATACATTTCATTGGTCAGTAAACTCAGGTTATATTTACACCATGTCTCATTGTCTTTAGGGCATAGCTGATGAGTAGGTTTATCATTTGATGACATCGTGTGAAAGTACACTGCCCATATTGCCTTTCTCATCTCATCTCTTCAACACTCTGCACATTTCGCCTTATAGCCAGGCCATAATAGGTCTGCAGTTTTTGAATATTAGGCTCACTTAGCCTACCCTGCACACCTAATCCCTTACCATCCTCAAGTTTTACTTTACCCGAGACAGATTTTAATTTTAAAAGCCGCTTTCCCATCCTCTTTTGACAGTAGTAACAATAATAGTAACCTGAAATAAAGATGCTAGACAGTATAGCCAACATAAAAAGTTAAATACAGCAAAACAATAAAATATATGAAAGTGTTAGCTAGTGGAACATAACTGATGTTCAGTTAGTGTCGAAAAATGACATGCAAGGGTTTCAATAATATATTTTTTTTACCAACTTATAATAATAGGAAAAAACATTACTGCAATGAAATCAAAAAAAACTAATTACAGTCCCCTTAACACAAAATAAAAAAAATATTAACTTATTAAAAGTTACATTTATATTTTCACACAAAATTATAAAATTATTTTTTTACTAGTAAATCTTCCACAATCTTTTTATTACTCTCAATTATAAGTTTATGAAAAGTTGTAACCGGTCTCAAATCTTCATCCTTAGAGCTAGCTGCTACTTGAAACTTGAGAGTCTTGTACGCAGTTGTTTGTGTCCGTTGGAAGTGAAAGCTGTGCTTTGTAATATTTTGAATCACCCCACGTCCAAGTCGAAGATGAAACGAAAGAGCTCTGAATTCGTCCACCTTCATGTCTCTCATAGAATATTTGATACCTATTTCTCAAACCTCTTAAATTGTAAGCTTTTCTTTGTTCTTGTGACATTTTAATGTTTTTCTCCGCCAAATTGGGCTGAAAGTAAACAATAATATCAACTTCCATGACCTAGAGGTCAAGAATACCAACCGGCGCGTGCCGATAACGAAACGTAAACAATAGTAGCGACCTCGCGGGTCAGATAAGACTTATCTAATTGTTATTTAATTGGGGTCAATTGCTTTTTAATTGGGGTCAAGGTTATCTGGCACTTGCTTATCTTAAAATATGCGGAAATGTCAAAGGTTATAACTGATAAGGACCTCCCGCAGAGAGATAACAAGGGTCAAAGGTTCTGTCCCAGAACCTACACTTTATTACTACTTGGGTCAGATTCCGTTATATGCCCCCAACGCCTAAACTTTTTTCAATGAACTTAGAACGTTATAATACGATGTAGTTGAGTAACAGAACTACCATTATGCCCCCAACGCTAATTTTTCATTTACGGATGATTATAATGAATTACAATTGGTTACTAGCTAAGAAAAAAGGGTACTTACGTATTATATGGACCACACCCCTACATTTCTCCAAACACAAAAATTCAACAAAAACAAACATTACCAAACAAAAACTAAACTCTTTATTGAAAAAAACACACAAAACTTGTTTTTATTCTTGATCACACTCCGCCACCCAAAATGCGAGTGCCTCGGGCCAACGAAAGAACGATGTAAACGAAAGAAAAACATCCCTCGAGATAGTACCTATCAGTAAAATATCAAATTCTAGAGGGGCTGATCAGAAATATAAATTTAATTGTAATGGAAAGGCTATATACCGTGCAAAAAAAACTTAAATAATCATGTGATGCCGGGCGGCCTGCCGTAATCGGGATTCTCGAGAAAGATAAGATAACAGCTACAACAATACCGATCGCAATACCTGGAAATGCTTTTTGATTGATGGAATGTTAGTTCTGTTACTCAACTACATCGTTTTATAGCGTTCTAAGTTAATTGAAAAGAGTTTAAGCGTTGGGGGCATATAACGTAATCTGACCGTTAATTGTCTCTAATTACTATTTTAACTTAGTCTAGTATTGAATTATTGTCTTTGATTTGTATAAATGTAAACAGAGCTTCACTGCTATCACATTACAATAATAAAATTGTACTCCAGTTCAACCTATGTTACAATGGAACATCTATTTGTATCATAGTTACAATGTAGTAGTATAATATGTTACAATGGAACAACTATTTGTATCATAGTTACAATGTAGTAGTATAATATGTTACAATGGAACAACTATTTGTATCATGTGTTTAAACGAGCAAACCATTCGTTGTAACATAGAATATTGAGCATACTCTCATACTAGACCATAACAAAGTAGTCTGAAATAAAAGTAATTAAATCAAAACATACTATTTTTAGGTTGTATATAAAATACTTATTCTAACTGACACGCTCAATTAAATAATTAAATTTATATATAAATGATATTTTCAACATATTGAGTCCGTCTTAACCTCAATATTTTCAACGTCGTAGTTGCTATTTATATTAAAATGAATAACTCTTTGATATACAAAAGTACATTTTTTTAATCTTGATGAAAGTAGAGAGATTCTTAGAAAGTGTATTTAATTCAAGATGATTAAAGTTGAAATCAACGTCAAGCTGAGAGCAAATGTTGATGTCTGAAAGTGTTTTTGACAGCAATCTCATGAAATATTTACAAAGTAAACGCTATTGCGTGCTATGTCAAAAATGTAAAGACATTGTCAGAAGCACATGTAGTCTTTCTTTACTCTGTCAGTCTTTTCCAACAGTAGACTATTTGTTTGTTTAAATGTATATTTTCATCATACAGTCAAAGAACGTGACAGCAGAAAACTGTATCAACAATATTTACGTACGCAGTATTTCTCGATTCTGTACATTAATTATAATTATGTGTGTTCGTGTATATATATATATATATATATATATATATATATATATATATATATATATGTATATTATACAATTTAGTTTTAATTCATTTTACAGTTGCTACATGTATTATTACATTTAAATTCCATCATATATGTCATTAGGTGGATTATTTATACAAAATGAACCTATTGCAATCAATTGTCGTCTTGGTAGCACTTAGCGCTACATATATGTGTATAATTAACGAGTATAATAACGAGTGTATACCTTTGACCATTGTGGTTTATTATTACCACATATATATATATAGCATTTATACAAATTTAAAATTTAATTAATGTAAATAAAAGTCGTTTGACAGGTATTTGGTCTTCCGATAATATGTTAGTTTGGTTATTTGAACGCATAGGAGACAGATACAGCCAATTACAAAATAATTAAATCGTAAAAAGTAAGGGCTCTGTGGTGTAATGGTAGCACATTCACCCGGCAAGTGAAAGATCCGGGTTCGAATCCTGGCGGGGAAAGTACTTTTTGTGATTCAATGTTTATTGAAATTATAAATATATATCACATTATATTATACATATATGTCATACTATAACCCTGCTTTTTAAAATTATAACCGTTCCCAAACAGCTCACACGAGTTGAACATTAATGCAAAAATCGATCATATAAATATCTCAGCTAAGTTCTTAGCCAGGTTGGTTCCTGATTGCGTTTCAATATGGCGGCCGTCTATTTTTTTAAATTCACAATTCCATTACTTATGAAAAACTAAAAGTGTCTGGAATGCTTATAATATTTCCTAAATATTTTGCAATAAACATTGTTATGTATCTAAAACGGATTTCGAGATATGCTGAAACAAGTTCAAACTCCGAACCTTAAAACCTTAAATTAACCTTAAAAAACGTCTCGACTATGTTCATAGACCAGCTCGATACGCAATTTAGTTTCATTACGGTGGTCGTTCATAGTTTAAAAGTATTTATAACTCCAATATTTATTAAATCAAAGAAAATTAAAAATTAAAAGTCTACTGGACTGCTTATAGAATGAATTGTTTCTAAACTTTTTGTTATAATCAATGTTTTGTATCTCGATCTATTTTCGATATATTGAGTACATGTATATCCCGTGAGACTAAATTGATATTATTTCATTTGCCACAAATCTACTTACCTTTTCCGAGTGAGCCGGAAGTTATTACATGCATTATAATTACATAACCTAGTAGGTAAGTGAAATATATAATCTACTCGTTTTAAATAGGTCCATACGCTCAGTGTTATTAATAAAATCCACATCAGCTCCAATATATATATATATGTATATATATTCAATTGATCAGAAAATTTTCATTGATCATATTTAATTTGTTGTAACATCTTAACCTTATCATTAATTTTAATTTATTATAAACAGAAATTGTATATATATATATATATATATATATATATATATATATATATATATATATATATAGTGTTTGCTTTGTTACCTCGATCAATAAAATGTATGCATATGCAGTTCTAAAATCCCCATTTCTGCAAAAAAACAAACAAAAACAACCCATCATGGTTGTTCTGTGTGTGTGTGTGTGTGTGTGTGTGTGTGTGTGTGTGTGTGTGTGTGTGTGTGTGTGTGTGTGTGTGTGTGTGTGTGTGTGTGTCTTTTTGCAGAAATATGGGGGGTAACTATATGGCAACAAAATAACTCGCAGAATATATTAATTTGTAAACTATTAAATATAATACGTTATTGCTTAATAATTGTATATATTTTACTGTATAAAATTCCACTTAATTGTTTAACTATTTGGTCCTGGGAAAATATGCAGAGTTGTAATTGGATTCTTAAGCTGTTCCCGTTCGGATTTTTATTATGAAAATTCGTTGTAATAATGGCTTCTGATTTATTATTCATACGTTTATAAATGCTACAATGAAATGTACAAGCGTTTGTATAAGTTGCTACATATATAGTAAATGTTGTATACGTCCATAATATAATGTAATTGTGGATGTATTAATTGTATAATGTAAATGTGTACTCGTATTTATGAGAGACGACAGGTTACACGCTGTCAGAGGGCCTATATGTCATCCAATCTCGCCAAGGACGTTCCAATATTGTTTACTCTGCAATATGTACGAACTGTGGGATACTTTTAAATCTGAATTTCACCTCAACGAATGGGTAAGGATGCAGCTCTATAACCGTGAGGTCACGGGTTCAAGGTCTTAGAATTCCACTAGCGTATAAAAAAACAAAACAAGTTAATCAACATATTTCTGATGTGTATTGTATCAGGTTGAGTCTTACAGTTTAGTAAACAAACTAATTTCATGCAAATTATAGTTTTTTTTAATTATCTAATTTGGTTTTTCAAATTCAAAATTAAATTCATAAAGTTTTATACATTTTTTGTCTACAAAAATGAGCTATGCACAAGTAAACATAGGAAACGTCAAATTAGAAACATTACATCTGTTGTAACAAGTCAATCATTTACAAATTCTAGTAGCTAAACTAACTCAAAATATTTGTGGCTGTGAGTGAAAAGAACCTTTAAATTACATTCTTTATACTCGTTTAAAGTTCCTCAACCGTGTAGCAGGCCGGTCAAGGAGATGGTGTTTTAGGGAACTTTGAATTGTTGTGGACTTTTGAATTTTTAGATGTGGGGGAAGCTTGCTATACAATTTCAGATCTGAGTAGTAAACTCCAGCTTCATATAAGGTTAATGGGTGGACTGGATACTGAAAGTCGTTGCGTCTTAACTGATAGTTATGTTCATACCAAGCCAAAGTTATAATTCTGAATTAAATAAAAAGGATATGCAGGGCTGCTTGTATTCATCCTGAAACATTGTCCGAATAATTCTTTTTTGAATAATGAAAATCTTATTATAGTCTACCGAATTTGCCCAGAATACCACTCCATACCAAGGTTCGAGAAGACATAGGCGTAGTAGACAGTCCATAGTAGACAGCGTAGTAGGTTGAGGCTGGAACAGAGCTTCACTCCCTGCTTTCATGATAATATAACTAAAATATATAAGACTCCTTATAGGATCTTGAAACCGTACCCATCCTGAAAAACCCCTCCACAATGAAGCCCAAAGGTCCTAGTTTGAGTGCAATGAGAAGTTTCTTCAGTTTCTTGTCGTAAGTGAACAAAAAGCCTCAGAATTAAAACCATACACTTATTGTTTAATTCGAGTCTTTCAAATTTCAGTACGTTTTATTATTTTCTTTAGTATAGAACAATATATAGTGGTATTATATTGTCAATATATTAGTAACGCAATGAGTTAAATCGGTCTGCTAACAAATAATGCTTTCACAACTATTCTATTTGCATTACTTACCTGGCTGTTATTTAAATTTTATTATAAGTACCTTACATCTTGTAAAACGTAAGTATTATTTTTTCAACTGCGTTTTCCACCATAATGTATATGATTTAAAACTTGTTGGTAAATAATAATTTGTTTTTCAGTCGAGTACTGTTTTCAAACCAAAAGAAAACCGAACAGACTGTTTATTCTCTTTACAATATAATACTTTGAATTTTTTTAGAAAACAACCATAATATATATATATATATATATATATATATATATATATATATATATACATATATATATATATATACATATATTGCATCACAAGTATATGATAAAACAAGCTGATGCTAAGTGATAAGAAAAACGAAGTGACTTTTTTCCAGAATTTCAGCCACAATTGAAGGTCTTCCGCTCTTTTGATCGTACACAGACGTACTTGGGCACAAAGCTGTTTGTCAGAGAAAATAACTCTCCATTAAAAAAAAATTAAAACTTAAAATAAATGCGTTAAGAAACATAGGGCATGGTGTATTACGTTTTAAGATTTATGTTTGAGAAAATATAGGTGTGTTAATTTTAGAATGTTATAAACTAATTTTCAAAAGACTGTATAAATATAATAAGCGTTTAGCTAATACTTATATACACATGTTTTAAGTATCGTTTTAGATCGTTTTTAAATCTAGTTTTACAATAATAAATATAATCTTCATATAAAATACTAAAAGATTGTCGGATAAAACCTTCACCATAGCCTAGAGGTAGGGCAGGGCTTTCTAACCTATGGGTAACGGATTCCAATATCAGAGAAGTGAATAAAATTTGTAATTTGGGTTTTGACGGTTTAACCGTAATAACATTAAATATGATCAGTAAAAATGTCATTGGCGTTTAAAGATCTTACTTAAAAAAGATAGAACTATGCATCGTCAATAGTCGCTTCAATACCCTCTGCATGATTTTCCAGTAAAGACTCACTTTGGGAAACATCTTACTTAAATCCTTAATATTAATCCTTATCACATCAAAATGTAAAGGATAAATTCTTTACTGCTGCTCATTTACTAATGTTCAAATTAATATACATCCAAACAATTCTTTCAAACTTTTTAAACAATTTTGGAATTAAAAAACAGCAAATGGTACTGAAACACTGTCCTCCGCAATAAATCACTCAAAATTATAAAAATTTAAACCCTTTTACAAAGTTTTATATATATATATATATATAGGTGCTCTCAAAAAGTTACAATGCCACATGTTATATGATTTTACTCATGTGTTTACAAATTTATTGATTATGCGAATTTCTTGTTGCAATCATGGTTATCAATAAGACCAATGTAAGAATGTTTGCTAAAGATCAGCCAAATTGCATGAAGTGACATGGACCATAATTAAACTCGAGGTTGCTTATATAGAAATGGAGCTACATGAAAAATTTCAAGTATACAGACCACTTTTTCTCTCTCAAGATTTCGTGTGAACGGACAACCGAACAGACCGAAATGACATTTTCCATATCATCTAATTATAAAGCTTAACTAATTATTAACAATTAAAGTAATGTAGATTAATAGTAATGTTCTGAAATTTTGTTTCGATTTATATGTAGTTACAATAAATACGAATACTCTTCATAGTTGTAATATCTACATATTATATAATATTTCAACCACTACATATACAAAATTACTACTTCTTCAAATCGTGGGTAAGCAGTGAAGCTCGTATTAATAACGAAAGAACAAAACAATAAGTAGTTGTAATCCATATACGAGTATATAATCCATAACATATATACCTGTCCATCTGCCTGATCACCTGGAGTGTCCTGTTGTATGGACTGTATTGTTGTAATCCCAATCATGTTATTTCTAATAATACAGATTATAATGCTGAACTTAACGAACAAATTTAAATATACTTCCTTATTATAACTGTTCAAGATAATTAAAGTTTTTATTAAATCATTGTATATTTTAAAGCACAATGAATAAAAACAAACAACTGTCAAAATAATAGACTAGTTCATTACACATTTAAAAGCACATACTCGAAACATCACAGTAATATAATAATAAAAAAACGAAAACAACTAGATGAGCAAACAACGGGGTACGTCCACGAAAGCAAGCTTGCTCGCAACGACTGAGGTCTGGGGTCTCTAATCGCCGAGTTGAACCTGACCTCGTAATCAGTGACCTCTGATCAGGTTATGCTTACAGTCTCACACAAGCACGTGCTTCACACTTGGGGTCTGCTTGATAATACTTACTCGGCCAGCATCCGTGGTGTACTAATGTGATCTATATACTCCTGTAAAGTTGCATATTGCTGGTTTAAAATGTTGTGTTAAAATTAGTACCTAATTATTACCAATTACCTAATTATTACCGCTCGGGAACAGGACTTTCGAACCTATTTCATTAGCACCTAATGTGTACCAAGTTATTAGAATTTCTAGTTTTCAGGAATGTTGGAGTTTTCAATTGGAAGTACATAATGGTTGAATTAGCATATATTCGATTATATTAACTTCTTTGGCTAAATATATATATATATATATATATATATATATATATATATATATATATATATATGAATGGTTTATTTGACAGAATTGCGCAGAAGATAAGTTTAAAACACCCAGTACTTCTAAGTACTCAAGAAAGAGTCGTAACAAAGGAATTTGGCTGAGTCATTGTATCACGTCACTCAGTAGGCTGACGCAATTTCTCTTTTTTTGCCGGGGTGATGTAAACTTTCATATTCTGAGGAAAAGTGAACATTGAAACTCAGTATTTGTCAGTTACATGTGCGTTACAATCCCTTTGAAATACGTCCATGAAATATTATATCACTGGTATTGAAAGAAAGGATCAAAAGCAACTCTAAACCAAAAAACAATGTTTGAATTGGAAGATACCGTAAAAACTGCGGTTTTGTAGACTTCAAGTACAGGTTCATCGCATCTGCCTTTCGTCATTTGGACCTTTGACTGTCAAACAATTCAAAGACCTCCCCTCAAGCTCATCTAGGCGCTTTGTGTCAAGCTGATGGAAACCGCGATTTCAACGTCCGTTTTCTTCTATTTAAATTAGTGAATGATGGTTTTCACAATGTCAAACACAGTGCTTTTAAAGTATTAGTTTTGGTTCGTCAACGACTTATAAAGAAATCCGTTATTTAAAACATGTAGGCATACAGTTAAAAATATTAACAAATAATGTTAGGAAATTTTTTGTTACATTGTATAAAAACTATAGTCTTATGATTCTGATAGATTAATATACTAATTTAATTTCAATTGGAATACAAATTAAGTAGTAGATAGTTTACTAGGTGAGCCAATAATGCATACATCGTCCACGAGGAACGATAAAGGTAAAGGTGAAAATTAAATCTACCAAAATTTAGAAAAAATCAAATAACATGTGTGTAATATAACTAACACTGTCAACTAGTTAGTTACAGGTAGACAAAGATTGTTGATAAATGTTAGATGAATAGAAATATCTAAATCATATTTCTGGGACTGAACATTACACATCAATTTATGATACATTGAAGTATTCGATGGCAACGAGTAAAATCAATAAATGAGTAACAACTGAGTACAATCACTATGAAATTTTATCACTGTGATATTAACAAATGTAGCTTAAATAACCCATCACTACAACTTCCTCTTTTTGGTGACATAGTGTGTAAGCAAATAGTAAAAGGAGAAGCGTGCAGACTTTTATTGTTTATTCACTACTATTCTTAAGTAATGCATGAAACTTCATTACTAAATAGACGAGAATCAGTTCTATGATGGTTCATTCCCAACCATGTAATTTGGCTGAGCGCCATTGAAGCCTATCAGTGGGCTGACGCAATTTCTATGTTGCCTAGGGTGTGTAAACATTATTTTCTGTATAATTATCTACCTGGAGGACATTTTGAGAAACAAATAAGTTATAGACTTAAAATTTTGTATGCAACCTCGGCGAAGCCTGCTAGGTGACACGTGGTATACATGCTGCAGATGGAGCTTATATTGGTTACTGTTAACTAACATTAAAACATAAAACCAATATGAATTACTTTAATTTTTTTTTGTGAGGCCTTTCGATAGCGAGGCCTCACGAAAAAAAATAAAAGTATTAAATACTGGTTTTATGTTTTAATGTAAGTTAACGTGGTATATACTTTATAGTGTTCCTTTCAATATTTATTATATTTTATTTCATTGGGTTTTTATAAACAATAATATTAATTTATCATGTTATTTATACGGTTTTATTTCTTCACTACTTGTAATTGTTCATGTACCACAAAAATAATTAAATGAAAACAATGCTTATACTTATCATGAAATATATGAAACTGTCCATTAAAAAAAATTCTAAAGATCAAGCAATGTAAAGAATCAAAACCTACTTTGGTGTGTGAAGATTATCGAGAAAGTCATTAGTATACTATTTTATTTATTATTAGCTTTTAAAGATAGATCGGTCATTATAATTTAAGCGAATGATACATATTCACTGTAATTTAATCAGATTGAGAGTTTATACAGTAAGAGATAATATTCTTAATAAATTTGTTTGAATAAAACCCTAAATTCTTTGTGACGATGTTTTATGTCTCTGGAGGAAAAGTTCCAAAGACCAATTTTTCAAATGAAATCAGCGTCTCTGTTTTCTATCTCTTTCAGTTTTACTTCAATGGGTTTGAATTATTCTGTCTCAATATACTGAATCTCTGAACCCCACTTTCGATCAGAATTTAATTTTTAGCTGGTAATTTTAAAAACTGCATGCCTTATCTTTTGTAAATATGACTAAATTATAACATAAAATGTTTATTTAATTATACCTTAGCTTATTTTAGCAACTAGTAATTACTGTCGTGTTATAATTATATACTGTATAGATATTACTATCAATTAATTAATTTCTAGACAAAAAAACTTGATCTATGTATAATATAGTATATAGTTGGCATAATCATTCAGAGTGAAGAAGACTACCATAACATTAAAAAAGAGCGATATTAAAAAAGTCATGACAATTATAGCTGTTATAAAGTGTAATTAATTTGGTTGGTTGGTCAATCTGTATTAAATATTATACACAGCCACATAATATTTTTTTCATTATTAAACTTTTCATCGGGTAATAAATAACTTGCATTCTCCCTGTTCTTAGAGACCTTTCTAAGAACCCTTCAAAGAGTAATTAAAATGTAATTTGGATTATTTTCAAATTTACTACCACTCCTAAAATAGGATTAGGGAAAATAGAATATATTGGTTTGTTTAGAGACATTAATGTATTCTTGTTCTTGATTTTCACTATAACCGAATCATATATAATATCTAGCTAAACATAAACTACCAAGCATTCAGCATAGTTAAATAATTTAATATAATTAACATACAAATTTGGCGTTGCACAAAATGCTTGCTCACCCTTAGATTAAGTTGAAGATGCGTTAGTTAAAACACAAAGGTATTTTCCCAGGGTTAGATGATGGGTCGGCGGCAATGTCGTACGGACCATGACCAAACGCTGTGACACATAGATAGAATAATGACTTCGCCCAAAAATATATGTAAACTCAAAAAATAAAGTAACATTTTTTAATGTACTTTTTAAAAACAACTGTAACCACTTATAACAAATAATTAAAGTACTTGCTCTGATTGTTCTAGCAGGAAAAACTAGTCAATACTCCTTGTCATTCTGTCGGACGCCGCGCCGTCAGTGTGTGTGGATTGGATACAAAACATTTGGATTTTATGTTCTGGAGTTTGTTTCCAGCATCAGAAATGGTCAAGTCAAAGCTAACTCGTTCGTACTAGATTCATATAACGTACAGAGTCTTAAACATCCACTGAGCCGTAGTATTGATTGTCCAATATTTGAAACTCACTTTTATTATTCTTAAAAATGAATAAACACAAATTGTATGGTGTTCATTTTGATTGTTATATCATAACTATAACAATATTTTAATGTGGCAAAATATTCGTGGCTAATTTTGTGGTAAACGATAAAGAATAATGATAGCAATGGGTTGTAAAACATACTAATATTACAATTTTTTATACAAAATTTCCACTATTTTCTATAATAATGGTGTTCTCAGATACGCTATTTTATTTTGAGGTATATGGACATATTTTAGACTGCCAAATTTGCTAAAGAAATAAATGAATACTATGATTTCTTCACAAGTCCCTACCTGTTCATTTGTAGGTTAAGGACATGAAATCGGTTTTTCTTCACGAAATTATTTTTCAGAAAACAGAAAAAGTAGACGAAAATAAAGTAGAAAATTTTACATTATGTACATAAAAATAGCCTCAGGGATTATTACTAGGGTTCTATTCAATTGTAAGTTAAGGATCTATTTTTAAATTCAGTATTTTTTATTATATTAATAAAATAGTTTAATAACTTTTTGTTAAGAATTGAATTTTTTATAAATAAAATCATATCACTCCCTACGGTTATCTTCCATTACAAACTGTTAAAAGTTCGTATCCTTAACGTTAACCAATTTTATTTGAGCCAGATCACAAGATGACCCTAATTATAGGATGATGTGTTTAAAAATGTCATCTAAAAGAGCTGACTAAATTGTTCTTTGAACTTTAAAGAAAAGTATTTTAACTGATTGCACCAACTCAATGATTATATAGGATTAATGAACCCAATTTAAATCTATTAAAAGGTCAGTTCATTCCCTATCATCAGATCTCCCGGTGATTGGCTGATAATTAAAGCTTCCTATTGGACAAAGTTTCATGGAACCTTGATGATTGATGCACTAACTAAAGTTCAATTAACAATAGATCAGAAAAATTTTCCAACTGTCGACAAGAACGTTTAATTTAGATATTTAAAATAAATATTTTATTATTTGATTGTAAAGAAGTGATAATCAAAATGTTATGATGCAGACAGGCAAAATGAAGAAGAAAAAAAGAAGAAAAAGGATAACGTGCGTTGTACAGAATTAATTTGGAGATACGACTAAATTCATACATAATACGCTGTAGCTGCCAGTATTAGCTGGACCCCTGTCACCACACGTTGGAGTCCGAAGTTTCTTATGTAGCGATCTTCTTTCGGCCACCTAAAAATCTTGTATTCTAGAGGAATTTATGTACAATTGGTAAATTGCTTATATTAAGTTTGGTTGGTTCTAGTTGTGTACCTAGTCTTCGGACCTTATCTTTTATCATCAAATAGAGGATTAAAAAGTCATTATTATTATCAAAATGAAAATGTAACCATCACTATGATGTTTTTCATCTTTGGCCAACAACTAATGAGATGGTTGGATTTACGGCCTTTATCATCCTGCTGATTTACTGGATAAGCGAAGCTGTATTGAGATTGTGGAAATCTATGAACAGTGCCAAGTTTTTTATTAAACGATTGGTTTGAATGATATTGACAATTTACTACTACGTCTTTGACGTCAAATAATCTGTTCACCTTTTCTACCTAGCCTTGTGGGTGAATTAAACAGAACTCATTGATTGGTTTGGTTACCAACTTCTATCTTCTCATCTCTTTTCTTTTCTTTCCGTATTCTCGTTCTTTCCTCGCAACGCAATAGAAGTTACGCGAAATGTACCCCTGATACTGAGAATAGTCATGGTAAGAGATTGCTGCCAGGTACTGTCAATATGACAAGATATATCTATCTTTACCTATGAGGTACTTTAATACACTTCTATTTACGTAAGGATATCAGGTGAGCTGGCTGAGACTTCTATGTGTTATCCGGAAGCTGCTAATGAGTGCAGACCATTCAAATTTGTGCCTATATGATCAATTATTGATCAAAATTAATATCATATTGGATTTTAGTTTAAGTTACAATAAAATTTAAAACATGGTAATGAATATACAGATTTAATCTTAATAAATAGTGATTTCTTGGCTATTATTCTATGGTCTAAAAACATTTTTAGAAGCTCCCACAAATTTCATTTCACATCATGTATAACCTCTCAAATGAATAACATACTCTTAATATTGAATTAATTCTTAATATTTATTAACATTTCTTTAAAACACGTGCATACAAATTCACTTCAACAGAGATTAAATTATTGTTTTGTGTAAGGACCCAATTGAAATCCTGAGCACGTCCTCAGAAACAGCGTCGCAACCAAAATTTGCAAACAAAAATATAACATCTATATAATTTTTGCACCAGTTCGTAAATATAGGCTTCAATATATTTCGGTGAATTTAATGGGAGATTTGAGAACAATTTTCTTAATGATTCTAATTTTGAGTTTCTTACAAGCTAAAATAAACAAATAGAACTTTTAGTGTTTTTTATCTATTTCAGTTGTATTTGCATTTCCTGATTGTGTAGAGGAACCAGGACAAAGGAAGAACCAAACTTATTCGAATAAGCAAAAAAAAATGAGATCTCCACTGTCACTCTGTATCGCTACATTGTTTTCATCAGTGTTTCGGAATACAGAGATCTCCTTTGTATCGGAAGAAGTGAGTGACAATCTAATTTATCGTCACAGAGACAGAGTGACTCTTATTGTCTGTCTGTTCATTGTGTCTGAAAGAAAGGGTTGACGTTGAGTGCATTTCACTCAAAATTGGCCAACAATACAACTCTCCTAATTTAAATGTTATATTCAAACCCTGTTAAAATGTCGTAGGAAACAGTTTAAATATACACTCACTAATGTTTGGAATTAAGTGTTATACAACATAAATATCCTTGGAACTTCCTTCTTAGAATTAAAACCAAATAAATTAAATTTAAAAAGTCAAATCGTCCAATTTGCCAGTAGCAGATTTTATTAAATGATGTCAGTAGTCGATGGTTTTTCTAGTACATAAAGTCATTACCAATTGCCTTACCTTGGGTAAAAATAAGGTGCACAGTTGTTACCACTGCATGACCGCCGCCAGAAGACAAAAAGTCATTAGTCCTTCCGGTTTGTTTCTATAGAGCATTGGTGGAATAAGTTCTAATTTGGCTCAAACTTCTATTAGTAATATGATATTCGTAATTAAAACTAAGTGCAAGTATTTTTCAATTGGATTGAGTTTCAAAAAATCAATGAGAAACATTGAAGACAATACATGCTTAAATGGAAACGCTTTTTGCTACAAAACGTGAAATTTGGAAAACTGTTATTTTTGAGTATCGAAAATCATAGCTACTTTTTCAAGATATGTGTTGCCACAAGAACGTACCCAAAAGGGTCCGCCCCCCCCCCCCCCAGTTTGTAATGTTTTAAATTACTTTTTTTAGTAAACTATTATTATTATTTAAATAATTTAATATTATTGATATGTACTGCTGAAGAATCATTCTCAACAAAGAAACTGGTCAAGAACTTTTAAAGGAACAAAATGGGGTCTTACTCTCTGTCCACTACGGGAGAATATCAGTTGTCTGGACATCCCCAAAACCTTTTCTCTCTATGTTCTTGTGTTGCCATATCCATAAAAATCCAAATACCCAGATTCTATCATGTATACAGGCGAGATTCTTTAAAAATGTTTATAGTCATGGTTATTTTCATCAACTACCATTTTTTAAGTAACATAAGGTTTTGGCAGATCCTCCAAACATTTATTTGTGCCAACTGTACTAAAATTTGTACATGGAATTAATATAAATTTGTTCAATATAAAGAAGCGTGGGTAGATTTTAATTCTTTATGCCTTAAGAATTGCGAAAGAAAGAACACCATCATCGACATTATGATGACAGTAACATACTTTATTACCATGAGGGTTGCATTTTCACTCATTTCACACAAGTACGTAATAGCACTATGAATGTTTCAATATCAAAATACACTTTTTAATATTTAAAGTACAGTAGTGTTGTTGATTTTACTAGAAAATTAACTCAGACTACTAAATGTTTTGACATTCTACTTGGTAATAGTTTAAAATGGCAATAGTAATTGATCATGTGAATGACTTTTTCCAGATTACTGAAAAATGCAAAGTGTTAAGTGTCTTGTTGAATTTGGAACCAAATTTTCCATCCCGGGTTCTTCCCAAGCTGCCTTATTTCGAATTGTTCGAACCCATACTTAATTTGTGCCTGGTTTTCTAGCGCTCTTGTAGCCACTTCGTAAGGCTTTTAAACCCCAGAAAAGGACACGAAGGATCGTGTAGAGCCTGGGCAGGAAAGAAAATTTCGAAGGAAATGTTTGAAAGCAAATAGCATCCATAATTTACCTTACTAATTTCTTATCTATGCTCCAAACATTAACTCTTTTTTAACTCCCAACAGTATTCATATTATTGGCCGGGAATATTTAAATTGAATTCAAACCAATTAAAAATACGTCAGATAGAGATTGAATCAGTGTACAATTCAGTGTTTTATTTTGACGCAAAACAATCAATAAGTTTACGGATTTATAAACATTCCCGGTACTAGAGGGAAAGAGTTTCATTATAGCCATCGTTGTATACAACTGACATCGTTAAAATGTTAGTTTATACATCAATGATTAGCTTACAGGATTAATTCGAAACTAATAACATTAATACGTGATATTACACTTGAATTCTATTACATGTAATTGAATTAAATTAACATTTTGATATTGTTATTTTAATGGAAATTTTATTGTACGTATAATACTTAACATGCACAATACTATTACTGTGACTTGCAAAAACAATTGTTTTTTACAATTTTGTCAATTGTACAGCTTGATATTGTATTTGCAAAGTAGCTCGCAATTACAAATATCACTGGTAGTGGAAAATATAGCGAATCATTTCTGGGCATGATTTATGATAAGGTGTGATAATAAGGAAATTCCATACTATTTATATAATGCCTATGCTGATATGTGGAGTTTGACCATGAGAACCTAATAAAAAGTAAAAATATTTTTGAAAACAAAATACTTGTTTGAGGCACACCCATTTTGTGCATTGGTAACAAACTGTAGTTTTTATAAAAGTCCATCTTTTATATAAACATTTTGTTCTTAGTTTGATGTAAAGAGTTATTCAACTCTATTATATATAAATGTGCAAAAGAAGTGCAGTAGGTAATTTCCTGTATTACACAAGTCGCCTAGCTGAGGAAACAATAGAGGTTATATTGAAGTCGTTTCCGTTTACTTTGTCCCGACAAAAAGTAATTTGAGACAAAATGAAGCTTTGTTCATTGGCCGGGACGCGTATATTGGATCCCGACGCGCCGCCACCGGAAGATTGGCTTTAAGGAGTTAATGTCTCATTAAACTTTATCTGCTTGACATCCTATTACGCGTGGGATGTTAATATTGTTACGTACTGCAATATACAGCCCACACTATACGATATTGCTGCCACGTGAACGTTAAAAGAGCATAACAGACATTTTATCGTAAAACAGTTATAACATAGAATATAATCAATGAAAAAATTGAATGTATTCTATAATAGAATATGTATGTTAGAATATGTTTAATACAAAAATTATATAAAATACGTAAGTGAAAATACAAATAATATAGTTAATTATTTACTTCTTAGGCTTTCGTTGTCGGTTTTATAACTGACACCTAAATTTGAAGGTTAACACTACGTCGAGACATTGTAGGGGAGACCGGGGCAAGTTGACGACCGGGGCAAGACGACGAATGGTTAGTTTCTCAAATTAGTTGCTAGGTAGTAGCACCGGTCGAATGTCAGTAGCGCTCCACACGGATGGCCTCTGAAATAACTGGCAGTGAAGACAAGTTCGCCATTGTGTGTGTTGTTACAGCGGCTTGTTGTTTTTGGAGTGCGTTTTTGTAACTTTCGGCCTTTGCATCGTAAGGTTTATTGAATACGCAGGTAAGATATGTTAATTTTCAATATTACCTATATTTACCTTATGTATTAGGCTACTCATAAATACCATGTTTGTTTATATTTATCTTAAACTTAATGCCAATAAAATTTACCTACTCTATTACGGCCGCTCGGGGCAAGATGACGTGGGGCAAGATGGCGTGTTCGTCATCTTGCCCCGGTTAATTTTACTGGTGCAAAGCTGAAACTTTTAAGAAGTATGGTTATGCATACAATTTTGATTTAAGTAAACTAATAACTGACGACACTGTGAGACTTAACCACTTATTTAAAAAAAATTTAATCTACACTTTTGTTTAACAATTTTACTTTAGAATTGAATTTTTATTAATTTAATATGCGGGTACAGATTTTTTAGTTTTACTTTGGTTCCAGAGATGGTGAGAAACTACAAAAAGACTTCCTCTAGAGGAGAGTGGGAAAAAACCAACATGGATACTGCTTTCACAGAGGTCAAGGAGGGAAGAATGACTTGCTTGGGAGCAGCGAGAACTTACAATGTTCCAGAGGCAACACTTCGACGCCGACTGAAAAAGAACGTTTCGGTAACTATTTTCACCTACACCTTGCACCACGTTTATATTTACAACTTGTTTTAAGTTAAATTATTTACCACCTTGTTTTTGATATTAAAACAAAATTTACTTTGGTATAACAACTTCTCACGTTACAAAGACAAGACTATAATCCGTACCCCAGCTTTTTACGCAAATACACATAACATTTTCATTTACTTCATCACAACATTTCTAAGCAACCTACAACGATTATTATTTACATTTTCCAAACCTTAAAAAGTACCAAACTTTAAAATAATGAAATAAAATAAATATAAATTTTTTACCTTTCCTGCTCCCCTTAAACAAGTTTTTTTTTTAGGATATGCCTGTCCATGGAGGAAGATATAGAGAAGTATTCAATGAAGAGCAGCTCCAAGATTTACACAACTATTTGGACGGGTAATGGACCAAATGTTTTTTGGAATGACCAAGTTGCAGTGCAGAAAAACTCGTTTTTGAATACGCAGAACACTTAGGGATTTCTCATCCGTTTAATAAAGAAACTAAAATGGCTGGTGAGGATTGGCTGGCTACCTTTATGAAAAAACACAACTTTAGTATGCGTAAAGCCAGAAGCAACATCTGTTGCAAGAGCAATGGGTTTCAACAAACCTAGTGTTGATAAATTTTTCTCCATTTTGAAGGAAGTGCGAGAAAAACACAATTTTCCGCTGCTAATATCTACAATGCAGATGAATCAGGACTATCTACTGTGCCCAATAAATTACCTAAGGTAATTTCACCAAAAGGAAGTAGAAGAGTTTCTAAAGTTGTGTCTGGGGAGAGAGGCAGGAACGTCACTATTATTTGTTGCATCAATGCTACGGGAACTTACCTACCCCTTTTTTGGTATTTGCCAGAAAGCGAATGCGACCTGAACTCATGGTGGGGTGGGGGGGGGGGGGGGTGGGGGGGGGGGGGGGTGGGGGGGGGGGGGGGTGGGGGGGGGGGGGGGTGGGGGGGGGGGGGGGTGGGGGGGGGGGGGGGCTAAAGAATGCTAGCTCGGTAAAATCACTAATAGAGATTTCTAGTAGAGAGGTTGAATAAATCTATCAGTGGTTTTGCTTTTTGTGACGATCACATTTACAAATATTAATTACAATTCAACAGTAGAGATATTTCTAAGTTTATTGTAAGTTATTCCTCACCAGAAATTGACCCCCAGGGCATTGGAATTGATATATCATCCCCGTGTTTGTTTCCCGTTACCGCTTGCGAAGAGGACTCTTTAGTATTTGTATTCATTTTTGCACAACACATACACAACACATCAACATGTAACGATCAACATTGTGTCGGCCGCACCAGATAACTGTAATTATTATTACCTCATATTTATGGCCGAGGAAGTCGACTACAGTAAATATAACGTTAAAGATAACGATCTGCTTCGAACGTGTAAATGAGACGATACCCTACAGTACAATGTTCAGTACGTTATAACTATATTTGCAATACCTTGGCTAATAAACTACTTAACCATAATGCATCAGTAGTTCTATCTAAAGGATGATGTCAAGTTATAAATAACTCGGTTAACATATTATTTGTATATATCTCCCATTATGAACAAGTCTGAATGCCACAAATTCTGGAAAAAACATTCCTCGTGATTTGGCAGACTGATGTAATTCATTTTCTGCTTTGTATCCTTGGTGGAAGTAAGTTGGTTTTAATGTAAAAGACATTTTTTGTATACTTCCACATAAAATTTATTAAAATAGCGCTTTCGCCGGTTAAGGCATCATCAGTTTGACATTGTTTACAGAAAAATCATATGTGTAAAATAGAATAAACATATGATAAAATAGAATAAAATTTAAAACTAACTGTAAAGACCAAAAACTAATAAATTATAAAAGAATTATGTAGAAAAATATGGACTACCGAAAATTCACAAAGATTTAATTCCTCTTAGGCCAATAGTAAGTTCCATTGACACTCCTGTATCAAAGATATCAAAATTTTTGTTACCTATTATTATTAGTACATTATTTGGACAAGCTAATTCTTACATCGAGAATTCAGAAGATTTTATCAATAAAATAAAAAATATTAATATTGATTACAGTGATATTATAGCCAGCTATGATGTAAATAGTCTGTTTACAAATGTACCTGTCTCTGAAGCTTTGTCTCTGATTAGACAACGACTTTCTAATGATAACAACTTCAGTATGAGAACAACATTATCTATTAACTGTGTAATGGAACTTCTTACTGTATGTGTTAGCCACAAATATTTTCAGTTAAAAGATAGATTTTACAATCAAGTATCCGGTTTACCTATGGGTGGTGTTCTCAGCCCAATAATTAGCAACATATTTATGGACCACTTTGAAGACATTGCTTTTGAAAATTGGAGTATTGAACACAAAATTTGGTTACGGTATGTTGATGATGTCTTTTGTGTATGGGAAAATAAAATTAACATCCAAGACGAATTTTTAAAACACATCAATTCAATTAGACCATCGATAAAATTTACTATTGAAAATGAGGTTAACAGTGAAATTCCATTTCTTGATATTTTGATAACAAAAACAAAAGAAAACACAATTAAAACAACATTATTTTACAAGAAAACTTTCAGTGGACAGTACCTTAATTATAATTCAAATCATCCTCAACATGTAAAAATTGGATTAGTACAAAATTTGTTCCAGAAGATTAATAATTTGGTAACTGATAACAAAGATAAAATTTTAGGAGAAAATTATACTACAGAACTTTTGATTAAAAACAACTACCCTCCATCAATTATTGAACGAGCTAAGGCTAAAAACAAAAGTTGCAAGCAAATTACCAAAACAGACAATCCTAAATATCTCACTACCGTAACTATTCCTTATGTAAAAGGAACATCAGAAAAAATTCGTAAGATAAATTATAAATTTAACATCCGCACTGTTTTTAAGTCCCAAAATAATATAAGAAGCTACTTAACAAAATTAAAACCGAAAAACAAACATCAAGAAACCAAGAATGTGGTATATAAAATTGACTGTGGTTGCAACAAGACGTATATTGGCCAAACATCAAGACCTGTGGAAATTAGGGTAAAAGAACACATTTATAATTATAAAAAGGAAAATATTGAAAAATCTAAATTAGTTGAACATGCAGTAAAGGAAAATCATCATATAAATTTTGAATCATCTAGTGTAGTGTTTAAAGAATCTTCCTGGACTAAAAGAAATAAAATTGAAAGTGCATGTATGACAGTTTTAAAAGATAATTGTATTTCCCAACCTTCCGTAAATTTCAGTCATATTTTTATACCATTAGTAAAAAAAGAAATCCATTCCAAAATTATGAATTGCAAACCATATTTTTCTACATAATTCTTTTATAATTTATTAGTTTTTGGTCTTTACAGTTAGTTTTAAATTTTATTCTATTTTATCATATGTTTATTCTATTTTACACATATGATTTTTCTGTAAACAATGTCAAACTGATGATGCCTTAACCGGCAAAAGCGCTATTTTAATAAATTTTATGTGGAAGTATACAAAAAATGTCTTTTACATTAAAAGACTGATGTAACTGAACCAGAGCCGCCCTTAGATTTAACTATGACCCCAAAAATGAAACAAACCTTTACAAACAAAATGTTTTAAATCAAATTTTGTTACCAATATCGAGTATGTTCAAACTAAAAGGAACTTGTTCATGAATCTTTTATCCATGGGAAAATTATGAAAAAATAAAATGATTTTGAAAGATTAAAAACTGATAAACAAATGTTAATAGAAAAGAAAGTAAATAGATATCTGTTTTTGTTCCAAATATGCCATTTTGGAGGATTTTATAGAATCTGCTTATTGCAATCACCACTGAGACAAAATTTTCTGGAGATTTTTTTACATTTTACTTATTATTGCCCCTAAAATCCAAATCCACCATAACCCGACAGTGTACATATCAACTATATAAGTTTCTAACTAGGTGAATTTAAATCCTTTCAAAATTATGTACCATATCTCAAAAACCATTAACCCCAAACAGGTTTACAAAAATAGTGATTGATAGCAAATTAATTAAAACCCCAATGGTATTATATTATCTAAATAGGTTGTCAAATAAATAGTTATAGCTATTTTAGTTGTTGGGTTTGTATGTATTCTTACATGTGAAAGGGGACCCATAGATCCAAGTTTTGGATTATTTTAATTAACAGTCTTTCATCATTAACATTTTTTTTTAATTAAAATAGGAAATTTCTATCCACAAAGAAATTTATTTTTTACATATAATCAAATAACTAAAATAACCGTTGCTCTTTTATTTTTCAATCAATTTACACATAAAGGATACCACTGGATTTATCACCATTTATCACCAACCACTACACTTTAAAATGTATTGTAGTACTAACGGGTTTTCAGATATTTAATTTAGAAAACTTTAAAATTTCTCCATTTTAAAAGAGAAAGTTATTTTTTATTAATGGTTTTTAATTAGTTTAACATATATGCCAAGTTTCATGTTATTTTTCAATAGCCCTTTCTAAGACATGATTTTAATAAAATAAAAAGTATATGGACAGAGTTTTTGCCTCTATTTGTGCCTACTACTATTTCCTGAAGTTGTACCAATCTCTAACAAAACATTATGTGTATCAATAGCAGTCTGCATGGTTGCTGCTAGTTCACCGACAAATTAAGTAGTAATGCCTGCTAAAAGCAGTATTTACTATAAAGGGAAATCCCAAATCCAACTATACAATCATTCATTATTCCGCACAGAACACAGGATGCTTTCAACACTCTATCTCAGCACGTGTTTGGATTGCTGATTGACTAATGCATTGTTGTTCTTTCCACTAATCAAGTTTGAATTGGAAGTACGGTAACAAAATTTACAATTTGACTGAATGAACAAAACATGGGAAATGTTAAACATATGAAGCCAGAATTAGTGTATATATATATATATATATATATATATATATATATATATATATATATATATATAAAACAGGTGTCTTAATAGTCCCACCCTAGTAAATCCATCATTAACTTTCTTATGAATAGAGGTGGAGTGATTTACTTTGGTTTACTTTGGATAAGGTTTATAAAACCAACTGAAGATTATTTTTATGTGGGAAAATTTATTCAATCCCCCCCCCCGCAAAATGGGGTATTTTTGGGTTAAGTAAAAAATTTTAAATAGGAATCCCTCAGCAAGTGACTCCTCATTTTAAAGGTATTATTAAAATAAGAAGAATGGCTCAAACTCTATGTGTCTAATCATCTTTGGTGCCCAATTAAAGTTTGAATTGTTTTATAAAACCTCCATAATTAAGTTACATTTCAAGTTATTGCAAGGCAGGCAAAACATTCACTCACTAGGTATTTAGAGAACTTATGACACTAAATCATGTGGGAGGGAGAGAGAGCGGGGAGGAAGGGGTGGGAAGGGTGGGAGGGATTGGCGAGAGATGGAAGGAGGGAGGGAGGGGTGGAGAGTTTAAATTGTACAAATCATTGTTGGTCTTTGCATAAATTAAATATTCCTTCATCGGCTTGCTTCTTTTGTATGAGAATATTGTTACAATGCTTCCAATAGTTGTACAAGAAAGAGAAATAAAAACAGTACTCTCCCTTTCTCTCGCGGATGTAGAATTAATGACAAGTAATATTTTGATAAATAGGTAATAAATTAAAAATAGTTTTTTAAGACTCTAGTGCAGGATAAAATCTGTTTATTTGATGGATTTATGTTTTCATTGTTGTCCAGAAGCTTTTGGAGTAGTAGTTTTAAAATCTGACATCTGGTGTGTTTCTTCAAGACTATCTCGTTTCTGTTTACCTGAAACAAACAAAAAATGTTCTGATAATGTTTTTTGGAGTATTTCTGAATTCATTCTTACTACATACTGAGAATAAAATCAATTATATGCAAAGAATTGTTATAATAACTAATTATGTACCGTACTAATATAAAATAAGCAGTGTTAAATGACAATGCAGCTTTTCTGATTTGAATTCAAAGTCTTCAAGAAATCAACTTGGAATAAAAAAGCTTAACTGTAATAGATGTGAAGTTTTAAAAACATTTAAATTTAGTTATAATCTTAAAGATCCAAATTAGACTACATTAGATGGACTTGTAATAGACAGCAACAACTTTTATTTCAGATGAAAAAAGTTTATCTATATGAATATAAATCATAATTGTAACTTTTAAAACAATAAAATCTCCTAGATAAATTTAAAACTGTTAATTAAATATCTAGTTATAATATAGATCAGATTAGTTATTTGATATACAACTTAGTAGCTTTGTAGGTAACTATAGAAGAGCAAAATATAAATGTATAAGCTTGAAATAAAAATTAATAATTTCAAAAAATTACCAGTTAATATCTATAAAATTTGAAAAGATAAAATGTTTTCCAAATGACAATTATAAAAGCAATAAATTTAATAATTAACAAAAGGGCAAGATATTTGACAAATTAGCCAACCGATTAATATCCACATTAATTGAAACATTACTCGGTAGTATATAGTACTTGGTGTGTATTTTAATGTAAATTTGAAAATAGATAATAGTATAGAAGGATTAATTAAAATAGCAACAGAAAACGGTCCTTTTTTTAATTTTACATTACATGGAATGGTTCTTCTACTGAAGAAATGCGTAAAAGCAATAAATTGATAAGTGGTAACAAGTGGTTATTATAGTAATCTTGTTGCTTTGCTAATACTTTAATTTGTATATTTCCTTAATAAATCTGTAAAGAATTGAAGAATTTGATCAGATGAAGTGAACATTGAAATATTTTAGTGAACATTGAAATATTTTACTTCATATGACATGAACATTGAAATAGTTTGCTTCACTGAGTAATTGATAGCTAAGAATCGCTTATGGAATTATAGTGAATTTTGTATTATATAAGCTATAATCAGCTCTCAACTCTTGTTTCACTGTACAAGGAGGAAATCACTTAGGGCTTTGCAAGTCGAATAAGATAAATCAAACAATTGTTTTCGTCAATTCAATTGAAAATACTATTTACATTTTCTCAAGAACTATAAAGCTAGAAGATGAAAAATATTGAGGAAATATTTTGGAACACGTTACTTTAAATTTTACTGTACCAGGAGATTTTGTCTATCAATACAACAAAAAATAATGTTTAGGAAGCAATTACGTCCTGATAATGAAAGTATAATGTTGAGCTAAGTTAATTTTATTTTTATGGTTACACTACCGGAATGATTAAAATGTTTCACAAAAGTGTTGTTTTTCAAAATCCCTGAGGAGGCTATGGCCCATGTCCTGGATCCGCTACCGAGCACCAGGGTTTGGAGTAAGTTAGGATTTGTAACCTCTGTGATTCAGTATCTAAGTTTATATTGTAAGAATTAAAAACAAAAATATATTACATTTTTCATTTTTATTTAATAATAATTTTAAGTAGAATTATACTTTGTCCAAGGTTTTTAGTATTTTTCTGATACGGTGTGGGGGGTTTGGCCCCTCCCCCAACCCCCTCAATACACTGCTGCCTAGGCTTAGTAACAAGTTAATCACAATATCTTAAAGTAGTATTTTTATTACCTCTCAGGAGGTGAGTCGCCAATCTACAGCAAGGTTTCTCCACTGCCAAATAGAGAACTTTAGCTAAAGTGCAACTAGTGATCAAGTCACCTCCAAGTAGATATGTCTGTGTATAACATGTCCAAGGATTAGGTACAGATTAAGTGAGCAGTGTTTTAAATACACTTACTCAATTAATTATCTGAAAATAACTGTTGACCAGCCTAGAGCCATAACTATGACTATTTTTGTCAATTCAGTCATTCAACTGAAAGTTGTAACTGGATGTTGAGAACATATTTAGATTGGTGTTGGAGGGTGGTTGATAAGGGGTTATCGATTTATCTTGCAATAACTATTGGTTACAAAGAATAAATGAATATTCAGTTTATTTTCTAGTTTTCTACTTAGCTTGTTATATTCTGATTCTTCTAGTAAAACCCTTATAGATAACAATCAGTTTCATTTTTGGGTCTTGTAGGCTGATTGTTAGATTACTTTCACTTGTGTTATTTTTAAATAAATCTTTTTTGAATAATTGAAACAGAGATTCTTATTTTAGTACCACAACTAAAATAAAACTCATATTAGTCTAATTCTTGCAGAAATTCACCTTATAGCCTCTATGGGTATGGAAATCAAATTAGCACATGATTTGATTTTAGACTAAAATAATTTAGTTATAAAACTTACAATAAGAGAAGATCATAAGTTACTAAAAATTGTCAGGTAGTATCCAATAAACATAGTCAAATAAGGGAGTTACTATACAAAACAATTCTCTTAATAATAAGTTGTACAGTACGATTGTATGGAAAATCAAGATTTTCCAATGCATCCAACTCGTTGGGTAAATAACTAACAGATTTATTCCAAATGTTATATACTCGTATTTTCACCTATAATTGCAATTTTTAAATTGGAACCTATAATCAAGCATGAAGTGTTTTTTTCATCTATATACCTACAAATTTTCATAAAATTTACTCTAGTAATTTTTAGATAGATTCAAAAATTAATTATAAGTTTTGTTCCTGTAAAGGTACCACTATGTAAAAAACGTTTTGTCCTCCAAAAAACTTTAAATTAAAATTTGCCGAAATGTCAATTCATCAATTAATTTGCCTACATTATAAATGTTGTGTTTCTAGCTCAATAACATGTCCCACACTTGTGTTAATAAGTCACTTTAGTCTTTAGCAATAAATACATATTAAGACAACAAAGCTTGAGCTTCAGTTGAGCTTTATTACAATACAACAAAGTTTGTAATAATCTATGTTTATCTAGGAAGGAGATCCATCCTCCCCTCTCAATTCTATATAAGTAGAAATAATTAATTTGAAATTTATTGGTTATAATGTATGGTGTAAATTGTTTATTACAGATGATGTAACTGTATAAGTAAAGCTTATGGAGATTTTTTACAGAATGGACTTTTAAAGGCTCCACTAATTCATCTGTTAAATTAAATTTCAAATCTTATTCTAGAATATTGTAATCCAATAAATCATTCTATTTTGCCAATAATTAATTTACATATTTGAGTGTAGTTTATTATTCTGGCTTAGATAACATCCAAACACTTTTATTCGATATTCTTATAGGTTATTTAGAAAAATCTCAAACCTTTTTGTACTTCATTCTTTAAACATTAAAAAAAAAAGCTAAAAGGCGTATCAATGCTTTATCATCATTATCTTCAAAATGAAATCTATCATAATGCTACAATCAAAACTAAGAATGTGAAAGTCCAAAAGGTTAAACATTGTTTTGATGGGGTAAAAAGCTCAAGGTCGTTTACTACACCCAGGTCTTGTCTATCAAACTTGTACTGCACCAGCTCTCCTCCTTATTCTGTTTGATAATATCCTCAGACGGATCTGAGTATGATCCTTAATGTTTGCATATGGATGGGCAAATAAGGCTAAAAAGGGATCTGCCTCTTCTTTTTTGCACAAAAATGTTTTTATTGAAGTATTAACTGCTCAGTTATATTTTCAATAACATTTTTTATATAGGATTTTTTTGACATTGAATAAAATAAAAACTTAAATATTTATTTAAATCTAGAAAGGAATCATAGCTATGAAATATTATAGACTAGTATTTTATTAAATATTTTTTGTTCTCTCAGTCTTAAAATTTATTAAACGGTGATACATGATCTATTAACTTACATAATCAATGAAGCTGAAAGAGAGTGGTACTTGCATTCCATATAACTGGTAGGCAAAACTGAAGTAGTGGATCATGTACACACTATAAGTAAGCCTGGCTAGAGGTCGAAATCCTGCCCATGACAGGAACCGATTAACGGACCCTAAAAAACACCACAATATTAAAAAAATGTTGTATTTAATATAAGGCCTTGTTTAAGTAGACATGAATAGTTCTCTAGACAACGCAAGTGTTATGTTTAGTTGGACATAAAATTAGGGATAGGCTACAATAGGCATTCACTTTTTTATTGATTAATTAATATATATTACACCTAGAATCTGTTACTTTATAAATAGTGATTCCAATTTTTAATTTTAAGTAAAAATCCCTCTTCTAAGAATTCCCACAAAGACAAACCTCCATATCCAAGCGTGCAAGCCAATATGATCCAGGATAGACTGAGACAAAATAATGGACGGGAGAGTCCCACAAACAATGGATCCAGCCAGGAGCTGTACTGGTGGTCTGGATCTACCAATATGACAGTCATTGCCACCAAGGCTGCCAATATACTAATACAAAAAACCCAGCCAACTTGCCATAGACGCTGTAAAAGAAGTAATTTCACAGGTTAGAGCAAGTTATAAAGATTACGTCCTATAATTAACAACTTAACTCCCAACATCCAGTTACTATAATGGAAACATTCTTTATCACTAAGCAGTGGCGTAACTAGGACTTGGCTTTAGGGGGGTTGGATCTGATTGAAGAGCGCACCACACAATAGGGGGTAGAAATCTGAATAAACCATAATTTGAATAAATTAGATAAGCTTAATTCAAATTTAAACATTTAACTATTGTATTTCAAACAATTTGGATGGTTGTTATGTGACTATTTTTTTAAAGGATTTTGGGAGAATTTAAACTCCCTCATCCCCCCCCCCCTTAGTTATGCCACTGTGAGATTATGGGTCTTTTAGTTCTAATATTGGAAGGGCTAAATACTAGAGATGGATTCAGAAGGACCTGGACCTGGCCCCTCTTTTTCTTAAACTTTGGTATTAAATTGTATCTTAAGAGTTTTGTCCTGGTACATTAATGTTGAATATAAGCAACCAATAAAAATCTATCTCTGAAGCAGATTTTTAGACTGTAAAAAGATAAAGTTGTCATTTATTTTCAGTTATCATGTATCATAAAAACGTACAATTATGTTGAAAGTAATATTGCCTTTTTAATACCCAAAAACTGTGTACTGGTCAGTACAGGTTCAGAAATCTGCAGTCTAGTGTAGTCATTGGTTCTAGCAGTAATTTATTATTGCTATCCTGCATATGGGAATAGGGAGGATGTTCAAAGAATTTACGTCTACAAAACCTAGTTCGCTTTTTTTTTTTTTCATTACTTAATTCTTGTGCCCTATCGATGCTATCAAAAATTTTCCCAATGGACACTATTTTTATGATTCTGACTAATTAAATGACTGTCAAAGTACTGATTCATTGGGAATCGCAGTACGGTACTTATGTGAAAAGTAAAAGTTTTAAAGTTTTGGGATGAGGTCTCAGAACGTAGCACCTGTAATGACCACTAGCTCCATTTTTCTCGTGTAAGACTTGAAGCTGGCAGGAAGGATTTCCCATACTTTGGGCCGATCATATATAATGAACTCCCTTGGTGCATTAAAATTTTTGTCCCAAGAATCTGTTGTGCGTAGGTTAAGGAAGCTTGTTAGAGATTATAATATTTTGTATCAAAATAGCAATACTTTTAGATTTAAGGGGCTAGTGCTGTTCTGAATATCAGTTGTAACTGGGAAATCCCTGCAATGAAAAGCATTTTTATTTAGTTATTCAAGCACTTACAAGATAATATTTGTAAAACCTAATTAAGCCATATTATGTTCACAGCAACAGAAATAGAATTTTCACTTTCTATTGTTTGTATCAAGAGACAGATGTAATGAAAATGACTTTAGTTTTACCCAATAAAAAACACTGATAATCTCATACACCTTTATGCCCTTACTTTTCAATCCAGGACTATGGGAAATGTCTCATTTTAAATATATTATTAATAGATATTCAAATGCTTTTTAGATCTTCTAGTAAAATTATTTTTATAAGTATATAATTGAAACAGTTCAAAATAGTTTAAGATTTCTTTACTAACCAATAAAAATGTATAAAAAATCTATAGAGGGTTTGCATATCCTTTAACATGAGACATCTCACACAAATCTATAACCAAAGTAAGGATATAAAAGTGTTTTGATATTAGTTCTAAAATTAAGATTGTCAGAAGTAGACCCACATTCTAGTATATCCAACTAGGTGAAATTTCATTATACTATCTTCTTGAAATCTATTGATCTGTAATGAAATTTAAAAACACATTATTCAGTAAATTGGTGTTTTACAAAAACTCTTTATTGACATGACAAATCCTAATTATAAACAGGTTGCGTATTCTTTTGTAGAAAATCATTAAAGTTTTGTAATGTGTTTAAATTAGCATATACCTTGTATATTTTGGAGTATGTAATAACACTAGTTATTAATATCTAGAAATTTATTTAAAGCAATTTCTTGTCATGGTACTTTATAAATAGAAGATTTTTATTACAGGGGATTCAGGAAATTACAAAGATGTGGAAATAAAATAATGTAGCAACAAGGGAGGAAATTTAAGTGAAGAGAGGGGTAAGAGAATACTAATTAAAGTACATACTTTATTGTTTATAAATAAATCGTAATGTAATGTAAATGAATGATTTGAGTTATTGCACCTTATTGAATGGTATGAAAGGTCTTTTTCCTTAAAATTTCCATACCAGTGTTTGACACTTTTTCCTTAACCAAAATTACTCTAAGGATGAATTAATGTTTTTACTACCTTGGAAACATTTTGAGTGGTTTTATTTTGCTTAACGGTGAACACCAAGTAACCTAGACAGATTCCCATTAAAAATGTGGAGAGTCTGTAATGAATTCCCTTGTGGTCCATAGGATATGACAGATCAGAGGTACGACTGGCTGAACTGAAAAAAATCAAATTATAAAAAATAAAAAGGAATTCTCACGGTATAGTATTAATTTCTTATACGTAAACTGCTTGTAAAAAGAGACTGGGCGATTATGTTACAATTAGTATAAACATCAAATAACATTCCTGACATATCTTAGGAACAAAGAGGTCAAATGATCAAATTCATCAATACATACCATACCAAAAGTGGTTTTTAAGAAGTTGTATCAAGTTTTTTATAAAAATGATCATGTTATGTAGTATAAAAGAATTTTCCATTAAAATTATTGAGACTTTATGATGTATCTTTCCTACTTACAACTCACTGAGCATGAAGCCACTGCCGAGTTCTCTCATGTAAGCATTAACAGTGGCACCCACGACAGATGCAGCAATACCAACACCCAACAGTATTAATCCAATTTTCGGTCGTCTATGGAGTGGGATCAAGAACAATGGAGCGATTATATTCAGTTGGAAGTCAGAGGCTAGGTACCAGCTTTGGCTGACACACTGGAAAGAATTGTGCAATTCAGTTATTCATGTGGTTCAAACTTTTATCAGTGCTTTATGCAACTTTTGTACATAATTAGGACACACTATGAGGTGAAGATGTAGATCAAATAATAAAACTACTTGGTTCACCGACTATCCCACAATTTCTTTTTGAATGATTCACACTAGTAGATTCATTCTAGTATGACCCTAATTACAAAAAATGATTAAATGATTAGACAACTATCTCTATAGGCAATGTAAAATTAAAGATTAAGATCAACTTTTAAAAAGAGATTGCCTTGGAATTAATTCAATGATTGAATTGAAATTAAATTGATTATTGTAGAATATTATTATGATTACTTAATTAATGAAATATTCATTGTTCATGCAAAAAGTTCAGAACTAATTGCTAAAAGCTGAGCTTTAGGAAAGACTATCACTCAAGGGGCTGGAAAAGTTTTATTTCTATTAGTTTGTCAGTCCTCATTTCTCAAAAACAAAATTTATTAATAGACTTGAAATTTTGCATGAAGCTTCATTTATATATAAGCAACATCAAGTCAGATAATGGTGCATATCCCAACATGTGATTTAGCTGAGCATTGGTGAACATTTTTACAACGGTCCAAAGAACGTAGCCAACAAGGAGGTCAAAGGGTCCAGACTCCCTCCCCCAATTTTCGATTTTCAATTACTTTTTTAGTAAATGATTATTATTATTTAAATAATTCAGTATTACTGACATGTACTGTTGAAAGATCGTTCTCAACCAAGAAATAAGTCAAGAACTTTTTAAGGAACAAAATGGTGCGTTACTCTTTGTCCACTACGGAAAAATATCAGTCGTCTGGACTCCCCAAAACTTTGTCCTGGCTACGTTCTTGATCGATCCTATTGATAACAACGAGAAAATTGCTGTATTATTAATTTGTAAACAAACTGATTACAATCATATGACATTTTAAAATGTGACATAGTAACACACTTAGTATTTTACAATTTAGTAAGCAACCTTAGCGAAGCCTGTCATACAACTCTACCTTTTTACATTTATGAGTATTTAATTGATGTTATAAAACTGTAATATAATTTGTATTGATTTCGGAAAAAATCGTAAATTAGTGTGCAAATCAAATAAATACGAGTGAACAACACCAGTATTATCATACCACCGCATCAGGATTGACATAGTTGCTGATGTGAAGCAGGCCAGTCCACCAGTAATGTTGGCAAGGTTTCTCGAAGGATCCTACCATTCTTGTCCAGATCGGTCCTTGTGTCAAATAGACAGCCAAAGTACAGCTGAACAACATGAGCAAAGCCAGCACTGCAGTCAGCCTGTGTAAATAAACAGACTATGGTGCTTACAATAGAAACTGACCATTTGTGCAGTTTGTCTTTATGTTGCGACGATCATAAATCTACTTTAGTTAGAATTCTGAATTTGAGTGTTAAAGATAATATTTGCTATTGAAAGGAACTAGATTATATGGGATTCTTTAAAAATGTGTGTTTCATAATAGATAAATAAATATTTTTGATACAAAAACTTAAATAGAGAAATATTTATAAGAATTTATTAATAAATTAAAAATAAATGTATTATAAACTAGTTCCAACATTAATGAAAGTTCACTAAATTTATTGATGGCAACATTAAACACTGTATGCATTATTAATTACATATAGAAAACTCAATCTTAAATACGAGTAATTCAATATAACTTAGGTTAATAATACATTAATATGTGTTCAAGATATGAACTTTATTTGAAAGTAGAGTTATAGAACAAATAATTGTTTCTACTGGTAGTCTTAGATAAAGTGGTTTGAGCTACATATATGCTGGTGAAGAGAAATACACTTTTGCCCTATATCTAATTAAATTTCATTTAAATGTTATAATTCAATTTAAATACCATAAATTCGAAGATTTCATTTGACATTCAGAATGACTTGTGATAGTAAAACTTAGGTTATATTGTTGTTTAGAGCACCACATTTAGTGTATGTGATCATTGAACCCTAAGATAACCTTTTACCAGTGTTAATTATTATGTATATTACTATGACTATGCACAAAAGTATTTTTTAAACTATTCATCCAATGATTTTTTATCTCAGTTAACCCCCAGCTGTTGGCTATGCTGGCTTGTCTGGGTCACTTTGGCTGTTATTCCTGCACGATGGGACCTCCCCAGGATTTGAACCCGTGATCTCTCAGAGAGATATCCACTATAGACTATATCTACTAGTCTACGGTGGAGGACATATCTAATATTTATATTGTACTGAATTTCTTCAAAATGGTGCATCAAGTATATTTCTTGCTTAGTACATTTTTAAATAGTAATTTGAAATAATTGAAAATTTACAGTTTGAATCCTGTTAAGATCATATTGGCATAGTGTGGACTGTGTTTTTTAATACCTTTTGACAGTAATCACAAAATGTTCAGCATGAAAATTATGTGCTACTCTTCTACGACTGATTTTTGTTCAGATGAGATTTAAATGTATTCTTTCCCTTATCATACACATTATTTTTGGAGGGAGACAATTAGTTTGAATATAAACATTCTTTTACCTTCTGTTTGGATAATTATGTCTTTAATATAATTACATTGGGACTATCTCTCTGTCTTAAAATCCACCCATGATACAAGACACTAATGTTAATACTAGAGAAGATGTTTTGTGCAGGATTCCAAAACCTACAATACATAAATCAAGGGATTTAAAATGCCAGCAAAGAAATCTCTAGTTTACCACTATGCTGGGAAAGAAAAAAACTTATAGTCACTTTCTTAGATTGTCAGAGTCACCACCAAAACAAAAGTACAAAAAGAGCACAGAGCATCTAGCCATTCCAACTTTGTCAACGTTACTTTTTCACAAAACTAAACCATAACAAAAGAAAGTAGAAAGGATCACATTTTAAGTGCTGTTAATGTTTGAAAGAAAATCCTCCTCATTATATTTATTATTAATGCCAAGATTTATCTTACTAGTTCTAATTTTGTTTAAAATCTATCTCCACCTAATTGAATCCTTCTTGGAAGACAGTTTCAGGTGCACGTAAGATCATCCCTGACATGGCTAATACTGTTCCTGTAAGGGTTAATTATGTGTGCTAGAACTGTTAAATATTGCAGCAGTGGTTTATGTAGAAAATTGTTTCAGAGTGGGACTTGGTGGTTTGGGTGGTACAAAATACCCTTCAAAAACAGGTGTTCAGAAATTTTCCTTCAGGAAGTTGTTGAGCTTTAAGACCTCATAAATGTGTTTTAGTTTGAAACAAACTAATAGGTAAAATTGTTGTTCGTCTTTCAAAATTTGGGATGCATAAGTCCCCCCACCCCTTATATTTGGCCATGTATTGTAGTATAACTTTTTTAAGACCATTAAAAATAACAGATACTTAATATTTTTCATCCATAGTAAATTGGAAGAGATCACACCTATACTGTACGAATTAAACTATGAAACATTGTATTATTTGTAAAAAGAATCCTTCTTACCTACACTTACCTCACATATCTGTTTATGTAGAAACTTATCACATTGAAAGGAACTCCTTTCTGTCTCTTGCAAAAGAAGCCGTAGCTCAACACTGTACCACCAATCAAAAAGAATCCATCAATAGCTTTTGGTATTACTTCAAATAAAGCAATAGTATTTGAGTCCAATGCCTACACATATAATTGACACATTGCTGCATTATATTTTTAGTAATATTACAAAACTTCCAGAATTACACCAAAAACAATTATTATTTGTTATTATAGGAAGTATACTATTATATAAATATTATGTTCTATACCAGTCTTCAAACACTAAAAATAATAAACATAAAAACAAGCATGCATGCCTCTATTCTTTATCTATGGGGCTGTTCTCAGCTTTGGTGGGCTCTGGAAAAGATATTCGTCCGGGCCCCATCATGTCACACTGCTTCACCCCCTCCCTCAAACTGTTATCACATTAACAACATCTTATTATTTTGTTAATGATAATTAATACAGAAATTCTCTAATCAGGGTTTGAACGTGATCGTAATGATTTTAAAAGTAGTAGTAATGAACAATATTACAAATTTAGTCTGTAATAGTGTTACAGTTATTAGATTGAATTATCTTGTTCGTCGACACGGTTTTTTCAAATAAACGTGTGGTGGAGCACGGCCCGGGACAAAGTAAAATTGTTAAACATTTATAATCTTGAGATATTTTGGTCTTGCTGTGACCAAAAGAAATTTGATTAGATTAGATTAAAGAGAGGGTATAAAGGACTCTTAGTTCCCAATGTGTCAACTTAAGCTTATTGCGCACCCCAAGTTCTGTTAGTAGGACCTGCTCACCCGAACTTTCAACGAGATCGAAGAGCTTCTACCTATGCTGATGTCAAATTCATCACCTGGTTGTGAGGTTCCAAATAGGATTCTTCTCATAACCTCAAGCCTCTCACAATTCAAAATATTTAGCAGTCTCTTTCTGCTGATTACATAGCCTACACTTAGGTATTCATTCAGTAGTGAGTCCTAAAGTATGCAAATGTTTTCTGAATTGAGCGTGTCTAGTAATAAGGGCAACTACCTGTATCAGAATGTCTTTGTTTACTCATCAGCCAGTTTTTAGAATGGATGTTAGTACATCTAATGAGTTATTAGTCAAATGAGTGCCCAGAGACTCTGTCTATCACTGAACCATTTCCTAATAGCTTGGTAGGCAGTTGATTTGCTTATATCACAAGCCTCCTCAACCAAAAGAAATTAAGTCAGATACTAATTCACCATCAGATGTTAAACCAGTGATGCATGTCTGTTTATATATAGTGTGTAGGATGAATGGATATATAGCTCAACGTGATTCAATAGAGCTTAACCAATCAATATGCAAAGGCAGCCAACTTTTTGATAATCTATAGCTGGTTTAACAGTTTCAATGACATATCTTATGATTAAGATGGGCCTCCACATCGAGGCAAAAGTATCTCAAGATCATTCTAGTGTTACCAATGGTGTGAACCTGAAAACTTAAATGATTTCATTGCATATAATGGAACTCTGAGAACCAATGTAATCATTTATGAGTTTTCCTCACCTCAGTGGTCTTTAGTGTACGATACATTAACTAAGTAAAACACAGTAGTCACAAAAATATTATTAAAAAAGTTAATTTGCTAATGGGACTTTAACTGTAATAGAATCAGGGAGCTGGGTGAATAACGTAACTACAATTTGAGATGGGTCCAATCAAAATATTTAGTGTGGTATAACTAATATTTTTGTACTCAATTAATTATAAACCTGGCCTTAACCAAGATGTCTGACCAATAGGGTGGCGTATCAAGAACATAGAAACAGTGTAAAACCCAATACTCTAATGAACATAGTTATATGATTTTCTAGGGTTAAACTTTTTATCAAATTTTGGAAATATTAAGAAATTCATTATTTGAAGTTTGTTTTTGATGATAGAATTATTTTAAAGGAAACAGGGTTTTTTCCGGATATTTGCCATCATCAGAAGTATAAAAATCAGTAGCACTATGTTTCAAGATCTGCAATATAATATCTTCTTCAGGTGAATAACTAACCTAACACATAACTACAATCTAGGTTAAAATAAACCTATATCAAGACCCCCTTTCAATTCATTACACTCTTCAAATGATATTTATTTGTTGCTTATAGTACTCACCGTGATAACAGACTTAAGACTGGTTGAGGGCATTAGTATATGAGAACGCATACGACTAAACATTAACACAGCGATAATGAAAATCACACGAAGTCCATTCAAACATGATATCTCAGCAGAAGGTGTCCGTGTGTCCATCAGACCTTTGAAGTTACTTGACAGTGAAAACACAGAGAGTACTAAAACAGAAAATTAACAATCAGAAGTATTAGTATTGTAAAACTTCCTAACGTAGAGGTTTTGTGTTGTAAAACCTCCTATCAAACAAATGCTAGTATTATAGAATTTAGAATCATTGAACTGCTAGTAATGTAAAACCTCCTATCATGCAAATGAATTGTAAAACTTCCTAACATGCGTAGAAGTCTGCTAATATATATGTACTGTCATAGATGTGTTGGTATTTTAAAACTTCCTATATAATATGAATAAAGTACCATAAGAAATAGGAATATTTGGACTTGGGCTTAAAAGAACATGAGTAAGTTCAAATGTATTGAAAAAAATAACTGATTACCATTTATGAGGTTAAAACGGTTTATTCTAATTTACATTAAACTAATTAATATTTCATTTAATACAATGAAATGTAAAGGCAAGACAATTTAAATACTTTACTCCACAATTATCTATAATTTTTACATCTCCACAAATCTCTAAAGCAACCATTTCTATAAAGCTAAATTAGACCAGTAGTGTTCCAGTTGTGTTTCAGTTTATCTACAATTACTGCTCTCTATTGTCCTCTCGGTGTATCTTTCTTCCATTGTGCATGTTATATGCCATTTTCAGGAATCTTTTATTATATTATATCAATGCAATTAAATGAAAATAGTTTGAATCCCCAACCACAAAGTGAAGTCCTTGTAAATTTGTTCTTTCATTGTGAGTGTTTATGTCTACACAATGACCCACATTTCTACTTGATCCTTCTGGGCTCACCATTATACTATTGAACATATCCTGCTCAGATCCTTAAGGAGAGACAAGGCACTGTCCCAGAAATGTCACCTTGGAAGAAGGGGATGCTATCTCTATTGATCTCTGCTGTCGACGTGGGCAGGGTTGGTTTCTCCTACACAGGCTCACTAAAGACTTTAGCACTAAGAGAACAATACCCACCCTAAAAATAATGCTCAACAGTAAAAAAGATCTATCAAGCAAGTTATCTCTTTACTCCACTATCTTATCATTTTTGGAAAGTAATGTGCCACTTCTGGACATCCTTAGGGTTGCACACATTCAAGTGACAATATCAACTTTAGGTGTAACCAGTGTGGGTTACCCTAGGAGGGTTCACTTCTATCTGGTTTATTCCATCTAGTTGAACCTACTCTGGGTACTGCAAAAACCAATGTGCCCCTTTAATCTGGTTACGGATGTTCAGGAGCAGCACATTACTAACCGCAACTTTCGAGATTCTGGGGTGCAAGGGTAGATCAATAGGTCTAGTCTATTGCGGGAGATGACTGTTGCAGTTGGCAAGTGTCAAAGCTTCTTGCTAGTGTGCCACCTCCTGCCTGCTTTAACTGGAGAGGCTGGCTCAGCAGGTTTCCCCTTCTTCCAAGGAGACATGACTGAGGTCAATACCCTAAATTCTTCCTCATGGATCTTGACAGGAGGTGGTCCTAACCCCAACTTTACCCATCCAGAATATCCTGTCACTCTGGAAGCAGCACAAAGATCCTTTTAGGACTATGTGCAACTTCTAATCTTCTTGCTCTAAGAGAACAAAAAAATAGATGTTCACTATCACAAGTAGAATTATTTCATAGTTCTTTTAGTTTCCCTAATAGGAATAAAAAACTTGTGAATAATTTATTATTGAAATCATGATCATTTCTAGTTAGTCGAGCTTAGTTGTGTAACTACAAGGTAAACACTTCAAAACATTACTTACCTTAGATTTGAAGTCCCTATTTCTATAAACAAATTAAAAGAAATAAGAATTGTCTAACCTGATTTTGGTCCGTAACGTCTTTCATAGATTGTGCCAGCCATAACAACCAGAACAATAACTAAAAGAATTGACCTGAAAATTATTTATGCATTAAACTTTAACATGCCAAATTAAATAATGCAATGTTATGCTACAATACAAGGGTTTAGTGTTTAGTATCTATCATCAAGTTCAAAATCAAATTCAAATTCAAATGGTTTATTGAGAATACAAAATATGTTATATACAACGTCATATTATAAATAATCTATAGCTTAATTTAAATAGCCTTACCTTCTTATCACAGTTAAAAATTCATCAACAGTGTACAAACATGAATCTACTAACATTTTCTTTACAACATTTTTAAAATTTGATCTGTTTAATAACTTGATATGATTGGGCAAAGTAGCATTGTAATATTTGAATTCCCTGATATCTAAAAACTGACTTGAGTGCTAGCAAAGTTACATTTTGGTACAACTAACATTATTTCTATTACGAGTACTATAACTATGAACATCACATTGATTAATAAATAATGATCAATTATCTCTGGACATATAACAAAAACATTTAATACATAAATAGACGGCAATGTTAATACACCTAATTTTACAAACAGTGGTTTACAGTGCTCATGACTCTGGACATTACATTAAAGCCTGACTGCTCTTTTTTGTAACACAAACAGTTTATTCGCACTCTGAGATTGCCCCACAAAGTTACTCCATATGTTAAGAAAATATGAATATAGGCATAGTACATAAAAAAGCAAGTGTTTAGCAGAAATAGTTCCATTAAGGGATCTTATAAGAAAAATACCTCGGGAAATTCGAGAAGCTACATTAATCAATATGAGTTTGCCATTTTAAGATTGGGTTGTATAAAAATGCCAAGAAAACTTAAGACTTAAGTCCTCATTATCACTAGGCCTATTAGATAAGGTAATATGCAAATCTTGAATTTTTTTATCATTTACACAGAGCTTATTTGCTGCACACCAATCATCTACAATTACGGTCTAACACTAAGTAGCCTCATTACATTCGTTCCTCGTTTTTGCGCAGACCTTGAGACCCAAGTCATCAGCAAACAAATACGTACTAACATAATTAGTCCATTTGAGATTAAAAGGCAAGTCATTTATATACAAAATAAATAGAGTAGCGTCCTAAAATGGATCCCTGAGGAACACCTAGCTTAAAACAGGCCTAGTTTCTGACATAGAGCCATTTAAATATACATATTGACACCTATTTGAGAGATATGAGTTAAAGAAACTGACAGCAAGTTGACTAAAACCATAAGACCTAAGTTTATTTAATAGAATATGATGATTTACAGTATCAAAGGCTCTGGATAAGTCATAAGATCTGAACTTGACAGATTTTTTTAGTTCCAAACCATCAAAGCAATCATTTATGAAGGACTGGACTGTGCCAACGGTACACCGCTCAGCTCGAAAACCCAAATTGACAAGTGCTGAGTAAATTATTGGTTTCGAGATAGCAAACCAACTGCTTATGAACTAGCCGCTCCAACACCTTTTGACACTGCTGTAACAATAGTTATAGGCCTATAATTACAAGGTTTGGTCCTTTGGACCCCTCTTATTTACTGGAATCACTTTGTTTATCTTTAGTACATCAGGGAAAAAATACCTGTCCTAACACTTTCATTATATAAATAAGTTAGAATTTCACAGATTGAGTTGGCAGCCATTTTCAGAATAGGAGCACTTATACCATAACAATCGAGACATGTGCTATTACTTTAAACTAAGGATAGCTGCATGAACATCTTCCACTTTAAATTCATTCAGGCAAAAGCTTTACTGTAGAGTTCCACTGAGCACAGTGCTTACCAAGGTAGAAAGAAATAGTCATTATTGCTAGGTGGAATAATTTTTTGCAAGTCTCCAAAACTGAGCCAACAAAATATGAATTAAAACTATCAGGTTCCAGTACATGAGATGAGTTAGATGACATACTATTAGCCCTGACTGATTTATTAATAATGCTCCAAGCAGCTTTACTTTTGTTAGTTGCTTTATCAAGTAAAGTGTTATTAAAGTCGAGCTTTGCTTTTTTATTTCATTTCTGTAAACATTTTTTAAGATTTCTATATTTATTTCTAATATCAATATTTTTCTCATTGCTTGTGTTTTTTTTATAATATAATAAAGTCTATCAAGCTCATGCTTTGTCTTATTTAGACCTTCATGATACCAGGCAACATTTACTTGTTTTAGATTTTAGATTTCTTATTTTTTAAAGGCATAGCACAGTTCAAGAGCCAATAAGAACTTTTCTAAAATAACTTAAACTTAAGGTTAACATTTGACTAAATAACATAAATATCATTCCAATTAGTAGGTAAGACGCAAAAAGTGAGGAGCCCAAAGTAGAAATGGGTCTAACAATAAACATTTGTGGTATAATCCTAGACATTAACATTGTCTAAAGTAGCTTTGGAAGAGGATGGCCATATGGTCTGAAGCACCAGTGTGAATGACTGAAAGATTTTCCCTTATCTTGATGAATAGTCGTCAGCAGATTATCAATACAACTACCCTTTTGTTGCATCTCCTCCAAGGGTAGGTCTTGTAACTTCAGCAAACAGTAATATTTAGTCTAAAAACTGTCAATGAGGTTGAATAGTACTTTGGCCTCTGAGTCATTTTTTGTTAATAAAATTGACATTGAAGTCACCCACAAAGACTATATTACATTTTATTATAATGCAGGGAAGGACAGAATGTCATATAAACTTATCATAGAATAGTGATAAGTTACCTGCTGGAGATCTATAGAAAGTTACCACTAGAGTTTTCCAAGTTGGCAGCATTATTGCTGCTAATTCACAAACAAGTTCCTCCGAGAAAACAAGACAATTTATCATAAGAAACAAATTCAGTTCCTTCCTTAACACAGATAAGCACACCCCCATGAATATGTTTTTATCTTGCGAAAAAGTCAGCGATAACATAGCCAGGTATCACTAAATTGTGTATATATCAAGTTGAGGACAACCAGTGTTCTGCAATACACAGTACATCTGTCTTATATTGACTATTTAAAATATCGATGAGAGGGAGTTTGTTTAGTATACTACACACATTCCAGAACATCAAATTAAAGTTAGGCTGTTCTTCTAAATAACCTGTACATGTTATGGATGGTGGTTTGAGAGCGGTTACTGTTAAGTTTTCCGAAGGTGCTAATAAAGGTTGTATTAATTCCAGTTCCTCTGTAGAGTCATCACACCCAGGCGGTAGTGGTTGCTTGATACTCTCCGCGGACCCTTGCAGATTTTCCTGCGCCAGCCAGGATCTTTGCGCAAGCATCAATTATCTTATACAAGCAAGTGACATGTATGATACAATTATACATAAATAAACGTAATCCATAATTTTTAATTTTGGAACAAATTACTTTAAACACATTAAAATTATTAGTAGTTGTCCTTTTTTGTACATTAATAATGTACCAAACAATATATAAGTATAAACGTGGTTTGACAAACTAAAATAAATTGCATCATAACCAGTGGGGGTAGTATACTCATGGGACCTGCAATGCATGAGGGTCCTGTGGGTGTAGGGCTCCCACTATAGTACTGTATATGTTTAAGGAGGGGGCCCTATGAAGAGCATTGTGGGAGGCCGCCGAATTCTTACTGCTGCCACTGCTCGAAACTTAAAAACTGTTTCCTTTTTATTTTATTTCTAATTGAATACTTCACGTTTTCTAACCCAGACCACAATTAATTTTGCTATTTAATCAAATTTGTATGATAAATAAATGGTTTATCAACGTAAGACAAATTCATTTCATATCAAAAACGTTATAAATATCAAATGATAAATGTTAACTGTTCAGTACCAAGCTACTATATATTTTCTTCAAGAGAATTTGTCAACGATTATGTCAAAACTGCTTATTTAGCCTTCTTTCAGTCCATTTTTAAGACATTCTTAAGCAGGGATTGTGTGAGGAAATGCAAACAAATTTAATTATGTACTTATACTTCAACAAAAGGCCATATGAATAATTACTAATTCTCATAGTTTAGAGGATTGTAAACTTCTTTTTAAAACTTGTGAATCTGTCATAAATCTGTATCTTTTTTATTTAATGAAATACAATTTTCAAAACCCAGATCTATTAAAACCCCGACAGAGATAATCACTTTTATAACACAAAGCATAACAATTTGGAATTATAATTATAAGGCTGGCCATACACGTAACGGTATATTGGTAAAGTCGAGAGTTCACACACGGTACAGTAAACCGGATGGGTGAAGAATTTACAGTAGAGAAATGAAGAGCAAACAAGATGACATGATTGCTTTGGTGGACTTTTTAGTGGTTATAAACAATAAAAAAGACAAAAATGCAGTACGTGGTATAAAAACTGGCTTCTAAAGAGAAGTGAGTATACTCATACAAAGTTTGTTGAAAGAATTGTGTTCAGATCCTTCAGATTATTGTAACTATTTGCTGATGAGTGAAGAAGTTTGACGAAGAATTACTCGGCACATCAGTATCTCCAAGGAGGTTGAACAGACTGTAGTACCACAATTATTTTGGTGAATACAGATCATCAGTATTCGATCTAGATTTCATTGAAACATCATATTTTTTCTTTTCCTTGTGCAAATTGCTTCTAAAATTGTTTATTTTTTTACCACTGAACTCTTATTCGTATCTGACTCAATTTCCTTTAATTTTGTAACAAGTCATGGTCTTCTTACTCCTTGCTCTTAATTTGCCACAAACAGAGTTCTGATCTGTACATTTCAATGAATTCCTCTAGAATTCGGTTCCCTTTTTGAATAGCCATTACGAAATAAGCAATACAAAACAATAAAATGTAAACAATATAGAATGGGCTTAAAGTCCAGTGGTACGCGAGTGCAGAGAATATAAATGAAGTAAGTACAGCACGAACATGGAACACAGCAACGTGAAGCTCTGTAGAGTGTTTGCCACAACTGACTCAAACCTATGCTGGTGTAACGGATGGCCCACCTGCCACGCTCGGTTAAATATACCTGGGCAGGCAAAAAAAAAATTGAAATTCGTTTCCTCTCCGGTCGCCTGCACAGTTCGTTTTACCTGTGCAGGTTTGCCAGAAGTAGCTCGCACACATGCTCCGTTATACCTGTACAGGTCACTTACACAGGTATATCTATCCGGTATACCGTAACGTGTATGGCCGGCCTAACAGATTAACCAAAACATAAAATACTCACTTCGTAATTTCTCTACCAGTATATAATCATTTGTTATTATCAGTTCAAACATACAACCAAAATGCTTCCTTAAAAAAATAGTATGTATTACTTTTAGACAACCCTTTTTATTCATTGGAAGAATTCTTTTGCACAAAATCTACAACACTCTAAATGTTATTGACCAAACAATTTTGTGAGATCGACTAATTCTACCCAATGAATAGTTTGGAATCTATTGTATTGGAACTTGAACTGTACATACCAGTATTAATGTCATCAAAGCTTTTAGCTACTCTTTTGAAATAGGAACATATTTGGCGGTAACTTCGTCAATAATCTTTGTGGTTTTATGGCAATAAAATATATTTTGACTTGATTTGCCTTTTAATTCACCTACACTCATCAGAGAGTACTTATTTAAACTCTTTTTTACTTAGCAACATATTTCCTCCCAAAAATATTGTATTGTTCATAAACTGTATCTAATATTAGTTCCACAAAACAAATATCATTATTCATCTGTAGCTGTTTGAAAGTAGAAATAAAAAAAATAATAATTACTTTGTGTACATCAACTTACATAGCAATGTAGTCCTTGATCCTGAAAGATATAGGGTCTCCTGTAGTGCAAGTGAGGTGGCTGTGGTCAACAAAACCTTTCCATTCTGGCCTGTATACTGTAACATTTATCTCTGCTAGGCTGCGGTTTACATGGAGAGTAATGTCTTCTTCGGAGCAACTTGATGGAACGCAAATGGAGAAAACTATATCCTTCTTAAAATATGGATCACCCTGAAAATGTTTCCCTCATGAAAGTATGAAGTTTGTTCCTAAATATCAAGTTAAGATATGATTTAGGGGTAGTTTTTTACTTTATACGTAAGGAGAGTATAATCTATAAAGATTATATATTATATCTGAGTGTCAGTAACACAGATTAGCACAACAGATTCACAGAATAAAAAGAATAGACAAATTCCAAACTGAACTACAAGGTTTCTTTTCTTAAAAATGTTCATCATTGATGAGTTTTAATAGTTTTAAATAAATAAATCATTACTAATTAAAATATGTTTTTGAATTGTTAAACGTTAATAAAATTAGTTTCATCAAAATTCAGTAGTAATGGGTTATCTACTGTCAAAATACTTTTCTAATTGCTAGGTTAACAAGAACAATGCATTGTCTTTATTTTTCCTGTCCCTTTATTAATATTTAAATTAGTTTCTCCTTTTTATGTATTAATCAGTAAACTTCTGCAGTCAGGGTAGAATTACCTCACCCAAACCCTCGCTGCTTATTGTTACTTTTGAGAATTATAGTATTAAAAATATTGGTTTATACTTAGATATGTCTTGAATCATCTTATTGGATTAATCTTTTCTTTTTTAGTTTATCTAGAAAATGCCCAATACAAAAGAATAACATTACATGGTCAACGGCTTTACAGTAAGAACCTTAACCTTTTTTTTATGACTGTCATCACTGGAATGTAAAACCTAATATGAGTTTATTATACAATTTTGAAATTACTTTTACTGTGCTTTCAATTGTTACTTGTAGGTAAAATTTCTTATCTTTGAGCTAGAGTTACTATTGATTTTGAGTATAGATGGTAAATTGGGAATAATTCAATTATCAATTTGACAAACAACAAAAATCATTTAAAGATCATAGATGTTAGATTCAATTACCAAAATTAACAATTCCTATAACAGCTTTAGCTTTCCAAATAAGGATTCCCAGACTCACCAAGACAAAAGTAAACCAAGTTTGGTTTAATCAACCAATTTTATGGTAAGTGAGTATAGCTTACTAACGGGTGATCTGAGTTGTTCTTCTATTTCTGGTGGCAAGAAACCGGTTGTATCCACAACACAATGTTTACCCCTGAACATTTCACCAGGCTCCACTATCCTTATACACTCTTTGTAATTTCCAAAATCATAGAAGTGACCATCCAACACTCCTGATACTAACTTGCTGCTTGCGTCAAACACTGAAACATAACACTGTACTGAACTCACTGTAAAATAATTCATACTATTAAAAGTTTATTGGGCTTCTCTACTCTAATTCAGTTACCCAAAAACATTTGATTTCATACTAATGTCCTTCAAATAACTATAGTACACATTTTCAAATCTTAAAACTATTTCTTAGAAAGAAGATTAAATACATATAATCATTTTATGTTTAGCAACCACCAGCTTAAAATTTAAAACCTTGCTGTCTTTGACAATGGTTATAGAACAATGAATAAAATTAATTCATCAATCACTATTTCATGTTCCTTCCTTCACCATCCTGGTCTGAAGAAGGTGATTCTAGAACTCGTCTAGAGGAAAGGATAATCAGGCTAATAGTCTTATCAAAATTGATGGTATGACTAAATTTCAATTAATGCTCCATGTGTAAATACTTAATGGAGGATAAAATACTTGACCTCCACAGGGTTCATACTTGAACACTTTTTATTTATAGCCAGCATAATTGATTTAACACGCAATTTTCATTGCGCATATGTTAAACAAACAATGTAAGTTTTTAAATAACTTAACGCTAGCTTTGAATGATAAAAAACATTTTTGTTCTTACTTTTTAATGCCCACATATCACCTCTGAGGAAACTTTCTAACAAGTAATTGCTATGGTCTCGACACATTTCAGACTCCGCCTGGACTGGGAAATACTGCTTGGCTGTCTTGTTAACAACTATATCAAACTGGTCATCAGGCATCGGCAAGAGGATCTTTCTTACTTCTAAAATACGCTGTACAGCTGCTTCCTCATTTTCCGTCAAAATGTCAACACCTAAAAATCAATGAAAATAATAATTATAATAAAAATAGCATTTCAGCTCATTTTGAAAAAATTTCTTTAGGAACATTGAATTTTTTTATGGAATTCACCATTGTAATTTTGACATAACATAATTAAAAGATATATTTGCATGGTATTTGAGCAAGCAAATATAATATGCTGAAATGATACATTGTTATACACAAGTAAGGATATCCCATAATCATATCATTATCAACTAGATTTTGTATTTCACTCACCATGTTTAAACGATTGGAGATGATCAGGATGGACTAACTGAAAATAAACAAAAACTAATAGTATTTCAATTGGTAGCAATTTTAAATATACAAAAAAAAAACAACAAATTGATTTGAAAAAATCACTTCCAGTAAAATACAATAGCAATATTAAATTATTGTTGTACAAAATTTAAGGAGATAATCCAAATTCAACCAAGTCTTAAAACTAAATGTTTCTCAAATAATGAAAATTGACCAACCACATTAAAATGTATTTAAATAACTATATTTTAAATCACAAGTTCTTTAGATTAAAGGCAAGATTGAAGGCTTTAGATAAATTCAGCTTCAATTTTTAAAAGTGATATGTAAAAAATATGTAATTACGACAATTTCAGTACAAATTTTTGAATAGTTTAAGCGTGAATGTGTAACAAACAAACTTACTTTCGCATTTATAATCTTAGTTAGGATTGCTTTGTTCAAATTTTTATAAAAACGTAGGAACAACGATGTCAATCTATGTAATTAAGTATATAATTGTTTACCTACAGTTCTTAATAGTAAGAAATTAATCTGTTACCATTCTTTAACTACTTAATGTTATGGCTAACATCAACAATCTGAAACTAAAATGTAAAAGAGCAGGCCCACCTTAAGGTCTGAAGAGTTTTCTTCCATTATATTTTTACTTGTGTTTGTATTTTTATGTCGTGTTTAAAGAATTTGGCTATATTCTACGCATTCTCATAAAAATTATGCCTTTCAATAAATCAATATTTGAATGACACAGTAAGGTCAGTAAATACAAGATAAAATATCCTATTTTCTACTCAAAATTACATAATTTTGTTTCATAATCTTACCAATATCACAGCCACCATGAAAACACAGACCCCCCACATTTTCCAGACTTACTGAAACAGTCTTTTCTTGCACCCACTACATGAGCATTGTGTTTACGTTTGATAAAAACTGTGCTATATCAGTGATAATGTGCCTTTATAAATCAATAGTGAGTTTAAACATTCAAGGCAATACAAGTCTTCTTAACAATTATCAGTAGTAAATATGTGTGTATTGTTTGATTTAAGTACAAAATATTCGTGTGAAATTTGGATTACATAATCCATTCTTGAGTTTATACTGAAAATTAAAAGAATTATAAACAAAAGAACATTTAAAATAAGTTGCATAAAGAAAGAACCTTCTGAATTTGAGCAGAAGATTACATTAACAAGTGCTGGTGATATCAAGGTGTGATAGAATTTCAAACCAAACTAATTTAGTTTATTTAAAACATTAAATTAATATCTTACCAATAATACATTCTATAGATGCAGAGTATGCAGTTCCTATAAATCACAAACAAAAATTCCTACAAAAATATTTTAAAACAAAAGATTCATTTATTTAGTTAATAGTCAAACCAAAAATCGAATGCCAAGCATCTTTGCAAGAACGTTGCCAGAAAAAAGGTTAGGGGGTTCCAGACATTTAATATTTACCTGTAGTGGTCAGAGATTAAGGCCCCCATTTTGTTCTTTAAAAAGTTCTTGACCCATTTCTTTGTTGCGAAGGCTCTTTCAGCAGTACATGTCAGTAATACTGAATTATTTAAATATTAATAATCGTTTACTAAAAGATAATTGAACAAATTTAAAATTTAGAGAGTTCCGGACCCCCTGACTGGCTTGCATCTTCGCCACTGAGACTTTTTCGTAAAAGCCTGAAAGCCAGTCTTTGGATTCAATTAATTCAGGAAGAAAGTTCCAGGTGAGATAGACAGTAGCAGTGAAAGAATTGTTCAAAATTTGTCTTTGGTGGGGATTAATTATTTACTTAAAGTACATAACACAAGGAAGTGTTTCAAGAGGAAGGTCTCTCAGCCATAAATTCAAATTCAGGTGAAAATTATTGAAGGAGTTCACTCTTCTGAATAAATTGAAAAAAGGCACCACTGTGTAGCCTATATCTGGTACTTGAAGAACATACAGTTATATGTAATGTGCAGTAGAATACTTGATCTAATTTCAGAAAAATGGAAAATAAGTTCAAAAGTTGTGAGCTCTTTATAGTTTGTAAGGTAATCAAAAAGCATCGTTAAAACATTGCAGAAGACAAATTCAAAACTGAAAAATGTTCACTGAAGGAGGAGTTCTTCCTTATTGGGTTTATTGTTGTATAGAGAAATCAGCCAAATTGTCTAATAATTTGAAATGTATTTCACAAGATTTTTCAACAACTATAGTGCCATCTTCACATATGAATCCAACAATTTTAAAGTAATACAAAAATGATTATAAAACAGTAAAAGGTTAACATGAGAAACTTCATTTGAAACAATAAATTAGAGTATCTGTATTTATTATAGCACATGAATAGAAGCTAAAGCCATGTCACACACCTTCACTACTACATTGGACTGATACATCAGTCCATACAAATATACTTTCTACAGTAAAAAAGTGTCCTAGAATCTTTATTTGTGTTGGGAAACTAGTGAGACAATAACATTTTGTTAAGTTTTATACGGGTTTAGGATTAGGTGGCAGTCTAAACATATTGTAATCTTGGGCTTATTAAGCAGTTGTTTAGAAGATAGTACCAGAGTTTAGCTTTACATACACACAATTTATTTGGATTTTGGCACTCATTTCATCACTGAGAATTAGGTAATTTCTTTCTTTCTTCTATTAGGTTAGTGTGTAGGTGTAAATATGAATTACAAGTGATTTCCAGGTAAAGAGAAGTTAGATGACTCCTGATAGGATATGCTGGTTCAATTATCAAGCAAAACAACAGAAACGTAACAGTCCCCACATCATCATCTATGGCATTATGCTTGAAGGTGAGCATTAGTTATGGCGTTTTCAGCTTATTTATTTTTAGCTGGTCCACCAGTTTTTAGCTTGCTCTAGCAAGACGTGTGCTTCTTGCAATACTGTAATGATATCAGTGCCCGTAATCATGGTACTTGTGTGTGTATATACATATATATATATATATATATATATATATATATATATATATATAGTTAGGAAATAGAATATGAAAAGTATTACCTAACCATTTTGTACAGTATAAAAATATAGAATAGTCAATTTCTGGCATACAGAAACTGTGTGATTTTATAAAAACTTAGGTCTTTTTAGGCTACTTTTTAATATAGCGTCTCATTAACAGTAGTTATTATATTTTTCGGAGCGCCAACATTACATATAGAGAGCGTTACTGAATCAAGCTTTATGTTGTCCGGCGGGAGAACAATATGGCAACACAGCTATCTCTGGTTGGATGTGGCTAAGTGGCAGCCTTGATCATGAATATTCTGAAAACACTCTCAACTGCCTTCTTTGCTGCACTTTTGATAATTTGTAATGTTCAATGAAGGTGCAATATTACCCCTCAGAAGTTTGAGGAGACAATAACTAGCTGAAAAGTTAGTTATGAACATTATTACGTACTATTAATAATCACCCAGCTTATTAAAAAGTACTTGAATCAAACATGTTGGTAAATCACCATCGTACTAGCAAAACAAAAAGGGCGCCTATGATTGCGCATAGTTTCAATAATATCCAAGAATATACAGCAGTACTCTAGGGATAACGAAGCACTCTCATCATTATTCAAATTAACGATCCCTATTTTTAGACAGGGCAGACATTAAAGTATTGATAACATTAAATTGTTTAAGTAGGTTTAAGTAAAAAGAACTTTAACTAAAGTTTCTGAGGCAAATTTCAATCCAAACAATAAATATAAAAATAAAGAACAATTTGCACATTTATACAGATACGTTAAAGATTGAATAACGAGTTAGAATTGTATACGATGCAAAGAACAACACGAAAATTGGCATACAATTACATTAATCAACATCAACTGCTATTGCCGAGCTATGTGCAACAAACGAAATCCTACAATATTCAAACCAGTCAGAAAACAAAATTGCCGCTCAATATTTTCTGATTCTCAAATAGGTCTACAGACAATATGAGCAACCGGAAAAAGAAAAAAAAATAAAGAATGGCTCTCCATTTCAAGTAATTCATAAATTAATTACCAGTTAAAGTGGGCTCCCAGGCAATAGATATAAAATGAAATAAAGTTTGCTGATAAAATTGCTAAAGAAGTTTAAATGAAATTAAATGAAAATATTTTCATTAAAGAGGCGGATTTAGGGCTGTAAAGCCCTCTCTACCACTCAACCTCATATCATATACAGTACATTTACAATAATTTAATACAGAAAGATGTAAACTGTTAACATTCGTATAGGTACCTACAACAAACAGGCTAACTTGGGACAGTAGGTTAACTTGGGACGTTTTGTTGTTTTGTTTATTTTTTTGTTACTGCTCCCATGTGGAGTTGAGTTAATGAGCTTTGAAGAGTTTGAGTGTGCTGTCAGTGTATTGTTACTGGTTTTTTCATCACATTCTGGACTTTTAATCATCAGGTAAGTGTCATTCAGTAACTAAAACATGTACTTATAATCTTATCATTAAAATTGAACCTTGCAAAACTTTGCTTGTACACACATTACTCTTAAATGTATTAGGGTTTGAATTGGTTCAAAACATAATCTCAAATATGTAGTACACTTTCAATGTCTTGATCTTGCAGTGCTGCCAACTTTAATTGACTAGTAAAAAAAAATCCCACAGGCACTGAGTGGTCTAACTTGGGGACAGTGTCCCCAAGTTACCCTGCTCTGTCTTTTTATGTGTATAAAAGTGTATAATAACTAATAATGTGTTTTATTGTTCCAGATTGACTAAAATGGATGGAAAAAAGAAAGAAAAGAACTTATAAAAAGAGAAAAATATAAAGACTTTGATCATGAACAAATGGAAAAAAAAGCACTTACGGAAGTTGGAAAAGGCATGTCCTTTCGTAAAGCTGCTGAAAAGTTTGGTGTGTGTCGAAGTCAACTTTAAACCGATACAAAAATGAAAAAAACACTGGGGAAGGTTGGCCGTCCATATGTGTTTGATCAAGAAAGTGAGGAAGTAATAGCAGAGTGTATAGCTTTGGCTGGAGATTGGGGATTTCCCTTTACCATTTTTGATATTCGACTAGTTGTGAAATCATTTTTGGACAGGCAAGGTGTAAGTGAAAGGCGCTTTCAGAACAACATGCCAGGCAGAGATTGGGCTATTTTCTTTTGTTAAAAAGATATTCAAATACCCTGACAAAACGCTTATGTCAAAATGTTTAAAAAGATCCAGAGCAGGTGTGAATGCTGAAACAGTGAATCAGTACTTTGATGAACTTACAACAACACTAAAAGACGTGGACCCTCATCTAATTGTTAATTATGATGAAACAAACTTGACAGATGACCCGGGAAGAAAAAATGTTAATAGTACGGCGTGGAATACGCCACCCCGAGAGGATAATTGATTCGTCAAAGTCCAGTACCTCAGTTATGTTCAGTGCGGCTTCAGATGGAAGCTTATTACCACCATACATAGTGTATAAAGCAGAGAACTTGTATAGCTCTTGGTGTGAAAATGGGCCAAAAGGTACTGTGTACAACAGATCAAAAAATGGTTGGTTCACTATGGAAATTTTTGAAGATTGGTTTAAAACAATAGTTTTACCTTACTTCAAAAACTTCAAAGACAGTCCTAAAGTTCTGATTGGAGACAAATTTGGCGAGTCCATGTTTTCGCCTTGGGTTATTGATGAGTGTGTAAAGAACAAAATAAGATTTGTTTTTCTACCACCTAACAGCACAGGTATTTGCCAGCCGCTTGACGTAGCATTTTTCAAACCCCTAAAGGTGAAGTGGAGAGAAGTTTTGGATGAATGGAAGAGCAAAAATCGTGGAGGAGTTTCAAAAGATGTTTTCCCTTGTCTACTGAATAAATGTTTAGTTTCTATGGGCCAGGAAGCAACTGTCAACAATGTTAAGTCAGGTTTCAAAGCATCAGGTGTTGTACCTTTGAACAGAGATCAGGTTTTTAAAGAGGTTGGCTAAGAAAAAAGAGCCGCAATCTAAAGACAGTGCAATAAGTGGTTCTAATCACTCTGTCATTGTAAACAGCTTTGAAGCTTACCTTGAAGAGGCACGAAAAAGTGAAACAACTCCACTAAGAAAACAAAAGAAAGAAAAAAATTGATGTTGCTCCAGGAAAAAGTGTGATCCAGGATGACTTAAATAAGAACTCTAGTGAACCTGAAACAACAGAAGCAAAAACTACTAGACCAATCAAGAGAAAAAAGCCTACAGCTGAAGAATCCAGTGACGAGGATTCGGATGGACACTATTCTCTTCATGATATGTCTGATGAGATGCACTTTTCCTCTGAGGATGAAGATGTCAGCGAAGAAAAGCAGCTTGAAAGACCAGGTTGTAGTGGTGCGCTGCCTAAAAAAAAACTGTGCAACTGCAAGATCTCACTCTTGATTCTTTCGTAGTGGTTGAAGTGTTGTATGACAAGGGAACTAAAAAGGAAAGTGTAAAAAAGTTTATTGGCAAGGTTTTATCTGTTAAAAAACTCTGATGTTGAAGTAAAGTTTTTTAGAAGATCAACCAAAGCCATGAATGTGTATATTTTTCCAGAAATCGATGACATTATGACCGTGGATTTCTCACAGATCTTGGAGGAAGTTAAGCCCATCAATGTGTCAAGGGGAAGATATATTTTTTCTATATGAAATGGACTAAGTATATAGTTTTAATTCCATGTGTACTATGGAACACTTTGTTTTTCAAATTAAAATAATTATGTATTTCACACTTGAGTCTTAATTTTATTTTTTTCCACACGTTCTTTGTTCGTTTCATTTTTTTTCCCCAATGGGGAAAATATAGTAACTTTATTATTTACACCATTAACAATACTATAAAATTGGTTGACTCAATGTCATTTTAGCATGAACAATGTTTACCACAAAGTTCTCAGTCCCAAGTTAGCCTGCAGAGACCTTAACAACTCTTTAACACAGAATTTGTATGACTGTCCCAAGTTAGCCAACCTTCAAGGGTAACTTGGGACACAATGTTTTTAATTTTTTTTTTATCAACCTGGGTAATTTAGCGAAGATTTGAAAATGTTTTTGAAAAGTTCTAACTAAGACCTAAGTTTTACACGAGAAAGCAAACTTTCCACTAAATTAAGAGTAGACATTAAAACGGCGGGAAAGTTGAAAACTGTCCCAAGTTAGCCTGTTTGACGGTACTTTATAACAAAATTTATACAAAATTGGGTAATTTACATAAATAACTTATGAACTTAAAAATGAAATTCTTAATAAAAGATAAAAAGGAAGTCAACAATGTAAATTAGGAAACAAAAAGAACAACACATTCAACCGCTCCAAACACACTATCCGACCTCACACAGTCACACACATCGCAAGAACTGGGTGTATACGCGTAAAGGTGTATATTTGAATACCTTATGATTGAAGTAATATCGTTTATGTAAAGTGGGAATAGAAGGGGTCCAAGAACGGAGCCCTGTGGAACACCCCTCGTAATATTTTTTCAGTCAGACATTTATCCCCTTCCTTCACACTTTGCTGACGTCTAGTGTGGTAAGAATCGACCTAGTTAACACAGCCATCGGAAAACCATACTTCTTTAATTTAATGAGAAAAAGAGGGTGGTATATGCAGTCGAAGGCCTTGGAAAACACAAACCGTATTAAAATTGTCACTAGTCTCTTATCCATTGCCAAACAGATATCATCGATGATTTTTCATAAAACTGTCGTAGTACTGTGATTAGATCTGAATACCGATTGGAATTTGTTCAAAATATTGTAAATATTGAAATAAGAAGAAAACTGTTGGGGAACAACTCTTTCGAGTCATTTTGAGAGACAAGTAGAATACTTATTGGGCGTAGTTCTGAAGGAGCCGGAGGATTAGAAGTTGTCTTTAATAGGCGAACTAGTGCTTATTTCCAAACATCGGGGAAAGCTCCGTCCCCGTTGCTGGTCATCCTCGTAAACGCATGCGGTACATAAGCCTTACCCACAAGTGCAAACGAGAACCCGTCGACCGTCGCGTCGCTTCCCGAGGAGTCGAGGAGTAGCCCTCAGCTCAGCTGCATAATCGCGAGCTGCAGATTGATCCACAGTGACACCATGAACTGTTGCTTAGACAGAGCACTATGATAAAATCTAATCTTGGGGTTTCTGATCTGCTGTTGCGTATGATTCCTGAAGCGTTTGTAAGTAACCCAATCGTGTGTAGATTTTTACCTCTTGGCCTTTCGGAAAGCTAAATCTCTGTAAATTTCTTATGAAACCATTTATCAAGGTGCGGGGGCTTTAGAGATTCGTTTTGTGACAATTAAGGCATATGTATCGAATAAATTTATTAGTAAAGAGTTAAATTTGATAACCCTATCATTCACATCGTTGGCGACAGTAACCTCATGCCAGGGTAGAGCAGCAGCAGCATCAGCGAGAAGAGCAGCATGATCTGTGTTCCTGTATTTTCGATAAGTGGTGAGTTTTGGTATAAATTTTAGAGTTTATAGGCGCAGTTTATAGTTTCATGCTTTTGAAAGTCCAGGGGAAGGAAGTTGTCTGTGGTGCGCCACGTTGGCCGGGTCAGAGACAGCAATGACGTCCAGCCAAGTGTCGGATGTAGCGGTATGGTGGATATGTTGAAGTCGCAGCAAAGTTAGGTTACTACATTGAAACATTGTAGTCATATTTGTTCGTGAGTAGGAGGTTCAGTCAAGTCGGAATTCAAGTCGCCCATGACGATAACGTAATTGTAACGAGCCACAAGGTTGATGAGTGTGTATTCATATTCAGCAAGGTATTTGGAGCTGTACAGCATACACTTACAAGAATATGTGTTTCATTGACAATAATGTCCAGAAACATGTATTATAGACAGACGTCCCTCCCTAGAAGTGTCGGATGAGTATATGGTAGAAGTAGGGAAGTGAGATTTGACATACGCGGCAACTCAACTACCTCGGATTATTATCATCTCAGGGAGCAAAACTTAAAATTTCTAACTGTCGCAAAAAGAAAGATGTAAAATTACAAATACAATGTGTGTGTGTGTGTGTGTGGCATGAAATAAATTTTTCCATAACTGATTTTAATGGTATAAAATTTAAAGTGCAAAATGTGGCTACTAACTGGTATTCATTATTACATTTTAAAGTAAAAATCCGCAAGGGATTGAGTGCGATAAGCGGACCTGGTTTTTATACAGCCATCGATACTTTAAATATCAAATAACATAACATTAATCGATATCAACGTATATAAAATACTAAGTTAAAGTCACATCTTTCAAATAAATATAAATAGTTTAAACAATGACTTAATATCATAAATTATAAAAAATTCATAACCATAAATCAAACGAAAAATCAATTTCAAATCAAAACGACAGGAGAAGAGAAAAATGTCATTTAAATAATAATTAAAACTTAGCAACAAAACGAACATCTTGAAGCCGAAAACAAAACTAAATAATAATTTAGTATTATCTTTTATAGGTTTCTAAATTTAACTATTTTTTATATAAATTAAGTTACTTATATAACAAATTGGGTTTAGAATATGAAAACGTGTGTACAGCTGGTGTAGACGATGTAGTTATTGTTCCAATTAACAACTATTTTGTTGATTATATCGATGGGTATAATAATAATATCGTTTGATAACTTCGATTAAAAAAACCGGGTCCGATTATCGTACGCAACCCCGCGTGGTTTCATGTTATAAATATTGAGCCAAACAAATACAACTAAACAAACACCGTAATCGTAATCGTAATCATCATAACCTGAAGCTCAGAGCTCTACAGTACAGTGTTTATTGTTTAGTGTGATAAGTGTTTGAGTTGTGTTGATTTGGATAAGAATTGAATGTGTTTTCATATGATATGAAACTTAGTGGTTATTTTAGTAAGTTTTACAAAATTTAATTTCTGAATTCTACTCTGGAATTACATAGTTTATTGAAAGTGTATTATATTTATCTTTCTATGCAATTTGATATTACTTATGAAATCGTGATAGCCCAGTACTAAAATTATTTTTCTTTCAATACAAATGACCGACTTTCCTTCTTCTAATTGTAGTAAATATTTCTTAAAAAGTCATGAACCAGCCCCATATAAATTAACACATTTAGTTGAAATTCTGTACCAAATTCAGTATGAATTGTCTTTATTACTCTCTTGTGATGACTTGTCCAAAAAACTAAATCCAGTTGTAGAGTATGTTTATAATCCTCTTCAGTATGCCAGGGATAATTATTTGGAGTTTTTGCAGACTTATATTTATTCGCAGAAGAAATTGATGTTTCTAGGTATCAACCCTGGCCCTTGGGGAATGGTACAGACTGGGGTAAGATATGTTTTGCTCTTAGGCCTACTTTGAAAATCTGGTCAGATGGGCTTGAGTTTTGCCCATAATTAAAAATAAGATTTCCACAACGTTTTAATTTATTTTAAGGGATCTGTTGGTGCGATCATCATATTATGGTTGCATAGACTAATTGCATTTCTAATCATGGAATTAAATCCAGTACCAAGGTATCAAAAGTAATTGCTTGAGATGTAAATCACAATTTCAACATTAATGTGGTCATTAATGTTGAAATTAATAATTTTTTTTTCATTAATACCAATCAGATATGGTCCTGGCTATCAGTGTGGGTTTCGGTGGCATTCCCTCAATAAAGTACCTAAATTCAAGCTAAGATCACCTGAGCGTTTGTAAATGTTTGTTTGGTACTACTAGTAACATATTTATGATAACCTAATCTAAACTTACTTAGTGGCCTATTTCTCGCCAACATCACCTCCTTTCGGGGGGGGGGGGGGGGGGGGCAGAAAACAAGAATCAATCGTCATAATGATATGTAATTTTCACAATAAGTCAAATAAAATCTGTAGTTTTTTTAGGTCACTAGTAAGAAAAACTTAAAAAAAGTTGTGGCCTCTGGATAATACTAAAGTAGCCTACTATATAAAATTAAAGCTTGACAAAAAAATAATTAAAAAGCATTTAATTACAGTAGCCACCTGATTGGGAATCCCCTGTAGAACTGGAAAAATCTCAAAAACAATTTTTCCGTTTCTACTAACTTATGAAATTAAGAAATAGCCTAATTTGAGTCTTCCTTGAATTAGCCTAGGATCTCAAAACATTGTATTTACGCGATGTGGTCTGTGAATCTGAATGAAGATCGACATATGTTCCCAAGTCTTATTTTTGGTTAGTTCTACCCCTGTGTCGTGGCAAGCCCGCAAACACTATCAATGGACAATTAAAATCGAACGACTGATCGATCGTCTCGGGCCTCGACCACTATACGAACGGTAGCTATAAGCAGCAAACTGGCAGTGGTCGTGATACAGTAAATGTTTTTGTGTCTAAGTTTTATTTAGTTACCGAAATGGGTCTCGGAACGAAGTTGGCTAACTTTTATTCTTGAGTGAAAAATATCATTTTGTAAAGATGTTTTTTTGATAGGCTAGATTGCGCAGGGACAAAATGCACAGTGTTCACCCCAAAAACAGAATCAGAATTCGGTTCAGTGAATATTATCGTTTTATAAGAGGTGCAACCGGCTTTTGTGAGTACACCAGAATATCAGTTGGATTTTTATCATAGTCGATACGATATCCTTTGGAGAAGAAAATAGTGGGTTTGCAACAACAAGTAACACTGAGAAGGGGGCGTTTGGGTCCGACATGTTGCACAGTAATAACAGAATGAGCTGAGGTCTGAGCAGCAAGAGAAAATTTTATTGTCTGGAACAGGCGGCTGATCAGCTGTACCGCGTCTTACTGCCAAGCTGCTCATGTCTGACATGATCAGAGTAAGCATTCTCATTACGTGCAGTACAAACATTAAACTTTTCTTGCCACTCTCATGCTTACATTCTTGTCGCAGCCTTAGTTGGACTGTGAGCGATTGCTCCTCACGCACATGTTACGAGACGTCAGATTACATTCGAAAACAAAGAAAGTGATGTTATGTTTTGATATTACAGTCACAGCCAAATCTTGGCTGAATTAGCTACGCTTTTTTAATTTAGAAGGAGAAAGTACAGGGTATGACTTTTAAAAATATATTCATTTCCCTGAATCTTGCGAATTCCTTTGAAGTAGCATGGCATTCTTAGGCTTGTTTTTCCCAAAAGGTCAAAGTTAAAAGTAGATTTCAAATAATAAATTTTATATATGAAACAAAAACTTTAGATTAAAATTAGCTTAGCTGTGGGACTAAATGGAAAATATTTTGTTTCCCAGATAGAACGGAATGGTCATTTTTCAAAATGTAAATAACTACCTACAATAGATTGCCAATTATTCTGATTAATTGAGACTGAACTCTTTTCCAAATTACCCTCGCTAAAATCATCCAAATTCACTCTTAATGGTTAGTGGGAAGAAAAGTGTTTGAATAGAACTAAATAATTGAGTCTAATTTTAACCTTTTTTATTACAGAAACATAATTTTTCATTTCACATTAAAACAACCAAAATTATAAAAATCTGGCTACTAAACAATAGTTTTTTTTTTTTTTTTTTTTCAAAAAAGCTTGCAAATATACAAAAATTAGGCCAGTAATTTAAGAGGTTAACATAGCAAAACAGCTACGCGACTCAAAGAGTTAAACTTATACAATAGCCTACTGTATTTACTTGGTTACTTTTTTGGTCAGAATCAAATCCAGATTATTGACGGTTAGAATTTTTCATGTCTTTTTGATTCATCCATGTTCTACTGTATTAGTAATGAATCATCAACAATTTTTAATATGCTACATATGCTACATTCACTCATTTGAGAGGTGAATTCTAATTAAAGCTAGAAAATGGCCAAAAGCACGTTAATGCCAATTTTTCGTAGGTCGATGTTTGAAAAGGGACTGAATGAAAACAAGTGAAAATTTCATAAAATTGTCTTTGTGCTAATAAGAATATCCCACACAAAAATTATAACAGAGACTCAACTGCATTTTAAATATATAGCTGTGAATTTAAAAATTGTATAAAATTTTCACTTGTTTTCATTCAGTCCCTTTCCAGATATTGACCTTTAAAATTAGCATTAACATGCTTTCGGTCATTTCTGAAAATCTGTAGAAGAAAAAGGAGTTCATTCTCAAGACTAAAACGTATGCTGCTGCTGGTATTATGAGTGCTCAACACAGAAATAAAATGTTAGTGACTCACTTCTCCTTCTTAAAAGTTATGGTCTTAAAAATTAAGTTAAATTAAGAGTTTGAACAACTTTCTTGCATGATATGGAAATAAAAAAATAACGTTTTTTTAAGGCTATTTCATGCTGAACACGCTAGTTTTCAAATCATTCTATATCTCTAAAAATGACCTCACAATTAATTTTTTTACAAATCTTGTTTTTTCATTAAATTTGCTAAACCTTCATTTTATAAATAGCTGCCAAATAAAAAATATGGCTTAAATATTTTCCCATGGATTTTTGTGAATATCTAGTCATAAGGAATCCGTGATAAAAGGATCAGGAAAATTTAAAATGTTTAGCAACAAATTATATTTACATGGGTGGTTTGAAATAGATTTTTCCTGAACAACAGTATTGAAACAGTTTTGTACAAGATCTTTCTTGCTTTGCAGGAAATTTGAAACCTTATGAACCTTTGCTATCATTGTTTAAAACCACTCCATTTTTAAGTTATCAATGTGACATTTAAGATATGATACAAATTACTTATATATAATATCTGTTGTAACCCGAGAATCCATTAACACGTTGACTGTGGCAGACGCACTAATGCGAAGTAGCCTCCAGAGACAAGACAAGAACACTCAGTATAGAGTCGCAGTGAAGGTGTTAACAACATGTATTCTAATAGGACAGTTATTGTACAGTAGTTTAACACGTTGACTGGGCCAGACGCCTGACAGTGCACATTCAGATCGACACTATTTGGTCTCACTCAGTATAAAGCCACAGTAAAGATTTTAACTTTATGTATTACACCTAGACAGTTATTATACAGTAGTTTAACACGTTGACTGCGGTAGACGCACTAATGCGAAGTAGCCTCCAGACACAAGACAAGAACACTCAGTATATATCAGCAGTGAAGGTGTTCAAATCTGGCACAACTTGAACTTCAGAATGATGCAGTTTTATTTGAAAAAATAAAAAACTGTTATATTCACATTCGTTATTGTTTTTTGGATGACACACACGTAGACTCAGTTATCTTAAAGATAATTATTTACTTTAGTCGCTTCATTATATTTGTAGTTTTTTTACAGAAAGAAAATTCTTTAAAAAATAAATTAAAAACCAACCTAACAAGTTAAAAACAATTTTAATCTTGTCAAAAGGCACTTGTAGTTAAACAGGCTTAAACAGTATTGCCTCCGACCATCGGTGTGGGTTACGGCAGCACCCTCGGCTCTGCCACGCTTATTGCGACGAAACAAAAACATCCCTCAAGATAATACAGATCAATAAATATAAAACTCAAAAAGGCTGTAATGTCCACTAAATATTTCAAATTCATCTAACCATATTAAACTCATCTCAAACAATGAAAGAACAGTGTATCCTCAGCTAGAGGACAATGATAACCATAATTGTTGCACAAAGAGCGGAATGTCAAATTCCATGTTAAACTGAAGACATCATAATATCAGAAGATCATTCTAACACAATTAAAAAAACTTCATAGAGCACCCTCTACACATATTGTCTATAGATAACACATTTTCTTCACTTTTAGAAGGTAAATCCATTGTTCTAGAAGCTTTCTATTATACAAACACAATAAAAACAAACAACCCTAATACAAAATGGCTAATGGTGATGACAAAACACAAAGAGCATCATTATTTTTAAATATATACCACAGCAAAATCTGACCTATTACAAAACAGGAATAAAAATAATTTAATAAAGAGATATGCAAACAAGACTAAGAGCACATAGGAAAAAATGACAATCAAACTTTGTCATAGAGGTAGAAACTGTTACAAAAATGACGAAAAAGAGGAAAATGTACAGAGCAATCCTTAAATTATCCTCATGTATAGTTGGTAGCCCTACTCTGACCTTTATAATTCCTTTTAATTTTCTCATGTGAGTATTGGTATCCTGGTTATCCCCTCTACCAATGCCTACTGTTTGGCTTGTTATCCCCTCCACTCAGAAATCCCGATTCCGCTCAGTCCCATAGATTGATAGACTATTATTCTGATAGACTATTATTTAGAACATAACCTAATTTTAAACATATTATTACTGTGCAATATATGAATCATGACCACCTAAAAATTCTTACTGGAAAATGGAACATACTATTTGAAAAATGAATAAAGAGGTTTTAGATTGTTATATTTAACGTCGCTAATGTAAACATCTTGGCAATTATCTCAGACCAAACACATTCTTTCTATTCTCCAAGTTATCTGTAGTTTGCATGATGCTGTGAATGAACAGATTTCTCGATTTGTTTAGACTTACTGGAAGTTTAACTTCGTTGTTTTTAATTGACGTCTTTATGTAACAATATAAAAATTATTCTTAGGGTTTCAATACAACAAGTTACTTACTATTATAGATGTCAATGTCACTAGGCTCCACTAATAGACACACAAAGAGACTGTCTAGATGGGATGGGGTTGGTGTAAGAGAGAGGGTTGGAATGGGTGAAATAAAAATAGCACCCAAACAAGCTTTTAGCACAATGCTGAATCATCATCACAGATCATAGAGCTAGTGCACGTTTCAAGGTCATGCTACCACTGATTACTTGGTTTAAATTTATGATTAGAGGCTTACTTGTCATTAAATATATAAAAGCAAACAACACTCACTTCATTGTAATTCAGTATTTCTTTATTCATTATCACACGTAATATTATTCCCTACAATGGCATACATGGGTGGGCTGAGGGAGAGTTAGCAACAGGATCCCCAATAATGAATAGTTGCCTTGTGTAAAGATAAAAAGTACTTAAGATGCTACAATTTTACTTTAAGCAGTCCTGTTAATTTAGGATTAAATTGCTTTTTCATAATGGGCTCTAAGAAAAACTACAATACTTTTTTTACGAAACAAAGAAAAGTTGGAATGTTCATCGTTGACACTTTATTGTTACCTAACTTTTAACAGATTCACTACATATTTATTTTACCTTAGCATATATGTAAAGAATATGAAAAAATATCTCTTGTAAAAAATATATAAATCTCCTATATTCCTCAAAAATGAATTAAATAAAAGAGAACATACAATATTATATTCTTGAATGCTTTTCAAAGTAACTGCAATAATTTCCAGAGCAGTAAAGCCTTTAAGTGTTTACAAATTGGATTTGTTATTATCAATTGCAATAAAATATCATCACATGTTGCTATAACCACAAACTTGCACACTATTCTACAAGTTTTCTTAACCTTAGAACTGGCGTAGGACTCGAACAGCAAGACATCAAGTAAGGATGGTTGTGTGGTGTAAGGCGTTACTTTCGGATACAGGAGTTAGTCTTGGAGGTTCAATTCCTGCACCTGACATTAGGGATTTTTGCGGTCTGCTGTACACTTATTAATGTCACTGGTCTGTTGTAAAGACGGTGGAAGGGCCCACCTTAAATTAACAGTGGTTGGCTTTGGTGGAAGTTGATGGGATTAATGATTTTCTTATATATAAGTATACTTAAAACACCTGTTTTGAATTTTTATTTGTACAATTAAAAAACAAACCCAATTGATTTATGTTATTTTATGTTCTATTATGCATTTATTAATGAACATAATAAGATCTTTTAAGATTTAAAAAAAATTATATAAAAATACATTCCAAATTGTATTATGCAAAAGTTTTTATTCACAATGGGAAAAAATTTGTCGTAAATTACAACTGCCAGTTCCAGGATTAAGCATGTATAATATCAATCATGAAGAAATCCCACCATACAGCATAAAATTTTTTTTGTAAACCCCATTACAAAAATTTTTATAAAATTAATTACATAAGGCAACAGATCAACAAGAACTTGAATTGGAGAAAGAATTAACAATGACAAAAACAAGCAAAGGTAACGCGGATTAAAACTTAACTGAGAAATCAACTAAAAGAGAAATTTATTTTTAAGAAGCTTCTCTTAGAGTGGCTGACGGCTGATCATTATGAAGGAGTTAATATCTTCTAACGAGTCGAACAGCACAGAACGGCAGCTTTCTAACACTTGCCATCACAAGTTGGAGCCGGACTAATCAGTAGGCTCCCTGAGACCATCAAACAACTCAATGAAACAAAAAATTCAAAACTTAACGAAAACATTTTCTTATGTCAAAGGCATTTTACTCAACTGATGAGTTCATGATGGGCTGTTGGGAGGAAAACTTTTGAATTAAAAACAACCACGAAACCCCCGGTTCTGATACATACAAGAATTGTATTGCATTGTATGTATTTACCTTGACCAACATCATTTATCTGATGTAGTGATGTACTTTATATAGTTACGTTGACGCATGCCATGCAATATTGTAATTGTTTCACACAATAAAGAATATTATTATTATCTCCGAGACCACTAGTAAACTCATTTCCCAATTTCTGAAGATGCACCAATGGACTGTTAGCATTATAGGTAGTAGAGTGATGCTTCCTCACAAATAAATCGTATGATCTAGTCCCTGAAGGAAGGAACCTGCCAGTTGATCTGCTTGAGAAGGAAGTGCAGTCTAAATGATCATTGAGGAGCTTAAATAACAAGACAAGATAAGTGAATCTCTGGTGACTGAAGTTCCAACATTGCCATTCAATACATTAATTTCTTTGATAGAAAACCCATCATTATTCCAACAAGCTTGCCAAATATCCCTGTGAACGCTCCAGCTTGATGAAGTGATTCTGACTCCTTCGTAATGAGTATTTCAGATTCTCTTAATAGCGTCAATAGTAAAACCTGAAGTGATTTTAATTTAGATGCTGATTAAGAAATATAACTCCAGTTGTAAATTGTAGCAATCAAGAATTGACATCTGCGTTGGTCCTTCTGAGCATGTATCTCTGATCTGAGTAAAACGCCAAGGCTGATCTCGGTAGTTAATGGTAATTACAGCATCAGATTCTGCTCTCCCCACTGTTATTGCCGACCAAAATAAACAGCTATTTTTACTTATTGACAGTGTTATTATTACAAAAGTGAATCTATGACAGAATCAGTATATAAACATGTATATGTACTGAACATAATTTTGGATCAATCAGTACGCCACTTTTGTTTTTGTAGTATTTTTTACAAATTAAATGAAGCTACTTACTTAACCTTAAAATGTTGTAAGTTAAGGGGTATTATCTATTATCTTCATTTTGGGTTGAAATTTTGCGAACGCAATTAAATTCTTGAAATATTTCTGTCTCATTGTAGAGAGGCATCTTCTGTCAATAAATGCTTTAACATTTGTTAACTTACGATATAGTATACAATACAACACAATATACTTGAGTAAGAACAAAATAAGCACTGGTATGTACCACACAGTTGTGGAAAAATTGTTCTCAGAAATGGGGTAGGGTACGATAAGCGGACCCGGTTTTTTATATCGAAATTGGCAAACGATATTACTTAATCATAACCATCGATATAATCAATCGATACTGATTAATTATTTTAAACTATTAACTTAAATAATCTATATCAACAGCTGTAAACACTCTAAAATAATACACGTAGAATAATATTTCAATTTTACATAAGTAATTCTGATTATTAAAAATGGCAGTCAATTTTATAAAACTACATGACGTTATTTTTTCCTGGCTTCAACGTGTTGGACTCGTACCGAAAAACCCATTATGTGAAATTTGTGGGGAAGAAACAACTGTAACTGTGAGAGGAGTAAATATCTCAGTCTTCGGTCTTCAGTTTTCCTAATTTTGGTTATAATAATTTGTTTGATCACTGTAAATATTAAATTCATATTTTAATTTAAAACATATGATTGTTATTGAGGACTATAGGTACTTTTATATTGATTGATAGTCTAGGATTTGAGATGCGAATATTAGGTATCGATGACAATATTCTTTGATATAAAAAACCGGGTCCGCTTATCGTACCCTACCTGAGAAATGTTTGTAGTAAATTATTCATATTTATTCTACACCCATTACATGTAACAAATGCTCCCAGCCAGTATCAGGCAGAAAAATATTGTATTTCACAAAAATATTTAAAAAACAACTGGCTTTTTCACTCATAGGACTAGATCCAGATTTGCTGCTCATATTCTTTGTCAAGTAATTATACTCCTTCGAAGAAGAAGAACAAGGAAAACTTTTAAGACATGTTACAAAAAGGCTAAGATTGTACAAAAATTAAGTACTGCGAAAAATATGTTGGCCAACTTTACTTTTGAATATAATGCTTCAAAGAAGATGGCAAATAACAAAAACCTACAGAATATTAGTTCTGTAGTGTATTTTCTTAGTGTCATTTCATCTTCTTTTATTATAAAGCTTAACTTTTTTGTAATGTCCAAATAAATGCAATATATTTATTAATATATCAAATAATAACTAATATGATTTACCTCATTATTAATTTCTCTCAAATGGAGCATGGAGATTCATACAAAAGTGAAATATAAAAATAGTGTTTTTAAATTAGGATTATTATTAATTATTATATATATAATAATTATATTATTATAAATTAATAATTTAAAATAAGATTTTATTTGTAAAATAACATTCTAACAAATAAGATTTTAATTAAACTTGGGTTGTTACTTGTGGTACACCATATAGGATGAATAAATATCGCATTTCCGGCAACTGATTTAACCAACCAAACAAAACTGTATTGCAATAAGACAATGTTCTGTGGTTGGTCTGAATGATGTACTGCATACGTAGTTCAAGAAAATGGGAAGGAGAGCAGCACTAGAATAAAACTGTCTTCATCTCAGTAGCATGTTCCATCGCTACTTTATATTTTCTTTCCTTTAATATGGTAATGTAATGCATGATGGTAAGACATCCTCGCCAAGCTTACTGAGTTTGCTAAATAACTTTGGCAATTTAAATATGGAGGGGATAAGATAAGAATATATTTAGGGGTCAATTAATTGGCAAAGAGATTTAAATCTGATGACATATCCAGATTGGTTTTTTCCTCATGCTTTTTTTAAAAGTCTTTGGCAATAACATGATTGCCTGTGGCAATAACTTTGGAGTAAACTCACGTTTCTGTCTAATAACGTGTCATTGACAGAAGTAATGTGTGATCACACACAAGGAGCATCAACGCAAAAAGGTCAAAGTGACTATTTTTATGAAAAGTGTCTTAATTATTGTAAATTTTGAATTTCTTAAAATTTTTCCATTTACTACTGTAGTGAATACATCTTAAGGCATTTCTTTACGTCTAATTTACAATTTCAAAAAGAATGTACACCCTAAAATATAAACATTTTTGCTCATAGAGATTTACCTCTTAATAATGTTGAAGATTAAATTCCAAACATAGATCTTCCACAGTAACATGCAAACTAAACAGTATTTAAGACTCAATTTAATAAAAGATTAGAGGCAAAGAGATACAAGTGTCATTTACTCCTCTGTAACTTTCACCATAATGTTGACTTCAGCACCAAGTAATAAGTGGTAAACTTACTCGACACCAGATAGCAGCACACTCCTATTAGATAATATTTTGTTCTCTATGCCACTAAACCACTGTGCATATTACTAGTTGCAATACATGTCTCATTTTACCAAAACATGCATGTCTCATTTGCTGTGACCTCTTTGCTTCTCAGCCTCTCACTTGTCATTCAGAATTGCAAACATTAAATCTTTTCAACTTGAAAATCGTTCAAGTTGAAAGAATAGTTGATTTTAAGTAAAGACAACAATTATAATATATTGTTTTTTCCTTTATAAAGTCCAGAGAATTTTACTTTCAACGACCTAGCTTATCTTGTTAGATTGGTTGTAATGAATGTGTTTATTTCAGTAATCAAAGGCCATATGTTTGTATAAATTTTCAATGAGTTTGTTTATAATGGGTGTAAGAAAATGGTTGTGACACTACAAAAAGAAGTTACACATATAAATTAAATTATTACTAAAGAAGATGTAGATCAGAGGACATTTCCCAGCATTTTTGATCTAATTCTAGATATTGCTTTTTGTTTATTTATATTTAAAATTTATTATTTTGAGTTTTAATTCATTTTTGGTTATTGTTTACAAAATATTCAGTGATAAAAATCAATTAAAATTACTATGACCATGATTTGTACTAAAAAGCCAATGATGTAGAGATCTGTGTCAAAACATTAAATTCAATACTTTTGCCATTTTGTGGAAATTAATTTATTTTGATTACAATTAAGGTATGAATAGTATATTTTTTTACAATGTATTTATCAGTTATTACAATAATGAAACTTAGACTACATGTTACCACTCTCATTTATATAAAGAGAAAAATTATTATGCATTGCAGCAGACTAAAAATATCTTCTTTTTCCAGATACCATTTGGAGAAGTAAACATAGTTCGTGATTGGTTAAAGTTGAGTGGAACTATCTTTCCACCGGAAAATCAACATCCAGCCAGACCTGTAGAAGGATTTCAATGCAAGCGAAGTGAAGTTAGTGGAAGACGTTTCTGGGCTCTTGCAAAAGAACTTTCGAGGAATGATCCAAAATTGTTCTTCAAAAATAGCTTTTTGTATAACTATTATCCATTATCTTTGCTCGCGGCTTCTGGAAAAAATATAACACCTTCAGATCTTAAGGTAAGTTTACAAAGTCATTCTTATAGATAAAAATAAAGTATCATGTACGAGTCTGTTACAACAAGTAAAAAAATATGGGTAATCCGTAAATATGTCATGCACAATGAAATCAGCACAAACGAAATGGAACTTTTTTATACTACATATTATTTGAACATAACGGTAAAAATACTGAAAGGCATATTTTTTTGGTGTTTCTTAAGTGCTTGCTTTCATAAACAGTGGAGAGAAAGCGGTCTCAAATCAAAAAAGGGGTTTCTAGGGTTTTTGTACTATAATCTATAAGAGCAATAAAAATACAAATCAGTAAACATTTCTATTTAGTATTTAATTTGAGTTTTTACACATAGCCATCATGTAGTGTCTGATATGTGATTTTCCAAATGTTTTTAAATAAACTGAGTTTGGAGCTTCATCAAAATCTTTCCTCTCTGTCTCTAATCAACATCTCAGTCTGGATCTTGAAACCTATCATTTTCCCAGATGGAGAATATCGTCTTGCTTTAGCTATATTAAAATCTTCCTTTGCTACTTGAAATGCAAGTTTTCTTCCAAAATGATGTTTTCTTGAAAGGAGAAGAGAATCTTTATGTAATCATTGCTCATCTTAAATAATGTCCATGTTTTAATTTTCCAATAATCAATATAATTCATTTACTTAAAACACTTATCTATTCCTAATTGGAATAAATGTCACCAGTTAATGCACAAGCCACATTTATTTATTATTATTAATGGTTCAGGATAATACAATATTTTTTTTTATTATAGTCTGCTACTTTTTGAAAGACTGAAGTCTTCTGAGTTTCTGAAAGTTTTATTATTTGACGAATCACTCATTGCTTAATATAAACTTTGTGCTCCTCATCTGCTGCTGGTAATTACAAAATCTTTGTTTAACTGTTAAATTTTTATTGTTAAAAAAGCAGCAGACCAATTTTTACTCCACTGTCATCAACAGCTAGAAAAGATGAGTGGAAGAAAGAATATATATCATTGATACGGTGGTTGTGTGGTGGTGACAGTCAGTGTTGTAACTGTGCTAAACAACCTCTGTGATACAATCTGCTACCAAGGAAGGTCTCTGACATTTGTCATTATTGTATGTACAGAATGTGTAATACTACACTTTAAAGATTGAAATCTACCCTCTTTCTCAGATGGAAAAGACTTAATATATAGATATCTACTAAAACTTACGATGTGCGTCAATGGACTGCCACTCAAAAAGTTTTTGTATTAAACCTTGACAACAGCTTAAAGTGCAGACTGGATAAAAATGAACCCAGACTTTGTCACTGCGCAAAAGTCAAGAGCACAAATAATATGTCACACCCAAACTAGCAAAAGTTGAACACTAACTAGAAAATCAATGTTGTCATTTCCTGTGGAATCGCAGTGCCTCATATGCAACAATAAGACAGGAAGGCGAGGACAGGAAATTGTCAGGAGGGGAATGTGTAAAGGAAGCTGCCTCCAACTTCATGTTTTCGTCCTAGGCCTTGATGTTTCTAATTGTTGCCTCAACTAATATATTCAATAATTACCCTAATTCATAAAAAAAGTTGATACCTCACCAGATAATTTCTGTCCAATGTCATTACTCTATGTTTTTCAAGTGTTCTGGAGAGATTTATTTTAAATAGATTATTATCATTTTTTATAAACACAGTATAATAAATTTGGAAAAATTTGGCTTCACTGAGAAATTATCTACTATCACTGCTATAATAAGTCTAACTGGTGTCGTGTATGGGAGTGTTTAAAGTGGAATGTCAACTGTTACCATTATTTAACCTGCCAAAGGCATTTGACATAAAGACTAGGTCAAACTTTTTAGAAATTTTGGAGTGAAATGGGATTAGAGGAGTGTTGTCCTGAATCTATCAATCTCTTACATCAGTAACAGGCATCAAAGAACAAAACTTTTAGTCCAAGGTAATGTTAATGTTTCGTCCTGGGAGAAGAGTAATGTTGGATATCTACAGGGTTCAGTATTAGGACCCATACTGTTCCTTGTTTATATGGCAGATCTTACACCTAACATTGGGCTAGCAGAAAATATCAGTAAAGTTACAGTTTTCAGATGACACGTCTGCAGTAGTTTGAGGTTTTAATTCCCAGACTCTTAAGTTATATGCCCATATAAAAGATTGCATAACCAAAAATTGCCAGATAAAAAATATATCCATTGACTAAAAATGAATGACAAGAAAACCAAGATAGTAACTTTGAAATCTGGTCTAAATCTTAGAGATTTATCAATCACTGTTGTAGTAAAATTTATATGTCTTTTTATTGGTTTAAAATTAAGCTTTACATTATGTGGAGAAACTAAATTCTGCTTGCTTTGCACTAAACGTATTTTTAGGCTGTGTGGATTTTGACACATTAAAATCTGTTTAATTTATTAATTTTCTAACGTTATGGTATTTTTATTGGCTGGCAGTCTAGGGTGGTACAACATTTTAACAGAATATGTAAAATCCAAAAATCCTTCAGAATTATCAATAAAAAAAAATGCTTATTTGAAAATTTAAAACCTTAATTAAATCTTAAAAATATCATGATTTCATCAACCTTGTATATTTTTGAGATCTGTACATTTTATTTTTAAATTAAAATATATTCCTTTTGGGTCTATAAAATGTGCATAACAGTAGACATTTTTAAGCTTTCCAAACGACAACCCTTCAAAATTTAAACACTCACCCTTAAATATGGTCTGTAAAATTATAAATAGAATTTTAAAAGTAAATTTACTGCTTAAATCTCAAAATAAAAGATTTATTATTAATAAATATTGCCTATTACACAATAACAGAGTTCTTCGAGAATGCCTTCAAATAAGTGAACCACCTCAGCGTAATCTAGATTACAGTATTGTATTAGGCAAGTAGGAAAGTTTGGGTCCAATGTATTAATTAGTACTATACTTAGATTGATTCATTTTATATTATTAAGTCCACGTTGTTTAATTTTACTATGTGCATGTTTCTTTGTGTATATTAATTTAATTTATGGAAATTATGTTAAATTATGTATGTCCACTTTTATTATGTACTTTATTTGCATGACAATTCTTGATGTACTTCAGCATGTATCTAATAGGAAATAAAGTTCTGATTCTGTTGACATGGTGTGTGTATCAATTTTATTGGTTGAGATTTGTTTGCAAAAATATGTTTTATTGGAAATAGAGTGTCTTGAGTCCTGTGTTTAATTTTTTGTTTGGTTTTTAAACTTTGTCTTAGATGTTTTTGTTCTAGAAGCAGATCTAATATTATGCTTTCTCCAGTAATCTCAGCATAGAAGGGATTGACGTGTACGTAAATGTTTCCTAGTTTTAGTTTGCTGATTCAAGGCTTTAATATTGTTTCTTTTCCTTCTATTTATGACAGACTAAGTGCATCCATTTTTTATAAGGTCTGATTCAACAATTTATTATTTTAACCCATCTTTGTCTAAGCACAAGATGCTCTCTGCTCTGTCAATCAAAGGGTATGTGACTCTTTGATACGTTTTTGATGGTTCAATTGCAAATTTAGATATTGCTTTGTGTGTTTTATTACGATGAACTGTTGTCTTAAGGACATGTCTTACCTCTTACTACACACATCCAGAAAAGTCTTCCACCTCCATGGTTAGGTGAATGGAGGGAGAAATGCTGTTTAGGTGGGACAAAAATTCATTAACTTCAGTGTTGCTATGAGGAGGAGATGACGAAATTGTCATCCACGTATCTCCACCAGATCCTCGGTTTGAACTGAGTTGAAGCCAGAGCTTTTTGCTTAAATTCTTGTATAAAGATATTGGCAAATATGGACTATAGAGGAAATTCCAATTCTGATATGCTACTGAGAGTGGAGGGGGTCATATTGAACATCTCTGAACTTGTTTTTGAGTGAAAAAAATTTTTAATACTCTTTGTAATGATGATAACAGAAGATTCTATTATGTTTCTTCCATTAAATACAAATTTTTGAAGTTGTGGTATTCTTTTTGAATCACTCTGTACTTTCAGCTATCACACTAATGCAGCATGTTTCATTGTGTTTATAATGGTTTCACAGATCCAATAAATCATTTTGGACTTCAATCCCCATTTCAATGCAAAGAGTCTTTTACAAGCCCCGAGGGTCTTTGTCGCTTTAGATATTGTGTTCGAAATATGAGGCTCCAAGCCAGCCTCCCATCCAGGACTACGCCCAGCCACTTGACTGCATAAGAGTATTTAATTCTGATACCTCCCAGAAGAGGAATTTTCTGTACTAGCTGAAACTTACTTTTCCTGGTAAAGGTAATCATACTTGTTTTTAATGGATTTCTCCATAGACCTTCCCCATGACACCAGTTGCCTATTAAGTTTTTTAAGCCTACATAAAACCGATTACGGTTTTATACCTTTATTGTTGAAAAATTCGACGGCAGATAATAAAGTCTAGAAGAAAGCCATTGTCGTGAAGGTGTTAAGTACAGTATGTTTCAGGTTACTTGGCTCAGTTTGGGTATTTAAAGTTTTAAATCTTATCTTTTCAGCACAGATTCAGAATCATTATCTCCCCCCCCCCCCCAGAAAAAATACATGTGTCAGAGTAAGAAAATTGTTTAAAAAATCAAGCATAATTATTATTTAAGCTATAAAAATAGATATAGTAAGGAAATAAAATTCCATTATCTAAAAAATCCTGAATACAATAATAAGATATCCCATTGCCTATGATGTATTATTTCTCTATTGAACTCTGCTGAATTCTTAATACATTTAAAAGACATAGTATCATAATTTAATGTTAGGTAACTACCATCCTATTTCTCTTTATAGTACTTTTTCAAAAATCCTTGAGAATTGAGAAACTAGCGTATGATAAAACTGTTGGTGCATTTAGACTAAATCTGTTTGCCAAACCAATATGGGCTTTGAACAAACTGAACAACCACTCTCACTATAGTAGGTTTTCTAAAAGAAGTTACTTTAAATCTTGAGAAATTTGATATTAAGCCTTGGGAATTTTTTGTGACTAAGGCATTTGATCGGATTGACCACAGAATCTTATGTGAAAAACTGTGGTTTGTGGTGTCCTGGACTTACCTTTATCTGGTTTACGTTGTATAAACATCATTTTATGGAGTATAAATTCCCTTTGTATGCAAAACATTCTACAAGTATAATTTCCCTTAAAAATAGGTTAAAGAACATTTCTGCTGTCAAATAGCATTTATTACATCTAATAGCAAAGATAGATATTGTACAAGTAAGATATACAATCTTATTTAAGAATGCAGCAATTAATATTAGATTTCATTAGATAATTTCCTAAAGATATACAATCCATAAAATAAATAGCAAATATTACATAATTAATGTGTTTATAGTTAAAAACTTTAATTTTGAAACTGCAGAGAGTCAATTGATATTTCTAATACACAATGTGCAATATTAGTGTGATTATGGGACTATGCTTGGTGATTTTGCTCCAAGTGCTTCATTGACTATTACCTCCTGTTTATTCACAATTTGTGTAGACTTCAGTCTTTTATTTTCTAGAATTTTATTTTTAGTTTTGTTATTTTTGTGTTACTTATTTTTTGTATTTACTTGCAGGCTGAAGATAAAATTCAACGGTAGGATAAAGTTCATGACGCCTTTTGTGGCAACTTTACTTCCTGAAGTTGAAAACATCCAGTTAAAGTAACAAACTACTCTAATATGTCTAATACAACATCTCTGTGTAATCGTGCAACTCTACGTTCTAATAACTCACATGTTGATGGCTCCTTAAAAATTACTGATTATATAAAAAAAAGGTTTGATTTACTGTTTATACAGTTAGGCAATGGAATTGTAACTGATGAGGTCTGCCAGCCAGAAACCAATAGTGCACTGTTGGGAGTAGTGGATCAGGTGGGTTGGTCGAGTGATGAGGGTTGTGAGACTGTCAAAACTAACAGTGATTCTGATTCTGTCTCCTTAAACGATAGTGGTATATCTTCTCCATCTTCAAAACAGGTGGGTGATCCGGACATTTTATTCAGGGAAATACTAGAGAAAGGAGTGGCTGAAGAGGATATTGTGTATCTTTCTATGAGCTTTGAGAATTTAGCCAGGGACAGGCAAGAAGACTGGACAGGTAAAACGAGTTGGGTTACTCCTCCAAGACCAGTGGTGAATCATTGTGATTGTGTCCCTAAAAATAGTACTGGATGTGCCAGGACCGAGGTGTACCGCAAAAGCGATGAAAGGTCTAAGCCAGGTATGATTGTAAAAAGACATATACGTAATAATAATAGACTGAAAAAGCCAGAAACTGAAAAAAGAGAACAATTCTACAATAAAAACTACAAAGTGAGAAAAATGAATATCTTCAGAGATGCCCGTAATGAACAAAGAAGATTATCTACAGCGTACCAAAAGGTTACAGCAAGTGGTCTGTTGAAGTTGAACGAACTTAAGTTTCGTAAAAAGAAATTAAAACTCGGAAAATCTGAGATCCATGGTCTGGGACTATTTGCAGCTGAACCAATACCTCCCAATGAATTCATAATTGAATATGTTGGTCAAAAAATAAGACCTATTATTGCTGATAATAGGGAGAAACAGTATAAGTCTTCAGGAATTGGTTCCTACTGCTTTAAAATGGATGAGAGTACCATTATAGATGCCACAAAGTATGGCAATCTGAACCGTTATATTAATCATAGCTGTAACCCTAATAGTTATGCAAGAATATTAAATATTGACAATCAGAAAAAAATTGTAATTTATTCAAAGAAGTTTATTAAATGCAGTGAGGAAATTACATACGATTACAAAATGCCATTGGAAGATGAAAAAGTTGTGTGTTATTGTGGGTCTCGTGGTTGTAGGAAATTTCTGAATTAATTTAATTATTCAATGTCAGCTTTAGATTTAGGTTTTTCTTATCTGTAAGTTTAATATTGTATAACTTGATTTTTTCATTTTGGAAACAACCAACATAACAATTTTATTACATATTTAAGTATAATTAAATATGATTAATATTAAATACTTAAATGACTTAAATATGACTAATATTTATTTATCACATCAAGATAAAAATGAATTGTATTCAGATTTATTAGAAAGTAATCCATAATATATTACATTTGAATGTAATGGTATAAAATGTAATTAAACATTTTTATCTTACCTAAATTAAGAGTGTACTCATAAATTACACTCAAGTTTTGTATAAGTCATAAATAATAATTGTTTATTCTTTAATGTAATACTTCTATAAATAATTTACAAAATGTCTGTATTTACTTAGTTTCCCAACTCCCTATTTCCATTTAGTACTTATTATTATTGAGCTTAACAGTACTAAAACTCCCGTCCTTGTTTGTGGATTTCCAACGGATTTAAATTTCTTGAAATAATCTAAAATAAATACAAGCTAAGTGTGGTATTTCAAACAATAGAATTGTTGTTGGGTTTTTTAGCAATGCTCTTTTATGTGGCAAGTTATTGATATAGTATTTTATAGTCCAAGCTAACATAAACTTAATTTAAACCAGTGTAGTGTGAACTAAAGGAGTTCTGCGGGAAAATGTATAATTGTTTAATATTGAAGTATTTCTACCTTTTAAGATTTAATTTAGTAGAATAAGTATAAAGAAACCATAAAACATGAGTTGATTTTTAAACTAAAATTTGTTGTGGTTATCAAAATATGATATCAATTGGAAAACCATTGAATTGTGTAAGATATGAGGATATCTTTTCTTTCATTAATTTTTATTCTGTGAAGCCTTAAAACTTGAAGTATAAAATTGTTTTTCTATTATTAAAACCTATATCCTGTTACTGTATTTAAGCTAAATTATCACTATATTCAGCTGTAATAGAAAGATTGAAAGGTTTCACCAATACATTAGTGTACTACTTTAAATACTACTTAATTATTATTTTACAAACTTAATTTCGTATTTTAATTATTAAACGAATAATAAATAATTGTGCTGAATTTTATTCGATGGGCCTACATTTAGTTATACTATTTATTGCAGGTATTAAAGTAATTGAAAACAAGGATTGCTGCTTTCATGGTACAAGTCAACACTATATTCAGCATCAAGAGATACTATTAAAGTACCTTTTCAGCTGCCAGGGTCCTGCTATTTGTAAATGTAGTATATCACGACTTCATCATAATTTTTGCCTATTTGATTATACGTTAAAACCTTAGGGATTCTCTAATGTACTCTAAAAACTTGAAACATGTCTTCTAGTTTAAATTTTTTAAGAAGTTCTATTATTGCTACATTTAGTGTAGCATTAAAGACAATGTTTTAATTTGAATTCATGTGGAAAATATCCGTTATTTGTCCCATTAATAAATTGTATGTTACTAGATGTAGGTGAATTGAGATGATAGCTTATTATTGAAGAAAACTACTGACTTACGAAATGGAAATGAAACCGTTGATTTAAGTTATTTCGCTATTGAGATTTTGTTATTTTCAACTGAGTCTTATAGATATGTTTTTATTTATTTTTTTTTGTTTTAGTTGATTTAAAAATATTATTTCTTGTTTTTACTGGGGAGAGAGCTCTGTACCGGTTCTCCTATGAACAGACAAGCCACCACTTACAAAATATTATGAAGTGGTTTGAGAATTCAAAGTAGTACATTTTGTGATAAATATTCAAGATGAAACAGTAAAGTGTGATCGGATCTCAACAGATGAAGCAGGATTCTCTTCAACAGGTATATCTCATAGAGGGTCTCAAAGGAATGTCACAAATATCTGTAGACTCTGTAAAGAAGTGTTCTGGCCCAACATGTACCATCAGATCAATAATGTCAGCAATGCAGACATTTCAAATTATCTTCTTCTATGGGGTGGCTTATTACCGTTTACTTAAGTCTCAAGGGCCTTTTGCGCACCCTGGAAGCACACCATGAGGCAAATAGTCTATGATTTCAGCTTCCACAAACCGCCGAAAACAACCTATCAGATCCTCCTGGGGAAATTCACCCACCCTTGTCTAAACTGCTTGATTATTCAGATGATCAATTATATTGCACATTGGTGCAATGAAGAGTATAATAGTTTACTTTTGGACAAACCAGAACATTACATGTAGTGAAGATGCATTAAATTTTGAAGATGAGGTAGGGAAAATAAAAATGAATATTGGCAGAGGCTAATACCAAAGTCACACACAGGCCAAGGGCCAAGGGTTGGAAGTGATTATGTAGCAATCACTGTTCAATACTACATGTCAAGCTGAGCAGAGGGAACACTTTATTAAGATATAATTAAAGTAACCAAAATTAAAAATTGTCAATAAGAAAATAAGATTAAAAGCTGGAAAAGCATGTATATTAATCAACCAAGGGTTGATTTCTTTATAAATATGTATTAATAATGTGGCATGAGGTTGTAATAATCTGTCCATAAAAATTTCACCTTCATGTTGTATCATAAAATTTCAAATATAAAATAAATATGTTTTACCATTAAATAAAATTCAGTTGTAGATTCTAAAAAATCAACAACTCAATTCAGATTTAATAATCTTCAAGAGTTTATCCCTGTAAGGTGACGAATTAACGAAATATACAGATTTATTTACATTTATTCAACTTATTACATATCTATAATGATACTTACACAAAATCACATGAGAGTATTTAATCCAAACAAGAATATTCTCTATCTTATAACCATGAAACCAGTAATAATTCTGCCTCTCTATCATTTCATTATCTCTCCAGTCTGTTATGTCATCTAAAAACTCAATTGGTCCTGACGGGACGGCAAGAATTACCAAGGATAACATTTGCAAACTTTGTCGTCATTTGGTATATAGAATCTTTGAGTCAACAGTAAAAATTATATAAACCCTCATATTATCATTGGTTTGCTTCCCCTAACTTTGAATAATATTTATCTCTGTATTCTCCGAAATAACAAATGAAACCTTCATTATATTCTTTGAAGTGTTTTATTCTGTATTTTATGTATAAGCATCACCTATTTTTGGACAGAGAAGTTACATAAATTTGATAATGCAGTGATCATTTGTATGTTTTCTTAACTCATATTTTCATTAACAATCAAATTTTAAATATATACAATTTGATCATATTAAAAGGGCTTTTAAAACTGAATAAATATAGCGAAAATTAAAATATTCCTTATTTATTTCAGGTTATTAAGCTAGGAGGTATAGATAAGTGGATTTATACTCTAGACTGTGCATCTGAACCGTACCAGCGTAACTACTTATCTTATTCAGCCTCGTTAAAACTGTTTGGGGGGACAACTAAGTAGAGTAAAATTTGTCACTGTTAACAGAATGAGTGTGTTCTGGATCTCTTGAAGTTTCAGGTCAAATTATGTCCTGTTGATTTAAATTCAATTATGAACCTCTAGTCAACAATAGTTGTAAGAGAAGAATGTTAAATAGACCTAAGTGCTGGCTGAGCTACTATATTTTTACTGCCCTGTTTTTACCCGTAATGATTTATCACCCACCATGGTGCTAAACACAATATATATAAAGATAGTGACTTTATCTGATGTTGGTTGGTTGGACCTTGGAGGAATGATTTGAAAATCTGCCATGAATCAAATGTGAGATATGGTCTGCAAAAGAAACAAACCACTGCTTAAGAATGATATGGCAGTGACGGCAAACAATGTTTTCTTGTACATCAAGTTGACGTTGTTAACGACCAGAAAGGTTAACCTGCCTTACTACTGAACGTATTCTATGGAATAGTGGTAACACCAATAGTACAAGAAATCCTGTGCAGCTTATACCAATGGTGCATCCTATCATTGCTGCCCTCCAAATATTTATTCCTGGAAACAAACAGAAAGTAATCCTTCTAACCCAAGTAGAAAGATGTAAATTTTGTGACAGCTAAAATATTGATGTGGTTTATTTTACGAATATAGGATTCCAGTTACATTTGTACTAAAATAATTTTGCAATGAATTTTTTAAAGTAAGAACGGCTGCCATATTAGAACAAAATGCCATACCATGCTGGTCAATGAAATTAGCTAAGATGATTAATTTTTAACCAAGGTCGAATTTGTTTCAGCATTTATTTTGCCATTTTTTTGGTGATTCAAATATTCTTATGGAATTATGTGTAATCAATATCTCATGATACAATAAAATTGTTTACAACAAAAAGTGTAGGAAAAATATGCATTCAGTAGTATTACTTTTTCTCTTGTGCCTTTAAAAATATGAATGGCCGCTATATTAGAACAAAATGGTATATAAAACTAGCTATTCTACTCTTTTATAAGGAGAGACTGATACCCTTTTAAGCCTTATTCTGTCTATCCTCATGGGCCACTGGCCTGTGCGAGGATCTCAGAATAAGGGGGAGAGTCGATACAGTACAAGGTTGATGGTACTGATAAGAAGTGCAACGGTCACAGACAGGATTTGAACCTGCGCTATCTCTAACTCAGACCCAAAGTCCAACGACAGACTGCTCGGCCCGGCCATCGGCACTCCCAAATGTCTACTTATTTGGACATTTTTGGGACAGATAACGTTTGTACAAGCTGCAGTGTGTATATATAATTAAATTTGTTATATCCTGATGACGGTAAAACTGAAAGATCAAGTTTTGCTATTATCTTTTTGTATTTCTTAATGTGAAGATTAATGTATATATCAACTTTGGAACAGTGAGTACTGTAGTTTTTTGTCCCTGGGGTCATGTTTGTACATTTTCCATAAGTGCTACCATAAGCACAATGTAACAGACTAATTTTGTTACAAGATCTCTCTATCTACTCTCTGACCAAAGGGTTTAGATACTCAAGTTTGAAAGATAACTTCAAACCAACAAACATTAAAGCTACAATAACAGGAATTTAGCTTGTTTATATCTGCGTTTGGACATATAAAGCAAATTATTTACAAACTACTTCAAATCCCTATGCTTCTCCAGTGTTAAGTTCATGCCAATAAGATTGTCTTATAGTTATGTTCAGTAATTGGGGTGGAATCTTGTATTCACAGAAATGATGTTTTGTATTATTTAGGCTCCAGCTCAAGACTAATGAAAAATAACATATCGAATTCTCGGAATTGGTTACCTCCATAGCTACTATACCACTTCACTAGTGAATTTTGTTAATTGGGCTTAGTTAATTAAATTAACCTCAGGGAGACATCTGTTTGGATTGTCTTTGAATTGAAAATTTGTACCTTATTTCATTTCCAAGGTCAACACAATTTTACCATACCAGTCAAAGTCAATGGCTGGTGATGAAAAACCAGCCATTTTATAAACCAACGAGTATGAAAACAACTTTTATTTGTGTAATGTTATAAAAAATGTATTTTTAAATAGCAATATAGTTAGTGCTACTAACGTTCACTCTTGAACAGTTACTTTAAAACCGGTTAATATTATTTTTCTACAGTCACTGCAAATCTTGTTTTTTTTTCAGGTGGTATAGTTGTTACTAGGACTGGCTTTGCTGATTAACTGTAAGACTTGGCAAGGTAAAAGTCATTCTTGAGGGACTGACCAGTTGATTTGAATCCAACAAATCGACAAGTTAAACAGTTAAAAGACATTTTGTATCACTACAACCAATAAGAAACTCATAGTATTCTACCATTAATACTTAAGTAGCAAAATAAAAATTATGAACCTGCGTCAACTAATATTTGGGAATGACTAAAATAAAAATAGCTGCAAAAACGGTTTTAAATTCTCTTTATTGACTCGAGTGGAAAATTTAAAACATTTATTTTAAGATTTAAAGTCATTTTTAAGAAGAATCACTACTTTGCATAAGCAAAAAATTAATACAATGTCTATGTACTCGTATTATGTACCTACTAACAATAGTTTAATTGTGCTTGGTGAGAATAAATGTTGAGAACATCAGTGCCTTTATCACAATAAAAGACATAGTAATAATCTACACACAGAAAAGGTAATACACAGTATTTTTTATTCGAACTGCTATATACAGCATGATCGATGTCCAGGCAATTGACCTTCAATGGAAGGTAAGTAGAACGACACAAGTGAATTCTGATTGATCCTACCAATAGGTACTGAAACGTCTGGGTTTGGATTGTTTTTTATTTATATTACATACACCACAGATGCACGTATTATTCGAGAAACATCTAAGTACATTGAGGGTTGGTATATTTCTAAATTCGTATTATACAAGGTATATGTTTTCCTGTATTATAAATAAATGTAATAACTGTGACTAATATAATTAATTATGTATTAACCAGTAAATATAAGCAAGATTATTTACTTTTTGTATGTCGCTTTCTAAATAACAAATTGGTAAGGGATTTATATATGGGCTGAAAGGGTTATAGCCCAGGTGGCAGATTTGGGGTCGAAAAATTGTGGGGAGGAAAGCTTAGAAATATTTAGTATTAAATAAATTTCAAAAGAAAGTTTTAAAATTGTATTGAATACAATGAGACCTGAACCATAGCGGAATATTGGTCCGAAAATGTGGGCTCTACCAGTATTATTGCTTGAATTAAAATAAATTCTTACTGCGGTTCGATATCTTTCCTTCCTCCTGCTTGTTAATTTTACTGCACAATTAATAATACAATTACAATATATTTCGTCGCCTCACTGGTGAATCAGGGAATCGGCATAACATTCATGGATGACTGATGTCACCAGTCCTGCGTTGTCTGTCACAGCTTTTTTTGCAGTGTACAGTGGATTCCAAAGAAAACGGATTTTATCATATTTTGTAACAATACACTTTTATGTCCTAAGTAATGTTTAAAGTAATGCAGTAACTGATATAAAATGTTAAAGCAGATAACTATTACGATAGTGTACTGTGTAAGAATACTGGATATTTCATTTCTAGTAACGTGTTTTTCATAGTTAATAAATTACAAATAATATTATTTTTAAATGGGCTTGTCTAAATTATGTATTATCACTTAACAGGGGCAGCTACATTTTTACAATTGAATTTTGTTTCAGCCCATGTATTCAGACTAGTATTAAACCTCCATGTAAAGGGTTAAAGAAATATATACTGATAAAACAGTAATTAGGAATTAATTGAATTATTTTCTATAATAATTTATTTCGATTAAAAAAGCAATATCGTTTTTTAATACCACGTGAATGGCAACATTTACGTACAATGTATAGGGTACAGTGTCATCTCATGTACCTTTAGAGAAATGAGTGATAGCTTTGACCTTAGATTATGTATCAGTCTATGAGAAGATAATGCATCCATTGCTAAAATCTGTTGCCACTTGAATCGTTACTGTTGTGCGCTATCTAGCCGTAAACTAAAGAAACAGTCATTATTACAGTCAATATATTGTAGAGAATAATTGTTAAATACATAACGTTATATTGAGTAAATTCTAGCAATAATAAAAAATACTCAACATTTTAATTTCAAATCATAGAAATGAGGTAGTTAATATGATATTAAAATGTGTTTTAACTCTGAACAAAACAGAGTTTTGTATATAGTGCTATCTGTACCTTTTAAGGAACAAGCCTAGCTGTATTGAACAAAATTTATCTCATACAATTCCCATATGGATGCAATGTCAAGTAGATGGGTAGTAAAATTTGATTGCTTTAACTTTAATAGAGAATTAGTAGTTTGTGTATCTATTAATTAGATAAAGTGTAGCAGAAATGTACATTAATAGTTGAGTTGGCTCTTTTTTAGATAGCTCTACTGTGTTAAACCTTTGCTAAAATTTGAATCTTCTAGTTCTGATCCAATTTTTATTAGTTACATTTAAATATTTGATATTTTAGTTAATGTTAGAGTTTACTTAATATATCATATTTGATATTTTCCTATAGTATATTTATCATTAAATTTTCTTTCATTTACCACTAGATGGTGCGTAATGCATCGTTTTGAGTAGTAACAGATTTTTGCGATTGACATCTTCTCACAGGTTATTATATATAATCAACGGTGTTAGTTTAGGGGAGTGATACGGCTGTCATCCGTTGTGACGGGAGGGGGTAGTGCTGGCGCTATCCCCATGGGCAACAGATGTCAAATCCATCTCTTTACGTGATATACATAGGTAATTAAGTCAGTGATGTTTATTTTGAGAATTACAACCTTAAAAACTAACATTGTTTCTATGTTTTCAATTTTAAAAACAAGTTAAATCGCTTGACTCAGTGAATTATAGAACTGTGTATAGAAAAATGTACATTTGAGAAACTATCATAACATGTAAATAATTACTGATGGTCTACCAAATTTAAATCAATGTTAGTTGTCTTGACTGTTTGTATAGTGCAATGAGGACACGACTTATCAGGAAATCCCACTCCCGTATTTTGATGGATGTATTTGACCAAACTCAAATTTATTAATAACTTATAGTGCAATCTACGTTGTTAGTAGCATAATTAAGTTAACCAGTATGACGATATTTTTACCTTCTTGTAACTTTTTAACTACATAAGAAATCATAATTTTAAGAGATTAAATACTGCAAAAATACATTAATAGATATTTAGTTCTTAGGTAACACAGCTTATTTCTTGAAATGTTCAGCCTAACTGTGGAGAGCCTTCTCCAGTCAACAGATGCTGTTTCTGTCAAACTCAGTTGTGGTTGACTGAAGATAACCTATTCAAAGTTAAACTGAAATATTTCAAGAATTTAACTGTTTCAACAATGTTCCAATATGGAGAGAATAAAAAAAGTTAATGATAGTCATTTATAAATACATATTAACTTCAAATTTGAAGTGAAAACTGTTATGCTCAAGTCTTCAAGTTTTAATTTTTGTGGTACTTCATAACCAAAATGTGCCTTTATCTGATAATCTAGGAAGTAAAATTTCCCAATATTCCATTCAAAAATTAAATGAAAAATGCCTTTGTTAAAGAGGCGGAGTTAGGGCTGTAAAGTCCTCTCTACCACTCAAAATGTTAAATGACTAATGAAGATATCCAAATTTATTTTTGAATAACAGGTTTTACTGAATCACATTATTTAAAAACATTATTGTAGCAAATTAATGTTTTGATTTGCAATTATATAAATGTTTCAATTGTTTTTTTCTCTATTCAGTGTTTGGTATATTTGGGCCTGGCGAGTTTCCTTCTGTGCCTCCTTGTGAAAAATAATTTTTTTGCCATTCTCTAACCTTCCAAGAGATGAAGTTCATTACCTACTGAAAATTTTTAAACTATCAAAGGGAAAGAAAAAAGTGTAATGAAACTGAAAACATGTTAGGGCCCTTCTAATTTACACAGTTACAAAACTCTTTTTTTGAATTTAATTTAATTTTGGCCAATTTATATGGATAACAGTATTGTAGACATCTACCATAAATATGATATGATAAATTTGAGAACTGATGAAGGGAAACAATTCAAGTCATATTCACATTGGCCTGAGAAATCAAAATATGAAGTGAACGTAATAAATCGTGAAGAACATTTTTAAAATTGAAATTTTCTTGTGGGATCAAAGTGCTTATAGTTAATGGTGCTATTATATGTACAGTTTTTAATTTTAATAAGGTTTTTGGAGGGTTTCATCCACTTGATAATCCTTCAGCTACGCCATTATTTGTGGTAGTGGAGGTGCAATTGGCACGGCAGACTGCACATTAATCATTGCTATTACTCATGGTAATGGAAATGCAGATGGGATGGCTGGACTGCACATTAATCATCCTGCCCTGTATACGCTATTACTTGTGGTAGTGCAGGTGCAGATGGGACGGCTGGACTGCACGTTAATCATCCTGCCCCGTATACACTATTACTTGTGGAAGTGCAGGTGCAAATGGGATGGCTGGACTGCACGTTAATCATCCTGCCCCGTATACGCTATTACTTGTGGTAGTGCAGGTGCAGATGGGATGGCTCGACTGCACGTTAATCATCCTGCCCCGTATACGCTATTACTTGAGGTAGTGCAGGTGCAGATGGGATGGCTGGACTGCACGTTAATCATCCTGCCCCGTATACGCTATTACTTGTGGTAGTGCAGGTGCAGATGGGATGGCTGGACTGCACGTTAATCATCCTGCCCCGTATACGCTATTACTTGTGGTAGTGCAGGTGCAGATGGGATGGCTGGACTGCACGTTAATCATCCTGCCCCGTATACGCTATTACTTGTGGTAGTGTAGGTGCAGATGGGATGGCTGGACTGCACATTAATCATCCTGCCCCGTATACGCTATTACTTGTGGTAGTGCAGGTGCAGATGGGATGGCTCGACTGCACATTAATCATCCTGCCCCGTATACGCTATTACTTGTGGTAGTGCAGGTGCAGATGGGACGGCTGGACTGAACATTAATCATCCTGCCCCGTATACACTATTACTTGTGGTAGTGCAGGTGCAGATGGGATGACTGGACTGCAAATTAATCATTCGCCCCTGTGTACACTATTACTTGTGGTAGTGGAGGTATGAATGGCATGGCAGGGCTGCACATTAATCATCCTGCTCCATATACGCCATTCGTGGTAGTGGAGGTGTGGATGGAACGGCTGGACTGCAAATTAATCATTTGCCCCTGTGTACGCTATTACTTGTGGTAGTGGAGATATGAATGGCATGGCAGGGTTGCACATTAATCATCCTGCTCCATATATGCCATTCGTGGTAGTGGAGGTGTGGATGGAATGGCTGGACTGCATATTAACTACACACCATTGAACCATTTAGCTTTACATCTCACAAACACACTTCAAAGGTAACCTCTTTAAGACACCAACCTAATGAACAAATTTAGATGGCTAAATTACTACACTATTAGGCATTACACATTATGGATTAAGTACATAATCATGAACGGTGGAAATATTTCATATCCCAAATTAAGTAAAGAATAAACTTCAGTAATTTTATTATAAAAAAATTTTTTTTTCCACTTACCCTTATTTACACTCTTGCTATTACATTGGCACTGCCATCTTGAGAATTCACACAGTATTCACTTTTGATTGAAACCGACACTGGATATTTTCATGTAATATTCTCGTTGTATATTGATTGATGGAGTTATTACATACTGGAGACTACATAGGTAAATTAATAGTTCTTATAATTTTGGCATGAATGGTACTTAGTTTTGGATATTGTTTGACAGTCATACATTTTTTAATAATTTGTTAAATCTAGTTAAGAAAAATAATTTGAATTTAGTTTATGAAAATTACTACTATATAGAACAATACATTTTAGTCATTGATACTATATTTGAAAATAATTATTGTTTTGGTCTCAAGTGATGAAACAATTTTTCCATGGCATAATAATATTCATATATTTGACTATTAAAAAGTTAATGAACTCCTTTCCAGATTATTTAAATGTTGTATAATGTCATAAAGTGTTTTGAAATTGAAATAAATTGTAACACTAGTATTCAAACTTTAAGCACATTAAACTGTAATACTTTTTGAGTGTTATGAGTCCCAAAAATTTGCTAGTATTTTCCTTTTTTTTACTGGAGAACTTTCTTGGACGAACCTTTACTGTCATAATTCCATAACGGTTAAATTAAATACAGTACTCATACAAATTGTTAAAAACATAAGCACACAGTTATTTTGTTTCAGAGTTCTGAACAGAAACAATTGTTTGGCCCTTGTGATGCAGCTTTGTGTAAGATTGTTCTGTTACTTCAAGTAGAGGTTGTGGTTGCCATCGGAAGATTTGCAGAAAAAAGAGCTAAAGCGGCTCTTAAAACAGAGTTTCCACATATCAGAGTAAGTTATTCATTCAGCCATAGCACTGTTCCCTTTTTTTTTAATTTTCTTTCTCTCTTTTTAGTGTTCACTTGATGGTTGTACAACCTCATTCCCCCATCTCCTCTCAAAAATCTCTATAAAACACTTTTTATGTCCATTAAAATTTACATAATGATTTATATATTTCGTAAACTTATATATTTATAATATTTCCTTCAAAATTAAAGGAATTTGTTTTTCAGATTGAGTTCATATCACACCCAAGTCCTCGTAATGTAGGGAGTAACAAGAACTGGCACGAGAATACTCTGGCTCATCTTGCGGACCTGGATCTCATCAAGTATTTCACTTGAAAACAGTAAGTTCGTTAGCTGTTTGTACCATGCTATTTGTAAAATAAATTCAGTTAGATGCCACTGAATGATAGTAGTAAGGTTGAAATTTCAATTTCCAATAATTCATCACAAAGATGGAATTTCTATTTTAAAATTTTGTGTTTGAGGATATCCTACAAAAATTTTGAATACATCAAAGAAGTAGTTCCTGTTGTACCATAATATAACCAAAGATTTTTCTGTCTGTCGTTTAAAAATTTTTGGTGGTGACCAGGGTTTTTTATCATTCTGTACATATGTGTATGCACGTTCAAAAGCACACAAGTATTATTTGAAAACCACTCTAAACACATTTTAGAGGCTAAGAAGATTGTTGTTAATTTCTTCCTTTAGGATTTGTACCACTATACGGGCATTAGTTGTATTTCTCAATGAAATTTTGATAGCAACCAAAAAATTTTGAAATACATGAACTAATGGGGATCCAAGATTTTGTTTTCAGGATTTTAACCATAAAATTGGCAAAAGACTTGTAGTGAATCATACTAACAAGGTTTTTTTAATTATCACAGTTATTAACATCTAAATACAGCTTATTATATAATTTAAATGCCATAGCACTCAGAAATATTTGTTAAGTGTTTTTTTATATAATATATTTTAGCTTTACTAAACGAATAACTACCACAAAACGTTATAAAATTTGAACGTCAGTTCTGTAGAACAAAATGAGCTGACTTTGAAAAACTGTCTTTCTGTTTATATCGATGGTGAACCAGCTATGACTAAAAGATTGAACAAATTTGTTGGTAAAGTTAAGCAACATCCTGTCCCGGAATGTGCCAAAAGTAGGCTCTAAACATGATACTCTGGTTCTTCATACAGAGATACGTTGGCTATCAAAAGGTAAAGTCCTGCAGAAGTTTTACAAAGTTAGAAAGAGCTATTAAGTCTGTTCAGTGTTGAAAATCCATAATTTACAGCTTACTTGAATGACACATTGTGGTGCGTCAAAGTAGCTTACTTAGATGATATTTTTTGTCATTTAAATTACCTAAGTGAGAGTATGCAAGGAAAGGGAGAAAATGTCCTGGTGTGAAGTGATAAACTTAAAGGGTTCTTTAGGAAACTTCAGATAGGGAAAAAGGACGTGGCAAAGAAAAATTAAAAATGTTTCCCTGACTTTTGAAGTAGACCCTCAAGATGATATAACCACTAAAATAATGTTAGACCTCATGGCTCTTGAGAACAACATAGGACAGTATTTTCTTTACATCTCTGTTGAAAAGTATGATTGGGTGCACAATCCTTTTTCTTTGGCATTTATGTCATCTGAACTGTCTCTTGAGAAAGAAGAGCAGCTTGCAGAACGTCAGACAGATCAAACATTACAACTTTTATATAAATAACTAACACTTATTGATTTTTTGATGTTGGAAAAAAAAAGAGTATCCTGTAATAGGAATGGAAGCAATAATTATTTTATTACATTATTCAACAACCTACCTATGCGAGGTAGGCTTCTCAGCATTGATTAACATAAAAACCAAAAAACAGGAGAGAACTCTCCATTGTGAGTGTGCCATTAAGGAAAGGTGTGAGCAGCAAATTTTTGTCTTTTGATAGGTATCAACTGTTTTACATTGGTTGTACTAATTTTAAAAGATACCAGCTATATTGAAGTTGTGATAAAAATTCCAACAGTACCTTTTTCATCGAAACCCATCAACGCACAAGCAAACACGACCACTTTAAAGATACACTTGCACAAGCGTACTGTTTGCACTCTCAAACATGTATCAGTTGTTTGTTTCTCCTGGCTTGTACAAGAGTATCTTAAAAGTGGTAGAGCTCGTTTATGCATTGACGGATTTTATTGAAACTAGTGCTGTTGGAATTGCAATAACATTTTCCAAATAGATGGTGTCCAATACTATTTTATAGCTATACTGGTCAACAGTTGCCATTTTCTTAATATTAAAGAAAATAAAACATTTTTTCCTCCTCCCTCTTACCTATTCAAACATATTTGGCAAATTTTGTTTCTTTAGCTTTACTGGTTTTAGGGATAATAATTTTTTAATAAACAATACATAATGGCGGCTAGCGGCTAAACAAAATGAATATTGGAAAAAAGTTATTCTACATTTTTAGCTTAGAATCACACAGAATTTTGCATATATATATATATATATATATATATATATATATATATATATATATATATGTTTGGAACCTCAGCACTTGCTGGTCCAGGAGCGTAAATCGTGCGTACCTTGTTGGTCATCGCGCCTCATGCTGGTCCGGGCCTTGAACGTGTTGGTCCGGACCCGCAAGTTACGAGGCTCTGTATAGAGCGTGTAACATCCTGGACCAAGAAGTGCTGCTTGCCTGTAAAGTTCATTTGATTGTACAGTAGCTCGCCTAGCGTGAGTATAACGAACTAAATACTCGAATGAGGGGAAATCCCCCACCATTCTCGGACCAAGATTTGCCGGGTTTCTGTACATGGCATACTGTCGAACATTGAATAAAGTGCTTTTTCAAATCAAATCAAATCAGTCTTTATTGCCTTTTAACAGCATACAATATTGTATAGAAGCAGTCTGTATTAGCCAATGCATTAGCCTATCTACTATTCACACACAATTATACACACAAAAAGTTCCTCATCCAGACAAACATGCAATAGCTAATCGGATCCTGTTAAAACGTGTTTCCATTTTAATTGTCTATTTACGGGCGGCTTTCCACGAACTCACATACCGTGTCAAAAGCACCTGACACCAATAGGCATTGAAGACGAGATTTAAATTTTTTGGTACTGCCAATGTTTTAAGATCCTCAGAGAGCCTATTAATCAACCTAACACCAGCCTGCGATGGCAAATTATGAGACGCCACCGTTCGATGTGGTTGACTGCGATAGTTGTCCCTGCCTCTTGTCTCATACTGGTGAATGTTCCTTCCCTGAGCCAATGTGCTCTTTGATTTACAGAACACAGCCACCTCGAAGATGTAGAGGCAGGGCAAGGTCAGTAAACCAAGCTCCCTGAAGGCATCCCTGCACGACTCTCTTCTCTTTAATTTAGAAATGATTCGTACACAGTTTGTTGTTTGCACAGCTACCCCAGAGTCTTACTCCATATGCAAGGTGCGGATAAACAAGGGCAAAATAAGCCATTCTCAGGATGTCGTGAGAACAGTGTTTTGCCAGATTCCGCAAAGCATACAAACCTGAAGTTACTCTGGAACAAACACTTTCAACATGATTGTCCCAGGTCAGACCTCGATCTAGGTACATCCCTAGGAATTTGATGGAGTCAGATTCCTCTAAGAGTTTGTCATCTACCAGGACAGCAGGTCGTGCACTACCTTCACGCTGTCTCAGACAAAAATCAATTGTGTTTGATTTTGAGCTATTTGTTTTCAAATTGATTTCCGAAAAATTGGATGCATGAATTCACTGTGACAAATAAATTAATTTCAAGCTTCTGCAAAGAATTTGCAGTAACGCAGAGAGTCGTATCGTCAGCATATTGAATCACCTTTCCATTCTGGACCGATGAGTTAAAATTGTTAACGTAAATAGTAAAAAGCACTGGCCATGGATCGATCCATGAGGGACGCCATTTGCCATTTTCAATTTTCCTGACAAGGCATTTGAGATCTGCACGCACTGGTCTCTATCGTTATGTAGGACGAGATCCACCTGTGTGGTAGAACCCGTATTCTTCACATGTCGCTAACTGATGCATCAGTGTCAAAAGCCTTAGAAAGATCGAGAAATATTCTGAGCACCTTATCCCGTCTCTCAAAACCATCGACAACAATATCCACAAGACTTGAAACCGCATCAATTGTTGATTTGTTTTTATGGAAGCCGAATTTTTCAGGACACAGTATGTCAAATCTTTCCAGAAAACTTTGTAGTTCATTCAAAAACGCATTTTCAAAAATTTTGCTGAAAATTGGCAAGATTGCGATTGGGCGGTAATTTTTTGTTTGATGAGGATCTTCTTTCTTCAATTAAAAGTCGGGGCAATTTTTGCTGTTTTCAAAACATCCAGGTAAACTCCAGATAGAAATGAGGAGTTTACCACTTTTTTAGTGGAATCAAGATACGCTTGGAGCATTTTTTGACTAGCCACATGGACATACCACTGTTGTTACAAGATTTCTTTTAATTTATTTTTTGCACAATACCAGCCATCTCAGCCTTATCGACAGCGGTCAAGATCATAGACGATACCGGTTCTCTACCAAGGTTGCGGGAGAGGGTTTCAGTGAAGCACTCATCACACGAACCAACTGAGGCAAAATACTATTTAAATTTGTCAGCAATTTTTTGAGGATCATCAGTTGGTTTTCAACGAGCAGTAAACATTGTTTTGATTTTTGTATTCGATGTTCTCGTTTTACGGATTAATTTTCCATGTTGTTTTTGAAAAGTTCTCGGTATTCTTTAATAGTTTGTTTAATTCATAGGCTTTAGCAGCTTTTATAACTTTCTTATATATTTTTTCTATAATTTTTGAAAAATCTTTGAAAATTTTAGTTGTTTGTATTAATAAAAATTGAGTGATAAAATTTGAGTTTTTCACGAGATGTGAGAATACCTTGTGTAACCCAAGTATTCTTATGTCGCTTACTGCGTACTTCAAATGTTCTGTAAGGACATGAAACATTAAAATAATAGAGAAAGCGTTCATTAAAAGCAGTGTAAACTTTATTTGGACACTTAATGTTATTTAAAAATTTCCAACTTTCTCGCTTAAGGTGATAAATTAACTCGTTAATATTTTGAGGGTTTAGAGCTCTTTGGACCGTATTCTCTGCAAGCCTAATCACCGGATCAAGTCCATTAATCAATCTCCTGAGCGAAGTGATCAGAGATGGCAGGATTGAACACGACAACGTCAACTTTCGGGATGTTGGTGATAACGTTGTCGATGGTTGTACTCGTCGTGGCACATACTCGTGTAGGAGAGTTCACTGACCAATTTAGACCAAAAGCTTGAAGAATATCACGCAGCCGCCGAGTGTGGGGGTTGGGGTGGTCCAGTGCGTTTATATTTAAATCGCCAATTAAGAGAAATAGTTGATTGTTTGAAAACAAAAATTGGTTAGCAGGCTCTCTGGTTTTCCAAAAAAGGATGAACTAAAACTTCGGTTGTTGTTTGGACGGTATATTTCAACAATATTAACTTTTTCGGATGAATTTAAATTTATATTATTACCAGCAGCCTCAAAATCAAATTCTAGAGTATGAATTACTTAATTTTTTTTCAAATTTCAAGGGGATTATTACAAAGATTGCCACACCACCTCCCTTAAAATTGGAACGAAGGAAAATATGTGCTAATTCATAATTTTGCATTTTTTTAAATGCTGATCGGTTGTAAAACAGTGTTCCGATATTACAATAATATCAGGTTTTCGCTCATCGCACATGAGGTCCAACTCTTCTAACTTATTGGTAGCGGATTGAGCATTTAGGTGAATAATTTTGTATTTCGAAATTTTATGAAAATTTTGAGTGGTTTTCTGAAAACGTGTTCTGAATAAATAACGGGATCTGATACCCCTCTCTCGTTTTACATTCGTCATAGGCTCTTCCTTTTTTTTTTTTTTTTTTTTTTTTTTTTGACAGGAAAGCGTAATATTGTTTTCGTCAGGTTTTACAGGCGAAGTAGCTTTGATGAAGTGTCATGCTGCATGAGACGGTTTCTGGGCAGGACTGGCGAGCGACTCACAGGTATCAGCAACAGCAGGTGAGGCAGCAGGCACTGGGCAGTGTTAGAGACAACTCAGGTGCAGCAGGCGGTCCGACAGCAGAAACCTAGCCCTCCACTATCATTTCGACCAGCAGCTCTTTACCCGGCAATTGCAGATGCATGTCATCCGTGTGAACCGTTTCTTCCGATATCATTGATATCGAGGAGCTTGAGGTTTTGAGTGTCTCACGCATAGCTCCTCAATGTAGTAGTTGGCGTGAATGGTCCGTTGGTTCACAGGATGGCTAACGAGCAGATCGTGAAGATAAGGGATCATTGCCAAGATAACATCGGCCGAACTCAGTCGAACGGTGACTCTTTCTTCCAGGCGATTATAGATGTTGTGTGACTCACCGGCAGCGATGTCGTTGGTTCTGGCGATCAGGATGAAGCAGCTAGAGGGAAGCGAGGGGCTTCTGGACGTTACATTCAGGAGTTTTGCCCCAGGCTTACATATGCCAGTCACTTTGGCAGCCGATGAGACGCGGCGCTGCACAATGCGGGCCAGGAAACGGGTGTTACTGTCACCCTCAATCACAACATTCCTGAAGGAAAGCAACTCTCTTTTAATTTTGCCTTTCAATTTTGGCCTTCATCAGGAGAAGCCTTTGGAGAAGGGTGTTGGCCGGATGGTTTATTATTGTTGCAGGTTATTGTACGGGGATATTTTTGTTGAGCTGCATTAGTGGTTGCGATGGTTTTGAGAATGGGTGGTTTTTCGTTTGTATTTTCGAGAGGTTCAAATCTATTGCTGGTCGTAATAGGAACATATTTGTTATTTTAACAGACAATCCAATCACCCGTCGCCTGAGAGTAGCCACAGGAACACCCCTGGACCTCCCTCTCGGCCCGTAGACATTCAATCTCTGCCTCGAGTACTTGAATAGTTGTCCTCAGATTGGTGACGAGGTCGCGAGTCTCGGAGCACTGTGAGACCTGACAGCAGGTGGTCACCGGTGGCTCGCACTGCACAGCGCAGTCCTCTTACAGAAGCTCCCGCTGATACTCCGGACAGCGAAGATCTCGCAACAAAAATGCCATTTGTATACCGAAGAAGCCTTGTGTCCGATTCAATGGAATGATCGACAACCCTCATCAGATCGACATTGAGCTGACTTATCTGCTCCTTTAATCTGCAGTTTTTTTGACGCAAGTTCGTCAGCATCAGAGGCTCCCGACGAGGCGACAGGCGTAGGCCCTTCGAGTGAGTTTGTAGTAGCGGCAGGTCAGGTTTTGTTGCAGCGACAGGGGTCGGTTTCTCTCCCGTAGACGCATGGAACGCAGTAGTCTCGCCCGCCGGTGAACTGATCGATGTGGAGGATCTGGATGGAGTGGCGCTCAGCGCAGGGTCCGGGGCCAGGCGTGGAGCAGGCAGGCGGCGAGTCAGATGCAGGCGGAGTAGGTGAAGCAGCGTCGGTCGCAGACCGAGTCCTGGACAGCGGTGACAAAAGCGAACGCATGGTGACTGGGTGTTCGCCGCTGTGTTTTTTATTGCAAACAGTCAGTGCCGTTATATTTGGATCAGTTTTAATCGATGCGCTGCAAATTTTTTTCGATACATCGCCAGAATACAGGGTTTCCCGGTTTTTGTTTTTTCTATTGTAAATTGCATATTTTTATCAATAATAAATTGACGAATAAATAAATAAATAGATAAAATGAAAAGTCACGATTATTAAAAGAATCTAAGTAATAAATTTATAAGAAATAAAACTTATTAGATTAACAATAAAAACAGTTTCTCTACAGGAAAAAGGTGCTTCTGTGGTGGGAATCGAACCAATGTGTACTGAGATGCTGTGCCGTAACCCCTACTGTTGCTGCCACGCAGGTAGACAAGATGTGGTAGTTACTTCTTGTTCATACGGCTCGTCGCTCTGTGGTTGTGTTAAAAATGGAGTTGCACAGTTTATTGCAAGTCTAACCTTGCTATTTTTGCGACTAGGTTTAGGGCTAAAACTTACAGATAAATAAACTATCCAACTCACTGTAAGGCGTTATTTATCGGTAACTTAAAAGTGTTCTTCAGTGACTAATTCTAACAAAACTGTGACGTAAAACCTTGCAAAATTTCGTCTATGCCAGTGCCGCGCTCGTGTGTACTTTCTTGACAGTATACTTTGATTATATACGTACAGATTCGAAGACCCTAATGTTTCATTTTATAGAGCCTAAAAGTTAGTTTTGCTTTAAAAAATTATTTTTCAAAGTTTGTTATTTCACTTTTCATTCTTCATGTATATAAAACGAGTTCAGGTACATTAAATCAGGTGTGCTGATCGTCTGATTTTAATTTCTAACATTCACTCTATTCGCAACAATTTGAGTGCAGAATTACTAAATATATACCTGAAAACTTATTTTATTTCAGTTTCTTTATTCTATACACCTATTGTTATATTCATACACGTATTTCTTATATATGTTACAACCTTTTATCATATGTACATGTTAAAAATTTTATTTCTGATGATAAATAGGCAGTTTATTAACCATATGAAATACCTTGGATAATTACCGGTTTCTCAGATCAATCTAGACCAGAAATTAGATGAGCTACCGTTTGTAAAGACAACCTTTCGACACTGCGTTGAAAACCCAATTACAAATGATCTTGACGTTTTAACAAAAAAATTAGTTCCTAAAAAATTTAGGTAATTACTGTAATAAAATCAATTACTCGAAAAATTAAAATATGTGGGAAAATATTTTAAAAGCCATGGATATAAACAAAGATAAAGAAAGGATTCCAATTAATTGATCATTTCAATCAAGGGTCAACGAAAGGTTAAAACTCTACGATGTAAAAGATGAAGCAGATTTATTCCAGAAATATTACGCGAACGTCGGGGACCGCCTAGCCCGGTCTTTCCTGTAACCTGGGTCGTCACGAAAGATACTGAGTACCTGGTGGACGCTTACTTCCGGGTAGAATCTATAACGGGCCCCGAATTCCAGCACGTATTCACGGATATGAAGGGCGGCTCGGCTCCCGGCAGTGATAACATTCTAGCTTAATTCCTTCAAATTTATTTGGCCTATTTACTTTTTCCCTTGCTTCATATAATAAATCAGAATGAGGGCATTTTCCCAATCACTTTCAAACTTGGAAAAGCAATCACGTTTTATAAAGGGTAAAGTAATGTTCATGATTTCGGGCGGACTTCCCAAGTACGTTCATTATTAACAGTAAATATTCATTAAATTTATCTAGATTAATGAATGTGATTGAATGATAACATATAAAATATATCTTCTTACTGGCCGTTCTTGTATATGTTTATTCTTTACGCCTCTGAAACTAATAAGTTGTAACGTATTGACTGTTTACATTTCTTTCAGTGGCAATCCAAAATCTACCCAAAGAATTATATTGCTTGTTTTTTTACTGTTTTTAACTATTGAATTATGGTATAAGAGCACAATCATATTTTTAAATTTTTGCTATGACCAATTTTAAAACGGCGGTTACCCATCCAAGTAGCTGCCACGCTCGGCGTTGCTTGATCCCGAACCGTTACACTGTGCCATTGGCAAGAGGAAATGTTCGCTGCCACAACTATAAAAAAACCTAAGGTTCCTATGGGCTAATAAAACAAATCATAGGATTTAGTTACAAATACTGCTTTATCTAAACAGTGGTTTGCAAGAAGACCTATAATATTTCGTGAAAAAATATCCGTATTGCTTTATAGTACCTTGAGAATGAAATTATGTTCAGATCAAATATTTCCTCTATATCTGAACTTCCTAGTTTAAATGAGGATAAATCACTATAATGGCCATAGTAGGATATTATTAGTATTTAGGAGAACATGATAATTTAGAAAACAAATTTTCCTAAACCAAGCATTTTTCAGACATAATATATTTGTATGTTAAACTTTTATTTTAACCCCTAAATAATATTTTAATGACAGGTGGATTTATTACCAAACAATACAAACTTGGAGATAACTATTTCGATATAATTTAGCGTTATGCTCCTTATAAGTATAATGTGTATTTTTGTGCATTCAATAAATTAAGGGAAATCAAGTTATATGAAATTAAAGTTTAGTTTATCCGATTTCTATACAAATATTTCAATATATTTTAATTTTAGATTGTTTTGTTCAAACGCATTTATATAGTTAAAGGACGAAACAAACACGATAATAGCACTCAAGAATCAAGTATTTAATAAAACCAATATCCGTAAAAGATTTAAGGGTATCGTAGGGGTAACACGTTCACGGTCAAAATTTGTTCAAAGGACTTTTATAATTACTTTTTTAGAAAGAGGGCTGTAGGGTGACTTGAGCAAATTAGCAGTTCTACATCAATGAACCGCAGTTTACAGAAGTTGATAATAATGAAGCAATGGGGATTTCCAAAATGGTCATTCCAATGTATGTCCGCTATATTTTTCACTAGACCAGCGGATGTGTTTTGTTATGGGTGAGAGGCATTACGGTGCAGTAACCATATTAAATAAACCCAAAGTCGCAGTTATTTCCTATGAACGATTCCCTTACGGGGAGATTTGTGTTCATGGAAGGTTTGTGAAATGGCCATATACTCATTTGATCTTTACATTCATGCAAACAATGTTTTGTATAAATAATTTACCGAGTGTTGAATGAGTAGACTGTAGAAAACAAACAACACATGGGCGTTACAATAAATATATCTATTTAAGATATAAAAACATCCTCACGACATGCACAGCACATAGAACGCCATTAAGTTTTTTAATACTTACTTATGTTAACGAAAGTGATGTATTGCATTTCTCAGTCAACATAATTTGTTTTAGATAAAATATATGTTAAGCGAAACGTACAACTTTCCTATATGACTATATGACCATTCCTATCCAAAGGAGTATCCAGGAGGCTTTTGGGGTAACCCTCCTCCCCTTATTGATACAAACATTCAAACTAGGCTTATATTTTAACTTACGTTAAACAGAATTTATACTCGTTGTCAAACAATGAATCAAACTCGTAGTTCAGTTTTGTTTTTTATTTGTTTCGATATTTTAACTATAACAGCTGACATATAGTAAAACACAGGACTTGTGCTTTATAATTTTTCTCGGAATGATAAGTCCGTCTGCTACCTCTAGGGGTTGACAAATATAATAAGACACTGTCGCTTATCAAAAGGTGTTTTATAGTTGACCAACATTTAAAAATCAAATAATGAACTTCAACCCTTTGGTAGTGACTTAAAACACACAAAAAGTTAAGTAATAACCCATGTAATTTATTTTATACCATCTTTTAATCAAATATTTACAAAAACCATTATTCCACAAACTACGTAAAGAAATATCATGTTAATCATAATATTATTGTTATCATAATATCTGACTTAAAGTTTGTATATTTTTATTTATTTAAGTTTTTATTTAAATAAAAGGACATATCTTATTTACATCAAATTCCACAAACAATATATAAATAATAGAATAATATTAACAAAATATTATCATAAAGTAAACGTGAAACTCTTAATGATATCAAAATGAACTCGAGAACTTTATGCAAACAGTAAAAAGTCTTTCCGATCAGATAACTTTTGAGTTTTGAGGCATAAATAATGTAGGACTTAAGTAAACAATTACATGTTTATAAATTTTGTAAGTTCAATTTTTTAATTTTTATATAATTCTAGTTTCTATTTATGAAGCTTTGTTCTGGACTTTCAAACATGTGTTAGTTGTGGAAAGCAATATAACTGCAATAATAAATTAATTAATAACAGAGAATTGAGATGCTATATCACGAAAAATATTCAAGTATTTAATTTTTAGAAAACATATATCAGCCTATAGACTGAAATATACTACCGTAAGTCCCCCTGAGAGTATCATGGTCGGTAACGTCAAAACCGTAATTAAACAGAACAGAGAGAAATATTATGCTCATTTCATTCAACGGCGGTAACTGCTTTTCGAACAAATAAAGAAAGGCAAAAATTGTTGAGGCATTATGAGGATTAGGATTTGAATGAACAAAATGTATTATTGTTTTTAATAAAATAGTGTTTTATGGTAATGGATTTGAATAATGTATTCTAGTCCAGTAACGTACAGTAGATTTCACGTTATTCAGAAATGAACTATGTTCTCAATATTTAAAAAATCTTATGTTATCGAGATATCAAGGTTAAAATTTAATTTTTTTAGGATTTGAAAGGCCTTGCTAATTTTAAAATCAGTTGAGAAAACACCTTACATGTTTGAGGATAGTAAAAAAAAGTCGAGTTAAGGAATAGACAAATACATGTTGTTTGACTAGAAGAAGACAAGAAGAAAGCTGGATTCTAACAATTCGATTTTGTAGAAATAAAATTAACTAAATATACTCGTATTATAATATAACAGTTAACAGATCTAGATTGAATCCTATAAGACTGACCTGTTTATCTACAAGTCTGATCTAAAATCACAACTCAGTAACTTTAAACTAATGTCACTTTTGACATAAATAGATAAGATTCTCGACAAATGTGTAAGAATTTAGTTACCGAGTTACCTAAAGCAATTTCACATTGTAGCTAACGAAAATTATGGTTTTAGAGAAGGAAAAAGTACATCTGATGCTTTAATTGGTTACTAAGTTAATTTCATATACATAAAAAAACACGTTATAGTGACATTCCTAGACCAAGATAAGGTTTTTGATTCCGTTAATAGAAGAAATCTCATTAGAAAACTGGAAATTACTGGAGTTAAGAAGAACGACGTGGAGTCTCTGCAGGAATTATTCCAGTACATTTATCTTTTTGCAATTTCTGTAAGTCAAATGTATGTATGTATTGTTTGGAAACAAATAAATGAAATGTTTACTGGAATAAAGGTAATTCGACTTATACAGGGTGAGTTTTAAGTCCCTTCCCCCCCTATTTTTTTTTAAACCGTATAAGTTAGGAGGTTTAAACTCCGTACATATTCGTTAGACCTAAATATCTTGTTTTTCATGGGTTCATTGACTCTCCACCTCCAATGGGGGACGGTCCACGAGGAGTAAGCCGAGATTCTTAAATGTAAGCATAGGTTGATATGCACATCAAATTAAAGGTCTCTGTAAGTAGAATACAATGCCGCAAACCGGACCTCAAAAGGTTCATCCTAATGAAAATTACAGGGTGTTAAAATGTACAAAATAGTAATGTGTTATTATCTGCGTTTTATCGCGCAAATTTTTAAAAGTTCATTTCAAAACAATTTTTCTATTGCTGTTTATTCTTTAAAAGAAACTTTATTTTGTTGTGTTTAATGATTTTAAGGGATCACTGGAAGTCCGAGATCTAGGAGTTAACTAAAGGATTTAATAAGAAGTCGATCATGTGTTGTGTCGCCTTGTAAGTATTTTATTTAAAGAATTGTTGTCTTACAAAGGTTTTAGACCCATTTATTTTTATTTCTACAGCGATTCCGGTTCTAATATTGTATGATTCCGATACTAGTAGGTTGTTACTTACCCTTTTATTGTAGTAGATGCTCAAACTGATTGCCTGTTACTTCCTGACAGTAGTATAGTCTGTTAACAAATTCACTCCTTACACGGGTTAGGATTTCTGGTGTTACCTTCCTGCAGGCCTCAGTAATTCTGTTCCGAAGATCTTCCACACATGCGACTGGTGTACAATAAATCACAGACTTCAAGTGTCCCCACAAAAAAAATCCAGTGGGTTCAAGTCAGGGGACCGTGCCGGCCATTCTATTGCCCCGCGTCGTCCTATCCACTTCTCACGAAAATGTACAGTAAGGTAACCACGAACATTAACATCGTAGTGTGGAGGAGCACCGTCCTGCTGGAACCTTACTTCTTCTCGATTAAACTCCCCAACATTAGTGCGAATTGTATTTTATATTAATGGATGAATATTATTTTGGAGCATATGTAAATAAATTTCTCCATTTAAATTTCCGTCAATAAACAGTGGTCCAATCACGTGGTTACCAAAGAGACCTGCCCAAACATTTACTTTCTGGGGATACTGGGTATGATGTTCTCTGTGAACATGGGGATTAGAGTTATCCCAGAATCGGCAGTTGTGTCTATTTACTAAACCATTTACGTAAAATGTACTCTCATCACTAAAGCAGATATTATTTACGGTTGTTGGATTTGCTATAATTAGTCTATCCATAGTTTCACAGAACTGCAATCTTCTGTCCGGGTCATCTTCATTTAATGCGTGATGTAGCATAATTTTGTAGGGATGAAATTTGTGCTTCTTCAGGGTAGTTATTGCTTTGCGTTGTGATACCCCGATATTGTCTGCTATTTGTCTCGAAGAGGTTTGAGGATTTTCCACGACTGTACAAAGAACCTCAAAATCAACTTCTTCTGACAAAGGAGGACGGCCTGAACGTTTTGCATCAGTAACGCTACCAGTCTCTCTAAATTTTGTTATTAACTGCCTTAAATAGGTTCTGCTAACAGGTCTTTCTGGATGTTTTACATTAAATCGTCTCATTGTTTCGTGGTAATTATTCCCAGAAGCACCAAAAATAAACACCATGTCAACTTTTTCTTGAAGAGTGCGAGACATGTTTCTAACTTTAACAGCACTAAAACTAACAAGGTCAGTAGCTACAACTGCAACTAACAAGGTCAGATACTTAATGGCCCAAGTAACTGAAACCAAACATAACATGTCTCCCAGATAACAAACAACTTTCACTTTTACAACGACACAGGGACTATGTCAAAGATTACATTTAAAAATGCAGACCCCAGATTCTGTACAAAATTATTATTAACAAAATTACGAATTATCCTTTTTTAATTCAGATTGTAGCACCGTTTCCAGCGTTAAAAGGCAATGTTAAACGACACATCACATGACCGACTTCTTATTAAATCCTTTAGTTAACTCCTAGATCTCGGACTTCCAGTGATCCCTTAAAATCATTAAACACAACAAAATAAAGTTTCTTTTAAAGAATAAACAGCAATAGAAAAATTGTTTTGAAATGAACTTTTAAAAATTTGCGCGATAAAACGCAGATAATAACACATTACTATTTTGTACATTTTAACACCCTGTAATTTTCATTAGGATGAACCTTTTGAGGTCCGGTTTGCGGCATTGTATTCTACTTACAGAGACCTTTAATTTGATGTGCATATCAACCTATGCTTACATTTAAGAATCTCGGCTTACTCCTCGTGGACCGTCCCCCATTGGAGGTGGAGAGTCAATGAACCCATGAAAAACAAGATATTTAGGTCTAACGAATATGTACGGAGTTTAAACCTCCTAACTTATACGGTTTAAAAAAAAATAGGGGGGGAAGGGACTTAAAACTCACCCTGTATGTAGCCGATCAGTCCATAAAGTTAGTATTATAGTTTTTACTGTAGAAGATTTCTTTTAGATCGTGCGAGATAAGTTCGTTGAGTTTAAATTCTTACATCTCATGTTTATATCACGAAGATTAGTAACAATTTTCCAAGTTGCACTCAAAAGGGTTCCCACCTGTCAAAATCTACTCTATGTTAGTTAAAACTTCTTTAACTGTGAATAACTATTAGTTCTATTGGGCCATTGAATTGTAAGATATAAAGTATCTTGAAGTTTTTTTTGTCTATTAATTTAAAAAATTATTAAACAAAATTAGCTTCTTACGAAGTGATAAGTGAGCTTTGTTTAAATAGTCTTTAATAGTTTCAAAGACATATTAACAATTTAACGATTTCTCTAACGATCTAACATCAATATATAGAGAACACTACTCCAATTTTTATTATGCATTGTTTTTTCGTTATTTTTCTTACTAAAAACTATCACCTTTACTTTTTCAGCGTATCAACGTTCTAAGAAACTGAAAAATAAAATGCTAATTTGCTACGAAACAGATTTACGAAAATGTTGTATATTCCGTGCCTGGGGAGGAAATACACTATCATCTCAGATCTATCTTATTGTCAGATCTCAGTTTGATGACTAATAGTTTGTCTAAAACTGTAAATACAAAGAGTATCTAATATGACATTAGAGTCTGTGGCATAATTAGAATATTGAAATTAAAATTGTCAACAAACTAAATAGATTTTTTTGTCCATTTATATTGGTATACCAGCATTAACTTTTATGGTGGTTATTTCCCTATCGCTATAATATTTTTGTGTCACACTTTGTGTGTGGACCCTAAATTTAGACAATGGAGGTCAACCACTCACATACAAGGCGGCGGAAACACATACAATTACTGATTATTTGTCTAAAAATTTGTGCAGTTGTATTTGCAGTAAATATATCCTTTATAATGCCTTCGTATTAATAGTATATCGGAGAAATTTTAAACATATATTAGTTAGAATGTAATTTAATTATACTTTATAACCTGTCCTGCTGTGATATTTGAAATTGCAGATTTGTCCTTAATTCAAAAATAGTTACCTTAGTGTGTCTTTCTCTCTATAAGGACTTCCTGATACTTGGGACTCTTTGCAAGTCACGTTAGTCCGGGCAGGTATTCCCCTCGGCGCTCGGAGTATCGATTTAAAATAGGACTCACAATGGTCAACCCAGGCGAGCCACACCGCCCGGTTCAGAAGGGCCGGTTTCGTCGTCGGCCTGTTGTAACTGACAATCAGAGCTTTGGCATTTTGGTTGATATAACCACAAACGCACTCTCATTAAAATTCAAACCATTGATATAAAAAGTACATGCACAATCAGCCAAGTTGTTAGTCTACATTTCCACGAAATGAGATCAACCCGGCGATGCCACAATTTGAAATTACTGCTGCCACGTTTAGCTTTATAGTTTGTTTATCGTATGATGGTTGTTCCAGATCAGTATTTCAAGAACGCAAATTTAATAGAATAGGCATTCCAAACTGGAAAAAGCCTTCCTCTTTTCGTTAATATGTTCAATAGACTGTAATGCATCTCATATGGAGGCTAATTTTAACATATATACTGTCTTATTGAAATAAAATAGCTGGCAAACTTAACGCGGCTACTTTCTTCAAAGGTCGCTTTCATCGGGTATCAATCCCTCTTTTAGAAAAAATATATTAAAGAACCTTCAGTTTTGTCATTAATTTATATTTGCATCTAAATAACTTCATTGCTTTAAGAAGTAATGCTAGTTGGCTTCCGGCCACGCATCTGAGTCAGATTTTGCCATGTGGCCTTGCAGATTTTGCCTTGCATGCCAATTGTATTTCTTAAGAGACCCTTACTAGTCGTATCCTGTCCGTCCACATAGGTGACCAATCAATACAAGGATCTTATGAAACAGAATAAGGAGGAAATTCGGTACAGAGAAGGACGATTGTATTAGTAAACGATGCAGCGGTCACAGAGGAGAATTGATTTTGCGCTATTATTACTTCAAAGTTTTAGGTCCGGCAACGAATGCGCTAACACTACAACTAGGTCGGGCCACCGTACTCTGCTGCATTGATATCACATTGAAACCTTATGAAAAATAAATTCCCCTTAAACTATAACTAAAAAACCCCTTTTCATATCAAAACCATGGTGTTTATATAATTTGCGGCGGTAGTCAGAATTTTAATGACGGTAAGTTTATGGCCGACCAAACTGATATAGCAAAGTGCACTGATGGTCATTCTTTACTGAACAGATGATAGCAAACCCGCATCTTCCGATCATTTATGTATACAACTACTAGATAGATAACTGAGCAATTTAAAATTTGTCTTGCCGACTGGGATCTTTGGATCTACCAGACGACAATAAGACGGCAGCTGCAGTAATTACGTATGTTGTGATCGCCTCGTTTTTTTTTGTACTTGCTCAGTCAGGTACGTAGTTATACTGAATGTATGCTTAATAATCATGTATACTTTTTACCCGGTGATAAAAGGTTTAAGAATCATGAACTGAGCATGAAGAATTAAAAATGATGAGCAAATCAAGAATTGATTTACTTCTTCTTGCTGTTTGACTCAAATGTCACACGTTTTAATGATAGAATTGTCACATCCGCTCGCAAATTGTAGAAAATTCATTGCTATTCGAGGGTAGGCATAGTTGGTACTTTTATTCTAATAATTTTTAAAATATAGGAATTCACACATTGGTAAAATCTTTTAAACTATCTGTAAATATGCTGTAGATGGAGCTTATATTGGTCACTTTTAACTTAGATGAAAAACATAAAACCAATATTTAAGACTTTTTTATTGTAAATAAAAAAGTCTTAAATATTGGTTTTATGTTTTTCATCTAAGTTATCTGTAAATAGTGATTTATTCAAAGTTTAATATTTAGTGTTAAAAACAATCGTTTTCACGGGGAAAATATTTATTTGAGATAACTACATTTTTAGTTATATATTATCCAAATACTGCTACAAATCTCGATTACATTAAATATTTGCAAAAATGGATCTTGATAAAACAGAATTATTTTCCTAACACGTAAATCCATTTTTTTTTTTAATCTAACGCATCCTTCCTAGTTTGGCAATTAACACAAACTGTGCAGGATGAACTAAAATCACTAATTCCTCTAAAAATAAAGAACGGTGAAAGAATTGCCAGATAAGTTTTTTCAATAAACCGAAATCAATCGAACATAATGTGAACACCTACCAACCACTCAGTAGCTATTCTCTTGTTATAACTATAAAGATATTGACGGTATCTAATGACCTCACTTCCATATTAAACTCCCGGGACTATGAAAGGGCTATGTTCACACAGAAGATAAACTTAAACAATTGCAGTCCTTCCAGGAACCAGGCTACTGAATCGTCCTATGCCGGCCCGAACCGAGGGGCAACTATTTATGCTCGGCGCAATCTAGCCAAATTTTACCCCCTAGAAGTTTTAAGAATGGTCTACTATGGCCTAATCCATCTTCATTTTGCGGATGGAATAAGACTTTGGGGAAGTTGTGCAAAAAACAAAATGAAGCGCGTCTTTAGACTTCAGAAAAAAGCTGTCAGAATCATTGAAAATTTGAATTACAGAGAGTCGTGTAGGGAATATTTCAGGGAGTTGAGATTGCTGGCTTTGCCCTGTCTCTATATTTTTTGAGGTGATCATGTACTGCAGATCAAGGTGCATCGTGATTCGTGGCAGGAACGGTCATCAATATGACACTAGAGGCAGGGATAACTTTCGAACTCATCAACGCAGATTGACATTAGCGCAACATCTACCGCAAGAAGTTGGTGTCAGATTAATCAACAGGCTCTCTGAAGAAATCAAAATTTCCAATAATCAAAATCGATTTAAAACGCGTCTCAATCTCCTTTTGGTGTCCAAGGCTTTCTGCTCTGTTGATAAATTCATGATAAGCCACTGGGATATTTGAGAGTGCTGGATCTGAGGTCAATGCGATTGTGTCTTGAATGATTGTTTGAATTGTAAATATGAGGTTGCGTTAATGTGTAGATAAAAATCGTGTAAATTTACTTTAACTATTGGCTATTGCGATACGATGTAAAAATTGTTAAAATAATGCAATAAAGAGATTATTATTATTATTATTTTATTAACGTTTACAGGTGTGACAAAACGGTTTTGTGAATTTTTGTGCTCTTAATTGTCTCAGCGATTCATCATAAACTCGTCAACAGAGTAAAATGCCTCTGGCACCAAAATAGTTTTGAACTGATATTTAAATTTAGTTGTTTAATACCTTCAGGGAGACTGTTATTAGTCCGACACCAACTTGAGAAGGCAAATTTCTGAAGGCATTTCTTCTGTGTTGTTGGACTCGAAAGTTATCAAGTTACCTCTACTGCCATGATGGTGAAACCCCCCCTTCCAACAAAGCGCACTTTGATCTGGAGTAAAGGATCACCTTGAGAATAGAAACAGGACAGAGTCAGTAACCCGACTTCCCTAAAAGCATCTCTGCATGACTCTCTGGCTCTCAAACCAAACATCATTCTCACAGTTCTTTTTTGGAGAATGAAGACCCGTTCCAACTTGTGTTTTGCACAGCTACCCAGAGTTTAATTCCATACCCTAGATGAGGATAGATTATGCAAAAATATGGCCGTTTTCAAGACTCCGATGGAGCAATACTGTGCCAAGTTGCGAAGAGCAAAAATTTCTGATGCAATTTCTGCACAAGCGTGGTCGATGTGATTATCCCAAGTCAAACCCCGATCTAGCTACATATAACGGAATTTCGTGGTTTGAGTTTTTATTGTTTACATGTTTTTATACTGTAAAGTTTCCATTAAATCTAGAATACAGTAAATGTTTTGTTGATAGTGCTAATATTGACAGTGTCCTGCACTGGGCGCCAAAGAAAAAATTTAACTTTTCCTGTAAAGTGACGAGATGTATAATATTTATTGAGAAATTTGTTTAAGGAAAACTGGTAATAATGATTTATTAAAATTTCCTTAATAAAAAAACAGCAAAGTATGGTATTGTTTTTTGATGGAGAAGGATAGGATTGAATTTAAAACCTTCGATAAATATTTTATAAGAATTAAATATAGAGTAATATGAGATATTATTATATTGTTTACCGAGACTCGGCCGGCAAAGCAGATTCGGGACGACTCAGACGGTTTCATATCGGTTTGCTTCCGGAGTGAAAAACTCGTAGAATCATCTATTAAAAGTCTATAGTTTTATATTTAAATACATCCATGACCTTTTTTATTGATACAAAAAGCCAATGTAGTTCCTAAATCTGGCAATAATACTAAATATGATTGTATAAAACCTCCCACATTTTTAATTTACCGTTCTATAGATCTCCCCGAGATACAAACGGAAAGACATACATTTCTGCTTTAAAGATTTAGTGATAGATTTTTATTTAATGTAACATTGTTTATGTACAATTCAAAAATTTAGTTCAAACAAATTTAAAACCTTAGAAATTTTATTAAATTAATGAATAGTGTTAGAGCTATTGGTTCAAAATTAGCCTGTAACTCGAGGGGCCGGAAAAACTTAATTTATGATTGTCTGTCTGTCTTTCCGAACGACATTCCGATAACTAAATGTGCTATTGACTTGAAATTGTGCATGAAGCTTCATATCTATTTGAGGAACACCGAGTTTCATGATGGTCTGTGTCACTCTATAGAGTTTGGTTAGGCACTAGCCAGAGAGTGGTAATAACACTAATATCTTTGATTCGTATTGCGCACAAAACTTGTATACAAAATTGTACACTATAGATTAATAATACCTCATTTTTTTCTATTGAGTAATTATTTGTGCAGGATATTCATAAAATAAATAATAACTAAAGAAGAAGTTATCAACATACACAAAGTAAATATTTGTTTCGTGAATGCTTAGCTGTTAGCTGTGATATTTTTAGGAAAGGGGTAAATTTATTTAATTAACAATAAATTCAAACATTTTCAAAAATAATATTTTGGCCTAACAAATTGCCCCCATGTGCATACTAGTATGTCTAAATTTATTTTAAATCATCAACACACTACAATGATTTTGTTATGTATCAAAGGAATTTTATATTGTGGAAAATTAGCATTTCTTTGTGAAACTCTTTATTTTTGCTCGAAAGGTTTTAACAAATACCAGACAGTTAGAAAACATTTTATAATACTCTTTTTAATAATATGCACTGTTAAGATATTATAATTGCGTTATCGTCTTCAATTCAAGAGTATTGTCTTATTTAGCTGTTCTCTCTGGAGCGGTTCCCTGATATTTATAACTCCAGGCTATCGCTTTCTAGATAATAAACGTGCCACTCAGAACACTCAACCATTGAAACCGTTGGCCTAACATAATATCAACTTACATGATGTTCCATTCCAATCGGCTAATTAGATAGCAATATAATCAAAAATCTGTCATAAAGCAATCATTTTCCAAACTCCTGCCTATCATGAAAATTTACATTGGACTAAAATCCTAGTTACAGTTAAAATATAGACATGTGTAGATTATTAACTACTTCATCATTCAGCTAACGCACTTTTTCCTGTCTACAGTGTCATTTACATCGTAAAAAAATTCAATACTCATGCGATAATTTTATGTAACGCTGTTCTAATGTATTGATTGACTTTACCTACCACGTCATTCATGAGAGGGCGCAATGAAAGCTGATTGAAAAGAGGAAGGAAATTACTTTGCTTTCTCTCAATCTGAAAGTATAGGTTAGGTTGCATCTTGAACCTAATGCATAGATGACCACTGCGGTGCTGGCTCGGTATATTCATCACTGCATGACAGATCAGGTTTCTATTACTTCGGTGCTCAGTGCACAGTTTTTCACCTCTGCGATCAGAGCAAACAGTGCATTCAGTGCAGGTGCAGGACACCGAGGAAACTCGCTTCCAGTCTTCTGTCAAGAACGGGGGCGAGTGGGCGAGAGATAGCGAGCAGTCGAATGACAAAGAATGAACATCCGCCCCGCTGACCAATATAGAACTCTTACTACCACTACCACTACGACGCGACAATAGTACTCTTGTCCTGCGTGCCGTGACCGTGGTCAGCACCCTCCTGCACTTGGTCAGGGATTCATTCATGAGTTTTTCTAAAACACTTCAATAACTAACGCTCGCGCCCACTTAACTCTGTGTTGGCAGCCGATCTTTAAGGTTGACTTTTTGATTATTCCTAATGACTGCAATTTTGGGTATTAAAAAATTGTTTAGATTCATCTCATAACCAGAACTAAAAACTGTTAATGATAAAGATATGAATTTTTAAAGTAGGTGCAAGTAGTCTGGCTGAAGAAAATGTCAGGAATTTATTTATAAAAACATTTTTTAACTATTTATATATTTTGTAAAAACATTTTTAAGCTATATTTAATCTTAACAAATTTAATTTTCTCAAATCATTAAAATTAAGAAATGTCACGTCCTGAAGTTACTATTTATCTACGTACAGTACAAAATTCACTTTTTATCATCGGCATCGGCCGTTTAATGTGGACTTCATCACAAACATTTTCTCATTTACACATATATTAATCGTAAAAATCCTGTAATATTGCTGTATTCCTATATTATTAACTTATTCCCTTACGACTTATATTGAGGTAATATGTGAAAAGCTCGTATCTATGATTTGATGTAACTCATTATGTATTGAGGAAATACTTCCTCCCATGTTTTAGTAACTTTAAATTAGTACGAGTATATAGTGGTTTCTTGCAATAGAGACGGAAACATTTATATGTTATTTGGAGAAAGGAATTCAAGTATTATCGTTGGATAACATGCAGTTAATTATAAACGAAATGGGTTCAGTGAAAGGTTAACATCAAAAGTTACAGTATGTATTTAACATTTAATGGTAAATAAGAAACAGTATTGTGCATTGGTGTCCCGTAGCGTTTTAAAATGTTGACAGAGTTTAAATCCAATCAAATAGGTCTCAGTTCCTTATAGGACATATTTGGTTAGGAATCATAAATACTATCAGACACAGAACTTTGTGACACACTTTTAAGAACGCCTTGCTTTAAGATTTATGCACCAGAATTAGTGCAAACAAATATTCTAAAACTCTAGGACGGAATCAGTAATTTAACGCGATTTACTGAAGTGTTTATCCATCGTATATACATAACAGAGATTAGGAGCATTTGATAGCGATGCTTCCTTTCCTGGGAAGGAGCGGTGGATGGATTTCCCATATGATATTTTTCTTATATGGAGTAATCTTCATTCGTTCATCATAACTGTTACAATATTTACTATATGTGCTCTATATAGGTTTATTTTGGAAAATCTGCCATTTATTCTTGGATTGGTATCCGCAAAGCAATGTTAAGCGACCATCTATCTTATCGCTGATTGCTAGGTTCACATCTTAAGGAAATTCTTTAAAGCTGAAACAATTTTATTATTTTCATTTCTCATTTTAAATACGTTAAACATTTTTTTTACTTTTGTTAACATCATGTTATTAACCTTAATTATTAAGTAAAAATAACACAAATAGGACAATATTCGTATTGTTTTTGCTAACATTAACCATAGCAAAAAACATGTTTACTTTGTAAGTGTTATTATTTTTCAGGAAAATTTTGATTTAATTAAAACAACTATATACGGAAAACTAAGGCGCGGCGTTGAAGTTTCAAAATCAAGTAACATTGGAAACCTCTTCTATATTTATCTCATAAGAGTATATTTAGCTGTTATTACTGTGTCGTGTAGTGTTTAAATCGATAAAAATATCTTGAATTGGTTTTCATGAATGTGAAAGAATTGGGGAGGAGTGCTTATTAGGCTAGCTTATTACGCTAGACCCCCCAATCAAGTGCAATGCACATATGAGTAAAGTAGCCTTATTCGGCTTAAGCATTAGGTGTGTAAAAACGTTGATACGTATTAAAAACAATATATATTTTTAAACCTTTTTATCGGTACTTTTGACGCCATTCTCTATTTGGGGCGGTTTCCTAACACAAAGAAATTTATAATGATAATCATAAAATAATCAATGTGCAAAATTCGCACCTATAATATTTTACCACAGTTGACATTTAAGAGGCTCTTTTAATTAACTAATTTTTGTAACTGTAGAGACGGAAAATGGAATTTTTAGCTATTTTATAGACCAGTAGGGCGTAGCCCGAAGAGTTTTTCGAAATAAGAATATGCATATATTCATCCAAGGAACCCTAAGAATGTCAGCGTAAAATTGCAGTACAATGGGAGTTAAAGCGTGAAAGCAAAACAAACAAACATAAGCAATTTTCCATTTATAATATTATTAATACCTTCATGTTATATCTAGGCCTAAAAATCATTGATAATAAGGATAATACATTTTACCGTACGTGCTAGAAAAGTGGCTTGTGGGAATATTTTTATTTTATTCATAATAAAATTCTTAAATTATATTTGATTTAAATATAGACATTTTTAAGATATGTGTAACTTTAAATAAGTAATTATTTATGAAAATATAATTTTTTCCTTTCCTACAGTTCTAAATTACGTACAAAAATAAAATTTTGATATCCATCCATTTTTTTGGTCCTAATTTATGAACTTGACATATATTTTCTACATTCAATGTATGTAGGTCTTAAAAGCCATTAATAATGCTTTATATCTACGAGAGTGGTCTGAAAAGTTTCCGACCTAACAAACAAGACATAATTTGTGAAATAAAAAATTAACATAGTCTCCTTGTCACTCTACACACTTCTATCAGCGGTACCATCTCTGTAACCCGTAAAAATTGTACTCGGAATATTTCTCTGAAAAAATAATTGTTCACCAAGGTGATTGCCTCTTCATTTGACGATCACATTGTCCCTCTGAGCGCAATTTTGAGATGAAGGAACGAAAAGAATTCACTTGGGACTGGATCTGGTAAGACGGATGATTAAGCAGTTAAACCCGTAATTCATGGATTTTCGCCATCATAACCGCTAAGGGACGAGAAGGTTCGTAGCCTTGGTGAAACATTATATTCTTTTTCTAGAAATGTGGGCGTTTCTTAAAAAAAATGTCTACCTTTACCTTGTCAAGTAATGATGGATAGTATGCTCCTGTAATGGTTTTTCCTTTTGAAGCTAATCTATTAAATTAAGTCTATTAATATCGCATAAACAGTCGTCATGTCTTTCCTAACCAAAGAAGCAGCATTTTTTCTTTTTTTTGACTCTGTTCCTCTTTTGTAATTCTTTTCGGGTGTATAATGGTGTAGTCAAGTTTTATCTACAGTAATTAATCAGCGCATTTGGATTATTTTACCTAAACTGCGCCAGAAGAGCGTTGGAAATGTTCATCCTCGAACCTTTATGGTATAACGTGAGCAAACGCGACATTAAACGCGCGGACAGCTTTCTCATGCCTTAATATTGATATATTTTTCATTTTAATTCGGTGGTCGTCTAGCACCATTTGGTTAACTCTGTCGATGATTTCATGGGTAGTTGCAGTTTTTGGACGTCCCGAACGTTCATCGTCCCTCAAGATCTTATGGCTATTTTTTAAATGAAGCAGCCCAAAATTGCACTGAGTTAAATGATTGTGCAGAGTTTCCATACACAGAATCCAACTCATTTTTGATTTAATAAGGCGTATTGCCTTTCAAACACAAATAGTTAATGGCAGCACGATAATCGTGTCCATATCACAAAAACACTCCCATCAACTGACTCGACTGTTACATAAAAACGGCACGTCGAAAATAGCTAAAACTTTTTTTAGTAACTGTCAACAGACGAAATTCAGTAGCTTTTGTTAACGAACCCTTCCATCTTCACGTTCAGAAAGCAAACTTTTCAGACCACCCTCGTATACTATTAACTAACTCCGATATGTTTAATACAGAATTATACAGAATTTAGAATGTGAAAAGATCTATGTTTGCTTTTATGTACCATCTTTTAAAGCAGAGTATAACGAAGAGTTGGTTTTTACCCATCTGTGAATGTAGAGTGTGAACAGACCTTAGCTATATTTTATAGTTTTTTATATTATGCTATATGGAGATATGCTTGTGTAATATCTCATTGTGTAATACCAAAAATATTTCTTCCCAAATTCAGTAACTTTAAATTAGTGCTCAGTGGTTTCTTGCAAAGAAACATTTAATATGCAATTTGAGGAAGTAAATTCTTGTATGATTGTTAAATAAAATACAACCATAACCAATATAGGCTAAAGTAGTGAAAGACTAACATCACATGTTACATTCAATATTTACAAATTAAAGGGCCAATAAAAAGGGGTAACATAAGAAACAGTATTGCGCATTGGCCCTCTGTATTCTTAAAATTGTTAAAGGTGCCCAATGACCTAAAGAATAGGCGAATTTAATAAAATAATAAAATTTGTGCGCACTTATATTTATAAAACATTTAGGAAAAAGGAATAAATTTTAAAACTTTACAATTAAGTGCAGTACCTGAGAACTAATAATATTTTACAAGATGAGCTCAAGATTTTGTCCACAATAAATTGACATGTTAAGACATTATTTGTATAAACTTGGTATAATGTTTATTTTTTAGCTTTTGGTGAATTCAACTCCCTTCAATATCACATAGTTATAATTAAATTTTTTATGGCAGATTTATTATAAAATGTACAACTTTTATTTTTCATTTCATTCCGTATTTATAATTTTAGGAGAAAAATATGTTGCTGGTTATCTTATAGTATAAATGGGTAGATGTAACTCAGCAGTTAGTATGGCATTAGTAGGCCTATACGTGTAATACAATTCCTGGTCCCTGATCATATTCGAAAATTAGTTTAATTAAAAAACAATTCTTAGATTTAAGGTTCATCATTGATGATTGGTGTATTATTTTTAAAATGATATTAATGTAGAATGTTTACATTCTTTTAGTGTGTTAGGGTGATATATGTGATGTAGATGTTTTTAAAAATTTTAAAATAAAAAATACTTTGAAGAGTGCTTTAAAGTTTTATAATGTTCTGGCAAAATAAAGCTGTTTATTTTATCTATTTCAATGCAATCCTTTCGCTGATTTGCTAGCCACACAACTACCCAGCAATAATTGAGACACTTGAGGCATAATATTCTCCGTGTGTAAAACCAGCCACTGTCAATTAACTTTTATGTTAAATTCACTATATAAACGGCGACCCATTAACAAATTAAAAAACAGTATTATGACAAAAATGCACAGCATAGATAAATCAAATCAAATCAAATTCTTTTTATTGCCGTAGACATTTGCACATGCATAGACATTGTCAATAAGCCGAAATACTATTCTTTGTCACAATATTTAGAGACAAATTATAGTTTGAGTTAACTTAAAATATACTGAGCCAGTTACAAATTACAAATTATGCCTTCCAGTTTTTTTTTTCCTTTGGGGCGGCCTACTGCCATGCACTTAAGCCTCAAGGGCCTTTTGCGCACCCCGGAACACCATGAGGCCTACCAGTCCTACAACTTCAGCAGTTCAACAAACCGCCGAAAACAACCTATCAGGTCCTCCTGGGAAAACTCACCACCCCTGTTTCAAACTACCAAAGATGGCATACCGCTCTCTTGCTATTGCAGGGCAATCAAAGAGCAGGTGCTCAGCAGTCTCCTCCTGCTCATTACACCTTCCACAGAGCGGATCCTCCTGAAGGATGCCAACTCTGTGTAGATGCTTCTTCAGGTAACCATGCCCCGTAATGAGACCAATGACCTTAGAAGACATTGATCTGTTTAATGAGAGAAGGTCCGAAGCCACCTTGGAGGAAGGTGACTGTAATACCATTCTACTCACTCTCAAACCCGGATGCAAACCTCCACCTTCTCCCATGCTCCGCGCGAATCCATTTCGAGACAACCCTAATAGGATTCCACACCTTGGAACACCGCAGAACGGTTTGAGGGCCCGTCATAATTGTTGCTGAGCCCTGGTTGGCCAGGGCATCAGCTTCTTTCGTTCCCCAGGAATCCCCTCATGACCAGGAACCCAACAAACGGTTGGGTTCAATATCGTAAATAAACTATTAAATAATCAACAAACTATTTACAATAACATATATAAATATCAAAAATATAAACATATGGTTAAAATCGAAGGGTAACAATAACAGGACAAAAAAATTACATTAAAAAGTTGTGTCAGAAAGCTCTAGGAATTCATTAAAACCATAAAAGAAAGGATTTTTTTAAAGCCAATAATTTAATTTTTTTAGGAATACCTGTTGTGGGTATTTATTTATATTGGAAACTAATTTATTATACACTTTCTTACACATTACAACATGACTTTTTAAAAACTTACTTAAACGACAGTGCTGAAAACTAATTTTATTTTTATTGCGGGTAATTGTATGAGTGTATATTTTCATTTAGGAACCATGTCAGGTAGTTTTTTCCAAGGAATAGACAGCCAGTTCAAATATGTAAAGGTTAATTACTGTATTTATTTCTAATCTTTTAAAAATAGGCTTACAATGATCAGATGGATTTGAACCGTCAATTATTCTAAACGACTTTCTTTTGCAATTTTAAATTTCTATAATTCTTGAAGAATTGCCCCACACAAGTAAGCAATACTTAATTATTGATTGGAAAAAAGCAAAGTAACCCATTCTAATATATTCAGATGTTACACAATTTTTCAATCGTCCCAACAAGTATACAACTCTAGATAGCCTAGTTTTGATATAGTCTATATGAGTACTCCATGTAAGCTGATGATCAACACTTATACATAAAAACTTAGTACTAGTAACTGTTTCCATTTCCACTAGTCCTTCATCAAACGGCCTTAAAGAAAAAAATTATATTTTTCAGTTTTATTTTTGTTTTAATAGATAACCGTTAGCTCTAAAACCATTTTCCCCGATTCTCCCATTGAGATTATTTACCAAATTTTTTTAAGATAAATATTACTTACATTAAAAACATGCGCATTACCCATATCTATTTATAATTGTAAATATAGAAATAGTTAAACTGAAAATATTTTCAATGCGTATGATTTAGAACATGTCATTCTATTGAAATATATTTTTAATATTATGAAATACAATAAATGTCTGTGGGTAATAAGGAGGCCACAGATCAGATGCAACAGCAATTTTATGTTTTAATATTAATGATTATCCAAGATATTCTGTTACTTTCACCTAAGGTAATATTATTGATTACCTTAAAATGAAGTAAAATATGTGAAATGAATGCTTTACAACTTGGAGTTTTACAAACGAAAGGCAAGTACAGGTATTTTCAATATATTACAATCAAAAGGCAGATGCAGGTCCCTTCTCCTCTTTCTCCCACCACCAACCACACGACCCGCGGATCAACATGTACCGCTTAATTGTACGGTGTATAAAAAGGACCAACATTGACCGCTCATTACACGCGGACCAGCATGTGGACAAAAGTTTTTATATATTAAAAAATATTAGCATACATTTAATCAAGCAAGTTTATAAAACATAAATGTATGCTGAGAACAAATTCTTAACACGGTTATATGAAGGTTTAAATAGGGGGCTTGATGGACCTGCATGGGTCGCTGTATAACACAGGACCATCAAGTGCCTTGTTTCCGTAAATATATATATATATATATATATATATATATATATATATATATATATATATATATATATTTTATGATACAATATTCTTAACCCCAGAACTAATAGTCAACATATTTCTGAATTTTGAATAAGTAACCAGACTTAAGTGGTAGTTTAAGATTTCCATTTTTAAATTTTTTTTTTATTTTTATATATATATATATATATATACAGGGTGATTGAAAACTAAACGGCAATCTCTCGGGAGCTTATTCTATAGCTAAAAACAAGTAAAAAAGTTCATATAACCATATGCCCGGAAACGCTTTGTTAGCGAGTTACGCCTAGCGAAAGATTTCGCCCGGATTTCAGAACCCTTGGTGAAGTCAGGCCGTATAAAAATGGTAAAGGTAGTTACAAAGATACAAATACGATTGTTTTTTTATGTTTTTATATCTGACAAATTTATTAAAATTCGTCCCAGAGCTGTAAATGCAATACTTTCAGAGAGATATCTTACGTAAAAACACAAGAATTAGTGCAAAAGAAACAACACATTTTTGTGTTTAACGTAACGATTACTTCCATAAATGTTAAATAAAGGTCATTTTTTTCTTAAACAGATTTGTAGAAACATTTAATTCTGAAAAGATTCATGTGAATTACTTTAAGAAAAAAATTAATAATAGGTATTGAAATTTAGCTTTATTTAAAAATAAAACAGACGCACAAAAATGCATATTCTTATCTGCATAAAATATTAACTAATGTTTAGGTTGTGAGTAACAGCTGATCATTTATTCTAGACTGAACATTAACATAAAATGTATTTACCTTTATAAAACTGTAATAATCACCTATAATAGTTGCTCAAAGTGTCCTCCGTTGTTAGCAATGCACGTTTTCGCACGACGAATCTACTCTTTTCTAGCGCGTTTCATAACGTTTGGAGCATTCTTGATAGTTTCTGCCGCCTCTGTAATGCGATTACGTAACTCCTCTATGGTGTTTAATCCGTTTTGAATAAACAATTTGACTTCATCCAACCCCATAAGAAAAAAGTCTGCTGGCGTGAGGTCAGGAGAACGTGGTGGCCATTTTACTGGTCCATTTCGACCAATCCATTGTCTACCGTATGTATCATTTAAATAGTTTTTTCACATCATTAGAAAAATGTGGAGGTGCTCCGTCGTGCATAAACCATGCATTTATTCTGTTTTGAACAGGAATATCTTCCAAGAGGTAGGCAGGTTTGTTCTTAAAAAATTCAAGTACGCTACTCCATTTAAGTCGATTAGGGAGGAAAAATGGACCAATCAAATTATCACCCATAACACCAAGCCATACATTGACTGAAAATGTATTTTGAAAATGCTCGTTCGTCGCAGTTTTCATGTGGGTTGTCGTACGCCCAAGTATGGTATTACGAAAATTTACCAATTCCATTTCTAGTAAAACAGGATTCATCAGTAACGAGAAATACGCCGAAGAAAATACTGATGTCGTAAACAATTTCTTCTTAACCAGCGGCAGAACATCTTCCGTTTTATTAAGATCTTGCGGTAATAAGTCTTGAACACGTGTTATATGGAATGGGTACAACTGTGCTTCATGAAGTGTCCGCCATATACGCTTGACTGGCAAATATTTAACTGACGTGATAATCGTCTGGTGCTTGTGGTTGGTGATAATTCTACAGCATTTATTATTGCTTGTTCATTATTATAGTTTCCTTGCGCTACGTTGACGACCAGTATCTATTCGCTTCGGTTTAAAGCTACCAGTTTTCTCTAAGTCGTCTCTCCACAGCTTCAAATGTTTTGCGATCAGGTGTTCTTCAATGTGGAAAAGTATCAACGATATTTCCTGAACTGCAGCTAAACCATTCTTGTTAACTTTGCCGTAAATCAGTATCATGTCCGTATACTCTTCAAACGAATACATACCATTTACATTATCTGCCATTATTTACTAAGATAATTACATACACTTTTATAAAAGTATTTAATAAAATATTTTTAAAAATAAATATTTAATAAAATATTTTATACACTTGTATAAAATATTTCCAAATAATCACAGGATCTCACAAAATACAATCTTCACACGCCACAAGACAAAAACCTCCATAAAGGTTATTCAAATATTACTTCATGAACTTAATTGTTGATCAGCTGATATTGCCAACCTTTGCAAAGAAAATATGACGATAAAAAGTGTTGAATAAAATGATCAGCTGTTACTCACAACCTAAACATTAGTTAATATTTTATGCAGATAAAAATATGCATTTTTGTGCGTCTGTTTTATTTTTAAATAAAAGCTAAATTTCAATACCTATTATTAATTTTTTTCCTAAGTAATTCACATGAATCTTTTCAGAATTAAATGTTCTAACAAATGTGTTTAAGAAAAAAAATAACCTTTATTTAACATTTATGGAAGTAATCTTACGTTAAACACAAAAATGTGTTATTTCCTTTGTACCAATTCTTGTGTTTTTACGTAAGATATATCTCTGAAAGTATTGCATTTACAGCTCTGGGACGAATTTTATTAAATTAGTCAGATATAAAAACATAAAAAACAATCGTATTTGTTATCTTTGTAACTACCTTTACCATTTTTATACGGCCTGACTTCACCAAGGGTTTCTGAAATCCGGGCGAAATCTTTCGCTAGGCGTAACTCGCTAACGAAGCGTTTCCGGGCATATGGTTATATGAACTTTTTTACTTGTTTTTAGCTATAGAATAAGCTCTCGAGAGATTGCCGTTTTAGTTTTTGAAATCACCCTGTATATATATATAAATATATATATATATTTTTATGATACAATATTCTTAACCCCAGAACTAATAGTCAACATATTTCTGAATTTGAATAAGTAACCAGACTTAAGTGGTAGTTTTAAAGATTTCCATTTTTAGGTAGAACACAAATTGCAAAAATTTTTTGTGTCTACCTAAAAATGGAAATCTTAAACTACCACTTAAGTCTGGTTACTTATTCAAATTCAGAAATATGTTGACTATTAGTTCTGAGGTTAAGAATATTTGCATCATAAAATTTTGTATCACTCTTGTTTTGTCAAATTATTTTATAATATTCTTAGATGGCAGAATACATGGAAACAGCCTTGAACCTGGCCAAGGAAGCGCTCAGGAATGGGGAGGTGCCTGTTGGATGTATTTTTATCTACAAAGGACAAGTGATTGCAAAGGGGAGCAACACTGTTAACCAAACGTGTGCAACGCGACCAGACATGCAGAGATGGACTGCATCGAGGCTATTGTCACCAAATATCCCAACTGGGAGGAGGTACTCCACAACACACAAGTGGTATGTCAGATTTAGCCTTTGTGTGGAGCAAACTAAATAACATTGCTGGTTATACTCTCCAAAGTTCTTATATTAATGTAGAATAATTGTGTTGTTAACACTAAGGAATTTATAAATATTACTATACAAATTCTTGGTTTTAATGGTAATGTTTCTGTTCTCATTATAAACAACAATTGGAGATAAAAAGTCACCAATCATCTATTTTATAAATACTATGAGTGGATATTAGAAGGTAAAATGTAAATCTTTGTTGTTGTATTTAACACTATATATTGCTTGTATAACTGGTAATATTAAATAGTGTTAAACTGCCGTAGCAGATCAGATCGAGTAGTGAGAGTGTTAAGACATTTGAGTGAGCGACAGTCAGTTTTGAGTATTGACCACAATAAAAGCTCTAACCAGTATACAAGTGAAAAATATTAAAGACAGTATACAAGCGAAAAGCATCATTTTAACTGATTGTCGTATTATTGTGAGTTGTCAGAAAACTATTACGGTTTTATTGATTAAAGAGTTTAAAAAGGGAATTAAGTTTATTTTATCTCACATTAATTAAAAGGCTATACTAATTAATCGCTATTATGGTTACGCCTGCACATTGCATGCTATCTAATTAAAATACCTAGCTAATGAGATTTTATGCATCTGACCCACAACACATATAACAATTTTATATGGATGGATTATTTATTCCAAATCACTATAACATAATTAAAAATTGTTACAATCATAACAAGCTATACAATTTGCATTATATAGAGGTCATGTTATCAATATTATTTTATATAAAAATTAGATGTTTTTGTCTTATATGTTATACGCAGGATGTGACAGTGGAACCATGTATCATGTGTGCAGCTGCTCTCCATACTGTTCGAGTGGCCTCAATCACGTATGGCTGTGCCAACGATCGATTCGTGGCTGCGTTTCTGTCCTCGACTCATCCCAAAGATGTACACTGACCCCTGTCCTGTGCGTGGTGGTGTGAGAGCTGACGAGGCTATGGACCTACTCAAAGAGTTTTACAAAGGACAAAACCCAAATGCACCAGAGTGCAAAGTTAAAATTAAAAAGCCAAAGTTATGATTCTAAAACTTTTTGATGAAATTATGTGAGTTTTATTTTCTTGAGAACAAAAGGGTGGTTTTGGGAGTCTTTATTAAATGACAGTTCGGAAAACCTTGGTGAATTCAAGGATGCTGTTTTTTACCACTTATTTTTGGTATCACTTCACATCTGTTCCACTTGTTTTGGAAGTTGAATTTCAAAATACTTTCCCATAAAACTGCAATATTGGATTTGTAAGGCTGTTATATGTATTGATTAGGTAAGCATTGGTACCTATGTCATTTATGTAACTAGAGAATGAACAGTTAATACAAGAATATTTTCTAGTAAAGTTTATAGCCTTTTGTAGCCAAAAAGAAACAATTGTACAATCCTGAATTGATGCTTCACTATAAATAAACAAGGCTGTAACTGAATGCAGCCAAAGTTGGCCATGTATATGCTGCAGTCGTAATCCTGTGGTCTTAATTGTCTTTGGCTGGACAAATAGTTAACACCTGAATATTCAATTAAAATTATTCCATATTTCCTCTTTACTGTTGTGAATGTCCTCCATGCGTAAAAGTGTGTGTGACTATTTGTTCAGTTATTAAGAGATTTGATAAATAGAATAGTAGTTCGGAGACTACTCATCTCTAGTTTGAAAAGAATTGGATCAAAAACATTATGTAACCATTTTTGTTAAGAGTTCTTGTTTCACTGCTTGTTACATGTCTCAACTAATGAAGTCACAGCTAGGAAAACCATTGATTTTTAAAATGTCTTCCATTTTATATCAACCTTTATACTGCCAGCTTAAAAAAATGTATGTCTACACAGAGGATTCCAACTGCTCAGCAAGATTGTGGTCACCACCAAATTGTTATATGTCAATATCTCACAAGCTATAAAACACAAATGTACCCTTGTACAACTCCACTCATGTTGAGATAAAGATTTACTCCTGCAAGTGCTCATCAAAAAGCATTGAAACATTTTTCCCACAATTGAAGTCTTGAAATATCTCGGCCTTGCATTGGACAACTGTTTTCAAACAACAAATATAAACTAAATTCATTGGGTGGGGGGGGGGGGGGGTGGGGGGGGGGGGGGGTGGGGGGGGGGGGGGGTGGGGGGGGGGGGGGGTGGGGGGGGGGGGGGGTGGGGGGGGGGGGGGGAACAAACTGAAACCTGTAGACCAGATGATTAATAACACAATAATGTTTCTCATAGGCTAGTGGACCTTTGTCTCTTTAAACCTTCCTGCTGACTGGAAAACACCAAGTACAGATTCATAAGTAATCAGAGAAAGTGACTCATAAGTTTTATTCATTGTAATAAAAACTGGTAAATTTGTACTAATGAAACCAGCTTAAAAATAAATTGTTTATTTTATTTTAATTGAACATTTAAAAAATGCTAAAAAGTTAGTGTAACACATTTTGTGGCAAGAACCATGTTTAAAATTACATTGTTGAACATCAGTAAATTTTCAATACTAAAAATGCTCTATTTTCTGATAGAATAATTCCTTTGAGATGCGGTTTGTGGCATTCAATTCAGTAAGCTATTACCTTTAAAATTATGTATCACAAGGTATAGGCTTCCATTAAGAATATTCACGATACCCTCGGCAAGACGTTCCCCGTTGGTTGTGACATAACAAAACATTGTTCCAAAAAGTAGATGCCCAATCTCTATCACGATTGTAAGAGGTTTCAAATTTATATTTAAATTATTAAAGGATATATTTGGGTGTTTCCAGACATAATATACACCCTGTATATATATATATATATATATATATATATATATATAGGTTTTATTATATGTACACTACATGTAGATAGATATATATATATATATATATATATATATATCTACATGTAGTGTACATATAATAAAAACTATGTTACACTACAATAATTTTTCCTTTAAATGGTTCACATATTAGTGGTCTAAAGATAAACATTATTCTAGTATTAAGAATTAAAATTGTATCAAATAAAATACATAATTTATTTAATAAAAATACATAAAACAGGAACTTAAAAAATAACTAAGTACCAACAATGTGACTAAAAGGTTTCAACATTAACGCTTAAAATTTAAAGAATTAAAATTATCACTTAAACAACATTAATAGATAAACTAAGTTGGTATTACCGTAACTTTTACAATACCTGGTAAAACACCTAACAATAATGCTCTATTCAACCAAGAAACTAAAAATGGAATGATGAAGTCACCGATTTCTTAGATTATTCCGTTGAAAACTCCTTCATAATCCTCACTACTACGAGTGCTAACAATTAATAATTTTGGCCTTTAACCTAGTTTTACAATATTTTAATTTCTTTGTTTTGTTTTTTTTTTGCAACATTTCTCATAAATATTATTACTAAAGGTTCTTTTTACTCTTACAAATCATACAGCTCCAATCGATTTCACTTAAGGTGTATTTCTGCTTTTGTTTCCTGTACTTAAAAGAACATTTTTCTCATTACAATCATTTTCCTTCCATCTCGAAAAACAAGCCATCATTATAAGAGAGATATGAGGTATGTAATAAACTTCATAGTTCTTTGTAATGTATTATTGTATATAATTGTTTTGATAAGAAATTAATAACATAATAATGGAAAGAAGCCTATTCATGAAAATCAAATATCCGCAGTGGTCGAAATGGGGTTGCAATACCTAGAAGAAATTTATTTTTTGTTTTTAAATATCTTGTTGGTCTAGAATGATGAGATTTGGAGTATATGTGCCTTATGATCGCAATAGACAAAGTGAAGATTTTTCATGAAGATCAAATATCCATTTCATTTTTCATTTATTTATTTCCAAACAATTCATGAATACAAATTGACTTATAAAATAGTAAAACGAAAATTGGAATAATACCTGCAGAGACTCCACGTCTGTGTGCAGGATTAGAGTTCTTAAGTCAGTCCAGCAGCACTAATAAACTTATTTAGTTGAACTTTGCTAGCTTACATTAACATTAAATAAATGAGCTTCTAAATGTGGTATAATTTTAAACTAAAACATTGTATACATCCTACATAATATATAAGTAAAAAAAAAAAAGTAAACACGACAATCTACGATATTCTATTAATTAATAAAGCTAAGGAGAGAGTTAATCCAAGAACTAAGAGAAAGTTATATACGTTACTGTCAGAATAATCGGAGCTAGTCCAGCCAATCATATATTATGACACAGAACAGGTGCAAGGACGCGCGTTAACGTACTTTTTGGTTTTGTGTGTGTGTGTGTGTGTGTGTGTGTGTGTGTGTGTGTGTGTGTGTGTGTGTGTGTGTGTGTGTGTGTGTGCGTGTGCGTGCGTGCGGATAATAGATGTTGAAATGGGATTACAGCCCTTGGGAGAACTAAATATGTTTTCAATATCCATGACAAGGAAAGATTAAATTTGACACAAACATATCTTATATTATAATTGATAATGTAAGGGTTTTTAATTAAGATCAAACATCCATAAGGGTTAAAATAGCATTGCACCTATAGAAAAACTATATTTTTGTGTTTTTTTAATTTTACTTTGTCGATAAACTTAAGATATTTTTATTTTATTGATACATTATAGTTATTATACTCTAAAATGAATTAAAGGACTTTATATTGAAATTTTCAAGGAATTATGATACATAAGAAAGATGCAGACACTTTTTTACCGAAGTAGACTTTTGGTCCAACATAAGTATATATATTTTTATTGATCGTAGTAACAATGCAAATAATAGAGTGGAAGTATATTATAATGGCCGGAAGTAGATATTTTTGGCTGAAGTAGGTTCTATGTTTGTATACATTTTATTGATTATTGATCTGGGCAGCAAGGTAATTCTATTATGGAGTCTGAAATATAACTAATTTGAAGTCTCATACATGTGCAAAACATGAAATAAAGGCCAGTCAAAATTTTGTTTGACTTTGGAATTTAATATACCTACTTCTGACTCAAAATAATCATAGGGCTCCATCTTATTAGATCATATAAGTATTTTCACGAAGAAAACTACTGACTTCGGATTCCTTTCCACTAACCAATAATAGAATAATAATAGTTTAAGAATAACTGGAATTATTGGTGTTGTTTATTCAAATATTATGAAATCTTGTAGAGAAATTTGAGTTATTTTATCATTACTTATATAAATTTATTCACTCTCGGACTTGAGGAAGTCAAAACACTGTTCTTTAAACTTAAAAGTTCAATTAATCTGAAATGGATCAGATGGTTGGAATATCCTCCAATTACCAATACACTTATCTTAGGAGTATTTATTATGCTATTTAAAGTGTATGCATAGAATGATGAGTTCATTATAGCCACTAATGACTTACCATATTGTCTAAGAAGTAATGTATACCTATATGCAGATGACACTACATTGCTTACATGCAATAGAGACCTAAATCAACTTGAAAACATGGCTAATCATTCACTTAAAACTGTTTCTGAGTGGTTTTCTGCAAACTCGCTCTTATTAAACGAGGAGAAAACCCAAACTATTATTTTTGGACTGAGATCAGTACCTCCAATAAATAATGTTAACACTAGCAAAGAGGTTTTTAAGTTCCTTGGAGTTTGGATTGACCAAAGTTTGAGCTGGAAAAAACAAATAGAGCATCTTTGTACTAGGCTAAGTAGATTAACATTTCTTTTTCGTAGGCTAAGTGACATTTTACCTGATAACTATGTTAAGACAGTGTACTTCTCACTCTTTCAATCTGTTCTCAGCTATGGAATTGTTTTTGGGGGAATAGCCCACACCTAAATAATGTTCTAGTCATACAAAAAAGGTGTTAAAGAGTTATAGCTAAAGTTAACCATAGAGAACACTGCAAACCTATTTTTATTAAGTTTAAGATTTTAACTGTTGTTAATTTATACATATTTAATATCCTGTTAACTAGTTTTAAGAACCCCTGCTTACATGTAAAAAGGGCTGAGGTACACAACTTCAACACCCGAAATAAAAACAATTTTGATGTACCTTTTGTTAGACTTGGAAAAAATCAATCTAGTCATAGGATAGTGGGTATAAAAATGTTAAATAAGCTGCCTAAAGAAGTGCTTAATCTTACTTTTAAACAATTTAAAATAAAAATCCAAAATTGGCTAATAAGTAATGCTTTTTATCATGTAAAAGAATTTTTTTACTTTCCTGCTGCTGAAATCTGTAAGTAATTAACCTAAGGTTTTCACTTCTCTCACTGCCTGTACATTGTTATTTAGTTCTAATTTACCAAATAATTAAGGTTGTTTTCTTAAATTTCAACCACAAAACTTTCATATTTGTGTACTTTCAATCTCAATTTTATAGTTCCTTTTGACAATTTGTTGAACAACATGTTTCCTGTTTTTTGACTATACCTCATGCATGTAAATCTGTGCCTTATGGGTAATAAAGACTGATTCTGATTCTGATACCGTCATCCAACAGGAAATCACGTGTAACCCACATGAATCTGCTAGTTTGTTTAACTAGATGCTATAGCAAGGAATAATTCCTCAAGCATTAAAAACAACAACAGTTGTGCCAATTAAAAAAAAGACTAACCCCTCAAGCTAAAGACATACTTCGTCAATCCAAAATATTAAAACAAATTGTAAATATTTTATAAAAGTTTTTATCAAAGTTTTTATCAAAATTTTACATAAAATAGTAATTGTACAGCTTGTTTTGAAATAATCTTTTTTGTCAAGTTTAAACACATTACCAGCAGTTAACACTGTAACAGAATTTTGAAAAAAAGATATATCTGCTATCTTAATTTACTTAAAGCCTTTGATTGTATTCCTCATACTCTGTTCTTTAAAAAAAGTTACATTGTAAGACATTAAAATAATGAATAAGTTATATTTTTAATATTTACAAAATAGGAGGCAGAGGATCTTACAAAATAAAGATGAGTCAGGTTTCCAAAGTCTTTTACCAGGGAGTATTAAGCCCTTTCCTGTTTGTTGCAGGAATACATGATTTTAAAATTTAATTTTTACTCTTGATTCTTGATGGAAACTGTATCCTTGATATTAAGTATACAGAACCCGTTACGCTTTTATGAATATACATGATTGCCGACTACATTGGGATGCTCATGTAAATTTCGTGTATACAATAATTAACTCGAATTACATAACTTATAAAGAATTTAAAATACAGTATCAGCAATGAAATATTGATTACAGCATATTATTCAGGTATAGTATAACACTTTAAAGAAATAGAATAGTGCTAAAACTGCATTCATTTTGCAAAAGAAACTATGTAGCCTACTTAAGAATGTTTGCAAATATTACCAACAATTTCTTACTTAGTACTTACTTGAGTCCCAATAACAAAAATTAGAATCATGACTCTCCCATCACTGTATATTTGTTTTATTTAACTTATTATTAAAGAAAATTAGGTAGTTTTATTAGTAGACAAGAAATACAAATGTATTTTACTAGAAACAAAATATGCCTGAAGAGATGAATGTTCGATTGGAGATAACCAAAGATACTTTTAGCTAAGTCCACTCAGTTGCAATTGGAGTGACATTTATGTACATGGGTTATCTCTCTTTAGCATTTGTCGGAATTGTTTTTGTTATTCTCTAAAGCTTATTGTACTGTTTTTTATTGTAAATAATTCAATTTTTCAAATTATTTCTTTTTGCTATGCATACTATTTTAATATTTGTTACTAATTTACTACTTATTTCTTGGATAAAGTTTTTTAACTATGAGCTATATTTTTGCTGACATTTTTGTTATCCACCATTGTTGAATTGTATAGTTACTATTTATCTTTAATTAACTACATGTTTATTGCTGTGAGTTACCCATCAATTTTGTAAAAATTAGATATATGTCCATTGTAAATAAAGATAATAAACAAATTGAAATGCCTGTAAACTAGATCCAAAAATGATTTGTTTATCATTCTTCTCAGAAATGAACAAGAAATAGAGTGACTCAATAAGTTATAGAGTTACTTGACCTATCTACAGAGTTTCATTCATGGTTCCCTGAAAATAAATCCAATAAGATAAAATTATAGGACTGAATAAGAAGAAACTATACATCAAACAGAATACAAACTACTACACAGATCTAGTTGTAAACTTGTCAGAAAAGTAAAAGTGTAACTCACACGACAGGACTAAGCTACTAGCTTCAATACATGCTTTACCACAAGTAGTTTACAACAAAAATACAGAAGGTAAATGAAAATAAAATCTAACAAAACTGTTATTGATATTAAATTAGGAGTGTAATTATATTCATTTCTATACAACGAAATCTCCTCCTTAAGTTACATATATTGTGTCATTCATTCATAGATTCTATCAAGATTCTTCTTCTTCATTCCAGTCATGACTTTAAGCGAGATATGAAAATACTCATGCTTTCACAAATCGGGTAAACAAGCATGTACATTCTTACCATATATGTGGTGTATCCATTTACATGCCATCTTTTGCACCAAATATGCACTTTCAAGATTATAAAATGTAAATATGTGATTCTGAGAAGGGTCAATCCATTTCAAATCACCCAATAAAAATAAAGTTTGTTGCTCAACATTTTTAATTTGCCTAATTTTTTTATTATGAGTTCCCTATGGGTAGACAATCACAAAACACTATTTGAAAAAATTTTACAAGCCATAGTTTTTTCCTGGCGGCCATTTTTAAAATGGCGGTTTTGCAGATTTTGGTAAAATACGCAGTTTGCGAAAAGTTTAATTGCCAAGCTATTTTTAAAGATATCAGAATAATCCAAAAAACCAGTGTGTTCAGCATAAAATGAACTTCAATTTGACATTATAATAATGTTTCTTTTGTGCAAGAAAGTCAGTCAAACTTGTTCTGCAAAATCTCAGAAGAAAATCATCAATTGTTACTTTTTAAGACCATAAATAGTACACATTTTAAATATATTCATGATACCAAGTTTAAAATATTCAAAAAAGACTTCTCAAGTGCGTTTTTTGTTCTAAATTTTCTTGCAACGAAACACTATTTAATTTCCACCTTTAATTCTAACTTTCATCTCCTCACTAGAAACTGGACTTCAGATTTAAAGGAGCAAGGCCTGATCTTGTAACGATTTAAAACATTATTCAATGTTTAAAATACATTTTGAGACAATAACTGTATGTTCATCACCATTGTTCTTGCTGGTGTCACTAGGCTATTCAATACATAAATTTAATAAAAACAGATGATAGTGATTAATTAAGAATATCTATAGGTCATGTGTTATATTCAATAGAATTGATAATCATGATTCGATTATGTTAATGGCTACTTATTATAATGCAGCCAACAAAACACTAATAAAAGACCTCACTTCTGGCTGGAGGCATTTTTTATCAGAACTTCTGGAAGATTCAGCTCCGTTAGTAGATAAATATGCTAAATCGAAATGTCTCATTTCTGATATCTGTAAGCTAAATTACAGTCATTTATATAATAATTAATTATTAATACATACTGTAGCCTAATACATACTATTTAAGATCATACACTTTGGAACTTTGTTTTGATTTTAGGTTAGTTTTCAAAACTTTGTTGGCTACTTTGATGCCCACAGCTGTAAACAGATTGGTGGGATAAAGGAGTTGATGATATAAAATTAGTGATGGCAATATGAGGGGGTATATAGGACACAACCCCCTGATGAAATCCACGATAAGATGACACTATTTTAGCTCAGATAAATAGATTAATCAAATTAATAAGCATATGAATTACACATAATATATTAAGTACTTGTAAATAGCATAATATAACTATTTCCCTATAGTTTCTATAATTTCTAACCTAAATCCTTGAAAGTAGGTTAATCCAAGGGAAATCTTTAGGATAACGAAGTTCACCATTTAATCCAATTTTACTTCTTGAAGTAACAAACTCAAGAATTTATTTTCACTTGAAAAACTTCCATTTTAACAAAAATAATTTTAAACAAACAAGGTGGATGATATTCACAACACTTAAACATACATAATTATATTAACTAATATTCGATCTGTAGGAGAAACAATAACTTTAAAGTACGAACCATCCGAATTACATCAATACAGTACGGTAGCGACTAGCGTACAGAGGTAGCAGACTACGACTACGTAGCGTAAATGTCAACGGTGAACACCAGCCAGACCCTTGAGTTTTGTTCCGCTCTGATAATACCACCTTGATAACACGGCCTCCGATGACGTTTGCTAATGTACAGACTGTTCAATGTGAAACTCAACATTTTTTTAGCAACATTTTATTTATTTACAATCTGTTCAATTTGAGAAGAACAATAAGTAAATATTATATAAAGAAACAACATTAAGAATTAAAATTGAGTTAGATGTTAACCATTGTTAACACTAACATAATTAATTCAAGAAACTAAAAGGTAGATCCAGGATAGCAGTTCGGTGGGTCTGTACACATTTTTAGAATTATCAAGTAGATTTATCACAAGGTGGTTTGGTTGATCTTCTAATCTTGAAAGATAAATGCGACTGAATTTGGTTATTTCTTCTTTGACAGTTGAGATGTTCAAATCTTGATGTAACGTTCTACTGGATACATACCATGGCGCTTTTGCAATGTTTCTTAACAATTTTGATTGATACTGTTGAAATATCTCCAGATTTGAGTTGCTTGCTATGCCCCATAACTGCACATCATATGTCCATACAGGTTTTAGGATAGTTTTATATAATAGTATCTTGCTCTACAAACGAGTTTTGATTTAGACTTGAGTAGCCAATTCATTTTGTTTTTAAATTTAGCTGTTGTCTCTTTGTCCAAATGTGGGATTTCCATGTAAGCCTTCTGTCTAAGCGCATGCCCAGATAATTTACTTCAGTTACTTGGGGTAAATGAACGTTATTCAATGTAATTAGAGGGCAAGAATTTTGATTTAACGTAAACGTTATGTGAGCTGGTTTATTTTCGTTAATTTTGATTCCCCATGTCTTAAACCAATTAGTAATTACATCTAAGCTCTGTTGTAAGTAATGAGATGCTCAATCTTTATGGACTGACACAATTACAGTATCATCTGCGAAAGTTGCAATTTGAGTATGTTCATTTTCTGGGTGGTCAGCGGTATATAGGAAGTATAAAAATTGACAAGTACACTTCCATGAGGAACTCCGGATTGTATTGAATGTAGCTGAGTAGCTGACATCATGGTATATTATTTGAAAAAATCGGTTTGAAAGATACTATTCTAGTAGGGACAAAATACAGTGAGGCAAAAAACGTCTTAATTTTGTATAATAGACCGATATGCCACACCTTATCAAACGCTTGACAGACATCCAAAAAGGACATTGGTTTCTTTGTGATTCTATTTCTTACATTGATCAGATTTCTTACTTTGTGGCCGTTTTCTTCAATCGTTATTTTTAGGTCTTCAATAGAAATAGAGTAATGTATATTCTCCAGTATAAACCTATATGCTCGTTCTTGCTTTAACTGGTAAGTATGAAAACTTACGTTCAAGTCTGTGAGTCCTTTGACTGTTTTCCGGTAAGCGTCAGGAGAAGATGAAAAAAGTTTAATTCTGTCTTGATTAAGATACTTATACGAGTATTCAGTTTTACTTACCATTGACTATAGGGCTTTGATCATCGGTGAAACATTTTTTACTCCTGGAAAAAATATGGGAGGTGGCTTAGAATCTTGTATTAGGTTGTTAGTGACGATATCTTCATCCATCGAATTTTCTTTGTTAGAGGATAGTAATTCATAGCTATTACTGAGTCTAATAGTGCCATCATTTCTTTGTCCAGTAGCTTTACTTAAGCTATGTCACTTGATTCCATGGTATGGCGAAGAAGTAATGTTTATTTTAGTGTTTCTTGATTAACTGTTTGCCAATCATCTAATTCATTATTAGAAATGTAACCATCCGATAATTTGTACTGACTTAATTCCGATACGTTCAAGTTCTTTCAAAATGAGGAAATGTAATTATGATCATGTTCATGAGCGTTCTGTTCCATAATGGAAGAAAGATAAACACACGAGACTATTTCCGATTATTTCTTTTTCCTAAAAAAGAATAATCGGAATATATATCAAACCAAGGAACTTTCACAATTGAAACTAAACTAACGCACTGACTTTACATGATTAATTCATCCCACTTTAACAAATCAAAACACAAATATATACAACATAAATAAAATAAAACAAGTAATTAAATGATTTTCCCAGAGAAAAATGAATGTGTATGTGTTGCTACTCTCACAACAGTTAGGATAGAAATAAACTCAACATAATATGGTAGCCTACACTAAAATCGGAATGTGTTGATTTAGTCTTTGACTGTCCTCAGTTCATTGTGACATATTACACTAAATTCGGAGCGCGTTCATTGTATCGTGTTAGTGACGTGAATTCTCCTTTCATATCTGATAACTAATTATCGAAGGGTTAATATTGTATATTCCAGAATTAATAATAGATCGTTGGTTTACTCTTAATAAGCTGAAGGCCGGCCGTTTTTAGTGCGAGATTTATTTTCCAGTGATGATTTACAGCTTAAAATATTTTAAAACACTTTGCATTATTATTTTAAAATCTTGTCAAAAAAGACCCTTAAAGTCTGCAATAAGAAGTTAAATGAATCGATCATGAACTTAAGGAATATAAAATGTGTGTGAAGAAAACTATAAAGTTTGGAAACAACATAACACTTAATATGATAAAGCAAAATTGAAGAATCTATACTTACAGAGAATATGTAAAAACTTCATCTCAAGGATTTTATCCAGACCAAGGAAGCCGTACCCATAAAAAATGGCAATTTAACATAACCAACATTCAACAGATCTACATAAACAAGCTACTGTATTGAAAAAAAAAATTATTATTAGTGGTAGTGGAGAACGCAACCCAATAATCTGTAGCAACCCATCTCAGTGGCGGAAAACGGACATGGTTTCATCAAAGTTATGTCAAGAAATATGCATTAATCGAAACAGTAGAAGACCAACTCATTTTAACTTATCCGGCCACACTTTTTATTGTGGTAAACGTTAAAAATTGTGGGAATGTAGAATTTATGATTAAAATTTCTTTATGGTCTAAAATACATGGTGTTGAAACGGTTTTTTTATTCCGAAAGCCCAACTATCAACCGCTGAGGTAAGCAGGCCTAGCTTCTATCCCACAGAAATTCACCGCAAATGTTAATACTCTCTCATTTTTTTCAGTAAAAGCTTGCGACGAACCTTTATTTAAAATAGCTGATGTTAATGCACACTGCTTAACATACAAATTTTATCTACTTTCACTATTTTGTAATGTAGCTAAATTAATGTACCGTGTACCGTACTGTATATAAGTGAAGAAAAAAGAAAATCTAGATAGTACCTAATTTTAAGGTCAGATCACGTGAGCGCTCGTTTTTGTTACATTTACATACGTACGTATGTATTTACATACTTATAGGGAAAATTAACAAATAGTATACAGAAACAGAGTGGCTTCTTTCTCGCCAACATCGCTTCCTTTTGGAAGGCAGAATTCAAGAACCGGTCGTTATAATGATGTGCAATTTTGCAGTAAGTCAAATAAAGTCTTTTCTATCTCAGAATGAAGACTTTTTAGGTCTATGAAAACTCATTCAAAAATATTGGCCTATGTATAATACCAAAGTACCGAACAAGGCTTACATTATAAGCAAGGAACTCTATCTTCGATCTACTGCATAAAGGATTCTCGTTGAGAAGGTGTTGTCATCTACATTGGTGTTGAATTCATTAGTTATCAAGCAATAATTGTTTTAATCTACAGATCACTCCAAGGCTACTTCCATCAATTTATCGAGAGAGTTGAGAATTGCCCATCTATTTTAACCATCACTAACAAGAGGGTCTTACTGGGGGTTTGATTTTATTATTCCTCCGAATCATAACAGAGACATTACAGCAAACTCGTAGCTTTAAAAATATGGATCGTTCTTACGAGATGTTTATAACCACCACACAACTAACCCGGTGCGGACGACGCCTGGGTAGTGTAATCACACACTTGGATTCCTGGAGTTACGCGGTTAGTACTTGTAGAACCGTTAATTGCTGGCCATGAATCTGAGATGATGGACATTAATTTGACACACACTCCTTTATTTTCTTGGTGTGATAAATATAATTTAAAGTTTAGGTTAGTATCAAACAACAAGCTACTCCGTTTCAGACCTGCCTTGATTTGACCATTTTGGCAATATGTTTCATGGATATTTTTCTTGAAAATCAGACATGGTATACCTCTGAGTTACAGAGGCAGTAAAACAAAGTTTCATTGTTACGAGTAAATGAAATTTATAGACCACCAAATGGCCTTGCTACTCTTTAACATTTTTACCGCGGGCATCTAGCGCTTAAGAATAGTTAAGACGTGTGGTAGGCGTTGCTTAGGAGTTGGTTAATACTCGTATCACAAAAAATGCTTAGAACCCCTGTCAAGCGGTCTTAAAACTGATAAACCCCTGTATGGATGAAACTAGATCTAACATAAAATTATGGGGAGCCCCTATGTTTTCAATAATTTTCTAAATCTAATTAACTATATGCTGTAGTTGGTTGGTGATCAAATAGATCACTGATGACATTCCATCCATAGACAATGATTCTAAGGATAGGTTTAAATTTGCTTCATCTAGAAAATTTTTAACTGGCGTATGGTAATACCTGAAGAATTTTTTTAAATTTGTCTCAAGGTTTAAGAACTCCTAAATTCCTGATGTTTACGGCACCACTATCTCGTACATCGGACCATAATCCAGGAAATCGCTGTTCCTTTGGCAACTTGTGTAGACAACTAGTTATTCAGACAGTCCAAACCACAAAATTTAAATTTAAATAGAACTTTGAACCTAATTTTAGAACGGATAAACACGCAGCAATTTAATAGCACGACTGATATTTACCTAAAGATAGAGGGGTTGAAGGAAGTTAGAGTACGAGACCGGCAATCGAATAGAAATTCCTCTTCGTCAGTACTATTCTTCCACTTTTAATTAAATATATACTTATTTTACTTTATACTTCTTACAGCATTTAACTTAATTACATTTAAAACACACAAAACAAATAATTATAAACTTTTGTATTGGTTTTAAGAAACCCTATCAATTTACTTTTTGTATTTACTTTTGTGATGTGTCTGACGAAGATAGCCTTGCTATCGAAAGGCCTCACAAAAATAAAAGTTTTTAAGTATTGGTTTTGTGTGTGTTTAATCGTAATTAACTTAATAGAAGCTCCACCTTCAACATTTCTTACAACATGTATATTAGTTTTCACCAATGTTTCAACCTTACTTGTAAAAATATTACTCTTTGTAGTTGTAAGCTCTGTCCAGCTGAGGAAAGCCTGGAGAAGTGTTTGATGTTTGTTATGCTATGAGGATTGGATTGGACCGGGTTACCCCCGGATTCGTCCGTGAGCCCCTGAGTGGCAAGAACGTACATAGAAGTTTTAGCCAATAAAAAGCTGGTTAATTAAGAAAAATTAATTTACAGCTGACATTTTCTATATCGTCATGTGTTGTTAATGATTTGTTGACAGATTTGTGCACATTGGATATGTAAAGTTTACATTTTAGAGATTTTAGTTACATATGAATTATAGTATTCTTTTGTTAGCATGAGGTGCCCTGTAAATCGGATCCATTGATTTATTTTGTGGTGAGTTAAGATTTTTAGTAGGTATTGTTAAAAGTTATGAAATCATGGTATTTTGGATAATTTTGAATCAAGATCCTAGCTAAAGAACAAATAACCAAACTTGCTTGTATGGTGGTTGAAGTAAGGGTGGTAGACAGCCTAGACACCAACATTCATTTTTAAATATTTGTTTAGTAGGCTCAAGAGGTTACCTTGGTATGCAGTTAATTAGCCCAATTATTTTTACTTATTTAGCAGATATACCTACCTCAACTGAGACAAAAAAAAGTGTTAGGTGTAATAGATCTATTAACAAATATAGCATGGTTCCATGGCATGAGAAATTTAGTTTCTTCAAATTACTGTCAGGAAATTTTTACAAGTCCCACAACACATGATTTGTTGACTTACTTTGGTTTAAAAGGATAGGCCTAGCATTATTAAAGAATGAAAGGTGAATAAGACTCAATAAAAAACCACCTGAGGGAGAAACCCCCTCAATGTAAGGAATTCTTTAACCTTCCTACCCTAAACCTAAAATATTGAGATTTCACCAATCAAAATGGGTAGACTTTCATAAGCGGCCTACAGTCTTTATTTGGTTGTTTTTATCAAATGGTCTGAATGTTTTATATGAATGAATAATTCAACATTACAGTTTATTTAACGAAACATATGATTCCTACTTATTAGTTACAGTCATTCGTCATGTAAACAATAAACATCAAGAAGTAACTAATTTGTTGAGAATTTGAAAATGACGATGAATATGAGGAAATTATGTGATAAATTTCTTGATATATGTGTGAGTTTGGATACTGCCTTCACAAAAGCGGTTTCTCATTGTTATCTGCACAATCTATAAATATTGGGTACTTTGGGATTATACCGACCACACCCAGACATGAATCGTTATTTGACACTTTACTTCTACTGATTACCAGATTAGCGTAGAACAATATTTCTTCAATATAAAACAGGAATTGTCTTATCGCAAACCCCTCCCCATCCTCAGACAGAGATAAAAGTCGAGCGGTCTAGTAGATAACGTGATTGCAGTCTCGCCGCCCGTTCAGCTGGTGCGTCGCTTTGTTGTACTTCCGTATTTTACCCCTACATTTCTCCAAACACAAAAATTCAACAAAAACAAACATTACCAAATAAAAACTAAACTCTTTCTTGAAAAAACAAAAACAATAAAAACTTGTTTTTATTCTTGATCACACTCTGCCACCCAAAATGCGAGTGCCTCCGGCCATCAGGGCGGGCTTCGGCAGCACCTTGGGTGCTGCGCCGCGCTGATGTCAACGAAAGAAAAACATCCCTCGAGATAGTACCTATCAGTAAAATATCAAATTCTAAAGGAGCAGATTAGAAATATAAATTGAATTGTAATGGAAAGGCAATTATGTACCGTGCAAAAAACTTAAATGATCATGTGATGCCGCGTGGTCTGCAGTAATCGGGATTCTCGAGAAAGATAAGATAACAGCGACAACAATACCGATCACAATACCTGGAAATGCTTGTAAGTTTGTAATTTTGTAATTAAAGAGTTGTTTTTTCGTTCTATCATGTTTATTTCTATAAATTTATATTTTTGTGTTCTTCATACTGGTGTGGTCGGTATAATCCCAAAGTACCAAATATTGTAACCTATTTCTGATCTGTAGCTCTAGGCCATAGTTGGATTTGTTATTTTCAAATGTTATTGTTAAATTTATGTTATTAAAAATTGTAATGTATTATTCTTGTTGTTAATATAATAAAATTCTTGTTTCGTACGATTAATAGCCTATATATTGAATAGTTCAATAATAACAATCTAATGAGTGTAGGCTGCTTTGACAATTTTGCTACTGAGCGTTACAGTATAAAATTATATTTTATTCATGAAACTTACAAAAACTTATGTAGTGTAACTACATGGCGAGAGCTTATTGTCCTACCCAAGGGCCTACCACCCTACCCGAGTGCCTATCACCTTAAGTATCTGAAGGCCTAGTGCCCTACCTCAGAACCAACTGTCCTACCTGAGGGCTTAACATGTGACTACCTGAGAGGGCTTTTCTCCCTTTTGGAGGAATATTTTCTTTCAATCGTTAAGCCTTTCCTCACATTGATGTAATTACTATTATTATCATAGTCACTTATTAAGCACTTTCAATTCCAAAAGCAACAAAAAATGAGATGTAAGTCTTTTAAACAAATATAATATTGTCTAAAATAGCTTAGGTTGATTGGAAAATGATGTTGGTCTGTTGATTATATATCATTCTGTCAATCCACTAACTGCTTCAAAACTATAGACAGGATTTGTTCTAACCACACATAGTTGAGATGGTTTCTAATGTCCTTAATGTAGAATTTTGGAGTTTATGTGTAGCCTAAGTATGTTATTTGGCATCAACTTAAAAGAGGTTCTGGTCAAGCAACCTAGTTTAATAAAGTAATATTTGTCTATAGTTATGTTAAGCCCAATGAAAGATTGAACCTCAACACCATTAAAATCTATCCAGTGCTACAATAATACAATACAATTTGCTTACAATAAATCCTTTCACGAAGGTATATCCTTCAATCTACACTGATATTTTATCAAGTTATTTACACATAAAAATGGACTGCTTCTACAACAGAACCCTGAGAAGTGTCTCGTCTTATGGCAGATAAGATTTTATGGAAAATATGGTACCATCTGTAGTAAGTTAGTTCTTTTACATTTCAACAAAGCAAGAACAATGTGAAAAGACATATTGCTTGTTAAATGGTAGGAATTTATTTAATTATCTAGCTTAGTTTCCACCACACAAGTTTTTTGTTTCAAACTATTTTAAAATAGGTTTTTTATTTAACTGTTTTCTGTATGTTTTAAAAAAATCAGTAATTACTCAGTGATAAAAATAGATTTAACACCAAGGAGTAGCTTTAGTAACTGCTTGGAGATTTAAAGACCATTAACAAGCTTCAACCATTGAGAAATTCTTGGACCTATTTGTAGCGTTTTTAAAGCTACATTGGTTGATTTTTTTTATTAAAACTTAAATTAAATGAAATTTTTTGGGAAACAAATATTGGGATTTAATTTTAATTAGATTGTGAAACGTAGCTTTAGTGTACAGTAGCTTTAAAAACGCTACACTATTATACTCATACAAGAAAATAAGGCAAACCTTATTAGAATTTTTCAATGTTCACCACGTTATCTCTTAAAACAGTTGGAGAAAATCAAGAGACAGAATGTTTTCTTAATAACTCATCATATTATTTTGCTATCAGAGTTTGTAAAAAAATACAATTCTTATAGACAAAAAGTGTTTGTAACTGATCTCTTGATACATAGCCTATCTCTATAAAACTGTGCATTATCATGAATTCTTTAGTGATAGATATAACATACTATTCATTAATATTTCATTGATACATATAGAGGATGTCTTAAAATGGCATTAACTTATGCATTACCAGATTTTGCAGACAAATAAAATTAATTCTGAAAATATCAGTCACAATATTTAGGAATTAAGATCATCAAAATGATTTTTTAAAGTATCTCTATATGGCTGTGGTCCCTCTATATTAATAATTTGAATCTGTGTGTAATATATCCACCTTTCTTCTAGAAATGTTTAATGCAACAGCCTAAAAATTTTAATATAATGTTTAACTTATATTAAATACTCTTTCTAGAAAAAAAACTTTCTTTCTTTGAAGTTTAGAAAAAAGGTTCTCATTGTTTTTATGTTGGGAGAATATGTTTTAAAATCCTTTATAACTTGCTTAGTTGTAACCTGTTTGTAATTGATGATATGTACACCAAACATCATAAATTATATATACATATAATAATTTATTTTAAATATTATTTAAGCATAATTTTTTTTAATTAAGTTTAACGGTATATACTGTGTACTGTATCTACAAAAACTTGTTTTTACCATTTATTTTATTGTAACTCCTTTGTATATTGTGGAGAAACAAATTTTTTTCTAAACTCCTAAAGACAATCCCTTTTTTTTAAATTGTAATCTTCCCATTTTCTATCTTTGTTAAATTTTTAATCATTAGGAAAGGAAAATAAACATTTTTTACATTTAAATTTTCAAATAAGAATCTAAGCTGTATTTCACACCAAAATCAAATCAATAAAAAACAAAATTTTTGTGATTACTTTTTTATTTCTCTTATGGTTTTAAAATGTTGAAAAGAGAACTTATCTTTAACCTCTTAATGCCCACTACATGATGCAGTATATAAAAAAAAATTATTTTATGCTAAAAGTTACTTTAAATGGTACTTAGATGACCTGTAATTTTTTTCAGAATTTTTAAATTTACTATTTAACCCAAATTTTGGGTAAGTGCCAAATCTGGCACATTGGGCAATAGAGAAAATAGTGCACTTTTAGAGAAAGTAAACAGGACATAAGAAAAAAACTAATAGTATATTGCTTCATAATTACAGTATATTTAGAATTATAAGTAAAACACATTACTACACAGTATAAGGAGCACCTTACAAGTGGAAATCCACAAAACAGTTCTTTCCTTTGTTTAGGCAGAGGTGAACTTTACACTTTCACACATAATGGATGATTTCTGCTTGCAGAAGGGATGCTTGCATCTCTGCCTATCTTCGACAACAGATGGCCAATGTCCAACTCCCATCTTTTCTAACATCTGGTATAGGGATATTGACACATGGACCTTTCTTCTTTTTCTTTGAAAATTCGTTCTCTACCCTGTCTGTTGATGGCCTTCCTCTTTTTATTGGGTCAGCTCCTAAGTTACAAAGAGACTCGGCCACCGCACACCGGAAAGCTAGCAAATCCATTACTCCCCTGCTTAGCAATTCCATTATGTTGACAGTCTCGTCTGAAGAGAAGCCATCCATTGACAATACTTACGTCAACAAAGTGGAAGAAAAACCTCAAATAAAACTTCCGAGATCTTAGATTAATTCGGTAGTAGCTGATAAGTCCATCTAGAAGGTCCACTCCCCCCATGAACTTATTGTATGTTGTAACGATTTTAGGGCAAGTGACATCAATCTGCTCACGACCTTTAGAGTCAAAGCGTTGCACAGTGTTGATAGGGCAAGCAGACTCAAAAGTTGACGCAAGAGACACCCCTCGATTGTCTAACCATTTTACAGCCCTAATTTTTTACCCCATCAATTGTTGCCTCTTTTTCCTCATAAGACCCACGGGCCTTATTCTTTTTCATTTCTTGGTCAGATGAAAACAACAAGCCTGGAAATCGTCCTAGTCGAATGGTCCCGAGGGATTGGAAAACCAATATTTGCTAGAGTCACTAAGAGAGCTGGTGATGAGTACCAGTTATCAAAATAGATTAAGAATTTGTTTTTCATTACGAGGCAAGTGTTCAACCAGTCGTAAAACAACATTTGAACTAGCTCCAATGTCAGGTAGGGAAGTAGCAGGTAGTATGCGACCAGTGTAGATCTCAAAATGTGAATCAGACCCTTGCTGTCACAAAGTACAAACAGTTTGTATCCCCACTTGTGGGGTTTCATCGGGTTGTACTGTTTTAGTAAAGATGTGCCTTTGAAGGGCACAATCTGTTCATCAACACAGAGCATTTGTTCCTCAATAGGAATGTTTTTTGAATTTGTTTTGAAGAGCATCAACTAGTTGGGCGGATTTTAAATAGCATATCTTTGTTTGGATCATTCTGTAATGGCATGTGATCATTGTTATTGAAGTGCAAGTTGGCCTTCAGTTCCTCCCATCTGTTACGTGACATAACATGTGCAACCTTTTCTACTCGTGTATTTCCATTCCAATACATCCTACTCCTAGGTAGACCATAAATGCTCATGTAGATGCAAATGCCTATAAAACTGCTCTACTTCCTTCTCTGAGGTATTCAAGGGTTTATTCGGATTTTTTTTGGACACTATACAAGTTTGACTGAGTAGCAATCAAAGTTAAAAGGTCATTGTCAAAAAAATCTTTGAAGTAGTCAACTGGAGACTGAAGATACATGTTCGTTTACTTAATTCTAGCATTGGCGGAGAAGGTTTTCTCACTGTTATCTGGATTCACTTCATTCCAAGCAGGTGCTGGTTTTTTTGGAATCTTCTTTTTTGTGGCTGTAGACGTTGAAGGGATGTTCTCTTCGTCTTCATCTGTGACATCACTGGAGCTCGCTGCATTGTTCACTGAAACAAAACAAACTCGCTGGTTGCCTTGCTTTTTTTCAAACCACAAAAAAGTATGTATTTCACACTAAAAATAAATAACATTATTGAGGTCTTTACTAGTATATAACAGCACCGCTGAAACAATTTTTCTATACAGCCTAGTGTAACATAATCTGAATTATCCTAACCGTGTGCATTAAAAATGGTGCTGTCATAACAAGAAAAGACATATAATAAACAGAACATAGCCTATTAGTATTGAATATAAATTTAGATTAGTAAGTATGAGCCTAACTAAGTTAATTATGGAATTAATGGTATAAATAAACTTACAAAATAAGGCTAACTTGTTCTTTTTTGTCACGGCCAGGGTGTAATCTGGATCCTCATCTGAGTCATCCACCAAACTGTCTTCACTGTCATCGGGGGGTAAAAGCGAAGTTGTGTTGTTATGTCTTCTTAGTCGACAATGTGACATCTGACAAAAATAAACATTGTTGTACAAAAAGCTTGTAGGTTGACTTTAATGCCCAATGTGCCATTTTTGGGACGAACTGAAAAACTGCAGTTTTACAGTTGTGCCCAATGTGACAAATTTGGCACAAACCTAAAAAGCATCATAAAACAAAAACTAGACATATTTTATGAACTAAAACTACTGTAACACACTTTCAGTTTAACTATGTAAAACTAGACCATATTTTATAAAAAAGGGTACTTACTTTTTTTCTGCTAAATACAGGTATGAAGACTTAGAGGTTATGAAGAATTTGGTGTTTACTGTGTATGGTAGATCTGCTCACTGGCTGTAGTTCACATAACTGCCACCAGGCAACAGCACAGTAACAGTAAATTATTGAAAATAGTTCCATATGTGTCACAATGGGCATTTAAGGTTGTAATTTTCATTCTGACACTATACTACATGCATAAAATGGGTATGTGACAAATTTGGCACAGTGGGCGTTAAGAGGTTAACAATAAATTATTTTATGTTATCACTTGGCATTTACAAACATAATTTGTTTTCTTTGTTTAAAGTTTGTTTTTGACAATGGAAGGTTTGACAGGATAACAGGATTTTGGACATTTGCCATCGTTATGGTTACTAAAGATATAATACAACGTTTTGACGATTGGAATCTATCCTCGAAACGTGTTATACCTTTTGATAATTTGTTTTGTTGTACCTAAGCATTTGGTCAATGTTGCAACAATACAATATATATATATATATATATATATATATATATATATATATATATATTATACAGATTTCATTAGCTATTATTCACAATTAAATACTCCGTTGTCAGTTATTAGTAGCTAAATGGCTTGTACATTGACTAAAATGACAATACTTTAATATCCTCGTCATGATCGACACTGTGCATGAGAGCAGTCACCACATAGGCAAGCTTTGGTTTGTTATTCCAACTCGGATAATAAAAAATATCTTATAGAAGAGACGAAATTCTCACATAGATGTGGGAGAAAAAGGTAGTAAAATGTTACCATAGAGCTAAGCATAATATCTATGTTCATATTATAACATGAGGTAATTTAGAGCACCATTTTAAAGGGTTTTCTTACTTTAAAAGAAATTATATATAACAAATCAGAAACATTAAAAAAAATCAAATAACATATTGATATTTTGGAAGGCATAGTTTATTGTAATTATATTTTTGTTTCAGAAATGTAAACTTCTAGTTCCAGCCCTTCGAACAGATTGCATTATAGTGGAACTGGAGCAATAATGAGCCAAGAGGAAGACAAGTCGGAGAGTAGTGATTTCAAACCGTTGAAACCATACTGGAACTGTACTGTGTGTACTTTTGAGAACAAGTCTGAGTCATTTAAGTGCAAGATGTGTCATGTGCGGAGAGGCAGTTCCAGTCGACAGTCGAGTATCAACCCGCTGCTGGCCACACAGCAGTACCGGCCTGCGGCGCACCTAAACCAGAAGAAACATCATCTGGTGAAACAGCGTGAGCCTGGTGGCAAGGGCAAGCGACAGGGTGTGAAAATGGGTCGTGCCGGCAAGCGCCGACAGGCACACGCTGCTAAAATCAGCAACATCGATAGGAAGTCAGGACGTTCGCTAGCCATAACTGTGAACAATGTGACTGTCACGTTCACCGAATACAAACTCAAACCGAAAAAGACAAATCCAAATAAAAAGAACAAGAAGAATGCATTGGACTTTTTACCTCAGTGTTTAGTTGCTAGTGAGATAGATTCGAGTTCTAAAAGTTCATTTACCTCGCAGTCTGAGTCTCTCCAGAGCTACACTGACGGCATATCGAATGACAAAATGGAGTCTAATGGAATTGACCAGTAAAATGTGGGATCTTGTTTGTGTACTGCTCAGGGATTTAATTTGATCTCAAACACTATTTTGTTTATTTGCTTGTCAGCTTGTTCAGTATTTTACATCAATTTATTTTAAAAGTGCAATCGAACATATAGGTAAGATTTGATAGAAAGACCATTCAAACTTGTATTCTGTGTAAATACAATGTTTATATTTTAAGTATGTGCAATCTCTGTTAGATCTATAAGCTTAAAAGTATTTTACTAGTTTCGTTTGTATAATAATGAATGTTTATGTACCTGTTTTTATTCTGTCTCAGTATTACCATAGACTAATTACTCATCTGAAAATATAAGCTATATTTTTTGCTGATTTTGTAAGAACAGTATAAAATCAAATCAATCAACTGAAATCTTTTATTCTATTCTTAAAAAAAGTTATTCAGAAAACTTACTTTGAAACATTGTGGGCATTGTTTTTAAAATAATGACTAAACTCTGTAAGTTACTTATAACAATATTTGGTCACACAACAGACTTGTAGAGCTGTTTTCCTTCACGTATTCATGTACTGATTTGCCTATTAAACTGTAATTAAGGCAGTAAATGATGAATATTTGATGAATGTATTTGAATGAATATATTGCAGACTTTTTTTTTTACTATACAATATATACTTATTAATTAATTGTTTAAAAATGAGTAATGTTCAATTTTTATGTATTTGTTTTCATAAGTTTATGAGGACAGTTTATACTAAATATATTTGAAATTGGGGCTAAGAGACAAATAGGTGCTTTCTAATTTTTGTATACATTTGGAAAATGATTACCGCATAAAAAATATTCAACTCTACTTAAATTTAAACAAAGTGTTGTAAAAACTCTTCCTTCTCCAATTCAATAGTATTGATGATTGTTTTATTATAGGTCTATGGTTTTACTAAGTGACATGTGCTAACTCTATTCCTAGCTAATTTAAAGTGTTGTTTTTGTAAAATGTAAGATAGCTTATAAATATTAATGATTTTTTACTCGTAAACTCTTTATTAGACTGATTTATGGTAGCTGTTATGTAGATAATTGATTTTCTGTTATTCCAACATAATAATGATATTATGAGTATCCATTCTCTCAAATGTTTGAATTAGAACTAATACATAATAATAATATTTTAGACCTTGAAAGGGCTGTCTTACTACTAGATTTGGCTTGTATGAAACAAGAGTTTTCATTTTATATTGTTTCAGATTTTTGTACTTATTTCTATTTATAGAAATTTTGACATTTTGTGATCCCAATTTTATTGATTTGTTGTAATAAATTAAGTTGCATAGTATTTATTTGCAAATGAAGCTTGAAATATCATAAAAAGCAATATTTTAATACATATACATGCCTGTGGGAGGTACTGCACTATTATTATAACATACATTGGTTGTGATGAATTTCATTGTGTATCTAACAAAAATGTGTATTATTAAGATTACGGTTTTACTTTTTTATTTCATTTTAAGTCATATTTTTCCATCACAGTACAGGTTTACAGGTAAAATAAAATCAAATATTTATCTCAATACACTGTAACTGAACATTTGTGACTATAATATGTAAAAGGTGTGAAATAATGACCAGTACCGTAGCTATGTATGAAATATATTTTTAATAAAAAGAAGAGCATTTGAATCTTAGACTTTGTAGTCTTTTATTTGATATCATATAAAAGTAGTAATTTAACTTAAAAGAAATGTGTGTTGAACAGTGTTTGTAGTGTATGTGTATAAATTATCCACTTGATGGATAGGTATTGTAGAGATGGGTAGTTCACAACAGTATTGGGAGTGCCAATGGCGGAGCGGTCTAAGACGTTGGACTTTGGGTCTGAGTTAGAGATATCGCAAGTTCAAATCCTGGCTGTGACCGTTGCACTTTTTATCAGAACCATCAACTTTGTACTGTATCTACTCTCCCTCTTATTCTGTTTAATAAGATCCTCGCTCAGGCCAGTGACCCATGAGGACGGACAGAATAAGGCTTAAAAAAATTTTTTAATATATAAAAAAAGAGCAGCATTTGAACGCCTCCTCTCTCAGACTGGGATCTCAAGCTCATTTAACAGTCTCTCTGAAACACTATATCTAGAAAACTAATCCTTGAAAGCTTAAAACCCAAGTAGAGACATTACCTTGTGTCCTGGTGCCAGTTGGTGGGTTCATAGGACACATACCACATTCAGGTTTAATACTCGCTGCAGTGCAATCCTAGGGGTTGATCATCCAAATTTTTGTATGTATGAATATGTGCTGCCGTGCAATTGTATGAAAATACCATTTAATGGGTTTGTAAGATAAATATCATAAAAGAGTGGTATTAATATTGGCTATTGTAATATATTGTCAACGCAATAAATGTTCTATTCTATTCAATATGTAGATTGTATGGTTAAAGATCTATGAGACTGTAGATTTTTAATTTATGTTGGTATTTTTTGTCTTGATAATAATGCCATTTAAAAAAAATAAATTTTAGAAACTCAATAATAGCTGCCATCGTCAAGTTTTACAAAAAGATATTAATTTGCCGTCATTTACAAATTTATAAAATGTCTTGTGGACTCGATTAAGTTATCTGTTAGATATATGAGCTCAAAGCATGAGGATACAATGGTATACTAACTATTTGAGTTAATTTTGTGGTATTGACTCACAACTTGACTATTGCTGTGTTCAGTTTGTGATGCCACTGTGATATTGATAATGCTTGGCTTTATTTAAAGCTAGTATCCCAATTCTAGAAAGAGGCCAGGCCTAACAATTTAATGATATTAAATTTTTAAGGAAAGAATAACAGAATTGCTCTAGTTACTTACTGTTTTATGTATTTGATTGAATCACATTGTTTTTTAAACTGGAATATCATATGCTCCCTTCTTCAGTTGGGTAACCTAAATTATAGCTATAATTATGCAGAGAATTTAATTTAAAAAAATGAACAAACCTTGTACGTTATAATATTTTATTGTTAAATCCATCATCTGTATGAAAAAATATGCTTAGAACAATAAGTAAATAAAAAAAACTAGTTATTTTCAAATATTTTACTTTGTATTCTTATATGCAAAATTTTTCATATTGACAACTACAGTAGTTGCAAGTAATAATGAATTAGAATTAATTAATTAAATGACAATAACGGTGAAAGACAAATCTAAGTACAGCTAATTTTTAAACTTATCAAATGTAACACAGTAATGTTCTTGGCTAGAAGACTGGAAGAATAGTTCTGTAAGATATCCGTATTTTTTTAATGTAAACCTGAATAATAAGTTATGCTATCCTGAGGCTTGCACAATAAGGTATCACAATTTGCATGGTATTGAATTTAATAATATGAAAATCTTTTCTTCTGGCCAGTAAGTAGTCTTACCATAAACAAATTAAGTTTCTTCTCATGAAGATGCTACATTGGGAATGCCTCCTTCTGGTAAGAGAGTCTATTACAAACACTCTGTGATTTAGGTAGATTTTGTATATAGAGTCTGAAACTACCCCCATTCAAAAGTTTATATATAATATTTAATAATTTTAAAATATAATCTATTATCTTTTAGCTCAAAATATCTTGTCCAACATTTTTATAATTGTTATATTCCTCCACATAATAGGTTTTCTCAAAATAGACGTTTGTTTCAGTAATGACTTCTTCATTCGACCCAAATCTCTAACCGGCCAGCCATTTTCTTAGGTTTGGAAACAGGAAATAGTCACAGGAGGCTACATCTGGAGAATATGCTGGGTGGAGTAGCAGTTCGTAATCCAGTTCATGGAGTTTTGCCATTGTGACTAAACAAGTGCGCACACGTGCATTGTCTTGGTAGAACAGCTCTTTGTTCTTCGCCAAATGCTGCCGTATTTGCTTCAAATCAACGTCGAATCTGTCTAAAAGCTCTTAATAATATTCGTCGGTGATCGTTACCCTTCTCAAGGGTAATCGATGTGAATGACACTCAGTGCATCCCAAAAAACTGTGGTCATGACCTTGTTGGCTGACAGACTCGTCTTGGCCTTTTTTGGTCCACATTCACCCCAAGCATCTCACTGTTTTGATTGTTCCTTGGTCTCCGGCATGTTGTGATGGATTCATGTTTTGTCCACAGTTACAAAACGGTGCCAAAACTTGTTTGGTTTATGGTTGAACATCGCTAAACACCATTTTGAAGTGGGTCACAGGTTGCACTTATGGTTGAGTGTAAGTGATCGTAAGATACTTTATACTTTATACACATCTCATGGAGTTTTTTCATATCCAAATATTCGTGTATAATGTGATGTACCTGTCAGTTAAGATACCGACAACATGAGCCAACTCACACAATTTTATTCTCCGATCTTCCAATATAATTCCACGGATTTTATCTACGATTTCTGGCTTGATCACTTGTTTTGGGCGACCTGAACATTTCATCGTTAGTGCTGGTACGACCACAACGGAACTCGATAAACCACTTCTTAGCCATTGAAATTGAAATTGCTGAGTCCTGATAGTATTTTAAGTCTTTCCTTAGTATCAGTGATGGATCTTTTATGTAAAAAGTAATGTTTAAATGCTGATTAAACATTAAAATTGATTTTTTTTTTCCATGTTCGTGGAAATTTACGAAGTTATCTGCTTTGAACGGCTATCAAACACCAACTGCTCAACGCAGATTGCTCAAAATCAGTGATTTATCAAACCATCCTTGTGTCTAAATCTTATTTATCTGTTCAGGCCTACTGTAGACTGACAGGTGTTTGCATAGTTTGAGAAGAGGTTTCAACCAGCATGAAGGACTTCGAACTTTTGTGGTAGGACATGTGAATCATCATGCAATTGTCAATGTCGAGTCTGAGGTAACTGACTGCTGTTCATCTTAAGATGCTTTTAAAGATGACCTTTTTTTCTTTCTTAACAAGTAAAAAAAATTGTCGTACTAATAAGGCCCTTAAGCTTATCGTGACAAAGTTTGTTTGTAAGGATGCAGTACAACTTTGTACATTTATGTGGAAAATACTTTATTTAACAGGCAAAGTTAGGGCCATAAGTGCCTTTGGTAAAAAATAATAGTAAACGTAAATGGAAAAATAACTGTATAGTTTACTTTGTCAATAAAGCTGAAGTAAAAACAGAATAAACCAGATTTCTAGACTATCTGACAAAATCTGTTACTGAATTGTTTTACTGACCAAGTTAGTTGTATAAAAATTAAACAAGGTCGGTCCCAAGCAGCGCCACTGAGGGGTGAAGTAGACCTTGCGGTCTGGCAAGAAATCCAGATATTTCACTCACCATCCTGGTAACCTGCAGCCTATCACACAGGTAAGATAACACAATACTGCAAGGCCAAAATAAATTATTTTTGCTGGTATAATTTCATGAGCTATGGGCTAATAAAGTAACAAAATGAAAAAACTACCTTTGCTACTTTTTTTAAGTTTTGTGATATAGATGGTAGATGTAACAAGAGATTATCAAGTTGGTGTAAGCTAATTTCTTTCTTTAATATCTCGTCATACTCTTATAGTCAGGTTATTTTGATTACCAAATAAATTGTTTAAGATCTGATATTACTTATAAAGTATAACCGACTACAGTAAGTCAGAAATCCAACGAACAAAAATCTCTGTTGAAAGAGTTTTGATTAGTTTATCTGCACTTCTATTTCTAGTTATAAAATTATATGTTTACTATTGGTAAAGATAGACAGGAGAATACTTTCTCAAATTATTTTAAAAATTGTTTATTAAATCACAGTCAATTAAAACTTCAAAATTAAAATTGGCATTCAATGAAGTAATCTTGACCTAATATCCAAATATTCAGTTTTAATTCACTAATTGGTTACAGGACCACTTGTTTTCCAAAAGGCTTTCTTAAGGAAGTTTTTCAAATATATTAAATTAAAAATCAATACTTCTTGACTCAAAATTTAGTTAAAAATAAATCAACTTATCCTCTCTTATGAGTGTAACTAAAAAAAATTTAGTTTAAAACTTTGTGACATGTGTTCAGCTTCCTGTTTCAGTTAGTACAGATACAAAGTTAAAACAGTAATTAGTTATACTTTATTCCTTCCAAAATTATCTTCTTAGTAATTTAGTTAAGCTTCTAATTTCCATTATCCAAATGTATTAAAATAATACAAATTCCTATAAAAAGAAAATCTTATTAGTTAACAATAATTTCTTCTACGAAAATCATAATTCAAATATAAAATTTCTACCTCCACAAAATCCTACACAGAAACATACACTAAAAATTTGAAACACAACCAAATAATACAGCAAAGACTGATAAACCTGCATAAAACACGAATCAAAGTCTAAGTATCACTCCTTCCCTAACCTACATTACTTCACAACCACCTCTGGCCTCCATCCATCCAATAACAAGGCTGAAGAAATTAATTGTTAACTGTTCTTTCCTATTGTAATCAGTTAGTGTAGTTGACTTCCAGAGAAACAGCTGTCTTTCTGTCCATTTCCTATCTTTGCGGACCCTTTCTTTAGAGTTGTTGAATCAGTGTCAGTAAAATCCGCTTTTACACTAGAATTCAAATGTAGTTATTGCCTACAGTTCCTGATTTCGTATTGTTCTTTAAAAAGTTCAATTGTTTATCAAATTGTGGTTTTGTTTATTTTCAATAAAGAATTTTATAACTTCAATTTCCATTATATTTCTACTACTATAAATTAAGTTAATTTATTTAGATTTAATATAGTCTGAAATGTGATGAAAAAACAGGACAATTTCCTTCTTTTATTCTTGTTCCGCATTCCTGTGATGTTTGGGAGGTAATATGTTTAGGCAATGATTGGGTCGCTGGTGTTTACATGGTATTTTTATTCAAAATCAAAATTAAATCCATGGCTAATATAGCTAATTAAGCAATAATAAATTGTTAGAATTAGATTTTATTGTGATTTATGAGATTAAACTTTTTTTAATTTAAATGTTTTAAGGATGCCAAATGTCATAAAAATTACATAATATTTTGTAAGGTATATTTTGTATACCAAATCAGCCTATTGCAATTGCCCTCATGGTAGCACTTAAGGAACATTTCTGCAAAACTTCACCAAACATGACTTCCAGAGCTCAAAACTACCCTCGTTCAAAAGTTTATATACATACATGTTTTGTGTTTGTGTGTATGTCACTGAACTTCTTCTAAATGGCAAAACCAATTTTAATGAAATGTTTTTTGTGTCTTCAGGTGGATTCGAGAATGATTTTGAATTCGGTCCAATTTAAATTATTTATTTAATTACTGTTTTATTTATAAATTGTTGATTATTTTACAATGTTTTACGTTGTATCTGACAGACTGCGCTAAGACACGGAATATAAAGTGATTCTTAACAACTTTTAAAATTCATCAAAGAGACAGAAACATTTGTTTATAATTAAATTTTATAAAATATTAAATTATTGTAAAGTGCTTAATCAGTAGTGTAATGCAGATTTCAAAGACAAAGTTATTATCTAATTTTAAGTTTAGATTGCACCATTGATCAATAAACTTTTTAATGCAATAGAAATACTACTTAAATGCTGTTATAAAAACTACTACCTTATTGTACAATGCTGTGAACTCTACATTAGTACTGGAAATATCTTAGACAGAAAATAAATTTAGACAGGCAAAATTTGATTTTTTATAACCAAATTAGTTTATCAAGATATCTATTTAAAGGAAGTGTTCTAAATACTTACCAATGCCTAGCAAAAACCATGATAGGTAGAGGCATGAAATATGGTAGGCCTACATACCTTCATTTTGCGTCCTAGAGGCTCACGAAGGAATGATTATCAATTATCTGAGGAGTGTTTAGAATGTGATAAAAAAAGAATACGAGAATATAGTGTCCTGTTATTAAACAGGAAATTGCGTGGGAAGCTGAGGGCAACTGCTATTATACTATATAGTGCGGCTTGTAGAAACGACAACCGTCCAAAAACAAGTTGAAACGGTACAAAAATTGGATCTTATGTATGTCTTGGCTAAATTCTTTGGCCAGCTTGGTATGCAATTTCATTTAAATATGGTGACCGTTTAAACTTAAAAATTCAACACCATTATTTATGAACCAGAGAAAAAATAAAGTTTTTATGGAACGCTCATAAGATGTACTAAAATTTTTGTAATGAGCAATTTTTTGATATCTCCAGTTTTTCAAATCTTGATTACATGTAAACCCCATTAGAACTTTTCTATTGCCAAGAACTGGTGATAGGAATGCTAAAACAAATTTAAACTTGGTGCCGGTAAAAAATGTATCTTTTGAATAACTAGTTCTTGGAAAGCTTGGTGTGCTATTTCTTTCCATTATGGCGCCTATTTAAACTGTTTTGAAATATACAACACTGTTATTTATAAGCCTAGAGAAAATAATAAAACTGTTCTGTAATGCTTATAACATTTTCTAAACTTGTTGTTATAAACTTTTAATGTATCTCTAGCAGTTACCAAGATATTGAGTACATGTAAATCCCATGAAAATAAATTAATAATATATCAAAATACACACCTACTTCTTCCGATTAAGCTGAAAGAACTAAAAACACAAATACCTTTTTGTTCAAAATGTATGTAGATATTTGTTAACTAAACCTGGATGCAAAAATTGGTCTGTTTATATGGTCATGGCTGAAGATTTTTTTTTATACGAGTATACATGTACAGATGAGCTTGTCTCAAAAACAAGGAAAATCAAACTAAATATGTAATGATTTACTACAATTATATAAGTACTTTGTAGAAAATGCACACATATCTTTTCTTTTGTTCCAGGATAAATATTACTACAAAAAAAAACAACAAATTTATATTTTTACTTAAAAAAAACAATACCATTTTTCATGCTAAGTATGACTAAGAAAATTAAAAGCAAAAGCACCGCAATTTATTACGGCAATGCATGTTAACATTGTTATGAGTTGTTATATAGTGGTTTTATTAGTTGGTGTTTTGTATTTTTTTTCTAGGTTTGGTTTTAATTGATAGGTTTTTGTCTCAATTTTGATAATTGATTCAAGTGTTCTTCGGGTTTATATTGGTTAAGTTTTATACTTTATCTAAATAATTTATTCTAGTGTTGGTGCTTAAATAAAAGGAGTTTTCAATTCCTAGAATTTATTATTATTTTTAAACAAGGGATACAAATATTTCTAAAACCCTATTATTCTTTTAAACAATCCACAATCAATACAAGAACTTAAAACAGTTAACCCTCTATTGAAATTAATTTTAAACAACAAATTATTTTCATTGAAAATTCTTTAATTTGTAATCTATTTTACAACATACTGTACTACACAAAAAGAGGTTATATTTGTGATTAAAGTAAGCCCAGAAACTGTAAAATCAACACCATCTGTGACACTTTGATGTTAGTTCTTTGAATTCATTCTTAACAGAACAAGCCACAACAATTTTAATTCCAGAGTTCATCACAACAGTAGTGCATTGAGATTACTTGTAGACTTTTTTAGGAGATGATTGAAAATTTTTGTAACTAAGGAATGCTTGGGATAAAGTTGATGTTTGTTATTTTCTCCAAGAACAAGTGAAGACATCAATAGCTAAAGGAGCTAAGAGCCAAAATTGTAAATTGTTGGTAATTAAAAAAAAACACTGCAACTTTCTTAAATAAAGTAATTTTATTTTACAAAAGTATTTTTTTACAAGTTTGAAGTAAAGTACACATCTTTGCAAACTCTTGTTACCATTAAATAAAAAGTTTCAATGTTTATTTTTTTTTTTATTTTCATTTTTTACTTAGATTGTTAATTTGTTTATTTTTAACAATTTATCGAACAAGCTGACGAAAAAAGTGTTTGTTTTTCTCATCTAGATACGGTATCATTTTGGAAAGGTCAATTTTCTTGCTTTGAGTTAGTTCAACGCCATCATCAAGTTTTCTTAGACAAAAGGATGCAATGTCTTCTATTTTGACCCAGCCTTCAAAACGTTGACTTCATTCCACGTTTGCAACTCACCGAAGTTGTTCTTGTAGTACACAGTACCTTGCTTTCTGTTGGTAAACTTCATGCTACTTATCTTAGAAATTTTCAATGCCTTTGTGTCGAGATATTCTGATGAGGCACTATCAAAATCGAAAAAAATCTCTCTTTCATGTCCAAAAAACTTTGAATGGCTTTGCTGATCTAGATGACAAAATAACTTCTTTTACCATCTTCCACAACTTGCATCTTGCACACCTTAGCCCTTTTCTCGATTATAGCAAAGTCTCTGTCTGCAGATGAAAAAACTGTGACCCACTACAAGGTAGTTATGTTGAATTGTATCAAAGAAACCTGAGTTTGTCAGCATCATGTTAAAGGAAAACAAGCATGCGATTTTTTAACTGCCCCCCACAGTTATCACTCCAAACAGTCAAATGTTTTTTTTTGGAATCCAAAGTACCAGAATTGATCGCTTCTAGCAGACATGACGCCATCTGGTTTCCACCTCTCTCTCCCGGATATGCCCTCGTGCCACAAGCACATGATACCATCTCCAGTATTGGATACGTGAATACCAAAGTTGAAGCACGAAAGCTGCCTCGAATAATACATTTCACTGTGGGTTAGTTTTGGCAATGGAAATACTTTTTGCAAATCCATTACGACATTGACTTTCGTGCTACTAGGCAAAGCACTATCCAAAGCATCTTTTTTCATTGCTTCAAATGCACTTTCAGCTTGTAAATGATGCAGTTTTAAATCTCTTTTTGCTTTATTTGCTTCCACAGCATCAAGAGATTTGGACTGAATGTTGAGCAAGTCGCATGTTTTACAAGTATCTACTCGTGGGGACCTGAAAGAGAGATTAAAAATCTTTCCTAAAGACTTTGCGATAAAACTCAATTTTAATTTGAGAGTCAGGAAATTTGATCAAGAAAGCTTTGTACATCTTAGGTACATTTAAAATCACTGCTCAAATACTCCTTATTGGACTTTTTCCCGCCCATAGTGGCTCTCATCTCTTGGAAAACTGTTTACATGAGCTCTAACAATTTTACGGTCTTGGAAAGTGTATTTGTAGGTCTTCAAACCTCCTCGATTATCTTTGAAAGTAGTTTCACCTGCTTTTTTCTTTTTTACTATATTCTCAAGCCTCTTGCTTGATTGAATACCAAATATGTTCATAAAAGTCTGTTTACATACCTTATGAAATCCTCCTTCACCGTTCGGCACTGTGTAACTTACAGTAACTTGTCTCCTACTCTGTCCAGCTTCTTCATACGTCTTAAATCTTCGTCTACCAATATGTAAAACATCAACAAGGCCGAATAAATAATTTCCTTGGGCGTTTTCCATCGAGCTGACTGAACTCTTGGTGGAGCTTTATCTTCATGTGAGAAATATCCCGGCATGATAACTTGCATTTGCATATTGTCTGGAACAAACAATAATCATTAGGCTTAATAATAATATGAAAAGTAATTTATGTGGGTACACGCTTTTATATGAGATAGAGGAAGTACGATTAAGCACTATAAAGCAACGTTAGAAGTCATAGGATTAGGCTATAACATGTTAGGCTTGAAGTAAAGTGAGGTTAGATTTAAGGTTATTGTATTTTTAAACATATAAGTTTTAAGTTATAGTTAAAAGTTATACATTATGCTTTAATAATATGTAAGCCTAAAAAGCTTCAATAATAATATCCATAATATAGTTTAAAATTTTTATAAACTAACCTCATTGGTCGGTGGCAGTCTTCCAGGCTTCAATTTCTTCTTCTGAGTTACGTATGGTTCTCCTCTTAATCTCGCTTTCCTCATCCTTTCTCTAAAAAGGAGCTGTTTTATGTTCAATCTCAAAAGCAGCTGAATCATTAGGATCAACATTCATCTTATTAAACTACAATAAGAACATCTGAGATGTAAACAAGCTCTACAATGCAACAGTGATGTCGAAATACACCACCTCAGCTGATTGGTTCTTAGATCCTTTAGCGCGCCCCAAAGCCATGGTTCTTACTGCGCATCCAGTTTGCGCACGTTGTTTCCCCTGTTTATAATGGCGTTGGACCTTAGCTCTTTTTAGCCATGCATGGGCATCCGTTCATACATCCCTTAGGTATCAATAACTCGAAAATGATAATTTTGGCTCTTAGCTCCTTTAGCTATTGATGTCTTCAAGTCTTATTTACGGATTGAATATCTGAATATGCATAATATAATGAAAGATTTCATGGAGCAAATGCAATATTATTACTAGAAATTATGAAGAACTAGCGGACCCGGCGCGCTTCGCTGCGCATTTCAATAAGTTTCCCGCGGCTTCGCACGCAATTTCCCGTTGAAAACAGTACACTATATTCACTTATTCATTTTCTATCACATTCTAAACATTGCTGAGATAATTGATAGTCGTTCCTTCGTGAGCTTCTTGGGCGCATTATGAAGGTATGTACCACATTCCTGATGCTTCTGTAAAAAAAAAAAAAAAACAACTAAGGTTGATTTTATAACATTCTTTATATTTGTAGCCAACGTAAGATAGTAATTATGATATCTGCATTGCTCTTCTGATCAAGCATGAGCATGGTTTATATTAAATAAATATTGCAGTTAAAGGTGAATTTTTACGTCAAATTTGAATTGTATTATCTGGATAGTAAAGTCTATGTTTAACAGTGATTGCAGAAACAGTTTAAAACAAAATTTGTCGTTTCTCTTAAGCTTACTCTATGCTTTAAAACTATAAGTGTAGTAATTAAATTATATATAAATATATTTTTTGTCGCATTATATATGTTTACAAAGAACAGCTGATTAAAAATTTGAAAAGACTCTTTCACTTAATAACATATGTTTGCTGCAATGCATTTCTTACGGGTATTTCTGTAACCAGTGGGGCGGAATCCTGAATCGGGAAAGGGATAAAAAGTATCCTATAACCTTCTACAGATCAAGACGAACAAATTAAAAAAAAAATTAGGCGAATCCGTCCAGCCGTTTGTGAGTGATGCTGTTACACACGAACAGTTTCATTTTTATATATATAGATGATTAGACATTAAATAACCTGATCAAATTGAAACAATAATATTAATGAAACTTCCATAAACATTTTTCTAAATGGAATATTATATTAAATTTATTTTTTAGTAGTACAAACTATTGCCATTTAAATAACTAAATACTGGAACAGATGTATAAGCTTTGATATATCCATAAGTCCGGAAGAAAAATACATTTAGTCTATGGCTGTGACTTTTTTTGAATAGTTTTAAACAGTTTTGAATCCTAATTTATATAGCATTGTTGCTGTAACCCTTCAATTTCTAGTAGTGCAATGTATTATTTTTGTAAATTTCGAAGCCATCTTATATTTTCTGTCTAAAAAAGATTTTTTTTTTATTTTGGGAAGACTAAATAAAAACTGTGTATGGATATGAAATCTCTCCAGTTTAAATAATTTAACTGGATAGTTTATGATGTGAAATAACCAAGAACAATAATTGTTATAAAGACAAACAAACACTATACAGAAATTTTTTTATGGGGAGTTTCAGACCATATGCCCATGGATGTGACAGGAAGCTGGAATTTAGTTTCATTCACCACAGAAAGAAATCTGACAATCCTTACAAGACAAGGTATACTTTGTGTCTTAAACACATAAAAGGACAAATATCTGTACAAAGGATCTTGCCAAAATCAAATCCAAACTGCCCCATCGATGTGCTTCCTTGTAAAGAATGGTTAGAGAAACAAGATCAAAGGAAGTGTTTAGGTCAAACCTTTTTTGACGCTTTCCAAGTTTTAGAATTTGGTATTTTTTAACATAAAATTCTGTTAGTTTTAAGATACAGGATTTGTAGTTTGTGTTATTTTAATGCCAAATATAAGACACTGGGAGATATGTTTTTCTATATATTGCAACCTTCATTGTTGTCAAGATATCTCAACATGTGGTTTAGAGATGTTTCAACAAAAAGTTTAAATATGTATGGAATTTGAGTAGGCCCTAACACAAATCTAAACACGTAAGTATTAAATCTATTAGGAAACTTTAAAATGGTTTCAAATTAAAATTAAGTACCATTTTCAGGCAATGCACCCACTGATATAGATCAACATTAAGTTGAAGAAAAATCAGATCTTTTATATGGTTGTGTTCAATTTTTGCTTGTGTTTATTTAAATGAAATTAATTTCAAACCTTTTGGCTATGGATTTGGTACATATTGGATAACTAAACCACAATTATCATGCTAACAATTATATTTTAATAATATACATGCAAATGGAAATTTGCTCACTTTACCTGTAATTTTAAACAGAAATAATAAAAAAATTAGCTCTTTCTTTCGAGCGTCATGTGTGCTGACTCCCTGGTTCTTTGTATAATACCAACCACTGACTATAACATTGTTATCAGTTGAAAGTTACTAATCAACAACAGGTATTATGGAACATAATCTTGTAATAAATTATGTATGGTTGATAATAAATAACAAGTTTATTACATAAGTACAAAAGCTATTTACAAAGGTCTTGAAGTCTAAATCAGTGCTCAGCGACGAAGACAGGATCAAAGCAAGCATAGCCACAGTTCGTCGGGACAACATTTCTGGAATCCAGGGCAACCGTGATCTCCAGTACAAAGGTTACCACAGAGGGAGGGAGGCTCATAGTTATTGCCTTGGTGGTAGATGTGACCACCATCCACTGCATAACCTCCCAGATGTGGGATCAACCGTTTCACGTATGGACATAAACCTCTGTGGTCACCTGTGGACAGTAATTTTAGAGTAGTGTGGCATGAGGAGGTGGTTCATGAATGTTGACCTAGCAACCTCTATCAACAGTGTAGCATCTTGGAAGGGGCTATAATAGGGCATAACTCCTTATATAACACACATATAATGCATTTTAGTACTAAGTATAGTTTAAATTACATTTACAAATATAAAAATAAGTGTATCCTTGTAGGAGTAGGTACTGACTGGATTGATGTGAATTACAATCTACTGGCTGTTACAATACTGCTTCTCTTTTGTCGTAGACAATTCCTTTATATGGCATCTCAAGCAATTCTGGAATAATTGGTGGTCATTGGAAGACGTCTCCACGTCCAAAACTACCTCCAAATCATTGAATTTCCTAAGTTTAAGAGCTATTATAAACCTGAGATCAGAGACTCAAATTGTTACTTACAGAGAAGCTATAATGTAACATGTACATAATATACTACAGCATTTGATTGAGTATTTAAGATTTCATTAGTTACTCATAAATATATAAGGCCAGTGGTTCAAAGCCTTCAGGTTTCAGACCACAGCTGATTCTATAGTATGCCTTAGATAGCAATAAAAGTAATAATAAAGATCACCAAGTCTCTCATTCTTGCAACTTGTTATGAAGCAAGAACGTAGCCAGCAAGGGGGTTCAAGGGATCCGGACCCCCTAAATTTTTAATTAATTTTTTTAGTAAACAATAATTTTATTTAAATAATTTAGTACTATTGACATGTTCTGCTGAAAGTTCATTCTCAACATAGAAACCGATCAAGAACGTTTTAAGGAACATTGGTGCCTTACTTTTTGTCCGCTATGGTAAAATATCAGTTATCTTGACCCCCCAATTTTTTTCTTTTTCTGGCTATGGTCTTGTTATCAAGTTTTGGCACATATCTTATGAACAAACCTTGTGCCAGTGGTACCAAATTAGCTATAATTAGTTCACTAACACTGTCTGAGAAGATGAAAGCATTTTAAAATGTTTGACTTACATGTTGAGTTCAACTTTATCTAACCCTCTGTGAGGATGTTTTCAATAGACCATTTTCTCTTCAATACATGTGTGTAATACAATAAATTATCTTTTACTATGTTTTGAGAAATCCGTTATACACTACATTTATATTTACACAAACTGATGTACAAGTTGTATCAAATCAATTAGGTAAAAAGAAAACAGGGGCCTTTACCAACACAGAGACATGGACGGTTTAACTGCACCTTACAGGTACAACGTACGCCATCTTAAAACCACAAAAGGTATACAAAATTAGAGTAAAGGGCGTTAAAATTGCTTATACGAGGGGTTTTTTTTTAGGCAAGCACGGTTTTGAAATCTGCTACAGGCTCATTGCAACGCTGCGGTCAGTCTTCCGCTCTTAAGTACCGTTCACCTACAACTGTTAGCAAGCCACAGACGCAGTTAGAGAAAATTCAATTGTTTTTACACGTGTTAATGCATATTTCACATGTCTCCGTCAGCTGATAATACTGTCGACAGTGAAGTAAGAGATGTTATTTGTTTTCTTGACAGGCGTAAAAGCAGCTGGGATTCACCGTCCAAGAATTGTGAAGTGAATGGACAAAACATTATGATTGATTAAATGACATTCAAATGGATAAGAGCTTAATAAAATAGCCGAATTGCTAGGGACAATTCGATAATACCACAAACAGCCCCCATATAGCATCCAGTGACTACTATTTATTATTTCATCAGAAGAAACATCTTGAAGGTAAGCACCACAAACGACGACAATAGCGGCAAAATGATCGCGTTGCCGTCGCTGTTAAATCGGAAATCTTCTAGGAATACAGTATACAAAAGGTTGTTTTTAGATATGGTAATTCTTAATACCGATAACGGTTATGTAGACATAAATAAGATAAAAGTGTGAACTTTCATATAAAAAATAAAATTAAGTTTACTTGATTTTTAGTACCAAGTATCTAGACAGTACTTACACCCTGAATAAAAACATGCCTCGCATATAAAAAAACGTGTAATTTTGGGCCTATATTTAAAAATAGTTAAGATACGATAATCACTCAAAAACGCCTCTGGCCATGTCCATTCCACTAGGTACGCGTTTTGAATATTTAGAATCCTTAAACTATCAATAATTATCACCCGTACCAGAAATTGCATTACTTATATTGTGTATTAACAGAATATTCAGAAACAAACAATATATTTTATGAAAACAAAAAATGTATCAAACAATAGATTGAACTCCACTAAAGTAGTTTTACAATTTGTAGTCATTAACTGTCAGATTTTAAAACGCAATAAAATAAAGTAAACATTAAAAGCGTAAAAACAGTAAATACATACAGTCTTTGTTGGGGTTGAAGATAGAATGGAGTAGGGAAGGGCCGTCCTGGGCGGTGACTAGGGTGGTGGTCAGGGCAAGGGCGAGCCCTATGGCCAGGAACGGAAGGACCCTTATCGTCTCACACATGGTAACTTAGTGACTGGCAAGACCTCCCCAATACCGTTATATACGCGCTACCGTTATACCGTTATACCTGTATACCAAGCATACTAGCGGGGCTTGCTTTCATTTAATAAGCCTTTGTGCCGGTACTTTTACTATTCTCTGTTGAACTGCTCTGTTTAAAAATTGTGGTTTTACACCCGAATAAAATATACAGTAAGTAGGAAATAATGTATCTCCGAAATATTCATGTCTGAAAATAAAATACCCTAAGAAAGGCCAATGAGAAATTAAATTAAATTCTCCCTTCAACTTTTCGTTACCTTCAGTAAAGCATTCGTCTTGCTAAAGTTATTTATCTCAATGACTGGTTACATTTATACGAGAATGAGTATTTAAGTCTAAAATATCCCTCATCCTCCAACGCCGTAGGACGTCGGCTATATAGAGGTTTAAGCATTAACCTCTACATAGCCGATGTGACACGACGTTCGAGGATAAGGGATGTTCTAGACTTAAATACTATATACTTTCACTCCTATAAATACTTAGCCACTGCAGTACTACCACAACAATAGTTAATTATACTACTTGATTAAAATTTTACCATTTTGCTTATCAACTAAATATATGTTTCTTTGTTATTAGTTTACGATTTTGTTATGTAGTGCAATAATACTAGTTGATATATATTATCAATTTTGTACGATCCGAGTTGAATAGTATACGTGAAGTGATGAGATTTTTTTTAAAGATCCGAAGTGTTTGTTTTTTTGTTCTCTTCAACAGAAGTTTTTGACGTAAGTAAGAATTGAATTTTAATCCAAGGAAAACTAATACGGAACTGTGGTTTGTTTGCTGGGTGTAATCAACACGTTAAATTCCGCAGTGTGGCTGAAAACGTTGATGTATTTTTATGTATATTAGGGATTTTATCTTCATGGTAGCCACACGGATTAAACTGCACGTTTGAAATTTTGAACGAACGACTCGTGATTTGGATAATAGATCTTGGAAAGGAAACCTTACTATGGTCCATTAAATTTGCGCCACTTGAAAAAATTCTTAATGAGTTGAGATTTAAAATAGCAATTATTTGCATTTACAGTTTTAAAAACACATTGTATAGCATAACACACCACTGGTTTATAACTATCATATGTAGTGCTCAGTGTATAGTTAATTAAAATAGAAAATTGAGTTATAGATTTTAAAAATGTTTAGTAACAAATTGAAAAGAAACAAATATAAGTTTCGGTAGTAATGTACCGCCAAGAACAAACAAGCACGGGTGTATTTCAAAAAGCAATGAAAAATGTATTAATTATTATACGTAGCAAAAACAACACTTCTTGAGAAATTACTTGATAACCTATTTCTAATTTGTATTTAATCATAAAGAAGTTCTGTATAAATTTTGGTATGAATGTTATCTGTCTGTGCACTTTTCAAAGAAAATACTGACAAATTCCGAAATTTGATTATATAATATTGAATGATGATATTTGTTTGAATTTTATTCAAAGTGCTAGAAAAACGGTAACTGATATTTGTATTTTAAAATAAAATGCCATATGAATTACTGTGGAATTTACAGTTTTAAACGTTTTTCTTAGAAGGTGCTGTATAAATGTGTGCAAAAAAAGAGTTTGTGATTAACGTTCGTCTTGTTGTTATGTCCACCGTGTTTTCCTCGTAATGTGCCATTACGGGTCATCAAATTGAAGAATGGAAATTCATCTGAATCAGAAGGTACTTATGAATGTGTGCGAAAAAGAGTTTGCAATGAATTTTCGTCTTTTTTTATTCCCCAACTTGTGGTCCAGTTTGTGTCGCAATATGCCATTAGGTTAATCAAATCGGAGAATGTCAGATTGATTTATTCCTAATCACAAGAATCATTCTGACAAGCCTCATTTGAGACAAGCCGTGGAAATTTATTAATAAAAGTATAATAATGGCCTATTACAACTTTTCGATTTAATCAATCTCATAATAATGTGTACATTATTAGGTGGCTTATGGCATTGTACATTTTAAATACTTTATTGGAAAGAAACTGCCTTAAATTCTTTTGCGCGCCCGTTTAATCAACACCGCCCATGAGGGAATTGTCATTCAATTTAAAATTCTATCCCATATTACATACATAATTAACAACCGACTACGATAACAGTTGCTAGAGACTCTTATCGTAGAGACTGCTAGAGACTCTTTTAATATAAGTGAAGGAAGTTGAGAGGAGTTGGAAATATGCTGAAGGAGAGATACACCTCAGCAACGGAAGAGTTTACGTTATTTGAACTAGAAGTAATGTAAAGGGCTGTAAGTAAATAAAGGACTGTATTTTTAACGAATCATTTGTGTTTTTCTTAATGAGCTGATTTATAACTATAACTATAGCTAAATTATTATTTCGGAAAATGAAAGAAATTATTATTAAATGTTATAAAAGATACAAGAGGGATTGGATAGAAGTGGGTGAGTTGTGGTAGGGTGGAGGGGTGGTGTTGGGGGTATCGAGTAGGCCGGCCTCGTGATTATATTGGCACTGAGCCCTACGATTGATAAGGGCGTCGCTGTGAAGTCTTATTAATAATGGAACATTTTCGTTTGATTCCTTTTGAGAAGGGTAATGATTTTCTCTGATATAAATATACCTATAAAATATGAATATTTGATACTAAGTAAGTATTCAACCAAAAGAATTGATTTTATTCGGGTTTTTCTTAGATTTTTCTATTTTGCGCGCTTGTCTTTATGTATTGTGGATATCAGATGTCACAAAGTATTGTATACAGCTTCTTTACAATGCACATATCCGTAAACATTATGCTATGCAATCCCTGCAATAACAGTGTAAATTAAGAAGTTTACATCTTCATTGCTGCTGTGTGCTGACTGCTGAGTGATCTAGAGTACTGTCACTCAGACTTGCTTCGTCATAACATGTCTGCTGCAGTCAACGTGTTAACATACTGTAAGTTACACTTATTACAACTGTCTAGATATAATGTATGCAGTTGAATGTTACTCATTTATTATCTGAGTTATTCATTCATATATACCTATAAATGAATGTTTGTGTGTTTGTCCTTTATGGAATCGTAAACTATTTAACCGACCATTATGAAAATTTGTACGTATATGTATTTTTCCACAGAGAAGGTTTACATACTATGCCCATTGATGTAATTCGCTACCAGGCAGTGCTGCAAAAGATACAAGTTTTCAAAGCGCCTGCACACTAAAAACTGCAATTACGAGACAGTTATGTATAGATATTAAATAACCAAACACTATATTGAAATTATGATGTATATTTGTCTTGGAGATAAATTTCTGATTGAACTTAAAGTTTGAGTTCAATAACTTTATAATAAATCACATGTAAGTGTATGATGGCTATAAACATACACAGACTTTCTTGATCGTGGCAACAAGGCAAACTCAACATCGGCACTGGAAATATAATTCACTTGAACCAGAAGTGCACATACACGGGCAAAGCTTACGAAAAGCGTGCGAAGCCGCGGGATACAGCTAGTATTGTATAAAGCAAGGCAGAAAATTTTTTGTCTCCTACATTATTGTAAACGCGTAACATTGTACGTCGGTGATCATTGTCGTCAGCAAGCTGATTGAAGGCGCCATGGTGTTACAATATACCCAAAAACATGTATTAGTCCTCTTTGCTTATGCCTAATATTGGTGATAAGATAAAACATTTGTAACTGTAAGACAGCTATTGAGAAATTCGAATAAACAAACTAAACTTGTAGCTGTTATGCTAATACTTATCCCATGGATAAAAGTAAATGCTAATAATTTTATTCATTTTTTATGCTAATAATATAATTTATAAAAATGAATAATTATTTATATGCAGGTGAATAACATTTTTGTTCATTGTAAGTTATTTTACTGTTATATCAATGTCAACGGTTAACTATTATATTTATTATACTTCACAATAAGTAAATACTGCCTTCTCACATCTGCTTTTTTGTTTGATTAAAGGAAGCTATAACCCTAAAGATACTGACTAGTTTGTTCTTTGTGCTTAATTGTGTAATAAATTAATTAAAAAGAGAGCAATCCAACTTATAAATTGAATGATCAGAAGCTCAAAATTCTGATCATACTTAGTGTTGATCAATCCCTGTGTCCTAAAAAGTAAGTAACAATTCTGAATTAAAATTAGTGTTTTATTGTCATAATTATTCTATTCTATAAACTATGTTTTCATGTGCGAGTTCCACTCCGAGAGTATGCTACTTTTATGCAAACAAATAGTTTTATTATTTTAAGAATCGTAAAAGTACTTCGGTTAATTGTTTCTCAACTTAAAAGACTATAATTATAGTTTGTGTTCTATCGACTGCCTATATATTAAATTTGTTTTTTTTATTTAATTTTGCTATTGTTCGTTGGAAAATAAATGCATGGACGAGAGTTTTTTTTATTTATTACAATATAAAAATGCATACTTAATATACTGCATAAAAATTCAGATTGTACTAAAAACCAAGCAAGAACGTAGCCAGGAAAACATTTTGGGGAGTCCAGGCAACTGATTTTTTTCGTAGTGGACTGAGTAAAGCCCCATTTTGTTCCTTAAACAGTTCTTGGCCCGTTTCTTTGTTGAGAACGATCTTTCAGCAGTACATGTCAGTAATAGTAAACATTGGGGGGGGGGGGTCCGTCCGGACCCCTTGGACCCCCTCGCTGGCTACGTCCTTGAAATCAAGGCCAGATCACTCACATTTAAGATCTGTACAATTAGTTAAGATAATAAGGCGTCTTCCCTTCATTTTAGTTCTTTAAGTAGACCTGTGTTACAAATATATGACAAGGTACCTTATACTTAAGGTACCTTTACAATGGTAAAATATTAATTTACAGTAGGCCTAATAAATAACAATAATTTTCCTAACGAATGCTCATATATTATAGATATTTGGCAGCAGATTAAACGATTTGTGGAGTTTTACTGTATAAGTGAGGCAATAAATTCAATATGAGTAAATACTCCCATTTTATTCACATAGAATTATACATTTACTTGAAAATAATTATAAGAAAAAAATGCAGTTTATTAAAAGTACTTGATATTTTCTATATATCTTTTAAAAGTAACAGATGTAGAGCTAGTACGAGTGTAACCAATAGTTTAATTGGAATATCCTAATTTCAGATAAATAAGGAATGCCTCAGGGTTCAGTCTTAGCCCCTCGTTGATGTGTTTTTTTTATTTATAAGGCCGAGTTCCATGTAAGCGTTGATTTAAAGTCTGATGTGCATAGGCTTATAAGATGCAACAAGTTGAGACGTAAACAATCATCACTCTTTGTTTGTAATTAAAAATAAACGTTAAATCTTAGAGATATTAAAATTTGTTTATTAAGATATTAGCGTAGAATTGAGCAAATGAGTGTTCCGGTTGGTGATAGGGCCGCTGTCAAGCCGAGGAAAGTCGAGCGGTATGAGGAAGCAGTACTATATGAGGGCAAGTGACTATTTCAGTACAGTATGTGTAACGGGGTGACCGCCCTACAGTATGTAACCCAGTTTGTCACAATCGCTTTCACTACCCCCATTCCAACCCTTCCTAGCTCCATACACCGTCGTTTAATAACTGTCATTGCTAAATATTTTGCGGAGGATATAGTTCGCTACCTATTACCTAATTTAGACTTTCAGTTAACGAGCACATTAAACGGTTTTAATCGAGTCTCACTTTTATTTATAACTGAACCAATAAGAGAGAAATTCGTCTGATGAATATGTGATACAAGCATACCATTTGTGAAAATTATATAAGATAATATTATACAATAGACAAGAAAAGAACATGTATCCACTAAAATATTTACTCAGTGGCTCATATTATTAGATTGAATAGAACTGGCGTGGTTCTAAACTAAACTCTTTCAAATTTGGTATGGAGATTTATTTTTATAATTATTTTGGGTCTAAAATCAATATGTTTATCATAAGGCACTTATTTACATTTCTTAGGAAAGGTTGTACTTTTAAGAGAGAGTGTTATTCTCAATATTGATAGGAAAGGGGTGAGCTTTATAATAGAGAGAGGGTATAGGCTACCATGCATAATGTTATTCTCAGAAACATTAGTTTTAGTTTGGAAGCTCCTAGTCCTTGCAGATGAATAATAAGAGAATACCTCAGGGTTCAGTCTTAGTGCTTTGCTTTTTGTTTATACATTCCCTCAACACACTGACTTACGAGTGTATATAGGTTAATATTGTCAAATTGCATTGCATTAGTTATCAAATATAGTTGTTGAAGTAATTCATCATTTAAACACAATTACTGAATAAGGCAAGTAAAAAGCTTACAGTTAATTTGAATATGTTAAACCATAAAAAGTTTAACTGTAGCCTAAAAGGACAACTTGATACCATATAAGTATCATATCCAAAATTACCATTAACTCAACATATCAATATAGGACTAATGCACTGCCTTTTAAAGTACTTTTTATGCCATCACTGACTTTAAGTGAGGACTCGTACGTATCTAGTTAATGTTTTTTGTCAAGGAAAATTAAATTGTACAATGTTATATAGGCCATTATGGCATGAAAATATGCAACACAAATGACGGTCATATCTAAATAATATGTTCCGAGCTTTCTGAGAGGCCTCTGGAAGTTATTGTATTTTGGAAAACTCCATTTGTGATACATAATTTGTTAGCTTTCGTTATCTTTAATTAATTCTTTTGAGTTCGTTTATTGATAAACCATATGAACCAAAATTGTCTGGGGCATAGTAGTAATCTTTAAAATTTTAATGGCCGCCGAGATTCGTTTGGTTTCATATTATTGCCCTGTCTCATCGAGGCCTTTAAAATGATATACAACGTGATCTTGTTTTATGTAAATATTTTCTACCGACAGTCCAGGGGCTGCCCCTCCCCCCTCCAACTGGTGATGACGAGTCGTTGACGCCAAATCAAGTGTTCTATATTAATGTTCAGAGTTTCATATGGGACTCTGCAGACTTTTGAACTTTGTACATATATTGATCTTAAATCTGCTACTTGAGTCAAAGGTTTATATAAAATTAATTTAGTTTTAATTGTATTAGATAGTGTTCTAGTAGCAGTAAGAAAACTGTATGTATGTTGCAATATCCACGCTAGGATCACGTACTGGGGTTTACTACGTGACCGAGCAATATTTCTTTGCCGAGAGATTTTGCAGGTTTGTTGTGTTAGTGTTAAATCAGCACTGGCTTAATAGCAGTAACAGAACGGTATCTCAGTCGCAATATCCACGCCAGGATCACGTACAGAGGTTAAGAACGTGACCAAGTAATATTATACCGGGTGCTTCAAAAAAATGTATACGCACTTTAAACTATCGTAGTTTTCCCGCTCTACAAGGCTAATGTTATATTTCTTCGCCAGGTGGCAGCATAATCGTCCCTTTATATTATATTGTTAGTTGGAATTTGTAATATCAACATGGCGGACGTACGTTTGAGTTTTGCGTAAGAACGTAAGCAGGTTATTAAGTGGTACTGGAAGTTTGAGAATGTAAATGAAGTTCAAAGACAGTGAAGAAGGGATTATGATACAGAACCACCTTCAAGATTAACAATTACACGCATACGAGACAAATTCGAAGTTCATGGAACAGTGTGTGATGTGCATAAAGGTCATTCAGGTCGACCTCGAACAGCTACAAGTGAGTCTTCAACGGCAGTCTTGGAACTGTTCCAACGCTCTCCTAACAAATCTTCAAGGCAAGGGGCACGTGAAAGTGATGTAACTGCTAGCAGCTTGCTACGCATTCTGAAGAGAGGCAAGTATCGTGTTTACATTCCAAGGCTGGTGCAACAGCTAAGTGACGACGATCCAGATCGAAGGTTGCAATTTTATGAATAGGTTCAGGAGATGGTGATACGTGAACCGGAATTTATGGGTAGCATCATTTGGTCGGATGAAGCCCAATTCAAACTTAATGAAACTGTCAATAGGCACAATTTTGTTTACTGGGCTGAAGACAATCCTCACATTACAATTGAAAAAGCTGTAAATTTGCCTGGTGTAAATGTGTGGTGCGGTTTGTCTTCAAGGGGACTCATTGGACCTTTTCGATTTGAAGGTACTGTAACTGGTATTAATTACCTAACAATGCTTGCTGATTCCATATTTCCTGCCATTCGTGCATTATACGGTAATGATAATTTTTATTTTCAACAAGATGGTGCCCCGCCGCACTATCACAGGGACATACGAGCTTACCTGGATCAAAATTTGCCGGGCCAGTGGATAGGACGCAGGGGGCCAATCGAGTTTCCAGCACGCTCTCCAGACCTTACACCACTGGATTTTTTCTTATGGGGCACAGTAAAATATGAGGTGTACAAATGTAAACCACGTAACCTAGACATTCTTTGGAATGAGATTCAAGCTGTGTGTAGAGAAATCTCATTGGGCGTTTTGATACGATGTACAGAATCAGTGGTGACACGTACTCGGAATTGTGTTGATGCTGCAGGTCACCAATTTGAACAGTATTAACATTTGTTATTTACGTTTCATTTACATTGGACTTTAAGCTTTCTAATTTCCTGAAATTTTACTTTGTAGAACGGTAAATAAATTTCCTACGGAAGTTCAAAGTGTGTATACATTTTTTTGAAGCACCCAGTATTACTTTGTGCTATAACAGAACTATTGTGTCAGAGTTGAAACAGTAAGCTTGGTAACTGTTCTACTGTAGCAGTAAGAGAACGGTATCTCAGTCGCAATATCCACGCCAGGATCACGTACCAGGGTTAACTACGTGACCAAGCAATATTACGTTGCCGAGCGCTTTAGCCAGCAACGTTACCTCCTTTGAATGTACTGAACGTGCAATAATATAATTAGTAGACTAAGTTTAATCGATGAAAGTTGTAGTTTTTTGTATTTGTAGTTATTTAATACTACGTGTATAGTATTCAAGGCTTTTGTATAGTATGTTATAGTAGAGTATGTTATAGGATGTTTGTATACTATGAAATATAACATTTTGACATAAAATACAATTATAATAAAAATAAACAATATGCAAACCCCCTAAATTACATATTGAATCCAATTTATGATGAAAAGATTGTGAAGGAAACACGATTGTCGGACATTTGTCATCGTTCAGTGATACAAGAAAAATTATATATCAAGTTTTGGAATCATTAAACGTAAACCTGTGACAAATAGGTACATAACAGGATAGCGGCAAGCAAAAGAAGTATGTTGGTGGCTTTATCCAAAAATATTTAACCACTTCAAAATGGTGGAACAAAATTGGGGTTTAAAAAATACTTACTATATTTTACAACTTTAAAAAATTAATATAATGAAACAAGCATATTCGTAATTGACATTTGATTTAGTTTCAAATAAAATTTCACGTGCTTATATTTACGAAATTTTTTTCCAAAAACTACATATTTTTAAAATGCGGTCCTTATTTCTTAACAATAAATAAATTTGAAATTATATTATGTTTTACGTTTGAACCTTATATCTTTAACAGTGTTTTAGTTAGAGCTATAAAACTGCTTTTATGTTAAAAAGATAAAATTAAAAAACAGTACTGTTGCTATCAGTTACAATATTACCGATAACTTAAAAAAGTAATATAAACTTTTAAATAGCGGATTAAAACCAAAACAAAATTGGGGGTTTACAAAAACTTATTACGTTATTATTAGTTTAGTAGGCAATTTTGAAACGGTATATTGTTTTAATCCAACAAAATGTTTCTTTCAACTGGTGCTTTAAAACCGTGCGTTTGGTACAAGTTTAATTTTCAAGGTTTTGCTATTTGAATTCAGGGTCTCTAATTTTTGGCTCATCTTGTACATATATCTGATTGAACTATTTTATATGGATTTCCTAAGTGTGATTTAGACTATATCGTCATCTTTCTTCCGATATACGGTTCAGACAACTTATCTTCCTAACTATGAATAAGACTTAAACTACCTCTATCATGATCGTAAATGCAAACAACATAAATCTGTTTACCAACCTACCGATATTTACAGAAAATTAAAATTAAAAAATTATCATTCATAGCGGCCCAGAACATAAAAACTTTGATAGATCCCTAATCAAGGATAACTTAGGTATTATTACCTTCATTTAATTATATTAATTAACGTGATTCAATCAACGTGAAAACTCGGTTGCTCTACCGTGTTTGGAGATCGTGTCAGAAACATCGTAGTGCATACAGTCGTGCACCAGATGAGACAATGAGACAGCCACTTCACCTATTTATGTCTCTGATGTCAAAACGACGTAACGATTCGTTTTGAGCTTCTTCGTCGCCAACTTTCTTTGGATCTCTTCAGACGAATATGACCAAGTCTGAGGCAGCGTCAAATACCAGTCGCTGCAATGAAAGGAAGGTAAAATGGAGCTAAACTCAAAATTCATGTTGACTAAAAACGGGTTTATTCCTTAACGTCTTCTATCATAGTTTTTAGGTCCTGTGGAATACTGCACTTAGTAAGTCATTGTCTCCTCTCTGTTTCTGATGTGAGCCCCTGTCACAGTTTAAGAACGAACGTCCTCCAACTAAAAAGTTACGATTAATTTCATCATACACTCCAATAGAAGTCAAATATTTCCATGAAAATAATAGAATTTTATTTTTATTTTGTCCTGAGTAGTTGTCGCTCCAAGCTGTTAGCTTGTTAGTAGACTCATTATCTTTAACCCTTGAACCGGCACGCCCGAGATATATCATACAACTCTATATAGTTTTGTGAACTACCGCCGCGCTCGAGTATTCTCGTTTTCATATTTGTCAAGCTGTTTCATTTTTGTTGTATCAGCTGTTATATTATGTTGATTGGTATTATATTATGTTAAAAATGTCTAGAAGGTAGCCGTCCAGTTGGTGCAATTTTGTAGACATATTCCTCCGTATTAACACCACTATTATCAGCCATTTTGTTATTTATAAAACACGTACAAGTTTAATGCAAACTAAAGCAGAACAAAAATTATAACCTTCAATGCAGTGCTGAAACGTATGGCAATAACTGTTATACGTTATCCTGCAAGACACATACAACTATCGCATTCTGTTGACAGTCAACAGAACGTAAAAAAAACAAGAACCGATTGTTATAATGATATATAATTTCATAGTAAGTTAAATAAGGTCTATTCTTTCTATAAAAACAGTTTTTACGGTTCCCGGTAAGAAAAACTGTTAAAAAATAATGGCCTCCAAATAATACCAATGTATACCATCCAAAGTCTAAAGTACAATGCTGATGAAAGCAAAAGCACCTACTTTTCGTGAGGGACAATACGCGGGACCCGGCCGTCTACTTAATCATAAAGCGTCGAAGTGTTGGTGAAATGATCTTCACTAGGTTAAACGAAATGATCATTAAACGACTGGAATCCAATATATTCGCTATCCCTTGCGTGGAAGTCAGGTCAGTTGGTTAAAATAGGTCAACAATGTGTACGCTCTTCGTACGTTTACTTTCTTTTAATATTTATACCCCCCTCTTTAAGTCCCTGGTTATGTGAAAATACAATAATCAATGTATAATGATTACTGAAATTTTAAGTATCATATCTATTTGATATCAAACTATATTCTAGCCGGAGCTAATGTTAACTCCTAGCCTTGCTAAAGTTATAAATATCTTGATCGCACATAGTTGCAATATCTTTCCTTTTTATTTTGCGCAGTGAAATACAAGTAAAATTAAGTAAGGGTCTACCACAAGTCACTCCGCAATGTACGTATTTTTCCAGTACCGTATTTTTAGTTGAATATGGTTGAAACTGTTCTTTGCTAGTGAAAAGAGACGGTTAAACTGTAATATCCTGAGAAACGTTAATCTATGTTTGGTCCTAGGTACAAGGCAGGAGTACGCTACACCACGTGTCACAAAACAGGCTTCGCTGATGTTGCTTGAATATTTCATACTACAGCACATTTCATTATCGAGATGCCCTGCAGACATATAGATAGACTGACAGACAGAGATAATCTTACAGAAAAGAATTTTTGGTCCCTTCAGCAGGCAATAGAGAAGTTGTGTCAGCGTACTTGGTGATAAGGTTCAATGACGCTCAGCCAAATGCTATGGTTAGACATGTACCGTCATAGAACTCATTCTTCTACAGTGTACGTAGAAAGTCTCATGGAAAATTTAGTTTACAGATAAAATCTGTTTTAAGATATCTTGCTACGTGAAACATTAACAATTTTGTCCATTAAATAAGGTTTCAAATACAAGTTACGGTGGGTAGAAAGGGTACTACAACACAAGAGTGCAATGAAATTAAATCTTGTCACCGACTCTTAATGTTGATTTTCCAATCTATTCTTATTTTACTTTTTTATCTTTGAAAAAACTGTTACATGTCAAAATTGCATATGATTGTGCTCTGCTTGTTTATAAATTGATTTACTCTGTTATTTTTTTCGTTGCCATTTTGGTTAACGATAAGACCAATGTAAAATTTGCAGAAAACTCATCCAAACCGCATTGAGTGACATGCATCATCATCGAACTCGGTGTTGCCTGGATAGAAATGAAGCTTCACGTAAAATTTCGAGTTCGTGCGGAGATTCAGACAGAAATAAAATTTTTTCAGCAACTCGAGTGATACACTTCGTTATCGCAATAACAGCAAAGAAATGATCAACCAAATCAAACAAAAAAATCTGTATTTTCATTATGTTACAAAAATGGATGAATCGCAGGAGCACAATTTTACATTAATAATATAAAATTACTTTACTAATTAAATAAATAAATAAATATATATATATATATTTATATATACAAAACTTTGTAAAAAGTTGAATATTTATGTGTATCGTACTCTAAACATTTGTGAAAATATTTCCTCACATAAGTGCATATCACCTGTGCGTGAGAGAATGACTCCCATTAATTCAAAAATAAGTTCCTTAGGGAAATAAGATGTTTAAAAATGTTGTTCACGTAACACGTAAAAAATTGCCAAAACTGGGGGGAAATGTATAAATATAGATAAATTTCACACACACACACACACACACACACACACACACACACACACACACACACACACACACACACACACACACACACACACACACACACACACACACACACACACACACACACACACACACACACACACACACACACACACACACACACACACACACACACACACACACACACACACACACACACACACACACACACACACACACACACACACACACACACACACACACACACACACACACACACTTAAACTCTTAATCAGACGTTATATCCCTTTCCGTATAATCACGACCCACACTTTTTAACCAATATCTTACTTTTATTTTATAAGTTGATAATGTATATGAAAACATATCCTTCAGAAATTCTGGTAAGTGTCTATAAATAATGTAAGAAATGTAAATGTATTTGTTTTTGAAAAGGTTCTATTAAGCCTGGGTGTAAATATGGAGGATGTAAAATTTCTTGTTGCGTAATGGTGAGTCGGAAATTCAAATATACTTCTGTAATGTTTAAAAATGTATATATAAAAATACTCTAACAAACAGTTGTCTTATATCCAAAACATTCATTTCGGCGAACAGCGCCTTCGATGCGTAGCCTAATGCCTGTTTTTTCCCAGTGCTGCTTTAAGTATTGCTTTCTGAGTTACAAACAGTGGATGTATAATACTCTACCCCACATTATGATCCCTCATCCAAAAGCTTTGAGAGCGTTTTCCTTGTAGTTTATGTAATTTGTGCCCTGACAATAGCTATAAGTATTTAAACTCACGGGTAAAACTTGAAAGTTTCGTGACAAATCAAATGCAATTTTAATAGTACCATTTAACTGTCAGCTCACGCAAGGCCGCTGTTAGGAGGAGGAGAGATAACGCCTTTTTTGCTGAAGATAACAAGAGATGATTATTGTTTACTGTTCTTCACTGAACTGAATCGGGAATTAGATAATAACAGGTTAATCGAGCGGGATACACCCCCAGTAGACATTTCTTCGGTAAGTGTCACCTGGCGTTGTTACAAGACAAAACATTGCTTTTTCAAGATGGCCAAGCTGTGGTCTATTCCGAGTTTGAGGATTAGCAGGATGTTTATTAATGCTACCGGTAACTTTTTTGAACGGAGAAGGTTTTTGTTCGATATCCACAACTTTTTCATGTTCTTCTCTGCGTTGAACGTCATGAAGAATTTAGCCTATCTGGTCATGGCGATGCAGGAGAAAGAAGAAATGTGCAAACTCGTCTTAGATCTCTTGGTATCAATTTATTGCTTTGGAATCATCGTGTTTTTCGGATCCAAACATAAAGAAGTAAGAGAGTTAATCCACGGAATCGCCAATGGACTCTCTGCCTACGCTACGTACGACGTTTGGCTTGAAGATGGGCTAAAACTGAAGAAAATACAAGGCATGATATACCTGGCTGAAAACATCATCCTGATTAACTGCGTCAAGGCGGTATCGTCTTTTATAGTCTGGCCTATTTATTCTCTATGGGAAAACGAAGTGTTAGATCCCTCATTGATCGAGCTGTCTCGCCAAGTTATGTCCTCCGTTTGCTGGTGGGGGGAATACATGTCATCGATAATAACGTGTGTGATCCTCTGTATTTACCACAACAGCTGGGAGATAATTCTAGCCAACTGCGTCTTTTGTCTAAAGGGCGAGTTGAGGATTCTGTCTGGGTCCATAGCTGCCGTGGACAAGAGGGCTGAAGACATGTTCTTTGCACTGGACAAGGACCTGAGATCCTGCAGATGGTCGGACACTCTCAGACCTGGAGTGGCTAGACACAACCAGAGAAAGCTCGACCAAAGAGACAACAAGCTGAGAGAGATTTGTATGTTTGAGTGTTTGAGGGAATGTATTCGCCACCATCAGGACATTATCAAGTAAGTATTTTAGAAACTTGAATATCTGAGTAACTGTATTTACGACAGCTTACAAGTTATGCGTTCTCCATAGCTTTAAAGTAAATACCTTACCAGTCAAAGTTAATTAAAGATTCTGGAACTATTGGCTCCGTATTGGACGCTTGGAGGTTTAAAGTTATATTACTGACAACAACTTTATTCATTTATAAAAATGAAAAGATTTGCCGATTTTTGTTCTAAAGTTCTTAGCTAGATTATGATAGAAGCCACCCACCGATCATGAAACCCAAAACCCCTGAGACAGACAATCAAATAACTCTCCCCTTTTCAAAACAGGAGAAATTGATAAAAGAGTGATTGGATGCCACTGTCTCAGTTCAGTCATCTACAACAGTCTCACCACTTATGATTTGGTCATTGTACATAGTTTCAAGGTCCCACCATTTAGGCATGTAATTTGTTATAATTTAATAAACCTTTTGTTAGCTGGTTATATTATGTATTTTCAACAAATTACGAATGAAAGCTTAAAATAGCGTAACATTGTTTTACAGAACCGTTTCAAAACTGAATGCGACGATCAGTTCGTGTATGTTTCTCTACGCCCAAATCACAGCAACCTGCTTTGCGCTTTCTATGTTCTTGGTGTTCCAGGTATTTATTAATATTTTAATTTCAAATGAATGAAGTAATACATTATATTGATTAATATTTTAATGCTCATTTCTGAGTCCTGTTTATAGGCGAAGCAGAAGTTTTCTGTTGACGTTTTCTTGGTGACACTAATTATTCTGCCTACTGTCCTCTCCGAATGGCTTCTCTGCATCCTTGGCCAGATTTTGCAAGATGAGGTGAGTTGTTGTAGAACCTTGGAAATAAACTAAGTAGGCCTACCATATTTTCAAATTATGTATAACATTCCTCCACCAAGCCACTACTAATACGTACTAATTCTACTGTATTAGCACATAGAGAATGCTGCTCCTAAACTCACGAGCACATAGGTAGGCTTCGGACAAACCCGGCATCTGTCATTACCGACTCGGGTTATCCAGTAACATCCTAGTCTCATAACCAAGAAATATTCTGTGTACTCCACGTTGTTTGGTATAATTTTCTCCTTATGGTGTTTACAATTTATATACAGTATACTAATCATTTTAGGATAAAATTACAAATAACAAAAATCTAGGTTTGATTGGGAAAGTGCAGTAGGTCACCAACAGGGCGGAATTGCGGTCGTTCCGATTCCCTGCACTTATATGTGTGGGTGTGAAAGTATCTGGGTGCAACCGCAATCCATATCTGCTAATACTGTAAACATTATGCGGAAAGTGATTTTCTCAGTAATGTAGTAATAAATATGATCTTAGTCAATTCTAAAATGATACTAACACAGTGAAACAAAATATCGTTCTAGACAATTAATTTAAAGATGAGCACTTGGGTCCTTAAAAATGGGTAGTAATATTTTTCTTAAAATAGTATTTTTAGTGATGGTATTTTTAACTACATTAGATGTAGACTAGTTTCTTTAGACATTTATAAAAGTACAATGCTTTTCTTCAAATTACACACATTGAAGTTTCATGTTTGAATATACTGACTTGAAAACATTCTAATGATCTCGGTGTATTTTTACTAGAGCGAGAAGGTGCTGCACTCTTTGTATAGATGCAACTGGCAGTCCAAGAGTAAGAGATTCATCAGCTGCCTCCGCATCATGATGTCTAGAGCTCACAAACCTCTACGCCTGACAGCTGTCATCTACAACGTCAACGTGTCCAACTACGTAGAGGTGAGACGTTGCTGGCAGAGCTACAAGTCAGATCGCTGTTTTCAGTTGGCGAGACGTCAGTTATTCCGTCCTGCGGTTATCAGTTGTAAATAATAAGAGAACATTACAATCCAGTTGAAGATTTGATCTGAACTGCGAACAAGCACTTTGTGGGCTCGATTCTTCTTCAGGCGGTGGTGTTGCCCTAAAACCATCTATGTCGTTTGCTAATCCCTGACGTGCATAGACACACTCCTATTTTTGAATTCCAACAAAGTAGTAATTAGCTATTATCTGTGTCAAACGTATAAGTTTGTTTTGAATCCCTAGTTATTGACATAAAACACTTGGTTTGAAACTTATACATTAGTCCTGTTAGCTTAATTATTATATATTGCGGGTTACTGTTACAACATTATATTTAATTACAAGTTATTTTCAACACCATACATAAATAGATTTGCTGCTTCCCAGAGATGAAACATTTATGAAAAAGCCTAAATATCCAGGTTTAAAGATTTTTCAAGCACTGACCATTAAAATGTAATCATTTTGAAGGGCCAAAGAAATTCAAATCCAGATTAAAATTTTTTTTTTGAAAACCTGATTTTTTAGTTTAAAGAATGTTTTGATACAACTAACAAGGTGCACCATCTTTTCTTTGCACTAAACTAGGAGAAGAATGTCCGATAAGGCATTTTGAAATTCCCAACGTTGCTCAGATCTATTGAACGTACCGTCAAGTATCAAATAACTAAGTGTGAAGTCAATATGAGTTTGGTGCTGGGATTACTGAAAATGAATAGTCAATGCCACATTGTTAGAGGAGGATTAAAGGTGCAATCTAATGTTGAACTAATTGTTGTTTGCCAATTGTGAAAAAAAAATGAAATAACTAGAAAACCTGAAATATCAAACAGATTAGAGATTTGTAATATACCAATCCAGAGTATCAGTATGGTTTTAAGAAGTTCTTCTAGATTGAACCAATAATAAAAAAGGTCCACTCCCGTTTCCTCTTTTTTGCCGCGACGATCGTCATTTACTATTGGCCTCTAGTCAGTTTTATGTGGTAGGTCGGTGAGTGCAGACCAATTGTGGCCTGTAATCTGTAGTTCAGTTATAATTAGTATTTTGTTATTAATAAGTGCATATTTTAGAGTTAACCTACTTGGAGTTGACACACAACATGGTTGTTATAATTCCTGACTCATGCATGTCACAACGTTCTGGTATAATTGGTTTATTTTAACATAGATTGTAGTTATACGTTAGGTTATTCACCTGAGAAAGATATCAGATTGCAGGTCTGAAACGTAGTGTTACTGACGTTTTGTATAACTGAAGTTGATAGAATAGTTTGCATTCACGATTATTTTAGGCCGCGGAAAGCTTATTTGCTTACACTCTTCATAGGCAATGCTGAATAAACCAAAGGAACGCAATTTTTTATATCAAATTTCCTTTAAGGGACGTCACAATTGCAAGAAAAACATAGTTTGGATTATTTCAAAAAAGATTTACATCTCCTGCGAAGATGGTACTCGCCACGTATTAAAACATTGTTTTTGGTCTTTTTCAGTTCTTGAAAGCTGCGTATTCTTTCCTCAACTTTCTCATCACAATGAACGCCTCCGAGGGCTCCCACAAGTGAGACCAGGCTACACACAACACCTTTCTCCTACACCGCACCGATGATGGCAGCATTAGGCTACACATTCCCTCACGCACAGTTATGTTAATTTAGCATGTTACCAGTATCAGAAAACAGGGGCGTTCCAAGCAGTAGGATGGGAACACCGCCTCGATGGAGGCCCATCTACTGTCAAAAATAAACTTATTGTAACTATTACGTGAAGGTTACTGTTTTTAAGGAAATAATGCGTGTATTCAAACCTACAAAGTAAAATAGTAACAATAAGGCACAAGTATGCATGCATCTTAGCTATAACTGTTAAGTGGTATGAGTAGGGGATGATCAACAGGGGTTAGTTACTGACCAGTATTACGCTTGGCTCGATTCAAAATAAGAGCATACACCGGTGTTATTTATAAAATGGTGAAATGAGCGTTACGACAGTTTTGACATTACAAGAGAATCTTTTATGTATTATTTATATCTTGAACTGCGTGACATTTGTTCACAAAAACCTCCACCTTTTCAAATCACATAATCACCAACACCGCCACAATTCACGTCACTCAAATATAATTACCATTCCTGTCCGTAGAACAAGTTTTTTTAAAGACCTTTATTAGTCAGCGGCATTAAACTCTATAATGCTCTCCCAGACTCTATGAGTTTGAAGAAAAAACAACAAGTCCTTTTTTGAGAGGGAGATCAAGCGGCATTTGGTACAGCGGGCTTATTACAATGTCAGGGACTTTGTTGAGTGCTCTGGTCAGACTAGTTTAATCTCAGATGAAGGGCCACCTGTATAAGTTTTAGTTTATTTTAGCATTAACAAAAACTTTAGTGCTATTTTAATTAGTTTAACTTTGTTTTTATATTTAATTGAATTAGGTTATTTTAAGTCACCTAATGTAATGAACTATTACATATTATTGTTGATGCTGTTTTGCAGTGTTAATATGTCTGCCAATAAAGAATTTCTATGTTTCAAATACACTACTAACATTTAAAATTGATATAGAAAAGTACAACAATGATTCATTTTTGTGTGTATGGTTAAGGGGGTGTGCTGTTAAGGGCATGTGTGGTTAAGGACATATACTCTTTAACTCTTTGGATGTTAGGTGGGAAACTCTGCACCTTTAGTCTCAATCTTAAACATATTTAATATAACTACCTGGTACATAAAGGGTTTAAGGGATATGTGGTTAAGGGCGTATGGAGTTAAGGAGTATGTGGTCAAGGGTGGATGTGGTTAAGTAAAGTCAAGGGCACAGATTTCCAAACGCGAATACTTAATTCAAGGTTTAAAATCACCAGGAATAGTCGCAGAATTGTAACTAAATAAATTTTAAATTATTATATAAGGATCTACTACAAAGTACACTATACTTAGTCCGTATTTCGAGTGCGTGACAGAATATACATTCAAATCAATACGTTAAATACATAAATGAAATACTAGTTTAGTTTTATATATTTCCAATATTTTACAAATGTTAAATATTTAACGTTTACTAGTGTTTTTTGTCACGTAAAGATTTAATTATGTACATTCCTGACTAAAACAATCAGTTTTTATAGGTTACTTGTGAAGGAAATAATTTACGATGGGTACTCTAAAGCAAGATTAAAGCTTGCATCGGAGAGGTTTGTTCCATCTGTAGGGCATAAGTGTACTTTGGCATTCCAATAACTGTTTGGAACATGTAATAATGCAAACATTACATTATACCTCTACATCCACTTGTTCTATACGCAGGCTTGGTTCAGCAGTCTAATACGTGTTCTACTGAAAATATTTCGTGAACAATGTCATAGTTAAGGGGTTGATCCATGTTTTTTGTTGTTTTTTTATGGAGGGAAATATCCTAAAAATTTAATATTACCTTTGCATGTTTTCTAACTTTGGGTACTTGATACAACATCATGAGTACATCGGGCACATAAAACCATGAGTACATCGGGTACATGAAATCATGAGTACATCGGGTACATAAAATCATGAGTACATCGGGTACATAAAATCATGAGTACATCGGGTACATGAAATCAGAGTACATCGGGTACATGAAAATCATGAGCACATCGGGTACATAAAGTCATGAGTACATCGGGTACATAAAGTCATTAGTATTTTGGGTACATAGAGTCAGGAGTACATCAGATAATAAAATCATGAGTACACCGGGTATTAAAATCATGAGTACACCGGGTATTAAAATCATGAGTACGACGGGTACACACAATCATGAGTACATCGGATACATAAAACCATGATTACATCGGGTACATGAGATCATGAGTACATCGGGTACATAAAATCATGAGCACATCGGGTACATAAAATCATGAGTACATCGGGTACATGAAATCAGAGTACATCGGGTACATGAAATCATGAGCACATCGGGTACATAAAGTCATGAGTACATCGGGTACATAAAGTCATTAGTATTTTGGGTACATAGAGTCAGGAGTACATCAGATAATAAAATCATGAGTACACCGGGTATTAAAATCATGAGTACACCGGGTATTAAAATCATGAGTACGACGGGTACACACAATCATGAGTACATCGGATACATAAAACCATGATTACATCGGGTACATAAAATCATGAGTACATCGGGTACATACATTCATGAGCACATGGGGTACATAAAATCATGAGTACATCGGGTACATAAAATCATGAGTACATCGGGTACATGAAATCATGAGTACATCGGGTACATGAAATCATGAGTACATCGGGTACATAAAATCATGAGTACATCGGGTACATAAAATCATGAGTACATCGGGTACATAAAATCATGAGTACATCGGGTACATAAAATCAGAGTACATCGGGTACATGAAATCATGTGTACATCGGGTACATAAAGTCACGAGTACTTCGGGTACATAAAATCATTAGTACATAGTCGGTACATCAGATAATAGTCATGAGTACATCGGGTATACATATAGTCATGAGTACATCGGGTAATAAAGTCATGAGTACATCGGGGTACATAAAATCATTAGTACATCGGGTAATAAAATCATTAGTACGTCAGGTACATAAAATAATGAGTACATCAGGTATATAAAATCGTACAGTAATTTTTAAATATGCACCAATACTGTTGACTGACCATAGAACAATACAATAAAGGCTATTTATACACACTCGCCTTCTCTCATCAATACAGATATTTGAGATAATAGTGTATGAGAATCCTATTTTATACTGTCACTTCTAAGGAATTGAAAGGAAAAGAATCATATTTTATTTCTAGTAAACTTAACCTCACTTTTTCCTGCCTCCTAAGCGAAGTAAGATAAAAATCAATAGCCTGTATTTGTTAACAAAGGTTTTTCTATCCAGTAAATTTGTTGAAAGTGCAGTTCCTTGACGTGATTTATGGCTGAGATTTTTAACCATTATTAGTATTAATGTACGAATATTGTAAACATTTCCTCTCAATTCCATGAACGATAACCCATAACTTTAACTCATACGTAATAAATTAGACACTAGTAAATGGCATATTCTTGTTTAACTTAGTTCACGTAAAAGTTATATTAGATATATACATTAGTGTTTATATGTACTTTATGATCCTCACAATCCTCACTATCTATCAGCTTGTCCTCTACACACGCCTTATCATCTCCATCCACTAGAAATACCCCAACATACTATAGTAGTCACTGATACATTTACGGTAAAGGGTTGTGGCTGTAGAATAGTTACCCACTGGTATCAAAGAATCTTGTTCAGTACATGTTTTATAAACTTAAGTATAAAACTTATATTTTAAAAATTCAGTGACTATAATGCAAAATTCAATTTGATTTCGCTTTCTATTTGATACACAACTTTGAAATTAGCTGGAATAATTAAATTCCTATTATTAAACTTACTAACCAAATTAGTGTAGAGAACTTCATTGATCACAAATATATTGTGTTGTTTCTTTCTATTCACTAACTTAATAAATACATTTTCTTTAATACATTTAATACTTTTTGTGCTTATAACCATAAACAGATTTAATTTATTTTAACAACAACGATAGTGACTGTTTGTTGTAATATTAACTCAGTAAAATAAGGCAAAATAAGGATGCAACCTCGCAATGAAAGATAATAAGCTAAAAATTTGCATACGTCTTTATTTTGATGGTATAAAACTTACCTCAAAAGTCTCATATAATCACGTGTACGCGACTTAAGATATTTAAGGTCAAACTTCACGAAAATCAGTTTTTTGCACATATATCGTTTCCCTTACGCTAAATGACTTTAAAGGTGGTTAGAGAAATTGTAGAACGAAAAATTCTCTTCAACTTTTGTCTGAAGTATTTTGATGTACGTTCAACCCTTTTTGAGATACAGCGCAAAGAGTAGGGGACCGCTTACCTGTATATACGATAATGCGAGGTCAGCCAGTAGAATACAATAAATAAATGAGTTATATTGTTAACTATTCACTTACTATTATTATTATTTAATATTTATTATTATTATTCAATATTTATTATTATTTATTATTTAATATACCATATTTATAGATATTAATTATAAATTATATATTCTCTAAATAATACTTATTTTATTTTTACAAACATACAATATTAAAAGAAATACTTTTCGTCCATATTACTATATTACTATGAAAATTATATCTCGAAATACAAATCTCTTGTTCGACGTTTGCTGTTTCTGCGAGCTGTAGCAGATGCTCCATTGTTATATATGCGTACACGTGATTATATGAGACTTTTGAGGTAAGTTTCATACCATCAAAATAAAGACGTATGCAAATTTTTAGCTTATTATCTTTCATTCCGAGGTTGCATCCTTATTTTACCGGACTATTAACAATTGGCATTATATTTCGGTAAAAACCGTCTTTAGGTGCATACATTGTATAAAATATAAAGAACATAATACAAACAAAAGTAATTTACAGTGAATAAATAATAATAAATATAGATGACATGAACTAAATAAATAATTCTTCCATATGTTGATTTCAAAGTTAGACGTTTTTGGCTAAGTTAGCTGATTTTCTGCTTTGTATCCTTGGTGGAAGTAAGTAGGTTTTAATGTAAAAGACATTTTTGATATACTTCCACATTAAATTTATTAAAATAGCGCTTTCGCCGGTTAAGGCATCATCAGTTTGACATTGTTTACAGAAAAAAACATATGTGTAAAATAGAATATACATATGATAAAATAGAATAAAATTTAAAACTAACTGTAAAGACCAAAAACTAATAAATTATAAAAGAATTATGTAGAAAAATATGGTTTGCAATTCATAATTTTGGAATGGATTTCTTTTTTCACTAATGGTATAAACATATCACTGAAATATACGGAAGGTTGGGAAATACAATTATCTTTTTTTTCCTAAAATTTTTTATACCATTAGTGAAAAAAGAAATTCATTCCAAAATTATGAATTGCAAACCATATTTTTCTACATAATTCTTTTATAATTTATTAGTTTTTGGTGTTTGTACAGTTAGTTTTAAATTTTATTCTATTTTATCATTATGTTTATTCTATTTTACACATATGTTTTTTTTCTGTAAACAATGTCAAACTGATGATGCCTTAACCGGCGAAAGCGCTATTTTAAAATAAATTTAATGTGGAAGTATATCAAAAATGTCTTTTACATTAAAACCTACTTATTTCCACCAAGGATAGAAAGCAGAAAATGAGAAACTCTTGGAAGAAAGCGACACGGGACGACTATGTGTTTTGTACAGGAACTTAAAACAAAACAAAGATTATGCACACAACATATTTGGTTCAATAACCAATGCCGTAAGTTAAATATATTTCCTAATTATATCCAAATCAAAATTAACTCTAATCTCGTTCATCAAAATCTGCCCTATATAAGGCTAAGAAAGTATGGCTAACAAAAGAGATCAAACATTGGTATCAATTGAGAGACAATGTTAGTACATATCTTAAAATTATTCATGAACTACTCATTTTGAAATTAAATCCCATTGAATTAGATATATTTCAAGCAGACTTTTTTGATATTGTCAGTTATACGATTCATAATGTTTTTACTAAACAAGTATCAAACATTGTAAGGCTTTGTAATGCCAATAAAATAATATGTCCTTTTTCTGATTCCGAATTACCTTACTCCGATAATAACCAGACAAATAATAATCAGTTTGTTCTTAATCTTTCTAACAAATCGATGACAGATTGTGAGTTAAACTTGTCGAGCAAAGGCCTAAATTTTTCAATATCAAATGGACACTTTTCATGCGTGGATATAGTTATGCCAACAGATTCAGCTGCAAATCTACGAGTATTACCTCCTGAACAGCAAGACTATTACCGGGCTTTGATCCGACAAACACTGGAAAAGCCAAATAGACCCAAAAGCAATCTTACTTTCACAGAGATTAGTGCTCTTAAATCGCTAAGAAATGATGAATCCATAGTAATTCTTCCTGCTGATAAGGGTAAAGTTACAGTTATCTTGGACAAGGAAGAGTATGATAGTAAAATTAATAAATTAGTTAACTGTGATGAATATACTTCAATAAATAAGGATCCTACAGTAAAAATTGAGAAAATTATAAAACAGACACTAAAAAACCATGAAAATGAACTAGATAAACCTCTTATTGTAAAATTAAGCCCTCAATATTCTAAGCCACCACATTTGTATGGACTACCGAAAATTCACAAAGATTTAATTCCTCTTAGGCCAATAGTAAGTTCCATTGACTCTCCTGTATCAAAGTTATCAAAATTTTTGTTACCTATTATTAGTCCATTATTTGGACAAGCTAATTCTTACATCAAGAATTCAGAAGATTTTATCAATAAAATAAAAAATATTAATATTGATTACAGTGATATTATGGTCAGCTACGACGTAAATAGTCTGTTTACAAATGTACCTGTCTCTGAAGCTTTGTGTCTGATTAGACAACGACTTTCTAATGATAACAACTTCAGTATGAGAACAACATTATCTATTAACTGTGTAATGGAACTTCTTACTGTATGTGTTAGCCACAACTATTTTCAGTTAAAAGATAGATTTTACAATCAAGTATCCGGTTTACCTATGGGTGGTGTTCTCAGCCCAATAATTAGCAACATATTTATGGACCACTTTGATGACATTGCTTTTGAAAATTGGAGTATTAAACCCAAAATTTGGTTACGGTATGTTGATGATGTCTTTTGTGTATGGGAAAATAAAATTAACATCCAAGACGAATTTTTAAAACACATCAATTCAATTAGACCATCGATAAAATTTACTATTGAAAATGAGGTTAACAGTGAAATTCCATTTCTTGATATTTTGATAACAAAAACAAAAGAAAACACAATTAAAACAACATTATTTTACAAGAAGACTTTCAGTGGACAGTACCTTAATTAAAATTCAAATCATCCTCAACATGTAAAAATTGGATTAGTACAAAGTTTGTTCCAGAAGATTAATAATTTGGTAACTGATAACAAAGATAAAATTTTAGGAGAAAATTATACTACAGAACTTTTGATTAAAAACAACTACCCTCCGTCGATTATTGAACGAGCTAAGGCTAAAAACAAAAGTTGCAAGCAAATTACCAAAAAAGACAATCCTAAATATCTCACTACCGTAACTATTCCTTATGTAAAAGTAACATCAGAAAAAATTCGTAGAATAAATTATAAATTTAACATCCGCACTGTTTTTAAGTCCCAAAATAATATAAGAAGCTACTTAACAAAATTAAAACCGAAAAACAAACATCAAGAAACCAAGAATGTGATATATAAAATTGACTGTGGTTGCAACAAGACGTATATCGGACAAACATCAAGACCTGTGGAAATTAGGGTAAAAGAACATATTTATAATTATAAAAAAGAAAACATTGAAAAACCTAAATTAGTTGAACATGCAGTAAAGGAAAATCATCATATAAATTTTGAATCGTCTAGTGTAGTGTTTAAAGAATCTTCCCGGACTAAAAAAAATAAAATTGAAAGTGCGTGTATGACAGTTATAAAAGATAATTGAATCGTTTATTGCAGAAACCACATAACCAACATTTTTTAATTTTAGGGAAATCAAAAAAAACCTAATTTCTAAAAAAGTAACAAACATTTCAATTTAGTAAGTTTTCATTGTTAACTACCAAGGTATTCAAAGTCGTGGATGTCGATCTTAATCATCAGGGTTGATATGCCACTTAAAAAAAATTTTTTTAATTGTTTCACTTATGGTGTTTCTGCAATAAAAGCTGTTTTTGTAAATCAAATTATAATTTGGTTCCTAATTTTCTGACAGATTTGCAGGTTTGGGCACAATGGAAAACAAAAATATGGTTAAGACACTTTATTCAAAGATAGAACTCATTAACTAGTATAAAAACATGAAAATATATACATTTTTCGGACTAAACCTACTCGTCATCTTCATTGGACCTCTCAATCATTTCGGCATCTGTTGTTGGCCATTGTAACAAAGCATTGTAGAAGTCTTCATACCCTGTGGTATAGTTGGTCAACTTTGTGATGTCATTGAGCTTTGCCTTTGGGATAGGTACCTGTAACCAAGAAATCAACTTGTTGATTCAGCAAAAATAAGTCGTGACTGGCTAGCATATTAAAAAAAAAAAAATTGTATACACTGTTGATATTATTTTTATTAACTAATAACATTATGTTCATTATTATTGTAAAACAAAAATAACTTCATTGTTTTCTTTTAATTGTTCCGAATAAAATTGTAGGAATTAAAAAAATGTCTTACCTGTCCTTGAGGGTAGGCAACTGCAGTTGGTAGCTCCGGTGGTTGGTTACATTTCAGGAGGGTGAATGTGGACTCACGTAAGCCATCAATGAACTCCCTCACTACTACTTTCCCTTGTGAATGTGAGGAGAAATGGAACTGTCTGTAAGTGGATATTTTAAATGGTTCTTTGTCCTTCTTCGGAATGGCTCTTCCTGCTGATTCATCAGAGGCTGAAACTGTCTTTTTGTAGTATGCAGGCCACCAGCTCTTGAAGTTTAATATTTCATGGGTTTTCACTTCATGGACTGTGAATCTACCAGAATTACTAGCCCTCAGTTTCAGTTCAATGTACTCCTGTGGTGTATAAATCCGGTCAGCTTTCCGTATTAGGCGCTTTATACAGCCAAAGTCCCTATCACAGGGGCAAAAAGAATGCCCTCGCACTGGGAAGTAGTATGTAATAGTCTTAAAATGTGAATTGTCACACAGAGCCATTAAGAATCTTATCATGGTGTGATTCTTATTTTGTCCGAAAGGACCATCACTAAACAGTACCAATTTCTTTATTGTATCAGGGACTTCAGTCTTCATGTAGTCAAAAAGAAACGAACACGCCTGATCTGGTGATTTATTTCCTACACCCTCATGGTATACATAAATTTTCGCCTTATTTGTCTTTAGGTTGTGGATACAAAAGCAGTTCACCCACAATTGCCGCATATAGAAGACTTCTTGGACAGGAATGTGCGGCAAAGGTAGATTTTGCATGAAGTCGAAACATATTGCCAGAGTTTCGTCATCTTTGTCATTACTGTAATCTTGCAATTTCTTGAAATACTTCTTAGCCCTGTTTTTATGAACCATCATCTCTGCCACAGCAGTACGTTTGGCACTTTCACACAGAAGAGGGTCTCTTAGCTTACTAGATAGACTTTCACAAGTGCAACAAACATCCACTTAAGGGGGACCAAATCTGTAGTCAAAATTCTCTTTGAAATATGTGTAGTAAAAGTTATACTTAACTACATTGGTTAGATCTGGATGTTTATCAAGAAACATTTCATACATTTTCTTAACAGTCAGTCTGGCGTCCAAATATTTTTTAGGCTTTCCTCCATAATGGGTCACTTTGACATCGTAAGAACTGACATGTTGATGAATCAGATTACAAACAGTGCCAGGTACAGAGTTCCCACTCCGGTTTTTTCCCCGTAAGTCCCTTGGACTTTTGTTCTGGAGTAAAAGGCTACAAATCCTTCTTATGCGTTCACCTGTTACTCCATGCACTTTCAAAAACACATTTTTGCATACCGGTACTAAGCACCCTTTATTTTTTATATAGTACACAAATGTGTGTTTTCTTTTATAGACTGTCTCACTACGTTCATTTTCATCTTCATCATCTAACTCATTGTCAACTGTTACCGGTGCATCATTCTTTGCAGATTTTGTACGTCTACCTACTGCTCTTGCTTCAATTAGTGATTGTAAATATGTATCTTGGCAATTTTTGGTCTCTAGGCTATAAAAATAGTCCCATATATCTGTTACTACTTCTTGATCAATCTTAGAATGACATTTAATCGGGCATTTACAAGTAACATTTTGAGGACAAACTTTGCTTTCTATTCCCTTACCTTTGTAAGTAACATAACCTTTTCCTTTGGTCCTGGATTCACGAATCACATTCCTTTTGTAAGTATTTGGATTGGTGATACCTCTTTTCCTCTTTGGTTGAGAAGGCCCATCACTATCTGAACTTTCACTCATGTCTTTATAACCAGTGCTACAACTTATACTTAACAACACATTAACAACCAAGAAATCAGCCCGGTATAAACAGTATGTAAACAAACCACCACACAGTACACCACTGACAACAGACAGGAAGTGAAGAGCACATGGCAACAAGAAAAGACACGGCTGCCAACATCGCTCAACACAAAAAATAAATTTACCCCGAGTTTGTTGCAGAAACCCCACAACTGCAGTCACTTGAGGGGTTTCTGCACTAAACGAAAGATTCGATGCCCAGTTTAAAGCCTTTAGGATGGTTGCAGTTGTGTGATTTCTGCACCAAACAATGTATTTCAATTTGTAGATTATTATTAATATACTAAAAAGTCAAAATCGAAAGAAATGTTGGTTATGGGGTTTCTGCAATAAACGATTCAATTGTATTTCCCAACCTTCCGTAAATTTCAGTGATATTTTTATACCATTAGTGAAAAAAGAAATCCATTCCAAAATTATGAATTGCAAACCATATTTTTCTACATAATTCTTTTATAATTTATTAGTTTTTGGTCTTTACAGTTAGTTTTAAATTTTATTCTATTTTATCATATGTTTATTCTATTTTATCATATGTATATTCTATTTTACACATATGTTTTTTTTCTGTAAACAATGTCAAACTGATGACGCCTTAACCGGCGAAAGCGCTATTTTAACAAATTTAATGTGGAAGTATATCAAAAATGTTTTTTACATTAAAATAAGTTAGCTGATGTTGAGTCCATGTGGATTTTTACTCTTTAAAACAAATTGGTGTGCTTGTTCTAATGTTCTGAGGAAAATTGGGTTTGAATTTTGATTCACTTGCCGAATAGATTTGATACAATCCTTTATTTCGACGAATGCCGTTCTCAAAAAAGAATAGAAATATTATGTATACAAGCAAAGAATAGAAGTTAGCATATATTGAATTGTTAGTATCAGCTGAAATGTTCTAATCTAAATTTATAGTGTAATTCAGCTGACACTAAAAACTCATTTTTTTTTATTATTTGCTTGTATACGTAATACCTTTATCCTTTTTGAGAACGAAATTCGTCGATATATTAAAAGATTGTTGTTTGAAGTGTTTTTCTTTTATTATTGTAAGAAGCCTCTGCGCATTTATTTTCTGCATACAGTACATCAAGCCCTTTGGTAAGTTAGATTTCAATCACAAGATCTTTACTGTCTAAAACAAACGGATAAACCTAGACGAAAATTCATATTCAGCGATGAAACAATTTTAATATCACTCTCTAAAAATTGTTCTACTAAACTACAAAATTATATTTATAACCTTGTTTACAAGTCGAATTGGTTCCCAACGGCTAACAGCCCAAATATCTAATATTTAGTTTTCCACCACAACTTTGAAACCAGGTTGTTGGTATGTTTCGTACTTCATTCATCATATTAATGTTGTAATCGTAACTTATATCAATTGTAACTAAGTTTTAACATCGCATTTCACGAATAACTTGGAGTCAGATAATGCGCTGGATCTACTTATATCAATTTAAACAAATCCATAGTTTTATATATTTATGAAGAAATCCATAATAAAATATACAATTTTCAAATAAAATCTTAAAAATCTCATTTGCAATATTAGGGTGTTTTTGTAGTATTTCATTTAACATTTTATATTTTTGTATAAAATTCATTATAATTATGTTTAAAATCTTTGTTCTTCAAATTTTTTCACTAATTTCTCAATAGATACATTTATAAATCTGAATATTCATTACAAATGAAAGTTTAATAAATTTCCTAGGTTTATCACATTCGAACTAGTATCCATAACTATAACTTACAGAATAATTTATGTATTTCTCATCTGTTAAATCAACCTGTCTATATTGCCTGGTCATTTATTTGATGTAAAAATGAGTATCGTATTAACAACAGTACAACAGACATTGGAATATTTTTAGGACATTTTTGATTTAAATTACGAGATATGGAAGCTGCATCTATAAATTTTCCAGTTAAACGGCTATGATCTCTAACTTATAATCTGTTTTCACTATCGAATCATTTAGTATCGTAAATATTGAAAATGTTTAATTATTTATATAATTTTCCTATTTTTCAGTAAATATTATAGACTTTTTGTTTTTAAAAATATATTTTTCGCTATGTATTTCTACAATTTATTAAACTTTCGGAATAATTTTGCTGAAGCATTTGGCAAATTTTGTTAAAATTTTTCTGAAAACATAATATGATTTTACATTCATTGTTACATTTGAAACTATATAGAGTAATACCATCTGAATCTTAGTTATCGTAGATTTTTGAGGGTTGGTTTTACAAGTCAAAATTATTTCTTAAATGCTTTAAAATCCATGTAAATTACATGCAGACCAGGAAATTTCTTTTGATGGTTGGTAAACTTAGTGGCCTGACCTGGATGGATAACACATTATTGGCCTACAAACATCGTGTTGTTTACATATATGTAAATATTCTTCTAAATCTCCAGACATAAATATGACTTAAACCTTCGACATACAGTATGTTTTATGTTAATTTTCAGATAATTGAGGGTAAACAAATTTATTTAAATCTCCCATCAAAACAAAATGAGATTTTTCTTCTTTCTTATGGAGATAAAAAAGTCAGTCAGTTTTGTTACAAAATATTGGCTGAATATTGTTAGTTGTTTAATTTTTTACAAGAAAACATAACTTTATAAAGTATATGGGTGTGTTTGGGACTAAAAATGTAACTACTCAAAGCCCTGCAAACTTGTACTTAGCAATTTGCAGAGCGTTGTTGCTTCAGACTGCATACTAAGTAGGTGTACATGTGTCTATTGTTTCATATAGCATGGTATTCATTGCTTAGTTTTGATTATTAGCCATTGGAACGTCTGATTTCATGCTGGAATGTCTCTGTGTTGCTGAATCTACTTCTACATATGTGTTTTTGTAATGCATACCGGAGACCACTATTTTTGAAAGAGTATTCTCACCGGTAAACTGAAAGAACTGTATTATTAGAAATAAAATACTTTATTTCACTTATTTATAAAACTAAATGTCATTATAACTATCGATTTTTCTTTTCTGCCTCAAAAATATAGCGATGCGGGTAGGAAGTGGCAACTCTGTCCCTGTCTACATTTGTTAGATACATTGTAAATGCATAGCTATAATGTTACCGGTACAAAAAAAAAAAAAAAAAAAAAAAAAAACCAATGAAAATAAGCAAAACATTGTTACCCCCAATTATAATAAAATAAACATAAAATTAATTACCTTACTTGGGCTTAATATAATCCAAATTATGAAATAATACGGTGAATCTGTTGTTAACCTTCATTTGAGAGTATTTGCAAATTAGTTTTTCAATCTTTAAATATAAAAAATGGATATTCCAAAAGGCGCCTAGTAGGTTTTTAAAATATCAATTTAAAAAAATACATAATACATAAAGACATTTTTGACAATGGCTATATGAGACAATGTATATATATAAATGTCTTTATGTATGATGTATTTTTTTAAATTGTTATTTTAAAAACCTACTAGGCGCCTTGTATGTATATATATATATATATATATATATATATATATATATATATATATATATATATATATATATATATATATATATATATACATACAAATATACAATATATACTTTTTGTGATTCAATGTTTATGTAAATTATATATATATATATATATATATATATATATATATATATATATATATATATATATATATATACATTCACCCGGCAAGTGAAAGATCCGGGTTCGAGTCCCGGCGGAGCAAGTACTTATTGTGATTCAATGTTTATTGAAATTAAATTAGGCTATTGCCTCTTATACAGATTATATGAATATATATATATATATATATATATATATATATATATACAGAAATGTGTTTATGTATGATTTTTTTAAATGTATATTTTATATATATATATATATATATATATAGTCTATATATATATATATATACATATATATCTATATGTTTACAAGTGGCAATTCCAGTCTTGATATATATATATATATATATATATATCTATATTAAATATAAGTATATATGTAATATATATACTTATTAAATTTTGTACACTGGAAATGTTATACCCTGTTTGTTATTTATTTTTTTAGTTTAGTACCTAGAGTAAATAAAAATATATATGTCATAAACAACCAATTGTCTTCTTGGAGTGCCGAATCCCCTTAACATATAATCAATCAATTTACTCTGCATCATAAATGTGAATTATTAAAAATTACGCGTAAAAATTAACACCCTTTTACGCGTAAAGATTTTTATGGGAGTTAGTCACTCGAGCTATGACGTCTAACAAAATCAATAAAGTATTATATTTTGATAACATCCCCAGTTACGTTTAATACATATCATAGGGGACTATCATATTATTAATTCACATAGTTCTGACTAAGTAGGTTATGTGGGGATTTTAATTTTTTAATTCGTTCAAAGCCGCTGATAAGTTTGATAAAATGTATACAAAGTGTTTACATGTATATATACTTTCTGGTACACAAACAAACTTTAGATTGTTCAGAAGACAAAACTAGTAAATAATTGACGTATTAAGTGTAAATAATAGTAAGTTATTAAGAATGTTTTTAATAGTTTTTACAAAGCATACAAATTGCCTATCTTCTTTTAATAGCCAGAGCTAGATTTAATGCCATTAAAACAATACTAAGCGGTTTCTTAGCATCAGTTCACATTTCAGTGTCATTTTGTGTTTGTTTCTCAAATAGATTACTTGCAAAATGTTTGACTTTTTCAAAAACTTTAGTTTTTACCAAATTATCGGTGGAGTTGTGGTAACTGGCGTATTGATTGGAGGTGTCATATACTGTATCTGCACAAAACGTACGAAATAAATACTATATATTAAAAGAACTCATTAGTATATTTAGGTGCTTTGGGTGCACGAATTTAAATTGGTCAGTTCTATCGAAAATTCAAATATTTTTAGTTTGTAGTGTTCATAAAACAATCATAACTTTTTGCGATACATGGCAAATATTAACATTTTGTTGTATGATTGTCAGATATAGTCGAGATGGACCTGGGCCAGACCCAACTACTGAGCCAGCCACTGATTCTCTCCATATTTTATGGATGAATAACAATTATAATTGTGAAGATTCTAAATCAAATTCAAGTGTACATCTCTTGACTGACAAACAAAATGAAATGTTAAGTGTAACCCTTAAATTTTGATACAACATCGATAGTGGCAATGGCAGGAAGTCTGGAGCGCCTTAACCAATAAATACAGGTACGATCTAATCATTTATCCCATTAAAAGTTAAGAAAATCTCACACTTTCACATTTACTCTTTCTAGATTAAATACATTCAATCCCAGCCTAAATACAGTGAATTTCCTATTTGTGGCAACTTTCCTGGACCTTTAGGATATGATTTAAATAAGAGACAGCGGATTTTGGGTTTGTTATGTATTTTATCGTTATCTAAACATTTTTCATTAAAAATTAATATCTTTTGAACTGATAACTTAAATTCACACATAATTAATTGAGACTAATGTTTATTTTTTATTTTCAGAAACACCTACTGGACTGACGTTTATTACCCTGAACATATCGATAGAACCCTGAAATTACAAAAAAACACCCGATTATGACAAAGAACCTATGGATGTGACATTTAAATCCTGATAAAGACTGTTTACCCCCTATTATGAATTAATAATAAATGAGACATATAAAAGATACATTTTGTATTTACTGACATTCATATTTTAATTTTACCAAGGCGTAACTTACGATAATGTTCAAAAGTACTTATCAGTCTCCGTGGTATGGTTTCCTCACTGAGAATTGTGTTGTTCTACTCTGCAGGAAGGAAAACTACACTCCCTGAAGAATATATTTGTAATTACTACACAACTCTACTATCTACCTACCATGAATCATAGCATGTACCATACCTGAAAGAAATTAATTTTTGTTTTTGAATGTATTGAAATAGTTAATGAAATATGCTGGTGTCATGAAAATATTCAATGGGTAAGTGCACGATGTATGAGACATGTTAAAGCATTCAAATAAGATTCTATTGTAGCCCTTTACTTTATTTGAATTTGAGCATTACTATGTTAAAGTATATCATACAAGATTTTTTTTAAATTTTGTTATGAATCCTAATGTATGTAATAAGATTAACTCAAAGTAATAAGACTTTTTAAAACTTATCAACTTACATTGGGAACACAGTAAATGACTGAAAGGGCAATGAGCGTGCGAGAGCGCGTGTTAAAAAAAAATCATAACTTTATTTGATAAATGACAAATAAAAACATTTTGCTATATGATTATCAGATATAGTGGAGATGGTCCCGGGCCAGACACAACTTTTGTGATTGCCACTGATTCTGCCTACATTTTATTCATAAATACCAGTTGGGATGCTGAAGGCTCAAAATCAAATACAAATGTACATCCCTTAATTTAAAAACAAAATAAAATTTTGAGTATAACGCCCAATTTCGATGCAGCAACAACAGTGGCCATGGCAGGCAATCTGGAGCGCCCTAACCAATAAATACAAGTTTGCAATAAATATATAAAATAATTTTCCAAATAGACCCAGCTTTTCTCTAGATCAGCGCTTGTCAACACAATTATTGTTTATAGTTTATAAGATAAACACCTTTACTTTGTAATTTTATATTAAAAAGTCTGAGAAATTCCGTCATACAACACAAGAGAACGCAAACCTATATTTTGAGTGTGCTGATGTGCCAGAGAGTATGTCAGAGAGATGGTTGTTGACGAAAAGGTCAAGCTTTTGAGATCTTTGCTGAGGCTATCTCTGAAAGAGCGATTGACTACGATACAGTAAAAAGCCACAAACGGGTTGTCCTTGTTTAGTTTGTTTACTATGTGAGCATGCTAATTTGTTTCTCCCTTTCATTAATTTATCAAATTTATTAGATAAAATACCCTTGCTAATTACAATTCAGATTTGTTTAATGCGATAACCGATGAAATACTGCCCACATTGAAATCTCTTCAAATACAATTAACTTGTTGTCGTGCTCAGGGCAATGACAATGGGTCCAACATGCGGGGTTACAATTTAGTGGTGTTCAGTTAAGGGTACTTGAAAAAAACAAGTGTCCTATTTCTTTCTCCCTGTGGAGCACATTCTCTCAATAGAGTGTTTATACCAATAAACTTAATTCTGATGTTATGACATTTTTTTGGAAACTGAAATTTTTTAATCTTCATTCTCTAGCAGCCCTAGCCGTTGGAAATTGTTTGAAACAAGTACCGTTGCTTTACAAAGCCTTTCTGTAAACTCGTAGGAGCGAAAGCTGTGCGCCCAATTGTGAAGCACTATCCATCAATCCTCAAAGTGTTAGACAAACCCCTGGAAGATAAGGTACCCACATTAACTCCATCAGCAAGAAATACCGTTTTAGCACTCAAAAAGTACTTTGGATCTTCCAAAGGCCTCTTGATGTCATCATTTTGGCTCAAGATCTTGGCTTCCATTGATTAAAATAACGTAATAATACAAAAGGAATGTATCTTCCTCAACGTCGAGACACAACTAATTAAAGATGAGATGCAGGCCCTACGATGTTCATGTGTAAACCACCTTCAATGAAGCAAAAGTAGTCGAAGACATATTAGGCATTCCACCTAAGTTTGTTGTTAAAAGGAACCCGATAAAATGACGCCTGAACCTGAACAACTCCAGCTAGCGGTATTCAATGCATTCAAATCTTCTGTTCTTTTTTTCTGTTTTGGATTCCATTATGGCTGATTTAAAACCAGGTCTGTAAGTTGTGGCCGGATATGTGAACTGTTTTAACCAGTTATTTCATTTATGGACTTGGAAAATGAGGTACTTAAAGTAAAAACAAGCGATCTTGTATCTAAATATCCTTTAGACTTTATAGATTCAGACAACTTAGCTGTGGAGGTTGTTTATATGAAGACCGTTCACAGTATTCCAATCGGAGGAAGATCCAATGAAGTTTCTCAACTCCATCTAAGAGTTCACCTTCAAACGATTTTTATAAATCTGTGTACTGCAATAAGAATTTTTAGTACAATTCCAGAAGCAATATCTAGGACTGGTAGATCTTTTAGTAGATTGGCCAACTACTTAAAAACCTGGCAGAGGAGTACAACAGGCTAAAGTCGACTAAATCATTTAGGACTTCTGTTGATTGAGAATGAGCTGGAAAAGACGATTGACTTTTCTGATGTGATTGACCTTTATAGTCAAAAGAAAGTGAGAAAACTCATTATTCAATAGAGTTATTGTAATGTAGCCCGTGTTTAATGGCATGTGAACAGCATTGACCGAGTGACCTATTGTAACTGAACTAAATATTTGTTTTAGTCTACTAGTGAGTTATACAAAAAATAAACACATGTCGTTATCATTTAAAAAAAAGTGACGTGTTGTAATTAAACTTATGATTGAACTTGTAAGATATTTATAATTATAACCTATATTTTCAGTTTGAATTAGTTATAATAATTTTATTGTATAATTTTGTAAAAATAACCACGAAATTATACTTCAGCATTGGTTTTGGGGACCAGGGCCCTTAGTCATGTGGGGCCATGTCTGATTGTCTGAACAATTAAATCAACTTGTTACCATGAAAACAGTATTTTTATATTTAAAATTATTTGATAAGTTTTTAATATCATGGAATGGCTTCCCGAGGGTAATCTGCTGAAGAAAATATGTCGCTTTACGTTACTCCAAGCTGCAAGCTGTGGCGCTGACTACCGGACATCGGACCTGCGTGACAGCTGTGTTGGTTTGGCGGGAACATTCTTCAACATGATAAGTCAAAATTATATATACGTGTATTTGATTCATTTATGTGTAGTATATAGTACGTAGTATATGCTATTTATATATTGCTGTAACAAGTATTTAGCGTGAGTGTGTAATTTGTGTAAAAATAGGACTTAAACTCTGTTGGTTGTTTTGTGTTGACTTTTGTTGACCTAATCTTAATATACGCTACTTACTGAATGTCTAGATGTGATATGTATAATTATCTCCAAAACGTTCACTTTTACTAGTGGTTGGTTGTTTTATGTAGAACTATTTTGACCTGTAATATTTGGTTCATTTTAAATAATTAGTGCTTGTTTTATTACGTAGTGCTTAAGAGGTATTGCGCATAAGTGTTGACAAACAACTGGTTTGTTGTGATTCCTGACATATGCGTGTAATAATGGTCTGGTTATTACGTTATATTTTAACGTATAGTTATGGGTTAGGCCAGTGCATTAATCCACCTAAAGAAGAGAACAGATTGCAGATCTCGAAACGTTGTATTACTGATTACTTTCATCAAAGAATGGTGGCAAATGTGTGAAAAATCATTGCACTTTAACAATCTATCCATTGTCAAAACTGAACTAAACAAGGAATGTAAAATAGCTGTAGACCATTCACTGACGTGTTATTACTAGTTACGTGTATTGCACTGAAGTATGCAATTGATAAAACTGCGCAAAACGCAAAGTTGTGTTCACTTCAACATTACACCTTACACGTCCAACCTAACATCTCTGGATTGCCCGACCTCCATTGTCTAGGTACATGTAATGTTATGATTTGTAACACTATAACCTACTCTATACTGCTATAACTCTGATGCACTGACTAGCCTACTACCTCTAGTCCCCGACTTCGTTTTCTCTAGCCGCGTTTACTATTATGGTTTGTAGTCTACTAGCAGTCGTAAACAAATTACTCCTATTTTCGTTTATAAAGATATGAGTATCTTCAAGTACTTACTTACTTGAATACTTTAACACTGCATCTTTGACCAGACTAGCTGGATAGATTGCGTCATTGGACTTAAAACTAATAAATACTATTTAAAATAAAACTCTAGGCAAGATGGCGGTACTACACGAGATTGAGTCCATTCCTCCACCTAAATAGCAAAAAAAACTCATCAATAGTGTAACGTGATTTGGAGAGTAACCATAATTTAATTTTACCTTCAAATTCATTTTTATCCAAACATTGAACGGCCTCAGGGAGTTTGTTAAACATCCTGAGTGCCAGCACTAGGAACCAGTCTCTTGTCTTACTAAGCCGGCAGTATGGTAAGTCCCTATTGTTTAAACAACGGAGGTTGTAAGAGTGTGTGTCCGCTCTAGATTAGAAAGAGTCCAAGTTCTCTCTTATAAAAACCAGGCTCTGAAGAATCTATTGGCCGAAAACAGTCTGGATCCCAAGTCTGAAAAATTGGAGCACAGTGATCTTGATAACCAGCGGATGAGATTATACGGAGTACTATCTTGGAGATGCACCAGGGTAATTCTAATGGATTTCTCTGTCCGAAAAAAGCATTGCCGGTATTAAACTTTTAGTTTTATACATGGCGAAATTATTTACAATCGGAAAATAATTTACGCTTTGACTTCATACATGGTGATTGGAATGATTTCATAGGAATTCTGAGATTTTTATTCTAGGATTTGCAAGAATAGGTAATGTGAAAGCGAGGTGAAATGGGCATGTCAGACACATATTTGCAATATGGTTAATATATTTTGCGGAGCCAAAATTTAATAAAACTAGTTTTAATAATATGTAAATGAAGATCTTGGTGTGAATAGTAATTCGTAGATTTTAGTTACGATAACGCTATTAGGCTACTAAGTGCTTTTAATTCACCGATTCAACTGACAAAAAGAGTTCTAAACTTTGTTCTCTTTAATTGTGTACCCTACATCTTCAACCTCAAATGCATATATTGTAATATCTGCATTCTCTAGGTACATTAATTATTACTTTGATAAGATATTGACTCTAGGTTCCTGAATCTCTAGCCTATTTTCTGTAGGCGCGTTTACTGTAATAATTTGTAACACTAGTTACCTACCGACTCAAATACACTGACTGTTTAAACTGCTTCCTATAGGCACACATCATATTATAGTGATTTGCAACATTGATTACCTACTGACTCTTGTCCCCTGACTGTTATTACATTATTTTAACGGGCTTTTACGGCAATAATTTATAACACTGATTACCTTCTGACTCAAAATATCCTAGCCTGCGTCTTGTATGCACGCTTACTATTATAATAATTTGTAGTAATGGGTACCTACGGACTCTAGTCCCCTAAAAGTCTAGTCTGTTATGTCGTGTAATGTAATTGTTATCTCTAACACTGAGCTACCTACTGTCTTAAACACTCTGACTGTCTAATCTGTTTCCTTTAACCATGATTTGTCTTAATTAATAGGGAATTCCTAATGCACCACCAGTGAAATTGCTGGTATGTAGGACACGCACCCACTAAAACCCCACTTCACAGGCAGCATTATCTCGGGACTGCTTTCTGAAGTACTTCAAGAAAGTGCCTACACTAGCCAACATTAGTGCTTCTACAGTATCTGGCCATCGCTTGGCCATCTTTTGCTTGTAGGAGACACTTGACATAGTGTCCGACCATATGAAGAAGCCGTACAGGAATACGGATTGCGTGACCGACACGAGCAACACGTCTGCCAACATTCTGTGTCATTTGGTTCAAAGAGGCGGTAGAAACCACCGCCTTATTTGCCGCCACAAATATATGGTCCCAGACCATGAACATCACGACAAGATATTTAACAGCGCTCTTTGTCTCAAAAACCTGGACGGCAGTGTCAATCCTCCAAACTATTGATAAGTACGATCTCAGTCTTCTCCTTTAACCTTGAGGTCGTTGGAGATGTCTAGATCGCAACTTCTGATTCCTTGGCACGATATAATATTGATAGATGCAGTGAAGTCCTCCAACACCCTTTACTCCGTGATTGTTCGTTAGAGGTTTCCCGCTGCAAAAGTAATATCCGGGATATAAAACTCACTTGCATTTCCCATTACGACTGCCGTTACGTTAAAACGCCGGCGACAATCAAGTTTCCCCCGAGGAGTGAAGTACGTTCTGAAGCTTGTACTGGAAATCGACAACATTTTCATTAAGTGTGAAATAGCATCTGACGAGAGTGACCTCATCCAAAACTTTCGTTACCAAAACCCGGCAGGCACCGTGGCTTTTAACGAACACGTTGAAACGGTGCCTAGGATATCGCGGAACCAGTACTGCTCGCTTATTGTGACAACGTTGGTTTTGCTTTCTTGGACGAGTTGCGAGAGGGGATCGTTCGCAACTCTACTTTGGTGGAGATTTCCCTGGAGAATTTCAATCCCCTAAGTTTGTATTGGCTTTTTCCAGGGCCTTTCGGATGACCGAGCAGGCCCCCGTAATAGCAGTCTTCCAGTTTTTTTTAATACTTTCAGTCCTAGACAGTGACAACAACGGGCTTCCACCATACAGTGGTTCTACCTGTGAGACGCCTCCCCACACTTGAACAAAGCCTTGACCCCTTATATAGAGCCCTCTGCAGTCCACTGGAGGTGGCCGAAACGGATGAACCGGAAGCACTTCGTCACCTCTAACCTACAGATCCTGTAATTGTTCCTGTATTGCTGCTCCATTAGGTGCACTATATCCAGTAAAGGTCGCGGATTTCTAAGGCAGACTTCGAACGGCTCCGCTTGCCTCGATCGTACCCTTCAGTGCAGCACTGAATCACGATTTGTGATTTTGCTGCCAAGTTCCAACAAGACACCTGCTGTTCTTGTCTGCCTGATGGCTCGAACCTCAGTGCTAGAGTCATCAGGTTTAATCTGAATCTCCTTTAGCAGGTCAGCATAGGTCCTACTAGCGGCTGATCTTATAAGAAACCGTCTTCGAACAAGCCTAATTTGGGGATTTTTACCTCGACGGTGTCATCTTGGGCGGCATAGTAACAAGGTGCCATAAGTTCACTTCACTTTGGCCGCCCGCTTCTCCTTTCCCGCTCTCTTCCGGTCTGCCGAAGTAAGATGTCGCGTGTATAGGCGCGTTTACTGTAATGAGTTTTAACCCTGGTGCCTACTGACTCTAGTCCCACGATTGTTTAACATATTTTTTTCATTAGCGACATTTAATGTCATGATTTGTAACTGATTACTTGCTTACTCAAATACTCTGACTTTCTAGCCTGCTTTCTATAGACGCGCTTACTATTATAACAATAATTAATTGTGATATATACGCTGTAAATAAAATGTCTAGAGATGAAACATATAATTATCTTCAAAACATACACTCTTACTGTGGTGTGTTGTTTTGTTTCATCCTTTTTTTACCTGTAATCGTTTGTTCATTTTTAATAATTATTTTTTATTTTATTAAGTACTGTTTTACAGTTAATGTGAATGGAGTTGACATAAAAGTAAACATAAAAACCGGTATAAGCCATTGCCTTCCAGAACTTTAGCTACAAATAAACCTTCTGGGTTAGTCGAAAGAAGTAGGTTTTACGACAATTGAAATATATAATAATTTTTATACAAAAATAATAATTATTCTTGTAAAATAAAGCAAGTTTTTATAATAATAACTGTGTCGTAAATGCATAGCCCTAAACCTTTTTTTTGAGACATACAGTCGTATCTGCTTAAAACAGCTGTAGAAAAGAAGAAAAAGAAAAATATCAAATGTTAATGGTCAATAAACCATGTCAAGATATGTTTTAGAACATTGAAATAGTCTTGGTAATATTTTATTGCTCATTTACGCAGTTACAGCATAAGATGTGCTGTAGGTTTCTTTGGAGGGCTCTCCTGAAAAGTTGCCATTTCGCAGTTACGACACTATGTCTCTTGCACGACGATTTATTCTCATGGGATTTTGACATTTATAATCAATATCTCTAAAACCCCTCAAGATACTAAAAATATTTTTTTTAGTTTTAAAAGTTGTTATGACCATTCCAGAACAATTCTATTTATCCCCTTGCTTCATAAATAACGGAGTTTTGAGTTTTTTAAGGTTTTAACCACCGCCATATTGAAAGGAAATGGCGTACCAAGATGACCAACGAACTTAGCTGATAAATTTATAAAATCAAAGTTTACCAATTTTAAACACGTTTAGACTTTTTGGGACAGTTATCCATTACACAAGTAGCGCAAATACATATACGCTCGGACCCATGCACAATTTCATGTTGAAAAACAGGGACACCTTGCTCATATTCTTGTTAAGTGAGAATCTTAACACTCCTGATATAAGTGATAATCACGAAAAAGATATTATTATCTCTTGAAATATCTAGATTAAAGATCAAAGAACTGTATATTTGGATCGTTAAACAGAAATCATAAGTACTTGTGAAAGAACTCCATTCCAAGTGATATTTTATAAATAACACTTTCATTGGCTATTCTAGACTTGTGTGGAGGAATCCTTACAAATCCAAAAATCCTTAGTTTTGCGGTTAACCCACTTATTATTAAATAAATGAGAATATGTAATTTAGAAACAGAAGTATGGACATTGTATGTATATATTCTTATATTTTTCTTCGTTAAAAGTTATTTATATATACTCTCAAAATTTATCTTGTAGCTATAAACCATGTAATAAATTACATTGTGGTATTTGTAACATTATGAATAAGACCAGTTAGTTCAAAAGTAGCGTCACACTAAAAACTTATCCAATACCTGGTAAATTGGACTGCACTCCAACCAATGCAACTTACCAACTACCCAGGAACTACATTGGCAAAACCTTACATTCTTTGCAGGTAAGAATAACCGGTCACGTCTTTTCAATAAATCACAAAGAAGGAAAATCGCTTTTGTTAAAGTAAATAGCATGTAAGATTTTTCCTTTGTTTCCTTTTTTCATCTTTGCTAAACAGTCCCTATAAAATTACATACCTTTTGGGCTATAATTACGTTAATTTTTTTGCCGAACACCTTGTAGACCATCCTACACGGATGTGAAGAGTCACTAACTACCTTAAAAACTATTTCTTAAGTCCAGTATTCATTTACTAAGTTTGGCTGTCACAACTTGATCTAAGACAAGAATGAACCATGTAGAACAAGACCTACATTTCATAATCTTTTGTAGGTCATATTTGTGGCATTGTACTTTACTAATAAAGACAATTAATTAGGCATATAATTCGAATTATGCTCTAATGACAACAAAATGGTAGTTATTTCAAAAAGTGGATTTATAGTTGCAGTAATGATGTACCAACTTTTATTGCTTTACTTGTAATTGTTTGGGTATTATAAAGCCTATGTGGGACTTTATTATCAGGCTATATGTACTTTTGGGCCTTGTAATATACTTCTGGTCTTAAAGTACTCCCGTTTACATAGTTGATTTAGCGTCGATGGTCCGATCAAGAAAATGTATACATACTCGTACATAGGCCTGAGAAGTCCGCGTCTGTAAAAAAATAAATAATGTGAGTTTTATCTGTAGTAAAAAGTCTATTGCTGTCCTTAATCACACTACAGACCACTGCAGCACTGCATACTTAACATTTGCTAACATTTACAGTTAAAAGTAGAGTTTTACTAAGAATTCCAATCTTGTTACCTGGTTAAACTCTGTGTTCAATGTTGAATACGGAAAAGGTAATAAGAAGTATTGTTACTTAATGATTATCCTATGATTTTATCACTATAACAGTTAAAAGTAGATTTTTACTAAGAATTCCAATCTTGTTACCTGGTTAAACTCTGTGTTCAATGTTGAATACGGAAAAGGTAATAAGAAGTATTGTTACTTAATGATTATCCTATGATTTTATCACTATAACAGTTAAAAGTAGAGTTTTACTAAGAATTCCAATATTGTTACCTGGTTAAACTCTGTGTTCAATGTTGAATACGGAAAAGGTAATAAGAAGTATCGTTACTTAATGATTATCCTATGATTTTATGACTATAAATGTAAATACATTTTAAATATTAGTTAAATTAAACGTGTCACATTGTGCTGTCATACTATAATGATCACGTAGAGCAGGTAATAGCTTATTTTCTTTCCTTCTTGGATCTCAGTATTTATACCATGAGCTAGCCTACTCGTATTTTGTGTACAAAATTTATCATTTTTACTTGAAGTATTATTACATGCATAATTTGTTAAGGAAAAGTTTATTTGCGGGCCATATACGATATACTTATATAAATATTTATATAAGATATATTTTTTGTAATTTCAAGATGTACATATCAAGTACTTTCCAGAGATGACAATTATCCATTTGAAGTCAGGTTGGTAAATGTAGTGGAGTTGTAAAATATCCTTTCCTTAATTCTTCATACGTCTTTTTCGTTCCTTAATATAGTCCATACATTGATTGAATATATGATCAATCGATTCCTCAACACCACCGTTTTCATTTAGGACTATTTAATATTTAAACAGGCACTTTCGATTAACATCATGTGTTTACACCAACGCATTTTTAATGGAATTTTCATATACTTTAGAGGTTAGTAGGGCGGAGTTCTGAGATCGGAGAGAAGAATCGTTTGTACCAAAATTTCATGTCTCTTTCTTCCAAGGTTTTCATTGGGGGGTAATGAATTAGTCAAGCAGGACATATCTCAGTGTATAAGATTATATAGTCAGTATATATATCAGTGAAAGGTCACAAATATGGAACTTTTTGAAATAAAGTTGGCAGTAGGCTCTGAAGATCAAGTTCAGTGAAGTTATGCAAAACATTTCAGTAGTGCTATAATGATGCCAATTGTAAAAAAGCTGACTTTGTATACAAAGTTTACCTAAAATCTATATATATATATATATATATATATATATATATATATATATATATATATATATATATAAATGCGAATGTTTGTTTGTATGTTCCGTTATAACTCTGGAACCAATGCACGAAACATCGTGAAATTTTGTACAGTGATTCTACACGTTCCTGGAAGTAACATAGGCATACTTTTAGAGAGGGAAACATAGATTTAATTAATCTTTTAATTATAAATTGTTGTTGATGTTGGAGTGTTTTATATTTGATCCGACAGACTGCGCTACGACACGTAATACAAAGCGAGCTGATAATTAACAGCTGTGAATACTTTCAGCTGAAGTTCATCAAAGAGGCAGAAACATTTTTTTACATTTAAAATTCCGAAAATGTTTATTGTAAAATGTTTGATCAGTAGTGTAATGCAGGTTGCATAGAGGACGTCATTGCCTAATTTTAAATTCAGATTGCACCAATGATCAATAAACTATCTAATGCAATGAAAATACTATTAAACGCTATTATGAAAATAACCTCATTGTACAAATCCGTGAATGTTTGCACATAAGGTAATCGAATTTGATTACATCGAAGTTAAATGAAAAGAGCTGAAAGAAGACACTTTATGATCGAAATTGGGTTTCTTTGATACATTTTCTTGAAGGCACACTCCTAAATAATACTGGAAATATCTTAGACAGAAAAGTAATTTTAACAGACTGAATTTGATTCTTTATAACCTAATTAGTTTACCGAGATTCATCCATATACATTTATTGTTCTGAATAACCTATCAACACCTAGCAAAAACCACGAATGATAGAGGCAGGAATATGTACCACCTTCACAATGCGCCCAAGAAGCTCACGAAGGAACGACTATCAATTATCTCAGCAATGCTTAAAATATGATAGAAAAAGAATAAGTGAATATAGTGTACTGTTTTCAACGGGAAATTGCGTGCGAAGCTGCGGGTAACTGCTAGTTTCTATTATACATATACTTAAGCCAGGTGATTCGTGATTCAGCTGGTACAGTGCCAACAAGTTTAAAAATAACGGGGTTACGAAGTTCAGCAAAAATCTACTTAAAAACTTGGCCTGTGAGCAAAACGGCCTACTTGTGTGATCGACGAAGTGGTTTTAATTTGCTCTAAGTTACACTATGTAGCAGTTTTATCAAATACATTTATAGTTCAGTAACAATATTTGAAATAACGGATATATTTATTCAACAATTAATGAATAATATATTATTTAAATTTCATTAAACACTCATGAACGACGTATAATTGTAATACAATAAATATACCACAACCTGAATTTAATAAATACTAGTATTTACAACTGTATGGAATCTATAATATATTCTACATAATTATAGTTAAGATATCATTTTGAGAGTATTCATTTCAAATATTTCGAGTAACTTCATGTCATGAAAAAGAAATAGAGTTTTTCTTTGAAACTACTATTCTATTTATTTGGAAAAGAATGAACTTTTTTACTGCTTATCAATATTTACTACGCCAAATGACTGCAAATTGTTACAGTGCTGGTATAATAATTTTACCCACAAAACTCTTGAACTGTTAATACGACGGACGGAGAATTACAGAGTAAGATTTGTGCTACAATGTTTTTGTACTTCAGATCAGACGGCGCCACAACTTACATCTGTTACTCCGACAGAGGATCCTTATTTAGCTGCAAACCCAAATGCATCTGCGAATACTATTCTATTATCATCTTCAATACAGATTCCTTCCTTGCGTTTTTCAGTAGCGTATCTTCTCATCCTTTCAATTATCCATCAAACATTATGTTTGTTGTTGAATCCCCTAATTTATTCATTTCTATGTGTTTATAGTCATCGTGCTAATGTCACAAATCTATTAGACCCCATTTCCAATTTAACAGTTTTTACAAATTCTGCAAACTTCCTTGTATACATTTCCTTTTGTTTCAACCATTCCCATTATTATCCCATCCGTCTAAATGTTGTGTTGTTTCCACCTATCAAATACACCTGTGGGGCCGGTTGTACTTCCTACGATACAATTTTATCCCCGAAATTGCTATCGTCTCAATAAATCTTTATACGTAAACACTCCTATACAATGTCGTACCCAAATAAACTTCTTATTCATTCCCTAACCACCTTTCAAAAAATTCTCTCTCCACCACTTACACATTTATCCCTCTTCTTCATACAATACTATATACCACCAAACTTTTTATTTCTTCCCATCACATATTTCTAAAATATTCCTACCACCACTTACACATTTATCCCTCATCTGCATAGACAACAACATTACAACATTACATATTCGCCATCTTCTCGGTACATTTTTATTCAAAACCGCACTCATACAGTACTATATCCCACCAAACTTTTTATTTCTTCCCATCACATATTTCTAAAATATTCCTACCACCACTTACACATTTATCCCTCATCTGCATAGACAACAACATTACAACATTACATATTCGCCATCTTCTCGGTACATTTTTATTCAAAACCGCACTCATACAGTACTATATCCCACCAAACTTTTTATTTCTTCCCATCACATATTTCTAAAATATTCCTACCACCACTTACACATTTATCCCTCATCTGCATAGACAACAACATTACAACATTACATATTCGCCATCTTCTCGGTACATTTTTATTCAAAACCGCACTCATACAGTACTATATCCCACCAACCTTTTTATTTCTTCCCATCACATATTTCTAAAATATTCCTAACACCACTTACACATTTATCCCTCATCTGCATAGACAACAACATTACAACATTACATATTCGCCATCTTCTCGGTACATTTTTATTCAAAACCGCACTCATACAGTACTATATCCCACCAACCTTTTTATTTCTTCCCATCACATATTTCTAAAATATTCCTACCACCATTTACACATTTATCCCTCATCTGCATAGACAACAACATTACAACATTACATATTCGCCATCTTCTCGGTACATTTTTATTCAAAACCGCACTCATACAGTACTATATCTCACCAACCTTCTTATTTCTTCCCATCACATATTTCTAAAATATTCCTACCACCATTTACACATTTATCCCTCATCTGCATAGACAACAACATTACAACATTACATATTCGCCATCTTCTCGGTACATTTTTATTCAAAACCGCACTCATACAGTACTATATCTCACCAAACTTTTTATTTCTTCCCATCACATATTTCTAAAATATTCCTACCACCACTTACACATTTATCCCTCATCTGCATAGACAACAACATTACAACATTACATATTCGCCATCTTCTCGGTACATTTTTATTCAAAACCGCACTCATACAGTACTATATCCCACCAACCTTCTTATTTCTTCCCATCACATATTTCTAAAATATTCCTACCACCATTTACACATTTATCCCTCATCTGCATAGACAATAACATTACAAAATTACATATTCGCCATCTTCTCGGTACATTTTTATTCAAAACCGCACTCATACAGTACTATATCTCACCAACCTTCTTATTTCTTCCCATCACATATTTCTAAAATATTTCTACCACCATTTACACATTTATCCCTCATCTGCATAGACAACAACATTACAACACTACATATTCGCCATCTTCTCGGTACATTTTTATTCAAAACCGCACTCATACAGTACTATATCTCACCAAACTTTTTATTTCTTCCCATCACATATTTCTAAAATATTCCTACCACCACTTACACATTTATCCCTCATCTGCATAGACAACAACATTACAACATTACATATTCGCCATCTTCTCGGTACATTTTAATTCTAAACCGCACTCATACAGTACTATATCTCACCAAACTTTTTATTTCTTCCCATCACATATTTCTAAAATATTCCTACCACCACTTACACATTTATCCCTCATCTGCATAGACAACAACATTACAACATTACATATTCGCCATCTTCTCGGTACATTTTTATTCAAAACCGCACTCATACAGTACTATATCCCACCAACCTTCTTATTTCTTCCCATCACATATTTCTAAAATATTCCTACCACCATTTACACATTTATCCCTCATCTGCATAGACAACAACATTACAACATTACATATTCGCCATCTTCTCGGTACATTTTTATTCAAAACCGCACTCATACAGTACTATATCTCACCAACCTTCTTATTTCTTCCCATCACATATTTCTAAAATATTCCTACCACCATTTACACATTTATCCCTCATCTGCATAGACAACAACATTACCACATTTCATATTCGCCATCTTCTCGGTACATTTTTATTCAAAACCGCACTCATACAGTACTATATCTCACCAACCTTCTTATTTCTTCCCATCACATATTTATAAAATATTCCTACCACCATTTACACATTTATCCCTCATCTGCATAGACAACAACATTACAACACTACATATTCGCCATCTTCTCGGTACATTTTTATTCAAAACCGCACTCATACAGTACTATATCTCACCAAACTTTTTATTTCTTCCCATCACATATTTCTAAAATATTCCTACCACCACTTACACATTTATCCCTCATCTGCATAGACAACAACATTACAACATTACATATTCGCCATCTTCTCGGTACATTTTTATTCAAAACCGCACTCATACAGTACTATATCTCACCAACCTTCTTATTTCTTCCCATCACATATTTCTAAAATATTCCTACCACCATTTACACATTTATCCCTCATCTGCATAGACAACAACATTACAACACTACATATTCGCCATCTTCTCGGTACATTTTTATTCAAAACCGCACTCATACAGTACTATATCTCACCAAACTTTTTATTTCTTCCCATCACATATTTCTAAAATATTCCTACCACCACTTACACAAATCCCTCATCTGCATAGACAACAACATTACAACACTACATATTCGCCTTCTTCTCGGTACATTTTTATTCAAAACCGCACTCATACAGGACTATATCCCACCAAACTTTTTATTTCTTCCCATCACATATTTCTAAAATATTCCTACCACCACTTACACATTTATCCCTCATCTGCATAGACAACAACATTACCACATTTCATATTCGCCTTCTTCTCGGTACATTTTTATTCAAAACCGCACTCATACAGTACTATATCCCACCAACCTTTTTATTTCTTCCCATCACATATTTCTAAAATATTCCTACCACCACTTACACATTTATCCCTCATCTGCATAGACAACAACATTACCACATTTCATATTCGCCTTCTTCTCGGTACATTTTTATTCAAAACCGCACTCATACAGTACTATATCTCACCAAACTTTTTATTTCTTCCCATCACATATTTCTAAAATATTCCTACCACCACTTACACATTTATCCCTCATCTGCATAGACAACAACATTACCACATTTCATATTCGCCTTCTTCTCGGTACATTTTTATTCAAATCCGCACTCATACAGTACTATATCCCACCAACCTTCTTATTTCTTCCCATCACATATTTCTAAAATATTCCTACCACCATTTATCCCTCTTCTTCATTTGTTCTTATTTCTTTCTTATTTCTTCTTATTTCCCATTCTTATTTCTACATTTTCTTATACTTCTGGCCTCTCAGTTTTACGTCTTACATTTTTATTATCACTTACCTTTATTTTCGTCGACTGTTTTTTCCTACTTGCTATTTTCCCTGTAAACCATCTTTTTGTTTATTTTATACCACTTCCATTTATTACTCTACTTTGCCTGTTGTATTGAACAGGATTTCTGTTCTGTTGTTCCTGGATTTTCAGTATACGCATAATTTCATTCTCATCCCGTTACATTTAATCCTATTCATTCCTTGAACTACTTAATATCTTCTAAGTTTTTTATTTTTTTAAATTTCCATACTTTTTAAAATTTTACTTTGTAGCCTCCTATTTAATATTCTATTCATTCGTATATTCTGTTATAAACCACATGTTTTTCCGTCCTATAACATTTTTTGTATTCCTACCACCCATTAACATCCTTTCCTTTCCAAGGATCCTAATACATTTTATAATTCTTCTTTCTGTGATCACTTATGATCCCTGTGCTGCATTTCTAAACCTTTTCAAATACTCCTCCCAACCACCTCGGATACCTTGTTTGTTTTGCTTCTCTTTATTTCAATATAGTCTTTTTAATTCTTCTAAGACACATCTTCTATTATATATTTTTGATTCCCCTTACGATACTTGCTAATTATTCTAACGTTAATAAAGTACTTCGTCCACCATTTCACATTTCTTATCATATTTATACGTCACCCCAACTCTATTTCATTACACTTCTTCTCGAAAACGTATCACTCCAACCACATCTTCGAAAGTCGCTGTCCTCCAACACATGGCCATTAAGGAGCTGTATAATTTACTCAGGTAATTGTATAATCATTTATTTTATTTTAAAGTATTTCTATTCTTATTTATGTTAACTATATAATTTCTAGTAATTCTTCGTCCGTTACTATACAGTTCAAGTTTCGTAACTAAATATTATGTAATTATTCATAAGTATGTTTATTTTATAAGTAATATTTAAGTATATAATTTATATTTAATGAGATTTTCATATAAAGATCGTGAATAAGTTCTTAAAACGGGTTTTTAAAAGTGGTATATTTATTATTAGTCCAATAATTTACGTCATATCTTTTTCTTTTTTAACTTTTTTCTGTTTTAGCTTATATTTATATGCTTCTATCTATAGAACATTTGCAATTGTCTTCATAATGTTCGAAACATGTACGACTTGCAAGGTTCCACGAGTTTTATCATACTTTCCTCATAACGTTTCTTGATTATTCCGCTACTTATGACATATTAAAAATAGACAGGATAATAAAAGATTAAATTTTTAAATTTATTGGCCGTACGGAACTAATGGTTACAGATTACTTTTGATAACTGTGGTTCAAGTGTTATCTGAAGAGGCATTAAGGATACTTCGAGATCCTTTATGTTACTAAATTTTAGTCAAAAGTAACATTCATGATCAATAAAATATGTTCACGTTACCTAACTCGTATCCGTCTCTACATTATATGGTTTGTGCTAGATTAAATTATTTGCATATATAACTTAAACAGAAACATTTATACTGAGAGTTCGACTGTTTGTCAATAAACACTTATTTACAACCTTTCTTTCTCATAATTAAATATATTAATCAAATAATTAAGGTCCATTTGTATAACTCCTGATATTCTTTAAAAGTTTGTAGCTTCTTTTTATCGAATTCCTAATATTATAATACTTTCTGATTTGAAAACATAATTTAAAATTACATAAAAATAAAAAATCAACAAATAAAATCCAAATATCGAACTAATAGAAATTTTGATCCATTTTTGTTCCACGACTCTAATTATTTGATTAAATGTAACATGGCATAATGGTACTCAACTCTAATGAACATACATAAGCGTGTTTTTAGTTATTCTCCAAATACTATATACATATGACTGATACAGATATTTGAAGAAGGTGAGGAATAAGTCATTTAGTTAACACAAGTTAAGTTTGATGTGGTAAAAACTCATTGCAATGTTTGAGAGAATAGACAGTTTAGAAGGCTCTTTGATAAGTTTCTATAACTACAACAGTCCAACTTAAAATGTTGTACATTTTCAAAAGAAGACCGGATAAGAAGTGTTTAAAACAAGCACAAGAAGTATTGTTACTTAATGATTATCCTATGATTTCATCACTATAACAGTTAAAAGTAGAGTTTTACTAAGAATTCCAATCTTGTTACCTGGTTAAACTCTGTGTTCAATGTTGAATACGGAACAGGTAATAAGAAGTATTGTTACTTAATGATTATCCTATGATTTCATCACTATAACAGTTAAAAGTAGAGTTTTACTAAGAATTCCAATCTTGTTACCTGGTTAAACTCTCTGTTCAATGTTGAATAGGTACTGAAAAGGTAATAAGAAGTATTGTTACTTAATGATTATCCTATGATTTTATGACCATAAATGTAAATACATTTTAAATGTTAGTTAAATTAAACATGTCACATTGTGCTGTCATACTATAATGATCACATAGAGCAGGTAATAGCTTATTTTCTTTCCTTCTTGGAGCTCAGTATTTATACAATGAGCTAGCCTACTCGTATTTTGTGTACAAAATTTATCATTTTTACTTGAAGTATTATTACATGCATAATTTGTTAAGGAAAAGTTTATTTGCGGGCCATATACGATATACTTATATAAATATTTATATAAGATATATTTTTTGTAATTTCAAGGTGTACATATCAAGTACTTTCCAGAGATGACAATTATCCATTTGAAGTCAGGTTGGTAAATGTAGTGGAGTTGCAAAATATCCTTTCCTTAATTCTTCATACGTCTTTTTCGTTCCTTAATATAGTCCATACATTGATTGAATATATGATCAATCGATTCCTCAACACCACCGTTTTCATTTAGGACTATTTAATATTTAAACAGACACTTTCGATTAACATCATGTGTTTACACCAATGCATTTTTAATGGAATTTTCATATACTTTAGAGATTAGTAGGGCGGAGTTCTGAGATCGGAGAGAAGAATCGTTTGTACCAAAATTTCATGTCTCCTTCTTCCAAGGTTTTCATTGGGGGGTAATGAATTAGTCAAGCAGGACATATCTGAGTATATAAGATTATATAGTCAGTATATATAACAGTGAGAGGTCACAAATATGGAACTTTTTGAAAAAAAGTTGGCAGTAGGCTCTGGAGATCAAGTTCAGTGAAGTTATGCAAAACATTTCAGTAGTGCTATAATGATGCCAATTGCAAAAAAGCTGACTTTGTATACAAAGTTTACCTAAAATCTATATATATATATATATATATATATATATATATATATATCTTATTTTATATATATAAAAATCTTGAGTCACGATGTATGTTGCCAATAAACTCCAAAACGACTGAACCAATTTCAATCAAATTTCACATGTATCCGTAATTTAGTCTAACTTAGAAGATAGGATAGTTATTATCTGAATTATTCGCTTATGTCGTGAATATAAACGAATAAAATGAAGAAAAGTTTTCAAAGCGCCTGCACATTATAACCTGCAATTACGAGATAGATACGTATATTAAACAGTGAAACACTATTTGAAGGCGCTAAGTTATGATGTATAATTGTCTAAACTAAATTTTTGGTTGAACTTAAAGGTTGAGTGGTAGACCACTTTGTAATAAAATACATTATGCATGTACAATACATTTTTGACATATTTTCTTCATCGTGACATCAAGATAAAATCTACATCGGGGTTGGAAATATAATTTACTTCAACCAGAAATGCTCATACGCGCGCAAAACTTACGAAAAGCGTGCGAAGCCGCGGGAAACAGCTAGTATATATATATATATATATAAATGCGAATGTTTGTTTGTATGTTCCGTTATTACTCTGGAACCAATGCACGAAACATCGTGAAATTTTGTACAGTGATTCTACACGTTCCTGGAAGTAACATAGGCATACTTTTAGAGAGGGAAACATAGATTTAATTAATCTTTTAATTATAAATTGTTGTTGATGTTGGAGTGTTTTATATTTGATCCGACAGACTGCGGTACGACACGTAATACAAAGCGAACTGATACTTAACAGCTGTTAATACTTTCAGCTGAAGTTCATCAAAGAGGCAGAAACATTTGTTTACATTTAAAATTCCGAAAATGTTTATTGTAAAGTGCTTGATCAGTAGTGTAATGCAGGTTGCATAGAGGACGTCATTGCCTAATTTTAAATTCAGATTGCACCAATCATTAATAAACTATCTAATTCAATGAAAATTAAACTATTACTATTACTATTAAACGCTATTATGAAAATAACCTCATTGTACAAATCCGTGAATGTTTGCACATAAGGTAATCGAATTTGGTTACATCGTAGTTAAATGAAAAGAGCTGAAAGAAGACACTTTATGATCGAAATTGGGTTTCTTTGATACATTTTCTTGAAGGCACACTCCTAAATAATACTGGAAATATCTGACAGAAAAGTAATTTTAACAGACTGAATTTGATTCTTTATAACCTAATTAGTTTACCGAGATTCATCCATATACATTTATTGTTCTGAATAACTTATCAACACCTAGCAAAAACCACGAATGATAGAGGCAGGAATATGTACCACCTTCACAATGCGCCCAAGAAGCTCACGAAGGAACGACTATCAATTATCTCAGCAATGCTTAAAATATGATAGAAAAAGAATAAGTGAATATAGTGTACTGTTTTCAACGGGAAATTGCGTGCGAAGCCGCGGGTAACTGCTAGTTTCTATTATACATATACTTAAGCCAGGTGATTCGTGATTCAGCTGGTACAGTGCCAACAAGTTTAAAAATAACGGGGTTACGAAGATCAGCAAAGATCTACTTAAAAACTTGGCCTGTGAGCAAAACGGCCTACTTGTGTGATCGACAAAGTGGTTTTAATTTGCTCTAAGTTACACTATGTAGCAGTTTTATCATATACATTTATAGTTCAGTAACAATATTTGAAATAACGGATATATTTATTCAACAATTAATGAATAATATATTATTTAAATTTCATTAAACACTCTTGAACGACGTATAATTGTAATACAATAAATATACCACAACCTGAATTTAATAAATACTAGTATTTACAACTGTATGGAATCTATAATATATTCTACATAATTATAGTTAAGATATCATTTTGAGAGTATTCATTTCAAATATTTCGAGTAACTTCATGTCATGAAAAAGAAATAGAGTTTTTCTTTGAAACTACTATTCTATTTATTTGGAAAAGAATGAACTTTTTTACTGCTTATCAATATTTACTACGCCAAATGACTGCAAATTGTTACAGTGCTGGTATAATAATTTTACCCACAAAACTCTTGAACTGTTAATACGACGGACGGAGAATTACAGAGTAAGATTTGTGCTACAATGTTTTTGTACTTCAGATCAGACGGCGCCACAACCTACATCTGTTACTCCGACAGAGGATCCTTATTTAGCTGCAAACCCAAATGCATCTGCGAATACTATTCTATTATCATCTTCAATACAGATTCCTTCCTTGCGTTTTTCAGTAGCGTATCTTCTCATCCTTTCAATTATCCATCAAACATTATGTTTGTTGTTGAATCCCCTAATTTATTCATTTCTATGTGTTTATAGTCATCGTGCTAATGTCACAAATCTATTAGACCCCATTTCCAATTTAACAGTTTTTACAAATTCTGTAAACTTCCTTGTATACATTTCCTTTTGTTTCAACCATTCCCATTATTATCCCATCCGTCTAAATGTTGTGTTGTCTCCACCTATCAAATACCCCTGTGGGGCCGGTTGTACTTCCTACGATACAATTTTATCCCCGAAATTGCCATCGTCTCAATAAATCTTTATACGTAAACACTCCTATACAATGTCGTACCCAAATAAACTTCTTATTTATTCCCTAACCACCTTTCAAAAAATTCTCTCTCCACCACTTACACCTTTATCCCTCTTCTTCATACAATACTATATCCCACCAAACTTTTTATTTCTTCCCATCACATATTTCTAAAATATTCCTACCACCACTTATTATCCCTCGTCTGCATAGCCAACAACATTACAACATTAAATATTCGCCATCTTCTCGGTACATTTTTATTCAAAACAGCACTCATACAGTACTATATCCCACCAAACTTTTTATTTCTTCCCATCACATATTTCTAAAATATTCCTACCACCACTTACACATTTATCCCTCATCTGCATAGACAACAACATTACAACATTACATATTCGCCATCTTCTCGGTACATTTTTATTCAAAACCGCACTCATACAGTACTATATCCCACCAAACTTTTTATTTCTTCCCATCACATATTTCTAAAATATTCCTACCACCACTTACACATTTATCCCTCATCTGCATAGACAACAACATTACAACATTACATATTCGCCATCTTCTCGGTACATTTTTATTCAAAACCGCACTCATACAGTACTATATCCCACCAACCTTTTTATTTCTTCCCATCACATATTTCTAAAATATTCCTAACACCACTTACACATTTATCCCTCATCTGCATAGACAACAACATTACAACATTACATATTCGCCATCTTCTCGGTACATTTTTATTCAAAACCGCACTCATACAGTACTATATCCCACCAACCTTTTTATTTCTTCCCATCACATATTTCTAAAATATTCCTACCACCATTTACACATTTATCCCTCATCTGCATAGACAACAACATTACAACATTACATATTCGCCATCTTCTCGGTACATTTTTATTCAAAACCGCACTCATACAGTACTATATCTCACCAACCTTCTTATTTCTTCCCATCACATATTTCTAAAATATTCCTACCACCATTTACACATTTATCCCTCATCTGCATAGACAACAACATTACAACATTACATATTCGCCATCTTCTCGGTACATTTTTATTCAAAACCGCACTCATACAGTACTATATCTCACCAAACTTTTTATTTCTTCCCATCACATATTTCTAAAATATTCCTACCACCACTTACACATTTATCCCTCATCTGCATAGACAACAACATTACAACATTACATATTCGCCATCTTCTCGGTACATTTTTATTCAAAACCGCACTCATACAGTACTATATCCCACCAACCTTCTTATTTCTTCCCATCACATATTTCTAAAATATTCCTACCACCATTTACACATTTATCCCTCATCTGCATAGACAATAACATTACAAAATTACATATTCGCCATCTTCTCGGTACATTTTTATTCAAAACCGCACTCATACAGTACTATATCTCACCAACCTTCTTATTTCTTCCCATCACATATTACTAAAATATTTCTACCACCATTTACACATTTATCCCTCATCTGCATAGACAACAACATTACAACACTACATATTCGCCATCTTCTCGGTACATTTTTATTCAAAACCGCACTCATACAGTACTATATCTCACCAACCTTCTTATTTCTTCCCATCACATATTTCTAAAATATTCCTACCACCATTTACACATTTATCCCTCATCTGCATAGACAACAACATTACAACACTACATATTCGCCATCTTCTCGGTACATTTTTATTCAAAACCGCACTCATACAGTACTATATCTCACCAACATTCTTATTTCTTCCCATCACATATTTCTAAAATATTCCTACCACCACTTACACATTTATCCCTCATCTGCATAGACAACAACATTACAACATTACATATTCGCCATCTTCTCGGTACATTTTTATTCAAAACCGCACTCATACAGTACTATATCTCACCAAACTTTTTATTTCTTCCCATCACATATTTCTAAAATATTCCTACCACCACTTACACATTTATCCCTCATCTGCATAGACAACAACATTACAACATTACATATTCGCCATCTTCTCGGTACATTTTTATTCAAAACCGCACTCATACAGTACTATATCTCACCAACCTTCTTATTTCTTCCCATCACATATTTCTAAAATATTCCTACCACCACTTACACATTTATCCCTCATCTGCATAGACAACAACATTACAACATTACATATTCGCCATCTTCTCGGTACATTTTTATTCAAAACCGCACTCATACAGTACTATATCTCACCAAACTTTTTATTTCTTCCCATCACATATTTCTAAAATATTCCTACCACCACTTACACATTTATCCCTCATCTGCATAGACAACAACATTACAACATTACATATTCGCCATCTTCTCGGTACATTTTTATTCAAAACCGCACTCATACAGTACTATATCTCACCAACCTTTTTATTTCTTCCCATCACATATTTCTAAAATATTCCTACCACCACTTTACACATTTATCCCTCATCTGCATAGACAACAACATTACAACATTACATATTCGCCATCTTCTCGGTACATTTTTATTCAAAACCGCACTCATACAGTACTATATCTCACCAAACTTTTTATTTCTTCCCATCACATATTTCTAAAATATTCCTACCACCACTTACACATTTATCCCTCATCTGCATAGACAACAACATTACAACATTACATATTCGCCATCTTCTCGGTACATTTTTATTCAAAACCGCACTCATACAGTACTTTACATACCTTTCATACATACCTTTTTATTTCTTCCCATCACATATTTCTAAAATATTCCTACCACCATTTACACATTTATCCCTCATCTGCATAGACAACAACATTACAACACTACATATTCGCCATCTTCTCGGTACATTTTCATTCAAAACCGCACTCATACAGTACTATATCTCACCAAACTTTTTATTTCTTCCCATCACATATTTCTAAAATATTCCTACCACCACTTACACATTTATCCCTCATCTGCATAGACAACAACATTACAACATTACATATTCGCCATCTTCTCGGTACATTTTTATTCAAAACCGCACTCATACAGTACTATATCTCACCAAACTTTTTATTTCTTCCCATCACATATTTCTAAAATATTCCTACCACCACTTACACATTTATCCCTCATCTGCATAGACAACAACATTACAACATTACATATTCGCCATCTTCTCGGTACATTTTTATTCAAAACCGCACTCATACAGTACTATATCCCACCAACCTTCTTATTTCTTCCCATCACATATTTCTAAAATATTCCTACCACCACTTACACATTTATCCCTCATCTGCATAGACAACAACATTACAACATTACATATTCGCCATCTTCTCGGTACATTTTTATTCAAAACCGCACTCATACAGTACTTTACATACCTTTCATACATACCTTTTTATTTCTTCCCATCACATATTTCTAAAATATTCCTACCACCATTTACACATTTATCCCTCATCTGCATAGACAACAACATTACAACACTACATATTCGCCATCTTCTCGGTACATTTTCATTCAAAACCGCACTCATACAGTACTATATCTCACCAAACTTTTTATTTCTTCCCATCACATATTTCTAAAATATTCCTACCACCACTTACACATTTATCCCTCATCTGCATAGACAACAACATTACAACATTACATATTCGCCATCTTCTCGGTACATTTTTATTCAAAACCGCACTCATACAGTACTATATCTCACCAAACTTTTTATTTCTTCCCATCACATATTTCTAAAATATTCCTACCACCACTTACACATTTATCCCTCATCTGCATAGACAACAACATTACAACATTACATATTCGCCATCTTCTCGGTACATTTTTATTCAAAACCGCACTCATACAGTACTATATCCCACCAACCTTCTTATTTCTTCCCATCACATATTTCTAAAATATTCCTACCACCATTTATCCCTCTTCTTCATTTGTTCTTATTTCTTTCTTATTTCTTCTTATTTCCCATTCTTATTTCTACATTTTCTTATACTTCTGGCCTCTCAGTTTTACGTCTTACATTTTTATTATTACTTACCTTTATTTTCGTCGACTGTTTTTTCCTACTTGCCATTTTCCCTGTAAACCATCTTTTTGTTTATTTTATACCACTTCCATTTATTACTCTACTTTGCCTGTTGTATTGAACAGGATTTCTGTTCTGTTGTTCCTGGATTTTCAGTATACGCATAATTTCATTCTCATCCCGTTACATTTAATCCTATTCATTCCTTGAACTACTTAATATCTTCTAAGTTTTTTCTTTTTTTAAATTTCCATACTTTTTAAAATTTTATTTTGTAGCCTCCTATTTAATATTCTGTTCATTCGTATATTCTGTTATAAACCACATGTTTTTCCGTCCCATAACATTTTTTGTATTCCTACCACCCATTAATATCCTTTCCTTTCCAAGGATCCTAATACATTTTATAATTCTTCTTTCTATGATCACTTATAATCCCTGTGCTGCATTTCTAAACCTTTTCAAATACTCCTCCCAACCACCTCGGATACCTTGTTTGTTTTGCTTCTCTTTACTTCAATATAGTCTTTTTAATTCTTCTAAGACACATCTTCTATTATACAGTGCCGCATTTCCCTATAGGCCCACTAGGCCCAGGCCTAGGGCGCAAAATTTTAGGGGGTGCATAAATTTTAAAGTACACAAAAGAAAAAAGTTGCGGCGGCGGGTGGTGTTTGCGCTCGGCAATTGGATGTTTGCCCAAAACACCAAACTTTCTTATCTTGTACAAAGTATTTATATCGAAGCTGCAAAATTAATTTTTTCATCAAATACAATATGTTTCAAATTATCTTATGTGTACTCATGTTATTATTTCTAGCTGTATTTTACGTTTTTTTTCATTTTTTGATTGAAATAAAATAAAATACTTTAAAAACTCATATGTTTTAACTTATTTTTACACCATACAAATGACCACTGTTATTATAACAATAGCTAGAATATTGTGTTGCAACTGGTTCATTGCTTTTATTTATTCAAAACACTCCTATAAAAAATATATATATATATATAAATATATATATATTTATACTATTGTAATTATATTTCATCAAAATTACGTAATTAAGAAAATTACTGGATTTCTACGTCAGTGTAATCAGAGTCCTCTGGGGGGGGGGGGGGGGGGGGGGGCGCTATTTGTCTGTAGGCCTAGGGGCGCCGAATTTGTAAATGCGGCCCTGCTATTATATATTTTTGATTCCCCTTACGATACTTGCTGATTATTCTAACTTTAATAAAGTACTTCGTCCACCATTTCACATTTCTTATCATATTTATATGTAGCCCCAACTCTTTATTTCATTACACTTCTTCTCGAAAACGTATCACTCCAACCACATCTTCGAAAGTCGCTGTCCTCCAACACATGGCCATTAAGGAGCTGTATAATTTACTCAGGTAATTGTATAATCATTTATTTTATTTTAAAGTATTTCTATTCTTATTTATGTTAACTATATAATTTCTAGTAATTCTTCGTCCGTTACTATACAGTTCAAGTTTCGTAACTAAATATTATGTAATTATTCATAAGTATGTTTATTTTATAAGTAATATTTAAGTATATAATTTATATTTAATGAGATTTTCATATAAAGATCATGTATAAGTTCTTAAAATGGGTTTTTAAAAGTGGTATATTTATTATTAGTCCAATAATTTACGTCATATCTTTTTCTTGTTTAACTTTTTTCTGTTTTAGCTTATATTTATATGCTTCTATCTATAGAACATTTGCAATTGTCTTCATAATGTTCGAAACATGTACGACTTGCAAGGTTCCACGAGTTTTATCATACTTTCCTCATAACGTTTCTTGATTATTCCCCTACTTATGACATATTAAAAATAGACAGGATAATAAAAGATTAAATTTTTAAATTTATTGGCCGTACGGAACTAATGGTTACAGATTACTTTTGATAACTGTGGTTCAAGTGTTATCTGAAGAGGCATTAAGGATACTTCGAGATCCTGTATGTTACTAAATTTTTGTCAAAAGTAACATTCATGATCAATAAAATATGTTCACGTTACCTAACTCGTATCCGTCTCTACATTATATGGTTTGTGCTAGATTAAATTATTTGCATATATAACTTAAACAGAAACATTTATACCGAGAGTTTGACTGTTTGTCAATAAACACTTTATTTACAACCTTTCATTCTCATAATTATTAAATATATTAATCAAATAATTAAGGTTCATTTGTATAACTCCTGATATTCTTTAAAAGTTTGTAACTTCTTTTTATCGAATTCCTAATATTATAATACTTTCTGATTTGAAAACATAATTTAAAATTACATAAAAATAAAAAATCAACAAATAAAATCCAAATATCAAACTAATAGAAATTTTGATCCATTTTTGTTCCACGACTCTAATTATTTGATTAAATGTAACATGGCATAATGGTACTCAACTCTAATGAACATACATAAGCGTGTTTTTAGTTATTCTCCAAATACTATATACATATGACTGATACAGATATTTGAAGAAGGTGAGGAATAAGTCATTTAGTTAACACAAGTTAAGTTTGATGTGGTAAAAACTCATTGCAATGTTTGAGAGAATAGACAGTTTAGAAGGCTCTTTGATAAGTTTCTATAACTACAACAGTCCAACTTAAAATGTTGTACATTTTCAAAAGAAGACAGGATAAGAAGTGTTTAAAACAAGCACTCTTTGCGTCTTCTAGAAGACAGGTTTGAAACAGTCTATATAAGAGAATAATAAAGTGATCTTGATCAATCTGGTAAATTTTAAAATGTTTGTGGAAGTATGATATTTATTTTAAAGGAGACTTTTCGGCGAAAAGCAAAGAGAAGCTAAATTAACAGAAACTAGCAAGTATTTTAACTAAGTTGCACAATATTAATGTTTTTAAAATTTACACCTAAATATTGTTTTGTAGAATAATTTGTAAATTATTCACCTTTGAGCAAATTAATCAAAATTCCAATCAATGCCAGTATACATAAAAATATTGTATTTTAATTATAATCCTACTATAAGCTGAAACAATAATTTATTATACTCATAAATTGAATATCAATTAACAAGTTTATCTTCCAAAAAACCTTTTACAAAAACCTCCAGTAAGTTCTAATTAATTTTAAATGTGGTAAATTAGAAATGTAAATAAGTTAAATATTAGTTAAGAAAACCTTATATCTACTATTTACCAAGGCTCTAAAACACAATAATGAATCTTAAAATTGCTTACTTGAGTTCCATGGTATGCACCAGAAATATTCACACTAATAAAGGAATTCAAATATTACTATAAATAAAAAGTGACTTTGTTACATTTGTTTTGCTTTTAACAGATTGTACTGAAATCTTATATGGTCATCCTTAGGATCTAGGTATGAATATAGGTCTATTGTTATTACGAAAATCTCTCCGGGCTACGCCCCAGTGGTTTTAAAAATCCCATCTTGGTCTACGAAATATAAATTGAAAAAGCCTGTTCAATGTAATAAGCTACAGTTTTATGACAGAACAACCGTATGTTTAATTAACTTAACCGCTATATGAAATTTGTTTCCATTTATAATGTGAAAGCATAGAGTAATGCTTGGTAGTAACAGCACTTCCTAACTCATTATCTTCTGTAACTGCAGTGAAGGTATTAAAATATAGAGGTTGGAAAATTAAAAGTTTGAGTTTTTAGATAATATTATGTATTATATATGAAAGACAAAAATACTACATGAATATTACTTAAATTTCTAGACTGTTACATGTATATATCAATGTATATATATATATATATATAATATATATATATATATATATATATATACATGTATTGTATATATTTGTATACATGTGGAACGTATATGTATACATATTTTCTTGATCAGGAAACGAGACAAAATCAACTATGAAATAAATAATTCCTAGACCAAAATACATTAAAACGACCAGAAAATATACACTTTTTGACCTATTTTCTTAATCGTGGCAACTAGGCAAACTTAATATACATTATTTCAAAAGTAGTTAGATATACATTGAAGTGACTTTAGCACCAATGTATGCGTATTGAAGAGTAAGGCAGAGCGGGAAATTGGATATTTCATTTTAACCCTTTTAAACGAAATGGAATACAAGCGCAGATGTCACTTTTTAACTGTAGTCCATGTTCGTATGTAGGCCTATACGTAAGTTCGTATGTACATATACCTATAAATTTGGCTAAAGGATTTTGTTGCAAAAACTTCTTTAAGAGTAAGAATAACTAATCATTGATTTGATACCTTTAACATAAATTCTGAGAGACTATTATCTGCATATGCAGTTTAATAAGCCAAAATAATTTCGAAATTTCCTCATCAAAATAGGAACTATTCATATATAACTTAATCGAAATATAGTTCATTTACAGAATGTTATTATGGTACATAATTTATTTTTAAAACGTAGACAACAGACGGTTTAAGTAAAAGATTATCCTCTTTTATAAATAATATTTGTTGAGACTTAAACATATACTACAAAACAGCTGATGAAAAATTTAATGTTTATGATATCCATTTGTTATTTTTATTATTTCTCTTAACCTCAAACACTGAAATACTTTATTACAAAAATTTCATAGGATTCCATCATAGTATTAGCTGTATTACAACTGGCATAATGCAAATATTGAGATTTGTTTTAAATTATTGATACTAATGTATCTTTTATTTTTAATTTTCAATAACCACATTAATATGCATAAAACTTATAAACTTAGTTAACTATATAAAAATTAGATATTTATTGTATTTTATTTATTATTATTTATAAACAGTTGTTTTACATAGTCTTGGCCTCACCAAGTTCAACAAAACTTGTCGGTGAGGTCCACTTGAAAAAGTATATAGAATACATTGATACAAATATTCAAATTTTAACTTTCTTTTAATTTACTAAACTATAAACTCAAATTCGGCGGTTTAGGGCAGGCACTAGCTTAGATATCTTGGTATGTGTGGTAAATTGATTGATCGAAACAGTACATTTAAAAAAATAAAACTTAATAGTAATAGTTAAAATTAAAAGCATATTTGAGTCCTAAAAATCCCAATTCATTTTTCCCTCAGCAACGACGAATGGCAACCCTGTCATCAGGAAATCTGACAACGCCGGCTACCGGAATTCCCAAATTTCCTTATCTCTAAACAAATAAGCAAATAAAACCTGCCCTCAGTCAAATTCCAATACGTTTCTAGAGTGGACAGTGCGATACTCAATCCGCTACTCGCTTTAACATGACTGAGGAGGTACCGAAACTCCGGCGCGCGGTACTGTGTGTGTGCTCCCCTTGTAGTGTTCACGGTGTCGGTGTTTAGTGTGCGTTAGTTATAGTGTGTGTCAATGCTAGTGTGTTTAAATTATCCAATTAGGTTAAATATGTGTGTGCGCAACACCGTGTTGTGATACTCCCCGCGAGGCTTATAGCCATTCATCGCCACTAATAACGGAGAGAGAAACAGAAACCACAAATAACATTCTTAAAAAACTAATAACAATATGAAAACTAACATGTAATTCACTTATCTTTAAAGCTAGAGTATCAACGGTACAACAGTAATATAGTATAGTCTAACACCAAGCATAAAATACAGATAAACCACCAATTAACGATTTACAATCAATATTTAACATATAAATAACAATGTCGGAATAACTTATTTATTTCTAAAACTGTGCCATCAAAGCTTTAAATATCAGTGGATTAACATTATGATATAATTCAAATAGCCATCAATATAATCTATAAATATATAACGAGTAACAATAAATTATCAGAGAAAATAACAATGTTAACCACTAATTAACGATTTACAATAAATATTTAACATATAAAATAACAATGTCAGAATAACTTATATACTTCTAAAACTGTGCCCTCAAAGCTTTAAATATCAGTGATTAACACTATAATACAATTTAAATAGCCAACAATATAGTCTATAAATAGATAACGAGTAACAATAAATTATCAGAGAAAATAACAATGTTACAATTAATATAACAATCCATTTAACTGCAGTCCCACGATACGCAGTGTTCAGTGTTCAGTGTTGTTCAGTGCGCCAGAGTGATGTCCACTGTGTATATATGCATAGGGTATATATCCAACGTGTGTCAGTGAACCAGTATTTCACAGTGATCCAAAGCAGGTTGTGTGTGTTTCATCACTATTACGCTATTACGCTATTGTGGTTTTCTTTCTCAGGTAAATCTCAGTTTAATTACATTTCTAAGTCTATAATTAACAATATACACATATATGACTATAAACATTGTTTCCCAGATATTTTAATTGCTTCTGAGATCGTGGGAGCTTTTCAATCAAAAACACGAAATTATATATAGAAATTGTGGGCAAAGCCAGGTATATGTGCTAGTAGAATAATAATTTCACAAGATAAACTTTTCATTTAATATTATGGTCCTCAACTATATAATAACTCATAAACACTTAAACAGAAAGGATTTCCACTTATTATAATAATTTTTAATAAGTATTATTTTTTTAACAATAAAGGAATTTGGATTAAATTCTTTTAAGGAAGCTCGTAACTTCTTAAATACTAGGAAGTCATGTTTTATCCTGCAAATAGCGATTGAGTGTTGACCTAAAATCAAATATAAAAATTGAATTCTCCTTTATATAAGGTCCTGAATATTTTTTTCTTGTGCCTTGTAAAAAGATTTCCTGAGGTTTTTAATCGGGAATAAATGCTACTATTACTAACAAATACGCTCTTAGCAGCATTTATACCTAAAACATATATTTGCTTAAAATTGCTTGTGGAAGTATAAAATATAACGTTACCCCAAATCTAAATCTGTTTCACCACCTGACTAATTTAGTGTACCATTTTTAGTGACTTGCAAAGAAACATTATTTCAAAAGTAATTTTAAAATATTAAAATTTCTTATTTGTTAAATTAATATTTATTTTTCGAAATTTGCTTTGCATTTCATTTTTAAAAACTTACTAATATTTAGGTAATATTGTAAATTTTATAATAAACTAGCGGGCCCGGCGCGCTTTGCTGCGCATTTCAATAATTTTTTGCAAAAGTTGCCCGCGGCTTCGCACGCAATTTCCCGTTGAAAAACAGTACACTATATTCACTTATTCTTTTTCTATCACATTCTAAACATTGCTGAGATAATTGATAGTCGTTCCATCGTGAGCCTCTTGGGCGTATTATGAAGGTATGTACCATATTCCTGCCTCTATCTAGCTGTTACCCACGGCTTCGCACGCAAATCTTAAGAACCAAAGTCCTTATATTACTTAGTAAATTTTTTTTTTTACTATAATAAATTTTAGATTAAATTAGTTATATCTCCGATGCCACGATTGAGCTTGCTTTGTTGTCTCGATCGAGAGAATATGTACACACGGAGTTTTGAGAACCATACTTCTGTCAAAAAAAACAACTAAGGTTGATTTTATATAACATTCTTTATATTTGTAGCCAACGTAAAGATAGTAATTATGATATCTGCATTACTCTTCTGATCAAGCATGAGCATGGTTTATATTAAATAAATATTGCAGTTAAAGGTGAATTTTTACGTCAAATTTGAATTGTATTATCTGGATAGTAAAGTCTATGTTTAACAGTGATTGCAAAAACAGTTTAAACAAAATTTGTCGTTTCTCTTAAGCTTACTCTATGCTTTAAAACTATAAGTGTAATATATGTTTACAAAGAACAGCTGATTAAAAATTTGAAAAGACGTTAACATATGTTTGCTGCAATGCATTTCTTATGGGTATTTCTGTAACCAGTGGGGCGGAATCCTGAATCGGGAAAGGGATGGGCATAGCTTATAAACCTTCTCCGTGGAAAAATACATATACGTACAAATTTTCATCATGATCGGTCCAATAGTTCACGATTCCATAAAGGACAAACATACAAACATTCATTTTTATATATATAGATATACTCAGTAATGCAAGTAGTTAACAACATGTTTAGTAACACTTCAATGAAAAAATCGAGAGATGAAAGGCGAGGTACAAAACATAACTCCATATTTCATAATTTAACGTAACACATCTATAATTGTTTAGCAACATTTACTTGGGCTTTTGCGTATTTCGCACTCCACCAACGACTTTATCGCAGCACTGTTAGAGCGTTTATAAGTGTCATGCAATTTATAGAATTATATAATTTTTAAGATTTGGTATGGAAAAAAGTAATGTTTAGATGAGTTCATCCAACGAAAAATAAACCTAATGTAAAGTCTGCTTGGGTTCACTGTTGGAAAACAATGATTAATCGGAATATATATTTATTTACATAAATGCATGCGATGCTATGAGTATTAATAACTACTATATTAATAAATATTCTTATTTTTATTAATAAATTAATAAGAATCAATATACAATAAATGGGCTTTTCTGCTAGTAGAATATAATATTACGAAATGCCGATTTATTTATCCACATTTCATCACATTTCAACAAATCTAAAAAGTAAACTTAGTTAGAAACATTAATATTACCATCGTAAGTTACTGAGACGGTTTATATTTGTTTCCCTTTTGTGCAAACCTTAAGGTAATAATATATATTGCATTGGCTGAGAGGACGCATAGGGAAATGACGTATGTGAAGTACTTTGCCCCGTGATCGTCTTCTTCTATTAACGATGAAAATTGCGAATAAAGAAATAAAATACTTTTTAGTCAATTAAATTAAATTTTCATAACCAAACTTTCACAAATAATTACAATTGGACCAAAAATCTTGGGGACATAATGTTTATCATAAGTTATGGTCATATTAATGTTGAACCATCATTGTTATGGTCAATAATAAAGGATAAGTGCAGGTGATAACAAGGTCGTCAGTTCATGTTGTAACACTAAGCACATTTGAGTTCTAATTGACAATTACGAACAAATACAAAGTATGAGCTTTTATCCATTATAACACATTTAAGATGTGATATTGTGATTAGCCTCATAACAGTGTTAAGCTAGTAAAACTAATTTGAGAAAAACAGCGTAACGAAACCTTTTCAAGCAGCCGGAAGAACTATGCTATATAAAACAAACATGTCAATGGTGTAGTTGTTAGTGTACTTTCAACTGTAAAAAATTTACTTTTAGAAAATTTTAAACATTTTATTTAAAAACAAATTTACTCTTAAACTTTTCCTATAAATTAAAACATTGTTATAAAACCCGTCTTACTTGTGTTTTGAATGAAGTTGGCTTCTATGATCTATGATACGTATGTTTCTTGTTAGTGTATTGTTTAGTTTGTATTTACAAGTGTGATTCATTAATTTATTTGTGGTGTGTTTAGCTAAAGGGGCTTATAACTATCGTCTAAATTTAAGTAGGATCTACAGGTATTTTACTATCATTATTCTTAATGAAGTTTACTTATAATGTAGGATTAGTTTGATAAATGTATGTACCTTTTGTTGACACGTTTCTGCGTTGAATGACTTACTTAGATATACGAGTACTTACTTTAACACTTATAATGTGTCTGCTATTAAATGGTGTAATAAAAATTCAACATTTAAGTTTTGTGTTATTTGTTTCACCGGTACTACCGTTTATATTGCCTCCTTTACGTAGATTTCAAGAAATCGCGAAAGACTTTCCGGAAAATATTTCAACTCCAATCACCTTTTGAATATATAAAAATTGAAATTTCAACTAACTCATAAACCTTATTGTAACGGGTATTCCAAACTGCTTATCTTATTGCACCAAATTTATTATATGGAAATAAATATTTTATGCAGGTCTAGGAGGAAAATTGTTTTAAATTCTTTAGCGATTCTATTCCTAGACGAGAACTCTGTGTCGTACAGCTGAAATAACGCCTGAAAGTTAATAATGCAATATCGTTACTTAAATGCAGAGCTTATTGCTTAAAAATATAAGAAGGCGTTACATAAATAACACTAGCTCAAGTTTCTCCTTGCTTTAAGAATACTAATTCATTTGCCATTATTTGATGTTGTTATAGACATTCTTTTATTATATAGGACTCTCATTTACAACTGCACCACGAAGATTCTCCCATCAGTCAACTACACCTAATTTGTAGAACTCTCGAAAATCCCTCCAAACTCACGAAACACTTCCGGAAGCAATGATTTAAATGATATAGTGTGAGTTATTAGTCACACAGTCACAACTCAAAGTCAATTTTCATACTACGTAAAATTTTACAACTTTGACATGAAATAAATCCAAATTGGAAAATTGCTTGCGAAGTTAATATTCTGAATACATTATCGTGTCACAAATCCCGAAGTTGGGACTAATGTATTAGTTGATCTCCTATAAACATCGACTCCATCCGGTACTAGAGACTTTGGAACCCTCTAGAAAAGTAATTTATTCTGCACAGCCTACAACACCTTTGGTATCCCTGCTCATGTCCAGGAGATTTATAGAATATCCAAGGTGGCTTCGAACTAAGGATGGATGAATGAAAGAGCTCTTTCTTTTTATATTCATATGAGTCAGTTCAGAATTAGAAATGATTATTTATTATTTAAAATACGGGTGATTTATATAATAATACCCAGCTATGCTTGTCTAATTGTAGAATGCGTATCTGATATCTGATAAATCAGCCTGACCTCATCCATCAACTGCAATACCAGTGATTGCAAAAACAGCGACAGACTTGTGGCAGTTAAGCGATTTATCTTTTCACTCCAGCACGGCTAGCGCGGAGAGATAAGATGACAGACTCTTCTAAATAAAGCCGCACAGGATCTCATCGAATATATTTAGTGCATTCTCAAGAATGTTATCTGTCTTAAGCTAGTGACAGTTTGGATATTTCTTTTGAAATCGGGGTGACTACAGCTATCTTCCAAAGGAAGGGAAAAACTCACGAGGACAAAGCACAATACCATTGATAATAAATGCAGGAATGTGCCAATGTGCTGAGCGAATTGTTGATTGGACAGTTTCTACCGAAAAGAATAAATATTTGACAAACTGACATGTTAAGATACGTCTACTGTCTCAGGTCGCAGAATTATCTATAATAATTGTTTAACGGAGTAGAAATATCATAACATTCGAGTCTCCAAACTTTGAGCATACCATAATGGCATGTTTGTCAATGTTCCCTCGATACTGGTAAATGGCACTAAAGGACATTTCGGAATTATTTCAGAATTGTTGTTTCCAAAACTTGGTAGGCTGAAGTTTTTTTATTTTTTGCGGTCACTTCTTTTCACCATTGTAGCATTATCGCCTTTGCAGCTATCAAATTCCAAATTCATCTCTATCCTCAGGGCACAATATCTTCATAATCATAAGCAGAGACCAGTTAAATTTCATATGAGCCAAATTATACTTAGAAGCAAAGTCGTTAAGTTAGCAAGTTGTAAAAGAAAAACTATCTGAGTAAACAATATTTCCCGTGTATAAAAAAAATTCGAGTTGGTTGTATGTGAGATTTATTCACACAACTAACATCATCGATGGACAACTCAATAACACCAACATAGAGCTAGTATCCTAAATAGCTCTAAAACATTCTGGCCTCGATGTAACTGTAGAAGACCCAAAAGACTCGTGATTGTTAAAAGGGAATCTATTCTAGCCCACGAGTTATAATAAAGTCAGGAGGAAAGAGTTACCCCACCAACTTACGGCCGGAACATTAAAGTCATCCCACATTAGTGTGTAATATTTCACGAAGTCAATCTTCCTAAAGTGCTGAAAGGTAGATGTTGAGTACATTAGGATGAACTTAGGTGGATAAATAACTGCAAAAGAACATAATGTACTGTACTTCTAGACGCATTAGCCTTGACCCAGACACTAACTGCAAAAACATTCAGCTCTTCTGAATCTTTCGTAACATCAGTACATCGCCCCCTTTAATGCATTTGGTATCGTACATTCAATCAGATTTGTAAGTATTAATGTGAGCATTAATGGCCTGATCTTAACTGTACTTCGAACTGAGCCATAATGCTTGAGCTTATAGCAATCAACAGGACCTCATAAAATTTAGTCCAAAACTCACGTACAAGATAGTAAAGTCCATCATTTTTATTCGTGTTTGAATTTTCACACAACGTTGTGTTCTACAAATCGACAATTATTTATTATCGCGAAACTTGCACATTTTTAAACAACACATCAATGTTGGATGAATGATATTTTTTTTATACATCACCATTTTGGTTGCCTCGTTTCTTCTCGTTGTCACACTTGGGCTTTTTTATTTGGGTACTCTTCTCAACTACAGAGACCACCCAGCAGGGCCACAACCTGACTCCTAGATTAGAATCCCAATAGGTGCATCCCCGGCCACTCTGACATCGGCTCACTACTGATTCCTAGACCACAATCAAAGTAGGCGCACCCCTGGCCACTCGGACATCGGCTTACTACTGACTCCTAGACCACAATCTCAGTAGGTACTCCCCCGGCCACTCGGACATCGGCTTACTACTGATTCCTAGACCACAATCAAAGTAGGCGCACCCCCGGCCACTCGGACATCGGCTTACTACTGACTCCTATACTACAATCCCAGTAGGCGCACCTCGGCCACTCGGACATCGGCTTACTATTGACTTCTAGACTACAATCCTAGTAGGTGCACCCCCGGCCACTCGGACATCGGCATACTATTTACTCCTAGACCACAATCCTAGTACGAGCAATTCTGGCCACATGGACATCGGCTTACTACTGGCTCCTAGACCACAATCCCAGTAGGCGCACCCTCGGCCACTCGGACATCGGGTTACTACTGACTCCTAGACCACAATCTCAGTAGGTGTTACCCCCGGCCACTCGGACATCGGCTTACTATTGACTCCTAGACCACAATCCCAGTAGGTGCTCCCCCGGCCACTCGGACATCGGCTTACTACTGACTCCTAGACCACAACCCCAGTAGGCGCACCCCCGGCCACTCGGACATCGGCTTACTATTGACTCCTAGACCACAATCCTAGTACGAGCAATTCTGGCCACATGAACATCGGCTTACTACTGACTCCTAGACTGCAATTCCATAGGTGCTCCCCCGGCCACTCGGACATCGGCTTACTACTGACTCCTAGACCACAATCCCAGTAGGCGCACCCTCGGCCACTCGGACATCGGCTTACTACTGACTCCTAGACCACAATCCCAGTAGGCGTAATCCTCGGCCACTCGGACATCGGCTTACTACTGACTCCTAGACCACAATCCTAGTACGAGCAATTCTGGAAACATGGACATCGGCTTACTACTGACTCCTAGACTGCAATTCCATAGGTGCTCCCCCGGCCACTCGGACATCGGGTTACTACTGACTCCTAGACCACAATCTCAGTAGGTGTTCCCCGGCCACTCGGACATCGGCTTACTACTGACTCCTAGACCACAATCCCAGTAGGCGCACCCCCGGCCACTCGGACATCGGCTTACTATTTACTCCTAGACGACAATCCTAGTACGAGCAATTCAGGAAACATGGACATCGGCTTACTACTGACTCCTAGACTGCAATTCCAGCAGGTGCTCCCCCGGCCACTCGGACATCGGCTTACTACTGACTCCTAGACCACAATCCTAGTACGAGCAATTCTGGCCACATGGACATCGGCTTACTACTGGCTCCTAGACCACAATCCCAGTAGGCGCACCCCCGGCCACTTGGACATCGGCTTACTATGGACTCCTAGACCACAATTCCAGTAGGCGCACCCTCGGCCACTCGGACATCGGCTTAATACCGACTCGTAGACCACAATCCCAGTAGGCACACCCCCGGCCACTCGGACATCGGCTTACTACTGACTCCTAGACCACAATCCCAGTAGGCGCACCCTCGGCCACTCGGACATCGGCTTACTACTGACTCCTAGACCACAATCCCAGTAGGCGTACCCTCGGCCACTCGGACATCGGCTTACTACTGACTCCTAGACCACAATCCCAGTAGGCGCACCCCCGGCCACTCGGACATCGGCTTACTATTTACTCCTAGACGACAATCCTAGTACGAGCAATTCTGGAAACATGGACATCGGCTTACTACTGACTCCTAGACTGCAATTCCAGCAGGTGCTCCCCCGGCCACTCGGACATCGGCTTACTACTGACTCCTAGACCACAATCCTAGTACGAGCAATCCTGGCCACATGTACATCGGCTTACTACTGGCTCCTAGACCACAATCCCAGTAGGCGCACCCCCGGCCACTCGGACATCGGCTTACTATGGACCCCTAGACCACAATTCCAGTAGGCGCACCCTCGGCCACTTGGACATCGTCTTACTACTGACTCCTAGACTGCAATTTCAGTAGGTGTTCCCCTGGCCACTCGGACATCGGCTTACTACCGACTCCTAGACCACAATCCCAGTAGGCGCACCCACGGCCACTCGGACATCGGCTTACTATTGACTCCTAGACCACAATTCCAGTAGGCGCACCCTCAGCCACTCGGACATCGGCTTAATACCGACTCCTAGACTGCAATTCCAGTAGGTGCTACCCCGGCCACTCGGACATCGGCTTACTACTGACTCCTAGACCACAATCCCAGTAGGCGCAATCCCTCGGCCACTTGGACATCGTCTTACTACTGACTCATAGACTGCAATTCCAGTAGGTGCTACCCCGGCCACTCGGACATCGGCTTACTACTGACTCCTAGACCACAATCCTAGTACGAGCAATTCTGGCCACATGGACATCGGCTTACTACTGGCTCCTAGACCACAATCCCAGTAGGCGCACCCTCGGCCACATGGACATCGGCTTACTACTGACTCCTGGACCACAATCCCAGTAGGTGCTCCCCCGGCCACTCGGACATCGGCTTACTACTGACTTCCTAGGGCCTTAGATCACAATCCGCTTTCCAGCAATCTTTGTTCCTTACTAGTCCTGATGAATGTTTTGGAGGTGGAAAAAGGCAGCTGGGGAGATTGACGCACTGCTTCGACTCTATAACTGTGTATTGCAGATCAGTAATTAAATATATGTCGGTACTTAGCAAAATTTGAGAATTTACACACACAAAAAACAACTGTACCTTTTTAACTAATCTTTAACTACTTTCCGCACAGCAGTCTCTCCCGTGTTACGTTGGCTGCCATTAATTTTTTTAGTCTGCAATTACGTGTCATAGTTGACCTTTTTATACAATCAGCTACGTTTTCTGCATATGTAAACCCCAGATATTACCGCTCTCTTCAGGCGATGGTTATGTTGAACATTAAGTATCCTTTCTTGTTATTGATTTTGGTGTTGATTTATACCCTTTGAAAATTTACAAACGATTGATCTCAAACCATTAGTTTGTAAAAACTGGTTTATTTAGGACGAAGTACAATTCTCTATTACTTAAGACATATGTATTTATTTTAATGACCTAATAATTAGTAGTAGTATTTATACATCCTCTATTTTTATTTTATATTCATTGTCATAGGGTTTAAATACTATTAGTTATATTTTAAATACTGGATTTTTAAAATTAAAAAGTCCTTTTCATCTTGTATTTTCTTACACATTATTCTCGGTTTATTTATTTGTGTTATAATTATGGGGGTGGGGGGGGGGGGGGGTGGGGGGGGGGGGGGGTGGGGGGGGGGGGGGGTGGGGGGGGGGGGGGGTGGGGGGGGGGGGGGGTGGGGGGGGGGGGGAAATTGATTATAAGGAATCTCTGTCAAATTGATTAGTCAATTAATATTGGGGAAGCAATAAATGCGCTACCTGTAAATTATTCAAATATCAAATATAAAGATTTTATAAGGTCATGATAAAGGAATTTAAACATTAGTGGAAACGTTTCGGTCGCAAACACCGGACTACAATTGGAAATTTGTATGGTATCTCTGGTATATTAAACTAATATAGCTTTGGAAAGTTTAAAAACCTACACACTGATGCTGAAAATTGTATAAATCCCTATTTTGACTATCGGGCCGTACATTTTTCCCGTGTCACACCGCAATAAAGTGTTAAGAGCTTGTTCTATGTGACGCAAAACAAAGTATGCCTTATCGTCCTTAAAATTGTGAGTCTACCAAGTATAAATCTGAACTCACGAAAAAGATGATTTGTACTGCCTAAATTGCTTAACCGGTTAAAAAACGTAAACATAAGTTTGTATGTTGAAAAACTACAAATATTTTGGGTTTTCTGAAAATTGTTCATCGATTAATTTTTTTAACAGCATATGGCGTTTTTAGTAAGTTATCTATACTTTTAAAAACGCGACTCCGCATATATCGTAGGGTTGAATTTAAAGGGCTTTATCCCCCTCAACTCAATGGTAAAATCCATTACTCTTTATAAACTAAATCGTTTTACTGGACTGCTATAAGAGACTGAAAGCCGTTTACAATGCCATGAGTCAATTTAAGTATTAATCAAAGTCCTTTGGTCTTTGAGCATGAGCTATTTTGCAAACCTAAATTATTTAGTAGGTTAGTTTTGACGTATACATAATACAAATCCCAAGTATGTTTTTTGCAACTGTATTTCCAATATAAGGCAACAGGGGACCACTGAGAGCCATTGATGAGCAGATTGCCAAAATATCAAAACATCAGTTGTACATTGACAGCTGTGATTACTTACGACAAATAAAATATTGTATTAGTTAAATAGTCGAATCTAATTTAGTTCGAGAACAACCAATACTTATTAATTCTATGTTGTTCTGTATGTGTTTCTGTATTTCGTGTAGTAGCTTGTATTTTGTTTAGAATATAAAGAACACATCGTTAATGTTATATATATATATATATGAATAATATAGATATATAGTTTATAGACTATATATGTTATATATTTTATTTAGTTCATATTATTATAGTGTAGAAAGAAATATATATGATTATCACATACTTTTTCCTGTAAGATAAATTTTAATGCTCAAGTTATTTTTTGGGCCATTTATATAAAAACTGTTTAAAATTTAAAAACTAAACCCTGATATAAAAAAATTTAAGAGTCGTCAAGGTAATTTACCCACAGCGAACACCTTAGCAAAGGGGCCCAAATAAAAAAGAAAAAAAATAAAATAAAGAGGCCCTAACATATATATTAACAATATCTGACTCTTTTAAAACGTGTTAGACATTATGGCAAAACCATTAAAGTATTAACTTGCTTCGGATCTTTCGGCTCATTGTGCAAAGTCTAGATCATCAACATTTTCTAGTCCCTTTGGCGTTGGTCCTTCCTCCGGAGATTTGTAATTACTCCGGCTCCTCACCAAAGGGACCAAGAGTCTCTACTTTCAAGTGTCTCCCTTCAACGGACCCTCGCATCACGTGTAGATACGAAGGGGTTTTCAGGAGCTACCAAAAAGTTTCTGCTTTGGGGAATGTCTCATCTTTGAAAAATAAAACCTGGATGCCCTTTTCGTTTGTATTAGTTGCCCGTTTACCGGTTCCATAAATTGTTCCTAGAATGAAAATGGGTTTTGGAGGGGTGTTACTGTCCAAAAGTAAAGATAACGATAATATTTTAATGTTGAAATAATACATTGTGTGAAATTCACTATTCCCCCCCCTTTCAATCCTAAATTAGGTCTCGCTTTCAACAAGGACGGACAATATCACTCTTTCTCAAGGACCTAGGTGCTGTCCACATACAGTATTCAGAAAGCATGAATTGGACTGGCCGAATATATATTACTTCCACATTGAGGGGAAAGGGAGAATCAGCACTACATCACCATGCTAATCCTTAGAATAAGGGGAAAGAAATTCGTTTCCAAATCCTCTCAATTTCAATCATACAGGGGATGCTCTCTGTCACGTGAAAAGGCTTGCTAAACCTTCAAAACCTCAAGAGGGCCCCCCCCACCCTCCACGCGACTCCACCATTCATTCTCCACACAGTAAACAATACTATCGATCATGTTATCCCGTTACAAGGCTCAACAAGCTGGTCGTGGACGCAGCAAAAATTCAAGCAGGTTTGTCGCTAGAAATGTTGTGGGACATACAGTATTTTTTAAATTTGTTTGTCCCAGTTAAGTCTACTGCACTTTTAAAAAACTGTGCAAAACGGAAGTCTTTCCGGATGTCATAAACTTTGCTACTGTTTGTAATAACGTTGATATCCCTTTTGACAACTAAAAACCTCTTGGCAACACGCGCATTACGAAGTTGAAATAAATTCAGATCTTACTCAGATAATACTTAATAAATGATTTGTTAAATATTCAAGTACCGATTAAAAGTAACACACTCTTGTACAGTAAATTCGTAAACGCTCCCTAGATAGGCTATCTATCTGACGTGGACCATACAAATCGTATAGTGAGTTCCATTCTACAAAAATTTTTTTGTCTAGTTTTCTAGACTGCTTTTGTGTTCTTGGTAGTATAAACTAAAACACTAACTACACTGAATAGGTCATTATACTTAATATGTAGACGCGTACATATTTGATTCTCTTTGCGTATGTGACAGTTGGACATTCCTCATAGTGCACTACATAAATGAGTATCATAAAATTTTTTCTGTAATACGATAATTTTTCGTTTTTAAACACAAACAATCTCCCACTCAAATTTATAGCTTAAATTTCCAGGGGCTTCACTAGTATTGCTTTTCCACCTTAGCGTGACTGCACTGTACTGTATTAGCTCATTCTCGATTTTTAAATTTCAAAAATTTATAAACGCCAAATTATTGAAGAAAAAGCTCTAGTGATTTCTCATTCGTGTGAACCTGGCCACAGATCGCTTCAATTAAGAAATATGGTAATTGTAAAACGTGTTTGTGATTGATCTCAACCCCTAACTAAAATAGTTTAACGAAATAAAAGCTATTTCAGATAAATTTGATCGAAGCAAGTTAGGAAAGCCACAGATTATGCAAATTGGTATATTTTCCTTAAAATTTCGTTCCGAATAAAGAGATGACAGTGTTTGGGGTACTAAATAATAATAGTGTTTACTAGACACTTAAACTAATATAATGTGTATAAATTTCATAACAGCTTTTGAATCAGAAAAATAACCTTAGATCCAACCTCCTAAATAAAAAATTTGATTATATAGGTTCAGTTCCTTATAGGGCATCCAATATTTTCAAACATCCAAAATATTGCTCTTCCCTAACATTGCTTTTCCTGTGGGGTTTTTACAAGCAATAATAGATAATATCTTATGCTTAAAACGGCTCCCCTTATAAAAAACTTTTAAATTCAATTAAATTTTTAAATAATTATCTAAATTATCCCAAAAACGAATGAAGTAGAGCTCAGTAATAAAATAAATAGGTGAAATACTTATATTTAGATAAAGAGGGGGCCCACTTGGGTTTTAAAAGATCAAATTTTTAAATAGTTTGATAAGTAAAATCTCAGTTCATGGTCTTGTAAACCACTGCTATACGTTTTACAATTTTTGTTAAAGATATTGTAATTATAAAAAATAAAATGTGTAGATGTGTACGAAATAGCAAGAGTGGTATATAAGTTATTTCGGTGTGGCTTCTATTTTTTGTTGTCTTTGCTAGCCTAATTATAATAAATTGACTTTCTCTGCAATCATGAAAGTCCATTCTCCGCTTCAGCGTATAAATAATAAGACTGGCATTCAATGAATAGTTAACGAATCATGCGGCCCTCCAGGGGTTTACAATGATATACACCTGTTATTTCATAGTTGCATCAAGCATATCTTTTATTTTTGTGCCCATGTGCCTTTGATTGAACTAGCTAATAACATTCTCTCTCCTCCATTATGATACACATTAACGTTTAAATTTTGGGTAAGAAATATCAGCAACTTTCAATTTGTCATTGAAAACAATGTCATTATTTTTACACCGTCTCACAAACATATTTAAAACAATTTCCCGGGTAAAAATGGTGAGATGAGTAAAAAGGGAAAGACTTTATAACCTATCTCAAATATAATTCAAGGTCTTCCACGTTTTTTCATGAATAGGTGTTTAAAAATTATCTTAATATAAATTTTGGCATCATAGTTTATTCGTATAAGTATTTACTGTAAATAACAACTCGTTGCACCAGGACTCATTTTAAACTGTCGAAAATATTCTTTAAATACGCGCAATCGTGAAACTACCCTCTAAGGAGGGAAAATAAACCCCTCAAACCATCCCCATTCTTGTATCGTCACTAACCTCTTGGACGCTTGTCCAATATGACTGGACTTTTATAAGCACTTATATTGGTCTCTGGTGCACGACTCGCCACCACTGAGTCGTCCCTAAAAAACTTCCAACACTCCTCACCAACATGTTTTTTTTTTCTATTGTTACGGTGTTGGGGTTTTTCCAGGGATATTTAAAAAAATTTTAAATGATTTGATTTTCCCTACCGGGTCGATTTTTAAGCGTGCGTCAGTACCTTAACGGGTTTCCCTTTAGCAAACAAGTGTAAATTTTAGGAGAAACCCTTTTTCGTTTAAATTAAACATTATATCAGTACTACTTATAAAATTTGTGGTGTTGGTTTGTGTGGGTTGTGTGGGTTTTTGGGTTGTGTGTGTGGAGTGCGGCCGCGCGCCCGTGTGTGTGTGTGTGTTTGTGTGTTGTGATTGTGGGTGGGTGTTGTGTGTGTGTGTTTGTGGGTGTGTATTGTGTGTGTTGTGTTTATTATTCGAAGATCGTTACTGTCAATAACAAGATCGATTCCATTTTATTCAAACTGATCTCATGTTCATAATAGTAATCAACGAACGGCTATTAAGGTTGTTTAACTAAATCACTCTAAGATGGAGTACATAATGCTTTAGAGATAATAGTCATGGGATTTTTGTACTGACCCGAGCGCTCCGCTCCAACAAGCCACCCATTCACTAACTACGCTCGGACTCAAAAAATTAAGGTACCACTGAGTTTGAACATTAACACTCAAAATAACCAGTACAACCACAAAGAGGGAGTTACATAAAATATTTGGGGCTTGTTTTATTTCCTGAGTGATAGACTTGTAAACAGAATTTATTTACAACATACGAATAACCTCGACTTTTTATAACATCGATTATTTCGATAACAAACGAGTACAGTACATATTGTTTGTGTTGGTACTTTATAATAGGAAACTAGTGATCCAAATTAAAACCCAAAAAAATTTTGATACAAAAAATTTTTAAAAAGGGACTAATTTTTGAGTATGTATTTTAGTATATTATATAAAAAATTTGTTATGAAAGTGAATGAATTAACGTGTTCTGAACCGCCCAATCTATACCGGGGTTCACACGGGTACGATACTTTTTATCCGAGGTAGCCTTATTTTAACTCCTAGAGGGTTCTCTTCTTCTTCGAGTTTAACCTTATAGTTTTAACTTACATCAGGTAACATCAAATAACTAATGTGCCTCTGATACCATGCAATTCCCCCCCCCGAAGGATAGTCCAGATACGGCGTAATCCACTACCCAACCGTAAATGCCGCTAGATATTGGCGTGAAAAGGGGGGTATCGACCATCTATCTACCCGGCGGTATGTCTAAAAGGAGTAGTGTTCCCTTCTGTTAAATCTGTTGTTAACCTAGACAAGAAGAATGTTTTTTCCCTGTTCACTTTGACGGAGATCACCGAATACAGGACTGGCCTTTTTCCCTTGCGTCAAGAACATAGTGAATATACACAGTTCCCTCCCTAATCCCGGCAGAAGCGGCCTCTTCCCCAACCGTATCAAATCCTAATATGCCTTTCACTCGGAATTCAACCGCAAATTCATTTAGAAACTATATATAAGAGTTTTTTCAACCCTTCTCGTCTAAAGTTAAAAAACAAAAATAACGATGTTTTCGAGCATTGAAGAAATCAGCTGGATCTTATACTAATGGACGCAGGTTCTACTTTTACACCTACCAGGGTCATAGGGTTCACAACCGACCATAGCACTTTGGACTAGCCTTGTTTAATCAGCAACCAGCCCCTTTTTGTAAGTAAAAAATAAGTTATAAATTTTGGTTGGAAGTTACAAACTCAGCGTCCCATGGAGAAAAACCTCGCGCATTGTTTGGCTACTCATACGTGAATGACTTGTGTGGCAGTTTAAATAAGGTCAAAAACGTAAATTTCCTTGATAGTGTTTATCCCGTCAAGTTCGATCGGCTAAGACTACGGAGTAAATTTTAAAAAAACCCTGTTTTTGTATTAAAAAAATTGTCGACTATAACTACACACAGATGGTTTAGGTTAAATTTGTACTTAGTTTAAGTATCATTTATTTCTGCCCATCCTTGAACGATTACAATATAACATACCCAAAAAGCACAGCCCACCAACAGGGCTTTATGTGTCAACAACCAACATGAAGAAGGGCCCAATGGTATAGGAGTCAGTTGATATATTTACTTAATAAATTAAACAGGACCTTATCGCAAAGTACAAATAGATATTGTTAGTCAGTACTTAGCTGTGTTACCGCACTTGTTTAAATAGTGACAGCACGACTTATGTATAGCTTAGACACAGAGTCCACAAGGGCAGATAAAAATCGACGTATTCCTTTAACACTACAAAATCAAGGGTTGGTCCCTTTTGACTTAGTGTCTCTTGCACTCTTTCCGCATTAAATCCTATAGGAACCGTGAAATTTTCTACCGGCCTTTTGCTATGGTTCTCACGGCTTTAGATGGTTGTTTCCTTATCTTCCGAAAGTAGAAATGACACTTTACTGAATGCCGTTATATACAGTAAAAAATACGTCTGGTCTGAAGTAACAATAATTACGTTAAAGGGAAAAATCGTGAGAAGAATTTTAAAAGGGGAAAATGAATAAACCAAATATCATCATCAAAATACAGATATAAAAAATATAGAAAACACTTCTCTGAGATACATAGTAGTTTTATTAATGATTTGTTTTCTAACTGTTCGATGCATATTACTCATATTATTACGGACAAAGTTTACCTAATATCGCATAGTCTGGATCTATTCCTGCTTCTCAACTGTCCTTTTGGTTACGGGGAATTTTTCAGGGGTTTAGGGTTTTTACTTCATATCTCAATTTCCAAAACTGTTAAAATTGTACCAAATCAAGTGAATACTCCTAGTAGACTGTTTGGCTAAACACCCATTAACATCCTCCAACGGCCAAACCCAAATTCATTGCAAACAAAATAATAAAATACTGTTTTGAATTTATCTAACGTATACAAATTTATTTATTAATAAAATTATTACTATAATTTAAATTAACTTCCTCGGCATCATTTTAATAGCAGTATTTCAAGTTCATTGTGAATAATAAAGTGAATTTCAGCTTGGTTATATTTAAAATTGCCTTGTTCCAATGTCTCTACCAGATACTCGTCCTGAACATGAGTTTTAAAAAAAGTTCAAACAATAAATTTGATTAGATCGTTGTCTAACCTAACAGATTAAGGTATAACTATTTGAAATTGCTGGAGTTTTAAAATGTGTTTTTTTTTCCGCTGATGACAATTTTGTTATATCTTTCGACTCAATTCATAGGGCTTTTTATCTTACATTTGATTAAAAAATGAATTTTGTATTTAACAAAGTTTTAATAGAAATGTTGCTGAAGAAACGTCAAACCTAGTTAATTGGCTTTTGTTTAATAAAAGGGATAAAAAATTTATGCTGTTGATTACAAACGTAGTTAGCAAGATTTTTATTCCATGAATTTTTTTATGTTCTTATTTCAGTTGTAATAAACCCATAATTTCTTTTTTAGAATATAATGGCAATTATAAATGAAGTAATTAATGTCAGATATACAAGATTGAATGTGAAAAAGATACTGATCATAATGATAGAAAACTAATGTTGATATTCATTGTAATAACAGGAAATGTAAAAAAATATTACAAAAATATTTATAACATTAATAGAAAAATAGAAAATCCTTGTTATGTTCAAGAAGTGAGTGTCCCCAATATATTATTTTAAAAAATAGATGCAGTGTTTGACAACATATTTTTAAGACTATATTTTTATTTCAGAATTTTGTAGTTCTTATTTAAGTTTGTATAAACTCTTATAGTCCATTTTTAGTATTACAATGACAATGAAGATGAAAGTAATTATTTCAAATAGTACAAGATCAAATGAAAATTAGTACAGACAAAAATTATAGAAACTTCAAGATCAAAATGATCATTGTAAATAGATAAAATGTAAAAAATTAAAAATATTATAGAATTAATAGAAAAATATAAAAACCTTTCGTATGTCAAAGAATAGGGTCTCATATTAGTGTTAAAATATAAAAAATAATGCAAATTTAAAATAATTGTCAGCAAACGAAATTTATTAGAAGATATATTTTCACAGGACGATATAAGAATAGAGGCACATCTGTTGGTCAGGTCCCGCGACTGCCTTTACAGTTTTTTTATCATCATAAAACATACTAGTTTTCATCTTTAAAAAAGGTAGTTGTGTTTTAAATTAATTACTCGTCTGCAATTTTCCTAAATAATGTCTATATGCAGTTGGTTTACGCTTGTTCGTTTAATGTTTTGGTAGAAAATAGTTTTCTCTGTCCCGTAATATTAAAAAAATTTTCCGTTTTAATTGATACAAATGTGTAAAATTTAACTTGCCAATATTTATGAACATTCGTATGATGCATGAAGTAACGTTCAACAATTATTACTCGTACTTTTTAGTTTGTAATTTGAGGAGCGAAACAATTTACGGTTGTCAACAGCACATTAACATCCTTTTAACAATTTTGGTAAAGTTTTTCTAAATTATGTAAATGTATGTAAAATAAAAACCTGAAACTGATTTTAAAATAAACAACATTCATAAGCTATCTTTAAGAAGGCTAGAACACTAATGGGGAAACACAGGAGAGTATTTATAAATTGAATTGCTAGAAGACGAACATCAGATGTGATCACAATGAACGATTAACTGTCTTTGTACACATTGAGGTGCCAAATGGTGTTCAACCTGGTCATTGTAGCATCACCTCCCTCCCCCCCTCATACGTGCACGCCCTTCCACCCCTCACCTCGTAAGCTCTTTCCCGCGATCCTTCACCGCTACAACCAGGTCAATGACGGTTTGGAATCTGTTCAGTTTGTATAACAAAGTTAAAATTATGAAGAAATTTTTCCGTTAAGCTGTCTTTGAAAGCATTAAAATTCCAGTACCATTATTTAACTTAAATACATTCTCCAGCAGATATCGATCATTTTTTGCCGTTTACAAATCGTTTTCACATTTTTAACCGTGATACTACGACATAGAGTGCTGTTGTATATGATGATAGGGGGGGTGTTTTTAGAGGAATTAAGCATTTGTCAAATAACCAATACGTAATCCCTTAGTTTTCCCCTTGGCCACTCGGTGAGGCATCTAAGAATGAGTCTGCCGTAATACTAAAAAATACTACATAGCAACCCACACTCATGCTCCTCAGGCAACTTATATTCTCGTGACTTGAAATTTTGTGACTTCAAAGACAGAATAAAAAGACACTAGCCAGTACTGCGATATTTTTTGCTGAAAACAATCCCAAATCGTTCAGTTAATCATTGCACACCTTATAATACCAAACAATCTGACAGCATATCTTCAAATGTGTAGTTTCCTTTCTTGGGTAATGTTGCTTGGAAAATTTAAAATTTGGCCTCCTCGGCATTCATATACGAGCAGTTATTTGCGTATTCGCTGTTATCACTTATATACGGCTGAACAACTATTATTGTACGGACGAACCCCGTGGTTTTTATACCTCTTGGGGAAAGCTGTTAAACTGCTGAATAACCCACTTATTTTTTTTTATCAACATGTTGACAAGCTGTTAACGTGATTTTTCAGTTAAATTCCGTGCGAAGTTAAACAAACTGAATTTTCGTAACGCTTGCTCCTTGACAACAACTGTTTTGAGGTATACATATAGTGTTTAGTCATTTTTCCCTTTATTGATATAGTTATAATAAATCTCAAGTGTATTTGTAGAGTAAGTGATGTGGTATTATCATATTTAGATGCTAACTATTTAGTTCCATGATAACGAAGGAGTTTTAGTTACTATTTCCCCCAAATTAGTTACTTATAAGTCGAATTTTTATTTTTAAAAAATAATATAAATCATCACTTCACTTAAAATTTATAACAGTTGATAAGGTTTTGGGTTGGGTTTACATTTTCACATACTATCTTCAAAAGGACATCCTCATACCCCTTTTTTATCAACCCGGCGGTTAGAATTTCCATTTAAACCCAACCTAAAAAGGTATATTTAGTTTTATTAGTTTAAATTTAGTATAAAGACTGTATTCGCTACTTCATTTGGGGAAAATTACTCGTACGTTATAGTTAAACTTTAAAAAACGCCCTTTAAACGTAACCAACATGGGGTGGGCTCAGATTGTAACCCTCATCATCTGACCAGCCACTCCTAAAGAAGGGGTATTAGTGGGGGAGTAAAATTGCGGTTGTTGGGGTTTCTAAATATTTCGCCCGAAAACTCCATCTGCGGGTCTTGGGGATAAATCACCGGTCTTGTAATGCAACTGGGTTTAACTTGTTATGAACTTGGTTGAAGACTCGGTCGGAGGCCGGTGTGTGCTCTAGTCATGCTGGACTACTCCCAGCTTTGACCATTCAGCCTGTTTCTTTGTATGCTTGGCAAAGAGGTAGGTCGGTTGTTTCGGGTTTAATCACTAAACTGGTTTTGAGGGCATTTCGTGGAATGTAGGGCATTCCGTGGACGTGATGGGGGTCGATGGTCTGCGGCTCCTCGTGTAAACCTGGGGCTCCCGCATGGAAGTTGGTCTACCTCGGACTTGTCAACATTGACATCATCAATCTTGGACAACTGTTCGCCACTGCAAAGACCTTCGTTGGGCCGATGAGGCCATTGCTTCTATTTTTAAAATGGGGTTGGGAGAGCTATTGCTAATGATTTCAATTTGGTAGGCCAGGCGAGTGTGGAAAGGGGGAGACATGGTCTTTTAACGAAGCGCTATAAATGCAACGTCTCTAAATAAGCACACAACGCAGGGTGCATGTATCAAAGAGTAGCAAACGTGGCACGAGCGAATTTTGGGCATCGAAAAAACTTGACTGTAATGATCACTGTATAAGACGCTTGGCATTGTCCGGACAGTGCTGGGGGTTTTTCTGACCTTTGTCCGGTTTGGTGTCTCAGTTGCACGGGAAACTGCGGAAGCACTATCGCTTGTGATCCAGCCTTCGCAATGCCCGTTAACCGTCGTGACCAGTCGGTCGGGTCCAATTGGGTGAGTTCTGGTTGTGTCCTCGGTCGGCATAGTTGCTCAACAGAATCCTGAACAGGCAAAGAATGCAAAACATCGGCATTCGATTTGTTTACCGCTCTGTCGAAGAGATCGACGTGTCACCCTTTCAGATGCTGCCAACTCCTACCTGATGCCGTGGGAGTTGCAGACTGGGCTGCTTATAAACAATGTTACGTTCCAGCGGGACCACGTATCCTGCAATATGCTGTGCATCGGGCAGAATCGTTTTACCGCAATCTGCGCGGCAGTGTGAACCAACTTCACTTTAACAATGTGAGGTGAGATTGGTCGATGGGGTTTTGTTTTTGTTTGTGTCTTTTTTTTTTTGTTTTTCCTAATTTTCTTTGTCTGCTTTTTTCTTTTTGTTCCTTTCTTTTTTCTTTCTTTCTTTACGCTCTTTTATTTCCCTTTTTATCTTCTTTTCTTTTTCCTTTTTTTTCTTTCCTTGTTTTTGTTTTTTATTCATTTGTACTTTTTTTTCTCTTCGTTGTTTCTCCCTTTTTCTTTTTTTTCCATTTTTTGTGTTTTTCTCTTACGTAGTGTTTTCTTTTTTTCTTTTTTTTTCTATTTGTTGTTTTTGTCTTTTTTTCTTTTGTTTTTTTATTTACTTGTCTTTTTTCTAGTTTATCATCTCTTCCTTTTTTTATCGTTTTTTTTTTGTTTTTTTTTATCTCTTTTTCGACTTCTTTTTCTCTTTTTTTTTTTATTTTTCCCCTTTCCTTCTTTTTTTCCTCTTTTTTTTGTTGTTTTTTTTTTTTTTTTTTTTTTTTTTTTTTTTTTTCTTTGTTTTTTTTTTTTTTCTTGCTTCTTTCTTTTTCTGTTTTTCCTTTTTTTCCTTTTTTTTTTATTTCCACTTCTTCTTTTTTTATTTTTTTTTTTTTTTTTTTTTTCTTGTTTTATTTTCTTTTTCTTTTTTCCTTTCTTTTTGTTTTTTTCTTTTTTCTTTGTTTTATTTTTTTTTTGCTACTTTTTCCTTCACCTTTTTATTTTCCCTCTATTTTCTTTCTTTTTTGTGTTTTTTTTTCTTCTTCTTTTTTGTCTGTTTTTATTTTTTTTTTTTTCCTTTTCGTTTTTTTTCCCTGTTTCTTTTTTTTTTTTTTCCTCTTTTTTTTTTTTTTTTTTTTGTTTCCTTCTTTTTTTGCTGTTTTTTTTTTTTTTTTCTTTCTTTTTTCTCATTTTTGTTTTTTTTTCTCTTTTTTTCTATTTTCTTTTTCCCTCTTGTTTTTTTTTTTTTCTTTTCTTCTTTTTGTTTTTTTTTTTTTTTTTTCTCTTTTTTTTTTTTCCCCTTGATTTTCTTTTTTTCTTGTTTTTTTTTTGTTTTTTTTGTTTGTTACTTTTCATGTTTTTTTTTCTTTTTTTTTTTTTTTTTTTTCTCTTTTTTTGTTTTTTTCTTTTTTTTGTCTTTTTTTTTCGTTTTTTTTTCGCTTTTTCCTGTTTTTTCTTTTTTTTTTTCTTTTCCGTTTTTTTTTTTCTTCCTTTTTTTTTTTGTTTTCTTGGTTTTTTTTATTGCTTTTTTTTTTTTTTTTTTTTTGTTTTTTCTTTTTTTTCATTTTCCTTTGTTTACTTTTTTTCTTTTTCTCCTTTTTTTTCTTCTTTTTTTTTTTTTTTTTTTTTTTTTCTTTTCTTCTTTTTTTTTTATCTTCTTGTTTTTTGTTTTTTTGTTTTTTTCTTTTCTTCCTTGTTTTTTTTTTTTATTTTTTTTTCTTTCTTTTTTTTCTTCTTTTCTTCTTTCTCATGGTATATCCCCATGTTTGGTCCATATTGTACAACGGTCTCCCTTGTGACCTTAAATGGCTTAAAACCCATTTGAAACGTCACTTAAGGAAGCACCTCATTTCACTATGAGTGAACGTTATTATACTTTTAAGCTTTGTACTGTTTTTTACCAAAAATATGTTTTATGTCTAAAATAGATTGTATTATGGTGACGTGATTAGTATGAAATTTTAAACAATGTATCCTGTAAGTCGCTGTAAAATATAAGCATTTTTGTTATTGAATTTACACATTTTACAATAAACTCCGGTCAACAACTCACCCACATTCCTAAGATTTAATATTAATTTAGGGACAATTTATTCCTTTACATCGCTAAAGATAATGTTTTAAAGATCGTAATCATTATCCCAGATCATTATATATCGTTGGAATAATATCCATTTTTATTGGGAAGCCAAACTTAGCTGTCTTTTTTAGGGTTTAGCTGGTTGAGGGTCGCTTATTACTAAACATGGTTTAGAGTTTATATAGCCGCAATTCAATAGACTACTCGATTTCACAAGTGATCATCGTGGCAAATTGTTTATATGTTAGAACCGGTTCGCGCTTTAGATCTCCTTGCGTTTGAAAAATTTGACATAACTGATAATCTATCCCAAGTATGTTCCCAATATTTTATCTTTAAAACGTTTACTTTTGTTCATTTCTATATAAAACAAATTTCAAGCCCGCACACTGATTGATTCTTAGCTAAAAACAACATACTGATACGATTTTATGTATTTTACCAAATTTCCGGGGCCGACCAAACAAAGGAGTTATGGTTGGTGTGACTTCGGAGCCGATGTTTACAGGTTGCATAATTCATGGGCCGCCATCTGGCTCGGTCCTTTGGGCCGTGCGGGGCTTACCTACTACCAGCACAACGTCTTTAGTTTCACCTACAAATTATTCCTTGTACTGGTTATTTGGGACAGGTCTAGTGTTTTACCAATAGTTGGTTAGATAGGCCTAATACAAAATAATTGATCGTAAAAAGTAAAAAAAGGGCTGTGTGGGGTAGATGGTAGCACTTCACCCCGGGCAATGATGAGCATCCTTCGAGTCCCGGCATTGCAAAATTACTTTTGCGATTCAATGGTTATTAAGACGTATATATTTATATTTCATTGGGGGTTGTGTGGGGTGGGTGTTTGTGGTGTGTGGGTGTTGTGTTTTATATATATATAATATTTAAAATTTTATATATAATATATATATAATATATATATATATATATATATATAATTTTGAATAAAAACATTGGGAATTTCGCAAAAAGTTTTGCACTGCCCGACTCGAACCCGATCTCTCACTTCACTTATGGGGGCACCATTACAACCACTACAGCCCGACTGTGTTACGATTCAATTACTTTTGTATGAGGCCGGAGCAGCTAACAGCATACTTTTAAATAATAAACCTAACCTAACATATGATCGGAATGACCAAAAATACGCAAACGACTTTTTATTACATTCATGTAAATTTGTATGAATGGCAATATACCTATTCTCAGTTCATTAAAACAATGAATCACAATCGCCCGGGCGGACATCACCCGTCAACTTGCCGGGGATATGTCAGTTTTGTCCCACACTGTGAAACCGACGCAATGTCCTGCCAGTCAGACCTTACAACTGGGCCGACAAAATAAACCATTTGTCCCCACCTCATCTTCTGAGTATCCTAATTGACATTCAGCCGCGTCAACAACAAAATGTCTAAATTGTTGGATATCAGCATGATCGATATGTATTGTTTACTATGGAGAATGATTGATCGAGTGGGTGGGGCTTGCCTGTGCTTTGAAGTGTTGTTGCGAGCCTTTCACGTAACGAGATTCCGCAGCCTACTGCCTTCCCTTTCTTCTTAGTGAGCATGGTGATGTAGTAACCTGCATTCCCTCCTCAATAAAGGGGGTGTGGGGGAAGTAATATATCTCTCGCCACGACCCCATTCTTTGCTCATCCTGAACCATCCTTCACTGGGGATACGCATCAAGGTCCTATTTGTCAGCTCCTGGTCGAAAGCGAGAAAATATGAGGGAGTTTGAATTTCAAACAAACCAGATTCATATAGTTCCTTGACCATATTAAAATTTTATATCGTCATCTTTCACCTGATTTTTGTCTTCACTTGTTTGGTGCAACAACCTCCTACCCAGCTCTTTCATGATAGGACAGTTCACACATGAACATACACGCGCCGAAATTTCCAAAAGACTTAGGAAAGACTCCAGGTGTCTTTAGAGTTTAAATTTTTAAAATTAAAGAGAAAAACATGCCAATGCAAACACTGTTGTAGGTAGCTCACCTGAACCTCCTTCGGCATCTACCACGTGATGCGAGGGAGTAGAAATAGGCACTTTGAAGTAAGAGTCTCGTTTGGGCCTTGCCTGAGGAAGACGGAGTAATGACAATCTCCGATGAGGAACATCCAAGACTAGAAAAGGTTTGACAGAGGTTAGAAAGTTTCCGGCTATATTTAGTAAGATCAAAGGCAAGATCCGGACTTGGTAATACTCTAACATGGTTGGCCAAAATGTCTGCAATCGTTTATAATTGTTTGGCTCAGCAATGTATTATGCGCGTCACTGCTAGTACCGCAATTGTGGTTTTGGATAATTACATCATCGTGCCATACCTCATATTTTTTCCTATGCAGAAACTTTAAAAATTTTTTCTAATTTTAAAGTTCCTGTATACATTGTCCAATCTATAGCGATATTATAGGGATAAAATTGTTTAAGTATATCTATCCCAATAAAAACACTGTTTAATACACTAATTTTCTCTTGTTCTCTGTTCAGACATTTATGTGTTTTAACCACGTATGATTCTTGTGTGCCGGGAGTTCAGGGGAAGGTTGAGGTGGGGTCCAAATTAAAATTTAGGGTGACGATTTGGGTCATATGTTGTGCCTTCCACATCTATAATACCAAGGCCCTCTTAATCAATTTTAGTGCCGGTGGACACGGAAATGTCCCTCGACCGTTGGCAAAATAAGATATTTATAATTTCTCATTTGTTTGTGTTAGAGGTTTTTATTTTGCAATACTTTTATTTTATATAGTTAAATATAACACCACAGACGATACCCTTGGACAAATCAAGTCCTTCTAGTCCATGTGTTTGAACACCCGATATGTTCCACTAACGTTTAGATTCCTCCACATCACAGGACATTATAGAATCTTTAGAGCTTGGTGATGGAAATATCATTTTCAAGTAGCACCTTCAGTGCGTCATCAATATTAGGAATTGCGTTATTCAAGTTGAATGTTTGAATTAATGGGAATGATAACATGTAGTTAATTTCGATCGTTATCCAGTTCACAAAGCATATTTTCATCCAGGACTGATATCCATCGGATAATGATACTTTTGGGTTATTACGTTTAAGCTGTTTACAGCTTTAATATGTACAGATATCATACAACTGAGGAGTTGTAATGGGATAATTTTAAAGGCTTTTTTTGAGGTCAGCAGATGAACAAAAATCACAAACTCTTATTGACTGCCTAAGATTTAAATGGTTCATTAAGGTGCCAAGTTGTTTAAGACACTGATGCTTCTAAATTTTGTACCGAATATGGTTATCAGTATTTTAATTTCGCCTGCGATTGTAATAAACGGACATAAAGACGGATTTGTGCAACTTTATCAAAATTGGGAGTTGAATACGTCATAATATTATTTACAGGATTTATACCGTTCCAATACATACAATTTAAATGGCGAGATCCTCATTCATATTATTGAAATAAAACTTTAGAGCATCTATTACGAACTAGTTTTCCCCCCCCCCCCACTTTATTATGCTTGTAGTTTTATATGATAGTCCCAAAATAACATGTGATACGACATTGGCCATAGACAAATATGGTTATAAACATCTTTGTGCGATAAGGTCTACTTTTTGACGTGACAGATTTATAATTGTTTTCCCGTACCTTTGAATTGGCTCCAGATTCATAAGATATAGATCGTCTGATAGCTCTAAAGAATATTTTAAAATTTAAGAACACAGCACAAAATACAAAGAATGTATTAGTCTTTATTTGTACTCTATATTTTACATGATTTCAAATGTTAAGTATCGAATTAAATTATTTATTCCCTCTATAGCGAAATAATATACTTAGTCATATTGCCAATATTTAGTTATATACCGATAAGGAAAAGAGAGAGAGCCAAATTGCATTTCGTAACTGCCATTCTTATTATCTTGTTACCTTAACCTAATATACCGTTATATACCAGAACTGTAAGGCTCTGGTTATTGGAAATTCAGTAGGCTTTACCGATTACCATAAAACTAAAAGCAATAGTTTCCTGCCACTTGCCAATTTATATATATATATATATATATATATATATATATATATATATATATATATATATATATATATAGTATGTTACAGTGGTTTATATATCCATTTCTCTTTAAATATTTCCTAACAGATTGTTCATTAACGTAAACTTTGGTTAGTTCAGACCAGATGTTTGCTTGAAGCGTGTGTTGCTACACCACACACCACAGAGCCTTTTCTATTTACGATTCAATTATTTTGTATATGACCATTTATTTTACGTATGTGTTTAAATTACCAAACTAACATATGATCCGAAGACCAAACACCTGTCAAACGACTTTTATTAACATTCATTATATTTGTATTATAGCCTAATTTAATTCCATTAAACATCGAATCACAAAGTACTTGCTCTGCCGGGACACGAACCCGGGCCTCTGACTTGATGTTAGTTTTGAACAGACTTTATATACTCGTACAGACTCAATGGACAAAAAGTTTCTAATTTAACACATATCCAGTGACCTACTACTTCCTCAGGGGTACGGCCCACAAGGAGTCAGAAGGAAAATTTAAATGTAAGCATAGGTTGGTTATGCAACGTCCAGTAGAAACGAAAGTAGGATAGTGAAAGGGTTAAAAATACAACATTTTTCACACATTATTTTATTGTATTTTACACTTTTTTGAAACAAGTTACCTGTTGTTGTTAGGTTATATTAGGTTGTATGATAGTTATATTAGGCTAAGATAACAAGATATTAAGAATGACAGTTGCGAAATGCAATTAGGCTCTCTCCTTCCTGCGTATCAGTCTATAACTAAATATTAGCAGAATGTCTCAGTATATTATCATGCTATATAAGAGAAAAAATAATATAATTCGTCAATTAATATTTGAAATCATGTACAATATAGAGTAAAAATAAATACTAATTTATTCATTGTATATTGTGCTGTATTCTTAAATTTTACACTAGGACAACTCCAGATGGACAATTCCTGCTTTTAATACTTACTGACGCCAGAAGATTACTTACTAGAAGTCAGATTGTTATGACTACAGTTTGACGAAGGTACGCAGTTCAGGGCTATATAATATTTAAAATTCTTATTATCTGCAAGACATATCAAAACAGAATTTCATAAGTTCAATAGAGTTTGACTATACCAATCAATACAAAGTTTCAACATAGTTTTGTATTAGCAGGTTCAGTCAGTACCAAAGAATGCCCACCACCAGATAATGGGGTTAGGGACTAAGCCGGTAAAGTGGTGGTATTTGTCATTTTACTCGACCCTACACTAGAGTAAGCAGAGGGACTTTCATTTCAGTGCCATCTTTGAAAACCATTTATCAGTTTGTTTTTCTGACCTTTACTGTCAACTAGACAAACAAATCAATTCCAATCCATGCACTGGCTGCATAACAAGAGTTTTTATTTATTCTGATTTACAAAATTTAATAAATTATGTTTATTACTAGATGTAAAGTTGAATTTATAAGTGGTGATTTTTGTTTTCTTGATTGAATGTTTATAAAAAAAATTTAAAAAATCGTTAAATAAAGCCACGTTAAATTATGTCACATTTAATTCTAACTTATCAGTATCATTAGTATAAATTATTACAAAAACAAGTGAATGTTCAAATGTAATTTTTAATTAAGCTATGACTGTCGTGTAAATGTTGTTTTAATGTTGGCGCCTACAAAATTACGATACGATTATAATGCCACACCAAACTGTGGATTGCTGCAAACAATTCAAAGGCGCTATTTACAAAATATTAGTTTGTTGGTTTTTCCTAGACTTTCACATTTTGTGATCTGCAAGAACTGTGACTAATATTATAACATTAATATATAGTACATTTATTAATGAAACTGAGGTGTAAAAATCAGAACACAACTTTTTTAACGACTAAACGTTATACAATGTTACAGTTTTAATATGTTTATAACGGTCCCCTTTTAATCACTGATCACCTCAAACGTTATTTTATTGTAGTGAAACAAATTCATAAGAAAAGGTTAAAATTACTTTAAACACTAGAAAGAATTTTGGATTTCAAAAATCTTTTGATTAAACTAAATAGGCTACACATCAAGGAAATTATTGCTATAGAATAATTTATGATACATCTTTAGTTGAGCTGGAATAGAGTAGTGCCCTTGACCTTCTACAAGATTTCGTAATCAAGGTTAGCAGTATCTAGTTCAATTCAGATTACATATGTTTTTTTGCTTCCTTGCAATTACCCGTAGGTACATGTTATATAAACTGACAATATGACAATAAGATAGGAATAAACGCTGCTTACTCTCGTCTCACACGATTTTTGGAATTCTTAGAAGAAAAAAATCATCTGAAAAACTTTTCAACTCCAAATGCTAAAAATAAGCCTAACGGGCCAGGATTTTTTACCATGTTTTGATAGCCCAAAACTGATGGGTTTTGTTTCAAGGAGTTTTACTAATAAGTTCGACAATTAATAAACCCACATAAGCAGTATATTTATCTATGATTAAAATTAATGTCATTCGATTACTAATTACTAATTCGATAATTTGGTACCTCATTGCATTTATCATTTACATTGCCGATAACTACTTAACTATCCTAGTAGTTTTTTAATTCATTTGGAGTCCGAATCTGCTATAGACTATCACGTTAGTTTTTCCGTTTACATCACGTGGATACATATTTGAAACAATTAGCTTTCTTGAAATATTTCGGCCTCACTGTGAACAGTTGGTATACCTCTCAATTATTTGATTTTATTGTTCTTATAATTAGAAGATTAAAATTAGTTTATAAAAATATACGAGCATAGTTAATGTTTTCTTCGAACAAATTATTGGTCGGTTAGGGAGTAATTAACCAATTAACCGCCATTTTATATTGAAATTCCCTTTCATTAAAATTGTCTTGAAATACTTGAACAATGTATGTTTTTGTTAAAAATTATTTATACATGACACCACAGTGCATTTATATATGAAGCAACAGGTTTCAGGTTGGTTAGGTGTAATATAAAGAACAGAATTTACTTTGAAAGCAATACACTGTGATACGATGTTGTAAATATAAATACAATTACCCACAGAGTACAAATAAGTATGTCAGATATAAACAAGTTTTTTTGTTGAGATGATTCAACTCTAGTTTTTCACTGAGCTGATTTTAAATAGTCAACATAATTCATTACTGTGCGCTAGTTCCGTTAAGAGGGCAACGCTATTCTCGGATACCCGAGTTTGGGTTAACCACAAACTGACCACCGGAGCTACAATAACAGGAAAGTCATTAAAATTGAGTTTGTTTATTTTAATATTTACTGTAAATAGTAAATAATTTACAAACTATAACTTCCAGTGTTTATGTCGCTAACAATTAACAAGCGTGGGCTGGTGCCAGATTATAATTTTAAGAGCTTCATAACGAAATCAATACCGATTTTTTTAACCACCTGGTGAAGAAAAAAATGTTAACATTGTTATTTAATAACAATTTTTTCACATAAAAAGTTTTTACTCAACAAAATTGTATAAAAGTTGGTCTGAATCGCATCACAAATTAACGAGATATATATATTTTCAAAGTTGCGTTGTGATTGACAAGCTCACAAAACCTTGTTATAACGTTAACTGAGTTTAACCAAGAACTTGCTTCGTTGTATCGACATAAAACAGGTAGTTATTGTTTGTAATTGATTCTCTCTGTATGTCTGAACGCAGAAGTTAAATTATAATGTAATTCTCGTTGTTGCAGCTCAACTTATTAGTTTGTGGTTAACTTCCAAACTCGGGAATGTAAACTTTTTGACCAAAGGGCAGTCAGGTGGCGGCCGAGCATCTGACGCTCCGATTTTAACATTTGGGGCTAAACTTTAAAACTGCATTGTAAATTCAAACTCGTCTCAAATCCATACATGTTTCATTTCAGCAACTTAGATGTAGCGTTTGATAATGAATTGTTAAAAATACGACCATCCATCCATCCATCTGTTAATAACAATCTATAATATAAAAATGAAACTGTTCGTGTGTAACAGCATCACTCACAAACGGCTGGACGGATTCGCCTAATTTTTTTTTTAATTTGTTCGTCTTGATCTGTAGAAGGTTATAGGATACTTTTTATCCCTTTCCCGATTCAGGATTCCGCCCCACTGGTTACAGAAATACCCGTAAGAAATGCATTGCAGCAAACATATGTTATTAAGTGAAAGAGTCTTTTCAAATTTTTAATCAGCTGTTCTTTGTAAACATATATAATGCGACAAAAAATATATTTATATAATTATAATTTAATTACTATTTTAAATTTCTTTACACTTATAGTAATATATAAAAATGAATGTTTGTGTGTTTGTCCTTTATATACTCAGAAACTATTGGACCGATCACTATGAAAATTTGTATTTTTCTATGTAGAAGGTTTATATGCAATGCCCATTGATGTAACTCACCACCAGGCTGTACTGCAAGATATAACAGTTATCAAAGCGCCTGCACATTATGAACTGCAATTACGACACAGTTACGTTTATTAAATAGCCAAACACTATTTGAAGGCAAAGAAATATACGGGCAAAGCTTAAGAGACGCGTGCGAAGCCGCGGGAAACAGCTAGTTGATTATAATTTTATATAGATTCCCTATAACAAACTATTTTTTTTAATAAGTTATAAACCATTGTTATTGATATACCATCCTATTTCGGATTTTAATATTTTAGACATTATTAAGGACGGAAACTGGAGCGTCGATCTATAAATAATAAAATTAAATAAATTCCAAAACACAGAAAAAAAATTTTCTACAAGGAATTTAAACCTTTTACTTAATAATTAAGGGCAATATCAATCAGGCCCAAAGGAACATTGCCCAAAATACGTAAATGGTATTGCTACAGTATATATTTTGAAAAAGATAATTGAAGTGAATGATATGCTCTTTAATTATAAATTAATTAATTTTCCTAAGTAATATTTTAATAAAATTATGTCACTCCAGTAAAGTAACCTGGAATCCTTGGAGACCTTTAGATGTTTTTTTTAATGACATGACAAATACATTTCATTATTATACCTTATAACCAAACCTAATAAACAACAAAACTTTGTTTAGTTTGCTAATAAACTGTATATATGCTGAGTATTTAAAAGTCAAAGTTCAGAAAAATGTTGAGCATTGTTTCTGAATAACCGATAAAAATATATTTTTTTACTAAGAATAATTTTGATACAAATTAGCCCTTTAAAATGTATTTTAAATTAGACATATCCCATGATTCCCCGACCCAAAATGAACAACTTAAAAGTGTCAAGGTTTAACGCTCTAGTGATAAGGCATAAAACCAAGATGGCCGTCAATGCGGAGGATCATTAGTCATAAACCATTAAAAAACTGATTGTCCTTCAGTCATCTTTCATAAAACTCGTATTATAACCAACCGTTTTTATTTGGATCTGTCACAATATTGCTCCTGCTTGAAATACCTACAATTTATAGTAAATTAATAAAACATCATGGTCTTTATTCTTCTGTTTTCAGACAAGTTATTTTAAAGGGATGTGATTCTAAAAATTTAATCAAATTAACTAAACTAAAAATCAACTGCACCACTTTAATTCAAAATAATACACACTTTACTCTTAAACTATTGGCCGACTCACAAGGCTATACACGAGTTCCTGTGTACTTGGGATGAGGTACTCGTACTTGGTTTAGATTAAGGAGTTTACTACTGGATTGAAAAAAGATTAATGCTATACAGATGTACTGAGGGTGGATGGGCAAAATGTAATTGTTTCTGGAAAGATAGTTTTCATTCCTGTCACAGTATGAAAATAATTTTAAAATTCACCGAATTCTCCCAGAATTAACTTTACGTTTAATATTCTGATGGAAGATCGGCCAGTGACGAGGAACTGAGAGGGGTTCGCCCTCCTGAACGCCGAGGTGGGTAGGCGCCCTAGACCACTTCCATGAAACACTCACTACAGGAGGGCTCTCAAAAACCAAATTACATACAGCCGCCAGCAGCTGTCTGGTGTTACGCGCTTCAGTTGTTCCAGCCAGCCCAGCCTGCCCACCCCGCCCTGATTTTGCTGCTGGTGGAGCAGTACCATTATTTGTACCAGTACTAGTGCGGCATGCACCGTGGTGCAGTGCTGAAAGCTTGGTAGCACTGGAGCAATGTATTAGGGAAAATTGCGATGACGTTTAATTATGGCACTCCGTGAATATTGATGTTTTCGGACAACGTGAGCATTGCCTGAAAAGTTCAATACGTATTAAGTGACTTAAGAACTGATCCTTGACGAAGGAACTGGAAGTCAGTATCACTTATGCAATCCATATTTAGTCAGAGAAGTACTTGCTATGGCCTCTGTAACTTTAGTATTCATTCATTCCATTTTGGAGATCGTATAGCTTCCCCGAAGAATCCTTGCCGTGCCTCTCCCACGCATCTGACAGCAACGAAGAATTCAAAGTGGTCGAGCACGACGAGAGGACTGTTGTGTTTCGGTCCATGTTAGCATCTGCCTAGCCCGAGCCCCGAGGTAACAGTTATAAACTGTTCACTCGACCTCTAAGGCACAAGCACGCTCCGTGCTCTGTCCCCTATGAATTTGATAAAGAAGGCGATGTATGATGTCAGTATCATACACAGACACAGACTCCGTCTTCAGCTCTTGGACCTCTGAAGTGGGGCGTACACCTTTCATTGACGAGTCTTATATCTAAGCAAAGGGCTAAGTTGATCTGTTAATCGTGAATTATAATCATGGCATATGAATATTATTGAATTTAAGCTCTATTACTGTTGTCTTTATCAGGGATTGAACATTTTGTAAGAATCTTCTTGTTGAAAATACCCCTTCAAAACTATTTATTAATTAAGTATTTATGAAACATTGCCTGCGTCTTTATTACAACAAAGTTTTATTCCAAATCAAATCTCATTTATTGTCAAGATGTAATATACATACATATAACAACGTCAAATAACTATCTGTCTAAAATAATCTATTCCAAATTGTCTCTTAATACAGTATAAAAATCATTAACACTGTACAGGCAAGATTTGAGTAACAATGTTTTTAAACACTTAAAATTAGTTCTACTTAATTCTTTTGTATCTGAAGGCAATGCATTGTACAGTTTAAATACTTAAAACTGGGCTTGGAAAATTACATTTTGTTGCTACTACTAGATTACTAGTAGATATTACTAGATTATTTATATTACGTGTGTAGTAACTATGAGTATTAGCCTATATGGTTAGAAAGGTAGTTCAAATTATCTTTTACATACAAGAGCACATATAATACATAAATAGAAGGCAGTGTTATAATATTAAGTTTTTGAAAGAGAAGTTTACCGTGTTATGGTTTGAAATCTCCAGATTTATATTGTTGAGCAAATAAAAATCCACCTAAAAAAATAAAGATCCACCTTTTACTGTACGGATATTTTGCCTCAAAATTTAATTAATAGTTTCAAATTGTGGCTGTTTATGACATTTTATATTAAACCGGTATAGAAGTATAAATTTGTAGGAAATTTTAAAAAACTGTGTTAGGAAAGGAACGTAGAGTTTGGAACGTTACAATGAATTTTTAGGCGCAGAATTTCTACGCGGATTTATTCAAGCGTTATTCCATATGTGCATAGAACATTCATTTTTCATAGAAGTGCACGTACAGAATTTTAACTGAACTAAGCGAGTCAAGACATAAATATTTTCCTTGCGTTTATCTAATGATTAATGCCGGAAAGTTTCCACATAGTATTCTTATGGGGAATACTTGGTTTACCCACAGCCACTAAGGATTATAAAGTATTCAAGTTTATCGTGGTAAAGCTCTCTACAGATTATTGCATATCTTGAGCTTGCTCAAGCAAACTTTGCAACTTAGAAGTTTTAATAAAAGAGAAAACGAATGATTAGTTCATTACTGGTTTGGCCGATTATATTTTTCTAACTATTTACATATTTGGCCAAATTCGATCGATAGAACGTTTCTTCAATATATTTTAGTTGTTGAAAGTAAATTCCCACAGACTTAGTTGTATACGTAAAGCTTTAGTGGAATCTAAAGTACTTTAAAAGTAATACTGTATTTTCTTTGGAAATCGAGTTAAACAGTTTTATCATTTTATAAATAATACATCTATCTTCTACATTCAGTAATCATATTTAGTAATAATCCTTGCTGGTAACTCAAGTTGAAAGTCTTGTGGTATTGATATTTTATATGGCACCAGAGCAGTTTAATTCTGTCGCATAGGGTGTGCGACTGACTTCTCTAACCGGAAGTGCGTTATTTTCTAGCGGAAATTGTACAGATACTGCTGGCACAGCGAGTAGTAATGCCGCTCGATGTGATAACAGAAATATTGCTCCTTTATCACTTTTTGCTGCATACATAATAGTTCTTTTTATTGGATGTTCCCAGATACAATGAAGAATTGATTGCAACGCGAGAGCCGTAAATAACATGTAGCTAACAAGTAAACTCCATAACCTTGTGTAATACATACTAATAGACCACCATTTTTAATAAAGCCTTTGACATATTATTTTTTAATGTGGAGAAAGATCCTATAATGTATCAATCTAAATATTAAGCAAACTAAAGGCAACGCATTAAATCGTAAGTGAGGAAGTAGAGGTACATATAAATGACACTGCTTAAAAATAATGCTAAATATTTTACCATTTTACGCCCTTGTTTTAATCACCGTTTTGCTGGACATTTACAAGGTGTAATAAAAAGAAATAGATTTCCATAATTGAGTATTTCAAACAAAACCAAGCAGGTCCACCGGCAGTGCCAGATTCCAGACACCGCACAGCGGAAGGTTAAATTGAGCTAAACTCAACATTCGCATTGAACAAAAAAGACTCGGTCGCTCCATCATTCTTTGGGATCGGTCTAAAACATCGTAGTGCACTCTTGTGCACCTGATGGTCCAGTGAGAACACCTCTTCATCTAGATTACATTGGAGTTGAGTCCAGACAGAGCTCCTTTGTGCCTAGGTATATCTGATGTCGAAACGGTCCAAAGAGTTCGCCGCGGACTTTTATGGACCTCTTCAGACAGATGTGGACTCCAGATTCCAGGAGTCAATTTGTACCAGTGTCAGATGTCAGACGCCGCACTAACCGGAAGATGAAATGAAGCTAGATTCGAAATTCGCAACGCCTGTCATCAATTCATCACCTCTCACACGGATTCCTCTGCAGCTCTGGTATCGTATTCCGCTTATTGGTTAATATTGTCGACCATGCAGCACTCAAGCGGTGGTTTTCGTAAGCAGCCGAAATGCTGTGCCTTAAGTAATAAATAACTCTGCGCTCCAAGACGACCAGGCTTAGCGCTAAGGGATCCTGCAGGATAATACGTGAACAAGTAATTTTTAATTAAGTAAAAACAATAATACAATGTAGACTATAAATTGGTTGAGACCGAGAGCGTGTATTTAAACGGTAACACAATACGGTCCAACTGATTGTTGAAATAAAACAATATAGTAGTCGTTGATTTCCAAGCACAGTTAAGCTGCTTGTTGATAGACGCTTCATTCTACCAGAGGCGAGCCGTTGCGCCATCTACTGTTCTCCGGCAATATGATACGGGTCTTTTATATTAAATATGTATTATGTAAAACAAAATGTTATATTAAATATAATTAATATCATTGTTTTTAAATACATTTTCCACCTTTTCTAGAACGTAACCGCCCATCCGTGTATAAATAAATAACGTCTTTATTCAGCAAGCGTTCTTCTAAGTTACAGACTCCGATTTACAAGACTCTTGCCATAACATACAAACAAATAATCATCGTTGTAAAATTAAATCTAAATAAAATTAATTAATATCTTTTTGATGTGAATTTTAAACGAACAACAACTTTGGTTCTTCAAAGCAGGGGACAAAGCATTTTATATTTCCGGTCCAAAGTATCTAAAAGCTTGGATAATAAAGTACGCACCCTTGGCAAATAAAGTAGGCCGTGTTGTCGAGTACTGCGAGTGTTTATTTCATGACTGAAAAAACTTTTGCCTGAGATATTCAGTCTTGTCAGTCTGAAGAACTTTGTATATAAGTTGAACACTTTGCAAGTCACAGCAATCTTTAAGCGTATACACCCTACAACTTAACCTAATTTCACTAATACGACTATAATTAAAATTTTTTGAGATTGTAGACAAATCTCAAAACTCTACAATCTAGTGAGAACGATTACATTTTCCCGAGTAAGACAACGAGCGAAAGATAGAAAAGCATAGTGCACAGTAGAAAAAAATTTTTAGTGGACAATTTCCAACATAGCAGACACTGGCAATATTTTACACGTCTATATAACGTCTTCACCTTTATAATATAAATTTTACATGACTCGTGAATTCAAGATGGGAATCCAAAGTGATATGGATGTACTTTATACGCTATCCACAGACCGCATTAACAGTGATAATGTGCAAAGTGACATTGACATAAGTGATTCCAACTACTTTCTTTTTAAATTCATAGAAAATGTTTTATGTATGACCAAGTTAAGTATATAACGTGTGAGCTAATAGTATGAATGAGCACAAGAAGGCATCAATGCAGTCTAGGCTAGCCGTCAGTATAATTGACCACAACTTTAATATAGGATAACCACTCGTTCGACAGGAGTAATTCTTATTTCTTCAATACGGTGCGGGATTTTAATTCACGGGGTGAATACGAACGTAATTGAACTAGAATAAATGTGGTGACAATTTGTGGAATATTTGTAAAGATTCGTTTTTTGGCGGTTTTAACCTTTTTTATCAAGAATGGATTTGTAATAAGTCAAAAAGTCACTTGCACTGTGTAAGTAATGATTTGCACTATTTGTATTTATAAGTAGTTTATGACTAAATAAAATTAAGTAAATATTTGTAAAAGTAGTTAGTGCTTATCAACCATAGAAACAAAAGTATCCACATAACAGATTTCGAAACCAAGATTCCAAACGACCATTGTAATTGGTCATCGTTGTTTCTTTGAGTGTTGTCATTAAGCCCTTAGTATCCTTACGTCAAAACGATGCCATCTCTCAATTTTCATGATGACTAAGGCCAGAATAAACTCTCTTGCCTAACCAAAGTTTGCAATGCACCAAGTTTAAATTGAATATTGTAAACAGAGACGACAAACGGGCAAACAACAAACCGTAAAACAGCAAAAGTCGTAATACCGTATTTATCGTCACTCCAAATCTCGCTAATCCAGAGTCCTCATAGTACAGGACTACAAGTATGAGATAATGTCACTTATGGCCAGGATCAGCCAATGATTGACAGGCTCGGGAAAGCCTGGGAGCGAATCGTCAGCTGCCACTTCCGGTCTCACAGTACAATCGTGCATCGTGACTCGTAATCGTAATCTTATATACATCTGTTCTATTGACAATGCTATCTTATTACTTATCACAGCCATGACAATCGTACATGTCGTAACCGTAAGTATTTTAAGTTTCGAATAGTTTAGTGTTATTATCTTACGTTATCGTACAAGAACTGATTAATGTTCTAACTGGCTAATAAAGTATTATAATATAATGATTCTACTATATACTGGTTTGTACTATTAATCTAGAAACTTTAAATTTTGAACTTCTGTAAGCATTGTGTTCTCAGGATTCTGGAAAAAATTGTTCATCCTTCTATAAGTATTTTAGGGCTTCTCAAGTTTTCTTTTAATAATAATTAAACGGTAACTATGATTCAATCTAAGTTGAAAAATATTACTGTAAGCAAACCGAATATGTTTCTTGACTTTATAAACCATTTTGTGATTATAAACTCAACAGATGAATGGGTATCAGTTGAAAAGTATTTTCCGCTTGAATCTGAAAAACTCCTAGCTATAGTCTATGAATAATTTGTGGTCACTATGACTCAAAACCATAATTCTAATTTTTATTCAAATATTACACAACTTAATCAAATTACAGGAATCAAATAAAGATATTACTTCACTAACTATAGATATAAAATAAGGTCAACTGCAGCTCTACTGGCGTCATTTGTAGTAAACGTTATGTAATACCTTAGTCGTTATCTGTAATACGATCGATACTTCCTTGACTTTTATACTTCGTATATTTTTAACCTCTCTTCCAGAGTTGAAATTCATAAAGTTGAGTGGAAGTATTTCGGGCAATTTCCACCGTTTTATGTTAGAAAAGAGAATACTACGATTTGAAAATTGGAACCTTAGGTGTTAAACATATTTGATACGGAACGTGTGTGTTTTTATCATTGTTTTATATATAACGATAGTTATTTTATTTTAATATTGTATTCCAATTACGTTTTCAAGCTAGCTTGGAAATTAATATTCCTGTACAGTATGCTTATAAATAAACTTCTAAATTAGTTATTGTTGTTTTAAATGATAATTTTATAAATTAATATATTTTTACATCTTTATTTTATGATTAAAAGAAACTATTATATGAATCACATTACTTTTACCTTCCTGGAACAATAAGAAATAGTGAGGTCACTCAATAGGTAATTTAATGATTTTCAAAACGCTAATTACACTCTTATTTCATTAACAAAAAAATACACATTTTAAATGTTACACAACATAACACCAATGTTTATTTGCTGATTGTTTGCTTTATTGTATTTTCACGCAATTAAAGAGCTGCTTTTAATGTAATTCAATGAAAGTTGGCAGATCAAAAATATTTGTTCAACGTAAACTCCGTTAATTGAATAAAACTCGTATTGTAATGTCACTTCGTGACTCAATTTAACCTACATTGTTGTTTGCTTATTTTTACATTGTTATTTCAAAATAAAACAAGTTCAAAGAGCGTTACAGCTTGGAAATTTTATTTATTATATTTAAAACATATTACGTGGACAAGTAAGAGTATTTACTTTATACTTGTAGAGCTGTTAAACAATAAACAGTTATCTGTCCAGTTCTGAGTGTAAATCCTTTTGTAACAGTGACATTACATTTATCTAATTGTTTTACAACTGCGATGCAAATGTTTTGTATGTGTTATAAACTGACATGTAATAACGTAAACTCATAAACATGATGGACAATGATAATCACTGACGTCACTGTGTCTTGTATGTCATACAATAATTTGTACAATTTCTTCCACCTTCATTGACTGCTGGCTTTGTAAATTACTACGGGTTTTATTTAGGTCATAATTAACAGTTTTAATAAGGTGATTCATTGTTGTTTTCGTTATCGATATTAGGTCCAAGAACTTAAACACGAAAAAATAAAAATAAGGTACATTCATAGTGGTGCATGGCTCGTTTTGGATTTAATAGTTGATCTCTGCATTGCTTGTACAATTTGGATTTTAAAACCTCTATAAGAAGAAGTTTATTCTCTGCGTAAACAACGTAATGAAGTAGATTATCTGCATTGCTTGAACAATTTTCACAGGCGGTTACTTCAACTTTGTCTGTACTTCGATACGAGAAAGTACGAGTAAGTTATCTTTACTTCCGCATCAGACGAGTTTTGCACGTTGGTTTTGAGGTGATAGTATCATTTTCCTAACGTATTATTGAATATTACTTATTAGCTAAGCGTTAGAAAAGCCTGTCACTCAAAGGGCTGCCAAAAGTTCCCTTCTGTCTGTCTGTTTCCTCGTTTCTCTATCTCGGGAAAGAATGGATGCAAAGTTTTAAAATTGTGCATGAAACTTTCTTTTTAAAAAGGCAACGTTAAGTTCGATTATATTCCGTGTTTGTTCATGAGAGTTGGCTGAGCGTTGGTGAAGCGTAGTTTTCTGCAAGATATCTCAATAACGAATAGAGCTATATCCTTCAAATGTTGTATATTTTTTTATTACTAGAATTATTCATTTTCTGTCAATCTGTGTTTGTCTGTCTGATTTATTTTAGCAAAAAATCTCGAGATAGAATTAAGCTAGGGTTTGATTATAGTACACTCCCCTTCATTCGATTTGGATGAGGGTCATTGAAGCCCATCATTCAAGATGCTGGATAATTTCTTTTCTCTCTATCTGTCTGTCTTTCTGTCCGAAAAATATCTCTAAATAAAATGAGCTGTAGTCATGATCTTTCGCATGCAACAGCTAAGTCTGTTAGTCCACATATGGTCTGGCGTACACCTACTTTATAAACGTATTAGAACTATGTAAGATCATCATCTTCATCATCATCATCCATTCTGCAATTTAGCGTTTACTATCTATAATACAATATTTTAAATGCTCTGTTTGAAGAACCACATTTGGGGCTATCCCATAAAACAGCTCATACAACATATTCAGTAGTTTCAATCTATTACTATCTCTGTTTGATTTTATTTTATTTTGAAGTACCTGAGTTAATAATATTAAGAATAACCCTAAATTTGGACTAAAAGAGTTAATATTCTGGAATATATACGGTATAACACTAATATATAACTTTGTAAATATCCTTCATCAGTTGATCCTTTAACAGCCAAGTCTGGAATAGAACCAAACTGCAGTATGTAGAATATGAACGAAGCGCAGGGAATGTAAAGTGTGACATTCCATTATATGCTTCTGTTGCTTGGTTATATTACCATTACATTCACACTAATAGTGGTTGATACTCAATAAACTTAACCCTAACAGAACCCGATGTCTCCGAGTGTAGGAATCAAGACACGAAAACAAATAATTAAGTCATTACCGGAACATCTTGAGAGTACAGCAGAAGGTAATATATGTATTGAGGTAAGTTTTATATTTACTGCAAAACTATTTGATTAAAAGTATATAAGTTGATTTTTAACTTCATGTTTTTGTAAACCTTAGTGTTTCAATGTTATTGGATTTAAACGCCCAATTTCACGGTTTGCAACTCTTAAAATATGCTGTACCAAAGTTTGGCCTGACACTATGTAAGGCGCGAGAGACAGAGGAGATGCTTCAAGCAAGAGGCCTTTGTCCCGGCGTGAAGTAAGGACCGGCATAATTACCATGTGAGGCGGCTCGGCTCTCGGTGTATGTCACTTGTAGTGGGGAAGCACTTTTAACTATATTCTGCCAAAGTTTGCCCTGACACTGTGTAAGGCGCGAGAGACAGAGGAGATGCTTCAAGCAAGAGGCCTTTGTCCCGGCGTGAAGTAAGGACCGGCATAATTACCATGTGAGGCGGCTCGGCTCTCGGTGTATGTCACTTGTAGTGGGGAAGCACTTTTAACTATATTCTGCCAAAGTTTGCCCTGACACTGTGTAAGGCGCGAGAGACAGAGGAGATGCTTCAAGCAAGAGGCCTTTGTCCCACGCGTGAAGTAAGGACCGGCAATAATTACCATGTGAGGCGGCTCGGCTCTCGGTGTATGTCACTTGTAGTGGGGGAAGCACTTTTAAAACTATATTCTGCCAAAGTTTGCCCTGACACTGTGTAAGGGCGCGAGAGACAGAGGATGATGCTTCAAGCAAGAGGCCTTTGTCCCGGCGTGAAGTAAGGACCGGCATAAATTACCATGTGAGGCGGCTCGGCTCTCGGTGTATGTCAATTGTAGTGGGGAAGCATTTTTAACTATATTCTGCCAAATTTTGCCCTGACACTGTGTAAGGCGCGAGAGACAGAGGAGATGCTTCAAGCAAGAGGCCTTTGTCCCGGCGTGAGGTAAGGACCGGCATAATTACCATGTGAGGCGGCTCGGCTTCTCGGTGTATGTCACTTGTAGTGGGGAAGCACTTTTTAACTATATTCTGCCAAAGTTTGCCCTGACACTGTGTAAGGCGCGAGAGACAGGAGGAGATGCTTCAAGCAAGAGGCCTTTGTCCCGGCGTGAGGTAAGGACCGGCATAATTACCATGTGAGGCGGGCTCGGCTCTCGGTGTATGTCACTTGTAGTGGGGAAGCACTTTTAACTATATTCTGCCAAAGTTTGCCCTGACACTGTGTAAGGCGCGAGAGACAGAGGAGATGCTTCAAGCAAGAGGCCTTTGTCCCGGCGTGAGGTAAGGACCGGCATACATTACCAATGTGAGGCGGCTCGGCTCTCGGTGTATGTCACTTGTAAGTGGGGAAGCAACTTTTAAATATATTCTGCCAAAGTTTGCCCTGACCACTGTGTAAGGCGCGAGAGACAGAGGAGATGCTTCAAGCAAGAGGCCTTTGTCCCGGCGATGAGGTAAGGACCGGCATAATTACCATGTGAGGCGGCTCGGCTCTCGGTGTGTGTCACTTGTAGTGGGGAAGCACTTTTAAACTATATTCTGCCAAAGTTTGCCCTGACACTGTGTAAGGCGCGAGAGACAGAGGAGATGCTTCAAGCAAGAGGCCTTTGTCCCGGCGTGAAGTAAGGACCGCGGCCATAATTACCATGTGAGGCGGCTCGGCTCTCGGTTGTGTGTCACTTGTAGTGGGGAAGGACTTTTAACTATATTCTGCCAAAGTTTGCCCTGACACTGTGTAAGGCGCGAGAGACAGAGGAGATGCTTCAAGCAAGAGGCCTTTGTCCCGGCGTGAAGTAAGGACCGGCATAATACCATGTGAGGCGGCTCGGCCCTCGGTGTGGTGTCACTTGTAGTGGGGAAGCACTTTTAACTATATTCTGCCATAGTTTGCCCTGACACTGTGTAAGGCGCGAGAGACAGAGGAGATGCCTTCAAGCAAGAGGCCTTTGTCCCCGGCGTGTGAGGTAAGGACCGGCATAATTACCATGTGAGGCGACTCGGCTCTCGGTGTATGTCACTTGTAGTGGGGAAGCACTTTTAACTATATTCTGCCAAAGTTTGCCCTGACACTGTGTAAGGCGCGAGAGACAGAGGAGATTGCTTCAAGCAAGAGGCCTTTGTCCCGGCGTGAAGTAAGGACCGGCATAATTACCATGTGAGGCGGCTCGGCTCTCGTGTGTGTCACTTGTAGTGGGGAAGGACTTTTAACTATATTCTGCCAAAGTTTGCCCTGACACTGTGTAAAGCGCGAGAGACAGAGGAGATTGCTTCAAGCAAGAGGCCTTTTGTCCCGGCGTGAAGTAAGGACCGGCATAATTACCATATGAGGCGGCTCGGCTCTCGGTGTATGTCACTTGTAGTGGGGAAGCACTTTTAACTATATTCTGCCAAAGTTTGCCCTGACACTGTGTAAGGCGCGAGAGACAGAGAGAGATGCTTCAAGCAAGAGGCCTTTGTCCCGGCGTGAAGTAAGTACCGGCATAATTACCATGTGAGGCGCTCGGCACTCGGTGTATGTCAATTGTAGTGGGGAAGCACTTTTAACTATATTCTGCCAAGAGTTGCCCTGACACTGTGTAAAGCGCGAGAGACAGAGGAGATGCTTCAAGCAAGAGGCCTTTGTCCCGGCGTGAAGTAAGTACCGGCATAATTACCATGTGAGGCGGCTCGGCTCTCGGTGGTATGTCACTGTAGTGGGGAAGCACTTTTAACTATATTCTGCCAAGAGTTGCCCTGACACTGTGTAAAAAAAAGCGCAGCGAGAGACAGAGGAGATGCTTCAAGCAAGAGGCCTTTGTCCCGGCGTGAAGTAAGGACCGGCATAATTACCATGTGAGGCGGCTCGGCTCTCGGTGTGTGTCACTTGTAGTGGGGAAGCACTTTTAACTATATTCTGCCAAAGTTTGCCCTGACACTGTGTAAGGCGCGAGAGACAGAGGAGATGCTTCAAGCAAGAGGCCTTTGTCCCGGCGTGAAGTAAGGACCGGCATAATTACCATGTGAGGCGACTCGGCTCTCGGTGTATGTCACTTGTAGTGGGGAAGCACTTTTAACTATATTCTGCCAAAGTTTGCCCTGACACTGTGTAAGGCGCGAGAGACAGAGGAGATGCTTCAAGCAAGAGGCCTTTGTCCCGGCGTGAAGTAAGGACCGGCATAATTACCATGTGAGGCGACTCGGCTCTCGGTGTATGTCACTTGTAGTGGGGAAGCACTTTTAACTATATTCTGCCAAAGTTTGCCCTGACACTGTGTAAGGCGCGAGAGACAGAGGAGATGCTTCAAGCAAGAGGCCTTTGTCCCGGCGTGAAGTAAGGACCGGCATAATTACCATGTGAGGCGGCTCGGCTCTCGGTGTATGTCACTTGTAGTGGGGAAGCACTTTTAACTATATTCTGCCAAAGTTGCCCTGACACTGTGTAAGGCGCGAGAGACAGAGGAGATGCTTCAAGCAAGAGGCCTTTGTCCCGGCGTGAAGTAAGGACCGGCATAATTACCATGTGAGGCGGCTCGGCTCTCGGTGTATGTCACTTGTAGTGGGGAAGCACTTTTAACTATATTCTGCCAAAGTTGCCCTGACACTGTGTAAGGCGCGAGAGACAGAGGAGATGCTTCAAGCAAGAGGCCTTTGTCCCGGCGTGAAGTAAGGACCGGCATAATTACCATGTGAGGCGGCTCGGCTCTCGGTGTATGTCACTTGTAGTGGGGAAGCACTTTTAACTATATTCTGCCAAAGTTTGCCCTGACACTGTGTAAGGCGCGAGAGACAGAGGAGATGCTTCAAGCAAGAGGCCTTTGTCCCGGCGTGAAGTAAGGACCGGCATAATTACCATGTGAGGCGGCTCGGCTCTCGGTGTATGTCACTTGTAGTGGGGAAGCCATCACAGCCTACATTTTACTATCTGTGATTATTGTGTATGCGAACGGCAAAAACACTGAACAATTTCTTTCAAAATCGTATTCCAACTTCAATTACTTTGTTATTTATACTTTCTTATGCTAATAATTCCTTGTAATATTTTTTTATTCTTCGAAAATTACACCAATTAACTATTTTAAAAGATAAATTATGATTGGAATTTATTGTACTTATACTAGATATACATTAATGATAATTTATTTTCTTAGTTGTACTTGAATAACACTCCCACTAAAAGATCATATCGTATGGGATTTTGTCCAGTAAAAAACTTTAAAAGGCTGAGATTCAATACAAATTATTTTGCTATGATTGCTTAATTTAAGGTTAATCATTTTGATGAAAACATTTCTAAATACTTGCCCATGTGCTGTGAGTGACGATTGAGTGGTAATTTACTCAAATGTTATGCATTCTTCAATAATTTCAATAGATTCAATATTTAATGTAGAAGTAGAAAACAAGAAATGTATTAAATGAACTGCCATGTTGTGACTCTCTTGCTTTTGTTTTTATCTATTTATTATCCGTGTCAATAAGGACGACTTCCATTATTATACATGTGACTTGTAACATTATAGTTGGTATGCATAGTCTGAAAAGAATAAACAGAAACAATCCCCAACAGATTAAGATGTCTAAATAATATAGAAAATAATACAGTTTTTTTTTAAATCTAAGAATGTGAACTTGGTGAATTTATTTCATATGTTTAGTTATATAGTTTTAATATCACAGTACATACCCACGTCTGCATATTATGTGGCGTGAAGTATAGTTAAATGCTTATAACATCATCTAAAACAATTGCTTGGATGCGGATTCGAGGAAGGTAAGTGTATTCTTCCTTACCATATACAATATTTCCGTAGAGGTTAAAATACTGAAAATGACGAGTAACTCACTAATTATAAATTAAATTGATATTCCAAGTGCAAAATGTCATAGACATTTATGGGAGAGAAGACAGTGGGAAAAACCTGACTTGGGAATTGGTGCACGCCAGAAAGATTGCGGATAATTAGTTTCAGAGAAATCGTAGTAAAGTTCGCTAGACTCATTGACAAGTATTGATACTGGGAAAAAAAACAGTCAAGACTTTTTATTAAGTTATTTGAGCTGTTTCGATGCTAGTCCTGTTTTCATCAATGGTCTAACACTCTTGTGATGAGTTGAATGAATCTTCGAATATCGGTAATTTTGGACATCACTTCAGTAGAAAATAATTAAATGCATCACAATTAAAAGAAGTGAATAAGGTTTGTCTCAGAAAATTATTACAGGACAAAATCAATATAGTTAACTCATAGACTGATTGTATAATGATTAAAGCATATATTATGTTGTTTTTGTTCATTTGCATTGGTTTTCAGAAAACTATAATTTATTAGTATACTACACCAAAACATGATAGAAACAATAATAAACAATAAATTATTGAACTTTGCAGAAATAATTTTATTAGTTGCTTACATTAATTATAGTTCTGGAAGCGGGTAAATTATAGGCAATAATATCGAGTGAGATCTCATGCCTGGCTAATTGAATAATTTACATAAGATATCATGTTTGGGTAATATAAAAATATGGTAAATACGAGAGGATACACAATTGAGGTAGCAATAACGCAACAGAACATTTTACAAACAATTTGCCACTTTCAAGATTGAATACGTGAACAAACTGAGTTCTAATTTATCCAAACGAATTGAGTGAGTAAGGAAACGTTTCTCCCCTGACGATCGTTACTTCAAAGCGGCAAACTGCCTTCGTTTATTATACTTTTGCAGAGTCTACTCCACTTAACTAAGTAGGCTATGTCACAATAATGCCAGGAATTATATTGTACTTTGGTATAATGTAAGATTATAAAATGTCTTTCAAACTGTCATTTTAAATTGAGCATTATAATGGTAAAGAATTTGAGATATAATAGATTTATATTATTAGATATAGATTTTAATAGATAATATTATTACAATAAAAGAACAAAATAAATATTTTTATAATTATATGTTCAAAGAATAGGCAACGAAGTACACCATAAGCCGCTAATCGGTCTTTGATATACGAACTTAAGCTCCTAATGCAATATATATATATATATATATATATATATATATATATTTATTTATTTATTTATTTATACACGCGCGCGCACGCACGCACGGACGCATACACACTATTAAATGTTTAATTTGCAAACATACTTATCTAGCAACCATTAAAAAAATAATTACCTGATTTATGAGTACAACTCGCTGAATTCTCATTTTCTGTTTCATCGGTTGTAACACTAATTATAATAACATAATTGGAAATCTGGTGGTGTGATTGCTGTGTTATGAAATAAAACACTGAAATGTCGTTTCTCATTCGTCTTCCAAAAACAACAAATGGTCTGAATATTATTTTCTTTAATATAATTAACCGTGGAAGACGGGATGGTTCCCCTCAGAGCAGCATCTGAAAAAAATGTCCCAATGACTGCTGGAAAGCAAAGCATCAGTGTATTACAGCATACACTTTAGTGCTGGGGGAGAACGATACAGTGCTGAAGTGTAGTTAATGGAGTCAAGTCGATAACAAGTAGGTGAACGATGAAGGTGTATGTTGTCGGCAGAGCTTGAGGATGGACGGCAAGTCTAGATGAGTGAAGCACCTAGGAAGGGTCGTCCAGCAATGCCCTGGGGCATCTCGGGTTGTGCATTGGAGCAGAGCTATCACGGAAAGACCAGACCCTGATATGGTCTTACTCCGAGGAATCAGCCGAATCAAAGAGATGCCGAGTTCGTGCCTTGTAGACCTAGTCACCCAGCGTCGAGATCCGAGGAAGCGCATCATGACGGTGTTCCGGACAACCAAGGGGTTCCGGATAGGAAACTATCAGCCCTGTGTAATATAATGTAACATTGTGTAAGGAAAACTGATCATATATCTTGATTGTTTGTTTTTCTCTAAAAAGAGATGATAACAGATAATTACGATGTTCCTCATTTATATCTCAGATCTTCCTCCTCGTATTTTACTTACCTCCATTATTCAACAGCTTGGTTTTTCTTGGATTTATTAACAGAAGACAAATATCTAATTTAGTTATAAAAACACATAAGAGATTTAAAGAATATCGTTTTATCAATGATTGATTTGGTTTATTTTATTTATTTTCCGCTTCAATTAAAAAGTTAAATTGAGCTAATACTTTAAATACACGATTACGAATATACTGAGACGAATGAGTATATGCGTACAGATTGGCTAAGCAAAAGAAATAGAAAGCTTATAAATAAATTTTTGAGAGACTTTAAAGATTACTGTTTATTAAGAAACAGAGCGAAAAAATGGTAGTCTTTGTTATACTCGTGGATTTATTAAAAGATATGTTATGAAAGTTCAGGGAATGGCGTAATGGAGTCCATAATAAAAAAAACTACCACTTAAATTGGTTTGAGTTCATTGTTAAACCTTATACACTTTATATCACAAGGTAATGTTTCACCTTACTTTAAGTGTTGCTGTAATATCACTGTTGACAATAAATGTTAGTTCTTGACGTCAATGTCAGTATTATCTCTCAGTCCAAATCAAAGCACGAGATCTCCATCTCAACACCTAAATCATCATCAGTGCTCGGTGGTTGAACCTTTTGATCTATATATTATTATTCTTTTTAGTTATTCTTCTTGTTAGTGATATCGTGACAGATCTTTTTACTACACTACAAACACGTTTGGCAACAATAAGAGCTTTGTCTCTCAAATTCCATATAAATATGATATACGTACGTAGAACTTAAAAACACTGCTTGATATAAAGTGTATTAATTTTCTAATCTTACCCTGTAAACAATCCATTACTTGTTATATTGGATTATTGTAGGTATAAAAATTGCTGATATAAAAGTGATATTATTTTTTAACTTTCACGAAGTTTAAATTCTTCGACAAAGTGAAACACGTATAGGGTAATCGGGAATACTTTTTACGAGATTAAATAATATAAAATTACACAATAAATCCGAATAAAGTGTTTAGGATTCCATAGCTTGCATTTGTAATATTGTTGATTTGGGATATAACATAAAACATTACATTATTTTTTTTTTTAAATTTAATCGGTTTAAAATACTATATTACACATATAAATATTTAATTTTGACTATTTTATTATTTTGTGCTAATTTATTCTAGTCACATCAAATATCATTATTTTATAATATATTTTTTTATGAACTTTGCCATGTTATGTATTAGTATCCAACCGAAATTTTATTAAAACAGCGCTTCCGGCTTATTCTGAATAAGTATGTACATGTTATACAAATTAAGTACTATTAATTCTTCTCGTGGAATTTACATGTAATGTTTGTAGATTTAATTAATAAATAATTATGGGTGAAAATATATTTAAAATATTTTAGAAATAATTAGCATTGTTAAAACATAGGTAAATCAAAAATCTAATTTCTCAAGAAAGGATCAAGGCGAAGGGAGGTAATGGTACAGACAGACAGCTGATTCCCAGGACATCGATTACAATAGAGTAGGACAGTGGATAATCAATTTCTTCAGCCTCTTGGTCGGATCTTCGGAGACCAATCAGGGGTGCACGCAGATGATGATGTAATGAGGGTAGGGAAGGGACACTATTTAAGCCTCCGGCTCGCGAAGCCCGCTTCGGCATTTTGGTGTATTATCATGTTGTCCAAAAACCTTTCAGCATGGGATTTTGTATAAGTACAAATTTTATATTTGAATTACGTTTTCGTAGGGGAAATTATTGCTAAATACCTACGTTTACTTTTATAGGAAAACTTGTATTACTTTGATAGAATTTGGATAACAGAAACATCGGTGATTAACTAAATTAACGGAAGATTACAAGATACTACAAGTTAAATCAAAATGTTTGAAGTAAAGTTTTCAATTTTAATATTATTTAAAGGTTTTTGGAATAGAAATTTAATATTCAACAGTCATAATAGATTAATACACCAAGATTTCAAGATTTGAAGTAAATAATTTTCGAAGAAATATAGTTTAGTTACAGTTTTTACTTTGAATCCGTGCCAACTGTAACAGGAAGTGGATCACGTGACACGAAGAAGTTTTCAACTAAGTTTTAATTGTATTTTTATTTAGCTTCGCTTAAAAATAAGAATAAGTCGATTTATTTGGGTTTAAATTTAGAAAGATTTATTTTATTTCAATTTTAGAAGAAAGTTTAATTTTAGGACGATTATTATTTCTTTTTGGGGGAAAGAAGTTTGGAATATTAATTTACTTTATTTAAGACCTTGTACTACTTCATAGATTAAATTAAAATATTTGGAATATTGGATCAAGATTATTTTATTGAATGATTCTTTTGAATTTTTTTGTTAAATAAACTGTAGTTTTATAAACAATTTTAAAACAATTTGCGAAAGTATTTTCCTATCTATCTCCACCAATAGTTAATATTGAGTAATTTGAAAAGTAGTAACGATAAGTAAAGATAAACTAATCAAAAAGTATTATATTAATAAAAGGTGTTGGTTGGATTACTGCTTTACTGTGGTCAGTTACACTTTGTAAGTGAACTCATTTAAAACAATGCATTTATATTGGAAAACTTGTTTATATATTTTAAACATCACGATCAGTTTAGTTAGACTGTAACAGATGAATACGGTGTTGCTTGGCGGCAGCGATTTCCTGAGTCAGCCAGTATCCAGACTTCAGTACCATAAAGCTTGGCGAGAGTTCTGTGATACGAAGCGACATGGTGCGAGTATCCATGTTACGCTTCAGAATTCTCACCATATCGTCCGCTCTTGTACGTATTCTGTAATAAAAACATTATTTCCAAAGTTAATAACAAGTATTTTGTACCAAATGAGGCTGGGAAATGCACTGCTGAACATGAAACGAAGAAAATACTGAACAATTTTAAAGTATGGTAATAACATTGACATTAATGATATTTCGGTTTAAGTACATGTGATTTTTTTAAAATATTTACTTCTTAAAGAATCTATATAACAGTAACTTATGTGCGATATAAGATTTGTATTTTAACTTTATACAGCGTAGCATAAATATTTGGCATTCTACAATTTTATGTATGTGTGTTAAGCCTAGTTGTTTAAAACAATCCACTTTTTAGTAAGTACTGTTTCTGAGTCTATAATTATTAAAACCTACAAATATCCAAGTTGAGCTACGTTTAATGATAGGAGCAAGCCACTAATATGCATTACATCAGTATACGCTGGAATAAAGGTATAACATTAATGCTATTACCCTGTATTACAGTCATGCATTTCACAAGCACATATACATCACATTTACACATGTAAAGGAGCAGTAAAATTATTTATTCAACTCACTAATATGCATTACATCAGTATACGCTGGAATAAAGGTATAACATTAATGCTATTACCCTGTATTACAGTCATGCATTTCACAAGCACATATACATCACATTTACACATGTAAAGGAGCAGTAAAATTATTTATTCAACTCACTAATATGCATTACATCAGTATACGCTGGAATAAAGGTATAACATTAATGCTATTACCCTGTATTACAGTCATGCATTTCACAAGCACATATACATCACATTTACACATGTAAAGGAGCAGTAAAATTATTTATTCAACTCACTAATTGAATTGTTATTAATTAATAACAATAACGTTCCTGAATAATAAAACATGCATCACTGAAAGATGCACAACTTAATACATCTTAAAATGGCTTCATTCTAAGTAATTAAAGACGCAAATTATTTTTATCAATTTGTTTTTATATAATTTGTATAGAAAACCAGCAAAATATTGATGTTATACTACGGTGGTTTCAGCAAAAGTTTGAACTATATTAAATCATAGCTAGATATAAGTTCAAAATAACCTTCACCCACCATTAGTTTTATTTGCATAAACGTCAAATCAAAATTATGAGATTAGAATAATTAATAAATTAAAACATCTCATTTGCTGACTTAAATGATTGAATCTCACAGGACAACTCAGGATTTAAGGTCAACTCAAGATGTAGAAACAAAGATAATTTAAAGGAAATGCAAAAAAATTAAACTATAAATTACGCCTATTAGTAGATAAATTACATTTTTAAACTTATCAATACTCACCGAACAGATCATGTTGTCCAGTTCCTGACGACTCCCAAGCTCAGTCCAGTATAAATACCACACTGTGAGTTAACATCCTGAACGTCTTGCAATAGTTCGCCATAAATTAATGAGGAGGCCACTAATTAAAACATACCCTTCAAGAGAAGCTTCGACATTCCTAATCAGGGAGAATCGGATACGGACTTATGTATTAACCCTTCTAGTGGCGGTCATTTTTTCCTGTAGTGGCGGCATGTTTTCGAGCCTCGTGCAAGGGTTTTTTAAAAAATGTATTAAAAATATAAATTAAAAGTAATATATATAGAAGTATATATTTTTGTGTTCAGAATTAAACATATAATAATATTAGTATTTAAATTTGGCCTTAAAAAAATTCCATAACATTTTTTTGAAGAGTCGAAAAAAGTTTCATTTTGTCATTACTATAAACTTTTGCGAAAAATTTTCAAACAGCAAAGTATAAAATGTGTTTCAAAGCTTGTATTATATCCAAATTTATAAATCTATGGTTTACATAATATGATGGGAAATTTTATGTAGTTTTAGAAAAAAATAAACTGTGTCTAAATATATTACATATATTTTGATTCTACAACTACATGTATTACTAAAATAACAGTATATAGCCTACGCGACTAACAATGACCCTGGAATGGTCCAAACAGTTATCATACATAACCAAAGAAATTACGGTAAATATATATTTGGTTGTGAAAATTGTTATTTCAGAACTAAAAGAGTGCCTAAAATAACGTTTAGTGAGTGAAAAACAATAACAAACTACGTGAAATGAATTTTAGCCAAGTCATTTTGCCATAGCCTACACAGATTCGATAATTCATCAAACATATTTCAGTAAAAAGAAATTTATTTATTCTAAAATATATTTATTTGTACTACTGCAATATCTAACAACTCACCACACACTAAACACAACACTAAAACACAAATAAAACTTACTAATAAACACGACTCGTCACATAAACAAATCAGACGGCATCGACAACATGGCGGTCACAATGAATTGCATCATCTTCTTTTACGTTCCAAACGACGAACTTGGTACGTTGCAACTACAATACAAAGAGGAATAAAACTATAGTATTCCTTAGGCTTTTTTTCCCGAATCCAATGGTGCATGAATCGAATCGATACGTTGCCGGAATATACTGTAATGAGTAATTATGCAAAGGAATGTTTATTCGTCAAAATTTTGACGAACAACATTCCCGAATGGACCATCAAAATTTTGATGAACAACAGTTTTAGGGTTAAACACATACCAGCCCAGCAATTAAAATACAACATTTGACTGTAATAAGCCACACTTGCATATAGTATGACCATTTGTATGTCTAGCTGAGATGGAGTGGCAGTTAATATATATATACATTTAGTAAAAGAAAATGTATTTGAGTTTAAGTGTTTAATATAGTGAAAATTTATATTTACACATATCTGTATTTCAATCTCTTTAAAGCTGAAAAACGATATAATAAATCTATAAATTTGGGCTCCCATTTAAATATTTGTATTTTTAAATAATACCTATATTATAATATCTCAAACTACACTGCTTTAGGGGTAAACTGTCTAAACGCTTTTGCAAATAGTGATTGCCCCCTGCGGGAATCTATCCAGTGACCTTTCGGTTTTAGAGCCACAGCCTTACTTACCCTAACGCTATGATTAAGGTCAACAGTTTAATTTTAATTTAATTTATAAACATTGAATATTTTTAGAATGTTTTAAATACAATTTATAACGTCTCTACAAGAAACTGCAGGAAGGTAAGACAACTGAGGAAGAGAGGTAATATTTTGAGACCTTTTTTGCAACTAGTTTGAGATTCAAACCCTTTCTCTCTCCCTTTAGGATTAACAACGTTACCGTTTGTTTTGTTCCAGGTCATAAGGGAATTTTGAGTTCAGCATTTAATGTGATAGTGACTCAACCGTTCTGTGGATCCGCAAGTGTGTCATACTATAAGATGTTTCAAACTGGATATTCTGACTAAAAAGAAGATTGAAGCGAATATTGAAGAAGATTCTCCATTCACCTACCCATAGGATTTAAATATGATTGATACAATTTTTTTTTAAAAATTCCAAAAATATTTGTAAATTTTGACAAAATACTTGAGTGGGTTATAAAATATAAAATCCTTATATGGCTTAAATGTCAGAAAGATTTATTGATATTGGCTTATCTAGATATCTATCATTTTGAAATATAATTGCTCAAACGTATTCTTCTTATTCTATTAATGATTATATCGATTTAAATTATTTCTGGAATTTTTTAATACTCTGCAGAATTTAACTGAAACATGTAAAATTACAATTATTTAAAAACGCATTATGTAATTACGTATTATCAAAGAAAATCGTTCCTGTTCTATAAAAGATTTGAAATAGTTTCCAGACTAGTAAGATATACTTAGTTAAGTGCGGTAGACTACAAAAGTGTAATAAACGAAGGCAGTTTGCCGCTTTGAAGTAACGATCGTCAGGGGAGAAACATTTCCTTACTCACTCAATTCGTTTGGATAAATTAGAACTCAGTTTGTTCACGTATTCAATCTTGAAAGTAAAATGTCCTCTTGTGATATTACTACCTCACATGTGTAGACTATTCTATTGTATTTACCATTTTGTCCTATTAACAAAACAATATCTGCTGTAACAATTATTCAATTACTCAGGTGTAGACCTCACTCGCCATTATTATTAGAGCTTATATTTTACCCGCTTTTAGTGATATCATTAATGTAAGCTTATTGTTATGCAAACAACGCCATTATTTCTGCACAGTATTAATTTATTGTTTTCGTCATGTTTCATCTTGTTTTTGTTTATTGAGTAATGTTGACGTCATTCATTCTGGTCGTTTCGTGAAGATTTCATGTCGTCGCATTACATAGAATGTTTGCAAAGTAGTATCACAAAATAAAGTGTTATTAATTTTTTATCTGATCGAAAATAAATTTTTTAGAATTATAACTGGTATTTAAAAATAATTCTAATTTTCATTTACAAGGAATGTGATCTGTAGAAAGGAATTACAAAAGGTTTTTTAAGGGCGAGGACGTTGGTCTTTGAAACCCGTCCATGTCCATCATCTTGGGACTATAGGTCCAGCTAGATGTTCTTTTTACGAACCTTTCTTCCCCACTTTAAAAGTTCTTACACTACTTATTTCGGTGTTTTGCTTTTAACAAATCTCCACAGAATCTTGAACAGGCTTAATGTTACAATCAAAAAAAGGCTGGGTTTCACTAATAAAAATATCAATGTTTTGTTGTTGTAAATAATTCACACTATTGTCCGACCACCTTATATAATCTAACATTAGCCTTGCACGTATAGCTGTGCCAAACGATATAGTTTGTTCGAAATATCATCTTTCCTTCATATGTGCCTTATACATTTTTTGATTGAAAAATTTAATTGATTTGCCCTATATATCATTTGCTAGAAACAAACAAAGTGCGAAATATTTTTTCTCCGAGGTATCATTTGTCCTGTTTATTAGCCTGTAAATGATATGATACAACAATAGTAAAACTGGTTTTATTGCCGAACAAATGAAAAGAATCGCTCCAGTCATAGTCGCTTCAGGGAGAAAGCTCCTCAAGTCTAAGAATTGAGATTACTTTTTTTATTATCCTATATAAAAAATGACTTCAGTTAGAAATTCAAACTTATAGTATTAACAAATAATAACTGCGGCTGAGGCACAGGTAGTTTTAAACCAACACACACGTAGACACCACACACATACAAGAGCAGGGGATTAGGACCGGCCGCATTTCCGCCATTTTATTTTATTTAGCTAGTGCACCTCCCCAATAAAACCAAAATTATTGTTATTTGTAATTTTATCCTAAAGTGATTAGTGTATATATAAATATATATTATAAACATCATAAGAACAAAAACGATACCAAACAACGTATAATACATATATTGAAAAGACGTAACCGAACAACCCGGGACGTAAAACGACAGGTGTCGGGCTGGGTCCAACCCTCTGCGCTCGTGAGTGTGGGGGTGCGCGAGTGCGAGACGACTATCTGCCCATTCAGATGCAAACCTTAATTACTAATTGTATAGTGACAAAATAAACTTTTACATACCTAGTTATGTGGAATTACGCTAAACATCCCTGAAATTGATGTTTCGTACAAAATATTTCTCTTAGTTACAGAAATAGTAAAACTTACTCAACATTAGCTTCTTTAAACAATTTACTTGCAAAGGTGACCATTATTACATTTACGCCTGTTTTGTTACTGCCTATTAGTTTTAGTTTTAAAATGTATAGTTCATTTTTAATAAAAGTAGTTTTTAGTTTTTTTCTTTCAGGTAAAATTAAACTTTACCTAAAATTAAGACTAAGTGAGCTTATACCACTGCAGGTTAAATAAAACACATTCAATTTTAAAAAACTCAAAGACTACTATTATTAAATTAAATAAACAAAATCGCAGACAAAATAGCTTTTGTTAAACAAAGTAAACTAAAGTAAATTTTTAACATGCTTAACATTATTACTTCTAACTTGTGAGCGAAACTAAAAATGTTAAATTATAAGTAACTGTCTGGAAGATATTCAGTGTGCAATCAAATCTAGAGTAGAACACACTGTGGCCTATATAATAAAAAAATCCAAGATCGTACATTTGATCCCAAATTTGATGGTTTTCTGAAACGGTGGTTTATACTACTTAAACATTACATAGCACTTTTTAATGAAAATTCTGTTAACTTGACGAGAGAATATATTACAATCAATGCAATCAACCAGCCTTTTCTTTGTAATAAAGCTGATGTAATACAGCTGGCGCGGTCTAGTGGAGAACCGTGTTACTGGCAACACAACAGACGTCAAAGTACGTAATACGTGATTAGGTAGTAAAATTTGCAACTAGGTAATAAGCCAAAATTAAAAACAATTCGTAACATTAAATGACTGTATTCTTCGGGAGTTTTGACGTTCGCACTCAAAGTGTCAAACACTAGTTATTTGAAAAGTTTGGTTCTACCTCCTTGCAACTATATAAATTTATTCGAGCACGGATAATATTTAATATTCTAAAATTTGCGTAATATGAACTTATATTAACCGCATATATGTCGTTACCACTTGATAACGGCCTAGTAGTTATGACTTTACTATTACGTAAATTCGTTATACTTCAATATTCAATAAACGTTTACGTCAAATTTAATTAAATAGATATTAATAACAAGCAAAGCTCAAAAGGGCACAACTATCCAAATTTTAATTACTTATGTAAAGTAATACTCGGAGCCAATTGAATACAAGTTACTCGGAAAATCTACGCCAAATTTCGCTCGAATTCCACCCCATTTAACAACCAATGTCGCCAGCAAACTAGACCAGCAGTGGCTGCAGTAGAACATCAAGTCAGGAAGCTCTGTTTGATTACTTCCCAGCTGTTCTAACAATGATAAACCTGTCTTGTACACTCCTGTACTTATCGAGATCTTCCTTCATAATTTCCAGCATATTCAAACAACAGACTAAGGACAATATTTAAAACAGCCCTATTAGTACAAACCAACTAACATCTTAAATATAATACACAACTAATATATTTGTGTTTGTAAAAAAATGTTTTAATTCTATTATAATGATATTTCATACTTCGAATTAGTTATCATTTCCCGTCATGAAATACAAAAAAAAAACGTGTGATTTTAATAATGAAATATTAGAAAATGTTTTACAGACAACAAACATTTGTAGAATGAATGCTTATTCCAGTGTAAGTCCCTTATCCCAGGGGTCTTGAAATGCAGAATTGGGAGTTTTTTTTTTATTTTATTCACTTAACTTAGATATAATACAAAAAAATTCCGCATCCAAGTTACCTCCATTATGAGGCTATAACAATGGTATGTCCTAGAGTAGTGGGGTAGTTTTAAGTGCAGGGATAGGTGTTACATTCAATGTGCTTCGCTTACCTTAGATATGCTACAAAACATTCCGCATCCAAGTTACCTCCATTATGGGGCTATAACAATTGTACGTCCTAGAGTAGTGGGGTAGTTTTAAGTGCAGAGATGGGTGTTTCTTTCAATGTGCTTCACTTACCTTAGATATGCTACAAAACATTTCACATCCAAGTGACGTCCATTATGTAGCTATGACTATTCTACGTCCTAGAGTAGTGGGGTAGCTTGAAGTACAGAGATGGGTCATTCTTTCAATTTGCTTCACTTACCTTAGATATGCTACAAAACATTTCGCATCCAAGTGACGTCCATTATGTAGCTATGACTATTCTACGTCCTAGAGTAGTGGGGTAGCTTGAAGTACAGAGATGGGTGATGTTCTTTCAATTTGCTTCACTTACCTTATATATGCTACAAAACATTTCGCATCCAAGTGACGTCCATTATGTAGCTATGACTATTCTACGTCCTAGAGTAGTGGGGTAGCTTGAAGTACAGAGATGGGTCATTCTTTCAATTTGCTTCACTTACCTTAGATATGCTACAAAACAGTCTGTTTTTAAGTGACCTCCATTATGTAGCTATAACAATTGTACGTCCTAGAGTATTTGGGTAGTTTGAAGTGTAGAGATGGGTGTTTCCTCCTATACCTGTCTCTTAACTAATGGATGCCTAAGAACATTTCGAAAGCAACACATGGCGCAGTTCATATAATGTGAGCGATAAAGAAGGAAAACAGGATATTTAGTTTAGATAGAGTTGTGTTTTAGTAACTATAATTGGATTAACTTATAATTCTGTAACTTGTCTGGAGATAATTAATATTTGCCTTAATTTGTTGGACGTTTTTGACGTGTATTTTTAGTGTATAATATATTATGTCTTATGCCATGAAAGAATCTACCAAAATACGGAAATAGTGAATGAGGGAAACAGAGATGAAAGAGGGAGAGAGAGATATATAAGTAAGATATTTAAAAGTAAGAGAGACAAAAACTGAAGATATTTTATACCTGCAGAAGGTCTTTATAAAACCCCGTTATTCCACAAGTGTAGGTTGTAGCTGTTATTTAATAATAACAAACACACGACCGAGGTTCTAGTAAACAAATTTACATGCATCCATGCTCCACGTGAGAGTAAACTTTGATTGGTTTTACATCCAATCATAATCAAATGAGATTAATAACTCGCTTCATTATCTGACCTGTGCATGGAGTAATGGGAAAATGTCAGTTGTTTGCAAACGTTCCCATTATATTTAATTACATTTCTTTCAAAATTGGATTCTAGTGACAGAATATTTTATAATCTTTTGACTTAGTTTTTGTTCACAAATATTAAATTAACATTTTACATTATTACAGAATCAATCTGGGTGGGTTATATTTCAGTAGGTTTTTTTACGAAGAGTTTTTTTTTTTATTTCCTGTAAGTCACATTCCTTTATTTGTCAGAGGAGAGTTCAACTTTCTTTGATTTACAGTAAAAAAATAGTGGCAATAAATTTAAAAAATGTCATTGACTGGTTTAAAAACCAACTAGCTATGATATTTTATTACTTTTAACGGAAGTAGAAACTGTTATAGGATTTTATTCAGTTTTAACTCCTGTCACTTTTAGAATTGTAGACTTGTAGCTGTTAGATTAAAAAAAATTGCTTAACCTGTTCGCATTCCAGATGATTTGAATGGATATATATCCTGAGATATACACGTCTGTTTTTAATCGTTTGGATTTCATTTCAATCTTAATACTTTTTATTTTGAATGTTATCTACAATAGCCAATTTTATTGAATCAGCCAACTGAACTGAATCAGAAAAAGTATTATTTAATGTAACAGTTTTGTATTCATAAAACATAACTAATAGTTTTGTATTTATTTCTAAATATAAAGTATAAAATTTATTACAACTTAAAAACCGCATCACAGATCAGCGTTACAATTTATACAAGTTGTTGCATGTGTTACACTTTTCTGTGAACCAGTTCTTGAAAGATGAAAGATGGCTGATTAAATAAACTACACATATTGAAAAAAAATAGAATGTGGCCTCTTTGCGTAAATAATTAGTAGATATATAGAATTGAGCAAGACCGACAGAATAATAAAACATTGTTATAATTGGTTAAATGCGAATGTTGAGTTCAGCTCCATTTTACCTTTTTCTTAGTGCGCCGTTGGAAAATGTAATGTTAAAAATGAAGATTGCTACTTTAAAGTCGGTTAATTAAATATAATGACTATTAATTAATGCATATTGAACTAAAAACTCTTATCTTATTGTTTGGAATTAAAAACTCCAAACAATTCCTACTTATGCGGATGACGTACACGACTTCTTCCGACCAGGATTATCTTTTCGACAGTAAAAAAGTTTTATTTTAGAAGTACATTATACAATTGCTAATCTGCAGTATCTCTGTGACAACTGAGAGACATGAAAGTAGAATCTAATCACTAAATTTAAAAATAAACACTTTTATCGGTCCCTATTCGTAGATATCTGCATAGTGTACAACAATGTAATCATCCACAGGGGGTTGGAGCAGATAGCTCGTGTAGTGAGTTGGGAGATAAGCCATTGTTTATTGTGTTGTAATTGAATTACAGATCCCAGCTCCGTTATAATCACAATACTAATGATAACGATTCCAATAATTTCGTCGATTGTTTTGTTGTGTTTTATTATGTTGCTCCTGTCATTACTGGTTTATACGGACGTAGTGTTTCATAAATAAAAAACTAATATTAAATTCATTTGAAAGTTCATCAATATTATATCAGTCCTCCATTTTCCAAATCAAACTATATTTGTAATAATATACAGTGTGAATTAAAAGTACGGATACACTCTGTTTAGTTTTTGATAGATAAAGATAGAGGGATGGAACTCCGGACACCTTTTTAGGTAACAGAAGTGAACTTTTTAGTCACTGTTACAACTTTTCCCATTTCCCCAAAATAGAACTTTGGGGGGGGGGCTTAAAATTGTTAAATTTAAAAAGACTCATTAAGAGATAGAAAGCACTAGTTTCCACTGTTCTTCTTTTACCAAGAACTTTTACTTGTCTTTACATAAAAAAAGTTGTCTTTTATTTCCTAGAAAGCTGTCCCAAGTTCCGTCCCTCCACCTTCATCCATCATGAACTAAACAGAGTGTATCCATACTTTTAACTTACACTTTACAATTTAACTGAATGATTCTAAGGTTTTCGAAAATTATTTACTATGTCAACCCTCCAACAATGGTTATTCAACCAATTTCTAGATTATTCCCTCGAAATGATGTCCATTGCTTTTTCTTGATAGAGAATCTGCTAAGTGAGCAAACGAAGAGATTAACAGCGAAGTTTGCGCAATAATCGTGATCTCTCTCAGAATTACGTTTTACGTGATGGAGAAGAGTACTGTCCGGAGAAAGTGATCGATTCCTTCAATCAGCAGCGCAGATCGCTCCTTGAAGGAATTTGGATACCATCACGATGGTGTCTTCTGTTATAGAAGCTAATACCAAGTTATATCGAACATTTAACTCTTGAATTGTTTATAAACTGTTTCATAAACTCAATAGTTTTCACCAAAACAGTGAAAAGGGTTTTAGTAAATGGATTACTACAATAGATTAATGATAATGTCTCGTAGGAAGACAGTGTACCAACTAGTAAACAACTTAAATTACAACCTCGCCTTTGCAGCTGAGAAAATGTTCCCATTTGGTTTTTCTGTGACCCGGTGAACAAACATGGACTTGGATATATACAAAGATGTGACATATATGTATAATATTCCATTAGTTTCAGTAAAATATTTTAAACTGTATACTTTACGAACATTCATTGATAAATACATATTTTACTTCATCACGCATTATGAGTAACATTTTAACGTATGGTGGTGAATGAATGAACTGACGTCAATGAGGAATTTTTATATTTAAAATCCGATTCCTTGATACATTATGTTCACTATTACTTCTATACAGGCTTTACTACTATTACCTTCACTACTATCTTTAGTACGTCGCTAGCTATAATTGATGTCCGTAGAATTACCAATTAAAATTCCAATTATCAGTTCGACCCCATTAGACTACATTATTAATTTTAAAAAAACGAACGAAACAGGTTTTCGTTCTCCTTTATAAACTATGTTACTGATATCCAAAATTGGTAAGTCGTGTTTCCTGTTAAACCTTGAACCGCAGGAGAGCAAACATTGCATTTCGATTTAAGAAGTTCAGAATGTTATCAGCCGAGAGGTCAACGACGCGATGCGGGGCCCGGGAAGACCTCTGAGAGGACCAGTAAAAGAAGCAATAAAAAGTCCAATCATATCGGATGTGTCCGCGGGGTCCACGCGCCAATAAAAGGCGAGAAGGGGTGGGAGGAGAAGAGGAGGGGGTGATGGAAAGGGTGGTGAGGGGGTGAGTGACGCACTTGTCAACAACTCGCGCCTAATCTTCCTAATTGACGGATGTTGTTAAATCTTGTATGGAGAAACCTCGTACACCACCTACCATTTGGAAATTCAGATTAGGCTTAAGTGTTGAGGCAGGATATATTATTGTATAATTTATCTATTTAAAAAATGTTTATTTATTAGACAACTATTAATCACATTTAAAATAATTTTAGTTATTTAATGGACACTCAATACTTCTTATACTATGACTGTTACTAATTCATCCACCAAGCTAGTACTAACACTAATACTACTATAGTATTAGCGCATAGGGAATGCGATTGAAGGGCTAGGTAGTTTCCTCGCACGCACGCACTCCCACACTCACGAGGGATGAAGCGTGCTTGCCTTTTCCGTCCCGGCTTCATGACTAAGCAATAATCTGTCACAATTTCGGTGTATTATACGTTGTTTGGTATCATATTTCTCGTTATGATATTTACAATCTCTATATACTAAACACTGAAGGATGGAATTAAAAAATCCTGCATCGACTGGGGAAGTACACTAGGTAGAGAATAGGGTGAAAATGTGGCCGGACCTAATCCCCTACACTGCGTCTCTGTGGGTATAAAAATATCTGTGCCTCAGCCTCAGTCAATATTTGCTAAAACTATAATATGATTCAGATTAATATTGTACGTTTGTTCAATCTTGTAGAAATGATAGAAATAATGGACCACGAATAGGGTTCTCAGACATTCCAATAATGCTTAGTTCTTTAGAAGAAGAAACAAGACAACTCATAGAGTTGTAAAATATCGGCATCGGCAAATTCGTTCACTTAAATTTGGATTACTTGAAAAGAGAGGACTATTAAATAGTACATATTGTTACCGGTTTTGTAAGTCAACGTTAACATAATATTTTAAGGGTGATAGGGCAGCGTCCTTACAAATAACAAAACGACCTCAATAAATGTCGTTTAATATGTCTTATCACTATTCAAAGATCGCCTATTCTATATGAAAAGTTCACATACAGTACAACCTCGTTTATCCCGACCTCATTTATCCGGATCTCCCAATTAACCGGATCAGTTTTACAGAGTGGAGGGAGTCAAATTTTGTTAAAGAACAGACAATTTCCATTCTCAACAATGTGTTTTACAGTTAATAGAGTTTCACCGTTTAGAATAATAACAATACAAATTTCAGGACGACTCCGAGTCCCAATCTGACTTCAACCCCTTGAAGGGTCGACCCAAAGATAAGCCTCTATCCGTATGGACACGATGAAAATCGAACGAGCGACTCACTAATGGTATATTATGGATGCAACAAGCGACTGCTGCGTCAGTCCTCCACAAGGGACTTCGAGTAGATTGCTCCGCTCACTAGGCGGGATTAGAAGCATTCAGGCATAATCTTGTGATCACGCGGATGGTAAACAACGGCCGCTTGACCGAGAGCATGAACCAACTGTCCGAATCTGCGAATCCTTTCACACTGAGCAGGATTACTGTTGCAATGACTCGTCATCTGTAGGATAAACCTAATCTGTCTCTAGACGGTCTAAACCCAGCTGACTCGGACACATTGCGCAAAAACCCACCCCATTGTTACGCTTATGTGCTAATAAGCCAACGAGAGCTTTATAATTCTAAATTTGGAAAACCTAATGATTGGCTTCAGATTGACAGTAGCATAGATGCGGTGACCGACATAGAAATTGTATCAGCAGCAAAGGAATAGAGGAAAGTTAAAGGATTCGGTACTGAAGAACCGGAAGATGATATGACATCCTGATACTAAGGTCACCTTATTGATTATTTTTAATGACAGTCCCGCACTTGGTCAGTTTGCGAAATGAATGAGTGTACCTACTTCTTAGAAGCAGTGTGCCACAGTTAATAAAAAGATACTGTCTGTAGTTTAAAAAGCAGTAAAGAATTTTTATTTGTTATTATATTTGTTTTCTTTATTATTAACCTCTATAAACTAAATAATACATTCGCTCTCTTTTGATGTTATATTTGCAACAAATTATGTAATCTAAAAACATACACTTAATTACCGGGTTATCCGGATATCCGTTTATCCGGGTCTCTTCTATCCGAATTAATCCGGATAGAGATTGTACTTTATAATACTAATAAAATTTTGAATTTCTGAACTAATATTTGACTGAATGAAATAAATGCATTATATTAAGTAAATCAAACACTTCTACAATATCAGTTTATTTTCTCTTAAAATTGTACAATCTGTAATTTATTTGTAATTGTCATTTGCTTATAAGTCCCTGTATATTTAATATTTTAGAGTCATTAAGTGTACAAATGGTGAGGATTGCAAAGTAGGATAGAACATGTTATTACTAAATTATAGTAAAGGAAATGTATATTTAGAACTTGTTACAAAATAGATTCCGTCAAATAGTTTTAATATCTATAGAATCCAAGACAAATTTTAACAAATTTAGTATAACAAAGTATAGGAATCGCTTCATTACAAACTAAAATTTTGCTCAGTATTGATTACTATCAAATACTTTGTAACTACTTTCTCAGTTTTGCATGGAAATATCATGGTTATTACCTAGTATTGCTGCATCTAATTTATTAACATTATAAACTTATCTTAATGGAGTATTTTGTTCAATGCAGTATTTCAGATAATGAACTATTTTATTAACCCAATGTTTGAATATTTGGACTAGTCATTGGCAGATCTCTGAATCCTTCTATTATTGTTGGTTTACGAGACACCATATTCGAGAATACAGAACTAGAAATGTAAAGCATAAATAGAATGACAAATGAAAACATGGAATGGAAGAATTGGAAGTTTAATATTGAGGAATGTCAGAGGAGCAATCAGAGAAGAAGACGTCGACTCGCGTCAGCCAAGAAGTGAAATCGATAAGTAATATGCCGTGGTGCCTGTCCAATATGAATGCTTTACAACCAGCGGTCGACAGCACCGTGCTTGGGGCTATGTGAGTGCGTGCTTTAGTAGGAATCGTGTTACACTGGCGATAACCAATGAAAAACATCCGCTATAAACTGATTTGATAACAAATATTGTTTATTAATGAAAGTATCAAACCTAAATGAATTCATTCTTAGTTATTGTTTATTTGGATAGCTAGTACTTTTACAAAGCCCACCATTTCTTCAAATTAAATTATTTGAAAATTATTTCGTGTTTTTTTTATTATTACAAAAGTGTACAGATATCAAATTTCCATTTTCTATCGACTATGAAACCAGTTCTAGCATCTGAATATTTATTGATATTTTCCAACAAAAGGGTAGAAACAATATCTTCAAGAAAGGACTGAAACTGTATGAATTAGTCTAACGTTTGTACCACAACACTACTTTTATAAACGTGGTAAGGGAATTGTAAATTCTTCCTACTATCCTTAGCTTACAACGTAATACATAATTATCATATACATTACTAAATTCGTTAACTTTATCATTGACGTGACGTAAGCCGGTACGTTTCTCTTACGTCACAGTCAGAAAAGAGGTCAAAATTATTTGTGGTCTCGAATTGAAAACATTGCATTTTGAACCATAAAATTAAAAATTTGTCACAATGTTTGCTATTTGAAAGTATTTCGGATATTTTTTATCCAACAAAAGATAGTCTTACAAAAGATAGAACACAACGTTTCGAAGACTGGAATCTGTCCTCTTCTTCAGTTGGGGAAGTTATTGATACAAAAATAATTAAAGTACAGAAATAAGAAAAGAAGGGAAAGCAAATGTTATCCTGGTATCCTTTCAAACCCTCCATCGTCAATGACAAGCTTTAAACAAGGAGTTTTGCTATTTTTTATACATGACTTTTCACTCTTATGTACATTAATTGAAGAAATCGTATAAGGTAAGACATATTTAACGAATCAATGTTTTACTTGTTATTATGGTCTGGTTTTGACAAGTTCCCGTTGAATATCAAATGTATGGCATTAAAAGAAAAAGTGGTTGATTACGAGGACCTAATTAGATTGGCCAAACGATTAGAGTAGTAGTTTCAAACAGAATGTATAACGTTTCTAGTTTCCTTTCCAGTCATCAATATGTAACTAGAATTTCCAAAGTTGTCGTCTTTTTTTCGAGGCTTAGAGTTACTTTTTTAGAGTTTCAAACGTGATAATATGCAGATTACTAAACAGAACGTGTCTTTCAGTTACAAAATAACATTAAACCTGTTATATACAAAAACAAATATTGCGTAGGATCAAAAGACCTACAATTTCTGGTTAATGTTATTAAATCAAACACATATTAGTTATGATGCTACTTGAAGTTGTTTGGGCAATATGTTTTTTTTATTTCACTCTTCTATCTTTGGTTATTAAACCAAACACCTTTTCTGCATTTTAATCACGAAAACGACACTTGAGACTGGTTTAGACTTTTTTAATTCAAAATGTTTCGGATACGAATTAAGGGAAATAAAGGGCCTACTTGGAGGTAAAGGCTGTTTGCAGTCTTCAAGAGGCAGCGGCAGACATATTGGTATTTAACATATGTATTTCTGTGACGTTTAATTGTCTAATGGTTAATTTTATAGAAATAGGTAATTAGCTAATTGATTTAAAATTACAACTTAATACATCAAACATGAATTATGTTATGATTAGCAGAGAAAACCTTTTTTGTGTTCTATTGTGCATAATAAACGATTCTGATAAGGTTCATTTTCAGCCAAAAAACACGCCATGGTTAAAATGTATACACAAGATTTTTAATAAATTGCAGTTTTACAGATTCAAAGGTCTATTTGAATACTATAATTAGATGATAACCTGGTAAAAATATTGGAAAACAAGAGAAGCATTACGATGTTCTCCAAAACCATATGGTATAATCAGTTGTGGAATTAAAAGTTCTGGCATAAAGGACAGTGGGCGTAGCGACAGAGGAGCGAGTGGAGCGACCGCTCCAGGGCGGGGGCGACAGGGGGGCGGCGGGCGGGCGGACGATAAAATTGCGGGAAGTAGCCCCTTCCACGCGCATCACGGCCGCGCAGTGTCTTTGTGTCAGTCAGTCTGTCATTGACCTTGGCTGAGACAAAAGGCGTCCGTACAGGACCCACCGAGTGATTGACTTACTTCAATTTACCTTTTGCGTAGTGATTGCAGATTTAGCGTTAGTGCAAAGTATTGATTATATTATTTATTTTGTTGTGATGTGATTTGTGTGGTGTTGATTATTACCTTTGGTATATAATGTCAAAAAAAACTAAGTGGTGCTGAGTATCGGAAACGAAGGTTAGAGAAAGGTCACGCAGAAAATCTTGAACTTAAGAAAGTAAAGAAGTTATCTACCTACTTTTCGAGGGACACTTCAGTAGTTGCAGTTTCTCAAGAACCCACTTGTAGCTCACAAGTACCTACAAGCGATGAGGACTTGGAGCAAACACCTGTAGGCTTACCTGAAGATGCAGAAGACCACGTCCTTCTTCAGGAACCTATTTCTAAGGTAGGCCTAGTTAAAGCTGAAGGTACCGATTGCGAGTTGAACCTTAAAGAAAATGTAACAGCTGTTATAAGTTCTTCTGATAAGGGTAATTTAGAAAACACTCTTACAGCCAAACAAAAACGGCAAATATAAAATTAGGCCCTCATCAGCCTAAAGGGCCATTTTCAAAAGAATCAGAAGGGAGAAATAAAAATAGGGGATTTGACGAGAAATGGTATTTTCAAAAGAATAAGAAAACCAATTGAGAATAAAACGTAATTGGTTATGCTATTCAAACATCCTCAATGTTTGCTATTGTCAGCCATGCTGGCTTTTCAATATGGCCTATACTGATGTGGGATTTTCGAAAGGTAGGTCTGATTGGGAACATTTAGGTCGAAACATAAAAGACCATGAAGAAGATTCGCAAAGTCATGCAATTGCGTGTGAAATATACTATCGCTGGCAGTTAGGCCTAACAGTTGATAGTGAGAATCTGGAGGAGATTAAAAAAGCCACTGATTACTGGAGACAAGTTTTAAGGCGAGTGGTGGACGTCATTATTACGTTAGCTACAAACGACTTACCACTGAGAGAGCACAGATTGAGTAATGACGATGAAGATGCAACTAAATCGAAAGGAAATTTCCTTGAGATAATACATATGCTAGCAAGATATGACCAGGTCCTTGCAGATTTAATTAAGTTACCAAAACGTAGTGTTAACTACCTTAGTCCTCAGATTCAAAAATTAGCTGATCAACCTGATTTCCAAAGAGATAAAAAAAGAAAATCAAGGAAGAAATGAAAAAAAGTCCCTATGTGTCTATTATCTTTGATACAACTCAAGATATAGCGAAAAACCGATCAGCTGAGTACAGTGTTTCGTTATATAAAGATAAAAACTGACGAAGGCGACAGGCCAGTACAACTAGTCATAGAAGAAGCGTTCGGGGGCTTTTTGGAAGTGGAAAGCCAGAAATCAGAATACTTATCAAATGTTGTTTTTCAATATCATAGTAATATTGATAGTTATTGAAAGTGTGTTTGCTTGAAACTATGGACATAATTTCTTAAAAAACTGCCAAAGTACCGAAGAAGACTTGGAACACGACGCAACAAAAATGCTCGTAAATCCCAAAACAAAAATTAACAAATTTAGGAATGAGTGGCAAACAGTTTAAGCAGATGCAACTAAGCTTTGTTTGCAATGGAAAGTTGTACCACATTTCATTGACTCAAGAACAAAAAAGAAGACAAGAATGTTTGATGAAGTGCACGTTGATGAACCCTATTAAAGACAATGAGAAACGTTTTTCCGGGTTGAGGTGTTCAACCCGTAGCCTTGACATAAAATCACAACACAGCTGACAGAGCGTTTTGAGGCTGTTACTCACATTACTAGTAGTTTCCAATGTCTGAAGCCTTCTGTTTTAGTTGGAGCAAGTGATGAAGAAATCTTAGAATCAAGCAAAATTTTGATATTAAACTACCAAGATGACGTCTTCCTTAACTTAGGTCCACAGCTTGTAAGGCTAAAAACTTGTTTTTTAAGTCGCGTGGAAAAACTCAAAAGTATAAGGGATCTTGCAGATACTTTAATAGTGCGTGGTCAAGTTGGTTCCAGCTTTCCAGATGTTGTGAATGCTTGTTTGATTTTTTTGACACTACCTGTTACAAATGCAAGTGCAGAGAGATCATTTTCAAAACTTAAACTGATAAAGAACTATTTTCGCAGCACCATGTCCCAAGAACGTCTGAGTGCCTTGGCAACCATATCTATAGAGCGCAGCAGAGCCAGGCACATCAACTTGGACGACACAATAACACAGTTTGCTAGCATGAAGTCACGAAAGAAGATTAGTTAAGATAGTAATATGCGAGTTGGTTTTGTAACTAACTTAACTACTTTGTTCACGTTTTAGATAATGTGCTCAAATTTAAACTAGGGTTTTCAATACATATTTATTAAATATATTGAAATTTGTACTTTCATTCCAAACCCTATGGAATTGAATTGAGATTTAAATACATATTGCTATATACGTAAACTAGGTCTCTTACAGGGAACAAAACTTTATAAAGAATAGTAGACTGTAAGTTATTATAAAAAATGATGTTTTGGTCAAAGACGCCTTACATTGCTGATGAAATGATGGCCAAGAAAGGTTTGTTACGGTAGTGAGGTGAACTGTCGGCACTGATTGATCATGTAGGTAAAAAGTTGGGGAAGGGGCGCCAGCGACTGAGTCGCTCCATGGCGCCAAAATCCTCAATACGCGACTGATAAAGGAAATAGTATAGATTAGCAAGGTGTCTCTCATTTATTGGGAATTCCAGAGTTAAGCTGAATTACAACCTAAAGAAACATTGTCTGCAGCACTATACCTCCAAATAAGCCTTAAATTAATGGCTCCCATATTAAAGGTTGTCAATTAACCACTGCATTATACTAGTTGATGATGTACTATATCAAACCGTTACATTAGCAATTGGACTAATCTAAATATATCGCTGTGAAAGCAGCATTTATAAATGAGTACTTTTGTTTTACTACACTAAGAGTCTGGGACATAATCATATACTTGATATATTCATAAATTTGAACGGCGGCAACCTTAAAACCTTACGACATTGTAAAAACGTGTTATTTCAAAAGTTATTACATCTGTTCTAACCAGTCTGTCCCTTTTCTTGTTTCTGCTCTTCAACTGTTCAAAATTACTCACAAATAATGTAGTAGAAGTCCTTTTTACAATTTATGATCAGGCTGGCCTACAAAGTAAATCAATAAATATACGAATGAGACTTCAGTTGGAACTGGTAAATACTACTAAAATTGGCACCCTTTCAAGTATCAAATTTCATAAATAACTTCATAAAATTATAAATGTATACAGTGTCCACCTGATAGTTATGTGATCTTCCGAGATATTGAGGCAGGGCTCTCATTGTGAACACAGCTATATAACAGCAACAAATCATGTGACTGGAATGCGTGGAGCTTCCAGCAGAAACCATCCTAATTGAGACTGATGGAGCTGGAATGTGGCACTGACATGGAGAAAAATAAGATGTGGAGAATTGGTAGCCTTCAGTGAACGTGAAACTGGCTCAACAAGAAAATAGAACCCGTGAAGAACAAAGCTTATAAAGTTACTTACGATCGTGACTGTGTAAGTGTGGTATCCTAAACTGCTAGTGAGTATCACAATGTTAATAACACATTAAGGGGAGTTGCAGATTTCCCTCATGCTATAATCAGGAAGGGCTTTATATTACCCTCTCTCTCTCTCTCTCTCTCTCTCGCTTTCCAGCCTTTCCGGTGGTAGCCGGATGTTAAACTGAGGCTAGACTCAGCCATACAGCCTAGATAAGCTGACAGCCATAGGATTCCTTTCCAGTCTCCAAACAACAAGGCGCAATTTTACAATCCAATTCCTAATCCAATAATAACGATTTCTAATTTAATTTACTCGGCGTAATAGATATATTAGTAACTTTTTTTCTGTACCCAAGCTTTTATTTACACAACTTTTTTATACTAAAATATATTTCTTGAATCTAGATTACAGTTTATTGTCGAAAAATATTTTTTTAAATACTTTTGTTTATTTACCACTAAAATGCACATTTTTACATTTGTAAAATGTGTTTTTGTACATTTTAATGGTTATGTGCTATGATGAACTCTAATGTAATATTCTCTCTGTGCTGTTTTGCTTTAGGAACTCTTTAGGTAAATCGCCTGTTGCGGACCTCAATCACGGCTAATTACAAAAGGGCTGATGATTAATAGTTTGTTGATTTTAAATAGATTTGTCCACTTATATCATTAGTGCCTGGTTTTGTTTTGAAATATCATCGCAATTACATTTACATGTTGTAAACACTCGTACATGACAGATAAAAAATTACATTATTTGTAAATTCAACAACATTTAAAATAACATATGAATAGAAACAACACAACTTATAGGACCAACAAATAACATGTCAAATAGTATTAAAAACTAACATAATATGTAGGTGACAATGTATATGTAATATGTAGGTACTATACGGCATGTCCCGGAACACTGTGAAACTTTTTTACAATATTCATTCCTGAGTTCAGGATAAGTAATATAAACACTGATATGCAGTGTATTTTTCCATTAGGCTGTCTGTTTATGTTTAAATCATTTCATATCACAACAACGGTTTGTAAACAAATTTGAAATTTGGTATTGATACGTACCACAAATTTTCATATAAGCATAAAAAGGTTAATAAGTAAAGCCATTTCAAAAGAAAACAACAGTTAACCGTTAGTTAAACAAAAATGTGTAAAGGGACATACAAGTAACGCAATTTTATTACAAGTCCAATGGTTGAAAACGATTAGATAAAAAATAAATTAAATAAAATTATTATTTTTTTACTGAAGCTTTATTGTTTTATTAAAAGGATAAACAAGTAAATAAGCAGATGAGCAAAATTATTATTTTATTTTAATTATAAGACCACTTTGGTTCATCGGTTTAGGTTTGTAATTCTGCTGCAGGTCGTAAAAGTAAAAATTGTATTAATGGTTTACTTACACCATATCACATTGTAAATTTTTATCTCAAAGTGTTCTTGAGATATAAGATAATTAATAATGAAGCACAAACAGATAAAGCGGCCGGGAAATGCACTGTAGACTCATTTTTATATTGTATAATATGTTTGTTCCACACAAGGAATACATTTTGCAAAGAATTTCCAGTGTTGCGGTACATTCTGTATATTTAGATAAGATATGAATTAAAGACATAAAACAAATAGAATACGACACAATAACGGTAATCTAATTCTTAGTCTTCCGCTGTATACGTCATATATGATTATGATTTTTTCATTAACAACTGCGGCAACACGTTAATAAGAAAATCATAACCTTGAAATATTTTGGCCTCACTGTTGAGAGCCGTCTTCAATCGATGAAGGGCAATGAAAATAAGAAGTTTTAAATCTTTATTTAAATAGACAGGTCAATATAAATAAAGAGACCATTCCAATATTTACAGAACTAATAGGCCACTTAACAATTAACAAAGAGTATGTTTATTTAATAAGTTAAATTTATTCCCACCGTAGGTCCGAATACTGAAAAAAGTCTTTCCCCGCATACCGATCTCTTAGTGAAAAAGTCAATATAAACAAAGAGACCATTCCAATATTTACAGAACTAATAGGCCACTTAACAATTAACAAAGATTATGTTTATTTAATAAGTTAAATTTATTCCCACCGTAGGTCCGAGTACTGAAAAAAGTCTTTCCACGCATACCGATCTCTTAGTGAAAAAGTCAATATAAATAAAGAGACCATTCCAATATTTACAGAACTAATAGGCCACTTAACAATTAACAAAGATTATGTTTATTTAATAAGTTAAATTTATTCCCACCGTAGGTCCGAGTACTGAAAAAAGTCTTTCCACGCATACCGATCTCTTAGTGAAAAAGTGTAGATAGAATCCACGATATCCAGTTGCCCCGGGTCCCGCACTGCTAATTACGGCCCTGGTCGTGCCGTGCAGCGTGCAGATCACATCGGGACACGACGCGGTTAATTGGCCAACTTGACAAAACTCCGACTTCTAATGGATTCCCATTACAGTTACAGTGACTCATTAAGGGGGCGATAAGAGGCCAAATCTCGTTTCTCCCATTATGGGAATTATACAGCTTTAATGGGAGCTGATATTAAAACTCTCCTTCCATGAAAACCCAGAAGTTGAAATAATTTACATTTTCGTTACGTGCTGATAAAATACCTTATCCATATTTTGCTCTATACCTGATTGTTACTCTTACACAAGTGCATGTTAATAATAGTCTGTACACTAGAATATGACATAATCTGTTACTAAAAGTTATTATTTTGAGATTTTTAACCTTAAGAACATTCTTAAACTTCAACATGTTTACACCGTTAACTTTGATCGTAGTACTATGAGACATATCTCGTTTTAAAGATATAATTAAGACGCATCTAAACTAATTTTAATATTTTCTAAGATATTTTATTGGTTATTCAACAAAACTAAAACGGTTTTGTATTACAACTTTTAAATATAAAAAAAGTACACGTGACAAGAAGAAAATATAGAACTTAAAATTCACCCAAACTTGATGGAGGGTTTCTTGTAAAATGTCCAGTTTTTTAGTATTCAAACTAAATAAATTGAGGGATTTCTAATGTAACGATAATATGACCAAAAAGTTTAAAAGAATTAGGCCCAATCTTTCAGTTCTGCAATCAAAAACAAAGTTGTTCTGTTGGAACAAAATCGAAGTGATAGAGGTTTATTGTTGTTCAAGCTATTATTAAAAAAAAAAAAAAAAAAAAAAAAAAAAAAAAAAAAAAAAAAAATCTATTAGGAATAGATTGGCCTAAAAAAATAAGAAATTTTCTAGCATTTTTCTGAATTGAAATTTTTTTGTAGAAGTTTGGGAAATGTCCCACGTATGCAGGCTGCAATATACTAATTGTCACGGATACTAGAACAGTCTAGTATCCGTGCTAATTGTTCTTGGTCGACACGGACGTCTTCTTATCTTCATGACTGGTCTATTTATCTTCATGCAGATATTATCGGGTATTGATATCTGGATGTGCTGATCCAATTTTGAGTTTTGTTTAGTCCTTGGGAACATAGGTAATCAATTCATACAATTGTTGTTCCCTATTTTCCGTTGCAGTATTTACAATTATATCATTTACACCTTATATGCATTCCAATTTCCTTTAGAGTTTCGTAAAATGTTTATAGTTTTTCATAGTCGAGTGTTATGATATTAAAACCTAGATTATACTTTTAATATTTTAAACAACTGAAATGTTATTGAACACATGTCTTTGGAGCAAGAACTTAAACAGGAAAGAATTTGGAGGGGATCCAGACAACTGATAATTTCCGTAGTGGGCAGAGAGTAAGACCCCATTTCGTTCCTTAAAACGTTCTTGACCCGACTCTTCTTCAGAACGATCTTTCAGCATTAGATTTTAGTAATACTGGAATCTTTTATTAAGAATAATGGTTTACTATAAAAGTAATTAAAAAATTAAAAATTTGGGGAGAGTCCGGACCCCTTGGACCCCCTCGTTGGCTACGACTTTGCTTTGGAGGCGTATTAGCTGTGCCAAACAAAATTAGATATCTTGAAAATCTCTGAAATCAAAAATTGAATGGCTTATGATCCCATATTGATTATATGTGTTAAGCAAAACTCAAGGTGACCAGGTTCAGCTGGTTATAACCCACACCAACACATTAAATATTTACTTCACACATATTTACAACACATTGCCTTCACTTCACCAAACTGTATATATTACTACTGTAGCCATACCAAGATAGATATCAGTTTCACGTTATTGAGGCACTGAAAACAGTCAAACACAGAGAGATGACACGGAGGCTTTTGATAATCAAGGGTTTTAAGAAGTGGCTGAATAGTTTCTTGTCGGGTAGTACTCGTATTTCTGTTTGCCTCCCACAAGAGGCCGAGCTGCTGCTATAACACTTGAGACAGAGACAGGATGCAAGATGGATGGAGGTGGTCTGTGACATCACCATGATAGATGAGGTACGTGTAACCATTGTGTGTGCGATATCACACACAGTTGCTGGTTACGGCCAGGTACAACTGAGGGCCACATATCTCTCTCGGTATTCTTAGATAGTAATAAAACTGTTCTACAAGTATGATAAATGCGATAGTAAAGTACGATGTTATTTATTTGTTTACGTTAGATAATATTAGGTAATAAATCAATGTTATTTTTGAACCGCTGTGACAGATTTGCGTGAAGCTTACCAAGCCTGCGAAGTATCGCAGCCGTCCATTTCTTGCCGAACGCTGATCTTAAAAACAATAGGACTTCTAACAAAGACATAGATTGACAGTAGCGCAGTTTTGTGGAGCTTGAAATGGGGGGTTATTAAAAGGTTTTAAAACAAACATTTTAAAGTATAATTTTTCTCAATTCATACTTTTTTAACTTTAAACACTTAAAAACCTTACCGTCAGTCATATTAATAATAATCACCGGCATTCGACTAATTATAGAGATACTAGATCGTCACCTTCAACCAAATAATCTGTCTGCATATGATTTAACTGACGACAATTATTTATGTGAGAAATATTATCTAGGAAAAAATATTGTCTCATATTTGTAACCCCTTGGTTACCCTCAAAATATATTCTCATATTTGTAACTCCTTGGTTACCTTAACAATATTCTCATATTTGTAACCCCTAGGTTACCCTCTCATTTTGACCTCCACCAAAACTTACGTGACGATTCATTTCTTTCTTATTATAAATTCGATTCTCTATTTCAATAAAAGCCATACGTTGCAAACTGGCTTTGGCTCCCGCAGTAACAGCCTACACACATCGTTACTTAAACGTTTATATGGTTAACGCTGTAATACAAACATTAGAGTGACATACAATGGGTAAGTACGACAGAGTACAGTGTTGAATTGTAATGCGTAATAAATTTCAAAATAATAGTTTGGTAGAAGATTATAAAATACGATTTGCACGCAGCAGTTTGTTTGTCCAGAGATGATTCCAGAGTCACGTGAGAGTTGGAGTGCACGATGCCGAATAAATCGAGTCGTTTACGGAAATCGTGCCGTGGATAGTACGTTGCATCGTTACCTGTAGACGAGTCTTCCCGAGTGTATTTATCTTTTAGACTGCGCTCTATTCGATAAATTACTTTAGACTAGACAGCAGTTTTCGATACTTGAAAACATGTTTTTAAATGTATAACTAAACAAATGCTTTAATTATAACAAATTATTATTGAATAAAATATGTTTTTAATTTTATGCTGTAACATGACTACCAACAATTAACTTTCTCAGGGTGAATAAAATAACAAATTTTCCGTAACTGTACTCTCAAGGTCAAGGAATGAATATAGTACACCGCATTTTCTCCAAAAGTATTATACTTCTCTGGGGATTTGTAGTATAATTTCAAATAGGTTTTTCATTTTAAATCTCTTTGTTTAAAACACCGTAAAACTGGTGATAAAAATATTATATAGAGAAGAACTATAACTCTATAAGTCTAACTATAGCTCAAGATTATAAAAGGTTTGAAAGCTTAAGCACTAAAACTGATATTGATGGACGATATAAAGTCACTTTACAACTGCAGCTATTAAGGTGCTAGCGCTTTGCTTTAGGCAAAGTAAACTGTTTGGTTGGATCATCTATAAATGACTTGAAATTACATAATACATCTTTTAATACTTTTTAATTTTGACAACTAATCCTACTTTAATCCTGTATAATACCCAGATCTGGTATTTTAACACAGTGTTGAAAAACTCAAAATTCATGGAAGTCTAAATTTATAAATGTTAACATGCGTCATGATGTATATAATTTTTAAAGTCTAATTAAGACTATTCAAGTTTTTATTTAAGCATTTTTCTATCTCCAACTTTTTTGAAAAATAAACAGAAATGTCTTTTAACGTAATTTTCCCATGGATCTTAATTTTATTTTATATTTTAGCAATATTTTTACCAATGTGAACTTTTTAGTTTTTAAAATTTTGTGTTGGGGGGGGGAGTGTCCGTTCAGCAAATTACAATATCTTTCACAAAAACAGCCGCCATATTGAAACTGACTAAGACAAGTGAGTTCTGTTTTCACCAATGAGTTCATTTCAACAAGACGTTAAAAATGATGTATGATTTGCCCTATGATTTCCCGTTGACTTTGAGATTAAAACCTTCTACCCTTTTTGGAACCCTAAACATAGTTTTTTATGAACATATTTTCAATGGACTCTCAATATTCGACCTATGGGGAAATCATTTTGTTTTATGTCACTACATTAAATCGTTTTCAGGTTTTATATATTCTGGACGGGTTGTCTATTTCACCCTGTATAATTGCATGCAGACCTTTACAAAAAATTAACCTTTACATGGGTTCTCAATACAACTTCAAAACTATTATAATTAAAATCTGTTATAGCTTTTAAAGCAGGATAAGTTTAACTAATGAAGTTTTTACCATTTTCCTTAACATATAAAGAATATCTAATAATAAAATACTATCAAAACAATTACAGTGGGTTTTTATTTAACAATCATTTCAAATACAAATAGGCTATTAGAATATTATCTTATTATCTTAAAAATGTAAGATAAAGGTAAGTTTACCCTTTGAGTGCCGGAGCATCGCTATTTGCGATCCTGCATTATATGCAAGAAATGCTAGAATCGCTATTTGCGACTTTTGCAGTAACGCTTATATTTTACATAGTATTTATCTAAATACTATATAAAATCAATGACTATATATATATACGCATTTCAAAGGCTTCATCGTAACTTTTGACGAAGGTTTTGTTGTATTCTGGGTAGATTCTGATTTTTACGGCGGTTGTAAAGAGAGCGCGTCGGTCGAATTTAGAATCGACAGCTACACGGACGAGCCGTCACATGTTTTGTTGTTTATTTCACAAATGATAGTAAATATTGAAACTTTTTAAGTGTAAATGGGTTTGTAGTGTTAGTATCTTCAAATTATTTCGTTTGTGTATGTTGTTCTAGTCTGTGTGTAAGTAGAACAATGAATTGACCGTGAGTTACGATGATTGTAAGCAGCTAGTACTTTACTAAATACATTTGTATAGTTTTTATGTTTTTTGTGTTTTTTTCAGTGATATTTATAAACAATGAGTCGTAAAAACATTGTTGACAATGAAGATCTAGTATTGCAGGCATTATATTTAATCATTAGCAGTGTAGACAAAACACAGAGTGTTAGGTTAGGTTAGAAACTTTCTAGTTTTGTAGCGGTTCATATTTTCATATTTATTTTTCAAACTTTATTTATAATCATAAATAAAGTTTTTATATGTCTTTTTGTAAAGAATTAAATGGAGTATAAGATAGTATAACTGAAAGTGAAAAAATAAAATATTTCAATAACACTACGTTGTGTCAAAATAAAAAACAAAATGTTTTTGCTCATAAAGTTTTTGTTAATGTTTTTTTATTGCTATAAAAACATTAAATAACTTATCAATGTATTATATTTATAAAGAAAGTATATTTATCTACAAAAAAACTCCAATAAATAATTTTTTTAAGAATTTTTAACCAGATCCTTGCAAAATCAGGCATTTTCGCTCGGCATTTTATTCATATCATATAGAAAAACGCCGCCGCGGCACTCAAAGGGTTTTAATGTCTGACTGGAATCTTAAAAATAATATTAATTTCAAGATGTAATAATAGTTTTTAAATTTTACCTGTGCAATCAATTTTCAGTTGTAATAATATTCTTTTAACTATTTTTGTGTATTCCTTTTAAGATACTTTTTCTTCCCCCCTCCCTCTCTTTTCTTTATACTCCCTAAAGCTATAACTTATGTAGAGACTGTAAAAATCAACATTTTTATCTTCATCCCTTTTTATTTTGGCCTGATTACTAATGTAATTTTAATTTCATACGTTTAATGTTTGTAGTAACAGTACTCGTGGAGTTAGCAAAATTATTTTTCTGTCATTAGGTAAGCTCTCTGAAATGAATATGACTATACAATACAAAACAATTATCTCAACATGAAATCGTGTGCTGCATCTTAATTTTGAATAGTTTTCACTGTGATCTTTGGTGGCTGGTAGGTTAATACATTGTTTTTAAGCATTTGATCCCCATAATCCACAAATTTTACTAAATAAAGCACTGGTTACAGGTACATAAGTTCTTTTAAAAATTTACAGTTTGTGAAATAACTTATACTTCCTATATACTCTTAATATTGCAAACTAATAAACATGGAGTATATTTTTAAATCCCACCGTTTAAAATAAAGTAGTTCATTATTCAAGCATATGGAATAACTGAGAAAATAAAATATAAAGTTTCAGAAATAACATATACTTTTAATTGTTTAGAACAAATCAAATGTAATCATGTCAAGTTTACTTTCAATCAGTAAGAGATTGTAGGAAAAATATTTTTCTAGAATTGTGCCTGTGTTATCATACAATTTTTAAAACCGTCATCTTGGAAATCTTAAATCTTCAGCAAGAGTGCGCTGTAATCGAATCTTGTCACTAACATTTAACATTGATTTTCCACTCTATTATATTTTCTATTTTCTCTAGGAATAAAATTATCACACGTTAAAATCTCATATGGTTATACTCAGCTTGTTTACAAATTTATTTATTCTGCTATTATCCTGTTCCTACCATCGTACCCATAAGATTAATGTAAAAATATTAGCTAACGCTCAGCCAAACCCCAAGGAGTGACATACACCATCATCGATTTCAGTGTTGCCTATATGGAAATGAAGCTACATTCAAAATGTCAAGTCTGTAAGTCAGTTCATTTTATGTTATATACGGACAGACAGGCAGACATAAATGAAATTTTCCGGCTCCTTCGCTAACGATAAGACAATAAAGATATTTTAATAATAATGTTTTTAATAACCCAAAACATGTTTTTATCTTTAACAAACTACACCAAACTAAATCCGTTTAAATAATACTTATATAATTATTAATTATTTATAATTATTACAGAAGTAATTTTCTGTTCCTTATGTGGCTTTCATTTACTAATTATAAACATAGAATATTATTTGTTAAATTATAGTATGGGTGGCGATATCCTAAATTTCATTTGATCGAGGCAAGTAAGAGCCTCAATTAAATGATTTTTTTACAGTCTACACCACAAATTAATATAGCGTTATTTAAGTTACTCTCACTTTGTGTGACAAGTCAATCAAAGTTATAGTAGTTTTTCGTGTAGTTATAGTAAGATATTTCAGAAACTGATATTTCAGTTAATCAGAATCAACATTTTAGTATAAAAACCATACAGCACTGAGAACTCATTTTCTTCAAGTCATAACCACTTAGCTTGATAGGTCTGAAACATGTTATTATGCAGTTTGCTAATTAGAAGTTGCAGGTTTGTTATCATAAACAGTACAAGACTAATATATGAGGTCAACATGGACACTACAGCAATTACCTGGCCTCTGGCAACGCCCACCCATACAAGTAAACAGTTGGGCCACACAATGGCTACTACTTACAGTTGTTATTAGAAGACATAATAACATAAACATAATTAGCTACCCAAATATTAGTATACTAGACCTGTAGTTTCCCAAATTATAGATGTATGTGTTTGTAAATCCTTAGTAGGTTGTTTTTACGATTTTGTTAACCAACTGTAAAAGACCATGAAAAATATGTGCATGATTTCATTTGTTTAGTCCATCTGAACATAAATATTTCGATGGATTTATTGTAAATACTCTATGGACTTAAAATTCATATGTTATCAACACAGTTTATTTGATTAATATTGTAAATGGTGCGCTTTCTTACACAAGTGTGCCACAAAAACAAATAAAATAAGAAAGAAAAAACCAGGGCGGCAAATCAATGTACTCGTATCTTTATTATGTGTGATAGGGGAGGGGTTTGTAGGGATGAGTTTGAAAAATACAATATTTACGTCACTTGTATATTCATACGTATAGATGGCCAGAAATACAGTAATATAAATATATGATATTAAAGTAAAAACAAATTAATTAAGTAATAAAATAATAAAGTACTTTTTTCGTGTAACTCGAGAAATCGGTGAAATATCTCGGTTTCTACTCGTGAAGCTTAGCTCAATACGTTTTGTTTGACAAAACACTAAAATTTTATTCACGGTGATCAGTTGCCTAACTTCTTTATCAAAGTTATTTTGGAAGTCGGAAACTTGAGAACATTTGTGCATCTTCCTGATAATTTTTTTGACAGAAATCTCCCGACTTACTTCGGACCCCCTATGCCCCACAGTTGACTACGGCCCTGACAGGACAAGGTTCAGCTTCTATTGTTTACATGACAGAGCGACGATGGGTGTCTGTACAGTAAGTAATAGTGGGAGTGATTAGTTATCAGCCGGTTAATTGATTGAGTCATGGGTGGGAACACCCTGTATCCGTGGACGCACCCACCGCATCCTTCAAATGTTATTAAATCTCGGCCTTTACATTTGCAGTGGATTTCACAGTTCAATTCTTCAGTCATAATAGTCTATAAATCATAAGTGTAGTATAAATCAAAGAATACAATGTGTATTAGTGTAGTAGTATTGGATATAGCTTTTCTTTTTAGTTTTTTGTGCAATATAACCAATACTTATTTTTTGGGGGTAATCCAAAATCTTATTAGGTGGCTGTAGTAAAATGATCTTGAGTTTACTCCATAAGAGCAATGTTAAACTTCAGACACTTTTACGCCCTTATTTGTGGTTCTAGAAGTATAGGAAACATATCAATTTAAAGATATAATGAATAAGCATAAAACCGTTTCTTCACAAGTGAGACATTTTCCATAATCCTATGGTTAAAAATAAAAAGTCAAAATTCTTTGCAGTGTAATGTTGTTCTTTGGGACTAAAATCAAAATATCCAACATTTTACCTGGCTCTTAAGTGTTCACACGCAACATTTTGACTGTGTTCAATTTTTACTAGTCCATTTAAGATCAAAATAACGACGGGTAACAGTAAACGTAGTTCCTGTTATCACTTATTAGTCTAATTGTGAAGAATAATTGACAGTCTCTATACAAACCTAAAGTCTCGTCCTCGGACTTGCCGTGTCCGTGCAACTCGACAATGCTACAGTGTTACCACAATTGTTATTATCTCTTTTCACAACACAACCTAAACACACCGTAACACACCAGAATACGAGTGTTACAATGACCATTGACTATTGACTGAGAGAACAACAGGCGGACGTCTGCTAGAGCAGTGTTACAATACATTCCACGGTCAAATCATTCGCTCCGAATCTCTCGAATAGTTTGTTTCTACTACCAAAGTTTCCGGGATAACTCTACCTCCTAATGGAATTGAGCTGTGCTGATCGTAAAATTCTCTTTATACCTTTCCTTTATACATGTTACAGAAGAATGTATTGAGTCCCAAGTAAAGAACCTGGTTACGTAACAATATGCGTTCTAAATACATGGATCCTATATGTGTGCGCCCGAAGGCGTGTGTGAACAAACTAAACATCTGATTTGTATTCTTCTATTGTATTTGTATCTGTGCTCGGATGAGTTTATTAGCTGCCATTATTTAGTATAGTTTTAAGTGAATGTTCCTATTTCCAAAATATTATGTTACTACTGGAAATTACTGAAGTATTGTTGAAACAGATTTGGTTCAAGGCATTAAAGAAACGCCTATTCTGTAAAATTGAAACAATTTGAATGTATATTTTATTATGCTCTTCGTGATGACGGTCGAATTGTGCAAAATTTTCATCTTAATTGCTACACACTACGCACCACAACAGTAAAACATTTTGTTCGTTATAAAAAGATATTTAAAACAACTTGTATATTTAAGTCAATAGGGTTCCCTTGAGATTTCATGATGCACAGATTCGAACAAGAATAATTTAATTATATCTTAGTAAATAAATTGTGGCTTTCGGGTCACCTACATTAATTAATTTATAACTATACTTTACGTAATTTGTTATGCAAACAGAAAACTTTAACATATACTTTTTATATTTATAATGAGAATGTAAGAGACCTGCCTCTCAAATTATGACGCACCTAAGGGAGGTTAAATTTGGGTGTTTTTGTAACTGGTCTAAGTACACACTTTTAAAAAGTAGGACTTGTTTTAGTACATATATATTTTTTTAAATATCCAGTTAAAGAACAAGGTATCATACCTCACAAATACAGGCTTATCCATATGTTTCTTATAATACCCTATGTGCATATTAGTTTGAATAGCTTAGTTGTAAATTGCTTAGGATTTGGATAACAATGTAAAAGGATATTTTGTAATAAAAACATGTAAAACAATAGGATACATCTCGAGATCAAAATGAAGATTGCTGAAATGGCTGTACCTACCTGTCAACTTGCGCTCCTTCGGTTTTAAATGATAAACTTTCCAATATTAACAGATACGTTTGGAATTAAATAAATTTGTAATGTAATGTTTCTAAGATTATTTAGACTGTAAACGAGATTCAATTAAAGTAATAAAATAAGAGCATGTCTCAAGTGGTAGCTCAAGGATGTTGTTATTCGTATCCAAGAAAGATCGGAATCGAAAGAGAAAAGATCGTATTCGTAATATAAACATTGTATTTGAGGAAATACATGTCTTGAAGGTATTTACAATCATGATATAGTAAATATCTCTATATTTATTCTATTATGATTGTATTACTTACATCTTACGTTACATTGTAAGTCGTCGTGATATAAAGCTCATTTAGTATTACGAGCGGTTCATGGTGGTTTAAAGACATCGGTTATCGTGAGGAATATTGCTATTGTGGTTAGAACTATAGCTGTTTTATTGCATGACAAAGTAACCTGAGTGTTGACTTTTTATTCTATGTAGACTGTGAAAAGTCATAAACAAGAATAATTTACTTGTCTCTATGAGATATTTTAGTAGTTGAACTATCAAACTGCTTGTCAACTCCATAGTTGATGTTTTTTACTATGTTGTATAATAGGAATCCCTCTGTAAGCAACAGAGTATATTCAGTATCAGATTTAAATTTTTGATATAAATTTAAGGTTACTGCGTAAACAAATACAGTTTTATTTGATAACATTCCTTAAACAAATAAATATCTAAATAACTATTTTTAGGATATTTTACATGGAATCAATGCAACAAAAATGATTACTTTCTTGCTTCAAATTATATGTTAGACTACCTTTGTTTATACAAAGTTTCTACATTAGATATTTGTCGGGATTGTTGATTACTAGTATAAAAGATTTTCACGTTAACAATTATTTCTTGTAATCCAGTTTTCACGGCATTGGTAGTTGCTGAGGTGAAGTTTTAATTGCATGAATACCTTCTGGATTTAAGTTTTCGTGCGTTGGTAGTTAATAAAATCAGGCTTACAACGCCTTATCTATAAACTACTGTGAAAGAAACAGTCGGTGCAATTCCGCCTCCTTAAGCATTAGCTGACGACCGCTGACGTGATTCTAATTGTCGAAAGTCGTTGGTAAATTGATTTGGACATTTCAGGAATGGCAATCGGATTGGTAACCGAATGATTGTCGTAGATCTAAAACACCAGAAGTTGTTGATGTTAACCCAGAGGAGAGAGAGATCTTGACGCCCAGAACTTCCTCACAGGACGGATCCTAGAAGGACTTAGCAACTCCACTCGTTATGGGTAGTACGTGTCACTTTCTACAGGATTCAAACAATTAACGCATTCACACTGTTGCCAAATAATTATGCTTATACAGCCCGGGGGTGATTTATTACAGATTTCTGCAATTATAAGGCTCTACTAAACAAAACAAGTAAGGAAAGGTGAATAGAGAGTTTCAAATCCTAAAAGCAGCGACTTTCTGTTGTTTCACGTCTGCGATAACCAGAACGGAGAGTGGAGAATGGTAGTACCGTGGACGTAATGTAGAGATGTAGAGATGTTACAGCGAGCGAATGCAGTAATGTGAGATATAGTTTCATGAGCCATGACTACACTCGGACATGTACAGATAGATGATACAGTGTACTGTCAGGTACAGCTCCGGTGGTCCGTTCATCACGACCGTGTATACCGACACGTGACTGTCTGTCCCTGCCGCTGCGCTGCTGATCTGCTCCTCTCGCCACACTTCTCCTGCCCTGGAGATAGTTCCACTTTCTACACTCCTATCGTCTGTGTGTAGTACTTATACGAGAAAACTAACATGATAAACAAACTCAACGATAGCTTTAGGGCAGACAATTAGTTACTACCATTAGTTTCTTGAACCTACCCTGGATATAGATTCTTTGGAATTTTCCGTGTCATAATTATTAGATAATCTATGCGAGTTTCTTAAAATGTTGTGTCTCATTGATGAATTAAGATTTTTTTATATGACGCCAAAACGTTTTTCAATTGATTGGAGGCCTCAGATGTTGTGTTGTCCGCTATATGCTTTTTGATATTAAAGGCTCAAGTTTTTATAAGATTTCTTCATTACTCTGTACAAAACATATAACTTCTCATATGGAAACAGTAGGATTGTTACTACATGCGATTTTATCTGAGAGACTCGATAAAGAGGGTTGAGAAGCAGATCATACTTTCTCTATATTATGATTAATCAGGTGCACAATTGAATGCATTACAAGGTTCTAGACCCGATCTTTAAGCTTCGTAAAACAACTGACGATGAGAATACTTCCTCACCTAGATTACACTATATTTTGTAGTCTGAGCGTTTCTCGTGTCAAAACGACGTAAAGGTTCATTTTGGGCTTGTTCGTCACCGACTTTTATTTGGATCTCTTCAGACAAACATGACTCTAGATTCCATGAGTCAAGTTTAGGACAGCGTCGGATTTGAGACGTTTCACTAAGAGGTAGGTAAACTGGAGCTACACTAAACATTCACATTGAATCAACCCTTCCCGCCATAGTTCATGAAAGATAAGATACGGGGTATTGTTACCGATAATGTGACTAATAAAATACCAATCAAATCGATGCAATCAATCAACCACGACGTCACACCACCGCCTTTAGAATTTGACTGTGACCATCGATTTATACAGTCGTATGTTAAAGGTTCGAGATTTTCATTTCTGCAACCGTAAAAAATAAACTTGATAGTAACTTTTGAAACGCCTATTTTATTTCTTCAAAACCCTCCTATGAATATTTAGTTCACGTGATGATAGATGAAATGGACCTAACTACGTGAACTAATCAATTCGACAATCGATGTTGACGCGCCGGTTTATAGTTAGTTATTTAGGACATAGCCAGAAGTTTCATAACTGTGATCTGATATTATCTTGAAACTTCACGACGTACCAGAATACTATAATAAGTTCCAGAGTTCCACACAGTTCCATTTGGAATTGAAGATTGCCTGCAAGTTGTACAACTCGATAGCGAATAAATCTTATTCGTTTCCAGTACATTTAAGTCCGTAAGTATATACGACTTGCGTGCTGCTCGTTTCTGTTCTTTTGAGTTTCATTTATTACTTAATAGTTGTAGTATTCTACAAAAACACTAGATATATTATCTACCGACCTTCACTAAATACGTTTAACTTTGAATGTGGAATACGTTTTATGTCTATCATATTGCATAATATACTAATTGCTCTAGTTCCCAATTAAACAGGATGGCTGGATACATTGTAAATTATAGAAAATAAAAAATTATATATAAATTGACAATTTTATAGAAAAATGAAAATGTTTACTTGGGTTTATGTGAAGGATTTGCAACATTATTAATATTTTGTGTTAATAAGTGAACAACTAAGACAAGAGATATAAAAGCAATATCTTCCTGGTTTTAAGTAATAGCAAACGTGTATTGCAACAAAATTGCCAACTAATCGAGCTTTGCACAAGTGATGGACATGTCATACTGGTCGCATATATATATATATATATATATATATATATATATATATATATATATTGTTATTCGTATCCAAGATTGATTGAGGATTCTTAATATAAACACTGCATTTTAGGAAATACATGTCTTGAAGGTATTTACGATCATAATATGTTAAATATAGAGTTATTTAATTGAGTTAAATTTTAAATCGTTCTGATACAAGGCTCATTGAATATTACGAGCAGTTAATAGTGCTTTACAGACATTGGTTTTCGTTAGAAATATCGTGTTATAGTGGTTAGAACTATAGCTGTTTTATTGCATGACAAAGTAACCTGAGTGTTGACTTTTTATTCTATGTAGACTGTGAAAAGTCATAAACAAGAATAATTTACTTGTCTCTATGAGATATTTTAGAAGTTGAACCATAAAACTGCTTGTCAACTCCATAATTTTGATGTTTCTTAATATGTTGTATAATAGAGAATCCTTCTGTAAGCAACAGAGAATAATATCAGATTAAAGTTTCTCTGATTGTTTGTGAAGGAGAAACTTATTGCTTTTTTGATAACTTATGGGTTACGGCTTAAACAAATACAGTTCAATTTGGGCAAGGTTCCTTGATCAAATATCTAAATAACCACTTTTGAGGATATTTAACTTGGGATTGATGCTACAGAAATGTTTACTTTCTTCTCTCGATTTAATTATTAGTCTGGCTTTTTATAGTTTACAATTTATATTTGTCGGTATTTTTAATTACTAGTATAAAAGGTTTTCTCGTTACAAACTGTATAATGAAATATATGTACCATTATACAATTAATAAAATATAAATATATATATATATATTATATATATATATATATATATATATATATATATATATATATATATATAGTGAAATCATGCATACTTGGTGAAATCAAACGGTACGTATTATCTTAAGAGGTGTTCCATACACTATGCCTACTACGAGGCTTAAAATACATGAAAAATAGGATTTTGCAGGATTGATTGTTTGTAACATCAAAAATACACTGAAAATTGCGCTCTGAAAATGTATTGCGTTGAGGGTTAAATATGTAATTACTCTGTTGAGGTGCGAGTTAGTAGTGAAGGGATTGATGGTAGCAGAACCCCAGAACTGTGGTTGCTGGAAGGGTCTATTAATTGTGTTAATGGGGGAGCCACTAGCGTCCTTTTAAAAACATATATCTCTTTCATCTTCTTACTTCTTCTTACTATCATCAACTTTACTTATTTCTCCGTCTAATACTACATCTGCACCGTTCATTCATTCTGTTTTCATCAGCTTCGACTGTTGAAATCAAATAATGCAACAGTTGTACGAATAACTTAGGACTACTGATCCTGCAAATGGCATAATTAGTTTACAAACTACACGTTGCTTACAAATTTCGAAATGACCTGATAAATCCCCGACTTTTAAAAATAACGTCTTCTACATATACATTTTTTATTTTTTATTCCAATACAATTGAAAAATACAAGTTTATTTAAGTCTGATATGAGATTTATACATACATGAATTACATCATGAGATTTATCTTCTTGTTTTGAATCCAACAAATCAATATTCAATTTAGGGTCATAAATTTCTGATATTTCCATTGTATTCAAAGATTTATAAAACTATAAATATTTATAGATATTAATCTTAGATTATCTATATTTAGAATCAAAACTTCCTTTTTTCCATTGATTTTAGTTTTTTATGAAAAAGGATAATCGAAACCTCTAAACATCTAATCTCTTAAACAAATTTGATATTGTTTACTCTTTCTGGATAAGCTTTTCGTCTGTGTACACCACATCTAATTGCAAAATTAAAACAGTAATCATCTTTATTTTTTTTATAACTAACACAAGCTTTTTTTGTCTTTTTTGATAATACAATTTATGAAACAGCTTTTAAAGAATTATGTTTGTTTAATCTTAAAGTAGTTTTAAGAACAAAGCTTTTGAAAGTAGTTACAGACCCTGCATTTGGTTGATTATTTTGTTCAATAATAATTATTTTAACCGGTTGTAAATAAAGTTATCAATTAAATGCAGGCATAGGTGCATATCAAATTGATTTTTTTAGTACAACTCTACGCCTCAAACTGGACCTCAAAGGTTCACCCAAATAAAATGGTGGTAGTTTATATTTTTTTTAAATTTATTTTTATAAGTAAGTCAAATTAAAACGAAAATATAAATCCATAATTTGTACCTTACAAATAGCGTCTAAAACAGCGACATCTTTACAATACCTAGTTTGTTAGTAGTTACTACAACAGAGAAACTCGGTTTGAAAAAGTCAATTTTTAGTATAATGCTAATAAACTCAAGACGTATATTCTTTTATGTAATCGATTTATAGGAAGGAGACCGGTTCATACTTAATTAACCCCTGTATAAATATACAGGGTGTTTGAAAAGTATGGGTACGGCTTAATATTATAAAAACCGTAGGAGATAACATCTATAAACTTTGCACAGTGTCATATGGCTATGTAAACTATTTTTCCTTGCTATTACCATGACATGCCAACCATGGGGGGACGGCCCACAGAGGAAAACATGGAAATCTTAAATTGAAGCCTGGGTCGAGTGATACCTCATTTGAAAGAGCTCAATTAGTAGAGTTGAATGCCGCAAACCGCATCTCAAAAGGTTTATCCAATCAGAAATGGCGGCTTGTTTTAGGTACACATTGTGAAGTACATTATGCGCTGCCATTTCTGACTGGATCGTCGTATTCTGTTGTTGTAGGCGGCGTTTCACTCTACTAACCAATGTGTTTTCACTGACTTTTTTTAATTAGCAAATTATGTTATAAATTTATAACACAATAAATAAAACACAATAAATACCAATGTTTTTTAGTTTTATTTATTATAGCAAGGAAAAATAGTGTACATAGCCATATGACACTGTGCAAAGTTTATAGATGTTATCACCTATGGTTTTTAAAATATTAAGCCGTACCCATACTTTTCAAACACCCTGTATGTGGTTGTGTCATGTTCTGGGTGAAAGCTTGAAAAAAAGCAGCCCTTCTCCCTTGCGACGTTTTCCAAGCCTAGGCACTCTAAATCACAGCATTTTAAGTATAGACCAGTCATTTTGCAGTAATCATTTAACTATCACTGATATTTCTAATTGGTTAAATACTCTGTACAGCACATTTTGTCTCGTTTAACCGCGTGGTTCATTTGTTTTTCTCTATATTTAACGTTTATTCTGTCCGAGCCACATTTTATTTTGTCTAGTTGTGTATAACCGAAAATTACATTACTGTGATTTAGTGGGATGTAGTTGGACAAATGTTTCTTCTGCATTTCTCGCACTCGTGGTTGATTCCTATCTTATGTTTGTAATTGATGAATGGTGCTGCATTATTTTACGAAGTAAGCAGACTAAAACTTTGTTATTACAAAAGTATTCCCATCAACAGTAGTTAAGAACGATGCGGAAACAATTTTGTTGCCCAACTGGAAACAAGTCGCGTGGCGTGGCTGCAATCACGCACATTTTTGACACCTTGTAATCCGCCCCAATTAGCAAACCACTTACCGAACAAGTTGTTCCCTCCCGTTCACGCCTTTAACTACTTGGGCGTTCTAACCGTATTGAGGTGCTCGAAGCTACGAGTACAACACGGAGTCAAGTGTGAAGTGGCTTGGCGTTTATTATGTATAAATATAATGTGTATGTTGTGTTTACCCAATTTCACCCCTTCTTCACCCTCGCTACTCACTGATTTAAGGGAAACTGGGAGGTAGTTATTAGATACACAAATAAAACAAACTATCATAACGGTGAAGGCCGCATTAAAATTACATTTGTTTAGATTGGAGAAGGATCAGGCTGACGGTAAAATATTATAGCTTCCACCTTACTACGCGAGGATAAATTTGTTCTTAAGTCTGTTAAGAACTGTAATATTTTCAAAGTCGGACAAACACAATCATTATGTACATCACTAAGAATGTGTTCCACAAAAAACAATAAAACGTTCGCGTCAATATTTTTCAGTTACATCTTTTATAAGAGGTCAAAAAGATTCGCTTTTTTGTTATATGTTCTATTTTTCTTGTATTTTTCCTGCTATATTAGTTTTTTTATAGTATTACATTATAATATAACCGTGGTCTCTCATTAAAACAAGTTTTTTTTAATTTTTGTGTTCAGAGTTGGGCAACTCTTATTAATAAGACATACGGGGTATTTTGTATAACAGAAAATTACGGTCTTTATTTGAATTCCATTAGGACAATTTTAAAGCTCAATTACTTTTATGCCCTTATGCCCAAGTCGTAGAGTTATGGAGACGTATCTTACTTAATATTACAATATTAATAGGCATCCAAAAGCGTTTTAGCAATCAAATTCTTTTTATTGGTTATTCAGAAAAATCTCACATTTTTGTAATTCTTCGTTTACTGCAACCGGCTTTTAAATATTTATGAATGAGTGCGGAAAGCCTAGATTTCTACATAAATATAATTTTGGTTTAACGTACAAAAGTTTATTTTTTACTCAAAAAAGTAAGTCGTTGTCTATGGTTCTTTCTGCCCGTAATACGATTTTGGCCAAAACGAGTAGACAAAATGCCAATTTGTTTGCATACACATGTTTTGTGAATACGCTCACCAATGTAATTAATGTTCGTAAATAAATTGTAGTATCAGTCATGTTAGTGATCACAGTTTTTGTGTAAAACGTAATATACGCATTTTCACTGTATTTCATCTAAGGTAACCAACCTAAACATTAATGTTTCTTCAAACTGTAAAAAATTCAAATTTAGAATGTTTTTGTAGAACAATATTCATGACCTCATTGAAAGAATTTACTGATAAGTAAATACGATTAAATTAAGAATGTATCGCATGACTTTTAAATTGTTACTAATGCATGAATTTGTGTTAATTACTATTTAATTGTAATGTTTCTACAAGCCTGAGTGTTTTGAATCAGTTCACAGTGGTTCTACAAAGGGACTAAATTACTCGGGCAATTACAAAGCGCAAACCTGAGTTCATGTGTATTATAAAACGCCAGGCATGTTGTTAAAGGCTAACGTTTTACAGCCATGTGAATGACTTTTTATTCAAGCTAAGCCACAAAAATTATTTTTGCTCTCCTTTATCAATATACAAGATTTTCTTCAGGTATTTTCTATATATTACTTGTTACATTACACCGGCAGTAATTTTTCCTGCATGTTTGTAAGTTGTGTCTTTGTTTGATAGAATTACGATGACTAACGAAGCCTTAGGTGGCGTACTCGGTGTTCGGTTGTGTATTATTTTAAATTTCACAGATAAAATCTCTCTAAGATACCTTCCTTGAATAAAACATTAGAAACAAGTTTTATGTCACTCCTACTTAAAAAAAAATAATATATTTTAAACAAAGAATAATTAATCTACTGTGATATTTCGGTCTGTCTGTGTAGAGCCATTCTGTATCACGAGATTGTATACTGAAAGTTTGGTAATCACGAAGCTTTGTAATAAATATCTCCAAGCTAAATTATTAATTATTGTAGTTTAACTTAGCAGTAGAGTGGACCTAAGTACTGTACATGAGAATAAAAGCCAGGTACTCATTCATACATAAATACATGTGGCAAGAGCGCCGGTAGACGAGTGGCCTACAGTACCAGTACACAGTACCGCACAATAAAGAGCGACCGATATTAATGGATGTGGCTGGGGCAGGCTAATGTGTTTTCTCTGCTAATGTTTTATTCTCCGACAACTCTGGTTTGTAACAGAGCTTGGCGCTTGTAACAAGAAGCTAGTGCGCCAGTCAGTACAAGAAACGTTGGCTGTCCCGCGTACTTTTTACTTTGTTTAATAGAAGTATTGTGATTCTATTGTTTCATACGTAATTACCAACTTTATTATTTGTCAACCCCTCGTTTATATTGACCATTACAAAATGTGCCTCTTTTGATAAAACTCTCTTCTATTTATTGTATAAGCTAAGGCTCTCTTTTAGGTTGTTCGTTCAAGAACATAATTTCTATCCAACTATCCGTCTATCCCCACGTTACAGGAAAACAAATTGACCTTGGAAGTAGAAATAGTACACGATTATTGTTATAATACCAATAAAACACTATTATTTCTGGTAAATCAATCTTTAGGAGAAGGGATGTTTTGGGAAAACAAAAAAATACAAACTCAATGATGTATATTCAATAAACATGTCCAAGTGGATTCATATTAGTTATAATGAAAACCACTGTTATTCTATACTCATAATTGTATAGAATATCATAAGTTGTAGTAGTACTAGAAATTAATCTAAGTAACAGCTTTGAAATCCAGTATTAAGACTTTTCGTGTTGTTTGAGGTGCAATCGGTTTTCTGTCAGAATATTTATTTTATTTTTAAAAAAAGTTTTAGTGGCAGCACTTTATGAAACCATTTTTTAAAACAGGAAATTGCATCAATTTCTCATTTTTCTAATAAGAATAGTAGGAAATTGAAGTATAATTTGAGGATATCTTAACATCAGACCTAAAGAAAAACCGTGTAAGATAATGATATGAACTTTTTACAGGTGGTTATAAAATTAGTGAAGAAAGTATTTTCTTATCTATAAAAAGTACAGTTTCCTTAAGTACGCTATTTAAATACTTGTCATTTGCTTAAACTATATTTAATTCTGAAATACTATACATTTCACAATTGTTTTAATCAGGCCTGATTACAAGATTGGTTATTCTTTCTTTAAATGGCTATTATTCCTGGAGGGGTTATACAACAAATCTAGTCAATACGTAACAAATAATCAATACTGATTAATACTTTGAGTAACTGCCAAAAATATGAAGTACAATCCAAATCTAAATATGGTTTGTATAGTATTCGTAGTTTAGTACAAGTATACGTTTTTTGTTAAGAATTTGTATTATTATTTACAAAGTATTAGTATCATTAATTCTTTTATAAATTTGTAATTTTTTAATAATTTATATTATTCGATACTTGTTCACTTTAAATGGACAATAATCTTTTTATTCATTGGTTTTGATTTATGTTTTAATGTTTATGAACTCTGTTATGACTACTATAACTATTGTCATAAGTAGCTAGTACAATTCGTTATAAAATTATCCATTATTTGATAGTCAAAGGGCTGAACCGTATAGCTAAGAAATAAAACAAAACAGTTATATAATTAACATTAAAGTATGATAGTTACACGTAGATATTAGTAAAATTTGGATCCCAAGCATCAGATTGTCCTCTCTCCATATTTTCCTCACAATAATAAAATTACAAAAACCCTAATTCCTTTTGAAGATAGATTGTTTTCCTTAACTTCTCTTCAAAACAGTTGGATACACATTTCAACGCGTTAGTCTTGTGCTGAAATCGTAGCGAAATTTTACCTCCTCATGATTTGAAGAACACCTTTTGTGTCATTTTTTATACCTCTGTTTACAACATTTAATTTTCACCACAGATTTAATTAAGCAATTAAGCAAGTGTTGTTATTTACTGCGGCCGGCACCTGCTCGTGTGAATGCGCAATCTACCAAACTGCTGAGGCAACACCACAGAAATAAACAAGCTAAATGTTAATGTAACTCCCGTTATTACAGCTCTACTAGTTAGATTGTAGTTAACTTTCCAACTCGGGTATCTATACTTTTGGATCTGAGAGTAGCTAGTGAAAGGTAGACCGCGATCGTAATAATAATCTATCACGCTGACCTTAGGCTTACATAAAACTTCATATAGCTTTAGTTCTTAGTTCGTTTACTATCGACTTAAGATTTTATTTTTACACATGTAATGTCTTCCATTTGATTTTTATACATGTATTTATAATTGGCCTTTCCGGCTACGGAAATTAATGCAATTTCCATTCACTATCTTATCGTAATAATGTTGTATGTTTTATGACTCGACTATAGTACAAGACATATCATTGTTAGCTTGGATGGTGTAAAAAATAAACTGTAGGCCTAAGATGTATTGTTTACACTTCACACGACTATAAAAGATTGGTTTCTTATGACAACACTAATATAAGCATTATTATCCGAGATCTCTTTACATTATTATTAAATAATAAAGCCAAATGGCCAGCTTGCAATAATAAGCTTCCTACTATAGTAGACGTAGTTCTGTTCAAATTTCAATACATTTGTGATCGTTTAGTGAATTTGTAAGAAGTTGTTAGAAAATTTGCAATAAATTATCATCATTTCTATTCCTGGCTCATCTATTATTTACTGACGACTTTGATCTTGTATTTTAAATTTGGAACATGTCAATAGAAATATCTACATTAAATTTTATATTTTATCGACACCCAACTGCTATAACTATCAAAGTGTGTGATGTACCTGGAATATAATTGACATAGAATCATATTTAGTTTTGTAATTATATAAAATGTTAGACTTAAATACAGGCAAAATTACAATTAAAAAGTAAAAACTAAGAATTTTTTAACTACAAAGAGAACGATAACAACAATAATAAATGCATAATACATTATATCAATTCAACTGACAGTCCACGGCTGAGTAACGCAAAATACAAAAGTAAATCAATTCTTTGCTTTTATATAAAACCTCTTTAAGTTTGTATCAGTTAGTGGTCGTAGTTTTTATTAGCTTTTTAGATTAGTTACTTCTATATCGTGTAGAGTTATAAAAATATCAATCATATAATGTTACATAATGTCAAAAATGAATGACAACCAATCAAAGTTTAGTAAATTTAAATTTAAAGTCGAACTAATATTAATTAAGGGGGAGTCGTTTTCCTGTTCGTCAAATAAGGAAATAATGCATAACAATTTTAATAAACACCCTATTTTCTCAATTTTTCTGATAACTTTTCCATGACCATAAACAAAACATTAATACACCAATCCATCGTATCGTTAATTATGGTCTTGTGTTCATACTAAAATACCATATAAAAAGAAAGTTGATTTTCCAGAATTATTAAATATTATGTTAAATAAATACAACACAGCTTGTATTTCTGTACAAATTTAATTTAGGCTATTACGAATATTTCAAGACAAAAATAGCCTAACCGGAAATCCAAGCGATGCAGATGCTGTTACCAACATTTTTATGGATCATTTATACCACGAAAGTACACAAAATCCTATACAACTAATTGAACATATTTTAAATTTTTTTTAAAATGTTTTTTAGGACAAACATTTTTATACGGCAAACGTTATGTTAATATTTATAAAATATCCAATTAAAAATTAAAAGTTGTCAGTTTCGTGATGAAATAGGTTTGAATCAAGATCCCCATAAGTTGTATAGAATGAAATGTCAGCCATCATATTGGCGTTTACGTCATATTACGTCCAGATATGATCATCACTTGCGTGGTTGTAGCACCAGTTTTAACACGCAATGCTGTAAAAGAAATGTTGCCGTAGTTAATGAGTGTGTTTATTGCCTTTTAGGGCATATCAGGGAATAAATACATGTAATCGGCTTCGTTTGTTTAATGTATACTGTAGTAAGTGTTTTGTTATGGTTTATTCTCTTCAGCTGAGAATTAATCACCTCCATTGTAACAAAACAACCCGTTACAGAGAATAAGATGAAAAGAAAGATGAATCATTATATTTTACCTGTCATTATACAATATTAATGTAAAATAATTTCGGAATTTTAATCAACCAAAATTAAAAATGGGCTGAGCATATTAGTAGTATTTGTGGGAAAGTATGAAAAATTAATTTCTCAGAGTAGACCTTGCGCCCTTTGCGGACAGGGCTCTGATTGGTCGAGAGGGGGTCACGTGATTCCAAGATGGCGGCTAAGCTCCGCCCCCTGCGGGAGAAATTCCCACATGTGCGGGAGAAATTCCCTCATGCGCGGAGAAATTCCCTCCTCACACTCTTATCCTAGTGTTTTGGGGTGATTTTGGGTGTCAAAATTTGTTGTTTTTCGGTAAAAATCGGTGATTTTGGGTGTCAAAATCGGTGTTTTTTCGGTAAAATCGGTGATTTGTTGGGTCCGGTGAGGGAGAACGAGGGACGGAGGGAATTCCAACATGGCTGCGGCCCATGTATCACGTGATCAAAAAAAAAAAAAAACCATTATGGCCGCGCCCACGTAAACATAACCTCACTTTCTTAGATGGCGGTGCCCGTGGCGCGCGCTGACGGGAAAAAATTTCCCTAGGGTTCCCCTCACACTACAAAATAATTATTTATATATAATAATAATATAGATAAAAATTAAGTAAGACGTTATCTGAGTGTGGTTGCGGAACCACATTTTTTTACCGACTTACAACGTTCACTCTTGTGGGCTGCGAAACAAATCTGATTTTTCATGGTCATGTTACAGTCAGGGCACAAAAATTCCCCCATGCTCCTCTTTACAAGGCGGAGAGAAACGGATTGACATGCAGGACAGATATTTGAACACCTATGTACACCTTTGTGTGGTCGTAAGGGACATGGCATGCTTCACAATAGAAACGGCACGCAAAAGCTGCAGTTAGGCTACTTATTACATTATAATGGTTTTCGTGATACAACAAGTTAATTTTGTACAAAGGCACTTTCATTATTACCATTAAAATACACTTCTCGGCCTTTACGGTTGTAGTTATAAACTGTAATATTATATTTTTTGAGGTGGTCTTGGAATTTATTAAGTTCGGGGACCCCCGCTCCCTCTTTCGGTATTTGAACTCGGGCTTTCGCCATCAATTTTTTTCGCCTTTGTTGTTTGTCTCTGACATCTGTCTTTTTTTATCGATTCATACTCGGGATCTTTTTTAGCATTGGCCTTTGCTACCACTATAGCTCGGGGCAGACACAGACTATCGCTATTCTTAATGACTACGATACCTCTACGTGCTTTACATTCTTCTTTAAAGTTATTATAAAAACCTGGTCTTACTCTAGCACTACCTACAGGAAAGATTAATTCTAGTACACTCTACTCTAAACGTATCAGCTGACTTTACGGAATCGGCATTACTTTGAATTATGCCACCAAAAATTTCGAATAAAACATCACTTTTTGACTTGATGAGCCGGCCGAAACGCTACATAACCTGGCTCTTTGGTTTTCAAATTTAAACTGTGAAGTGTAAATCCCAGGTAGTCTGAATCTGAACAGTTTGATTTCATTTCATCGACTAATTTGGAAAATCCGGTTTTTATCCAGTCTATTTCACTTACGTTATCTGGTACTGTATTAAATTTGAAGGTGGTCTTGGTACCGTAAACTCTGTATCTTTTTACATACGTCTCGTATTTTCCTAGTACTTTTACAGGATCCAGTTCCATACGAGACTCTGGACCCACTTCAATAGGTTGAGATTCCATTGCAACAGTAATATATTTAAAAAAATAATATCTGGGTAACTAGGTAGGTAAGCACTGTCTTATTTATTTTATATTAGTAATTAGCGAGGTTTACTTGTCTTGATAATTTTTACACAATGTTGTGCAATATCAAGGAACAGAGCGACATAGGTCTTACCTCTTTGACGTTCACCTCCAGACTGGCGAGACAGGGAAATCTCTGCCGACTGTGTAGAACACCGACCAATCAGAGTGCTTGGCGGCTATTTTAGACCAATCAGAGACGCGTTTTATTCCGGCCAATAGGAAGTTTGCGGTTGCAGTCGTTACATGTCTGGTTTTTTTTTTTACAGGTAACCGCAAGGGACCCGGAGGCTGACCACGGTGACCACTGATTATGTAGCAATAAATAGCTTATCTTTACTGAGTCGTTTTATTTGAAATCCCCGCCGAGAAAAGTGAGGTTATGTTTACGTGGGCGCGGCCCATAATGGTTTTTTTTTTTTTGATCACGTGATACATTGGGCGCAGCCCATGTTGGGAATTCCCTCCGTCCTCGTTTCTCCCTCACCGGACCCAACAAATCACCGATTTTTACCGAAAAAAAACAACAATTTTTGACACCCAAAACCACCCCAAAAACACTAGGATAAGAGTGTGAGGAGGGAAATTTCTCCCGCGCATGAGGGAATTTCTCCCGCACATGTGGGAATTTTCTCCGCAGGGGGCGGAGCTTAGCCGCCATCTTTGGATCACGTGACCCCCTCTCGACCAATCAGAGCCCTGTCCGCAAAGGGCGCAAGGTCTACTTCTCAGTTCAAAAATACTTCACTGTTAAAATTGTAATACGTCTTTCATAGAAGGTTGATATATGGCGTTATCGGTAGGGGGAACTCAGTATAGGCGTAAATTAACGGTGCAATACTTTTGATGGGTTTCTCAAGAACTTCACACACATTACAGTTGTGCATGAGGAGACAGGACAGGCCTGTCCTGGACCTTGCAACGGAATGTATCGCCACTGTTAAAGGCTTTTGGCGCAATCTTATTTAATTTAGGATGCTATTTATACCGGAGCTTCAATAATACTGGTTGAGAGTGTCTGTTACACGGTTAGTGACATTTTAAATTATTAAGTATTATTGAAATTCTTATGTACATTTCAACGTGTAAATGTACACGTGACTTAATTATTACTTTATATTATTGTTAACTTTAATATCTAAACATGATACAGATATATCTAAATATGTAAATCTTACTTTAACATGACGTTTATTAAACGCTACTTGTATCAATAAAAAATTTTTTAGCCTGATTTTTTACAAAGATTACTTATTTATAAAGTTTGAAATATCATTACTTTTTGCAAACGGAAGAAAATAGTATGCGGCTAGTATTTATCCAAATTCTAATGAATTTATTTAAACGTATTTATGTGCTATCAGAATGTAAAAATAATGTATTTAAATTCTATTTTCTCCATAAAACAAAAACCATTTGATTTAGAAACGTGTTATTTTGATTGTTATTGAAGTAAGTAAAACCCTCACCAATTCCGAAAGCACCTATACTTACGTAAGTATGAACTTCTTTAACATACGTAATGATTGTGTCAGTGCCACAGTCCAACTCCAGAATATCCTTGGGGTTTTTCCTCTTCACAATCCATGGTTTATTGTAGATCTAACATTTCTTCATGAGCTACTGAACGCACTTGCTGACAGCTCTGAGCAGTTGGCAGTGTTGGACATCAGGGTTCCAAGAAGAACGAGGACAATTGATGTCTTTGCCAAGAGAACTCAGCCTGCTGTGCAAGCATACCAGAGCACTGTGTCTAGGGGTTTGAGAAAGAGTAACAGGATAGCCATAGCAACCAGTGTGGATTAAACTAAAAAATCTTTCAAGTTTAATTAATCTAGTATAAAATTACTAAAATAGATTGTTTCTTTAATTTTTTTTTTATATTTTTTATTTGTCTTCTATAATTATATTTTTGTATTGTTAATTGATTGTATCATTATTATTATGTTTCAACTTTTGATTTGCCTTCTCTATACTAGTGTGTTTTTTAATTCAACTTTCAATTTCTCAACAACCCCTGTCCTCTTACCTTTCAACGTGTCTTTAATTGCATGCGTCAACGTCAAGAAATTTTTCTGTCTATATTTATTTCATCAGTTTTGTGCAACAAATGTAATGGATAAAATTGGAAAAAATAAGAAGAGAAGATCATGGATGAAGGAATATTTTGGGGTGGGGGGGGGGGGGGGTGGGGGGGGGGGGGGGTGGGGGGGGGGGGGGGTGGGGGGGGGGGGGGGTGGGGGGGGGGGGGGGTGGGGGGGGGGGGGGGCCCACCGTGGGGGTTCACAGCACCTAATCTAATAGCACCTAATCTCACAGCACCTAAAATTTAACCGTCTAATAGCACCGATTCTCATAGCACCTAATATTATAGTACCTAATCTCACAGCACCTAAGGAAATGCCCGAGAGTCGCACGGCACCTAAAGATCGTGCTGGAGTTTTATAGCACCTAATATCACACCACCTAAAAGGGAGTGGTGGGGATCGCCGGAGGGGTAGGCCGCCACCACTATCCGTGGCCAGTGGGCGACCGTCCGTTGAGTCGCGTGGTTAGGGGAGAGCTCTTGGAGGTTGGTTATTGACACGTGCAGTGGCGGGTTTGCATAAACGCGCTCGCTCGGAAGAATTGAAGCCGGTGGACGTTTCGTTAGGAATTTATATTATGACATATTATAGTTATTTTTACCGGATCCCGGCGACCCTCTCTCACACACACAAAACATCTCACTTAAAGACGTTCTACCACATTAAAATATCCCCCTTTAATACATCTTGAAAGACGGTTGACGGCTTAGGTAGTATTAATCTATATATAGCGAAATTGATTATTTTATATATGTTTATTGGATTGTGATAATCAAAAATATGAAGATAAACACAGTTTTCTTTTAAATTTAAGCTTTCTCCAATCTTACTCCTCCTAATTCAAAAATAATTACAGTTCAAAATATAATATATAATTTGTTGTATGTCTCCTTAAAGAACGACATACTGAATAATTCAGAGTTCTAAGTTAATAATTAACAGGCGTAACAAGTTTTATTTGGGGAAACTCATTTAGACTTGTATTTATTTATAAATCACTCAATGCTTATTACTAATAGTCTTTTACTTATGAAGTGAGGGTTGCAGACAAGCGATGTACACAGTAACTGTGCCGGGAACCTTACAACATTATGGCCTTAATAAAACACACATACCAACTTGCCCCGTGATGCCAAAATCACAAGATAAAAAATCGGCAGTTTTATATTCACAAAAACCACACCAGGAAAATGTTTAAATTAGGCTTGTATGATTCCTGGTAAATATATTAATCTTAAGGAACAGGCCGATTAAATTATCCATTTACCCAAAACAAATATTTAATTTAAACTTATATTTTGTAAATTCACTAACAAGATAATTTGAGGAAATTAATATTCCTCAAAGCAAAGCGGCCGAATAACCTTCCATAATCCTATTCACCATCGTTCTTTGTGTATCGGTGTTATATTTTTCACTGTTTACCTCATGTTTACACTGAACACAGTCTTCCGACGATTATTTCTGTCCCTCAGTCCCAAAATATTGAGTAGTCTCCTCCTACAGCCTCCCCCAGCAATCATTTCATTGGTTCAAAGCGTTAATCAAATAACTATTTTTTTTTATTCTCTACACACTTTTCACATCCAACAATCAGTGCGTAGTCTTTTCCAAAGCTGTCTTTACAAATTTGTGATATAATTAATAGTGAGCGAATAAAGAAAAACACCTCTACCCCGCCGTCCTAACCCCCCACAAACGATTAATATTATTTTTGCGATATGTAAATTAATTTAAGCCCATAATTAGTTCAGATCGCGTGGAGCTTGACTGTCACTAGAAGTTACAATTTTTTTCCATGTCTGAACTAAAGTGACTCCTTTCTAGTTAAACCATCCTGTAATTTCTGCCTTATATCTTTTGCTCATAAGGTTGCTTTAAAATAATTTTATTTTGAATTATACAGTGGTATTATACTTAGCAATAACTTACAATCTTTCATTAATATAATCCACCCCATAGGTGGTAGGAAATGGACTTGGAATTCTTAGAAGACCTTCCTTATGTCCCTATGTACATAAAATGTGGCAACACAACATGCCTCATAACTTTCACAGAAAATCAATAGCGTCTATATGAAGATTAACTACCATAGCGAATGAAAATATAAAATCTGTCCAAACCCTAAGAAAAAAGTATATTATTATTTTTCATCTTCCCGCTGATCCAGAAAAAAGGTTTAGAATATTCACGCACGCACGCAACCGCACGCAACGCGCACGTCACGGCCAAGCATGCACACACACCACACACACACAACACACACACACATACTGGCACACACACACCACCACAAACACACACAACACACACACACACACCCAGAACACACACTATTCTCGTCATAATAAATTGGTTATCACAACGTAATGTTAAAGAAGATAAACCTAGATTAACTCGTTTTCATGGAAGTAGTACCCGCTACTAAAAAATCATACGTTTTTGACTGTTGTAAACCTTCCCTTAGCCTTACTTCCTTGTAAAACTTCCTTTGTAAAACTGGGGGAAGCCCATTGTTCCTTGATAATAGTTTTTTAGTCTGCCTAGATCAGGTTTATTTCATGGCAACATCTTTATTTTTCTTATCTCGGATCGTAAATGGGCTTATTTTTAAAATATTCAAAAGAAATACTTTGTCCTGAAACATCTTAAAACCTTGCTAAATTTCCAAAAGTACAAAGTGAAAACATTTTATTTTAATTTTTTTCCCAGAATCCTCTATTGGATGATCCTGACAAGCCATTTGTTTTTTCACATGATTGGAATGTCCGTATCTTAGTAATGGAAGAGTAATTCTCGTACCCAAAAACTCGTTCCTCATGCCATATTTCTCCATTTCCAGTTCAATAAATAAACATTTTACTCTACAGCTTTAAAAAATACCAACGTTCCACAGTTAGTGAGACTAAAGATCGAAAATCAAAATTGATTGGTATACGTGGGGAACACTGGGACCAAATGAAAGAAATTTTTGTTTTTGGAGAAATCGAACAAAACTTTCTACTAGTGACAAAGGCTTCGGTGTTAACTATTTAAAATCTCTAAGAAATGTTATATAAAAGTTCCGTAGAATAGAAGCGAACTCACAATGGTCGCAAAAATATAAAATAGCAAGTAACCAATATAAGGCCTGGGGAGAGGTTTGTTAACGCCAATATAAGGGCGTTTTTCGGTGCAGATAAACGAAAACTACAAACATTTTAGAGCATCTCAATCGACATTATCAATAAAATATCACTCTAGGTAACTTAAACCATTTGTTTTATCAATTCGGTTAACACCAAATAAAGGGTAGTATCAAAAAGCCTCATGTTAATAGAATGAACTTAATAAGAAATTACCATATTTTGAAAGAAAAACATTTATCTTTGTAGAAGTCTCAATTGATGAGGTCATTAAAGCTGCCAAAAGAGTTAAAAACTCAGAAAGCAAAGACATTTATAACAAATCTAACAATATATTTTAAAGAATTTACATACGTTTTTGAACCCATTAACTATATGTATATCTGCCCGATTCTTAAGAAAGGGTCTAGGAGTTTCCCTGAGAGCTATTGCCCAGTATAAATTTTACCTGTCCTGTAATAATAGAAACTGTTTTACATGATGAACCTTTTGCGTATCTGGAAAATAATATCAATCTAAATTTTATTACAATAGAAGAGGTAAATACACCATTGATGCAATTTATTCACTAATTAAGGAGGTCCTAAACACTTTTGAGATTAAAGCCTTTGCTCAGGTAACATATTTTGACTTGAGCAGGGCCTTAAAAACTTAAACTATTACGGTATTAATGGGAATCCGGCTTTTAAAGAGTTCTTTAAAGACTATTTATCTAACCGCAGGCGAAAAAGTTTTGTTTCTATTAATGGAAATATCGATCCCAACAATATTTGGTGATCGGGATTGTTGGTACCTAAGGGTCAGTCTCTGGGCCCTATTTATGTTTTTTATTATATATAAATTTAATTTCCTTCCTACCGTTTATTAGAGGTTATTAAAAATCTCTTTTGCTAGACGACCACAACTCTTTAGAATATCCATACAAACTTTGACACAACTACAAGTTCTTGTCAGTTGGAATCCAGTTGTAGAACAGCCTCAGTGTGGGTTTAAAGTCCAAATAGATCTTTTACTAAATGAAGTCAAAACACAAAACATTTTGTTGTTTAACTTTACGACAAACCCCTACAATTGACACACCAAAATTATTTCTTTTCTTGTGCTAAATTTCTAGGTATATTTTGGTAGAGTAAATTTTTTTACTTAGATCGTAATTATAACATTGGTGTTACTGAAAAACTATTTTTAAATCTGCATACTGATGCATATTTTTAATCAATAACAAGTGGTATGGCCTAATGATGGGATTGGGTAAATAGCGCTAAAATTATTGAAATTCATTATCCTGAAAAAACAAGCTATCAGAATATAAACAAAATCACAACCACTAGAACACTGTGAATCACTTTTTATTAAGCTTTGGTGGAAACTTTTATAAATTTATATATTATTGACTCAGTATTGTATATTACAAAAAACATGTCATCATTAATTTTGAATAGCAAACTTGCAAATTTATAATAGCAGAAATGAATATAATATTGTTATTGAGCATTGCAGATTGAACAAAAATATGCTGGTACGAGTAAATTTTAATTTAAAATTAGCAGAGCGTTGGCAGTGAAATCATTTTTTGGGAACTTTTGTCGAAGAAACGAATTATGTCGGTTTTTGGGAAAAAAAATTGGTGATTATTGGGGTCTTTCTATCAATGATGAGATTTTTTTTTATTGGAAAGAAATTTTTTTAAAATATTAGTATAAAGGGGAAAGGGTATGGTAAAGGTACATGTTATTGATAACGAGAAAATGGTAGGAATATACTGATAGAAAAGTGCTGGACAAATGTTTAAAATTTATTTACTCTCATACAGGGAGGGGAGAAAAAAGTAAAATCGGCAATTCCCGGCATTTCTACACGCAGTTCAGTTTTAACTTATTTTTCCTATTCTTGTTAATTTCCCTTGCTGCGGGGTCAGTAATTTTAATATTGATAATTGTTAAGAAAACCGAACTTTAAACTGAAATAAACACTGAGATCTGGGGACGTTTGGTTTTTTCCTGGCACATTGTCTTTCGAAACCAAATCAACATCAAACCGAAATTTTTGGGACATTCTACCTTCGTGACGCAGGTTACCACGTAGTACGGGTAAACCCAGGGGGTTTGGGTCGGGGAAATGCAGATTTATAACGAGGCAGGAAAAATTTCCCTTATCAGAGCGGAAATCATCCTGGATGCATTCAAGTCTCAACAAAACTGCACAACGTTATAACGATAAAATACTGTAAAATCCCATAAAAATGGTCGATAAGATCAGTAGCTGGGGGGTTTGGCCTCGTTTTTAGTTATATTTGTCCCACCGTCTGGACCGAAGTTGACATTTTAAAACATCATGTGGTTGAAATAAAAGCAAAAACTGAAAGACAAATTTGAAAATAAAAGATTTTTTGGTGTGTTTAAAACTGCCTCTATGTTTTTTTAGATTTCCAAACGACAAGTTCATGATAATAAACCATAAAACCATAACGTAATTCCCCCCGACAGGGTTTAATTGGGCAATTTTTAAACTGACTGTGGAAGATTTTTATACCCAACTTATCATTAAAATTAATTTTAAGTCAAAGGATAAAAATGACCATTGTTGGTTAAACAGATGGTTGGCCAGCCCCCACTCAAAAACGTTCTTAAATTTTTAAGGGGCAAAAAAAAAAATTTAAACCTAAAATGTTATAAATTTTTCGTTTTTAAATTTTAAAAACGTTTAAAAATTTCACTCTTAATTGTTTAAAATGTCAAAAAATAAAAAAAAAAATAAAACCCCCAAAAATTAATATTTTAAGCTCTTCCCCTTTTCTACCTTTCAAAAGCGATTCAGTTGATAAAGTTTGTTTAAAGACTTAAGAAGTATATTACAATTTCAAATTTCTGGAAAAGAAAAAAAGAAACCCCATTTTAATTAAATTTGGGGAAATTTGAGTTTTTATGGTATTTTTGAATTATATATGCGCTGAGTCTTTGGACTAATGTATGGGTTGTTCGGGGTTCATGCTTCAAAAAAAATTTCCAAAGGGGGAATAAACATTAAGTGGGAGTTTTAAACATTCCGGAGTTCAAAAACCCGGAATAGTGGCACCTTTTTTCCGATTCTAGTTGTTCTCCTCAACCAGGACCAGGATCATTCCGAAGAAGTAATTTAGATTTTGTCCATTTGTATTGAAAGGTGATCAAGTATACAAATTTTGAGACCAACAAAAGTTTTAAAGCAAGGGTATTTTCTACGCCATTTTCGTCCATGCATGACGGGTCTGCAAATGTTTTGTTACACAATGCACCAGTCATGCCAGAATCAAATTCAAAGACCATCAGGCATCTAAACTTTTTCAAAGTTAGTTTATTATTTTATATCTATTATATATTATTGAGAATTATTTTCTTTTCTATATTATTAAAATATATCCTTCTGAGACATCGTATTCATCATATTAAAATAAAATAAATATTTTGAGAGTATTTAGAGACACATGAATTTTTTTAATAATGAATGACGTAATAAAGACGTTCTTTGTCTCTACTTGCCGGGACAGTAGGCGTGTGAGAGATATACGCGTAGTGTATGGCAAATTCACAATATGTCAAGTACAGCTGACATCCGAGTCTGACAGCCCTATGAGTGAAGTGTATGTAAAATCAAATACTTACTTGTAGTTGCCCCCTCCCTTCTCCACCCCCCCCAACCATCAAACAATAATACAATTGCTGTGTCGTGTAGAGACACTCGAGCTTGCTGATCTCCATAACAACTGATACATCACATTTACACTACACGCCCCCTGTTCAGGCCTCTTGTCTAGTCTCGGTTTGAAGGCAACTCTACACTTTCATTGAACACTATAGTGGCTTATGTAAGGGTTCCTACGAAGTAAGAGTTTAATTCCCGAATTTCCTATGCTCTATCCACCAGTGTACATTTTCTGGGAAACTCCTTCTCCTCACGCACGAACAGTATTACAGTTGACGCTCTCGACAAGACGATCGGTCGTTACATTACCTCTTCCTTAAGATAACAGGTCCAAAAACGGGGGATATTTTTCAAAAATATTAAACAATATTTGATGAACATATATTTATACAGGTGTTTCATATAAGGTATCTTAAATTGATTGTGAGAGAACAAATTATTCTAGAGTAGTGAACGAACGGTCTCCCTCAAAACTAATATATGTGAATATTGTTAACATACTTGCATGTATTATATATTTTTATATATATATATATATATATATATATATATTATATATATATACTGGTCGATATACTGTGGTATGTAAGACTTCACATCATATCGATCACGTATCACATCTATCAGACAACCTGCGTAATAATAAAATTGTTTCTTTTCACATTTACGTTTATAATAAACTCAGATGTATATCGGTATAAAGAATAATAATCTTTTAAAAATATTAAACTTGCGTTCCAATCCAAAATGTTGTAAAATGAAAAACTCTTACATGAAACTTTCAAATCTAGCATAAGAAACGATATATACCAAATTTTACTCCTTTGTAAACAACTTCTATATTTTAAGTTTTGTCTATGTCAAACAGTATTTGTATTAGAATAAACATGTTTTTAAGGCATCGTTTTTATACGTAATGCATAAAATGTTACATTTTAAGGATTTTTGGCCACCATTTGAACAAGTTTATCAAGTTTCGTAATCACCAAAAAGTTTTCGTTACTAAACACCTTTAAAATAATATGCAAAATTAAGTAATGTTATATATTAAACATCCTCTAAGATTGAATCTCAGGCATTTCGGATTTTGACACACTATTTGTTTAACTGCATGTAAGTATTTTAAAACTGATGTAAAGGGTTGATTTTGTGAGAAATATGTATCACTATGATTTAATTTAAATCCTTATGGCTAAAGGCCAATTATGTACTTGGTTACAAAGTTTTATTAATTGTGTCTATAAATAAACTATAATTTACAGCCTATTTATATACTATATAATATATATATATATAGATTTTATTATATAGATTTATTTGGTAGTATACACGTTACTTGTACTGTAAAGTGAATATTAGAAGTTACAAATATTCGATATGTCTAACTTTTGCAATATTAAGAATATTCAATTTAAAATGTTTATAGAAAAATTGAAACCTTTTTAATTTTCTTAAACTTCGGGAAGCTACGAGATCATTTCTGTAGATCTACATCTGAAAATGTCGCTGAGGGCCGATAAGGTTAATTATGTACTTTACATGTGTTGTTGTGATTAATATTGTTTTGTGAATAAAACTAATGAGTATATGGACATGCAAAAGGGAGGAGTGAAAAATAACTACATAGCATGGCAAAAAGCCAAACGAAACCCTTACTGTACAAAAATTTCCCCGGAAAATATAAATAGAAATGTACTTAAAAATTTAAAATAGACTTTAACTTTTTGTTTATTTAAAATTTCTGATGAAATTTTTCAAAAATCAAAAAAATAAAAAAAGTCTTAAAAAAGGGTTCGAAATATTTATTTTCGGAGTGTTGAATGTATCTACGTAAAAGTAAACCTTTGAAATGATTTTCTATTTGTGTAAATTATTATGGTATTATACAACTGTTTTTAGAAATATCAAAATTTCAGTATAAATTTACATTAAGGGTTTTTTTGTTTTTTTTTTGATACGGAACAAAACTTGATTTTGTCCGTTAAATACGTAAAATAATTTAAAAAATTATTTTTACAAAACTGATTCAATATAGAAACTGGAGGGAAAATAGAACTTAACAATACCATTGTATGCATATCCCACTATTTCCCAATTGTTCCACTAAAGAAAAAGAAATAGAATCGTGTAGTAAAAAACGAACGATTTCGATGCCACGATACTATTGTGGGTTTTTCGACGAAGTTTCCGGTCTGTCTTACCGTATCCCGGAAAGATCCAAGAATTCGAGGGTTACCCAAAGCTTTGCGATTGGAAATTCAGCGGGTGATGGCCTCCGACATTCCACAGATCCGCTTTCATTTCCCCAGTCACCCTATTGTACTTCTAGCCTTCCGAGGGAAATCTCAGTTCCCAGAAATTTCTTAAAAAGTGTTTTGTATTTCCGCTTTTCCCAAAAATCTGGTAGAACTTCGCAAGTGTAAAATTTAAAATTTTCATATCGAAATTAGGGTTTTGTAAAATTTAAAATTGTGATCCTTCGGGATCGATTTGGGTTTCCTCCGTATAATGGCGACGGTGGGATTTTTCCAGGGGGAGGAAAGGGGACATCACGACCGTTCACCCCTCTCGCCCCTGTAGGGTCATTAAGGGCCAGTTGTGCTCCACATAGATAAGGGGCCGTTAGGGGTGCTAGCCCGCCCGGTGAGCCGGGGGAAACGTTGGCGATATGTTTTTACATAATGCCTCTGTTCAAAAAAAAAATTAAAGATAACTATATCACAGCTCGGTGCTCCACGTTCCATCGATTGGGGGGCCCAAATTGGGGATGATTTGTTGTTAGTTTAGCCGGTGTCTATTTGAGTTCTTTTATTAAAGTTTAATTGATAAGATATAGACCCTAGTTATACCCTTTAATTGAGGAGAGTAAATGAAGAAAAATTTAAAAGTTGTTTTTTATGTAAATTTAAATAAAAACTTGTTATCGAAAAAAAAATTATACATTGATTTTAGTGGGGGCAATTCTGTTTTAAAATCCGTAACGAAGTGCATACTCAAGTTTGGTACTCAATTAAAAATATAAAAATAAAGTTTTGCTAGATAGAGAATTCAGATTGAAATTTAAGCGTTCTCTTCAACAGGTGGAACAATATCTATCAATGGGAAAATCCATAAGGGAATGAAGAGGCAGTAAATGAAATTCGTACTTCTATATTGTTTACTTTTATGTTAACAATAACATAAGGTCTAATTTTATTTTTAGTTAATAAAATGGAAAGGGTTTTATAAAGAATATAAGTCTTTTACAAATAAGTTTTTAAAAAATGTACAGTTTAAGAACAAACACTTTCCCGGGCTAGACATAATTGGCATTACGTTTTACAAAAACGTTAAAAAATGTTGGGATGACAAATGATTTTGTTAGAGCCTAAAACCTGTTCTCTGTAAGCAAGTCTTAAAATAAAAATGTATGAGAAATTTTAGTCGTGGGTTTCTATCAAAGGTTTATTAAATGCATGTTAAAAATTATTATAATTTATAAAAGCAGGGTTTAATAAACATTAGATTGGTTTCTTAGCATTTTATTGTTTATTGGTCCCTTATAAAAGAATTATAATTATAGTAATTTAAAATTTGAGTATTAATTTTTATAGATGTTTTTGATTATTCAGCTTTGTTGAATAAAAAAAGTTCTAAGTACTTTGAAGTATGAAAAATTTTAAATTTCCCCCAGAATTCTTTTGAAGGATTTTAAAATCTCTAAAATTTGCCTATTTACAATTTTTTGCTGCTAAAATGCAAGAGCAATCATATTAGTTCTTTTTCTCATAATGAATGCAGATAAAATTATGTTGAAAAAATAACCCAACAAGGGACTAAAATCTTCACATTTTCTGTTAACGCTTTAAAACAAGTTACAAGTCAGTTTCACGTGATGAAAAAGGCTTTTCCCCGGGGTGCATGTTGAAGGTCTAATGGGGTAGGTTTGTTTTCGAGGATTTCATGGCCGGCCAACCAGACAACTGACAGAAATTAATAATGTATCCAGCCCCACGAGAAAAGCACTTAGCTACATGAACGGCTTTAGCAACATAGGTAGAAAACAGTGAGCTAGCGCAACTGGTGTTAGGATACATAACTACTAACATACACGAATAACATTTTTTTCGATTTAGACCGGTAGATATCACCTACTCAATGTGAACATGTCGACGAGGCCCTGCCCTAGAACTGAGTTGTCTACAGAGTTTGTGTTTAGTCAGTTCCTTCTTGAGACTTCCCTTTTATCTAATTAGCTTCAATGGGTCAAAGCTACTACTTTACTTCGAATATAGCTTAGCGTCGTCGAGGCCTGCCCTAGGACCGAATTGTCGGCAGAATGTTGGACGTAGGGCCAAATTCCCACTTGACATGTCCTTGTCTACTAATGGGCCTTCGTGGGCCAGGCTACAGCTTTATGTCGAACATAGGTATCGCGATCTCAAATCGCATCGTCCCGATCTCCTCTTGTCTGTCCAAAGGCAAAAAGTTCAGACTAACAAAAACAGTATTTAACACTGTTATTTTTTAAATCTACAAACAGATACATAAAGTATTCATATTACTTACATGGTTTTCCGATTGTAGACTGAAGACTTAATTTCGTATTAACAATCAAGAATATACAATTTTAGATTACGTCTAGAATAATATGGTCTTAAAGTAGTACAGTGGGACTGTGGTTAGAGAAAAACACCCTTCATATTATTGCAGACCACTGCTTCGACTTTCTTTCATGATTTTAATAGTTGAAACTTTAATTTTGTATTGAAGTGGAATATGATCACGAAACGATCATATACATATATAAACTATGAATAAATGTTTTATTTAACAACGAAAAGATAAATCAATTTTGATCATGATTTAAACTCTGAATGGCGAACAAGATTCCAATCTTTTTAAAACGTAACGTAAATGCACATGTGTTTAATTTTTGTAAGGTTAAACGTTGGCATATAGTACATCAAGCTAAAACGTTGACAAAAGGGGAGTTCAGGAGGTAGAACAACACTTGTCTGTATTTTCTATTTTTTTTAAAATATTAGTATCTTGCCCACAAATCGAATTACATTAAATCAAGTACTTATCGAATCAATTTATTTTTATGGTTAATTTATTGAAAGGACAATATTTTAAGAGAAAACATACTCTAATTAAGTTAAAATAGTATTTACTTAGATGTATATGAATTAAAAATGAATCATTGTTAGTAGTTACAGGACGTGTGTATTTTACTTAAGGCAACATTGTTGTTATTACGTTTGGCATGGACAACAAATATATACTCATATTTACCAATGTACTGTAAAAAGTTTTTTTGTTTGCGGTCCACAAACAAGAAGTAGTTCTTTTATGTCGGTGATAGAACAACAGTTACTTGGTTTTATTTAGACATAATATTTATTTTTTGCTATAGAGCTCGCTGAAGGGGACAATACAAAGTCCAAAATGCAGCTGATAAGAAGTAGATATCTGTGTAAGCAAGATATTATTAGTAAAAATTGTGACGTGTATTTCACAAAAGTTATTAAAACTCACAAAACTATGCAAACAATTTAATAACAGAAGAGTCTGAATCGTATGTTAAAACTTTTGTTAATGTTTTATACGTAATTTTATACACAGCACTTATACTTTATTTCTTAATTGTTAATCACCAAATCCTGAACAATTAGGTATCAAAGTTTTTGTTTTTTTGGTTCGATTTTCCTTGACTCTTATGTCTGTCTGTTGGTTTTTAATGACCACCGATTTTGAATTCAATAAGAATTACCTTTATATAGCCAACTACAAAGTTACATGCTTATATGTTAAATTAAAAGTAATCAAAAAGCGTTCTTTTATAAATTAATTTAAACTAGGTAGAGAACATAAAGCACAGGAAACCAGGGTTGGTTAGCGAAGGCGCAGATCGTCACCTTGTTTTAATTTTACTAAACTCTGAGTACATTTTGTTTTCAGAAACGAATGGACGTATACTCTATTTCTGGGACACATCAAAAACTGTCTGCTCAGAATTTCACAGCCAACGTATGTGTCATACTGCAACTCTCTTCCAACAGAGTGGAATCTGGAATTCCAGGCTGAGTAGGGGCCTCGGCAGTTTCGTCTTGATCCCGCTTTCACGCTCCGCTCTCTCTCTGAATGTAATTTACGGCCAAACTTCTGCTTGGAAAGGTCCATGTTTGTATTAGTTTACTTATCCTCATTGTCTTTGTAACGGGAATTTAGTGCAATGTCTGTAACTGTTGAAATGAAGCTTATTATATACTGAATGTATTAGTTATAAAATATATGTATGTTGATTTGATTTATGTCATTAAAAAGTCATAGCAGAGCCAAGGTTATAGCTAAGTAATAATTAAATATGCCACAACGATATTTCATAACTCCAATACTTTAGTATTATCATATGAATATATAAATAGATATAAATTGACAGCTATTAACTATTTGTTCAGTTCCAATTTCGAGATAATCTTTCGAACAGACACACAGACAGACCGACAGACAGAAAAGAAAAATGGATTTTTCTAACTAAAGAGAGCCGCTACTCTAACGCTGTCAATAAGATACGTCAAATATAATACGTCATTCTGGAGTTTATATGACGCAAGGTTTTGACTCCGGTTTTATTGGTTTAAAATAGGTAGGCGCATTAGTAGCATCGTATCTTTCGAGACTTCAGGAGATTTAAATATTTATCTAACGGAATTAATATGTTTTAATTGGTGCCGTAACCATGTATGTTTCTCTCAGTGTATACATATTAAAAGTTAAGTTCGATCAAAAATAAATTCAGTGTTTGTGTACGTTTTTAAATTCCACTCAACAAAATTACCGTAGTTTTATGCTGTAAATTCAAATTATTTTACAATGAAATTAGGCTTCATAAACAGATTATGTGGTTTAAAGGAGTTCGTGTGTAGATATTGGCACGTGGGGTATTTAGAAAAATAAATAATTGTTGCATGTTTTTTTTTTATTCTGGAATGCGAAACTACGAACGATTGATCAGAGTATAGCTGCTAAAATGTAGGTGTTAGAATTTAACCAAGTATTTCTGTTGAGCTGGATTTTAGTGATTACCTCGGGCAGAGGGGAATCTATTCTATTCCAAAAACGATAATGGTCGGGGGGGGGATGATCCCTTTGTTGAGCATTATTATTGTTTGGTCAGTATGGAAGTTTTTTTATGGACGGCAACTGGCAAAATCAACACGCTCCGCTATCTCCACCCTCTTCCCCACATCACTTTGCCATAGCATTGCTGCAAAAAAATTACAGGGCCGATAGTGTTACTATTCTGGCGATTTATGGTGTAGGGCGAATTATAATGATCGACATCTGGAGATTGCTTGGAATTGTGGCATGGCCTTGGTGTAACTTAAATTTACATGAACGAATTATTTTTTGTCTGAAATTCGTTATTCGTACCAAAACATGGTTATTAAGGATCTTCTGGCTGTAAGTATAGACGGGAGGAAAATTGTTCATAATATAAATATCTTTAGCAGAGTTCAAAAAAAACAACAGTTACCATATTAATATTGTAAAGAAAACGATTTCAATATTGTTTATTTTTTGGACGAGTCTTTCGAAAACCAAATTTTCATCGTCAGGCGACACCACAAATAAATTTTTCCATAATTTTTTTATTAACAATTATTTATGTGTGTGTGTGTGTGCGCGTGCGCGTGTGTGTGTCCTTTAAATACTAAAATAAACAAAGGTGTTCGAAATACCTTGCAAAATTCCAAATCGTCCATCAGTTACGAAAACAATAAATAATACATTTTAACTTATTGAAAACAAAGTAAAACCAAAAGGATTACAAAACAAGAGTTATACAAGCAATCTGGAGTATACAAAATTAACTTTAATGACTGTGAAAGCTATAATATTGCACAAACTGGCAGAAATGTTAATAAAGGTTCAAAGAACATTTACAAGCTTTGAAAACAAATAACATGTCTACAATAAAATCGAATTTCGCTGAACATTTATTATAAACTGACCATAACTACAAAAATATTGAAAAGAACATGGAAATTTTGGATATCGAAAGGAAAGGAGAAAAATTAAACGCGAAAGAAGGATTTACATATTTATCTAAATTATAACAACGATCCTCACAACGTATTAAATAGCAATCTAAAAAAAACAAGGCAAACCCTATCTTTGAAAAAAAATAAATTATTAAACACAGAATACTAATCAAAATTACAACTGTGTCATATAAATTGTACATATTTTAAATGATGCATATGTGTAGTTGTTTATTGTTTATTACTTAGGTTAATTTTCAAACTGATGGTTTAAAAACCGAAACACGTGTCTGAAATAAAATACTTTCAAAAAGGGCTTTAGTTCACCATTCATTGTTCTAATATAAAGATAACCCTGTAATGTGGAGTTAATAACATTACACAAAATTGTACCTTAATTAATTTTAATAAATAATGTTATGAAAATATGTATTTGTGGAGTCGCCTGACGATGAAACCTTTGGTTTCGAAAGGCCTCGTCCAAAAAATAAACAATATTGAAATGCTTTTTCTTTTAATAACTACAAGTATTAAATATTAATATTGAAACTGTTGTGTTTTTTGAACTCTACAAAGATATTTATATTATGGACCATTCCCTCCGTCTATACTTAAAGCCAAATCCTGAATAACCATGTTCGGTACGAATAACGAATTTCATACAAAAAAATAATTCGATTCTGTAAATTAGTTACACCAATGGCCATGCCAGAATTCCAAGCAATCTCCAGATGTCGAGCATTATAATTCGCCCTACTCATAAATCGACAGAATAGAAGCACTAGCGGCCCTGTATTTTTTGCAGCAATGCTAAGGGCAAAGTGGATGTGGGAAGAGGGGGTGGAGATAGCGGAGCTGTGTTTTGCCAGTTGGCCGTCCCCAACTTCCATCTGACCAAACAATAATTAATCTCAACAAAGGGAGTCATCGACATTATCGTTTTTGGAATAGATAGATTCCCCTCTGCCCGAGGGTAATAACTATAATCAGCTCTACAGAAATACTTGGTTAAATTCTAACACCTACATTTTTATCTAGCCTATACTCTGATCAATCGTTTCGTTAGTTTCGCATTCCAGATAAAAAAAAACATGCAACAATTTTTATTTTTCAATACCCACGGCCAATATCTACACACGAACTCAGTTTAAACCACATAATCTGTTTATCAAGCTAATTTCAGTTTAAAATAATTTGAATTTACAGCATAAAAACTACGGTAATTTTGTTGAGGTGGAATTTAAAAACGTACACAAACATTGAATTTATTTTTGATCGAACTTAACTTTTAATATGTATACACTGAGGAACATACGATGGTTGCGGCACCATTAAAACAAATTAATTCCGTTATAATAAATATTTAATCTCCTGAAAGTCTCCGAAAGATAACGTTGCTACTAATGCGCCTACCTATTTTAAACGCAATAAAACCGGAGTCTGAAACCTTGCGTCCTATAAACTACAGAATGACGTATTATATTTGACGTATATTATTGACAGCTTTAGCGAAGCCGGTCTCTCTTTGAGTTAGAAAATTCCATTTTTGCTTTTCTGTCTGTCTGTCTGTCTGTGTGTCTGTTCGCACGATATCTCGAAATTGAACTGAACAAATAGTTAATAGCTGTCAATTTTATATCTATTTATATATTCATATGATATAGTACTTAAGTATTGGTTATGAAATATCGTTGTGGCATATTTAATTATTACTTAGCTATAACCTTGGTCTCTGCTATGACTTTTTTAATGAAATAAATCAATATCAACATACGATATATTTTATAACTAATAAGTAGGTATAAAATCTTAAGTTTCAACAGTTACAGACATTGGCACTAAATTCCCGTTACATAGACAATGGAGGATAGTAAACTAATACTAACAGGACCTTTCCAGCAGAAGTTGGCCGTAAATACATTCAGGAGAGCTGAGCCGTGAAAGCGGATCAAGACGAAATGCCGAGGCCCCTACTCAGCTGGAATTCCAGATTTCCACTCTGTTGGAAGAGAGTTGCAGTATGACACATACGTGGCTGTGAAATTCTGAGCAGACAGTTTTGATGTGTCAGAAATAGAGTATACGTCCATTCGTTTCTGAAACAAAATGTACTCAGAGTTATAAAATTAAACAGGTGACATACCTGCGCCCTTCGCTAACCAACCCTGGCTTTCTGTGCGTTACTGTTTTTTTACCTAGGTTTAAATTAATTTCTAAAAGAATGCATTTTGATTACTTTTAATTTAACAGTATAAGCATGTAACTTGTAAGTGCTGATATAAAGTAATTCTTGTTGAATTCAAAATGGTGGCCATTTAAAAAACCAACAGACAGAATTAGAGTCAAGGAAACTAGTACCAAAAGAGACAAAAACTTTGATACCTAATTGTTCAGGATTGGATGATTAACAATTAAGAAATAAAGTGTTAAGTGCTGGTATAAAATTACGTATAAGTACATTAACATAAAGAGTTTTAACATACGATTATGACTCTTCTTTTAATTAAATTGTTTGCATAGTTTTGATAGCTTTGCTTTGTAAGCTTTTGTGAAATACACGTCATCATTTTTCACTATTATTATCTTTGCTTACACAATATCTACTTCTTACAGCTGCATTTTGGACTTTGTATTGTCTTCAGCGAGCTCTAGAGCAAAAAATAAATATTATGTCTAAATAATGAACCAAGAAAGCGGTTGTTCTATCACCAACATATCGAACTACATCTTGCTTGCGACTTCCTGGACCTCAAACTATAAACCTTTTACAGAACATTGTAAATTTGAGTATATATTTTGTTGTCCATGCTAAACGTAATAAGAGCAAGTAATAACAATATTGTTGTCTTAAGTAAAATACACTCGTCTGTAACTACGTTAACAATGATTCAGTTTTAATTCATATACATCTAAGTAAATTACTATTTTACTAATTAGAGTATGTTCTCTTAAAATATTGTACTTTTGAATAAATTAACATAAATATAAAATGATTCAATAAGTACCTGATAAGTCAGCTTAATGTATTTCGAGTTTGCGGGAAAGATACTAATATATAGATACAGACAAGTGTGTTCTATCTCCTGAAACTCCACTTTTGTCAACTTTTTAGTTGATGTACCTATATGCCAAACGTTTAACCTTACAAAAATTAAATATAGTTTACGTTACGTTTAAAAAGTATTGGAATCTTGTTCGACCATTAGAGTTTAAATCATGATCAAAATTGATTTTACTTTTCGTTGTTATATATACATTTTCATAGTTTATTTTTGTATATGTATCGTTTCGTGATCATATTCCACTTCAATAAAAAATTAAAGTTTCAACTATTAAAATCATAGAAATAAAGTCGAAGCAGTGTCTGCAATAATATTGAATGGATGTTTTTTCTCTAACCACAGTCCACTTGTACTACTTTAAGACCATATTATTCTAGCGTAATCTAAAATTGTATTTTCTTGATTGTTAATACAATTTAAGTCTTCAGTCTACAATCGGAAAACCATGTAGAGTTATGAATACTATAAGTATCTGTTTGTAGTTTAAAAAATAACAGTGTTAATACTGTTTTTGTTATGTCTGAACTTTTGCCTTTGGACAGACAAGAGGAGTTCGGGACGAAGCGATTGATCGACGATAAGCTATGTTCGAATAAAGCTGTAGCCTGGCCCACGGAGGCCCATTAGTAGAAGGGACATGTCAAGTGGGAATTGGCCTCGTACAAATTCTGCCGACAATTCGGTCCTAGGGCAGGGCCTCGTCGACGCTAAGTAGTAGTAATTCGAGTAGTAGTAGTAATTCGAGTAAAGTAGTAGCTTTGACCCATTGAAGCTAATTAGTATAAGGGAAGTCTCAAGAAGGAACTGACTTTACACAAACTCTGTAGACAACTCAGTTTTAGGGCAGGGCCTCTTCGACATGTTCACTTGAGTGGTGATATCTACCGGTCTAAATCGAAAAAAAAGGTTTTCGTGTACTGTTAGTAGTTATGTATCCTAACACCAGTTGCGCTAGCTCACTGTTTTTCTACCTATGTGCTAAAGCCGTTCATGGTAGCTAAGTGCTTTTCTCGTGGGGCTGGATACATTTTATTTCTGTCAGTTTATCTGTTTGCCGGCATGAAATCTCGAAAACAAACCTACCCATAGACTTAAAATTGTACATCGTTTCATCTCTATTAGGGCAACACTGAGATCGATGAAGGTGCTTGTTTCTCCATGATTTTTACTAATCGTTATACAATATTTTTACATTGATTCATGCCCACATGGGAATAAAATCGCAGAGTAAATAAATTCACAAATAAAACGCGTACAATCATACATTTTAATTTGTAACATAGTAACAATGAACTTGGATTCAACATGCATCCTCGGGGAAGCCTGTTTCATCACGTGGTAACTGACTTGTAACTTGTTTTAAAAGCGTTAACAGCAATGTGAAGATTTTAGTCCCTTGTTAGTATTTTTCCAACATAATTTTTATCTGCATTCATATATGAGATAATGAACTAATTATGATTGCATCTTGCATTTTAGCAGCAAAAAATTGTAAATAGGCAAATTTTAGAGATTTTAAAATCCTTCAAAAGAATTCTGAGGGAATTTAGTTCATACTTCAGAAGTACTTAGAACTTTTTTATTCAACAAAGCTGAATAATCATAAACATACTATATATAATTTAATACTCATAATTATAATTACTATAATTATAATTCTTTTATTAATGACCAATAAACAGATAAAAATGCTAAGAAACGCAATCTAATTGTTTATTAACCCAATGGTTACGCTGCTTTTATAAATTATAATAATTTTTAACATGCATTTAATAAACGCTTTGATAGAAACCCAGCGACTGGATTTTTCTCAATACATGTTTTATTTTTAAGACATTTGCTTACGAGAGAAACAGGATTAGGCATCTAACAAAATCATTTGTCTATCCACAACATTGTTAACGTTTTTGTATAACGTAATCGCCAATTATGTCTAGACATGAAAGTGTTTGTTCTTAAACTGTAAATGTTTAAAAACTTATTTGTAAAAGACTTATATTCTTTATAAAACCATTTCCATTTTATTAACTAAAAATAAAATTAGACTTTATGTTATATTGTTAACATAAAAGTAAACAGAATATAGAAGTACGAATTTCATTACTGCCTCTTCATTCGCCTTATGGATTTTCCTATTGATAGATATTGTTCCACCTGTTGATAGAGAACGCTTTATTTCAATCTGAATTCTCTATCTAGCAAATCTTTATTTTTATATTTGTTAATTGAGTACCATAACTTGAGTAATGCACTTCGTTACTGGATTATAAAACAGGAATTGCCTCACTATATCAATGGTATAATTTTTTTACGATAACAAGGTTATATTTATAAATTGACATAACAAGACAATCTTTAATTTACTTCATTTACTCTCCTCAATTAAAGGGTATAACTAGGGTCTATATCTTATCAATTAAACCTAATTAAAAGAACTCCAAATTAGACACACGGCTCCTACAAAATCCAAAGACTGATTGTTCCTAAGCAACAAATCATCCTAATTGGTCCTCCAATCGATAGTGAACAGTGGAGCACCGAGCTGTGATAGTAGTTATCTTTATTTATGAGCAGAGGCAGTTATGTAACTACATTATCGCCGAACGTCTGGCTCAGGCCGGGGCGGGCTAGCACTCTATCAGGGCTCTTATCTATGTGGAGCACATCGTGGCCCTTAATGACCCTACAGGGTGCGAGAGGGGTGAACGTGTCGTGTATGTCCCCTTTCCCTCCCCCTGGCAACATCCCACCGTTCGCCATTATACGGAGGAAATCAAGTCGATCCCGAAGGGATCGACAATTAATTATACTAATCCATAATTTCGATATGAATTTAAATTCACACTTTGACGAAGTTCTACCAGATTTTGCGGAAATGCGGAAATACAAAACACTTTTAAGGAAATGCTGCAACTGAGATTTCTCGGAGAGGCTAGAAGTACATTAGGGTGAGCTGAGACGTGAAAGCGGATCTGTGGAATTGTCGGAGGCCAGCTCAGCTGAATTTCAGATCGCAAAGCTTTTGGGTAACGTCGTAGTTGCTTGGATACGTGCCGGGAGATACGAGTAAGACAGACCGGAAACTTCGTCGAAATCCCACAATAGTATCGTGGCATCGACTGCGTTCGTTTTCACTGACACGATTTCTTATTTCTTTTTCTTTAGTGGAACAAGTTGCAAATAGTGGGATATGCATACAATGAGTATTGTTAAGTACTAGTTTTCCCTCTCAGTTATGCTATACTTGAATCAGGTTTTGTACATACATTTTAATTTTTTTAACGTATTTAACGGACAAAAATCAAAGTTTTGTTCCGTATCAAATAAAATAACAACAAAAAACACTTAATGTAATTCATACTGAAATTTAGATATTTCTAAAATCAGTTGTATAATACCTGATAATAATTTACACAAATAGAAAATCAGTTTCAAAGGTTTACTTCACGTAGATACATTCAACACTCCGAGAAATAAATACTTTTCGAACCCTTTGTAAGACTTTTTTTAGTTTTTTGGATTTTCTTTGAAATTGCATCAGTATTCTAAATAAACAAAATGTTAAAGTCTATTAATTGTTAAGTACATTTCTATTTATATATCGGGAATTCTTGTACAGTAAGGTTACGTTAGGCTGTGCCATGCTATGTAGTTATTCTCACTCCTCATTTTGCATGTGCCATATACTCATTAGTTCATTCACAAAATCAATATTATTCACAGACAACACATGTATGTACATAATTAACCTTATCGGCCTCAGGCGACATTTTCAGATGTAGATCTACAGAAATGATCTCGTAGCTTTCTGAAGTTTAAGAAAATTTAAAAAGGTTTCAATTTTTCTATAAACATTTTAATTGAATATTCTTAATATTGCAAAAGTTAGACATATCTACGAATTATTTGTAACTTCTAATATTCACTTTACAGTACAAGTAACGTGTATACTACCAAATATATATATATATATATATATATATATATATATATATATATATATAGGCTGTAATTATAGTTTATTTATAGACACAATTAATAAAACTTTTGTAACCAAGTACATAATTGGCCTTTAGCATAAGGATTTAAATTAAATCATAGTGATACATATTTCTCACAAAATCAACCCTTTACATCAGTTTTAAAATACTTACATGCAGTTTAAACAAATAGTGTGTCAAAATCCGAAATGCCTGAGATTCAATCTTAGAGGATGTTTAATATATAACTTACTTAAATTTTGCATATTATTTTAAAGGTGTTAGTAACGAAAACTTTTTGGTGATTACGAAACTTGATAAACTTGTTCAAATGGTGGCCAAAAATCTTAAAATGTAACATTTTATGCATTACGTATAAAACGATGCTTAAAAACATGTTTATTCTAATACAAATACTGTTTGACATAGACAAAACTTAAAATATAGAAGTTGTTTACAAAGGAGTAAAATTTGGTATATATCGTTTCTTATGCTAGGATTTGAAAGTTTCATGTAAGAGAGTTTTACATTTTACAACATTTTGGATTGGAACGCAAGTTAATATTTTTAAAAGATTATTATTCTTTATACCGATATACATCTGAGTTTATTATAAACGTAAATGTGAAAAGAAACAATTTTATTATTACGCAGGTTGTCTGATAGATGTGATACGTGTGATCGATATGATGTGAAGTCTTACATACCACAGTATATCGCCAGTATATATATATATATATATATATATATATATATATATATATATATATATATATATAATACATGCAAGTATGTTAACAATATTCACATATATTAGTTTTGAGGGAGACCGTTCGTTCACTACTCTAGAATAATTTGTTCTCTCACAATCAATTTAAGATACCTTATATGAAACACCTTGTATAAATATATGTTCATCAAATATTGTTTAATATTTTTGAAAAAAATCCCCCGTTTTGGACCTGTTATCTTAAGGAAGAGGTAATGTACTACCGATCGTCTTTCGAGAGCGTCAACTGTAATACTGTTCGGCGTGAGGAGAAGGGAGTTCCCAGAAAATGTACACTGGTGGATAGAGCATAGGAAATTCGGGAATTAAACTCTTACTTCGTAGGACCCTTACATAAGCCACTATAGTTTCAATGAAAGTGTAGAGTTGCCTTTCAAACCGAGACTAGACAAGAGGCCTGAACAGGGGGCGTGTAGTGTAAATGTGATGTATCAGTTGTTATGGAGATCAGCAAGCTCGAGTGTCTCTACACGACACAGCATTTGTATTATTGTTGATGGTTGGGGGGGGGGGTGGAGAAGGGAGGGGGCAACTACAAGTAAGTATTTGATTTACATACACTTCACTCATAGGGCTGTCAGACTCGGATGTCAGCTGTACTTGACATATTGTGTATTTGCCATACACTACGCGTATATCTCTCACACGCCTACTGTCCGGCAGTAGAGACAAGAACGTCTTTATTACGTCATTCATTATTAGAAAAAATTCATGTGTCTCTAAATACTCAAAATATTTATTTTATTTTAATATGATGAATACGGTGTCTCAGAAGGATTATATTTTAAAAATATAGAAAAGAAAATAATTCTCAATAATAATATAATAGACTAATAAATAATAAACTAACTTTGAAAAAGTTTAGATGCCTGATGGTCTTTGAATTTGATTCTGGCATGACTGGTGCATTGTGTAACAGAACATTTGCAGACCCGTCATGCATGGACGAAAATGGCGTAGAAAATACCCTTGCTTTAAACTTTTGTTGGTCTCAAAATTTGTATACTTGATCACCTTTCAATACAAATGGACAAAATCTAAATTACTTCTTCGGAATGATCCTGGTCCTGGTTGAGGAGAACAACTAGAATCGGAAAAAGTGTCACTATTCCGGAGGTTTTGAACTCCGGAATAGTTTAAAACTGCACTTAATGTTTATTCTCTTGGAATGTTTTTGAAGCACTGGAAGCCCAGAACAAGCCATACATTGAGTCCAAAGACTCAGCGCATATTCATAATTCAAAAATACCATAAAACTCGAAAGTTCCCAAAGTATTCAAATTGAGTTTCAGTTTCTTTTCCAGAAATTTGAATATTGTAATATACTTCTTAAGTTCTTTAAACAAAACTTTATGCCATACAACTGTATCTGCCTTTCTGCAAGGTAGAAACTACCGGAAGACGCTTGAATATTAATTTTTGTGTGTTTATATTTATTTTATGACATCTTAAATCAATTAAGAGTGAAATTATTAACGATTTTACATTTAAAACGAATATTTATAACAGTGTAAGGGTTAAATTTTTTTATATACATTGACCTTAAAATTTAAGAACGTTTTTGAGTGAGGCTTGGCCAACACATCTGTTTACTACCAACAATGGGTCATTTTTATCCATTGACTTACAATTAATTTTAATGATAAGTTGGGTATAAATAATTATCTTCCACAGTCAGCTCTAAAATTGCCCAATTAACCTGTCACGATACCGTTATGGATTATGGATTTATTTATCATGAACTTTGTCGTTTGGAAATCTATAAAAAACATAGAGGCAGTTTTATCACACCAAAAAAATCTTTTATTTTTCAAATTTGTTCTTTCAGTCATTGCTTTTATTTTCAACCACAGTGATGATTTTAAAATGTTCAACTTCGGTCCAGACGGTGGGGACAAATATAAACATTAAAGGCGAGCGCACCCTCAGCTACTGATACTTATCGACCAGTGTTATGGTATTCACAGTATTTATCGTCATAACGTTGTGCAGTATGTTGAGAGGCTGGAATGCAGTCCAGGATGATTTCCGCTCTGATAAGGAATTTCTCTCTGCTTCGTTATAAATCTGCATTATACACGACGCTACCTCCTGGGGTGACTGTACTACGGTTGGTAACCTGCATGTCACGAACGGTAGAATGTCCAAATTACCAGGTTTGATGTTGAATAGGTTTTCGAAAGTACAATGTGCCAGCGTATAAACCAATCGTCTCAGATCTCAGTGTTATTATTTTCAGTTTTATGTTCGTTACTTAACATTATCAATATTAAAATTACTGACAGCAGCATGGGTACTATAACAAGAATAGGAAAAATAAGTTAAACATTGAACTGCGTGTAGCTACTGCTCGGTAATTGCAGATTTTACTTTATTCTCCATCCCTTGTATGAGAGTAAATAATTATAAACATTTGTCCCAGCACTTTTCTATCAGTATATTCCTACCATTTTCATCGTTATCAATAACATGTACCTTTACCATACCTTCCCATTTATACTAATATTTTAAAAATTTGCTTTCCAATAAAACAAAATCTCACTCATTGATAGCAATAGACTCAATAATCACCAATTTTTTCCAACAACCGACATAATTCGTTTCTTCGACAAATGTCTCCAAAAACCCTGATTTCACTGCACAACGCTCTGCTAATTTAAAATTAAAGTTTGACTCGTACCAGTCATATTTCAGAATGCATTTTACCACTTTAGTTAACTATTAACATTGTAGTTACTGGAAAGACGTCATTTTCACAATATTACTAACTGTGTTATTCCAACATAATATTTAGTTCGACTTCATTACTCATTTTAAGGATCATTAGCATAGTTTCAGAATATTCCTTTTAAAAACAACAATGATGCATATATACGATAAAACAGTCACATCAGGACTGCTAAATTATAATAGTGAACATTAGCAGTCCTACATTGGCAAAGTAAAGTAAAATAATTTTGCTAAACATAGTTGATAACAAGATACAACTGTTAGAGGAATCGTTACGAAGTACCCGTGACTGTTATTTCGTTACATATGAGAACTGATATGTACCTAATAACCGTGTTCGAGGCATTTCAGAGCGAGGGAAATACGGACAGACACGAGAACTTCGTATGTCTTCAATAAATAACAGTCACGACACCTGACTTCACATCGATTGTAAGGGAACCCGAGTCTACGTCGCTGCCTGCCAATTGTACTGGAATGACGCACTTCACTTGACATTCTTTCATTCAGCACGGATAATTCTCCTTTTCCGTTTGACATTGTTAGTGTTGAGGGAATTATTGAATTGTAACAAAACCTGACTTTCCAACAAATTCAGAACTTTGTCAGAAACTAATATCAATACACTTGGAATTAATGGAATCAAAGTATAACAATTCAGTGGGAACATTTTTAAAGAACAGTTTTTCAAAGTTTTATCTTGTGAAAGGATGGTTATTTGGGATATTTTGTCCCTATTCTGACGTACGGGCTGATCTTTTGGGGAACGGCCCCAGTTAACTCTGTTGGGAGAATTTTTAAATTGCAAAAAAAAGCTGTTAGAGTGATATGTGGCCTGGGTAATCGTGACAGTTGTCGACTAATGAAAACCTTTTGACTTTGCCTTCACTGTTTATATTTTATGTCTCAATGTATACCTACATTTAAAAACCTGCAATATTTTCCTACATACAATCAATATTTCCCTGCAATATAACCTGCAATATTTCTACCAGAAACAGAGATGCACTCATCATTCCGCACCACCACAGCAACATTTTCAAAAGCTCCATGTCATGTATTGGTCCCAAAATATTCACCCTATTGGGCTTTGCCGCATAGGGTGAAAAACTTTTTCAACTGAGGCATCCTTTAAAAAGAATGTAAAGCAGTACTTGATAAAACATGCGTTTTACTCTGTGGACGAGCTGTTGGACCGAACTCCTTAGCCTGGGCCATTAATAGATGCGTGATTGTCTATCACTTTTAGTTTTAATGACTTGTTTGTAAAATAGCAATTAATATTTTAGGTTAAAGTATTTATAACATATACTACTACTAAATAATACATAGTTCTGATATTATATACTAAAAACTATTTAATGACTATGTTCTATGCATGTATATGTCTAAGACATGCATATGTCTTTGAACAATAAATATTTTGATTTGATTTATGACGTATTATTCATCTATTATTGTTGTTAATGTTTTTGGCATCGTTGGGGAGATTTTTGTATGCTAATGAGTTGTTTTAAACAATTACTCAGCTCAGTATGAGGCCGCGGGACCACACAGTCCGGTACTGAACATGTGCTGAGGCCCCATGTGCCAGAAACCCTACAATGCAGTTATCGTGGTGGATGGCGAGGGGGCGGGGGGAAGGTTTAGCGGGGTCTGCGTGTCGTGCCCCCCCTGCCCCTGCACACTGTCATGACGCTAATGTCATTAAAATGTGTCGTCTCAACACCGTACTGCTAAGTCTGTCCTCAAACTCTCTAATCTAATTATGTGGGAGTTGCCAGTCGCCAGGGCAGCGTGGGTGGAGGAGTCGCTAACCACAGCGCAAACAGAGCACCCTCTCCCTGGCGACGGTGACAACTGGAGGCCGTCTAGATCTGAACATCTGGACAAATATCACATCACGTCCTGGAGCAAGAGCCGTTTCTTTGCATAGAATCGTCTAGGAAACCTTCATCTACTCGGCCTCTGGAACAAATAAATGATGAACAGACCAAAAGTGTTGTCTCGTACAGCCTATTTTGAACTGTTGGTCTGGATAGTAGTACACGGAGGAGCTTTTAAAGTATCCCATATTTTGTTTTACCTCCCATTACCCTACTTCAGTTTTGTCGACACGTCTTATAATTTGTAAAGTGTGTGATTAGTTATTCTTCATCTTATTTGGTTTTGGTTGTATTACTTTTATGGACATACTTTTTTTGGGTGATAGTTTTATATTGTACTAGCAGTTACCTGCCATTTCACACACAATTTCATTAGAAAAGAAGGATATCATAAGCATTTTCGTCTTAAATGGTATTTCAGAGATAAGTCACTGAGAGGTAGTCCTTTGAAACTTCTCGAATTTCTCTCCAATAATTTCATGATATTAGCTCAAATGATTTCAGTAACAATCAAATTATTTTATGCCAGTGTGGAAAAACCTTAAGTCTAAAGGGTGACTAAAGTCGAAGTCCTTATCTTTTTAGTTTATGATTTTTAATTTATGATATAATAAATTATGTGGTTTTATTCTAGTTAATTAAAATTTTAACAAAAGAACAAATGCAGACAAAGAAAAGCTTTTGGGCGTAAAATGGAGTTTGTAAAGTGTAATAGATTTTCACAGATGAATAACAACAAACATTTACTACCACTTGTTTACATGTGTATAAATGATTATACTTATTATCATTGACAGGTGATTAAAAGCACATTTACTGTCTGCTGATTAAGACAAAAAGGGAGTTTTCAAGATCAGTGGGGCGTAGCCCAGACAGATTTTTGAAACATAACTTAAATGTACCTAATGTAAACCAGAAATCCTAAGAATGCCCGTGTCAAATGTTAATACAATCGGTTCAGTAGTTTTTTTACGTCCTTGAGAAACACACACTGAGAGACATCGTTAAATGTTTTATAATAGTATAGTATAGATTAGATACTTACGTTATTCCTCAAGGAGGTGACAACCTCACTGAATCATAAGGAACACATGCACCACATTCTTATTGTTTTCGATGTCTATGTGGTACTCGTTAATGTTCAGAAGAACGCCATAGACATCCCAGCGCCCTTCTTAAAATAACAATGTCACGCCGCAGGTACTGGTTCACCGTCTTATCGGATTGCCTGAACATCAACCATGTCCACACGAAACCATGAGTCCAGATGGACGAAACTTGGTAAATGGAAAAAGCATGGGAATACTAGGATTTATAAATTCGAAACCAAAGGTTCAAACCCTACGCTAAGCCTTTTCATTTGTTTGTCATCTACGTCTAACGGAGCTTGTCAACATTTCACATCTATAATACAAAGAAAAACCTCGAGCATGTTTCTACAAAATAGGTAGTCTTTTACTCAACATTGCAGCATTGCTGCCATATTTTAAGTGCCTGACATGCGATATTTATTGATAGCACGTTCCTCGTGTACTCCTCCGTCATAGTCGTAATGGGATACAATCGGTGAAATTCAACAAATTATCAATTAACGTGTAGTTTGGTACCGACATTCTGTATACGACAGAACACACAAGGTCGTAACTATTATAGTAATTATATGCTTAATCCGTGTCTATTCAGTTTCTATGAACCTTGCACGCGATTTGTGTTCTGTTATTGGGGATCAAAATGAAGGTAACACTGAGAGAAATTAGCCTTTACCTACAACACACCAACATTCCTGGAACAGATATTGAGCAACCTACACATGTCGAATAATTTCAACTACACGAGTGTCTGCCTATCTATCTACATGTGTGCCAGACTCTCCAAGCGTCAACCGTCAGCGCATTTTGGTCCTATCTACGGTTTCAGCCAACCAGAAAACCAATGTTCTACTCAGTCATTTCTGTGTGCTTTGTCTCTGTTGTCTCGTATTACGAACCGTTCATGTACTTCTTGCCAACGAACAAAGTATGTTCTTGAACGCTTTGTGCCTCCAATCTTCCTTTTGCGTGATTTCGAAGTACAAGAATTGCCACAATAGGATCTTTGTCTGCAGTTAGGTAATGAAAATACTGTCTAACTTTTCTACAGAGATTTATTCGGTAACCAGAAGTCAGTGTTATTGGAACAACGAATGCATTACACATGTTGAGCTTTTTCATTTAAATTGTTCTTAGGGCCACATCGCAATGTTGCCAGTTCGACTTGGACCGCATCCCCGCACTTGGTGAAAACCTAAAACAATGATTTCTTGGGTTGTGAACAACACATGAACCAAATTATTACGGAACAAATGGAATTGTGGTACGACCACAATAAAGTTGTACCAGTTATTACGTAACATCCTCCACTAGTCTAATCGCAACTCTCTTTGAAACTATATCTGTTTTTTTAGTTTTACGATTTACTGTATTAGCTAAGTTTATTTTAGAACTATGTGGTATTTATTACTATTTATTTATGTTGTGTGATACACAATAGTATAGCGATTAATATATCCTTGTCTGTTACGAAGCAAATATATAAAACTACGTTCTTCTCATCCAGTAGGCTATCCAACAGTTGTCCTTTACAACAGACCTTCTTTCCGTTACATTCGGTTCCTTCGACGCTAATGACAATAACTCCAGACGACACTAACGATACTCGTCTTACTAGTACGTACTTGTCGTGTCCGACGCCGAGACGTACGACTGACTGACGTACTGCGGCTCAAAGAGACGCCACCGCCCGCCACATATTTACTATCTAGCGGTCTGTGGCGTCGGCACGCGGCCCACACGACGATAACAAAGAGGCGATAGGAAGCTAAGTGGCCGGATGGCGGATGTCGGGCTGCTCGAACTTCCTGCTAATTATTCAGGCCGGACCGCATCTTCCCGACTGCTCATGTTTATCTGAGGAAGGATGGAGGGGGGAGGGGAGGAAGCCAGATTGTAAGGCCTCTGATAAGTGATAAGTTTTAGTCAGAATCATGCGAAAGCGTGACGGACACTACTTGGTGGACATTGTGTCCTGGGGCGATTGCCGGAACTGATAAGGAGCCATTGTGAGATTTGGTGTTGCTTTGTAATGCGGAGGAAGCATTCCGACACTAACTTTTGCCAGTTTCCATTTTTCTCTGTTTACAACGTAACTGTGTTTTTTTTTTTTTTTTTTTTTGTGTAATTTAAAACTTTATCACACAGAGGAACAAAGAATAATTACACGGATATGCGAATGTTAAAACGTCAAATCAGCTGCGTTTTTATGTACAAAAGACGTACTTATGTAAATTTTATGTTTTACCATAATGTTTTTTCATATTCTTTATATTGTGAGACTAAAACGTTCTGAATTTATGTTTTACATTCAGATTAGCTACGTGATTCTTTTACGCTCTGGAACTGACAAACGTAGTATAATTGCGCTCAGCTCAACTATAAGGATTTTGAAATTTATAATTTCCGGCGAAGTTGTAGATCTAAAAGAATTGTACATATAAGTAATTTTAAGTTTTTTGTGTTTATTCTATAGGTATTATGTAAATGTATAGAGTGCGCGTTTCTGAAAAATGATTTCCCTTTAATCGTAAAGGAGATGAACGAAAACCGGCCTCAGTTCATATAAAGTTCAGTAGTATAGAATATTGTAAGACTCGAGTAAGGAAAGTGTACTGAACTGTACGGAATAGTCGAGAAACTTTGTTTGCTGCACAATAGGAAGCTATTTACGTATTTATAAGAGCGAACACAAATGGCCATCCCCCTCCCCACCAGATGTTTTTGACCGCCACAGAATACATTTGGATAATTTATGAGGGAAAATTCGCCTCATTGGCAGAATTCATCAAGTTGTTTGTCCGCGTTTTGCTATAAATTATAACTGTCCTTTGACGTCAGAGCGTCCTGCACCGTCATACTGCACGTCATCCGCATCGATTGAAACGTCCAGTTTTTTTTTGTAAAACTAGCTGTTACCCACGGCTTCGTACGCAATTTTTCAAAATCGTAAGGTAGTCCTTATACTATTTTGTAAAATTACTTAGGATATAAAAGCACTTGTACTAATAAAGACATACATCGGGTAGATATTACGTCGGTGTTCGTGGTTAACATAGCTCTTAATCATGTTTAGAAGCATTTCTAGTTCAAAATAATTATATTTTCTAACGTCACAGCTGAGTCTGCTTTGTTACACTGATCAAGAAAATACGAGAAGCCTATTAAGGCCTGGGGAGAAATCGTACCTACTCCCTACATCCAATAATATAAGGAATTCCTAATCAAGTTCATACAAAATTACAAATTAATCTATTTAAGGTTTTGCCCTATTGAGGTCTGGACGTTTTTCGGACTGTATCCTGCAAAATAATGGATCGTTGAGGCTTGTTATTGTTCATTTCTTTGTTTTTCATAACCCACTCTCTGTTAAAATACCATATCACAATGTCAAGGAAGTCCACCAGTTTGGAGTCTCTTTGGTCTCTTTGTTCATTAAGGTTGGTTTTATAATACCGTTTAAATAGTATTTTCAATGTATTAGATGTTTCAAATTCTTCACTGGCGTAATCATAAAATGTAGGTATTAACTTTTTTTATTTTCTATCTGCATTATACACTACTGATCAAGGACAGTACAATTCATATTTAATAAAATATAAATGTTAACAGATGTTTGAGCCATTTTGCTAAACTTGAGTGTCAACAGCTATTTTTAGTGTTAGTTAAATTTGGATTATGAAACTTTTCTAATCTTTTCAGTTAAATAAACTTTCCTCAGACTCCAATAAATATTTGACAAAAATAATTAGTCTAGCCGTTCCCGAGATTAACGATTAGCAACACATTTAGCGATCCATTATCATACAGTATATGAACAATTAACAATGGAATCATATGCTTATTTACACAAGTAATTACTAAACCGCGTCTATATTTTACCATGACATTTTTGTTATATTTGATATAATGTATCCTTAATAATGCCATCAAAATTAGTATTTGGGTTTCTACAATTATAAAATACAGCTCAGGCTATATCTGAACGACGCGACGTCCTGAGGCATCTGACATTTCAGATTACTTGTAGAACGGAATTTTGAAAGTAACCCATTAGGATTTCCCGGTGTAAGTAGGATATTTAGTAAGACAAGTCACGACTGAACTTTTCTGCTATTTATGGATACTTTCTGATTTTCTCCTATTTGGGCTATTTAATAAAAACTGTACCTTATGAAACATTAAGCTAAGCCAATTGGCTTAATAATATGATATTTATTATTATTTATATGAATATAAATAATAATAAATATCAGTTATTATTAAATGACTAACTAATAACATTTGTGAAGGAAACATGCGTAATTTCCCTGTAAACGATGCTAAACAATGAAAGCTTCAAATCCAGTCATATCCGATTATAAACTTCTATGGTAAAAGTATAGAAGTTTCAACATGTTTAAATTTGAAATTAGTCTCATTCATGCAATAAAACTACAATATATGTTTACGTACGTCAATACAGTACACGTGTTCTAAATTAAATTTAAAAATGCTCAATATTAGTTAATTACAAAATTAATTGCTATTTTAGTGATAGATTATAAAAATATATCTACTATTTCTTTGATTAGCTATTTCTTTGGTTTTAATGATCCCCAGTGATTCTCCTCTTTCTTATCTAGTTATTTTCTTTTGAAGGTCCAATCCCCACTCTAGTAGAATGAAAAGTTATTACTTTTAAGAATTATTATTACTTTTCATCTGTAATTTATATATTTAATTTATGTTATAATATACGCCACGATCATAGTACTATATCACGTGTTCGGTAATAAAGTTTTAAGTTGGACCCATATATTTAGTTTTTAATGTTATAAACGAAATCTCAAGAAATGGTTAATGATTTTCCTATTTATCTATATTTAATTCCGTAAGTGAATCGGTTCCCAGGAAAATTTATGGGGGAAAAATATTACAAAAATTACACGGGCCCCCCCTAATGACCTCTTAAGTTGAAGAAATCTCCATAAGAAATGCATTGGTGAATTAACAGTCTGAATTCAGTCATATTTTAAGGACGAAAACTTTGCATCACGACAGTGTTTTATTAATAATCTGCTTTAAATATATCGGTTGATCTGAAAAAAATGAATGTAAGCATTGTATACATCGATAATTGTCGATTTTTCTGTTTGTTTAATGATGTAGTATAGACCGCGAGTTCGTGCAAAGGTATTTTTTTTGTAACTTTTATACCTTCATAATAATATATGAACATAATTTTAAGAGGGACGTCAAATTAAACCAGTATACATGGAAATTACTAATCAACAAATCAATATTTTCATCTTATAGCTTAAATGTTAACAAAATAGTTATTTAATAGAGGAGACTACAAGAATACGGGAAATTATGTAAAACTATATACATACAACTATATACATGTATTAGTATAACCATTCATAAATAACTTTCAAATGCTACACATTTCTCATTTTAACCTTTCTAAAATTACATACAAACCCCAATGAACACGATACCCATACTAATGCCCTGAAGAGAATGAAGATGACAACACCAACTTACCAAGGACAGTGGCTTTAAATGCCCACTTGACTGAATTATTAGAGCAGAAAGAGAAGTGTTTTTTAATAATTTAAATGGCTAAAATATAATGGTAAACCAAAAAAGTAAAAAGCTATAATACAATTTTTAGAAATACGACAATAAAAGAAGAATTTGTTGTTAAATTGATACATCTCTGAAGCGCTTTAAAATGGATAACTATAGAAAAGGCGTATTTGAATGTACTTTTGAACTACAAACTATTCATTTCACCCTTCCAAATGAAATAATTCCAATAAAATCTTATGTAAACATGGCATGATGATGGTTCATTAATTTTAGAGTTATGTGGAATTGACATGTACAGGCCACAAGATCATGTAAGACTTTCAAGAACAGTTTGCACAAATGCATCAATTACTGCTATAAGCCTCTGTACCTGTTTATTTTCAGTATACTTCAGTATAATAAAAAGTTTCTACTTGTGTTTTTGTACTTTTTTATGTTAAGTTCTACACTGTTCCTTCTAATACTGATCAAGAGATTTCTATTGTTTATTAGTTCTTGAGGTGAATCAATTTGCTTAAAGCTATAAAATGATCTTACCTTCTTAGTTTCTAATGATTTTACCCTTTGTCCATAGAAAATAAGTTCGCCCAAATTATACAAAGTATATGAAATTTCCTTACTTATGATGAACAAATAAAGGGTGTAATATATTATTTATTTTTTGTTAAATACTGAATAATTCACTATTGTATGTATCCTTGTAACTTCGTATACATGAAAACTTTGTGATCCTTGTATGTTGTTTTATTGTATTGAAAGTATTTTTTCATATGAAGTAAAATATACTACTTTATCCTTTAGTTTCATCAGCGTAAACCCATATACGACATGATATAAAATATAACATATTATATTATTCTGTATTTCCATTGAAAACTCATGGCTGGATAACATAAAAATAAGCAATTCTTTTGTAAATCTCAAGGAATTGTAATTGAAAAAAATTCAACTTCTATCAGTATTAGAGTGTAAATTTTGCATCTTATTTTCCATATTATATATAATTGTCGTTGGATGAATATTTTTGTTTCATTACGTCTCGAAAATGACATATTGTGGGACGAGACTGCATTTAATAACTGCATCAGAAACTTTTATCGAGCACGAGTACTGAGTGATACTTTTCATTACGACGCAAAACAGCACACGGAATATGTTAAAAGATTATCTGAATGTTTACAATCTAGTCAGTATTTTTTATACGTACAACTCTTACGAAAACGTACACTATGTAAAACTTATTTTGGGGTTAAAATCACCTGTTTGACCATAGGCGTGCCAAAATAGCACTCTGTTCACACTGTTGTTAGTACAGGGAAATAGATGTTTACATAAGGAGAGAATTGTTTTCATAGAGAAAGTAATGTTTGGGAGAGGGAAAATCAGCTGACAGTTACTAGGGAAGCGATGACTCAGTTGTATTGGAAAGTATCCCATTACCATACAGAGTGATGAAAACATTATTAATTCAGACAGAATGAAAAACGAGTGACTCGCGCCAAATTTCTGCTATACGTAGTTAAAACCGTTCAGGCCAGCTTTTATCTCTTATTATTTCCTGGATTTCCTCTAATATTGCCTCTCTATTCGGAATAGAAGTCTAAATTAGGAAATGCCAGGTTATTAAACAATTACTGATACGCCACAGTAAATAACTTTAACCATTAATAGATAAATCGTATAAACATTATGTATTTTAAGTTAGATAGAATCATTACAAAATATTTAGTAATAATATAGAGTAATGTAGAGTTTAGTTTTATATACTCACTTGGATTGTGAACCGTACGGGTCATGTTAAAGACAAAGCCAGTCAGTTATTGTTAAAACTATATCAGATCCATTGCGATATATTCCTACTAGTTATATCCTTGTGTAAAGGATGTAAAATGATTGGCTAACATGGGGGTTTTGGGATTACAATGTCAGTAAAGTTGTTGTTTGCATCGTAACAAACAGGCATGTACGGTATGATAGCCTCCGGACCAAGGGACTTTTATTACGGTACTGCAAAAAACGTTTTAAAAGTTTCTACTTACTTTAATAAAATTGTACAAAACATTTGAATGCGTAATACTAGCACACTGTTGTAGCTCTTTCCTCTATTTAATGTTGTTTCCCGTCAATATTGTTAATATTAATTCTTTCAGTTGAGATTTCTAAATTTAACAAATGCATATCACCTAATATATAAACCACAGATAATCATTATTTCTTATTATTTGCGTGAAATCATTGATAAAATTACAGCAACGGAACTATTTATTCTATTTTTTTATTTTTCAAAGTAGTATTTCCACTCGAATTCAAACAATTATTCGATTTCTAACAGAAACCTGTTGCAAAGTGATATTAAAATAAAGGATATTAATGTATATATTTTATTATATTACACATATTAGTTATTAAAAAACATATTTCGCTGAAAAATTAAATAATTATGGTTGTGGAGTACGGTAACACTAGAAGACTTCAAAACTAGGCCACATGTACACTTAGACCACCTAGTAACCACATAAACATTAACTCTTTTTATGAATTCTTTAATCTCTAATATTATAAAACGCGGTCCTCACTCATTGAATGATAATAATCATCCCCATATCACAGAAAGAAGAAGTTTCCGAGGCACTTTCTAACACTTAAATAGAAAAGCTAAAACATTTTCATACATAAGCGTATCAGGGCGTACTGTGGTTCAATAGGCTGCATATCACGTGCAGAGCCGTGGGTAACTGCTAGTAATTTATAACAGTGTGTGACATGAAACATAAACGTGTTTCTTTTTTGAACTTCAGGTATAATTTATAAAAATCCAAGTTTTAAGTAACGTTGTGATGGACAAGTTAAACGTCATCAACTAGCGGTCCCGTTCCATATCACAAAACTACTCATAAAAATAAATGACCAAAATCGCTAAAATGGAATTAATTTGAATTTAAATTTTGTACATTACCGTTATATGTTTTAACTTTTTTAACTAATTTGAAATAATTTAAAATTATGTACATGAACGCAAATAATTCTAAACATCTAAAGAAGCTGTTCAAAATAAAATAGAAGCCCTCTTATTCTCCAGTTAATAATGAAAACGATGAAGGACTACGAAACCTTTTAAAAAGGTATGTACTTATTCGGAATATTTAAAGAAACAAGCATCAAAATCAAACCAAAACAGAAAAAAAACATGTTTTGTTTGTCTAGAAGAATCATTATGCAACATTTTCCTCTTAAAGTGTCAAACAGAATGAACCAGTCTACTCAATCTTGTACCCTTCTGCACAGCTCCATCTGATTTATGATCGAGCGTAGTCGCTGTGATAATTTTAAATTTGTTGCTTGTCCCAGTAAATACCGCCTCCATTCTTCGGCATGAAAGAGGAGCGTGGAAGAATGAGAAGCAGTGGAGAAGTAGAGAGGGCGTGTCGGATGATGTCCGACACAATGGTGTCCGCACACTGGCACAGAATAGAAGGTACAATAACGTGTCTCCTGATTGTAAATTACTTTTTTACAAAGTGATTCGTTCCCAACAAGGCTGTACAACAAGGAATAATAAATTTTACAGCATAAAAAGTGTAGGAGTGGAATCGTCGTTCCTGGCACAGATCCGTATCGCATTTATCTCAATGCTGTCAGGCATTATCTACCAAGATTCAAATAAACGGAAAATATCAGAAGAAAACTGAAACATATAAAAAAACAATGATAATTCTCTGTGAAATGATAAAGTCTGTCTTCTAAAACTATGGACTCGTAAAATCCAGCGGATTGGAATCATAGTGATAAATTTGCTTCAGTGTGACTTTAAATTAGAATTTATAAAGGTTTCTGATCCTGAAAAATGTAGTAAAAATGTATTTGTAGCACTTTTGTAAACAGATGTATACATTTGATCGCTTGGCAAAATCGTCCTTTCAATGTATCATGTTCATATATAAGTTACTGCTAATATAGGTTTGATATTTATCACGTGTTTTGTATATAGATATGTATGTATATAGCGAACAACAATAAAAAATTATCCAACAAAGAAATTGATTTAACATATTCGATTAAATAAAATCTTCATTTTCACATCAAAGTTCAAAGAAAATTAGTGAACAACGTGACACTCCTATACACTTTTAAAAAGATTTTTTTAATAATAAGAAATGAAAATGGACTTATGGGTCAAAATACTGTGCAAGAATACACATAATACACTGTAATTCAACTTTCCGAAATCACATTATAATAACATAAATATATTTTTTAAATGTCAAAAACTAATGGAGGGAAAAATGTATTGTATATAACTAAGATCTTTAAAAAAAGGTCCAGGGTGTATTTTACAACACTTCTACATATTTTTAAGGTGGTGTATTTCATGTTTTATTCAGCCTGTTGCATTGTGATTTTGTTACAAATCTTCTAATAAATACTATTTTTTCCATTAAGTGTTGGCTATGAAGTTCATTTAGGTAACAATAAAACCATTCTAAACTGTTCTAATAACAACTATAGCATACTATTAAGCGGAAAAGGAATAAATATTTTAAGTAGCGGTTCGAAAAACCACATCGTTACAATTGAAATATAAAAACAAAGATTCTGGTACGGATTGAACTATTTTATCATAATGTTCTACAGTATTTTAATAGCCTCATTTTACTCAAGTAACAATATGAATTATGTTCGTATGAAGCATTGCCACGTCATCCGGAAATTATCGTTTCCGACAGATAAGTTTTAGTATTGTTAAGTTGGCAGGACTGACCCCCACCGGGCGAGGCGTGTCGGTAATTGGTACGATTGCTGTGGCACATGACATGTACAAAGTGCAGTCCGTCCGCCCTGTCTAATGAAGGGGTCCCGTCATACGTGACCGTCCTCCACTGGTGAGGATCAGTGGTGTGTGATACAGGGCGCAGCCAGAGATAACTCCAACCCTGCAGGGGGAGGGCTAATTGTTTATCGAGTGTTATGCCCGTTCATGTTGAAAATCCTTCTTTCTTCTTGTCTTTCTCCCGTTCGAATGAAGGTTTGGACTGTTACAATATTGAACAATCGCCGCTACGAAAACGTGTAACCGGCTCAACCTTCCTACCTTTCTCAATAAATCTTTACATTCACAAAAAAACGTGTGTATTTGATTATCCAAAAGAAAAATTGAAGTTTTTATACCCGTTTTAACAAAGTATGTTGTATTTCCACTTTTGATTAGTTTTCAATAAATGCTTGAATATTCATATAGTTTTTTTTTAGGATTAGGATTTTCTTTACCATAGATATTTCTGGAACAATGAATATTTTATAATAAAATTATAAAATAAGTTGAGTCTCTTGCACTGGTTGAGATCGTACTTGAAGAGAGAGCAAAGTTCTCAATCTTCAACTGAGTGTAGGAAACTAAACTAAACCCTTCCTGGATATGATCTGATAGGCTACAACTTGTCTATTTCCTCATAAAACAAGCGTTATAATGTTCGAGTAATTTCAATTTATCTAGGTTTTTGTCATAGTTTTATATATTTGTTGTTAGCATCATTTGAATAAAGTAGCTTTCAAGTGACCTCACATTTAGATTTTCAAATGCGAACGACGCATAGCTGGTGCGGAGTGTTTGCTCTATTAATTTACAACCACAATCGTAATAATCACAATAAAAAGCTTAATTTTGTACAAATGAAGTTTTATTTTTGAAACTAAATATTTGCTTTCAACATGACATTAAATTAAAATCTGTATTGATCTAATTTGAACAGTGTTTGTAATATTATTGCTTATATTTTATTCTTGGAACATCCAGTATTATTTTTCAGAAACGGGATTTTTTAATTGATTTCCCTAAACATAGACGAACAGATATACAGGATGCCCCACGAGTAACCGGATAAACTTCTCAGGTGGTTTCCTCTCATCAAAATATTGAAAAAAATTCATATAAACATATGACCGAAAACGCTTTCTTAGCGAGCTACGGCTAGCGAAAGATTTCGCCAGATTTTTCTAGGAAAGGACGAAAATAAAGCTAAACTGACGTTTATATGGCGTAAATATAGTAGTTAAATTTATTGGATTTTATGTTAAATGAACTGAATAATTGAACAAAATACGTCCTAGACCTGTAATACCACCCATTTCTGAGGTATCTGAGGTATAAATATGCAAAATTCGGTCTCGAAAAACATGCTTTGTTCAGATTTGAAGTACATCAACTTCATTAAATGGTTAATGAACAAGCAAACTTTAAAACCAAACTTATAGATAATGCAATTCTGAAGAGAATGATGCAAAATAGGCCAATAAAAAACAAACAAAGTTTAAAAAATTAATGTTTAATTAAATCAACACTATTATTTCTAAACTGCACGTGAAACATTGATACTTTATACTATTTAACTTGTCCTGAATTATCAGTGTTTTATCAGTGAATTACATTTCACATGTTAGATTTATGATAGGGGCAACTTATGTTATCGATTGACCCACACATTTTCACTGCTGACTTTTTAACGTTTAACATTTTAATATTAAATTAAAATTAAATACTTTCTCGCGTACTTACATATAAAACAAGGCAACGTACATGGTCAAATATTCAGAAAGCCCAACCGAATTATAAACATTTCCTAACGTTCGCTTTCCTATTGGATTAATGTTTACAATTTGAACCGTGGATATTTTTGAACATCCAGTATAGCGGTAAGCAGAAACGTATGTGTAACGTATATATGTTATTCTATGACACAAACATTTAAACGCTTTTCCTGCATTTTTGTAGTTTAACTCCACAGGAATTAATTGCCCGAATAAATTGCGTGAATCACACGTTCCCACGTCACATTTAAAACCAGAGATGCAGGCAATAACGTGATAATTGGGCGGTTTTTGGGGAAGGGGATGTAATTGTAGACCGGGATATGAGAAAATAATATCTAAAATTGCCTTTTGGCTTGGCGAATTCCCAATTGGCAGTTCGCTAATAAAAATGTTCATCGGAAATCCTATCATTCTTGAGTCAATCCAATAAAGCGACGGCGCGGGTAGGGGAGGGGTCGGAGCAATCACCCCTCCTTAACTCCCCACTTGTGGGTAATATCCTCTCTTCCAGGCCTCAGGAGCTTCGTAATTAACCTGACCGTATTCTGATCATTGTAACCTTATTACAACTCACATTACTGAAGATGTAAGGTACATTTATCTGGTTTATTAAAGTTTGTAGAGCTTTCGCTTGATCGCAATTGCCACTTCGATGACCTTTACGGTTGGTTCGGATTTCATGTAGTCCGAAACCGGATTAAAGAGACTATACAGAATTATAACTTATGTTATAACAATAACATTCTAACAATGTTATTGTTTTGATGAAATCGTGATGTGGGGTACACGATTACATAATTTAAACAACTTGTTTGGTAATATTTGTTCACGGCAGGACGTTTCTGTGTTTTATACACATAGTTTGTTTAAATAGTTAAGAGTATTTATAATAAAATGACAAAATACATACCATGTCAAAATACTACACTTGTATCTAGATTGAGATTTAGTTTCTGTTTACTACTAAATTTTCCATAATAGTTTTTACGCGTAAAAGAAAGTATAGTAAGTAAGCCAAATTTATGAAAAAAAAAAACTATCAGCACAATGTAACATATAGTTGATATCTTATAATTATCACAGTAGTTATTAGTATAACTTATTTTCCCTAATAATGACTGCATTAGGTACTCTCTTCATTCCTATCATATTTATATCCATAGTAAATTTAGTATTATTAAAACCACAATGGTATTTCAGGTAAAAGCATGGACACAAACTAAATTGTCAGAATTTGTTGGTTTTACGTGAACTAGACATACAGTAGGCTATATGAACGTTTAGTCTGAACTGCCTACAAGTGAAAACGCGAGGGAAAGCTCGAAATTAATGTTTTATGAGAGGGCGGGTACCCGTATACAGTTAACAATAGGCCCTACACTTTGCTTTATTAATTAGTAACATTCACATTTCACCTGTTTGTCGGCCTTTTTAAAGAAACCTTTGTGCGTGTCAGATGAGAACTTTGTTCTTTGTTTGTTTTGATGAAAAATGTAATACATTTTCAAATGTGCTTCTAGTCAAACTCGTGTTTGTTTGAACGAAATGTTGTTAATCGACGTCAACAAAGAATAAAGCAATTTTTGCGGGCTCTTGTTTTTATTTTTATGCGATGTTTTTATAAAACACATGCGTTATGTAAAATGTTAAAATATGCTTTGAAGGCCTCGCAGCATAAAAAGTAATTTCCTAAAAGAAAATAATTTCGTATTTGCGTATCATTTTGGCATTGTTTCATTACAATAATAATTCATAATTAACTTATAATGCATGATACATTACATCTCTTCACCGTAAAATAATTAAATAGAAATTTCATCCTTATAAAAGTTTCATATTTGATTTATAATTCCTTTGTGATTCTCGACTGTGACTTCTTATACTTAATACATTAGGGCTTAGGCTGTAAATACAAATATGTTTCTACATCAACATGTTAATTATTAACATTAACGAAAATAACTGCAACATTTAGTGCACCAAATATTTTACTATCTTGTTATGAATTAAGATTGTCACGTGATTAATATACGCAATCTTTAATCAATACTTAAACTTCCACATCGTCTATCAGAGAGCCTTTGAAAAATCCAAAAAATCAAACAATCATCATGTTGACGGAGGTTTAATGAATTTTGGACTTAATATGGTGTGAGTATTTGCACAAAACCAAACAAAAGCAAAAACTGAGTTAAATTAATTATATTTATATTTTTCCAGGTATTTACGTTATTCCAAAGATTTACTTGAATGATAAAACTCATCCATTTAAATTATTATATATTTTAACAAAGTTCATTTTTTTCTTTTGAATGATAATGTATTGTTAGAAAATTAAATAAAATTAGTTTTTATTATTTTAAAAATACTTAACTGTCAATTTTATTGTTCCTTCAGTCATTATAAGTTAGTTATGAAGTCTATTTATTCGCTTAGTGTGCCCTTAATAAAGGGAGATCCCGAATTAGGTATAGTTTTACATTCGTGAAATATTTTATACAAAAACATAAGACTCATTAAACCATTTCTGCAGATGTAAACATATTTATCCACAACTTAAATCAAAGTCGGGTAAAATATATAACTTTCAAAATTAGTAACTTTAAAATTAAAAAACTTGGAATTTTCCTGATAAGAAACTACCTGCGTGAATGTTGAGTTTAGCTCCAGTTCACCTTTCTCTTATCCTTTATCGTCTAGAATCTGACGCTGACACAGCTGGATTTCTGGATCTGGAGTCATGTTCGTCTGAAGAGATCCATAAATCAAAATCCAGCCATCCAGGAAGGTGAACTGGAGTTAAACCCAACATTCACATTGAGTCAACCCTTCCCATCGTAGATACGTTATGTGTAGAAAACTCGGTTACTCCACTGTGCTTAAATATTGTGTCTAAACATCGTAGTGCGCTAAATTGTGCACCTGATGAGACAATGAGAATACCTCTTCAACTATATCACTTTATAATTTGTAGTCTAGGTGTCTATGATTTCGAAACTACGTAAAGAGTTCATTTTAAGCTTCTCGTCGCTGAATTTTTTTGGATCACTTCAGACAATCATGACTCCTCATTCCAGGAGTCAAGTCTGTGACAGCGTCAGATTTCAGACTATAGTTACGTGGTTATTTTTACCTGTGTTACAGTTTCGCTGTGACGTTTTAAGAAATATAATTTTAATATACTTTGAACTTTATAAATATAATATTGTGTGAATTAAAGACAATCAAACATAAACCATTTCCTCTTGTCCTGCATAATTTGGGTAGTTTTATTCGTTTTGTTTTTTATTTTTTCACACTTTCCAACGAGAAACTAATTTGTTGTAATTGTTTAAACAATTTCTTTATATTTAAATATTTCTCTGTAAACACGAATTCGAATTTCTGAAAGGTTTAAACTAATGAAAATAACATCTCTTTGCTGTTGCCAATCCCCTAATCTCCATTTTCTACGTCTAAGTGCTACGTCTCTCTTCATAGAAAGTCTTTGCATAATAGTTGGAGTGAATGGGTAAACCTCTCACAAGATCCAATAGAAACTGGTGAAACATTGCCTTCAAAATTTAACAAACACATTATTATAATCCGAACAATTATTCAATTCCATTGTTAACGATATTTTCGTCGTTTCAAATGTATAACTTTTAAACTTGGAAGTTATTCTTAATAATATAAATTGTAATTAATAATAATGTCTTAATAAAACCTTTAAAATGACATAAACTTTGCATAACCGCATAAAACTTGTTCAACGTTAAAAAGCTGTATGGAGGACGGCCATTACAATTGTTCATGAATAGATAATAATACTGTAGTAGCCGTAGATAATAAATCTCTTATACCTTACTTGAATTTGTCTCACCTAGTGTAAGAGTACAATACTTTGGAGACTAGACAAATCCAAATTGAACTCCATTAAGTTCTCGATACTTGAGCACGACAGTTGCAAAGGGAAGTTGGCCAGAATTCAACAAATGACTTAAATTCTTAAAACGATTTCTTCATCATTAGAGAATAATAATTAAAGGAGAGATGAACAAGGGCAAGGCAGTAAGGGCGGTGGTGAGTTGGGGGCAGAGGACTCTTCAAGATAAAAGTGTCGCCAGTTGTTCTGCCTTTGTTAACAAACTAACGCAATCTCAGAACAACACGTTTTCATTTCTTCCCCCCGTCTCGTACCCCCCCCCACCACTGTTCCATCCGCCCCTGCTGATAGGTTTATAATTACAGTAGCAAGAAGGATTGTGCGCACCAGGGAAGGGGGCACTGGCAGGTTTAATTGAGTATTTATTGAGTTGAGCACTTTTAGAATCTTTCAGTTTCTAAGACCTGTATTTTGACGCTGAAGGAATTAAAATTAATCTCCACGTGTCTCCAAGATTATATTATGTCCTTATTAGACTTATTGTAATTGGGTATATACTTGATAGAAAGCCCTGATTGATTGTTGAAATATATTTTTACCAGCAAGATTTTACACTATTCTCCTAAATTCTACTCTGTAATAACCTCTAGTTTCTTAGAATCTAGATTCTAGATTCAGTTGTTTTTGAACTCAAAAATAAATTCTTAACTTAAAGGCGTTTTCTCGTCTGCCTTCCTAACCAATAATTCTGTCTTAAGTGCGTTAGTCCCAGCGAGAAACGACAGCTCTTCATTAACTTATTCAAATACATTTTATCTCATCCAACCGAGTATTAAGTCTGGAAAACTACGACGAGCAAAACATTTTAATTTTACGAGACAAAAATTTAAATTTCTTGATTTTACGAAGAGGGACAAGTTATTTCAGTCGTAAAGTTAAATTTGTGTGTAGCTGCTCCGGTCATAGCACCAAATACATGTTTAAAAGTGGAAGACTATGATTCATTGTAATATAAGTTCAAAAATATGTTTAGTTTTCTTTTTTAAGATAATCCATTCTTACAACGGGTCGTTCGTTGATATGTGCTTTTTAAATTCTGAGAATATCTCCTACAGTGATCAAAACAGTAAACGTCTTTTATAAATTAACGCATTAAGGACATTAACAATTTTCATCACTAAATTTGAAGATCTTTGATTACTATCAATGGTAACCTTGTAATACAAGTAACGGAGGGATTCAGGATTAGAATAAAACACATTTATTTTATATTGTGCTTACAACAAATTTGAAGATCATTATTTATAGTATAGTATTAATAATTTCAAGTATTTTAATTACGTGTTGTTAATTACCTTGGAAATCTATTCATGTATGAAGAGAAACAGCTGCAAAGAAGGCGTTAGACTTCGAGGTTGGGGGAGAATGAGCTAGATCCTTTGTCCAGCCCTACTGTGGTAAAAACCCGACTACGCTTGAGGCTAGATTGATGATTTAATCATCTAATTTTAGTTCAATTAAATTGTTTTGTGTGTTATCTACTGTCAACTTATGCTGTTAAAATTGATTTTGAAATTTTCATTAATTTGTTGATATGATACGAGCAACTTTAGTAATTTTCTGGAGTGATTCGCTTTTCTAATAATAGTGTTTACTTTCACCTCGAAATATAAATACTTTTTTATCAAAATCTTAGTTTTCTTTAGCTAGTAAGACGTCTAATACAGCTAGATTTGTGGACCTTATCGCACTAACTTTTCTTCATGTTGAAGGATACAGCAACAATCACTGATAGTGACTGACCTGCTAACTGTAATGTCCGAGACCGCTGTGTTGACTACAGAGTCCTCATTGTTCTGTGCAATCATCGCCTTCTCTGATAAGTTTCTCTGGGTCTTGGAAAACTGACTGAATACTCGAGGCCGAACATTTATTGTCCTTCTGTAACCGCGCTTGCATGGCCTCAAAGTTTTCTTTTGATGTTATTCATATTGCCTTACAGCAAGGATTAGTTTGATCTTGCAGCTTGTTGAGAACCGTGGAGTGTTTTATAGTCAGCCATTTCTGGTTATAAGTTCAGAAAAGGGTTGCTCGAAATCCAAAACTGTTATTTTATGCACAGCAAACCTCGTGGTCTAAGAGTTTGTCTGCTACTCTAGTAGATAATGCTCGTAATATCTTAGTAAGGGTTATAAACGAGAGTGCGAGCACAACAGTACGAAGAAACCTTCAGCCGTCAGTTGATGTATTTATGTGTCGTTCTCTATGGTTGAAGGTTGGATGCTCGGTCTGTCAGCATCAGGATGGTGCAGCGACGATTCATCCTTTTCAATACAGTTTTAAATATGATGCTGATTTTTTCAAACACGTAAGGTGTCTCTCATGAGAGTTAAAAAATAATATTAAGTTTTCTATTAACTAATTAGTTTTTGTTCTCTCTCGTGCTTTTTATTGGAATAATTCTGTACGCATCATTACCTTGTTCAGTGGTTTAAATTTGTTCGAGACTGGCAATTGATGGTTGCAGATTTTGGGGGTATCAGTAATTAGTTTAAAGTGTTTTTATTTAAATATTCAAAACATCGAATCGAAGTAACCTCCAAGTAGACTGTTGATGTCCAGCAGTCCCAAGTAGTGCAGCACTTTTCATGGTGTACAGTGACATTTGGACCATGTGATTTAAAAACCATACTTTGAACTATGATACCTACAGAATGCGTACTATACAGAATAGTACTAATGTACGTCAACCGCAGTCAATGTGTTAAATCAATCTTAAGATGTGTGTACTCTTCCTTAGGTCGTACTAAAACCGATACAGCTACTTAAAATAGTGTATAATCGAACCGCATTGTAAACGTGGAAGCGATTCGCATTGTTTGACCCAATAAAACCCTTAGAATGAGTATCAGCTGTAAGTATGATGGCGATAATTGTTTAAAATCCCCGAAGGCCCCTTTTATGGCCCCCTGGGTGGGGTGGTCGTCGTCCGTCGATAGGAAACTTAATATTAAACAGACCACTGTGCGGGTGGCGTGATAAGGAGGGAGGGGTCGACTTCCTAGCCTATTTGTTACCGACAAGGCCTGGACAATGTGCGTTCTATTCAGTTATTTTGTAATAAATATGGTTAATAGAATTTTTTTCTATTGTAGTTTGATTTTATCCACCTAACACACAGCATTATTTACACAAAAACACCGAGAAATACATCCATTCATTATAGTTCTCGCTTCTCGAAGTTGAAACCATTCACTGACCGATTCGTTCGTACGTGACAGATAATCAATTACACGATCATTTCAACTGATCTATTATAAAAGCTAGTAAATAAGAAGTATGAGAAAGGGAGATAACACCAACAAAGGAATAACTGGATTGTTATTGCTGTATAGATAAGAAATCTCACTCAGGAAGTGTCCTTGACTAGATCTTTTGAACTAGATAATGCTATGAGTTTGAAAGGTAATTATTCTTCATTAGCAATATCATTCAATGCGCATGTGCACACTTCAGGCAGCTCAGCGTGGATCAGGATAAGATCTCTATATTTCTTATTAGAATGTAGTACGTATTATCCAACTGATCATACTGTAAAATTTAAATCTTTTATGTTTAAACACTCACAATTTGTTTAATGCTTACGCTATTTTATATTATTAAATTTAGCGGTTTTAAAAATTATGAAGATTTAAGGGTAACAAAATATTAAAATCATCAATTAGGCCAACAAATCTTCATATAATTTTATATTCAAAACCAACCACTTAGACTATATAGCAGATCTACATAAAAGTTTGTCCTCACTTTATTCACGTCATAGTGTCTCGCTAAGCATTGGTTTTAAACATTTCGCAATGTTGCTTCGAGAGTTCATGAAAACATGCACATTTTCCAATCACAAAACCTTCCAAACTAACTGGAGAATAGGCTCGAAATTTGAAATTCAGATAAATCATAGGCGTTCACTAAAAAAACTGTTTAGACCATTCACAGTCGAACTGCAGACTTCAAAGAAATATCGAGAACCTTCTCCATCTTTTTTCTTTATCCAGATTTTATATCTCCAAACCTCTAAAAGTTAAGGCTTGTAATTTTGACGCTCATCTTCGTTCAACTTGCGGTTCCATACAAAATTGTTTTCAAACATGTCTTATTGTAAGCATAAGAATTAGTTAAATCCCGCAAGATCTCGCATTTTTCTTAACCAATAGATTTCAGTTGAAAGACGAAACTAAATTTAAAAAAAACACGCTCCATTTTATTTCGTAGTCAGTAAAAAACTGCTTTGTTCTCCAACTTCAGCACACCACCCGACTGACTTTTTGATTTTCAGTTTCTTTGATGGCGATAGTAATAATTGGGATCACTGCTTGACATTTGCGTCCCAAGGCTCTTTTACACTTGAACCATTACTATAAATGTTGTCATAGTAATAATTTCTTATAACCTGTGCAGCTGGTTAGGGTAGATCACGGAGATTGAATTTGTCACCATGCGAATGGTTAATGTCGACCAAGAGACGTTTAGGACATACAAGTAACAGATCTGACAAATATTTAATAATCTTACGCGATATGCTACATCTAAACAAGTTATACCAATTTCCACGGATGAACACAGAGGAATGTGATTACAATGAGCAGGGTCTTGTATACAAAATTGAATTATAAAACCTTCAAAAGGTTCTATATAGGTTAAATGTCGTCAGAGAGAAAAAGTTTTTACACCACAAGGCAGCGGTCTAGACCGCTCTACTTGTATAACATGATATTTTGTACAAGTAGAGCGCTCTAGACTTACACTCAAAGCTACATTCAAGGTCAAGTATTAATTTTCCTGATATTCTCTCTGTAAGTTCAGGTTCGCCGCTGATATTAGAATTAACACTAAACGATTTGAATGTTGATTTGGAGATTGCGTGCATTTTCAAACGACAATGACACTTCTCAAAAATATTTCAGATGAACTTTAAACACAATCTGAGTAAAAACCCCCTGCCCTAAACAAATTTCGTTGTAAACATAATGCAACAGCTAGCATTCTACTACCTGCAATTTGAGGAAAATTTCAATATATATTTAACAAAGGGGAAATCTCTAAGAATTTTCGTAGTTTATGACTACAGGATGTCCATTCGTAAAATACGCTCGAGGTTTGCATCTTCTGATTAAAAGACTAACATTAAAATATGAACATAGGCCATATTGTTCAGCCATATGTCTATAGTATCTGGTCCAGCCTCTCAACGGACTTGTTCTGTTGCCAACTTTAAATTCCGCGTGTTCAGCTCTGTGACTAAGGTCCAGCCTCTCACCTGCTACGATATGTGTGAACACAGTACGACTAGTTTGTACTCTAACTACTCGAAACTCTGTGGTATGTGCTTGATGTTTTACGACTTGTTCTGGTGTCAACTAAAGATTCCGCAAGTTCAGCTCTGTGACTACAATGTCTGGTCCAGCCTCTTACCTGCTACGATATGTGTGAACACAGTACGACTAGTTTGTACTCTAACTACTCGAAACTCTGTGGTATGTGCTCGAGTTTTTACGACTTGTTCTGTTGTCAACTTTGAATTCCGCGTGTTCAGCTCTGTGACTACAATGTCTCTGGTCCAGCCTCTTACCTGCTACGGTATGTGTGAGAACACAGTACGACTAGTTTGTACTCTAACTACTCGAAACTCTGTGGTATGTGCTTGACGTTTTACGACTTGTTCTGGTTGTCAACTAAAGATTCCGCATGTTCAGCTCTGTGACTATGGTCCAGCCTCTTACCTGCTATGATTTGTGTGAACACAGTACGACTAGTTTGTACTCTAACTACTCGAAACTCTGTGGTATGTGCTCGAGTTTTTACGACTTGTTCTGTTGTCAACTTTGAATTCCGCGTGTTCAGCTCTGTGACTACAATGTCTCTGGTCCAGCCTCTTACCTGCTACGGTATGTGAGAACACAGTACGAGTAGTTTGTACTCTAACTACTCGAAACTATGTGGTATGTGCTTGACGTTTTTACGACTTGTTCTGGTGTCAACTAAAGATTCCGCATGTTCAGCTCTGTGACTACAATGTATGGTCCAGCCTCTTACCTGCTACGATATGTGTGAACACAGTACGACTAGTTCGTACTCTAACTACTCGAAACTCTGTGGTATGTGCTCGAGTTTTTACGACTTGTTCTGTTGTCAACTTTGAATTCCGCGTGTTCAGCTCTGTGACTACAATGTCTGGTTCAGCCTCTCACCTGCTACGGTATGTGTGAACACAGTACGACTAGTTTGTACTCTAACTACTCGAAACTCTGTGGTATGTGCTCGAGTTTTTACGACTTGTTCTGTTGTCAACTTTGAATTCCGCGTGTTCAGCTATGTGACTACAATGTCTCTGGTCCAGCCTCTTACCTGCTACGGTATGTGAGAATACAGTACGACTAGTTTGTACTCTAACTACTCGAAACTATGTGGTATGTGCTTGACGTTTTACGACTTGTTCTGGTGTCAACTAAAGATTCCGCATGTTCAGCTCTGTGACTACAATGTATGGTCCAGCCTCTTACCTGCTACGATATGTGTGAACACAGTACGACTAGTTCGTACTCTAACTACTCGAAACTCTGTGGTATTTGCTCGAGTTTTTACGACTTGTTCTGTTGTCAACTTTGAATTCCGCGTGTTCAGCTCTGTGACTACAATGTCTGGTTCAGCCTCTCACCTGCTACGGTATGTGTGAACACAGTACGACTAGTTTGTACTCTAACTACTCGAAACTCTGTGGTATGTGCTCGAGTTTTTACGACTTGTTCTGTTGTCAACTTTGAATTCCGCGTGTTCAGCTCTGTGACTACAATGTCTCTGGTCCATCCAGCCTACCTGCTACGGTATGTGTGAACACAGTACGACTAGTTTGTACTCTAACTACTCGAAACTCTGTGGTATGTGCTCGAGTTTTTACGACTTGTTCTGTTGTCAACTTTGAATTCCGCGTGTTCAGCTCTGTGACTACAATGTCTGGTTCAGCCTCTTACCTGCTACGGTATGTGTGAACACAGTACGACTAGTTTGTACTCTAACTACTCGAAACTCTGTGGTATGTGCTCGAGTTTTTACGACTTGTTCTGTTGTCAACTTTGAATTCCGCGTGTTCAGCTCTGTGACTATAATGTCTCTGGTCCAGCCAGCCTACCTGCTACGGTATGTGAGAACACAGTACGACTAGTTTGTACTCTAACTACTCGAAACTCTGTGGTATGTGCTTGATGTTTTAAGACTTGTTCTGGTGTCAACGCAGGTTCAACTATAATGATGTTGATTGATTAGTTTTATAAATATGTGCCTTAGGAGTACGTGTTACTTTATGTCTAAAGGTTTTGGGTTTTCAAAAACATACGGTAATCTCCAATCTTCAAAATGTTATGATATATTTTTGTTACATAAGGGTAAAAAATATATTTTATTACTTTACATCATCCCTAGTCAATAATAAAATCCAACGAATCAATATATTAAATATATGTCATAAAATCCGCATCCGTACATTAAAATTGATGATCTAACCAAGGTGGTAAAAGTGACTGCATTGACTACAGCCGACTTTCTTTCCGTGAACAAGGCAGCAATTTCGAGTAACGAGACTAAGCTTTCTCACAATGGTCGGAAATAGTTTCGTGATGTCCGTCATGTACAGTAATGATCGCTGAACGCTGTACAATTGCCGCCAGCCGCTGCTCTGTGCCTGTCAGTCAGCTGCCGTATGTCTGCTGTAATGTCTAATGTTATTATTGACGCTGTCCAGATGTCACGCCGCGCCGCGCCGCTCAGAGCTCGTTCTGGTAGTTCGTCACATCGCCGCGCCTAGTGCCTAGCGCCACTTGTCAGTGATCGTCTTTTACTTCAAATCACTTCCTATTCTTAGCCTTATAATGGACCTTTCTTTAAATCTACTACCCGACGAAAATATATGCCATAAATTAAGATAATAGTTATAAAAAATTTTAATTAATTTTAAACAACAATCAATGAAAACAGAGATGAAATTTTTTCCAATGACACCCTCAGCCAGGACAGCTCAGTGTTCAAGAAGGGTGCGGGTTTCAACATGTTGGTAAGTCCTACTCATCTTGGTTATGTGTAGGTGAAAGGCGTGGACTGTGGAGATCCATCTTAATAATGTCTATGACGTCATGAATGCTTCGGTACTTTCCGCTCAAATGTGAAGTATAATGGTTGAGAATTTATTATAATTAGATGCGTTGTTTTTAAAGATTGCAGTATATAAATATTTCATTTGTAACATTGCTGTAGACAATTAGGTTGATACTTTAGCGAAGAGGGATTGAGTATGGAGATAGGGATTATTCTAATTACCTTCATTGGCCTTGCTCGTTTCTTGTGGCCGCTCAACTTAAAATGTATGTTACCGAAATTCGTACACAAGGGAGCCAAATCTGTTTTATTGCGTGTGCCGAGATAGTACCAACCCCAGATGTACTTCTAGGCAACTCTCCGTCCAAGAACGTGTCCAGATGAAGGCTCTAAGGCTGTGTATGAAGGCTCCCGGGTTCGTTGCAGAAAGCGGGGTGGGGGGGGGGGGCGATTGCGTCTATGAAGATTACTTACTACTCAGAAGTCCCCTAGGTCACGTTGGATTCCAAATGACCTTGAAAATTAATTGGTATTTGGGTATCTCTTGGTCCAAGGACAAACTTTGAAGGTAAAATGAAATTCAAAGAATTTTATATTGTAACATTATGAATAACCATGACGGCAACGATTGCAGAATAAATGATTTTGTAAGCTGGATCCAAGTGTACAATAATGCATTAGGTGGCATAATAACACATGTGATAGAGTTACTGCGTTAGGTAAAACTTTTATTACTTTCAGTCTGGTCTTTTGATTCTCCGTTGTAACGGTTTATTTATTCTTAAGCAGATTGTATTCGAAAGTGTATTGAATGTATTTTGTTTTGTGTACTCTTTTTACCTGCAGTATAATAAAACAAGTTCTTCCAAAAATTCGGTTGCACTACCATAAGGAGCAATAGTTATTACAGATTGGTAAGGATACATGAGCCTTGTCTACTGGGTTAGTGGGTATGGGTAGAGTCGTGAACCTGTCGGCTCTAAATTAGTTTTTGTTTTTAAACGAAACTATTTTGTGCCAACATTTAATTAATTAGAAAAATGAAATGAAGAAGCATCTAAGTTTAATTTTAAGTTATTTTATTATGAGGTTTTAAGGACAGTGTTGAGGGAGGTGGGCACCCCCGGTTGTGTGTAATAGTAGATCTAACACTCTTGATTATGGGAAGGGTCCATAAATAAGGGTAACACACAACTTGGGGCTTAGGTTTCATAAAATCCAATCGTGGCTGGTTTACCTCGCCAAACTGCGTGTTGGATTTCCCCCAATAATTGCCGATTCCACCATCTCGATATATTTTCTCTCCGGTCCAAAAGTTCGATGAAAGATTTAAAGCTTGTTAAGTTCCAGCCTCAATTTAAAAATTTAATATTCATATGGCTTAGCTCACTCAAGATTTCAACGGTTTTATCTTTTTAAGGATAATCGTAATTTGACTTTATATTTTTTAAACGTGGATAAAAATTTAATATTATGTTTATGAAATTAACATGCAACTAACTATCAAGATCAGATATCGAATCAAAGTCCCTGGCCAAATTAGTTAGGCTAATTTTGCTTTAATTTTGAGTAATCACTGATAATCAATTAATTTCATCATTGGTTAGTAATAAATATAAGGTAATATTAAGGCCAATATTAATTAATAGTTAATCCCGTATAATTATAACACAAATAAATAAACCGAGAATAATGTGTAAGAAAATACAAGATGAAAAGGACTTTTAAATTTAAAATCCAGTATTTAAAATATAACTAATAGTATTTAAAACCTATGACAATGAATATAAAATAAAAATAGAGGATGTATAAATACTACTACTAATTATTGGTTCATTAAAATAAATACATATGTCTTAAGTAATAGAGAATTGTACTTCGTCCTAAATAAACCAGTTTTTACAACTAATATTTTGAGATCAATCCTTTGTAAATTTTCAAAGGGTATAAATCAACACCAAAATCAATAACAAGAAAGGATACTTAATGTTCAATCATCGCCTGAAGAGAGCGGTAATATCTGGGGTTTACATATGCAGAAAACGTAGCTGATTGTATAAAAGGTCAACTATGACACGTAATTGCAGACTAAAAATTAATGGCAGCCAACGTAACACGGGAGAGACTGCTGTGCGGAAAGTAGTTAAAGATTAGTTAAAAGGTACAGTTGTTTTTTGTGTGTGTAAATTCTCAAATTTTGCTAGTACCGACATATATTTAATTACTGATCTGCAATACACAGTTATAGAGTCGAAGCAGTGCGTCAATCTCCCCAGCTGCCTTTTTCCACCTCCAAAACATTCATCAGGACCAGTAAGGAACAAAGATTGCTGGAAAGCGGATTGTGATCTAGGACCCTAGGAGTCAGTAGTAAGCCGATGTCCGAGTGGCCGGGGGAGCACCTACTGGGATTGTGGTCTAGGAGTCAGTAGTAAGCCGATGTCCATGTGGCCGAGGATTGCTCGTACTAGGATTGTGGTCTAGGAGTCAGTAGTAAGCCGATGTCCATGTGGCCAGAATTGCTCGTACTAGGATTGTGGTCTAGGAGTCAGTAGTAAGCCGATGTCCATGTGGCCAGAATTGCTCGTACTAGGATTGTGGTCTAGGAGTCAGTAGTAAGCCGATGTCCATGTGGCCAGAATTGCTCGTACTAGGATTGTGGTCTAGGAGTCAGTAGTAAGCCGATGTCCATGTGGCCAGAATTGCTCGTACTAGGATTGTGGTCTAGGAGTCAATAGTAAGCCGATGTCCGAGTGGCCGGGGGTGCGCCTACTGGGATTGTGGTCTAGGAGTCAGTAGTAAGCCGATGTCCGAGTGGCCGGGGATGCTCCTATTGGGATTCTAATCTAGGAGTCAGGTTGTGGCCCTGCTGGGTGGTCACTGTAGTTGAGAAGAGTACCCAAATAAAAAAGCCCAAGTGTGACAACGAGAAGAAACAAGGCGACCAAAATGGTGATGTATAAAGAAATATCATTCATCCAACATTGATGTGTTGTTTAAAAATATGCAAGTTTCGCGATAATAAATAATTGTCAATTTGTAGAACAATACGTTGTGTGAAATTCAAACACGAATAAAAATTATGGACTACTATCTTGTACGTAAGTCTTGGACTAAATTTTATGAGGTCCTGTTGATTGCTATAAGCTCAAGCATTATGGCTCAGTTCGAAGTACAGTTAAGATCAGGCCATTAATTTACCTCACATTAATACTTACAAATCTGATTGAATATACGATACCAAATGCGTTAAAGGGGGCGATGTACTGATGTTACGAAAGATTCAGGAGAGCTGAATGTTTTTGCAGTTAGTGTCTGGGTCAAGGCTAATGCGTCTAGAAGTACAGTACATTATGTTCTTTTGCAGTTATTTATCCACCTAAGTTCATCCTAATGTACTCAACATCTACCTTTCAGCACTTTAGGAAGATTGACTTCGTGAAATATTACACACTAATGTAGGATGACTTTAATGTTCCCTAAGTTGGTGGGGTAGCTCTTTCCTCCTGACTTTATTATAACGCGTGGGCTAGAATAGATTTTCTTTTAACAATCACGAGTCTTTTGGGTCTTCTACAGTTACATCGAGGCCAGAATGTTTTAGAGCTATTTAGGATACTAGCTCTATGTTGGTGTTATTGAGTTGGCCATCGATGTTGTTAGTTGTGTGAATAAATCTCACATACAACCAACACAATTTTTTTTATACACGGGAAATATTGTTTACTCAGATAGTTTTTCTTTTACAACTTGCTAACTTAACGACTTTGCTTCTAAGTATAATTTGGCTCATATGAAATTTAACTGGTCTCTGCTTATGATTATGAAGATATTGTGCCCTGAGGATAGAGATGAATTTGGAATTTGATAGCTGCAAAGGCGATAATGCTACAATGGTGAAAAGAAGTGACCGCAAAAAATAAAAAAAACTTCAGCCTACCAAGTTTTGGAAACAACAATTCTGAAATAATTCCGAAATGTCCTTTAGTGCCATTTACCAGTATCGAGGGAACATTGACAAACATGCCATTATGGTATGCTCAAAGTTTGGAGACTCGAATGTTATGATATTTCTACTCCGTTAAACAATTATTATAGATAATTCTGCGACCTGAGACAGTAGACGTATCTTAACATGTCAGTTTGTCAAATATTTATTCTTTTCGGTAGAAACTGTCCAATCAACAATTCGCTCAGCACATTGGCACATTCCTGCATTTATTATCAATGGTATTGTGCTTTGTCCTCGTGAGTTTTCCCTTCCTTTGGAAGATAGCTGTAGTCACCCCGATTTCAAAAGAAATATCCAAACTGTCACTAGCTTAAGACAGATAACATTCTTGAGAATGCACTAAATATATTCGATGAGATCCTGTGCGGCTTTATTTAGAAGAGTCTGTCATCTTATCTCTCCGCGCTAGCCGTGCTGGAGTGAAAAGATAAATCGCTCAACTGCCACAAGTCTGTCGCTGTTTTTGCAATCACTGGTATTGCAGTTGATGGATGAGGTCAGGCTGATTTATCAGATATCAGATACGCATTCTACAATTAGACAAGCATAGCTGGGTATTATTATATAAATCACCCGTATTTTAAATAATAAATAATCATTTCTAATTCTGAACTGACTCATATGAATATAAAAAGAAAGAGCTCTTTCATTCATCCATCCTTAGTTCGAAGCCACCTTGGATATTCTATAAATCTCCTGGACATGAGCAGGGATACCAAAGGTGTTGTAGGCTGTGCAGAATAAATTACTTTTCTAGAGGGTTCCAAAGTCTCTAGTACCGGATGGAGTCGATGTTTATAGGAGATCAACTAATACATTAGTCCCAACTTCGGGATTTGTGACACGATAATGTATTCAGAATATTAACTTCGCAAGCAATTTTCCAATTTGGATTTATTTCATGTCAAAGTTGTAAAATTTTACGTAGTATGAAAATTGACTTTGAGTTGTGACTGTGTGACTAATAACTCACACTATATCATTTAAATCATTGCTTCCGGAAGTGTTTCGTGAGTTTGGAGGGATTTTCGAGAGTTCTACAAATTAGGTGTAGTTTGACTGATGGGAGAATCTTCGTGGTGCAGTTGTAAATGAGAGTCCTATATAATAAAAGAATGTCTATAACAACATCAAATAATGGCAAATGAATTAGTATTCTTAAAGCAAGGAGAAACTTGAGCTAGTGTTATTTATGTAACGCCTTCTTATATTTTTTAAGCAATAAGCTCTGCATTTAAGTAACGATATTGCATTATTAACTTTCAGGCGTTATTTCAGCTGTACGACACAGAGTTCTCGTCTAGGAATAGAATCGCTAAAGAATTTAAAAACAATTTTCCTCCTATACCTGCATAAAATATTTATTTCCATATAATAAATTTGGTGCAATCAGATAAGCAGTTTGGAATACCCGTTACAATAAGGTTTAGTAATTAGTTGAAATTTCAATTTTTATATATTCAAAAGGTGATTGGAGTTGAAATATTTTCCGGACAGTCTTTCGCGATTTCTTGAAATCTACGTAAAGGAGGCAATATAAACGGTAGTACCGGTGAATACAAATAACACAAAACTTAAATGTTGAATTTTTATTACACCATTTAATAGCAGACACATTATAAGTGTTAAAGTAAGTACTCGTATATCTAAGTAAGTCATTCAACGCAGAAACGTGTCAACAAAAGGTACATACATTTATCAAACTAATCCTACATTATAAGTAAACTTCATTAAGAATAATGATAGTAAAATACCTGTAGATCCTACTTAAATTTAGACGATAGTTATAAGCCCCTTTAGCTAAACTCACCACAAATAAATTAATGAATCACACTTGTAAATACAAACTAAACAATACACTAACAAGAAACATACGTATCATAGATCATAGAAGCCAACTTCATTCAAAACACAAGTAAGACGGGTTTTATGGGGGGGGGGGGTGGGGGGGGGGGGGGGTGGGGGGGGGGGGGGGTGGGGGGGGGGGGGGGTGGGGGGGGGGGGGGGTGGGGGGGGGGGGGGGTGGGGGGGTAAATACGTTAAAAAAATTAAAATGTATGTACAAAACGTGATTCAAGTATAGCATAACTGAGAGGGAAAACTAGTACTTAACAATACTCATTGTATGCATATCCCACTATATGCAACTTGTTCCACTAAAGAAAAAGAAATAAGAAATCGTGTCAGTGAAAACGAACGCAGTCGATGCCACGATACTATTGTGGGATTTCGACGAAGTTTCCGGTCTGTCTTACTCGTATCTCCCGGCACGTATCCAAGCAACTACGACGTTACCCAAAAGCTTTGCGATCTGAAATTCAGCTGAGCTGGCCTCCGACAATTCCACAGATCCGCTTTCACGTCTCAGCTCACCCTAATGTACTTCTAGCCTCTCCGAGAAATCTCAGTTGCAGCATTTCCTTAAAAGTGTTTTGTATTTCCGCATTTCCGCAAAATCTGGTAGAACTTCGTCAAAGTGTGAATTTAAATTCATATCGAAATTATGGATTAGTATAATTAATTGTCGATCCCTTCGGGATCGACTTGATTTCCTCCGTATAATGGCGAACGGTGGGATGTTGCCAGGGGGAGGGAAAGGGGACATACACGACACGTTCACCCCTCTCGCACCCTGTAGGGTCATTAAGGGCCACGATGTGCTCCACATAGATAAGAGCCCTGATAGAGTGCTAGCCCGCCCCGGCCTGAGCCAGACGTTCGGCGATAATGTAGTTACATAACTGCCTCTGCTCATAAATAAAGATAACTACTATCACAGCTCGGTGCTCCACTGTTCCCTATCGATTGGAGGACCAATTAGGATGATTTGTTGCTTAGGAACAATCAGTCTTTGGATTTTGTAGGAGCCGTGTGTCTAATTTGGAGTTCTTTTAATTAGGTTTAATTGATAAGATATAGACCCTAGTTATACCCTTTAATTGAGGAGAGTAAATGAAGTAAATTAAAGATTGTCTTGTTATGTCAATTTATAAATATAACCTTGTTATCGTAAAAAAATTATACCATTGATATAGTGAGGCAATTCCTGTTGTATAATCCAGTAACGAAGTGCATTACTCAAGTTATGGTACTCAATTAACAAATATAAAAATAAAGATTTGCTAGATAGAGAATTCAGATTGAAATAAAGCGTTCTCTATCAACAGGTGGAACAATATCTATCAATAGGAAAATCCATAAGGCGAATGAAGAGGCAGTAATGAAATTCGTACTTCTATATTCTGTTTACTTTTATGTTAACAATATAACATAAAGTCTAATTTTATTTTTAGTTAATAAAATGGAAATGGTTTTATAAAGAATATAAGTCTTTTACAAATAAGTTTTTAAACATTTACAGTTTAAGAACAAACACTTTCATGTCTAGACATAATTGGCCATTACGTTACACAAAAACGTTAACAATGTTGTGGATAGACAAATGATTTTGTTAGACGCCTAATCCTGTTTCTCTCGTAAGCAAGCGTCTTAAAAATAAAACATGTATTGAGAAAAATCCAGTCGCTGGGTTTCTATCAAAGCGTTTATTAAATGCATGTTAAAAATTATTATAATTTATAAAAGCAGCGTAACCATTGTAAAAGGTTAATAAACAATTAGATTGCGTTTCTTAGCATTTTTATCTGTTTATTGGTCATTAATAAAAGAATTATAATTATAGTAATTTAATTATGAGTATTAAATATATATAGAATGTTTATGATTATTCAGCTTTGTTGAATAAAAAAGTTCTAAGTACTTCTGAAGTATGAACTAAATTCCCTCAGAATTCTTTTGAAGGATTTTAAAATCTCTAAAATTTGCCTATTTACAATTTTTTGCTGCTAAAATGCAAGATGCAATCATAAGTTAGTTCATTATCTCATATATGAATGCAGATAAAATTATGTTGAAAAATACTAACAAGGGACTAAAATCTTCACATTGCTGTTAACGCTTTTAAAACAAGTTACAAGTCAGTTACCACGTGATGAAACAGGCTTCCCCGAGGATGCATGTTGAATCCAAGTTCATTGTTACCATGTTACAAAATTAAAATGTATGATTGTACGCGTTTTATTTGTGAATTTATTTACTCTGCGATTTTATTCCCATGTGGGCATAAATCAATGTAAAAATATTGTATAACGATTAGTAAACTATCATAGAGGAACAAGCACCTTCATCGATCTCAGTGTTGCCCTAATAGAGATGAAACGATGTACAATTTTAAGTCTATGGGTAGGTTTGTTTTCGAGATTTCATGCCGGCAAACAGATAAACTGACAGAAATAAAATGTATCCAGCCCCACGAGAAAAGCACTTAGCTACCATGAACGGCTTTAGCACATAGGTAGAAAAACAGTGAGCTAGCGCAACTGGTGTTAGGATACATAACTACTATTTTCAGATTTAGACCGGTAGATATCACCACTCAAGTGAACATGTCGAAGAGGCCCTGCCCTAAAACTGAGTTGTCTACAGAATTTGTGTAAAGTCAGTTCCTTCTTGAGACTCACCTTATACTAATTAGCTTCAATGGGTCAAAGCTACTACTTTACTCGAATTACTACTACTACTACTCGAATTACTACTACTTAGCGTCGACGAGGCCCTGCCCTAGGACCGAATTGTCGGCAGAATTTGTACGAGGCCAATTCCCACTTGACATGTCCCTTCTACTAATGGGCCTCCGTGGGCCAGGCTACAGCTTTATTCGAACATAGCTTATCGTCGATCAATCGCTTCGTCCCGAACTCCTCTTGTCTGTCCAAAGGCAAAAGTTCAAACATAACAAAAACAGTATTAACTCTGTTATTTTTTTAAACTACAAACAGATACTTATAGTATTCATAACTCGACATGGTTTTCCGATTGTAGACTGAAGACTTAAACTTGTATTAACAATCATGGAAATACAATTTTAGATTCCGCTAGAATAATATGGTCTTAAAGTAGTACAAGTGGACTGTGGTTAGAGAAAAAACACCATTCAATATTATTGCAGACACTGCTTCGACTTTATTTCTATGATTTTAATAGTTGAAACTTTAATTTTTTTATTGAAGTGGAATATGCTCACGAAACGATACATATACAAAAATAAACTATGAAAATGTATATATAACAACGAAAAGTAAATCAATTTTGATCATGATTTAAACTCTAATGGGCGAACAAGATTCCAATACTTTTTAAACGTAACGTAAATTGTGTTTAATTTTTGTAAGTTTAAACGTTTGGCATATAGGTACATTAACTAAAAAGTTGACAAAAGTGGAGTTTCAGGAGATAAAGCACATCAGGAGTTGTCTGTATCTATATATTAGTATCTTTCCCACAAACTCGAAATACATTAAGCTGACTTATCAAGTACTTATTGAATCATTTTATATTTATGTTAATTTATTCAAAAGTACAATATTTTAAGAGAACATACTCTAATTAGTAAAATAGTAATTTACTTAGATGTATATGAATTAAAACTGAATCATTGTTAACGTAGTTACAGACGAGTGTATTTTACTTAAGGCAACAATATTGTTATTACTTGCTCTTATTACGTTTAGCATGGACAACAAAATATATACTCAAATTTACAATGTTCTGTAAAAGGTTTATAGTTTGAGGTCCAGGAAGTCGCAAGCAAGAAGTAGTTCAGTTATGTTGGTGATAGAACAACAGCTTTCTTGGTTTTATTTTGACATAATATTTATTTTTTGCTCTAGAGCTCGCTGAAGACAATACAAAGTCCAAAAATGCAGCTGTAAGAAGTAGATATTGTGTAAGCAAAGATAATAATAGTAAAAATGGTGACGTGTATTTCACAAAAGCTTACAAAGCAAAGCTATCGTTAAAACTATGCAAACAATTTAATTAATAGAAGAGTCTGAATCGTATGTTAAAACTCTTTATGTTAATGTACTTATACGTAATTTTATACCAGCACTTAACACTTTATTTCTTAATTGTTAATCATCCAATCCTGAACAATTAGGTATCAAAGTTTTTGTCTCTTTTGGTACTAGTTTCCTTGACTCTAATTCTGTCTGTTGGTTTTTTAAATGACCACCATTTTGAATTCAACAAGAATTACTTTATATCAGCACTTACAAGTTACATGCTTATACTGTTAAATTAAAAGTAATAAAAATACATTCTTTTAGAAATTAATTTAAACCTAGGTAAAGAAACAATAACGCACAGAAAGCCAGGGTTGGTTAGCGAAGGGCGCAGGTATGTCACCTGTTTAATTTTATAACTCTGAGTACATTTTGTTTCAGAAACGAACGGGACGTATACTCTATTTCTGACACATCAAAACTGTCTGCTCAGAATTTCACAGCCACGTATGTGTCATACTGCAACTCTCTTCCAACAGAGTGGAAATCTGGAATTCCAGCTGAGTAGGGGCCTCGGCATTTCGTCTTGATCCGCTTTCACGGCTCAGCTCTCCTGAATGTATTTACGGCCAACTTCTGCTGGAAAGGTCCTGTTAGTATTAGTTTACTATCCTCCATTGTCTATGTAACGGGAATTTAGTGCCAATGTCTGTAACTGTTGAAACTTAAGATTTTATACCTACTCTATTAGTTATAAAATATATCGTATGTTGATATTGATTTATTTCATAAAAAAAGTCATAGCAGAGACCAAGGTTATAGCTAAGTAATAATTAAATATGCCACAACGATATTTCATAACCAATACTTAAGTACTATATCATATGAATATATAAATAGATATAAATTGACAGCTATTAACTATTTTTTCAGTTCAATTTCGAGATATCGTGCGAACAGACACACAGACAGACAGACAGACAGAAAAGCAAAAATGGAATTTTCTAACTCAAAGAGAGACCGGCTTCGCTAAAGCTGTCAATAATATACGTCAAATATAATACGTCATTCTGTAGTTTATAGGACGCAAGGTTCAGACTCCGGTTTTATTGCGTTTAAAATAGGTAGGCGCATTAGTAGCAACGTTATCTTTCGGAGACTTTCAGGAGATTAAATATTTATTATAACGGAATTAATTTGTTTTAATGGTGCCGCAACCATCGTATGTTTCTCAGTGTATACATATTAAAAGTTAAGTTCGATCAAAAATAAATTCAGTGTTTGTGTACGTTTTTAAATTCCACCTCAACAAAATTACCGTAGTTTTATGCTGTAAATTCAAATTATTTTAAACTGAAATTAGCTTCATAAACAGATTATGTGGTTTAAACTGAGTTCGTGTGTAGATATTGGCCGTGGGTATTGAAAAATAAAAATTGTTGCATGTTTTTTTATCTGGAATGCGAAACTAACGAAACGATTGATCAGAGTATAGGCTACATAAAAATGTAGGTGTTAGAATTTAACCAAGTATTTCTGTAGAGCTGATTATAGTTATTACCCTCGGGCAGAGGGGAATCTATCTATTCCAAAAACGATAATGTCGATGACTCCCTTTGTTGAGATTAATTATTGTTTGGTCAGATGGAAGTTGGGACGGCCAACTGGCAAAACACAGCTCCGCTATCTCCACCCCCTCTTCCCACATCCACTTTGCCCTTAGCATTGCTGCAAAAAATACAGGGCCGCTAGTGCTTCTATTCTGTCGATTTATGAGTAGGGCGAATTATAATGCTCGACATCTGGAGATTGCTTGGAATTCTGGCATGGCCATTGGTGTAACTAATTTACAGAATCGAATTATTTTTTGTATGAAATTCGTTATTCGTACCGAACATGGTTATTCAGGATTTGGCTTTAAGTATAGACGGAGGGAATGGTCCATAATATAAATATCTTTGTAGAGTTCAAAAACACAACAGTTTCAATATTAATATTTAATACTTGTAGTTATTAAAAGAAAAAGCATTTCAATATTGTTTATTTTTTGGACGAGGCCTTTCGAAACCAAAGGTTTCATCGTCAGGCGACTCCACAAATACATATTTTCATAACATTATTTATTAAAATTAATTAAGGTACAATTTTGTGTAATGTTATTAACTCCACATTACAGGGTTATCTTTATATTAGAACAATGAATGGTGAACTAAAGCCCTTTTTGAAAGTATTTTATTTCAGACACGTGTTTCGGTTTTAAACCATCATCTGTTTGAAAATTAACCTCTAACTAAGTAATAAACAATAAACAACTACACATATGCATCACACTCATTTAAAAATATGTACAATTTATATGACACAGTTGTAATTTTGATTAGTATTCTGTGTTTAATAATTTATTTTTTTTTAAGATAGGGTTTGCCTTGTTTTTTTAGATTGCTATTTAATACGTTGTGAGGATCGTTGTTATAATTTAGATAAATATGTAAATCCTTCTTTCGCGTTTAATTTTCTCCTTTCCTTTCGATATCCAAAATTTCCATGTTCTTTTCAATATTTTTGTAGTTATGGTCAGTTTATAATAAATGTTCAGCGAAATTCGATTTTATTGTAGACATGTTATTTGTTTTCAAAGCTTGTAAATGTTCTTTGAACCTTTATTAACATTTCTGCCAGTTTGTGCAATATTATAGCTTTCACAGTCATTAAAGTTAATTTTGTATACTCCAGATTGCTTGTATAACTCTTGTTTGTAATCCTTTTGGTTTACTTTGTTTTCAATAAGTTAAAATGTATTATTTATTGTTTCGTAACTGATGGACGATTTGGAATTTTGCAAGGTATTTCGAACACCTTTGTTTATTTTAGTATTTAAAGACACACACACACACACACACACACACACACACACACACACACACACACACACACACACACACACACACACACACACACACACACACACACACACACACACACACACACACATATATATATATCTGAATTTCATTATATTATTAGGATTAGGTCGTATTATGTTGGTTTTATTGATTTTTTCTGGTTTTCTTCTGAATTATTTTGTCTACAATATGGAGTTGATATCCAATTTGTAAACATACATAATAAAATAACCCAGCTGAAATCGATTCCACCCTTATGACTGAGCACTTCCCTGCTGCCGCCAGGAATGTGTGGGGCGGTCCGTGCGTGCTGAGCACGGTACGAGACTAACGGAGCAGCGTGTGTAACGAACTGTCCAGGATGGCAGGAAACCCGACCCTAGGCACCAGATGTTATCAGCACACGAGGTACAATCCTGCCCCCTAATCTGCCAGGGTACTGTTACAGATAAGCCTCTGTGTCAAACAGGCGGTGGCTCTGGCGGGCGGCGCAGCGGGACATGTGGCACCTTCACCTTACTGTACATAATACTACATACAGTTATTCTAGTGACATTAATTACGTCGTACAATTACATTTTAATTCATAAAACTAATTATAAATGAAAGCATTTTATGAGCTATACTTGAACTTAGTTGTTGATCTCGTAATTTTAAAAAAGGGACTGGGTACTTTTAAATTTTGAATTTAATGTAAGACACTTTTTTGTCATGGGTTCTTCAATTATTAGAACGTGATCATTAAAATTATTCTATAACAATAATTATTAAAAAAATCTACTTTATATCTGATTTCTTCCCTCATTATTTAGGAAGTACCCTTAAGAGGTAAAGTTCATACACGTTCATCTCATGAATGTCAATTTAGTTAATCCCCAAAGTTTAAATTAAATATTAAAATTTTACAAATTGAATGCACTTAGCCAAAAATCGTATATTGCACTATTCAGAAATTCGATTTGTCATGTGTCTAATTAGATAAAAGCTAGAGGTTCTTATTGGAAAGTTCAAGGAAGAAGAAAAATATATAAGGTTTGTGTTATGTGCCTATTGCATTTTTGCTCTGTGAGTTTGATATTATATATGGAAGTTATGTAATATAACATTTCAATATCTCAGTCATAGATATATGTACTTTGTATAAATATTAAAAAAAAACCCTTTGGGTGAATTAAAACAAATTTTCGATACGTCTTTTTAAATAAAATAATAAATATAATTCCAACAATTTAGCGGTAAAACCTAATAAAAATATTATAGTTACAGTAGAGCTGAGTAGATAATAATTAATACTTATTTATTTTTGTGATTCTCCATTATTATAATATTGTTCAAAAATAAAAGTATCGACATAAAAAATCAAATAAAAACCAATAATTGCTATAATTATTCCAATTTTGGATGTTGAGTCTAGCTCCAGTTCATCTTCTTCTTGCTGAGGCCTTTGGAATCTACCGCCATCACAGATTTGACTCCTAGAATTTGGAGTCATGTTAGTTCGAAGGGGTATAAAAATGTCGGCGAAGAAGAAAGCTCAAATGAGCTAATGGACTAGGAGGAAGATGGACTGGAGCTAAACTCAACATTCACATCGAATCAACCCTTCCATAGATACGTTATGAGTAGCAAATCGGATTACTCTACCATGCTTAAAGATCGTGTCTCAAAAACATCGTTGTGCACTCAATAGTACACTTGATTAGACAATAAAATACCTCTTCACCTGGATTACACTGTATATTATAGTCTAGGTATCTCTGATGTCGAAATGTTGTAAAGAGTTCGTTTGTAGCTTCTATGTTGCCGACTTTTTGGGATCTCTTCAGACGAACATTACTCAAGATTCTAGGAGTCAAGTCGGTGACAGTGTCAGATTCCAGACACTGGACTAAGAGGAAGGTGAACTTAACACTCACATTGAATTAATCTTCCCACGATAGATACGTGGTTTGTATTCAAATTGATTTCGAAGGAAATTAAAAATTAATACTACATGCCATTATTAATTTTAAATATACTAATTATATTTTATGTATATTTAATGAGGCTTGTTACACGTTGGAAAATAAAGACGTAATTAAGGCGTTTTTATGAACAAATTTTAGCAAAATATATGTACTCGTACATAGACGTGCATGTACCTGTATAATATATTGCAGGTTGCTTCAACTTACGCTTGACGATAAATCAATGTTACGAGTAATAGACTTAACATTATACGTCTGAGTCAGAAGCAATGCTGGAGACTTGTTATCTCTGTATATTTAACGTGAGCATTCTAGTCGCCACCCGAGTGTTAACGACATTCAGGTCGTCGCCTCTCTTCCCGACCATATCTGTCTCTGGCGTACTGCGTCCCTCATTAGTACCGAACGTTGTCCTCGCCGCGCTGTGGTCTCAATATATCGGATACAATCGCAGCAGCCGTGTCACACTCGGTATCATGACACTTGGTATGTTCTCTATGATTTCTCTGGCAACTTTGCATGGACTCGCAGCAACATGGGGACCTACTATCAGTGCTGGATATGACCGATTGAAAACAATCGAATCATTCAATTGTCAGATTCAGTCAGTTAAAGTTTTTTTTATCGGTTGAATTTTTCATTTAATTGTTTGATAAAGCATGGACTCAGAAGCAATTTCAGTAGGTTGACTTAGTTCTATCAGTAGTTTCCTTTCAATGACAAGTTCATTGAAACCAGTAAACTGCTTTCTATCCTCTTTTTATTAAATGAAGTAATTGAAACTTGCAAATATATTATCACCGGACTTATGTCTTTGAAATATATTATTTAAATTACTAATGGTACAAAATGTGAAGGTACATTGCTTAAGATATTTTAACGATTATAGATTTATTATAACTTTTATAACCAATATATTTAAGTTTCTATGTACAGTAGTAGATTAGTTTATTTAACAAGGGTTAGTGCCATTTTGGTGCCAACACCTGTAAATATTTATTTCCAACACTATTTCTCTTTCCCAACTTATGCTATTTTGGTACTTGTCTCCTACTACTATCGTATATGCACTCAATATGTACGGTAACTGAAAGTAAACACAAATTAATGCTAAACAGGTAAAATTCCAATCGATTGATTAATTCAACTGATTGAATATAAACCAAGCGATTAAAAAGGCGGTTACAAAATTCGGTTACCTTTAATTATCGCTACCCACCACTGATTTCTTTTTCTTTGTTCTTGGGATGTAGCAAAGACCAACAATGGATTGAGTTAAGGACAATTATTTTAGACTCTCCTGTTAAACCCTATGTTGGACTGTGAAGTGGTCTTATGCAATTCAACAGATAATTCACTTACTAAGCGAATGTTCTACATCTTAACTATGTTCTTCGGGTAAGAACAGGCAGAGACAATATGTTTTTGCACAAGTCATCTCCACAGGATAGCGTACTTGGTGCGTCCTCATCGTTATTATCAGTAGCCGATAAGAAAGGTGTAAGATCCGACTAAGCTGAAGGTTGCTTCCACTCAGGCCTCGGCCGTGAGAAGTTCCCCGCCCGGCCCGGCCTCTGCCTGTACGCTCTTATCCCCGCTAAAAGCAGACGCATGTCCGTGCAATCCCAGGACAATATTAGCTTTGCACTTATTGCCGGCCCCGAGCCTGTCGGGCATGATTGTCTGTTATCTTTGTCCTGCCCCCCCCCCCCACACTCCACCCTACTACCTCACAGGACCTTTGTCTCACCTCCTCGCCTTTATAATTTAATTGAGAACGGCCCACAATGGCCGGGATGAATGGCTGACTCCTTCCTTTGTCTTTACTAATGCGCCTCGATTTTCTTTTTGTAAATTGAGACCTCGGCCTTGTACTTTGAGACCACATGCTGGGGCCTTAATAAATCTACGGCCTCATTCGGCCAGGATATAATATATTGGTGCAGCTACATGTTTTCTTCTCTTTCGTGCTCCGCCTATTTCAGATTTTGGACTATCAGTTCATTATATAATTATCTTAATTAGATATTTTTCGTTAATAAAAAATCGTAGAGGCCATCTACATAAATTTCTTAATAGAAACTTCTGTTAAGAATAGAGAAAATAATATTTTGTTCTATTTCGGTATATTAGTCGATGTGTAAGCCAATCTGATTACATTACTTCTAAATAGCTATAAGTTTCCTCGTGGAGCGATAAAAACAATTCTGCCTTTATGTTATCTTAAAAAGCCTAGACTTGTATTAAAACGCATTAAAATCATTAACCTAATAAAAAAAACCAACGTTTCAAATTAAAGTTACAGTTAAAGGCTATCTTATATCTTAGCCTACTTTCATGATGGAATGTGGAATGTTTTAAGTAATACAAACATTTATTTATTTATTATTAAAATTATACGGAATAAAAAAACTTATTATGTTTTTGATCATCAGTTAGTTAGTGTGTAGTTTTTAATAATCATTTAATAATCAGTTTGAGCCTCAAACATTCTACAGAAATTTCTATTTTTTATATATGTAGGTCATGTTTGTATTGTGTCCTTAAAATTGCTTCAAACTACCATGATCTTGATTTGAGTTTTTGGTCAACCAAATTATAACAGGCGTAATTGTCGCACTAATCTTTATATATATATATATATATATATATATATATATATATATATATATATATATATATATATATTGTGTTCGTGTGTATGTGACTGAACCCCTCCTAAACGACTGGACCGATTTTGATGAAATTTTTTTGTGTGTGTTGAAGGGGATTCGAGAATGGTTTAAATTCATGATTTGGTCCGATTTAAATAGTTTATTTAATTAAGTTTTTATTTTTACATTGTTGTTTATGTTAGAGTGTTTTAAATTGGATCCGGCAGATTGCGCTACGACACGTAATACAAAGTGAACTGATACTTTCAGCTGTTAATACTTCCAGCTGAAGTTTATGAAAGAGGTAAAAACATTTGTTTACATTTAAAGTTTAAGAAAATATTTTATTATTGTAAACTGCTTGATCATTAGTATGATGCAGATTGCATAGACGAAGGTATTGTCTAATTTTAAATTTAGATTGCGCAAACAATAGTTAATAAACTATCTAATGTGATGCAAATGCTATATAAGCTGTGAATGTTTGCACATAAAGTAATCGAATCTGGTTAGCTCCTTTAACATTGTGTATGGCTTTTTACTCAAGTTATGAAAAAGCAAATGGGGATAACACACTCTTGCCCTTATACTAGAAGCATATACCCCTTATACATATTTATTAATATTTATTTTAGTAAAAATATCAAAATCACTGAATCAGCAAAATGTAATCTAAGTGGGATTCCGAAACCAACATATGAGACATTTTTTTGGTCAATGTAAAACGACACTCTTAATACAAAGTGAAATGATACTTAACAGCTGTTAACAAGTTCATCAAAGAGGCAGAAACAGTTGTTTTCAGTAGTGTAATGCAGATTGCATAGAAGAAGTTATTGCCTAATACCAAATTTAGATTGCACCAATAATCAAAAACTATCTAATACAATGAAAATACTATTAAACGAATTTGGTTAGATCGAAGATAAATGAAAAGAGCCGAAAGAAGACACTTTATGATCAAAATTGGTTTTCGTCGATACATTTTCTTGATCGGAGCACAAGGCAAACTCCACAATAATACTAGAAATATCTTAGACAGAAAATTAATTTCAACAGACCGAATTTGATTCATTATAACCAGATTAGTTTATAACCAGATTAGATTCATCCACATAAATTAATTTTACTGATTAAATTATCAACACCTAGCAAAAAGAAATGGTATATGGTACATACTTTCATAATGCGCCCAAGAGGCTCACTAAAGAACGACTATCAATTATCTCAGGAATGTGTAGAATGTGATAGTAAAGAATACGTGAATATAGTGTTTTGGCTTTCAACAAGAAATTGCGTGCGAAGCCGCGGGCAACTGCTAGTATAAATATAAATAATTAAAAGTAATATAATAAATATAAATTTCCGCTGTATATAAATGGTGATAATGGTAGAAACACTAACAACGATGCCATGAGGAGAACAAGTAGGTGTGCAGCAATAGCACTTCAAAGGGGCGAATATATTTTAATCACTGGAATATCAAGTTTTAAAATTCAATGAACACTTTTTATCTCATCAAACATGCGCTTACTCCACCAATTTTTAACATTGAAAGATCTAAATCTGTTCCAAAATGGTTGAAAATGGTTTCAAATGTAGGAATCCAGAACTAAAATATTTGCACGTCAAAAAGAGAATGTTTTCTTTAGGTCTAGAGTGGGGTAGAGTGTGGGAGGTCTTCTGTGTTTGCTCTACTGATATCCATCAACACTCGAGAAGGTTGGCTATAGTTTAGTTAGGGCGAGTGAGATTGCACTTTTCACCCTAAGGAAGCAGGAATTTCCAGAGTTTTTGTCGGCAGCCAACAGTTACGACCTGTTAAGTGCGGAAAGCGGCCAGTGTTACTCCCGGAATCGTAGTTGCAGTTGCAAGCGTCGTAAAAGGGATTGCAATGCCGGCCGCTCCGCGCCGCGACATTTTACGACCTCCACTGTTCCGATCGTGCTTGTTTTGATGAAAAGGCAGAGGAATGATCTGTAACAGTGTTGCCATAAAGGGAAAATATCAAACACAACAACGCGTTATCTACAGTTTAGTACAAAAAATATTGATGATTAAAAAATCAAACTATTGTTTCAATAGTTAAACCACTTAAAATAATTAAAACAATGTATTGTGAAAATTTTGTAATGTCGTAATTGTGTTCGGAGACGCTGCCGCATGGTCTGAGGTGCCAGGGACGATGAGTGTAAAGATAGATAACGCAGGTTCAAATCCTGTCTGAGACCTTTCACTTTTATCAGTAGTCATCCTCGTACTGTACCAATCCAAATCCCGTCTGAGACCAATCCAAATCCCGTACATCAGTACCTAGGCCTTTCACTTTTATCAGTACTCATCCTCGTACTGTACCAATCCAAATCCCGTCTGAGGCCTTTCACTTTTATCAGTACTCATCCTCGTACTGTACCAATCCAAATCCCGTCTGAGGCCTTTCACTTTTATCAGTACTCATCCTCGTACTGTACCAATCCAAATCCCGTCTGAGGCCTTTCACTTTTATCAGTACTCATCCTCGTACTGTACCAATCCAAATCCCGTCTGAGGCCTTTCACTTTTATCAGTACTCATCCTCGTACTGTACCAATCCAAATCCCGTCTGAGGCCTTTCACTTTTATCAGTACTCATCCTCGTACTGTACCAATCCAAATCCCGTCTGAGGCCTTTCACTTTTATCAGTACTCATCCTCGTACTGTACCAATCCAAATCCCGTCTGAGGCCTTTCACTTTTATCAGTACTCATCCTCGTACTGTACCAATCCAAATCCCGTCTGAGGCCTTTCACTTTTATCAGTACTCATCCTCGTACTGTACCAATCCAAATCCCGTCTGAGGCCTTTCACTTTTATCAGTACTCATCCTCGTACTGTACCAATCCAAATCCCGTCTGAGGCCTTTCACTTTTATCAGTACTCATCCTCGTACTGTACCAATCCAAATCCCGTCTGAGGCCTTTCACTTTTATCAGTACTCATCCTCGTACTGTACCAATCCAAATCCCGTCTGAGGCCTTTCACTTTTATCAGTACTCATCCTCGTACTGTACCAATCCAAATCCCGTCTGAGGCCTTTCACTTTTATCAGTACTCATCCTCGTACTGTACCAATCCAAATCCCGTCTGAGGCCTTTCACTTTTATCAGTACTCATCCTCGTACTGTACCAATCCAAATCCCGTCTGAGGCCTTTCACTTTTATCAGTACTCATCCTCGTACTGTACCAATCCAAATCCCGTCTGAGGCCTTTCACTTTTATCAGTACTCATCCTCGTACTGTACCAATCCAAATCCCGTCTGAGGCCTTTCACTTTTATCAGTACTCATCCTCGTACTGTACCAATCCAAATCCCGTCTGAGGCCTTTCACTTTTATCAGTACTCATCCTCGTACTGTACCAATCCAAATCCCGTCTGAGGCCTTTCACTTTTATCAGTACTCATCCTCGTACTGTACCAATCCAAATCCCGTCTGAGGCCTTTCACTTTTATCAGTACAGTAAACTCTTCACTCGGTAAACAATAGCCCCGTGGTATATCTATAGACAAGGTGATCAGAGCTCTGCTGTAAGGAAACATTAACATTCCGTGGTGACTATATATTACAGTATACTCTTCACTCAGTAAACATTAGCCCGTGGTATATATATACTACAAGGGCACGTCAGTTATCAGTGTATGCCTGGACGGTGCCGTTAACTGGGTGAGTTACCGCCTATGGTAATTATATAGCCAGTATATTATGGGCGTACGTCTACCACAGCTGCGACAGAGCGGCGGGTGGTGTAGTGGGGGGGGGGGTGACATATCAGGGACAGGGGCGCTCTTATCTATATGTAACACATTACAAGCACTAACGGTTAGGGCCACAACGGCTTTGTTACCCCGGTTTTATTCCGACCACGTTTTAAAGTTACTCTACTTCACGTTTTGTGCTGTAACATAGAGCCGTCTCGCAAGAATTCTCAGCCTTTAACTTTCTGGGAATGTATTACGCTTACATTGTAAAACTTAGACAGCCAATACTGAGTTGATTGTGTGATCTGTGCACCTATTGACAATAAGAGTAAACTATTTGAAATAATTTTTTGGTTAGTATACACTAAACCAAGCTCAATGTAATAATAGTTTGTATATTTACTTGCGGATATTCCAAAATAAAAATATGCACATTAAAAATTCAAAATGGGCTTCACCAAATGATAAAGAGACCCTTTAATTGTTTTTAATTGCCATCATTACGCAAGCTGTGATGTGAACAGGTAACAAAGGAAGACATCAAATGAAGACAGTTAAAATTGCGCAATGAAAATAATTGTTTTCGTAATATGCTGTACACTCTCTATTTTATCCATAATATATGTGCCATTTAGTTAGAATGTTTCAGGCTTTATGAGTCTGTATGCATTTCTGAAGTTTTAGAGAACTTTTCGATTATTATTATTTTATTTCATATTATTTTACACACTCATACTGAATCGATTAAAAGACCTTCTGAGCTTCACAAGCGTTGTTTCACAGAATCTTTAACTATGAGACCGTGGTAAGATTTTAGGCATGTGTTTAGAAAAAATAATTGATAGATAGTTTTCTGTATATGGCAATGCTCGGTCACGAGTAATAAGTTATCCCTACTAAGTACGTATTTATAAGTTCTTGGACTGTTTGGATCTGCTTCATAAAAGTAAAAGTTCCAAACTTTGTTTGCCTATTAAAGTTCTGTTTTTGTATTACATTCAATTACATAGACTATTAAAACGTAATACGTTTTTTTTTAATATTAGTTAGTGACTGTGTTGTATAATTTGCCTTTTCAACTTCTAACGCTTTGTCTGGTGAAACCCAAATTATTGTACTCCACTCCCAATAATAATCCGACAAGGCTTATATACGATAAATGTTATCAATCCATCTGTCTGTGTGTCTGTCCGTGAGACAACTCTTGAAGGTGCTGTAGACGTGAACCTTGCTTCAGAGTGGACCTCTTGGTCCTAGGATGAACTCTATTGATTTTGGGTCAAAGGTAAAAATTAAAGGTAAAACATGAAATGAAAAAAAAACACCCCAATGAAAACATTATCTTTGATAAAGTGTGATTTAATTTGGATAGCCCACAGAAGCGTGTCTTCTCATTCTATTGAGTACGTAATAATTAGGTAAGTTTCTTTTTCGGACGTTTGTTAACTTATCATATAAGTATTTTTACACCAAACCGACCTCTAATTAAATACGAGTACATATTGATTTTTAATCTGTGTTAACAGAAACGAACACAGTTTAATTTTACACAGAGTGCTGTTGTACAGCGCAGCCTAGCAGTCTAAGATGGAACTACAGTTTCAACAGACCTACAGTTGTACACCGTCAAGCCGGCATGGCGGGCCGACAGTCGACAGTCGATCTATCCACGTCAAGTCCAGAGATGTGTTTTGTTTCTTCTCGAGAGGCCTGCCCAAGTAGCTCAGTTTGTAGCTTTATGTTGCGTCGGGGGGGGGGGGGGGCAAGGGTAGGGGGATGTTATGTCAGCTGCTACCCAGTCCTTGTCCACCCTCTGTGCAAACAATAACCTTTGATTAATTGCCAACAAAGTTGACCATAAATAAAATCCCCTCAATGAATTCTGTTGGGAAAGTGCACTTTTTTTCGCCAAGCAATGTTTTTGTTTCACTTTACCCCCACTGCAAATGTTAGTTTTTACTAGACGAAGCAGTTCAAATTTCTATTCAATCATAACAGCTGTATATTTTATAATTCATTTCCATTCCAAAGAACCTCATTATACTGCTAAGTACAACATAAATATAATGACAGGATTTCGGATATTTGCTATCTCAAATGTGTTCATATAAAGTGTACGGTGCGTTTTTATTGTAGTTTTATTGTTTTGTGTATATTGCGTGTATTTTATTGTATAGTCTTATTGGTTTGTATACCATGTGTATCTATTGTTTTGTACTTATTTTCACAACTATGAACGGAAATGTAGCTCTGCAGTTTTTGACGTTTTCTGTTGTTAATTGATTTACATTGTTAATTTTATAGCCATAATATTATTTGGACTCTTGCTTGCTTAAATGTACAGAATAGGTTGATGGCACCTGAAGAAGTGGATAGATCCCAGTCCTCGAAACGTCGAGTTCTACTCTTGTAACATGTAACGATGGCAAATCCTGTTATCATCAAACTATCCTCAATCAATGGTAAATTTTATACAAAAATAAATATAATCTTAAAAGTAAGGGTTTTGTTCGATGACAGTTATTTGCGTAAGAAAAACAACTTAGGCATAATATATACAAATATTTCATGAAATATATACTTACTAAGGTTATACGGTGGAATTTTTCTGGATGTTAAGATCCGAGTGAAATGGAAGGACGCGAAGGTTCAAGATAAGCTTGACGGAGACGGCTTGGTGCGAAATGACAGTACGTGGGCCTGGCAGTCCCATGTAGAACTTGGTTGTTTTACAAACTGCGAGAAAGTAAACTCCCGTCCAGATTTATCATTATGAAACATTACTAATGGAGGTTACTTCTTTTTTTGCTATTTAACTAAGCACTTCTTTGCTTTAAATATACTATAAACAGTTCTGAATGCCAAATGTAGTCTTGTGACTCAAATAACTGAATGTTTTATATTCTTCCTTTTCTATTAGTTTAAAAATTAAAATTACAGATTATTAGAGGTCCTCATTTGTAATATTTACTATTTAGTTTCAATGCTACGTTAATAGTCATAAAAAAGATCGCCTGATGCCCGTGATTCGTAATTGATCGATAGTGTAAACAAATAGCACCCAAACTTGTAGTGCATTATTATCTATATATACACGGTGTTTGAAAAGTATGGGTACGGCTTAATATTTTAAAAACCATAGGAGATAACATCTATAAACTTTGCACAGTGTCATATGGCTATGTAAACTATTTTTCCTTGCTATTACCATGACATGCCAACCATGGGGGGACGGCCCACAGAGGAAAACATGGAAATCTTAAATTGAAGCATGGGTCGAGTGATACCTCATTTGAAAGAGCTCACTTAGTAGAGTTGAATGCCATAAACCGCATCTCAAAAGGTTTATCCAATCAGAAATGGCGGGTTGTTTTAGGTACACATTGTGAAGTATATTATGCGCTGCCATTTCTGACTGGATCGTCGTATTCTGATGCGGTAGGCGGCGTTTCATTCTACTACCCAATGGGTTTTCACTGATTTTTATTAATTAGGAAATTATGTCATAAATTTATAACACTATAAATAAAACACAATAAATACAGATGTTTTTTAGTTTTATTTTATATAATATAACACCCTGTATATAATCTATAAAAACTGTACAAACTTGATTACAAGTTATAGGAACAAAATTGAATACATTAGCTCTACTATGGCACGTAATACGAGTAGTATGTTTTTTAATTCCCTGCCTTAACAATATATAAGCGAGATTTCATTTTTAAACTATATACCTTGCTACTTAATCTAAAATGTGTTACCATATTAATTTACATGAATCCTACGGTGTCTTTGTTAATACTGTTATTGTTAAGAACTTTTTTTACTTTTAGCATGGATGTTAGAGTCTAATCAATTTTCATTTACTTTTAATGTCTAAAGTATAGCCTGTAATTTTACCTTTGAAATTATTAGCAGGGGATGTAATGATTTCATTACTTTCATAATTATTATTTTGTAATGTTAATTTCGTTTCATTTTCGAGACAAAGCGTTTAATTAGTAATCTCCCAGGGGTATGCTGGCCTGTACCCTAAAAGCAATTAGATTTTAGTTATTCTTTTAAGTCGATTGAATGTTTAAGGACAGTTTAATTGCTTCTAAGATATTGTTGAAGGATTTGGTACCTGGAGTTTACTATAGTTGCTCAACAATTAACTTGTATACTGGCCCACCTAGATAATTCTCTTTGCGTCGGGTACCATAGAGGAACACGTTTTTAACCTAAGTTTGTTAAAGATAAACGTGTTGCCGACGCAAGGAAGTAGAGACGCGACAAAAAAAATCTGTTAGTTTAAAAGCAAACCTAGACATTTCTTTACTTCTAACTTTAAAACTCTATGAAGTTGACGTATTGCACTCAGTTGAAAGTTCTGTGGAAGTGGAATACACCACTAACAAATAACTATTGTAACTAAGTTTGAAGTTACAATATTTAAACCTAGTTATAAAGCTAGTTCACTCATCCGTTCATAAAACATTGACCGTTTCAGAAACGTAGCAGTCGGTATACAATGGCCGTACACAATAAGGACGATGATAAAGTTTCCGCGTGACAAGAGGTACAGTCAGTACCCAAGCCAGGTCTCGGCTTGCACGTGTCCAGACTGTACACGCCATCGGAATACACTCTCCGGTCACTCTACACCTCGGAATGTTCCGTGACGTCCCATCCATCCATCAGCGCTCCTTATACCGCCAAAACCTCTTTTTTTACCCTCGGTGCCCCGCAATCCATTTCTAATCCTTGCCCATTCCTTCCAGAGCAACACGCGTGGCTATAGAGATATGTTGAGCCGACTTTGATAAACCGACTCCTTGTACTTGTACCGCAGTCCGCGGCCAGTTCATGTTTTGTTGCCTTCAAAGCCAACCGAGGAAGGAAGTAGAGTTCATTTGTTTCATTCAGGTTTAAGTTATATGAAGCGGCAGTTGCTCTTGTGTCGCTGTAATTCAGCGTCCTGAGTCATTTGAGAGATCGAAGTTGTGTGGTTTGACCGAACGTTTGTTGATCTGCTTACAGCTCCAGAACAATCTGACTGTAAATGATGTCTGGAATGAGCGCGGCGTCGTGTCGTCAAATTATACAAGAGTCAAACTTGAAGATAGGCATTGTTGATCTATCCATACAATCAGACGACCACCATAACCGTATGTTTGGATCTCAGATGCATTGTACCAAGACGTACAAAGAAAAATTAAATCCAAGAACGTCTGTTTTTTTTCTTGGATTTAAATAGTAGTTTTAAAGATACTTTGCTGCGTGTGGTGAACAACGTGATGAAAAAAACACAATGTGGTGAAAAAAAGTTAATTACACGTTTTATTAAATTTTTATTTTATCACTTTGTATGCAATGGGCTTCTTGCCGATACAGCTGAGATCTGCGAAAGTCGGCTGGATTTATGTAAAATAAATAAAATAAATTTAATTTAAATAAAATAAATTTATGTAAAATTAAACTGAATTTCCCAGTTGATATGCACCTACCGAACAGTTATTTGTGCAGTATGATCACAAAAGATATTTTAGAATCCTCCGTCTGACAACATTTCCCAGTTTTGTGTCGCTACTGAAAAGAGATTCTAAAATACAACGTTGAAAATACAGATTTCTCACATAATAACTTTCAATTAATGTGCTTCAAACTTTTACTAGCTTTATTGTAGCGTTTGTAGTATTTTTGTATACAACCCACAATACATTCTGTAATGCTAATTATTGTTAGTTTATCGTGCAATATCACAACCTCCAATCAAGCACTGTGGAAGATTACTAATCAGAAGGTGTCTCAAAAACTGGTCCGGTCCTAGAATCAGTAATTATAGTTACAACTATTGCGACTATTCTAAAGTCAGCCAGTACATGGGTGAAAATCCGGAGTTTTGAATTATTATTAAATGTACACACACAGACAAACCATTAGGATAAATCATTAGGATAATTTTCAAATTAAAGGAATATAAAATATCAAGCGTGATATTGCTAAAGAAATAAGAAATGAAGTCACATTCACACTTAACTTGCAGATACATTCAATGAATCTTGACGACAGTGACAACTGTCGAAGACTATTGACTCGAATATACTTCACCAAGTTCTTCATTGACTTCTTAAACACGTCTCTTAATTGAAAAATTCGTTAACGAAAAGTGACAGTCTACAACGCTAGCTAAAGAATATTTTGTAAGTAATTACTTCACTTACAAAGTTATGGGACTTCTTAAGTCAAAGTTTCTTTATTAGACTATATTACTGTTGTAACTAATGGCAGAATCTTGGCAGTCTAAAGAAGTACAATGTGACCCAATTATTAGAAATACAAACAGATTTTCAAGCAGGTAGAATTGATTAACGGTTATATTCTGATGGTGATTAATTTATTATATACATTAGTTTCACAAACGTTTGGTTGTAAAATTGTTATGACTTACACAAATGGAGCGTAGTATTATGATAATTCGACTTCTCAGAGCCAGTCAGCCTAAAGTTAAAACCGATATCGTGATAGTAGAAATCGTGAACAACACAAACAGGGAATTTGTACAACTAATACATTAGTTTTACAAACGTATAATTAGACAGTAGTGGTGGTTGTTGAATTTTTAAATAACAATGTTTATCACAAATAAAACACAGATTCTCTCTGAAATAGCATATTGCAGCATTACACTACTGTCAGGTCTAATACTATTATTGGCTGAACTTAGTGCAGCTGAGTGAAATATCTTTGTATGTTTTGGCTGTCTATTATGTTCATATTAATAGTTCATAATTATGCACAACGTTTTGCACCTGAAATTCACTCAAAATAGTGATATCACTATTAATATGTTTAAAGCGAGTAGTTTCTGAGGCATTATTAGACGTTGTTTTCCTCCAGACAATTCCACGAAGAATTCAATTTATTAAGGTAGCGCCGGAAGCATCCCTCTAACAGTCGAACAGTGTGAGTACGTGCTGTACTTGCAGAGTGGAACGCCGCCGCCGCGCCGCCTCGCCTCGCCGTCACGAGGACGACGTAATCCAATCCATTTATCGGTTATTGGGGATTTCAACGCGTAATTCTATTCCCCTCTTAATGCAATTGCAATTTCAGCGCTATTGTAAAAGGGTGGATAGCGGTCCACAATCGTTGAAGTCGCAGTCTACATATCCGATTAACGTTTGTTGTCAACGACATGTGTCGTTTGACAACATTCGGTACGCGAAATTCTATATAGCGTTTTAGCCAGTAAATTGATTAATTTAACTTTATTTATACTTCGTATCAGTGTTCCAGAGTACGATCCTGTATTAATAAAAATATTACTCTTGCTACGGTCGGTGTTCTCACTATTTTGAGTTATTTTCCGAAATTAGATTAGGTTTAATACATCCAGTTATCTACCTCCAAACCTTTTACTAGGAAGTTACTATTAGATGAGTTTATAATATTTGTTAGCTTTCACAACCATACATCATTTGAGCCTCTACCATTTTGAATTATTTCAAGATAAATATTATCTCCAGTGTTCTTCGTTCGTTGCTATCCATCAAAGTTGCTGTCGTCGCGTCTGAAGCTGGAAACACCTTAAAATCTTGTTCTAACGATTATAATATTGCTTTTCATCACTAGGAGCAAAAGTGGTTGATTTCACTGCGCAATCGTGTTTTACGAACAGGGCGAAGCAGACCGAGGTTCGAAATACGATTAAGCGCCTACACACTTTTGGTCCGTGTGGTGAAGTACTTTGTTCATCATAGGGAAAACAAAATTAAAACTTCCACGTTTTATTTTGTTTTTATTGCATAGTAAATAGTATGACTGTCATGTTCACATATCAAAAACCGCTATGTTTTTTTCGTTTTCTTCTACTGTACAAAATAACAAAGTTTGAGATTAGCGCACTGAAAAACTTAAACTATACCCCAGCTGATTTTTCAGAATAAAAATCAGCCGTTGTTTGTGCAGTATGATAAAACAATGTTTTTTGCATTCTGTTTTAGTCTTTAAAGCTGCATATAATCTATAACGTTTCTGGGGTGGATAACAGCATGTATCCAGAGCAGTTAAGTAAAAAAGTACTATTACAAACTCAAGTTAAGTTGATCACAATTGGTCAACCACCTAATCATAAACTCTATCCTAATGTACAAATTTACATTAAAACCAAGAGCAAATACCAATCCTCTATGTTTCTAAAATACACAGAGGTTTTAGTGATCAATCAGTGAATCGTACGCTATAGAAGGTAGAGAAGTTGGTAATGTGGTGGAGGAAAGCATGATGGGAGTAGTAGAATAGACGAGGACGGTAGAGACTTGATGATTAATGCCCTACGTTTTTTTAGTATACCTATGCTAGAGGATTTATTTCTCGCAATTTCATAGGCATTGATGGAAGCCATCGCCCCCGCCCATGACAAACAAGCAAGAGAGAGGAACAAGGGCCTCGCCTCTGGCTGGAAAGCATCCGTAGAAAATCAGTGATGTGTAATGGAGGTTCGAGCAGCCGGCAGGTGGACGGTGGAGTCACAGTCTATTAGAGCTGCACGGACGATGTGCTGCGGTCTGTCGCTGTCGTGTCGCCAGCTGGAGACAGCCAGACTGCCGACATGGCTGACTGATCACACGACATGATCATAGGCATGAGTTGACACTGTACGTGATCCCCGCTATCGAACCAGTGATCAGAAAACCTGAAATTCAGTTTAGAGTGAAATCCGAACCGCGGATTATTAACTACTCACATATTTTACTCTACAGTTGGAAGGATGTTAACAAATTTAATCAATTAACCAATAAAAAAGATAAAAGTATACTTTGCACTTCTATAAATACCGAGGAAGCCAGAGTATTTATAGATAGAGTATCTGGTCTATACATTGGATGAAGGTTATTTCAGACATAGATGCCTCTAGCGATTTTCCTGAAAATTGTGTATAAAGTATAAGCAACGTGAAGATGTTGCTCAAGTCTAATCCCCCATTGGCTGATTTTAAAAACACGATTTTTCCTACAAGCATTTGGTAGCCGAAGGACTAATAGATATTTCCTCCCGCTGGTTCCTCACTACAACCACTCCATTTTTGACTCACAGAACCCAGAAACAGAAGTGGGCGTCAAGGTTTCGCACTCATCCTAATTTGAAGTTGAAAGTTTTGAAAGTATAATTCTAGTCAAGCGTGTTTTATCTACAGCGCGGATATTTTAGCAGGCAACGGATCATTCATAATAAAGTGTTGATTTCCTGAACCAGCACAAAAGACTCTCGGATACCTAAAGTTAACTTCCCTTTATGTATAGCACTAAAACCGTTTTATAACTGGATTTACTGTTAAAATTAGGTAAATTAGGAGGTACCAGTTAAAATTATAAAAGATACATGGTGAACGGACATGCGATGTTGATTTACTTTCCAGTCATGGCCGCCGCTACTTGTTTTACCTCCCCGTGCAAAACAATTTATTTGCTACCTCCATTCCCCAGAAGACGAAATGAGACTTCCACAAAACGCTGAAATAGGGAGATTTTTCTAAACTAATTTTCTGATCAACTTCCAATGAACTGTATAAATTATATTTTGAAAGAACACTGAATTGCACTTTATAACTAGCTGTTCTTTATCAAAATGTTATGAACAGTTCGGTAGTTTTGTGCTGTGGAACCACACGTAGACGACAACAATGACCTGGCAGAGCCTGCGGGGCCACGGTACATACTCACGACTCGATGGCGGAGAATGAAGGAGGAAGAATAGGGCTCGAAGAATGCACGCAGAGCCGAACCCCCGAGGTGACTGATTGAATTTCACAGTGCGATTGTGAATAACATAGCGAGTGGTGGAGACAGGCGGGCGGGGCGGGGGAGGGGGATTTGGGATCGTCAATGGAGTGCTAATTAAATACAGAGGAGGGTGGCAGACCCCGAGAGTGGCTGGCGTGTACCCGGGGATCCATACCTCTGAACTGTCGCCGATCATCGGGTACATCAGCTGCGCGGCCAATTTTTGCACTCCCTAATTGTTCCGGATTTTTACTACACAACCACCATTTACTACATATTGCATAAGTATATGTTACAGCCAAAGTAATTGAACCAGCTATCATATATAATATCTGGCCATTATGTATAATAGCAAGTGATTTTGGTCAAAGTGATTACTAGTGCTCTATTTATCACTTTATCCAGCCATTATACGTATTATCTGACTGAAGCTGATCAAAGTGATTAATCATGCGTTACTTATTACTTTACCCAAACATTAGGTTAGGTTACGTTACGTTGTATTAGATTAGGCAAGGCCATTCTGTCACGTGACTTCCCCCTATCCTGAAATTATTACTTTGACCAAATTAAGTGGATTTTCCTCATACTGTCTAATCAAATTTATTATTTTCCTAACTAAGACTATTATTACTGTAGGCATACAGCGTTAGCCATTAGTTATTATTTTATTACTTTAGTAATTTAGTCATGATGCATAATAATCAGACATTAATTACAATGACTGCAACATATACATTACAAATAAATTATACACTATATTATTCGAACTACAAAATGTCCAAAAATAATATAAGGAATAATTTTCGATCAACCTATGGAAAATGAGCGGTTACGATCTGATCTGGTACGGTACCTAGTAATTATTCGAGAAAAAATTTCTTACACGTTTCTTGAAAGTTCCTATGTTTCATAATGACTATAAAAACAGATACTATAAATAGCTATGGGGTTAAGGCTACTAACTTAGTAGCTGGGGCCATGTTGCTCTAACTTTATCCATGTCAATAAAGTATTTTTCTTTTCATTTCATTTTCTTACAGGTACCTTGAGTAGAAAATGTTTTCTACACTCGTCGCCTGCATGATCACACCCACATACAGATTAGCAGTTTATGTGAATGTATGAAAAACGCTAACAAGGAGAACTCTCCTTATCCCTTATTTAAATACCTTAGTATTGGAACCATAATCACAGCATTATTTGAATTGGTACGTCAACTTCAGAAGTAGACCTTAATGTCCATGCAGTGTTGGTAAACAAACTTCCACCACAAAATTATATTAACAAATCAATTTGTGACTAAGGATAAATAGATACTTAAGGAGAACACAAATAAATGCGGTAATTAAAGTGACACTGTTCAAATCCTAAGCTCTCTTACAAATGAACCAAACTTTTTGGCATTACAGTGGTAGCTGCAGGATCCATATATAACCATAGTACCGTGGACGTATTGAACTCCCTAATGCTGAATAGCTGTTACCTTTTCAACAACAAATTTTAATTACGTATTTAAAATGAACAATACGATTATTTTATATTTAGGCTATAAAAGCACCATTATCCTATTTTACTAAACGAAAAGTCACGGAAATTATCAAACTGTTCAAAGAAAGGTCCATCCTGGTTAGGTTTGATATAAGCAGAATTTAACATTAATTTATTAACATGTGTCGGTTTATTTGTAAAAGATACATGTTGAATTGTAGTATAACGTTTTGCTGTTAATGCCCTTTAGTAATGCAAATTGAGTCAAAATTAGACGTCGTACTTCAAAATAAGATGAGCAATTTCACATTCCCTTGGTCTATGTATAAAGCTGTGGTAATGCATAACAGAGGTTTAAACAAAGGAGGGTCATTAATAACGCTAATTGCGGAAGCCAGTTTATCCCAGCCCCGAACTCCGGGTATTTCTCGGATAAACTTTTACTGCTCTGGGCGTTTAGAACTATAGCCTGCCTCTGGTGGGGGCTTCAGTTGCGGGGACAGAGGTAATCGATAACCTCAGAAACCATCATGTCTTTCTCAGAGACGGATCTGACAGTAAAGAACCGCCAGAGCCGTAACGATTTTTTGTCAAGTATTTCGCAAACGGAACTTTAAGGTAGATATCGTTCCAAATCCCCTATCAAAGCAGAATGGTGAGATGAACAGTAAAACACGAAAGCATCTGAAACTTGTGAAGTTTACAACGATTGAAAATAAAAGTTTCTGCTCAGTTCTGTGAGAACTTCACAGTACGCAGTAGGAAAATCATTTATACTCGTGATAGACAGTTTCTTAAATCAAAGCTGGAGTATTTGGTTTTTTGGTCAGGAAACTCACTCTTCCAAATGAAAGGAACTGATTATTCTGTTTTGTTTAAAGGAATATCGAAGTGTGTTACTAGCAAACAGTCAAGGCAATTATTTGGACGGGATGTTATCCAGCACCTAGAAGACCTTTAACAATGAACCAAATTGTGTGGCATTACAGCGGCCCTTGATCCATTATACCCTAGCATGATGGTTGCATTAAGCACAATGATTCTGAATTAATGTTTTTCACCCTTTGTTGACTGAATTTAAGATACAATTATAGTTACCTGACACTGATAAGAGACACTAAACCTCATATTGTGTGCAGAATAGAAAGGTGATGCATGTAACTTGCAAGGATATAGTGAACTGTTTGTTTGGGGGGGGGGGGGTAATATAGTGAAGTAAACCAAATATTTGAATAATCAATATTGGAGGCAACTTTATTCAAATAAATAAAATAGGATTTCTGACATTTTCTATCATTATATGTTACAAAAAATACAACACTACATTTCCAGGATTGAAATTTATCCGTTTCTTGAAGTGAAATAATACTCTGAGACATTAAATAATAAAGAGTTAAAATAATTAAATGATACCTGACGAACTACATGAAGTCCAAACTGGAGAGAATGAACCCAAGTGATATTACTGCACAGCAGCCAAGAGCACCAACACTTAGTGTTATACTTTGTATAACATATAACGATGCCAAAGTCCGAAATCGTATTATCCTTTGAAATATGTAAATAAAAAATATATTCAAGTGTCAAATGTAGAAATACCTGTTTTGCTGCTATTATAAAAAATAGAAATAAAAACTAAATTAGAATGTTGGAATATCCATCACCATCTGAGAATGCAACGCTCAAGGCGCGTGGAATTCCACGCGCCTTGGATAACGCTAACTAATATTCTCTACAGCTTATACTAAGGGTAGACTTTAATAAGCGGCCTACACTCTTTATTCGGGAGCTTTTATCGAATGGTTTAATTATTGTTATCTGAATGAATAATTCGATATTAGAGTTTCTTTAACAAAACATATGTCATGTAAACAAAACACAGCAAGAAGTAACTAATTTGTTGATAATTTGAAAACGACGATGAATATGAGAAAATTATGTGATGAATTTCTAGACATACATGTGGGTTTGGCTACTGCCTTCACAAAAGCGGTCGCTCACAGCTATCCGTGCAATTTATAAATAATGTGATGTATTTCTGATGTGTATGTCTAGGCCATAGTTGTCCATTTGTTATTTTGTAATGTTATTGTTAAAGTTAAGTTATTAAAAGTTGTAATCTATTATTCTTGTTGTTAATGTATTATAATTCTTGTTTGGTAAGGTTTTATAATATCAAATAATGGATAATATATCGAATAGTTTGATAGTAACAATTGAATAACGAGTGTAGGCCGCTTATTAAAGTTTCCCTAATAATAATAATATTCGGCCAGGAATAACCTCAAATAATGTCGAATAAAAAGCATATTCCTTTTTTCAATAATTGTAAAATAAAAAATAATCAATCCAGAGCTGTTAGTTTTGTCAACAAATTATCCAACTTTAATAGGCTAAAATGTTTACTGCCATCAGAAACCATATTAAAATGTGCGACATAAAGAACCGTGGTTCTCCTGGTCGCATCAAGTGTTAAGAATTTAAAATAAACACAATTGAAACATTTTGTATTACCAGGAAAATAACGAAATCACTTTGGTGTGTTAGTAATTAATCAACTGACTAAAAACAACTTTTAAAATGAATAGTAAGATGGGTGTTCACAATGTAATCAAATTAGTCTGTAATGTATGGATGCATTATCACATAAATGACCATTAGAGTGGCCGTAACATAGCAGGGTTTGATTTACCGCCGTGTGTGCACTTTATAGCACACCCAGTAGTAACATTGCACAACTCGTCACTTGCCTATTGTTGTTCTCTTCTTTAGTAAAACAGCAAAGTTTGATTTACCGCCGTGTGTGCACTTTATAGCACACCCAGTTGTAACATTGCACAACTCGTCATTTGCCAATTATTTGTTGTTCTCTTCTTTAGTAAAACAGCAAAGTTTGATTTACCGCCGTGTGTGCACTTTATAGCACACCCAGTTGTAACATTGCACAACTCGTCACTTGCCTATTGTTGTTCTCTTCTTTAGTAAAACAGCAAAGTTTGATTTACCGCCGTGTGTGCACTTTATAGCACAACAGTTGCACTGAACATTGCACAACTCGTCGCACTTTGCCATTTGCCTATTGTTGTTCTCTTCTTTAGTAAAACAGCAAAGTTTGATTTACCGCCGTGTGTGCACTTTATAGCACACCCAGTTGTAACATTGCACAACTCGTCATTTGCCTATTGTTGTTCTCTTCTTTAGTAAAACAGCAAAGTTTGATTTACCGCCGTGTGTGCACTTTATAGCACACCCAGTTGTAACATTGCACAACTCGTCATTTGCCAATTATTTGTTGTTCTCTTCTTTAGTAAAACAGCAAAGTTTGATTTACCGCCGTGTGTGCACTTTATAGCACACCCAGTTGTAACATTGCACAACTCGCCATTTTGCCTATTATTGTTCTATTCTTTAGTAACACAGCAAAGTTTGATTTACCAACCAGTGTGCACTTTATAGCACACCCAGTTGTAACATTGCACAACTCGTCATTTGCCTATTGTTGTTCTCTTCTTTAGTAAAACAGCAAAGTTTGATTTACCGCCGTGTGTGCACTTTATAGCACACCCAGTTGTAACATTGCACAACTCGTCATTTGCCAATTATTTGTTGTTCTCTTCTTTAGTAAAACAGCAAAGTTTGATTTACCGCCGTGTGTGCACTTTATAGCACACCCAGTTGTAACATTGCACAACTCGTCATTTGCCTATTGTTGTTCTCTTCTTTAGTAAAACAGCAAAGTTTGATTTACCGCCGTGTGTGCACTTTATAGCACACCCAGTTGTAACATTGCACAACTCGTCATTTGCCTATTGTTGTTCTCTTTCTTTAGTAAAACAGCAAAGTTTGATTTACCGCCGTGTGTGCACTTTATAGCACACCCAGTTGTAACATTGCACAACTCGTCATTTTCCTATTATTGTTCTATTCTTTAGTAAAACAGCAAAGTTTGATTTACCGCCGTGTGTGCACTTTATAGCACACCCAGTTGTAACATTGCACAACTCGTCATTTGCCTATTGTTGTTCTCTTCTTTAGTAAAACAGCAAAGTTTGATTTACCGCCGTGTGTGCACTTTATAGCACACCCAGTTGTAACATTGCACAACTCGTCATTTTCCTATTATTGTTCTATTCTTTAGTAAAACAGCAAAGTTTGATTTACCGCCGTGTGTGCACTTTATAGCACACCCAGTTGTAACATTGCACAACTCGTCATTTGCCTATTGTTGTTCTCTTCTTTAGTAAAACAGCAAAGTTTGATTTACCGCCGTGTGTGCACTTTATAGCACACCCAGTTGTAACATTGCACAACTCGTCATTTGCCTATTGTTGTTCTCTTCTTTAGTAAAACAGCAAAGTTTGATTTACCGCCGTGTGTGCACTTTATAGCACACCCAGTTGTAACATTGCACAACTCGTCATTTGCCTATTGTTGTTCTCTTCTTTAGTAAAACAGCAAAGTTTGATTTACCGCCGTGTGTGCACTTTATAGCACACCCAGTTGTAACATTGCACAACTCGTCATTTGCCTATTGTTGTTCTCTTCTTTAGTAAAACAGCAAAGTTTGATTTACCGCCGTGTGTGCACTTTATAGCACACCCAGTTGTAACATTGCACAACTCGTCATTTTCCTATTGTTGTTCTCTTCTTTAGTAAAACAGCAAAGTTTGATTTACCGCCGTGTGTGCACTTTATAGCACACCCAGTTGTAACATTGCACAACTCGTCATTTGCCAATTATTTGTTGTTCTCTTCTTTAGTAAAACAGCAAAGTTTGATTTACCGCCGTGTGTGCACTTTATAGCACACCCAGTTGTAACATTGCACAACTCGTCATTTGCCTATTGTTGTTCTCTTCTTTAGTAAAACAGCAAAGTTTGATTTACCGCCGTGTGTGCACTTTATAGCACACCCAGTTGTAACATTGCACAACTCGTCATTTGCCTATTGTTGTTCTCTTCTTTAGTAAAACAGCAAAGTTTGATTTACCGCCGTGTGTGCACTTTATAGCACACCCAGTTGTAACATTGCACAACTCGTCATTTTCCTATTATTGTTCTATTCTTTAGTAACACAGCAAAGTTTGATTTACCAACGTGTGTGCACTTTATAGCACACCCAGTTGTAACATTGCACAACTCGTCATTTGCCTATTGTTGTTCTCTTCTTTAGTAAAACAGCAAAGTTTGATTTACCGCCGTGTGTGCACTTTATAGCACACCCAGTTGTAACATTGCACAACTCGTCATTTTCCTATTATTGTTCTATTCTTTAGTAAAACAGCAAAGTTTGATTTACCGCCGTGTGTGCACTTTATAGCACACCCAGTTGTAACATTGCACAACTCGTCATTTTCCTATTGTTGTTCTCTTCTTTAGTAAAACAGCAAAGTTTGATTTACCGCCGTGTGTGCACTTTATAGCACACCCAGTTGTAACATTGCACAACTCGTCATTTTCCTATTATTGTTCTATTCTTTAGTAACACAGCAAAGTTTGATTTACCGCCGTGTGTGCACTTTATAGCACACCCAGTTGTAACATTGCACAACTCGTCATTTTCCTATTATTGTTCTATTCTTTAGTAACACAGCAAAGTTTGATTTACCGCCGTGTGTGCACTTTATAGCACACCCAGTTGTAACATTGCACAACTCGTCATTTTCCTATTATTGTTCTATTCTTTAGTAAAACAGCAAAGTTTGATTTACCAACCAGTGTGCACGTTATAGCACACCCAGTTGACACATTGCACAACTCGTCATTTGCCTATTGTTGTTCTCTTCTTTAGTAAAACAGCAAAGTTTGATTTACCGCCGTGTGTGCACTTTATAGCACACCCAGTTGTAACATTGCACAACTCGTCATTTTCCTATTATTGTTCTATTCTTTAGTAACACAGCAAAGTATGACTTGCCAACATGTGTGCACTTTATAGCACACCCAGTAGTAACATTGCACAACTCGTCATTCCCCAATGTCTTCTGTTCTCATATTGTCACAACCGGGTTTATTTATAGAATTGTATTGAATTTATGGCACACCAAGTAGTAACATTACTCTGGCTCTTGACTTGTCGATTGGTGTACTGTCCTAATAGTAAAATATCAGGATTGTATTAACTGTATATTATGGCACATTCAGTAGTAACATTGCACACCTCGTACGTTTGTCGATATTTGGACTACGCCCAATGTGAAATGTCTTTACAACTTTTTTCATGCAATGAAGTTGTTAAAACTCATCATTTATTAAAAAAATGTACGTATTTTACTGTATAAGTTTATACACAAGTATCTATGAATTACAAATAAATAAAGGGACGTAACTCGATACATGCGAACCCGCCCTCACGTACCATTGTTATCTCGAGCCCACTGATATTTGCAATACACTGAACTGTTATGACCAACCCTATATACTCCTACATGAGAAAACATTTTAAGAATGTAATGATAAATTCAGTATATATGTTTACTGCATTATTAGAAAACACACGGAAGATAAATTAAAGTATATTTAAAGTTAGTATACATTCTGATACCTTTTCATCAACACTAAAAAACAACAAAACTATTGATTAAACTGAACTTTGGTTGGAATCTTATGAAATACAGCAACTGCCAAATGTCCTAGTGATCATGTTAATATATTATCATATCATATAATAATATATTAAGTAAGTTATTATATACTTTTTTAACCACTATATGACTGTCAAATTGAAATTTTTAAAGCTATACTCTGAATCGCTTTGTTGATATACAGGGTGAGGCAAACCACCCGTACAGTACGTATATCGGTCAAACCAAACGTGGTAGATTATTCGTAACAACTTAAACCCCCCTATTTCCACCCCAAAGAATTGGGAGAAATTATTTTGAAATCTCTAAAACTCCCCAAAAGGGTAGTTTTTGGGGGGTAGAGGTGGTTTTTGGAAAATTTTCAAATGTATAGGTATTTTATAGGTAAATTATAAAAAAATCTATTTTTGTACTACAGTTTTGAAACCATTGGAGATAGAGACAAATTTTAAATGTAGAACATGTTTATTTTTTAAAGATCTTTCTAACGATGTACAACACAACCTAGTTTGCTATTTGATTTTTTTTAGATTGGGGCTGTTAAATATTTCAAAATTCTATGTATTTTTAAAATGTGTAAATTTTGGGGGAGGGTGGCATTTGATGATATTTTTCGATAAGCCATCTCATCATTGGTTTTCAATAAAAATATCGTCTCTCTAAATTTGTGCAGGTAGTTGCAATAAATTTACCCACAAACCCCTGATTTTTTACGTTTTGGTGTACCCTGTACATAAGCGGCAAGATAGGTTCAACATTTTTGCACCAAAATAATCAGTGAAGAAATACCTTTAAAATGAGGTATAACTCAACATACCTATACATTTGAAAATTTTCCAAAAACCACCCCTACCCCCCAAAACCTACCCTTTTGGGGAGTTTTAGAGATTTCAAAATAATTTCTCCCAATTCTTTGGCGTGGAAATAGGGGGGTTTAAGTTGTTACGAATAATTTACCTCGTTTGGTTTGGCCGCTATACGTACTGTACGGGTGGTCTGCCTCACCCTGTATAAATAGTTCATTTTCGAACATTTGAAGTGACGCCATCTTTGTTTACTTGGTTATAACATGAAATATCGATAGGTTTAAAAAAAATGAAACTTCGATTTTGCTTCATGTAGCTTGTTATATAACTATATAAATTACTTTGAAGGAGTGCCATATTTGTATTCTTAGTTGTTGAATATTTCTCTAAACCTTATGCAACTGTTATCTAAAAACTTAACAGATCGTCAAATATTTTAAATTCGAATATTCCTACTTCGAAACTTTAAGAGATGTACAAAGTAGAAATTAATTTTGTTGCAATTTGCTTAACATTTGGAAACGATGTTCTATTTCTGGTACAAACTATGCAATCGCCCTAATAAAGTTCTCAGCAATATTGAAATATCCCAGTTCCTTATACATCAGTTGGGGAACATATGTTAGCCATAGTTTGTTTTAAAATAAATATTTACTTTATAACAAAACCTTTACTTATAATAAGTTTGAATTAATTTTAGCCATTATTATTGACGTCCATATACCCTATGTAATATATTAGTTACTTTTTGACAAACTATATCAACGACAATAAAAAAGATTCAGTTTTAACATATATACTTAAACTGATGTGACGTGAAAGCCAAGCTACAATGGAAAATCCGTGACTCACGTTAAACATTCTCTATACTCCAATGAATACTGGGGAGGGGAGCAACTTCCCACGTTATCGTTAATAACAACAATATTCCACCGGTTGTAAGAGAGCTCTGCCCGCATTGTGAAGTTATGAGAGAATTCTTGTTTTTAGTTGGAATGATGACGTCACCAACATTAAGGAGAGTTTTTGCCCAGTCAATTTCAACCAAATAATAAGAATAGTATTTTTCATCCGGATTCGACGTAAAAATATACGTAATAATACCCTTGATGACTGCTATTTTAATTGCTATTCTTTAATAATTAACAAACCTCACTAAACAGAACATTTTAGGAAAATCTCTGTGAGACTTTCTGCTTGTAGGAAATGTACAATACTTCTGTACAAATTTAATAGTATTGATACATTGCCAACATTACAAACGACAACGAAAGGTAAGTATGAGAGGACAGGTGAGATGAGTATTAGTACCTAAGAGATAGGAAAAGTCCTGCACGATCTTGTATGTCTGATGGCCATTTTATTTCACCTAATGAAGTACAAATAGGTGTACTTGTGATAGTCCTAAACAGTTGATTTGTCACCTCCAAACTCGTTAGGAACTGACATAACCATATCGCGCGCCAATTAATCCTGCAACGATGGTAAGACAATCCTCCTGGCCTTGAGATTGCCAAAAAGCTAGCCTCTCAATGAGAGTTTACCTATATACTTTACAACTTTCGCAGTATATATACTAATAAACATATAACATTCCCACTCCAGTTAGCACCTGAATGGCAGTAACACAGCCTGTTTTATAGACTATAGCAGGTTTACGGTGCCCCTCATCAGAGCCCGACAACTGATGCCGTAGTCCAACCAGCATCAGATGACACAACAGTCAACACACCGCATACAGCATCATAACGTTTGATGCTACAACCATGTGTTTGGAGGTAACGCTGAATCACGCAAACGGGACAGTCTTCCATACTTGGTAACCGGTTCAGGACTGACGTCAATAGATGCTAGCTACCCTTGAAGTTGAGGCTATGTCAAGCAGACTCTCCCCTTGCTGTGGACTCTTTAAAATGTGAAATGGGAGCGAACCACCCTTCCTAGTCCAGCACTTCCCTCATTAATATTTTATGGAAGGACCTGTTTTCTATCTTGGCGAGCAGGAACATTAAAAGGCTAATCTTCTTTCGACTGCATAAAATTTCTCTGATGTACTATCCACTCTGCCACATTTAGAGTGGTGTCACTACTTGGTTTCTGTTGATGAAAATACTATGCCTCGTTGGCTTATCCTCGAAGTATTCACAGTAGTGAAAAAGACCACTTCAGTAAAAATGGTCAACTATTTACTGTGAATTCATTAAATTTTAAGAGATATCCTTACCAAACCTTACCTACCCTTTTCAAAGTGTGCTTTCACAAACAGTTAAGGCGTACAACGAAACTCAAATACAAACTTAAAATTCGTCTTTATGAGGTCTTAAGACCCCTTGTACTGTCCATGAAGCATTTAACATTCATTATTCTTCTCTTTGTTCAAAATCATTCCTGACTGGTAGGTTGATACCCACGACTTACATGATCCTGATCTTCGGGGCGTATTGAAAACCCATCGATTGGGAATATTTAGGCACTGTAAGGCTCTCCTTACAGCCATTAGCATTGCTTCAGCCTTCTCCCATTGATTATTCCGGTCATTAGACTCATTGGCACAGTGAATCAACTCTTTACTTTCTCTGCTTCCGTCGCTACTACGTACTAGTCCAAGGTGTTAAATGACCTTCTACAGTACTTTCATTTTTTATACTACCACCACTCTACCACATAGGATGTTTCAAAGTGCTGAGCCCAACACAAAACCCTGAAGAAGACAAATGTTTCATTATCAGACTCTTCTCGGTCCTCTAAATAATTATACTAGTATTTTTGTTATTCAGATGTGTAGCTTTCACAGAAGAAACATACCGATATGTTTGTTCTTGAGCTGATTCATTAGTTAATATAAAGGACTAAACAAACATTTTCTGCATCAAGGCATGTCATCTCTTTCTTTACCTTAAACTCAATACATGATTATACAATTGTTCTATTGGAGTTGCATTCAAGATTGATCTTCCTTACACAATGTGAGGTCAGACTGATTTGAGGATAAATCATCATAAGTTTCCACCTCTAATTTTTATCTGATTGTAGGTGTTCTAATAGTTCCTACGTATTAAAACAAACACGAAGATATCCTCCACATGACGTTCGTCCCTCTCTGTGAAAACAACCCTTTGTATTTGTTGCAGGACATTGTACCCAATCAAATATTAATTCCACCACCACCAATTTTGTATAGAACGTTGTTTAGTTTCACAACTTGGAATGTTATTGCTGTTTCATTTTAAATGCGGATGAACTAACACTGGTGTTTGTAACCCAAAAATGTATTAGCCGTTGACCAGAAACGAATATTTTAAAAACAAAAGCCACTTTATTTACCAGTAACACATGCACAGTAGAGACAACGTATGTAAATCTACAGTGTTTACTTTGTGTACGAATAACACTGTTGAATATTAACCAGTCCTAGTGGTCGACAGATGCATTTCCATTGCCACATAAACGGCAATTAGAGAAGTAATAAACGGCGAGTTTAATATACAGTTGGCAGTGGGTGTGAATGCACTTTACAACACATCCTGCAGGCTGCAGCACCTATCTCTAACCTGAGAGTCGCCGTTGGAGGTTGATGACATCGGCAGTCCAGACACAGTGTTGAGTGTATAGTACAGAGTATGTGTAAGGTATTGTATATGGTATATAGAATGTATAGTACATGGTATATAGAAGTTATATTATAGAGTATATAGAAGTTATAGTACGGAGTATATCAGGTGTCCCATAACTCTCTGGATAAAGATATACCATGTTTTTGCTCAGTTCAAGATGAACATATTTTATAATACAAACATGGATCTGCGATGTTTAGTTTCCCATCTGTCTGTCTCTATGTGTTTTTATACAAAAATAATACCTCACAAACTAATAAATTAAATTATACCAAATTTGGCTCAAATGTTTATGATAAAAAAACCAGTTAGTGAAAAATATCATGAAGTTATCTTTAGTATTTTCAAAACAGAGGTCATTAAAACTTTTACACTTTAAATATCTTAAAACCAGCAGTTTTTCTTAAGAACAACAAGAAAAAACAGTTTTTTAGAGGATTTGGTCAAAAATGTAATGACACCAAAATTATTTAAATCGAATAATAAATAAGCTGCCGTTTATTCAGTTTTCGTATTGTTGGCTATTCGCTGAGAACCTCAATGTGGGCCATGTCTTGTCACAGTAAATCTGCTCTATATTAGTTATAGTTATAGTTATAGTTCGATTTAAATAATATTGGTTTCATTAGTTTTGTGATAGACTCCTCTAAAAACTGTTATTCTTCCAGTTCTTAAAAAACTGCTGTTTTTTAAGCTATTAAAAGTTTAAGTTTTAATGGCCACCATTTTGAAAATACTAATGATAGTTTCATGATATTTTTTCGGTAACTGGCCTTGTTATCAGAAACATTCGAGCCAGATTCGGTGTAATTTAACTTATTAGTTTTTAAGATATTAATTTTTTTATAAAAAACACAGACAGATGGCAAACTAAACATCAGAGACCCATTTTCATATGGTGAAATATGTTTGTCTTGACCTGAGCAATAACGGTGTATCCTTTGTCCAGAGAGTTACGGGACAACCTATGTAGAATATATAGTGCAAAGTATTTTGAAGGTATATAGCACAGAGTTATAGAAGGTATAGTGCAGAGTATTTGTAAGTTATAGTACAATGAATATAGACTGAATGTTTATAGTATATGAGTCAAGTCTGTTAAATTGTCTGATTCCAGACGCTGCAGTAAGAGGAAGGTGAATTTGGAGCTAAACTCAACATTCACAAACTGTAAAGTTTTTAAATACTTTTACTCTGTACATCATTAAAGCCTAAGTAGAAATATTCTATGAATATAAAACCCCACACTGTGCACAATTTATTTAAATGATCTATATTGTGATCGATCAACAAAATATGACGCAGATCAATATAAATGGAGCCACACGGAAACTTTTGATTGAATAGATTTGGCTCACAAACTCGCTCAGGTTATATGCAATACAAACGTGCAAGGTATGGTTACAATAACTTAGAAGTTGGGGAAGTTATGCTGTTCCCTTCTATTTATTATTCTGCTATGTCATTACAAACTTCTCAAAACTTTGTACACTTATCGCCATCTTAAAAACTGACAATATATCGAAAACCAAATTTAAAAAGAAGTGTAAAATTACCCAAGGATTCTAAAACCTTACTGTAATCTTACTCTACGATTATGAGTAGTGAATTTATGTCTTTTTCTGTTATAAACTTTAAACAGTTATCTTAAAACCTCAGGAGAAACAGAAAAATTAGACGTGTGACTTAAACCTTTTTTAACTGTTCGAAGTTTCTACAATCATCTTTACAGGTAACACTGGAACACAGTAACGCTATATAATGATTGGTATCATTATCTAAAAAATATAATAATAAAAAATTATTGGCTAAGCGTAAGCGAAACCTATTACTCGTCTGTATGTCTGTCTGCACAACGTTTCAAAAATAACCTGATTTGAAATGTTGCATGAAGCTTTTATACAGTCTGAGTTAGAAGTATGGATACACTCTGTTTAGTTTTTGATGGATAAAGATAGAGGGATGGTGCTCGGGACATTTTTTTAGAGAATATAGATACGATCCTGATTTATATACAGGGTTTAGATTGAATAAATGTCATCAAATAAATTCCTTACTTCACCTTAAGATCTCACTCCGTCTCTATAGCCTCATATCATCAGATCATAATACGCTCTTGTTCACTTAAACACCCCATTTTAACGTTAATTATCACAAAACACGTATTAACTGTTAATTCCAACCAGAAACTGAACATGATACTGGACTTCCTCAAAACTGATAAAATAAGGGAGGTCCTGCAGCAGGGAATAACTGTAAAACAGGTTTGAGTTTGGAAAGTGGTTGTCTAATGAAGTTAATTTACCAATTTGGCTTCAGTTCTCACCCTCCACGTTTGTCGAGTGAATCCAATATTAAGTAATATGGTGAGTATGTTTTATAAATTAAGAGTTTATTACGAGACACTCGGGAAAATATTCAGTTCACAGCTGTAAGATCAGTAGGCTACATTGGCAAGGCAGTGTTAGTGTATATAATAAAAGTGCGGTATAATAAATATTCCTTCTAAGTTCTGAAAAGTTTAATATCAATTTACTAGCTTTATGAACTCCTGTGCTTCGGTACGGACAATGCACGAGTATATTTTGGAAAACATATTTAGATTATTTTTTACATATCTCTGACTACCCAAATAAAAGTCTAATTTGTGGAAATCCGTGTTTTTTGTTTCGTTCAGGACCTTATATCACACAATTTTTGAACTTTTTTCGTAGTTGCCAAAAAGCATAATTTACAAGATGTGAAGTGGTAATTTTTCGTTTTAGTTACTCTGCTAATATTTGGAAAACTTATTTGTGCTCGTTAGATCCATATTTTTAGGCAAGTTACGTTAATTACGTCCCTCTGGTGACATGACACATAGCGTAAGGAGAATATGTTAGTTTTGACAACATTTTTGGACTAGGTGAATCAAATATTGTCAATACGGAGCAAATTGATAAAATTGTACTTTAATAAAATCATTGTGATTCAGTTCTAAAAACGTAACTTTACTTATTCGAGTCTGTGGACGGTTTACATTAGACTCCACGAGACAAATAAAATTATTGCCACAGTGTGCGTCTCTCAATACATGAAAATATTTAGAACGTCAACATTATTAAAGTCCATATCTTTATATTTCTCTTGGTTTAAAAAATGGTAATAATTCTTGAATTGTTTGCATACCGGAACTTCATGTTTTAGAAAAGCTTAGTCGCGTTTCACTTGACGTGATGTTTCAAGCTTTAAACTAGACTAACTTTCGGATGAACCGATTTAAGGGAAGAGACGTAAAGTCAATGTAAATACAGCAGGAACGTTTGATCCTTGCCAGGACCTTGAGCACTTATAAGATCTTGTTTCACTCCTACTCACCTTTCATTTCCAACTTCTGTTTGAGCATCTCGTTAATTATAGTGAGATAGGATTTGAAACCGTATGTATGTTAAGCAAATTGTAAAATGAACGTACTAGCTATTTTCATACGAGACAATTCACGTTCATAATTCACTTATATTTTTTTATTTAGTATAATTATAATACAGTAGTTACATATTTACACAACAATTAGTATAATTGGCTCTATCAGCACTCTAAGAGAGGACAGTATTTAAGTAGTCACCTGAGGGCTACGTAACGGGTTATTAATAAATTCAAATTCGTTTCACTAACTTCTCATTTATCACACATAATATTGAGTTCACTATGTATTTTCTCTAATCTTTTGTGATTAAAGAGTATGTATTTTGTGATGTTTTATGTTATGTTCTTCACACATGTTGTAACTATATTCAATTCGTGGATTTAAAGTATCCAAGAAGAGATTAAAGGGTATGCATTTATAACGTTTTCTGTTACGTTCTTCATTAATGACGTAACAATATTCACTTCGTGGATTTAAAGCATCCAAGTAATTATCTCCGATTGCATAGTTGTTTCGTAATAATTCAAATAGTGTCAAACATAGAAGTTTAAGTTAAACGTTTTTAAAAATAAAATTCATCTTACCTAGGGACACTAAAAATACAAAGGTTGAATCGATAATCTTCAAAATAACGGAACAGATTAGATAAGGAAATTTTAATTTATTGAGTTATAAAGGATGTTTTAAATGTAAACACGTAAAAGTTTTCCAAACGTGTAAAATAGTACCAAGATATGAAAGTGTAATTGTAATGTTATACGTTGTAATACTGACATTGACGTTGTATTATATTGGTCTCTGAATACATCCCGTTATAGGGAATACAGCGTTAACATTGCGCTGCGGATATTACAATATAACTCATGATGTCTGTTACAGTACATTCACTTATCAAGCTCTGTCCACAGTTTGAGCAGGAAATCGAAGTTGAGTTATGTTTAACAGTGTTTATGTTCTGTTTTGTTACGTGGCGGTTTCATTAGTTACCTTACATACCTTCCTATTATATATTTTTAAAGTAATTTTATACTTTTTATTGAAATCACTATTGAAAATGAGTTATCTTTATATTGTTATTGAGGGACGGAGCCAGCGAGAGGGTTCAAGGGGTCCAGATCCCCCCCCAAATGTTAAGTTTTTTTCAATTATTTTCTTGACTATAATTATTATGAATTAAATAATTCAGTATTACTGACATGTACTGCTGAAAGATAAACAACAAATAAACGGGCCAAGAACTTTTTAAGGAACAAAATGGGGCCTTACTCTCTGTCCACTACGGGAAAATATAAGTTGTTTGGACCTTGTTATTATCAGGTAATGTTATCTCAGAAAAAACTATTAAATAAAAACAATTGTTATGTAAGTCATTGGCTGAGCGTTAGCGAATCACCAAAGGGGCTGGAAAGGGTTATGTCTATCTGTCTGTCTGTTCACATGATATCTCGAAAACCAAATGACCTATACACTAGAAATTTTGCACGCAGCTGCATTTCAATATAGCCAACACAGAGTTATATGATAATGCATGTAAATTTATAGTATTTGGCTGATCATTACCGAATATTTTAAAATTGATTTCATTAAGCATAAGTTTATTTTCTGTATGATTGTCTCACTGTCTGTATGTTCACAGGGCATATCGAGAATGGCATGTAAATGGGACTTTTGCAAGCAAGCTCAGTGAATCTTGTTACATGACATGTGGTGTTATATCGAGACCTACCTTGTCTTATATTGAAATGGATTCTAATTGTACTTAAATTAATTTTTTTAATGAATGATGTGTCAGTTTCTCTAAACCAATGGTGTGCAATATACTTTGTCAGCACAAATACTGAGTTTGCGTTCGAACTGGCAATAAAATACAGCACACACCACGCACACCACGTACAGTTGTGAATATCGCTTAATCAATGATGCGTCTTCAGTTTCTTTTAAAAAAATGTGTGCACAGTATCTTGTGTGAACAAATATTGAGTTTGCGTTCGAACGGGCAATACCACGTACAGTTGATATTGTTTACGTCATATTGTCAGTTTCGTTATGACCATGCAGATAAGAGTGACCGGGCAGCACTGTTACTCCTGAAGGAGCAGTCACTGTTACTCCTGAAGGTGCAGTCACTGTTACTCGTAACTGTTCAAGGATCGGTACGGTACAGGGAGGAGAGAGGTATGTGTGCTTCACTAGCACCCCGCCAGGGTGTGAGCGAGGAGGTCATTATTAGAATGTGTAACGGCAGCCCAAAGTGGCCCTTGATGATGTCATTATAACTTAACTGTGCCAGATTGGCGGGGGAGGGGGAGGAGGTGTTATCAGCGTGATAAGAACAGTCACACCACTCCGCACTTACTGCACGCTGGGTCCCGTAACTGCGTCTCCTAATTCTAACTGTAATGTAGGGTTCCCATGTGCAATCTACAATCTCAGAGCAGTGAGAGGCCAATACAATGTTCTGGTTATAAGATTAGTTTATTTAGTAACCAAAGTAAATAATTTCGGAAGAAGATATTATTTTTAACCTTTTTCTTTGAGTAGAATATTGTTATAGAAAATAACGTTTGTAAGAATATTTGTAAATAGAGAACGCACAAAAAGTTATAAACTAAAAATGTTACTCTCTACTTCTTTTCAAATCTTCACTACTATACTTTGTACGCAATAAATTCATGAAGGAGTTCAATTTGATTCTTTATGACATATTTTCAGTTAGTAAAGTAAACTAAATTTATAAAGATTCATTCTAACTTTTTAATTATAAACAACATACATTTTAGGATTTGTAACACTTTGATTGACCACAGCTGCAGTACTTGAGACACAAAAAGTTATATATCTGATCTTGACGGCACCAGCCATAATTATTGAAGCTATGACTTGATGGTGAGGGAATGTGGACTGGGGCAATATTAACCTACTTTTAGACGTACCAGACGAAAAAATTACAGTTCTATTTAAGCCTGCCCAACAAAAAGTGTGTTTCTGTGTTTTTGTAGGGAGAGGCGTGGCCCTGTGCTAAGTGAATGACACACAGCACGTCGGGGCCTGAACACACGCTGTGAACACACTTGAGCCGAAGTGCGGCTTTACATTTACCCTTCGCGAGGCGCGTCCCGCGCAAATATAAACCATCCATCACTGAACTAAATGCCGCCGCGCCTATACAAGCTGGGGAGTCTGATGGAGTGAGTGCCAGTGAAGCCATCGGGCAAAAACTGACAAGCTCGTTTAGTATGTGTGTATTATTTAAGTAAACCAACTTGTCCACTAAATCTATTTAGTAGTTAAATTTGAAATCCAAAGATAGCCTACACAGGTTGAATCATACCACCTGGTCCACAGATTGTAGCGGTATAACAAGTGAAGATAGAGCCAGTTTAAGCTATACCCCTTTATTTTGTGACTAAAGAATTTTAGAAATTATTTTAACCCCTCCCCCCTCCCTCGGTAGAGTTTTAATTTCTGTACATTACACAGCAAGATATATTAAAAATATTTTTTGAAATTATCTGTATCAAAAGATTTAAAATTAGGTCCCACACACCGCACACCTTTACATTTTGAAATAATTCAAAAACAACCACCACCCCCAAACAATTTCCTTTTGCAGATTTGAGACGGGTCATTACAATCTATGGTCATTGGTTTCAAAAAACTGTAATTATATACATCAAATTTTGTACATCACTAATAAACAAATATGTATTATGTGACCGCTGTAAGTATAGGTCTCGTTACAATCTAGGGTCATTGGTTTTAAATAACAGTAATTATAGACATCAAACTTTATGTGCATTACTAATACACAAATATAGGTTTCGATATAGTCTAGTGTCGTTGGTTTCAAGTCATAGTAATTATAGACGTCAAGCTTAATGTACAGCACTAATAAATAAATATTTATTATGTGACCGCTGTAAATCTATAGGTCTCGTTACAATGTGGAGACAACGGCTTCAAATGAAAGTAATTATATACATCAACTCAACGTACATCAATAATAAATAAATATTTATTATGTGACAGCTGTAAGTATAGGTCTCGTTACAATTTGGGGACAATGGCGTCAAATGAAATTAATTATATACATCAACTCAACGTACATCAGTAATAAATAAATATTTATTATGAGACAGCTGCAAGTATAGGTCTCGTTACAATTTGGGGACAACGGCTTCAAATGAAATTAATTATATACATCAACTCAACGTACATCAATAATAAATAATATATTTATTATGTGACAGCTGTAAGTATAAGTCTCGTTACAATTTGTGGGGACAACGGCTTCAAATGAAAGTAATTATATACATTGGGACAACGGCTTCAAATGAAAGTAATTATATACATCAACTCAAGGTACATCAATAATAAATAAATATTTATTATGAGACAGCTGCAAGTATAGGTCTCGTTACAATTTGGGGACAATGGCTTCAAATGAAAGTAATTATATACATCAACTCAAGGTACATCAATAATAAATAAATATTTATTATGAGACAGCTGCAAGTATAGGTCTCGTTACAATTTGGGGACAACGGCTTCAAATGAAAGTAATTATATACATCAACTCAAGGTACATCAATAACAAATAAATATTTATTATGAGACAGCTGCAAGTATAGGTCTCGTTACAATTTGGGGACAACGGCTTCAAATGAAAGTAATTATATACATCAACTCAAGGTACATCAATAATAAATAAATATTTATTATGAGACCGCTGTAAGTATAGGTCTCGTTACAATTTGGGGACAACGGCTTCAAATGAAAGTAATTATAGACATCAACTCAACGTACATCAATAATAAATAAATATTTATTATGAGACAGCTGCAAGTATAGGTCTCGTTACAATTTGGGGACAATGGCTTCAAATGAAAGTAATTATAGACGTCAAGCTCAATGTACAGCACTAATAAAGAAATATTTATTATGTGACAGCTGTAAGTATAGGTCTCGTTACAATTTGGGGACAACGGCTTCAAATGAAAGTAATTATATACATCAACTCAAGGTACATCAATAATAAATAAATATTTATTATGAGACAGCTGTAAGTATAGGTCTCGTTACAATTTGGGGACAACGGCTTCAAATGAAAGTAATTATATACATCAACTCAACGTACATCAATAATAAATAAATATTTATTATGTGACAGCTGTAAGTATAGGTCTCGTTACAATTTGGGGACAACGGCTTCAAATGAAAGTCAACTCAAGGTAATAAGTATATACAACCATCAACTCAACGTACATCAATAATAAATAAATATTTATTATGAGACAGCTGTAAGTATAGGTCTCGTTACAATTTGGGGACAACGGCTTCAAATGAAAGTAATTATATACATCAACTCAACGGTACATCAATAATAAATAAATATTTATTATGAGACAGCTGCAAGTATAGGTCTCGTTACAATTTGGGGACAACGGCTTCAAATGAAAGTAATTATATACATCAACTCAAGGTACATCAATAATAAATAAATATTTATTATGAGACAGCTGCAAGTATAGGTCTCGTTACAATTTGGGGACAACGGCTTCAAATGAAAGTAATTATATACATCAACTCAAGGTACATCAATAATAAATAAATATTTATTATGAGACAGCTGCAAGTATAGGTCTCGTTACAATTTGGGGACAACGGCTTCAAATGAAAGTAATTATATACATCAACTCAAGGTACATCAATAATAAATAAATATTTATTATGAGACAGCTGCAAGTATAGGTCTCGTAACAATGTGGGGACAACGGCTTCAAATGAAAGTAATTATATACATCAACTCAACGTACATCAATAATAAATAAATATTTATTATGAGACAGCTGCAAGTATAGGTCTCTTTACAATTTGGGGACAATGGCGTCAAATGAAAGTAATTATATACATCAACTCAACGTACATCAATAATAAATAAATATTTATTATGAGACAGCTGCAAGTATAGGTCTCGTTACCATACAAGGGTAATGGTTTCAAATATAAGTAATTAAATATATATATATATATATATATATATATATATATATATATATCATGCCTAATGTACATTGCTAATAAAGAAAATATGTATTATGTGAGCTGCAGGTTTAGTTACAATGTACGGGCATTAGTTTCAGACAAATGTAATTTCATATATCAAGCTCTATGTACATCAGTAATAAGAATTATTTAATATGTGACAGCTGCAAGTAGAAATAGCGCTACTGACTTGTCATTACGGCAGTAATAAGTAGTATTAACGCAGCCTACGAACTGTGTCGGCCAGTGAATAATGCTACATTTCAAGAATTTTGTTGGATTTGAGTCACTGAATTGTTGTAACAAACCACTGTTTCAGTTACAAGTGTACAACTATAACTCAAGCTTCGCTCTGTTACAATTCTCGCACTGCATCAACCAGAACTAGATTACTATTAAATAACGCGTATTTGCATGTACAAACAAGTTCAAGTCTCGGACAATCAATACAATAAATAAACATCAGTTCCCGCGCCGCACCACAACCGTTACTACTGCTTTAATACTCGTAACCGTTATTGCTGCTTTAATACTCGTAGTACTGATTCTGAGCAGAGTACTATAACTATCAACCGGCAGTTCTCTTACACACCAGATGGTATAAATTTCTTCTGAGTGTTTAATGGTACAGGTGTTCAAATTTTATGCCATAGTATTTTTAATTATTTAAACAATTTAGTGGTAATAAAATACCTCTCACCAAAGTGAAAGTTGTTGTCATTAAACTCTTGCCTAATTGATATTATATTCCAGACACAACCATTTGTGCGTATTCGTTAACTGTCTACTGTGTTTTTGTAATAAAATAAATCTATCTAACCGCTGTTTCACAAGCAATTTATTTTAATAAATCCAATGATACGTGCAACATATTAGTTTCATAACAGTTATTATGTATGTTGTTTAGTTGACGTGGTAATGAATCTCTTTCTAAAATTAAGAATTGGCCATGTAAAGGCCAACAAAACAAAATCTTATCTATTAAGGTTCAAAAATTGTATTTGAGCATTAAAATAAAATAATCTATAATTCAAATTGTATCATTAAACTTGATACTGTAAATTCTTTTAAAAATTAAATAAAATTCACATAAATTTAAAGTTGAATGTGGTGTCGTTTTCCATGTATAAAAAACTGCACTGTGCATGTAATACGAATCGCAAAGACGCGTCGGAATAATTCAAAAGTTGCGGCGACATCTGTAATACTGAGTGAGCTCTGTAATACTGAGTGAGCTCTGTAATACTGATTAACCTATGTAATACTGTGACCTCTGTAATACTGAGTGAGCTCTGTAATACTGAGTGAGCTCTGTAATACTGATTAACCTATGTAATAGAGTGACCTCTGTAATACTGAGTGATCTCTGTAACACTGAGTGACCCCTGATTAACCTCTGTAATATTAAGCGACTCTTGTAATACTAAATAAAACCTGTAATATTGGGTAACATGTGTAATACTGAATTCTTGCACTGATTTTTGTTACTGCAGCCTGAAACTCTAAAAGTAACAAAATATTCGTCTATGATGCACTTATGTTCTGACATTTGATGAGCATTTCAAACTGTTAAGTATTGAACTTGGCAAAGCCTAATTAATGAGTCAAGATTGCGTGAGTACTTTAGTCTGTGTGTGTTTGAATGAAAAATGGTTTATGTAATGACCTAGTATTACAAATTACAAAGAAATGCAACGTTTAATAATTGTGTGGAGTATAATATTACTACTATGCAAACACGCGCTCAATATACGTACCTGTTACATTAGGCCTAGCTTACATTACAATCTACACTCTAGTACAATCGCTGGTACTCGCAAGGTGCACTTAGAAGGTATGTAGTAATTGTACTTCTGCATTACAATTTAAGAGTTCTTCCTGGTATGTGGCGTGTCTGTAATGTCCGCCTGTTGCGCGTGACTGATCTGACTACGCATGCGCATGACTGCCTGCGCAGTACGTTCCAACTGTACCAGACAGACTACGAGTACCAATTCTGTAAAAAACTAGATTTCGGTAATATGTTTTATAACATATAAATCATCTCTCCTTTCCGTGTGGTTGTGTTCAGTACTGCAAACATTCAGGTTGTAATTAATTGTTCAGTGATCGAGAAATTTTGCCACAAGTATTAACTCAAAGCTCATCCTAAGATAAACCTTCCTATCATATCGGTACATCTTAAAACTGCGTTTTCCCATCCAAAAAGGGCCTTCTGATAAGTCTGAAAGTTTGGCCTGCCGTTAATAGTAGACGTCATAATCCCAAGACAAACTGACACAGACGTGATGCTACAATAACTAACACTCCCCCCTCCCACCATTCATTCACTCAGCCCCGCTCTTACACTGTCAGGCACAAAAGTATTTCATTATGTAGGTTCCATGTCCGGTATGAGGAGGGGATATGTCGCGTTGCTGGGCTTCAAAGGGCTTCGCTTTAATATGTGAGATACTTGTCGTTTTTGTTACTCTCCATCATTATGAAGTATTATAAGTACTAGGGATACCACTTGCTTCCTTGTTTTCCCTCTTTCCGGACTGGAAAGTTCGCTACACGAAATGGTGACAGACATTTTTTTCATTGAAGTATGATAAGTGTTTCCTAGATTTTCAACTAAACCACATATATGTACAATGTAGTATTACAATAATTATGGCCATGTAAATAAATTTAATCAATTACAAATGTATTAATCGGAGCTATCTTGTATCAGTAATGTTCAATTCATACTAGAAAGATTTCACCTGTTCTTTTTGATGTTAAAGTACAGACTTGTGATCCATGACGAGGGATAGAAAAGGAGAACGGCGTTTTTTTTTAAACAAGAATTACTATTTTGTATAATCAGTAACGCCATTCCCTTGCGTGTCATTACTTTATCCCCAGACCCGAAAAATGGCCATAACAAAATGATTACTGAACGTACCGTAAGTTTGAGAGAATATAAGTTGACTCTGTATCAAATCCCGATGACCGATAAAATGACTCGTTCTTGGTAATGAACATTAACACTCAATGACCAATCAGTAGGCCTACTCAGTACTCAGTACTCAGTTTTGTATCAAACGACCTTGAATTGCTTGTCACACGTAATTTACCACCGTCCGTTGTCATTCAATACATAAGTAATTTAGAAGTAATGTATGTTTAATGTATATAAATAATACAATCTCGTACAGGAACTCGTTATTGAATTTTATACACGAATTTCTAAACTGTTCCTTATTTATCAAATAAAACTTTATTTATTGTTAAATGTTGCCATTTGTAGTATTGGCATTTTGTGTTTAAATTATTATACATACGAATAACCACGTGTTGAATTTTATCTAATAAAAATATGTACTATTATGGTCTTTTACCAATAATCAAACTCACACATTACAGTAAACAACGAGTATAAAGTTTTACATAATGCGGAGGTGGTGCAGGACGACTACTGCGTAATAAAAGCTCACAGTCTGACGCTCATTGAATTTTGTTTCCAATTCGCCCTCAGCACTCTGACATTCTTTAGTAAACGCGTGACAACGCATTTTACAACTTTCCCTAGAAATGTTACGCTGACTGACTTTTTACGAAACACATAAAACAGGATTTAGACACTTGCTATGGATAAATGATATAACAACAGAGCCCTACGTTTCAAGCAGTAGGATCTGTCCACTTCGTCGTCTGTCAAAATCATAGGATATATGGTTAAATATTAAAATAAAAACAATAACAAACAACACGCAGTTCTTTGCGTGATATAGGCTCACTGCACAACACGCTCTACACATATCATAGAAGACGAGAGATGAACTGAAATCTCTTACACAAATCCTTATGAGAGGAATTTCAAATCAAGTTCCACAAAAAGTTAAAGAAACTTTCTTTCCTGTAGAAAATTACACATTAAAGAAAAGGAGTTCTATTAAATGCAGAAAAATTGCTAATAAGACAGTACAGCGCCTCAGAAAAGGAAACGTCAAAGGAAAATTGTGCCTCTAGAGAGGAGTGGGGAACTGGATTCCGTGCATGGTTTTAAGGCCGCAATCGACCTGCCTCGTGACATTCTGTGGGTTCTGTCATGACAGATTGACGCAGGGTTGTGGTGATAAGCCACGAGGCGTGTACCAGCCACCCACAGAGTGACCTTATCAGCGTGATAACGGGATGGCGCATTTCCTTAGGAGTTGTCTTCTTAATTAATGAACTTATTTAGGTTGAGTTTCAGTCCAAATATTAATTTATTATATTTCTGAGTAATAACCACGACTCCTGTATCGTCTCCCTCTTTAATTTTCTACAACCATTAATAACCCCTCTTCTTGTTACAGATTATAAGGAACGTATAACTTTCTACCCGTTCAGTTTTACTTTACTAAAACTAAATGTATCCCATACTAAAAATTGTGCAAACCAACACATTTTTCACAGGAATAGATTTTGAATATTAAAAATATAATATGATACGTTTAAATAAATTTAGCACTACATACAATGTATATCCCATTCTGATACATAACTATTCAACATACATACATTATTTGTATTCAATAGTTTAAATACTGCCATTTTGAATTTGACTTTGAAAATTTACAGGGTAGCTTACAGGAAGGTAAAATAAAAATGAGACGTATTCATTTTGTGTTATCTAATGAGTACACAACTTTCGTAAAGCCTAGTTTGTATGCAGGCAAACTGTGATCGAACAAACTAACTAATCGTTGTGAAACCCCTGAGAAAAGTTCAAGGACGCCAGCCAGTGGCGTCATTAAACCTATTAAAGGCAGGCATTTCTGATCAGGTGGAATTAAATATCCAAAATTATTATTTTTTGGATAAACCACAATGTTTGTTTGAACTGTGTACGGAAACTAACAACACGCTACCAGAACCACAGTATTGAGTTATCAAGGTATAGTCTCCACAATTTGACGTGCCAGGCCGCCATTTCGTCGTCAATTAATCGCTCAACCAGTAGTAACGTACTAAGATAGTATAAATAAAAAATAGAAAATCATAACATTTATCTCTTAATCGACTTACATTACATATAATCCTTTTGAAAAACCATTCAAATCAATTGAACCCCATCTTGTTATTCATTATGTTTATACGAAACAAATATATACAGTATATGAATGTTAATTTCTGATATATAGAAGAAAATAGAATTATAATTTTAGAAGTAATACATTTTAAGATACCTCGGTATCCGGGTTGTTTATAAAGAAATCTCCTGAAAAAATCTAAAAATATTATGATCAAGCTGTTATATTTTGGTGTGCATAACTAAAATTATATTATTAATTCAGTAGGCTATATTATACAATAATAAAGTCAAGGTTGTCTAAAGTATAAGCGAATTACCGTGTAAACTATAATTACCTCCAAATATCCACTACTTGTACTTGTACTTGTAAATTTTATTATACTTATTGAAGATACTATTGTTTCTTACAAGTAAGTATTGTTTTATAAAGGTATGGGAATGAGACGAAAATATGAACAAACATATACCTCATAGTTTACCCCGTGGGTACACTTGCATCTAACTTGTTGATTTTCCCTTCGAAAATGTACTCAAATTAACTTTAACTGTTTGAAAAAAAGCTTTCCCTTAGTTATTAAGAAATAGTTATAGAAGAAAAGCTCACTGTCTCCCGAACACATTGACAGTAGCCTTCTCACTCTTTGTTTAATATTAAGGACACCTACATAGAAAATATAGGAGTCAAGCGTAGCTCTCAAATCATTTCGAAGGACGTACAAATTTCATTTCATTTCTTTTCATATTTCATGAAAGCCTTTTAAATGACACAAAATGCCTTTAACATATTTTCACTTACTTTACTTTTCTAGGATTCCTAGATATTGCAAGTTAATTTGCGTTATATAACAATAAAAACTAGTTATTCTTAAAGTCGATAGATGATCTCTTCCAAAGAAACAAATCGATCGTCAGCCTTGCATGCCCATAATATACTTACTATACTTATATAATAATAACACTGTACATAATGTATTTAAAATACATCTCGTTAATAATATATATGTTGTGTCGTTTCCTGTGAACGTCGACCTAACCTTGTGTAGCACGATGTCAGCACTTTTAGGGTCAAGTAACAACGTAATTAGCACGAGAATAAAAACGTCTAGAAATATTTAAATAAGTATAATTATTAACGTCAATTACTTAAAGCAACAAAGTCTATTCTACTGATACAGTTATAATTCTAAGTGACTCAGACAAACTGTGGCATACGACACTTTGCTATTATAATTATAATAACAGATCTCCGTAAAGGGAACTTTTTAATGTAATGTACAATTCAAAATGCCCAATCAATGAATACAAATAATAACTTTCATCTTAGATTTCACAATCCCCAAGAACCAATACATTGTATAAGAGTCAATTTCACTAGAAATTGTTTTAAATTAATTTTTCTCTTTGACCTTAGATTGTAGCCTATCCCTGAAGGATTTCCCCCCTTATTCAACATCATTCACTCATATTCGCTCATGACATGACAAAGAAACGACACGAAACGCAGACGTATAAGAGATTCATGTAGTCACCTTCAGGCGATGGTGTGGAGGGTTGAGGGAGAAGAGGGGGCGGCGACAACACAGCGACACAAGATGTGTGAGATATTGAGACACCCTGGGGTGGAAGGGGGTGGCAATCAAGGACTCTTCTGGACGCCAATGGAGTGTTAATTGAATACTTTGAGGGTTTGCAACCCTCAGAAGCTCACTCTAGAACCCCAGCTGCGGGTAGGGCGTAATCAGTGCTCTGATGTATCACTGAATGTTGAGTTATTCTGTCAATGAGACGTTACTATTGCCAGTTTAAACAGTTTCACCACTTCTTTCCTTTCATTAAGTCAGTAAAAATCATTCCATTTTGTATTCCTTTAAAAAATTGAATATCGAATAGCAAACTATTCTAATATATCGCATCTTTCTCTCTTCGTTTACAAGTTCCATTATCTAGATTTCAGGTTCTGCATCTATTTATGTATTTAACTGATTGAGATCATTCATGGGGTTCTGCCGACCCTCATAGTTCGGGAGCCAAGAGCTAATTTGCCGAAAACCTACAACCTATTCTACCCTCACCCTAAAAATATATCACCAGCCGCGCTGGTTCTTCTCAGGACTGAAAATAGAGAGTAAGTTATATAACGTGTTAAAAATATCAAACAATAAATCTTTTAACAGGTCATATTTGTTTAGCTTGAGACACTTACGTAAGCTAAAGAAAATATTGGCTTCAGCCAATTTTTCAAGTTTTCTTACGATTGTAGTGTATAATTCAGCAGTAAGATAGTGGGATCATTGCCATCCATGGATGTAATAGACTCGCACATCACACTATAGTCGTGGGCCATATCGACAACGGACTACTTGGCTGAGAATTACGAGTTTTAATTTCTTTACAAGTTGGCTAACGCTTATATAACTATTATTTAAGTGTTTGTTAGAAATAAACTAGAAAAATACATTTTTATTTTCTAATTACAAATACTTTTAATTTATCCACATTCCGTCTTTATTCCCCCTAAATACTGTCGCTAGACTATTATTAGCGTCCTATATCGTCAGCTAGGATCCTTGTTTCTGAGGAAACTCGCTCTTAACGCTGATTGCTTTGTTGTTGATAACTAAACACTTTTAGCTTTTTAAATCATAATACAGGTCAGACATAGTAAATACCAACAAGGCCTCTTTTTGGTTGCTATAAAACTCATCTGCTGAAGTAATTGTTTGATTTCACCAGATTTTTAGTGTTTTTTGCGGACAAAAACAATACATTTTTTGTTCCTGAGCTTTTTCTTCTAAAAACCAGATGTGCAAGTTGTGCATATTTTGTATCTGTTTCTCAGTACAACCGCTTTCCATAACAACTCATGCCATCTTATACTATTTAAGTAACAAAGAAACATTGATAAAAGTTAACCTATAACCTAGATAAAAACTGAACAACCAATCCAACAAAATAAATAATTACTGTACAGTAATTTTTGCAACTTATTCCTAAATACAGGTAAAATACAAAGCTTCACGTTTCTAGAGAGGCCAATGTACAACTTAGGATATTATACAAGTAGGAGAAGCTTCTCCTATCAAACTCCTGCTTGACTTTGGGAAAGTGAAGCAGGTCACCATAGCAGATATTGTGTGGAGAGACCCCCTCTCGAAAATGGACCTCTCGCTCAGGTATTGCACCTCATCATGCGCAAGCACCTTGTGGACCATTCCACATGTCAGAATGCTGCATACACTTTCCATTGTGGGCGAACTGACAGCATCTCGGAAGAGAGACACATGCTCGAAGCGCCTCAGTTACATTACACATATATGAGACATGAGGTACATAGTAAATACATAGAGTGTTTGGTCAGCTGATGTTTGATATGTGTGGCATGATCCATAAGAGGGCGATCAGCTAAATCATGACAGCCACTAGACGTTGCCAAGACGAAGACGAGACCGCCATCGCGCGTCGCTGGCTGAAGAGGCGAGCGTCAGCTTGATGCGTCATTACTGAAGATACAGTTACATTACACATATATGAGACATGAGGTACATAGTAGGCCGAATGGATGAAGAGGGCGAGCGTCAGCTAAATCATGAATGACAGCCACTAGACGTTGCCAAGACGAAGACGAGACCGCCATCACTACTGAAGATATGTGTGGCAGTTACATTACACATATATGAGACATGAGGTACATAGTAGGCCGAATGGATGAAGAGGGCGAGCGTCAGCTAAATCATGAATGACAGCCACTAGACGTTGCCAAGACGAAGACGAGACCGCCATCATTACTGAAGATATGTGTGGCAGTTACATTACACATATATGAGACATGAGGTACATAGTAGGCCGAATGGCTGAAGAGGGCGAGCGTCAGCTAAATCATGAATGACAGCCACTAGACGTTGCCAAGACGAAGACGAGACCGCCATCACTACTGATGCTATGTGTGGCAGTTACATTACACATATATGAGACATGAGGTACATAGTAGGCCGAATGGCTGAAGAGGGCGAGCGTCAGCTAAATCATGAATGACAGCCACTAGACGTTGCCAAGACGAAGACGAGACCGCCATCACTACTGAAGATATGTGTGGCAGTTACATTACACATATATGAGACATGAGGTACATAGTAGGCCGAATGGCTGAAGAGGGCGAGCGTCAGCTAAATCATGAATGACAGCCACTAGACGTTGCCAAGACGAAGACGAGACCGCCATCACTACTGAAGATATGTGTGGCAGTTACATTACACATATATGAGACATGAGGTACATAGTAGGCCGAATGGCTGAAGAGGGCGAGCGTCAGCTAAATCATGAATGACAGCCACTAGACGTTGCCAAGACGAAGACGAGACCGCCATCACTACTGAAGATATGTGTGGCAGTTACATTACACATATATGAGACATGAGGTACATAGTAGGCCGAATGGCTGAAGAGGGCGAGCGTCAGCTAAATCATGAATGACAGCCACTAGACGTTGCCAAGACGACGACGAGTTGGCTATCACTGAACTTGAGAACGTTGCCCGCTATGATTTACAGGGTAGAATCTTTTAGGTCAGCTTCTATAAATGTATGTGAACAAATACTAAGAATTACAGTATATTTTTGATATATAGTTTCAATATTCCTTTTGCTGCACAAAATCTATTTGATACTGATTAGTTTTTTAAATAATCTTTTCGTCTTTAAACTATATTATAAACCATTTGTTGAGGAATGATTGGACATATGAGATATATTGGACTTATTAAGCAGCTAAACGATACAAATTCCTGTGCATCATGGTAATTTTTTCTGATCAGTTTTCAATCAGGTACTTGAATAAATTGTCGTTCAATATATGCCTAGTATTAACTGTACATATTAAGTTATACGTCCTTGAACAGTATTTAAATACGCTGAAAAGTAATAATTATATTCTTGACTATGCTTGAATAAGTAGTGAAGTTTTTTTCAAGCATCTGGTTTAAGAAAATTAAAAAAGTATATTATTTTTCATGGAATATAAGTAACTAAATTGGTGTTTCAGGCCTATTTATTAAAAAAAATATTGAGCTGTATATTGGCATACTGTACCTAATAGCTAATCATTAATTTTTATTTCAATGTTACGATTATAATTTTTCACACTTCCAGTTACATACATAATGACGTATAACTCGTTTCGTCGTGACGTCTAACTCAACAAGGCCACAATTGTCAACCTCAAATTATATTCTGGACTGGGAAAGTCAAAACACCAAGGCGCATACCCTTCCCAGGGTAAGGACGTAATTATTGCCCGCATTATACAGAGTGTCCCTGAACTATCTTGACAGGCTTTGTGGTACTGCCCCTTGGGTTGAGACAAACAGATTTTACATCTTGATCATATCTCAAATAATTTATGGTATAATAACTTTACTGCATTGTGCCCTATACTGTTACTTTTTAATAGTGTAATATTACAAGTTACATTATTTTCATTAAACGCTGAAATTTAACTTAATTTTCATGTTAACGGCTTATATAAGGGATCCTTAAATTTATCTTTAAAACACGAATTTAAAAATCAAAGTTTTCTAATATTTAATTTAAAAAATTTAAACAACTCGATTTTTAAATTAAAACAACTTTTTATGTTTTTCCCAACACACGAGTAGATAGATATGCAAAATTACAATTCTGTATTTTTAACCGTTGAGAGCTATGAAGTTTGAATTAAAAAACACAAACAGGCAGACACACGTAAAAATAAACATCGGTGACTCATGATCATAACGTAAAATATGTTTGTCTCAACCCAAGGGCCATTATGACAAAGCCTGTCCAGAGAGTTCAGGGACACTGTATAAATAAATTACTGAGCTACACAATAAATAAAAACTACAAATAAATGAAAAACACACAAACAGACAGACATACATAAGCATTGGTGACTCATGATCATAATGAAAAATACTGCAAGTAAAAATATACCTTCAGGAACTAAAAGTTTAAGGAAAGAAACAGCCATGTTTAAAATACCAAATTTTCAAAAGTACGTTCTCTCCTTTCCTATCCAAATCCTTCTTTTCCGAATTTTTCCTACAAAGGAGCAAAACGATGGAATAAGAGCCTAGAATAAAAATAATTTGCAAGGCAGTGGACGTAAACCTGAAGTCAGTCTTAAATGATAAATTATTTTGCCTCAAGCCAAAAACGTCGCAGGTCTAAAACCAAGACCGGGAGGCAGGAAATTATAGAACCTCCGATGGGAAATCACATCCAGGTGCTCGGCGTCGTGTGTCAGGTGGGGAGGGGGGTTGATTAGGTAAGGGTGGATTTGTTGACGAACGTGTATTGAGTGACATAATACAGACCGAACTAAACCGAACACCACCAGGAAGAGGTTATAACGCCTCAAAGGAACCCCGACATGTGATATGCATTAAGGTAACACAAAGCGGAATATTCGGATTCATTTCGCGATTTTCATTTCAAACATATTGAATGTTTGTGTAAAGAAACTGGTACAACCCGCCACACCCACTGGAATCTAAATAGACTATATCCGTGGATTTCATCCTCACATTTATTGATCCTTATGATAAATATTTTGGCTTCAAAACCTTAAAACAAATACTTTTACTATTGACTTGTGTATGTATTGCCCAAACTTACATTGCTCATTCAGGTTATTTACTGTACTTTACCTAAATAATAGTAAGTAGTCAAGAACTATTACTACAAATATAGAATAAATATAAATTAAATTAAATATTATCAATTAAACATTAATTACCAACGTGGGCAGATTATTTTGTGATCAGAGACTCTTCAATCTGATTAGTAGACTGAGTGATTACTTGATAAATTAATTTCCCTCACTCGTTTCCATTCAATTAATGATTTATATAAATTACTAATTATATGGAAATGGTTTTCTGAGAATGTTTCAATATAACGTCCCATTCATAATAACACAGTTTGAATAATTTTAAACTACATTTTTTATCAAACATTAAATCAATCCTCTAAATAAAAATTATGTTCGTTTAAATAACATTAGTTTTTATGCATTTTATTGGGATACTACTCCTATTATGAAAAGTGCTATCATGTCTATAAGTCTCAGGTCTAGATCTGTAAATCTGGTGACTTGCGATAAGAACTAAAATGGTATTTGTTTTCAGTATTTTAGTTACTCCCAAAATAACAAAAAACACATGTGCCAGGTTCCCAATACGTTATTTTTACATTTTTATAAATAATGCAACGCTACGTGTTGTTTTACAACGCAATATGTATACCAAACTGTAAATTAATTTCCAATCTCAAAATTACTCCAGTATTATCTAATTCATTATTGACATTGTATGCTTGTGGTAGAAAGACACATTTTATATATAAAAACATACTTTATATTTTACAAAATAAAAATATTTGTAAAAGTGGCTTGTGTTCTATTTGTTTAATGGAAAACCTAATTGAGTTAAAAAAATTAAATTAAAGATGTACAGTTGTTAATTATACACTCTATTGTTTGGATATCAGCTTCGAGAAATATACATTCCATCCAGGTACGTCGTACTCTTATAATTCGAAAACGATCATTATTTAGGGACTTCCATTGTACATGTAATTTTAAGAAATCTTTTTTGCTTTAAACGAGTTGCCAGGATGCATTATTTGGCGATCAGAGAGCTTTATCTACCCAGACTATGTACATAAGCGGATATATTATTTGCCCAATAGACCTTCTTTTATCCAGGCTTATTACATTTGCGGATAGGTTTTTAAAAGATTATAAAGTTTTCTATCAAGATTATTGAGGCTAAATAGGTAAGTGGATATATTTTTAGAAATTATAGCTTCTTCTAACAAGGGTAGAAATCCTGCTAGCTGGATAAACGGATATATTGTTTACCGATTAGTGTTTTTTCAATCTCGGCTACCTAGATAGCCAAATAGGTTGTTTGTCTTACCAAGCTTCTTCAATCAGGTTAGTGGATAGGGGGATAAGTAGATAAACCTACTTCTGTTATCACTTTCATATATGTCATGCGTAACTATTTTGTGTTTTTATTTCATCTTAATATATATTAAATTATTTGTTTTTGCCCTTTAAATAATATATTTTACGTTAAATAAATAAATAGATTTTGAATTAAATCAATCTTTACAAAGTCAGTACAATAATAGTACGTATACTGAGAGAAATAAAGATAAAGTCATTCAAATAAAAAACATATAGAGAAATAAACTTCTGCTGTCGAAATAGTGTCTCGGGATTGTGAGTATTCTCACGGTTTAATCCATAAGTTACATTTTTCATAGATATTATTGTTTCTTTGTAGGAATTTGTGATACATGGTTCATGTTATACATAAGGGTTGATAAGCTAGTTCCAGAGTTGATAAACAGTGGACAGAAAGCTGATAATTTGAAATGTCAAATTACACACTTTATTCCTGTACTAAAGCTTAAAGTGACCATTTTAATTTACAAAATAATAAAATTTGATAACACGATTGAATAAAGACAAGTTTTTTTTAAAGATTTTAAAGTTAAAAATCTTGAAACTTAAATAATTACGATGGCATCTAGATAGCTATGACAGAGAAAATGTATTTTCTTAGAATGTATGGATCTTAGCAAAAAACATTCTAGTTAATCAGTACCATACATTTTTAAAAATCAATTTTTATTTGAAACTTAAATATTACTACTTATACATGATTGAATGGTTTATTTGAATATACAGCAATATTTATTCCATTCACGTAATATTTGTAATTTTTTCATAAAATACATCCATCCATTACAAATTATATACATATACTAAAAGAAAGAAAAACACCTTTCGCATTTGCCTACTCTATATGTTGGTTTCTGTAACATAAATCATAAAAATTACCAATAATTTGTTTCATATGCAACAAACGCAAATGTGGCCAAATAATACCTTACAGAAAATGCAATAAATACAAATAATAGGCTACCTTAAAATGTATCAAAATAAACATTTGACATTTGAAAATTCAGATAATGTTATTGCTAACTTGTAGAACATTTTAAGCACTTAAAAAATACCGATCTCTTTACACACTAATATGCATATAAGACTACTTTTAATAATATTCAGATGTCTTCACGAACGTAAAAAGTACGTGGCGGACACGATATTTTATGGAGGAGTTTCCAATACTTACTGCGATGTTTTTGGTAATGTACGTACATGTAAAAGAGAAACAATTTTTTTTTACTAAGCAGAAAATTAATTACTGATAAACAAGGGCCGTAAAGAAAGAAAGCTTCATTAAGAATAATTAAATTGCGATGGAAAACTTCATCAATATTGCTCTTTTTCATTAAACAAAAGAGAGGAAAGACAAGATAATTGGAACGGCTAAGTGCACATTTTTAATTCAATTAATCTGATAAGATTATTGGCTTATTCGAATGTAGTTCAGCTTTTCATGAATTACTTGAAAATATTACTTAAAATTACTATCGTTGTCAAGTAATCATAGGCTATTACAATTAAAATGTAATTGTTTTCGTTTCACAATTCCTATCAATAATTAAGTATCTATAATTATTATTGTTTTGTTCTAATTATGGTGTGTAAGCACGCGATTATTTTAAAACGTACATAGGGCGTACGGTTTTATTATTCAACAAGGATTAAATAATTAATTAAATCAATGCTAAATGCAACCAGTTTTGGCAAAATTGTTTCTGAAATTAGCCCTCTTAATTCTTATTTCCACAATAAACCAAATTACTGTGAACATAACATTTGTACCCTGTGTTCGAAATATAACCTGGCCTCTAACTAAATTGTTCAAATTAGGCTCAGGCATTAAAACTTTGCTCAGTACAGCTCGATGACATGCCTGAACAAGCTAATTGTATTTCTTGCGTCCAGTAACGCTTTGTATGAGCGAGTAACTTGATTCATAATGAACACTCAAACCCCTTGTCATGTATGCCATCCAATAACTGCCACAGACTCTATGCTCAGATACTATAGTCGCTGCACACTTGGCACAGAATACTACAGTAATATCCTTTCTAAATCTCTCCATTTGCATCCCGAGCGCTGTCCGCCCCGCGAGGCGAGAACTCCACTGTTTCTCTATTGCTTTTAGTTGCCGTTCAGCGCCTAGTTCTACAATGCAGTGATGTAACTTTTTATTGCTTTCGAAGATATAGACAATGAAGCTCCTATACTGCCTTGTTATAACACAGACTTTATGTTGTGGAATAAATGTATGTGATATTGGAATTATAGTTCAGACCAGAATGAATTTTATTACGTATTTTAGGTTATGGAAGAAATAAATGCTAATTGCAACGGATCGTGATTTGGAATAAAAACTTAATTAGAGAATTTAAGTATTACAAATTTATGTGCAGAAAAATTTTGTGTATCACTCTATGAAGGTCCCTTGTTACCCTTGAGAAATGTGTCATATCTGACTTCTCGAACGTTCAACGTGTTCTCTATTTGATACCAAAGTGACAAATTTTAATTTTTTTGATAGGTAAATAACGTATGCAGTTTTTACAATAATTTTGTGAAAAATTGATTAAACAAAATAAATTTAGTTGTAAAAGATTTGAAAATACTTGTCCAAAGTGAAGGTTATTTCATGATTAGGTAGAATAAATATTACTTATAGTTCACAAGCTGTGATGCATAATTTTCAGTCTCTCCGTACCCCAAATAAAATTTGAGCTCATTTAAAAAGAAAGATCACATCTGAAAGGTGACTTTGGCAATCTATTATACAATCTCTAAATGTGATCCACATTTCATTTCATTCACTTCATTTAATTTCAGTATTTGTATTGCACTACTATTTCACGGTCAGTGTAAAATTGCGTTACCACTAAATGACTGGATCCTTTATTTTAACTGTAATTTATGTGCAGTAAATTGCTTATATCTGTAAATAATGTTAAATTGAATGTATATTTTACTAATCTATTATACATAAATTCATAGAACGAAGGCATGCCTGTTGTAGTCGCTCTAGGCGGCCATCGTGTCAGTCCATGTCACGAAAAAGTCGCGTGTCACGGCCATAAAGAACCACCTCTAAGATTTTGTGCCAACCCCGGTCGTGAAACGACTAACTCCAATCACGTATTTGGCGAGTCTACGTCCTCCGCTAACCTTTCTGAATGTCAGTTTTACTGCCTCTGTAGGAATTCCCAATGTCGTCTTCGGCTTACATAGGAGTCTTCTTGTGTGTGTGGTCTGGGTTATGAAATCTCCTTCCTTGACTTTATTGGTTGGATCTATAATCGAGAGCAAAATTTGTCTTCATTCAAAAAATCAATGCAGAGAAGTTTCAGCAACTTTGAACAAGTCTACTGAAACGCCGAGCGTGGCGCTTTGTAGGCCCGAAACATTTAACCAACCGTGAAGATTCCGCTTATGAAAAAGAAGAATTTGCCCGGATCCACTGCAAAATCAGCGTGCTACCTAGCCGGATTTGTCAGAAATAAGGCATCAAGTATGCTGTCCATAAGGCAGAGAAGAGTGAGAGAAAGAGAGCAACACGTTCGAACCAAACTGTTGGTCACGAAGTCCACGCAATGACTCTGTAATCCAGCCTTAAGGTTCATTGTTGCTCTCTCTTAATTCCTCCCATTTGCCGCACTCACTCCAGATGATGGCATGTAACTCCGGTCTCGCAGCCCCGATCCTTCCCTGATAGCCCCGGGCCTCCACGTCCCCTAGCCGACCCCGGATCAGCCAGAGGCTGCAGCATTTCCTCCGACCACCAGTAAACTGGAACTCTATTGTGTATAGTACTTTCTCTTTGGAATCGATGACTGTTTGTCTATAACCTCTAAATCTTCCTAGCCTATTAATGACAAAGAAAGATAGAAAGAATTTATTTTCTCTCTCCAACATAGTACAAAGAAAAGAGTCTTAATATATCAAACATCGGATTATTGTACATCACTAAACTAAATGTCCAAAATCGTCTATTTATAAAAGATCAACATAAATATTTCTTTAAAGTTGAAGAATACTGCATATAATAAAAACTAAAAGATTATCACTATATTTCACAGTTATATGAGAAAATTTAGGACCTCAAAGGCTAAACCTGATTTGAGGTCGCGGTATATAAACATTAGGTTTAAAAAAATATCAGCGCTCAAAATGGAAGTTATACAAAGTTGATAATCAATACACTACTTTAACAGTTCTAGCTAAACAAAAGGTTTTATTCATTATATGATAATGTAATGTGATTAATGAAATTATACAAATTGACTTAAAAGTGCACGTGAAGTGCACATAAAAAAGAAAAACAAATTAAATATTATATGAGATACTCTGCTTGAACTAAAGATAGTACATATCAGTCTAGGACTCAATGGAAACATATTGTTCCAAATCTCCAACTTATTTAAGCCACTTGTTAAGCATTCTAAAACATTTTTATGGGTCATTTTTGTGTATTTGAGGTATTCAGGCAGTTTATTGTACATTCGAGGCGCTAAGGAATTGAATGTTTTTTTTAAGAAGGTATTATCAGGTTTAGGAACAACAGTTTAGATTATGAGAGAACTCATCTAGGTTATGATAACATCATTTTCGATACTGGTGGAAGATTTCAAATTCTGAAATTGATTAAACGTAATGTACATGACATTTATTTAGTTGAGATATTATAACTCGGCATTCCCATCATGGGCTTGAAGCGAGAGTACCGTGTACTATTGCTGTAATATTGAAGGCAGGTCCTGAGGAGCCATCGTGGAGTTAAATGTTAATGAATGGTAGACATTATGTACTTATTAATTCCCTCCGACCTTAGCGAGTCCTGAATGTCAGTTTGCTCTTTATGCGGATCGCAGTCACGGTTGAACAATGGCAAAGATTGATAACTACCGCCCAATATCCTTGATTAATCCTCTCACCTCCCAAAGATATACCTCATACGTGACTGTTGTGTGCTTTTTAACAGAATTAAAAGTTTTAAATAACTTAAATATTTGTTATAATTATGTAACTTTTATCTCGCGATCTGGGTAAAACATTTGTTGCAAGACAACCTTGGTACCCATTTACTTGACAGAAGTTCTTAGCCATTGGCGGTCTTTCGGTGCAATCGGTTTTAGTTAGATCATTTCTTTAATTTAATTGTTACAGTCCTGTGAAATGTAATCTCTGAAGACAGAAAGATTGATAATTTTTTGACCAGGCATTTATAGTACCATTTGGGTCATCTTAAAATCGTTGCAACGGAAAAAATAACTTGAATTTAGGATATGCATTTTTTTTGTAGAATTTGTGTGTGTGTGTGTGTGTGTGTGTGTGTGTGTGTGTGTGTGTACGCTAATATTGTGATAGGTAGGTTTATTTTCTATAAATAACATCCAAGAATAACAAAACATCCATCTTGAACCAGAGGGTAGTCCGATCAAATCTTGTTCTGATCACAATACCTGATTATGTTAAGTGAACCACTTCGCAGTACCGAGAATTTGTACTGGGCAAAGAGAGTCGATTCCTTTATTATAGTTGCCATCAATCCGTGAGTACCTCAGGCCGAGGCCGTCCAGAATAAGTCCTAAAGGCAACTCGTTAATGCGAGCTTACGTCAATAGACGTCAAGTCGCGTCGCGCGTCGTGTCGTTAGAAAATCTTGACGAGGCGACAACAACGTTACGACACAAATGAAATATGAACGACACTAACGAGATGACGGCCATTTACACGTTTGGAAAACAGGACATTAAGTAGATACAGCACTTTGTCTTAATGTTTGATGGCGAGTATATTTATAAATAAATATAGAGAAATAAGAGGATATAACAAGTCTTCTGTCACAAATAATATATATCTTGATATGTGTATCTTACCCCTCGTCAAACTACTAGCTATTCTCCAGAATATAAAACTATAGTTATAATATTTTAATGAAATATATAAGTAACTTTCATTATCATGCATTAAATTGTCAAAGAGCTGGATTTACTGGCAGCTGTTTTAATTGTGTTTGTTTTAATTTAACTAGAGCAATGTTAAACCTCATACACTGTTATTTTCTGACGTAGAATTATGAGATGTCTCTTTTTTAAGATATAATTAATACGCATCAAAACGATTTTTAGTTTTCTCGTTATTTTTGTGTTATTTAGAAACTCTGCCGTATACACTCATGTCATATATTACTAACGGTCCTTTCATACAAGGCTGGAGCTCTGAAATTTATTTATACAGTTTCTCTGAACTCTCTGGACAGGTTTTGTCATATTGTCCCTTGGGTTAAGACAGGTGAATAAATCAATTAAAATGTTATGAATTCATAGAATAATTATACTGCAAATAAAATTCCAAATATTCCTTTCAAAATATATAAACGAACAACGCACAAGATAAACGAACAAATAGATAAAAATAGATCAACACATATTAATAGCTCAAAAACGAGACGACCATTTTGTCAGCTACTCGCAAGAAATTGAGTAGTAAGTAGGAAAATAAAACTCATAGTTATTATTGTGACATCCTTTATACCTACGCAAAATGAATATTTACGAGTATAATTTTAGTAATTTTGCATCTGCCATTTGAAACCTCCAACAAAACAAAAAGAAGTATTAAACACTTCAATAAGTAAATACATAACTTATTTCAAAATTTATAAAATTATGCAGATTAATTCGTATAAAGTATTTAGATACATTAAGTATATAAAAACTTTAAGATATTAAAGATATGGTGTACTGGAAATACTAAATTGTACTTTTTCAGTTGCATGACCAATATGTTTTTTCTCACCAGGCTAAATATATATTAGCGGTTTTCGCGTTGTGTAATGTTACACTGATCGCTAAACAGTGTATCTTTCTTATGAATAGAGATGAATATATTTACTTTGGAGCATGTTCATATGGCCAACTAAGGAATTTTTTATGTATGAAAATTTTTGAACCCTCTCCCTCCAAAAATGGTGTTAGTTTGATGTAAATTAAAATTTTTAAATAGGTGTCACTTGCTAATAACACCTCATTTTAAAGGTATCATAAACAGAAGAAGGCACAAACTAGAGGTCTCTAATGTTGCTTTATCAATTTTGGTGGCTAAGTAAAGTTCGAATTGTTTTATATAGCCCTATTATTTGTGAATAATTCTTTATTTAAACAAATTTTAAAACCTTAAAATTTCACCTTAATGTTTTTCATTCAGATGAGATAATCGAAATTGCTACCATGTCTTTCTCGACAAAATATAGCCTGTATTCAAAACCGCGTCTCACATTTTGTAAGATTTCAGGTGTATTGATGTGGCATGCATCTTCGATCCTTGTCCTTAATTCAACGAGGTTTGCGAGCTTTGTGTCATAAACTTTACTTTTTGGAACACTTACAAAGAAAAAATGTAGGTGAAAGGTCAGGTGAACGCTGGAAACTCTACCATGCCACCACTTCGACCTACCATATGTCCAGAGGCATTTGATCTAGGAGTGTTCGGACAGGCACATTGTAATGTGGGTGAGCACCGTCCTGTTGACATACAAGCTCATAAGCATATTGAACGAACTTATTTATTGCAGGAGAAATATAGTTTCGTTACACGTGTAAGTATTTAACACCAGTTAAGTTGCCTTAAGTAAAGAATGGCCTAACAACTGAATTTAATTTTAGTTAGCCACTAAATTTGAGAGAGTAATATTAGATACATATCGTTTTTTCAATTCTTCTCCTTGTTCATAACCTCAATCTGTCCATTTTCCACTTAAGTTTTTATGATATTAAACTCTGAAGAGAATAATTTAGAGTTTTTATAATTACTCAAAAAGTTTGAAACATTTGTGAATTAAAAAAAAATATTACTCCATTTATATGAAGAAAAAACTTTCTTTGAACACTGGAAACTATCAAACAATTACAAACAATAATCCTCGGAGGACTTGTACCACTCACATAACCATGGAGTAACGATATTATACCATCGTTGGTAACGATGGCGCTCATGGACGCTGGGTCGCAGATGCTTGCGGTAAAGCGCCTCCTTATTCATGTTATTGCCAACGTTCGAATTGTTTCAACGACACGTACGCAGAGTTTATCATGTAACTGCAACTGGGTGAGGCAGTTAAAGAGTTATTATGAGTTACGTCATAATCTGAACCGACTCGAATTGCTGGACAGAAAAATCAGGCAATGAAAACCCCATAAAGTGGTTAATTGTAACCGTGCAGTAGAAAAGAGTAGAATTCTTTTATTACAGAAGACAATAACAAGTATTGCATTGAAAAAGTCGACTGATTAATTTGACACGCACACAAGAATTTTCCTCACTCAAACTTACAATGATTGTACATTCATTAGATTCAACCACGCGCCAATTTTCCAATCTTAGTCCCAGATCCAGTGTCAGTCAGCTAAATGGATGGTCTCCTAGTTGTATGCCAGAAACTCGCCGATATTATAAAATGCCTGGATTTCTAAACACAGTTTTAGGCGAGTTTTTACCGATTTAAGTGTCGGGGTATTTTTGATAGAATCTGGTAGCCTGTTGATGAAGTGAACACCCGCTTGTAAGGGCAAGTGTTCAAAAACTACCATCCTGGGTCTCCCAGTTCGGGAGATTTTTCTGCCCTAATCTTATAATTTATTATTAATGTGTTGGCATTTTGTCAAGGCACTTTTAGACACAAAACAATGTGGTTTCCAAGAATTATTGACTGGAGAGCGTTAGCAGTTGCAAGGTTTTTAAAACCTCTCTGCACAACTCTCTAGGTTTTTATTTTGCAATAATTCGAACAGCTTTTTTTGAACTCGGAAGTCTGTGCCAGTAAACAATTAATGCTAACTCAGAAAAAATATTGTTATAACCAGCAAAATACTTTTTACAGTTTGTTCACTAAATATGAAATTTAACCTCGAGTTTATTGTTAATAACAACTTTAAAATACACTAGAAAGTTAAAAATAATGTTTATAAAGTGCTGTAACCACTAGTTTATTATGATATCTAGTATAATTGTTTTGTGCGGTGAGTATGTTGAGCAAACCAATGGTATCTTTGAATAATAATGATGTAATTCTCAACAGAAGGTATTCAAAGCAACTGCTACGATGCAGAAACAATTCACATGTACTGTTGTAAGAAGTTGAATAGTCTCTGAACACTGTATTATGTCTGATGATGACTACTCTAATCAGAGTTGTATACAATGATACAAAATCAGACAAGTGCCAATATAAAGGTTAAAGGGATTAAGGGCGATAACCTCAAAAATATGTTATAATTTTTGTTTTTTGTTTTTAGTTATTTCATAGATTGTATAAAATAACAAGACTATACAAAGTCAGTAGTAAGTTAGTATAGTAGTGTAGTGACTATACTATATGATGTTTGTATTTTGTTAAAAGAGTTCTAGTTTGGGTAATGTGTAAATCGTGTAAATCATTAGTAGTGAAGTCTGTAGTTTCTTATTTATTTGGTTTATTTGAATGATCTACCATTTGTAAATCATTCCGGAAACAGATTTTCCAGCAGGAAAAAGCCTATATCTCATAGAATAGTACAGATAAAAGTACATAATGCAATCAAACCACGGTCGGTTGGTTCATCCTTAATGAAAAACTCTGGATTGACCTTAACAAAGTGCTTAACAAAATTGCTGAGATACCTAATCCTGCCTAAATGCACTTAATCAGGGGTTCTGAGGTAGCAAATTAATTCCTGGAGGCATTTACTTCAATATGTTCCAAATGCCAGGACTCCAGATAGCAGTACTGACCATAGAAAATTAAAGCTATTCATTTACACTCCTTCAATACAAATTCGTAGTATGCTTATACTTCATAGTTTGTTTATCTCATCTATCTATCTCAAATTAATATTAATAAGCAATAAAATATGTTTTTTAATATTGATATGAACAATAATATCAATGAATGAGACTTTATGAGACTTAATAACAAGATAATTTACAAGAAAATTGGGACAAAGAAAGCGTAAGAAAAGCGTAACCTAGGAAATTATTTTGGAGTAAGGAAAGGCTTATGGAGAAAACGGTCTTCAATGAAGTATTTACAAACAAAAGTGGATTACTGAATTAATGGTTGGTGTGAATATTGCACAACCATTTTCACCTGTCCGGAAAATCCGTATTTAAAACTCCAAAGTGAACCTATATTCCGTTTAAAAATGTATGTCGTTAACAAATGTGAAAAGAGCTTTTCTTTATACTATAGAGAACTGTTCATATAATTGTAACTAGAGAATATATTCTACGTACACAGAAGATGTGCAAAGCTATCCTACTCAATACTAACCCGCTAGCAGAATCTAGCGGCAGCGTGCCAGAATTACCAGTGGAGAAGTCGTTTTGTTTCCGGTCTATCGCCCGACATTAACGCGATCTTTGTTCAGCTGGTAGAACCCACTCGACTGGGCCCAAGAATGTGAGTTACATTCCATTCTATAACATGTCTTCTATAGAGTGAACAAATACGATGTATATGTTTTTTTTTTCGGTATCAAAATAAAAAAATCAAAATCTTTTTTATTGCAGCGACATTGTATATACATTGTATGGCAAACCTCAATACGGGGTTTCTAAAATTCCAGGCATTCATACACACAATACACATTCATACTTACAATTTTACAATCACGCCTCTTTCATTCTTCGCCAATGCAGCCCACTTAGCACAGCAGAGTCGGTCTTCTAATTGGGCGGTCTCCCAGTCAAATGCCAAAAACTCACCCGCATTATAGAATGCCTGAGACACCAAGAAGCGTTTGAGGCGAGTCTTTAACGCCTTAAGCGTTGGGGCATGTTTAATTGAATTGGGCAGTCTGTTGAGGAAATGCACACCCGCTTACGAGGGTAGGCGTTCATAAACTACCGTTCTGTGTCTCACAGTCCGGTAGTTTGCTCTGCCACGCGTCTCATACATGTGTATGTCTTGGCCTCTGGTTAAGGCACATTTACTCATACAAAACAAAGTTGTTTCCAAAATGTAGAGGCACGGCAGAGTCAACAGCTGCAATTTCTTGAAAGCTTCCCTGCACGACTCTCTAAATTTGATTTTGGCGATTACTCTAATTGCTTTTTTTTGGAGTCTGAATGCTCTTTGAAACTGAGTGTTTGCGCAAGCTCCCCAAAGGACCACTCCGTAGGCAAGATGGGGGTAAATCAAGCCGTAATACGCCGTAATCAGTACCTGACTCGGACAGTATTTGGCTAAAGATCTCAAAACAAAATGGCCTGAGCAGATTTTTGCGCAAACATGGTCAATGTGCTCATTCCAAGTCAGCCCTCGATCAAGGTGCATTCCTAGGAATTTTGAATAGCAGCCTTCTTCCAGTGTGGAGTCATCTAACAAAATGGCCGGCTCACACTGGTTGCCCGCAGTGCGCAAGGCAAAATTCAAAACGTTGGGTTTTGAAGAGTTTGTTGTTAGATTGAGGCTGTGGAAGTATTGGACACAGTTGTTGATGTCAACAAAAGCCTGTTGTTCCAAAACTTCGCTTGACATTGCATTGAAAAAAAGAGTCGTATCATCGGCAAACTGCACCAATTTTCCATGCAGAAGCGATGATTTTATATAGTTCACGTAAAGCAGGAAAAGCACAGGACTGATGATAGACCCTTGAGGGACTCCATATCTCAGGTCTATTGGTTTGGATGATTTATTTGATATTTGGACAACTTGGGATCTCTGACTTAGGAACGAACTAAGCCATTTAAGAGGCACGCCTCGAATGCCGTGAGACTCAAGTTTGTCGAGCAGTGTACCGTGATCTACGCAGTCGAATGCTTTGGACAGGTCTAAAAACACACTCATTGTGTGGTTTCGACATTAAATTCCCTCTACAATCATATCGACAAGACTCACAACTGCGTCTGTTGTCGATTTGCCCTTTCTGAAACCAAATTGTTCACTTGAGAGCTGATTGTATTTGTCCAAAAAGTGAAGCATTCTTATAAGAAATAGCTTTTCAAAAATTTTGCTTATCACTGGCAAAATTGAGACAGGCCGATAGTTAGTAATTGAAGCTGGGTCGTCTTTCTTAAAAATATGAATAACTTTAGCAATTTTCAGGAGAGAGGGAAACACTCCTTTTTGGAATGAATAATTTACTAATTGGGTTAAGGGTCTCACTAAATGCTTGCAGCATTTTTTTATGAGCCATGGAGACATTATATTGAGGTCGTTTGATTTTTTGGCTGGGAGCTGCTGAATAATTCGGTGAAGCTCATCCTCAACGACGGGCGCCAACACCATTGACGATGTGGGGCTCTGTCTTTGCAAGGGGCGTACTTGAGGTTCAGATGGCCGAGGACCCCGCCCATCAGCAACGGATGCAAAAAAGTTATTAAACTGATCGGCAATCTCCGTTTCATCGTCCACAAGCCTAAACCCAATTTTAATTTTGACTGATTTATGAGTTTTCGTTTTATTATTAATGATGCCCCAAGTTGTTTTTGAAACATTTTTGGAAGAGAGAATAGATGTTGAGATATCATATGCTTTTGCAGCTTGGACCACTTTCCTGTATGTTTTTTTGTAAGTCTTGAAAAAAGTTTTAAATTGTTCGTTTGAAGTGGTTTTGTAAATTTCGGAGAAAAATTTTAGTTTTTCTCTAGAAAATAAGATACCCGCTGTGATCCAGTTATTTTTGGAAGTTTTTTCGCAAACATTGATAATTTTTGTAGGGCAGCAAATGATAATGTGGAAATTTAGAGTGTCGTTAAACAATCTAAACTGCTGCTCTACAGGTTGACATGAATTTAGAAAATCCCATCTTTCTTTAGAAAGAGAAGTGTTGAGGTGAGCGATGTTTTCTGGCCTTATGTCTCTTACTGTTTGTTTAATTTTGGGCTCCCTTTTGAGTTGTACCCCACTAATGACGGCTTCTTGGCCATAGTGGTCTGAGACAGCTGTATTCACTACAGACACCGCGACACTTGAGTGGTTGGTGATGATATTGTCGATAGCAGATTGTGTTGTAGCCGTCACTCTCGTCGGAGTTCTGACTAGCAACTCCAGGTCAAATGACCTAAGTAAATCGACTAATCGAATTGTGGAATGGTGAGTGTTGTCCAACGCGTCAATGTTGAAATCCCCCATCACGACAAATTCCTGACGTTGGTTAGTCAGGCATGTCAATAATTTTTCGAATTTAGAAGAAAAAGTGTCTACATTTCCACTAGGAGACCTATAAATTCCGATCACGACTAATGTTGATTGATGCGTTTGAAGTTTGATCCCGACTGCTTCAAAATCTTTTTCGATTAATTCTTGGATCGGAAAAGAGGTAAACAAGAAATTTTATTTAAGAAAAATGCTAACGCCTCCTCCTTTGGAGTGAGTTCGACAAAACGCGGAAGCCAATTTGTAATTTGGAATTTTGCACAGTGCGACGTTCTCCATGTTGAAACCGCTTTCGGTTAATACAAGGAGATCGGTTTTCAGATCCTCGCACATAAGTTGGATTTGATCCAGTTTGTTGGTTGCAAATTGAGAATTTTGATGAAGCAGTCTTACTCTCAGTTTGTTTTTTAGTGTTTGTTAGTTTTAATTGGGTTTTGTCTGTCAATTTTGTCCGCTGTTTCCAAGTGGGGTCCCTAAAAAAACAGAGTTTGATTTTTTATCAACAACAACTGTAGAGCGTTCGTATGTAGGTGAAGATCTCACTGCCTCCACGTAGCTGTTGTGGGGTGATGTCCAGGGTGTAGCCATATATCGTCCGACATTAACGCAATCTCTCAGCTGGTAGAACTCCTTCGACTGGGACCAATAATGTGAGTTACATTATATAATATAATTAATATACATTATATTATAACATGCCCTCTATAGAGTGAGTTTTGTTTCCGGTTTATCGCCCGACATCAACGCGATCTTTGTTCTGGTAGAACCCACTCGACTGGGCCCAAGAATGTGAGTTACATTCCATTCTATAACATGCCTTCTGTAGAGTGGACATAATCGATGTACATTTTTTTAGGACTGTAGTTTATCATGTATCTTAAAATAGGTCCTGTACACATTGTCGATCACTAACGAAGACTTGATCAACGTGATGTTACTGCCTATAGAGATCCTGGGTGGATCTCCGACTCTCATATGCAGGTCGTTGCCCCTGTGCAGAATGTAATAGTAGGAAATCTTTACTAATGAGCAAACGTCCGCCAGTGGAAATTCATAGAATCTGTAGTTCAACCTTATACATGGAGATGTCGAGTTCGATGCCCCACTGCAGCGGACCGGACTGAGCCGGCCTTAAACATTCAGTTTTCCTCCAGCCACTGTATTCAGAGTTTTGAATTGTGTTATATATTTGTTTATAAGTTACTAGTAAAAGATTTTAACTGGTCAGGTTGACGCTTGATTGAAAACTAAGTTTATCACACCCGTATGGTGTTATGCTAAACTAGCCAAAAACCTGTGTGACAAACATATTGTTTGGTATTTTAGGTATACCTAAATTAAACTTTTAAAATAATGCTCTGCTTCTAACGCAGTGATGTTATTAAGCTAATGTAGGCCACATACCTGTGAGATATGTCACGATGGCGTAAACTGGTAAAAGGACTGTAGGTCCACTTCGTAAAACTGTCGTGGCCATTTCTTACCTATTTATTAAGGGCGGACAATCGGTTCGGCTTGGGACCTACTTACCGATCCACGGGGTTTTTTTACAAGGGGTTGACAAGGGATCGTGCTTGTACTGCAGTACTTGAACGGGTGTTTGTAAATCTAGAGCTGTGACGTCGGCCACTCTGGTCAAAATTAGGCGTGGACCTATAGTCCTACATTCAGCGAAAACCACTACTGGTTTTAAACCAATATTATCATCCCTAATGAGTCTTAGAAGTAAAGCTTGGGTAGACTAGGATACATTGATGTCCAATGAGTCAGAGTATAGTTTTAGTTAATACAGGGTATTCAAATAAAAAAAATCTATTATAGAAAGAATTTGGACAGTTACTACCCAATAATTAATAACTACCCCCCAGATTTCATTCAAACAATAACATCTATAGTGAAAACAATTTGCATATTAAGCAAACCACTACTTAAAAATATGTTTGAACTTCTATAGTTCACGAAACCGTAACTGATACGCATTTCCATACAAAGATTTGAGCTACTATGAGTTTATGATAGATCGGAATTATGCTCAATGATTAGGTCCTTCGTTGAGTAGGGCAACATAATTGGACTATCAATGTTAACGATACCAATTAAGCATGAGTAATACCTCAATCTGTCTAACATTGTAAACGTATTGTCACCAAGTGTTATATAACAGATTAAAGTGCGTTTCCCATAGTGAGGGTACTTTAACCGGTGTTTCCTATAAAAAGTCGGATAACCGATACCGGTATGTCGAGTGTATCGTGTTCCAGTAATCGAGCCTGTTGCTAAGCCGATGCCTATCCGTGGGTAACTGAGCCACAGGCCACTTGGACTATCGAAGACATGTCCTGAATTCTAAATTACCACCAGTACTCACTCTGCAAAACACATACAATTTAAATACAACTCTGTGCTCTATTACTATTTTAATCGTGCACTAGGCGTAGGCTATATCGTGATGTAATTCGACATGCATAAGAGAATCCATCCCCGTATTTCTATGACAGCGGGAAGTACAAAATATAGTTCTTCTAGGGCATTTCAATCCATATCAGTGTTTTATCTTTATAAAAATGCTTTACTTGTTTTATATGCGTCAATAGTCATATATGTGCCAAACTACAACATTCTTTGACCTCGGGAAATTGGAGAATTGGTGATGAGTGAGTGAAATCCTAGACTTTTATATAAAGAGATGAAGGCATAAAAACAAAACAAAGAAAATTAGTCTAAGTCTAAGTAATTAGATTTTTCAGTAAGTCGTGTGTGTAAATAATTAAACATAATTTTAAATATATAAAGCTACATTAAAATCATAATTTTACTAGTCTAATAATCCATACATCAACCGTGTTGACTCATTTTATTTATTTTTATGCAAAAATAATATTTTATACAATTTTTGTAAATTATTAAAAAAAGTACAAAAGTATTTTCTTTGAGCAATGACACTAGTTGGTAACAGGGGAGGCAGGCAGTAGGGACAGACAGCTGTGTATGTGTAATGGTATAGGGTATATTATTCTTCAGGAGCCTAGGTTTTATGGCCAGAATATAGTCTATAGCTGAAACAGAAGCTACCTACCTTGCTCATGTGTAAATATAGCGTGCATGGGTTGACATTGTCGGTGAACATCGCGCAACTGATGAGCAACGTCACCGTGCCTGACCGTCGCTCAACAAGCACTCCGATGAAATTTTTGAGGCAAACTATTAAAATAAGTTAAAAGTTACGAATTGTTGTACCTTATTGGAAGAACGTTAACGAAGCTTATCACTCAGGGTGTAATCAACATTTTCTTTACGTCCCTCTGCAGGATATCACAAGAGAAAATTGAGCTAAAGACGTAATTTTGCAAGAACCTTTGTGACTACATAAGTAAAATTTAGTTAAATCTATAGTAGGTCCATGTATCTCATGTTATCCTCACTAAAACCTGTTACACGATACGTGGTCTGGCGTACTTTAAACTATTTAAATTTATTAGCGAATAAACGAAATAATTTATTGATACAGACATTTCTACAAACTATGGTGTGCGGATCGTTTTCCCCATTCTAAGCTTCTCAAAATAGTGTCTCGATATTAAACGTGTCACAAATAAATGATATCTTTATTTAAACTACTTTACAATATATATCTAGCTTATTTAACACATTCACTGATGCTCTTCTGAATGAGACAGGCTACTCTCCCTAATATTCTGTGCCGTAAGGGGACTACTGCAGTCAATGTGTTAAAACTACCGTAACAGCTACATTCTGGCTACAACTCATATAGTTAAAGCGTTCTTCAGAGTACATTGTGTTTTACAAGATAACGCGTATTAAATAGTACGTAAATAAATAACACAACGCGCGAGACAAACGTATAATAAAATATACAGACTTAGGAAAGAACTTTGGAACAAACACAATTAATTAAGAACTGAGAGAGAAAAATCATTAAGTATCTCCTAGTAATATATCTGGTAGTAAATTTACATACAGGACAGGATACTTTACGGCAGGTGGTAAATAGTTGTAGATCGGGGTCAAAAATATAAAAAGCCTCCTGCCCAATTCAAGCTGTACTCGTGCACCTGCAGAAGGTCAACCTCTCGAGTACCGCGTCTGCTTACCTCACTTCTGAAAGTAAGTTTTTTCTTGCTGGGGAAACGTGTATTATTATTCTGTTCTCGCATATCTTTGTTTACCAAGCTGAAAGAAATGTTGCCGATTAATGACTAATATTTTAGTACATTTGTGAGGAATGGAATAAGTGTGCAAACACATGTTTCAAAAGTGATAAACTGACATTTCAAAGTCATCCATACACCGAGTAAATAGTTTTGTACAACCGAGTTTTGGTAATTGTTATAACAATTTTTATTCGTTAGTGATTTTAATGAGAGGCAATAAGTTTTGTAAAAACAAATAGGATTTTCTCCGCACATACTCTACCTTAAATACCCGAAATGTCCCCATTCGAGTGTATATTTGAAAATGTTTACTGTGTCTATTTTTATTTATTTTTTGAACGGGTGAAGGTAACAAATTCAAGCTTAATAAAAAAGACTAGGGTAATATTTGGACTTAAAGTGAGTTAGTTTAGTATGAAACTCGGTAAAGTGTTGTCGATTTGTTCATAGTTCTACTCTAAACTGTTTCTTGGAATTTTTAATATAAATATTTTAAGGTATGAATATCAAACTAAACTACACAGTGCATTATTTTAACATTAGAATATATATATATATATATATATATATATATATATATATATATATATATATCCCGTACTTTGTTGTAAATTACCTCTTCATGTACTCTCAATATTTTTTAAAATTTAAAGTAAGCATATTCTATATTTCGCTTTCATTGTCTGTTATTAAAACATTTATCGTGCAAGAGGAAAACAATAACCTATTGTCCTGTCATTGCTCAATAGAGCAAATCTAATCTTTACCCCACAAACTAGAACAATTTGAACACGAACTTGTCGAAACATGAGAGAGGGAGGGTGATCACGTGACATGACAGTGTGACGTCACCAGCCTGAATGTCAGCTGTAGTTGACATTTCATTGTAAACCTAATTAACACAGTCATCGTCAACACGCGCAGAGCGTGACAGTGCGATCGTGTGCAGACATGGAGACGAGCGCATTAAAATATACTCACTTAAATAAATATTCATAATAAAAACGATGTTGTTGTAATGTTTACATTTCTAGACAAATCGGGAGGCGGAAGGAGTAGTTTCTTTGTTACGATTTATTACGTTTAGAATCGTGACGTTTCTGCTGCGATTTCTAAGGGTTGAAAATATTTGTTGTTACGACTGTTTTTACATTTTAAAATGCCTACATTGCTACGGACATTCATATTTTTCAATAAAATACATCTATTAAATAGCACTCTTTCGACAAAAAAAAACAAATAATAAAAACATTAAAAAAAATTAAAATACAGTATTAATTTAATCTTTCATTGTATTTTAATGTTTATTAAAATTATGCGAATCTTAAACGGAAAAAAGCAATTTCATCACAAATGTATTTGGTTTTATGTGTTTTAACTGAGTCTCACTGTTACACAGTAGCCATGACTAAGGAAAACTAGCGTGTCACATCACACACCATGTTGCTTATTTCGCTGAAGTTTGTCTGGTTTTATGTGTTTTAACTGAGTCTCACTGTTACACAGTAGCCATGACTAAGGAAAACTAGCGTGTCACATCACACACCATGTTGCTTATTTCGCTGAAGTTTGTCTGGTTTTATGTGTTTTAACTGAGTCTCACTGTTACACAGTAGCCATGACTAAGGAAAACTAGCGTGTCACATCACACACCATGTTGCTTATTTCGCTGAAGTTTGTCTGGTTTTATGTGTTTTAACTGAGTCTCACTGTTACACAGTAGCCATGACTAAGGAAAACTAGCGTGTCACATCACACACCATGTTGCTTATTTCGCTGAAGTTTGTCTGGTTTTATGTGTTTTAACTGAGTCTCACTGTTACACAGTAGCCATGACTAAGGGAAAACTAGCGTGTCACATCACACACCATGTTGCTTATTTCGCTGAAGTTTGTCTGGTTTTATGTGTTTTAACTGAGTCTCACTGTTACACAGTAGCCATGACTAAGGGAAACTAGCGTGTCACATCACACACCATGTTGCTTATTTCGCTGAAGTTTGTCTGGTTTTATGTGTTTTAACTGAGTCTCACTGTTACACAGTAGCCATGACTAAGGGAAACTAGCGTGTCACATCACACACCATGTTGCTTATTTCGCTGAAGTTTGTCTGGTTTTATGTGTTTTAACTGAGTCTCACTGTTACACAGTAGCCATGACTAAGGAACACTAGCGTGTTACATCACACACCATGTTGCTTATTTCGCTGAAGTTTGTCGATGCAAGTATCTATCCAGGCTTTGGGCGTGGAATGTTGGCGCATCGCCTCTCATTGCTATCTTTACTGGTGATTTCACAATACTGAATCATACTAAAACTTAGCTTACGTTCAGTGTTATGCAACAGATTGTGTGGATTTGACATATTCAAATTTAGCATCTCTATCATCGGTATATTTAGGATTTCCATGGATATGCTCTACTTTTTGGCAAAGAAATATTTACCATTCCATAAGTGTTCTCATTTAAAACTCTTTAGGATATGTTTAAAGGACTCGATTTAAAGGAATCGAATCTTGATTGAGTGTTCATAAAGAATGAAGACACGATGTTTAACTATGCAGTCTATATCTTTATTAAAAATGAGAATTACTGAGCGTGCCTATGACATAAATGTAAGGGAATCCGAAATAATTAGAAATGACGGAATGTTTAGATATAAAAACCCTGATTAAATTAATTTTTACAACTTACGTACTGTTAAAAAGCCTGAGAATGCTCAAAGAAAATAAAAACAGTTCTATTGTTTTTACTGAGTTGTTTTTGTCAACTCTGTTAATATCATTGTTGTTAATTTAGTTGTTTACTGCTCGTATTGTTCGAACAATACGGGACGATAACGATTTATTAGCTTACCATGTTAAAACATTGATTGTTTCTTGTCTCTCATTTGTCTTTTGATCTGGTAGTTTGTATTGTTTAATTTTACTCATTTATCAATATACAAAATGGTATTGTTCAAATTATTATTTAAAATTTTTGTTTGTTGATTGATTTTACGGATAAAATTATAACAAATATTATTTTAGTATTCAGCAATCTAATTTTCTAAAATCAGCAATATGTTGATTATTTTATCGACCGGGAGTAGCTTTTTGGAATTAATACAAGTTCTATAAAGATTAAATTGTATCGTCGGTTAATATTCGTAATCCAAATTCACTAGCATAAAGTGCTATTTCATCGCAGCTGCATTATCATCATTATATTTCAGGTATTAAATCGGTTATATTATTTGTTTCGTCTCTTAATGTGACATTTCATGTAGTTTTGTTTTTTTTTTAGTTAAATATTTATGAATACAGAAATACTTATTGATAGAATAAATATTTAACATTTTCCTTCTATCTTGAATTTTGTGCATGTCAAGTTCTGGACTTAAGTCGTGGTATGGATAAAAAGATAAAACTATTGTTTTATAGTAAAACAGTTTATTGAATGTTCTAAAATCAGCACTATATACATTAGACGATTATTTCATCAACCGGAAGTAGATTTTGGCAATTAATCCAAATTCTTCAAAGATCACAGAACATCGCTCGAAAGCCACCCACATTCGCTACATTAAAGCACATTTTCATTGTAGCTACAATATCAGCAGTAAGTACATTAGAAATAAGAAATCGAAACAATAATTAGAATTCATCAATAAGTAAATGAAAGGATAAAATACCTTAACAATCAGGTAACCCAAAAACTTATTTATTTAAAAAATAAATGTATCTTAATCCTGTTTTTAAAACAAAAGCCTTTATATAAGCATAACATAAAAATGTTTTAAAGGAGTGTAAATCCCGCAAAATCTCAATTTATGGAATAATTGGTTAAAAAAATTATTTAGTTTACATATATTCGGCCACATCAAAGCATGCAAGAAGGAAAAAGCACGCGAAATCATATACATACGTACATTACTACATAATTACATATATTACATTTATTTACTCATAACTATTTTACACTTACACACGTACAGTAAGTAATATTTATTGATTATTTTATGAGTGAACTTATCAATATAAGTGTCACCTTAACTTACATTAAATATATTTTGTGCTGCTATAACCAAACATTGATAGATTTAAATTTTGTATTACAGTTATTTCCTCATTGAACGACCAACGTTATTCACTTGCCAATGTACGTCCAACATTACTGAGATTTCGGCAATGGCTTGAAGAAATGTGACGTAATTTGAGTTGAGTGAACGGTGAGTGTTGTGTAACCATAGGGGCGGGAGCTCTATACCAGCTGATAAGTGATGTGGGCAGGAGGTAGGGCCGCTTGACACAACGCTCATTCACACACAACAAACGCCACATTGAGATGATTGATAACAACGTCCTGTCCGTTCTCACTGATACTGTACACTCTTGGCTCCGACTCTGACTACAAGCTTGGCGTTATCTCCTTTTTATGTTCAGTGCGGAGCATTTGGCGTCGCCACGTGGCGTTCCTGCATCACACCTTTTATTTATATAAACACGATAAAGTAGACAATAAAATTTGGCCACTGATTTAGCACGTTCACTGAAAATACCAGAAGTATATAATTTACTAGGAGCTAATATTTGTGTGTGTCTGTGTTTTACTTATTGAATAGTGGTGTAAATCCTTAGTTTGGTTAAATACATGCATTTTACCGCTCCATTTCATGGACAAGTGACGTCACAGTTTAGGGCCCGATTCCGGGTCGGCCGCTCCTGGCGCGGGTTGAACTCGTCAAACCGACCGAAAAACTCAATAATAGAAATGAAAAATTTAGTTTTTATGGTTTATCACTACTGAAAAAATATTTGCAATAAAATGCCTCCCACCACCCTTTGCCTAAATTTAAAAACTTTTCTAGAAATCGTCGAAGGATTTGACGGGGCAGAATTTTTTCTCTTTGTCCAGGCACAGCACACATGGAAACGTATCCTTTGCTGATCCCGTTTTTGGCGCAAACACCACACCGCTTTCTTAGTTTGTCGCCCTGCTCATCTCTTTCGTCAGTTTTGACGAGCTTGTGCAGAGCATTTCTTAGTGGCGTCCTTAGTGGCTGTTCTTGTGCTGTGGGCAATAAGGCTCCGATCAGTTCATTGCTGAAATCATATAGGGTGACTTAACTTTTCCTTTCCACTTTTATTCTCAATTATCACCATGGTATTTTCAAACTCTAAGGAAATGTATAAAACATGCCCCATGGTTTCTCTCGTAACAGAGCTTAATTGAGTTGTCTGAAGAGTCATCAAGGTCAGAATAAAAATCGTTTGGGTTAGGGTTTCCCGCCATCATTTCAAATCTTTTCACGACACAATCACGAATACAGTATTATATATAAAACAACTACAAATAGATGTTTACAACTGTTACACAAACATTACGACAGACAACAATCAACATTTATGATGTAATTGAGACAAAATACAATCACTTTAAACTGATATCGTCCAAGTATTAAAAAAACAAGTACCACACGCGAACAGCGATAGGTAAAGAAAGAAAAAAACACTTCTTTATTGAGGCGAAATTATCCTTTCTTACATTTAACCTCTTAAAACAAATTAATCTTAATAATGTAAATTAAGGCTTATTAACTAAAACTTACACTTACGGTATTCCATTCACTCTTCCATTCACACAGTCACGATTCAAAGAGTAGCCCCGCCGCCCGCCACGAGCATCCGGTCCAGGTATCTTCGTCTCAGCTCCGCCACAAACCGTTCCCGGCTCTCAATTTGTTTGGCAGGATCTGGTAAGGAGGTCCATAATCTACAAGCGGTAACGGTGAAGGTTATAGGTTACGGTTCACTCCAGTTATAGGTATACTCCAGTCAAGACCTGAGCTCACCTAGAGGGCGGATATGAAGACAGTTGCAGGTGCCCCGAAATCACCACTGAAGCAAGCAATGAACGTGTTAAGGGAACACAACATATGATCTGTGTCGAGTCCACTTACAATCATCATTTAATGATTTAATGACGGTCATTATATTTAAAAACAGTAAAAAATAGAAAATAAATAAAGGAACAAATAGAAACAAAGGACAATTTTAGCATTACCCTATACATTAATAACTGCTAGCAGAAACAATAAAAATGTACCAGTAGATAAAAATGAGTAAAAGTGGACTTAACAATAATGTACTGCCAGTGTAACTATAACAAATCAAAGATAAAATTATAAGGTCTTCTTAAGCTAAAAATCGTTATGATATAAAAAAGCTACATTTCTTATACGTTAACAATTTAATAAAATAATGGCATTGATGTATATAATGAGGCAATATGCTTTAATAATAAAACGCCTAATGTACAGAATGTCTCAGACCACCCGTGCAGTATCTATAGCAGCCAAACAAACCGAGCCATGAAAAATATTAGAGAATGTCATACGACATAAATAAATAATGAAAAAAGTCGTACGACATCATAAATTGTCAATCATTTAACCAAACAGAGATATATGTTCAACATTAAATCACAGCATATTGCTATAATTTATATAATTGTACACATTTGTTTCATTAGGGTACCTTTTTATAATGCAGGGATGTTTAAGAATTTATGCTACCTACGTATGAAAACATTAACTGAAACAAGCACAAATAATTTTAACACATTACAACTTACATTACTTAATGTCTACATAAAAATCCACTGACAAACTGGGACTAACAAGTAACTCACTGACACATCGGGTCTAACAAGCAACTCAGTTGCACATTTGGACTAACAAACAACCCACTTACACATTTGGACTAACAAGCAACTCATTTACACATTGAGACTAACAAGCAACCCACTGACACATTGGGACTAACAAGCAACCTACTAACACATTGCGGCTAACAAGCAACTCAGTTGCACATCGGGACTAACAAACAACCCACTTACACATTTGGACTAACAAGCAACTCATTTACACATTGAGACTAACAAGCAACCCACTGACACATTGGGACTAACAAGCAACCTACTAACACATCGGGTCTAACAAGCAACTCAGTTGCACATCGGGACTAACAAACAACCCACTTACACATTTGGGACTAACAAGCAACTCATTTACACATTGAGACTAACAAGCAACCCACTGACACATTGGGACTAACACGCAACCTACTAACACATTGCGGCTAACAAGCAACCCACTGACACATCGGGTCTAACAAGCAACTCAGTTGCACATCGGGACTAACAAACAACCCACTTACACATTTGGACTAACAAGCAACTCATTTACACATTGAGACTAACAAGCAACCCACTGACACATTGGGACTAACAAGCAACCTACTAACACATCGGGTCTAACAAGCAACTCAGTTGCACATCGGGACTAACAAACAACCCACTTACACATTTGGACTAACAAGCAACTCATTTACACATTGAGACTAACAAGCAACCCACTGACACATTGGGACTAACAAGCAACCTACTAACACATCGGGTCTAACAAGCAACTCAGTTGCACATCGGGACTAACAAACAACCCACTTACACATTTGGACTAACAAGCAACTCATTTACACATTGAGACTAACAAGCAACCCACTTACACATAGGGACTAACAAGCAACTCAGTGACATACTGGGGCTAACAAGTAACTCACTAACCCGTGACTTATAGATGACGATCGGCTCAGATGAAAAGATGGCGGAAAGTGTGGGCGGGAACGGACGATATATTGGTCCACCCTACAAACTGCGTTGATGCATTGCTGCAATATATTCAGTTTAGTGTTTATTTTTTTCTTGGCTGTATCTTGACTAAGGGTAAAGGAAAATACAAAACTGCCTCAAAGAATGTGTTTCTATTCTGCGCAGACTTCGCCTTTACTACTACGACTTGGTACTTTGTAGTAATACAGACTTGGTAGTATTTTTCCAACATCAAAAGCCATGTCATTTGAAACATACAAGTAAATGTCTCTTATATATATATATATATATATATATATATATATATATATATATATATATATATATGTGTGTGTGTGTGTGTGTGTGTGTGTGTGTGTGTGTGTGTGTGTGTGTGTGTGTGTGTGTGTGTGTGGTGTGTGTGTGTGTGTGTGTGTGTGTGTGTGTAGGCTATACCTTAATTGGTGTATGTCTTACATTCAATCAAGTTAGAAAAAATAAAAGGGGTTACTTTTAATTCAAGAAAGTGATCATAACTAACTAAATAGTAATAACCTTTGAGTCAGCTACAATGAAATATAAATAGCAACAGGAAAGTAACTGAAAGACGTTTTAACGAGTTCAATATAAGTAAATATTTATATATACAGCATAAGAAGAACCAACATTGAAATATAAATGTTGACAAGTAATAAACTTAATTTACATCAATTTTTTTATATTTCGTCGTCTGAAGAGTACACTGATATGAGGAAAATTGTATTTGAAATAGGCACCTACTTATAACTTGTTGCTCATGTTATTTTTGAAAGTTCATGGTAATTTACACACAAAATCTTCTGATAATCTGGGTTATTTAACCATTTCACAACAATATCATTTGGTAGGTATGAACCATGTAGCCAAATTTTATTACAGTTACAACGCTTATAGCTTTATCTAGCACACACCATGACTGTTTTTAACTTTGATATATTTGAAATTAGCACTCCGAAGAGAACATTAATTTCATTCGCATAATTACTATACATTCATTCATGTGATGGTAGGATGATAGGATTTCGGAAATTAGTCATTGTTATAAGTTACAGAAATAGAAGACAAAGATTCGAGAATTGATATTCATCCTCTTTTTCACGTATAAAATATAACTTAAGAGAATAAGTTAACATATAAGTCAACAATAAGACTGAAATGCGTGGCGGTAACCTCGTCAGAATGTAATCAACCAACTATGTGAAAGTTATTTTTATATTAATATTTTAAGCTTGGAACTAAAATTTAGGAAATTTTAAATAAGAAGTACAGACCATTGCACTAATTTATTAATTTACAACGGTATGAATTAACTATAGAATATGGATACAGCAAGCTTTGTTGGACAAAATCCTGAAACACTTAAGGATCCTCCTCTTGAGACCTTTATCAAGGCTCCTTCCTAATTTTGCGATTCCTAGCTACTCGGTTCGTTTTATTGAATCGCTTTCTTGACTGTAGTCATCAGTGTCACTTACTATAGCAAAGACATGTTTACAATATATAGTCTTCCTTTATTGTAGTTGATATTATTGAATATGATATAAAACGGAGGTCGAATAATAGGCAAAGCAGAGGTAACAACAAATATCAGAGATTTTTGGTCACTAAATCAGGCAGGATTAGGAAATCAGGTCATGTCCAAATCATCAATCAAAAGACCGAATTGCAGATTATCTCATATATGAAAGATTTACGAGTAACTAAGAAGTAGATAAGTGAATCCAATTTGTTCAGGTGAACGTATCCAGCCCATAATGTTGTACTAGTTGATCACCCAAACAAACGCAGGGTATGACTAAAATAAAGTACTCATTTTTAAGCTCTCGATCACTTTTAAATTAGTCTGATTACTGATAGATTTGTATAACATATGACATCACATTATTTATTCTTTTAAGATTACTCTGGTCAAATCACTAAAATATACTGTTTGTGTATCCATGGTAATTAATTAATTTTTGGAATATTTATTTGGTAGTTTATTTCGTCCACAATCCATCTCTTAGTTCTCTTTGTGAAGACATATTTGTACATTTTCTGTTTGTAGCAGGGCCGAGTTGTAGGTACTTGGAAAGGGAGTAGCTTTTCAGGTTATGACGCAATGAGGTGACTGCTCAGTACATGGGACTATTGGCTTACAGACAACGTAAGGCCTCCTGACGCCGTTATGTTGACAGCTGACATTTGTGGGCTGGCCATGTCCTCTCTCTACACATTGTCCTTTAAATCCGATGTGTCCTAAATACAATGTAAGTATATCCATTTATGCTTTTAGTATCACTAAAAATAATAATGATTTAGAGTAACGAATAAAGATGGTGGAAATGTTTTATTCTCTTTTCGTCTCTAAAAAGATAAATATTTTGGCAAGTAAAGAAGATGGAAATATTTACGTTTAGATGAAAAGGTGCAATAAAATTTAACATAGAAATTTATTTACATGTACAGCACATAAACTGGCACAAGTCGAAAAAGGGAAAATATTGAGAGAGAATAATGACTGACGCTGGTATCCACAATACAAATTATAATTTACCCAAATTCCACCCGTGGGTGAATGGACGAATTAGAAGATACTATGCAGCTTCAGCAGTTCGGGGGGTGAATTTTGTCACCTACAATCATTTATATAGCCCTTGTCACCTTTGGTTTTCCTCTTTTTAAGTTCACATGGTTATTTTTTTTAATATTCCAACCGTGAAAAATGTTCCAGCGTTTTGGGTTACGGCATTTTGTTAGATTTAATTACCATAATTCTTCCATTCATCGCCATCTTGTTTAATTACGTTCCAGATGATGAGAAAGGCAAAAGCGTGGAAGGTGCGCTATGTCGTTGTACTTTTAAGAAGTATTCGGGACATTGTTTAAATTATAGTTTATGTTTTAATGCAATAAAAACCGTGATGTGACCGAGATCCTAGGAGGCGAATCTTTATTGTTATGTCAACAAATGAACACAAATTGCGAAATGTTGTAAATATGAATCAACTTCAACTTAACTTCAACTGAAGTGGAAAATTTCGACAGTTACAAATAATAGTAATACCAATAACGGTACCGAGAGAGTGCGAATCACGAACAAGAAATCGTTATTGGATTTGCAATCAATAAGTGGTGCTTGTACTGGCGGCTATCTTTATTTTTTGTCTCATAACGACAATAATGATCCTCGGTAATCTTTGATAATAACAATAATTTTGAGATCTATTTTAACTTAAATTAAAAATTTTTTAAATGCCATTTTTTCCAAAAATTTGTTATTTACAAAATCGGATGTACGCCACCATGTGTCGCGTAACAGACTTTGCTAATGTTCAATGCAAAATCTCATGTTTATAGCTCGTTTCATTATTGACAGAGACAGACAATTATGCGGAAAAACGAAATTTGTACATCCCTTCTCTCCCTCAGCCTACTGATTGATGTGCTTTAACGACGCGCAGCCAAATTCCATGTTTGGACATGCAACACCACAGAACTTGTTCTTTTCTATATAGAAATAACCTTCCATGCACAATCTAAAGTCTATTGGAGAAAATCTTTCTCGTGATATCTTGCCACATGATTTATTCACATGTTTTGTAATTTAGTAAAAGGAAAAAGTATTAGTTTGTCACTTTTAAATCTTCTGGAGTATATTTCATTCAGCAAAACGGAAAATGTATATCTCTTTATCTGATAACTTGTTTAAGGGAACCAGGTAGTGAAATATTTTAATTTTTACAAATTTTTTTTATTATTTATTATTGTTGCCAATCTTTTTCTGAACAATTTGATACCAAATATATGCAAATCTAAGCACTAATTCATATTAATTTTAATTTTTTTGTGCGGGAACGCACTGAGCTGATACACATATCAGTAGGATTTCCCATTTGTTTCCCCTAAAGTTTCCCCTACACCCACTAACAATTTACCAATTGCTGTGATGGAACACATAAAACCAATATATAAAGACTTAGCAGACCCAAATTTATTAAAAAATGTGTTCACGGAAAGACACAAAACCAAAACGAGTCCTTCAATAATATGATTTGGACAAGGATTTCCAAAAACAATTTTGTTGGACTTTCCACTTTGACAATTGGAGTGCAAGATGCAATATTGTGTTACAATGATGGAGCTCTTGGGAAGATAAAAGTTCTTGATAAGTTATGTGGCCAAGCAGGAACTAATTGTGTTGTAGGACTCAAGCGACAAGATAAACTCCGCATATTTGAAGCTGAAAAAAGCCATGAAAGATATAGAAAAAAAGCAAAAGAAGTCAGAAAAACAGTGAAACGTAGAATATTTGAGAATGAGGAAGACCCAGATGACCCAGCCTATGGCTATGGTGCACACTAATTATGTTCAAGTAGGTAGGCCTATACACATTTGTTAGTTTTAGGGCAGAGTAAAATTAAATGTTGGTTTTCCGAAAGTTTGTTTTTTTTGTCATTTGGTACCATTATTTTGCAAACTATTGAACCAAATTTGACCAAACTTGCACACATTCTTTGTATTATCACAATAAACAATAATAAGATGTATTATTACATGAAAATAAAAAATAAAAAAATTATAACACTTTTATGCAAAAAAAAAATGTTTAAAAAATGTTTTAAAATTCAAAAATCAATAAAAAAAAGGTTTAAAAAATATATGTTTGAAAATCCTTATTATTGTTAACAGAGCAACAAACAAAATAGTGTGAAAGTTTCATTGCAATATCTCTTTTAGTTTTTGAGAAAAGTGTACCTAAAAAAGGTAAATTTTACATGGGCGAGATTGCCACTACCTGGTCCCCTTAACGTTTTTCTCATGTTGTAGAATAAATACAAAAAGAACAGCTATCTCATTTAGCAACGAATTTAAGTTAGTGTAACCTTCACTTCAGGGATATTTTGAAAGATGACACACCAAGGTTATCCAGATCTTATACTGACTTCATCAGTTGTGCATTGTGAGCGGTGGATGTAGTGTGTTGCCATTCAACAACATCACACCTCTCTTGATACCTCGATTGCTTTTCGTGTTTAATCTTTACGAGGCATGCGTCGCGGCGCTGTGTCGGGGTACTGTGACATTAATGGCTGTAATGGCGGTGCTTGGCGGCCCGACGTGACGTTAGAGTGAAGTATGAAGGTAAGCTCCGGCTCTAAGCGGGTGAAAGGTGACAAGTTGGGGATTAGAACCCGCGGCGTGTCTCGCCTGGGACTGCGTGTCGCATCAGTTGTTGGCTTGGAGATGGTTATTTGATACTATGAAAGTGGAAACTAACAGACGATAAGCCGAGCTCTGACTATTCAGCCACCACGGACTATTACATCGGGTAGTGTCAACATGCTCATGCATGAATTGTGGTGTGACGTCACTCAATATTGGGTGACGTCATGGACCTCCCCCTCCCCCTCACATGACTTCATTCTTCAACTCAGTGTAATGTATTACTCATGACCTGTGTTTCCCTTACAGTCACTACAGTTCATTTCAGTAATTTAATAGGTGCACTCAATTGTGTACCTGATAATACAATGAGACTACTACTTCACCTATTTATAGGTGTCTCTGATGACGATGTAAATGTTTCGTTTTGAGCTTCTTTGTCGTCGACTTTCTTTGAATCCGTTCAGACGAACATGACTCTAGGTCCCAGGAGTGGACTTTCAAAGTCTGAGAAAGCGTCAGATACCAGACGCTACAATAAAAGGAAGGTGAACTCGAGCTAAACTCAAAATTCAATAGAATCAACCCTTCCTGCCATAGCTATTTATGTGTAGTATCTTCGTGCGCAAGAGAAAGAAACTGCCCTGCAAAATAAAATAAGGATACATTCTTTCAATTTTTTTTGTCTACACTTAATTTTATCATAGTTTTCTAACATATTAGCCAAGGAAGCTATTGTAGGAGCAGGAAGAGAGTATAGAGTGGTGGAGTGTTTTAAACCTAAAATATAACAAAGCAAGAATGTTTCGACGAAGTTTTATTTCTGATGTGTCTTTACTTCGCTTTATACGGAATAGCAGTTGGTATTTTCAAACCGGATGTTATAAAAAAATATGGATCGGGCTTGAGCTATTTGTAACGATTTAAGGATGTTTTGTGATTCCTCAAACAGACTAGTGTAGTAATAATACACCAGTGGCAGAAAATAGAAGGTTTTCTATTATTAACACGGGTTGCAAACTAGTTACGTATTCTGGTATTGTGACGATAGCCTATTTATTAATCTGCAGGACTTTGGTCTCTGAGATATTTGTTTTAACTCAAACTCTGTCTATTGTGGTTAAAATAAAGTCTATTAAAACATTGGATATTTTTCAGTGAATGGTCAAAGTTAGTTTTAAATATTCAAGTAAAATGTTTAAAAATTGTACTTAATTAATTTTAAATATCCTGTTATAATTCTATATAAGACTGCGTTAGGAATTCAAATAATAAACATTGTTACACGCAATGCAGAAAAACAATCGAAGGCTTATTTAAAAGAACCACCTTAAAATTAATGAAAATATCATCTTTCCTTATGGCCCCTTTACACAAGTAAATCAACCTCGCTATAATGCAAATAACAGCATTATATTGATCTTTAGTAACCCTTTACATCATAAAGTAACCCTCAAATTGAAGAATGGATTATTAGCCTACAGCATCTAAAAAATTACTTTACTTCCCCAGGGTGACAGACAGATTTTACTTTCGTACCTGCCTGATTTGGTAATGGTCGAATCCTTTAAATCAATCGTTTATACCGAATTCTCTTTCATAATTCCTATATAACGGGGTCCTATTAATGAGTATACAGATCTAAATTAGATCTGTAACAATCTATTATAGATCTCGTCAACACTACAGAACGGAAATCATTTCTTTAAATTAATGACGAAGTGAAGTTCTGCAGAATTTTTATTTTTTAACGTGATTTGATTCTTCATATGTTTCTAACACTGTTAATAATCATTTTAATAGTTAAATAGCATACGGTTGTTTTAATTGTTTTACTTGGTTCGTATATTATTATGTACGTTAATTAACTTATAATGTGTATGTTACCAAGACATCAACTGACTGGAATTTAGTAACACGTGGTATGCCGAATGGTACCGTATTTGGTCCACTGTTGGTTGTTTTGTATATTAACACTAATTAAACTGACTAGTTTCTGGAACTGAACGTCTCTGATTTTTACCTTAGAACCTGGGTTTGAAATCCGGTTTGTCCACTGGGGTTTTAATCGTTAAGGCCTGGTCTCGAGTTACTTATACCTGCCCAATGACTTAATATCGCTTCTGGCGATAGAAGTGCAAGAGACGCTAGTTTAAAACTCAATAAACTGCAGTATAGCCAAATTGCTAATGCCACATTACTGATAACAAATTCTAGAATGCGCGACTAGATCTTTTCTAACTCTATTCAGCTTTGTTCAGTAGACTTTTCGGAAGTCGATTTATCCCAAAAATAAGCAGATAGGATTAAACTTGATCATAAAAGAATTATCATTATTTGTATTTTCTACAGTGTTCTGTATACTTTTTTTTAAGTAGAGGCTAGTCAATTTACCCTTTCTCTGTCCACCCCCATGGATCACTTGATGATGCAAAGATCTTGTCAAACAGAATACTGAGGAGAATCGAGGCAGTGCAAGCATAGAGTTGTAAAACATATTATACATTTGTACACAGTATTATGTTACTCTATGATAAATGGCTTTACTGGTAAAAAGTTTGGTTACAGGCAGGTTTGAACTTACTAACTCAGGGTCAAAGTTCTACGCTTTTAACTATGTGGCAACAAGCTTTCTAAATTATTATTCTCTATTAACCTATACACCTACACCTATATCACCCATATTCGTATGTATAGTGTAGTTTTCAATTGAATTAAATGCAGAATACAATAAAAAAATTAAATTTACTGATAACACCTCGCTTGCTCGTAAATATAGAACAATATTGTAGGTCTTGCCCAAAATGACTCATTAGCTACCGAGTGGCAAACTTGCAGTTGCGTCATAAGTGACCGTTATCGATTACTTCTGGCTCCTGCAGAACTTGTTATTGACAAGTTTACAACAATTACAACAGTGGGGAAAACACATTAGTGTTGTGTGACCGCTTCCATTAATATGGGCGGTGTTCTGTTGTGACGTCAGCTGTGCACACCATTGACGGAATATGCACACACACACATTACATGTGTGCGTGTTTTCTTTTTACTTAAATCACGCGTTTTACTTGTATTTATATGATATGGAAACAATACGCATTTTAACATTGGTAATATATTTGGTAGTACTGTCAAAAAGACATGGTTTAATGAAAACAGTAAAAATAATAGTTTCAAACTTTATTTTCAGAAAGAATGTGTGATGAACCATAAGTTATGTTATTCTTTTGAAATGCACTATAAATAAGACTGTTGCAATTTAAGTGAATGATATTTTTTTAACCAAAGACTATAGTAAGACCAATAGTGTTCATATTATACCCTAAAAAATAAAAATAATAGTTTTTGTAATTGACAGTGTTTAAGATAAACAATTCAAGTATATAGTCATCGTAAGTAATACACGGAGACAATGTTAATAATTAGGTAATTTTAGATTGACAATTGATTGATCTACTGATACGCAATTAATGCAACATACAGTACCCTATACCACATTGTTAATTAACTCGATCTATCGCCCTATCTGTGTTGTTTTGTTTTACAATTAAAAGGGCTTATGATGTAAGACAATACCTATGTATTAATGGAGAAATTATCGTTAATAATGAGATAATGTGTATATTGTCAGAATGAACCGATACGTAATATTAATGGAACATGTAGTAAACCACATTATTGACGTTGACAGGAGGAATGTACATTGTTAATCAACACCATCTATTGCCCTGTCTGTGTTGTGTTGTTCTATAATTAAAAGTGATTATGATACAAGACAATACAAGTACCTACGTAGTAACTGAGAAATTATCGTTAATAATTAGATAATATATAGATTGTCGGGATGTACCGATATGTAGTTATGGAACATGCAGTATACCACATTATTGACGTTGACAGGAGGAATGTACATTGTTAATCAACACCATCTATTGCCTGTCTGTGTTGTGTTGTTCTATAATTAAAAGTGATTATGATACAATACAATACAAGTACCTACGTAGTAACTGAGAAATTATCGTTAATAATTAGATAATATATAGATTGTCGGGATGTACCGATATGTAGTTATGGAACATGCAGTATACCACATTATTGACGTTGACAGGAGGAATGTACATTGTTAATCAACACCATCTATTGCCCTGTCTGTGTTGTGTTGTTCTATAATTAAAAGTGATTATGATACAATACAATACAAGTACCTACGTAGTAACTGAGAAATTATCGTTAATAATTAGATAATATATAGATTGTCGGGATGTACCGATATGTAGTTATGGAACATGCAGTATACCACATTATTGACGTTGACAGGAGGAATGTACATTGTTAATCAACACCATCTATTGCCCTGTCTGTGTTGTGTTGTTCTATAATTAAAAGTGATTATGATACAAGACAATACAAGTACCTACGTAGTAACTGAGAAATTATCATTAATAATTAGATAATATATAGATTGTCGGGATGTACCGATATGTAGTTATGGAACATGCAGTATACCACATTATTGACGTTGACAGGAGGAATGTACATTGTTAATCAACACCATCTATTGCCTGTCTGTGTTGTGTTGTTCTATAATTAAAAGTGATTATGATACAATACAATACAAGTACCTACGTAGTAACTGAGAAATTATCGTTAATAATTAGATAATATATAGATTGTCGGGATGTACCGATATGTAGGTATGGAACATGCAGTATACCACATTATTGACGTTGACAGGAGGAATGTACATTGTTAATCAACTCGATCTATCGCCCTGTCTGTGTTGTGTTGTTCTATAATTAAAAGTGATTATGATACAAGACAATACAAGTACCTACGTAGTAACTGAGAAATTATCATTAATAATTAGATAATATATAGATTGTCGGGATGTACCGATATGTAGGTATGGAACATGCAGTATACCACATTATTGACGTTGACAGGAGGAATGTACATTGTTAATCAACTCGATCTATCGCCCTGTCTGTGTTGTGTTGTTCTATAATTAAAAGTGATTATGATACAAGACAATACAAGTACCTACGTAGTAACTGAGAAATTATCATTAATAATTAGATAATATATAGATTGTCGGGATGTACCGATATGTAGGTATGGAACATGCAGTATACCACATTATTGATGTTGACAGGAGGAATGTACATTGTTAATCAACTCGATCTATCGCCCTGTCTGTGTTGTGTCGTTCAGTGTATTCTGTAATTGAAAGTGAAACTGCCAATAAACCTACTTCTGTCATAGTAACCCAAATAGTATTGAGCACAGTGTAGTAACTAACTCTGACACATGACGAACGTGTTATGTAGTTCTCGTATATATTAGTGTTACGACTAAGTGTAAAGACTACAAACAAACATCGTGTCATAAGTGTTTGAGATATAACATTGTTCTTAACGGATAAACTCTAGCCGTGTTACTTCAACCTGTTCTTAAAACCAATAATACATAAATTAAATTAATGTTAATACAATATTTTAATAAATATATAAAGTTAAAGTTTTATATATATATATATATATATATATATATATATATATATATATAATATTTTATCGTAATAGGCAATTACTTAAATTGATTGAAGTAGTAATGAAATTATTTATGCTATTTTATGAAATATTATGGAACGTTGCACTTACGTTCGACTCTTAAATTTGATTGCTTCATTCTTCGTTGTTAATTTCACGAAACACTGCTCTTTAATTATATTCCAATTATTCTAAAATGGATAAGTACATTGAAATATCTTTCAGTTACAATTATTTATTTCAGGGGTTTTAGGTTTGTCATTTAAAAAGAATATAACTATGACGTGCCTATTAAAAACTATTATTTAAAACGCATTCTTTTATCAATCTAAAGCTCTTGTACTCAATATGTACTTTGTCATTGTAAGTAAATATAACTTTGACGTTCCCCTAAAAAAACTAATTTTTTAAAATACATATTTGGACTCAATCTAAACTCAAAATGTGGTTTGTCATTTAAAAAGAATATAATTATGACGTTCCCATTAAAAACTATTATTTAAAATTCATATTTGATATCAATCTAAAGACCTCAGCCTCGAGATGTAGCTTGTCATTGTAAAAGAATATAACTATGATGTTTCCGTTAAAAGTTATTACATATTTAAAATACATATTTGGTATCAATCTAAAGCTCTTGGACTCAAGATGTGGCTTTTGCGGATTTTAAATTAATCCATTCTAGGTTTTTGTCCCCACGATTTTCCAATGTTAATATTATGAGAATATTTTTGTTTAGTTTATAACAGGTGATTACTACATCACTACTGTGATCTGACAGTTATTCTCAATCCACAAATCAACTTGTCAGCTTATTTTATGAAGGTGTACGCTCATAATATATATTTAAGAAATAATTGACGCAAACGGGGAGCAAGAGCACATTATAGATCGACGGACGGTTTTTAACCTGGAGAGAACCGTTCGCAATCTCAGGTCGGGTTTGTGTTCATTTCGTGCACGATCCGCAACTGGCTCTCAACTAGAACACGAACTACAAAGGGAGGACAGCTCGTACAAGTGCAGTGCCGTGGCGGTGCCATGTATCGGTGACGTTTGCTCGTGTCCTGGCGAGCGTTGATACACGGCGACCGTCACAGAACGCTCGGTGATCGCATTAGGGCTTATGGTGTTGTATAGGCTAACTGGTCGGCAACGATGGGGGACATCGTTAACCCGTTATGGCCTGCAAATAAGAAGACGGAAAATCAGGTAGTGAGCACTGATCCTGCGTTCAGTGATTTTCACGCTAAGAATATGTCCTTTGTTTAACGCTTATTACTGACGATGCGATGTACAATTGGAAATCGTAACTGAATTTCGAGCATTTGTCTAACTGAATTTCGAGTATTTGTTATCGTTGTATGTTTTAAAAATATATCACTACGATTCAAGGATTGGGAATATCCTTTTCTTCAGGTATCAACCAAATCTTACGGCATTAGCTTAGTAGCATAAAAAGGCCAACAAGAGAATGCTGCACAACAACAACATATCGAGCATATAATATATACATACCTGAATCTCAATCTTTCCGCTCTGAATCTACTACCCGTGAGCCATACAGGTTCAGTGTTTTTGAGAAATCACCACCAAAGTTCAGAGAAAAACAAATGGCCAGAGCAGCAGGAACTGTAAAAGGTCTGCGCGATAAGGTAGTCCGCCACGCATCCAGTATTGTGGGTACAGTACCACATTTCCTATCTACCTCCTTTTTCCTAATTCCTTTATCGTTTGTTTCAGTTTATGTTCCTTAGAATTAATACAATAAAAGACTTTCCCAACATGTTTATGAAGTACTAATATTGAATCAAAGTTATTGTGAAAAGTATATATCAATAACTGTGTTTAGGATATTTCCGGCGAGAGAAAATCTTGACTTTGAACTTTATTTGTCAAATCTTTTCGATTTATGTAATAATAAAAACTTATTTCCCGATTTTACCCACCAATATAAAACTCGACACAAGATCGGTTGCATAATTCATAACCATATATCACAAGCCATTACTACTAAAATGTTCAAAGTTTGTTATTTATGATGAGGAAAAGGTTTGACAAGATAACAGGATTTCGGACATTTGACATTGTTATGGTTACAAAAGGTATAACACAATATTTTTAAAGAGTTATACGTTTTATAACCATAACGATGGTAATGTCCGAAATCCTGTTATCCAATCTGTTATGTTCAATTCGTTATCTGAGTCATGAAGGGTAAGTTCTGTAACATATCAGATTTGTAATTACTGTTCATAGAGTCTCTCATAATGTGTATATATATGAAAAAAATAAAAAATAAAAAAATATTTTATATTATAAAAATATAAAAATAAAAAATATTCTATTATATAACGTGTTGTTAAAATTCTCACCCAAAATTAGAATTCTTTAAGTCAGCGTAAGTTTAGGAATCGAATTTATGGAAGAAAAAAATGAATATGAGCGTATGTTTTTCCGTAATTGTTTTATTAAATAGTTATTAAGAGATTCGAATCACAGTGATGATATTCCTAAACGTACTCATGATTCTTGTAAGGGTTTATTATTATGTATTATCAGAGTTCTGTCCAAGATTACATATCAATAACTACTAATGTTATAAAATAAGGAAATAAAAAATGCGAAAATGGTGTGTAACTTTATTGAAATGTATTGGTTGATGCGAAGGAATGTACTGAGTCTGTAAAGTGTGCTATGATAATAATAGACACCTTAAGAATAATATATCACCTCTACGATATAATTACGAGTAATAGGTCGGCTCAGGTAAATAGTAACTATCGATATAATTGATACGATTACTTCTTTCCGAGTTTGAGGCGTAAACATTCAATTACCATTATGGACAATTTTATACATACCGTGTCGCATTTCGAATCTTTACAATATAATCGAATATTGTATATCGATGTGAATGAATCGATAATTGCATCGGTTGTGTTCACGGTCAGAGGCAAGGTTTATTAAATCTTTTTCATACGTGTTTATTCAGCTTAACTAAATGACGTTTTCAGAAACAACTGGTAAAAGATTAAGGAATTTTCACAAACACCAATTTGAAATTTGTAGTTGCATAACTGCTGCGTGAATTGTACGCAACCGAAGTTAAGAATGAAATTGAAATCGGCCGACCACGAAGGAGCCACTTAATCTTTGATTAACCTTAGTCGATTGATTTCTCTTCTCGTCCCCGAGCTATCGATCTGCGACTCGGCTGGCGTAGGAGTCACGCTGTGTTAGGCGGGTCTATATACGGGATCACGTGACACCGTCATGACGTTATCAACCACAATGTCAGCTGACATTCCTCTGCAAACCTCATTAACACTGTCCCAGTCAGTCAACACGGCAACAACACATAAGCGATAATGTGTAGCCTTTAGCATGGCTGTAACTAGACATTCATGGCTCAGACAAAGGGTTCCTTTCCAATGAAATTTTCATTGTGTCTATGATGAGAATTAGCCTGAAATAAGATCAATCTATACAGCTAATTCAGCATAGAAACAATTTAAGTATATTGTCTATATTTCCATTCTCGTATCATTACATATAAGGAACGCCTTTGAAATATTGGTTTTAGTTATTGACTACTCATTTTAAATTTAAGTGCTATGTAAACTTTCGCTATGTAAGGCCTTTTTATGTATGGTTTCTGCTTTTAAGGGCCAAATTAAAAGGTTTAAACATTGTATAGATAAATATTGTAACTAATATCTACAACTATTCATAACGATTCGACTAAGATAGCTCGATGGAGTAGACTGTCAGAATCACTTATGGTTAAGGTTTTTCAGTAGGAAGTCAGAATCTATTGTCAAAACATAGATTAAAAAATATTGTAAGATTTTGGCAACATTTCAGAAGACATTTGTTTTACAGTTGTAAAAGGTGTTTCAATACCAGCATTGTGACAACGAATTGTGTCTACCAGCCCAGAATACCTGAATTTACTAAATAGTATTTTGTGTTTTTGGAAATGCTAACTAAAATTTTGAAATTAGATTTACAAACTCAATAACGTGAGTGGTCAACATAACAGTCCACTTTCATAGCTCGTTATTATAAATAGGAGTATAGTGCTAACGGGTATTAGTTGGAATGTATGTTTTAACACCTTTCAGTCAAGATTGTGTCCTTCAAGACACCTTTTCTGAAGTAAGGAAAAAGATAAAAATGTGTATTTGTAGTTTTAACGAAGAGTAGTACGTATCTTAAGCAGAATTTAGGGGCATTATAGTATTGTAATGAGGCGAAAATAAAATAAACGGTGACGTATGTATATGAAAAATTACTGGCAGGTAAGACATTTTTGCATTTATAGAAACAATTTAACTATTAAAATATTGAATTACGAAACATCGTTAACGTAAACAATAAATCATTAAAACGTGCCACTGTTATTCACTAGAGATATAACTTACGTACTGTACACACTGCTAAAAAACATATATATCTCCACCAGTTTAATTGCAAAATTATACATTCTCTACTTTAAATACTTGTAATTTCTTGTAGAATTATTACATTTGTTTTCTTTTAGGAAGTTTTTTAAAAGCTATGTTTTTAAACTAAAGATAAATTATCCCGACCAAAAGCCGCCAGCATCAGCTTAAGATATAAAACGTTTAATTTTGGATTCGCAAACCATTCCCGATTTAAAAATAGTTTTGAACTTTAATTAACACTAAATAATAGTGCCTATGTTAATATACAAAATATTATAGCTGTATGTGGAATTAGTTATAAAATGTATTTCATAGTGAAAAGTTCATTTTATGAAATAATAAAATTTCATAAAATTTCATTTATTGTTCTGATTTTTTTAACGCTCTTTCTTGAAAAAAGTAGCTGATATTTCTATAAGTGTTGAATACATATTGACGTCATAGTTGTATTTATTTTATTTTTGGGCTTTACCAACACTAGGTCATTTTACATGTATCTATTACCTAACTGGTAACTTAATATTATGATTAATGTAGAGGATAAAACGTACTTCAGAACAACTCTTTCTAATTCGATACTGGTAGATCTAATGGAATAAATAATTGAGGAACATGTTGACCTCTGGGGATGAGTTCTTGCATTACCTCAAAGTGGAGCAGGGGAGCAGAATGTGGGTGAAGTTATGTGAGGGGAAATGAGGGAAATAACTCCAGAACAGCCTCGCGTGTGTGGAAGAGTCCACTCAAGGCTTGATTAACCTCTTGTCCTCTCACTTCTCGCTGATTGGCCGCTCTTTGTTGGATTATGAGACTTTGATCTTCGGTCGTTATCTCTTCTCATTTTTCATTAGGATTTTGTTTGTTAGTCTTTGTGCAAGGCCTGCAACAGAATCACGGTAAGTGAACAGATTCTAATTTGTAGCGTTAGAATTGACCATTCCTCTTCAACACAGGATGATTCACAATTTCACTTTGTATACAACCAATTGCGCTGAAAATCGTTAACAGCATTACTAAAAGCATTACTATGTTTGTCCATATAAACCTCAGCAATGTGTTTCTTTTTATATCTTCAAGAGTAACTTACACTAAAGAAACTTTAATCATTCCCTAAGAGTCAATATGTAACACAAATTTCCAAAACTGATTCTAAAATATATTTATAGCAGAAAAATGCTACAAAATATTCCAGTAACAATTTTAATCCCCACAATAGCATACAAGTTGAGTAACCAACAATACAATTCAGATTTAACCCAAAAGGAAAGAGTATACTGGAAATGAAACACTTAAAGGCAGTTACCTAAATAAATTTAGATACTTTCGTAAACTGACGTTCTTAGACTGTAAATTTACTTGCCATTACTAACTCAATAGTATGCATATAAACTCTCATGATTCTATCTTTACTACTAAGAGAACGTCTACTCATAACAATTTAAAAAACTGCTTTCTGCATTTTAATTGTACTGTTCAGATAGTGTACAAATAGATACACTATCTAATTAACCTAGATTAAAAACGTTTACCTTATAATTACGTATATTTTGATATTAATTTTCAACAGAGAAACTGGTTTGCTTGAAGTTAAACGTTTACATATATCCTCCGACATGTTGCAGGACAACTTGAGAGGTTGGTTTCTTGAATCACTTCCTGTTGGTGGCTTCGAAGAATAGAAGGGCACGAGGAGTACTCAGTTGAGGCACAAGGATAGGGTTTCCGCATGATATGGTTCAATTAATCTATTGATAATTAATTGATAAACATATTGATGACCATCACTAAACTCAAGGATAACTAGAAGTAACTCATTGGCCAAGTGAGGATTCCCCGTTGTACAGAGATTTTATCAGCATCAAACTTAAGATCCCGCTCATATCCCAGTTTTAACTTAAAAACTTGTATGATTGAAGATCACTATTATTTATGTGCCTGACGGTCAGTTTTGAAATGTACAAAGCAAAAAAATATTATCTGAGAAAAAGTGTAATTTTATGCTTTTAACCCTTTAATACCCACCCATTTCGACGTCCACCTCCATCATATAGACATCTAGCGAGGCTGATGATAAATTTATTTCTTGAGTGAAATATCCCTATCGATTTTAGCAAAAACCAAGTTGTGTGCTTATGCAATGCAAATTGACTGTTGGATCCTAGACTATGTACTCGTGTTCATAACTAATTCCGGTATTTTATAGAGTAAATATTTATAAGTAATAGATTACTTGGCCACTAGTATCTGTCCTTCACCACCCTCTCACTTACCCAAACACTTTTCCAATACTTCGTATCATCTAAGGGTGTAATATTGACATCAGTAGATAGACCTTTCCACCTAGTCTCAACCTATCTTCAAGAACTGACCTGGATTACAGGTACAGGACCACGTCTGCGGAACCAGTTAATTGATGTTTCCCAATTTAGATCGCTGACCTTGATGGTAGGAGACATCACGCGCCTCTGTCGTGGTACAGAAATCCATTTAATAAACCACAAGCTTGCAGCTTCGAGAGAGGCTGGAATCAGAGATTTCTTCCAATTGCCATCACTAGATTACAAGAATTAACATAGATCACCCCAAAAGTGTTAAGATAAGACAATAGCTTGTGCTAGTTTGTCCTAGACTTACGAAACTTCACGCATATTTAAAGTGAGTCCCTCTAATCTCATGTACTTTGGTGTGGAATTACCCATGTGGTAAAAATACCCAGCCACTAGTTATTTCAATCGATTATTATCCGACCTTTAGATTGAAGATATAATAACACAGTATGAGCTAGGCGGATAATCTCTAGTTTAGACGTCATTTCCCTAAAGAAAACTTCAAGAGCTGTGCTGCAGTGGAACATGTGGTGATGATGAAATTTTCTTGACAAACATTAATGAGCGTATCACCTTACTGCGGAATTCCTATGCTCTTCCTACGTTATATCTTTGACCAGACCAGTGCACCACACAAGAGAGTATATTTTTATTTTCGACGATCGTAGATTTTCACTATAATTGGAAATGATGATCATTAAATTCACAAACACGTGATTTCTTGTACGTAGGTCTTATCACCAATTTGGGTTGATTGCAAGCTAACTCTTACACGCTCAGCTACTCGTTTGAGTATCAAATTGTGAGGTACCCGACGTGAAACAAGTTTCTTGACTACTGAAAAAAATCATCCAAGATTTGCGGTCCGCAAGCCTGCGGATCCAATCCCTACCGAAGCTTCAATCATAGTGCCGTTTCTGTACTCTTCAATAATGGCGCGGACACGATCTATGCTCTCCTGAGTAACGGCTGTATACGATCTACCTGAACATTCATTATACTGGGAACTCTCCAGAATTCGAATAACACCAGTAAAACAGTCCCATGCGATGATACTTTAAAACCGAAAGCCAGATTGAGACGTTCTATGCACTCTTCTTGAGATAAGCGGACTTTAAATCGAATGCCATAGGCCAAAAATGTTTCCTTATTAATCCATGACTTGACGACTTTAAGCGCGGCTGGCCCCACGCTTCTGTTATTAACGACCGACTATTGTTTGGAACAGGTTAGGTCGATAAGGTTAGCGCAGAATGAACAATTTTCCCGCGTCCAAGTCTTTTAGGGTGACCCTCCCTCCGTAGGTACTCAAATACATCCAAGATTCTAGATAAGGTTTTCAATGGCATCACTGATGAATGTGTCGATCTATCATTAACTTTGTAGATTATATTTGAATATTTTGACTTTTTAATCAAGCTGCATTCTTCAACTTTTCTTGTATAAAGTATAGTCTAATATAGTGAGAATTTCATAACATATTTCATAATGTATGACTCAAATTTTGAAAAAAATAATATGATTGAAATAATAGCTCTAGGACTGTATGATAAATCAGTGGTTGTAACGTTAATCGGGTAATCCCCTAACAACTGTGCGTTGTTCACAGGAATTACACATTTCCCCCTCGAGAACGACGGTGAAGGTATCTGTACATTTCATCGATAGATTGCAATCGTTGTGCTCAAATAACAATTATCTTCTCCTTGTCCGGAGAGAAGATATAAGAGAAATTGTTTACAGTCCTTGAAGTGGGCACTACAGTTCTCATCGATTCATGGAAAGATTTCTCTCTGATTTCTGAGCAATTTCTCCAAGCAAATTATTCCTTGCTAAAAGAAATAGAAATTCCGTAAAACCTTATTGATTCTTCTGTTATAATACTAAATACAGTATGTGAGGGTATATATGATTTACTAAGGCTCCTTATACATACAGTATATTTTATTCACAAATACATTATGTACATTCGAGAATTTTAAGACCTTAAAAGTAAAATTAAACATATTATAATGGGCATTATTTTCAGATTTAATCTACTATCGTACATTGCATGTATAATAATTAGAAGAAAGTAATTATAATAAATTTGTATTTACTGTAATAGGTTGTAACAGTGGCTTCAAACAACAAGTTTTGAACAATTTTACCCAGTATAATTACTAATTGCAACAATATAAAAGACAAGACAAAAATATTAAACTAATATACGAGTATTGTCATTAAATACAAGTTTGGTACTTCTATGTGAAATATTAACCAATGAGTAATTTAATAGTGAAACAAGTCTATTCCAATTACAAAATATTTCACCTCAGCTCAGAAAATACATTTATTTAATATTTGTTTTAAAGTAAGAAGTCCGTACAGACTAAAAGCTTTCGACACTAAAATCTGTCTTGATCTGTGTTAAACTGAGGGAATCTGTTAATATTTATGATATTACCTGTGAAGGTAGACAACCAAAAGCCGTCGTTCTGTTGTACTGAAGCTTCTGATTTTATAGAAGTCTCAAATGTAATATTATTGCAGAGCCACGTTTTAAAATATAGAGCCGTGACACTAAAACACTACCTTTTTTAGTATTGTACCGAATTCAAATTAAATTTCAAATAGTATACAGCAGTACAAGTTTTAGTATAAGGTAAAACTAACATGAATAGAATAAACAATTGGCTGAGCGTTAATGAAGAATTTCACTCGACAGGGTAAGAAAATTTCCTTCCCACCTGCATGCCTGTCTATCTATCCGAAAGGTATCTCTTGAAAATTTGCTTGAAGCCTTAATTGTTCCTTTTGGCAACATCGAGTTCAAAGATGATGTTCCTCTTTGGGATTTAGCAAAGACTTTTACATAAGTCTTATGGATGGCAATGATGGTAACGAGCAAATCGCAGAATAAATACATTTGTAAACTAACCGAACAGAATCTTATGGCATTTAACAATGTAACATAGTATGTAGCTTAACTGTCCGCAAGATATTTTGAGAAAGATTTCATCCGTAGACTTTAAATGTTGAATGAAACTGAATTTAAGCATAGACAAGAATGCTTTCTATTGTGGTGCATGTCCATGTATGGAATTTGGAATAGCCTCATTGAAACTCACTCGGTAGGCTGGCACAATTTCCCTTTTGTCTATCGGAGGACATAAAATCCCTTTTCTGTTTGATTGTCTGCATACAAACTCAGCGAAGCCTGTTTTGCTGCATTTAGTAAGATGTACTCCTACCTTGTTATTTGCAACGAAGATATAAGAAAGGGAGCAATTTCATGTAGTAATGCATTATGTAATAAAGAATAATACAGAAGGCAAGTCAATTAGAGTCTTTGTGTAGAACGTGGCCTCCTTCTTCTTACTAAACCAGCAAGAATATATAAGCTATCGTTGTAGAGTTTCATTACTTTAAATTTTAGTATGTAATCAAAATTAAATGTTAGTAATAAAATGTATAGATATCATCGAAAATTAAGGTTTACTTTGTGGATTCAGTTAATTAATTAGTACTGGCACTTTGTGTGCAGAGCTCATAATTTGGTTCGAATTTACTCACCTTTTCGCCGATGTTCTCCATTGTGGGAGGTCAGTTAAACAGCTTCATAATTTTGCTGTCCTACTGAGGCCGTTTTCATAAATTCATACTGACGTACATGGACATTTGCAGACATCTGGGATGCGGCTACGCAGATTTCTCACGGAGCGATCAGCTTGGAACATCCGAGTGGATTCGTACATGCAGTCGACGCGACGTTAACTTGGGAAACTGATAGGAAATGGACGAGAAAATAACTTGAGAATGGGGTTTTTACTTAAAATTCACCCACATAAATTTTAATTACCACATACATGGATTTTGCATTTTCTTAGTAAAAAGGCCTTTAGAATGGGAATATTAGACAGTAAAAAATTGAGTCCTATTTAGAAACAAGTCTAAGATATAGAACTGACTGTCTTGTTGTCAACAAAAACAAGTTTATTTCATCAATTTTCAATTTTAGCAAGTTACACCTCAAAAACCTTTTTTTAATATCTGTTCAAAATGCTGAGTTCTCATGCCCGTATCGTACTCATAGTTATGAACTTTGTAGTTTGATTGAACTTGAAATCACAGCATGAGTACTTCCATTAATGTGATGTGCTTAGTTAAGGTAAATTTCCATAAGAGTACAGTCTTAAAATGGTTAGTATCACTCTTAAAACTTTCTAGAAGGGAAAATCTCTTATAATAAAATCAAATAAAACTTTATGCCGTACTTAACAATATGTTCCGCTTAACAGATACGTCTAACTAAAACTGTGTTTGTACTATAAGACTTAGAGCTAGAATATTTATAGCATAACTACTCTCACTTTTCTTCACGTGCAATGATCAAATAACGTCGAGTAATGCTCACAGGCTGGCGTACTTATGTGAAACATTCCTTGGCATACAAAAAAATCTCCGGACTTGCTCATGACGAAACATTCTAGTAAGCACGGTTAGAGCTGGAATCAACCGACTGAGATTAATCTACTACTTCCATAATCGACCTAAACCACTGAAAACATCCTACATATATTAATTAAATCTTTTTTTGTCTACTATTTCCGATTTTGTAAATCGTTAAAATCGATAAATCCAACATAATAAAATTCACTCTTTAGGGCAACTAAGAGCTTCTTAGAGTATTTATTAGTGATTGAAATTTTCACTTGGAACAATTAATTGCATTATTGATCAGGAGCCATCTTGTGAATGCCACATTGTCAGCATATTTATTATACTGGTGCAGTGATCAAGGCCTTGTAGAGGAAACTTCCTTCGAGGAAGATCTCGGAGTTTCCAGAGTAGGTCGGTGTATACGTACGAAAGCAACGTCGAGTGCCAACTCTTGCAACACTTGCACTGTGGTAGGCGGTGGGATTTTAAAAGTTCTGTTGCATACTCGTGATGTATCAGGAGCTCATTCTGTGTGTTGCATACTCGTGATGTATCAGGAGCTCATTCTGTGTGTTGCATACTCGTGATGTATCAGGAGCTCATTCTGTGTGTTGCATACTCGTGATGTATCAGGAGCTCATTCTGTGTCCCTATATCAGATTATGAGATCCTGTAAATAGATCAGGAGGGATTACAAACACGTAAAGGATACTGGCCGGTTTTTTGTTAGGTTTATTTTCAACAACAACAAACTTGCTTAGAAGTTAATCTTTTATTTTTGAGCCAAAACCCAATTATAACGTTGCTGAAGACAGGAAAAAAGAACAAATTTTCCAGATAAATTACAATACGAATTAATTCTGATACGTGAAACCGCATTAAAGGAAACTTGACTAAAGATAATAATAATTCTGTACAGTATATATCTATGTAAATTATGGCTGTGAGGGTCATTTTTACAATTTAAAATAAATATTGTTTTTAATTACAGAATTCATAACGAAGTAACATTTTTATACACATAAAACGGGTATGTTCTTTTGATTTCCATTTAATGAAAAATTAATTTCTCTATCTATAGTCATTTTCCATGCTGACTAGAAAATGGCTTGAATTACTACTCGAAATGCCTCTAATTCTTCATAGAATAACAAATAAGTATTAAGAAAATATTTCTTTCTCCTTTCCGTTTTTAAGGAAACGTATCATAGAAGTCAATGACTGAAAAATTAATACAAAACCAAAAGAAAACTAATCCAGTGGGAAACGGATTTGACTACCCCATTAGTTTATATATTTTAATAAAACTAGCAAAGTTTGCGGAAGTAAAATGCCGTTTGAACAATGTGACTTTTTCCGGCATTCCGCTTGTATAGGTTAGGCCTCGTATTTGAAAGTATATGATAGAGCCTCACAATAATTTTGAGATTAAATTTTCATACTATATTCTATGAGCATACATTTTAAGTTCATGATATCTCTTAACTTGTCATTCAAATAGAGTTTTGCGTGGTAGAAGCACCAACATGGACACATTTATAACGTTTAGGATTAGGATAATTCATAAAAGGATGCTTCAGTTTACTTTGCGGGACCACCTTGCTTCGATATGCTCGTTTTAAGCTGGCATCCATGTACATACGTGTGCATTAATACTTTACAAATCTTATAAGGCGCGGTCTTTGATTTCCGAAACCTGTTCGCTGTGTTTTCCTCTTCCCTCTCAGCTGTAGAAAATATAACCTCATACCTGATCATAAGCATCGTATCCATCGTCACTCCAACACTTTAATTGATGAGTTACTTTGTACATTCTTTGTTATTGACACGGGCTCATTTCACTCGTTATGTTTTTCCCCGACCTGTCTTCCTTGATAAAACGGGTCGATGTAGTATATAGTACATCCCACGACCTCATGTTTTACATCACCCACACAAACATGCCATGCCACAATGTGAGATAAGCCATTATAGTTTCTTACAAACACATATTCACGGTTTGCCCATTAATTTGGTTTTTATTACATGATAACATTTAATATAATATAAATAAAATTCGCAACTCGTTTACTGATTTTAATTCACTACTCTAGCTGGCGTATGTAATAAAACATATATAGTACAACTTGTAATTACACATATTTTTACTAAAATCTCCTTTCAAATTTCTCGTCTAGGTAAATTTTACTTGCAATAATAATTTTTTAAATAATTTGTGTAAATCTTTTCAAGATTTCCGCGTCAAGTAAGAACAACACTCCATTAAAAACTTATAGATTATTATAACGAACAGTTTCAGGTGCACGTTAAAGTAAATAATGCCTAAAGGTCTGATGATAACTTAGAGGAAAATTCGCCTTTTTATATACCATCATTGAAATAGCGCAATTTATGGTTACAAATAATGGTTTAACTTTTCATACATATCGGAATCTTTCACAGAATACACGAGAATGCATCTAGCTTATTTCAAGATGGCCGCTATATTCGCCGTGAAGTTCTTGTACACTTTTACATTTAACAATAATATAATTATAGACTGTGAGCTAAAACGGACAACGTACATGGCTAGGTAGTAACTGATGAACTGTAACCTAGATAGGTAAACACAACGATTATTGTTTCCAGGATTGACCTCACTATGAATAGCTTATAAACAAGATTAAGTGCAGGAACATTTTACAGCGAAGTAAGCTACGAGCATTACGCAAGACGTTTTCAGTAAAGGATTTGCCTGAATGGAAAACCCACCCGTCGCGTCGAGGCCTGCTCATAATGGTTATTTACAATCCCAGCCCTGAGTTATGTTCCTTGTTTTTTCCAGTGATGTAACATAATAAACCGCACACCACAGTTTCGTGTAAACAACTTAAGGATTCCATACAAGACCCCGAGCACTTAGCCTTAGTGCTGTAACGGAAATATAGTAACCTGCAGAATGTTTTCATCATCGCTTAATGCTCTAAATTACTCGAACTTACTTCAACGTTATGTTTTAGTCTTACTTCCAGCACTATTTAAATACTTTTGATTTTTTTGTATATACCTAAGTGATTATAATTTAATTTCCATACATAACATTCACAAATCAAAAAATTTTGTTCACATTATTAATAGTGAAACATTTTCATTATCATTACTTGCATATTTATATTAGTATATTTATATTTGTATTTATATACATATATATATACATAAATATGTGTTCCTCTTTTTGAATACTACTGCAATTGGGCTCAAACTGTGCCCCAATATCTCGTAAATATTCAGGAATACTATTTAAATAATTTAATAAATCAGCACAACACTGCATGATCCTAAAAACGTCTATTACACTTATCTTAATTTACTTTTCATATTAACTAGGAATCAATTTTTATTTGTTTCTTAATTTAAATACTGATTACGTACTTGAATTAAAGTTTTGAGAAGACAGGAATTTCAGAGTACCAACCTATTTTTTAAACTTTCAGTAGTTTTAAAGTACTCAATGTCGCAAATGCAACTCGTTTTGTTGATTTTTACATTTTTAAATGTTTCCCATGCATTTTTGACTCTATTATTTCCTTAAAAAGAACCAGTTTTAATACCAGTGGCCATCACCTCTATTTTCTCTTTATAGAATAAGAGTGTTATATTTGAGACAATTTTTATTGAATCATTAAAAATATTTTCCAAAAAACGAATAATTGGTAATATTTAACTCTTATTAGTTCAGAAAGAAGATTAAAAACAATATCATCCAGTACATTTCCTTAGAAAAATACTCTAAAATTCAAATTATAACAAAATTATAATTAATTTACGGTGTAGCCTTTATTCGTTGATAGTGTCATATAGTTCAGTGATAGTTATATAATACTTATTATCAATACACTAATGTCCCAGTTAAAGTGGCAAAAAAACTCAATGCTGTGCATGAATATTTATGTCAATGTCACCTTTTAAAACATTTCCATTCAGTTTTCATGGACACTACAATGGACCTCGAACCTAAACCAGACGGAAGCAGTAAACAAAAATAGAAGATATCATGTTTGACAGAAACATCAACATAACTAAATATATTTGTATGTGTGTGAGTATGTATGTTAAAATGTACTAAAGTGTTGATTATTACATAAGTAACAGTACTGAAATGAACAAAACGAGTCTGTACGGAATCAATGAAGTTGAAGCTCGCTAGAAGCAGAGAAATAACGTGGCGTGTTACTATTGTGTAAATGGCTCCATCCGTGTTTCTCGCTGAATTACACTTTCATACAGTTGCTTTTAGGTGTACTCGTTACTTTCACTACACTTTCGTGCACTGTTATAACAGTTGAGCTGTAACAACTCTAAACTGTCCCTACTTTACATACGATAATGCTATTTACTTGTATTTTGTAATATAATTGTTAATTCATTTCAATAACTGTCCATTTACAAATCTAGATATATTGGTATAAGCGATAAACAATAAATGGAAACACATTACTACCTCTAACTTTCTCTCATTCATTATGAAATATCAGAAAGTATTCCTTGAAAACTTTTGACCATTCCTACAACTAATAAATTAACCAGTACACTCACAGCTATGACACTCACGTTACTTGCCATGTGTTTGTACTTATCGCACTTGGTCGCGACGCTCTTGCCGCGCGCCATACCAACGTAGGCTGAATACCACCGACCTCCACATTGGAGTAACATGGTAAAGGATGAATAAGAGACTTTGAGGAGGTGGGCTGATTACCACCGACCTCCACATTGGAGTAACATGGTAGAGGATTAATAGGATACGTTGAGGAGGTAAGCTGAATACCACCGACCTCCACATTGGAGTAATACGGTAGAGGATGAATAAGAGACGTTGAGGAGGTGGGCTGCTTACCACAGACCTCCACATTGGAGTAACATGGTAGAGGATTAATAAGAGACGTTGAGGAGGTGGGCTGAATACTACCGACCTCCACATTGGAGTAACATGGTAGGGGATTAATAAGAGACGTTGAGGAGGTGGGCTGCTTACCACAGACCTCCACATTGGAGTAACATGGTAGAGGATTAATAAGAGACTTTGAGGAGGTGGGCTGATTACCACCGACCTCTACATTGGAGTAACATGGTAGAGGATTAATAAGAGACGTTGAGGAGGTGGGCTGAATACCACCGACCTCCACATTGGAGTAATACGGTAGATGATGAACAAGAGACGTTGAGGAGGTGGGCTGAATACCACCGACCTCCACATTGGAGTAATACGGTAGAGGATGAACAAGAGACGTTGAGGAGGTGGGCTGATTACTACCGACCTCCGCGTTGTGAGTAACGCAATAGAGAATGTGTGAGGGACGTGGCGGAGGTAGGGCGAGGGGATGAATGTGAAACCAACTGACTGTCCACTTAATCTTTGATTAACCTTAGCTGATTGGTTTCTTTTCTTCTTCCAACAGTAGTCTACTGTCTACTCCATCGTCTAAGCCGTACTTATAAAACCCTAAAATGTAACTAAAATAATCAAATAGAACAGATCAGTAACGCGTATAAAATATTCTTAAACACTTATTTACACAAATAAGTAAAATTATTTGAAAACACTACTATTATAAAATGTATATGTGGCGATTTTAATGCTCCATACTCCATGTTTTCTATTAAGAATGACACAAAGCGAGAAGGATTTAATTTTAAAATACTTTATGTTTTTGAAACTATATATAAATTATGAAGATAATTAATAGAGTTATGAAGCCACAATTATAACAGTTTAGGGAAACAACAAACGTTTAGGCTAGTAAATTAGTAACTACTAACATAAATTGTGATTATTGCAAATAAGGCATTGGTACGCTTAATAGTTCATTCATTCGACTTAAAAAGTGAAACACTTTAAAAATGTAGAAATGAACATATGAGGGCATTAGGAACATGTCAACATATTGACATGTTACACTTTCTCATCGAGATAGAGCACAGCAAGTTAATGGCAAATCACATATATTTAGCGGTTTCCTTCTTTTAGTCTTCTCTCCGTGGTTCGGTCTGATAAGCGCGGGCGACTGAGAGTCTGTACTGCCATTTTTTGACTTGCACAGTCATGTCTATACTTAACAAGTCTGAGAAGCGAGGCTCATGTCATGGACTTGGCCAAAGTCGCGTACGTATGATTTAATTTTAGTTTATGAATGCTGAATTATTAGTTTTGACTCAGCTGGTTTCCTGTTTATTCTTTTGCTTCTTATTTTCTTTAGTCGTACGATGAATCAAGGACAAAGGTTAATGGTCCACCATTATGCCTCCGTTGTGTATGCGAGGTGTACATCGTTAAATGGCGTGGATTCTAGGAGGTCACTGTGGATGCTTTAAAGCCTGCATTTGCAAATTCAATTACTGTTGTCCAAAGACTAGATTGACTCCAGTCTGTGAAATATTGGTCTGGTCTCTTATCTGGCTAAAAGCCTTCGAGTCTTTCTGTAAGCACTTTCGAAGATGCCAGTATCTAGGTTTCTTTTGGAAAGTAACTACATCGTCAATTAAAGAATGACTAAGATCCATGAATTCTTTTGTTGAAGAGTTTTAAAATATACTATCCGATCCACCAATGCCCATGCTAGAACACCACACAACTGTTCTATCTAAATCGTGGAATCTTCAGAGTCAGGCAAAGATAGCACGTAAAATGAACCGTTGCTCCTGAATGTCTCTTATAAACTGTTGCTGGAATAGCTGAGCTCGCCGAGCTCAGTGTCTGTGAGTACACTGTTTTGGATCAAGCATCAAGTTATGGACCTATTCGCAGGTTCATTTCTATTAGGAAAGACCTTCGGTGTATCTAGAGAAAATATCATCCTAAAGCCATTACATAAGGAGATGAAGCGCTTTCACAATGGTTATGAGAAGGAATTTATAACGCTTACGTATTGAAGATAGAAAATATTGAGTCCATAGATTTAAAACTAGAGTCACTAAGGAGATTTTTACATTGTTAGAGATATTGTCAACAATTCGACCTGTAAAAAGTAAAGCTACCCAGGTTACCGCTTCAAATATTTACGTACCTACAAATGAATTCCACTTTCATAAAGATGATAGTGATGGAATTTCACCTGGTGGTATTTTATTGTGTTCGTACACGTATTGTATCCTCCACAATAATTATAGAAATGGTCCTTAAAACCATCATAGAAGGCTACAAATGCGAGTAACCTGGTTGACGTCACTAATGACAGGATGGATCAGTATGGTCCAATCAGGTATCTTGACCATTTCCAAGAAATAGCTAAAGGTTACAGCATTATTATTGTGTCCAAAACATGCCTTTCATCAGACCTTCTATCAAAATAAAAGACAAAGAACCGGTTCTCCAGCACGAAATGTATACATGAACCTGAAACCTATATTTTCATTTGATAGATCTTGACCATAGAGAACGCTATAGAAAGACAAAACATCCTTCCAACCACATTAGAATAAGGTGAGAGAGCAGAAAGTCAAAGCTTCTTTCACATTTACTCTAGAAAACCTCTAGAGACCGTACTGGAATGGCATTTCCTCTTCTTATTCATTAAAGGTGTTATCGAATTGTTCAAAAGATCGTTCTCGAAAATAAATTACTAAAGTAACCGAAACACAAATATGGGTGAGTTAGATGAAAATATATTTCCTTTTAAGGGAAGGAATTAAAATAATATTTAAGAAAACCTCTTTAATACCTTCTTTGCGAAATTTAGGAAGTCTTCTATTGTTTAATTAATTACCTTGGATATCATATCAGTACATATCAAAATTGATGTAGACTAACCAAACTAGGAATATTTTTGCTACATGATGAAATTTTAAAGCTGTTACACTTCCAGGAACTATCTAAATGCTGATGAAGGAAATCGAACAGTTCGTATGAATGTGTTGCCAACCTTGGGACTTACCCCTTCATGTTCCAATTATACCTTGATTCAAATTAACTATTCTCAGTAGAATAGTTAAGAGAGACGCAGTATTATGAACACTCACTACCTAGAATTTTTGCATGGATTTTCCATCGTAATGCATGTTAATGATCTATGCAAAACCTCTATGTGTAGTCCGAAAGATTGCCTGGAGATATTTTTATATTTCAAAGTAGAAGCCCTTTAAAATAATTTCTCAAAAGACCGGAATAATAGCAAATATTGTGATCACTCGACGAGGAAATCATACCTGTGGCATGTATTAATTTGGCCATACTTAATAAGTCTAAAGAAAGCAATGGGTAAAAATGATTCGATGTACAAATTTGTATTGTTTGTGCTTTTAAATGAATTATAATTTATAATAAATACAAGTTTTTAATACAATAGACCTTAAAACTAATAAATATAGTTGTTTGAACATAAAATCCTGAAATTCAGTAGTGTAATTTATATAAATAGAGAAAAGTCCATATGAAATGCCTATATGTGTATATACTCGTATATATATATATTAGACAATGTATTGTTTTCAGCACATTCTGAATACTAGTAATATTATAGTTAAAAACTAAAAGTTTGGGACAACAACAATGAAAATATCAGTTATTAATGTGAATATGAACTCTTATACACGATATAAGGTTTTAATCTGTTAGTTTGATGTAGATTTTAGACAATTGTTTTATATCGCTATATATTTTACACTCGGATTGTGGTCTCAGAGTAAGTTTATTTTATCGTAAACTTAATATACTAGCGTCAGTTATAGTGTTGTATGTTTAGGCAGAGGGAATAGATATCTTGTTACACAGCTAATTGCAATGAACAACTTCCCGACTAACCATACTTAGTTTAGTTACTCACTATTTTGTTTGTATACTCAAACGGTTATATTTATGTTTAGTTAAAGGGATTAGATCTCCCGGTACAAAGCCAATTACAATGCCTCAAGACAATGAACAACTCCCCGACTAACCATATTTAGTTTAGTTACTCACTATTTTGTTTGGATGACGTGAGTCATCGTCTGACTGTCCGACCGTTCCACAATCTCAGGTCTGATCTTCGCCCTGTCCACTTCAACTTCCAAGGATAGCTTTTTGGGTGGGTATTTCTTACGTCAACATCACAGATCTTTAACATACCTTCTTAGAAGGCAAGATAAATCTAAAAGTGTTTTTGATGATGAGAAGAAATTTTGGTTGCCATTTTAGCCAACTCTGACATGACATGAAGCCTGGATGTTATCCATACTCAACGATAAAAAGGCTTATGGTCAACACTAAACGGTCGTATGTAATTGCTTTGCTTCTAATCGTCTCTTGAGACAAGTTTCATATCTTTATGAGCAGCTATCTCAAGGGCTGTGACCATGGAATTGAAAAACACCCAATCTAATGTAACAGAATTTAATGATTTCTAGAGGTTAAATAGTCGCGTCCCACAATATATATTAAAAGAAGAAACGACATGGTAACTGATTGTTAAGATGCGGCCAAAGGTCCAACGAATTTCAGAGTAGAACAGTGCAACGTACTGTGATAGCTTACTTATCTGTGAAACATGACGGACTAGCTAGTTCGATTAGAACCTCCCAGGGACATGTAGGATGCTTCCGGGCGCTAAGAGTATCATCCCACTACAAAAGACATCTCTTACAGCAGCCTCTGTCGAGTGTGCCTTGACTTATATTGCCAGTGTTCTATTAATTCCAGCTGGTTAACGATTTTAAATTCGTTTGACGGTCAAACCAACTTCTTTACAGTTCACATATCAAAGAACGTTACATAATGAGAATCTCCAGGAGAGATCGTCTTTGGTTAAGATGGTAAGGTCGGTTTTAGGTCACGTTAATTTTATAGTCACAGCCCTATAAGATATCTGATTTGAAGATATGAAAAACAATACAAGACTTTTTATTATCCACGAAGAACTGTAAGCACTTGTAGTAATATCCATAAAAAATATCTGAACATTATTTTTTCCAGTATGTTTAGGAAATGTGACTGAAGGAAATGATTTTTGTATAAACTCGAAAATTTAGTTTTATTAATTAAGATTTCATTGAAAGCACCGTTTTTAAAGTGATATTGAATTTTTTATGCGATTTCAGCAAGTCATATTTAATTTAAAACGTTCATTTCACTTTAGTCAAAAAGGATATCGTACAAAAATTCTCATCTGCTTCCGTTTGTCCTTGGGTCTGAATAACAAATTCTAGGTTTCCTCAAGGAATTATTAAAATTATTGCATTTATTAATAATTAAAAAAATAAATCTGTTAGGGCCTACTCTGATCACATTAACTCCGTTTTTGGATGTATCAGCTTCCCAAAATAGAATAAAATCGATCAAATGAAAGTATATAAACTGAGGTAGGCTACATTCTGCGTTATTTTAAAAAGATTCGAATGTTTTCTTAGTTCATTATGACAACTTATGTTAAAACATCTGATGATATTTATAAAAACGAATACTTTGCATTCTGTTTAAGAGATCTATTAGTACTCAAATAACATGTTTACAGTACTGTTAGTTCATGTTTGTTATAGTTACACAAACCCATGCTTTGAGATAAACTATACAGTATATTCTAACTGAATATCTGGACCAAGGACGTAGCCAGCAAGGGGGTTCCAGGGGTTCGGACCTCTCCCCAAATTTTCAATTTTTTTCAATTACTTTTTTGTAAACGATTATTACTATTTAAATAATTTAGTATTATTGACATGAGCTGATGAAAGATAGTTCTCAATAAAGAAACGGGTCAAGAACTGTTTAAGGAACAAAATGGGGCCTTACTCTCTGTCAACTACGGGAAAATATCAATTGTCTGGACCCACCCACACGAAATTTTTCCTGGCTAAGTTCTTGATGTGGACGTACAATTTTATAACTAACAACATGCCCGATAAACAGTTATACAGTTATAACGTGACATGAGGAAATAGTATCAAGGGATGTCAGGGAATTGTATTTCAAAGTTTATAAAGCTCAGACCATATTATCAGCGACTTAAAAACTGTTAGTGGCACCGCAGTAAATCATCATATAATTCTATAATGTTTGTATTTAACTGTATATAACACTCTATTACAAAAAGTAGATTATAAGGTGGTCACTTATTTCTTTAAAGAAACCAAAATTGGTCAAATTTAGAAAGAAAAGTTCTAATTATTTTGTACTTGATGCTTAGTACACTCTTGTACCAAAGGGATCCAGTAAAAAATTGGAATAGCGAAAATGAATAAAGAGTAAGTAGAGACAAAATATTCCAGTACACAACACATAAGGTATAAGTGTTTGTCCTTGAAGTTTTTATGAATTTTATTCAAGAAAGAAACACTGTATCAGGGCATGCCTCTCAATGCAATGCCATTGAAATATACTGGCCGCCAAAGGTTTTATTGCACAAGCACTTATAGAGAGGTACAATAAATATCAAAACGTACTATCATTGTCTTCTAACTTGTGATAAAATCAGTGCGGTGACTTTGTCTCATACGGAAACAAGAACAACTTCTCCGCCATGTTACATAGATAAGGGCAAAGACAATAAGTGTTGTACAAAATAAAATCCTAAAAGTTTTAATAATAAAGATATATTAAAATCTTGTAAATATATATGTTCCTATAATCTTAGTCTATCTAGTTCTCAGGGAAGACGAATTCCATCCGTGAGGGGGAAGGGCAAAACGAAGGTATTCTAACAAAGATTGGTCAAATTCAAGGTAACAAACTTTCCTGGTGTTTGGGTTGGGAAATAAGCATATCCTTTTTCACTGTATATTTACATATAATTCACAAACTACTTTTTGCATACAAAGGGATTATTCATCTTTCCATTCAATAATTTACAATCATTGAGATTACCAATTAGACGATTATCTTCTTGTCAACCTACTATAATTTCAAACTCAGATCTATAAATATAAAACCCTTATCAGTTAATGTCCGATTTTAATACGACTACAATGTAATTGTGAAATTACTCACTCAACGCTGACACATTTAGTAATATTGCTCAATGACACAGTTCAGTAAGTATTTAACAAAATAATTCAAAGCTACAAAAATTCTTTATCAAAACGTAACTTCAATATTGCATGAAATAAATCAGTTTTAGATAAAAGAGCTTTGATTCCATTTTCGGAGTTTTACATATTACTCTTATTTAAATTAGAATTATTTTTAATCATTACGACATATTTTTGGATAGAACAAAATGGATACAAAAATCACAGAAGCCGTGTTAAGTAAGGTAAAACAGTTAACCCATTGTGCGTGACCGAATTCGATAAATTCATTACATCCAACAAATTTATTTGGTGATTGGTTATCTAAAAAGTTTCAGTTTTTCATTAAAATCTTTGTGTTGTGTCCTCGCATTGCTAAGATAAATTTTAAATATCATACGGGAACTTAATAAATTAGGATAAAATTTTTTGGAAAGATTTCACACTAATATAATTTTACTGAAATATTTCAAACTTTACACTTACCATATAGATTTCAAACTCTAGAAATTTAAAATGAGATTTCTATTACATACAATTTTTCTGGCTGCTACATTGAAAATTATTGTAACCAATAGTAAACAATAGTAGATTTTCCATTACTTTACCTCATCTACTTCCCTCTTCTTACTGATAACAAAAAAATAAAATTATATTGGGGAAGGCATACCACCCTCTCTCCCAAACTAACAATGTGTATACAATAAACGAACTGAAGGAGACGTAATGGAATTTGTTCCCTGGTAATTTATGTCGTTAAGTGTCAACAATAAAGGGAGCAGATGCTAGAATTTGTGAAGGCGTCATTGAAGATTTAGTGTTCCTCGAGTTCGGGCTTCAAAGCACCGTCATCACCTTTGGCTTTTGGCGCCGAACCGGCCGCTTTGTCTACCAGTCGGTAGGGTTCTGAGAACCCTCTGTGTGCACAGGATGGTAAATACTGCCCTCACACATACCTCGTGCCGCGTCACTGGGTCTGGCCGAGTGCCTGTTCCGACCTTAGCGGCCACGCCACTCTTCGGAGAACTTCGGTTTACGGCTGAACCGTGATTGTAGCCCCGTCTTACGGATAATCCTAGACATTAATTCCCACAATCGGTTGTCGATTTGGAGCAAATGGCAACGCCAGTAAATAAACATTCTTGGAACATTTATATCGCCGACGGTTACTCAATGGGTATCAATCATTTCGGCGGATAGTACGTCAATGAGATGAATTACCCTTTCTATCATTTAACAACGACAGGCAGTTGACCTCTGTTACATCATCTACGTTATCAGGTCGTTCATTCACAACAAAAACAGTTCACTTTGTTATAAACGAGACTTTTTGTTATATTTCTTATTCGTGTCAGTAACGTACAGCGGGTTCATTGATGTACTTATTACTCGTATCTCACAACTATACGATATTTCCGAGAAATTATTCATGCGCTTAAAAATTAATACGCAATAAGGAACGGATGAAAAACTTTCAGTTCCACTTTCAAATACTACAAAAATATACAGCCACAATGATATTTCAACATAATTTCCTGTCCAAACACTCTGCCCGTTCGCTTCCCTATTTTCTTCATCTACTGCGGTTAAAATGTATGGAATAATTTAACAGTTTGTGTTACATAGTCAATAGTTCTAATGATTCAAATGGAACATTATTTATATTACATTAGAGTCAGTTAGTATTCCGCGGTAGAAAAAACCCGCTAAACCTTTTTAAATCCTTGGGAATAGTCCTGTGGAAATGCTTGCATGAATACTCTATTAGAGGACACTTACGCATGTCAAAAACCTTTGAATCTACAATATACAGTATTACTGTCGACCAATGACCAATGACCTTACGGTAGATCTTATTAATATTTTACTAGCTCAAACAATTTGAACATTCTCTGGCACACTCAAAATTTGTTAGGAGAGGTTACCGAGAAGGTCTCTGGTCGGGAGGGGGAGAGGAGGAATACTCTAAGTAAAATGAAAGGTCTTTTGTTCCTCATCCAGAAATTTTTTTGTATAGCCTACTGTATATAATAAATTATAATATTCGGTAATACGACAAAACAATCTTTTTTTGGTTGAGTTATAAACACCCACGTTCGGTATAAGTGTATATCATATAGAATATCTCCAATGGACAAATTGGCCTGTCTCAGCCATTAAGGGTTCTCTGTCCCTAAGAATTAATTTTGCGTGTTGTAATAGTTATAAAGCAGAAACTGTTTACAAATATTAATATTAATACATAGAACAGTAAATGATTAAAGTAATTCAGTTCTTACATTTTTGTATTTCGTGAATCCAGTAGTAAAGTTGCGCTTGGTTACCCTTCTGGGGAAGCAGTTTTTATTTTATTAGTTAACATTTTTGCTTTAAAACTAATTAGTTTAAGGTTGTTTTAGGCGGGTTCGTGGTAGCAATATTTCGTGGTGGCAAAATTTCGTTATGGCAACATTTCGTGGTAGCAACATTTCATGGAGATAACATTTTGTGGTGGCAACATTCGTGGTACCAACATTTCGCGGTCCAGGATTTCTTGGGGGCAACATTTCGTGGTTATCAGCTAATTATAATTAGGTCATAAGCATCCCTGGAGCAAAGATTCATTCCAGTTGGAAAAAAGGAAAACATTTTTATGTGGAAAATGTTTGGGGAAGTTTGGGATGTCACAATGGAAGGTTCAGGATTAGGACATTATGACTACCATTCTGTCGTTACAATAGGACGAGGGTAAAGGTGCTTCTCTCGACCCGGCGAGCGCACCAGGGTCTCCATGGGGCACTCCGGCTCCCATCTATAATTGTTAAAGATTCCTAGATTACGTATCAATGCTGTGTTATGACAACCCTCTTGGGCATAAATCAAGGGCTTGCCCTGCTTGTAGTAAACGCGAGTAGAATATATTCAGATGTAATCTAAATTTATTATAATAAATACAATATAAATAATTTCATTGTAGCAAAAATCTGACTATTCGTGTTGGAACCATTATTAATCTATTCGCAATTAATTTTAATAAGAAATTAGATTATTGCTTTTAGATTTTTTTCTTATGTCCGCTTTCTTACTGCATTTACGTCGAGAACCCCGATGTAAGTTTGGAAGAAATCACAAAGCTTAGATCAGTACAGTTTTATATCAGTTTTAGTGTTTCAGAATAAAAAAAAAACAAACTTACATTTAACCTCACAACTGAATACCAATAATATAATTATTAGTTTTAGTTTTCTTTTAATGCTACTCATATTACTTATGTAGCACCTAATATTAAGAGGCGGTTTGGATCAAATAACTTATTAGCTAACATAACTACTTATCAACTGTCACTATCGTTACTGTATTGATGTGCTGAATATGTTTCTTCAAACTGGTATAACAATAAGTGGAAAGTTGAGAATCTTGGTTGTGTTAGTAATAGATTGTTAGTATTTAATAAGTATAATTTTTGTATAATGAGTTTTTTACTGATAAATATTCCAAACCCATTATTTTCAATAGCAGTCAGTGTTGCCCTTTAAATAAAACTATATGGACTATCTGAAGATATAGACTGTTGAGACAGAATATACTCGGGTCTCTACGGAAAAACAAAGGTTAGGCAGTAACAGAAGGGTCGGGTAAAAAAAATGAACGTCGCACCGGCGTGATCCTCAGTTTTGATATTCACCAACATAAAAACACGGCAATGATACACAGTGTGTAACGCGGGAAAGACCTGTTGCTACAAGATATACGTAAATCAACTAAGTATAAGTTTAAAAATGCTATCGATTTCAACATCTCTGTCACTGAACTCAGGGTTTTATGGATATAACAGTGCACAAGGCTGTACAGGTTACGCGCTCGGACCCTCCTCCAGAAACAAGCTCAGTTACTAATGACCAGGAGAGGGGTAAGTACGTAGGGGAGGGTAAACAAAACCCTAATACAAGCCCTACACATAACTGTGACAATCATTATACAGAGTATGTACAATTGTGAGACATTGGCATGTATAAACACAACACACAAATGGAGGGCTTTACAAAGAAACAAAACCCTAATACAAGCCCTACACATAACTGTGACAATCATTATACAGAGTATGTACAATTGTGAGACAATTGCATGTATAAACACAACACACAAATGGAGGGCTTTACAAAGAAACAAAACCCTAATACAAGCCCTACACATAACTGTGACAATCATTATACAGAGTATGTACAATTGTGAGACAATTGCATGTATAAACACAACACACAAATGGAGGGCTTTACAAAGAAACAAAACCCTAATACAAGCCCTACACATAACTGTGACAATCATTATACAGAGTATGTACAATTGTGAGACAATTGCGTGTATAAACACAACACACAAATGGAGGGCTTTACAAAGAAACAAAACCCTAATACAAGCCCTACACATAACTGTGACAATCATTATACAGAGTATGTACAATTGTGAGACAATTGCATGTATAAACACAACACACAAATGGAGGGCTTTACAAAGAAACAAAACCCTAATACAAGCCCTACACATAACTGTGACAATCATTATACAGAGTATGTACAATTGTGAGACAATTGCATGTATAAACACAACACACAAATGGAGGGCTTTACAAAGAAACAAAACCCTAATACAAGCCCTACACATAACTGTGACAATCATTATACAGAGTATGTACAGTTGTGAGACAATCGCATGTATAAACACAACACACAAATGGAGGGCTTTACAAAGAAACAAAACCCATTATTTTGATAACTCATTATACAGAGTGGAATTTAATGTGCCACCTTTGAGATTTTGTAAACTAAATAATAATTGACGACAAACTTTAAATACGAGAGCTTCTATTATTTTTGAAGTGGTTTAAAAATGTATATTTGGAATCATAAATGGTCGCAATTGTGATTTATGGTAGTTTCAGAGAGTAAACATAATCCTAAGACGTATTAACATAAGTTTTGTTAATCATAGGTACATATTAAAATCAGGTCAGCATATTATTTCTGATGTCTATCACTATCAATGAAAAGTTTATGTAAACTATCCGACCTAAGATATTCGAAGGGAGACTCTCTATTTTAGAATTTCTGTCATAACATTTTGCTGGGTTATGAAAGTGCAGGAACACGTAATTTGGAGTATATATATATATATTATATATATATTGTGTACGGTTGGGATAAAAAATTATCAATAATAAAAAGATTATGGCAATTTTATCCATCCGAAATCACAATAAAATATAGGATATTCTATACGAGAAAATGAAGTTGACAGCCATATTGGGAAATGGCGACCATTAGAAACATTTTAACCACACATTTTAAAACCATTTCAAAAATAAGAAGATGTCTCCCGTGTTAAATTTGCTGTCAGATTTATATTTTTCACTATGTCAATTATAGTAAAATGTGCATTTTTAAAGAGTCGGATGCAGTGGGGCGAGCTTCGTTTTATTTTATAAGACTAATGGGAGATAAGGCCTTATTTTTGAAGGGGTGTATATAATCTCAAAGATTAATTAATACATATCGAAATTTTTTAGTGTTTCTTACACTTAAAGTGAATATTTTAATAATGATGTACCAAAAATCTTGAGATTGTTTCCTGAATAACAAAAAAAATATAAAAATATCCAAGGAAACGATTGAATACACTTATTTACATATTTAAATCAAGACATCTTCCATAATTTTACTTTTAGAACTAAAAGTGTTAAAGTGTTTGAGGTTTATTACAGTTTTTGTGCAACTAAAATCAAGGTTACCAGCACGCTTATACACAGTGTCCCGTAACTCTCTGGACAAAGATATATCCAATGATTACATAGGGTTTTATCCGTCTATCAGTATGTGTTTTTTTGTTAAAATAATAATTATTTTTGATACAAAATCCTTAAATTATGCATTCCTTGTTAAAACTTGTCATTTAAAATCCTGTATAATTATGGTGATAGTCTTAAAGGTTTTCATTAATTTGTAGAACTTATTTACGATTATTTACATCCTCATAGAATACCTTATCATAAATTAAATTCACAAAAATATATATTAAAGATATGTACTACTTGTTTTATGCTAAATATAGTTAATTATAAACTGAAAGTGGATGTGTGCTCGGAATCTAACCCAACATCGCAATTTTTAAAATCAGCATTCACATATTACCAATCATAATGAACATTATTACTCCCTGGTTTTGTTGAATAACTAGTTTTCGTATACGTATAGGATCCATGTTAGAAATTATATGGAATAAAGCCTATCATAACGAAAAGAATGTATTTTTAACAGCATTCTACCTCTTCTTGTTTTCGTCTCAACTGTACAGTACGCTCATTATAGATAATGCTGAAACGCCGGTAGTAATTACTACAGGTCCAAGAAGTTATTTCTGTACTTATGGTTCTGTCCACGCCAATAAGGACGTAGGAACAGGTTGTTAAATGAGATCAGAATTTTGATTAGGGTAGGTTTAAAGCCTGCCAATAGAATGGGCAAACTGCACCACGGACAGTTTCTATTGTTGCCGTCACAATAGGCCGAGGCCGAGACTGAAACACTTTCCCTTTCCCGCGCGGTTAGGTGCAAGAGTACAGTCGACCTATTGTAGATTAGGTGGCCTACCGTGCCCTTCTGTCTGACCAAGGGTGTTTGTTTAGCAACAGCGGGGTTGATCCATAAATCCAAGCACTTTTGAGATAGCTGGCACCAGAGCAATCTACAGCGTTGGACTGTGGGTCTGAGGAACAGAGAGCACAGATTCAACCCTGTATGTGACCGCAGCGCTTTTTCAGTATTGTCAACATTGTACTGTACCGATTATTTCTATCAATAGGAATAGCTTCACATTGAAAGACAAGCACGGAGCTGTCTCTTGAGACTGTATACTCATTATACATCTTACTTAGCATTGAACATTTTGACAATTCTTTCAGTCAGCAAACATGTTACTTATACAATACTATAATCCAGACTAACACAAATGTTATACAAAACCGTGGCAAACACGAACTATACACTCTGTTGTGTAACATAACACGTTAGAAAGTCCGGTCATCATATGATACGAGTATAGGCGTTCGCAGTTTGGTCCGAGTTAGAGATAGCCCAGTTTCCAATCCTGTCTGTGACCGTAATTCATGTTATCAGAGTCATAACAGATTTCATATCTTGCCGGGTGAACATACCACATCTAAACCACACAGAGCTTACTTTTTGTAACTCAGTTTCCGTTTTTTGTAAACGTAAGAAAAGGAAGAATACCTTATTTCACCTGACGAAGTAGGGCTAACAAGCATTCTCCGACACTTATTTGGAGACCCGAAGGCTGGCAAATACTCGCAGAATGGGGGTTTGTGGTGTACGTGTGTTTAAATAACTAAATTATATATTATAAAATATTATGGCTGGAAGACCAAATACCTATCAAACGACTTTTAGAAATCATAAAATTTGTATATAACATAATATATAAATTTGTATTTGTTTGTAACATAATAGAAAATTAAGATTAAAAATAGGACTTAAAATAAAGATACTGAATTATTATGAAATTGGAAAATTTAATTTTAGATTCAATATTTTTAAAGTTCCGCTATCTGAGGGCAACTTCTGTATGACTGTTATGTAACCTGATAATCTTATTAAATATCCCTAATCTTATCAAGCCCATACTGTTTTATTCTTTATCAGCTTAGAAGTGGAATGTGAGTGAGTACTGTGACTCAGACTGTTTTTATCTTACTACAGGACATTCCTAGCCAAGACAATAATAGAGGATGCCTTTCACTAGACTTTATCAAGGATATACTTGATAATAGTCCATGAGCTGGAGCCATTTTTAGATTGGAATAGCACCCAATCTGGTTTTACTGAAAATCTACAAAAGATATTTCCTTCGAGGAAGAAAATGATCGTGAGCCGTGGGTTGAGGTCGAAATAGGGGAGAGAGGCAAACGAAGAGCTATAAATATCAAAAGATAATTTCTTTTTCTGATAATATTTTTCAATTTTTATAAACCTCCATCCACTTTACGAAACTTCGTGTTGATGATTATACAATGCAAGTCGGCTCTCTGCTCCTACATTGTAGACTATTATGGCTCGTGATTTCGAGAAATAGTAAACATTACGGAATGTATTATATCAGTATAACTGATAAATTTTGTAGAGAAAGTAATTAAAGGAGGCAACAGGGTTACAAAATGTTGATGATGACTGTCTCTTATGTTCCAACAGTTGATACTGGGCTGAGGATCGGTTTGCTTAAGGGACGATCTTGATAGTGATTCTATAAAGGTTTAGGGAGGAATTTCGTGAATTACCGAGCTTATAGTTTGATAGGGGTATATTCAACTGTAAAAGATTCGTGGAAGAATTTTTATCATTCTATGTAGTGGATTTTCCAGGATGTGTCATTTGTAGGTTCTTGGTAGATAACGCTCCTCCGAACTCCGCTTGGGTAGTAAAACTAGCGAGATAGGGCACGTGGTCATGCCAGTTTTTTTATGTGCGCTTTTCAAATGTTGACACAAATGAGGGTAAACAGGTGTGCGTGACAGCGGCAATATTCTTCAAATTGTATTTCAAACCTAAAAAAGATAAACTTCACTGCAGTACGTGCCAGGTCCAAGCTTTTTTATTTTAATTATTAAATCAAATTGACATTAAATTCACTGCAATCTTAGGGTCGATTTATCTTTTAGCTCTTAGATTTGGTGTGTATTCAAACGTTCTTTATCAACCTTCAACCAGTAAACCTAGTATTATTATTTAAAATGTTTATAAAACATGTTTTATCAGATTATCTACTATAAAATTATTTAATTTTAAATTGAAATACTGAAATTAAATATATTAACAAATTATTGGTTAAATTGTCTGTTTAAAATGAAGAATGTATTGTTCCATTTTATCAAATATATAAAAAGGCATTGACATTAGTAAATAAAAAAGTAGTACAAATTTGTAAAAATATAAATGTGTGACACAACAAGGAAGCTATATAGGCTAAACTTATCTTAATGTGCAGTTTCTCCTAGTGATGTCCTCCCAGGATCGGCCCTCAATACAGAATGGATGTAGATCAGACCCAAGGACGTAATCAGCGAAGGGCTCCAAGGGGTCCGGATCCCAAAAATTTTCATTTTTTCAATTACTTTTTAGTAAACTATTATTATTATTTAAATAATTCAGTATTACTGATATGTACTGCTGAAGGTCAAGAACTTTTTAAGGAACAAAATAGGGCTTTACTCTGTGGCCACTACAGAAAAATATCAGTCGTCTGACCCCCCCCCCCTTTCTTTTCCTGGCTATGTTCTTGCAGACCTCGACTTCCCTATGACATTGTTTACTTTCCCTTACCTAATGCAGTTTCTTCACTGTGTCCAGTATTAACAGCTACTTATTTCTCAGTCTCACAGACACTTTGCAATTCGCCGCCAGCGCGTTTATTTCCCGCATATGTTTACTATTCTATGATTGTTCCCATTTTTTGAACCATTCCCTTAACGCCATAGCGGTGGAAGGGCTGTTTTACTAAGATTGTTATTTCCAAGTATAAAAAAGGAAAAATATTTGATCTCCTAGGACCGGATATAATATCAAAGTGAGACCGGAAACAGGTTTCCAGCCTCAAATTTAAACCGTGAGAAAAAGTATACTTACTCTCACTCTTTTCAGGTGTTGAGGTTGAGGTACTTTATATTAGATGTCTACTATTTATAGACTATTAAATTTTTTATCGATAGCTATCAATGCTCTAAATAAATAAATTATCTATACTATATAAGGATTTATTCCATATGAATGTGAAAACCAGTTCACCTTCCACTTTGTGCAGCGTCTGAAGCCTAAGGCTGTGACAGACTTGACTCCTGGAACCTGGAATAATAGCATTAATCAACCTTCCCACCATTGCTAAACGTTATGTGTAGAAAACTCAGTTGCTCCACCGTGATTGGGAATCTTCTCAGAAACATTGTAGTGCACTCAATTGTGTACCTGATGAGACAATGAGAACACCATTTCATCTAGATTACATTTGTTTGTAGTATAGGTGTCTCTGATGTCGAAACTATGCAGAGTTTGTTTTGAACTTCTTCGTCGCCAACTGTTTTGGATCTCTTCAGATGATTGTTGATTCCAGGAGTCAAATCTGTCACAGCCTTAGGCTTCAGACGCTGCACTAAGTGGAGCTGAACTTAACATTCGTATTGTTTTAAAATTGTTGAGTAAAAATGTAATTGAACCGAATCAATTGCCAATACAGACTTTCTAGATATCTTATAACGAAATACAATATGCAGTTAATGTGTACAGGGAAAGTTTCCAATGTTGTCAATTTGAAGCGATGACGTCTTGTACAACGAGCTGAATTGATTAGCCCTAACCCAACATTGTGGCAACCGTTAGTTACTGTAATTGTTTATAAATATCTTCTAACGAAATACATTATGTAGTGAGTGTGAACAGGAAAAGTTCCCAATGTTGCCAATTAGAAGTCATGAGGTCTGATCAACGGTCTGAACTGGTTAGCCCTGACCAAACATTATGGCAACCGTTAGTTATTGTAATTGTTAGTCATTCGTTATTGGTAACGAATGTCTAATCAGTGAGCCCATGCAACGAATTGTATACTGCGAGATGATGCAAGCACAGCCATGGACACTAGCTTACACAATATTCGATTTTCTTATATTACTGTAATGAAACATTTTCTAATTAATTTGTTAATCATGAATATAAAAGGTATATTTAATATCTACAACATAGCTCAGTTTCAGGGATGTAAAGTAATTAAATTTCCTTTATAAGATTATAAGCTTTATGATGCAATTAATCAATCTAGAACTGAATTTTCTTAATGAACACAAATTAGAAATGTACCTATCATTAAGCAAACAATAGTATTTAAATATTTATCCTAAAACTGTCGTAATAATAAGTGTGTCGTAACTGTTTGACCCATTCCTACAGATACATTGCTAAGTTTCACAAATTATGACAGATAACAAATAATTAATATATATTAATACATATACGATGTTGTAAAGCTAAGCCGATTAGTAAGAAATTATATTTTTCGTACAGTTATGATCAGACTCTCTGCCAAATAATTCTAATCAAACTAATTAGTAGAAGTACACTTTAGTGTACAGTAGCAATGTGTACGACGGTCATGTTCCATGGGGTGACCCAAGTCGGGGACAAAGGGTGCAGATAATGAGAAGACCGAGAGCGAGCGAGAGAGTGAGTGAGAGGGAAGACCGTCCTCAATTATGACAAGAGGTCGTTAGAGCCGGACACGCACACACTTTTAAAATGTCATCCATCGATTGTAGTCGGCGCGGCGCGGCCGGTGGGGTGGAGGGGTTGAGGAGCGGTGGTGGGGGAAACAGTGCGCGCCGCAGTCGGAGCGCCAGTCTCTCTCAGACGCCCGAGGCGTACACATGTGTTGTGGTGAAGTGTTTGTGTAGTGCGTGATGTCAACTTTCAAGGACTATAGTCGGCCTCTCCATGTGGATTGCAGTGTGGAGTACGAACTTCCCAACGCGGCCAAGCCGCCGGCGAACGCCCGGACGGAACCCCTTCTGATGATCCACCCTTGCTACTATCGCAGAGCTGAGAGCCAGCGGAGATCCCCTTTTATCAACAATTTGCCGGCGACCCGCCAGAGGGTCCCTCAGACCCAGTACCCTGTCAGATATCCTAAACGCGATCCTATGCTGTGTGGTACTGCGGAGTTCTCCGGAGACAGTGGGGTCAGCGGGGTCGGCCACTGGACGGATACTGGCTCCCCCCTGGCCCAGGAGACAAGACTCCACGCCGGACCGGACAGCGGCATCGTGGCGGATAAGTCCGGATTGACTGCTCTATCAGGTGGGTTCAGTGCAATGTTTCCTTCCTTCTCCTAGGATTAGTCTTAAGCCGACAAATTCCTTGATGTTCAACGTACGACCTAAAAACAACAACTTACATTATTATCAGTGACATAATCTGTGTTTTAAATATCAAGACTATCCTTCAAAGTCCGTGCATATTGTTTTAACTCCAATACATGACATCAAATTCAAACTAGTAATCAATTTTAATAGGGGTGGAGGATGAAGTTGGATACTCTCACTTTGGCAACAAAAACACGTTTTTAGTCAAAGCCTGGGTAACGTCTGTAAATGTGCTCAACGATTAATGAACAGTTCGTTTCAGTTAAGTTGCGATCAAATAACTCCAATTTGTACCCGCGATTGCCGGTGGAAACTTTGCGAAACTTGGGTTAGGGTGTGTTTTGGGTCGTGGTTGGTGTGGGGGAGGGGGTGAAGAGGAGAGATCGTCGATGGCAGAGTAGGGGCGGGAATCTCACGGCGAAGAAAGTCCATGCCAAGTACCCCCTTCAATTCCGTTAAACCCCACCCATTTCTCTCTTTCAGCCTACTAACTTGCGACTTATTTATAATTTCCTTCTCAATAAATGACTTTCTTCCACATTCCCGCAGTTTCGTTTCTTGGTCACAAACTAATCGGCGATCTAATCCGATTTAATTTATTCCAAGATACGTATTGATCCCGAGTTCAGTGGCAGTGTCAATTGGCCGGACGCCCAATCAGTAGTTTTATTGCCTTTGCCGGCCGACAATGACATTAGCGTGTTCTGCGTGTTCACGTTCAGATGGCATTCGCTCTAATAATAGCCATTAGTTTCAGTTACACGAAAAGTTACAAGCTCAGTTTCCCGGTTTCATGCGGCCGCGTAATCTCACTAGCCTTATTTTTACGTCAATTACATCCTTATTTCAGCATAATAGTTTAAACCCGTCCGCCAGCTGTTGGCGCTTGGCGGCGCTTTAAGTTCGCGCAGCTTCCTGTTGGCTACTATGTAGATAACATTACATCACCGCGCCGCGATTATATTGTTTGCTCTGTCATTCAATTTATTCTAAGATAGCGAGAATTGTTAATATTTTATACAGTATTTTACAACGGCACTTAATTGGTTTTTAACCCCTGTTTGTTGATTGTATCGGCGACACGACGCTGTTCTCTGCATCGTCGTATATTAATTTGTTTATCGCTCATTGTTAATGGCTTCTGTCATAAACAATAATTGTGGACTCGGCACTCCCTATCTTCCTAGAAATATTTAAATCACGGTATATTAATAACCTTCCTTGTGTTCTTCCTCATATATAGGTTCGTCCGTACCTGGTAAAAATATTCACGGGAGAATTTTTTGATTTTATTGAATTGCGTATATAATTAACGTGCTCGTATTTGTTACTTATACTTCAAAACTTATTGGTCTGCATGAATGCAAAGTGGACAGACAAGGAAAAACGGTGAGGTCGGCAATAATTAATTTACAATTGAATTTGGACGTTTCCTTTAAAATGCTTGAATGATTTGAATAAAATATATCATTACTTAGCGAAGTAATTTTTATTTTGTTAGATAATTGTTAAATTTTAAAAATTCCATTGCTCAAAATAAGATGGTCGAGCCGTAAATGTTGGAATTGGAGTTGGAATCACAGTTTTACGTAGCTGTTTTAAAAGAAAACATTTTTGCCAAAGATGACATCTTCTATCGTGTCCATAAAACACGGTATTGTTTACGCTTGCATTACCACAGCCACGCTTGTTTGAGTTTTATTATAGGACGTGCTGAAATAACCGACAATTTCCTTTCCGTTAAAAACACACAAACTGTCCCGGATCAAATATTTACAGTTCTCATAGATTGCTATATTACTGGTACAGCGTCAATAAACAATCTGTCGGTTGAAACGGTTGATGCATTTCCAGACTTCGATAAACAGACTGGAACCACCTCCATCGCGTCAGGCGAGGCAGCAATATTACGGCACCAAAGTTTTGTCCTATTCTTAATCGGTAACAAACAGTAAACAATATAGGCTAAGTGACACATGTTTACAACATGGCGCCATCACAGATTAGTTTGTCAGTTGATCCGTCGCCTCAGGCGAGGCACCAAAATTACGACACCTAAGTTTTGTCCCATTCTGAATAGCTAACAAACAGTAGTAGTCAATGTAGGCTAGGTAACACATGCTTACAAGATGGCGCCACCACCGTTTAGCTTCTCAGTTCACTAGTTGTCTATTTTTAGCGCCCGCGTCTATTGGTGTTAAACAGTTAGACCACACGTGTGCAATCTACTCTTACCTGTGAAAAGATGTGACCTAAATGTTACAACTAGTAAGGTTTGTTGTTTTTTTGTATCCGGAACAATAAGAATTTGCAAGTCTAGTTTTAATTTATTGCCACTTCAATCAAGATGGTATGATGATAATTAGGGTAATAATTAAAATTTCGTGTATGAGAACTTACACTCCAATTATTTTCTGTCTACCAAGTAAACATGAAAACAAAAAGTCTACGCTAAGTATTTGTCCATTTGTAACACCTTACAATGGCGTTAGTATGAGAATCACAACATTTGACATGTTAATCATAAAATGTAATGTCTAGGTTTATATCAGATTTATTATATATGTTACACTCAAACACCGAATTCGGACAATGTCCGAAATTTTTACTCCACTCCGCGATGTGGACAACGTGAATTACCCACGTCGCGGATTGAGCATTTTTTTCGGACATTGGCCGAAGCGAAATACCCAGAACGCGTTGTGGGTAAGCGAAAGTACTCAAGAGACGAAATAAACACGTTCATCGGAGATTGAGCAAAACCATAATACCCATAACCCGACGTGGGTAATCTAATTTGCCCACGTCGGGTTGTGGGTATTTGTAATTTGCGCAAACGCCGAAATCCGTTTCCCACAGTCCAGACGTGCAGGTCGAGACATGCGCCCCCCCCCCACTATCGTCACTGTTAGCAACAAATAGGCCTACTGTCTATTTTCATTGACATTAGTGCACTGTCGTTATACACAAGCAGTTTTTCTTTGTTCTGTGCGTAAGTGGCGTGTGTTGACTTATTTTAAAGTGCTGTTGTGTTTTGTGATTTTGTTTTGAAATGAAGGAATCATTTCACAGTAAATTGGAAGATCTGATGTCCAAGAAGAATGGTCTCACAAGTCGAAATTTTATTATCGAGGAGCCACGCTATGAAAGAAATTATCAGCGAAGTAAAGGAGGGCAAAACAGAAGAGGAAAAATGGTCAGTCCTTGATGTCTAAAGATTATCGCCGAATCAATCGGTTTGATGTCATAAACATTGGCGATAAAGAAATGTTGATTGAAAAAACAACAACTGAAGAAATGACAGATATAAAATATTTCTGTGCATTGATCAAATGTATGACACAATTCATTCAGCTCACTTACGAGTTGGTCATAAAAAAGAAAAAGCTATGGAAGCCGAGCTAAAAAAGAAATTTTGTAACATTACCAGGGAGGTAATTAAAATATATTGGATCTTTGCGAACCTTGCGCACTTAAGGGAAAAAGTCAAAAAGTAAAGGGCTGGTTGTGTTAAAACCCATCATTATGACAGCATTAAATTCACGCTGCCAGGTAAGATATCATAGCATTTCTCTAAATAAGACAGTTTCTCCTTTGCTGACAAATACCTAAGCGTATTACGCACTGGCAGTTGTTATAATGAGGTATATGGTATAGTGGACATAACATTTATGTTGAGTCGATTTATGTATTTTTATTGTATTTTAGGTGGATCTAATTGATTATGCAATCAGAGCCTGACGGCGAATACAAGTTTATCCTTAATTATCAAGATCATCTCACCAAGTTTGTTGTTCTACGTCCCTTGAAAACTAAAACTGCTGATGAAGTTATCCGACATCCTTTTGGATATATTTTGCTTATTTGGGGCTCCATACATACTTCACAGTGATAATGGACGGGAATTTTGTAACCGGGTAAGTGGTAAAAAAAACAAATTACTGTAGTGAAAAGATTCCACCTTAGAATTTAGTATTTTTGTAATGGTAATGGTACGGTTTTCAGGTTATCGAGAAACCTAGCCAGTAAATGGAGTGCCATAAAAAACTAGTACATGGAAAAACCAAGACACTCGCAGAGTCAAGGGTCTGTCGAACGGGCCAATCAAGACGTTCGAGATAGTCTTGTGGCTTGGATGACTGATAACAACACCTCAGGATGGGCAAATGGTCTCAGGATCATTCAGAATACTAAGAAACAACAGTTACCACAGTGGGATCAAGAGAACCCCTTATGAGGCAATGTTTGGTTCACCACAGAAAAATGGATTATTAGATTCCCCTTTGACAGCCGACGTCGTAAAAAAAAATAACTACTGAGGAAAGAACTAGAAGGAGAGTTTCTCTAAGCTTGAAAAAAAGTTTTAATGAAGAAGACAACGAAGAATAAATGCTGTGGATGAAGATGCTTCGGAGATTTTGACAAGGGACTGTAGAAAACAATGAACACGTAGAAAAAGAAACTATGTCCAGCGATAACTTAACACTCTGTAATATAGATTGTGACAAAGCAATAGATTGTGACAAAGCAATAGATTGTGACAAAGCAAACAGCTGTTTTGAATGTGGTCAGCACATACATTATGAAGTTTTAAATAACGAAGACTAGGCTTACCTTTGTGCACTCTTTGCTCAAGAAAATCTGCCATAGACACAATACGAGAAAACTGTGTAACTGCATTGAAAAGTCAGGCAGCCAAAATGTTTAAAGCGTACTGAAAGAAAATTAACTCCAGTCTCAGTCGGCGATAACGTTTTGGTAAACATTCCTGATGTCGACCGGGGGGCCGACTAGCTCCAAGAAATGTAATGGCTGTTGTAATAAATAAGAACGATGATTCCTATACCCTTGGTACAAAGCATGGAGTTCTTGACAAACAGTTTTCCAGAAACCAGTTCCAGGTAGCTCCTAATAAATTTATTAATAACATCGATGTACCTGATGAACAGCTCAATGTCCGTAAAGAAGCAATGAAGTCATCCGGGTCCAAACAAGGTTTCATCAGATGTGGATGCAAGAAGAAGTGTTCGGGCAGATCTTGCAAATGTGTAAAATCAAATTTAAAATGCAATTCTAAATGTCACGGTAGCACTTCTTGTGCTAACAAGTAAAGTGAATACTTTCTGAAAAGAACTTTAATAAACATTGAAAGTGGTACATGTGTGAAAAATAACTTTTTTTTCTATTTTCAATAATAAGATACTTGTATTTTACTGTTTAGTTTTTGTTTTGATTGAAATAAATGGAATTTCAAGGAAAATTTGATTTTTATTTTACTTGTTATAATGGAATTAGTGTAGGGTATGGTATTGGTTTGTGTTTGGAGGCTTTTCGGCGTTTGCGCAAATTACAAATACCCACAACCCGACGTGGGCAAATTAGATTACCCACGTCGGGTTATGGGTATTATGGTTTTTGCTCAATCTCCGATGAACGTGTTTATTTCGTCTCTTGAGTACTTTCGCTTACCCACAAACGCGTTTGGGTATTTCGCTTCGGCCAATGTCCGAAAAAAAAAAATGCTCAATACGCGACGTGGGGTAATTCACGTTGTCCACATCGCGGAGTGAGTAAAAATTTCGGACATTGTCCGAATTCGGTGTTTGAGTGTAACATATACATTTACTTTTTAAACAAAATTAATTATTTTATCAGGAATATTGATTATTCTACATTCTAATTTGTTCTGTTGTCTTTTTTATTTAAAAAAAATCACGTAATTTTATAAGTAAGAATTATAAATAAATACACCAGGGACTCCCATATGACTAGTAACAGGTCTTTGAGGTTTAATTAGAGTTACTCAGTACTTTACTCATTTTACCTGATGAACCACTAAGAGTTTCATTAGTTTTTAGGTCGTATGCCTCTTACTCTAAAGAGAACTCAACTTTCCTTTTACCTTACGCTGCAAACGAAATTTACTCAGTTTAAAGGGCTCGAATTGTATCAGGTGCGTGTAAACAGTGAAGCGCTGCTGCCGGGGGTGGGGATAGTGAGAAAGGGTGGGAAGTTCGTTCACCGGTTACTCCCCCCCTTCCCCCAAAGCCCCACCCCCCAATAACGTTTGTATTCATGGGATTTCCCCTATCTCCACTATCACCTGGTACATAAAGATAGCTTTAACTGGATTAGCACCGTAGCCAACTATGCGTGCACTTCCGGCCATGTTGCAAACCGGAGAGTGTTTTGTGTTTGGTTGATATGTTGGAAATGGTAAATTAACCGTCCCAGTGTTCTAAAACACAATGCTTTCCTTTAATTCTCCCATTCAAAACACTTGTACAGTACTCTGAAACAGCAAAAAGCTAGTCAGTATCGCAAGTCGTATAGAGTTTTAAAATAATAAAATAATGTTTTTAATTGCCAGTTGGTATTTCGCTTATATGCATAGAATGCAATGGATCAATGGATGCCACATTATATCTTTGATCGTAATTGTCACACGCGTTATACAAATGTTGTGTAACTGATATACAATCAACTATTATGCTTATCTAGTGCAATACAAAACAAGCTATGGTGAGAATAAGAATTTTAGAATTTGCACTTTTTGAAAATACAAACGTAAAGCACCTTTTCGTTCCACGCGCTATCTATTCGCATATCATTACGAATAGTTCGCACTACACTACTTATTAACCATAATTAATCATTACCTACGGGGAGGAACTCCTATCCTCCTGCATGCCCTTTCACAGCGAGTACCTAATAATTATGACTGTGATCCACGATTGGAGGCACCCCCATGTAGTACGGGAGGGCCATCATTATCCGCAATAACTCCCAAACGCTCCCCTCCCCCAGCGGACACACCTGCGTGCTTGCGCCGCCGCCTGCGCTAGTACCCGCATGGTACACGCCAACGCTCGCTCGCTCGCCCTTAAATTCACTTTTTATAATGTTAATACTCGCCCATTGTTTCCGCGGGTTATTGTGCTGGCCGCGACTCGGCAGTAAACCATACCGGGGTTAATTGCACCCGCTTCTTCTTCTCCCCTCGCCGAGCCGAGCCGTTGTTCCACAGCCTCTTTGTCCCGAAGAAGTGGGCCGCGCTTCTGACTTCCTGTGTGAAGAAGGATGTAATGTGGCGTGCAGCTAGCTAGGGCTTGGCTCTCCCGGTCGAAGTGGGCTTACAGCTCCCACAATGTTTGCCTCTACCAGTTGAATGTACCATGTCCGTCGTCAACTTTGTGGTTCCGACTTTCTACGTGGAAGGGCTTCAATAATGATGACCTCTTTATGAAAAGACGGTTTAAAAAACTCAGGATATTTTTTAGTTATCAATTAAAGTTTGTATATTCTCAGATAAGAATGTCTTGGTCGACACTATGCCCACCTCTGAGCTCACTTGAGGATCACTGACGTGACGTGAGGTATAAATGACGTCAATAGACTAGGGCCGCGGTCACCATTGCGTAACCCAGCCGTCCTGCCCGCTGCCTAGGCTTCACTTAGGTTACAGACTTCTAGGTTTTCCGTGACCACACCACACAGCTGCACTTCTTCATCCCCGACATGTGATCTCCGGGATAGGTTTCCTCGCACCGGATACTGCCTCCGCCTCCACCCGCTCGTGTTCTTTCGGCCCCGCTCGTGTTTTTCCGCTGGCCTACAGCGACGCGAGGTGGCCAGGAAGGAAACCCGATACTCGGATAACTCCGTCCTTTTGTTCTGATTTATCACTTACCGGCGAATTCACGCCAAAATCTTCCTCCGACCGAATTGATGCAATCCGATTGAATAACGTCTCAAATAAAACAAGACGGCCCATTAAAGTCCCGAGAGGACGATGTAGTAAACTGTCGGAAATCTCGCGAGCTCCATCGTTTCCCGTAATAAATGAATCACATTCCTCCGCATCCATCTTCCGCGGGATAAGCTGTAGTTCTGTTTACTATTCCCGCCCGCGCCCGCAGGAAGTTCAGTTGTCCATCAACAAACTGCCTCACTTCCGGCCCAGTGTTGACCTGAATATATTAATCTCGTGATTTCGTGACGTGCATATTCCGAAGCGCAATGAGAGGATTTACATTTGAAAGTAATTTGTCTGTCATTGTATCTTATTTTCATCGCCGGGTAAAAACGACGCTGTTTTCAGTAATATATTATTGTCATAAGTCTTTATATCTCAGGCGTCAAATCTCGTGTATTTTATCTCCGAGACAACTTAGTCTCGTAAGCCGAGTGTCATCAATTTCTCTTATCTACTACCGTATACTTCTCATCCCACTTCCCTTCATGCCCCGTTCAGGAATAACAAGTTTTCAGGGTAACGTATTGTAAATTATCTATCATGAGTCTATCTAAATTGAATTACTGTTTATCTTTATACTGATTAAGGAGTTCAATTGTTAAAATTTGCATAGTAAATTTATTCCTATTAAATGTTTGTCACATTTATTTAATATTTTACAACTTTGTATAACTGAACATTCCTTGAAAATATACTTACTGTAAGCAGCACTGTATAAGTTAACAGACAGTTATGTACTAGTCATATTATACAGTTACACCATAGAAGTTTTATTGTTTTTTCACAGTCACTTTTATTTACAATACTTAGTTTCACTTTTTTTATCACATATCAGTAACATGTTGGAGTACTCTGCTATCTCTACAATACAATACAGTATAATAAATATAAATAACTGTATTTTACTTGTAATTCAGGCTCATTTGGTGTAGCAAACATTATATTTTAGTGTTTTGGAAATTTCCATGTTGTCTGCATAATATTGGTGCAGTACGGGTATAAATTGAATGTATACTCTGGCAGTCCAGTTATTTGACAGAGTACATTTTCCCATCTGCTGCAACAGAGTTGTGCTTCACGATGCACTTTGCCACCCAGGCGGCCTTACTTCCGCCAGGCTACGGCGCGGCTGGCCACGCCCACTTCCGGATTAAATCGCGGTAAAGTACCGGCCCGGCCTGAATCTGCCCTTTCCATTCATTAAGCCCCTCTTCACGGGCCTTTGTTGTGTTTTACCCCCGCCCTCATAAGCTGTCACAGAATATTCCGCCTAAATGTTAAGCTGGCTGACACGGCTGGGCTGTTTTTGTGGCGTCGCGTCGCGAACTTTTTGCCGTTGGTGACATTTGCTGTCTGGCAGCGCAACCCGACCCGCTTGTTTTTGTTGAATAATTTAACGTCACGACGCGGACGCCGCGCCGCACCGCGCCGGTAGTTCCCTTGTATGAGAGCTGATGGAGGCTAGAATTCTAAAAAGGTCGCTTTCATCGTGATTCGAGCGTGACGGTGACTTTTTTGCCATTTTTAATAAAATCACAGATATAGTATGGTGCTACGTAAGCCAACTGTTGTACTGTGTAATAGTAATATTTTCTTATTTTCAGTTATTTCCTTATCAACGTATCAAAAAATAATCTTTCTCCATATCCAACTGTCTTTTTTTATATATTATTATTATTATTTATTAAAAAGTTAATTGAAATAACATACATACCTACTAGCTCTTGTGTCTTGTGTTGTGGAAAGCGGGAAGGTTATTTATTTTTAAATGCTTGAGGAGTTTAAAAGGTGAAGCTATCTCGTTACTTTGGCCATACAGTCATATTTACACCTCCTATATAGAATCACAATGCAAATCTGACTAGTAAATCATAATTTTGCTGAATAAAGTTAAACGTTGTTTTAATGTATATGTCTGTACAGTATTCATTTTATGCTTACCCCACTTGTAGCTACGTAGTAGTGCCCCAATACAGTACAAAAACGGGTTGCTGACAGTGTTTCCTGTTTTTTTAATGAGAGGTTGTGTTCGCACCGTAAAGAACATAGGCTACTTTAGAATTCACAACATCGTCGTAACTCGGTTAGAGCAGCGACTGCGACGGCCGTGCCGAACAATGCCTCACCGATTTCGTGCTGACATTTTTTCGTCCTCTAGCGCTAATGAGCAGCTGGCGATAGTTAGCGTGACTAACTGCCTCTAAATTAGCTTCAGTCGGCGAAACACTCGGCAGAGAGCACGGTCCGGGCTCGACATTAGGCTAAACAACATAATACGGCAGTAAAATAATACAGCAGGCCCTTATACTGCAGCTCCGTGTTCACGTAGCGGCGGGCACAATTACAGGTTTGAGGTTAGATTTGGTCGGACCTCGGCTACATAGATAGCGCGCTTTATTGCCGTCCAAGATGGCGGCTGCACTCACACAACTCGGGACTTTATAGGCTCAAATATTTGGTTCCCCGGGGATGTTCAGACGCGTATTTGCATGCGCCTGATAGCACCGGGCTCGGCGACATAAACCAGCCCCTATCGCCGTAATCTGTTTAGGGGCCTGGTGGGAACAGGGAACGCGTAGTGCCGCCTGCGCTTGTCTGCCGAAACCTCCACTTTGCTCGCTTCACGCTGTTGGAATGTTTATTAGTCGTATATGCTGCCACGGAGAAATATCTTCTCAGCTTTTGATGTGCACGACGGCGTTTAGATTTAAATTAGATAGATTACTATGGGTGGAAAACCTACTACAACCAGAACAATTATGTAAATTTTATTAGCAAATGCCACGTTGTACTGCAATGGGCGGTCCATGTGGTCGGTGCGAAAATTTGAAGGGACTATACAACTAATTTTTTCTTACATAAAATGAAACTCAAATGTTAGACATAAAAAGTATTTTATACAAAATTTTAAAATGGGAAAATATATATTGAAAAACCTTTGTAGGTATTAAATGATGCATGTTGATAAATTGTGCTTTTCTACAAAAAAGTAGAACCGAGGTTTCAATTATTGAGAATCAAACTTACATTTAGATTGCAAAATTAGGAAACTCCCAAATGCATGTTGTGATAGTAATATTATACAGTTTGTATATTTTGTATAGAGAATATATAACAGACTTGTATGTAGGCCTAACTATATATTTTACAAATACCGACTACAATACTACGACTTGTGGAATTTGAAAATTTGAATTGAACTTTTTATTATTTCCACAAAACATCAAGAAAGTAGCTAGGAAAAAAATTGGAGGGGGTCCAGACAACTGATATTTTCCCGCATTGGACCCATTTTGTTCCTTAAAAATTTGTTGACCCGTTTGCTGAGAACGATCTTTCAACAGTACATGTCATTGATATTGAATGATTTAAATAATAATAATTGTTTATTAAATAAGTAATTGAAAAAAAATCGAAAATTTGTGGGGGTGTCCGTACCCCTTGGACTCCCTCGCGGTTACGTCCTTGCAAACTCCATTACATCATCTTAACCTCCACTGACTTCTTTTGCTCTCTGTTAAGAAACACCCCTACCAGCATTCGGTAATCCTGCCATATGCCATATAAAGCTCAGCAGACTTCGCCACAAGAGTAGGTCTATAAACTACACAAGGCATTCAATGTCAATGCTAAGCGAATAACCTGTAATTTAGATGATTGCTGCAGCAATGCATCAAGATTACTTGTCTCGTGTACGTAATGCAATACGTGGATAACAAGTGATGTAATTTGTGCAATTACCGGTTCTTTCGTTGCTGCCCAGAGGTGACTAAATTATAAAAGTGCTAAGGACTTTTCAAGCGTGCTTTCATAGTGTAACTTATTTATTTCAGATTTTGTCAAGATCACTCTCTAGTGTTTTATATCTATGATCATGAAGACTTTGTTCTAAGATTCTTAGTTGTAGCCTAATTAATTGATATTGTATTATTTTTGAAGAAAGGGGGAGCTGACATTGTAAGTCATCCCTAAATGCTGCATGTCACAAGCGGGGTCAGACAATGTGTTGTATCTATGTACAAACAGAGGGTAGAGTTAAGGCAAGCAGTGTAGTTACGGTTGGAGCTTGGACGTGATAACTCGACATGCAAGGACAGTGAATTTGCTTGAGCGCGCCCACAGTAGAAGTTTGCCGCAGCGGATAAAATCCGGATGCTGTAGGTGTAGCTATGGACGTCTGATCCGGGAATTGGAGTGGCCGTAACTCGAGGAGTTTGTCGGGGTAAAATAATCCTTCTCGGGTGTCCCGGTCCCTGAGCGCGGCGCGGGCGACACGGCAGTATTTAACGGCGCACAATTTGTGCTCACAGATGTAAATCTTGGCGCGTACCAGCAGCAAACTCTCGGAGGAAGCGAGGAAGGATTAGCCGACAAGGTTTATGGTGCTATAAACTCACGGCTCTAATCATTGCGAGCTCTGAAGATATAAAAACGCCGTATATCGCCGTTGTAAATCCTCTGATTGGTTTCGCATCCCGCTACTTACTTTTAATTAATTGAATAAACACTCCAGTCGATATGGGCTATCTGCATGGGCGCCTGAGTGGGCTCAGTCGTAGTAATGTCGAGTCAAATGTTTACTTAATTGTTTAGTCAGTGGAAATTCCCTTCAAGTGACTTTGTAATGTGACAGTGTAATCAACTAAGTAGTCTACTCCCGACTTTGTGCTGAGTCGACACAATTAATTGCTGGCGAGTCAGATTTTATCATTGATAAAACTGTAATGCGCTTTTGGACGTAAATAAATCGAGTAAAAATGCAACATTCTGGGCGAGCGCAGCAGTGATGTTACACTTTTCCGAGCATTCATTGAACGCCACACACCCGTGCAGGCAGCGGGCCCTAAGGGTGGGCCCTACTGGCTCCACACAGGAAGCACATCATCAGGCCAGATTGGGCCAGAATTGCTCTGGGAATGGCTGCCCCGCACCCGCTGGCCTAGCCTACCCTACCCGGGACCGCAATTTTGAATCATTCACCTTGTGATAAATTGCCCTTTGGGCTTTGGCTTCGCTCCAGTCCCCCATTGAGCGTGTACGCCTTACTTTATGACGCTGTTCACGTTGATTTAATAACAGAAACCCGCCTTTGTCAATCGCTATGGTGATTTAGTAGATAAACTTCAATCTTCATTAATCATTGCGGAGTTTTCACGTAGACAAAGCAAAAGTATACGTACTTGATTAAGTCAGTAATTTAAGAATGGATTTCTTGTGAGAGACAAACAAAAACAAAAACTGACACGTATTCGTATAGGTTTTATGAATTGATTTTGAAATACACGTGATTATCATAAAATTACGTGAATAATTGGCAGTCTAATATCGTGTTTTTCATAAACAAGTCGCAGTAAAGCAGTACAACCGGCTGCTAGACGTTCGCTTATTGCTATAATGACTATAATCAATAACCATCACCTAACGTAGCGCCTCCCCGGCGTTATACGAGCCGATTATGTAAATGTAGAACACAATTGGTCCCAATATTGATCCTTGTGGCATACCAAGTCCTGCAAATCCATTTAAATCGATTGAACCTCTGTAATTTTATTTCTTATTCAGCAGTAAATCAGGAAGATTGTGAGGAGGAGAGACTTATCCAGTATGTAGATCGGAAGAATCGATCCTTATCCATCATGATGCCAAAGCTTTGATAGGATCTTCTGCTCGATTTTAACGCTCGACCCCAGCCTTTGGCTGCGGGAAAGTCGGGCCATTGTTCGTGACAATGCACAATCAGAATGCGCTAGGCTAAGCTATTGTTCTTTTGTTTCATTTACTAATCATGTCTTCGCCGTGTTTAGCAATTCATCCTGACTGCTGCCGCTATTGTTTTTAAATAGCTACTCCATTGTAAACGCACTCTATCCTGTCGATACCATTAACGATTCGATTAGGCTAGAGGCGCCTCGTGGAATTCATAATTAAAATTTAGCCCCGGCGTTTGTCCGGTTTCATCTAGATGCGGAACGAGCGAGATTATAGCAGAGGGTTAATGTACACCTACCCCTACAGCCCTCCCTCCAATCCCACCCCCCACCCACTGGGCGATTGCTCCCGTATATCGCATGTTGTCGTTACATTCCCAATTATATTTATTTTATCGTCAGAGCTTTCGATTGTGTTTGACACTCCACACGCGTAGCACTATTTATGCCATAATTTATTGAAGGATCTTACTTTCGTATTGTTTACTCTCATTTTTGTTCTTGGTACCTGTTACAAAGTTAGTATTATGTACTTTAATTCTGACTGCACTAAGCTTTTGTTGCATAAGTGCGTCTTTCTAATTGAGCTGTGATTAAATTTACTGTCAGTTTAACCAAGGTTTGAACCAACAATAATTAAAAACTCAGTTTGAAGGAGTATATACACAAAGGAAATTACTTAGGTCTTATTAGTGGTTGGATTTGAAATATGCTGCTTGTTTTATAACTTAAAAACTATACAATGTATCCAAAACATTTAGTGCATTCGTGAATCCGAGAAATCAGAGCAAACGTTATTTAATAATTGCTAAAATTCGGAGATTTATAAAAATTTACCTCGAACTGTTTATATTCTTGGAAACCGAATTGGGTTTGAACAGTGGTCGAGGGATACTACGGTACTGTATGCAGGAGTACGGGCGGCCAGTACCACGGTTGTCAAGGCTTATTGATCTCGTGTAAGTAATGGCATTGCATACCAAGTCGGACCTACCCGACAGGAATGTTTACCATCACTTATGTCGCTTTCGCAACGAACGTCTCTGTTTGCTTCGGGTCAACTCGGGTTTCTTCGTCAATACTCGGCACACATCCAGCTCTAAGTATACTCTGAGCTTCTCTACTCCGTCTGTTGCCCTAATGAACGATTCATGCCAGCCTAGCCGGGCTTAGCCGACTCCCCGTGGCACGGAGCTGAGTTGTTGTCGGGCACAAGATAAAGTAACCCCTCCCCTCTCCTCACCACGAGCTACATCACCACTGACTAATTTGAATACCCTGCACTCCAGAGAAACGCGGTATGCGGGTACGCCAAAGTTAAAACTTTTGTCTTTATTTTACCGCTTGTAAAAAATGTGGTGGACGATTCTGTTGTTTCGCGACATACAAACTAAATACTTGTAGATGTTGCGTTGCTCATTTATGAGTGGGCTAACGTGTCTAGTAGCGAATAATTATTACTTCGATTTTATCTCCTTATTTTAGTACAAAAATAAAAGGTCTTATTATAGACGATTATAAATATGTGTATATTTATAGAAAATTTCAAAATTATTATCGATGTGCTTAATGTAACAGCGAATAAATGCGTGTTACATTTTCTTGTAATTTTGGAAATTGCTCATAACTGTTTGTAAATAAATTAAGTTACGGGTCTAGACAACTGCCTATTGCAGTTCGACAACTAATCAAGAGACCTAAGGAACATGATAACTCGAGACACTTTCTTTATATTCTAAATCAATTAAAAAAAAAACAAGTTTATTCATCAAAGCCTACCCGACTTGGACCGTTATGCTCAGTTGCAGCGCTATAGTCGCTGTAGTTCCGTGCACCGAGCGCTACAGCGCCTCTTCCATCAACAACCGATTGGTTCCACCCCGCTCGCACTCCGTGTGGAAGGAATTTGTTTGGACTTTTTGTGACGCCATTTTACAAAGCTGGACAGTGCGCCTCGGCTCAGCGACGGTATCAAGAATCGATTAGACGCGATGCGAAGCGGCGCGGCGAGCCGAGCTCTCTACGTTCACGTTCACGTCGCGGCCTCATGAATGATGCCATCTTTCATCTCCTTCACTTTTCACTCGCACTAATTGACGCCTTACAGTTCACCACGTCGCGTCGCAGAGCCGCCATCTTGGTTCTGCCTCAATCGTGTTTGGTAACCGGAGCTTGTCAAATTTTCCAATGTCAAATCACAATTGTAACTGCAGACTGGTCATGATGGTGATAATACATTTGGCGTCCATCGCTCCCAGTGAAAACACAGTATTATGGGTCCCACATTAAGTGTAGTCTTTTTGTGTTCTGGCTATTGAGGTATCTTCCTTATTTAAAACTCTTAATCCGTAATATAAAAATATATTCTAATAAGTTCATCGACGAGATCTTTGAATATATTATATTGATCATTTTTACAACGAAGGAATAAGATAGGCACATACATATTATTTTTCATTATTAGAGACTAGATAGCAGTTTTCTCCACTGGGTCATTTTTCCACTTGATAGCCCAACAAATAGGTATGTTGCAGGTATTGTAATAAGCTCGTCACATCTAGAACATCACAAGTATCACACATGTGACGGGCGTGTGATCTTGTGACACCTCTTCGCTCGCCTTTATATAACCTAACTCGAAGTTGGCACTGATAGCTTACTTATACGATTACTTATCCTGCATGGCAAGGTATAGTTTGTTTCTTTCAGCGCTTAATTTACTTTACGAGTAGCCCTAGTGGTTTGAATATATTATTCGCAAGATTGGTATATCACAAGGACCAATGATATGACTAATTTTATTCCTCATTCAAACAACATTCAGATTCTTTTATAATTCTCCTTAAAAAATGTAAACTAATGATAAAGTAAGATATGCAATACAACTGGTGTAAATCAAGAAAATAAATAATAATTAGAGCAAATTAATCGTAAAATGTTTTCTTTGAGAATTATTGAGTTGATTACCTATGTAAACAGTGCTACCTGAGGTCGTTAAATTATAGGAGTGATATAACTAATTTATAAAAATGTAGTGATTAAACAATTATTTATCTTTTTTCGTTCGTAGACAAAAAATAATAGTCCAATTTTGGTTTAGTGGTTTAAGAAACGTAGTTTAACTTTGATGTTCATGCTGAAAACTAATTCTGGGAGAAATATTTCTTTTTATAGGTGACAAAGGAAGAATAATTTTCTAAGCAGCATCTCTCCTAAAAATATTCAAATATTGCTCTATGGTTAAAAAAGTGAGGGAGGGATAAACCATCGTAGCGGATGGACTAAACGGTCCGTTCGACTTTGATCTTTTGGAAACCACATCTGAGCTGCGGGGCATTCATTAGCCATTGTATACACGAAATAACAGTTTCTTTCACGAAATTCCTACAGCGCAGCGCAGGCCGGTGGCAAGAAGCGGAGGTCGGTATAAAAGGAATTGCGTGTATGTCTACGTCTACTCCAGAACTCTCCGGCAGGCATGCGTTTGAAGCCGCCGGCTCCGAGATATCGATCTTCGTCTTCATCTGGGCATTGCATATCCGCTGACCATTAGAGACGGATCGTCTAACGACCCTGCCGTCCATCCGTCTTGTGCGGTTAAATGCCCGGAATACGAAATGCGCGTACGCGCCATGAATGTAAATGCCGTGTTCTGCGCTGCGCTGTTCGCTAGATGTGCTGTGGTGTACTCGATAAATTTGGCGCAGCGTGCACGGTCCGGTCGTGCAGGCTGAATCTGATACGACCTGTACGTGCATGCACGCCGCCAGCCGGCCTCTAGCCGCTCCGCTCGCTGCCACGGGTTTTTACCGTGTTCAATTTGGTCCGATGCGAAACCTCGATTTTGAATGGCTTCATTAATTTGTCAAGGAGTCCTGAATGGCTTCACGAATCTGTCGTGTCGAGAGCCGAGGACGAGATGTGGTGGGAACGCCTCGATCCGTGCAATTATGCGCGTTATCATTAGAATTTCAATACGTTCCGAGGTAAATTATTCATCCGTTTTATTCATGCATGTGATGAAGACATTATTAGGCATGAGTAGGCCTGATCCCTACGATAATATTCTTTTCCTAGCAGGTTTAACATTAACAAAATTTTATCGATAAAATTATCAGTCGTAATCCCAATCTAATGCGATCACGTAATCGTGTGTGACCTTGACGGAAACGTGTCGCGAGCGGATTTTCCTTTGGCACAATTTATCCAAACAATAGCTTTGAGTATTGGAGAATAAGTATTATTTCCTCTTCCATTGTCTGATTACAAACCACTCAACAAAAGTTTCCGAACGACTCATCGAATTCCACATGACGTGACTCTTTGTGCCTTTCAAAGAGATCGTTGCCCGCTACGAAAATAGAACCCGAGGACCCCGAAGCGACCATGCCGTGAGCAAATGTGTGCTTAGTCACTGCCAGTCTTTGACAAGTACATGTATTATCTGACATGGCCATATACTTTGTAAACAAAGCTCCATTGAAGTTGGGGAGCGGCTGACTCTCGATGACGAGTCGGCGAGATAACAAAGTATCTATTCTTATGCGTGTATTCACTCAATCCGAACAGTAAAGTTGTCATGAGTACTTCCCCCCTCTGTGGTGCCATTATTCGTGAATTATGTTTGTTCTTTTTCTCGTAAAAATTCTATTGAAATGATGTTCATATTTAATGCCCCTTTAATGTTTAAAATTCGTTGTTCCATTACAACATAATTCACTATAATTCGTAAGTCGAGTTTAATTTCAAATATTATATATCTTCTATTTGTAAATGTATGGACTTTTATAAATGTGAAACCAGTAAAAGTTCCCCTAAAAGCAATGTCAGATAGAATCGATCGTAAAATTCGATCAAAGGACGTCTTAACGAATTACCTCTTCAAATTCAGTCAGATCCCTACATCAGATGGATCAGATCCAACCATGATTTACTGAAGGACTTTCAACGCAAAGCTCTTTTGAGTTGTTGATCCTTCCAGACGGAGCTCCATCTTTGTCTCACAAATCCCGATGCTCGGTCGCCGAGCGCTCAGATAGCATCATGCTCTTGTAGGCTCCGGCTTCCACCACGGCCTCGCCACTCTCGCTTATCCCATCTGATGCGGATTATCGTATCTCGCCCATATCTCGCCCATTACGACCGGTCGACCGGTTTCGATCCGCTCCCCGCCCTTCTATTCTGGTCTCCACTCCTTCCTTATCTTCGACGTTTCCAACGACCGTTTCGGATAAACCGGCAATACCATTTCAGTAATAGCTTCTGTTCCCTTTCGCCACGCGTGTTTTTACTCCTCGACTCGCCTCAATTGTGAAGAATGCCGACGTGAAACCCGATGTCACGAGTTTCTAACATGTCATGTCGTCCTGTATTAATATAAAAATTGTTTTCATGGTGTGCAGATGACAATGGGTTCTGCGCAATACAATGGTTTTCGGGTCGTAGCTTAAAACACTCCCCCTCCCCCTGTTACGATAAAAACATTTGAAGATGGACTAGATTGGGTATGGTGTGATCAAAAATGTTTTTAGAAACTATGGTATACGTGTAAGCTATACTGTATTGTAAGGAGAATAATCTGTATTATTGACGAAGATATGGAATGAGAATTGTATGAAAAGATGAAAATTTGTTATTGAAGTCAGAAAAACATATCATAACACACGTATCACGTACTTACTAAGTGTACATAATATTGTCATCAAAATTTAGTAAATTTTCATATCACAGTGACTGAAAGCGTCATATCAATATTAAACTACATAAAAAACGTCATTCAGAATTACGAAAATGCCCTCATCCTACTGGACCAATCCTGCGCTTGGAGCGTGAAAACGAAACTACTGAACGGAAGTTCGTTTGGGGAGGAAAAGAGCGTGGCAAATGCAAGTTCTAAAGAAAGTCCGCCCGAAAGCCCTTTCATCATTTTTAACAGAATTGGCAAAGCGTGTTCAGTGGAGGCTCAATAGACATTAGTTTCGTAGAGCGAGCGGGTCGGGCGACATCTTGATACACTTCACTGGTCCGCATCAAGTTCACCTCCCCTCTTTCCGCTGCAGACAGGGATGCATCAAAGTCCCGGTCGTGAATGCGTCCGTCCGTCTATCTGTCGTGGCCCGCACGTCATCAAACATTCGGTTATCTGCTTTGGAAAGGACGCCTTTCTCCCTTCATGATTTACAAGCTACGGATGGGCCTACATTCTCCCATTTGCATCCCAAACCTGTTAAATGATTATTCCAGTGAATATTCGAGATGGTATAAAACAAATATATGACCGAATACATTTATTGTGCTTAAATGCGCTAGGCTGTATATGACACTATATATGTATTTATAGAGTCTACTTTATGAGGCAATTTTCGTCTACGTCAATTAACTGTTTCCTATATATTGACAAAATTAATTTGAAGACGGTACCGGTAAATAATTTATACGACACAGTTATTAATCTTAATTTGAGTAAATACAATATTGTGAACCAATCTGTACCACATTTCATGGACGGGGATGACGTAATTATACTCAAATAACTAAAAAGTTAAAATTATTAGGTAATTTGATTCTTAAAATGTCCTTGTGAATGACACTGGACACACTTCCCTATTGTGTTCACGACTTTGGATAGTCTGTACACGTAACACACGTCAAATCATCAATCCAAGCTTTTCACTTGGACGATCACAAGAGAGTACATTGTACGGTCCAGAGGTCATCTCGTCTACGCTATCTCAGCGCGCCAACTACGCTGAGGCGATATTTCGCTATAATCGAGCGAAGTCTATACTGTCGCCTCTCAGACAGATAACCTCTCGCTCTACAACCATTAGTCTAATCTGGATTTGTAATTATTCGTGTTTTCGCGATGGTCTGGTGATAGCTTCATTGATGCTATTACAACATTGACCTCCCTTTTGCGTTTTAATTTTCAATCAATCGCTACTTAATTTACGAGCTAAACCCATCATATGGATTAGCTTTTAATATTTTTGTAGGGTACAATAAATATACTACAATATTTAGGGCATCTTTTGTATTCTAGGTAGATTAAAATGTAAAGTGCTGAAATGTGTTTATACTATTTATGTGTCCCATCTAATGGTGTTTCATTGCTTAAATGTAATCCAAGTGCTATTTAGATTATAATTCGAGAATTTCCGTCATCAGTGGATTTTCTTTAGATTTTTTTCTAGATTTCGTATCTTAATAATTATCATATTGTCATTATTTAATTGGGGGATATAATATAAAATTCCTCTCAATAACAATTGTATTTAATCTGAAGTTATCAACAATTTAATATGTTTGCTCAAATTTCACAACTTAAAAACATTAAATCTGTTACTAGGAAACCTTTTAATGATTGGCTGTGCCTAGAATATTACTCACATCTTGATCAGTGTGTATCAGCTGCAACGTTATCTATCGCTTAAAGGCTGCGGGTTGAACAGTACAGTCATCACATTCTAAGAAGTTGTACAACTTGATCAGTTTGTAATGACTGCAGCGTCATCGTTTACCTGGAATCTAAGATCTGAAGGTAGGATTAGATGGCAGTCATGTTCCGAGAAGGTTGATTTTTCACATCTTGGTCAGTTCGTAAAGATTACAACGTTATCGTTTTCTTGGTAACCTGAAAGACCTGAAGGTAGGATTGGATAGTTGTCACGTTCTAAGAAGGTTAGCTCCAAATCAGCGAACCTCCACAGGGGTGTTCCTTTGTTCAGTTCTCTGCCAAGACCTCCGGTTTGATGTATTCCTCAGACAATGCCCGACCCACCTCTCCAGGTTTGTTTATTGCCTACCATTGTACAAGTCCACCTGCCTGGCATTAACCCCCCTCCCTCCCTCGTCTATTTACAATTTAAATGGCTGTCAATGTTACCGCGTCCGGGATTACCCCCCATAATAACTCACTCTACACCATAACTTCAGTAATCCATGGATTACAGCGGGTTAGTCCTACTGATTTAGGGCAGTTTCGGTGATAAATCGCCCACATTGGTACACCACCGCTGCGGACTGGTCTGGGTCGTAATGAAACTCATTAGTTATAAAGGTTGCACAAAATTAACTAATAAAATATTTTGAAACAAAGTATTATCACTTTTATCAAGGTAATGGCAGTTTTTGATTTGTAGTTTGTGTTGATTAAAGTAGGTGCAGAGTTTGACGCTAGACTTTCAAGTAGCCTACGTTACGTGTTGGGGTTGAAGATAAACTTCTTAGTTAATTTCAAAGTCTAAAGTTTTATCTTTCAGTCGCATCGACTTGAGGTACCTGTAACAAGTTCCTGTTTGGGTTGGTTCCTGGGTTTAAAAAAAACCTGCTCCGCCGCTCAGAATATTAAGTTGAATTCTTATTAAGGTTGTGCAGTCGGTATTTTTTGAATTAATGTTAAGTTAAGGCTTTGTAATATACCTTTTCTAAATACATATACGGTATAAACGTGTTCTGACAGTTCCATTCTGAATTGTTGGCATAACATTCGATTAATATTGCATCGTTGCTCAAGTGAAATTTGCATAGGTAAGGGAGGATATGAATTGTTTCGTAAATTAACGAAATTACTGTTCATAAAATGTATGATATAATTAATTACTAATTAGAATTTATATTACATACCAACCACCACAATATCAAAAATCATTCCTGAATTTGTACAACTCATTGTAGATAATTCATAAGTAAACAGGTTCTTTGACATCGTGATACCTAAAAAGAAAGGTATTCAAAATAATTCATAATTTTATTATTTATATGGAATGACAACGATCTAAATTCGTGTTCGATTCATCAATTTCAGTTGAATCTTCCAATTTTTAGTGCACGTCACGTTGTTAAAAGGTCACTTAACAGGATAGTGCCTTTATTGGCCTGTATCAACTCTCATATAGAAACGGTAATTAGTAAAGTGCTTTGTTGTTGGGGAATTTAGGAGCTTATATCAAAATGAACTTAAGGGGCTATCTTAGTTCAGCTTGAATCCTATACATGGTATTTATTAATGATCAGACTCACATACATTATATGCAGGATTCCATCAATTAAAAGAACTGTTATAAGTACCGGTAGATTTGAAACAAAGTATGTCCTAAAGACGACAGTTGGTCTCTTCCAAAAAAACTCATATTATGTTACTGTCCCTTTTTGACGACTTTTGAGCCCCGCCAATCCTACCAGCCGAGCCCAGCTGCTCCGCCATCTTGGATTGCTAATCCCGCCTAGTAATCCCTGTTTGATTACGCCCGACGATTGCGCCTCTGCGTGCTGTGAAATGCTCCACGTATTCAGCAGAACTGGTTCCTTTGTCGACTCGCCTCTGTGCTCGCAGCTCGCCCGGGCTCTTGTGACAAATCCCTGGAATAATGGCCGCGTCGAGGTCTCCGAGCTTTGCACTGCAATTCGAACCTTTGTCCCATTCAAGCATCGGGCTTCGGTGGCCGACGGGAGGGAAGAACGGCTTGTCACACGAACTGAATCGGGCAAAAATACAGATGCCGATTTCATTCAGGAACAAGCCAAGTGTAAATCACTTGTATCAGAAAGTTGAGGCGAAATAAAAAAATGTATTTTTGAAATAGTTGACGACTATTGGAAATTTTTACATTTTTTTAAAGAAATAAAATTAAAAGACCAAGTGTTGCAGATCCTTTGCTTACATAATTATCAACTCCAAAGTCTATTCTTTAATAAGCGAAAGTAATAAGGACAAATTGAAAAGTAACAACAAACTTCCTTCCGTTATTGTGTTACCAAGAAACTGTGCATGTATATGTTCAGTTAAAGAAGTATTTAATACAACCAAACGCATATCCAATGCAATCTTGAATTATTATAAACTGTCAACTTCGTGTTTTGGGTATTAAAAATAATTAAACTTATGTTAGTAGACTTGTTCACATTTTGATAGTCCTTAAAACCCCCTTAACCGTTCCAGTTTGGTTTGAAATAAATTAGTGTCCGACCAAGTTTGAGTATTGTATACGTAATTTATGTATTTTGAGCAGAATGAATGTGATACTCTGAGTAGAGTAGTTCCACTAAAGATTGGGCTGCAAGTTCAACTATCTAGTAGGTAGTGGACTTGGGAATAAGTAAGTGCTTATAGTTTATGGTAGGTTTGGACTATGTACAGGTTCTTGGTACGATTGGTGTTTACTCTCTCCAGAACCCCTCGTCATAGGGAGGGACCCTTTCTCGCCCGTATCCTCAATAAACATGCCCGTAGGCGGTCTGTCAGACAGATTTAATTATGGTGTGTCACCTTCTCCCTTACCACGGCCCAGACAATCGCCCCCGAGGGTTCTTCTACTCCCTCAGGTCGACCCTCGGGTATGTACCACACAACCTTTGGTCGTTTCCAGCTGCTTTTTGTCGTTTCCAGTTCCACCGTTGCAAATACGAAACCAGCTCCAATCTGAATTATTGCTTCGTGTCACTTTGAAGTACGCTTGTTGGGGGTGCCCAGAGGAGACGAATTCTCCATTTTTTGTTGACTCAAAGTATTTTACAGACATAGTGTTTGTTTAGAAATGTATAGAAAAGTTAGTTCTTTAGGAAAGTTGGTGGTATTCAAATGAAAGCCAAAAAGCAAAGGTTTAGTAGGACTGGATGTATGCAGCTCAGTGCAGGAGAAGTTTCACTATTGTTCACGTACCGTATGTTGTTTCACAGTAAAAACAGGAAAGTAAAACCTCCCTGACTGAACCTCACTTCTGGGCAGCGAGGGGAGAAAGTAAAACAAGAGCGGGGCAGCAATACATTTCAATAACGCTAAAACCATGTAACTACAATAAATGTTGAAAATGCGAGCTTGTAGATGTACGTAAGTGGTGGTGGTGGGGGGGGGGGATTTAAAAGCAGCAGCCGCAACACAAAACAGACATAACAACGAAATGCTGAGTACACTGTAAACCTCAGGGTGGGGTTTTGGGGAGTTAGGGGGTAGAAGGGGGGAGGGGAGTTCGACCGCTTGGTAACTTCAGAGATATATATTTAATCTGCTTAGTTGGTTGTGTTGTGTTGGCCTCGGCCGCTATAGTCTGAATGTTTTATTGCCCTGATGCTCGTTTCTATGGAACATTCCACGATTAACAACTATCGCCGACTATATCGATTCTGTTTCGTTCTCTGTGTTGATTTTATACAATTTTAATTTATTGTAGATGTTTTTTTCCTCTCTACGTGTAAATACTGTACTGGCCATTCGTTATCCAATTAACTCCTGGGTGTTTTATTGTTTTCACGAGGCAAATTTAATTTTTTTTCAATTTTAAAAATTTGGAAATACTTCAAAAGATATTTTCTTGAAGACAAAGGATTGTTTGTATTATGCGAGGGATAACAGAAATTAAATAGTATTTGAAGGTATCTTGTAAGCTCATATGCTTCTTATAATAAAATCCATCCTCAGTTGTTATATTATCTTTTTTGGGTGTGATTACAGAATTGGTCTAAATTCTTACTTTAATACCTATTTATCATTATGGAGTAGTAAAACATATTTTTAATACATTACTTGTCTTTTAAAGCATTAAAAAAATAAAATTACATTGAAATTTAAAAAATCTATATAATCACCTTAATGGTCGTTAAACACGAAAAACATAACCTACAAATATAGTATAAAGAACCGTGTTATTCAAAGCTAAATATTAGAGCAATAATGTTATGCATCTTCATAATTTGGTATTCAAAGCTGGACACAATTTTCTCTTCTGTTTACATGCGCAAAATGTCGCCTTGAATATTGTATACGTATACAGGACTGAAAAAATATACATTTGCTCCACCAAGCGTATTATTTACTCGCACACGAATGACGGGTGACAGTTACAGAAAACGCCACGCCCCCCTCAATATCGAACTCTCTCAGCAAACTTTACTCCTCTCAACCCCCCCCCCCCCCCCGCATAACCCCAAGTAAGTTCACCACTGTACGGGCAGTTTCCAACTTTATTTCCACTCTTATTACTGTCCGCTTCGGCTTGGCCGAGTATAGAGTTTCATAACGGCCAACTCTTCTGTCGCTACCGTACCTATCAGTTCGTCGTATCCTCTCATTATTTTTAGCAGTCGTTGGAATTTTATCTCAGTGCGATAGAGTAAAACTCATAATTCCAAAACATTCTATTTCGTCTTGACGGTGGTTTAAGGAGTGGAATAAATAGTTACATTGAGCATAAAAAACAGAATTCATCCAGTTTTCTAAAGAAGGTGCGTTTAATTAAATAGTTAAACATATAACTTTTTTACGATAAATAAAATGTCACCAAAACGTTATTATAGAATAAAGACAAGTTTTTTTTATGAAACCTATGTCTGCTATTGGATTCCTCAGGAAATATCAGGTCTCCAAATATATTTCTCATGGAATTTAGTCTTATTCATGGAATTCCTCTCTACTCCAATGGCATTTCAAAATAGTTTGTATCACTTACTAGGGGAATATGTGATGAAAATATTGTACTCGAAATGTGTATTTCAATAACTCCATTACAAAAATAAATGTTTGAAAAATTCTGGTTTTACTTACTGATTCTTTAAATCCAATATCGAGCAAGACGCTGAATATGCGGTATTGATTGACGGCTAGTGTCAATACTGGTGTGGAAACAACTTATGGTTTCTTTTCTGATCTTTTAAGGTATTAATAAAAACTTAGTGTAATATAGATATAAAATAATCGAGACATGCACTTCGTGAAGAGTGATCCAATAACGCGATAGCTCTGAGTGTCTGCCCTAATAATCTCTGCTCTCAGAACCATAAGTTTGAAGTTAGTTGTGGACTGGTGAGGATAAAATTACAATCCAGCCCAGTGGCGTTACTCCATTACATACTGGATGAGTCATGGTCCTGTCCTTGCCGGGACGCTCGGGTACTATTTGATTTACTTAAGCACTGCCTAGTTCAGTCCTGGGCTCGTCGGGCAGCCTACTTATGCTCATGGACTATAATATGTCTCACTATGTGGGCTATTAAATTACTTCGGTTCAAGATGGTTACATTAGCAATATTTAACAGTTTTGTATTTACGATCTTCATATTTATTAATGCACGCGACAACTGCTAACTAGTTCATTCTATAAGGATCTTAGATTTTTGAAATTTTAAGTAGTTTTAGGGGCAGTAAACAATAAATGATTTCTTTCTTTTCATAATTGTCAGTACAGGAGGAATACTGTTTGGTTTATCGGATTGTAAGATTTTTATAATATATAAAATATTTTTAAATTATAAGTATTATTTATGAAGACAACATACTTTGAGATACACTTACTATTAGTTCTTTTCATAACTAGAAAGAGTTTCTTTTAAAAGTAATAAAATAACGTTATAAATTCCCCTTTAAATTGGACCGAGCCAATGTTGAATATTGTAAAATAAATGTATTTAAATTAATAATTACACATTAAGAACCTTACTCCTTTCATTCACGCTTTAGTTTCTGAATAGGGCTGCACTTAAACTTTTCATACTTCTGCTTGTCAGCGTACTAATACATTTCAAGTGTGTAGCTAATTAATTTCATTCAATACGATTCAATGCACCTTTTCAACGAAAGGTTATTATATTAATTCTTGACGTAATTTCTTATTGCTGCCATTGTTCCAGTTCCCATTGTAGAATACACGACGCTAAAGACAAAGCTCCCACATAACGAGCGCAGTGCGTGCACGCGCGTACGTGGGTGTGTACGGGACGCCCTGATTAATGTCGGTGTGCGTGCGCGCGTCAGCCACTGATAAGGCCCATGTGTCTGTCGCCCTCCGTCTCTGCCCCTGCTAGACCCGTATTGTCACTTATCTCCTCCCCTCATCCTACCCCACGTCTGTTTTGATTGATAACATCGTCCGTGTCCGCCGCCCTGGATAATTAATTCCTGTACCGATTGATTAATTTGCGCTCGATTGCCGAGAACAGGCATTGCCGCCCCAAGACGGATGGCCCGGCCACGGCAAAGTAATTGTAATTTATGTTGGTGCCGATAATAATGTCTTGTGCGAGTTTTTTTATAATTTTTTTACTGCTGTTTTCATTAAGAGTGCTGGACGTTTAAATTTAAGAAAATTAGGTCGATACTATCACATAGGTTTCATTGGAAGAAGTTACTTCATCAAACAGGGTGTTTCGAAAAGTGGAGTATCATTCTTATCAAAAGTTATTTTCTTACCATCTCAGTCCTGTCTTTAGGTAGACATGTACTGAAATCTGCTGCTTTTATACATAACCCTACAAAGTAGCTGAATTAAAGTCGAAACAGGTAACAACGCAAAAATCGATAAGAGCTTGCGATCAATATTTTGTTTGCAACGACCGTTGTCGAAATTTGGATTAGTCACTTGAGTAGTGGATCCCAAACGAGTAAACCGACCTCTTTGTGTAAAAACCTATTTGCGAAAAACTTGCATCGGAGCAAAGTAGGAAAAGTTTAAGACCCAGTTTGCAAGTCCCTGTTTTCGTTCTTTCGGAACTGTCCAGCATGGCGAAGAAGCCATGTATGCAACTTGGCAAATTGCCGTTTGCAACTGATACTGCTCTACGGTAGATGCTTGCCGGTAGTTTCTGGCAAAGATATTTTTTTACATTGTGTTACGAATTCAATTCGCCTCTACAGCTAAGGAGTTAAAAATTCTGTGTTAAAAAAGTTCTACTAAGTAACCTGTTATAACAATATAATAACAGTGATTTCTAAATAACGGCGATACGTGTTCCCTCTACACTGTCCACAACAATTTGAAAGCTACGAGGTAATCAAATGTTGAAAGCAGTTAAGGAACACTTTACACGTCTTTATGACTTGCTGACATGGCGCGGCATTCATTAGTAAATGATGCGGGGCGGCCCGACAGCCAGTGGAGGCATTGATGGCAGCAAAAACCTCAATAAACCGGTTTTTTCCTGTTTTATTATTGAGTGGCAATAAAGTTTAAACAATGCTTTCTCCACCCAAGAGTTACTATAAGAACCGGTTTTATATTCGCAACTCGAAATTTATTATTGCCCTACTAAGAAATAAATGTATGTTTTTAGTATAGTCATAAATAATTATAGTGTTTGTGGAGTGTTAATAGTCTATATTACAAATATATTATTTTTGTTTCAGGTTGGGATTTTCATTTGGCTTGTAATTTGAAACTGTGCGTGAGTTATTGAATGTTTACAAATTAATTAATCTTAATATCATAATAAAATAAGTATTTCGCATAGTCCTCCTATCTCTTGCTTTGGTGGATGGTAGTTTTACTAATTTAGCGTTACCGATTTATCACATATAGTTACGACTTAAAATTAACTTGTTTATCAAGATTTTGTGCACGTTGACTGTTTTATAATATTAAACTTACAATTTCAACGTTTATACATTTGTTATATAAGCCTAGTTAGTTTCTGACGTTATATTGTTATATTTATTACTCGTACACCAATTTTGTTATTTTTAATAAATGTTGTTATGCAGCTACCATGCGCTCAAACGTACCACGAATTGATTTTGTGAGTGTAAATTAGAATTGACTGTAAAGGAGTCAAACGCGACAAGGGATGCCGCCGATTTACAACCCTCCCCTGCACTACGTAGCAACCCTCCAGTCTTGCCGAGGAAAGAAATATATTTCATGTTGAATTAGAGAGGAACTGAAAACTTTGGAAGAAACAAGATTCGCAGCAGGTGAGGCCGGCTCTCGGAGGGATTTTAATTAAAGAGGAAACAATAAGTGGCGCTCCCTTCGCTCAAAATGAATAATTCCTTGGGAGTAGATCCGGTTTAAATTACTGTACAAAGAACCGAGTGTAGATGAATATTCCTGTGGCGATAGAGATTGTAACATTTTGAAACCCCGAAGAAGCTGGACTAAGCGTGGTTGTATCCTGGATTGAGTTAGATACCTTTCAACCTGTAATGTTGATCAAAATATATACTATGATAGAAATGTGATGCAACGAGGCAACCAATCTACCTAAATTTAAAGGATACGTCGGTATTGTAGCCTAAATAGAAAGGTCCGGTTATTTTAGTGCTAAGAAAGTTTTAGTAGGTAGTTTATTTTCCCATTAAACAAACGTAGCGACGCCACAAAACTACGGGATAACCTAATAAAAGATAACAATTATTACTTTATACCTTAATTTTACAATGTTACCACGATGTCCATTTGTGTGTTTAATCCAGTTTTATTTCAAATTTTATCTTCATATCAAATCATTCTAAATACGGTTAACTTTCAAATCTATAAGCCTGTTCCAAAATTCCATTACGTTACATCCATTATATGAATTGTCTAGACTTTTTTGTTTGGAAACAACATATTTCGTAAAATTGTTTTAATACGTTCAAATGAAAGTAGTTTCTGTACGCTATTGTACCAGTCAGCAGGTAGATAGAGAGCGAAGGCTGTAGCGACCAGGTGTAGTAGTGCCCTGGATTATAGAACCTTCCTGAAGGTTCCATAATCCAGGACAGTAGGGTCCATATCCTTCAATGGCGAAGGCTCACCTGACAGAGTGTAAGTGATGTAAAATGTTTCCTCTGCTAAATGGAGACCGAAATCAAAATGACACACGTGCATTACCAATAATTATTTGACTTACTTCGACATTGCTGACTGAGGAAGTGAACTTCGAACCCCAGAGCGACACGCGAGCAAGCAAAGCACTTGCTATGCGAGGCTCCACTCCGCGTTCTGGATGTTATTGAATTTCTCAACAGTTTTGCATACGGAGTGAAAGTTTTCCGCTCCCGCCCCGTGTCTGACTTACACTTTATTGTCACAAGTTAGCCGAAGCCCTCATTTCCTTTTCTGGTACCTTCCTTTCCGAATTTCGAGTTTTTAATGTTTCCAAATTACGATTTTGAATGTCGGTCTTACTTGAAATTAAGAAATCTAGTTGTAAACTTTTGATCGATTTATCAGATTTAATTGGAGATTAACAGTATGATTTTGACCACGGTAGAAAATTTCTTCATAATTGCACTTGTTTACCGTACAGAACCTGAATTGAATATAAAATATTTTTATAAGTACCAAAATAAAGTACTATAACTTGGAAATGTTACGACTGATTGAGACCAAAATGTGATTTATTACCCAGAAATGAAATAATACTGCGCTGCTTTTAAAATTTCACGAGTATTTTTATTCACTTTTGAATACAAAGTAGTTTTGGTAACCTAAAAAAATTAGGATAAATAGTACGTTCCAGGTTTGAGCCTAAATTACACTGTGTTATGAAATCGCCATTGTTTATTTGATAATACTTTTATAACATCCAATCCTTGTAAGGGTTGATTATGAATGAGATATTTTAAAACAACTTTTTTTTAGTTAACTATTATGATAACAGTACTACCACGATTGTAACTGGTATGTTTGTAGTAACTATTGCAACGATAGCAGCTACTAAAATGACGTTGCAAGGAGAGGTAGATCACACACAATGCAGCATGTTCCTCAATTTTATCCGCGATATACAGTTCCACATGTGTACCTTGGACGGAACACATGTGCCGGTGGGAGAAGGAAAGTAGAGCTTTGTTTGTTAACAACTCAGACAGCTGACGAGACTGACAACATGTTGAGGCCAGGTGAACTGTGCGAGCTGGATTACATACAGCGGTTATCAGTTAGAATCCTCGGCCTATTTTAGCGCTTGGTCGGAGTCTACTACCCAAATATCTACCAAATTGTATTACAGCTAACGATCTTAGGATTTCATACATTACAAAATTATAGGCTGTTTTCGAAACGTAGTGTTTCACTTTTAGTAAAATGACGTTAGCCAAAATTCGAAATCTTATCTATTCCTTATTGTACATATTTATGAATACACTTTAAACAAATAATCTGTGTATACCTCAGAAAGTTCTAAACTAACAAATGGCAGTGAGTTTGCTCACTACGCCATTGGTCACGCCTTTTGTTCAGACCATTCAGCGTGTCCGATAAGAGACTTTCAACTTGTGGCGCAGTATACCAGATTGCCCGCTACAGTGATCACGCACGCCTCTTGTTCAGACGATTCAGCGTGTTCGATAAGAGACTTTCAACTTGTGATGCAGTATACCAGATTGCCCACTACAGTGATCACGCACGCCTCTTGTTCAGACGATTCAGCGTGTTCGATAAGAGACTTTCAACTTGTGGCGCAGTATACCAGATTGCCCGCTACAGTGATCACGCACGCCTCTTGTTCAGACGATTCAGCGTGTTCGATAAGAGACTTTCAACTTGTGGCGCAGTATACCAGATTGCCCGCTACAGTGATCACGCACGCCTCTTGTTCAGACGATTCAGCGTGTCCGATAAGAGACTTTCAACTTGTGGCGCAGTATACCAGATTGCCCACTACAGTGATCACGCACGCCTCTTGTTTAGACGATTCAGCGTGTCCGATACGAGACTTTCAACTTGTGATGCAGTATACCAGATTGCCCACTACAGTGATCACGCACGCCTCTTGTTTAGACGATTCAGCGTGTCCGATAAGAGACTTTCAACTTGTGGTGCAGTATACCAGATTGCCCACTACAGTGATCACGCACGCCTCTTGTTTAGACGATTCAGCGTGTCCGATAAGAGACTTTCAACTTGTGATGCAGTATGCCAGATTGCCCACTACAGTGATCACGCCTCTTGTTCAGACTATTCAGCGTGTCTGATTAGAAAACATCTGTGATAATACTACCTACGATCTTGCAGAAGCAAGGCCGAGTGCAAGAATAAAGTAGTAAAATCTTCAGACTATAGTGTAGAACATATTCGTTTTCAACGTATTCAGACTTAAGTCAATAATTTTTTGTAGTGTGAATGTCGGCGATGGACATCTACCCGACGCTGGCGCAGGCAATGAACAGTAACCGAGTTTGGCCGTCAACTCGGCCTGTCAGCCGAAGCCGCAGCCATTTGGCGAGCAGAGCGCTTGGCTAACTCGATTATAATGGCTGCGGAACAAATGGATCTACGTCAATGACGTGTCAAATTACGGCATTGCTTTCAGTCGGCCGTCACCGGCATACAGCAGTCGCGTCGTGGACACGGCGAGCCGGTGTAGCCCCTGATTCTATCGATCCCTTTACCGGCTCTACCACAATTAATGCATTTATGTCAAGAGACTTCTCTGTTGGCGGCGGCTGTTTGAATATGTATTTCTGCCCAGACCGCGTGGGCTCTGCGGTGTCCAGGGTAACGATGAACACTCGTAATCCCCACATGTAATCATGTTGAAAGGAGATTTCCGTCTCCGTAATTGCTTCAAATCCCCTCAGAAACATTCAACCATATTTGATTTTTTGATAATGGTCTATATCCTGTCATTATGGACTTTGATTTGATGGGATTGCTTTTTGGAAAAGCAACTCTAAACACCATGCTTTAGTGTTATCTAACAAGTACAATTTCAGTTATTTATCATTCACGATGCCATATCGAAAACTTGGATTTTGGCCACCTCTAGGAGGTTTTGGAAATTGCACATGTTGGGAATTGCATCTGGTCAAAGCAGTTTCTCTCTCGTGAAATACAACAATTTTTGAAACGGTGAAAATGAATGACGGTGCAAGGGACTGGATGGCGATGAGTGCTGTAGAGTGTAGAGTGTAGAATGTTTGAAGGGACTCGGCGGGCCTGCCTTTGTCACTCAGCGCGGCAGGAGGCTGTTAGTATTAATTTCACCACCGCCGGTTTATGCGGCCCCATAAAGAATATGAAATCCTGCACAGGCATTTTAATTAAGACGGAAAGCGGGTTCGCACACGCACACGCACGCAGGGACGGACAAGACGAATTGTCGTCGGCGAGTACCGTCGGTTCGTCGGTCAACGGTTTTTTCAATTATGACAATTAATTTAATGGCCGGTGGAACATTGTAATTGTTATGGAGCAATATCTCTTGCGGCAGCCTGCAATTACGGCGTGAGGAAATCAATTAGGCCAATTAATTTCGCCAAGCGCGCTCGCGGATACCGTCGTGCTGTAAGGACCTTACGCTGTCTAAAATGAGACAACGAAGATTTTACAATAATCTAATAACTGTTAAAATCTTGTTAGTTTTGGGCGGAATCAATGAATTTCACGCAATTCTCCCTCAACATTCAGTATTAGGGATGATGTGCCTTTAAATTATGTCGTTGATAGATTTTTCTCCTTTTGGACAAGACATGTATAACTTGGTAGTATACTTGTATAATTACAACTACATACTGTATAAAATTACACAATACTAAATAGTTGTATGATTTTAATAATTTGAGTTTTAGGAAGTATAAGGCGGCGGCTAGAATCAATTCATTGGTCTACAACTAGATATAAGTGATAGCGTAGATCCGTATATTGTCTCTCTCCCAACAGGTTAAGTGTTGGGTAAGATCCTAGTACTCGCACAACTTAGTGGTCCTTGTGTAAGGGCAGAGTCAGAATATTTATAAGCATCATTTCACTGAAACTATTGTAAAACCCTCCAAACCTAATTTTCAGAATAGCTTCATCGTTGTTGTAGACTTGCAACCAATATCCATAGGCCCACGTATTTGGCTCGCAATGGCCAAAACAGTTTTCCCGTAACATCACATTTTCCGGGTACAACGTTCACCAACTGTATATTACTATGTTGGGTTCACAGCTATGACACAACATTGCAATACACCGCCCGCTTGTACATTTACGATGGCTGCTCTAAAAGCCCGCCGATATACGGTATCGTAAACGCGGGCAGGTATCGTATACGGTATTGCCGGGATGTGTAAATGGAAGGGTTTATGGCGCAGGCATCACTCTATCTCCACGCCTGCCACACCCTTCTTTCTTCGTTCTTTATTCCTCTACCCATTCTTTATTCCTTATTGCCTGCGTGTCCGCGGAACGAGTTTCAGCGCCGGCAGCGTAGATTTCAACAACAGCCGAAACTCGACAGGGCGTACTTTATCAATAGAAAGTTTTGGCTGCAGACGGCCTAACCTTTATTTTTTGACACTAGGAAAATTTTGGTTTTTGTTTCAGATTAATTGCTTTGTTACATAACTGTTGTTAGCGGTTACTTACTAAACAGCGATCAAGGTAAAGGATGTTACAGTTTAATATAGGTTCGGAACCACGTATGTATTGACTGATAGACGTCAATGCTAAATCGATCTGCTTGAACGATCAAGTCCTGAAAACGCCTTCTGTGCTATGCCCAAACTGCGAAGGCCTTTAGAAGATCGTGCACCCTATGGAAGAGATGCAATGGGTTGCCCTGCTTGGTTACAATGTAGACGACCTGAATACCTAAGTATCTTGTTTTCTTCGCTAGAATTCCACAAGGACACGGAGGAACCCTTGGTGAAATCTACGAAATACCAAACCTCTGAGGCTTTGTGAAGAATAATAGCTGGTAACGGTGAATAGGGGGTAATAAGAATGACCAATCGTGCGGAAACCCTTACTCGTAGGTATGCTTTTAATTACATAGTCGTCAATAATTATTCCAAATACACATTTTTAATTTGAATTTGACCTTGACCAATATCAAAAATTGTTATCAAATCCATTTAGTAAACATAAATTATAGATAAATTTTGCGCAAGAGATGGGATATCGGATCCCATTTGATACGATAGTTACTTACGAAGTGTTGGTGCCCATCTTGGTGACAAATTACGAAGTTTGACACTGGAAACGTCACACTATCTATGAAATTTAATATTCACCTCGCTAATTCACCACACGGGGTGACCTTTTACGGGGCTCGCCTCGTCCAATCGTAACTCTCTCGAGACATTGGTCGGTGGCCGTGGAACATTAATTTGGCCCGATACCCGTGTACGTGGAGTCGGAGCGTGTAGCGTGTTGGGCGGATGACGTATGCATACGCTGGGAACATATGTGCGGGCTGAGCCATACATTGCGGCCGACACTGTATAGATAGTATCACCGCGACGTCTGATACTGCACCTAGACCGCATTGGTATGTGTTACTCCGCGATGTGCTTGCGAAGGTTTGGGTACGGCAAGGGTAGACAGGGTGTAATCTACAGATCTGATACTGCACCTAGACCGCATTGGTATGTGTTACTCCGCGATGTGCTTGCGAAGGTTTGGGTACGGCAAGGGTAGACAGGGTGTAATCTACAGATCTGATACTGCACCTAGACCGCATTGGTATGTGTTACTCCGCGATGTGCTTGCGAAGGTTTGGGTACGGCAAGGGTAGACAGGGAGTAATCTACAGATCTGATACTGCACCTAGACCGCATTGGTATGTGTTACTCCGCGATGTGCTTGCGAAGGTTTGGGTGGGGTAGACAGGGAGTAATCTACAGATCTGATGGTCCAAACCCCTTTGTCTATTACAAAACTGCTTTTTTATATTTTTTGCATAACATTTTACTGGTGTAACAGAATTTCTTCCAAATTTACCAATGATCACATTCATTTTTATGAAAACTTAGTAATTTAACGGAAAGATTCCAATTAATGGAATACAATATTGAATATAATTGTAAATTTATTAATGTTACATATTTTGTTAGGATAAAGATTTCTTAAATCAGATAGCAATTTAAATAAAGTAAAATGAAGGAGAAATTGGTAAATAAATTCATTTTAATAACTGTATTAATTTCTTGCTAAGTAATTTTGAGAAATAGTAATACTACTTCCTAAAACATTAGCACTAATTTCCGCCAGCAAATACATTCGTCTTGTTTTTGTCCAAGTACAAAATGTCACATTTCAGTAATGAAATGTTCTAGTGCTAAGCCGTACCATTTCTAGCCAAGGCTTCTATTCTCCCGACTGCCCCACGGACGTTTTGTACAGTTTATATTTGTAGGAGGTATTCCATATTTGATGGCGACGTAGGTTTAGGAACGGACCTGAACCCAAAGGCTTGCATTGTGGTCCCTGTATTTACCGAGAATGTTTGCTACCCCTCCCCCCCCCACGAACACTCCCTCTCACCACTCTAACCAAACATTCTGCCGCGCTCAAGTTCGCCTTGAAAGCATGCCTTCACTTTGAATAGATTCTTGGAGGAAATAGCAATGGATTTTAGTCGGAGACGTGTTATAAAGGGCTTTCATTGCTTTAATCCCATAATCATGTGTGATTTATCATGATGCACGTTGCATTACTTTGTTCATTACTTTACAAGCTGTAAAAAATATGTTGATAATTGTTAACCAATTTTAATTGAGCCTAACAACTAAACTTACCTTTGTTTGTGTCGAACGAGAGGGTTTCAGATTTCCCTAAACAATGAAAGACGTACTTTATTTCGAAAGAATATGTTTACAAAGATACACGTAAGTGGTTGCAGAGATCGAAGACACAGCAGTTTTAACCAGTTTTCCTCGTACAACAAAGCCTGTATTGACAATGTAAGACAAGAAGTAGCGTACAGTACAGTAACGTACGTTTGGAACAGTACATCTGGCCTCTGACCCCAATACCACCGCTCCACTACAAAGACAATGAATGTATTTACATCCATCCACTACAAAGCTATAACTCGCGAGATTTGTTTAGCAACATCACCTGGCAAGCAATCCATTCTTTCATCGCTTGGGAGAGTAATGTTGTATTTCATGTTTTAAATTTACAGTATACTTACAACGATTACTGTTTTGTGGACTAAGTTACAAGTTTTCTTTCTTTAACATCAAGTTTTTTTATTTTTAGTATTTAAAAGGAATCTGTAATGAATGTATTTAATTAAATTCGTTATTTAATATTTGTTAAGTTAAATTACATTTTGAAGTAATGATGTCGGTTGTTTAAATAAAGTATTTAAAACAAACCAATACTGCACGCGTATGTGGAAGCTCATGTAAAACATGTAAAAGTAGATTGCAAAATCTGGACTGGACACATAACTGTAGTCATCAATATAAGCAAAGGTAACCTTTAACTTGTGCAAACCAGTTGGACACTCGATTACCAAATAGAATACTATTAACTATGTTATGGAACAGCACAAAAGACGTGACGGTTCGATATAAAATCGTAAAAATTGTCGATTTTCGTATTGTTTGTAATTTCAACTGTTTTTATTGTTGGTTTGTACTATTCTGGGTCTATCCGGACCACGGTCGTCCTCAATTCTGGATTCGACCAGTCCACGACCGTCAATGATTATGGACCTGCTGGGACCACGAACGTCTACCACTCTGGATCCATAAAATCTACGATCGTCAATGATTCTGGACCTAACGAGACCACGAGAGTCTACCATCCTGGATCCATCCGGACCACGAACGTCTACCATTAATGTCCATCCGGTCCACAATCACCAATGATTCTGGATCTGCTGGGACCACGAACGTATACCATTCTGGATCTATCCGGTTCACGATCGTCTAGCTTTCTGGACCCATCCGGTCCACCGTCGCCAATGATTCGGGATCTGCTGGGACCACGAACGTATACCATTCTGGATCTATCCGGTTCACGATCGTCTAGCTTTCTGGACCCATCCGGTCCACCGCCGCCAATGATTCGGGACCTGCCAGGAACATAACTACTATTCTAGATTTATCCGGACTATGATCTTCTACGATTCTAATCCTCTCGGGGCCACGATCGTCTACGATCCTGGTCCTGTCGGACCACGAACGGCAGGTTGGGAGCCACATCGCTCACGGCAGACAATGCGTGAGGACACGTATATTAACCACAGGCAGCGATTACCGCAGAGTCGTAGTCCCGGTAATGGCACAGACACTGCCGCTCTGTCATTTTCCTAATGACTCTTCCTGCTATCGGCAAGGTACTTAGGGACCCCCTCCCTACCTACCACCGATATTTCGTACATTATTTATACACCCGTCCGTCGTCCTGTCTATTTTTGGCACAGCCTCAGTAATAATAGAAAACCACTAAGTCTTACCTTTCAGCATCGTCCGAGTGTTTCCAAGAAAGTAGGAAATGGAAAACAACAATAAGATATGATATTTACTGGCACGGTAGGGTATCAGTAGTTTGCATTGTATATTCACAGACTTCTCGAGGTGTGAAATACACTGCAGCGTATACTCGTCGTTTAATGAGTTACTTTTAATTACTTTCGTTCCTTGCTTTAAAATGCGAATTTCCAATGGAAACGTATTCCACCTTATTGTGAATAAAGCCATTAATTTTGTTTGCTGGCTATGCGGGTTTTATCAGAAGACACACCCGGGAGAATGTTGACATCAACGTTACAGTACCGTTATTTAGGTGATATTTATTTACCGAAATGTTCTTTATGGAGGCAATTCACTGGCCAACGGCTGTTGCCTTTTCCATACATATTGGTTTTACGTATGGTGTGAGGACATTTTTGGGTTGTGTGTGAGGGGCCGGGTGGGGGGCGTTGAGACGCCTACAAAAAGCAATTCCGGTTAGTATGCAGACACGAGATGTCCCAAGGGTTGTAAGTAGGGTGGGGGGTGGGGTGATCAAGGGACTAACGGACCACCACAGCAGGCGCGCCGTACCCCACCAGACCATGCATACCACATCAGCACATTTCCCTGGAGCGCGGCTTGTCTCTCTAGCCTGTGCCTGGCTCTGCACTTCGGATACAGCCCTGCCAATATACAGCTTATATACATAGGCCCAGTGGTTCACCTACTGATAATATCCTTGCTCAAAACCAACAAATTCATTAATCCCTATTTTTCTTTTGGGTTTTGCATACGTGGAAGTCATGGGGTCTGAACTCGAGGGTATGTCGCAGGGGTTTCGAAAACGCATCAAAAATTGCACAGCGTTGTAATTATAAACTACAGATTTTATACCAATATAAGCAATTTAATGCGAAACAATGATTGAACGTGTAATTGCAGTAATTAAACATTATATACCGCATACGTGTTCACTTTTAGCATAATAGTAATCCTTAGCCTGGTACAGCATGTTCTGTACAAATTATTAAACAATTTCAGTTTCAGTCTTCATTATCATGTTGTATTGTTTAAAATAAATTTTGTTTATCGACTCAAGATAAATCTAAATAATAATTAATCCCTTATGTTATTATATACCTTGAAAGACTAATTAAAACCATAAAGTTCGTGAATGAAAAAAGTAATCTAGGATTTTATTGTAACTAATCCAAAGGGATTTCATTTTCTGTACATTTTAGACATATTCGTTTGAATTTCCAAGATATGCACTCATTAAGAAATATGTTTATCTTCCTTCGGATTTACCTTAAACAAAACTACCCAGGGAAATCATTATGTTATTACTGGTAAGATAACTAAATATACGTACTATATTTTATTAATAATTATATTTTTAGAACTAATAGGCAACTTCTAACGTTGACATCAAGGTGATAGTGTTAACTAACTTTCAGGAATTCAGGATTCAAGAGTAAAATTTGCTTACCATTGTTAAAGTTCAAACTTCTTACATTATAATGAATTTTCAAGCCTATCAAGGACAAAAGCTCTTCATTTTTCGTTCTGGGTGCAAGGCTTAAGATAATTAGTTTTTATTTTAAACTATAACGACTACCTTCCTAGATTAAGTGCAGCAAATATATTCAAAGTAATATATAAAAAGGCTTGTCCTCCTGATGACGCATATTGCAAGACAGACGAAACATTGCCTTTTTTCAGACACAGTTTCTAATTTAGTAACATAATAGCCAAATACAATGTCTACAATGACTAAATAATGACTATACAATATAACCTGATATTTCAGCATGTAATGAGTTATTATAATTGTTTGTGCTGTAACAATGCAATGTTACTACAGAACTAATTGACTAATCTATGACTGTTGTATGGAACCATTGAAATGGACGGATCAAAAAGTAATTATCAAACTACTCACTTTTTGCTCCTGCTGTTCATTTGTTGCCTTTCATCTAAAAAGTGTTAATTAGTTTGCACAATGGGTTCTGTTTTTGGAGCTCAGTTCCTGTTTACTTCGCTAGGTTAATGAGTGCGCCCGTATCGCATATAGCATTCCGGCACTTATCGACTCAACTTCGCGCTCTGATAACCCTTATATCACTACTTTAATTGTGTAATGAATAACTCTATATTTAGTATTTTATTCGTCAATCGATCGTAACAATGTATTACTGATGTTTTAAATTTTGTTTAAGCCTGCAAATGTATTGTACAACAATTAGTTTGTAATATAGTGTGAAGATTTAATCCCTGAGTAAAAGCATTTTTGAATGAGAAAAGTTTTTTTGAAATATTGAGCGAGGAGTATCTCAAGGTTTTGTGCTGGATCCACTTTTATTTCTTTCCTTAGTTTGTTGACTGTAATGCTAGTCCAGGGTCGGATAGCGTGATGACGTGTTTACCACTGGTTTTACTGCCGTAAGTGTGATTCTCGTAATTTTATACCTTACCGTATATTGCGGTAAAATAAATCTGAAAAGCAGTTATTATCGAGATTGTACCTTTCGCACGCCCATAAACTTGACAAATTAGCTGTTAAGTGTAAGTGGAAGCGTGTCTAATGGAAAAGTCAAAGTGTTCATTATCCAAGTGCACTCTTAATGAGATGCATGTACTAGTTTATAGCTAATCCAATTTATAGTCTTACTCCAAGGCTTTGTTTATTTGCTTTACAGGCTTTTATACATTTAACATCATTTGATTTGTGTTCTGCCGCACTCTTACGTTTATTTATAATGGTTTCATTTGAAAATAATATTCCCTTTTTCCACCATTAACAATTTAAACTATTTATATGCTTTAGGTTCTGGAGGAGATTAGGCCTACTAAATGCATATTACCTTAAAATATTCAAATTCTGTACAATTAATGTCTACTTTTTAGAAACTCATTAACTTATTCTGGAGGGAATATCTTTAGTGGACAACAAGCTTATTAAATAGTGATATTTTCATACTAAAATTAAAAACCGGTTATCAAGTAAGTAATGCGGTTATACATCAACCATCTGCTTTTTAATACGAAAAAATTAATATCCTCAGGTAAAGAAGCGCCTTCCACTAAAGATTATAATTAATCACGTACTCTCCATTGTTCGCGGACAAAGCTGCGGTCCCGCAGGGGCGGTGATGGTTTGGTTGATGATGAGGGGTTTCCGTGAGGTGGAGGGGGGGGGGCGAGGGCGACAAAGAGACCCCACGTTGGCATGCAGACCTCCCGTCACAACCGATTACCCAAAAATACGATATTTGTGCTGGTCTTGAGCGGCTGCTGCTGGTTGTTGGGGGGGGGGGGGAGCTGTAAATATTCGGCTCCTCTTGTCGACTCGGAGAGTATAGTGTTACTGGGAGTGGTGCATCTCTAGAGGAAACAGTTTTGGCGTTCCTTCTCAGAGTTGCTGAGAAACGTCGTTCTCGCCTACATCTGTCTTTCACTATACAACAATATCGCACCTATTTAATCAGAGATCATTCTTCAATTGACTTTTTTTTAAATGCTGCATTAACAAACCCACATTTAGATGGAGTCATAATGTTCAATGCTGGATATCCAGTTATTCTTCATAGACGTGCATCATCATGTTACCTATGAAATCTTATGCTGACTCAGTGATGTATTAACTTAGGTGAAATCATGATATATGTTTCTTCCCATTGAAACCTTTTGTTAAGCGCCGCTCCTCGCTTAAATACTATGCCCTGAACAACCTTTATAATTGAGAGGAGATGGAGCAATGATTTACGTAACCAAGTGATTTTATCTGCCTCGTATACCCTTCAGTTCTGTGATTATTTAATTTATTACTCCTTTCAGGATAAGTTCGTCATAATTTACCAGACGTTTAGTGACAAGAGCAATTTTGAGCATTCGGTCAGAGTCACCCTTTTCAACTGATTATTATAATTGGCTTCCTTTCCTAAATTAGAATTCAAGAAAGGTTCAACAACGATATCTCTGTAGATCGTTCTTACCATTCTGTTTTCTTCCGAAGCTAAAAGTGGTAAATCTTATTCAGCCTGAACAGAATTTCTATCTCCGGTTTTCGGTCATCGGGCAAAAAAACCGTTTCAATACCGCAGTGCGGCCTGTCATGTCATGGGGAACGGCGGAACGCGGAGCGGGCCGGAACGTGAATAGGAAAAACAAGGACGGCGATGCGGTTTTGCGGTCCCGCCATATAATGGAATACAACACGATATACATTATACTTCCCAGCGGCTCTGTCCATATTTAATACTACAGCCTCGCCGCTGCGCCGCAGGAAATGAAAACGCTGCTTGTCGCCATTGAAATAATAACATCACCAATTCATTAACGTCCGGCATAGAAATCGGCCGGATTGGAATTAATGCGATCGGAGAGAACAGTGCACCGCATATTGAATACATTAATGTTGTTGCATGTGAGCTAAATATTTGTGTGTGTGTTTTAAAGTGAAATTCGCGTTGCATTATTGATGTAAATGCGATTGCGAAAGAGTGTTTGATTTGAGTGGCAAACAACAACCGGGATTAGATTGATTTGATTGCAGTAAGTCCAGCATATTCGGACATGTGCAAAATTGATTTTGTAGTGAAAAGTGACTATTTATTCAATCTGAGGACCTTTCATGTGTATTATATTGTACAGCGTCCGCATTGAGGCACTTGGAATTGGAGGATAACCAACTTCTGAGGAAAGTTATATCATATTCTGGTATCAAAACTGATCAGTAACATTTTGCATACAGTATATCATTTTTATAACAAATAGACTGGGATACACTTAACAACAAAATTGGGCCCTTTATTTTAGAACACGTATTGGCGTTTAAAATTCCAGAGTTGTGTCTATTCTTAATTTTAAATGTTAGCCTATTTATATGTCAGATAATACATCTTTCTAGTTTAATCACCTTTAAAATTTTATAGAAGCACCGTTAATGAAGTGATATTGCATTACATAATATATTTTACAGCCTCAGTGTAAACAATAAGGGTAACATGCAGCAAAGATAAAAATACAAAACCTAAAACTGCCAAATTGTGTGAATGATCTTTCACGAGGATGTTGAAATTCAAAACTGCTGACGGACAAAGATCCGGCCTCGAAGGACCAAATCGGTTGTGGGCAGTCGCCCGCGAAGATGTGGGATAGAGAGTGTTGTGTTACTGAGATAGTAGATCTCCATCTGTATTTGTTTTTCGCCGTTGAAGGGGAAGGCTCTGAGTGAATACGACGTGTGACACTTGGCATATGGCGGTGCGGCGTGGTGTACGAGGGGTCCGGGGAGTAGGTTTACAGGTTGGAACAGCTGGCAACAACACAGTACACGCCCATATCCGTCGCGTCCCCTCACCTGATGAAGCAACGAGATCACACGTTTCGAAATGCCACCCTAGTTGCTGCTTCACCCCACCTTTTGTCACATAGAAGACCCTGTGAATCTTTAACATAGGGAAAGACTTGTGAAGTGTAACATCTGCTCAACTAATTAGTTATAAAAGTATGAATGTAAAAATGTGTAATGAAAAATAATTAAAAGCGAGGTCTATAAAGATACTGAAATTGTAGTAAGAAGGAACAAGTCCTAAATACAGTCAACACATATGTCAACACAAAAGGAACGAATAAGTTATTTGATGTATTAGATAAATATAAAAGCTGAATAACTTAAATACCAAACAGATTAAATAATGAAGTTGTTCTAGAGCGTCTGGAGGGAATGTTCATCACAATCTTAAGTTTACTTGTGCTTCAGTTATGGTGCTGTAACATTATATTATCTCCTTTGCAACACTATAGAAACACGTCAGGAGCTGACTTTACAAGGAAAAACATTAAAGTTCTTCAGTAATAGAACATTGTACATCAAGGCTGTGTGAAATTTTTTAGAAGTGAAGGAAATCGTGCAAGTTATCAAGTATACGGATGTAATGTAGAGTGCATGTTATTTGAACAGCTGTTCTACCAAGACCTATTAATTATTATATTCTTGTTGAAATTGATCAGTTAATAAATAATAATTATTTGTCTACTGATAGATCTTACGCGTTTTACCTTGATTACTTTGTTGTAATGGATGAACACTTCCTTATACTTAGTAATCCTTTCCCATTAAATTAACTAATTCTAGCATGTACGTGTGTTACTTCAGTTACCCAATATGGTCACGTTCATTAAACGCAGTACAATGTTCATGGGTACGGTACAGAAGTCAGCAGATGGTGCAATGCTCCTCGCAGATTGTTCATTAGACGCAACAATCTCACCATTATACGTGTAATAGAGGCGCGACACGACAGCCATGGTTGTAGCGACAATAGATGTCGACAAGTTTCGGTCATTAACACAATTTACGCAACTGATTATTTCTTTCTTGTGCCACTCTCTTCTAATTATAATTTAGGAAATTTTTGGAACGCGGTTTGCGAGTCTTCATCCATACATTGCTTCAGTTGTAATCTGTTGTCAATCTTTACATTGTATATTATAAACAGAATAATACCCCGAGTCTGTCTAACAATATTCATTCAGTTGTTAGATTGAAATCTTAGATTGCTTCAAATTCTCTAAATATGACTATGAAGTTTGATGAATAGCTATTTCAAATCCTGAAAGAATGAATAGAAAGAAACTTATCAATCAATAGCTCAACATCGTTCTCTAAGTGGACAGACGATCGACTGACTAATGAATATAACCATGTTTATTCAAACGAAAGCGATTTCCTCGTCCATCAAATTCACAATTAGGATTTGTTCTTGGCCATTAGTGACACGTCGATTTGAATTTTAAATGAAGCCATCGTAAAATGATTAAATGGGTTGACGGCCGAGAGCCTTCCTCTGTTGGAAGGAAGTAGAGCCGCCAGGAGGTGTGATAAAAATTAATTATCAGTACCTGAAGGAATCTGCCTGGGATTTATTTGGCCAAATAATAATTTGCGCCAATAAAGTAATAACGGTTGACAACCATGGGAGGGGACTGGTGATAAATAAATTATTCAAATGAGACGCCACGCCGCCGGGAGTAAACCGGTTTTGGGATATTTGTTGGTTACTTTTGAGCCAGAAATTGCTTTTATGTATCAATTATTGAAAATAAAGACTAATAATAAGTACAAATAATTAGTTCCGGTGTATAAATAAAGTTGATCCAAGGAGCTTAATCAAGAGCTGTAGGTAATTGTATTCACAACTTTCGCTTTTCAACGCTCGCCTGACCATCACTCTTGAGTCGGTGTCTATTTTCACTGAAACTTGTTAGTTAACTCGGAAATGTTGAAAGGATGTTGTGTGACCACTATGGGCGATGGATGATATAGGACTTCTTCACCATATAAGTACGTGCCTTATAATTAATAAAAAATTCTAAGGGTGTTAATTAAATTTAAATATTTCAAGTTTTTTGGGAAGAAACTGATTGGCTTGTATTCAGCTGTTTGTTGCTCGCTGCCTGACAGTTTCACACGTCTCACACTTTCCCTCGGTAATTGTTTCCCACTACCCGGCTAGCGTGGCGTGCCGTTTCTGTGATCGCGCCCTATTTGCCTAATCTCCGTTATTCCCGCATTAACATACCGTACCCCACATAGTCTAGGTGTACGTGTACAAATCTAGTTTGTAAGCCTTCGCCGTTGCTTTCTCTTTCTGAGAATACAACCACCTTTGCTTGTGTCTTCGAAACTGGAACCAGCTATTGTCCATCAGTTTAAGTTTGAGTATTTTCATATTTTCAGTGTACTTGTGGTTGTTATCGGGTCTCAATAATTTCTTAAGCAGTGTTTTTATTACATTTATCACCCGTTAAGAGATCCTATAAAACGATTGAAAAATACCCTAAACCCTCAATTTGAATTTTACATTGAGTTTTGGTGACGTTAGTTGTTTATGCATTTAATCATCCCCTTTCAAACAATATGGGAGATAAGCTATAAAATATGATAGTAGTAAGATCCCTTCCTCCGGACAGAAACGTAAGCGCAGACTTCAAACAATATGTCGTTTCAAGGAGCAATCTTAAGTGAACCAGCACAAGAAGAGTTTTCTTCAAAGGAAAACTCAGCTTTTCAGATGCGCACCTTTATTACTGTTCGTTTGGTGAACTTGGGCTCCTATCGGTCGCTCTGTGAATCCCTAATTGCTCCCTCCTTCCCTAAAATAATTAGCTAGACTCCGAGTGACCTCGGCCTCAGCGAACGAAGAGTAATGGCCTTCGTCCACTGGACTTGGACTAATTAGGCCGATCTTAATGGCTAATGGGTCAGTGCCCTATTGATGTGTCCTGTCCAGTTGTCTCCGTCTAGTCAGTTAACGATCTGGCGGCAGTTCTCGTTGAATGGTTTAGTCAATCGTCTCTTCTTTTTAGACGATTTATTCGTGTAAAGAATGGTATATTGGGTGAGTAGCAGCAGTGGAATTGCGAATCGATCGTTCAGATGCTGTGCTGCTGCTAGTACATCCTCTGGGGTATTTTCGGATAAAAGTGTTTCTCTCTTTTGCGGTAACTTTGGCGGAAACCACATTTTCTAGCTATTCAGATGCTTCGTTAATTCCCAGATCTCTCAAAGATCAGCGGATAAAAGAATAATTACACAGTGTGCATTCCACAAATTAAGACTCCAATTTTATACAACGCCGACATCATTCAAAACACCAGAGTCTCTCATTACCATCCGTAGAATTTTGAATGACAGACCCTTTTCCCTTTTCGAAATTGAAGGGCAATATGCAAAACCAATAGAATACTGAACGGAGAATTTGCCTTTTTCGCCACTTTGTTTTAGTTTCCTACGTCGAAGTTTATGGAGGGCGCTGAAACAGAAAAGCAAAACAAACGGATATTACGAAAACAAGCGGGAAACAGTGTTTTTATAATTACTCCAGAACATTTCCGCCGGGCGAGGCGGTTTTGTTTACTTTCTTTCTGCTCAGTTCTCTTTGCTCTTTTGTTGCTCGTCAATAACAAACTGAACCGAATGTCTTGGTGTGAATTCGAAGACGGAAGAGAAGAGTTTGGTTCCTAAATGTATAATAGTATTGTTGTTGTGGTAATGTATTAAACATTTATTGTTGCCCAGTTAGAAAACTTCTCTAAGACGATTTCTCAATCGCCCGGCGCGGCGCGGCGTCTGGCCGGGGTCGAGCCGACTCTGCCGTGACGGGTTCTAATTTCCGGCAACGATTGTCGTCGCTCTTATCCGCTAGCTGTAGGAAATAACATTTTTAACTTTTTACGAGTCGTGAATAACGTTGGCGGAAATAAAGCTTTTAGACAGGAATCATAAATTAGCGTCCGCCCGAATGTATCTTGCGTCCGGGCCCGGTTTGGACGTCTTGAAGGGGATATTTTATTCATGTTGCACGGCTCTGCCGCCGAGATGTGATGCCATCTTTACAACGCGTCCCTCGCTTTATATTGCTCAGCTCTGTTCCGTCATGCTGTGGGGAATATAATAGGGGGTTTCGTAAATAGATGGATGTGTTAAATGCGAGTATTTTTCGTTGTGACGTGTTTGTTTTTTTGTATGATACGAACTGGTCCGTATAAATGACGCGTGTTAAATTCATTTTTTCAACTGTATTGTGGTTACTTTTGCAACCCTTCTTAACTTTGTAGCCAGGTGTTACTTAATACCCTCCTGTTTCGAGTCTGCAAAATATTCTAAAAGTTATTTTATCCTTTAAATTATTAAAAAGTTGTAAGGTTGTTATTAATTTACATTGTCCTAATAATTTTTTCTGGTTAAAAAGTAATAGCAGCTCCTGGAATCGTTGTGTAACTGGATTTAAAAAGGTAACTCTGTTACAAAGTGGTCTACCTAAGACCACAGCCTACAGAATATATGAAAGTTAATAGACACGGGAAATAGCTTAGTCTAATATCCACTTTATATCCGGCCTGTAAGTTCCCAAGTAGCGACCTGGGGTCAACACGGCGGCGACATCGGGCCCCGGGTGCGGAGGGGGAGGCTCGTGGCGAGAGGGTTGGGGGGGAAGATGGCCGCCGCATGTAAATAGATCTCATGTTTATAACAGACAGCCAGTTCAGATCACATTGACGCCGAATGGCGTCTCACATCGGGGCTTCACATCGAGTTAATCTAGGCGTGATCGCGGTTACTTCGTCATCCGTGGCGTAACTGGTGCGATATTTCAGCAACATCGAAAATAAATCATCTCGGAAACATTTCTGTAAGTGGAATCCATTACTGATGATGATATAACACCCCTCCCCAACCCCTCTGTCGTCGTCGCTGCAGTGATGTAATGGTAAATATTCTTGGACTGCGATACATTTCCATACCTCTTCAATTTAAATAACCTTTTCGTAAAATAACATGCCGGTGATTTCTTTTCCGTTTTCATTGAAACATCCACGAGTATAAACAGGACGTCTTGCTGTATAGTAAATTAATTAAGTAATTAATATTCAAATGGGATTGAAATTTAACAGTAACTAAAGGTTGTCAAATTTTAAATGAACAATTTTTAAACTATAGTTATTTTGTGTTGTAAAACCTTTTAAAACTAATTATTGATGATTAAATGTTCAAAACTGGCATAAACAACAATCATCGAAAGTGTTTTTTTTCTTAAAATTTGCTCAAACATTAGTTTGTTCTCATTGTTATTGAGAATGTGTTCTATAACGAATCGACTCATGTCTGTTCTATAAATAGTCTGTGTCCGTGTCATAAGTAGTGCAGTATGGGTAATATTTATCGCCTTGCTGCGTGTTCTATTGCGATTTAGAGAGAGTGACGAGAGCCACCATTGTGCTCGCGCGCGCGCGCCACACACACACACACACACACACACACACACACACACACACACACACACACACACACACACACACACACACACACACACACACACACACACACACACACACACACACACACACTAAGCAACCGTATTGAAACCGCGTGCTTTGTCAGTGAGCGCCGAGAGAGAATGCCAACGTTAGTTTATCCCGGAGCAATTGCTGGAAACATGAAAGTAGCGGAGGGCCGGGAGAGTTGTGACGTCAGAGGGATTAGTGGAGTAGCGAAGGGATTAGGGCGCAGCGACGTGCCCTGTAGGGCGGGGAGGCCGTGTATTTAATATACAACATGTATAACGACATTTACAATGCTAATACCGCAGCGGGCCGCTCTCAACCGGCCCAAATACGCTGCAATTATCTTAATTGCAGTTTTTCTCTCGGTGCAATTAGTTTAAACGCAACTACATTAGGCGGTAATAGTATCACCGCTATCACACTTTTGTTAGACTTGTAAAGATCTTGTCACAATTATTACTGCGTTGCGTGGCAACTTTTAATGAAAACAAATTTTATTTTGTGAAACCTTCAATGTTCCCTTATTTATGGAGACCTACATATTGAATATTCACAAACTACAAGAAAGACCGCAATACCAATAACTTATACATTATTTACAATTTGTAAAATAAATAAATAATACCAATCGGTTATAGGACATCCTAGCCAATGTCCTCACCATATGTACGAATTATCAATAGTTGCTAGAGGTTTTTTTTATAGATACCCACGTATTGAATTTTCAAAAATTACAAAACCACCACACCCATACATATTTTAAATTATTTACAATTTGTAAAATAAACAAAATAATAGCAATCGGTTATAGGAAATTCTAGCCAATATCCTCACCATATGTACGAATGATCAATACTTGTTAGAGATCTAACAGTCTTGCTATCAACTAACAATACGGTTTTGCAATGGTTATGTTGAATACCGTAGTACAAGAATAGTAATAAATAATTTTTTTGTAATTCAAAATGACGGCATGGTATCAGTAGTAAAAAAGGCCAATACTGTGATAAAATCTATTTAAAGCAATTGCATTGTAAAATTACTCTTAAGTTATATTTCAGCAACTGTGAACGAGTTATCATGTCCCCAAGAGAACAATATGTGCCTCCCGGAGAGCAATACGAGTAAACCCATCCATTCGCATTGGTGGTGTCCTAACACGATTTGGTGTCTTAGAAACCCTAGCCAAGCCTCGTGTGCACAGGTACGGCAGTACTGAACTGAAGGTCGTGTGCTGTGGGCTTGTCGTTTATAGTTTGCACATTCCTGCCGCATATCTCCCTCTCTCCTCTCCGCGGCGCTCCTCCACCGTGCCGCAATGTGCTGTGTTCCCTGTCGTGATTTAGTATTCCGGCCCTTCGGCGCTTGCTGCCCTCCACGCCCCCCCCCCCCCCCCTTAGTGCAATACCTTCACAAAGGATGAGATTAGTTTTCCAGTAAAAACTTAATCTACCCCTAAACAATTGTTGAGAGACGATACCCGAATTGGCAAGTATCAATAACCGAACTGGAAATATTTAGTGACGATAACACAAGTGGGAAACAATTATTGGTTAACGATAACCGAACGAAAATAGATTAATAGTAACCGAACTGGAAAATGAGCAATATTAATCGCAGTAGATGATCTAAAATAGTTTTGTAGATTAGAAATATTATAGGGTACAATAATGATAACCCAGTTCGAAAATGAAAGTGACAATAAAAGCGCTATATTTCACAGATAATAAAAACTCATAATTATTCAATAACCATGGCAATATTTATAGAACTGTGTCTCAAGTTCTAACTGGGGTTGTATTTATAACATTTTATAGGACAACATAATATACTTGGGTTTTAATTTGTGCCGTAAATATAATGTAATTTTTATGTTTTAAAAGTTTGAGTATTGATTCATGTTGGCAGTGAATTGCTCTTAATAATAGTATCAGACCAATGGATAAAAAATATAAACACATGGTTGATATATATGGCTTTTTTATTTTTTTATAAAATGATTGATGTGGAATAGTATTTTATTATTTTTAGAATTACATTAAAACAAGTTCAGTTATCGTTATTGAGTTGTTTTAATTGCCTTTCCTTTTCAAGTTAAAATCTGTTAGGTCCATTGTGAGTTGAAATTCTCGTTACAGAACAATGTGCATGATAACTAACGAAACTAACACACTTCTTTATTTCGTAATGTAACGTTGGCGAGGAATTATACAATATTTTGGATAAATACGATATAAATTACTATGATTAAATTAGTGCTCTGCAGCTTATATGATCATTAAACTTCTTTTGGGTTTTTCATAAAGTAGCCTGTTTAGCTCATAATGTTTTGTATAAATATAGCAACTAATAAAACACGAACAATGTAACGTATTAATCAAGAATATTCTATAATAGACTCTCATCAGTACTCGATATAAACACTTATATTCGTATCGGCTGTGGAGTCCAAATCAATATTACAGGCGGATCAATCATCCGTCATGACGTTAAATGAATGAATAATCAATAAAGCATTACAGCCCTCGACCAATTAAATTGATTAATTCCCAAAGCTAATTGAAAGAATTAATTTTAGATCGAGGTTCTAAATTAAATTCATCCATTACAGTGTTCTGCAGCAGACAACTCCGGATCTTTCATTACTCGTTTTACATTTGCCCAAATTAATTCAATTAAGTACATTATTTTGTATTGAAACATTAATAGTGCTAGTGAACAAATACACTGTGAATTTAGGTAGAAGCCCATTGAATACATGTAGCAATTATTATGAACGGTAATACCAGGAAGAATTACCATGAAATTACTTGTACATCGGAGCGTTCCACGATATTAAATTTAACCGCAGTGATTACATTGGGAATGTCTCTTTAATGGTTATTCTTGCCGTTGCAGATTAAATCCTTCTTTCAATTTTTGTTTCTACATCTAAGGAAGGTTTATAATTTTCCAGAGAAGTGTACTGTGAGAACACTGTAGTAGCAGATACAGCAGACGGTAGTATGTGATGAAATCATCACTAGAAGCATTTTAGGTGCGTAATCGTGGTTTACGAAGGAGGCGAAACCGAGGTCGGAAATACAGTTAAGCACCTTAAAGAAATGTTTGCTCCATGGGGTGAACAACGGTTTTCACCATACGGGAAACAAAGTAAAGACTTGCATTTTATAACATATTTAATACTGAATAATACAACATAGTTTTACTGCTAAGTTTACATATCAAACAGTCAACAGCTGTGTTTTTAACGTGTGCTTCTACTGACAAAATAACCGTAGTAGAGGTTAGTGCTCTGAATAAACTGGATGTGCGCTAGTTGATTTTCTAATCTCTGTTATAAGTATTAAAAACAGCTGTTATTGATTTTGAAATATGATAAAAAACCAAGTGTAGTTGAGTGATATGAGTTTTATATTTTAAACCTTTCTTCTTTCCAAAAGCAATTTTTCTGTTATAAGTATTAAAAACAGTTGTTATTGATTGTGAAATATAATAAAAAACCAAATGTAGTTGAGTGATAATGTATTTTTATACTTTAAACATTTCTTTTCAAAAGCCTTACAATTTTTACGAGAAAGGCCACCTTTATGTAGAATTAGACCATCATGTAAATGCCCTTACTGAAAAAAGATACGATGACTATCCTACACTGTCGCGGGCACAACCAAGGCCAGTATGATCCTCCCCCCTCCCCCCGGAAGTGCGGTATACGTGGTCACGTTACGCGGTTACATTACACTTAGGCCGTCAGTACGTAACCTCCTTGCCGCCATCTTGTTTCCTGTGCCATGACTGGCGACCTGGCCTGCCTCTACATATGTAACACGTATACATAAACATTGGCCGCTGCGCTGTATATGGATCTATACCCCTTGTTGTTGGCCACCTTTAGGTCGACCAACCCAAATTTCACTTTCTAATCCGCTCGACTTTTCCGCCGCATTTTGCAACATCGCGGTAACGTAAGGAAATATTTCCCCCGTCATCACAGGGACGCTCGTTATGAGTACAGAAGTCGAAACATAAACCCGTAATTAATGTATGACATCAAATTGCAATGGCAATACTGACATTTTTATTAGGTTTAGACTCATCCATTGAAATCACTGGGTAAATGTTGATTTCGCGTTTCAGACATTTGATACCAAAGGCGCTTTTATAAATTAACAGCTTATACAATTTCTGGATTATACATATACTACATGTAAAATATTGTACAGCTGCAGTTTTTGTAAATTTATTTTATTTTGGGTAATTTTATTTTAATTAACACTGTATTATGGTGGAAACTTTAAGCGTACACGTATTTACTGGGCTATTCATATAAAACATACTCAAGTGATGTATCAAATAAGACATCCTTAATATGGATAGCAAATAATATGTTTATGTAAGTTCTTATCACACAGTCTGTGGGATATTATTTTGTTATTTCGTTATGTGTATTTTGACCTTAATACATGTTTACTAAAGTATTTTGTGTGTTTTCAGGTATGTACCTTGAGTTGGAGCTTTCCCGACCTGTTGACACATTGCGTAAGTTGTACATAAACCAATAATCAGATCGACACATTAATAATTAATTAATTTTGCCTTGTTTACCAGTATTAATCGCGTGTTTAGTAGTAGGGAGTAAAACAATCACCTTGCTATAAGAAAAATAATGACACTGTAACATAATTCATACAGGCTCCTAACACAATTACAATTGTTATGAAACAAGCGGTGGCTATAATAGAGTTCACATCTATGTGGAATACGGGAAGAGGATCTTTTATAACAGATTCCATTAGTCCCTACATTACTGTATTTCGTGTGTCCATTGTTTTCTTTTTATAGAACGACCGTATTCGTTCTGTCGACCATAATGTTGGCGTTTTTAATTCCTCCTTACGAATGAATAGTAGTTTATTTATTTAAAGTTTATTAAGAAAAATAACAGGAAGTTATCGTGGAGTGTAGCAAAAATTAGCACAACGTTTCGGTGCATGGTATCTCCTCTCTTCTTCAGTTGACATTACTTAGGAGAGTTTAAAAATTCTGAACGTAAAGAATTCAAGAACATTGCATTGGACATACTAATGTGAAACCGTTTATCATACCCACCACCAAATTGAATAAAACTCTATGATAATGTAAAATCAATTTATCCTCACGGTTCGAATTGGAAGAAGGCATTGTTTGTAACAGTTAAATTTAGTCGATAATGTTTATAAATAGCTTTACATTATTAATGCTTTTTATACTTAGAATACTGTTTTTATGGCTCTGTTTGGCATTTTCGTGTTCAACAACGTGTTACTTGATTTTCATCCTCTGTACCTATTTAACTGTACGTTTTAGAGTGTTTCGCAACCGAAGAAGGCAGTCGATACAACGTTTCGAAACGTCGCGTTCCATTATTAGGTTATGTCTCTAGTGTGTTACTACTCCCTTCTATGTTCAATAAGTCTCGCTGGAAATTGGAAGAAATCACAGATCTCTGTGCAGAACCAAGAAGTTATCGCCGCATTTAATACAGCTGCGAGATGATCAGGACTCACAGTAGGAGCAATGAAAGGTCGACCCTAACGTGCAAACATTTGTGCACTCCAAATGTACAAGGAGAGCGGCTGGCGCGGTTTACACAAATTATTCCTGAAAGCACTTAACCATGAACAGAACTCCAGGCTGATGAGGGGGAGGGGGGTAAACATAGTGCTGATGTAATGTAATAACTTCTTCTCGTATTCCTTAACGTGTGTCAGATACAAGAGCGACATCATTGTGTTCTTGAATTATGCCGCGTTGAAAATGGTGGAGAATTTGATATCGTGTACGCTATACGAAGTTATAGATACGAAAACGTGTGATTTGTAAAGTACCATTATCGTACTTTGTGTCACTGCATTGGAAAAACGGCCAACTAAGTGCGAATAAATAAACCAAAGTTCACATTTTAATCAATTGAAAGTGGCAGTTTTTAATTTAACGAAACCAATTAGGTACGCTTCCCGTAATTGAATATTCTACCTGCTACAAACCGCCCTCGTTGTGTTTTCATAAACGCAGCTGCTTTGCGATTAAATTTCACCTCTTATAACGAATTCCGCAGCGCAAAAACTTGGTTCGTTAGGCGGTTGGCATTCTTCGTTCGCTCGGCACAGCTCGTGGAACATTTTAATTTCATATCGCGAGGCATCAGCAGGGTGGTGGTTTCAGACCGAACTTCTTGTTAATAATGAAATAGGTCGGTAGGAAGAAGATAGGGTTCTGTCGCGTTGTTTGCATTCTTCTCCCATTCTCTTGCTGCCTCGCGTCGTATGACACCCCCTGCACTGAAATACCGCACATTTTGTTATCTGTTTATCATAAAATCATTATATTACAGGTTAAGTGAGCTTATAATATTGTGTTTGGGGGTGGAGTATCCTATGAAAATAGTTTAGAGAGATTCAATTCGATTGACGACATGAAGAAAAAAACACATTTATTTTTACATGAAAATACCTTTTCTTTTAGAACGAGCTTCACTTTAAACAATTCAACAACCTGTATTTGCTAGGAACTTGCTTTTGTACATTCAACTACCAAAAATTGACAGATTACGATCAGAATCATTGTTTCAAATCTGTTTTACATTTAGGAGAAAGTTCGAAACCCATTCCACAGAATTTTACCGATAAATGGTCGCCCACGAAAAAGGTATTATAACGTTATTTAAATTGGTAGACGAAACGTCGTAGCATATTTATTTTTGAAACTTGTTAATTCGACAGTTACACTGACATTTAGCCCTGAAAGCCGGTGAAGCCGACAGCTGTCACACGTAATCCTCGAGTCCCATAAACTTGGATCAATAAAAGCCTCATATTCAGATTACCGAACATTACCCTGAGCTTATCTGTGTGTGCAGGGGCGTGCATCGAGGGAGCGGGGCCCCAGTCCTTCACAGCCAGCCGTACTGGCTGACATCTTGATTTGAACCCAATAAAAACGATATTGAACTTAATTCCCAACTTAATCTCTCATTAAATCGTATAAATGTCACAAAAGCAAACACATTGATAAAGAGAAAATTGGAATAGTACACTCATATTTACAATAAAAAATACCCCTTACAATAATACGGCAAAAAATAATAAGTGCATTCAAGTCGTATACACTTAGATAAATGATTGCTTATTACGATCTTGTTAATCTAATTTTCCATTTTTCCATTTTAGCATTATTTTATTTTTATGGGGCAACAATGCGGGTTTCTTAATACATTGAATGAAACCTAATCGTGTAGTGTCTAAAGAAATTATACAGCACTGAAATACTGCGTTTAATGATCAAACAATAAACGGAGCAACATTGTTTATAATTGACGTCGTCAGAGCCTTGTAGAGTATAACACGTTGTTTAATGAGAGTGTATAAAATAATAGAAAATAACCACTTTATTACGGAAACAAATTACATTGTGCTGGCGCGTGTAGTGAGGTGGGTGCCCCCCCCCCTCTTCATAGTACATAACCCAGTTCTGAAACAACAGAACCATAACTACCCGCTAATTACAACAATTCCGGACGGCCTTAATTAGTTTAGATAAATTGATGGACACAAAAACAGCCGTGTGGTAATCTGTATTAATTAGAGTGGAGATGATGTGGCGTGGGCCGGGCCAGGCCGCCGTGCTGTGTTCTCTTGTGTTGCAGACGCTGCTGTCCGCGTGCGAGGCTATCATTGTTGTCTCACCGTTGCCATTAACATACTCGTACGTCGGCGTTATTTATGTGCTCCTGGACTGTAGTGCTTCGACCCACCTTACCTGCTCTTGTGTGCGGAGCTAAAATTCTAGACTCATAGTGCGACGCGTGTTTATTTACCCTTCGCTTAAATCGGAAACGTGTATGAATGAATGCAACTGTTAAAACTTAGTTGTCTTTATTAGCGAATTAAATGTTTTATTACGTAAACACGTCCAAATTGGGTACTATCGTGAATCCAAACGCAATTTCAGGTGTAATGCACAATATTAAATTATTATTAAAAAGTTTTTAAGCACTCGTTCAAAGTTTCCAATTTAAAAGTAACCCTAATTCTTCATTAGTTTTGGTGAATAAATGTAGTACTAAGTTACCAATGTGTGAAATTTGTATTCAAAACGAGAAAGTAATAAATAAGCCATACTCGTATTAGTATTCTTCACAGTAAATAATAGTACAAGTTTATTTGTGGCGTTTCACTAGGAATTGCTCTCCAAAAGGAACTGAACTCAACGCCCGAGTTGCATTTCGTTGTAAAAATGCCAACTTTAATTGTAAAGGAAAACTAGGGAATGGTGAAAAGGAAACTGTTCCCTCTCCTTCTATTTCCCCTCTTCCCGCCCTCCCCACAATCAACTGTCCCACGCAATACATCATCGTGATCGACGACCTGAAATGTTTCATATTACTGCCAGCTGCGCCAGACGATAACGAAACTCTTTCCAATTTTTGCGTTCCATGTTCGATCTTCGGTGCTGCAGGTTCGCGTCAATAAAATACTGCTGAACAAACTTTACCGAATGTTCACAACGTGGGAACAAGGTAAATGCTTGAAAACGCTCTTGGAACAACGAATGTTGGAAGTGCTTACTTATTCAGTACTCGAGGACAAACAATGGGGAGTGGGTACAATGAACCGGAGCAATAGACTTTAGTGGGCTAACAGACGGCAGTCGCCAGGTTACCCGGCATGCAATGTGGTAGCGACGTGCGTGCACTTCGTCCAGTGTCTACTGAATCAGGCGAGATGTCGCCCTAGATACCGTCTCTGTGAGTCACTGTCAGTACCTCCACTGATTCAACTGGCCAAATACGAAACTGTCGTTGGGGAGTGATTCTATCAGTTGATTTTATTGTGGCTCGGTTAGTAAAGATTTGAGTTGTTTACAAATGGCATTTGTTTCCTATTGCACTCATAAAAAAGTGTGAATTAAAGAAATATGAAAGGATCGAATCGAAAACTTATAATTAGTTTTTACGTTTTAGTCACGTTTAACGTTGATTCAAAATATTTATTTTTTTCACTAAGAGAAAATGTAACGGTTATTGTAGGTGCTTACGCTTGTTGTACAAATTAAGCGTACGTTATGGTAAAATAGTTGATTTTAATTTGATACGGAAATAAATTTGTGTTGTTTAGTTGTTTGCAATGGAGATTGTACGTTGTGGGAACGTAGTAGTACTGTACTGCATTGTGCGGCCCTTGTGTTGGAGCCGCAGGAAGAGAAAATATGGCGCAGTTCGTATGTGGTTACTGTCGTGTTATTACGGTCTTGCTGACGCCAGCAACATTCAACAATAACGACACGTGATCAGGTGTGTTTGTATCCATCATGTGGGCAGGCGGCAGCTGGCCGCTCCATGTACGTGTTATCAGTTGTGTCCTGTGTGCCGGCCTCACATAAACCATGTCCCCACACTCACGTACACGCGTGTATGTTCCCGCATAGACACACACACACACACACACACACACACACACGCGCGCGCGCACGCGCGCACGCACGTACCGAGCTCATGACAACCCCGCCAGTATAATCAGTCGCCAAACTATGACGAATCCCCGCCGCGCTGCGCTCTCAGAACGCATTCTCATTATGTCCCTAAAACTCCAAATTGGCACCGGGCCGGTAACGGCATTACGGACCCTCGTCTCCTCTCACAGCTCCCCCCCTCCCACCACCTCCTCGACAAAGTATAGCCTGCCCCACATTTGTGAAAATAATCTCCCCGAACGATAGCCCGTTTAAATTATACGGCGACTATTTTAAAACGCAATAATACAGTAATTTAGTCCGAGGATTTCGGTGCTGTATAATTTCTGGAGGAACCCGCTCATTACTGGGGGCCTGCCTTTACATAACTAGCTCTCCGACATCCCCGTCTGCTGCTCTTGGTCGGAAACATTTGTGTTATTTTCCGCACCGTATATTTCCGCAGTTTGAAATGTAGAACTATCCGAAGTTCTTGCGAACATTTCATGTTGTAATGCGAGTGTGGGGGCGCCGTCGCGCGACGGGTAGTGACTCGGCAGTAATCTACTATCCGACAGTCCACGCTATCGTGTCGTCCCAGCGTGTTCAGCGTGTCTCGCTAGCGTGTCCTCCTCCTCTTCTCCCGGATGTCTGCCTCTCCTACTATCCTCCCTATCTCCCGACTCGCCGACACTTCGTGCTCGATAGACAATTACAAACATGCTCCGGCCCTGTACTTCATTATGCACTTGCGTCACCGACTTGACTCATTAGAAGGCGGGATCGGCTTAGCGTGTCTCTCTACTCACGAGTGGGAGAAACCAGCCTTTCATAAATTCTGTTTCTGATTTGTTAAGGCCTTCTACACCCCTCTACCTCCATCAGAAAATACAATATACTTTAAAAATGTATATTTAATGGGTGAGGAAAGTGAGATATATCGACTCGCGCTAAATTTGCGTAAATGACCGTGGTCCGATATATCGCACATGGGTTACTCCGACCACCCAGTTGCTTTGAAATTACAAGAAACAACTTATTATTGACTATTGGAGAAATATATTCTCGGCCGTTGTATTGTGTATGTGTTTAGCTAACTTTCTTTGCATTCAACCCCGTTGAAGAGTTCATGTTGAGTTGCTGGGATGAAAATTATTGAAAACTATTGAAAAACAAGAATAAAAAACCAGTTCTGTTATACAATTGAATGTATATAATGATGAATGTACCTGACGCTTGCATGCAATGTAATTGTTGACGCAATAAGGATTGTTATTATTTTCCATGTATAGTGGGCCCATTCAGTAAGCCTATTCAATAGGTGCAGTATTTTGTACACAAATTTCCAAGTAGTACCTTAAACTTTGCATGCATGTTAGAAAACTAACCTATTAACAAAAGTAAAGTTATTTGAACAGTGCTCATATGTTTTTGTAGTGTTTTCCTAAGCGTGGCTGTTTTAGCTAAGTAATTTTGGGTGACTCAAGTCTGGTATAGTTTTCACTTATAATATAAAGTAAGAACATTAGTGAAATCTTTTTTTTATGTAGTGAGAACGCCAAAATGTCCCTCGTAACTAGTAATCTGGTAAGTTTTATCGAGTCTCGTAGTCAAAGAAACAGTGAACATCGAAGACAAGAAAGCTTGATGGTTTTTTATTCGCCATTTATTTAAGTAAAAACAACTTTAATACAGCTAAGTGATGAATCGCGCCCTAATCTGTTGAACGTAATAACTTGAAAAATAGCAGTCGTAATTAAAACCGAAGAGGCGAGATGAAGAATGCCATTAGCGCTCGAGTAGTGCGAGCCGGCGCCATCTTGAAAACGTAGTGCCAGCGCTAATGTAGGCCAGAACAGAACAGCACAGCGTGTCCGTAGTCTGCCATGTTAGACGGTAAAGTACAGTAACTACATACCAGAGCCCATTAGTGTCCTGTATATCGCCGTTATCTGTGTCTGAAACTCTCCAAACTGCTGTAGCTGCACTGTCAAGGGTGTTTGGCTATGTGAAATGTGAATTGCCGCTGGCTCATCATTTTAAGTACAAGTTACATTATTAATGATAGGTACAAAATTGATAACAAAATTATAGTAAAATTGCCACAAAAATAACGCAGTAGCCTTTGAACATTTTATTGTAAGTTTACCCAATAGTTCGTCATTGATCCCAGTTACACCGAAATTTCAGCATTTTTTCTCTCTGAAAGGTCGAGTCCAGTATAGAGTCGGTAATACTATTCACAGATTTGTATTTTAGAGATCCACTGCAAGGGACTTGCACATAATATAATAAAAAAAGGCTATGGAATCATTCGGAAGAGAACCCGTAAGTAAATTAGCACTACACATTAGGTGACACTTCACGTACTGGGTGTATTGAAACACAAGGATTTATTTACAGGAAACACTAGCCTTTGTATGAAGTGAGTCATAAAATGAAAAAAAAACTAACCGGATTGTTGCATAATTCAATAATAAAATGTCCGGTTATATGTGTTTCTAGACCCCCATTTCCCAGAAACAAAAACAAGCCCTTGACGTGTACTGACAATTAAAGCAATGACAAAGAAAGTGCATCGTAAAGTTTTTTTTTTTTAATTACAATTGAAAAACGGTTTTTTTTAAGCTTATAATTTAAAGTGGTATTATTCAGGACGAATTTTATGTGGAAAACGCGTTTCAGGATTACAGTTTCAATAACGTTCCATACCGCGATGTTTGATCGCGTCTGTACAGCGGTAGCGGCTTTGTGAAGAATGCCGTCCTCAAGCCAAGATCGATTGGCCTAAGGCCGGGCGCCTGTAGCCACAACTCGCCCCGACTCTCATAAATAGCCGTATTCAAACCCGGCTGCCCCTAACATTTCAGTATCTCGACGTTATTAATGAAGGATCTGGCCCCTCACTCACCGCTCCTCGCCGTGGCGTTGCTAAAACCTTCAGGATGTGTCTGGGACCCCCCTTTAATCCTCCGTACCATCCTTCATTTTAAAGCTCGCTTTGATGTCGTACTGAGCAACTCGGGACAGAGATGAGTTTTAACTCACCGCTCATCGCCGTAGCATTGCTAAAACCTTCAGGATGTGTCTGGGTTAGTCCTTAATCCTCCGTATCATCCTTCATTTTAAAGCTCGCTTTGATGTTGAATTACTGTAGCACATAAACAATGAAACCTTTACCAACATTTTGTCTCATAATAATCAAATTACTTTTTCGAGAAGTTTCTAGAAAGTATGTATATTAAAAATCGTCAGACGAAATATTTTTAATTTAAATTTTAGACCCTAACAAAATATATTTAAAATAAAAATTTTCGTAATTCAAATTTTAAATCGTACAACATAAAACACAATAGCAGTAAATAGCAGTTATTAAACAGGTAATAGTACAGAACTCATACACGTCCATTGCCGCGATGATTCATTAAAATGCTATTATCGTTCATTGTAGTGGGGAAGACGGTTGTTATGAAGTTCAGGTACATAATAGGATATTGCAGAGTGACATTAAAGTAGCATACTCATTTCTTCACCGTGCGGAATAATAGACTGTACGTGACCGCAGGTTAACTTACTGCGATGAAGAAATTAGATTATCCATCACAACTGTGGAAGAATCTGAAATGCTTTATCTCGGAACATAAAGATGCTGAAATAACGAGAAATCTGCGCCACTGACACAGAGTGCATAAGGAACTTAAGTTTCTGGTGAACTTCCTCGGAAAGAATCTTTCAAGCAACGGCGCTCGGGGTTGCGGGGGTGGAGCCGGGGTTGCCATTGTTTATTCTTAGGAAGGTCTTTGCATTCATATCACAAAGAGAAGTTGCTCGGTCGGTCGCCTTTGTTTAATATTTTCCACCCTCGCATTGATTACGGAATTACATCTTCGGGGAGTCTGTTTCTTGGCAACCGCAGCTCGTGGATTCATCTTTTCTTTGATCCAACTGAAATATTCCCGTAGGAGTAAACAATCAAACTCTCTTACTGTGCGGGTATTGTTACCACCGGAGCCTCCGACGCGGGAATGTCGTCAACCGGCTTACATCAACGTCTAAATGCGAGCATTCGTCACACCGCCGTGCCGTACTCGGCTCGGTATGTTATCAGACACGCGGCCGTCATAGGGCCAATTTAAAGCTGCTTTTGAAAGAACTATGTGAATTTCACAATCGAAGGCCTTCTTTGTCATCAGTTCGGTTTCACTGCTTTAACGAGAGTTATTACAGGAGCTGTGACATTGGTAAGTACCTATTTTGGTGACGCTGCACAGCTGTGTCCGTCCAAAATAGATGACAGAGAGTCTCTATTGACCATAATTTGCACCTGTTGTCCATATTTCCTAAAGAGCGATGCTCGGCTTTTCCTACTGATACATACGGGATTTTTATAATTGATGAACTGAACAGATCTTATAACGTATTCTGTTTTATTATATTGACATCACTAGTTTACAATTTAAATATGTTATCTATATAAGAAAGTCACGTTTTTAAACATGTTATGTTTCAAATAACCTTTCTGCAAAAAGCAAGTTTAAAGTTTTAATAAATCTAATTTGTTATTTGAAACCTATTCTGGTCTGATATTTTATCCAGATTTTCGCTGTTTCTGTTTTAATTGCTGTAAAGTTACGCGCTATTTTAATGTATAAATATTAAACCGCCGTACAGCGGATGTTACACAGTGGCCATACCTCTGTAGAGATGACAGTATCGGAGGCAGCTACCCCTCACTCCCCTCACCCCCTCTCTACTGCCCTTGTCAAGTTTAACCCCCGTTAATCTCTCTGACCACTATTGTTCGCCCTTGCACTCCGCTTGTTTCTAATTGGGTTTATCTTTGAAGGGATTGTCACTAATTGTATGTACGGTTGAAACGGTTTATTGCCGAAAAGTTGTTTCGTTTCCCGTTTATTTAAAGGAATTTGAAAGCGGTAATGGCGGATACAGTTTGGCTACTTGTTTGTTGCGAGTTCCTATGTTGATGCGTTACTTTGTCGTATTGGCAGAAAATTTGTTCAGTTTGAAATAGAAAGTATTTTGTTAATTATTTTGATTGTTATATTCCTTTCCCAATTGTTGCAAGAGACCGTGGTTTCGGAATAAAACGAATCCAAACATGTTATCGACTTCGTTACACAAGTTTTGTATTGATTTACGTAACTAGTTACGTAACATGGTATCCCGCAGTCGGTTCGTACGTTTTAAAAATAGTTTGTTAAGTAGGACGACATTATACAAGTGTTCCTAAAAGTATGAATATTTGCAAATTGAATTGTGTTGTCTGTGAAGCACGTAGAATGCACACATATAATTTAGCCTGCGGCACAGTGACAAGGCAAATGTGTGGAACTTGCTAGAAAGGCTCAGTAAATTATCATTCAGCGGGTTCCCCCGACGATTAAAATGTTTATTTTGAAAACGTGTTTATGTTCGCAGTAATTTCGTGGTAACGCGTAAACCGATTTTTGCAGCCGCGCCGTCGACAAATCCGAAAACTGTAAACAAACAAGGCACTTCCGCTGAAAATAGCGGACGCATCGGCCAACACAAACAGGGTCGGCCGGCGCGGTGCGGCGCGGCGAGCGTATAGCGTGGCGATGAAAGGTTATCAATACTTTACGGAACACTCGACGCTGTGGGGAAACATAAATAATGTTATAATTTAATGTTAGAGCGCAGCGAGCGAACACGCGGGACAACAAATGCACTCCGGCTCCCCCACCGACCTCCCTAATTAAATCATGAATTACTTCCATTAATAAAGCGTGCGCCTTGCTGCCCCCCCTCCCTTCTCTCCCGCGGCGCGTAATTAATGTCGCGTCCCCCGCATTTGCGCTTCAGATCATTGTGTTTTCTCCAGAATTGCGAAAAAATGTCTTAAGAAAATCACGCGTAAGCGTTGCAAGACTAATTGAACAATGAGAGTTTTAATTGTTACATTAGTTACGTAACTTTAGTTTTGTTCTCTCCCCGAATATAAACTGTGTGACCTGTACCGTGTTTTCGTAATTTTGTCGACAATACTTCCTCACGAGCTCCAGTAATAACGGCGTAATAATTAAAAATGTGTAACTATAAAAGGCACATTTGCCGTTCATTGTGATTAAGTTTTATCGTAAAAGAAATCGAAGCGAAACAAATGTAAATTGTCTTATAGTACAGGAACAAAAACTATTGTCTTTATTACTACTATTGTATTACAAACAATGACGGCAGTAATGTGGAACGTTTAAAATCAGTTTCAAATCCCATTGTTTTATTTTTTTGTTGAAACGGCATTCGTCATTTGTGTCATTTTAAAATGTTAGACAAGTAATTTTATTTTGTTTTTTAGTCGTAAAACTTGTTGTGGAATCGAAGAAAGTAGCTAAAAAGAACTTAACCCGTTATACATATAGATAAAGAAAGACATATTTTATGTTGTAAAACTCGTCAAAACTTTACTGCGGTAATACTTGTCACAGATGTTATGTAAAGACCAGCACAATATTTTGAGCAACCCGCATGCGCAGAACACTTCCATTTGGGTTATTTTGGCATATGAACTGACTTTCTTCTTATAACGCGTTCTAGTATTATATTTAGCCTGCCATATTAAGGTAAAGTATTCCTTTTACTTCTAAACACAAAGTACAATTTGTGAACGAGGTTATATGTAACTGAACATACACTGCACACGTACTTTTATCGCTAGGTCTCTATATAACTCATCTATAGCGGTAAATTTATGCTTACTGTAATTCTGAATTTCGGTTACCGGTATTTGTAGTAAGAACTTTCCCTCTGACTTGTATGTTTACTGGTTAGAGTTAAATTTATTGCCGCTTGTGGGTGTTCTTGATGTCAAAGGTATTGTAATGTCCAACACATTTGTGTGGTAAATACTTATTAACCAGATTTACAAAAAATGTAATTTTATTCGCCAAAATGTCGTTTGAAAATAATATGCAACATAAAGTTTATTACTTGCAAAAGTCATTTGATCACTCAAAGCGTTTCTTATTTGTAAATCTCTGTAGTGAATTAACGCAACATAGTTTTGTTTTGAAACCATGTTGTAACATGTTGAGGTCAGTTAAGGTGTGAGCACCGATATCTGTTGTGGCAATAGGAATGGCGGACCGGACCGGACCGGACATGGACCGTCGAACATTGTTACAATCGGCGTCGATGTGGAGTTGCGGGCAAAGCCGGAACGTTGCTCCATACGCGGCAACTCGCAATAAAACACGGAGAAGAATGGCGTACGGACGCAGATGGTCGATAAAACATAACACGGTCCTCACAGCAACTAGCGCAGTTTACTGGGACTATTTGTCTCTATATTGCGGGCGTTGACGCTGTGCTTTCACTTCCATTTCGGGCGGGTCCATCGATCGAACCGCTATCGACTGAGAGTGAATGTCCGCCCAGGGAGCCCTTTACTGCGACCACGACATTCTGTCCATCCTTTACGTTGACCTCAGGGGCACGAATACAATCGATACTACAGTTCATGCGATGTTTATCATTATTGGAATCGAACCAAAACAATCGATTTGATTTATTCGGTCTATCGAAGCATCTTATTTGTAAAATATTTCCGTAGTCCTTTGTTAAGTTAGTAGCATATATATATATATCGCCCAGTACTGGCTTTTAATTTATATGAACAAGCCTATAAGTGTTATTCAAGTATCGCAGAGAATGTTATCGTTTGTCGCCTTAAAAACATCCTGTGCTTGTTTTCAAAGCGGAATCAACTCGGTGCGAAAACAGCGTTGTTTGTGCGACTACAATCTGCCGTGCGATAGCTCGTGATTCGGTGATCACCATTTTATCACCGGGCTCGCTAAACATGTTTGTTCTCGACAGTGGCAAAATGTCTGTGTTTACTTATTTCCTTGTGATATCAGAGCCCATAAGGATAAATCTGGTGTGTTTGTGAACTAAAGTACTTAGTAGAAGTGTGGTTTTAATACAGCCTTGGAGCTTCTATATAACTAAACTACAGTATAATGTTTGTTGCAATTTTTGACTGCACTGGTCGTTAATAATCAGAATCTAAAATATTACAACGAATTTTCTTGACTATTATTCCGTCAATAAATACTAAGACATACATAATTCATTTCTAATTCGTCGTTAATGGTAACCTTGTTTACTAATTAAAGCTTCGCACTCTCACATAATTTTGGATTTAAATTAAATTATTTCTTTGAAATATATGGATATGCAATATATTTACATACAATATGCATATTGAATACCTCCTTTTCAAAAGGGTAACATTGATTAAGTATAAACATTATGCGTTTAAAGTTGTATTTAATGTCTTATGCGTGCTATTTGTTCTTTGGTGCTCGCGTGCTGTTTTATTATTGGACACAATGGTCCTTTGTTACCTTGTAACCTTATAGCATGGCTTTTTTTCATCCACCTGAGGAAGAAATTGGATTCCTCCTAGAAACGTTGTACAATGTAAAAGATCTCGTGTCGTTTGCTGACAAAATATAACAGTAAGCCCTATTCATACTGCCACATCCAGTCGGAATGAAGGATAGGGAAATGCTCTCAGGCCGGCCGGGTCTGAATGGTCGCCTCGCCCTGCAAGTGACAGCCGAACACGCACTATCTTGCTATTTATACTCAGTGCGCATGTTCTCCGTTTACGTAACCGTAACAGTTCCGTATCGTTATAACAATGCTGCCGATATAAATGGGTTTTTTACTCTGTCTCTGTAATCACCTAATTAAATTAGGCTGGTAGCCGTGGGCGTGAGGTGGTAGCCTGTTATTACCCGGCGATTGTTGGGCCCCGCTAATAGGCGGATACCCTTGCTCGACTCAGCTGCTGGCAGTGATATCGTGGGGTGACCTTTGTCAGACTGCTGTAGAGCTAATGTTGCTGCCCTTTAGAAACCGGGCCTGGTCTGGTCAGGCACCGTACAGAACTTTTTATCAGTCTTGTTTAACGCGAGATAAAAGTAATTCGCATGATTGTCAGCATCTACTGCAATGTTTTCTTCAGTTGTTTATAAAGCATTATTGACGATTGGTGATTTGTAGAGATAGCGGGATTTCCCTATCGTTACAACCGAGACCTTTCGAAGACTGCAATCTATAATCTTCAGGCGGATACTAATAAACCATAAGTATGAATACTGTAACATACTAATGGTGGTGAAAATACTAATAAAGATAACGGGCGTTTTCAATTTTTGAAATTGTTTACTTTTGTGCACGCTTGACATGTTTTAGTAATTGACACCAGAAGAAGGTTACAGATTTCAATTTTCGAAACGTCGTGTCTCTTCTCATTGATAGTTTTGGCATGTTGAAAAATATTTCATAATCTGAGACAATTTTAATTATTCACGAATGTAATGGGGAATTGATACTCCCTTCTTCCCGTCTAAAATTAAAAATTATTACTGCCTTGATATATGAAAATGTATTATTCACTTACGTCCAAGAACACATGAATACATAAGATATCAGCTTGTTCCATTAGTAGTTTACTAGAATAAAATTTCCATCATTGATCTCCATCCGTTCATCACAAGCAAATGAAATCTGGAGGTTCTTAACATCCAAGGAGAAAGATTTGGGCGAGACAGAAATTTGCAATTCTACTATTTTGCAATCATAAAAGGACTTTCGACTTACAGCTCAACATCATTCGTAGCTTCACGATTTCACAGATTTGCATGCCATCCTTAAACCGCATCGGGAAGTCTGCCACTAGGTCCGACAGGGCGGTCAGGATTTACTCACATCCTACTTCCTGAGTCACAGCGCGTACACGGCGACTACAACAATCTATCGTGGCGAATGCAAAGCCTAGAGTAGTAACGAGAAACGAGAGCCCAGTAAGGCCAAATGCCCACTTGTTATTCTCGGGACCTGTAATTTGCTCATAAATATCGTCCCGGCGCAGCGGTTCCCAAATTGGGACTCCAGCGACGGATCGTCGGCAAGTCGGCATGTGAGATCCCTAACGGCCGGTTATTACTGCAGTAATGGCTAATGGTAAACAATCGTTACCACAGTGACGTCACGAATAGGGGGGGCGTTGTGCCAACGTATTTTTGGTTTAGTCTCTGGCTCCAAAATCCTGCGAGTTTGCACGAACATCTGTGATTCCGTTAGTGGAAGTTATTCTGAGAACGGTTAGCCCTTAGGGTGTGTTGGGTTCGATATCCCCGCACTTCTAAGCCGCACCCTTTGTTGGTGAGTAATCTTTTGGAGGTCCCAAGCACAAAGTCTAAATTACAGCAATTTGTTTTCAGCTGTTCGCGTTTAAATCCCAAATCTAATAGCTGTTGATTTAAAATGTACTTTAAATTGTAGGATTCTCTAGACTACCTTCATAGATAATCGAGATACAGTCGTGTGAAAGGTACGTACGTACTTGGAGTGTACAATAATCGACGGAATGGCTTTACTCTTTGTGGAGATTAGCTTTCTTCTCTTTTTGACCAAAGCAGGATTGTAATAACTACACAGAAGGTCATTTACTGTAAATATTACATCATTCCGAAGGAGTAAGTCTTTAATAATGATTGTTCATAAATAAAACGAAAAAACACGTCCCTCATTGTGAAGTCCAGAAATCATAAATAAAACTTACGCAATACCTGATCAAAGGTACCTAATGACCGTCCTAGTCTAGGAGAAAGGCTGACCCTATTAACTATTGATCAGATGTCCGATTTCATGGGAGATCAACAAAAAATTGAATTAGGACGTTTTTCTCTATATCGTTAATTAAAATGTCGTTGAAATAACAAGCTAAATAATAAAATCATGTGAGGATAATTTTTTTTTTCAACACCGGAATGCAAGTCACGAGCAAATATTTGCGAATATTAGTAAACTTAATAGCAGCGATTATGTAGTCTTCATGTAAAGTCTATCGAAACGGTTGGAGTCTAAGTTTGTAATGTTTAGAATAATATGATTATCTCGAATTGTTGACATATCGAAGTCGAGAATTTATATTGTAAAGAACTCGATCCGGTTGTTTTTACTCGAATCCTTTCGCCATACTGCAGCAATAAAGGACAACTCCGGTTTGATGACGCCGACAGTACTACGATTACATTCATAATACTTATGAGTGAGTAATCCTTGCTTTGCTTAAGCCCTTCAATCATATGTTGAACAATTCACGTCACGCCCGGGCTCTAAAAACAGCAGCTTACTCAAGCGACGCTGTGGGCCTCGCCCCCACCTCATATTTGATTTCGCCTTCGGTCAGTAAAAAAGGTTATTATTCTGAGCCAAGACCGTCTATATTGTGCTTGCTTCATGTCATTCGTTTTTACTTATAAACTGTTATAATAATAATTGTGGATATTAATTTATGTTTCAAAATAACTAGTATATCGAATAGTGTTCCCTATTACTTCAATAATCGAGTTTAATTAATAGTCTACGTGTTCAAAATTTCAGTGCCTAAGTGATAAACTCATATGATTTTTGATTTTGGTAGGCTAATAATCTTGGGCATTGGTGTTTTAAAGCAATTTATCGGAATTTAGATTCCTAAATATGTGTAGTACTTAAATTTTTTAAAACAAATTTGTTATTTTAACAAAATACATTCTTATATATTTGGTATAGAACTACCACTTAGTACATTTTAATAGTGTTAGGAATGATGCTGCTATAGGTAAAGTGTACACCATTAGAGAAACATGTAAAATACTATGCGTCAAAGTAAACTTACCTTAAATGTATTGTCTTTAAAGTGCAAATTCCTTGAATCCCTAGTTAAGATTCAGTGCAGCTATGGAATGAATACGTTTTTATCATTAGGCTTTTTGTTTTTTACCCTGGAGAAAAGATAAGATTACGGTTGTCGTACTGTGCTCAGATGTTTCAGTACCCCACCGATGTGACAGCCCTGGAAGCGCCATCTGCGTCAAAGGTAGACGGACGGACAGACAGACAGACAATCCTGTCACAGAGCTAACGAGTCACGGTTGTCACGCCTTTGACAATTCTGTCAATTCCGTCTGCCCGGCTCCCCCGCGCCGTGCTATTCAGCCATTCACTGCATTCACTCGGTACTGGTCCCGGACTTAGGCCCTTAAGGGCTTCTACGATTCATAGGGGATTATGTCGTCACTGGAAGTAGGGCTGACGTGGCTAAGGTCTTAGGGATTCCCTTCGTGTAATACATGGAGTGAGATTACATCGTGGGAGAGTGAGCCAAGAATTGTTGGTTCCATGAAGGGTTCTCCGTCCTTATTACGTGGAATAAATGTATTCATACATGGGTATGCTAAGAAAACAGGCTATTCAAATACATCTTTACCTCCAACTTGCGTCCATCGATCTAATGATACCATCTTTAATTTAACATTTAATCTTTAATATAAATTAACATTCTTCTTTAGCCTAAAACAGTTTTCGCTGTTTTAATTTATAGTAGGGTACAGGTTACTAAGAACGATGCTAAGAATTTGTTTCGATTTTCTTCTATCAAATTATACACTAACAATAGATGAGCTCATAAATCTGACTATAAAATACACCGTAAGAAGGAGATATGCCAATAATTGTAAACATTTCCCTCTATTTGTTCTGTATTTTCTTAAGTGTTACGAGAAATATTGGTCTGATAAATTAGATGAACCTATACTTGATGAATGAACCTTAGTAACAGCGATCTGTGGCCTATCGAAACGATAGGTTTTAATGTAGGGAATGAAATGCCATTGGGTCTCTATTTAAACCCACCGCACTGTAACTTGGTACGTTATCTGGAGTCGAGAATAAACACAAAACCCAGCCGAAGCTGACAATAGAAGCACCCAAGCACCCGTTGTCCTCTGCGCCACCATTGTGCGGGGAAATGTACAAGACATGCTGTAAAAAGGATTTCCGAAATAATGTGGAACCACCGCTGTGTACTGTGTATGCCCCCCGTGGCTCGGTGGGGGGAGGGGGAGGGTCATGCTGAGCCGTATTGCCTCTGTTCCCATTGTATCGTAAGCTGGCTCTTCCTAAATATACAATCGCTATCGTTGATCGATCGTTGTCCATATCCTCGTTTACGATCACACTTCCGTACTGGGGTTATCTATATTTATATATTGATAAAAAATTAATCATATTTTAATCAATTTGAAAAATATTTTACCCTGTTGTATTGTTTACGTTATTCATGATGTTACAATTGCATTTTTGATATAGTTTATACTTTATTATATCAGCGATTAGCTTAGTTAGACAATAGCTAGGTACTATTTGAGCATCGTTGCTTCTGAAACGATATCCTGAAGAGTTGTTTAAATATACTACTAATTGTATGTACGAGTATATAAAAATTTAGTAAATATAATTAGTTGAAATAAAACGCTTAATCTACATAGTAATGTGTATGTAAACATACATATATAGGTAGATAGATAAAGCGTTTTATTTGAATGTATTATATTTATCAAATGTTGGATGAATCGTTCTTTATTTGGATTAATTATTATTCTGTATTTAATGATTACCAATTACTAAAGAACTTGTTTGGCGAGTTAAGAAGGAATCAGTTAACATATTTTGGCGTGATACTCGACCAAGTCTTGACTCGCGTGTTGGCTATTCGAAATAAACTGCGGAAATCAGGAGGAACCCGTTTAAAAATCAATCATATTCAAAGATGGAGGAGCCGGGGATAGCGTAATGTTCAACGTATGCAGCGAATTGCCGGAGCGATTCAATCTGCAGTATTACATTCGATCCCCGCCCCCTCCCCTCCCCACACAGCCAGTCCTGTCCTCGTCTGTATCACTGTATTCATATTGAACCAATAAAGAGAATGCACTACGGCACTGTAAAGTTTTATGTGCCGCTTACAGCTTACAAATAACAAGTCACTACTCGAATGCCAACATTTTATGAGTTGTCAAATTACTTATCCGGGCATAAAGATCTTTCTCAATTATTATTTACGTACGTTGTTATCGTGCCAGTTACTTCGTATATCTAACTTGTTGTGTTGTTTCTCTCACCCCCCCCCCCCACACTGCGATTCTCAGCCGGTGCTTACTGCTCTGTTAGACGTCAAGTTGATGTTCCGATGTACACTGTAATACCCTGAGAGACGTCGAGCTGTTATCTCCACCACATAAAACGTAATGACAACGTAACTCCGTAGTTGTAATGTCTATTTCATATAAGTCTGTGAGTTCGAGTTCTCAATTCGAAATCGATTCCCTAGCCAACCCTGGAGTCCCGAGGTTAGTTCTGGGATATTTTCAGCGTAATCCCAAGGAATAAACGTATACTTTTAAATTAATTTACAAGAGATCGTAAATACACAAGTTGGCTTCAATGAAATAAACCGTTAGTTAGGAAGCATGTCAAGGGAGCGGCTTTATAGAAAAGTGTTTTCTAAATTCCTCCCTCAATTTCCGATGGCAGTGTGGAATTTTATGGTCAGCTGACGTGGAGGAAAGGATATTTTCCAGCATTCCCGAATTGACAGTTGTACGGCAGCGAGGGTCCGACTGCTGGCCGTGCTGATGGCGTGCTGCAGCCCCTAGCCGTGCTGAATCATTTATTCAGCAGACAGTCGCCGCACCGGTCGGCATGATTGATGTCTGTTGTCGGCCCAAACGTTAACTGCCCGCCGGTCTCTCTGTAATGGCCCTTTTTGCTCCCGTTTATTTTCAGTTGCTGTCTTTTCATCTAGAGCGTTTTGCATGCGACCCGCCATGCCGTTCTTGCCGTTACAAACTCGCTGCAGTACAAACTTTCCAGGTTTGTTAATTTATTGGGTCGATCCAGTGTCGAAATATCCACACTAACTGTAACGGTGGCTGTATGGATCGATAACACAGCGATGAATGCTTTCCGTACTTAGAAAACACGACGTTTCGTTAGACAATGTCTGCTCGCTTCTTCAGGTGCGAAATAAAAATGTCAGAGTTGTCATTACCACCGAGTTAGAAGTAATTGCGGATGGCTGGAAAGCGTTGTGTCTTCTTAGAGAGTTAAGCAAGTGTACCAACTGAGGTTTACTTTGCTCGCGCTATTTAGTACTTAATGTATTCAGTAATGTTCAAACCAAGAGTAAAAATTCATATATACCATGAACATCTTCGGAAATCTCTTTGAAAAGACATACCCAATTTTGAAAATACTCTATACAGTACATAGATACAATACAATACGATATAATTTTCAACGTGTAAATAGATAGTACTATTTACAGACGCAGTTAACTGAAATTAGATCTAGATGACTTGAAATCCAACTTTTAATAAAATGAATTGTGGTGAGGAATAGTTATAGGTAGTGTTACAGATACAGCATGTACAGCGTGAGGGCGTAAACAATATTGTCAATACTGCTTAAAAGTGGTAGTGTTACCTATAGGTGCCATTTTTATGTTTGATTGTTTATAATAAGATTGTGTTAAGTGTGGTAGTGGTGAGGAGCTGTACGCTTATTTCAGTGTTGCGCAAAACGCTTGAACGAAAATTAATTACCCTTATACTTGCTAAATGATAATTATATCAAAGCATTGATTATTTTCTTCCTGCATCAATTTTGACCATAATTACTGTTATTGGGTCATGTGGATTGAAAAATATCCGCTATTTCACTTCTAAACTTGGAATTCGTACACAAATAGAGCTTAAACTAGAATACTGGATACGCTTGCCTGCTTGCTTATGAAGGTTCATGAATCAGATATAACACACACCACAGCTGCAGTGTACTCGGTCGTTAATCCGCGCAACTTTGATCGTGTAAACCCATATTTTATAGTGAATGTTTGTAAACTGTAGAGTACGTATGTGGTGCAAGGATAGCGTACACTGGCCCGATTAACGACTATTGTATACGGTCCTGTCAATGTATGTATGTGGCGTGTTGTATGTCATGCCCCCATGACAACCCGATACTGGCCCGGCCCCCATGCGGGCCTCGATAGTGAGGTCAGAGAACTAACTACATTGTTCAGGGCCCACCAGGAGCGTAGATAGCATTTATTTTCGGGGGCCATGTGGGGTGAAATTCAGATGAGACCTTATAAGGCCTGAACTGAATAACATTATTGAAAGTTAAGATGTTCCTTGAAATCGACAGATGAAGGTTTAGGAAATTCCCAGAAAGTAGGAGCAAGAGAAATTTAAAGCAAGTAAAACATGGAACAAACTGTGATTACAATTTATTTTCTCAAACAACTTAAAAGACAAAAGTCAGGTAACAGATAATTATTTTTAATTGCTTTAGTAATTACTTCCTATTTGCAGTATATAAATCGAATTCATAATCAATTACTGTTGGTGTTTACTAAATATATACTATTAAACATTACTGTACTAAAATCATCCTGACTGTTATTACGAGGTTGACTACCTAACCTAGTTGGACCTCACTATCTATCACCTTGGACATGAAATGATAAGCTGTTGCAATATTAGAAGAGGCGGGTAAGAAGGATTATGTAGGGTGGAAGAGAGCGGCGCAGTGGGCCTAAGGGAGTCTAATTAATCCCCACGTTCGGGCCCATTAAAATTCCCCAATCACCGTCCAGTGATAAGCCCTAATTGTGAGGTAATTGGCTGTGGCGTGGCGGCTGCGATTGTTATGCGGAGCTGAGGCAGATCCAGATTGTACAATCGCTGTCCTTGATTGTAGCAGTCTTTGTCCAACCTGAGCCAAATCCGTCTGCAAGTCTCTACGAGTGGGTGAATAGTGTGCATTCAAGTAAAATCTGAGATAGAATATAAAATATACAGATAATTACAAATCGGCGACAAAGAAAGTTTTGCACCATATATATTGCATGTTAATTTGAATCTTGGTTATAGACTTAACCGGCCGTCCTCAGGAATATCATCATAAGTGTTAATGTTCATACAGTTATGAATAGTAATCAACATTATTGATTCGTTGTTGACAGAAATATTGAGTCAACAAGACTACATCGAAACACAAGTTTTCACTGTTAAAGCCACAATATTTGAAGATTTTCATAGTATTAACAACGTTTCGACGTGATATGAACCGGTAAATTTAACAATTCGTTTTTTTCGAATCTAAATTTTTATTATATTTTTTATGGTACCGTATTAAAAATTTGGTACTGCGACAATTTTATCACTGTGAATTTAAGATTTTGTGTTAAATTCATGATTTAGACCCTGAACCGAAAAGACTTACCTAATACCCTTAATTCTCTCCGGCTCATAACACTTGTTCTGGTGTGACTGCATTCCTACTCTAAAATGTGATCATGTTGTATTACTTGTTCCTTAGTAAGAAAAAGATGTCTGTAACAATCGATTCACATTGAACAGTCCCTCAACCCTTCCAACACTTCCCACAGATTCTTGCAAACTCATCAAGATCACTGCTAAGAAAGATAGAACGGAGAACAAAGAACCGCCACTAGACCATTGTAGTGGATGACGGTTCTATTTATCTCTGCAGATAACAGATGCATGGCAGCAGATAGAGTATCTGGAGTGAAATCTGCGCCGGTTGGAGCGGCACGGCACGGCAGCGGCAGTCAGCTGCGCAGCCGATAGTCATTATTGTGTCAGCTGCTCTGTACAGTGCTGGTACACAGGCTACCGCTGCCACTAACGGTGTATGACGGACAATAGTTACAATTGTCGGCACCAGATGTCGTGGTCAGTCATTGTACACCGGCTGACCGACCTCAAGATAATAATAATGAGTGAGAGGGGAGGCCGTAACCCCTCCGTAAAAACACGCGGTAGTTTTCGTTCGTCAATTTATGTCCGCTTTTTTGCGGTTCCTGGGAAAGATCAGATAAACAATGTTGAAGGACGCGCTGAAAAGATTAATTATTGCGATGTAAGGCCTTTACAGAGAATCTTGCTTTTAACGCTAACGAATATACCATTGGCATCATAAAAATTCAAGCGTTTGAGGGCCACTACGTAATCAGATGCGAGGTGTGGGCGTCTTATCTCGACTGATGGGTTGCTTTCATCTTTCAGAGCCCATGTTGGAGATTAAAGACTCACTGCTTTGATCAAAGAATGTGAGTTTGTAGAGGCCCTTCTGAAAAAGAGAGAAGTGTAAAGAAGCCAGGATAGAGTCCATCAACATTATCAAAAACTTGGCCACATGCAATACAATAGTTATCTTTACATTCCGTTCTTGGTTTCGTCTGGTTTTCTAGTGCGTTAAATATATTTTGTCGTATAACGTCCATTAAATTTGTAAAAATTGATAAAGTTATTCCACACGGACATTATCTCATTAAAAAAAATTGTTGTAAATGTAACTTGGAATTTGATTGGGATCGACAGTCTTGTGTTGTACAACCGAAGAAGATTCACTCAAGCAGTGGTACTTGATGTAAATGTCACAGAACAGCATAACATATGTATTAATTAGGTGATTTCTAAGTGTTGAGCATATCCAAAGGAATTTATGTTTTATTTATATCTGAATATTACAGATAGAGTTGAAAGTTACTTTATCATCATTACAACTGCAGTATACCGATGGACATTGCAATGTTATAAATCTCACGGTACCTACTTCCACTGTTAACAATGCAGGTCCACAATTCTCACAATCTCTAAAATTTTAACTCAAATTCTTGGGCTAAATATAATGGTCTGGTGGGGGAAGTCTGTATTGCGGGAGAATGGCACGTGGAGTCCAGGGAGAATATGGAGAGGTAGGAAACCTTACGCTCTCAATTGCTCCTAATATGAGTACGGTACGCCGGCCAGAAGAGGTAGCAGAGTCCGCGCTACGCCACGAGGGTCCGCCATTAGTGTTCAGTATGGAGGGCTTCATTTTAAACTGTGAATAAGTGAATTAGCTAATGATGTAACGGCGAAACCTGTTAAAGAACGTGAAATCGACTCGGGGAAGCCCCCGCGGTCTGTACACGGCGAGCTCCGTTTTGCGGTGTAATACTATTTACTCTACACCTATGGACGCTTTTCCAGATTCCATTAGTTGGTATTCCGCGGTCAAATCATTCGAGTAAAATGTGCCAACGGCATCATATGGATTTAGTAGTTCTGTTATTTCTCGTATACATTTAATTAGTATAGTATAGAATTCTCAAACGGAGTAGGTTTGAGCTTGGGATTGAACAAATCAGGTGTTGTAATTTTAAACTGATGACTGAACCACCTAAATGCGACCTTAACACCATCAATTGATTGAGTTTTAGTTTCTTAGGATTAAGCTGTTGATCTTAAACTGTTCCGTAACACGACTAAAATTTATATATATATATATATATATATATATATATATATATATATATATATATATATATATGTTTACCTCGATAAGAACAGTTATAATTTTCGATTTGAAGTAAGGCAGTAATAGCCTACATTGAAATTTTAACTGTATTAGCAATATTTCGACGCTGTAGTAATTGAAAACTTTGAAAGCAGTCTAAGCAGTATTTGAAAGAGGCTATAAGTAAACGTGTTACTTGAACTGTAATTCAGCGCTCTACAAACAAGGACTACTAAGCCTGGGTTGCAACTGATGGTTGGTTGGACCAAGGAAGAATTGATCAGTGAAGTGGTATTTCATAGTAATCAAGCAACATCTAAAGAAAGACTGTATATGTTCAGGGATTATCAAATGGAATCAAAGATTTATTTTGGACAGCGTGAACTATAAAGAGTAAAAAATATAGTTTTAATTAGATCAGTAGTGTAATTCTGTTCCAGTGTTTATTTTTGCGAAGTATCGTGAGTTTTTATCATAATGATTTGTGTTTCAGGAACATGTTGGGAAGCGACGCCAGACCCTGCGTCAACTCGCTTGTATGGTAAGTAATATTTTTGGATTACATTGAATTCGGATTCGCTTGTTATTTTTATGTTTGACAGTGTAATATACAAGATAGAGGGATATAATTACTACCTATCCTTCAAAGTTATCTTTCTTGCCGGATTTCTTTGACAGCAAATCAGTCGATTCGTCATTCGAGTCAATGCTTTTACGATTCTCCAATCGATCACAGTTTTTCAGACCACTCGATACTGTTAATCCGACACTACCCACTGACAGTCCACCCACAGGGCTCTCGAGAACCCTACAGACCCTACACGCTTCCTGCCCTACCCGACCACGACTCCGGCACATCCTCTAGTAGAGCAGAGCTCGTGAGCTGTCGCCCCCCCCTCCGCTCACACCACTCCTGCAGACAATCAGCGCCCATTGTTCCTCCTGTTTTCGTTTTAACGGCCCGTTTGACGCACTTGAAATTCTGAAATTTAAGCTCCATTATTTTTTGAGTGACGTTTTTCGTGATCCCAGTCTTCTTGGGGAGGTAGCTGAGTGGACCACCCTTGGAAACACCTGCTCTGAAGCACTACTAATTTTGGCAGGACTGGTATGCACTATGGCGTATACAATATAGGCTAAAAACAAATCTAAGCTATACTACGCACCATCAATGCTTATTTACAATCATGTTTGTGATCTGCAGGATGTTTACGCTCGCATTTAAATTCGTAATTTACACGATTCCCTATTTCGCTTAGTTGAAAATCGTTCTAACATTCTAAAGCTAATTTACCATATCGATTAATTTAGGTTTTCCAGTTTTTATGGGTTCCTCACAGCGTTGGACTTCTCAATGCGTAATGAATCGGAAACGAGTTGTCAAATAAAAGCGTGAACTAAACTAATTTAAGTGATTTTCTTTTTGACTAAATCAAACCTGGGATAGTACCTTGTTTGTTTTGTTGGCAAACTTGTATAACAATCTGTATTATAGATTATACAAGTTATTAAAATAAACAAGCGCTAACAAATACTGCACCCTGAAACTTATCTTGAGAAACTTTTTAGGCTGCTAAGTATCCCGTATAGATGCACACAGAGATGTAAGAAAGAGAGCTGGGTCCAGAGGGGGAGGCGGTCTCGGAGAGGGGGGGAGGGAGTGAAGATAAGATCAACAATGGTGGTAACGAGTTCACTTGTCCTTTAATGATATCATTCGGGCCCATCACATCTCCAGTCCGCCTCCTCGTCGCTGTCTCAACTCGCAGTCAAGTGCAATGGCCGAGTCCAGTAGTGACGGAATATGGGCTTCACTTGAATACTTCGTTAAACCTCTGGCTTGATAACCGTGTCGCTAGACCCGCCGTCTTGTCTCGAGGGCAAGGGAACCATCTGGTATGCAAGCTTGCTTAACGTCAATGTTTGTCGAAGCTGCCGTCTGTGTCTGCTTGCTAACTTTCGGCGCAGTCGTTCTGTTTTCGTGACGAAGAACTTCCCTCCTATACGTAATAAGAGTAGTAGGAACTTTCCAAGAATTCTAGAATACTTTTATTGTAAAATACGCATCTTGTCTAATTTAACCTATTCGGGATCCGGCGTACTAAGTCCAATAATTGTGCACTGGCTTTGACTTTTAATTTTTGTAATTCAATTTTTTTCTGAAGCACGAATTTGGAAATTTCAATAATTTAAAAAAATGGATGATTAAAAAATTCAATTTTTACACATTTCTTTAACCTTTTACATGGCAGTATGTGGAGAATGTGGCAACATTCCAGACACAATCATGGTAGATACTATGTAAACCAGTAATTGTGGTAGCAAGTGTAACTCGTAACTTTGCGGTGTGTGGAGAATGTGTCAAGCAATTGAATCTAGACACAGTCTAAACAATGTATAGATACCATGGTAAGGGTTCATTTTTAAAGCGTGGAATTAATCATACAAGACTTGTATGACTCAAAAGTGATAATAAACCGTAAAGAATGTATAACGGCATAGTTTGAAATATTCGTTTTCAGGTCTATATTTAATTTCATCCTCATTCAGTTTCATACCATAAACTTCTATTTTAATATGAAATGTTCTAAACGAATCTTCTATATGAAAATTGTAAAACTAAAGTAGAAAATAATAAAAACCTTTGAGGTTAAGATGCCATTTATAGAAATCTTAATGCTTTGTGCGTTCATAACTTGGCACATTCAGCCTTGCCCCTACCCCTCCTCTCTATCTATCATCACCTCCGATGATCGAAACTGTGACGATATCTGCACAATAGCACTGGCTGAAATGTCTCTAGTTCTCAAGAAGTCTTAAATCACGGTTCGATCAAAATTCGATACACTACTGTATCGCTCAGCAGTATGAGTAGAGAATATCCCTCACCAACTGTGGCAGCTTTCTGCTCCACTACACCCCCCACCCCTCCATTATGTGCGTTATCATCCCACCCCATTGGCTCCAGAAGAGGCGATACAGCGCGCTCCATGTACGCGGGCCCCGTCCCTGTTAAAGCGAGCGTGAGGACTGTCAGACGATAACGAACGCAGCTGGCCTGGCCCTAGAATTGGGAACCTAACTACAAAAACACATGGCGGCTAATAAATGACCCATTAGTCATTTAGAATTGATTGTCCTCCCCCTGAACACTGCAGCAGTGATCGGTTAATTGACTCTGGTCATAGAAATAACCGCTTTTAATGATCCGTTATTTCTTACTTAAACGTGTTTTTATGTAGATGATATTTAATTTCAAACAGAGTAACAAAAGTTTGTCTGGAAGGATTTGAAATAATGTATGCATAAACCGTAAAATGTTTGTGGTAAAGTTCGGGATTTTAAAAGTATAATTAAGTTATTTTTGATAAATTACTAAATAAATTATACTAACTTTTTATGAATACATTTTTATTAAATATTTATAGGGTAGTATTATGTTGCTTTCCTGCATATTATATCATTTTAAATTTGATATTAAGTTCAACAACATTGCAATGAGTTCTAATTACAGTACAGTTGAAATTGGAAATACAACAATTTTAATTTGTTTGGTAAGTAACCCTAAGAAAGGGTTATCATTTTTATTTAAATTTAGACACAACTCCTCACAAAATCTTCCTTGAATTATGTTAAACGTGAAATTACATTTGAATATAAAAAGGCATATTTTTTCAAACTACCATTATGAACCCAGATTATGCATAGAGTCACTGGAAAGTGACGTAAGCAGCTCCGAGAGATCGCATGTGCAGCGCGAGATTGAGTCACTTGACACAAAAACACCGCGCCGCCAGAGTCATGTGGGGCCGCTGTTACCAAAGCAGTAAAAATAATTGGCACTTTAACATGTGCGAACCGCCGCGCCGCGCCGCTCCGTGCTCAGTTCGCGAACACCACGCCAGATGCCGCCACCACTTCCCGGACTGTGACGTCATGCCGGCCCTGGCCTGGGACGCTGGGAACTCGATAATTGCCAGATAGAGTAAACAGATCTGCTATGGTCTGTTAAACTGCGAGCTCCAACTCTCTCGGAAGAAGAAAAAAAAAACTCTAACGACTTTGTCTGTGATGACGATAAGCAGGCCTCGCACTAAATGGAACCAGAATTGTGTCAAGTATTTCGCAATAAAATGATGTTATGGTCTCAGTATCAAACAACGCAAAAGAGTATCTTCAAGGGTATACTTAGCCCCACAAAACACGTTAATTAGTTCAAATTTGTATGGTGTCTGCTATGGAATTAAATATTTTTAGCCCTTATAATGTAAAGAGTGTAAAAAAGAAATAAAATATGATTTTTTCATATATAAACCAGAGTGTGAAAGTAATGATATTTTTCAGTCCAAATGTCTCCTCTCCGGACAGCCAACAGACAAACGTAAAGTCTGTCTTCTGCACTAATAATTACAACTTCTTCCACAAATGTACCATTTTCCATCAGTATGGATTCATAGGGACCAAAATATGTTATAATTTAGCCTTTCCGGGAAGGAACGCTGAGGAAAGCCTGGAGAGTTCAGCTTCTTTTACACAGGAAATTAATATATCCTCATTTATGTTGTATCTGAACTCTTAATAATCCGGATTAACGAACACGTTTTATTTGAGATTCACAAACGATAAGTAACAAAGTCATTTGAATGGATATGGCCAAGAGCCAGATAGTTAAAATTAACACATTAATTGCTATAATAAAAAATCAAGTTATTAATTTAATTAAAAGTGAAACTTGAAAGTGTAGATTTTTAATTTTGTCAAGCCGAGCCGTTCTGCACGATCGGACCTCAGCCGTTGCATATTATCACGAATATAGCCGCCGGAGCCGCCGCCGCGATCAGCACATGCGGCTTGAATGAATAACACATTACGCCAGGCTCGACTGGTCTTGTATGGTCACTAATTAATTTCGGGTTTACGTTCAATACTAAGCCGGGATTAGGCGCTGCGTGAAATGAAAATTTAATTTCACTCTCGGGGTTCGACGCCGCAGCGCGCCGTACGGCAATCCATCTTGATTCACGGCTATTGAAGACGTAATGGCCCAAATGCCAGCCGTGAGTCACATCGACTGCCGCACAATAGATGACCTTTCTCCCGCCGATCCCCGACTGTCTTGCCCGTTTCTTTTATTATATTTGCTCGTGGCGGACATTATAGAAGGCTGACATTCTCGAGGTCGTGAACGAGCGGACCTTTGCGTTCGCTTTTTGTGAACACCGCCCTCCGCCGATTCGTTGTGTAACAGTTTTTTAAGTTTCGATCAAGGATCCCTCAAGTTAAAGCGAGAAATTGCCACTGTTACTAAATTATTGGCTCGAAGTACACCGGTGTCGCCGTGGCATCCGACCGATGAAGACCCTCGTTAATTAGTACAATGGAAACTAATTAGGGAGAGAGCAGATGATTGAGGTTATCTCAAGGAAGTGTCTAATTTGATATCGGTAGACTCGACCAATTGTCATTCGCTCTATTAATAGAACGGTGGAAGTTGTTCTTTACCATTGTGAGAGGTAGTAATTCGAAGGAAACCATTAATTACGTTTTTGTTATTTTTAATTAAGCGCTCTCTCGACATTGAAAGTGCGTTTTTGTTTAGTATGTACAGTTGCGTGATTAGGCTACTTCATAAAGAGAGTCATTTACTTTGGAATTTTGGGAAATCGTTTGGCATTTACCTTTCAAATTCATTAAGTTTAACATATATAATAGAATATAATTCATTGGTTTGACAATTAATTGATATAATTATATTGCAAAAATTAAAATATGCATTATGATATAAATAGATTTATGCGTTCATTTAATAATTCGGGGAAAGCAGCATTTAACTTGTTCATATATAATTTAATCACATTTAATGACAAATTTTTAGTGCACTAAAATGCGTCATTTTCCAGGTAATAATAAATCGGTAGAAGGCGTACTAGAGAGAACAATAAATTAACTTAAAACTTGTAACAAAGAAGTGTGGCGGCGCCACTCGAAACTCTGTAGCAAAAATGAAGAAGCGGAGTCATTGTAGGGCGGGAACAATTAAAAGTAACTTTTATGTGTCGCTTAACGACGGTCATAAACGGGGCAGAGACTACGGTGGGGAGGGGAGTTAATGTTCGGAGTGCTCAGTTATTGCTATTGCAGTTTACCTACAATAACGGGCCGCTACAGTCGCAATCGTTACACACCTTCTATCAACGTGTGTTGTTACACACCTTCCGTCAACGTGTGCTGTTACACACCTTCCATCAACGTGTGTTGTTACACACCTTCCGTCAACGTGTGCTGTTACACTCCTTCCGTCAACGTGTGTTGTTACACACCTTCCGTCAACGTGTGCTGTTACACTCCTTCCGTCAACGTGTGCTGTTACACTCCTTCCGTCAACGTGTGCTGTTACACACCTTCCATCAACGTGTGTTGTTACACACCTTCCGTCAACGTGTGCTGTTACACTCCTTCCGTCAACGTGTGTTGTTACACACCTTCCGTCAACGTGTGTTGTTACACTCCTTCCGTCAACGTGTGTTGTTACACTCCTTCCGTCAACGTGTGCTGTTACACACCTTCCATCAACGTGTGCTGTTACACACCTTCCATCAACGTGTGTTGTTACACACCTTCCATCAACGTGTGTTGTTACACACTTCTATCCATCCGTACTCCCTGATATTAACGGGTCATAAATAAATCAACGATTTCTCTGAAAACCAGTTGTTTGAAATCCAGTTGTATGTTTAAGAATCGGTTGAGGTTAAACAGCTACATTAAACAGGCTTTTATCTATTCGAAGATAACACTTTATCATTATTTAATTATGATATGCGCTCCATAAACATCATAAGTGGCCACTATTAGACAAATGATGTTGAAGTAGTGTAATTAAATGCATTGTAAATATCAGTCTTGTCATCTTACTAAGTATTTTATATTTCTCTATCTTGAATTACCATCCATGAATTAAAAGTGTTATGAACTAATCACTAAAATTGGTATTATCTCCTTGTTAGTCAGAAATGTGGCTGCAATGAAATATGATAAAACCTTGTCCAATTAATAAACTTTCCTCTTTATCAATCCTTATTCGAGAACTTAGGCGGAAAAAATTTTCTTGGCAATAGTGTTTTTCCAGAATCATTGTCCTGTGCGGAATCTTTGACTTCCATATTTTGTTTCGCCTGAATTTAGTTAATATATCTGACAGGTGTTTCTATCGTTACTAGCAATGTCTTGAGTTGACATAAGCGTGATAAAACATATATTTTTAAATCTCAAATATTCTTTACTATGATCATGCGACCAAACATATATTTGATTTATTTCTGTTGCAACCGTATTACTATTTACTATTATTTTTAAATAAGTCTTAAACATAGTTGACGCATTTTTATGTGACACGTGTTTCCTACACTATGTTTCCTGGTTGAATTCCCAAATTATTCCATTTTCAGTTGTGGACATGGATGGATGTCCATAAAGGTTTCCTAGAGTAAAAACGTATCATACGACGCAGTCATATAAGTGTATCATACAATGTAACGGAACCTTGTACGCTGAAGCAGATATTCCCTTTGGGACATCCGATATCTTTGTAAGCCATCCTTAGGGTCTCTGGTGATGTCTTTAAGGACCAAAATGCAAATACATTCTACATTCTGCAGAAACGTAATACTGTTCATGAAACGAATCCTAGTTCGTGTTTCAATTCTCCATTCTATCTGCTTATTCAAGTAGAAAAACTAACAACGTTTTCCTCGTATTGTGAAATTACATTTTTAAGATTTTAGGTGTTTTATTCGTGTAGGGCAATAAGCAATTATTGGTATTTTATTTAACAAATTACGGTACTAAATACACGTTTAAGGTTGCTCGATTATTGTTACAATGTGAACCGACGTTTGTTTTGTGTCTGGCTATTGTTTCATTGAAATGAACATCACTAACTTTGGTATTTGGGGGATAAAGGGCCCATCTTTTGTTCGTTACCGACAGAGAATCTATTGTAAGTCCCAATATTGTATGTACTCGCTCAATTCCAGTTAAACAATAAAACCTACCTACCATTCTAAGGGTGAATGGTACACCCGCTCCACAACTGCTACGGACCGCTGGTATCGGCCATTTTGTTCTTGGAATAGCAATTCTGTCAGAGTACCATTGGCCTACCTCGCTCCATTGTTTTTTATTGTAGGCAATTCTAGTAAAAAAAACATTCGTATTAGGGGGATTACTAATTTCGCCAAGAAAAAACTAGTATAAATCAAGAAATAATTAATGTTTTATTTTATAACTTGATTTTTCCCATTCGAATTGCATTGTTTAGTTTGGTTTAGTTCAAATCCGTCATAACTGTATCTGGAATTGTACCTGTTATCTATCTCAGAGAACCATTACTACTTCCATTAGGTTACATTGTAGAAAGTAGATTAAGTATCCACGTTGGGGCTGATGAAATGAAATAAACCTTGTTAAGGAATAAATCGATCGTATAAAGTAAACCGTGTGTATATATACAGATATTTTTATAAATTTATCCTTTTTTAGCGTAAAATTATTTTAACAAAATGCGGATGGCGTAAACCTTAAGGGCGGAGATGGGAACCATATGAACCAAGAGGTCGAAAGCACCAAGCTATAACAGTGACCCTTGAGAGTGATAGAAGAGCAAATGTAACCCAGATGTTTCTCGTACCACTTCATTATTGGACCGTTCCGGCCCATCGCTGGCGCCATTTCGTTCCTTGTCCAAATTGGCGTCCGCTCCATCCGGCCCGCGTCCTCCGTTCCCTCCGACACTCAATTTCCACATCCACAGGGGTTCCTTGTCCTCGGATTCCAGATCTTGACCAAATCACGCACGTGTTTCCGATTTGGAAATTTGGCAGTACGCCTCATCGCTGAAGCTCATCGGTGCCTTGATTGGCGTCGGTAGTTGTAGCTCATTTGACTGAACTTCGAATAAACTAATTAAAATGTAACTAAAGTTGTATCCGAGGATCGCCTTTCCTATAATCGTTGCATTGACTTTTAATGTTGTTAATTCAATTAAAAAAACAATTTTAATTTCAAAATAATTTTATCAAAATAAAATAATTGTTTTTACTCACTATTCGTTAACCAACAGAGAGCGTGGTGATGACCAAGTAGAACTTGGTTGTAGAGTGACCGCAGTTATTTTAATTACAAAAATGTCCAGTTTAATAATATTTAGTTGTGGCGGGCCACAGCACAGACCCAGTGAGGCACATAGTTATGTGCAGATTAAAACAGCATTGTTGTGGCTAGAGTCAGGGGTGACTGCTCCCACTACACCCAGGTTTGGTTAAACTTTCTATATAACACAGTGTAGTATACAAGCACTGGTGTATCTAAAATATATTATTGTTTATTTTCAAGTTGTACGTTAGTATAAAATTAAATTTTGTTTAGTATTTTTTATCTAATCTGCTCCTACTGAACTATTACGTTACTATGATGAATATTATATATTGTGCATGAATTGCATTTGTAGCTAACAATTTTTAATATCCACTGGAAAAAGTGGAAAATTCCTTTTTTCATGGGGAATTTTGTGGGTACATTTGATCGTACATATCTAAATGTTTAGGAATAATATTGTACAGTCTGAGTTACAATAAATTTCACCTTTCTCGAATTGTCAAGTCGATTTTATACAAGTGATGAAAGAACGATGAATTGTTCAATTTCGACCGCCATTACGTTAAATTGGCCGTGACTTGTAACCCTAATATCGTCTCACGTCACGACATTACTCGAGGTGACATTAAGCGTTGCCACGTCTCCAGCGAGGCGCGCGGTGTTGCCGCGTCAGTCGTCGGCAACAGTGACATAACCTCACCATCACCACGCGCATGACTCCGCGCGCCGCGCCGATCGGAGCGTAATCTAACCCGCTGACAAAGGCCACTAAATGCACACGTTTTGTAATGGAAAGGTCACACCCGAATGGTTTCTTCAGAGGCCATTCTGCATTCATTTCTCTCCACTTCGAAATCGCAGTGTTCCCGAGGCCGAACAAAAGCTATTGTGCCCACGTCGCGTCCACGGCCCGCGTGTTTCCTGGACGTGCTCTGTCATGTCTTCTCTACAAGGCCGTGGAATGTTGACAACAGATTCGACGTCAGTCCTTGTCATTCGTTTCGCTGTCATCCGATATATAGATAGCAATAGCAGTCGGACGGTGCAATTATGTGGCAACGAGTGGAAACGGGAAATGAAGGCTTCTGCGAGCTCGACATTCAATATACAATAGCTGCACGGTCCTGCTTTCATATACCGTCACAGACAGATTAGACGATATTGGCTCATCTCATCAAATACACGTTGTAAAATTTGTATCTGTTCAAATATTTCTACTACACGTATCATCATCTTGACAAGTTATTGCAATAACAGTGTAACGTAAATGAAACGGTATGTAAATATTACCTGTATTACTAGAAATAACTATAAGGACATATCGTATTCATGAGGTGACTGTTTTTAATCACTTGACTTTCCCTAGTATGAAGTAAAGTTGGCGGTGTCAATTTCAAACATTTATAAACAGCATTGCACCTTTTACTGTTACTATAACCATAATCAAAATGACTTTCCGGATATTTTTGACTAACATAAATACTGTCCACTTGGAAATGGAAATATTGGAAGCATTGATGTGGTATGAGTGAGTTGAGTTTGTTTGATCGGGAGTTTCGACGTGACGTGTATCGGAGTTTTACGATTGCTGTATTTTTTGTTATGTTCTGCCAATAAAGTAATTGAATGATTGGTCCATTATGACTTACTCACAAACATTACTCAACACTTTGGCCTACAGATCAGCCAATATGAGATCCTTTGTCCAGCTTCAACACTCATAATGAGGGAGTTAACGGGGCCATTTGACATGGAAATGTGTCGGATCGACGATCGGTTAGTCTCGGCCCTACTGCTGTTCCGAGGCCCTCCCTGTCCTCGCACCTTTCACTCCTTATGGTGATGAGGCCGCGACAAAGGTTTTCTTTCCTGTTATAAATTGTGTGGAAATGGAACGTATTGTGCTGGGAGGGCGGGCGCCCCGGGGCGGGGAGGGAACGCCCGGCCGCCCATGGGCGTGGGATGTGGGGTTCCACGCCTCCCCTTCTTTGTCGACGCGTTGTTCTTGGTTCTAACAATATTCTAACAAATTCATTGTTATAAATCAAAGTAATAAAAGTTATCATTCAAAACAGGGAGTTCAAGTAAAATTGGAAATAATGTCAGTCCAGTTGCAAGTGTTTATTTTTATTGTATGCGTTTCACAGTAGTGACGTATAATTTTTGTGCAAAAAGTATATTTGGAATTATTTTTACTTTACTTCATTACTATTATGAATCACTGTTTAAATTCTGTTTTAAGTATATGTATGTACAGTGAACGTATATTATATTATTATTATTATTATTATAGTGTTAATCTTGGAACGTTTTTTCCTAAGTTTTTTTTTTATTTTCCAACGATAGGGAATATGACGCAGTGTAGATAATAATAGTGACGGAGTGATAGCACATTTTATGAGCACAGTCAATCGATAATTAAATTCAAGGTGCAGTTTTCAAAATGAAACATACCCCTTTAAAAGATAAGAGGAAAGTACACTTCCAACTTGAGTTAGATTACGTCTGTGCGCACTTTAATGCAATGCTTGTCGGTAGGTGGGGGGTGTGGGGAGGGGGTGGTGGTGTCATATGTAATAACAGCTCCATCCTTTGACATATCCATGCTTGTCCATTGTTGTTTAACAATCTTGTTTCACTTCCTTTTATTTTGCGAAATGATTGTGTAATTATTTTAAACAAAGGTAAAGCAGTTTAATGACAGCTTTGTTCGCTTTGTGAAACCGTTGTAAGTTGTAATGACATTTCTGATTCAATTTGCATCGCGTTCGCAGAGTCGCAGTTATTGTTCGGCTTTATTCAGCGAAGGTTTATATTTAAATGTTTCTAGTACTACTTTATTATTTTTACGCTTTTTTAGTTTATTTGGATTTCTTCTCTGTTTATATGGTTGTGGGGGTTGTTACAGTTCAATCAATTGTTCCATTGTTTCTCAGTAATAGTCAGTGTTCATTCTAATATTTTTACCGCAACGGCATGTTTTATAAAACAATTATTTAAATTATTGCAAACGTATCCTAACACTTCCCTCCATTTTTATTAACTCTGTATTAGTTCACACTTTTTTTAACTTATTCAAGGTATCCCAACCCACATTCATACGTATTCTACCAGAATTCAAACTAGTACGATTGTACCCCATCATAATAATAACTTGTTCGGAAAGTCAATAGAATATCTAGGACCTAAAGTTTATAATAGATAGCCGGATTATTAAAAACCAGCCCTTCACTTTGAATTCAATTGAAAAAATAAGCCTAAAGACTTCCTTCTAAAAAACTGTCTTTATTCACTCTCTGATTTTTTGCCCCTCCCACTCATGCTAGTAAAATATATCCTGTACTGATATTTTAACGTGTTACTTAGTTTTGAACTAGTCAGATTTCGTATTATACTAATAATATAAACACTTCTCTAGATGACGTTTAGCATTTAGCTGGTGTATATATACCAGTATTGACTACTCTTCGTACAAGTAAATGTCAATGAGAAGTAAATTATTTTAAATTTTGAATTCGCCTTATTACATTTGCAAAATTGTTTTTAACATTGTTATTAACATAATTAATATGAAGCGATCACTCAACAAAAACACTGATTTGGTTAGTTACAATTTATCAATGAATTGCGCGGTTGGCTATTAATGTAATTCTTGACATATTCCATGCACTATCTATCTACATAAGCACGCAACTATCGTTTTGAATTAAGGCGAACACAGTAATGTTATTTGCATTTAAATACTAGTGACTATGACGTCATAGTTCAGTTCCAGGCCTCGGTCGTGCCAACTTGACAGCATTACAGTGAAGTGGACGCCATCGCTGTTTTGGCACAGAGGTTCACATCTGCATAACAGACAGCACTCGGGTTGCTGTGTACCGCGCGCCTGCCAAGCCTCTGCTGTATGGGCCGTCACGAGGGGCAACCGCGCTATTCAAAGTGATAAAAAGAGCCAGTGTTAATTAACTAACGCTAAGGCGGTTCAGAGACTTCAGAGAAGCGTGCACTCTCTGTCTCTGTATCTCTCCTGTCCCGACACTACTACCGCCTGTGCCGCCGCACCGCGCCGAGCTGTGTCACAAGTGCCAATCCTATATAATGTCCTAAAGCGCTGGCTTTACGTGCCAAGAACGCTGTGTGGATGTGGATCACTGAAGTCTTGTTTTAAGTGTCTTTTTGAATCCGTTGATCCCCTGATCGTTGATCATGTATTGAATCTTTGAGACATCCGCATCCCATTTCGTGTAACAATCTTGACAAATCCTATGCTTGTAAATGGTTTTATTTGTCCAATCACTTGATATAGATATTCAGGTTTCAATATTTTGTCTACGCACGAACATAAAACAACCATATTTTTAATTTAACTAGTTGCAAATTTGTTCTCCGCTATGAGCGTAACACATTTGTTAAAAACACAGATTCTCTCTCGAAATGTCTGAAGAGGTAAATTTTTTGAAGTCAGTGCATACCGCTATCAATTTTTTATACCACTAGTAAATTATCACACATTCTCTAATGTTAATAAAAAGGAACATTGGAAAATATGTATTAATATACTAGTAGTAACAAATTAAAATCTCTCCAATCCCGTAAGAATTATTCCTCTAATGAAATTAACAGTTTCATTATGGAGTGAGCGTTAAGAAATTCTGTTTAGTTTTGGTTAAATTATGATGATAGTACGATATCGGATTTTTTCACGATTAATATAAAATCAATTTAAAGTACTTTGATAAGTTATTAGATACTATGTGCAGGTGAATAAAGGAAGAATTTTCTTATCCTGTAATTTTATCAATAGTGAAGTGTTTTATTGACAGTTAGACATGTAATATGTAAGCGTCTCAGTAAGCGAAACGACAGAAGAAGGCGCTGACGCCGACACACTGGGCGTCGTTCACTGTCCTCTGTCGCTCTCATTACGATGGGTGTTGTGGGGTGGGGAGGGGAGTGAAGGGTACAACCTCTATCATCGTCTATTAATCACATCCAATCAGTGATAGATGCCCGGCCTTGCCAGTCCCACTGTGTGCGTACAAGAGTACCCACCAAACTGCAGTACACGTCGTCTCTATCATCGTCTATTATCACATCCAATCAGTGATAGATGCCCGGCCAGTCCCACTGTGTGCGTACAAGAGTACCCACCAAACTGCAGTACACGTCGTCTCCGCTCTCATTACGATGGGTGTTGTAGGGTGGGGAGGGGAGTGAAGGGTACAACCTCTATCATCGTCTATTAATCACATCCAATCAGTGATAGATGCCCGGCCTTGTCTGATCCGCTGTGTGTGTACAAGAGTACCCACCAAACTGCAGTACACGTCGTCTCCGCTCTCATTACGATGGGTGTTGTAGGGTGGGGAGGGGAGTGAAGGGCACAACCTCTATCATCGTCTATTAATCACATCCAATCAGTGATAGATGCCCGGCCTTGCCAGTCCCACTGTGTGTGTACAAGAGTACCCACCAAACTGCAGTACACGTCGTCTCCGCTCTCATTACGATGGGTGTTGTAGGGTGGGGAGGGGAGTGAAGGGTACAACCTCTATCATCGTCTATTAATCACATCCAATCAGTGATAAATGCCCGGCCTTACCAGTCCCGCTGTGTGTGTACTCGTACAAGAGTATCCACCAAACTGCAGTACACGTCGTCTCCGCTCTGTTTATTGCCGGAGCACAGCGCTGTGGAATGGAGGGTGTTCTGAGATTGTTTAATTGAGCGATTCTTTTCAAGGGTCGCCCTCTTTCTTTTGGTACTTCAGATGTAAATGCTTGTATAACCTTTACAAGCTGATTTAATGTCCCATCAACATTTATAATGAGCGTGTTTCACAATTCTGTAACCTCATTTAAAGTAATTTGTTTGAATTTATGGATATTTTGTAAGATGATATTTTAAAGGCAGCATTTAAGCACTTTTTGTGAAATCTATGTACTTGTTTATTCTGGTCATGAGCTATTTGAAATTTTACCTTCGTAGTGAAGCAAAACTATGTTCTAGTACTTTATGTTCTAGTTAAAAAGTGACTAAGATTTCTCAGTCTGGTCACAAATTGTTTCGTGACAAGACTTGAAAGAGCTCTGCTTAACGAATAGCAAGTAAATCTTCGTATTCCGACCAGAAAATCAGTGAAGAACCGGGTCCGAATTGATGATGCTTTTCTCATCAAAGAGGCACGCCGGGTGCGACACAGCTGCTTCGACAAGAAACGCCGACTTCTTACTCAGCATTCCCGTCCCATTACACAAGATGAGGGGAGAGAGCAGCACTGACGTAGTGTGAACTCCCAGCGCCGACATCCCGATCTGGTCTTGCTTCCCGGAAGTGGTCGTGACGTCTGTTTCTTGATCAGAGACATTCCAAGGCACAGTAAATCACACCCTCTCTTCGTATAGACCTTGCAGTAGATATAGAATTAAAAATTATAAATGTCCGACATGTGAAAAAAATAAGAACTGTGATGTTGCATACCAGAACCAGCCGTGTTTCTAGAGCCATATGTCCAACGCGAGGTCGACCACTAGGAACTCTTATCAGAGGGTAATATACTGGGCAGATAGTGAACGATACACAGACAGCAGAGAAAATTACAGGGCAGTCGGCTGGGGAGAGCGGGCCGCTGCCGGTGAATACAGAACAGCAACACGAAACACAAATGTTGTCCAGGAGTAATTTATTACAGCGGGCGATGACGAGTCGTCGCCACGCCGGAACATCGACTCGTAAATTATTACAACGCGTATGACGTCATTTGAGGGCCTGCACAGAACCGATCTGTACGTACTATAGACGATATTGACAATTCGTACAAAATATATAACAGATTTTCCAAAACGTTCAAGCCTTACAATGAATCGGTGGTGCCGGATTATGTAACATCACGGTTAATGTGTGATGTCGCATTATCCGGACACTTCCACCTTGGTATCATCACTCTCCTTATCTGTCCTTCTCTCGCTCTCGCTCTTTACTACCGACAACGACAACCCACAAGTGTAGGTAGTACAAGTACCTTGTGACCACGCAACATGACAAATCCTCTTGTAGTAATCCTTTCGCTCTTAATCTCTCCGTGTCGGGCTTTTTACACCGCACGAATGCTCAGTTGGCTGGCTTTATCGAACACGGAATAACCGAGAATGAAGGTATTGTTATTTAGTCCATTCTCAGTTGTACCATAGACCGCTAATAATAATAGTAATGCCAATGTTATATTTAAAAAAATCCCAACAGTTTAACACTGATTTGGATGTACTTTACATTATAAATATAAGAATCTTTAGATATACTAACTTACTCATCTGATCTAAAATATGTCAATTGATATCTTTAATGAGTTATCGGATTAAAGGAGTTTGCTCAGAACCCTGACGTCATACCTGAGAATTTGTAAAGTAGTCATCATCCAAGGACAATATTTAAAACACAATCAAATCATCTCGAATCCTCTTAACATACCATCAGCTGATGGTTACGTCTTACTGTGTTAATTTTCTACGAGATGACGATGACGATTACATTATGTATAGTGTCTCAACTTGTAGACCAAATCATCCGTGAGGGATACACAGTCATTCCTCTGGCAATTGAGGTCGGCCGATGATGTGGCTATACGGTTCCAACACCAACAAACCAGCGTCAGCGTCATTATGTGTTTCATTCCAGTCACCAGGGAGTCATTTCCCTTCGTCAGTTGTGTGGTCATGCGCCTTCTTCGTTGTAGTCTTTCTTGCTGAGGACTTCTTTGACAAAAACCTCTTTGATGACTCCTGCAGAAAGTACCATTTGTCTTGAAACTGTTTCTGACTACTTCTTAGACGTACTTACATTTATTGTCAAAACGTATAGTGTGAGCTTTATTGCATCAGGAGATTTTACCATAAGTATGAAAGCGTAGATTTAGAAACATTTAAAAATGAATATAGTGTTTAGTATTTTGAATAAAACTAGAAAAGCTTTGTGTGGACAGAAAGGGCAAATGCTGAGTTGTATACGTCCGTCCATTCGTCTTACCATGCAGGTGTTTTGGCTAGTTTTTGAGGATAATTGCAGATTGTATGGTAAACTGGGATAACAATATAAATTATCTTTGCAAAAAAATAGATATAGTTACTTACCTTTTGTGTAGATTGTTTAGTTACGAAATTCTGTTAATTTGTTTCGTTCTCAATTGTTATAACTTGGTGGGATACAACAGTTGCTATCCTCAAAAAACATCTATATGGATGGCAGTAAAATAAAAGAGAAAGGCAGCAAGTGTAATTCAACTCTTAAATTATGGAAATCTGATTTTACAACTATTAAAGACCTGAAAATAATAATGTTACCATGCCTGTACAATTATTCATCGTATGTGAAACCCAAAAATCTATGCAGTTGAAAAGAACGTAAACCTTAAACCAATTTAAATCTTTAGGTTTATAAACATTTGCGCGTCTTTTAAGATAAAAAATTCCACTTTCCATAATACTGTCCTCTAAAAGGAAGAAGTACCCAATCCTCCCCCTCCAATCCTGTCTTTCCACGTCAGTGAGTGAGAGATGAGCTTCGTGAAAGTCGAAGCAGCTACTGACTATAATACTGTTTGATATTCCGGCAACGATATCGCCGTGACAGTGGCGGTCATCTGGACCCAGCTCACGTCACGTGACCGGCCCGGCCGCGCTGTAAACAGCTGATTGCCATAATAAACAGCTGTGTAATTGGCAGTATTCGGAGAACGCAGGCGCAGGACTACGTTTAGTGCCAGCAGCGGGAGCGAGTACCAGTACACGTCTCTGTACAGTAGTTATAGTAGTAGTTATTTGGAAAGCTCCTAGCTTTATTGTCAGTATTAATATAAGTCCTACAAAGACTGAATCGTTTGAAGTTACTGTATAACTAAATTATTTCGACATATAATTCTAATTAACTGTAAGAGAAAATCTTACAGTATACAATAAAGTACCCCGGACAATCTATTAAACGTCATATAAGCTCGTTTACACTTAAGATACCCTTTGTAAAGAACTACTTCGTTTTAAGCAATTCTTTGTCTCGGCCTTTTCTGTTTTCGTAAACTCTTCTACCTTTGTTTACCCAAATCACGATTAATTTATTCAGCGGTAGCTTGTAAAAATTAGCACCCTGAAATGACACAAAGCGTTTTGGCAGAGGGAGATCAAATCAGTTCTAGTTTGGTCGCGTCACGTTAAATTAGTGGTCGTAATCGGTTTTAATAGCTGCACCGGCGGTAATCAATGTCAAGACGATGATTGGTGACTTGTCACTGCCATTAATATAATGAGAACGTCCAAAAGTAAGATTAATTGAGGGAAAGCTCCTTGGATAGTTGGTTCGTTGTTCACCGTTTGCGTAATGTTTTAGTAATTACGCGGTGTCTTAATTCAATGATAGATTATAACTTGGTGTTTTAACGTAAATTAGCGAAGTTTACGTAGGGAGGTAAAATGTTCTGGCGAACTTTTCTAGAGTTCCCTGTCTCAGGAATGTTCGGTACGGAACGGCGGTAAGGGGAACACGTACCAGTGCAGTAATTAAAAAACGGGGCGGCGCGGCGCGGTACTGCCGCTGCCGCCAAGAGACGAGGCATACGTAATGAGTCAGAGACGGATGTTGTGATTAGGCGCGGCCGCACTCGGCGTCGCAGCGGCTTCACAATACGACCCACTTTACTTTTTACGGAACTGTGTAATGATTTACTTTTGTTTGAAGTACGTTACTAGTAACAAAAACACGATTCGTGGATTTGCTTTCCTCTCTAGGCGTGAATCATGAAGTGAACCATGAGAAAACGTGTCATTAAAAACACCAAAACCACGGCAAAAAGTTGAATACCATACACAGAGAAACCCTGAAGAAGACATCAGATACCAGTTGTCGAAACGTTGTGTCTGTTTAACACACAGCGATGGCAAATATATGTAATGATTCCATGTAATAAAGTTAACCTACTTCTTAGTGAGGTGTCGCCTTAGAATCGATGTGCTGATAGAATGAATGCTAAAGTTGTTTTAATTAACGCAAGGTTAATTTAATTTTACAGGGCATTCATATAGCGTACACCTCTTGTGTTACAAGTCAATTGTAATTTCTTGTTAGTTACACTCTTTTTATTTATTTTATTTGTTTATTGTCAAATTGTAAATGTAATAATACTAAAACTATCCATTGCTATTGTCATTATTTAACTTTCCATAAATTAAAATAGAAAACCAAGACAATGTAATGATATGTGAGGAATGAACCAATATTTGAAGTTATGTATCGGTGTTTATACATTATAATCTTTAATGTCTAGGCTGCTTTAAGTGAATCACGGACAGAGTTATAAACAACGAGCCTAAATACACATGTCCTATTACTCAAACAATACTCGAATGCTGATTACTTGTCGGCACAGACTTTGTTTTTATTGACTGAGCCATGACAAAGTTAGTTTGTTCCACTGACTCAACTTGTACGGCATTGTCATTGATGACGTTCTGTACAACTCATCTCGAGTCCCGGAAGGGATAATGGGGTTTAGTCGTAATCAGATTTTACAGTTTGGAGTTACAGTGAGCTAATTGAGTTAAAAAAATCTCCGCTTTAAAACGGGAGCACGGTCTCATTAGACCTTAGTTCTCGCCGGGTCAAGGCTGTTTAATTTAGTTCCCCCGGCCGGATCATTTAAATTAGTTCCTTTATGCCACATTGAGCCGGGCGGATCTCTCTCCAGCAGAGCCGACAACAATGGCCCTACTGCCGCTGCGAGTCTGGCCGAGGCCGCTGAATTGATCTCTCCCTTGTTATTACTGTTTACCTCCGCTGAGATGTTTTCTGGACCCTCCCTCCCCGGAATATTCCGGTCCGGTTCGCATAGTTGGCTTCTTTGTTATTGAATCATAAAGCCGTGATGGATGTGGCCATTAAAGTCGGTAGCTTCAAATTTACGGCGACCTTTCGCTCGGTCCACGCCATTAGCGAATGGCTTTCGGTGTTTATTATCGTCGGCGGTGATTGTGGGGAGGCGTTTGCCGTGGGCCTCCAAGTTTGTAGTTGCAGGCGCAATAGTATAGTTCCGTTACAGCAAATCTGCATTAAGGTAGCCTACATTTCACATCTTACCCAGTGAGAAGCAAAGGGCACGTGTAACTGTGCTGTGTCACAATCTTCGTTGTGATTGATCCATTGATTGAATAATAATCTAGAGACGGCCTTCTCGTTGCGAAAATCACAGACATTACCGGCCTTCAGGGCCTTAGAGGTGATGAGAGGAAAGGTGGGCAACTTTGCCCTGAAGTCTGAACATATTTGCGAACTCTGAGCATATTTAAGAAATATCGTATTTTAAGAAGTTTGTTTCTTCATATTTAGAAGTTGCTAATTACGTAACTTGCGGTTACGTAACTAATACAGTTAGTAGGTTACATCATTACGCTGTGGAGAACGGAGTTGTAATTATTTTATATATAAAATGTATCGTGATGTCAAAGTGTGCATCACCACAGTTATGAATTTCACCGGTATTTTGAAGTTAAGTATAATTTTATTGGTCAAGTTTGGTTATAAATAAGTCTGACTGTGAATTCTTTATGGGTGCGTGAACATTGTGATATTAGTATTTTATCGGTGTTTGATCACGGTCTGACCTAGGGTCAAAAACCGTAGTTTATGTTCTGCTTTTCTCGCATAAATGCATCAGAACTGCATTACAGTCTTTGAAAAACTGTTGACTTAATTTTTAATCATATAAACAAACGTCTCCAAACAAATGCATAATGATAATAATAAAAGGCTTAAAATGTTGATGTTTTAGGTCCCAATGTAAACTTACTTGTAAAAGGATTCCTTTTTGATTGGAAAGCATAGTTCGTTGTAATTTCTCAAAGTTAAAGTAATTGCATTAAAAATTACTTTCAACAGTGTGTTGCATGAAATGAATAAGGGTGAGGACGTGTAGGCTAGAAATAACAGAGATAAACTGTCAAGTTAACTCTCACATGTTGCGATACGAATGAGGTACACGTGTAGGCGAGGTTAGGCCGCGTATGTGCGTGCGCGCGTCTGTGTTTGAATGGAGCGGCAATGAAGTTTATTAAGTCCAATAACGGTTGATGCCGACTGCCAATAACTCTTCCCCTCCATCCCTCCTCACCCGCTCCCCACCACCGTCCTATCATCCCTGTTCCACTCCCAGTAAAATACTATCAAACCTTCGGGAATATAATTCAGCCTTTATATAGCTACATTTTCCATCGTTTGTGTTTATTTGCAGTTTTTTCTTCTTAAAATTGTCTGATCTATTGTGGGTTTCGAATATGTTTTTTGTATTAAGCAGTAGACTATATGAATTGTAAAATGATTTCAGTGTTTTCTTTCAATACAGTGAAACGTATTAATTATTATTTTCAAAGAAATTATTATAAAGTTACTTTTAAACATTTTTAAAATTTTAAAAATTGATATGAAATACTGTATAACATATAGTAGTTATTTAGCTACAAGCAGTATTTACATTTATCTTGAATGATAAAATATTTACTACCCTGATACACAGTAATCAAAGCATTATTATAATATATTTATGTTTGAAAGAGGATGTGACTTCCATCACTAGTCGAGGTCAATTTTAGACGAGCGTCACACCCACGGTACTCCTACAGTGAGACTGTGAAAGGCAACAGAGTAACTAGAAGTGTACCGTCCTTTCACCAACAGCGATGAAATATCAGACGCTATATATCACGTTTCTTGTGCGACGCGACTCTACGCGAAATGTCAATAGAGCAGTATTTCCGCTTCCCGAGCTGCACTGCTCTGGTCCAACCTTGGCGACGATTTTAATTAGCTCGGTGGTATAAGGAAATAGGTCATTGTCGGTGTGGATGAACATTTATTGCTTTCAGGATGATATTTTAAGACATTGCTTTGTCATTACTTGCTTTACTTTACTTTACACAAATAAATTTTTATCATCTCATTTCCACCTTTTTCTGAGATATCAACGAAATAAATTATAATTCTTCTTTCAGATTATTTATCATCTCTTTTTCATTGTAACGATGACGTATTTGATTGGTTTCTTCGATGAGCATTGTTGCTATGCAAATTTTCAAATTTAAATACCACGAAACTGCCTTGAAGATATGTATCTAGTCTAAACAAAGGAGTCGTAGCGTTCATTATAATACATAGTTTATAAACCCATTTCAGCTTCAGCAAATAGCTTGGAACCTTTTTTAATAGGTACTAATAGTGTGTTAATTTTTGTTTTTGTTTTCTCACTAAGATGTTGTTCATGATGATCCATCCTCCATTAACTTTGGTTAGTTGAAAGTCCCTCACAGTTTGCTTTTGTTACTGAATTCGTGACTCAGAGTGAATCAGGGTTTAAGTTCATCGATAAACTTTCCACTCATGTTCAAGTCGAACATTTCGCTGGGGACGCAGAAAGTTCCCTACGCAATCACAAGCGAAATATCCCGGGGTCAGATGTAGATGTAGGAGTGGATGGAATATTAATGTCGGGGAAGGTGGCCCCATCGATCGAGCCGAGATAGATAACAAAATGGATACCCATTGTTCGCTAACAAAAGCGGCACAACAATAACACATTGTGTGCTTCGCCGAGTGGTATTGGCTCCTATACAGTGATGTGACGTGCGGCTCACTGTGTACTGTGCACTGTACACTGTGCACCTCCCGAGCTGTAGTGTAGCTGTGGCTGTGGCTGCAGTGGAGAGTGTGTGATTGATTGAGAACCGAGGGAACTTGAGGTATGGCAGCGCTGTCGTTTGTAATACTTACCGGCTAAGCCGAGACTATTTATCGGCTTTTCCTATCCGTATTGGTCGCTCTACGCAATTTAACACCGCCCCTCCCTCCCCCTCTTTTGTTGGGTGCGGGAGATTACCACACGAATTATTCATCAGAAACTAATTCCCCTGAAAAACGTCAACTCTCGTTTACACCCCTGGTGTTTTATGTGGAATAGTTTAAATACAAAGTAGCATTAGAAATTGTAGTTCTAACATCCTGAAGTAGGACTTCAAAATGGAATCGAATTAGAAAATGAGTTGAATAACTCCCAGTAAAGACGGTTTGAATTATTTATATTAGAATAACATTATAAGTCCTATATGTAAGTCCGGGCATTCAGCTAGTCAGGACATGTGATCATCACCTGTATGAATCTAGGATCTGGATCGGTCAGAAGCTCTGTGAAGCCAGTACACGCAGTGAGAATTCGTGGAAAATCCTCGAATGGACCTAACAGAAGGATGCCTCGATTTGCACAACCGTTAGGCTGCCGATCCTGTGACTTTTTACCGGCCGGATGAAGGAGGGCCTTGTCGTACAAGAGTAGAAATCCTGCCCCGCATATGAGAGCGCGGAACCTGAAAGAGCACAACGGAAGCCGTTTCCTTACAGAGTTCCCCGCAAAAAGCCGCCAGACCCGGACGGTCCGGTAATAACGTTTAATTGCTTTCGTGCCTAATGCTCTCAATGACGGATCCACTGTCAGCCGTGCGGAACGTTCCTTTTACGAATTGTCTTTTTGTCCGAAAAGAATGTCGAAGTCACGCTCGTGGCATTTGCATCGGCGGAATTTCAGCGGCGCGGCGGGCCAGTCCAGGACTGCTATTGTTGGTACTCGGGAGCTCGAATAAAGACCGATTTAAAACATACCTGAGTAGCATTTTAGGGTATAAAAAGATTTGAGAAAGTCCGATCAGGATATGAAATGTACGCTTCGGTCTCTACGTCATGATTAGAAGAGTGTCACGGATCCGAAGCGTATAAGTTACTTTGTGGGAGTACGCATTCATTCCGGAATGATTTCCTAAAATGTTTAACTCGGTATAACGGAAAAAATCATAATTTTAGACGCTTTAAACGTCGCAAGATCCACGTTGATAAGCGTGGGAACGTAATCTAAGCTAGATCGCAGATGTGTTGTTTAAACGAGATCGCAGCATTGTAGTATGCTGTATTATCTGATATCGCTGCAGTTAAGTGTTATGCTAATCGATGTCAAGTTTCCAAGGTGATTTGTAGTTGCTTACTGCGGTTTTGTGGTTTACAACGGTTATTGGTTACCTTTGGCATCGATCTCTGTTCGGCCGCACACAGACGAGTGTTGCAACAGAACTAATACGTGCGAAATATCATGAATTCCAATCAGCGCAAGAAACGTGATATTAATGACAAGGGCGGTAGTTCACGTCCGGTGTAACAGCTGTTCTTGGCCATTTCCGGTGACACAGTGGCAGTGGCAGACTGGCAACCGGGCGTGGCGCAGTGCCAACCCAATCCGTACCGGCCTCGAGTTTGCTGAGTCGGCACGTTTTCGACAGGCCTCATTTGACGGCGAGGTGTTTGTGCTAGAGCTCGCGCTGCCAACAAAAGCATAAAGATTGCTGACAAAGTCTCGGGCCTCAGTGTCTCGTGCGCACCATTTCTTTTGTAGTTAAATTTGTCCTTATGTAACATAACGACATTGTTTGTGCCGTTAGAAACAAGCTGCAATTGATAATCTTTTTTCCCACTCGGAGTAGACGACGTTTTAGATATATCTGATCTGTCAAAAGAGGAATCAACAAAATCATTGTGTACCAGTGTGGTTTTAAACTACGAAGACAATAAATCTGTTTTGGTATTTTATTCTTGGACACACTAAATTTTGAATTCCTCAGATATAGCGGTACAGAGGATGCTCATTATATACCTGCCCTTTCGATGAGAGCTGCAGTGATTGACGTTCTTAAACATGCGATAGAATAAATAACAACACAGCGTTGCACAATTATTATTTACGACGTATTTAATCTGCTCATCAGTGTTGCATGTCAGTTTACACAAAAACAAGGAAATGTTATGTACACCTGACCTCGTGGGGTTGTCATTTCGAGACGTCAGAACCAGAGGGTTCCATCTGCTAATTTTTTGATTTTTTTTTCATTTTATTGTATTAATGTGTACATTAAGCCTTTTTGTACTAATATATAACACAATCTTTGTGTAATTATGAACAGTTAATATTTTACAAGCAGGGAAATTTAGTTCCATCTGCATAAGTTGGGCAAACTTGAGAACCAGACAGTTCTATCTGCATCAGCTGGGGAATAGTATTGTTTCACTGCTGGTAAGGTTATGTTGTCGTGTTAATGTGTTAAAAGTAATTTTCATTGTGTGTTTGTAAACATATTAAAATGGATGGTGATATCATAAATAAATGGATTGATGACAGTTTAAATGATAGTTTGTCAATAGAAAACATCAATAGTGATGATGAATATATACCTTCACCTGACGACAGTAACAGCGAAGAGGATTGTATTCTTTCACCAAACCCAAAACGACGGAAGACTTTGTAAAAGGTATGAATATATATATTTGTTTATTTTAGATTTGTTTAGATTATATCTGTGGTCATTTTAATATCAAATATAGGTAGCTTTGCAGTTAATTGACTATTTTTGACGGATTTTATAGTCAACCCTTGCAAAAATCGCTTTTAAAAATCTATGACATTCGGGCGCATTTCAACTGCCAGTTAAGTGGGTTAACTGTTATATTTTAACAATGATTTGACGGTTATAAACAAAAGTTAGATCATCATAAAATATTCATGTTACTTAACTTGAAGTTTTAACCATGGCGTAGGTAGGCCTAGTATGTCTCCATCTTGCAGAGAATAACTAAAAAAATAACTGTAAACTTATTATGTAAAACATGATGTTTTTATGCTTTGGCCTTTTAAAAAAGCTTTATCGTTGACTTTTGGCTTTTATGTTCTAACATCGTTTGTTTATTTTTCAGGTTGTTTGATGCAGACGACACGGATAAAACTTCCAGTGAAGCCCAAACGAACAATACCGATCCAGCTCTGGAAAATGAAGGAAGCTATAGTTCTGTTTGTGATGTTAGCCCAACAGTGAACCAAAGTGGAAAAATAAATCGATCTCTAGTTCCTTACAGTGAAACAGAATCAGAAAAAGACTCCACTTCTGATGAACTAACGCCGATGAAGGAAAAGAAAAAAACTAGAAAAAGACAGCGGAATCCGAAGAATTGGAAGAAAAATGTTAGGAAGGAGAGGCGACAAACGGGTAGATCATACACCAGCTCATGTGGTAAGATTGTTCCTCAAAAGAACCTTCAACACTTAGACTGCAAATGTAAATTTAAATGTAGTAATAAAGTAAGCAAAGATGAGCGTGAAGCTGTTATGCTGAGCTATTATAAAATAGACCAAAATGAAAAAATATCATTTCATACTAAGAAATACAGAGTGCAAAATGTCAGTAAGAACAAAGGTGAAAAATAATCCCCAGAAAAAAGAATTCCTTTTCATATTTTTTACATATAAACAACGAAAAGATTAGAGTTTGTAAACAGTTTTTTCTCCAAACTATTTTAGTGAGTCAGAAGACCATTTACAATGTTCACAATAATAAGGACAAATCAAGTGACAGTACCGAAATCGGACGAAAGAGGAAAAAAAAACTAAAGACAGGACGCAAAAAGCTGATAAAGATATTCTTAGGAAACATATTGAATCTTTTGCAAAAGTCGAGTCCCATTACTGCAGGGCAAAAACAGCCAAAAGAATATCTTAGCCCTGACTTAAATATCAGTAGAATGTTTGACATGTACCTTGAACATTGCAAGGAACTTAAGGTGAAAAACCTCTATCCATATCAATGTATAGATCTATTTTCAATAATGAATATAATTTGGATTTTTTGCTACCCAAGTCCGAACAGATGTGACTTGTGCGAAGAATACTCTATGTCCCTAAAAGAAAATCGAATGACAGAAGAGCTTGCTGCCAAATATGATGATGTCATATGTTCAATAAAACATTTATGAGAAAATGAAAGAAAAAAAAGACCGAGAGAGTAATGAAGGTCGTTGTATGTTTTGAAGACTTACAAAATGTTTATAGCGCTACCTAGGGCTAACGTAAGCTGTTTTTTTTACAAAAGAAAGTTGAACGTATACAACTTAACTGCACATGCTCAAAAGACAAAAAAGGCTATTGCGCAATTTTGGCATGAAGCGCTTTGTGGTCGTTTCTGGGAATGATATTGCCAGTGCAGTGGTAAAAAATAATGGAAAAAAAATAAGTTCAGCGTTTCCAGATGTTAAAGATTATATTTTGTGGAGTGACAGTTGTGTTCCCCAAAACAGAAACTCTGTCATTTCATATGCCATTTCTTTATTTATGGCAAAAAATAAACACATTGAACGAGTAAACAATGAAATATTCTACTCCAGGCCATTCATGCATACAGGAAGTAGATAATGTTGCATTTCCAACATTGAAAAGGCACTCAAAGTAACTGAGTTTGGTCCCCTGTTTTCTTTTTAAGAGTAATCATCGCATCTAATAAAAAGTCACCTTTATTCAGTAATCCAAATGTTGACAAATGACTTCTTCGACTTCCAAGCACAAAGCAAGAACCTTGCGAATCAAGATTGCCCTTATACTAAAGTGTGCCAACTTCAATTTTGCCAATCTAATTTACTATCAGTAAAGTTTAAAACCAGCCATGATCCTTTGGAACCTTGGAACTGCATTAACTTGGTGAAAAAAAAATAAGTCGAACAGATCTACAGGGAACGAGCAACAAAACTACTCTGCCGAGAATTCTCTGGGGAGCAAACGTAGTGCGAGGACAGGAAGATATTACCTTCAGACAAGATTAAAGACATAAAATCTATGATGAAATGGATGCCTACAGTTGATGTAGACTATTTAAATACAGTTTTGAATTAAGGACCTTTTGGACTTTAAATATTGATTTGTACTCAGGGACAAAAGGTTCCATCTGCACGTTTTGTTTTGTTTAAAAAATGCCTAAAAAAATTGTTATTTTACTAATATTTTCAATAAACTGGGGTTTTTGTAAACACTAACAAACTGTTGATTATTTATAACCTAGAATTTCTTTCAGTACAATATAAAGTTGCCCTGCAGAAGGTCTTAAACTTTAAAACGCTCTACTGTAAAATTTGTTAAAATGCAGATAGAAACCCTCTGGTTCTGACGTCTCGATTTGTCAAATGACACCGATTGGGGGTTCGGTTAATACATAGTTTGCTCAGAACACTGTTGTCAATGTGCGATTTATTACTTAGATACGAGATATATTCACAGCTGGTTCTAAATTTCAAGGCTGTGAAAGGCGTCACACCCACGCTGCCCGGCTGACAATCAGCTGATTTGTGTAATTGTAACTGCAAGAACAGCGATAATTAGTGGCGACTCGCTATCGTGCACATTTCCACTTGGCTTCAACTCAATGTAACGCTCGGCCCGCCCTTGAATGTTATATTTTATCAGATATACCTCTCGAGTTACAGCGGGCTCGAAATTTATGTACCTGTTATGTGCCTCAACTTGGGCCTTTCTCGTGTTACGTCAGCGACGTTTTTGCCCTTTCGCCCCCTCCTCACCCCTCTTGTGTGCAAAGGTAAGCAGTTGTGCAAGTGTCTCCCTTGGATGTGTTCGAGTGGGGTGGACTGTTGGGGCGGTCCTTACTTGTATCTGACAGTAATCCTCGGTAAGGCTCGCTGTTCGGTTTGAAACTCTGGTTTTGGATACACATAAAGAAGGACAGGAAGTTTTCAAGAAGTTCATTAATGGACTAATGTTAAGTCCTAATAGTCGTCTATGGTGTGAACAAAATTCCCAAATCAAACCGATATCTTGTAATTTAAAAACAGTATAGAATACTCTGTAGGAACTAGTGAAATAAAAGATTTTGGATTGTAATTTTTCTCTTTTTCCGTAAATTGTTTACATGTAATCAATGTTTTGTTCAGCAACGGCAACAGTCAGTAAACAACATACATTTTCATTTTCCAAAATGACCGAAAAGTTTACGTAGGAACTTGATAAGATAAGAAAGAAATCGCCGGAGGAATATTACGTAATTTTATAAATTTAAAGAACAGTAAATTCATAAATTCAAATCCTCATAGTACTCGTATATAGGGTTTTAAAGATTACTAAATAAAATAAATCTGAACCCTATGTCATTTTTATAAACATATGATTAACTTTGTTGTCTACCTTAACAAACACTACATTCAGAAATAAACATTTTACTCTCGTAAATGTGGTTAACTTTTTTATACTCTATGCACACACGCCTGTATAAAATCTGGGCCGCTACATTAATTGTGAATAAACTGTCGTGTTGGGTGAATTTACGTCGCGTCGAGTAGAACAGAGCGCAGAGCGACCGCGGGCTGTCTGAAATATTCCCGGCGCTGTCATGTACGCCGAGATAAAATAAACATCAGATAGTATCGCATCGGCGCTGTGCGGTGCGGCATGAATAAAACCATCCGAAACCGGTGAGTCGTGACGTGGAGCCCGATCAGCAGTGAGGAGGGCCCGTTCGATATCTGTGGTATCGATACCGCTCGAATATCGGAAGATACTATTGAAATCGGACGCCGCGCGCAGTCGGTTAGTTTAATCGGATTCGATATCACGTGATAGTTTGTCGTTGGGCTTGTTGGAAAAAAAAAGGATTTTATTTTTTTTAGTAAAAGGCAGCCAAGAACGTAGTCAGGAAAAAATGTGGGGGTCAAACGGGAAATATTTTTTCCCGGACAGAGAGTTAGGCCCCCATTTTGTTCTTTAAAAAGTTCTTGGCCCTTTTCTTTGTTGAGAACGATCTTGAAGCAGTACATGTCAGTAATACTGAATCGTTTAAACAACAAAAAAAAGTTTGTTAAAACAGTTTTTGAAAAAGTTAAAAATTTGGGGGAGGGGGGAGTCCGGCCCTTTTGGACCCCCTCGCTGCTACCTCCTTTACAGCCAAATAACTTCGGAAAATAAGAATCTTGAATGGGTAAACGCAATTCTTGAACACTTGCTACCACCGAAAAAAAGCTTTGGAACTAGTCTTTAAAGCTGACAAATGCCATAAAAGTAGTTTAACCATTTAAAATAATCTTTCGTAAATAATATGAATAATATGTATGTGAATAGCGGTGATGAGTGCTATGAGAGCAACTGGTGAAAGGGGAAAGGATGAGAGGGTCATCGTAGAACGTACAAGACCAATGTCTGGTCATCGTGCGAGAGGCGAGAGGGCCGAGCTCGCAGGATACGGCAGACATTGGAAGAAAGCCAGGGGTGATAAAATTAGCTCGGAATCCCGTCTACGAAGTAAAAGAGCTTTAGGTACTGAAAGCTCTTTGTGGGCAGAAGCCTCTCACAAGGTGTCTTGGACATCCCCTCCTCATAGATCACTCACTAGCCTCAAACAGTGTCTCTAGAAGTTATGAGGCTAGTGTTATCCTACACGTACCTATGTTATCGTAATAACATGGTTTTCTTAATTTCACCCGCAGCTCCTGGCAATAATCCTATCGTTATTATCTTTTATGGGTTATAAATACAATACTTTCAGTACAAAAATGAAAAACTAACGATACAAATTGTCATAACGATTATATAGAATATTACGCGTTTATTTAGCGACCTTGTTGAACCACTCGTAGCAAGCTCGGCGGACGCAGGCTGTTAAAAACAATAATTACATATCATCTGTATTGTATATTGTTTTAAATACACAAAGAAATAATTCAACGCGTTAATTAATTTCGTAATAACGATAGCGCGCATATAATTTCCCGTGGCGCATCACAAATAAATAATGGAATCCAATAAATAATTACTCGGCGAGTGTAATCCTCTATGGGTTGCGTAAACAATGCATTATGATTATTCCGCGGGGAGTGACGAGTGGCGCGGCGTGGCGGGCTCATCGATAACTAGACGGGCCACATTTAAATGAAATTTCCATCGGGTCAGTAAAGCCCGGGGCTAACGGTCGTCCGGGCAATAACAGGGACATTCGCCCGAACCAATTTCCTGCGACTCCTCTGATGCGAGGACCGGGCGGCAATATCGCTTTACGGTTATGTCGGGGTAAAACATGGACTAGGGCTGGCGTGTGGATGTGGAAGTGGAGCGCTCCACGGTGCATAATGCAAGCAGGGTCTAGGGTGGAGCAGGGACAGTGAGACTGCTGGATTATCCGGCCCTCCCTATCCCCCCACACAAGAATCTCACCAATTTGGCAGGATACAGGATCTAGTCAATTACAAGGTCTTTGTGACCGCGGGCCCTCCGGTAGGGATGGTAGGGCCGGTGTCGGCACCCTTTTATGCCCCTATTCAATTACGAGAGTTCAAAAAAAATCTTAAAATGAATTACAACCTTTTAATTCATTTATAAATCAATAAAGAAAATAAATTCTCCATTCCAATTTTTAGTGTAGGTTTGCAGTAAGAACATGTACAATATTTCGTGAACACTAGATTTTTATCAGTTTCTAACATTCACGCTGTAAATGGGATGTTGCAATAACTTACGGTTTTGTAAGTAAATTGGGCTAAAAAAGAATACTAAGCAGCCACAGTGTACTTAAAACGTATTACTAAATGCGATTCTTAATCTAAGAACATTTGTACACGTTTGTAATTTTATGTTTTTTTTTAGTATTAAAACAATTCCTAGATTGTATTTTCGTACGTTTATTTTTAGTCGAGTTATATCGTATGGACTGTCTCTCCGAGATTTAATGCCGTGACCTCTCGATTAGTCGCTTTTATAATGTGTCACAGAGCTTGATGGTGTACAGCGGTTGGTACCACTGTAAGTCACATGGAGCCGCGCGCCGTGGCGGGTAATGAGGCTGTAAATCACAGATAACATCGCGGTAGCATCGATCACGTGTAATTAATACCGGGCAATAAGTCGCCAGGCAATTACTGTCCGGACATTAAACTGAAACTTGACCTGTGTGGACTCTAGGCTGATAGCTGTTCCAAATGGGCCTGTCAGTAAGCTGACGGCTGCACTAAGGTACCAAGTGGATGGGGCACTTGCTAATTAAATGTGTTCAGGAAAGGTAGTACGTGGACCGTATGGTCCGGGCTGAAAACATCCGTGGAGTTCCGTAGACTTAGTGACACTTTTAATAAGAGTAATCAATATTAATCTCGTTTGTATCCAAGGCCAAATAACAGTCGAGGAGGAATTGACGTTGCTTCGCTAAAACGGGATGCAAAAGCGGAACGGATATCCGATTTTCCTTCCAATAACGCCACTGAACCAAATGGCGCCCATAAAATCGTCTCGAATTCCGGCAAACGGTATTTACTCCGAATGTCCCAATGTGTGTTTTATTGTTAGGTTCCAATGTCCGTGCAAAGGGTGCTTTGTTTCCAAGTTATTATTGTGCCTTATCACAAGGTTCCATTTCATTTCTCCTCTAGTTTCTCTTCTACTTTAATAACGACCCAAATTGTGTTATTTCTTTGTTACACAACTGTCTTGTACTTTCCCTCGCTGTGTCGTTGATACAGTTTCCATTACAAGCACTAGGGCGTAAAAGGCTTTGATTATATTTTTTAAACACCTCTCTCGAGTTACCGTATTTTAAAGTGTGTCCTGACAGAATTTATATTATTTAATCAAGGTTGTATAAAACAGTTTTATATTTAATTCTTTACATTTTACCGCGTAGTTTTTTTTACAAAAAATATAGTAAAAGTATTTGTATTGTATTATTAATTCTGTGACGAAGAATTCAAAGCGGTGACTAGATTTTAATCCACCCATCATGTAAGGTGAAGATGTTTGTATTGATAAGGCACATTATGTAGAATACTCGTACAATGTGAGCGCTTTTGTTGACATAAAAATAGAACAAATTTGTAGCTGTAGACACTGAAATATAGCGTTTTTTCTGGAACATGCTGTTACTAATTTTCCGAAGAAGAGGCGAAGTCAGGACGGAAACAAATGTGGCGAAACACGCAAAGTGCATTATGGGAGAAAGTGTTGCCGTCTCTGCCGCTTCCGTTATTTCTCGCTCTACGCTAAGTACGCTGTACATTGCCCTATCATCAGACATTCTGCCGCGTTCAATACCCATTGTTGCGGCAGGGTGGGGGTTCCCCATTGTTGGGCGCCATTGTTGTTTATTAATATTGTTTCATTGGTTACAAGCCCATCTATTCCATTTACAAACCGCGCACGTCCGGATGTGCACATCTATGAGGATTATTCACTTCACTGCTGTGATTCCATATCGAATTAATATGACACGTAATTTGCATTTAAGTTCTCACAATAGCGATGCTTAATTTTGTACTATAAAATTATGATCTGTGAAAAATTTCAAATTTATTTTTCCATACATATAAAACGTTTAAATTATTAATAGAAAATGTAAAAGTAAAGGTAATTTTGAAAATGGCGTAATTGTTAATTAATCAAGTATTGGAGTCTAACTAATCGAGTGCCAGACTTGTAGTAGACAATAAAGCAATGAGGAATGTCGAATGGATGTTGCAAGACAAGAAATACATTTTAATCGCTGTGATAAAACCCTTAAAGTGAACCCACGCCCAGCACCATCTGTCGCCCAGGCCGCGACTTGGAGAGACTCGCTTGGAAACCATCCTGGTAGAATAAAAGATCCACTGTTCGCATTATTGCTAGCTCGCTGCATCTGTACAATTCCCACTTTCTTTTTCTTTGTTTAAAGGGCCGCCATTATTGTTCGAGAACTAATTGCTTAAGTCCAATCGAACCGCATAATTCCGGTTCGGTCTTTGTTAGGAGTAAAGTTTGGTTTTGTATTGTTTCATGGCCCAAATTCTTTTCGATAGGCTGCATTTTAATATTTATAAAAAATTAAATAATACATTGAAATAAATTATTATTTTAATTAGACACAACTAGTGGTATTATTATTTTCATTATAATTCATCAAACCAACACCAATCAATTCATTTGATTAATTCGGGGAAAGCTACGTCATATAAATAGAACATAACAGAAATATTTGTTATTAATCTCTAAAGTATTAGTTGATGTTGTTTTGATAACGAGAATGCAACAGTTTGGGTAGTTTTAATTATTTCCAATTCTCATAAAAAACATAAATAATATGTAGAGGGGGCTTTGGAACGCCTTAACTTTACCGCGTATGCAATACTGTATGCATTAGCGTGTTTCACCTGCGGTTTTTTAAATTGAAGGCATCATTTTATTATATTGTTTATTTTAAGTTTGCAGAAATAAAATGTAGTAGTTTTAATAGATTATAAATAAAAATAGATATTTTAAGTATATTATTGTAAAAGATTTCATGTAAATTGTGAACGTAGTAACGTCGAGTGAAAGTATTTTGAAACTACTGTAAGCATCTCGGATTTTCTGCTTGGAGATTAAATTAAAATTAGTATGCAGCAGTGTCCCGTATTGGAGTCTAGATGGCTGAGTGAATATGTCGACTGCATTCTCTGACTGCCAGTCAGTGAGTATCACACTATTCATTATCGTATCCGCTCGTTCCTCGCTTTGATGTTCCGGAACTGTTCAACTATGTGATTTCTAACGATGTGCGACAGTTGGAAAATCTTTCAGAAGATTTCGGGTAGTCAGAAGTAAGAGGTTGATCAAACTACGTCATCATTTTCTCTCTGAGGCAATGTGTGCATAAGTATTAGGGTATTATTACAACATTATTGAAATTTAAAGTGCTAATTATGACGTTTAGGATTAAAAAAATGCTTTTTGCAATTTTACAGTTAAAACGTCCGAAAAGTTTAAGGCACAATGGACATACAATTAAACTATGTAAAATAGTGAAAAGATTAACAAGATAAATGTTTACTTTGATATAATTATGCACTGTTTCATTTATTTGTTCGTTTAAATAAACTTAAGTCGGGTTTATTATATATTTCCCCTCAAAATATGTTTAAAGTTTACTTAATTATTTTCAGAAGAATTTAATTTACAACATTAAAATAAATCTTCTATATTTAATATCCTTAATAACTTTCACTTTCCATTATTGGTTTCTTTAAAATTTTACTCTATACGATGTCCAGTTTTATTTAAATTTAAGTTAGTTTCCGATTTATCTAGTGATTACCACTCTGTTCTGGGAAAGTAATATGTTGTGGAATATTTATGTTTTGTCCGGTACAGTAGTACACACACAACATAATGTACGTTGTGCGTCACAATATGTTAGAGCAGGAGAATGTTCAGTGAAAAATCTATATATTTGGGGGCCTCAATGTTGGACGTAAAATGTAGGCTATGGAAGCCGTAAAATGTTTACAGGCAGTAAAGTGAACGTTGCTGGGTAGCGGGAGAGCTGTAGACGCTGTCTCGGCGAGGACAACAGTGTAGTCTACATCTACAACACGATCGTGTATAGCAGCGCCGCAGCTGGCTACATCAATTGAAACTATTCCATTCTGAGGGATATCTTTTGACTCATATCCGCCCTCCACGTTTCTATATGTGAAGATTTATTTCAACGGCGTACATTATTAATATTAAATAATAACGCTGAATATGGTTATCTCTTGAAAATTAAATTTCACATTTCTAAGTTTAACTTATCGAAATACGTTTTAAATTTACCGAGTCCATAAAAAAACATTATAAATTTGATGTCTTATTTCGCTGTATGGATAGAATACAATTATATTTTCCAATTTAAATTTTCTTCGACAATAAGGTGAACGATTTTTTATAAAATAATGAAGTACGTCCAGTGAAGATTTATTGATTAGGCACAACGAAAGCGTAGCGTCGGCCGTGTGGTTTTTAGATCAGTTTTATCATTTCCTGGCGGAGTTTACCGAGCGGCCGTGACGGCGCATCGCATAGCTGCGAGGGAAGCCATTTAACGCCGCCATGTTGTTTGCTCAGGTTTTAACGTCACGGGTATTTGTCTAGTCATCAGCTCACAACACGGCAGGCGGACAGGCTGCGGCACTTAGTGGAGCCCTCCACACCTACACGCCGCCACCGCCACCACCGCCGCCGCCCTCGCCGTCCTCACCGTCTGGCCCAAGTTTGCGATGCGTTGCACGCAAGAAGCCCAACGTCGTAAACTTGATATTTAAATTTCCAACCAATTTACCCTGGAACTTCGATCCTCAACACTATTCATCAGGTTTCACCGAAGTCCGGTCGGTTATCTTCACTAAAATGGATCAGTTCATACTCAAAGTCCATTCCATGAGTGTCGCAAGAAGCTCAAAACCGAGCTCGAGCCGTCCTCCAGCATTGGTAAGGAATTCACACACGAAGAAAGCGGACAGATCGAAACGTCTTGGATGTAGCAACTACATTATTCTATCATGACGATTGGGCTAGGACTCTAGATATCGTATGGGACCTTTCTGGCATACCACAATTCTGTGAAAGCTCTTCCACAGTAGACCCTCAAAACTGACACAATTGAGAAAGTGTGGGCGTAGCATTGATGTTTCACGCTGAATTAAACTGTCGGTAGAATATAGAATAGTATGTAGACCCATTGTAGGTGTTATAAATGTCCAGGAAAAGTACATTGGGCATATGTACTCTCATTGTGTTCCACCTCTCAAATATTATTAACTTGAGAATAATACTAACTGTGTCATTTAGAAAATATTGGAAGTTTAGTATTTGTTTTTAATTTTTTTTTTTGTAATCATTACCTGAATTTAAAGTACCGATATGTTTATTCGTTTACCATATGTGTGTTTATTACGAAAGGAGATAGTTAAAGGCATTAAAAATATTTGACATTATACATTCAAAAGTAATACAGTGTAGTTTTCAGATTTTGTTATACCAATCCGGCACCCACACAGAAAACGTTCGTCTATTTGTACTGTGTAATTAGTCCTCCGAAATTTACCATCTGTACTGCATACTTGAAATATTACAGTCCCATTAGACGGCGCTAACAAGCCAGTCATCGGTGGTAAAAACATTTGTCTCCACTTGGTTTCCGCTCCGAGCACTTCGGGTACATTGGGGAACAATGACTTTTGTCAAACAATGAGTCGTCATTCTTACAGCCAGCAATCTCCGGTTTCAAGTGTGAAATGGCCTAATTCCAGTTAACAATAAGTTGCCCTAACAAATTCTCTTCAGCGCGGATTATCAGTACACTGATCTACATCCTCATTTCAATTAGAAGAAGCGATAAGCAATCGGTTATCAGATGTCGTTAAATGTCAAGAAAGACCTTTGATGCTTTGAAAATGATACTTAGTACGTATAGATAATGGCGTTATCTTGTTGACTATCTCTATTTTATTTCGGTCGTAACAACAGTTCTAATCTGTTTTAAACTGTGTTCCGTGTTTATTCCCAACTTCAAAACAAGTTTAACAGGCTCTAAATAATTTTCTATTCTCAATAGATTCCACTATACTTTCATATTTTGGCTATATCGATGTAAACCATGTGGTATTATGATTTAGAAAATATTACAAAGTGATTTTCCACGAACATATTAATTTTTTTGTATACTTTTGTAAAGGAGCAAGCATTATGAAAACCGATGCAAGATCAAAAGATAAATTTATGAGGTTGTGTCTTGCATTATTGTCGAGAATGGGACTTGTGGCAGGCGATTCCAAACATTTGATTGAAAACATAGTTAAACCTTGCAATAAGTCCATATATGGATATCCACAATTGAGAAACTGTGTAGAGTTTTACCAGATTTAGTTTCTCGTGATTCGTTCCCAAAAATATCTTTGGAACATAAATACAAAAACTGCTATAACTGAATAAGGTCTTAATACATCAACGATAAAATGATATATGGATTTCCATAGACACACATTTTGTATAATTGAAAAATAAAAATTATGCTTTCAAAGATACGACGAAATGTTACCAAAGAATACCGTTGTTCCTGTTCTAACCTAAGAACAAACTGGACTTTGTGATCGTAAAGTAAATTTATCAGTTATATAATGTAATCCGTTAGTAAAAACTTGTTGAGCAGATTTATGATATAACATTGGGTTTTGATTAATCGAGACTATTACACACAAGAGAACGAGAAAGTTTTAGGGCTTATAAGTGAATGTGACCGACTAGGATTGCTTAGCTTATTGTCTGCCTCTGTCATAGTGAACTGTCAATGATAAGTTATCGAGGGTGTCGCTCACTATCAATGACTTCTCCTCAGGGTGTAGTCACGTCATCGTTATCATCAATAGGGCTTGTTGTTGCTTCTGACCACCGTGATACCTTATCTCACTAACCTTTGATAGTGTACAGATAACCAGTAATGGAACTTGTCCGCTAGATGTCGTTGATTCAGATTTTGTCAAAGGTCTTTGTTTGATGATTTTGTGAATTATGTTAATCCTAAATATACGGAATGATGGTAAAGTCTTTCTTTCGCAAGGAAACGCGTTCTTTTAATTTTCCACCGTATCACGTGTTAACCCATGTCTTTTCGTATTTTACGTCATCCTTATTCCACTTTTTGATTGATGATTCTATAAATGTGAATTTAATGAATTATTTCTTAGTTCAAACATTGCCTTGTCTGGATAGGCAGTTAAGTGATAGTTCAACATTACTATGTGCACAATGTTGGGTCGCCTTATATTGATAGTACACAATCGATGTTTATTGTTGTAACTCCTTGTACGCCACGTTACCTGAGATGTATAGCAGAGTTCCCCAATGGGGTGTACAGGAAGCGGTCTCAGCCCTTGTCTATGCCGGGCCCCGGTTCATGGTGATATCGCCTGGAATAAATTGTGTATGACGTAGGCAAACAGCAGGAAGTGGGCATAAATAGTTGAGATAGTTGAGTATTAAAGTGACTAATTTAGTGGGGAGTTGTAAATTGAGAGCGATAGCGCAGTGAGTTATAGGGCAGTCTGGCGGGCGCGCTCGCTCGCACGCGCATTAAGTGCTTTCTCTACTCGCTCGCCAGATCGCTGCGGCCGATCGCCGGTTTTAGGCAATTGCTTTTTGTAGCTAAGTTGACGTGTTTTATCACAATTTTGTTTTAATTATTATTGCTTTTGTTTGTTTCACGCTGACACATTTCCGTCCCAAAAAATCAATACGGTTTAATTTTGATACGCTTTTTGGATGGATCAACTCTAACTTTTCTGTCCACATTGAGATGTTTTACCTATGTATTATTATGCATTAACCTGTCAAATAAATCTCAAGCAAAAGGTCTTTTTATTTTTTTGGAAAATGACAATATCCAAAAAGTATTTAAAATTGCAGGCACAGTTTAGTATTTTTACCCACTGGTTATAGAGAATCACTAAATATGTCTGGAATTATTGTTGGTCCAACATTACATCAACTGAATGACTCGTTATCAAACTATACCGCCTCGAAACATTGAGTTTTCAAGTTATATCATCGCACGAGTCTTGGTTTCTACACTAATACATAGAATATGTATGAGCTGGTTTAGAAAAACTGGATAACTACTCAAAATAGTCACGTCACGCGTATTGCAAGTCCAGTTTAGTTCCGCGGGTGAAAGTAACAGGCTCGCAAAGTGAACGGAAGTATCCGAGAAACAAATCGCGGACCCATTTAGTTAAAACGTGAACTTTGTGCGAAACTTGGGCCATTTAGTTGGGTGTAGTTTCGCTTCAAAGTTATACGATGGGGAGTTCCGCAGAAACAGTTAACGGAAACTTGAGTTTATACGAGCATGCTGTTGGTGTACGGTGTACACCTACATGTTTATATCCTCGACATAAACGTAGGGGACTGAACTACAAAAGTGACTCTGTAGTCTGTCATAAAGACAGTTTCAATCTCCATTCTTCACGTCCTACGGTGATAATGTCATCGGTTATTCGGGAATATCTGAAGAGCAATCAGTAATAAAGGTACCCACTTGTTTCCGCGATAGCATCTCGGTCATAATTAGATACATTTCCTTATCGCGGCAGGTTCGCTTGACCTACTTAGAATCAGATAATTATATTCGTGTCTTTGGTAGTTTAACGCAGTCCCACAGCACGGCGCTGCGCTGCGTTCGCTTTTCCTAATTAATTTCTTTATCTTCATCTTCTTCAGGACGGGATCCTCTCAATTACTCCCGACTCCTAGCTCGCTTCGGTCTGATCTGATCGTTCTAAGAACCGTATACTGTTTTTCTCCAAACCATTAATCAAAACGCTCAATTAATCCTGCAAAGACCGTCCAGATTTGCTGAGCACGCAGCATCGTTTAATGGGTACCCGATTCCTGTCGTTTGCATCACAAACGTACCAACTAAAACACAGACACTGATGATCGTCGGAGATTGCAGAAAGAGGGCACAATGAGAGCGCTCTCGAGTTGCGAAATGTGAAGTAATCCATTTGAAAGCTTTAACATCACATTTAACTATCGTCGTTTGCAAGAGTCGCAACTTCAACAAAGATGGAATTAGACGCTTGACGGCAAACTTTCTTTAATATCGTTAGAGTTGTTTCTCTTTCCGTCAGATATGGTTGTATTTGATGTGAGCTGAAGCGTGCAGCGCTAACAGTCCGTCCAATGTTTATTATTGCACTTCAGAATAGGATAATCATCAGTCAAGCGTGCAAGCACTTTATTCCTTTTACTGTGTAGTGATTATTTATTAACGCCTATATCATTATATTGTTTTTTATTTATGGCACAATATGTTTGCAGATAATTATGATACGAATATAACAATTTAAAAATACGTAAGAATGCGATGGGATGCGAAGTGCGATTATTTTACTCCTAGTTGTTTTTATCTGCAAACAATTTATTTTATTTTTGTTATGGATCCATTTTAAGACTTTTGAATGCAAACTTAAGTAAAGGTAATAACTTTTTAATTTGGGAAGAGTACTGTTTCCATGGTTGACCAAACTTAATTTTCGCCATTTTCTTTCTCCGGTAAAAATTCAATTCTTTCATCTCACATTTTTTTCTAAAAATGGATGTAGGTTTCCTTCCCTATAGAAAGTGAAGAATGGTGATACAAATTGTTTAGCTTAGTAATAATTACTAATTCGTAATCCAGTCTTAAATTTAAGCACGATCTAAAACCTATCTTCTTAGTTATATCTACAGGACCAGAATCGTGTGAAGACACAATCAAATCGTTAGTGTAACCTCTGAGTTTAAATCGTCATGCATTTTGATTACCAGTTTTACTTGTCACCACTCCGCCAGAAAGAAGACTGGATCCAAAGCCGTGACTTGGCGAGTACCGAGCCGTCAGTTTTGCCGTGAGCTCCTGCCAGGAAAACTTTCTATTGTTTTTCTTCCGTCGTGGACTGAGAGGACCGCAAGAAAGATGGCTACCGCAGACAAATGGTTGAATGAAAGCAACGAATGCCGGCCCGGCCGGACCGCAGCACGAAGTGTGGTCATGATTCCATTGTCGGGACCCGGCGAGCCGTGTCAGGCCGATCCCATCGCAAACTATTGAATTACTAATAAATTACCGTTCCGATGTGGATTATGGTTATCTCAGTTACATTTTACGGGCAGTTTATGTTTATGCGACCGTCGTTGCCCTGGATACCCGTAACCCTCCCCCTCGCTCCCCCGAGTGCTGTACAGTACACTCCGTGCATCGTTCTGCAAACTACATTTTTACATCATGTCACTACCTGGGGTCACAGTAGATAAATACATTGTTTTATAGTGTTTGAATAATGTATGAGTTTTCACTCACGTTCTCGAATGAGAGATGAAATGAATTAAACGACCGGGCGTCGGTTTCCACGTCAGTCTACTTACGGTGATGGCTGTCTTCGTAATTTATCGGTGTCCCACGGCGCGTCCGCAGGCCGGCTCATTACCGAAACTGACGTCAAAAATCATTTAAGGCTTCTCGAATTTCCATTTTTGGGTTTGTAAATTTATGCGAGCCGTCCGGCTTCTCGTTTCACCGGAACATCAGACCGGTGCAATTAACTTCCAGCTGGAAGTGTATAATTTTACCACTGTTGTGGTCGGGCGTGGGGGGCGGACCAAAACATATAATGAAATAGTTAAAAAATTTCCTTTCCACTTGGAACGATCAGTTGTCAAAAACGTCAGAGTGCACGTAATGCCGGTGATTAGATATGCGCTACGCACACGGAATCTCTGCGAGGGTACAAGCTGCGCACCGCGGCGGCCACGCGGCGGGCGGCGCGCAGCACAGGAATAGTTGTTACGGCAACAATAGGAAGTACACATTTATTCTGATTGGGGCCCCCGGCGACCGTGTATTGTGCGCGATAATGGAGATTGTATCGACCTTCATTGTGCGCCACACTGTGCGCCCGTCATTCCTCCAATCAGCTTTGCGCACAGATGATTTATTGCCCAATATAGCGGCTCGTATATCATCCTATCTCGATTGTCGGACCACTTTCCTGCAGCGGTCCTTAGAGCCGACTTATCGTCGACGATCTGCCACCATCGTTAGGCGGAGTTACGACGACGCCGTTATCTCGGCGGGTAATGAATTCGTCGACACCGCACTTTCTTCACCACCCACGACGTTAATGGAAACGTGTTTGCCTTTAATTACCGCCTTGCAGGTCGGTTTCGTCGGTGGCGGACTGTTTTTTCTCTTACGTGATAATGTTAATCTACATCGTGCTTTTTATACACACCAGACAATGTCACTGATTTGTTCAATGCTATCAGTGTTACGCGTGTTGAGTTTATGATTATTTTCTATTATGATCTCTGCACACATCTTCGTGATACATGTTTAAATTGATTTAGGACGACACTCATCTCTAAATTAATATTTAGAATAGTCTGCCCCTTACTCTTAATTTTACATCTTCATCTACGCTAAGAAAGGAAATTTAGACCATCAATAGTTTATTAAAATGGCACTCTGTTCATTATATTACGCATTTTTTCGCTATCCTACTTCGCCTTCTCCCCACTGTTCTAATGAATCACAAATTTATTAAAAGTTATTGAGGAATATGTTAAAATTACGCTTAAATTCTAATGTAAATGTTACATTAAAAAATTTAAACTTGAAATGTTCTTTCTTTTTTAGGTTCCTCAAGAGGTCAAAACAACGCTGACAGCAACCGCGAGCTTAGTAAGTACTTTAAATTTTCAATTCAATTCAACGTTTTATTGCATAAAAGACAATATAAATTCCATCGAAATCGTCATAACATTTAAAAGCTAAAATCTTGCATTCATCATTACAGTGGGTCTCATTCAAACTTACAGTTTTTCATTCGCCCAAATTCTCATTCATTACATAATTTCCCCACTCTAATTACATGATCAGCCAATTAGGTGGTCAGCCAATAAAATGGACTAATTAGAAAAAAATCGTGTTTTTCCTAACCCTGCAATGATGATTATTTTGAGGTCTAATAATTAACGATACTTCCATGAAGAAGGACGGGGTTGCACCCCAGTTGGGTGTTCCCATGCACACGCCCGGAGTTGTGGCGGGGCGATTATCCCCCCTAATTACCCCGGGAAAGGAGCCAAATGTGGAATTGGCATGACTATCAGAGCCGTATTGAGCTTGGGCATATTAAGGCCAGATGGTCCGATGCCAATTTTCCACCTTTCACGCGGGAGTTCCAGTAAAACATTGGCTTTCCAATTCCAGCGTTGACGTGAGGCCAATATAGTCCAGACCTGCAGTAATTGCTCTACAAGATGGACACAACACCAGCGAGGATTGGAGTAAGGAAAACTGCAATTCTGTGTTTAAGGTTTAGTTTTACAATCAAAGATTTGTACGGATTCCAGAATTTTTGAGACGTGGAATCATATTTGTAGGCAATGCGCAAACATTTACAACACAACAGGTTTGTCGAGCGGAAACAATATGGAACTAGTTTACAGCAATACCGTGACCAATTTCTCAGACAAATCAATTATCTTCGTATCTTGCTGTGGCAATGTGTATTTCCTCTGCACCGCGAATGTTAAATAACAACGTGCTATTCTGATGACCTCGATTCCTTTATGAGTAACATTATAAATGAATTATACAGATTCTATGATAAAGGATCTACAACTGCAATCTATATTCTAGTAAAAAAACTAAAATAAAATTGCTTTCATTTATTGCCTTTACACAATGTCAAATTACAATATAAGGTGAACACTGCGTAAAAAGGACTCTCAAATGTATGATAATAATTATGGGCCACTAGTTTACTAAGGATTACATTTGGGAAGAACTGCTTCTTGGAGAAGTAACAGTTCTTTCTATATGTCTTGTAATCTTCCTTTCTCGAACCTTTATTGGTGATTGAAGACTCTTCCCTGCAGCCTCGGAGAATGCCAGATGGGCGATCACCCGGGATGGAAAGCACCAGTCGGGAAGGGAGGAGCGGTAACGCCGTTCTATCATAATTAGAGAGGATAACGATTAATCTTGCACTATACCGCTAATGGCCGCGCTAGGCTGGCCATTACTTTTAACGTTTATTTCTCCAGGATTTCAGCATTCGAAATAAATCTGCATTTTAAGTCGAGAACCTTGTGCCCGTCAGTGGGAACTAGTCATTTTATGTTCTTTTCAGTAATTTACTTGAGTAACAAAATCAAATCCCGCTGGAATAATCCATCTTTGATGAAAATCTGAAATCTTTGAGTGAAAATCTGTAATCCTAGTTTTGTTTTTTATATTTTATGGACATTACTTGTAACATGTATCTTGCCAGAGGAAGGAATCAGAGGGTTTATTATTTGTAGCACTAGTATATCTTTGGTTGCTTCGGCAATGCCCTAAATCTTCCACCGTCTAGCAGCTGGCGGTAGGGGTTGCTGTGAGAGGACTAGATCCCAGACTGCTCAACTCATCTTGCGTGCCGCCCAAGCTGTAATTTATAAACCACCGCAGTTTTAGCCATCATTACTAGAGTAATGTTAGGAAGCCCAATCTGTAGCACCCGGCGTACCGGCCCTGACAAAATGATTATTGTATTTACTGCCTAGCTCTGAATGTATAAGCAGTCGTCACGCAGCAGACACTTCCACGAACTGAGGGGAGTTCGGGGTGTAATCAGGGCCTCTGCCGTGGACGTAGACGTGCTTCCTCGGAGCGCTCTGCTCATTGCCTGTAATGAACTTAATTTATCCTCGGCGGAGATTTGATTTGGTCTGATTCTTTGTTATAATTTGCCAGAACCGCGCAACCCTTAATTCCGCTCGGTCTTTTTCAATCCCTGTAAAATTTGAATAAAATTAGAATTTTTTATCGAGGTACTTCACTGGAATAAGACTCTCATAAGTGTTACCTTTGCCACTATGACAAATTCCAAGAACTCGGCCATTTGGATTCCAGTCGATTGTTTACACGATTTTAGATTCTGGATTGTACTGAAGTATGAATCACAAAACCACCGAATGTTCTGATATTTACATGCCTCTGTCAAATAATGCTGAGGTAGCAACAAAGTTGACATTTAAAAATGGCTTGCAATGAAAAGTGTGAGAATAGCCTCATTATAAGAACTTAGCCACTAATGAGTGCTTGGTATAATTGGCATGCACGGCTGAGAGGTCGAGAGGAACCATTTAGGGACTGAGGATCGATCAATGCGTCGATTAATTATTGTCCTCGCACATCAGCGCGCTCGTCCGTCTTCTGGGCCTCGGCGGTCTGAGACTGATCTGGCTTTACTCAGCTACGGCCTTCTCCGTCTTAATGTCTGGGCCGTCTAGACCACCCTAGGAAGTTCTGCAGTATTGTAGTGTAGGCACAGATACGCTTAGGACGTATAATATACATGTTTGAGGAGAGATAACTGTTACAAAGGTTTTTTCGCGTTGTAATGTTAGCGTCAATACTGCAGACGCGGCATGACAAGGCATACCCAATGAGTCCGGGTTTGTTCAAATAGGTTGGGTATTTCCAAAGACTTGTTACTCAGGTTGGATAAATGCGAATTTAACCTTATTCAAACTTTTTAAACTGTGATTTGAATATTTCAGTAAGTGATTGGATCCATAACTCCAAATCCGTCTTATGAGTCATTAATATTTGAAGTAACTTTTTTATCTTTCATATTTAGTGGAGACTGAACAAGGCAAGTAGCAGTTATTTGTTTAAATACTCAAAGTCCAGGAACGAAATTCTCCGATTATTTTCATACACCTGATTTAACACGAAAGAAAGAGATTGACTTGTTTCAGGTAATCTTTTCTATATAGGTAACCGTTTTAAGCAATTGGTCTTTTGAAAGCCCAATCCGAGGGTTGACCACCCGACTACATATTTAGGACGTACCGAGAACCTGTAACAATACGGTATATAGGCTATTTCGAAAGTAGTGACGGTTTGTCCCCGACACGAGACAATGCCGCAGTCAGCTGGTGCTGTTCCACTGGTGCTTTTTAAAAGCCGTCCAATAACTGAAATTAAAAGCTCTTTAGAAAGCCATTATGGCGGAATGGCTCCATAAATAATGATGGATCGCCAGCCTAATATTAGACTGCAGGCGGGCGGAGAGGAGAGGACACTCGTGGCTGTTCGTGCATTCTTTGCGTGACAGTCGTGGTCTTCCCTCTCCCCCTCCCCACCCACCGGCTTGTGCAATGGCAGTGTCGATGTCGTCTAAGTAATGGTAATGTCCACCTGCATCCAGGCTGTCATTTGGTGCGGGCCGCTCAAATGTATTTATTCCCTTTCATTCTTTGACCTTTCTCGAGTGTCGTTTAGAGTGATGAGTGAGTGGTTTGTATATAGAGACAGCGACTCGGCTCACCTCAATTTTGATTCTCACATCATAACGCAACTTGGCATCGTGTTATGGGAAAGTTTTGGTGGGACGAGTGCGTACATGATCGTTGTCCCAGAAAGGCTTCTGACTTTGAGCTGTGGAGAGGTCGGCTCAATTCTGGTTCTCACTGGCGAACCGAACATCATAACGCAACTTGGCATCGTGTTTGTGAACATTTTGGTGACACTGTTCAGGATCGTGGTTCCAGGGAGGTCTCTGAGTGTGAGCTGAACCATAGAAAAGATTAAAGAAAAGAAAACAGGTGCTGTGCAGGATACGTGTTTTTTCACTTGATGGCAGAGAAATCGGCGAAGGTAGTGGGAAACGCCATTATATCTTAAAATCATACAAGTCACACCTAGTAACTTGTGGTTCCAATCTTGATCTGGCCATTAAAATATCGCAAACATTATCGTCTCTAGAATTTTAAAAATTGTGAATTAAGGCTGCTAAAAATCGTTAAGTCGGACGCACAATGGGAACAAAAAATCTGCTTGTCGGAAGAGTGTCTTGAGTCTTGAACAAAGCCTCAGATAATATTGTTAGTATCGACAGATGCGACTGAAACAAAAGTCGTGGAGAGGGGAAGAGTTTATGATCAATTCGCAAAATGCATGCCACATCAAACCATGCGTAAAGTTACCGCACACATTCTTTTTACCCTCAGTAAACATATCGAGTATAAGTGGCTCGGGAAGTAATGGTACATCGAGCAATACTTGTAACGATACTCGTCTCCCAAAGAGTGTACAATAAGCTGTATATTTCACTAAACTTAGCCTATATATCCCCCTTTTAAAATAAAAAAATGTAAAATGAGAGTAGACACAATTGTATTCATATCGTTCAATTCCTCACCTTAGCATCAACGAGTTTTGTTCTTGAACATATTTGTGATGTATTAGGAATTCTAGTGGTCTACACGCCTATTTAATTTTAAAAAATGTCATAAAAACATTCTTTACGTTTTTCTCTTTGTTGGATTATAAAAGACGTTGTGGAAAGTAATTCTTGATAACCATAAAATTGAGTGCTTCTTCTAAGTGATGACGAACGTTTCCCTGACAGCATACCCCCCTCGGCGCCCCTCATTACGCCGGCCCTGACACATTAACGAGCTATAATAGCTCAGGGCTGCGTCATCATGGGCTCCGTATCGCCACAATCGATTACCGCCTTGTCTGAGCGCGGACATCGATGATGGCAGTGCGCGTATATTGCGGCGGTCACTGATGGAATGATTGGGTCATCATCGTGCAGCTGAGTGATATTGTCAGGCATACCTTGTTATGACCGGCCCCTTCGGATGGGATCCTTGAGGTAGATTCCTTTGTTTGTAACCCGCTTCTGTTGCCTCTCGACCCTGAGGTATCCGCAAGTGACTCTCTGGTCCAGCAGCGTCTATCGGGTCTGCTACGTCAATATAATAAATAGTGAGTACTTTGAGGAAGTTTTCGAACAACCATTTTAGAGCAACATCTTTATAAAATAAAAGGGAAGTAAATGAAATGTCTTGCATGTTCGTATCTGTCGGTAATTTTGTTGGGGAAAATGAAATTCCAGACACTCTCTGATCACCGATGGACTGTAATTACTCGGTGACGTACGCGGCCAAGCGTGGGCGAGAGGTTGGGGGAGGGGGGCAGCGCCAAGTAGATGACCTTGGGACGAGTCGTGAATGAGGAAGAGAGCGCAGCAAGCTGGCTGCCGTCCAGGGTTCATTCATCACTCGACCCCTCCCATGCCTGTCACTACTTTCCAAGATCTGGTGCGATGCGTTCCCCCCAGCTTCTCTTACCGCCTCGGTGCAGGAGCAGGAGGGGGAGGGAGGGTGCAATTCTAATATTTTACGTTGCTCTTGGACACCTACCTAGGACAAGAGGGTCTCCAATGCTTTCCTTAGAGGAACTTAATGGAAGCCAATTTATAATAGATATGCTTCTCCAGTCAAGTTGAATTGTTTGCATAAAATTGGTATATCTTAATATGAGAATGCATGCTTATTCAGTGTTAAAGTGGTTCGAAAAATTCTATTAATTTTAAGCCTAACCTAATATGGAATATGTATATGGTCTATATACTGAACTTAATTCTTGTCAATAACTTTATTTTTCAAGTACTAGACATTGCTTGGTATTTTAGTACAATAACATAGATGTTATTGTTACTGTTATTCTGTAGATGGCTGTGTATTACTACCTGTGTAGATAGCTTTCCCACTATCTGTATATTGATCAATATAAAATAGCGTAATTTGTGACTAGGCCTTTTGTGTTTCTCTAATGCACTGCTACGGTTATCGATGGCCACGACTGTACTTGTTAATGACCATGCTCGCTACAAAGCCTCTAACGAGTGCCTTCTGTTTCAGGAGACTCCACCAATCAAGTCTCCCGGCACAGTTGGGCGCTAACCTCAGGTAAGCATCTGCTCCCCCCGGCTTTGTACTGTAACACCCGCCAATTACGGTGCTTTCTACTCCCCGGTGGAAGATTGCAGTGCGCCGCGCAATTAGCCACTCTGTAGTTGTAACTGGCCCAGTTACCGGCAATTAGCCCAATTATACTAACGAACAATTTGGATAAAATGTGACTAACGATCTCCAGCACAGTTCAAGTGGCCTAAGTACTCGGGATCGTTACAGCGTCCCATCCCTCTTCTCGGAGAGAAACTACAACAGTGTTAATGTTGGTTAATTAGAGTGATCACTTTGAGGTAATGAAAACACTCTTAAGAACTACGAGCGGAAAAGTATAAAGGGACAGAGGTACAAGTGTTAAATCTTTTGAATTGTAAAATTTTCAAAATGTAAATGTTTAATTTTTTTTTTTTTGATTTCTGTTTTTAAATTCCATTCGTGATCCAAAATAACCGAGCGTTACAGTCATGGTGTAATTATGTAACAAAACCTCAAGGCTGATAGGTGCAAACCTTGGTGCTCTCCTTGAACGAAGTAACTGTACAGTGACACTGTAGTAACACTGAAGCCTTTTTCTAGAAAGAGAGACGCGGAGTGAGACTCTTCAGGTTTCATTTGGCGAATTTATTCTTTAAATTTCCTCTAATACAAGAAAGCAGGAAACTTGAAGTGAATCATTGATCTTGGAAGCACCCAAGGAGAAATCCAAGTTATGTGCCGGGGTTACGACACTCTCGAGACCGATCAGTTCTGGAAGTCTCCCCTCGAGACCGCCACGTTAGCCGGGTGGTTGCAACAAAAGTGGAATGATTGCGAGCAGCAGACCGTGTCCTAGAGCATGATGGGAGGGGAATAGCGACATTATCAGTGCTGCTTTGTTGGGCGTAAGACGACGGCTGAAATATTAGCTATTGTCCTGCAACCAGATGGAGTGATAGCGACCGAGCGGTTGTCTATAACACGTATTAGTTACAATGTATTAGGTACAGGGTATTAGTTACCTGCCGGCCGACTGGCTACTCCCTCTCTGTCTCAAAGTGGCGATCACTTGGCATTATATGGTGAAATACAGCCTTCGACATGTAAGGACAAGCGCGTGTTCTAATCCTGAGTTGTATTATATGTTCCAACAGTTACAGTAAGTAAAGTTGTTTTGCAACTGATCCTAGAAACCGGACTCATTTCGGTATTTATGCACACACAGGATTTTCTGGTATTTGAAACAATCAAACGTGGTCTTACATATAGTAAAAATACGATTACAGATTTAATTGCCAAACATACAATAGCAGGCTATTATGTTCTAACACTCAGCCACCTGGCAAAGTGTTATGCAATTCCTACAACTTGATAAACATTCTAGAGTATCCCTTGATGAGAATTTAGGAAGGCGTAGTTTGTTAATTTGCTATCAATAAACTACCCAAATTAAATAATGCCCTGAAGAGAGAAGAACTTTACAGATATAACGTAAACGATTTCGAATTCCGTTAATTGAAACCTTTGACACTTTCGTTGTCTTCGCATTCTAAATTACCATAAAATCTTCCAATTATCCGGAATTACCTTCGCCGATGATTTCCAACGCTTTATAGATTTCAAGAATGTAATATTAATTGAGGTAAATTGTTTCGGTGGAACATTCTGGTGTGAAATAAAAAGGTAAATTAAACATTACGTAACTCATACCTTCAACTTGTTCTAGCTCTCTTGCTGAAAGCAGACCCAGTTTCGGAATAATCACCAAGTTCCAGAATAATTATCCTGAGCCTTAGGAATTTTGTTCCCATTATATTCAAAATGTATTGCTCTTCACTCTTTCCTATCTAAACATTCTGTGTTACTAATGTACCCTTTATGGTTCATCTGGCTAACGATAGTTATACTTGTTTATGCGGGAATTGTAAGGTTTGCACCTGCACCCAGTGCCATGCCAGCCATAACAAACCGGGGGTCCTGTGGCAGTTATGTGTACCAGCTGCAACATGACATTCTTCACTGTACGGTCCATCTACTTAAATTTTACGAATGATGAATTCGTTACGCACCATTAAAAGTGAATAATAGGCTTCCTAATGAACTGACAACCATTCATGCATTGCAACAGTTCAAATTATCCTTTTAAAACGTTACTCTTTTACCAGGTGTACTGCCCTTTACGAATTTAGTAGTTAGTTTTAGGATGAAGTTATGTGTAAGCTAAGCTTCTTTATGTAAACCCTCTACAAATTGCTGTCAGTAAATAATCCAAGCATATATTTGAAAATAATATATTCGGCAAAAATGTTTTTAGTTTATTTTACCAAGCTAGGTGAGCCAGTGGTGACTATTTGCTGTGGCTATTCCCTTTATGTATTCTACATTTTATATAAATATTAAAATTTTGCGTTTCAGATTATTAAAACTAGTATTAATTTGTTTTCTATGCAAAAATAATAACATATTTACACATTTTTGTAACAGATTCTTCATTTAAAAATGAAAATGTAACCCACCATAACATTTCAAGCAAGTGAATTTAATTCTTTCGTTTAGTTTATGTCAGGTAAAGTTTAAAGTTGTATAATATCGATACGTTGTTACAATTCCTGTATCTATCCGATGGTCAAGTCAAAGCAACTTAAGGGCATAGTTAGTAATTCAGATAATTTTGTAGCTTTCCATAAGTCCTGTGTTTTTTTTCATAGACTTTCTCGGCGTGAATGGCGGTGGGGAAGTGAACAACAACAACAACCAAAATCAGCACGTGAAGGACACGAGACTCCACCAGCCGGCTGTGGGGGTTGCTGCAGTCGCCAGCTGCAAGGCTTGTCAACCCCAGTTCCTGCACCCCCAGCAGCGTACTCAGCAGCCCTGGCCAGGCGTCACGGCGTCAGCAGTTACCTGCTCTGGCACAACCAGGCACAGGTAGGTTACCCCATAGTAATTAGCGTGTGATCTTCAGACCTATCACGTCACTGGTTTATTGCTCAAGGAATCACACCGTCATTAATTATTCAAAGATTGTGTTCCTGGAAGGAGCAGCTACGTCATAAAACCACATCGAGTTAAGGTGTGGTTATTCCTCAAATGTTGCTTAACCTAGTGGACTAAAGGTTAAGGTCGAATCGGGACCAAAGATGGTACAAAAGATATGTCTTCGAAGGTTATAAAGGTGTAGGCATTCATCCTGCGTCGGATTACGAAGGATCTTAAAAAGCTCCAACAGCACTTGTAAAACTTAGCATTTCTCACCTCTCCTGTAGTTTATCACATAGTTATCTTGTGAAATTCGTTCGTTCACGTTCATTGTCAGCAATGGCCGAGATTGTCAAAAGATGTGTTTTCCTAACGGCGTTTTTAAACTTGCCATACGCGACGATGGCCCATTCTCTTCTTGACTTTCACCAAATGTAGTTGGATGGTGGGTCGTGAATTCAGTAATTGAGGACGGATGTCTGATTGACCTTGCTAGTAAAGAGGGAAACTAATAAAAAAAGAGCTAACCGCGAAAAGTGGTGGTTGAGATACAAATTACAAAACAATTGTGATAAAGTACATAAAAAATCAGATTCACTGTATGTGAAAAACTGGACTTATTTATGAGTTGTAAAATACGAATTAATTATAGTAAATATGTTGGTAAGTCAAGTAATTTCCTGTTACCATGTGGAATAGAAAGTTTTATTTTGTCCTCAATGAATTCACTACAAGCTGATAGTTTTTCTTTAAAATATTAATAAACCTACGTCATTTTAATTTTATTCAGGCACGTTTGTTGTATATAATTTAACTAGTATTTTATTTATTATTACAGTGCATTAATTATTTAAGAAGCTTGTTGATATTCTTTAAACGTGATTTAACTAGTGTAGGTAGTTTATCCAGAATCATATATACTCCTTTTTCTTGGATCTTACAACCGACTACGAAAACAACTTAAGTTTTATGTTTTCTCCCTGTGTGTTCTTCTTACTGAGTACGGTGTTGTCGTTGCAGAGTCCGTGCCGTGGAGCCAGGCCCAGAGCACGCCGCCTCCTCGCTGCACCGCCGGCCTCCGCCCGCCTGGCCCTCGCAGTCCGCCTGGCCCGCCCCTCCCGCCAAGCGGTCCCGCCTGCTGCCGCCTAGTGACTGTTGTAAGGTCTGCACCCAGTGGACCTACCCCCAGTGCCGTACCACCCAGGACAACTCGCGGGTCCTGTGGAACAACGAGAGTATGCTGAGGCTGTATCAAGTCTAGTGGCGTTCTCCTCTCCACCCATTTTGCCAAAGTTTTTATTAGTTACTCTGCTGTAAAATATACGTATTGCGGATACACGGAGTGCCGCCGCGCCGCGTGGTGAGAGACCGCCGTACGACAGTCATAAGATAGTTCCTGACCCACTGGACTGCGTGGGTGCGTGTTGTAGCGTAGTTTACCAGTCGGAGCCGAGGTCGTCTGCAGCGGCGGCTAGTGCAGCCAAAGATGGAACTGTCCCCGCCTTCAGGTTGAGTTCGCGAGTCTCTGTTCGTGCCTATCCTCCAGTTGTATTTATTCTGTTTCTGTTTTTGTGATAAGTTCGTGTCCCCAAAGACTCGACCCGGCTCCGACGTGTCCCAACTGAGCCTAGTTCGAGAAACAGGGATTTTGTCAGTATACGCTTTTAGATGGCTAAGTATTCTTCCATTGTCCACAGAACATATCAGAGTCTGCGTACATTCCAGAGATCTGCAGGCTGAGCTTACGACAGGCTTTGCTTTCACTTACTTGCATTTATTTATTTATCCAGTATTTACTAAAATTAGCTTTTTATTATCTTTATAATAGTGTTTTTATAAATTAAGTTTACATGTTTTTATTAGGCTCTCAACTTACATAGTATTTTATCTCAAGTACTTTTGTTTTGTTTTGCTCTCGAAACAAACAAGTTTTTTTTGTTTTGCCACAAAATAAGACTTTACAGTTTGGGGTTTACAACAAATAATTGGCTCAGTAAATTAATATTTTCAGATTCAAACTAGTCAGATTTAAACGTTTCTGTACTAGTTTCTATTTTTGTCTCACTACTAAAATTACAATTGGTGAAGACAATAACTGAAATCTGTTCTGAAACTACTTTAATACTTGTTTTCTTGTACATATTCAATCTTGATTGCCTGAATAATCTGACCAATTATGTAGTTTAAACCTTTCCTTGGATGTGAAAGCCAAGCCTGATCTCTCTGACACTGAGACTGACATTCTAATACTGTATTGTATGTTAGCTAAATACCAGTAGCCTATATCTTTACTTACACATCTTTCTCACCCTCATTATTCATTCTTTCCATATGATTCTCACTCATAAATGTGGATTTTGGATATTTCGTAAGATTTTAAAAAACAATGAGATTTGCGTTAATCCAAAACTGAATTGAACCGAATCGGCACTGGTATTTGGCTTACTCGAATGTGTTTTGATCTTACCTTATTGAATTACTTGTATAATCTGAACACTTACATTAAGGGTATATATCTATGTGGTTCCACTATAGAAGGCTGATTGTAAGGAGTCGTATTAAGAAATAGGAAAACCGACAAAAAATAGTTTGCCTTGAACCTCCTTACTGTATCTATACAAATATTATATATATTATAAATAAATATATGTTATATATTAGACTGTTGTTTGCTTAGGAAAGATTGTAGAATATAGTTGGGGTGCGTGGCACCCAGAGTGGCCTTTTAGTTAGTCTTTGCTCAAACACTAATTCTTGTAATGTTTATGTTTATATAATTAATGATTCTCGTATTTTGTGGTTTTTGTCATGAGTTTATGTTATGAAAAACTGGTATTGATACAATTATTCCAGTCTTTAATACTAAACCAGTACAAGCTTCAGTCATTCATTCATATAAAATAATATTTTATTTTTATTTCTAATATTGTTTTTTGGTAATTTTTAAACATGTATTCTGAAAACGGTATTAAAAATAAAGTAATTAATAATGTAATGGTCCTTTTGATTAAATTGTTGTAAAAGTAAAAAAAAAAAAAATCATTTTGCTAAGCCTGATTTCAAAACACTTGATTATTTACTTGAAATGTGTATATTTGAACTGTATTAGCATTAGTATTGTTTGGTTATTTTGTTTAGCAATTTAGATTTTTACCGAATGCTGAAGTATATCTAATTAAATAAGAGACTTGAAAAATATGTTTCTCAAATACGTGTATGTATTTTACTTGGATTTTGCATTACTTCTAGTTTAGTTATTAATTATTTTTGGATTTATATATGATTCACTTTTAATGTATTAATTTCAGTGAATTGTTGCCTCTTGCACGAGGGTTAGTAATATGAACTAAATTGTATTGTGTTAAACTCAGAATTGTTTGGGCAAAGATTATCGCAACATTACAAGAGCATTAGCTGTAGCAACATTCTTGTATAATGTACTGTACATTTCATTGCTTTGTTTTATTTGTTATTTGTTATCGTTGCTGGTGCCACGCACGTTTGTTGTCCGTCAGATTGGATTGTACAGAGGCGACTCCAGGTCGACTTTTCGTGTTCGATTTCTTTCATTCAAAGTGACTGTGATAATGCGGGAGGATTATTGATAAACGAGAATAAAAATATTAAAATAACTTTATTCTGTGGTGTTTCATTTTAACCTATTGAGTGTTATCTGTCCACATATAACTAGATTGATTTGTTACACCTGTCTACAATAAGGTGATTTTTACCATGGAACATGTAAAAAGGTGTGTGGAGTAAAACAGTATAAAAAATATTGAAAACAAAACAGATGATTTATATAACGACTTGGATTGTTGATCTTAATATTCCAGAGTATTAATATATAAATCATCAATAATACATCCAAGACGATATAAAATATTTTTTGATTAGTAAAGATCCTAGTGAATATTAAGTACAATGTATTACTAAAATTGTTAACTATTAAATATTATCTGGTTTGTCTAAAATAAAAATCACAGTTCTAAATGAAAACAATGGATTTATTTTTAACTGGCAAATTAATAAGTTCAACGTTTCAGAATTTTTATCACTCTATTTTCCACAAAGAATTGACAAACCTTTTAGTAAATTTAAAAATTCCTTTGGCAAGAAATAAAAATATTAATCAAATTATCAAACTAAAAATCAGAGCTCTCTTCTAAAATAAAATAATAAAGTTTTAAAATAAAATGAAATATCACTTGGAAATAATTAAAATAAAAATGTTCACTTCTAAGTTCACTCAAAATACAAAATAAAATTTCAACTTCTCTTTACACTATTTGAACCTTAACTTTCAAGTCTCTGCAATTCAGATTACAACTCTCTCTCTAACAATTATAAAGTTCAATTAATTTTCAATTAATAATTCACAATAAACAGTTCCAGTTAAATATTAATAAATTACTACTTTTTCAAATCTCAATTACAGTTATTAACAAAGTTCAATTTTAATTCACTTCTCTTGCAAGCATGAACCAAATGTAACTTGTATGATTCTATTATGCTCTATTGTTCTTCGAGAATAAGTTATTCAGATTGCTCTGTAGTTTCTATGAATTTAATTTTTTTCCTATAAAAAAGACAACAAAATTAATTTAATATCAGATCAAGAAGACTTTTTCAATAAAACGTACAATAAATTTGGTGCTTACCTCAAAATCACTCGCGAAAAAAAAATTTAAGAAATACGGCGCACTCCAATTAACTTTACTCACGAAAATAACCAAAAGAAGGGCGAAAATTATGAGCGGGCGCTTAAATACTTCCCTTTCCAAGACATCCGTGGAGCTCTCTCATTGGTCCAGCTGTATCAAACCAGGAGAACAATACTCACAATAAGACAAGTTCTAATCAATTCAAGGCAGTCAACCTGCCTTCCTAACAATTTAAAACTACCAGTGCTAACTTGCCAAAGGATTACATGTTCGATTTTACCCTGACATTTCACAATCTAATCTAAAATTAAGTCCCAATATTTCGATCCCAAAATTTTTATTTAATTTAAGTTTTTAATTAAAAAAATAAATCAATGTAGCTTTAAAAACGCTACAATTTAGTATCATTATTTTTTTATTAATGACAGCATTATGAGCCAGCTGTTCTGACAAGATCTTAAGTTTTCCTAATAAGAACAATATTAAATCTTATATTGCACTTCTATGCACTTTTTTTGATTGTAGCGATATTGGTAAAAGTTTTAATATAATCCATTATGGCAGTCGTCATTCGTAGATCTCCCAAAGTTGGATTTGAGAATATAAATTGAAAGGCTTAGTTTCATGAGTTTTATACACAAATTTATGTGTAAAGGTTTGGATCTCTAGATTGAATTTTAATGTTTTTCTTTTTGGAGATTTCTGTTACCCAAGTATTAAGTAATACGTATGTGATTACAATAGTCTCATTTAATTAGTTAATATTTACCAGAACAAAACTGGGCAGAAAACACCTTTAAGGGACACTATGATTCTCTAGACAGATATTCCATGTGACAACTCGTTGTGTATCTGGTAGTTGTTAATGACACTCTAGGAGAAGTTATATTCTATTTTAAAGATGCAGACAGAATATATTCTATTAACAAGGTACATTATCAAGAAAAGTTATTGTTAGTTTTGAGTAGATAATACTCTCAGCATTGAACATACTTCTCAGAACAAAACCAATCATAAATTAGGTTAAAACTGGAATCAACAATGTGTATAGTATGAGTATCAACAAGAGTATGAGTATTCAGTAGGCTCTAGATTATCTACAAATAAAATGGAGTTTTATGAGACCTGTAATGAATGACCTGGAAACCTTGAACGCTTTAGTTATCATTGAATCATGGTAGATGGCTCATAGATATGAATAATATACATCCAAAACACTTTATAAAGTATTTAAGCTATTAGTATGATAAAAAAGTAAAAGTTTTTCATAAAAATAATAAAAGTATGGAAAAGTTGGAAAACTATTTTGATACATCTTTAAAATGAAACATCTTACATTTTTCTTTGACAGGGCTTACTTGTTTGAGGTTTATCATCAATGCTAGTTCTTAAGGGAACATATATATATATATATATATATATATATATATATATATAAATAAATAAATAAATAAATATATATATATATATATATATATATAAATAAATAAATATAATATATATATATATATATATATATACATAAACAATAAAAGAAAAAGACTTTACATAAATCTTGTTGTTTTCAAAAAGAATACAAAAAGTGTATGGTGTATATATATATATATATATATATATATATATATATATATATATATATATATATATACCATAAAAATACTTCATAAAACACAGTTCCAGTTCAATTTCTTTGGTTTTTGATGAATAAATCATCATTGTACAGAGTATTAATTATTTGGTAAGAGTCATGAATCTAACTCAGTTATTAATTTTTTCATCAACTCTCACCCAGGTTAAGTGTTAGAGAGGGCTTCTTAGCCCTAACTTCGCCTGGTAAAATAAGACATTCTTTACTTTTTTTACTTTTTTTCCAATGTACAAAGTAAAAGATTATCTTAAACTATGTGTACAGCAATTGTTTTGCTCAAAAATAAACATACAATTTTAATTTATGGAACATTTTTAACGTTTATTGTTTTTATATTGAAAGGCTCTGATCCAAGTTAAAACTTATTAGAAATTCTTTGTATCAAAACACAAATTGTCTGGATTATCAACAAATTTTCTATAAACAAGTGACATAAATGACAGAGCTACATCAACAATACCATATTATTATGATATGAAACCAAATAGACAAAAGATTGTTGTTTACAAGACTTAACTTCTTAGAGAGAGCTAATATCTCTCCAATCATATCATGTGGTTTAATTAATATGGTTATTAACTAGAATTATTTTAAATGAATAATAAGATTAAAAATTTGCCACATTGGGTATGAATGAAGATTTAAGAATATGATTGTTGCACAATTATTTTAAGACTTTTCCATTGAATCTAATTTTGTTCTGTAACATACATAGGTTAAATCGTTACATACACATTAAAGGAGAAAGTTAGTACTTCAGGACTAGAGGCCAACTTCATAGACATTGGTGGAATCATGACTTAATCTATACATGTCAAGGAAATCTTCCACATTATAGAAATATGTATACATTTTTCATGGTCTTATTTTCCTAGTATAGTGTAGGAATATGCCACAAACTGTGATGTGTAACAAGCTTTGCTAAGGTTGCATGCACAATTTCTATTCTATAGCTCATAACATCCTTGAGACATCCTACGATCAAAGAATAAGACATACGAGTACATCATTCCAAAAAAAAAAAGAAATTGCCTAGTAAGTGTTCACTGATGCTCAGCCAAATTCCATGGTTGGACTTGCTCTATCATAGAGCTCATTCTTGTATATGTACAAACGAAGTTTCATGCAAAAATGAAAGTCTGTAGATAATCTTGACTGTTATATTTCTTCCGCAATTGATACATTAAAATTTTTGTCATTAAGTTTATTTTCAAAACAGCGTTTAAATAATACAAGTTCGGATGAGATAGGGAGGGTACTACAAAGCAAGAATCGTAAGCTGAAAGAGATCTAATCACCAACCTTTAAGATTCACTTTCACTCTTTTATTTTTATTTTTACTTTTATCATCTGTGTGTTACTGTGTCACATTAAAATCTCATATGATTCTACTCAGCTTGTTTACAAATTTATTTATGCCAATATTTTCTTATAGTTACCCATAAGGCTAAAGTAAAAATATTTGGTAACGCTCAGCCAAATCCGCTGCAGTCACATGCACTATTATGGAACTCAGTGCTTTTAATATATAAATTAAACTTCATACAAAATGTCTTGTGCGTAAGTGAGCTCGTTTTCGAGATATAATCTAGTCAGACAGATATTCGTTTTAAAGTCCCATGAGTGATTGGCTTCGCTAACGCTCAGCCAATTCAGTACTTAACATTCTGCAAATTGGAGGAAATAAAAAAGTCTGGATCGTAACATGGATAAGATTTTCCATCTACTCAGCTGCCATAGCTTTCAGCAAATGGATTTTCTTAGGTCTAACAAACCTAACAACAACATAGAAAAATACAGAAAATTTGTATACTTTACCTTAAAAAATTGACAAGCTCAGATAGTGAAAACGTGAATTTTTTAGTAAAATGTCTCCTTTGATTACTATAATCGTTTTATAGGTCGTGGAAGAAACCACACAGAAGATTTGTGCATATAATGTAAAAGGTGATATACCCAGCTAAAAGCTTGTAGGAGAATTAGGCCTCAGAATTCATGACGAACTATTGTGGATTGAAAATCATAATTAATAAATGCAAATGGGCCTTTGTTTGTTTGTTTTGCTTTAACCACAAACTATTCAACTGATTGAACTGAAATATAACATGGGCATTCTTAGGACCCCTGGGATGAATACACCCCCTATTCTTAATTCACAAATACCTCCAAGCTACTCCCCACTGGTCTCTAAAGCAGTAAAAAAACCCATGTCGGTTTCTAAAATTGTGTAATACGAATTGAAAGGCCTGTTAAATGTAATCAACTGTTCTAGTAAAACATTGCATATGACAGCACGAGTTTGATTAATTTAACAATATTTTAAATTTGTTGGCATTTATAAAGTCAAAGTATTAAAAAAACAATACTTCTTATTTAAACACCGTGTCAACAAGGTAAACCAATCAGCTTATTCTGGAGTAATGAACTAAAATGGGAATGTGTAAATGTAAGGTACCGTATTGAATTTGGTTTCCTCAGACCAATATTGGACGGCATATTTATATTAGCTGAAGGACCAAAAACGGGGGGACTGGGCATTAGGTTAATTCAACAAACCATTCGCTCTGTGACTACAGTTTAAGGAAACAAGCGAGTGCAATGAGTCCGTGATTTGAGCAAGTGAAAACACAAAGCAATACGCGAGACACTAAATGTAATTTTTATAACGGAAAATCGCTGAGGGGACATCGCATCCATTTCTCACAGGTTTATAAATGCTAAGAAATAGTATTATATTGGAAAGCAAGATCATAACGTTACTGCATCGTGTATCATCTTTACATATGCATGAAAACTGAATTAAATGTGTATTATTAATGTTTCAATTTTCAATATCTGTCTATATCCATACAATTCAGCAAACTGTACTGTTTTGAATTCAACCTAATTACACAATTATATATAGGCCTATTATTTATATTATTTTCTCGGGGCAACAGAGCAAACTCCAAATTTGAGTTGGAAATATTATATGTTTGAACTAGAAGCGCAAAACTCGAGAATTAGTCGCAATTATGCTTAACTTTTGGTCCTCTTAATCATTGGACCCTATCGTATTACATCATAAGTGCTTTCACTAAGAAACCTATGGATTTTGACTTTGGAGTTCCTCTAAAGTGATATACGAGTTCAAGTGTTACTGAATTCGTAAGAGCTGTTCAAACAAATACACGGAATGTTGCATAGAAATGGCGGGCGAAGTAGCGGGTATGTGCTAGTGTGTTTATAACGCTCGAAAACAGTAGGTGAAGTATTTATACTGGAAGACAAAGTTTGTGGAGCAGTCATGATGAATGCTGTTAGAAGGAAAGTTCTCAGTGTTTTTCCACTCTCTCAGCATAGTGTGCTCATATCTGTTGGAATAGAGATTGTTTGAAAAGGTCTTTTCCACCGCTGAAGTTGAATTTCAATAACGTTGATTGAGAGATTTTTACAATAAAGCTATAAAAATGCATAAGATTTATTGTTCCTATCATAATAAAGCTGACCGCTTTACAAAACCGATTGATTGCAGTAAATGTTATGAATTTGATTATACGGGATTCAGACAAACTAAGGCCACACCCCTGAAATGAGTTGGCAATACTTGTTTGTGTTTTATAACTATTTTTTGGTGAGTCAGTTTACTTTCACCATCACCTGCGATTCAGGTAAGTTTAGTTTTATATATAACTCACGACATACAGCCAGTAGCGAGAAGTGAACGTTCAAAAAATCACCGAGCTTTGATTTCGTCCACATTATTCTAAGGGTTTCGTCACTTTCCACAGGTGTGTCCTGACAACATTGTGCTACAAGTTCAGAAACCTACTATGTAGTCTAAAGAATGTGTAGGCTGTATATGGACTGTGTTATTGTGTTATTAGTGTTATTGCACATGTACAATTTCAGTACACTGACGTTAGTGGTTATTGTACATGGACTACTTGACTACACTAATCTCACCTACTACACCAGACTATACCTTAATTCAATTCACCTTTGCTACAATGAACTTAGTGATTACTGTATGTATACTACTTGACTACACTGATCTCAGTGGTTATTGTACATGGACTACACCTTGATTCAATACACCTTTACTACAATGAACTTAGTGGTTATTATACTGACTACACTGACCTCAGTTATTATTTTACATATCTTGACTACACTAACTTCAGTGACTAGTTTACATACACTACTTAACTACACTGACCTCAGTGGGTATTGTACATGGACTACACCTTGATTCAATTCATCTTTACTACACTGAACTCATTGGTTATTGTACATGTACTACTTGACTACACTGATCTGAGTAGGTATTGCACATGGACTACTTGACAACACTGTCCTCAGTGGTTATTGAGTAGTGCACATGGACTACTTGACAACACTGTCCTCAGTGGTTATTGTACGGACTATTTGACTACACTGATCTGAGTAGTTATTGCACATGGACTACTTGACAACACTGTCCTCAGTGGTTATTGTGCATGGACTACTTGCCTACACTGATCTGAGTAGTTATTGCACATGGACTACTTGACAACACTGTCCTCAGTGGTTATTGTGCATGGACTACTTGACTACACTGATCTGAGTAGTTATTGCACGTGGACTACTTGACAACACTGTCCTCAGTGGTTATTGTGCATGGACTACTTGCCTACACTGATCTGAGTAGTTATTGCAGACTACTTGTATTGACAACTATTTGACTACAGTTTAGTTATTGCACATCTACTTGAGTCATGTCCTCATGATCTGATATTGTCATGCTGTACATCTACACTGATCTGAGTAGTTATTGCACATGGACTACTTGACGACACTGTCCTCAGTGGTTATTGTACATGTACTATTTGACTACACTGATCTGAGTAGTTATTGCACATGGACTACTTGATAACACTGTCCTCAGTGGTTATTGTGCATGGACTACTTGCCTACACTGATCTGAGTAGTTATTGCACATGGACTACTTGACAACACTATCCTCAGTGGTTATTGTACATGTACTATTTGACTACACTGATCTGAGTAGTTATTGCACATGGACTACTTGATAACACTATCCTCATGGTTATTGTACATGTACTATTTGACTACACTGATCTGAGTAGTTATTGCACATGGACTACTTGACAACACTATCCTCAGTGGTTATTGTACATGTACTATTTGACTACACTGATCTGAGTAGTTATTGCACATGGACTACTTGACAACACTATCCTCAGTGGTTATTGTACATGTACTATTTGACTACACTGATCTGAGTAGTTATTGCACATGGACTACTTGATAACACTGTCCTCAGTGGTTATTGTGCATGGACTACTTGACTACACTGATCTGAGTAGTTATTGCACATGGACTACTTGACAACACTGTCCTCAGTGGTTATTGTGCATGGACTACTTGCCTACACTGATCTGAGTAGTTATTGCACATGGACTACTTGACAACACTATCCTCAGTGGTTATTGTACATGTACTATTTGACTACACTGATCTGAGTAGTTATTGCACATGGACTACTTGACAACACTGTCCTCAGTGGTTATTGTACATGGACTACTACAATGACCATGTTATGTTCCAAGTTATTTTCAACTTGGAAGTTAAGACCCAATTCTTCTAAGCCTGAAAAAGCCTGAGCACTGAGAGAGTTTGATGTGCAACACAATATGACAATGAGGTGATAACTAACAAGCTTAACAACTGATAACAAGTAACATTGTCTCTCTGAATGTAAGGATCAGTTAGCATTTGATTAGTTTTATGTATTGCCTGCTCTCAATTTCCTCATTTACAAGATTGTCTAACCCAAGTACGTCGGCCCCAGCCCATAAGTCTCCTCTTAGTCGAATATTGAAGCTTCATGCTGGATGTTTTTCTATTAATTCCTTCTAGGTGACAACTTCGGATTAAGTGAGAAGGCCTTAATCTAGACACAATACACCTGTACCAACTCTAGAGCACACCTTAGCAAATAATTTCTTTGTGTAATAGCTACATTTTTTGAAGTACTCCTTATTGAATTTTTGTCTTAGGGAGTTTAACTGTATCTTGCAGTGTCTTTCGGCTTTTTTATTACCTCATTGTGTTATTTTTTGGCATGGATTTCTACATTTAAACACATCCATAAATGCTCGCACATAAGAAACATTAAGTTTTGAAGTTAAATGTTCGACGGACTGGACCATTTTTAATATAAAAAGAAGACTGTACAGTTGGATGTTCACAAGTGACCTATACACCTTCTGGGGTACGTTTTTTAAGATGTGGACACGGAAAATGGATAATTTTAAAAACCGTCCAAATATCGTTTTTTCAGGTCATTGTGACACTTCTTGGTGTGTTTATTATATCAATTGGGCTATTAACTTTTCGTTTGCAACTTGTGTTTTATAAATTAAAATTTTGTGAAGTAATTAATGTTTTTATTTTAAACATTTTAAATACGTGTAGTGTTTGAACTTTTAATTATGTCAATTCTCTTTTTCAAGTGCACTTTTCGTAGTAAATTGTTTTCCTGGTGTAAAAACAAACGAAAATATCGAAACAAAGGCGACTTTAACTTTAAATTTTAGATGTAATACAAAATTTCATCATTTTAATCTAATCCCTGCTGTCTCTATTGTGTGTACACGGAAACAAACAAATATGTAATCAAACAGGCAGTGTTCCCAAATTGGGTTTCAATAGATGCTTCGCTTACGCTCGACCTATACATTTTTCCTAAGCGTTACGTAGAATCGTTAGGAATTTCAAAGCTAATTGGAGGAGATTGGAGGTGTCAACATTAGCTTACGCCGCGCCGCCAGCGCTGTAACACGCAACTCCATCACGATCGATCATTTAAACACGGTAACAATATTACCGAATTATTATATCACTTTTAATATCAACCAACAGTTATTCCCCTTAATCTCTTAAGCAGACATCTGTCATTTGTAAAGTTGGTTTTAAATATAAAATAAATGTGTATAGAATGCATTTTGACAACTTAGACACGCTTTAGTTAATTTTGTTAGCGACGTGCATCAAAATAGCAATCGGTAGTAGTATTTTTCGGTCGCTTTAATGTTTACAATTACAACCGATATCGTATTTCTATATCGCTAATGTTGTTGGTTTTACACTATTTTACTTTTTTCAGTTAGTTTAAATAATATGTAATCGTATTGTTTAGTAACTATGTCGCTCGTATAATTAAAAAAATTATATGTTTGAATGATATCCGAATAAGTAGATTTAACGACTAGATTATAAAACGAACAGTTACATGAAACTAGTATAATCAAATAAAATATCGTAATATTTTATTAAAAGATCATAACACACAATTCATTTATATTCTTTTGATAGATTTTCAGAAATTGCATTTGTGTAATTTCCATTAAATAACTGCGGCTGACGGTCAATTTCTTTTTTAGGAGAAATCCGATTTCACTAAAACCTAGGTTATGGGTTTATAAAATGCAAATTCACTTTCGGCTCCTAGACTATAAAGTTTAAATTTATAGAGTGGCAAATGGCTTCCGAGGATGTAACAGGAATCTGAGAGTTTGATGAGTGTGAAGTGGAAGTGAGAGGAGAGAAACCCGGGTATAGCGGCTTGTGGCCGATATGTAAGAACGCGTCTATTACGTCCGTTGCCTTGTCATGTATATTGTTTTTTATATCTCGAGATGGGAGCTATGGCATTGACAAGTCGATTCTCTGAGTATTACTTACGTATCTTCTTGTTCGTTGAGTCTGTTGAGCAGGGCCGTGCGCAGAATTTTATTTAGGGGGGGGGGGGGGGTTCTATACTTATTTTATGAAATAAAAAAGAAGAAACATAAATAAGTAATAGATTAAGTTTATACACCTATTCGTGGCTGCAGGAGGAGTGACCGCTGCACGCTCCGTCGCTCTATCGCTCTGGTCCGCGCATGCGCGCTCCGTTTTTGGTCCCGCGCGACCAATTGTGTAGCGCGTCGTAGCTCCAATTTTTAAACAGTATATAACACAAATCAGGCGGAAAGCGCGCGCAATCAAACGATTGGAAATATTTGCGCGCGCGCATGCGCGTAAACTGACGGCTCAATAGAGCACAATTAAACTGATATATGGAAACAATATGATATATCCCAATCTTCAAGGGGGGGTTTAACCCCCAAAACCCCCCCCCCATGCGCACGGGCCTGCTGTTGAGTAAGCAAACCGAATTGTGAGACGTAACTTTGCGCTCAGAGGCGACAAGATACCTCGCCAAGTGGTTGTGCACGATTATTATCGTTAATTATGAGACAAAGCAAGCCTTAATGATGACAGTTAGCCACTTTCGTGGGATTTAAACCATTTAATGCTTTAATACAATTCAAAAAGTACAGAATTGGCGATAGAAACATACTTTTCCTTCGTAGACGATCAGCTGACGTGAAATGTAGTGTATTTACAGTGTAATCTTCTCGAGTTTTACACTTTGGTGCCTTACGAGAATCGCCAATATCTCATTGGGTGGAATGAAGGAGGGTGATGACTAGAGCTACAGAGGCTGCACAAGGTCAAGACGTCAGTACACTTGTCCCATACACGTAAAATTGGTCAGTTTAAAAAGGTTACTTAATGAGTACCCTCCCGATCATATTTCCCCTCTTAATTACATCCGTTGTGTTGCCCCGATTTTGTCTGATTATATTATTCGTTGTGTCAACAAAATTGCAATCGAGCTACAAGTAACTCCGTTACTCAAATGGATACAAATAGCCTTCAATTTTGAAAGATGATTAGCTCATTTATCTAATATTTCACTAAAATCTGCTGTATATTGTTAACTATTAAGCGAATTTAGGATAAACTTTGTAAAAGACCCAGATGTGTCTGTCTAGATCGACCACATACGGAACGTTTTTGCTGTGCCTCCATATCAATGGCGGATATGGAGAATTATTTTAGAGAGGGCTGGATACAGGTAGATGACATGCCGAAAACAGGGAATCCTACTATCTCAAGTCATACAAAAATGTTAATTTTTAAAGTTTATAAATTTGTTTTTGAGCTGGGTTTCAAATAAACACACATCCAATTTACGTTTATATAATGTCTGGAACAATCACATACTATCAGCACCTGGTATTAGTTTGTACTTGTTAGTAATTTTAGAATTTGTGTTATAAATTATTTACGAGCATTGTGATAAATGCTCGTAAATAAACAAGTTACGATTATCACACATTTAATGCTAAACTTTCGTAAAAAAGTGTATAGTAACGTTTTGAAACAAATTTTTAGGATTGAAATGGTCACTCAGTATTATCTCCTATTATGTGATAAAATGTTGTCGATAATAGGAATATAAAATATTTACATTCTCAACAAAAGTGTAACACAAAAACAACAACACAACACAAACAATGTATCTATATTTATTTATGGCGAACTGTGTAACATAATAAAACATTACTTAGGTGAACATGAATTTGAGATCCTATATTTCCGCAATATTTACAACTTTTTAACTGCTGTTGGAAACTTCTACTTTTATATGTGTATTTGTTTACATTTTATAACGAGTGTAGGGTACTAACGCATGCCCTATTGTTTGCATCTAACAAGTTGCAAACTGAAATGTTCGTATACCTATGTTAAACAAAAATTCAAACCTGTCGGGGATTTTTCTGTTCATCTCGTGCGTCATCTAAATTTGCCAGTAGTACCAAATAATGCTAATTGTAATTAGGTTTTAAGTAAAATATTTTTACTCAACCTGATGTAGTCCTGCAGCTCTTCCATAATAGCTTTTGAAACGCGAAATACACACGAGGGACATGAATGAATCTCCTACAGCAAGGAAGCTAAGCGTGGTAGCTAATTTCATTTCCGGAGGAATTGCATCTTGGAAACGTGTATCTGATTTTTGGCCCCACAGAACCCAGTGATATTATCCAATCTTATCGAAACATAATTAATTATGAAACATAATCTTATCGAGACATTCTGGTAAAATTAAGACCTTTATAAAAATGTATTTCTCCCACAGTTTGATAGTTACTTTTCTTCAAATATTCCTTCATCCATGATCTTCTCTTCTTATTTTTTACAATTTTTATCCATTACGTTTGTTGCACAAAACTGATGAATAAAGACATAAAATCTCTTGACGTTGACGCATGCAATTAAAGACACGTTGAAAGGCAAGAGGACAGGGCTGTTGAGAAATTGAAAGTTGAATTAAAAAACGCACAAGTGTAGAGAAGGCAAATCAAAAGTTGAAACATAATAATAATAATAATAACACAATCAATAAACAATACAAAAATCATTATAGAAGACAATAAAAAAATAAAAAAAACATTAAAGAAACAATCTATTTTAGTAATTTTATACTAGATTAATTAAACTTGAAAGATTTTTTAGTTTAATTCCACTGGTTGCTATGGCTATCCTGTTACTCTTTCTCAAACCCCTAGACACAGTGCTCTGGTATGCTTACACAGCAGGCTGAGTTCTCTTGGCAAAGACATCAATCGTCCTCGTTCTTCTTGGAACCCTGATGTCCAACACTGCCAACTGCTCAGAGCTGTCAGCAAGTGCGTTCAGTAGCTCATGAAGAAATGTTAGATCTACAATAAACCATGGATTGTGAAGAGGAAAAACCCAAGGATATTCTGGAGTTGGACTGTGGCACTGACACAATCATTACGTATATTAAAGAGTTCATACTTACGTAAGTATATGTGCTTTCGGAATTGGTGAGGGTTTTACTTACTTCAATAACAATGACAAATAACACGTTTATAAATCAAATGATTTTTTGTTTTATGAAGAAAATAGAATTTAAATACATCATTTTTACATTCTGATAGCACATAAATACGTTTAAAACATATTCATTAGAATTTGGCTAAATACTAGCCGCATACTATTTTCTTCCGTTTGCAAACAGTAATGAAATTTCAAACTTTATAAATATTAAGTAATCTTTGTAAAAAAATCAGACTAAAAATTTTTATTGATACAAGTAGCGTTTAATAAACGTCAAAGTAATATGTTAAAGTAAGATTTACATATTTAGATATATTTGTATCATGTTTAGATATTACAGTTAACAATAATATAAAGTAATAATTAAGTCACGTGTACATTTACACGTTGAAATGTACATGAGAATTTCAATAATACTTAATAATTTAAAATGTCACTAACCGTGTAACAGACACTCTCAACCAGGTATTATTGAAGCTCCGGTATAAATAGTTCCTTAATGATTACTTAAATTAAATAAGATTGCGCCAAAAGCCTTTAACAGTGCGGGCGATACATTCCGTTGCAAGGTCCAGGACAGGCCTGTCCTGTCTCCTCATGCACAACTGTAATGTGTGTGAAGTTCTTGAGAAACCCATCAAAAGTATTGCACCGTTAATTTACGCCTATACTGAGTTCCCCCTACCGATAACGCCATATATCAACCTTCTATGAAAGACGTATTACAATTTTAACAGTGAAGGTTTATTTTTGAACTGAGAAATTAATTTTTCATACTTTCCCACAAATACTACTAATATGCTCAGCCCATTTTTAATTTTGGTTGATTAAAATTCCGAAATTATTTTACATTAATATTGTATAATGACAGGTAAAATATAATGATTCATCTTTCTTTTCATCTTATTCTCTGTAACGGGTTGTTTTGTTACAATGGAGGTGATTAATTCTCAGCTGAAGAGAATAAACCGTAACAAAACACTTACTACAGTATACATTAAACAAACGAAGCCGATTACATGTATTTATTCCCTGATATGCCCTAAAAGGCAATAAACACACTCATTAACTACGGCAACATTTCTTTTACAGCATTGCGTGTTAAAACTGGTGCTACAACCACGCAAGTGATGATCATATCTGGACGTAATATGACGTAAACGCCAATATGATGGCTGACATTTCATTCTATACAACTTATGGGGATCTTGATTCAAACCTATTTCATCACGAAACTGACAACTTTTATTTTTAATTGGATATTTTATAAATATTAACATAACGTTTGCCGTATAAAAATGTTTGTCCTAAAAAACATTTTAAAAAAAATTTAAAATATGTTCAATTAGTTGTATAGGATTTTGTGTACTTTCGTGGTATAAATGATCCATAAAAATGTTGGTAACAGCATCTGCATCGCTTGGATTTCCGGTTAGGCTATTTTTGTCTTGAAATATTCGTAATAGCCTAAATTAAATTTGTACAGAAATACAAGCTGTGTTGTATTTATTTAACATAATATTTAATAATTCTGGAAAATCAACTTTCTTTTTATATGGTATTTTAGTATGAACACAAGACCATAATTAACGATACGATGGATTGGTGTATTAATGTTTTGTTTATGGTCATGGAAAAGTTATCAGAAAAATTGAGAAAATAGGGTGTTTATTAAAATTGTTATGCATTATTTCCTTATTTGACGAACAGGAAAACGACTCCCCCTTAATTAATATTAGTTCGACTTTAAATTTAAATTTACTAAACTTTGATTGGTTGTCATTCATTTTTGACATTATGTAACATTATATGATTGATATTTTTTATAACTCTACACGATATAGAAGTAACTAATCTAAAAAGCTAATAAAAACTACGACCACTAACTGATACAAACTTAAAGAGGTTTTATATAAAAGCAAAGAATTGATTTACTTTTGTATTTTGCGTTACTCAGCCGTGGACTGTCAGTTGAATTGATATAATGTATTATGCATTTATTATTGTTGTTATCGTTCTCTTTGTAGTTAAAAAATTCTTAGTTTTTACTTTTTAATTGTAATTTTGCCTGTATTTAAGTCTAACATTTTATATAATTACAAAACTAAATATGATTCTATGTCAATTATATTCCAGGTACATCACACACTTTGATAGTTATAGCAGTTGGGTGTCGATAAAATATAAAATTTAATGTAGATATTTCTATTGACATGTTCCAAATTTAAAATACAAGATCAAAGTCGTCAGTAAATAATAGATGAGCCAGGAATAGAAATGATGATAATTTATTGCAAATTTTCTAACAACTTCTTACAAATTCACTAAACGATCACAAATGTATTGAAATTTGAACAGAACTACGTCTACTATAGTAGGAAGCTTATTATTGCAAGCTGGCCATTTGGCTTTATTATTTAATAATAATGTAAAGAGATCTCGGATAATAATGCTTATATTAGTGTTGTCATAAGAAACCAATCTTTTATAGTCGTGTGAAGTGTAAACAATACATCTTAGGCCTACAGTTTATTTTTTACACCATCCAAGCTAACAATGATATGTCTTGTACTATAGTCGAGTCATAAAACATACAACATTATTACGATAAGATAGTGAATGGAAATTGCATTGATTTCCGTAGCCGGAAAGGCCAATTATAAATACATGTATAAAAATCAAATGGAAGACATTACATGTGTAAAAATAAAATCTTAAGTCGATAGTAAACGAACTAAGAACTAAAGCTATATGAAGTTTTATGTAAGCCTAAGGTCAGCGTGATAGATTATTATTACGATCGCGGTCTACCTTTCACTAGCTACTCTCAGATCCAAAAGTATAGATACCCGAGTTGGAAAGTTAACTACAATCTAACTAGTAGAGCTGTAATAACGGGAGTTACATTAACATTTAGCTTGTTTATTTCTGTGGTGTTGCCTCAGCAGTTTGGTAGATTGCGCATTCACACGAGCAGGTGCCGGCCGCAGTAAATAACAACACTTGCTTAATTGCTTAATTAAATCTGTGGTGAAAATTAAATGTTGTAAACAGAGGTATAAAAAATGACACAAAAGGTGTTCTTCAAATCATGAGGAGGTAAAATTTCGCTACGATTTCAGCACAAGACTAACGCGTTGAAATGTGTATCCAACTGTTTTGAAGAGAAGTTAAGGAAAACAATCTATCTTCAAAAGGAATTAGGGTTTTTGTAATTTTATTATTGTGAGGAAAATATGGAGAGAGGACAATCTGATGCTTGGGATCCAAATTTTACTAATATCTACGTGTAACTATCATACTTTAATGTTAATTATATAACTGTTTTGTTTTATTTCTTAGCTATACGGTTCAGCCCTTTGACTATCAAATAATGGATAATTTTATAACGAATTGTACTAGCTACTTATGACAATAGTTATAGTAGTCATAACAGAGTTCATAAACATTAAAACATAAATCAAAACCAATGAATAAAAAGATTATTGTCCATTTAAAGTGAACAAGTATCGAATAATATAAATTATTAAAAAAATTACAAATTTATAAAAGAATTAATGATACTAATACTTTGTAAATAATAATACAAATTCTTAACAAAAAACGTATACTTGTACTAAACTACGAATACTATACAAACCATATTTAGATTTGGATTGTACTTCATATTTTTGGCAGTTACTCAAAGTATTAATCAGTATTGATTATTTGTTACGTATTGACTAGATTTGTTGTATAACCCCTCCAGGAATAATAGCCATTTAAAGAAAGAATAACCAATCTTGTAATCAGGCCTGATTAAAACAATTGTGAAATGTATAGTATTTCAGAATTAAATATTGTTTAAGCAAATGACAAGTATTTAAATAGCGTACTTAAGGAAACTGTACTTTTTATAGGTAAGAAAATACTTTCTTCACTAATTTTATAACCACCTGTAAAAAGTTCATATCATTATCTTACACGGTTTTTCTTTAGGTCTGATGTTAAGATATCCTCAAATTATACTTCAATTTCCTACTATTCTTATTAGAAAAATGAGAAATTGATGCAATTTCCTGTTTTAAAAAAATGGTTTCATAAAGTGCTGCCACTAAAACTTTTTTTTTAAATAAAATAAATATTCTGACAGAAAACCGATTGCACCTCAAACAACACGAAAAGTCTTAATACTGGATTTCAAAGCTGTTACTTAGATTAATTTCTAGTACTACTACAACTTATGATATTCTATACAATTATGAGTATAGAATAACAGTGGTTTTCATTATAACTAATATGAATCCACTTGGACATGTTTATTGAATATACATCATTGAGTTTGTATTTTTTTTGTCCCAAAACATCCCTTCTCCTAAAGATTGATTTACCAGAAATAATAGTGTTTTATTGGTATTATAACAATAATCGTGTACTATTTCTACTTCCAAGGTCAATTTGTTTTCCTGTAACGTGGGGATAGACGGATAGTTGGATAGAAATTATGTTCTTGAACGAACAACCTAAAAGAGAGCCTTAGCTTATACAATAAATAGAAGAGAGTTTTATCAAAAGAGGCACATTTTGTAATGGTCAATATAAACGAGGGGTTGACAAATAATAAAGTTGGTAATTACGTATGAAACAATAGAATCACAATACTTCTATTAAACAAAGTAAAAAGTACGCGGGACAGCCAACGTTTCTTGTACTGACTGGCGCACTAGCTTCTTGTTACAAGCGCCAAGCTCTGTTACAAACCAGAGTTGTCGGAGAATAAAACATTAGCAGAGAAAACACATTAGCCTGCCCCAGCCACATCCATTAATATCGGTCGCTCTTTATTGTGCGGTACTGTCTGTGTACTGGTACTGTAGGCCACTCGCCTACCGGCGCTCTTGCCACATGTAGGCCTATTTATGTATGTATGAGTACATAGGCTTTTATTCTCATGTACAGTATTTAGGTCTATACTCTACTGCTAAGTTAAACTGCAATTAATAATTTAGCTTGGAGATATTTATTACAAAGCTTCGTGATTACCAAACTTTCAGTATACAATCTCGTGATACAGAATGGCTCTACACAGAGAGACCGAAATATCACAGTAGAGTAATTATTCTTTGTTTAAAATGTATCATTTGTTAAAGTAGGAGTGACATAAAACTTGTTTCTAATGTTTTATTCAAGGAAGGTATCTTAGAGAGATTTTATCTGTGAAATTTAAAATGATACACAACCAAACACCGAGTACGCCAACTAAGGCTTCGTCAGTCATCGTAATTCTATCAAACAAAGACACAACTTACAAACATGCAGGAAAAATTACTGCCGGTGTAATGTAACAAGTAATATAGAAAATACCTGAAGAAAATCTTGTCTATTGATAAAGGAGAGCAAAAATAATTTTTGTGGCTTAGCTTGAATAAAAAGTCATTCACATGCTGTAAAACGTTAGCCTTTAACAACATGCCTGGCGTTTTATAATACACACGAACTCAGGTTTGCACTTTGTAATTGCCCGAGTAATTTAGTCCCTTTGTAGAACCACTGTGAACTGATTCAAAACACTCAGGCTTGTAGAAACATTACAATTAAATAGTAATTAACACAAATTTATGCATTAGTAACAATTTAAAAGTCATGCGATACATTCTTAATTTAATCGTATTTACTTATCAGTAAATTCTTTCAATGAGGTCATGAAATATTGTTCTACAAAAACATTCTAAATTTGAATTTTTTACAGTTTGAAGAAACATTAATGTTTAGGTTGGTTACCTTAGATGAAATACAGTGAAAATGCGTATATTACGTTTTACACAAAAACTGTGATCACTAACATGACTGATACTACAATTTGTTTACGAACATTAATTACATTGGTCAGCGTATTCACAAAACATGTTAATGCAAACAAATTGGCATTTTGTCAACTCGTTTTGACCATAATTGTATTACAGGCAAAAAAAAACGTCTCACCATAGACAATGACTTACTTCTTTGAGTAAAAAATTAAACTTTTGTACGTGAAACCAAAATTATATTTATGTAGAAATCTAGGCTTTCCGCACTCATTCATAAATATTTAAAAGCCGGTTGCAGTAAACGAAGAATTACAAAAATGTGAGGTTTTTCTGAATAACCAATAAAAAGAATTTGATTGCTAAAACGCATTTGGATGCCTATTAATATTGTAATATTAAGTAAGATACGTCTCCATAACTCTACGACTTGGGCATAAGGGCATAAAAGTAATTGAGCTTTAAAATTGTCCTAATGGAATTCAAATAAAGACCGTAATTTTCTGTTATGCAAAATACCCCGTATGTCTTATTAATAAGAGTTGCCCAACTCTGAACACAAAAAAAAAAAAAAACTTGTTTTAATGAGAGACCACGGTTATATTATAATGTAATACTATAAAAAAACTAATATAGCAGGAAAAATACAAGAAAAATAGAACATATAACAAAAAAAGCGAATCTTTTTGACCTCTTATAAAAGATGTAACTGAAAAATATTGAAGCGAACGTTTTATTGTTTTTTGTGGAAAACTTTCTTAGTGATGTACATAATGATTGTGTTTGTCCGACTTTGAAAATATTACAGTTCTTAACAGACTTAAGAACAAATTTATCCTCGCGTAGTAAGGTGGAAGCTATAATATTTTACCGTCAGCCTGATCCTTCTCCAATCTAAACAAATGTAATTTTAATGCGGCCTTCACCGTTATGATAGTTTGTTTTATTTGTGTATCTAATAACTACCTCCCAGTTTCCCGTAAATCAGTGAGTAGCGAGGGTGAATTGCAAGGGTGAGAATTGGGTAAACACAACATACACATTATATTTACATAATAAAAGCCAAGCCACTTCACACTTGACTCCGTGTTGTACTCGTAGCTTCGAGCACCTCAATACGGTTAGAACGCCCAAGTAGTTAAAGGCGTGAACGGGAGGGAACAACTTGTTCGGTAAGTGGTTTGCTAATTGGGGCGGATTACAAGGTGTCAAAAATGTGCGTGATTGCAGCCACGCCACGCGACTTGTTTCCAAGTTGGGCAACAAAATTGTTTCCGCATCGTTCTTAACTACTGTTGATGGGAATACTTTTGTAATAACAAAGTTTTAGTCTGCTTACTTCGTAAAATAATGCAGCACCATTCATCAATTACAAACATAAGATAGGAATCAACCACGAGTGCGAGAAATGCAGAAGAAACATTTGTCCAACTATATCCCACTAAATCATAGCAATGCAATTTTCGGTTATACACAAATAGACAAAAAATAAAATGCGGCTCGGACAGAATAAACGTTAAGTATAGAGAAAAACAAATGAACCACGCGGTTTAAGCGAGACAAAATGTGCTATACAGAGTATTTAACCAATTAAAAATATCAGTGATGGTTAAGTGATTACTGCAAAATGACTGGTCTATACTTCAAATGCTGTGATTTAGAGTGCCTAGGCTTGGAAAACGTCGCAAGGGAGAAGGGCTGCTTTTTTTCAAGCTTTCACCCAGAACATGACACAACCACATACAGGGTGTTTGAAAAGTATGGGTACGGCTTAATATTTTAAAAACCATAGGTGATAACATCTATAAACTTTGCACAGTGTCATATGGCTATGTACACTATTTTTCCTTGCTATAATAAATAAAACTAAAAAACATTGGTATTTATTGTGTTTTATTTATTGTGTTATAAATTTATAACATAATTTGCTAATTAAAAAAAGTCAGTGAAAACACATTGGTTAGTAGAGTGAAACGCCGCCTACAACAACAGAATACGACGATCCAGTCAGAAATGGCAGCGCATAATGTACTTCACAATGTGTACCTAAAACAAGCCGCCATTTCTGATTGGATAAACCTTTTGAGATGCGGTTTGCGGCATTCAACTCTACTAATTGAGCTCTTTCAAATGAGGTATCACTCGACCCAGGCTTCAATTTAAGATTTCCATGTTTTCCTCTGTGGGCCGTCCCCCCATGGTTGGCATGTCATGGTAATAGCAAGGAAAAATAGTTTACATAGCCATATGACACTGTGCAAAGTTTATAGATGTTATCTCCTACGGTTTTTATAATATTAAGCCGTACCCATACTTTTCAAACACCCTGTATATTTATACAGGGGTTAATTAAGTATGAACCGGTCTCCTTCCTATAAATCGATTACATAAAAGAATATACGTCTTGAGTTTATTAGCATTATACTAAAAATTGACTTTTTCAAACCGAGTTTCTCTGTTGTAGTAACTACTAACAAACTAGGTATTGTAAAGATGACGCTGTTTTAGACGCTATTTGTAAGGCACAAATTATGGATTTATATTTTCGTTGTAATTTGACTTACTTATAAAAATAAATTAAAAAAAAATATAAACTACCACCATTTTACTTGGGTGAACCTTTGAGGTCCAGTTTGAGGCGTAGAGTTGTACTAAAAAAATCAATTTGATATGCACCTATGCCTGCATTTAATTGATAACTTTATTTACAACCGGTTAAAATAATTATTATTGAACAAAATAATCAACCAAATGCAGGGTCCGTAACTACTGTCAAAAGCTTTGTTCTTAAAACTACTTTAAGATTAAACAAACGTAATTCTTTAAAAGCTGTTTCATAAATTGTATTATCAAAAAAGACAAAAAAGGCTTGTGTTAGTTATAAAAAAAATAAAGATGATTACTGTTTTAATTTTGCAATTAGATGTGGTGTACACAGACGAAAAGCTTATCCAGAAAGAGTAAACAATATCAAATTTGTTTAAGAGATTAGATGTTTAGAGGTTTCGATTATCCTTTTTCATAAAAAACTAAAATCAATGTAAAAAAGGAAGTTTTGATTCTAAATATAGATAATCTAAGATTAATATCTATAAATATTTATAGTTTTATAAATCTTTGAATACAATGGAAATATCAGAAATTTATGACCCTAAATTGAATATTGATTTGTTGGATTCAAAACAAGAAGATAAATCTCATGATGTAATTCATGTATGTATAAATCTCATATCAGACTTAAATAAACTTGTATTTTTCAATTGTATTGGAATAAAAAATATAAAAAATGTATATGTAGAAGACGTTATTTTTAAAAGTCCACGTTATTTTTAAAATGGATTATCAAGTCATTTCTAAAATTTGTAAGCAACGTGCAGTTTGTAAACCAATTATGCCATTTGCAGGATCAGTAGTCCTAAGTTATTCGTACAACTGTTGCATTATTTGATTTCAACAGTCGAAGCTGATGAAAACAGAATGAATGAACGGTGCAGATGTAGTATTAGACGGAGAAATAAGTAAAGTTGATGATAGTAAGAAGAAGTAAGAAGATGAAAGAGATAGATGTTTTTAAAAGGACGCTAGTGGCTCCCCCATTAACACAATTAATAGACCCTTCCAGCAACCACAGTTCTGGGGTTCTGCTACCATCAATCCCTTCACTATTAACTCGCACCTCAACAGAGTAATTACATATTTAACCCTCAACGCAATACATTTTCAGAGCGCAATTCCCGTGTATATTTTAATGTTACAGGCAAGCAACCCTTCTGCACAATCCTATTGTCCATGTATTTTAAGCCTCGTAGTAGGCATAGTGTATGGAACACCTCTTAAGATAATACGTACCGTTTGATTTCACCAAGTATGCATGATTTCACTATATATATATATATATATATATATATTATATATATATATAATATATATATATATATAATATTTATATTTTATTAATTGTATAATGATACATATATTTCATTATACAGTTTGCAACGAGAAAACCTTTTATACTAGTAATTAAAAATACCGACAAATATAAATTGTAAACTATAAAAAGCCAGGCTAACAATTAATTCGAGAGAAGAAAGTAAACATTTCTGTAGCATCAATCCCAAGTTAAATATCCTCAAAAGTGGTTATTTAGATATTTGTTCAAGGAACCTTGCCCAAATTGAACTGTATTTGTTTAAGCCGTAACCCATAAGTTATCAAAAAAGCAATAAGTTTCTCCTTCACAAACAATCAGATAAACTTTAATCTGATATTATTCTCTGTTGCTTACAGAGGGATTCTCTATTATACAACATATTAAGAAACATCAACTATGGAGTTGACAAGCAGTTTTATGGTTCAACTTCTAAAATATCTCATAGAGACAAGTAAATTATTCTTGTTTATGACTTTTCACAGTCTACATAGAATAAAAAGTCAACACTCAGGTTACTTTGTCATGCAATAAAACAGCTATAGTTCTAACCACAATAACACGATATTTCTAACGATAACCAATGTCTGTAAAGCACTATTAACTGCTCGTAATATTCAATGAGCCTTGTATCAGAACGATTTAAAATTTAACTCAATTAAATAACTCTATATTTATCATATTATGATCGTAAATACCTTCAAGACATGTATTTCCTAAAATGCAGTGTTTATATTAAGAATCCTCAATCAATATATATACATATTGATTATTTTAAATATAAATTATTTTCTTAATATAAACACTGCATTATATATATATATATATATATATATATATATATATATATATATATATATATATATATATGCGACCAGTATGACATCTCCATCACTTGTGCAAAGCTCGATTAGTTGGCAATTTTGTTGCAATACACGTTTGCTATTGCTTAAAACCAGGAAGATATTGCTTTTATATCTCTTGTCTTAGTTGTTCACTTATTAACGCAAAATATTAATAATGTTGCAAATCCTTCACATAAACCCAAGTAAACATTTTCATTTTTCTATAAAATTGTCAATTTATATATAATTTTTTATTTTCTATAATTTACAATGTATCCAGCCATCCTGTTTAATTGGGAACTAGAGCAATTAGTATATTATGCAATATGATAGACATAAAATGTATTCCACATTCAAAGTTAAACGTATTTAGTGAAGGTCGGTAGATAATATATCTAGTTTTTTTGTAGAATACTACAATTATTAAGTAATAAATGAAACTCGAAAGAACAGAAACGAGCAGCACGCAAGCCGTATATACTTACGGACTTAAATGTACTGGAAACGAATAAGATTTATTCGCTATCGAGTTGTACAACTTGCAGGCAATCTTCAATTCCAAATGGAACTGTGTGGAACTCTGGAACTTATTATAGTATTCTGGTACGTCGTGAAGTTTCAAGATAATATCCGATCATAGTTATGAAACTTCTGGCTATGTCCTAAATAACTAACTATAAACAGGCGCGTCAACATCGATTGTCGAATTGATTAGTTCACGTAGTTAGGTCCATTTCATCTATCATCACGTGAACTAAATATTCATAGGAGGGTTTTGAAGAAATAAAATAGGCGTTTCAAAAGTTACTATCAAGTTTATTTTTTATGGTTGCAGAAATGAAAATCTCGAACCTTTAACATACGACTGTATAAATCGATGGTCACGGTCAAATTCTTCTAAAAGCGGTGGTGTGACGTCGTGGTTGATTGATTGCATCGATTTGATTGGTATTTTATTAGTCACATTATCGGTAACAATACCCCGTATCTTATCTTTCATGATCTATGGCGGGAAGGGTTGATTCAATGTGAATGTTTAGTGTAGCTCCAGTTTACCTACCTCTTAGTGAAACGTCTCAAATCCGACGCTGTCCTAAACTTGACTCATGGAATCTAGAGTCATGTTTGTCTGAAGAGATCCAAATAAAAGTCGGTGACGAACAAGCCCAAAATGAACCTTTACGTCGTTTTGACACGAGAAACGCTCAGACTACAAAATATAGTGTAATCTAGGTGAGGAAGTATTCTCATCGTCAGTTGTTTTACGAAGCTTAAAGATCGGGTCTAGAACCTTGTAATGCATTCAATTGTGCACCTGATTAATCATAATATAGAGAAAGTATGATCTGCTTCTCAACCCTCTTTATCGAGCCTCTCAGATAAAATGGCATGTAGTAACAATCCTACTGTTTCCATATGAGAAGTTATATGTTTTGTACAGAGTAATAAAGAAATCTTATAAAAACTTGAGCCTTTAATATCAAAAAGCATATAGCGGACAACACAAAATCTGAGGCCTCCAATCAATTGAAAAACGTTTTGGCGTCATATAAAAAAATCTTAATTCATCAATGAGACACAACATTTTAAGAAACTCGCATAGATTATCTAATAATTATGACACGGAAAATTCCAAAGAAACTATATCCAGGGTAGGTTCAAGAAACTAATGGTAGTAACTAATTGTCTGCCCTAAAGCTATCGTTGAGTTTGTTTATCATGTTAGTTTTCTCGTATAAGTACTACACACAGACGATAGGAGTGTAGAAAGTGGAACTATCTCCAGGGCAGGAGAAGTGTGGCGAGAGGAGCAGATCAGCAGCGCAGCGGCAGGGACAGACAGTCACGTGTCGGTATACACGGTCGTGATGAACGGACCACCGGAGCTGTACCTGACAGTACACTGTATCATCTATCTGTACATGTCCGAGTGTAGTCATGGCTCATGAAACTATATCTCACATTACTGCATTCGCTCGCTGTAACATCTCTACATCTCTACATTACGTCCACGGTACTACCATTCTCCACTCTCCGTTCTGGTTATCGCAGACGTGAAACAATAGAAAGTCGCTGCTTTTAGGATTTGAAACTCTCTATTCACCTTTCCTTACTTGTTTTGTTTAGTAGAGCCTTATAATTGCAGAAATCTGTAATAAATCACCCCCGGGCTGTATAAGCATAATTATTTGGCAACAGTGTGAATGCGTTAATTGTTTGAATCCTGTAGAAAGTGACACGTACTACCCATAACGAGTGGAGTTGCTAAGTCCTTCTAGGATCCGTCCTGTGAGGAAGTTCTGGGCGTCAAGATCTCTCTCTCCTCTGGGTTAACATCAACAACTTCTGGTGTTTTAGATCTACGACAATCATTCGGTTACCAATCCGATTGCCATTCCTGAAATGTCCAAATCAATTTACCAACGACTTTCGACAATTAGAATCACGTCAGCGGTCGTCAGCTAATGCTTAAGGAGGCGGAATTGCACCGACTGTTTCTTTCACAGTAGTTTATAGATAAGGCGTTGCAAGCCTGATTTTATTAACTACCAACGCACGAAAACTTGAATCCAGAAGGTATTCTTGCAATTAAAAACTTTACCTCAGCAACTACCAATGCCGTTGAAAACTGGATTACAGGAAACAATTTTTAACGTGAAAACCTTTTATTCTAGTAATCAACAATACCGACAAATATCAAATGTAGAAACTTTGTATAAACAAAGGTAGTCTAACATATAATTTGAAGGAAGAAAGTAATCATTTTTGTTGCATTGGTTCCATGTAAAATATCCTAAAAATGGTTATTTAGATATTTATTTGTTTAAGGAACGTTATCAAATAAAACTGTATTTGTTTAAGCAGTAACCTTAAATTTATATCAAAAATTTAAATCTAATATTGAATATACTCTGTTGCTTACAGAGGGATGCTCTATTATACAACATAGTAAAAAACATCAACTATGGAGTTGACAAGCAGTTTTATGGTTCAACTACTAAAATATCTCATAGAGACAAGTAAATTATTCTTGTTTATGACTTTTCACAGTCTACATAGAATAAAAAGTCAACACTCAGGTTACTTTGTCATGCAATAAAACAGCTATAGTTCTAACCACAATAGCAGTATTCCTCACGATAACCGATGTCTTTAAACCACCGTGAACCGCTCTTAATATTAAATGAGCTTTATATCACGACGACGTATAATGTAACGTAAGATGTAAGTAATACAATCATAATAGAATAAATATAGAGATATTTACTATATCATGATTGTAAATACCTTCAAGACATGTATTTCCTCAAATACAATGTTTATATTCCGAATACGATCTTTTTTCTTTCGATTCCGATCTTTCTTGGATACGAATAACAACATCCTCGAGCTACCACTTGAGACATGCTCTTATTTTATTACTTTAATTGAATCTCGTTTACAGTCTAAATAATCTTAGAAACATTACATTACAAATTTATTTAATTCCAAACGTATCTGTTAATATTGGAAAGTTTCATTTAAAACCGAAGGAGCGCAAGTTGACAGGTAGGTACAGCCATTTCAGCAATCTTCATTTTGATCTCGAGATGTATCCTATTGTTTTACATGTTTTTTATTACAAAATATCCTTTTACATTGTTATCCAAATCCTAAGCAATTTACAACTAAGCTATTCAAACTAATATGCACATAGGGTATTATAAGAAACATATGGATAAGCCTGTATTTGTGAGGTATGATACCTTGTTCTTTAAATGGATATTTAAAAAAATATATATGTACTAAAACAAGTCCTACTTTTTAAAAGTGTGTACTTAGACCAGTTACAAAAACACCCAAATTTAACCTCCCTTAGGTGCGTCATAATTTGAGAGGCAGGTCTCTTACATTCTCATTATAAATATAAAAAGTATATGTTAAAGTTTTCTGTTTGCATAACAAATTACGTAAAGTATAGTTATAAATTAATTAATGTAGGTGACCCGAAAGCCACAATTTATTTACTAAGATATAATTAAATTATTCTTGTTCGAATCTGTGCATCATGAAATCTCAAGGGAACCCTATTGACTTAAATATACAAGTTGTTTTAAATATCTTTTTATAACGAACAAAATGTTTTACTGTTGTGGTGCGTAGTGTGTAGCAATTAAGATGAAAATTTTGCACAATTCGACCGTCATCACGAAGAGCATAATGAAGTATACATTCAAATTGTTTCAATTTTACAGAATAGGCGTTTCTTTAATGCCTTGAACCAAATCTGTTTCAACAATACTTCAGTAATTTCCAGTAGTAACATAATATTTTGGAAATAGGAACATTCACTTAAAACTATACTAAATAATGGCAGCTAATAAACTCATCCGAGCACAGATACAAATACAATAGAAGAATACAAATCAGATGTTTCGTTTGTTCACACGCCTTCGGGCGCACACATATAGGATCCATGTATTTAGAACGCATATTGTTACGTAACCAGGTTCTTTACTTGGGACTCAATACATTCTTCTGTAACATGTATAAAGGAAAGGTATAAAGAGAATTTTACGATCAGCACAGCTCAATTCCATTAGGAGGTAGAGTTATCCCGGAAACTTTGGTAGTAGAAACAAACTATGTATTCGAGAGATTCGGAGCGAGTGATTTGACCGTGGAATGTATCGTAACACTGCTCTAGCAGACGTCCGCCTGTTGTTCTCTCAGTCAATAGTCAATGGTCATTGTAACACTCGTATTCTGGTGTGTTACGGTGTGTTTAGGTTGTGTTGTGAAAAGAGATAATAGCAATTGTGGTAACACTGTAGCGTTGTCGAGTTGCACGGACACGGCAAGTCCGAGGACGAGACTTTAGGTTTGTATAGAGACTGTCAATTATTCTTCACAATTACGTGATTCGGAACTACGTTTACTGTTTTCCCGATATATTCTTGGTAGCAGGCTATTAACTCATTAGTTAACAACCCATCGTTATTTTGATCTTAAATGGACTAGTAAAAATTGAACACAGTCAAAATGTTGCGTGTTAAAACTTAAGAGCCAGGTAAAATTTTGGATATTTTGATTTTAGTCCCAAAGAACAACATTACACTGCAAAGAATTTTGACTTTTTATTTTTAATCATAGGATTATGGAAAATGTCTCACAGTTTTATGCTTATTCATTATATCTTTAAATTGATATGTTTCCTATACTTCTAGAACCACAAATAAGGGCGTAAAAGTGTCTGAAGTTTAACATTGCTCTTATGGAGTAAACTCAAGATCATTTTTACTACAGCCGCCTAATAACATTTTGGATTACCCCCAAAAAATAAGTATTGGTTATATTGCACAAAAAACTAAAAAGAAAAGCTAGATCCAATACTACTACACTAATACACATTGTATTCTTTGATTTATACTACACTTATGATTTATAGACTATTATGACTGAAGAATTGAACTGTGAAATCCACTGCAAATGTAAAGGCCGAGATTTAATAACATTTGAAGGATGCGGTGGGTGCGTCCACGGATACAGGGTGTTCCCACCCATGACTCAATCAATTAACCGGCTGATAACTAATCACTCCCACTATTACTTACTGTACAGACAACCCATCGTCGCTCTGTCATGTAAACAATAGAAGCTGAACCTTGTCCTGTCAGGGCCGTAGTCAACTGTGGGGCATAGGGGGTCCGAAGTAAGTCGGGAGATTTCTGTCAAAACAGAACATTTGTGCATCAGGAAGATGCACAAATGTTCTCAAGTTTCCGACTTCCAAAATAACTTTGATAAAGAAGTTAGGCAACTGATCACCGTGAATAAAATTTTAGTGTTTTGTCAAACAAAAACGTATTGAGCTAAGCTTCACGAGTAGAAACCGAGATATTTCACCGATTTCTCGAGTTACACGAAAAAAGTACTTTATTATTTTATTACTTAATTAATTTGTTTTTACTTTAATATCATACATTTATATTACTGTATTTCTGGCCATCTATACGTATGAATATACAAGTGACGTAAATATTGTATTTTTCAAACTCATCCCTACAAACCCCTGCCCCTATCACACATAATAAAGATACGAGTAAATTGATTTGCCGCCCTGGTTTTTTTCTTTCTTATTTTATTTGTTTTTGTGGCACACTTGTGTAAGAAAGCGCACCATTTACAATATTAATCAAATAAACTGTGTTGATAACATATGAATTTTAAGTCCATAGAGTATTTACAATAAATCCATCGAAATATTTATGTTCAGATGGACTAAACAAATGAAATCATGCACATATTTTTCATGGTCATTTACAGTTGGTTAACAAAATCGTAAAAACAACCTACTAAGGATTTACAAACACATACATGTATAATTTTGGGAACTACATGTCTAGTATACTAATATTTGGGTAGCTAATTATGTTTATGTTATTATGTCTTCTAATAACAACTGTAAGTAGTAGCCATTGTGTGGCCCAACTGTTCACTTGTGTGGGTGGGCGTTGCCAGAGGCCAGGTAATTGCTGTAGTGTCCATGTTGACCTCATATATTAGTCTTGTACTGTTTATGATAACAAACCTGCAACTTCTAATTAGCAAACTGCATAATAACGTGTTTCAGACCTATCAAGCTAAGTGGTTATGACTTGCAGAAAATGAGTTCTCAGTGCTGTACGATTTTTATACTAAAATGTTGATTCTGATTAACTGAAATATCAGTTTCGTGAAGTTACTATAACTACACGAAAAACTACTATAACTTTGATTGACTTGTCACACAAAGTGAGAGTAACTTGAATAACGATATACTAATTTGTGGTGTAGACTGTAAAAAAAAAAAATCATTTAATTGAGGCTCTTACTTGCCTCGATCAAATGAAATTCAGGATATCGCCACCCATACTATAATTTAACAAATAATATTCTATGTTTATAATTAGTAAATGAAAGCCACATAAGGAACAGAAAATTACTTCTGTAATTATAAATAATTAATAATCATATAAGTATTATTTAACGGATTTAGTTTAGTGTAGTTCGTTAAATATAAAAAATTATTTTTGGGTAGTTAAAAACATTATTATTAAAATATCTTTACTGTCTTATCGTTAGCGAAGGAGCCGAAAAATTTCATTTATGTCTGCCTGTCTGTCCGTATATAAGATAAAATAAACTGACTTACAGACTTGACATTTTTGAATGTAGCTTCATTTCATATAGGCAACACTGAAATCGATGATGGTGTATGTCACTCCTTGGGGTTTGGCTGAGCGTTAGCTAATATTTTTACATTAATCTTATGGGTACGATGGTAGGAACAGGATAATAGCAGAATAAATAAATTTGTAAACAAGCTGGGTATAACCATATCAGATTTTAACGTGTGATAATTTTATTCCTAGAGAAAATAGAAAATATAATAGAGTGGAAAATCAATGTTAAATGTTAGTGACAAGATTCGATTACAGCGCACTCTTAATGAAGATTTAAGATTCCAAGATGACGGTTTTAAAAATTGTATGATAACACAGGCACAATTCTAGAAAAATATTTTTCCTACAATCTCTTACTGATTGAAAGTGGGGGGGGGTGGGGGGGGGGGGGGGTGGGGGGGGGGGGGGGTGGGGGGGGGGGGGGGTGGGGGGGGGGGGGGGTGGGGGGGGGGGGGGGTGGGGGGGGGATGATTATTTGTTTGTATGTTATGGCAAGAGTCTTGTAAATCGGAGTCTGTAACTTAGAAGAACGCTTGCTGAATAAAGACGTTATTTATTTATACACGGATGGGCGGTTACGTTCTAGAAAAGGTGGAAAATGTATTTAAAAACAATGATATTAATTATATTTAATATAACATTTTGTTTTACATAATACATATTTAATATAAAAGACCCGTATCATATTGCCGGAGAACAGTAGATGGCGCAACGGCTCGCCTCTGGTAGAATGAAGCGTCTATCAACAAGCAGCTTAACTGTGCTTGGAAATCAACGACTACTATATTGTTTTATTTCAACAATCAGTTGGACCGTATTGTGTTACCGTTTAAATACACGCTCTCGGTCTCAACCAATTTATAGTCTACATTGTATTATTGTTTCTACTTAATTAAAAATTACTTGTTCACGTATTATCCTGCAGGATCCCTTAGCGCTAAGCCTGGTCGTCTTGGAGCGCAGAGTTATTTATTACTTAAGGCACAGCATTTCGGCTGCTTACGAAAACCACCGCTTGAGTGCTGCATGGTCGACAATATTAACCAATAAGCGGAATACGATACCAGAGCTGCAGAGGAATCCGTGTGAGAGGTGATGAATTGATGACAGGCGTTGCGAATTTCGAATCTAGCTTCATTTCATCTTCCGGTTAGTGCGGCGTCTGACATCTGACACTGGTACAAATTGACTCCTGGAATCTGGAGTCCACATCTGTCTGAAGAGGTCCATAAAAGTCCGCGGCGAACTCTTTGGACCGTTTCGACATCAGATATACCTAGGCACAAAGGAGCTCTGTCTGGACTCAACTCCAATGTAATCTAGATGAAGAGGTGTTCTCACTGGACCATCAGGTGCACAAGAGTGCACTACGATGTTTTAGACCGATCCCAAAGAATGATGGAGCGACCGAGTCTTTTTTGTTCAATGCGAATGTTGAGTTTAGCTCAATTTAACCTTCCGCTGTGCGGTGTCTGGAATCTGGCACTGCCGGTGGACCTGCTTGGTTTTGTTTGAAATACTCAATTATGGAAATCTATTTCTTTTTATTACACCTTGTAAATGTCCAGCAAAACGGTGATTAAAACAAGGGCGTAAAATGGTAAAATATTTAGCATTATTTTTAAGCAGTGTCATTTATATGTACCTCTACTTCCTCACTTACGATTTAATGCGTTGCCTTTAGTTTGCTTAATATTTAGATTGATACATTATAGGATCTTTCTCCACATTAAAAAATAATATGTCAAAGGCTTTATTAAAAATGGTGGTCTATTAGTATGTATTACACAAGGTTATGGAGTTTACTTGTTAGCTACATGTTATTTACGGCTCTCGCGTTGCAATCAATTCTTCATTGTATCTGGGAACATCCAATAAAAAGAACTATTATGTATGCAGCAAAAAGTGATAAAGGAGCAATATTTCTGTTATCACATCGAGCGGCATTACTACTCGCTGTGCCAGCAGTATCTGTACAATTTCCGCTAGAAAATAACGCACTTCCGGTTAGAGAAGTCAGTCGCACACCCTATGCGACAGAATTAAACTGCTCTGGTGCCATATAAAATATCAATACCACAAGACTTTCAACTTGAGTTACCAGCAAGGATTATTACTAAATATGATTACTGAATGTAGAAGATAGATGTATTATTTATAAAATGATAAAACTGTTTAACTCGATTTCCAAAGAAAATACAGTATTACTTTTAAAGTACTTTAGATTCCACTAAAGCTTTACGTATACAACTAAGTCTGTGGGAATTTACTTTCAACAACTAAAATATATTGAAGAAACGTTCTATCGATCGAATTTGGCCAAATATGTAAATAGTTAGAAAAATATAATCGGCCAAACCAGTAATGAACTAATCATTCGTTTTCTCTTTTATTAAAACTTCTAAGTTGCAAAGTTTGCTTGAGCAAGCTCAAGATATGCAATAATCTGTAGAGAGCTTTACCACGATAAACTTGAATACTTTATAATCCTTAGTGGCTGTGGGTAAACCAAGTATTCCCCATAAGAATACTATGTGGAAACTTTCCGGCATTAATCATTAGATAAACGCAAGGAAAATATTTATGTCTTGACTCGCTTAGTTCAGTTAAAATTCTGTACGTGCACTTCTATGAAAAATGAATGTTCTATGCACATATGGAATAACGCTTGAATAAATCCGCGTAGAAATTCTGCGCCTAAAAATTCATTGTAACGTTCCAAACTCTACGTTCCTTTCCTAACACAGTTTTTTAAAATTTCCTACAAATTTATACTTCTATACCGGTTTAATATAAAATGTCATAAACAGCCACAATTTGAAACTATTAATTAAATTTTGAGGTAAAATATCCGTACAGTAAAAGGTGGATCTTTATTTTTTAGGTGGATTTTTATTTGCTCAACAATACAAATCTGGAGATTTCAAACCATTACACGGTAAACTTCTCTTTCAAAAACTTAATATTATAACACTGCCTTCTATTTATGTATTATATGTGCTCTTGTATGTAAAAGATAATTTGAACTACCTTTCTAACCATAGTAGGCTAATACTCATAGTTACTACACACGTAATATAAATAATCTAGTAATATCTACTAATAATCTAGTAGTAGCAACAAAATGTAATTTTCCAAGCCCAGTTTTAAGTATTTCAACTGTACAATGCGTTGCCTTCAGATACAAAAGAATTAAGTAGAACTAATTTTAAGTGTTTAAAAACATTGTTACTCAAATCTTGCCTGTACAGTGTTAATGATTTTTATACTGTATTAAGAGACAATTTGGAATAGATTATTTTAGACAGATAGTTATTTGACGTTGTTATACGTATGCATATTACATCTTGACAATACATGAGGTGATTTGGAATAAAACTTTGTTGTAAAGACGCAGGCAATGTTTCATAAATTCTTAATTAATAAATAGTTTTGAAGGGGTATTTTCAACAAGAAGATTCTTACAAAATGTTCAATCCCTGATAAAGACAACAGTAATAGAGCTCCAATTCAATAATATTCATATGACATGATTATAACTCACGATTAACAGATCAACGTAGCCCTTTGCTTAGATATAAGACTCGTCCATGAAAGGTGTACGCCCCACTTCAGAGGTCCAAGAGCTGAAGACGGAGTCTGTGTCTGTGTGTGATACTGACACCATACATCGCCTTCTTTATCAAATTCACAGGGGACAGAGCACGGAGCGTGCTTGTGCCTTAGAGGTCGAGTGAACAGTTTATAACTGTTACCTCGGGGCTCGGGCTAGGCAGATGCTAACATGGACCGAAACACGAACAGTCCTCTCGTCGTGCTCGACCACTTTGAATTCTTCGTTGCTGTCAGATGCGTGGGAGAGGCACGGCAAGGATTCTTCGGGGAAGCTATACGATCTCCAAAATGGAATGAATGAATACTAAAGTTACAGAGGCCATAGCAAGTACTTCTCTGACTAAATATGGATTGCATAAGTGATACTGACTTCCAGTTCCTTCGTCAAGGATCAGTTCTTAAGTCACTTAATACGTATTGAACTTTTCAGGCAATGCTCACGTTGTCCGAAAACATCAATATTCACGGAGTGCCATAATTAAACGTCATCGCAATTTTCCCTAATACATTGCTCCAGTGCTACCAAGCTTTCAGCACTGCACCACGGTGCATGCCGCACTAGTACTGGTACAAATAATGGTACTGCTCCACCAGCAGCAAAATCAGGGCGGGGTGGGCAGGCTGGGCTGGCTGGAACAACTGAAGCGCGTAACACCAGACAGCTGCTGGCGGCTGTATGTAATTTGGTTTTTGAGAGCCCTCCTGTAGTGAGTGTTTCATGGAAGTGGTCTAGGGCGCCTACCCACCTCGGCGTTCAGGAGGGCGAACCCCTCTCAGTTCCTCGTCACTGGCCGATCTTCCATCAGAATATTAAACGTAAAGTTAATTCTGGGAGAATTCGGTGAATTTTAAAATTATTTTCATACTGTGACAGGAATGAAAACTATCTTTCCAGAAACAATTACATTTTGCCCATCCACCATCAGTACATCTGTATAGCATTAATCTTTTTTCAATCCAGTAGTAAACTCCTTAATCTAAACCAAGTACGAGTACCTCATCCCAAGTACACAGGAACTCGTGTATAGCCTTGTGAGTCGGCCAATAGTTTAAGAGTAAAGTGTGTATTATTTTGAATTAAAGTGGTGCAATTGATTTTTAGTTTAGTTAATTTGATTAAATTTTTAGAATCACATCCCTTTAAAATAACTTGTCTGAAAACAGAAGAATAAAGACCATGATGTTTTATTAATTTACTACAAATTGTAGGTATTTCAAGTAGGAGCAATATTGTGACAGATCCAAATAAAAACGGTTGGTTATAATACGAGTTTTATGAAAGATGACTGAAGGACAATCAGTTTTTTAATGGTTTATGACTAATGATCCTCCGCATTGACGGCCATCTTGGTTTTATGCCTTATCACTAGAGCGTTAAACCTTTGACACTTTTAAGTTGTTCATTTTGGGTCGGGGAATCATGGGAGATGTCTAATTTAAAATACATTTTAAAGGGCTAATTTGTATTAAAATTATTCTTAGTAAAAAAATATATTTTTATCGGTTATTCAGAAACAATGCTCAACATTTTTCTGAACTTTGACTTTTAAATACTCAGCATATATACAGTTTATTAGCAAACTAAACAAAGTTTTGTTGTTTATTAGGTTTGGTTATAAGGTATAATAATGAAATGTATTTGTCATGTCATTAAAAAAAACATCTAAAGGTCTCCAAGGATTCCAGGTTACTTTACTGGAGTGACATGATTTTATTAAAATATTACTTAGGAAAATTAATTAATTTATAATTAAAGAGCATATCATTCACTTCAATTATCTTTTTCAAAATATATACTGTAGCAATACCATTTACGTATTTTGGGCAATGTTCCTTTGGGCCTGATTGATATTGCCCTTAATTATTAAGTAAAAGGTTTAAATTCCTTGTAGAAACATTTTTTTCTGTGTTTTGGAATTTATTTAATTTTATTATTTATAGATCGACGCTCCAGTTTCCGTCCTTAATAATGTCTAAAATATTAAAATCTGAAATAGGATGTTATATCAATAACAATGGTTTATAACTTATTAAAAGAATAGTTTGTTATACGGAATCTATATAAAATTATAATCAATTGTTATTAACAGATGGATGGATGGATGGTCGTATTTTTAACAATTCATTATCAAACGCTACATCTAAGTTGCTGAAATGAAACATGTATGGATTTGAGACGAGTTTGAATTTACAATGCAGTTTTAAAGTTTAGCCCCAAATGTTAAAATCGGAGCGTCAGATGCTCGGCCGCCACCTGACTGCCCTTTGGTCAAAAAGTTTACATTCCCGAGTTTGGAAGTTAACCACAAACTAATAAGTTGAGCTGCAACAACGAGAATTACATTATAATTTAACTTCTGCGTTCAGACATACAGAGAGAATCAATTACAAACAATAACTACCTGTTTTATGTCGATACAACGAAGCAAGTTCATGGTTAAACTCAGTTAACGTTATAACAAGGTTTTGTGAGCTTGTCAATCACAACGCAACTTTGAAAATATATATATCTCGTTAATTTGTGATGCGATTCAGACCAACTTTTATACAATTTTGTTGAGTAAAAACTTTTTATGTGAAAAAATTGTTATTAAATAACAATGTTAACATTTTTTTCTTCACCAGGTGGTTAAAAAAATCGGTATTGATTTCGTTATGAAGCTCTTAAAATTATAATCTGGCACCAGCCCACGCTTGTTAATTGTTAGCGACATAAACACTGGAAGTTATAGTTTGTAAATTATTTGCTATTTACAGTAAATATTAAAATAAACAAACTCAATTTTAATGACTTTCCTGTTATTGTAGCTCCGGTGGTCAGTTTGTGGTTAACCCAAACTCGGGTATCCGAGAATAGCGTTGCCCTCTTAACGGAACTAGCGCACTGTAATGAATTATGTTGACTATTTAAAATCAGCTCAGTGAAAAACTAGAGTTGGATTATCTCAACATCAAAACTAGTTCATATCTGACATACTTATTTGTACTCTGTGGGTAAAAAATTGTATTTATATTTGCAAGATCGTATCACAGTTTATTGCTTTCAAAGTAAATTCTGTTCTTAGTATTACACCTTACTGTTGCTTCATATATAAATGCACTGTGGTGTCATGTATAAATAATTTTTAACAAAAACATACATTGTTCAAGTATTTCAAGACAATTTTAATGAAAGGGAATTTAAATAGAAAATGGCGGTTAATTACTCCCTAACCGACCAATAATTTGTTCGAAGAAAACATTAACTATGCTCGTATATTTTTATAAACTAATTTTAATCTTCTAATTATAAGAACAATAAAATCAAATAATTGAGAGGTACTACCAACTGTTCACAGTGAGGCCGAAATATTTCAAGAAAGCTAATTGTTTCAAATATGTATCCACGTGATGTAAACGGAAAAACTAACATGATAGTCTATAGTAGATTCGGACTCCAAATGAATTAAAAAACTACTAGGATAGTTAAGTAGCTATCAGCAATGTAAATGATAAATGCAATGAGGTACCAAATTATCGAATTAGTAATTAGTAATCGAATGACATTAATTTTAATCATAGATAAATATACTGCTTATGTGGGTTTATTAATTGTCGAACTTATTAGTAAAATTCCTTGAAACAAAACCCATCAGTTTTGGGCTATCAAAACATGCTAAATAACCAAGGCCCGTTAGACTTAATTTGTGCATTTGGAGTTGAAAAGTTTTTCAGAGGGTTTTTTTCTTCTAAGAATTCCAAAAATCGTGTGAGACGAGAGTAAAAGCGTTTATTCCTATCTTATTGTCATATTGTCAGTTTATATAACATGTACCTACGTGAAATTGCAAGGAAGCAACAAAAAATATGTAATCTGAATTGAACTAGATATTGCTTACCTTGATTATAAAATCTTATAGAAGGTCAAGGACACTACTCTATTCCAGCTCAACTCAAGATGTATCATAAATTATTCTATAGCAATAATTTCCTTGATGTGTAGCCTATTTAGTTTAATCAAAAGATTTTTGAAATCCAAAATTCTTTCTAGTGTTTAAAAGTAATTTTAACCTTTTCTTATGAATTTTTTTCACTACAATAAAATAACGTTTGAGGTGATCAGTGATTAAAAGAGAACTGTTATAAACATATTAAAACTGTAACATTGTATAACGTTTAGTCGTTAAAAAATGTGTTCTGATTTTTTTACACCGCAGTTTAATTAATAAATGTACTATATATTAATGTTATAATATTAGTCACAGTTCTTGCAGATCACAAAATGTGAAAGTCTAGGAAAAACCAACAAACTAATATTTTGTAAATAGCGCCTTTGAATTGTTTGCAGCAATCCACAGTTTGGTGTGGCATTATAATCGTATCGTAATTTTGTAGGCGCCAACATTAAAACAACATTTACACGACAGTCATAGCTTAATTAAAAATTATATTTGAAACATTCACTTGTTTTTGTAATAATTTATACTAATGATACTGATAAGTTAGAATTAAATGTGACATAATTTAACGTGGCTTTATTTAACGACTTTTAAAATTTTTTTTATAAACATTCAATCAAGAAAACAAAATCACCACTTATAAATTCAACTTTACATCTAGTAATAAACATAATTTATTAAATTTTGTAAATCAGAATAAATATAAACTCTTGTTATGCAGCCAGTGCATGGATTGGAATTGATTTGTTTGTCTAGTTGACAGTAAAGGTCAGAAAAACAAACTGATAAATGGTTTTCAAAGATGGCACTGAAATGAAAGTCCCTCTGCTTACTCTAGTGTAGGGTCGAGTAAAATGACAAATACCACCACTATACCGGCTTAGTCCCTAACCCCATTATCTGGCGGTGAACATTCTTTGGTACTGACTGAACCTGCTAATACAAAACTATGTTGAAACTTTGTATTGATTGGTATAGTCAAACTCTATTGAACTTATGAAATTCTGTTTTGAATGTCTTGCAGATAATAAGAATTTTAAATATTATATAGCCCTGAACTGCGTACCTTCGTCAAACTGTAGTCATAACAATCTGACTTCTAGTAAGTAATCTTCTGGCGTCAGTAAGTATTAAAGGCAGGAATTGTCCATCTGGAGTTGTCCTAGTGTAAAATTTAAGAATACAGCACAATATACAATGAATAAATTAGTATTTATTTTTACTCTATATTGTACATGATTTCAAATATTAATTGACGAATTATATTATTTGTTCTCTTATATAGCATGATAATATACTGAGACATTCTGCTAATATTTAGTTATAGACTGATACGCAGGAAGGAGAGAGCCTAATTGCATTTCGTCAACTGTCATTCTTATTATCTTGTTATCTTAGCCTAATATAATTATCATAAAACCTAATATAACCTAACAACAACAGGTAACTTGTTTAAAAAAAGTGTAAAATACAATAAAATAATGTGTGAAAAATGTTGTATTTTTAACCCTTTCACTATCCTACTTTCGTTTCTACTGGACGTTGTATAAACGATCTATGCTTACATTTAAATATTTTCCTTCTGACTCCTTGTGGGCCGTACCCCTGAGGAAGTAGTAGGTCACTGGGTATGTGTTAAATTAGAAACTTTTTGTCCATTGAGTCTGTACGAGTATATAAAGTCTGTTCAAAACTAACATCAAGTCAGAGGCCCGGGTTCGTGTCCCGGCAGAGCAAGTACTTTGTGATTCGATGTTTAATGGAATTAAATTAGGCTATAATAAAAATATAATAAATGTTAATAAAAGTCGTTTGACAGGTGTTTGGTCTTCGGATCATATGTTAGTTTGGTAATTTAAACACATACGTGAAATAAATGGTCATATACAAAATAATTGAATCGTAAATAGAAAAGGCTCTGTGGTGTAGCAACACACGCTTCAAGCAAACATCTGGTCTGAACTAACCAAAGTTTACGTTAATGAACAATCTGTTAGGAAATATTTAAAGAGAAATGGATATATAAACCACTGTAACATACTATATATATATATATATATATATATTATATATATATATATATATATATATATATATATATATAAATTGGCAAGTGGCAGGAAACTATTGCTTTTAGTTTTATGGTAATCGGTAAAGCCTACTGAATTTCCAATAACCAGAGCCTTACAGTTCTGGTATATAACGGTATATTAGGTTAAGGTAACAAGATAATAAGAATGGCAGTTACGAAATGCAATTTGGCTCTCTCTCTTTTCCTTATCGGTATATAACTAAATATTGGCAATATGACTAAGTATATTATTTCGCTATAGAGGGAATAAATAATTTAATTCGATACTTAACATTTGAAATCATGTAAAATATAGAGTACAAATAAAGACTAATACATTCTTTGTATTTTGTGCTGTGTTCTTAAATTTTAAACTATAATAACTCCAGATGGACAATTCTTGCTTTTAATACTTATTGACGACAGAAGACGACTTACTAGAAATCAGTGTATGACTACAGTTTGAACCGTTAAACGAAGCTGCGTTGTTATTGTTATTAATCAATCCGCAGATCAGGGCAATGTAACATGTAAAATAAAAATAAAGAGAAATACAATTTTACAATGATTTTATTTATTGTTAAACATCTCCGTATTTTAATTATCAACTTTTAATGTATTGAGCAAAATAATTCCGAATAGGAAAATACGTTGGAAAGTTACATTGTTATCTTTAAACTGTCTTTGAACGAGATATAATAAGTTAGTTTAATATGAGTTATGGGCTGAGCCACCAAAACAAACTTTAATCTCCCTCAAGTCACAGCTCTAAGTAAGCCAATTATTCAGATTCTTAAGCTTCTCTAAGTATGGCCCACCCCCCACTCCCATCCACCCCTCCATCAATCCGATCTACCTTTGAGACTAAATTTTATTTTAAATTGTAATTACTTTTATTTATTTATTTTCATTATTACTCAGAAAGCAAACTAACACTTTAAATCTTTCAAACATACTTTAATATCATTATATCCGTTCCATTTAATATTATTTAGAGCTACCAGACGATTATATATATGAATATGAGCCAATTCAAAGTTACGGAAAACATTATAAATCTGTCCGCGTCAAAATGTAGACCTATCGCACAAAGATTTATAACATTTCTGTTATGGTCAATGTCGTATCACATGTTATTTGACTATTATAAAGTACAAGATAATAATAGTGGGGGGAGGGGGAAATAGTTTGTATAGTTGCTCTAATGTTTATAGTTAAATAATATTAATGGATAAAGTAATTTAAATTGTATATAATGGAACGGTATAATGCTGTGAATAATATTTTGACGTGTCAATCACAATTTTGCTACAGTTGCACAAATACCGTAATACATCCAGTTTATTACAATCCCAGCGAATTAAAAAACTGATAACTTTATTCGGTACAAAATTTAAGAATAAAGTGTCTTAAAAATTGGCAATTAATGAAAATTTGTTTAGGATGTAAATAAATATTTGTGATTTTGTTAATGCTACCTCAAAAAGCCTTAAACCTATCCTATTAAACTCATCAGTTGTACTGCATATACTGTAAACATTAAACGTTAAACCTTAAACGTTAAACCAAATGCTATCATTATCCGATGGACATCAGTCATGGATGTAAATATGCTATGTTAAATCGATAACGTTCGTAATAACTACATCGAAATCATTTCCCATTAAATTAAAACTTTCAATTGAATAAGGCAATTAATATTGTGAAGCAATAAAGCGCTACTCTGTAAATGTATTTCAATATATCAAGATATAAGTTTTTATAATGTCATGATATGAAGGAATATAAAATTAGTGGAACATTTCGTGTTCGCAATCCACGGACTAGTTGAATTGATTTGTAAGGTATCGTCTGTGGTATATTAAATACTCGCCTTCGGCTCGCTGGGGGCTACGCCCCCAGGCCCCCAAAGTAAACGCTTAAAATTCGGGGATAAGCGGAATTCGGTGACTGGTTAAGTCCGGACATTAGGTAAATGACAAGGGATTTAAAAATTGACCTTTATCATTGATTTTTTCCCGGATTCGTAAAAACTTTTGACTTTGAGGGCATTTTGCGGTTAAAACCGTTAGAGATACGACAAAAAGTGACTGGACCTTTCTTGTTGGAAATTTAATTTTGTCTTTCGATTGTGCCCTCAGATCTGATCTACGACCTATGGTTTAGCCAGAAATGAGCTCGGGAGAAAAGTCTGCACGGGTCAGCTATCTTGAATTGTTTAGTATAAACATAATAAAAACCGACCTCAAGGCAGTATTTTAAGTCGAACAGGGGGTTTAATATCACCAGGAGACTATCTAGTCAAGGCGAGAAATTCCCTGGGTGGGTGATTAATGTTAAGGAGGTTAAGACAAGAGGGGGTTTAATTTCGTCAGGATATTGTCTGGTCATATGAACAAATTCCCAGGGGGGGTTAACGTTACCGGGGGATAAGTCTCCAGGGGGTTATCTGGTCATACCAGGATCTTCCCAGGGGGGGGGGTTAAGAGATTTGGTGACTGGTAAAATTCGGACATGAGGTCATGGCAGGAAATTCCCTGGGGGGGTTTAATGTTACCAGGGGGGTTAACACATCAGGGGGTTGAATGTACAGGAGGTTATCAGGTCATACCAGGAAATCCCCGGGGGGGGGGGTTAATATTACCGGGGGTTAATGACACACTTGGGCCTTTTTTAGAGGGTATTGTGTCTGTGAACATAATAAATATTCCTCTGTCCCTATCTACTATTGACGCTTAGCTAACGCTCAGCCAACTCCCGAAGTCACTGAACCTTTTCTGTAGATCACGTGATTTCCTAAATCCCGTTTAAAATTTGTTTTGAGTTACGACCAACCGTTTAGCCGCTATCAAGCCCGGAATGTAAATTTTTAGGCGAAAATGTCCAATATTTTCACTTAATCGCGTTTTGCGGTCAAACTAAGGGAAATATAGTAAAAAGTCACTGGACCTTTTTTGTAGGTCATCTTATTTACTAAATAAAACGTTAGTCTTATTTTGACCTCCGACCAATGGTTTCGCCGCTATCGACCCCAAAAACAAAAGTTTCGCGTAAAAGTTACAACAAAATTGTACATAATCACGTTTTTCGGCCAAACCAATCGAGATAGGGCAAAAGATTACTGGACCTTTTCTGTAGATCGCGCAATTTGCTAATTTGATGGGTCAATCAGATTTGAGCTACGACCAACGGTTCGGCCGCTATCGGGCTTGAAACATTATTTTTATTGAAAAAATCTCTGGAATTTCAAATGTTCGAGCGTTTTGTCGCTTAACCATGGAAGATAGAGCAAAAAGTCATTAGACCTTTTTTGTAGTTCACTTCATTCCTGACCATGAATTTTCCGTCAGATCCGAGCTAGCTCCAACGGTTCGCCCGCTATCGGGCTTACAAAAAATGCCTGCAGGGGTGAAGAATGCGCGATTTTTTGGGAATTTTTTTGAGGGGTTGAAAATGAAAAATTCTCACTTTTCGGGATTTTCCTGGTGGTTACACGTGGAAAGCTATCTGTGTACCAAATTTCAAGTCTCTAACTCATCTGGAAGGAGGTTAGAATTAGTATACGTGAGTGAGTGAGTCAGTCAGTCAGTCAGTTACACATGCGGTTGTATATATATTAGATAATATACAAGTTTGGAAATTAAAAACTCTAGCACAACTGATGCTGAATTATAAATCCTTATTTTGACTAACGGCCGTGCACATTCCCGTGCTCGCCGGCAATAAATTGATTAAGAGTTTGATCTATTGTTGGACGGCAAAACAAATTATCCATATCGTCCATAAATTTTGAGTCACCAATTATTAATCTGAACTCACGAAAAAAATTTGTTACGTAGCTATTGCTTAATTCTGTTAGAGGAAAATGTGAAAATTAGTTTATTAAAAGTGTTTTTAGTGGGAATAGCCTATACTTTAAAATTTCTACTCCCTATATATCGCTAGATTGGAACTATAAAGGAATTTTAATTAAAAAAAATAAAGTTCTGAATAGAAAAAAATAGAATAGAATAGGTTGGCATGGTGTCATTACCCACACACAATGAGGTTAGCAGAGAGCATAATAATTGCTGGCTCAATCTAAAACGTTGCAGACATTTTGGCCAACATTAGAGTATTACCATGTCGGATCTTGCTTTGATCTTTCTTTTTCATTGCGGCAAAGTCTAAAATCTGTCAACACTTTCTAGTCTTGGTTGTTCCTCCGGAGATTGTAATTACTCCGCTCCTCACGCAAGGACAAAGAGACTCTTACTTCAAGTGCCTCTTCTACTCCCTCGCATCACGTGTAGATGACGAGGAGGTTCAGGTGAGCTACCAAAAGTTTCTGCTTTGGAATGTTTCTCTCTCTTTTTTTAAATAGAGAACCTGGAGTCTTTCCTTTGTATTTTGCTTCATATTGCGCGTTATGTTCTGTGTGAATGTCCTATCATGAAAAGTGAGGGGTAGGGGGTTGTTGCAACAAAAAGTGAAGACAAAAAAGGTGAAAGATGACGATAAAAATTACTATGGTCAAGGCAATATTTGAATCTAGATTGTTTGCAATTCAACTCCTAATATTTATCGCTTTGAACAAGGAGCTGACAATTGAGACCTGATGCGCTTCCAGAGTGACAGGTTGTTCAGGATGAGCAAGAATGGGAGTGCGAGATATCATATTACTTCCACCTTGAGGAGGGAATGCAGGCACTACATCACACATGCCACCTTAGAAGAAGGAAGGCAGTAGGAGGATCTCTGTTACGTGAATGCTCGCAAAAACCTTCAACGCTCAAGGAGCCCCACCCACTCCATCAATCATTCTCCATAGTAAACAATACATATCGATCATGTTATCCCAACATTTAGACATTTGTTGTTGACGCCGCTGAATGTCAATTAGGTTCTCCAGAAGACGAGTGGGACATATGTTTTATTTTGTGCCCAGTGTAAGGTCTACTGGCAGGTCCATTAAGTCTGTTTATAAAGTCTGGACAAAACTGACATCATCCGGCAAGTGAGAGGTTTTGTCCGCCCGGGCGATTGTGATTCATTGTTTAATGAAATGAGAATAGGTTATTTCCATTAATACAAATTTCATGAATGTAAAAAAGTCGTTTGACAGTATTTGGTCTTGCGATCATATGTTAGTTTGGTTATTTAAACGTATGTGTGATAGATACGGCCAAATACAAAATAATTGAATCATAAAAAGTAAGGGCTTTGCGGTGTAATGGTAGCACATTCACCCGGCAAGTGAGAGATCCGGGTTCCAGTCCCGGCGGTGCAAAAACTTTTTGCGATTCAATGTTTATTGAAATTAAATAAGGTTATTGCCATTTATAAAAAATTAATGTAAATAAAAGTAATTTGATAGGTATTTGGTCTTCCAATCAAATGTTAGTTTGGTTATTTAAACGCATATGTGACAGATACGGCCAAATACAAAATAATTGAATTGTAAAAAGTAAGGGCTCTGTAGTGTAATGGTAGCACATTCACCCGGCAAGTGAGAGATCCGGGTTCGAGTCCCGTTCCGGCGGTGCAAGTACTTTTTGCGATTCAACGTTTATTATTTAACTTATATATATATATAATATATATATATATATATATATATATATATATATATATATATATATATATATAGAAGGTGTTTGAAAAGTATGGGTACGGCTTAATATTATAAAAACCATAGGAGATAACATATATAAACTTTGCACAGTGTCATATGGCTATGTAAACTATTTTTCCTTGCTATTACCATGACATGCCAACTATGGGGGGACGGCCCACAGAGGAAAACATGGAAATTTTAAATGAAAGCATGGGTCGAGTGATACATCATTTGAAACAGCTCACATAGTAGAGTTCAATGCCGCAAACCGCATCTCAAAAGGTTTATCCAATCAGAAATGGCGGGTTGTTTTAGGTACACATTGTGAAGTACATTATGCGCTGCCATTTCTGACTGGATCGTCGTATTCTGATGCGGTAAGCGGCGTTTCACTCTACTAACCGATGTGTTTTCAAGTTATGTCATAAATTTATAGCACAATAAATACAACTAAAATGAATTCGTCGTCTTTATGTTTATGAATTAATTAAGTTCTACCATTGTTCTTTGTTGGTGAAATAGTTAACTTACCACTTAATTCTTGAATTAATTTTTTTGTTATTATTTATAAATACTAATCAGTAACCTTACTGATAACCTTATTCGGTACAAAATTTAAGAATAAAGTGTCTTAAAAATTGGCAATTAATGAACATTTGTTTAGGCTGTAAATAAGTGTTTGTGATTTTGTTAATGCTGCCTCAAAAAGCCTTAAACCTATCCCATTAAACTCATCAGTTGTACTGCATATACTGTAAACATTAAACGTTAAACCTTAAACGTTAAACCAAATGCTATCATTATCCGATGGACATCAGTCATGGATGTAAGTATGCTATGTTAAATCGATAACGTTCGTAATAACTACATCGTAATCATTTCCCATTGAATTAAAACTTTCAATTGAATAAGGCAATTAATATTGTGAAGCAATAAAGCGCTACTCTGTAAATGTATTTCAATATATCAAGATATAAGTTTTTATAATGTCATGATATGAAGGAATATAAAATTAGTGGAACATTTCGTGTTCGCAATCCACGGACTAGTTGAATTGATTTGTAAGGTATCGTCTGTGGTATATTAAATATAATATACAAGTTTGGAAATTAAAAACTGTAGCACAACTGATGCTGAATTATAAATCCTTATTTTGACTAACGGCCGTGGACATTTACGTGCTCACCGGCAATAAATTGATTAAGAGCTTGATCTATTGTTGGAAGGCAAAACAAATTATCCATATCGTCCATAAATTTTAAATTACCAATTATTTATCTGAACTCACGAAAAATATTTCTTACGTGGCTATTGCTTAATTCTGTTAGAGGAAAATGTGAAAATTAGTTTATTAAAAGTGTTTTTAGTGGGAATAGCCTATACTTTAAAATTTCTACTCCCTATATATCGCTAGATTGGAATTATAAAGAAATTTTAATTAAAAAATCAAGTTCTGAATAGAACAGATTAGAGGTTGGCAATGTGTCATTATCCACACACAATGAGGTTAGCAGAGAGCATAATAATTGCTGACTGAATCTAAAACGTTGCAAACATTATGGCCAACAGTAGAGTATTACCATGACGGATCTTGCTTTGATCTTTCTTTTCATTACGGCAAAGTCTAGAATCTGTCAACACTTTCTAGTCTTGGTTGTTCCTCCGGAGATTGTAATTACTCCGCTCCTCACGCAAGGACAAAGAGCCTCTTACTTCAAGTGTCTCTTCTACTCCCTCGCATCACGTGTAGATGACGAGGAGGTTCAGGCGAGCTACCAAAAGTTTCTGCTTAGGAATGTTTCTCTTTCTTTTTAAAAAATTGAGAACCTGGAGTCTTTCCTTTGTATTTTGCTTCATATTGCGCGTTACGTTCCATGAGAATGTCCTATTATGAATAGTAAGGGGGAGGGGGTTGTTACAACAAAAGGTGAAGACAAAAAAGGTGAAAGATGACAATAAAAGTTACTATGGTCAAGACAATATTTGAATCTGCATTGTTTGCAATTCAACTCCTAATATTTCTCGCTTTGAACAAGGAGCTGACAATTGAGACCTGATGCGCTTCCAGAGTGACAGGTTTTTCAGGATGAGCAAGAATTGGGACTGCCGAGATATCATATTACTTCCACCTTGAGGAGGGAATGCAGGCACTACATCACCCACGCCGCCTTAAAAGAAGGAAGGCAGGAGGAGGCTCTCCGTTACGTGAAGGCTTGCAAAAACCTTCAACGCTCAAGGAGCCCCACCCACTCCATCAATCATTCTCCATAGTAAACAATACCTATCAATCATGTTATCCCAACATTTCAAAATTTGTTGTTGACGCCGCTGAATGTCGATTAGGTTCTCCAGAAGATGAGTGTGACATACGTTTTACTTTGTGCCCAGTGTAAGATCTACTGGCAGGTCCGTTACGTCTGTTTATAAAGTCTGCACAAAACTGACATCATCCGGCAAGTGAGAGGTTGTGTCCGCCCGGGAGGAGCAAACATTTTTTGTGATTCATTGTTTAATGAAATGAGAATAGGTTATTGCCATTAATACAGATTTAAGCACATCCAACCGGCAAGTGAGAGATCCGGATTCGAGTCCCGGCGGTGGAAGTACTTTTTGCGATTCAATGTTTACTGAAATTAAATAAGGCTATTGCCATTTATACAAATTTAATGTAAATAAAAGTCATTTGACAGGTATTTGGTTTTCCAATCATATGTTAGTTTGATTATTTAAACGCATATGTGACAGATACGGCCAAATACAAAATAATTAAATCGTAAAAAGTAAGGGCTCTGTGGTGTAATGGTAGCACATTCACCCGGCAAGTGAGAGATCCGCGTTCGAGTCCCGGCGGAGCAAGTACTTTTTGCGATTAACGTTTATTGAAATTAAATAAGGCTATTGCCATTTATACAAATGTAATGTAAACAAAAGTAATTTTGACAGGTATTTGGTCTTCCGATCATATGTTAGTTTGGTTATTTAAACGCATATTATGTGACAGTTACGGCCAAGTACAAAATAATTGAATTGTAAAAAGTAAGGTCTCTGTAGTGTAATGGTAGCAAATTCACCCGGCAAGTGAGAGATCCGGGTTTGAGTCCCGTTCCGGCGGAGCAAGTACTTTTTGCGATTCAACGTTTATTATATATATATATATATATATATATATATATATATATATATATATATATATATATATATATATATAATAAAAACACACACACACACATATAATTGCATTTATTTAATACAATTTGGTAAAACCTAATGAACTGTCAATAACCAGTACTGGGAATTTGTAGTGAATAAAGACGTTGTGATGGTATGTATGTAAAGCCCAAGCCCGGCCCAGGTCAGAGCCAAGATGGCGGCGGCCCATGATTGATGCAACCTCAGTAAACATCGGCTTCGCAGTCAAACAAAAACTACTCTCCTTCTGTTTGGTCGGCCCGGTATTGGTAAACAATTACCATAATCGTCCTGTATGTTGTTTTCCTGCTAAGAAACCTACTGTGTGCGCGGATCTGATTGTTTAATATGACAATGAAAATAAGTATACGTTTTATTAGATATTTTGGAACTTACGTGGGATTGTCGTTTCAGTTATGTAATTTCAAGCATATGGACGTTCTTAATGAGCGTTACGCGATTTTAACATTATATACAATTTGACAAAGATGAAACCAACCTTGTGAAATCGTAGTATATTGAATTGAGGCTATTTAACTACTAAACTTGCTGTTTATGAGAAAAATGTCTCAAGCTAAAACTTAAAAAGACAGATAAGTTTTGCTTCCCAATAAAAATGGATTAATCCAATGATATTAATGATCTGGGATAATGATTAATGATCTTAACATTATCTTTAGCGATGTAAAGGAATAAATTGTATAATTAATTTTAAATCTTAGAACCTGTAGGGTGAGTTTTGAACGAGTTTATTGATAAAATGTGTAAATAAATAAATAAACATGCCTTTTATTTCAAGCAATTATCAGATACATCTGTTTTTCATAATAACTCACGTCAACATAATACAATATATTTTAGACACTAAACTTATTTAAAACAGTTAAAAGTACAAAGTTAAAAGTATAAAACGTTCACTCTAGTGAAAAGAGGTGCTTCTTTAGCTGAAGTTTAAAATGGCGACCTTTAAGCAATTTAAGGTCACAAGGGAGACCGTTGTACAACTTTGGACCAAAATGGGAAAACCCCCTTCGACCAATCTTCCAACCTCACTTTGTTAAAGTGAAGTTGGTCACTCTGCCGAGTGTTGCGGCAAACGATCTCGGCACGACTGCACAGCCTTTCTGCCAGGTACCGTGGCTCCCGCTGGAACAGTACATTGTTTATAAGGCAGCAAGTCTGCATCCTACACACGGCATCCATGGTCATGAGTCCTGCAGCATCTCGAAAGGGTGACACGTGATCTCTTCGACAGAGCCCGTATACAAATCGAACTGCAGTGTTTTGCATTCTTTGAACTCGTTCTGCGTCTTCCTTTGAGATGCTATTGCCGTATGCAGGAAAACAGTAATAACAAATTGGCAACACGACAGACAGGACAAGACGCAGCTTAACGGACTCTGGAAGGATGGATCTCAGCGTATACGTGCCTCGCAGTCTCCCCAGTGCTCTCTGAGAAACATACGACACATGGTCAGAAAACCCCAGCCCACTGTCCAGCACAATGCCAAGCGTCTTTACAGTGTCACTTACACTCAAGTTTTCGTTGCCAATTCTGATTTGCACGTTGCTCTCTTTGATACACTGCACCTGAGCTGCTGATGCTATGTAGAGAACCGTGCATTTTTTAGCGTTCAGCTTAAGACCATGTCTCCCCTTCCACACTCGCATGCTCTCCAAATCTGAATTTACATTAGCAATAGCCTCCTCCAACCCATTTAACCCAAATGGCATATGCAACTGGCAATCATCGGCATACAGATGGTCTTTGCAGTGGCGCACACAGTTGTCCAGATCTGATGTGTACAATGTGAAGAGTACCGGGCCTAGACAACTTCCTTGCGGGACGCCCCTAGCTTTCACCAGAGGAGAAGAAGTCATCGTACCCATCCTCGTCATCTGTTGCCTCTCAACAAGATATGACTTAAACCAGTTTAGTGCATTATCCCCGAAACCAAGAAACTTCATCTTTGCAAGCAATAAAGAATGGCTGATTGAGTCAAAAGCCTGGGAGTAGTCAAGCATGACTAGTGAACTACACCGGCCTCCGTCCCGAGTCTCAAACAAGTCACTAAACAAGTTAACCAGTGCAGTACATGTCCCGTGATGTTTCCTGAACCCAGACTGGAGTGTTGGGAGAATATTTTGCTCATCAACAAAATCCGAAATTTGTGTCACAACCAATTTTCCCACTATTTTCGACATGGCTGGTAAGATTGATATGGGTCTAAGATGAGAAACATTTGTTGGTATCTATGTTTATGAGTCTTTGTTTACTTTAAACGTACGAGTAATTTTCCAAATGAAGTAGAGAATACAGTCATTTATAATAATTAAATATTAAAATAAATATAAATTTTTTAGTTGGTAAATCGAAATTCTAAGCCGGTTGTAAAAAAGGTAGGTGGATGTACTGTACCTTCGGAAGATAGTAATGTGAAAATGTAAAAAATAACCAAAACATTTTCAAATGTTATATATTTTTAGCGAATGTGTTGTTTTATATTATTTTTTTAAATAAAATTACGACTTATAGTACACTAATTGGAAATAGTATCTAAAACTCAATTCGTTATCATGGACACTTAATAGATAGCATATAACAATATAGCATATAACACATCACTTACTATCACAACATACACTTGAGCATTTATTATAACTATATCAATAAAGGAAAATGACTAAACACTATATGTTTACCTCAAAACAGTTTCGTTGTCAAGAGCAAGCGTTACCGAAAATTAACGTTTGTTACTTCGCACGGAATAACTGAACATCACGTTACGGCTGTTACTCATGTGATAAATAACATAAAGGAACAAATAAATGCAAAGTGTTATTCAGCTGTTTATCAGCTTTCCAAGAGGGTATAAAACCATGGTTAGTCAGTACAACTCAATAGTTGTTCAGCCGTATATAAGTGACTACAGCGAACTACGCAAATCAACTGATCCGTTGAATGCCGCTGGAGGCAATTTAATTTCCAGCCAAATTTCCCAGAATGGAATAAATATTTGAAGAATATGCCTCGTCAGATTGTTTGGTATTATAGTTGTGCAATGATTAATGAACGATTTAGGGATTGATTTCAGCAAAAATATAACAGTACAGGCTAGAGTATTTTTATTCTGTATTTGAAGTCACAAAATTTCTAGTCACGGCAGAATATAAGTTGACTGTGTAGAATGAGTGTGGGTGCCCTATGTAGTATTTTAGTTATCTACGGCAGACTAATTCTTAGATGCCTCTACCGAGTGGCCAAGGAAGCTAAGGGATTACGTATTGGTCTATTTGACAATGCTTAATTCGTCCTAAAAACACCCCCCTGTCATCCAATACAAACAGCACTCCTATCGTAGTATCAAAGGTTAAAATGTGAAAGCGATTTGTAAAAGCAAAAAATGTTCTATATCTGCTGGAGAATGTATTAAGTATAAATAATCGTAATGGAATTAATGCTTTCAATGACAGACATTACGGAATGTCTTCTTAATTTTAAATTTGTTATAAAACCTGAACTGATTCCAAACGTCATTGACCTGGTAGTAGAGGTGAAGGATCGAAGGGAAAGTGATTAAGAGGTGCAGGGGTGAAAGGGAGTGTAGTATGAGGGGGAGGGAGGGTGATGCTCTCAAAGTGACACAGTGACACACATTTGATACACAATGCTGTACAAAGCACAGTTAAACGTTCATTGTGACTCACACTTGACTGTTCGATATTCTACGCTTAAAACTTCTAAATACTCTACTGTGTTTCCCATTAGCTGTCTAGCGTCTATTAAAGATAGATTCATGAATGTTGTTTATTTTAAAACAGTTTCAGAGTCTTTATTTTGCATACATTTACATAATTAATAGAAAATTACCAAATGTTTAAAAGGAGTTAATGTGTTATTCTGAGTATTGACAACGTAAACTGTTTCCGCCTTAAATTACAAACTAAAACGTAAGAGTAATAATTGATGCAAGTTACTCATGCGTCATGCACATGTACATAATTGGCAAGCTAATTTCTATTTTTCCAAAAAAATTAAAGAAACAATCTACCAATTGCAAGAATTATTTAGGAAATTGCACGAGTAATTAATTTAAAACAAAAAACCTTTTTTAGGTGAAAACTAGTATGTTATGGTGAAAAATGTTAAGGCAGTCGCGGGACTGACCAACAGAAGTGCCTGATTCTTATAACGAGCTGTGAAAATATATCTTCAAAAGTTCGTTTGCTAATTATGAAATGGTTATTTTTTATATTTTAAAATAATATGAGACATTCAATTCATTAACATAAACATGTTTTCTATTTTCTGTTAATTTTATTCCCATTTTTGTAATATTTTTTACATTTAATAAATTGTAAAATGATCATGGACTTTTAGTTTCTATAATTTGATCAGTATCATTTTCACTATAATCTTGTAATTCTGAAATAATTACTTCATTTTAATTGCCATAATATTCTAAAAATAAAATTATAGGGTTTAAAATTACTGAAATAAGAAATAAAATTGTTTGGAATAAAATCTTGCTAAATATGTTGTAAACACGTTAGGACGAAACTGGCAGTGAACTGGAAAAGGAATTAATATTAACCGTGCTGAAATCCAATTTAGCATCCGATGTGCTTAAAATAATTTTATTTAAATGATGCAGCAAGTTGGTCAATTTTACGTTATGTTCTTGAATAAATACATTAGTAGTTCGTAGATTTATTCAAGCCAATATTTTACCATAAATTTTAGTCTCTTTGCAATTATTGTTTATCGTTGGAAGTTTTTAGTATACTATAGCCAACATAGCTACTAATATCAAAGTATGAATTGATTTTGTAAATTTTAAACAGTTTTGGATTTGAGATTAAGTAACCTAACCTGAAAAATTCCGTAACCAAGGACAGTCTGCAGAAGCAGGAATAGATACAGGCGATGCGATATTTGGTACAAAATTTGCGTCAATAATAATATGAGTAATCTCGAAGAGTAATAATTCTGATCGAACAGTTAGAATACAAATCATTAATAAAATACTATTATATTAGAGAAGTGTTTCTATATTTCCTTATCATATGTATTTTGTTGTATGTTATTGTGGTTTATATTTTCCTTTTAATCTCTTCTAACAGATTTTTCATTAACGTCAACTTTTGTTACTTCAGACCAGATGTTTACTGTATATAACGGCATTTCAGTAAAGCTGTCATTCTACTTTGAAAGCATAAGGGAAACATACATCTAAAGCCCGGTAGAACCATAACAACAAGGCCGGTAGAAAAGTTCAAGGTACTATAGGATTTAATGCAGGATTGAGTGAAAGAGACACTAAGTACAAGGAAACTTGTTTTGTAGTGCCTTAAAGGACACTAAAGTAGATTTTTATCTGAAACACGTTTGAATCTTTGTCTAAGGATATGCCATAAGTCGTGCTGTAATTTAACAAGTGCGGTAACACAACATAAGCTACCGATTATACAATATATATTTTGTACTCTTGCGATAAGGTTCATCTTTAAATTTATTATGTAATATATCAAATGACTCATCATACCATTGCTTTATCATTGTTGTTGGAACTCAATCGACAATGTTGGTGTTGTGCTTTGGTTTTATATATTGTGATCGATCAAGGATGGGCAGAAATAAATGATACTTTAAATATGTAAAATTTTACATAAAAAATACAACAGTTGTTGTATTAGTAGACTATTTTTAACTACAAAAAGGTTTTTTACTTTACACCGTAGTCTGAAGATAGATACTCTGAAGGATATAACTAATAAAGAATTACGGTCTTGACATTATTTAACCTGCAAACGTCATTAAGTATGAGTAGCTCAACAATTCGTGAGTTTTTTATCATTAGGACGATGTGGTGTATTCTCCAAGCAATTATAATTTTTTTTATTGCGAAGGCTGGTTGCCTATTTAAAACAAGCCTAGTCAAGTGTTTGGTCGGTTGCCGAACTATGTCCTGGAAGTGTAAAAGTAGCAAATGCGTCAATTAGTATAAGATTTCTTCAATGCCTCGATATCATCAGATTATTTGTGTTTTTAACTTTAGACGAGAAGTTGAAAAACTCTTATATTTAGTTCTAAAATGAATTTTCGGTTGATTCCAGAGTGAAAGGAAATATTCAGGATTTTTAAGGTTGGGGAAGAGGCCGCTTCCTGCCGGGATCCTACGGGAAGGGTAATGTGCTATATCTCACTATGTCATGTCACCTTGGAAGAAGGGAAGACCAGCTCTGTTCAAGTATCTCCAGTCAAAGTGAACAGGGAAAACACTTCCTCTTGTCTAGGCTAACAACAGCATTTAACAGCAAGGGAACTACATCCTTTAGTCATCCCCGAAGTAGACCAGAACTGTCGATACACTCTTTCACTCCAATATCTCGAGATTTGCGGTTAGTGGATGTGCCGTGCCGCTCCTGGATATCCTTGGGATTACCATGATATAAGAGAACATTAGTTTTTGCTGTTACCTGTGTAAGTTCAACTATAAGGTTAATATAGCAAGAAGTGAGCTAGGCTATTTTAGGCTGTAAGTGAACTATACACCTCCTAGGTGTATAAGACTAAGGCTACCAAAAAGTATAGTGTGAACCGGTATTGATTGGGCGGTTCTGTAAAAGTTAATACATTAATTTCATAACAATTTTCTTTATCATATAATTCTAAAACTACATACCCAAAAATAGTACACTTTTAAATATTTTGTATACAATTTGTATACAAATTGTATTGGTCTTAATTGGATCACTAGTTTCCTATTATAAACGTACCAACACCAACAACATGTACTGTTTCGTTGTTATCGAAATAATCGATGTTATAAAAAGTCGAGGTTATTGTTTGTAAATAATTCGATTTACAAGTCTATACTCAGAAATAAACAAGGCAATTTTTTACGTAACTCCCGTCTTTGTGGTTGTACTGGTTATTTTGTGGTTAACGTTCAAACTCGGGTACCTATAATTTTTGATGCGAGAGTAGTCTAGTGAATGGTGGCTTGTAGGAGCGGAGAGCTAGGTCAGTACAAAAATACCATGAATATCTATAACTATAAAGACTTATGCTAATCAATCCCTTAGAGTGATTTAGTCTTACAAATTAATAGACGTACGTTGATTACTCTTTTGAAATGAGATTCAGTTTGAATAAAATGGGAATCGAATCTTGTTCATTACAAGTAACAGATTCTCCGAATCAATAAAACACACACACACACACACACACACACACACACACACACACACACACACACACACACACACACACACACACACAAATAGTATATGTAGTAGTACTGCAATATAATGTTTACATTAACGAATAGGTCTTATAATAAATTTACACTCCTGTTTGATAAAGACAACCGTTAAGGTAATGACGACGCTTAAAAATGAAGCGTAGAAAATCAACGAATTTAATTTTTTAAATACTACCTGGAAAACCAAAACACGTAAAATAGAAAAAAAAAACAAAATGTTGGTGAAGACGTGTGGAAGTTTTCTAGGAAGACTCCCAGTCCGGTCGGCCGAGTGTGCACCAGAGACCAATATAAGTGCTTATAAAAGTCCAGTCATATTGGAAGCGTCCAAGGGTCTACGTGACAGTAAAGAATGGGGTGGTTGAGGGGTACTATTTTCTCCCCTTTGAGGGTAGTTTCAAGATTGCGCGTATTTAAGAATATTTTCGACAGTTTAAATGAGTCCTGGTGCAAGAGTGTATCAAAGTAATACTTATAAGAAATAAATATGATGCCAATTATATTTAAGATAATTAAACAACTATTTCATGAATAACGTGCGAAGACATTGAATTATATTGAGATTGGATAAAGCTCACTTCTTTACTTCATCCTCACCCATTTTTTACGGTAATTGTTTAATAATGTTATGAGAGCAGTGTACAAATAATGAATTGTTTTCAATGACATTGAAAGTTGTTGATATTTATTTACAACATTAAAACATTAATGTGTTCATAATGTCGAGAGACGAATGTTTTAGCTCAGTTCAATCAAAGCAAATGGGACAAAAATAACAGAACTGATTAGATGCAAATATGAAATAAATCAGTGTATATAATTGTAACCCCTGGAGGGACGCCATGATTAGTTAACTATTCATTGCAATGCCACTCGTATTTATTATTTTACGCTGAAGCGAGAATGACTCTTGATTGCAGAGAAAGTCAATTATTATATTAGGCTAGCAAAGAAACAAAAAATAGAAGCCACCACGAAATAAATTATATACCACTCTTTGCTATTTCGTACACATTACACATTTTATTTTTAAAATTACTATATCTTTAACAAAATTTTAAACTATAGCAGTTGTTTAAGTCATGTACTGAGATTTTTCTTAATCCACAATATTTTTAAATAATATGATCTTTTAAACAAGTGAGCCTCTTTATATAATAACGTATTTCACCTATATATTATATTCATGAGATAATCTAATTTATTTTATGATAATTCTCAGATAATTATTAATTAATTGCATTAAAGCTTTCTTTTAAGGCAGAGCAGTTTTAAGAATTAGACACTCTTTACTTGCTTGTAAATACCACAGGAAAAGCAATGTTAGGAGAATGCAATATTCTTCTTGGACGTCCTTGAAAATATTGGATGTCTTTATACGGGACTGAACCTAAATAATCAATTTTAATTTCGGAGGCTGATTCTAAGGTTATTTCTGATCAGAAGCTGTTATGATTTTTACACATCTATATTCGTTTAAGCTGTCTAGTAAACAACTATATTAATTTTTGTACAAACTGTATTCATATTATTCGGATATGAAATTTATGAAATATAACAATTTTAATCTGTGGCTTTCCTACTTCTTCGATCAATTTTCTGAAAATAACTTTTATTTCGTTAAACTATTTTGTTTGGGTAGAGTTCATCACAACTGTTTTACATTTACAAATTCTTTTATTGTAGCGATCCCTGGCGGCCAAGGTTCAAACGCACTTGAGAAATCACTAGATGCTTTCTTCAAATATATTGCTGTATTTATTTTTGAAATTAAAATCGATAATGAAGCTAATACAGTCAGTGCAGTCACGCTAAAGGTGGAAGCAATACCTAGTGAAGCCTGAACATATTAAGCTATAATTATGGAGTGGGAAGATGTTTGTAGTTTATAAAAGAAAATGTACTCGTACTTACAGAATAAACATTATATGCATTCTCATTGCATATAATGTGCAATATGAGAATGTACAACTGTCACATACGCAAATCGAAATCACAATATGTTAACAGCGCTTACATATTAAGCCTTATAATGAAATATTCAAGTGTAGTTTGGTGTTTACGTTTATACTTACCAGAAAAAAAACAGTCTAGAAAAATAGACAAATACAATATCTTGTTGAATGGAACATCCTAAACGAATTTGTACTGGTCACCGTACAGATAGATAGCCTATCTCAGGGAGCGTTTTACGTATATTACTGTACATGAGCTGTGTAATTATAATACCGGTACTTGAACTATTTAACAATATTTATCAAGCTATTATATGAGTAAATGCTGAATCTATACTTAGTAATGAGCAGTGTTGCAAGTGGTTTTTGTTGTCAAAAGATATCAACGTATTAAAAACACGCAGCAAAGTTTATGAATCCCCAGGAAGATTCACGTTCATGCCAAATTTAAGCCTGCCAGTAGACCTTACACTGGGAAAAAAGTTAAATATATATCACACTCATCTTCTAGAGAACCTGATTGACATTCTGCTGCGTCAACGACAGATGTTGAGATCTTGTAAATGGATAACATGATCGATATGTATTGTTTACTGTGGAGAATGATTGGTGGAGTGGGTGGGGGGGGCTCCTTGAGCTTTGAAGGTCTTTGCAAGCTTTCACGTGACAGAGAGCCTCCCCCTGTATGATTGCATTGAAGAGGATGGAACAGAATTATCTTCCCTTCTTCTAAGGTAGCATGGCTGATGTAGTGCCTGATTTCCTTCCTCAAGGTGGAAGTAATATGATATCTCGGCAGTCCCAATTCATGCTCATCCTGAACAAGCTGTCACTGTGGAAGCAACTCAGGTCCTTGAGAATGAGTGATATTGTCCGCTCCTTGTTGAAAGCGAGAAATAATAGGAGTTGAATTGGGGATAATGCAGATTCACATATTGTATTATCAACATTAAATATTATCGTTATCTTTCACCTTTTGTTGTAAAAACCCCCCTCCACACCACTTTTCATGATAGGACATTCTCACGGAACGTAACGCGCAAAATAATACAAAAGAAAGACTCCAGGTTCTCTATTTACAAAAGAGAGAAACATTCCAAAGCAGAAACTTTTGGTAGCTCACCTGAACCTCCTCGTCATCTACACGTGATGCGAGGGAGTAGAAGAGACACTTGAAGTAAGAGTCTCTTTGTCCTTGCGTGAGGACCGGAGTAATTACAATCTCTGGAGGAACAGCTAAGACTAGAAAGTGTTGACAGATCTAGACTTTGCCACAATGAGAAGAAAGATCAAAGCAAGTTAATACTTTAATGGTTGCCATAATGTCTACAACGTTTTAGACAGAGTTAACATTCTGTTAACTATTATGTTTGGACTATTATGCCCTCTGCTAAGGTGTGTGTGTGGGTAACATTACCTTGACAACCTCTTAATTTTTATATCAGGAGTTTAGTTTTATAATTAAAAGTTCTTTATATAAATGGCAAAAAATAAATTAGCATTAAATTTCTTACAGGAATGTATGATGATAAACTCCATCATATATTTCTTTATACAGTATAATAATATAGAACCTAAATATATTATATATATATATATATATATATATATATATATATATATATAAAACATTAACGATGTGTTATTTATAATTCTAAAAATACAAGCATAATACAGAATACAGAACAAATACAGAACAAATAAGAATTAACTAAGTATTGGTTGTTCTCGAACTAAATTGAGATTAGACCTATTAACTAATCAAATATTTTATTTGTAGTAGTAACTAACAAATGTCCATGTACAACTGATGTTTTGATATTTTGAAACCTGCATCATCAATGGTATCAGTGGTTCCCTGCTTGCCTTATATTGGAAATAAGTTGCCAACAACTTGGGATTCTGATTATGTATATGTAAAAACTAACCTTCAAATAATAGCGTTTGCAAAAATGGCTCTTAAATCAAAGGCAAAACAGTACTTTGATTAACTAAATTCTAACTTGTCATTAATACACTTGCAAACTGCTTAAGTATCTTATAGTGAAGCGTACAGTAAAACTGATTTAGTTTATAAAGAGTAATGGTTTTACCATTGAGCCTTGAGGGACTCCAAAGCCTTAATTCCAACCTACTGTTATATGGGGAGTAGAAGTAGTTTTAAAGTATAGACTATCCCTACTAAAAACGCTATATGTATGTTAAAAAAATTAATCGCATTGAACAAATTTTCAGACAACAAATAATTGTAGTTTTTAAATACACTATTTTTCACGTTTTCTTCTAACAGGATTAAGCAATAGCCACGTAACAAATCTTTTTCGTGAGTTCAGATTAATAATTGGTGACTCAAAATTTATGGACGATATGGATAATTTGTTTTGCCGTCCAACAATAGATCAAGCTCTTAATCAATTTATTGCCGGCGAGCACGTAAATGTCCACGGCTCTTAGTCAAAATAACGATGTATAATTCAGCATCAGTTGTGCTAGAGTTTCTAATTTCCAAACTTTATATTATGTTTAACAATACAACAAACGACTCCTTACTAATCAATTGTACTAGTCCGTGGCTCGAGAACATTCAATACAATTTCCAGCTAACTATTCCTTCATGTCATGACATTATAAAATCATATACATTGATATAATGAAATGATTTATAGAGTAGCGCTTTATTGCAACTCAATATTAATTGAAATTTTTAATTTAAAGGGAAATGATTACGACGAAGTTATTACGAACGTTATCAATTTAACAGAGTATTTATTTACATTCATGACGTGTCCATCGGATAACGACAGCACGTACACGTTTACGGTTTATGCAGTACAACTTTGTTTTTAGGTTTAATGTTTTTTGAAGCAGAATTAACAAAAGCACAAACCTTTATTTACAGCCTACACAAACTTGCATTAGTTTTTGGCAATTTTTAAGATTATTTTTATAACTTTCGTAAAGAACAACGTTACCAGTTTTGGAGTTCATTGATACTGTAATAAAATAAATATATTTAACAATTTAATCAAAATGTAAAAATATTATTCGCGGATCACACAGTTTCATTATATACAATTTAAATGGCTTATCTATTCATATTACATCACTGTAAAACTTTAAAGCAACTACTTGGGCTATTACCCAACTTCCACAATTTTATCTTGTGCAATTTATGATAGTTATAGAAAATGTGGTACTACATTGACCCTAACATAAATGTTATTAATTTTTACGCGGTGGGACCACACTTTTGATCCGGGCAGATTTTTACTGTTTTCCGTACCTTGAAATTGGCTCATATTCAATATAATCGTCTGGTAACTCTAAATAATATTAATTGGATCGGATATAATTATTTTAAAGTATGTTTGAAACGTCTTAGCTGAAATTTAATGCGATGTTATGTTTTAAATTACATGAAAAACATAAAACCAATATTTAAGACTTCTATTGTTTTGTGAGGCCTTTCGATAGCGAGGCTATCTTCTTCAGACACATCACAATCATGTGATTTAACGGTGACCAATATAAGCTCCATCTACAGCATTTGTTATGTGTTAGTTTGCTTACTGAGTTGCAATAAAAATAGTTAAAATTTAAAATAAAATTTAGTCTGAAAGGTAGAGCGGATTGGTGGAGGGGTGGTTGGGGAGTGGGAGGTGGGCCATACTTAGAGAAGCTTAAGAATCTGAATAATTAGCTTAGGAGAGGTAGTTTAAAGTTTGTTTTGGTGGCTCAGCCCATAACTCATATTAAACTAACTCATCCTATCTCGTTCAAAGACAGTTTAAAGATAACGATATAACTTTCCAACGTATTTTTCAATTCGAAACTATTTTGCACAATACATCAAAATGTAACTTTATAATAATTTTACAAGTAAATATAAGGATACTCTTTAATTTTGAGAGATGGTTTTAATGAGATAATATGTATTTTAATAAACACTGAAATCAGCATAAAATCATTATAACTCTATTTTGATCCGAAACACATTCTTGCATTCCACTTTATTAAAAATATAAACAATTGGCTGAGCGTTAGCGAAGTACCGTACAAACGAGCTGACCTATAGACTTACATGAAGCTTCATTTTTATCTTTGAAACATAGAGTTCGATAATGGAGAGTATCACTTCATGGGATGTGGCTGAGCGTTAGTCAAAATAGTTAATCTTATGGGTAGTCATAAAAGTAGCAGAAGAAATAAAGCTATGAACAAACTGATTACAATAACATGCATTTTTAACATTTGACACGAGTCCTAATTATCAGGATCAAAAGATCTATAAATTTATAAGGGGATCCGGGCCAGCGCTTTAATGCCCTAGAGAAATTTTAAAAGTTCATTACATGAAATTTGTTTCAGAATCTTTGGATAAATCAGCCACAGTGTATTATGTATTTTATATTCCTCTGTTTTCCAAAATGCTTTGTTAATAATGTATTACAGCATACAGTATACTATATTACAGTCTATTACAATACAGTATTGCAGCATACTATACTGTTGAGGTAAAAAAAGATTGTGGAGGACGTTTCATCGCTGCTTTTCCTTGAGATGTGCGCGAAACGTCAGTTATACTCGGAAACAGCCGTACAATGTTGCACGGCACTCTGAAATACATTCTTAAATACTAAGAACGTTTTATGGTTTTATGTTTATTGAAGAACTAAAGTAATTGACTATTTTATGCACCTATTGGGTGATTCTGTAAAAGAGTTACATTGTTTGAATGAACAATGATAAATATTATTTCAGTGTTCATGGTTTCAGTTTCTCTTTCATTAATTCACATTCTCTTTTAATTAATTAATAGCATTTGTTTGCTGCTATGTTTTCTTATGGAAATTTTCCAACTTTAAAGACCCGATTTCGAAGAAGAAAATCCTTCTTTAGAGTGCCTCTGTGGCACAATGTACCAAATGTCATGACTCTATCTTTCATGGTTTTGCTAGGCTTTGATAAAGCAAACATTAGGTCAGTCAGTCTCGGTCAGGACGTACATTTTTATATAAATAAACCTTTTATATAGGTAAGATGAATATATACAAGGAAACTGTAATATGTTTAGAATGTTATATCGTTATTGATTATGTAAAAACAACATTTAAATTATTGAGGTTTATAACTTCTGTGCTTCTTCAGACAACAATACAATTTATAATATTTATCTAATCAGAAAACATGAAGTTTGAATCAGATTTAGACTTAAATCGGTTACAGGATGATCGATTTGTAAAACAATTATAAATTTAATTGCAATATTAGCTTTCTGTACAGAATTCTTCATCTTCTTAAATAGTAAAATTTAGCTATTTAAACTGTTTCCTGAAGGCTATTCTATACCCTCAGGTAAACTGGCGGATCCTTCAAAACATAAATTTTATCTATGCCAACTAATTATTAAAAATACTAAAAATCCATAAGGCATACGTCGTAAGACGCAAGAATTAAAAACTGAACGAAACTTAGAGTCTACAACTAGAGGGTAGAGATTCTCGAAACAAATTTGGAATTCCATAGAGAGAAAAGACGAATAGCAGCTTTACTCAACCGGCATTTCTTTGAATGTCAGCCATAAAGAAAGTAATATAAAAGTTTCCTCATTCTTCACGTCTACTTCCCTTGCAGTTTCATTTTACGTTCATCGCTTCATTAATGATAACTCCCAGGAGGTACTAATTCTTTGGTCTATAGCGATGAAGTTGAATCAATATACCAGTGCAATGGGCACTGAGATGTTATAACAAGAAGATTCTCGTGTTACAGTTATTACAACCTTATCAAAGTGTGTAACTTAATCTCTCTCTGGAACCTATCCAACGCGTGGCAGTAGGGTGAATTAAAGGGGAATGAAGTTGTGGGTTCAAGTAACCTCTCCTATTTTCTTTCTTAATTGGCTGAGCGTCGACGAAGGGAAAATATTGATTTATCCTTGCCTGCCTACCTGAAGCTGATTGCTTGCCCACACGATATCTCGAAAAGACCAATCCTGTAGAATTGTAAGTTTGCGTGAAGTACATGGCGAACATCTAGATCGATGATGGTGAATGTCACTCTATGAGATCTGACAGCGTTTACGAACGTTTTTACATCGGTCTTGTGCCACCATGATGGTAATGAGAAAATCATAGAATAAAAAATATCTGTACACAAACTTGAGCCCACTTATGTGATATATCTTAACATGTAACATTTTTGTGAATTATCGGTAAGATTTTGTTACATTGTGTTATGTCAAATCAAATCAAATCAGCTTTATTGCAGCGACAATATTACAATATAGTAAACGTCACAAATTTTAATATAAAATTTCTTACATTCATGCCAAAAATTCTCATTCACACATACAATTTTACACTTACGCACCTTTCATTCTTCACCACTTTAAACAGCAGAATCAGTCGTGTAATTGGGCGCACTCCCAGTTAAATGCTAAAAACTCCCCTGCATTATAAAATGCTTGTGACACCAAGAGGTGTTTAAGGCGCCTTTTGAACGCCTTGGGCGTTAGGGAATTTTTTATTGAATTTGGCAGTCTGTTAATAAAATTAACACCTGCCTGTGAGGGCAGGTGTTCAAAAACCACTGTTCTGTGGCTTGCAGTTCGTAGTATTTCTCTACCTCGTGTCTCATGCGTATGTATGTCCCGGCCTCTGGTTAAGGCACACTTATATATACAAAACAAAGTGGTTTCTAAAATGTACAGACACGGGAGAGTTAACAGCTGTAATTCCTTAAAAGCTTGCCTGCACGACTCTCTGAATTTTATTTTTGCAATTATTCGAATAGCTTTTTTTTGGAGTTTGAATGCTCTCTGAAACTGAGAGCTTGCGCACGCTCCCCACAGGACCACTCCGTAAGACAAATGGGGGTAAATTAAGCCATAATACGCCGTTATCAGTACCTGACTTGGGCAGTATTTTGCTAAGGATCTCAAGACATAAATGCCTGAGGAAAGTTTTGCGCAAACATGATTGATGTGTTCATTCCAAGTCAACCCTCGATCAAGGTGTATTCCTAGGAATTTTGAAGAGAGGACTTCTTCCAGTGTGGAATCAGCTAACAAGACGGCCGATACTCCTTTTTATCTGTTTATTTGTGTAAAGACAAGATATATAGGGTTCCATAATGGTGCAAGTCCCTCCATCATATTCGGCTTGAGCGTCAGTAAAGCCTATAACTCATCGTGATATTACGAGAATAAATAGAGCTATAAATTGACATTTTGCATTTAACGTTATTTCTAATTAGGCACTGTCGTGTTTGATGATGGCCATATCTCTCTATGGTTTTTGACTGAATTTAATGAAATAGAGGGACATTTTTTTAGAAAACAAATTTTTCTACATGATTAAACTGATACAAATTATCCACAGAATGCTTGAAGTGGATTTCATATGTATCCTATATTACGTTTTACACGACACTTCAGTTCTACATATTTGTAGTGAGTGCGTGCCTTTAATGAAAATGTCTCTTCATGGATTTAACAGAGCATGAAGTATATCACCCAGTAGACCATCAGGTTTCTCTTCTGTTAGGTTAGGAGCTATAAAAGTTTCTTTTCTGGCTGGCTGACTGACTGTCCGTCCACTGAACATCTCGCGAATGAAATGAGCTATAGACTAGAAATTTGCATGCAACTCGAATAAAATAGAATATTCAAAATTTCTGGTGATTCTATACCGACCTTGAAGATTACGTATGTAAAGGTAGAAATGCTCTAATGAAATTATAGATGAATCAAGAATTCACTGAGGACGGCCCTCTTTGGTGTTATTTGAATCTTCTTAAGCACAATGAAGATGAAAGCAAACAGTAAGAAGATGAGTTGAAACTTGATGATAATAATAATATTGTATGATGTTGGAGAGGCAGCTAGATAACAAAAGTTTACTTACTATTGTGATCATTGACACAGAGGTATGCAATATTAGCACTATATATCTAAAGCAAGGTGTTACAATATATCTCAAGTTTGCTGGGTTACATATATCTTTGATATCCTAGTGAATTGACCTACATTGAAGGCTGTTCTCTGTTCCCATGCATTATAGTCTAATAGCCAAGGATACATTAGTATTGTATGATTGTTGATGAAATCGATAGAGAGATTCCTCTTAAGAAATAAATGGATCGTCGGTCGCTCTAGGTTTGATGGAGGTCGACATGTGACGGTATCAAAAGGTGAACAATGTGAAATGATAATTTATTTCACAGATTATATTATTATTAGCAAGACACATTAAAATCCAGTGGTCAGATAAGTAAACAATTAATGTTAAATCAGCGTAATGCAACGAAGTACACATCCTTAAAGTTGCAACTTTATCTGTTTATCTTATTGTATGATTGTAGTATAACTATTTATTTATGTGTTTGACGATAGGTGTTAAATGTATCAAGCTAGATGAAATAATACACAAATATAATAAAATCATCGTTAATTGGGAGTGCCGATGGCCGAGCGGTCTAAGACGTCGGACTTTGAGTCTGAGTTAGAGATAGCGCAGATTCGAATCCTGTCTGTGACCCTTGCACTTTTTATCAGTACCTTTGACCTTGTACTGTATCGACTCTCCCCCTTATTCTGTTTGATAAGATCCTCGCACAGGCCAGTGGCCCATGAGGACGGGCAGAATAAGGCTTAAAAGGGGATCGGCTTCTCCTTAAAAAAAAAAAATTAAATAACCTTTCAATATCTTTCCATTTCCCAACCTTTACCAAAACCAGCTTGGGTGACGATCAATTTCATGCTTAGAAAATACTCCTCTATCTATTTCAATAAAAACCAGGATGTTTGCATTGAATGAGTGAAAAGCTAGATTTATAAGCTCGCATTTCAATGACGTACTAGATACTTACTAAACTTAATTACACAACTATAATAGACAATAATAGTTGTTGTATTAAAAGGAAACTATGAAATGTTTTTTTTAGAAACTATTTAACTTAAGACCGAAGATAGACAAGTTGCAAAATGGAAATAAAAATAAGAGAAGACAATGTGAACTCTTTATTGGACAATTTGAACAAGAAAAGGAATACCAGATATTTCATGTAACCAAAATTGTCCCCTATGCAAAGCCTATGCGATTTCAGTTCTACCTCCTCCTGGTAAAATAAAACATAAATGCAACGAATTTAAGCAATTTCTTACAAGATATACTTTAATTCTAATCTTTATACTTTAATTCTTGTAATTTTATTTTTAATGAGCAGGTTATGAATACTAAGACAAGAGGAGCTGAAAATAAAATAAAATAATATTACATGTTTCCAACTTCCGTTAAGAGTTGTTTTTTAACACAGTTTTTTCTGTAAATAAATGTTGAATGAATTCTCTATAGATTTTTAAAATGTTCGTTGATGAAAATTTTCAATATATTCACCTTGTCAAAATTAAAAGCTTCTGTTTGAAACCCCTGCTTCGATATAAGTCATAGATTTTAAGGACTATACTAATGCAGAAGAATTGATATCTTCATTACGATGTCGTCATCATTATGTTAGAATCGGAAAAAACAAGAATTTTTTGTGAGTTATTAAGTAAAAAAGTATTAAGTCAGTACATCCATTAGAAAAAGTAATATAATTTTAACAAAAGAGCACATTTGTTATCAACAAATATTTCCCCATTGCAATATGTGCGAGTAAGATAGTTTATCGAGATATTAAACTCATTTAATTATAATTGGATGCAAAACCAATCAAAGTTTACTATCTCGTTATGCATAACTGCATATAAATTTGTTTACCAGAACCAGCTTTCTTCTTATCATTCTCTTTTTCTCTTTTCCCCTCTCTCTAAACCCCACCTTTTTTGAACTCATTGAAATTACAAAAAAAGAATAGTAATCAATTAACTGTGTATATATATATAAAATATATATATATATATATATATATATATATATATATATATATATATATATATATATGGATATGGAATAAATCAAACCTAAAAAAAACATGTATTCATTTATGTAACTCTCTTAATAATAGCCAGAACTATACAAATGTATGATATCGATTTTATATTTAGTTTAGTTTTTTCTCTCGAAAAATAGCTTTCTACATTAAAACGGAAATAGCTCAAGATTTGATTTGCGTTATCAATGATTCAAATTATTGTTATCTAGGGAAAATTAGAAAACCTGGAAAAATGCTATTAAAGTAATAAATTAATATATAAAGTAATATTTCGAAAGTTGGGTGTAAAGGTAAGCACTCCTGTTTCTAATTATTCTGTGTACATATTTAAAAAAAATTTTAAAACGTGACAATGAATGGTCACGATAAAGATGAAGAGTTCTCACCGTCATTTAATTATTTATCGATGCGCTGAAATGTTTGTTGGAATTGAAACTTTTCCGAACCTCATGTTTGATAACGGAATCGTACGGCGGGTGATTCATAGCGATGATTGCTATAGATTAGAGGCGTGCATTTGTCCAAAATATTGGTTTAAAAAAAATGGATGTACCGAAAGACAAACAAGGAAAAATAAAAAGCACCATAGACTATGATTTTTCGTTGTCCAACATCTTCCAGGTTAACTATTAAATTTAATTATTCTATGTCAGGAACAAAATCAAAGGATTATCATGATTGGTACATTATACCACTTCATCAACGGTGGCTTCATTTCTATTTACCAAATAAAGTATTTCGTAAGCTAAAGCTATTTTTAATGTGTAAATATTATTATTATGTGGCCAATGTTTAAGACGGTTTAAAGCAATTATTTGTTTGCCCTCCCTTAACATCTTTTATACTCCCACCCTCAAATGTTTATAACGATATGTAATATCTGGAGCATGGACACGGAAAAGCCAATATGTCCTCCCGTTTTCCACACTATTGTCCAACACAACTCAGTGACTTAAGGAAATTTGTGATACGTACTCGTACTACACTATTTGAAATATAAACTACACTATGAAATACTATGCTATATACTTATACTATATACATACTATACTATGAAATATAAACTTCATCATTTAAAGAAAGCTCAAGATAAGGTTATTGTATAAAATTAAAAATTCATTTAAATTATACAAGGTAAGACGCTACGTTTACCTTACGTAACGTTTCGCTGAACTTGCATGCAAAATTTAAAGCCTATATCTCATTTCATTTGGCTGATGGGTTACTGTTTCACATATTAAAATGTCATATGATTCTATTCAACTTGTTTGCAAAGCTATTTATCATTAGATTGAATTGTTACCATCATGTTTATCTAAAAAACTAATGTAGAAATGTTCGGTAACAATCAGACAAATCCCTCTGAGCTTCACGTAAAATGTCAAGTCTATAGGCCAGTTCGTTCTCGAGATACTGTGTGGACAGGTAGGACGGCAGACTCATAAGATTTATAAAAGTTTAAAATTAATAAATAAAATAATTTATAATTAAAATAAAATATAATAAAATAGGATTTAGCACTTGAAATCGTTATTATTCCCAACTTTGTTTTGTGTTTTGGTACATGAACAGAACAGATACAGGTCCTTAAACATTGTAACACGTGACATTGGAACTTAATTTTTATAATATGTAACAATGGCAAATGTCCGAAATCCTGTTATCTCAACAACTTTCCGAAATGCTGGATTGTATTCAATTCCAACAATAGAATGCTTTTGCACACTGTAACCATCTAACTATCTCAGACCAATATAATGTTCGTATAAAGTACAAACAACTATTGATTCCACAGTCTTGTTTCTAAAACCTCCTGGAAATGGAATTCAGTAAAATATTGTATGTATTATAGTGTGATAAATCCTGATACATTTTAATATGGATTTACTTATTTGCACAACTTCATCTCTTGTGTTCTAAATAATACTTTTATTATTAAATCACTGTTATGTACCCAACATAATGAAAACTGTGAAATGTTTCATGTTAGTAAGATGTCTCGAGAATTATTTTGACTGTAGACTTTAAATGTTGCATAAAACTTCATATCTACATAGACAAGTATGCATTCTATTAAAGGTGGACGTTTACTCATGGGATTTGATTGAGCGTTATTGAAACCTGTCACTCAGAAAGCTAATACGATTCCTCTTTTTTCTGCCGCAGGATGAAAAATATTTCTGTTCTATATGATCGTCTGCCTGTCTTTCTGTCTGTATAACATATCAAAATAAAATGAAATATAGTCTTGAAATTATGTGAGCGACCTCAGCGAAACATGTTACACGACAGGTGATGTGGCGTACTCCAACCTTCGTATTCCAAGGTCAGTGATGTCTATATTGTGACGATTAAAAGCTATATTTTAGTTTTTTCTCAATGAAATAACAATATTACCAATGGGTTTTGGACTCAGTCCAGCTCAGTCAGTCGAGACTTCTGACGTTGTGTTACTATGAGTGTGTGTCTGATTGCCTGCACGCTTTTGCTCAAGCACGTTTTACTTTGCTTTGATTACAGTAAATTTGTACTTCCTTGAGTAAAATGCCTGTTTTCTGTGGCGTCTGTAATCTGCCTTGTAATGAAGATGTAATTGAATGTGCTATGTTTGTTGTGAGCGGCTTTTTCACGTACAGTGCATTAAAGAAGGTCTGGAAGGAAAGAAGGCACGTTCAGCTAAGGACTGGATCTGCAAACAGTGCCGTATCACACCTACTCGTCAGGGGAGTGAGAGCCCTGCATCGTCCTTCTCTACTGCTTTAGCGAAGGAGTTTCTCGTTAAGATGATGGACGAAAAAACCCAGGCCTTTAGAAAAGACTCATCTAAGGTGCAGACATCTATGACACAACTAACAATGTTATGGAAAAATTCAGACTGAATTAGCTCAGGAGTGAGGTGGGTGAGATCAAATATCGTATAACGATGCTGGAGCAGTATTCCAGGAGGAATAATATTGAAATCATCGGCATCCCCACTACCCCTAGAGAAGACATCATCACTGTGGTGAAAGCGTAGATTTAGCTGCTACGAATCGGGTACCATCCTTCAAGCAAACCCGCAGTTCTCTAATAGAGACACCAGGATCGCCAAGTATAGAGAGAAGAGGAGTCTTAATGCCAAATAAGTCAACTCAGCCTTCCAAACAAGATATTCGTAAATGACCACCTTTTGGCAGAGAACATGGTCTTCCTTGCCAAACTGAAGACTAAAGCTAAAGAACTCGTATGAAGACTCGAGACGGAACATTCTTCGTAAGAAAATCTAGTAGGGAGAGAAGTGTCAAAAATCAGCTCCTTAGATGAAGTTGATAAACTCAAGTAAGTTAGTGTTTACTTTAATGACACGGTCAGAGTTGCTTATTTTTCTTTACATTAGTTTTAGTGTATAACTAAAAACTTATGTTATACATAGTATTATGAATGTAGGAAGAACAACTTTTGAGTTTGACTGTAAAGGTACGACAACCCAAGTACGATAACCATTTTGTTGTTTATTTTCAAACTAAGACATTGATGGTAGTGGATTAATGTGTTTTAGCTGTTAAGTTACAATCTGAAAATTATTATTATTCAAGGAAATTTTGGAATGACTGTTGTATAAATATAATCGGAACATTACAAATTATCTCTCGCCTCCCGTAATTGAATGTACGGTATTATAAAAAGTCATTCTAGAGCCCATATGGTAAAACACACAATACACTCAGTTAGATAGATTTTGACAGGTACGTCAGTCCTATTGGCTTTGTTCTCTTGGGCCCATTAGCTATCAGAATAAACATGAACAATTTATTTTAGCAATATATAGGAATTTTGATAAACGTTTTATTTACATAAAATTAATCTCTATTAGACCTCAAGAGTTTATAAATGTAAGTTTCGCAGATGTTTTATTTTGTAATTCCATTTTAAGAATACGTAAACTAATAAAATATTAAATACTATTTTTTATTTTTGTTGAACATACAGCAAAGTGACAAAATATATAAAATACTATTATAGTCCTGATGTGTCGAGTAAGCTCTTATATACTTGTTATAGCGAAGGGCTTACGTTATTAATTGCCACTTTATACCATTTAATAACTAAAATATGTTCAACACTTCCATCAGTCCTGTAAGCGAAGTACATAAATCAATATACATTGTTATAGTTACAAAGTGGTTTATGTTAAAAACTGCACTGAGAACTGTCTTCTGTTTGACCAGTGAAATGAACTATGTAAATATTCTTACTGGTTGACACAATACATTGTGAATGTATAAATAAAACAATATACATTGTTACAGTTACAAAGTGATTTATGTTAAAAACTGCACTGAGAACTGTCTTCTGTTTGACCAGTGAAATGAACTATGTAAATATTCTTACTGGTTGACATAATACATTGTGAATGTATAAATAAAACAATATACATTGTTACAGTTACAAAGTGATTTATGTTAAAAACTGCACTGAGAACTGTCTTCTGTTTGACCAGTGAAATGAACTATGTAAATATTCTTACTGGTTGACACAATACATGTGAAGTATATAAATAAAACAATATACATTGTTACAGTTACAAAGTGATTTATGTTAAAAACTGCACTGAGAACTGTCTTCTGTTTGACCAGTGAAATGAACTATGTAAATATTCTTACTGGTTGACACAATACATGTGAAGTATATAAATAAAACAATATACATTGTTACAGTTACAGTCTTCTGTTTGACAAGTGAAATGAACTGTGTAAATATTCTTACTAGTTGACATAATACATGTGAAGTATATAAATAAAACAATATACATTGTTACAGTTACAAAGTGATTTATGTTAAAAACTGCACTGAGAACTGTCTTCTGTTTGACCAGTGAAATGAACTATGTAAATATTCTTACTGGTTGACACAATACATGTGAAGTATATAAATAAAACAATATACATTGTTACAGTTACAAAGTGATTTATGTTAAAAACTGCACTGAGAACTGTCTTCTGTTTGACCAGTGAAATGAACTATGTAAATATTCTTACTGGTTGACACAATACATGTGAAGTATATAAATAAAACAATATACATTGTTACAGTTACAAAGTGATTTATGTTAAAAACTGCACTGAGAACTGTCTTCTGTTTGACCAGTGAAATGAACTATGTAAATATTCTTACTGGTTGACATAATACATTGTGAATGTATAAATAAAACAATATACATTGTTACAGTTACAAAGTGATTTATGTTAAAAACTGCACTGAGAACTGTCTTCTGTTTGACCAGTGAAATGAACTATGTAAATATTCTTACTGGTTGACACAATACATGTGAAGTATATAAATAAAACAATATACATTGTTACAGTTACAAAGTGATTTATGTTAAAAACTGCACTGAGAACTGTCTTCTGTTTGACCAGTGAAATGAACTATGTAAATATTCTTACTGGTTGACACAATACATGTGAAGTATATAAATAAAACAATATACATTGTTACAGTTACAAAGTGATTTATGTTAAAAACTGCACTGAGAACTGTCTTCTGTTTGACCAGTGAAATGAACTATGTAAATATTCTTACTGGTTGACATAATACATTGTGAATGTATAAATAAAACAATATAAATGGTTATTGTTAAAAAAGGATTTATGTTGTAAACTGCACAGAGAACTGTTCGCAAGTGGCAAGTGGAAGCGGCAATGTAAATATTCTTATAGGTTTACATTGTAAATATGAAGTAAATAAATAAAGCATTATATATTGCCACTGTAATAAAAGGATTTATGTTGAGAGCTGCACAGGGAACTCTTTGATGCTTGACAAATGTAATGAACTGTTTAAATATTCTTAGTGGTCCACATAATACATATGGAGTAAATAAATATAATATAAAAGGTTAGCTAGTTTTAATACGTTTTGCATTTGTTTCGTTTTGAAATAAAAATTAAATTATAAACAACTGAAGTGTTGTTTAAATAGAGTGACAGTACAATATCAGTTGAATTCAATTAACAGAGTTTACGTTCAACAAATATTTTCCGCCTGCTAACTTTCAGACACTTCACTACAAGTGGTTCATTAACTATGTGGAAAACCAATGTAGTGAGTGAAACATCAATAATGTTGGTTTGAATAATGTTATTAAAATATATGATAGTGTTGGAGAGAAAATTAACATTTAATTAATTAAATAAGAATCAATTAGCATTAACAAAATTACAAATGTTATTATTGAAAGAGCACTATTTATATTATTACCGCAGACATAACTTAAGAGCAATTTCATTCATAGAATCATTTAATTGTTTATTGGCTGAACGTTAGCAAAGCCTATCCACATGAAGGGTTCAAAAATTAATTTCTATCTATCCGACTGTCCGCACGACATCTCCAAAATTAACTGGACAATAGACTTCATGAAGCTTCATCTATTCACAGGGTGAATAAAAATTCAGGACTATTTTATTCTAAAGTTTGTATAAGGAGATACCCTTTGGGTAGTGAAGCAATGTGGAAAGAAAGTTTTATTTTGTGATTTTGAAAATTGTTTGTGTCACCCAAAAATGCGAAGTTTGAAAGAAACTAAACATTTTTAAATGTAAACACTTTCAGGCATACAAAATTTAAAGAATAGTGAAAACCAGAGTTTGCTATCTCTTTCCCATACAAAATAATAACTGAATGTTTGAGTAAACAGTCAGATGGCGATGGCGTGTAGAGCGTGCGGGTGTACTTCACTAAACGGAAACGTGTTATTTTAAAGCGGAAATTGTACAGATACTGCCGGAACAGCGAGTAGTAATGCCCAATGTGATAACAGAAATATTGCTGCTTTATCGCTTTTCTCTGCATGCACAATAATTACATTTATTGAGTGTTCACAAACACGTTGCTTCTTATAACGTTATTAACTGTTTCACTTTTTTTGCATTTACATAAATACTCATTAAACATATAACTCCACTAAACTGTGTAATACACTGTAATAAATACAAGTATTTAGTTAAATATTGAAATTTACGTACTAAATTAGGTACAAAACCTATAAAATATATCTAAATATTATTCAGATCAAAGTCGACTCAAATGTTTTGAAATCAATATTGAAATGACCAAACAAGACATAATTCTTTAGGCCTAGCTAGTTTTTTTCGTCCTAACATTAATAAGTCTAAAATAAAGTAATACTAAATTAATACCAGTTTCAGTGAAGTAGTAATATATGGCATCTTCTATGTAAACTTTAACTACGAAATACTTACACAATGAATCAAACCAAAATCTTTATTTTAATAATAATTCAATAATCTGAGTTACATTAATTATAAATAACAGAACTGATCCAAACTAATATTTTATCACTAACTGTTTAAATTTAAACATCTTATCTGTAAAATCCATAGATTTATGACATTTATTATTGGCTGAGCGTTAGCGAAGGCTGCTACTAGAGGGGCTTAAAAAATGTCATTTCAGTGTTGGTCTGCCCCTCGTTCTGCCTGTTTGTCTACGTGATACCTCGAAACGAACTAACTTATAAACTTGGAACTTTGCATGAAGCTTTATGTTTATAGGATAAATAATACTGAAGTCGATAATGGTGCTTGTCACTTTATTATATTTGGCTGGGCATTAGCAAATATTCCAAAGCAAGTATGAGACCATTACATTGGTTTCATGGGTAATCACGATGGCAACGAGAAAATATATGAGCAAATAAATTTGTAAACAAATGCAAATACAGGATACACTTATAAGGGATTTTACATGTGATATATGTGTAGTATGTGTCATGTAGCAACATATCTCGTGAAAGAGGTTATCTGTAGACTTGAAATTTTGAATGAAACATAATTTATTTCCTTATAGACAAGAATGAGTTCAACCATAATGCATGTCCAATCATAGAGTTAAAGGGTCATTGAAGTGTATCACTCAATTTTAAGATGCTGCATGTCCAACCATGACATTTGGCTGAGCATTGTTGAGTCGTGTCACTCACTAGGTTAACACAATGTTTGGTTGTCGGGGAATGTATAAATGTATTTTTGTATGAATGTCTGCCATTCTAAATGCCAGTAATTAAATGAGCTACACACTTGACATTTTACATTAATCCTTGGCAAAGCCTGTACTTCTAACTTGTATTTCAGTCAACGGAGAGAAAAAGACAGCATCCTGGCAATTGAAGCTTAACGGCATCCTTTTGCTATACAACTATAAAACACTTTCTGAATAAAGTGAACTGAAACTAAGATAAATATATTTATAACATAATGACTGAGATTTGTGTTTTATATCCTCGTGCCTTCTCATCTATAATTATTTGCTTTAAACAAATCTGTAGTATATAATATTTAGCAATATTACATTCTTCAGTTAAAATAAAGTCAATAGTCGATTAATATACGTCAATGTCTTAGTTGGTTATTCTTGCCAATATATTGCCTAAAATACTTTAAATAGCAGTGTAGAAGACAAGAAAAATTTAAGGTGCAATGATAATTGAAAATCATACAGTCATTTTACGAATACAACACATCTTATAAATATTGCCATTAGTACACTCTTCCCCATTAGTGCTTCTTAACCTTCAAGGGGAGAAGACATTCACCCTCTACCATCCAACCATCAAGTTTTTATTGGCACGTAGACCCACGGACGCTTCCAATATGATTGAACTTTCATAAGCACTTATATTGGTCTCCAGTGCGCGATCGTCCGTCCGGACTGCGGATTTCACCCTAGAAAACTTCTACACGTGGAGACGGATGGAGATCTCGGCTTACAGTTTTGCGTGTTTTTATTTTCGATACTGTATTTTTTAAAGGAAAGTGTCATTTATAATATAATGACTGGGTGTGTTTTTTTATCCTCGGGCCTTCTGATCCTAAAATTATTTGTTTTTTTTTTTATCTGCAAGATATAACATTTAGCGATGTTACATTCATCAGTTAAAATAAAGTCAGTATACTATTAATATACGTCAATATCTTAGTAGGTTATTCTTGCCAATATTCTGTCTAAAAATACTTTAAATAATTGTGTACAAGATAAGAAAAATTAAAGGTGTGATGAACATTGAAAATCATGTCAATCATTCTACGAATATAACACATTTTATAAATAATGACATTAATACATTCTTCCCCCCAATGCTTCTTAACCTTAAATGGGAAAAGACATTCACCCTCTACCCTCCAACCATCCAATAATATATTGACACGTAGATCCTCGGACTTTTCCAATATGATTGGACTTTTATAAGCACTTATATTGGTCTCTGGTGCGCACTTGGCCATCTGGACTGGGAGTTCTCCCTAGAAAAAGTTTGTTCGTCCTCATCTAAGTTTTTATAGTTTCACGTGTTTTGATTTATGAGATTGGGTTTTTTAAATGAAAGTTTTTGATTTCTACATTTATTTTCATCAGCTTTGATATCATCATATATATTGAAAAGATTATGATTTCCTTGGCAAGAACGTTAAGTACTTATTACTGCTGGTTAAAGATATATTTAAGTTCAAAGTACAGAGTTAGGTCAGATATACGTCCAGACTGAGACTCACCCTCACGATAAATTTGGAAGTATTTTAATTCACATTGAGCTATTCTGCAAACTGAGTTACAAGTGTCTTTAATCTTCTGATATCGTAAATTCTATGCGATTTCAACTATTCTTTACGTTCTTCAGAGTTTAGAAAAAATTCACCCGTCGTAAACAATACTTAAACATTCCTGAAAATATTTAAAATGAATAATATTCACAAATATATCTGTAATATTGCAGTAGCTATCCTCAATCGTAATACAAGCAAAACAACAGCGGGATTAGCTATATGTAGGTGTACAACGTATATGAATACAAAATATTTTAGTTTTAAGAGTACAATATCGAACAGTCAAGTGTGAGTCACAATGGACGTTTAACTGTACTTTGTACGGCATTGTGTAACAAATGTGTGTCACTGTGTCGCTGTGAGACAAACCAACCCCTCTTCCACCCATAGTACAAACCCTTCAACCCCTACACCTCCTAGTCACTTTCCCTTCAACCTTTCAACAATACTACCGGGGTAATGAAGTTTCAATTTAGTTCATGTTCATAGAACATACATACATTAATATAAACATAATTGTAGAAATTAGTTATCATTACCGAGTATTACATTACATTATTTATTGGCTGAGCGTATAGTAAACTCTCTACAGCTAGTTGCTGAGGTATGAAATCTGAGACTTGTCTGTGTGTAAGCGCGATCACTGTCGAATGCTATAAAGTTAAAATTTTGTGTGAAACTCACGTTCTATTACCTCTATATCGCTATTGAAAATGGTAAACATCGGTTCAATGGGAATTCTGTCTGTGAAATTAAGACTCTGGCTACTTTGAGTTATGGGTAACCTTGTTGGCAACGAAAAACACGTTACGGTTTCCAAGGTAACGTAGGGTTAAAACGAATCGTTTCCTTCAAATACTAAACCCCGTTATTACTTAGTGGGCTGCTAATGCATAGTGTGTAACACCACTTGCTGTGCAGCTTCGGCTCTCTTGAGAAACCTCGGTTGAGCAAAGGAGTGGATACTCCGCCTGGTGAAGGTTGTTTCATACACAGGTCCACAGCAGGCTTCAGCTGTTCCTGTGTGTCTCCGCCACTGTAGGAAACTTAACTCTACTGCTAATATGTTTTGGTCAATACTCATTCTAAACTGTACCCGATGGAACTGTTTATATGTGCTATGTAGTAATGCATTGAGTATCGTAAAATAAATTACCACCCAACGAAACCTCCAAGGGTGTAAAAAGGTGAATCTTCATTGAGTACAATCAGTAATACATGAACAGTTTATGTACTCGTATTTATTTAAAACATCCATTATTATGTGGTCCTAAAAATTAGAGAGAAAATGTTTTAGCTTAATTCAATCAAAGGCAAATGGGATGACAGAAATTATTACTTTTTGAAAGTATGATATAAATCACTGTACATAATTGCAACCCCTGTAGGAACACCATGAATAGTTAACTATTCATTGCTATTACGTTCGTATTTATTATTTATATATTATATATTTTACACTTGAATTGAGTATGCAACAAATGATACTTCTTGAACAGGGAGCACAGATACATGCAACAAATAAACTACAAAGAAATAATGCATGATTACTCGATTTACGCTTACATGCGCAAGAAAAATGCATTAAAAGTTAATTTTTTGGAACCTCAACTTTTCAACACATGGTAAGATACTTAACACAAGCCCGTTGAAATATACACTGATTTCTAAACGACAAGATAATTGGTTTTTTGGATTTTTTTTTAAACTGTTTCGTTTTCAATCTGGAGAAAAATGTTATAGATTTAATATATTTAAGGTACTCGTTAAAACTCTAAAAACTATTATTTGTTTACAAGATACGTATGGTTTTTGTACCATTGTAAACGCTGAACACTATCCATTGAACGGACGCAGTTAAACCTTTTTTAAATAAATTGAAACATTGTCAACTGGATGTTTATCACTGAATTTCCTTATCACAGTAATTTTCTTCAAAATTCATATCTTTGTGAAATTATCTCGCTTGGTTAGGTTTTAATGATAGTTAGAAAATTTATTTTATTGGAACTGATTGGTAAGATCCCTAGTGGCAAAGGCTATGAAAATTCACTAGGTAATATCTTGACATGAAAATTCGAGTTAAAAAAATTCCCATCATAATTTCAGTAGTTTACAATTGTTTAACTAGACTGAAGACACAGAAAAGATATATTGGTAATAAATATTCTTATGTCTTATTTGTATTACTTCTTATGTCTCATCTTTTTGTCTTCATTCATGATGATTTTTAAACTCAAAGTGATGGTGATTCCGTTAAATTTGGACTAATAAACACAGAATGGCGTTTATGGAAACCTGGTGGCATTGCACTACAAAGGTGACAGATAGAATGAAATAATCTCCCTCACACATTCCGATGCCCAAGGAGTCAGACAGGATATTTAAAAACAAGAGTATCGCACATTTTACCAACACACGTGGACTCACTCGTCCTCTACATGTGATGTGAGGGGGTAGAAAAGACACTTGAAGTGAGAGGTTCTTTGTAAGGACACGTAAAGCGTGAGGGCGTGAGGAGCGAGTAATTACAATCTCTGGAATAACGTCAGAGACAGGAAAGTGTTCACAGATTCTAGGCATCGTGTAATGAATGGAAAGATCAAAGCAAGAACAGAGGGGTTAAATAGTTTAATGTTGAGTTACAAGAATTGAGTATTGCAGGCTTATATGTGATGTCAAATTTGTCCTTAATGTATCCAACTTTCCAGAATGAATGAGCATTCAATTTTGACAGCAAGCTGAAGGACTATCGTGTATCCTTTATAAATAAGTAGGCTAACGTCACTTTTTTAAGTTGTTTCCTTAGTCGCTTATGTTAGTAAACCAGGATCAAAGTTGTGTTATTAAAATTGTTGATCTAACAAATTTCGATGTGTATACATTCTCAGTTAATTTTATTACTTATAATACTACACCGAAAAGAAAAAAATATGTGCCTTCGAAAGGTATGGGTATAATAAACTAGGTTTCCTTATCTTTAATCGCCGTATCTTAAGGGCAAAATTATAGAATAAGAGGTAATTTTATAATGTAACATATTTAATGAATAATTTACCTTATTTTCCATAATGGAAGATATTGGATTTTTATTGATTTACAGATGAATATGAGTATACATTTTGGCACCTATTAGTAAGAAAAACAAATACATTGCGTAATAATAATAATAATAAATTTGTACCGGAGTATCTCATTGTTAACTTTAAAAATAATTACACATATAATTTTTAAGTATTGCATTTATAAAAATGTGAGATACACTTTAGAAATAAATGACTTTATCTTATTGAATAACAAGACTGTGATGTTTAAGTAATACGTTCTAAACGCTCACTTAGCTAGAAATTGGTATGTTTTACTATTAATGATTGAATTGCTCTTGTTAACACTTAAAACATTTCTTAGTCACAAAAACTTTTCTGTTTCATCATAACAATTAAAAAAGTTACTTTTGAGAAAAATTGCAAGGGCTATGAATTAAAAAAACAATACATTTGTAGCTATTGTATAAGAATTTGTATATTGTATAAGAATTTGGTCTTAATCTGATCACAAGTTGCTGAGCTATAAATTTTGAAATTTCCAGTTTGGATGAAAAGCTCCAAAAACCGTCACCTTTTTGTTGTTATCGGCATAAAAACTTGAAGATATTGTTTTAACTTGTTTCAACTTAGAAATAAATAAGCTAAATCCAGTATTGTAGTTCTACTGGATAGTAAGTGGTTAATTTTCATACTCTGTCTTTTTCGACCCGAGAGTAGTCAGTATACATATGTTAGCTTGTATTGCGTCACTTTTCAAAACCTTCCTTTAAATAACTTGTATTGAAAAAGATAGGTAGTATACAGTTTAAATTATCTAAACAGTATTTTGACAGTTCATTGGAGTACAATAAACCTACTGTTCAAATGTTTATTGCAGAATCGTACAGTAAGGTTTTTATTTATAAATAGTAATGACCTCAACATCAATCATTGTGGTCACCTACGCTACTGTGTCTAGTTAAAAATGTATAGTTACCAGTGAACTTATGAATACAGCATACCCATAATACTGAGGTATTACACATCTTATAGTAATATAATTATTGCAGTGTAACATTTAGCTTGTAATACACCACGGCATTGAGTATCTGACAAATATTCCCGCTAACCCTTATATTTCCTCTCGGCTTCACATAAACAGAACTATTATGACATTCAACACCGGTCGAAATTAAGTAATTTTTTGCTTCTCAATATTTATATAATGTAAATTAATTTAGAGTCGTTGTTTTTATTTTTTGGTCGTATAACATATAGCACATACAATTCTCATTATTAATACATATATAATATAAAAAAACAATATACAGAGACAAATGTAATAAAATGTGATGCAACAGCATAGACAGTTCAAAACGTAAAATACAATTATCAATACATTAGTAAAGTGCGTAGCGCTTAATGTATTACCAAGCCATTTGAATTTGAGAAGGATTAATCTCTCATAAGCTGTAAAACCGTTGAAAAAGATTTCCTTTTGACATTATTGGGCTTCTGTGAGTGCAGATGTAATATTTACATCACTTCATAAAATTATACAAACCACAATAATTGTATTAATTTAGCAATTTTGCAATTAAGTATCCCAATGTAGTATACCATGGTCTCTTTGTACCTACCCTATCATACAGCTGAAACAAAATTCAATTGAAAATTATCCATAAGTTAGAGCAAACACATTAGATGTATTAAACTACTAAATTTATTCATTACTCCGATAAGTTGTTTAGTTTAGCAAGACGGATCACTTTCTTTCACTTTACGGTATTATATGACTTTGAAATTCAATTTGTAGAGAATATATGTTAAAATGTTTGTACGAAAGACAACTGTGTAAAGCCAATCGGTTTGGCTGAAAAGGAAGGTCCAAATGCTTATTAAAAATGTTTGAGCCTTAAATCAACTGAGTCATGCAGTTAACTGTTAGAACCTTCTAAGTAAGATTATCCAAGTTAACCTGTTCTTTTGAGTTGATTTAACCTTTGGGAAACAGTTTGTGAGCTTTCAATAATATTTATAAATTTGCTTTATTTTTTTGGCTAATAAGGCATACTATTCGTAACTCAGAACACAACTGTGCATTCGGTACTTTAAACGAAATTCCTTCTTAAACGAAGCTTTCTGTCCTAGAAACAAAGTACAAGGTAGGAAGGAGTACGCCACACCACGTGTTTTATATTTAACTTCAGCGAAGCCTGTAACGAAATATAAAACTTCAAATCTATATCTCTTCTTACGCTACATTTGTCACTATGTTTTATGATAAAATATCGTAAGAATGAACTTAGTTTGATCTAAATTATTTATTCTTCGAGTTCTTCGTCGACTTCATAGTTACAAAAAATTCTATGTAAAAAGTGTTCGCTAACGCTCAGCCTAATTCCATGGACTGATATGAACCATAAACGAACTCTATTCTGCTTATATAGTAATTAAATGTTGTATAGTATTTTTCTCTTACTACAGATAATTTGTATACCAGAATTTAATATTCCAATAACAAAGTATTAAAAAATTAAGGAAAACTAATTTTCACTTGATTTCATAAAACATTATCAATATGTAAGGTACACAGTGACAAAGATACGATATTATTAGCATTATGAATTACGAGATTGCAACAACTAGATAGAAATTCTCGAAACAAATTTGGAATTCCATAGAGAGAAAAGACGAATAGCCGCTTTACTCAAAGGGCATTTCTTTGAATGTCAGCCATAAAGAAAGTAATATGAAAGTTTCCTCATTCTTCTCCTCTTCTTCCCTTACAGTTTCATTTTACGTTCATCGCTTCATTAATGATAACTCCCAGGAGGTACGGTTTCTTTGGTTTATAGGGAGGTAGATGAATCATTATAGGTAGTATAATGAGCACTGAAGTGATGTAACAAGAAGATGCTCGTGTTATAGTTATTATAACGTTATTTTAGTGAGTAATTTCATTTCTCACTGGAACCAATTCGATGCGTTGCATTTGGGAGAATTAAAAGAGAATGACGTTGTGGGCGCTAGTAACCACTCCTTTTTTTATTTGTTGAAAGTTACGCAGGGAAATATTTATTTCTCCTTGCCTGCCTGTCTTTCGTCTGCATGTCAACACGATATATAGAGTGAACGAACAAACATACAGAATATCCGCAGAATATCTCGAGGATAATTTCATCTATAGAATCTAAACATTACATGATACTTTATTTCTACATAGAACAGGATTAGTTCGATTAAGGTAATTGTCTATCGATGGATTTGAATAAGGAATAAAGTATGATAATGATAATAATATTATTGATGATAAATAGGAATACATAATGATGAAGCAATCTTTACAACGATATCTCTACCTACAATATTTCTGCTAAGACGATGAAGTATATCAATCCCCTTCATGTATTCCATACACTGTCTTCTGTGATCCCGCATATCTACTTGTATATCGCATTTGACGTGAATATTGTTCATGATATTCAATCCTGTCCGTTTCCTTTCTTTTAAGTTAACTTTCATATCACAGGCTTTCAGTATGGTTGCTAAGATATTAATGGTTCCTCAGAGTTGTTTAAGGATTCAATGTTTGTGTTGTAGTAATGATTTACAACATCAAATCCTATGCGATAATTCATTACCTCATTGGTTTTAACCCAGACTCATTTTTAGAACTATATCCTCAATTGTTTAATTGTGTATGCTATAAGGAAACTTGCATGCATAACTAAGTAATTGAAATTTAGATAGAAATAACCATATTACAGTATCTAGGACTAAATAAGATGTAGGTAAAAAATTGAAAATAGTTTATTAATATATTAAATTAATTTACTGAGAATCTTAAAAATAGTATTATTTCCTCTATATTTAGAAATTTCTGCAATTGGACACTGTTTAGATACGGTGTATTTGATTCCAAATGTAGGAATGTAGTTTATTTTTGTTAAACAGTAGATGGCTTTCAACAGAAAAAGTGTTTGTTGCTCCCGACTTGTTCAAGCATGCGGAGGCCCTCCTTCCTTTGTTTAACGGTCTTCGTTGAACAAAGCACCGTTGGAATTATAATAGAAATAGCAAAAAAGTTGGTTTGTTGCTTTTATAGGCAATACTGGGTTTTTGTTATACTGTATGACTTAAAAACATTGAACAAGTTCCATTTTTTAGTAATAAAGCAAATCACACCATTACTTTTTAAATTGTCCTCTTATTTATCAATACCTATGTGCAAAGGTTGGTGTCTATAGCGTCCTAGAGATACTAATTGTGTTATAAAAACAAAATCTTGCCGCTAAAGGATAATGTATATTTTTCATATATATATATACATACACATACATAATTTATAGACAGGTAGGTTGAGATTTAAAATTATTTTCACAGATTTAAAACATTAAATACATTAATAATTAAAAAATATGAAAGCACTGGATACGTTTTTCATCTTCTTAATATGTTGAGCTTGTTCACATGCACACGATAATAAAATGTAGGCCGTGATGGCTTCCCCACTACAAGTGACATACACCGAGAGCCGAGCCGCCTCATATGGTAATTATGCCGGTCCTTACTTCACGCCGGGACAAAGGCCTCTTGCTTGAAGCATCTCCTCTGGCGCCTTACACAGTGTCAGGGCAAATTTTGGCAGAATATAGTTAAAAGTGCTTCCCCACTACAAGTGACATACACCGACAGCCGAGCCGCCTCACATGGTAATTATGCCGGTCCTTACTTCACGCCGGGACAAAGGCCTCTTGCTTGAAGCATCTCCTCTGTCTCTCGCGCCTTACACAGTGTCAGGGCAAATTTTGGCAGAATATAGTTAAAAGTGCTTCCCCACTACAAGTGACATACACCGACAGCCGAGCCGCCTCACATGGTAATTATGCCGGTCCTTACTTCACGCCGGGACAAAGGCCTCTTGCTTGAAGCATCTCCTCTGTCTCTCGCGCCTTACACAGTGTCAGGGCAAACTTTGGCAGAATATAGTTAAAAGTGCTTCCCCACTACAAGTGACATACACCGAGAGCCGAGCCGCCTCACATGGTAATTATGCCGGTCCTTACTTCACGCCGGGACAAAGGCCTCTTGCTTGAAGCATCTCCTCTGTCTCTCGCGCCTTACACAGTGTCAGGGCAAATTTTGGCAGAATATAGTTAAAAGTGCTTCCCCACTACAATTGACATACACCGACAGCCGAGCCGCCTCACATGGTAATTATGCCGGTCCTTACTTCACGCCGGGACAAAGGCCTCTTGCTTGAAGCATCTCCTCTGTCTCTCGCGCCTTACACAGTGTCAGGGCAAACTTTGGCAGAATATAGTTAAAAGTGCTTCCCCACTACAAGTGACACACACCGAGAGCCGAGCCGCCTCACATGGTAATTATGCCGGTCCTTACTTCACGCCGGGACAAAGGCCTCTTGCTTGAAGCATCTCCTCTGTCTCTCGCGCCTTACACAGTGTCAGGGCAAATTTTTGGCAGAATATAGTTAAAAGTGCTTCCCCACTACAAGTGACACACACCGAGAGCCGAGCCGCCTCACATGGTAATTATGCCGGTCCTTACTTCACGCCGGGACAAAGGCCTCTTGCTTGAAGCATCTTCTCTGTCTCTCGCGCCTTACACAGTGTCAGGCCAAACTTCGGTAGGACGTATTTTAATAGTTGCAAGTTACAAACCGTTAAATGGAACGCGTATATCCAATCAAACTCACAAATTGAATTTATATCCATAATTATGAAAAACACCCTGATGTTATAAGTGAATATAATTGATTATCGACTTCTGTAATATAAAAAGATAAAACTATTATTTAAATTGATAATTTGCATATTTCTTCCCACGTCATTGTTCAGTTACTGAAAAACATTCTCCTTGAATTGTGCCAGTTGTAGAAATGTAAAGGTTACATATCACCTGATATATACTCCCCGTGTCTGGTTAGTGGCCATACTGGAAGTTTAGTTTACTCCAGGATGTTCAAATGTAAGGATTAACAAAATATACATTATATATATTTTGAACGTTTGTTCAAATTCTTAAATTGTTCAATTAGTTCCAAATCTATAAATAAAGTAATTCACAGAAATTATCACATATATTTAAAATGAACAACAAATAGGCAAAGTTGTAATGTATTGATGAAATGTCGGATCTATCAGTTTTACAGCAAGTGATTAGCAAATTTTTAATCATTTTATTTGATATTCCTAAAAACTTAGCTAGAAAGATGTGTATTGTAGAAACTCGAATCAAGAATGACATTGAAATTATATTTGAATGAAAAACGTAAAATTTGTAAATAGATAAGCTATGATTATTCTTAAACTGCGTAATGTGTAATTTATATGTTATTGGCTGAACGTTAGCGAAGCCTATCAATCAAGGGGCTGGAAAAATTCATTCATATCTCTCTGGACATATCTGGATAAATAACTGACCTATAGACTGCAAATGTTGCATGACGCTGTATTTATATATAGGTAACGTCCAGTTCGATGACAGTTCACGTCACTCAATGAGGTTTTAGCTGCGCTTTAGTGGAAATATTTAGATTGGTCTTATGGGTAACCAAGATGGCAACGAGAAAATCTCAGATTTCATAATTTTTTAAATAAATAGAGTACAATCATAACAAATTTTATAATATGTGACATAGTAGAAAATGTAGTTAAAGATTTGAAATTTTACTTACAAACTTAGCGAAACATTGAGAATGTTAGGTTAAGGTACTACAGCTAGTGTTGCGTTGTTACATACATCTTTATATTACCACATCTGGTGGTAGATCCAAAGTACGATAACCATGTTGTTGTTTATTTTCAATCTAAGACAGTGATGGTAGTGGATTCATGTGTTTTTAGCTGTTGAATTACGTTTTGAAAATTATTATTCACGAAAATGTTTGTAAATGGTGTATAAATATAATATGAATATTACATATTATCTCTTGCCTACCTTTATATAATGTACTGTGTTATAAAAAGTAAACCTTGAGCCAAAATGATAAATACACAACAATACGCCTCAGTTAGCTTGATTCGGACAGTTACGTCAGTCCTGTGGCTTTTTCTCTTGGGCCTATTAGCTTTTAGAATAAACATGAACAATTTATTTTAATAATATATAGGAATTGTGATAAATATTTATTTACGTGAAATAAATCTCGATTAGAGTTCAAGTTTTTATAAATTTAAGTTTCGCAGATGTTTTATTTTGTAATTCCATTGTAAGAATATGTAATATGTTCAACATTTCCATCAGTCCAGTAAGCAAAATACATAAAACAATATACATTGTTACAGTTACAGTCTTCTGTTTGACAAGTGAAATGAACTGTGTAAATATTCTTACTGGTTGACATAATACATGTGAAGTATATAAATAAAACAATATACATTGTTACAGTTACAGTCTTCTGTTTGACAAGTGAAATGAACTGTGTAAATATTCTTACTGGTTGACATAATACATGTGAAGTATATAAATAAAACAATATACATTGTTACAGTTACAGTCTTCTGTTTGACAAGTGAAATGAACTGTGTAAATATTCTTACTGGTTGACATAATACATGTGAAGTATATAAATAAAACAATATACATTGTTACAGTTACAAAAAGATTTATGTTGAAAACTACACAGAGAACTGTTCGCTGTTTGACAAGTGAAATGAACTGTGTAAATATTCTTACTGGTTGACATAATACATGTGAAGTATATAAATAAAACAATATACATTGTTACAGTTACAGTCTTCTGTTTGACAAGTGAAATGAACTGTGTAAATATTCTTACTGGTTGACATAATACATGTGAAGTATATAAATAAAACAATATACATTGTTACAGTTACAGTCTTCTGTTTGACAAGTGAAATGAACTGTGTAAATATTCTTACTGGTTGACATAATACATGTGAAGTATATAAATAAAACAATATACATTGTTACAGTTACAGTCTTCTGTTTGACAAGTGAAATGAACTGTGTAAATATTCTTACTGGTTGACATAATACATGTGAAGTATATAAATAAAACAATATACATGGTTACTGTTACAAAAAGATTTATGTTGAAAACTACACAGAGAACTGTTCGCTGTTTGACAAGTGAAATGAACTGTGTAAATATTCTTACTAGTTGACATAATACATGTGAAGTATATAAATAAAACAATATACATGGTTACTGTTACAGATTTATGTTGAAAAATACACAGAGAACTGTTCTGTTTGACAAGTGAAATGAACTGTGTAAATATTCTTACTAGGTTGACATAATACATGTGAAGTATATAAATAAAACAATATACATGGTTACTGTTACAAAAAGATTTATGTTGAAAACTACACAGAGAACTGTTCGCTGTTTGACAAGTGAAATGAACTGTGTAAATATTCTTACTAGTTGACATAATACATGTGAAGTATATAAATAAAACAATATACATGGTTACTATTACAAAAAGATTTATGTTGAAAACTACACAGAGAACTGTTCGCTGTTTGACAAGTGAAATGAACTGTGTAAATATTCTTACTAGTTGACATAATACATGTGAAGTATATAAATAAAACAATATACATGGTTACTGTTACAAAAAGATTTATGTTGAAAACTACACAGAGAACTGTTCGCTGTTTGACAAGTGAAATGAACTGTGTAAATATTCTTACTAGTTGACATAATACATGTGAAGTATATAAATAAAACAATATACATGGTTACTGTTACAAAAAGATTTATGTTGAAAACTACACAGAGAACTGTTCGCTGTTTGACAAGTGAAATGAACTGTGTAAATATTCTTACTAGTTGACATAATACATGTGAAGTATATAAATAAAACAATATACATGGTTACTGTTACAAAAAGATTTATGTTGAAAACTACACAGAGAACTGTTCGCTGTTTGACAAGTGAAATGAACTGTGTAAATATTCTTACTGGTTGACATAATACATGTGAAGTATATAAATAAAACAATATACATGGTTACTATTACAAAAAGATTTATGTTGAAAACTACACAGAGAACTGTTCGCTGTTTGACAAGTGAAATGAACTGTGTAAATATTCTTACTAGTTGACATAATACATGTGAAGTATATAAATAAAACAATATACATGGTTACTGTTACAAAAAGATTTATGTTGAAAACTACACAGAGAACTGTTCGCTGTTTGACAAGTGAAATGAACTGTGTAAATATTCTTACTAGTTGACATAATACATGTGAAGTATATAAATAAAACAATATACATGGTTACTATTACAAAAAGATTTATGTTGAAAACTACACAGAGAACTGTTCGTTGTTTGACAAGTGAAATGAACTGTGTAAATATTCTTACTGGTTGACATAATACATGTGAAGTATATAAATAAAACAATATACTTGGTTACTGTTACAAAAAGATTTATGTTGAAAACTACACAGAGAACTGTTCGCTGTTTGACAAGTGAAATGAACTGTGTAAATATTCTTACTAGTTGACATAATACATGTGAAGTATATAAATAAAACAATATACATGGTTACTATTACAAAAAGATTTATGTTGAGAGCTGCACAGAGAACTCTTTGATGCTTGACAAGTGTAATGAACTGTTTAAATATTCTTAGTGGTTCACGTTATACATATGGAGTAAATAAATAAAGCATTATATATTGTCACTGTAATAAAAGGATTTATGTTGAGCGCTGCACAGAGAACACTTTGATGCTTGAAAAGTGTAATGAACTGTTTAAATATTCTTAGTGGTTCACATAATACATATGGAGTAAATAAATAAAGCATTATATATTGTCACTGTAATAAAAGGATTTATGTTGAGCGCTGCACAGAGAACACTTTGATGCTTGAAAAGTGTAATGAACTGTTTAAATATTCTTAGTGGTTCACATAATACATATGGAGTAAATAAATAAAGCATTATATATTGTCACTGTAATAAAAGGATTTATGTTGAGAGCTGCACAGAGAACTCTTTGATGCTTGAAAATTGTAATGAACTGTTTAAATATTCTTAGTGGTTCGCATAATACATATGGAGTAAATAAATATAATATAAACGGTTAGCTAGTTTTAATACGTTTTGCATTTGTTTCATTTTGATATAACAATTCAATTATAAACAACTGACGTGTTGTTTAAATAGAGTGACAGTACAATATCAGGTTTAATCAATTAACAGAGTTTACGTTCAACAAATATTTTCCGCCTGCTAACTTGCAGACACTTTACTAGAAGGTTGATTAACTATGTGGAAAACCAATGTAGTGAAACGTCAATGATGCTGATTTGAATAATATTATTATAACGTATAATAGTGTTGGAGAGAAAATTAATATTTAATTAAGAATGAATAAGCATTAAAAATTATAAATGTTACTGTTGAAAGAGCGCAATTGTTATTATTACTTTTATTATTATCTTAGTTATAAATTAAAAGCAATTCCATCCATAGAATAGTTTAATTTTTTTGCTGAACGGTAGCGAAGCCTATCACATGAGGGGTTTCAAAATTAATTTATGTCTGTCTGACTATACGCACGACATCTCCACAACTAACTCGACAATAGATTTCATGTAGCTTTATCTATATACAGGGTGTATAATAAGTCAGGAAACCCCCTCTATTTTATTCTAAAGTTTGCATAAGGAGATATCCTTTAGGTAGTAATGCAATGTGGAAAGGAAGTTTTATTTTGTAATTTTGAAAAAAAAAGTTGTTCCCCAAAAAACAATTTTGGGGGTAACTCAAAATTTTTAAATGTAAACCTCTCTCAAGCGAGGAGCATACAAAATTTAAAGAATAGGGAAAACCAGAGATCGTTATCTCTTTCCCACACAAAATAATAGATCATCATCATTCTCAATATCAATCGCCTAAATAAAAATTCTATTGGGTTGCTCAAAACAGTTATTATTTGGGTTTACAATAACAATTATTCGCTTTACAGGAAGCGAACATTACATAAATGATAATGTCCTGATCAGTATGTTCATATTCTCTATCACGCAGTCTTTTATTCCGAGCACGAATAATTTCAAACTTTGTTATATATATATATATATATATATATATATATATATATATATATACACACCCGAAGTGGTCTTTATGATACTTTAACTAATTAAAGCAAATTATTATTTTCGACTTAAAATGCCAGATGCTTTACGTTAGACTTCTATATAATTTGGCAAATTGCAAAACGTTTTAATTGTCTTAAACTGTCACGTTGATACGTGATAAAAACTATATTTTAAAGAGATGCAACTATACTTAAAACTATAGATTATAGATAGATTATAGAACTATAGATTAAAACTATACTTTAAAATAGATTTCAAGAACTTATATTAAACTCTTAGTAACTAATCCATCATATTGTAATCATAATATAACACATAATTTTCAGTATCTGCAAGCTATTTTTGGAACGGTTTTAGTTAAATATTATTAAAGAATACAAAAATAAAAATTAGGTTCATAATTTAGTATGTAAACAGTTTAGAAAGCAACAAAAATAGTTTCTTAGTTTTGCTGTAATTTCAATAACACCTTTAAACCATTTACTCACAAAATGTAGGGAAATAGTTATAAATATATAGCTATAAAAGTATATAGCTTATAAGTTGAAACAAAATAACTTTTTAGTGTTATTATTATTTTTAATGTAACACCTTAAATCAGTCGTAAAAGTTTAATACAATGTTGTCAATCCTCAAAACTGGGAATTCCTAGTGAATGACGACTGTGTCACGGTATGTAAAGCTCAAGCCCGGCCCAGGTCAGAGCCAAGATGGCGGCCCATGATTGATGCAACCTCAGTAAACATCGGCTCCGTAGTCAAACAAAAACTACTCTCCTTCTGTTTGGTCGGCCCGGTATTGGTAAACAATTACCATAATCGTCCTGTGTGTTGTTTTTCTTTGTTATTTTTCTTTGTAAGAAACCCGTTGTTTGTGAGTAGTACAGTTATGAAAGAAATTGTATGGCGATTCGTTTAAAACCCTATTTATAATATTATTATAGTAATTTATATTGACTATAGTTTCAAGAAGAGACTCATTTCAAATTGTTAATGATTACAACAATTCTGATGTATATATAATTTGATAGACAAAAATCAGTCCAAATTATTTCACAAGTTATAATCTTTAGCTAACCATTCAGGAGGGAATTAAATTGTACATGAAAATAAATAAGTAGTCTGGCCTCTGTTCAAAATACTTTATTTAAATTTTAATAATTGTAGTCTATTTAATACAATTTAACTACGAAACAACAACTGTCATCCCTTTACACAATGACTGAAACCAATGACTGAGTTACATTGTTTATAAAACAGAACTGATCAAAACTAATATTCTATCACTAACTGCTTTGCATACCGATTGCATATTATCTGTAATATCCATAGATTTATAATATTTATTATTGGCTGAGCGTCAGCGAAGGCTGCTGCTTGAGGGGCTTAAAAGTTTCATTTCAGTCGGTTAGCCTCTCTTTTTGTCTGTCTGTCTGCGTGGTATCTCGAAACGAACTAACCTATAGACCTGGGATTTTTATGAAGCTTCATTTTTATAGGATAAATACTGGATTTGATAATGGTGCTTGTTACTTTATTAGACTTGGCTTGGAATTAGCGTATAAAGCAAGCAAATATTCGCTAATGCTTGCTTAACATTGCTAATTCTTCTTATAAACATTGGTCTCAAGAGTAATCATGGTGGCAACGAGAAAATATCAGAACAAATAAATTTGTAAACAATGTCACTATGTCATGTGACAAGATATTTCTGAGTTTTTTTAGAGTTTTTCTGTAGACTTGAAATTTTGAAAGAAACTTCATTTCTTCGATGATGCATGTCCAATCATGAAATTTGGCTGAGCGTTGTTGAATCGTGTCACTCACTAGGCTAACAAAATATCTCTTTTGTTTGCCGGGGATTGTAAACATGTATATTGTCTGCCGTTCTTTCAATAATGAAATGAGCTACAGACTTGAAATTTGGCAAAGACTGTACCTTTTATATTTATGTGCAACTAAAAACAACATAATCTGCGTATTTCTTCAGTCAACGGAGGAAAAGACAGCATCTTGGCACTTGAACCCTGACGGCTTTCTCTGGGCGATTGTTTGGTATCACTGTGTTCAATTATTGATTTTGTGACTTAGGGCTTGTTTTATAGACGGAAGCTATTATTTCATTGTTTTTTATGAATTTAATGAATGTTTGTTTACAACTGAAAAAACGCTTTGGAATCAAATCTGAGATAACTTTATATTTAGTTATCCCTGTAACGTAAAACTATTCTTCCTTGTCTAATACATTTATAATATAATGACTGGGTTGTCATTTTATCCTAGGGCCTTCTGATCCTAAAATACTTGTTTTTTTTAATCTGTAAGATATAATATTTAGCGATGTTACATTCATCAGTTAAAATAAAGTCAGTACACTATTAATATACGTCAATGTCTTATTAGGTTATTCTTGCCAATATATTGTCTAAAAATACTTTAAATAGCAGTGTACAAGACAAGAAAAATTTAAGGTGCAATGATAACTGAAAATCATGACAGTCATTCTACGAATACAACACATCTGGTATATATTGCCATTAGTATTGCCACTCTTCCCCAGTAGTGCTTCTTAACCTTCAATGGGAGTAGACATTCACCCTCTACCATCCAACCATCAAGTTTTTATTGGCACGTAGACCCACGGACGCGTCCAATATGATTGGACTTTCATAAGCACTCCAGTGCGCACAAAGTGTTGTGTTGTTATTGGTCTCCAGTGCGCACTCCGCCATCCGGACTGCGGATTTCTCCCTAGAAAACTTCTACACGTCTCCATCGCGGCTTTTATAGTTTTACGTGTTTTTATTTTTGATATTGTATTTTTTAAAGGAAAGTGTTTGATTTCCACATTTATTTTCGTAATTTTAATATCCTATATATTTAAAACATTGCGATTTCCTAGGCAAGAACGTTAACTACTTATTAGTGTTGTTTAAAAATATATTAAGTATGAAATTTCAGGGGGGGGGGGTCAATCAGATTTGAGCTACGACCTACCATTCGGCCGCTATCGGGCTCGAAAAATTATTTTAAGCGAAAAAAATCTCTGGAATGTCAAACATTCCCGCGTTTTGTCGCTTAACCATGGAAGATAGAGCAAAAGGTTACCGGACATTTTTGTTAGTTCACTTCATTCCTGACACGATTTTCGTCAGATCTGAGCTAGCTCCAACGGTTCGCCCGCTATCGGGCTTACAAGAAAGGCTTGCAAGAGTAAAACATGTGCGTTTTTTTTGATAATTTTTTTGAGGGGTTTAAAAGTAAAAATGTCCGGTTTTCAGACTTTTCCTATGGGTCATATTGCAAAAGGTACATGCATGCCAAATTTCAAGTTTCTAGCACTTCTACAACTATGTTAGAATTTGTATCTATATATCAGTCAGTGAGTTAGTTACACATGCGGCTGTATAGTATATTAGATATATATATATATATATATATATATATATATATATATATATATATATATATATATAAACTTATAAGCTAAATACAGAACAGTCAAGTGTAAGTCACACTGAACGTTTAACTGTGCTTTGTACGGCATTGTGTAGGAAAAGTGTGTCACTGTGTCGCTGTGAGACCAACCAACCCCTCTCCCACCCATAGTACACACTTCAACCCCTACTCCTTTTAATTACTTTCACTTCGACCTTTTTTCAACTCTACTACTGGGGCAATGTCGTTTGAAATCCGTTAATGTTCTATATTACATTTAAAATAAACATAGACATTAATAATGATTACCAAGTGATAGATTACCTTAATTACTGACTGAGCGTATTGTAAAGCCTCCCCAGTTAGTTGTCGATGTCTGTGTATAATTGTCGAACTTTGTGTAAAACTCAAGTTCTATTATCTCAATGTCGCTACTGAAAATGGTAAAAAACGGTTCAATGGGAGTTCTGTCTGTGAAATTGAGACTCTGGCTACGTTGGTTTAATAGGTGGCAACAACTACGTTGGTTTTTCAGTGTTGGCAACAAGAAATACATTTAACTGTTTCCAAGGTAACGTAGGGTTAAACGGACGGTTTCCTTCCAAAATGATGCCCCGTTACACTTAGTTGGCTGCTAAGTCACTACCGAATTGCTGTGCAGCTTTAACTCCCTTGAGAAACCTGGGATGAGCAAAGGAGTAGATACTCCACCTAGTGAAGTTTGTTGTGAAGATGTCGCATTCCCAGCAGATTACAGCTTCCACGGTGTATCTCAGCCGCTGTAGGAGACTAAACTCTACTACTAATCGGTTTATACTCTTTTTAAACCCTAATCCAACCCTAATCTTTCTTTTTACGTAATGGAATAGTTAATATGTGTTATGTAATAATGCATTGTGTATCGTAAAATAAATTACCACGCAACGAAATCTCTTTGGACAGCGTAACTACCTGAGTATTTTAAATTAAAAGGGTAAATCCACATTGAGTACAACCAATAATACATGAACAGTGTATATACTAATATTTTTTAAAACATTTATTATTATGTGACCATAAAATTGAGAGAGAACATTGTTTAGGTCAGTTGAATCAAAGGCAAATGATATAACAGAATTGATTACTTATTGCAAATATCGAATAAATCACTGTCCATAATTGTAACCCTGGAGGGATGCCATGATTATTTATTTATTCATTGCAGTTACACTCATATTTATAGCTTTAGACTTAAAGTAATTATTCAAAAATGATAGTTCTTTAACAGAGACCACATACATATGCGTACATCAAATAAACTACTACGAAATAATGCGCAATTATTGGATTTACGCTTACATGTAAAAGAAAACATTTCATTAAAAGTTCTAAAACTTAAGCATATTTTTGAGCCTTGAATTTGCCTAATAAAGTAATGTGTTTTTTGAAATCCTCAACTTTTGAACAGGTGATACAATTTTCTTTAAGGAAATGTCTGGTACTTATTCAACACGAGCTCGTAAAAGTAAACACATATTTCAAAACGACAATCTAATTGGTTTTGGATTTTTTCCAACTATTATTTTGGTTACTAATCTGGAAAACAGTTTTATACATTTTATCTACTTCAGCTACTAGTAAAAAACCACCAAGAAAAATATTATATTATTTTTTACATGATACGTTTGGTTTTTGTACCATTGTAAACGCTGAAAACTATCCAGTGAACGCAGTTATACCTTTTTTTAAATATATTGAAAAATTGTCAACTTTAATGTAATAATATTAATTAATTTTGTTTACAGCTCCGAAATGTTTATTACTGGATTTCCTTTTCACAGTAATTTTCTTCAAAATACCTATTTCTGTGAAATTATCTCGTTTGGTTAGGTTTTCATGATATGTAGAAAATTCATTTAATTTTAACTGATCGGTGCGATCCATAGTGGCCAAGGTTGAATGTCAGGCTTTAAATCTCACGAGATTATAACTTAAAATGAAAATTCGTGTTTTTTTTAATATTACATCACATTTTAAATAGATTACATTTATTTAAATAGACTGAATACATTGATAATATATACAGATAATAAAGATTCTTATTATGTGTTATCATTATGTCTTCATTCATGAGGGTTTGTAAACTCAAAGTAATAGTAATTCCATTAAATTTGGACTAATAATAAAAGAAAAGCCTAATCATATTATGTTAAAATAATTGTGAGCGGGAGTTTTTGTTTTGTATTTTATAAAGAGGAAAGCTTTAAGAGTTTTACACATATGTCATAGATAACATTCATTAAGTGTTGTGAAACCTTTAAATTAATGTAAAGTAACACCGAACGGCGTTTATGTAAACCTGGTAGCATTGCACTAAAAAGGTGTCAGATAGAATGAAATCATCTCCATCACACATTCCGTTGCCCAGAGAATCAGGCAAAATAATGAAAAACTTATTAGTATCAAAAAATTATTAGTATCACGGAACATTTTAATATCACACGTGGACTGTGATGTGAGGGGGTAGAAAAGACACTTGAAGTGAGGGCTGGTTGTTAGGACACGTAAAGCGTAAGGACATGAGGAGCGAGTAATTACAATCCGTGTAATAACGACCGAGACGGAAAGTGTTGACAGATTCTAGGCATCGTGTAATGAATGGAAAGAACAGACAAGAACAGAGGTGTTACATATTTAATGTTAAGTTACAAGAATTGAGTATTGCAGGCTTATATGTGATCTGGAAATGTCCTTATTGTATCCAACTTTCCAGAATGAATCATCATTCTGTTTTGACAGCAAGCTGAAGGACTATTGTGGATCTTTTATAAATAACGTCGTAGGATAACGTCACTTTTTTTTTAGTTTTTTCTTTCGTTGTTTTGGTTAGTAAACCAGGCTCACAGTTATGTAATGGAAATTGTAAATCGTAACAAAATTCTATATGTATATTTTGTCAGTTACTTTTATTACATGTTACCACACCGAAAAAAAAAACAAAAATATGTGCTTTCGTAATGTATGTGTATGAAAAACAAGATTTCTTGATCTTTAGCCACCATAACTCAGGGATTAAATTATAGAAACAATTTTTTACTGATTTTCATTAATTTTTTTAAATCTCTTTAAAATGTAATAATTTTTATTTTATTATAACTATTATTATAATGAAATACATAACTATTAATAGTTATTATTAATTATTATTATTAATTATTAATAATTAATAAATAACTAATAAAATAACTATTATAATAATTATTATTTTAACAGTATTTTTTATAGCAGAAGACAGTGGATTCTTATTTATTTACATATAAAGATGAGTATACATTTTCGTACCAATTAGTAAGAAAAACAAATAAATTGTGTATTAACAATAATAAATTTGTACAGGAGAAACTCATTGTTAACTTTTTAAATAATTAACAATATAATTACAGTTTTGCAATAAAAATGTGATTTTTGAGTAATAAGTTCTAAAAGTTCATCTAGCTAGAAAATGGTATGTTTTACTATTAATGATTGAATTGCTCTTGTTAACGCTTAAAAACGTTCTTAATAATAAAAACTTATTCGTTTCATAATAATTATCAAAGTTACTTTTGAGACAAATTGCATCGACCACAAACCCAAGTACATTAATTTTGTACCTATATTTTGAATAAGGATTTGTTCTGAAACTAATCATAAGTTTCTGAGCTAAAATTATTAAATTTACAGTTTGGTTAAAAAACCGTCACCATTGTTTTTACATTATTTTCTTTGCCCAAACGTAGAAATAAACGTTTATAATATGTAGCTGAGTAGTTAAAACTATAATAGCTGAATGTAGAAATTTGAATGTAACATCCATTATTGTAGCTCTACTGGATAGTAAGTGCTTAATTTTCAAACTCTGTACTTTTTGATCCGAGAGTAGTGTCAAAGTATACGTCAACGTATATATCAGATGCTTAATTTGTCAAAACCATCCTTTAAATAACTTGTATTAAAAAAGATAGTTAGTTTATTATTAAATTATATAAACAGTTTTTGACAGTTCATTGGAGTATAATGAACCCACTGTTCCAATATTTATTAGAGAATCGTCATCATCAGCGAGGTTGGTTTTTATTTATACAGAATAATGGCCTTAACATCAAGCCTTGTGGGTCACCAACGCTACTCTGTCTAGTTAAAAATATACCGTTAGCAGTCTATTTGGAATACGACAGGGAATACGACATACCCATAATCCTGCGATACTATAATTATTGCAGTGTTGCATTTGCCGCGTAATACACCTCAAAGCATTGAGTGTCTGGCAAATATTCCCGCCCACCCTCATATTTCCTGTTGGCTTCAGATAAACAGAACTATTGTGACGTTCAACACAGGTGGAAATTATATACATGTTTGCCTTTTAATATTTATGTAATATAAATTAAGAGTTAGTGTTTTCATATAACTTTGCTGTATATTTTTAAGCTACTAAAGCATATTATTCGTAACTCGGAACAAAACTGTGCATTCGGTACTTCGATGGAATTCATGTCTTTGTGTTCCAGAAACAAAATAAGCGGTAGGAGCACTCCACGCTACGTATCTCGTAACAGGTTTCGCTGAGGATTTAAGCAAAATTTCAAATCTATATCTCTTCTTATTAGGCAAGAACAGATACAGATACAGATATCTATATCTTCTTCGTATTATATTTATGTCGTACGAGTTTAGTCAGGGAGAATTCAATTTTATTATTATACGATTTTTTCGTTTTCTGTATGGATACCCAAAGTCCTATGAAAACTTTTAGCTAATGCTCAGCCAAATTTCATGGACTGTCATGAACCATTAACGAACTTCATGCTGCTTGTATAGAAATGAAGCTTCATACAAAATGTTAACTCTATAACTCATCTTATTCCCAAGACGACCTGCGGACATTCAGGGAATTATACAGAAAAAAATTCACATCCACCGGCAGACAAAATATAAATTGTGTTAGCGCGCTGAATGTTTCGACTACTGTTGGCTTCGACCACACTCAGCCAACTTCCACGGTTGAACAATGAACATTTACCATGATATAAATCTTCCTTAACTATGTTGAAAAAAGTTTCATGCAAAACCTAAAAGCTATAGATGAAATCTTTCTCTATGTGTCACACATAATACATTCTAATTTTGTTTATTAACTTCGGTTTCATGTCAGTGTTTAAATAATAACCACCTACACTAAAAATCACCAAATGATGTATGACTTGGTCTAAATGTGTCACATTTCAAAATCTATTATGATTGCACTATTTTTGTACAAATTTATTTATTCTGTTGTGTTTTGTTGCCACATTATGATTATCCATGAGTCTAATATAAAGATATTCTCTATCACTCAGACAAAAAACTTGGCACTGCACATGAACCATCGACGAACTCAGAATTGCTTTTACAGAAAACAAAAGTTGAATAGTATTTTTCAGCCACTATAGATAATTTATATACCAGAATTTAATATAGCAGTAAACAACTATTCAAAAACAAAGGAAAACTAATTTTTACTTGATTTAATGAAACATTATAAATATCTAATTTATACAGTGACAAAGACACGGTATTATTGCAATTGTGAATTACGAGATTGCAACATCAGGATAGAAATTCTCGAAACAAATTTGGAATTTCATAGAGAGAAAAGACGAATAGCCGCTTTACTCAAAGGGCATTTCTTTGAATGTCAGCCATAAAGAAAGTAATATAAAAGTTTCCTCATTCTTCTACTCTTCTTCCCTTACAGTTTCATTTTACGTTCATCGCTTCATTAATGATAACTCCCAGGAGGGATGAATTCGTTGGTTTATAGCGAGGAAGTTCAATACATCAACCGCAATGAGCACGAAGTGCTGTAACAAGAAGTTGCTGTTGTTACAGTTATCATAACCTTATTTAGTGTAATTTAATTTCTCACTGGAACTTATTCGACGCGTTGCATTTGGGTGAATTTAAAGATAATGACGTTGTGGGCTCTTGTAACCTCTCCTATTTTTTTTTTTAATTGGCTGAGCGTTACGAAACTTCGTAATAATTTATTTATTAATAAATTTATTTATTAATTAATTATTTATTAATAATTTATTCGTAATAATTTATTAACTTCGTAATTAATTTTTTTTTATTTATTTATTAACTAAATATATGTATTTCTCCCTGCCTGCCTGTCTGCCGTCTGACTGCATGTCCACACGATATATAGAAAACGAACAAACCTATACACTATAAATAAATGTTGGATGACTTATTAAAAAAATTATCGTTTTTGAAAACTTTCAAATCATTCACCTCGTAGAAAACCCTCTTGCAATACGCCTCACTGATAGTAAGAAATAAAGTAATGCAGAATATATTTGCTCTTTCAATTGATGTGCCGAAAGACAGATAAGACATAAATAAAAGCACCATCGACTATGCATTTCGTGTACAGTAGTATAACATCTTTTAGGTAAGGTATTAAATTTGATCCTTTGAAATAACTTACAAGGATTATCACGATTAGTACATCAAACTACTTAAAAATAATAATAACTTCAGTAACTATTTCATTTTTATTTAAAGAAAAAAGAATTTCGTGAGCTAAAACATTGCTGAATATCAATACTATATTAATACTTAATACTTCTTGATTTTCAGCAATACAGCCATTGTGACGCGAGACCAATATTAGAAAATAAAGGAATTATTGCTTTCTATTTCTTTAACAATTTGTATACTACACCGGCACATATTTATATGAGAATGTGTAGTATCTGGAGCATGGACACGGAAAACCAATATATCCTATCGTTTTCCACACATATAATCCAACACAACTCAGTGACTTTTATGAGGAAATGTATTATATATATATATATATATATATATATATATATATATAATATTTCATTAAACTTATTGCTTATAAACTTATTGCTTATTTCAATAAACATTGAATCACAAAAAGTACTCGCTCCGCCGGGAGTCGAACCCGGATCTCTCACTTGTGAATGTGCTACCATTACACCACAGAGCGCTTATTTTTTCCGATTCAATTATTTTGTATTTGGCCGTATCTGTCGCATATGCGTTTAAATAAGCAAACTAACATATGATCGGAAGACCAAATACCTGTCAAACGAATTTTATTTACATTAAACTGTATAAATGGCAATAGCCTTATTTAATTTCAATAAACATTGAATCACAAAAAGTCTATATATATATATATATATATATATATATATATATATATATCTGTGAAATATGTTTCATTACTTAATGAAATCTCTAGCTCCGCCGGGAGTCGAACCCAGATCGATTAGTTGTAGGATGTGTAGATGTGTTCTGGTTGTGCCTTTACACAACAACAGCGGATATGCATTTGTAACTGTTTTATGTAGTGTTTGCCTAGTAAAAGAAATATTTCCACATTAGTTGGGTAATAAACTATTTAAATAGTTTAATAATAATAAAAAATATCAAATTGATAAGTTGGTTATAGTGAAACCTAAAACAATCAGTTCTTAAACCTTTCCGAAATAACAGTATTAGTCGCGTAAGAATAAGCGTCACATTAATTATGTCACTGGGAGCGAGTAAAGTGAAAGCTCTAATAATAATAACGAGTTGGATCCTTTAGCACGTGGTTGCTCAAAAGAATTTACGTGACAGATGATGTTAGGTTAATAGAACGATATAACACAAGAGAACATGTTACAAACGATTTGCCACTTTCAAGATTGAATACGTGAACAAACTGAGTTCTAATTTATCTAAACGAATTGAGTGAGTAAGGAAACGTTTCTCCCCTGACGATCGTTACTTCAAAGCGGCAAACTGCCTTCGTTTATTACACTTTTGTAGTCTACTGCACTTAACTAAGTATATCACACGAGTCTGGAAACTATTTCAAAATTTTTATAGAACAGGAATGATTTTCTACTTGAGTTAAGTTAAGAACTGCTCATATAACTGTTTGCTGTTTTTCAAGTGAAATACACTATGTAAATATTGTTATTGTAAACCTAATAATATTGTTTGTATTTACATAATACGTAATAAGTAAATAAATAAAACCATATACATTGTCACTGTTACAAAATTATTTATGTTGAGAAATGCACAGGAAACTAGTTTGTTGTTTGACAAGTGAAATTAATTATGTAACTATTCTTACTATTTACTAATTATGGTTCACATAATACATATGGAGTAAATAAATAAAATATAAACTGTTGGATAGTTTTGCACTTGTTTTATTTTGAAATAACAATTCAATTATAAAAATATTAAAGTGTCGTTTTAATAGAGTTGCTAGTGACAGTACAATATCAGTTTTATTCAATTAACAGAGTTAACGCTCAACAAATATTTTCCGCCTGTTAACTTTCAGTATACTACACTACAATTGGTTCATTAGCTATGTGTAAAACCAATGTAGCAAAACATCGTTTATGTTATTTGTAAAATAAAATTATTATTGTGTGTGATACCGTTGGAGAGAAAATTAATATTTAATTATTTAATGAAGAATGAATAAGTATTTTTTTAATGATAAATGTTACTATTGAAAGAGTAACATCGACATAATTACACTTCAGACGTTTGATTTCTTCTTTTGCTGTAACGTACAAGTTAAATCCATGTAACGTATTGCTATGACTTTTTAAAATAACTGTGGTTTATTTTGTACACTTTATCTGCTACTTTTATAAAAATTAAACACATGGGTAGAACACAACAATATTCATCTCTGATTGCCTAAATAAATTCTTAAAACTGTGTACAATATTCAAAACATTACCTTACGATTTAGTTCGTATACATTACTTACACAGACCGTTTTTTTAACATTCTCTGCATTAATTGAACGTTTCTTAATGTATAGGATGTTTTGTTCCAAAAATTATAAAATCAATACTTACTCACCGAAATTCCACAGAAAGGATTGATACGTATCAATCGTAGTAAATATCCAGATAATGGTGAAAAATTAGAACAATATAAGGATTAGCATAGTTTTCAAAGGACATTTCCATATTGATTTCAAAACTTTCAAAAAGTTACCTTTGATTTGCACTGTCTTTGGATTCATGTTATATCTTTTATTCCCGAAATTAAGACATAATATTTCAATATCTCATTAAATAATTGTATATATTACAGTTTATTAAACCGTTTAGTAGATTTAAAGTTGATAAGTGTTTTTTGTGTGTAAATGCTTGTCCAAAAAAGTTTAAAACATTATAAAACGCAACATATTAGAGAACACTTAAGAAATATAATTATTGTGTATGCAGTAAAAAGCGATAAAGCAGCAATACTTTTGTTATCACATCAGGCATTACTACTCGCTGTTCCGGCAGTACATGTACAATTTCCGCTTTAAAATAACACGTTTCCGTTCAGTGAAGTATAGCCGCACGCTCTACACGCCATCGCCATCAGACTGTTTACTCAAACATTCAGATTTGCTGTGGCGCCAAGTTAAAATACAAATCAAATTAGTAGCTAAAAGATAATATTCAATTATTCATGAAGATTATCAATGTAAAATAAGGTAATGAAGACTCCTAATGATATTATAAATGCGAAAGTACCCTTATTTGTATGTTTTGCTTTCAAACATGACCTTTTCAACCTATTGTACTGAATTCTTACATTGATATTCTTGCAGTGCCTGGTATGTATATAGGACTAGTTTTATTTCGAAAATTCCACTGGGCTACTCCCCACTGGACTTTAAAGCAGTTAAAAATCCTATCTTGGTCTCTAAAAGTTGCGAAATATTAATTGAATGGAAAAAAAAACCTGTTAAATGTAAATCAACTGTTCTGTGTAAACATTGTTTTTTGACAGCACAGCCATACTTTAAAAGAATTTAACCACTATTTTTTAATTTTTCTACATTTATAGTGAATAAATTCTGTAAAGTGTAACCAATAGTTTTTCATGCCGTATTTAGATTTCAGCGATTAGGTAAATACTCATCTACCTTAGAAAATAGCCAAATATAAAATATGATCAGAATTTGACTCCAAAAGCTCCCTTCGAAGCAGTGGGGAAGAACTATGCTTGATGAAAGTTAGCTGGATTATTCTTTTGAACTAATGTACCAAGTCCAACTCTAAATATTCTAAAATAATAAACATATTTTTCAGTTTACATAGAAAAAAAAAACATGTAAGCAGCGTCTTTATTTCTGTACTTACAATTGTACATTTTAAACAAATATTTAGTATTGGATATGAAATGCAAAGTTACTATCTTACTTTTACTATAAGTTTAAAGACTTATAATCCAATCTTAGTTGTCTTTTGACACAACTAGGCTTGACGACAGTAATACTTACGGGTGTACCTTGAGATATCTTTGTGAGCACCATTCTACGGATTATTGTGTACAGTTGTATCAATAGAGTTGTTTCATTGTGCAGATGATCCACTCTACGGGTGATAGTGCTTAGGACTTTTCTAATGATGATCTATTCTTTTACTGCATATAGTTATGAGTGTTTATCTAGGGGCGGATGTACTGAAAAAGTATTCCTGTTTATAATGAATTACAATAAAAACAACAATTATTTTCAAGCTTCTTTTGTTACATACTTTAAAAACAAATTTTGAAATTTAATTATTAAACTAAATATAAAGCATTAAATTTATTATCTTTCAATACATACTTAAATGTCATGAACTAAAATAATACCACTATTTTAGCCGTACAGGAAATATTTTCCGAGTACAAAAAGAGCTAAGTATATCCCTTCGTAGATCAAGTTTTGTGCTACCCGCAAAATTCCGTAAAAAGTACTCAATACTCAGTAAACTCTTTTGTTTAAAATATGAACCTAAATTTTTTTGACGGTAAACATCAAGAAGTGAACAAAATTATATTAGTTTTTAAATTTTAGATAGTTAAACTTAAAAATACACTCTATTTTCATGAAGCTATAACATCCACTAAATAATTTAATAATGGCTTAGTATATAAATAACGTAATTTAAATTATATTAAAAACATGACCCACTGAGGTTTCACGACTGGATTAAATTTGCACTGATAATAATCAGTGAAAACACTCAACTAGACTATCAGTAGATTATCCATAGGTGGGGACGGCCAACAAACAATACAGTAAAATAAAAATGATACAACACAGATACAGGACTAACTGTGTATTAAAAACCATAATTACATTTTTACCTTCCGTAACATTCCAAAAATAGACTTTTATCCTGCTAAAATAGCCTAATAACCTAAATCAAATCGACTCAAACTAGCTTTTGTTTCCACAAAAACATATAACTGTACATACCACAGTAAATGTTTTATATTGAAGAGGAAAAATAACAAATGATGGTATTTTTATAGTGTTCTTATAATTAACATGAAACAACTTAATCCACAATGATAAAATCTTATATCCCAAGAGAATAATAATACATACATCGAAATTAAGATTAATGTAAAATAAAACAAAAACAAAAAAATAGCGCTTATCGTTACTTTTAATTATCTACCTAATTACTGTACAATTAAGAGACTTAAAAGAAAAAGAGCCTGCGCGGGCTTGAATGACCTCTGTGTGTAGACTCGAGTTGAAAATTGTATTTTTTATTTTTAGCAGTATGTAAAATAATTTTACAAGCATTTTAATTAAAATAAATAATTGAATTAAATAAATGAGAAATATTTAGAGAAAATGAAGAAAGCAAAGTAATGACTGAAAAAAGTACAAAAATAGGTCAATGTGTGCCAGGGCAGGCATACTCAGTTCTATTAGTTTTGATAGTCGGAGCACTAATTTTGTAATATTAAGTCATATGGTAATTTTGAAATGACAGTAGGCATATTCGAGGAACTATTTCATTGTATATATGAAATTCAAATAAAATCGTTGATTAGCTTATAAGTGCAAAAGAATCCCGATCAAAACCATTATAATTACGATTAACTTAAATCTGTAAAATATAAATCTACTTGTGTTGCTGGTTGAATGTTAGGGAATGCTAATTCAGCACTTGCATGTCCTTGCGCTGAATCGGTGCACCCTCTTGGAAATCGGTGGTGCTAATTCAATGCCCGTGTCCTATGTGCTGAGTTAGTACCACCCTGCTGTGATGTCAGAGCCCGAGGAGATGCTTATTCCAGCCTTGTAATAAATAACCTGGGGGTCTTGAGGCGGCGGGCAAACTATACTACTAAACTGTCCTGGCTAAGGAGATATGATATACAACAACTTGTTTATCTCCTTAAGCTTATTAAACGAACTTTGTATGTATAACACGTACAAACTTAGGAAGTGACTTTAATATTTTACCATAATATTTAGATTAGTATAAATAGCAAATGGGATTTTGTTATATAACTAAAAAATGCTTCTTAATTAAATTTAAGATACATTTGTTTTTAGTTCCCTGTAACGTTAACCTTTTTGCTGTCGTTTTTACTATATTTATAACATGATGGCTGGGATTTGTGTTTTTATTATCGTCAATCCTTCTGATCCTATAATTATTTGCTTCTTTTTTCTATCTGCAATATACATAATATTTGCCAATGTTATATTCATCAGTTAAAATAAATTCAGTAGACTATTAATACAGTTCAATGTCTTCGTAGATTCTTCTTGCCAATATTTCCCCTAAAAATACTTGAAATAATAGCTCACAATATAAGAAAATTTAAGGTGTAACGAAAATAGAAAATTATTCCAATAAATCTAGGAATACAACACATCTTACAAATATTGAAATTGTTAAATCTTCCCCCACCAGTGCTTCCTAACCTTTAAGTGGAGAAGGCATTCACCCTCTACCCTCCAACCATCAAATTATATATTGGCACGTAGATCCTCGGACTCTTCCAATATGATTGGACTTTTATAAGCGCTTATATTGGTCTCTGGTGCGCACTTGGCCGTCTGGACTGGAAGTTCTCCCAAGAAAACTTCCGCACGTCTTCACCAACATTTCGTTCTTTTCTGTTTTACGTGTTTTAGTTTTAAAGATTGTATTTTAAAAACTGAATGTTTTTGATTTCTAGATTTATTTTTATCAGCTTTCATATCTAATATATTGAAAAGATTGTGATTTCCTTGGCAAGAAAATACTTATTACTGCTGGTTAAAGATATTTTTAGTATCAACGTTCATTGTTAGGTCAGATATACGTCCAGACTGAGATTCAACCCCACGATGAATTTGGAAGTATTTCAATTAAAATTAAGCTGCTAATCCAGACTGAGATACAAGTGCCTTATCTTATGATAGTGTCAGTTCTTTACGATTTCAGTTGTTTTTTTACGTTCTCGAGAGTTTTGTAAATATACATGTGGTACCGTAAAAAAATCCTAAAATTATTTTAAAATGAATAATATTCATGAATATATCAGTAATATTACAAGAGCTATCCTCAAACGTGATACAGGCTAAACAGCTAGCAGGAATAGAAATATTAAGGTGTACATTGTATAACAATACAAAGTATTTTGACTTATGAGCGTGCAATATCGAGCAGTCAACTATGAATCACAATAACGTTTAACTATGCTTTTGTACGGCACTGTGTAGGAAATACGGGTATGTGTCACTGTGTCGCTGTGAGACTAACCAACCCCTCTCCCACCCATAGTACACACCCTTCAACCCCTACATCTTTTAGTCACTTTCCCTTCGAACTTTTAACTCTACTACTGGGGCAATAATGTTTGACATCAGTTCATGTTCTATAATACATTCAAAATAAACATATATATTGTCCAAATTAGTAATGATTACATTAATTATTGACTGAGCGTATAGTAAAGCCTCTCCAGCTAGTTGCTGATGAACGAAATCCGAGAATTGTCTGTGTGTAAGCGCGACAGCTGTCGAATGACAAAGAGTTGACATTTTGTGTGAAACTTAAGTTCTACTACTTCTATGGTAAACATTCGTTGAATGGGAGTCTTGATTTCTGTCTGTCAAAATGTGACTCTGGCTACATTGGTTAAATGAGTAACCTTGTTGGCAACGAAAAACATGTTACGGTTTCCAAGGTAACGTAGGGTTAAAACGAATCGTTTCCTTCAAAAACTAAACCCCGTTACGACTTAGTTGGCTGCTAAGGTACAGTGGGTACCACCGTCTTGCTGTGCAGCTTCGGCTCCCTTGAGAAACCTGGGTAGAGCAAAGGAGTAGATTTTCTGCCTAATGAAGGTTGTTGTTTCAGACACAGATCCACAACAGATTTCAGTTGTCAATGTGCATCTCAGCAACTGTAGGAGACTAAACAGTACTATTGGTCTGTTTTGTTTTATACTCATTCTAGACCTAATAATGAATTGTGTATCGTCAAAAAAATTACTACGCAACGAATCTTGTATGGAAAGCGTAACTATTTAAATACTTTGAATTAAAAGGGTGAATCTATATTGAGTACAATTAATAACACATAAATAGCGTATGCACTTGTATTTGTTTGAAACAACCCGTTATTATGTGGTCATAAAGATCAGAGAGAAAATGTTTTAGATCAGATGAGTCAAAGGCAAATGACACAAAAACTTGATTACTTATTTGAAATATAAACAAATCACTGTAAATAATTTCAACCCCTGGAGGGAAGCCATGGTTAATTAACTATTCATTGCAAATTCACTTGTATTTATTATTTTACACTTGAAGGATTAGGCAAAAAATGATAATTCTTGAACAGAGGACAGAAATACCATTTCAAATAAACTACTATGAGATAATGCATGATTACCGCCGGATTTGCGTTTACGTGCTCAAGGAAACATTGAATTAAAAGTTAATTTGTTTATCCTGAACTTTTCAACAAGTGATACAATTTTCCGTCAGGAAACGGTTGGTATTCATTATGACTACGTTGAAATAAGCACTGATTTAAAAACGGCAAATCTGGTTAATTTTGGCATTGTTAGAGCTATAGTTTTAGTTTTCAATCTGGAAAGCAATTTTATTGATTTGATATATTTAAGCTAATAGTAAAAACCCCAAGAAAACTCTAAATATTATTTGTTTACAATATACGTATTACAATATGTTGTACCATTGAAAACGCTGAACACTGTCCAGTGAACTCAGTGGTCTTTTTTTTTAAATACATTGAAACATTTTCAACTGATATATAATTTATTGTTTAAGGTTATTTTTGACGATGAAAGGATTGTGAAGGAAACAGGATTTTTCCGGACATTTGCCATCGTTCAGTGAAACAAGAAATCAGTAACACTACGTTTCGAGATCTGCAGTCCCTCTGGTCAGTCGTAGGTGGTTAGTAGACGAGTGAAGACGTATTGTGACCTGTATTTCGTAGTTAAGTTTTAATGATTGGTGTTTTGTATAGTTTTTTATTAAGTGCATGTTTATAGAATTAGTGAAGTTGACAAACAATATGTAGGTTGTGATTCCTGACTTAGGCGTGCCACAACGCTTTGGTAATATTTGTTTATTTTAATCTAGTTTGTAATTATGTATTAGGTTAGTTCTTTACCTGAAGAAGAGATCAGATTGCAGATCTCGAAACGTAGTGTTACTGATTTCTTGTTTCACTGAACGATGGAAAATGTCCGGGATAATCCTGCAATATAATAATATTGATTAATTTTGTTCACAGATATAAATTTCTCATCATTGTATTCCCTTTTTCAGATAATTTTCTAAAAATACCTGTGTTCGTTAAATGTTCTCGTTTGTTTATGTTTCCATGATATTTAGAAAATGTATTTAATTGCCACTGATCAGTTCAATCCCTGGTGGCAAAGATTGAATCTCAAGCCTTGAAAACTCAATTTCAATAAAACAACATGTTTCTATAAAACAACAATAAAACAACATGTTCAACAATAAAAGCATGTTTCAATAAATGATCATGTCTTGACATGAACATTTATTTTTTTAATGTTCCATCACATTTTAAGTAGATTAAATTAATTTTAACTAGACTGAAGACATTGCAAAGACAAACTGACGATAAATATTTTTAGGGTTTATGTGTATTATTTCTTGTGTCTTATCTTTCTTAAGGATTTATAAAGTGATGGTGATTCCATTAAATGCATAGTAATAGAGAAGATACATCATATTATGTCATAATAATGCGGGTGGAAACGTTTTTATTTTTGTATTTTGTAAAGAGGAAAATACAGGAGTTATAGACACATGTCGTAGGTAACATTATGTAAAGGTTGGTAAAGGTATTAAACAATTTCAAAGTAACACAAAATGTTGTTTATTGAAACCTGGTAACATTTCATTACAAAAGGTGTCAAATAGATACAATGTAGAATGAATTCATCTCCCTCATACATTCTGTGATCCAAAGAATAAGACAAAATATTGAAAAACAAGAATATCGCGAGACATTTTAGTAACACACGTGGACTTATTTGTGGTACGAGTGGGTAGAAAAACACTCAAAGTGAGACTCTTTGTTAGGACACGTAAAGCGTAAGGGCGTGAGGAGTAATTACAATCTCTGGAATAACGACCGAGACGGGAAAGTATTGAAAGATTCTAGGCATCGTGTAATGAATGGAAAGATCAAAGCAAGAACAGAAGAGTTACGTACGTTAATTACGAGTTACAAGAATTGAGTATTTACAGGCTTATACAGTGTGTAACGAAAAGGTTGGACTGGCTATGTATTTTCAAATTCTGTATCTGATTCTAAGCTAAAAATGAAGAATAACTTTTTTCCAATTTCCACTTCGTTTAGCCGCTAACCGCCATTTTGTGTTTTTTATTAACAAGTCATTATTTCTAAAACTAGTAAAGCTAGAGAGACCAAATTTGCCACATAGTTTTAAATAGGTAAGATGAAAAAATAAATAATTGTGTTATTTTCTTTAATATTAACAAAATGGCGTCTGTTAAAAATATTTGAAGTCAAATAATAAAAAAGTAGTATAGTTATAAAAGATTTAATAGTTACAAACTGTTTGGAGAATGTTATTTGTAATTCCAACGGTACAATTTTTAAACTCTGTACATTATGACCGGAGAGTATTGTTAACTTATTTATGTCAAATTGTTTTGCTTAATTGGTCAAAACCGTCCTTTATATAACTTATTGAAAATACTGTTTCAATAATATAAACAATTATTGTACTTTACAGTTTTTTATGATAGTTTATTGGTGTAAAATAAACCAAATGCTCCAATGTTTATTAGAGGATTGTATGTACATTGAGGGTGGTTTTATTTATAAATAGTAATAGCCCCAACAACAAACCTCGTGGGACCCTAACGCTACACTGTCCAGTTAAAGATTGACCGTCAGCAGTGAACCTATGAATACCACACACCCATAATAGTGCGGTACTATACACATTATGGTACTATAATTATTGCAGTGTAGCATTTGGCTCGTAATACACCTCGGTATTGAGTGTCTGGCAAATATTCCCGCCAACCCTCATATTTCCTCTCGGCTTCAGATAAACAGAGCTTATTGTAACAATTTAACAACGATGGAAATTAAGTACATTTTTGACTCTCAATATTTATGTATTGAAACGAAAGTTAAATAATTTTTTGTTTTCTTTATTTTGATATACAACATATAACACAACCGTATGATTATACAAACTACAAATATATTCATATAGCAATTGAGAAGTAGGAGGATGGATAATACTGGATAGTTATCCTAATCCAATAACACTGTCTCTCTGTATATATTCCATCATACAACCGATCTGCATTATCATACAAACCACAATTCTATTCGTGTAGCAATTGAGAAGTAGAAGAATCGATAATACTGGATAGCTGTCCTAATCTAATAAAACGATCTCTTTAAGCTTACCCCGTCATACAAATGAACAGTATAATCATGCAAACCACAATGCTATTCTTGTAGCAATTGAGAAGTAGAAGAATCGATAATACTGGATAGCTATTCTAATCTAATAAAACGATCTCTTTAAGCTTACCCCGTCATACAAATGACCAGTATAATCATGCAAACCACAATTCTATTCTTGTAGTAATTGAGAAGTAGAAGAATCGATAATACTGGATATCTATTCTAATCTAATAAAACGATCTCTTTAAGCTTACCCCGTCATACAAATGACCAGTATAATCATGCAAACCACAATTCTATTCTTGTAGCAATTAGAAATAGTAAGACTGATAATATTGGTTAGCTATCCCAATGCAATAACATAGATAAGATTGTCAGGTTGGCTAAATGCAAAATAGATTTATTTTTAATTGAAAATCATCCATAATGTTCCTCCTGGAAATTAGAGTACTCCCGTTAGATGTATTAAACTACTAAATTAATCATTACTTTTATAAGTTGTATAGTTTAGCAAGACATACACCTTTTTTCCTCTTTACGGTTTTATAAAACTGCAATATATCGATTATTTTATATGAGTGGGTAGAAATTATACGTTTTACTTCTTCTGTCTGAAATACAACACTGAAGGGCCTATTTTTGTCGCCGAAAAGGTAAGGTCTAAACGCTTATTAAGAAATGTTGAGCATTAAATCATGTGAGGCATGCAACTAACTGCTAGGAACATCTGAATAAGAATGGTAAATTAAAAATATTTATTGAGTTGATTTAAGCTTTGGATATCGGTTTCATGAAAAACGTAAATGACAACTTTACACTTTTTTGTGAGTTAAAGTAAATTATTGGTGACCTAAAAATTTATGAACGTCACGGTCCATTTGTTTTGCCACCTAACAATAGATCGAACTCTTGTTCAATTTATTACCGGTGAGCACGGAAATGTCCAAGGCCGTTAGTCAAAATAAAGATCTATAATTCAGCGTCAGTGCTACTCGAGTTTCTAACTGCCAGACTTTCATATTGTAGTTAATGTTATAAAAACCAATCTGCACAATTCATCATTAGGTTGGCAACCAAATAGACTTTCCACTTGTTTATTATATTCGTTTAGTTGATCAAGTCACGTTATAAAATCAATCTAAAATTTTAAAAACCATGAAATACAATGAAAGAGTTCTTTTATTGTGACACTTTAAATAGTAGCAGGACTTTACAATTCATGTACGTGGGCAATTAGTTAATCTTTATATGCTAATCAATAAATACGTACCATTTGAGGAAGCACACACAACTATTTAAACACTGCAAGATCTTATTTTGTATAACAAGATAGAAATAGTTTTCGAGCGAAATAATCAAGATCAAAACAACGGATTTTGTTTTAGATTTGAAGTTATCTCAGGAATACCAGAAACTGCTAACGGAAGCGTAAAGTAAATTTAAAAAATGGTGTAGAAATTCCACCAATGGCTGCATGATAATGAGTCAAAATAATATTAAAAATAATACTTGCAAGTACATAAAGTCAGGAGAGGATAGATCTTTTACCTGCCCTACCTGGTGTTCACGTTTACAACTACAGTAAGTGCGGGGGGAGGGAGGATATGAGTTCATTGATGGTAATAAGAGGTTTAGCAAATTATGCATTCAATTAATATCACCTTCATGAAAAAGTTTTTGTTTTTATATACGTTTAAATTTGTCTTTCACTAGTAAAATCGTCTATTTATGGTCAAGACTGCTTCGTACAAGACAACTTGACCGTAAAGCAAACAAGTACTTCTAAGCATAGGCCTAGTACAATATTTAGCTACTGTACAATATTACTTGACCCTAGACAGATGTAACAAATTTTTAACCAAATTTTATAAATTAGTTTGTAAACGAACGATTTCAAATGTAAACCTATATTAATTTTGAAACTTATGTGTGTTATTTTTTAAATTGATTCTTTACTATATTTTCACAAAAGATTTGCCTAAAAATACAGTTACAATATTTGATGATTTTAAATTCAAAATAGGCATATGGGTGGTTTAAAATAATATAACATAATGTTATAAATTAACGCTATGCTTTTAACCAGTTAACTGTATTTAATTTTTACTATTGTCTTTATAGCGTTACCACTGAGTGAGAGTAGTGTAAGGTTTTGTAGGGTTGGTTTAGTTTAAGATTAAGGTTGTGACATATTTTGAGCAAGGGTTGCTGTGAGAGGATTTAATAATAGGTTAGATTGCAGTACAAAATACCCTCAAATGAACCAACACATTTATTTGTGACAACATTTCATTAAATTGATTAATTGATTTGCGTCAATCGACATATTAAGCACAAACTTAATGTCTTAATACTTTGAAGACATATTTAATATTAAATTATTCATTACAATTTATTTTGAATTTAATTCATTATAACATTTACTAGTAATTTTGTAGTGTTGCAATAATAATGAGTTCATGGTACTAACATGAGAAACTTTCTTTAAAATAGCTAAACATTTACATGAATTTATATTTTCGAAATTGTGAACATTTAAATAGATATGGAATTGAAAATGATTAATGAACCCTAAAATATACTAAGTTCTTAAAATTACTTACATTTTATTTCACATCACACTTATTACGCCTAGAGATATTTTTCCGCACACGAACACAAACACTCCCGAACTTCACTTTTCGAATTCCCGGCCTCCACTCCCTCCTCTCCTCCTTGTTCTTCAGTTTTGATGTTCTTCTCCCGCCAGCTCATTGACCACGCCTCTGTCAAATCTCTCCATCATAATTGGTGAGTAACAATTTTTCATATCAGCATGGCTGTCCCTTACATTGTCGCACGGTTTTTACAAATAAGCATTTCATGTTTGTTCACCATCGGCGTCTGGGCGGATGTGCGTATCTACTTACATCCGGAGGATGTTTGTCCTCGAATTGTAATACAAGACTTCCTTTCCAGCAACTATCTGTACATCGATTCTATGAATTTTTATTTTACTAATAATTACATATGTCTTACATTCCCCTGGCTTAATGACGATTCTACCTACGAATCGTACTTATTGTCTAATTAGGGTTATCCATTGGGTAGTCACGTTCATGTACTGTAGGCTTCAGAAATTTTATTTTGATGTTGTTAATGTGGATGAAGTAGAGGGCTATAAAAAGAAGTAGTGTTATTATAGAAGTGCAGGCTAATAAAATGTACAAAATGAGTTCCGTGTTGTTTTACTATGTTTTTGTCGTCGTGATTTAGCTGGAAGTGGTGTTGTCTTTTGTAGATTGTGAACAAAGCAGGTGAATGCGCAGGTAGATCGGAGAGTAGGTAGTGGTGTTGTGTTGAGAATGCTGTGTAGACATCTTCCTTGTTGTCCTGCCAAGTCATGTATTTGGTGTTCTGTCGCAATGTCAGAACACAATTCGAAGAAATCTCCGACGAACGTGAGCAATCTTCTGTTTCTATCTGGTTGTGTCCTTTGGATGAATGGAGGTTTTCTGCTACCATTTGTTGATGTATGAGGGTTTGTAATGTGGAAAGGTTGTTCTGTATCTTGCAATAGGTTTGGGAGTTGTTGAGGGTTTTTTAGGGCAGAATTTTAGAGAGGGTTCGTTTTTGGGTAAATTTTGTTGTATGTTGAAAGGAATTTTGTATATGATAGGGATGGAACTGATATAAGGTAGTGTCTGAGGCATTGGAGTAAAGTACGCTCCTGTGAAGATTTGTACTAGAGGCTTATTGGGTTCTTCTGAGTTGTGGGTTGATGTGCTGGCAAAGGTGGTCGAAAGAGGCATGGCAAGTTGCTGTTAGTAGTAGTAGGAAGTGCTGTGAAGACTCAATTTGTCTCGTGGGTGGTCGGGACGGTTATAGTGCTGTAGACTGGTGTCTTGTAGATTGGTGTCTTGTAGATTGGATTCTCAGGTTGTAGTTGGCGTTTTGGTGTCGAAATTCTAAAACTAAATATCTACAGGTTACATATACATTTCAGGTTAATATTTTATAATTAATACATATTTATGCCTAAGGTTTTTATTTACAGAAATCTTTTATTCGCCTCTCGATGTTGTGTCGTATTTCCCTAGCTCTATGTAATAATGTTTTTACTAAAGCATCTTATCTCTAGTGTTCTTAAATAAGGTTCGAAATTATGTTATTTTATCATATTACAAAACGATACTAACGCACTTTTGTTTCTGAGGAATATGTAATATCCCTTCTTTGTGCTTATTGTCCATAGTCATTATTATGATCATAATATATGTTGCCTAATCAAGGCTGTATGGTTTGTTAATGAGCAATATTTGCTGTGCTAATACATACTATGTTAAATATATGTACTTTCCTTCAATGTTAGATTAGCTATGTAATAATTAAACATGTTATATAAGTCATTTACATGTCCATATATTGAAGTATTTGTTTATCCTAGGATTATATAATATAGAACATGTATGTCTCTTTCTTTGAGATGCATCTCAGGAAAATTGAGTCCTTGTAGGGTATATTATGTTAACACTGCTATCTACTAACTTAAATAAATATGATATATGATAGTACACTTTATCATATTTTATATTCTTTATTACTAGGCTATGTATACACGTATCCCTCAGGTAAGTATAATATGTACGTTGTGTCAAGTTAGAGTACGCTATGTTATTGTAGTAAACGAGTACGTGGGAAACATTACTTGCATACTAAGCTGTCTGAACCACCAGGGCCCTTGGCGACCCAGACCGCTGGTACAAGGCAATGCCCCCTAGTCATAGTCACAACATAGTCGGTGTAGTAAGCGTGGGAAGTTAGTTGAGTTAGCAGAAAAACTTATCTGCCTGGGAGACATACCAGAGTCACGGTCAAGTCTTACTAGCCAGTCTAAGTACGGTTACCGTGGGTTACAGGCTCTGCTCGTGTCGTGTCGTGTGTGCTGTGTTAGTGTCCTGTGTATTGGGATTATCTATACCAATATCTTTGGTACGTGTAACCTATCACTTAATCACTAAATTACAGTAAACCTCACATTAAAATACAAAGTTAGGCGTTTTTAATTTTCTAAAACTTTTATGTCTTTATTCTCTATCGTTTTCCGACACATACATCGAGATTTTTAATATACATTTTTATTTCTGTTAGGGACTTACTTCAGTGACTCTCAAGGTTATATAACGTTATAATGAATCATTCAAACCGTAATCAAGTTAACCGGTCTCTCAACTCCTGGAGTATAATACCTATTCTTTAAAGCGATTCTTGCGAGACTATGTGGTAGCTTTTTAACCTCATAATATTATGAAAGTATTGCGAAGATACTTTTCACTCTCTTCAAATTTTTCTAACAAGGCAGTGAGTGCATAGTGATGTTCATGAGAAATATTGCATATATTATTCTTGAATATTTTATTATTGCTCAAGTCCCTTCATATTTGTTTTATATTCTCTTATAGAATAATTTCATTCTAGCAACATGTATTGGTTGTTCTGTTAACCTTCCCCTGTGGTAAATTTCTACTGCATATGTCACTTCGTTAATTTTTTTCTTGACAACGAAAGGACCTCTAAATGGTGTTTGAAATTTACTATATTTTTTTTGTGTGGTCTTTCGGGAAATGGGACCAAGACTTCATCGCCGGGGTTTAAATCCAAATGAGTTTTATCACGGTCAAAGTATTTCTTTTGCGCTTCCTGGGGCTTTTTTCATGATTTTCGGCATATCTTTGCGTATTTGCTCTAAAATTTCTATATTTTCCAACACCATTTTTTCGGGATTAACCTGTAAATATATACAATCAGACGGTAAGTTAGCTTCGTAACCAAACATGAGGTAGTGCGGTGTGTAGCCTGTTGAAATGTTTACAGACGTGTTGTAGGCAAAGGTAACTATTTGTACGTATTTTGACCAAGTTTGGGGTTTTTCCACAACGTAATGAGATATTGCCTTGATTAGCGTGCGGTTGTATTTTTCAACCGCACCTTGTACTTGTGACATATAAGCAGCGCCTGGCCTTTGTTCAATCCCGAGTGCATTTAGTAAACTGTGAAATTACAGAATTCATAAAGTGTGTTCCTCTGTCATGATTAATAATTCTGGGAAATCCAAATGTGCAGAATAGATTTAATAATTTTTGCGCTACTGTGTTCGCATCTGCATTTCTACAAGGGGTTGCAAATGCCATTCTAGTGCAGGCATCGGTCGCAACTAGGATATATTTGTAACCATTACTTTGTGTAATATTACCTACAAAGTCTATTGTTATTCTGTCAAAGGGTTTTATGGAGGGTGCAATAGGTTTGTAGTAGGCCGTAATTTTTGTTCGTTTTTTTTGGCCTACGTAGTTGACATTCTTCACAAGTTTTGTATATTGGAGGATATCACGGTACATATTCGGCCAGTGATATCGTAATTTTATTTTTGAAGCTGTTTTTGTAATGTGATAAATGTCCACCCGTTGTAGGGGTTGTCATGGAATATTTTTAATATTTCTTGTGTTTGTTTTTTGGGGTATAGCCAATAAGTTTCTAGTTTCTCGTCCGTTGAAAGTTTTGAAATATAACAATCCATCTATTTCTTCGTAATGTCTTGAAGCCCGTCCTGATTTTTTTATTTACCGCCTCAGGTGAGGTCATCGCAAGGCCGTATTTGTTTCAAATAAACTGTCTTGAGCTTGTAGTAGGGGTAGATTTGCTGTATTAAAGTATTGACAGTTAAACACACGTCCGTAAATTCTTCATCCAAAGGTTGTTTCTAAAGGATTTCTGCTTAAGGCGTCTGCTAACACGTTTTGTAGCGCCACGTTTATGTTTTACTACAATGTCGTAGTCTGTTAATGACAGTGCTAATCTGTTTAATCTAGTGGAAGTGTGCTTAAAATTTTTATAAAACTGTAATGCGGCACAGTCCGTATAAAACTGTTGTTTGTCTACCAAGCGTGAATTCTCTGAAGTAGTTCACAGCATAGGTTAGTGCTAGCAATTTTCACGTTCAGCATTACTGTAACGCATTTGGGTATTTGAATATTTTTTTGACATGTAATAAATTGGGTACATTCTATTATTTTCTTCATCTAACTGTACTAACGCTGCTCCCGCATCCAATCAAACTGCTATCTACATAAATGTGTGCTTCCCTGTTGTCCTTCCAATGTGATAGTAATGGTGGGTTTGTCAAAATTTGTTTGATTTTTATAAAAGCCTGTTCACATAGATCCGTCCATTTAAATGCCATGTTTTTATTTGAATCTTTTATTATCTCAGTAAAGGGGTTGTGCTATTTTAGTTAAATACTTTCTTATAAATATTATTTAGTTCTAATTTATACCTAGCCTATGAAACTATATGCTCGCCCATGTGAGGAATTTGAATGCCAATCGAGTTTTAGCGCCTCCACCATGTAAGGTTTTGTAGGGTTGGTTTAGTTTAAGATTAAGGTTGTGACATATTTTGAGCAAGGGTTGCTGTGAGAGGATTTAATAATAGGTTAGATTGGCAGTACAAATACCCTCAAATGAACCAACACATTTATTTGTGACAACATTTCATTAAATTGATTAATTGATTTGCGTCAATCGACATATTAAGCACAAAACTTAATGTCTTAATACTTTGAAGACATATTTAATATTAAATTATTCATTACAATTTATTTTGAATTTAATTCATTATAACATTTACTAGTAATTTTGTAGTGTTGCAATAATAATGAGTTCATGGACTAACATGAGAAACTTTCTTTAAAATAGCTAAACATTTACATGAATTTATATTTTTCGAAATTGTGAACATTTAAATAGATATGGAATTGAAAATGATTAATGAACCCTAAAATATACTAAGTTCTTAAAATTACTTACATTTTATTTCACATCACACTTATTACGCCTAGAGATATTTTTCCGCACCACGAACACAAACACTCCCGAACTTCACTTTTCGAATTCCCGGCCTCCACTCCCTCCTCTCCTCCTTGTTCTTCAGTTTTGATGTTCTTCTCCCGCCAGCTCATTGACCACGCCTCTGTCAAATCTCTCCATCATAATTGGTGAGTAACAATTTTTTCATATCAGCATTGGCTGTCCCTTACATTGTTCGCACGGTTTTTACAAATAAGCATTTCCTGTTTGTTCACCATCGGCGTCTGGGCGGATGTGCGTATCTATTTACATCCGGAGGATGTTTGTCTCGAATTGTAATACAAGACTTCCTTTCCAGCAACTATCTGTACATCGATTCTATGAATTTTATTTTACTAATAATTACATATGTCTTACAGTAGAAATCTGTTGTATACATTTTCAAAACTAGAAGTAAATACAATTTAAAAGAAAAATTAGTCTCAAAGAGAAAACGGATTGGTGGAGGGAAAAATTCGTGAATGGGAGGAGGATGGGGAGGTGTGCCATATTTAGAGAAGCTTAAAAACTGAATAATGTTTACTTAGAACTGTGACTTGAGGCAGTTCAAAGTTTGTTTTGGTTGCTCAGCCCATAACTCATATTAAACTAACTTCTTTTATATCGTTAAAACTTAGTTTAAAAATAACAATATACGTTTACAACATATTTTCCAATTAAAACATATGACGTACAACATATAATGAGCAGTTCTATTTCCATCTCCATTGTAAATAGGAACTATATTTCTGTTCACTGGATATTTATTCTTTGTTTATATTGAAGTCACAATATAAACTAATTTTAAATTTATTTTTTTTGAATAACATATTCGTTGGGCTTGTATAGTATGTTTTATGTTATTATGCATAATTTAAAATACTAGTATTTTATATTACAATAAAAAATATTGAAAATGAAAGGAAAACTAATTTCCACTTAATTTGTTAAAATATTATAAATATCTAAGGCAAACAGTGTCACAGACACGGAATTATCAGAATTTTAAATTACTAGATTGCAACAAGAGGATAGAAATCCTCGAAACAAATTTGGAATTCCATAGAGAGAAAAGACGAATAGCCGCTTTACTCAACGGGCATTTCTTTGAATATCAGCCATAAAGAAAGTAATATAAAAGTCTCCTCATTCTTCTCTTCTTTTTCCCTTACAGTTTCATTTTACGTTCACCGCTTCATTAATGATAACTCCCAGGAGGTACGAATTCGTTGGTTTAAAGCGAGGAAGTCAAATCAATATAACTAGTACAATGAGCACCGTGCACAGTGCTGTAACAAGGAAATGTTGTTAAGGGTTTAGTTATCTCTGCATGCCTGTCTGCAGTCCTACTTCATGCCCACACGATATCTCGAAAACGAACAAACCTATATAATGTACATTTGCATGAAGCTCCATGAGAATCATCACGAACATTTCTAAATCGGTCTTTCGATACCATCATGGCAACTAGAAAATCATACAATAAAAAACTCTGAAACCAGATTTGAGTCCACTATTATACATTTTAACATGTAGTAAATTCTTTGGCCATTTGATTGATTTGATAAGATTTATTTTACATTTTGTTAGGTCCATCGATACTCTCTTTTATCTGTTTATCTGTATAAAGACAAGATAGATAGAGTTTGATAATTTTGCATGTCCCTCCATAAGATTTGGCTTGAGCGTCAGTAAAGCCTAAACAAATTATTGTGCTATTTCGGGAATGAATGGGCAACGAATATCTCTCTATGGTGTTTGGCTGAGTCTAATTAAATAGAAAGATAATAACTTTTATAGAACACTATCTTTTTTCTATATGCTAAAACGAGAGGATCTGAAAATGAACCAAATTATGTTACATGTTTTCAATTTTCGTTAAGTATGGTTAGATTTTTCAATTATATAAATATGCAAGAAAATTGTGTGTAAACACATTTTTTCTGTAAATGAATGTTATATGAAATCTCTACATAATATTTTTAAAATATTCGTTGATGAAAACTTTAAATTCTTTCACCTTGTATAAAATTAAAAACCTCTGTTTGGAAAGCCCTGTTGCAGTAAGACTCACAGATTTTAAGAAATAAAGTAATGCAGAAGAATTGATATCGTAATGATGTTTGAATCAATAGAACAAGACTGTTTTGTAAGTTATTTACAAAGTGTAGTAAAGTTTAAAAAAGTAATAAGGCAGCAACATCCAATAGAAAAAGTAATATAAAATATAAAAAAGCAGAACTGTATATAACGATAACGTTCCTAATACAACATGCGCAAGTGATATTTAATCGGGATATTAAACTCATTTCAAGTTTACTATCCCGTTATGCATAACTGCGTATAAATCTGTTTACCAGAACCAGCTTTTTCCTTACTATTACATTTTTCACTTTCCCCCTCTCTATAACCCCACCCCTTTACGGAGCAAATTTAAATAACAGAAAAAAGAATGATGACCAATTAACTAGATATACTTATGGAATAAATCAAACCTACAAAAATAATATAGTAATTTACGCAATTCTCCCGTACTGATAGCCATAACTATACAAGTATATGATATTGACTTTATATTTAGTTTAATCTCTCTTGACAGATAGCTCTCAACAGTGAAGCGCAAATAATTTTAAGATTTGAATTGCGTTATCAATGTTTCAAAACAGTGTTATCTGCACAAAAACGGGAAAATAAACTTCCTGGAAAATTATTATTAAAATTACACAAAATGTAGAAACGTTGTGTGTTAAGGTAAACAGTTTTTCTTTCTAACTATTATTAGGTATTCGTATTTTTAAAATAATTTTAATACGTGATAATGAAAGGTCAAATATACAAAGCAAATATTCATAAAATATCTGGGAAATGTAATATCTATTTCGGTAAATATAGAGAGTTCTCACCGCCATTTAATTGGTTATCGATGTGCTGAAATGTTTATTGGAATTGAAACGTTTCCGAACCTCATGTACGATAAATGTTTCTTGGTAAAGATAAAGAGTTCTTACCATCGATGTTGCTAAACGGACGCGTACGCGTACGGTGGATACTATTGATAACTGATAACACGATTATTGTTGACTAGTAACGTGCTTGGGATGAAAAAATATTTCAAATTATTTATCGAAAGACGAATAAGGAAAAAGTAAAAGCACCATAGTCTATGAAATATGGTGTAATATATCGTATAATATATATAACATAATATAATAATAATTTAACATAATATAATATATCCTATAATATATCGTATACAATTTTTTAGTTAAGTTAATAAATTTAATAATTTGAAATTACTAACAAAATCAAAGGATTATTATGATTGGATAGGATCATTAAACTACTTAATAAATATTACTTCAGTAACTACTTCATAACATTTAGCGAAAAACGAATTTCGTAAGCTAAAGCCATTATGTTTAAAGATTTTGTACAAACTTTAATTCAGCAATACAGCGGTTGTGACGTGCGACCAATATTTGAGAGTATTTAAAGGAATCATTCGTTTCCCCTCCCTTAACATCTTTTATACTCCACACTGACATATTTACATGGATGTGTAATATCTGGAGTGTTGACATGGAAAAGCAGCTACGTCCTCTTGTTTTCCTTACATGATATCCAACACAACTCAGTGACTATATAGTTTGTGATATATACTATTTGTGAATATAAGCTTAATCGTTTAAAGAAATCTCAAGATTATAAGGGTGAGGTCTATTAATTTATAGGATTTGATTTGTTTGTGCCTTGATATAATAATAGCGGATACAATTTTGTAACTGTTTAAAGTAGTGTTTATCGAGTAACATAATCCCCCTACCTTAGTTGACTAATAAGTTATTTAAATAGTTCAATAATAACTAACAAATATCAAACTAATCAATTAATTACGGTATAGTGAAAACTAACAAAAACAATAAAGCACACAAAATATATTAAACTCTGCTGAAATAATTGTATTAGTCGCGTAATATTTAGCGTCACAATAATGATATCATGGGAAACGGGTAAATTATAAGCTTCAATAATAATAGGGAGTGGGATCACTTACATGTGATTACTCATTATAATATACAGTAATAATCTTCAGCTTTCTTTAAACGGTAAAGGTTATATTTCAGTAATAGTATAGTATTACTCATACTCCTTTAAGTCTGACTAATGTTGGAAACAATATATGTTTATATTTTTTGTTTTATAAAATAACATAGTAAACACGAGAGGATACACAATTTAGGTAATAATAACACAAGAAAACATTTTAAAAATGATTTGCCACTTTCAAGATTGAATACGTGAACAAACTGAGTTCTAATTTATCCAAACGAATTGAGTGAGTAAGGAAACGTTTCTCCCCTGACGATCGTTACTTCAAAGCGGCAAACTGGCTTCGTTTATTATACTTTTGTAGTCTACTGCACTTAACTAAGTATATCACACGAGTCTGGAAGTTATTTAAAAACCTTTATTGAGCGGGAATTATTTTCCACTCTTGTATAACGCAACATTACTAAACAGATTTTTATTTAATCGTCATTTCTATAATTTAAAATTATTCAGACAAAATAGAAACAATTAAAACTAAAAAGCGTTTTTTCTTTTCCATTAATTTTACAATGAAACAACAATAACTGTGATATAAAAACATCCCCTACTTATGCAAAACATGTATGTTGAGTAAATCAGTTTCTAAAGATGTTTTCTAGCTATATCACTACAATATCATAAGTATTTTGCATTTTACAATATCTTTTTAGTTATAAAGAATTTTCTTATTGTAGTGCTAAAATATTTTAGCGTTCTCACTCTATTATATTATACAATGTACGACTAAGCCACGTAACACATCGCGTAACACGCTTAGCTGAGCTTGCATGAAAAAAATTAAAATCTATAACTCATTTCGTTTCGATAATGTGTTACAGTGGTTCTGCAAAATCGTGTTTAATTTTTGTAACACGTAACGATGGCAAATGTCCGAAACCCTCCTACAAATCCTAACAATTGTTCGAAATGCAAAAGTGTATATAATTCCAACAATATAATACTTTTTTGCACGCTGCTACTATTTATCTCAAACAAATATAACGTTCATATTAAATACCCAACAGTATTATGGAATCAATACTTTTGGAAATGGAACTAAGCAAATAATTATAAATACATACGTATACGAGTACATCTTAGTGTGGATTCACCTAGTTGTACAACGTTATTTGTTGTGTTCTAAATTAGAATTTATTTTTCAAACACTGCTATGAAAAATCACACAGGATAGAAAATATGAATAAGTATTTTGAAAATGTTAACTATTAGACGTTTGATTGCAATTTTAAAAGTAATCAAATAATAATAATCAAATATTAGAAAGTAATTAAATTTCTTAAATTTGAATTTAAATTTCATTTGTGTCTGTCTCTCTATCTGTTTGTCCGTCTGAACGGTATTGCAAAAACATACTTATCCATAAAATTGAAATTTAGCAAGCTTTATTTTTTATAAGGAACATTGGGTTAGCTGAAGGTGCATGTCACTCCATGAGATTTGAATGGGCGTTAGTGAATAAAATGTCCATTGTTCTTATGGGTAACCATGATTGCAAAGAGAAAATCGCAAATTAAATCGCAGAAGTAGATTATTTAGGATTGTAAACCTATTTAGAACCTGTCTGTTAATAAACTGGGTAAAATCACATGATATTCTGGTGTGTCATATAGAAGCTATAATTTTAAAATGTGCATGCAGTCTCAACGAAATCTGTTACGCAACGCGTGTTGTGGCCTACTCCTTCCTATCTTGTAATTAACAGAACGAAAACTTTAAACGCCAAATAACAGTAATTTAATATCAAAATATATAAAACGCTTCTGAAAATAAACATAGAGTAGCTAACCCTAAATATGTTTTCATATCTAAAACGCGTATGAAAATATTTTCTGACCGTCATCTTACTCTGGTTTACGCAACAACCTGTGTTGTTGAAGATGAGAGCTTAAAGTGGAGACAGTTGTTAATAGTTGATGATAACAGGATTATCTTAATGATGACTAAAGAGTCATACTGTACGGCCTCTCTGTTTTTATTTTTCCGATTAGTAATACTTGTCAATTAGTGAAGCGATCTTTACAACAATATATGTATCTGCAATCTCTATTTTAATCTCCTGTTGAGGGACATTCATTTAGAAATTTCAGTCAATCAGACACTCTTTCATATGATATTATTCCAAATGTAAGAAAACTAATAGATTCTTTCAAAACAGCTGATGGCTAACAACGGTAGTTTGTACTTTATTTTAAAGCAATACGGATGTTTTGTTATTTAATTTAAATCACGTTTCAGTGTTTTTGAAAATGCCTTTGAATTGACTTTAAAAAAATTCTAAAGCTTAACTTTCTAATTGTAAAGAAAAACACACATTTTTGAATATTTTCCTTATATTTATCAATATTAATGTGCAAAGGTTTTTGTGTTTACTAGCTTTACTAGTTCTAGAAATAGTAATTTATTAATAGAGTAATAAAAATATAAAAAGTTGAAAGCGGTTAATATATATGTATATAAGTATTAGATTTATATATATATATATATATTTATATATATACTTTTTATATATATATATATATATATATAAAACTTTTAGACATGTAGGTTAAGATTTAAATTATTTTTGCAGCTTGTACACATTAAATACATTTATAATATGAAAATAATGAAAGCTCAGGATACGTTATGCCGTACATCTTAATGTGTTGTGTTTACATATCATTTGCACAATAATCACACGATAATAAAATGTATATCGTGATGGCTTCCCCACTACAAGTGACATACACCGAGAGCCGAGCCGCCTCACATGGTAATTATGCCGGTCCTTACTTCACGCCGGGACAAAGGCCTCTTGCTTGAAGCATCTCCTCTGTCTCTCGCGCCTTACACAGTGTCAGGGCAAACTTTGGCAGAATATAGTTAAAAGTGCTTCCCCACTACAATTGACATACACCGAGAGCCGAGCCGCCTCACATGGTAATTATGCCGGTCCTTACTTCACGCCGGGACAAAGGCCTCTTGCTTGAAGCATCTCCTCTGTCTCTCGCGCCTTACACAGTGTCAGGGCAAACTTTGGCAGAATATAGTTAAAAGTGCTTCCCCACTACAAGTGACATACACCGAGAGCCGAGCCGCCTCACATGGTAATTATGCCGGTCCTTACTTCACGCCGGGACAAAGGCCTCTTGCTTGAAGCATCTCCTCTGTCTCTCGCGCCTTACACAGTGTCAGGGCAAACTTTGGCAGAATATAGTTAAAAGTGCTTCCCCACTACAAGTGACATACACCGAGAGCCGAGCCGCCTCACATGGTAATTATGCCGGTCCTTACTTCACGCCGGGACAAAGGCCTCTTGCTTGAAGCATCTCCTCTGTCTCTCGCGCTTTACACAGTGTCAGGGCAACTCTTGGCAGAATATAGTTAAAAGTTCCAACCAAGCACTAGCGCACATTTAATTTATTTCCGCAATCATGCAAAACGCCCTGATATTTTTAAATTACTATAATCGATTGAGGATATACGAGGAATTCCTCGTATATAATATAAGGAATAAAACTATTTATTTTTACTATTTACATTTACAATTTTCACATTTATTTTTGTTAGTTTACCGGACGTCCGAACGTCAAGATTAACTAAATTATTATGATGAAAAAATATTAATGTTACATTTGTTCAAATCCTTAGAAGTTTTTTTAGTTACCAATCCATGAATAATATAAATGTGTACTTATACGGATATTTCAAATTAACAATAAATAGGCAAAGATGTGATAGTGTGACAATTAATTAAGGAAACATCGAGTCTATCAGTTGCTGTATGATTAGTATATTTTGATGATTTTACTTGTATTTGATATTCCTAAAAGTGTAGCCTACTTTAAAAGATTAGTATTGTAGAAACTCGATTAAAGGATAAAACTGAAAATATATTTGAGTAAAAAATGTAAAGCTGGTAAATGGAGCAGCTATGATGATTTAAACTGTGAAATGTGTAATTTATACGTTATTGGTTGAACATAAGCGCGTAGCCTATCAATCTAGAAGCTGTAAAATTCATTTATGTCACTCTGTCTGTCCGCACGATATAATGGTAATTTTGCATGAAACTGTATTTCTATATATGCAGCGTCTAGTTCGATGATAGTCCGTCACTAAAATCAGATTTTGGCTGAGCGTTAGTGGAGATATTTACATTGATCTTATGGGTAACTACCATGGCAACAAGTAAACCCCAGACTACAAAAATTTGTAAATAAACTAAATAAATTAACATTTTTATAACATGTACCATAGTATAAAAGTTGTAGTTAGACTTGAAATTTTGCTTACAAACTTAGCGAAACCTTAGCGTTCGAGATGTCTTGCGGACAGACTAACATAAATGACATTTTCAGTCCCCCGGGTTGAGCTTCAATAAAGGTCAAGGATTATTAATATAGCCCTAAAATACAAGTTTGTACATATGCTTCGTCAATCAATACTTTCACTGTAATATCCGAAGCAAACTAAACTTTAATATGGACACTAGACTTTGAGACTGTAAGGTTAACATTATGTAGGTAGTGTTGCGTTGTTGTATAACCTTTACTTTCTCACACTGGTATTAGATTCAAAGTACGATGACCATTTTATTGTTTATTTTTAAACTAAGACACCAAGTGATGTGTTTTTAGCTGTTGAATTAAGATTTGAAATTTATTATTCAAGAAAATGGAACTGTATTATGCTCATAAATATAAACTACATTATACAAACAAACAATATATAAATATTCTTGCTGATTACACATATTACACCTATCAAGTAAATAAATAAAACAGTATACATTATTACTTTTACAAAAGGATTTATGTTGAAAACTGCAGAGAGAATTGTTTTCTGTTGGACAAGTGAAATTAACTACGTAAATATTCTTACTGTTTCACATTATACATTTAAAGTAAATAGTTAAAGCAATATACATTGACATTGTTACAAATGTAAAAAAATTAGACATACCACTTTTTGCAATTTAAAAGTGAAATGAATTATGTAAATATTCTTACTAGTTTACAGAATACATGTGAAGTAAACAAATAAAACATTATGCATTGTCATGTTACAAAAGGATTTATGGTGAGAACTGCACACAGAATTGCTTTCTGTCTGACAAGTGAAATGAACAATGCAAATATCCTTACTGGTTCACATAATACGTATTGAGTAAATAAATAAAATATAAGCCGTTATATAATTATTTATGTTTTACACTTGTTTTATTTTGAAATAACAATTCAATTATAAACAACTGAAGTGTTGTTTAAATAGAGTGACAGTACAATATCAGTTTTATTCAATTAACAGTGTTTACGCTTAACAGATATTTTCTGCCTGCTAAACTTTCAAACACTTCACTACAAGTGGTTGATTAACTATGTGGAAAACCAATGTAGTTAAAAATCGTGTATGTCATTCTGAATAAAGTTATTAAAATGTATAATAGTGTTGAAGAGAAAAAAAAATAATTGATTAAGAATGAATTGTCAATCAATTATAAATTTTACTGTTAATAGAGCACCATTTTTATTATTACACCATATATAAAAATATATTCAAAGAAATTTCATTCATAGAATAATTTATAGTAAATAACTCTTTATTGGCTGAGTGGTTGCAAAAATTCATTTCTGTCCGTCTGAATATCCGCACATCTCCAAAACTAATTGAACAATGAATCATTTCACGATCGCTTCATTAAATATCATTTATATCTAAGCAACATCGAGTTCGATGATGGTGCATATCCCTCACGGATTTGGCTGAGCCTTAGCAAAGCCTGTAAGTAAAGAATGAATTGAGTAATAAAATTGATTTTTTTTATATTTTACCAAGCTGTCACTAAGTTTCTGACAAAATTCCTCTACTGTTTTTTTCATGTATGTATGTTTTTTCCGCTGAACAATTCAAGGATGGAGTGAGGTATTTATTTGAAATTCCGCTTGTAACTTCCTTTCTACAAGGGCAACTCGTGTTTGGTGATGGGCATACCCCTCTATCGATTTGGCTGAGCATTTACGCAGCCAGACTATTGTCCGCAGCATATATTGAGAATTATTTTATCTGTAGACTTTAAATTTTGCATAAAATTTTAGTTGAACTCGACAAGAATGAATTCGATAAAGTTGTTCCATTGGATTTGGTTGGGCGTAATGTAAGTCTATCGATCAGTAGGCTTGCTGATTTTCTTTTCTGTTTGGTTGTCTGCCCACATATATTCCCACAGAACATCTCTAGAATAAAATAATCCTTCAGATATAAATTTACTTGTCAAACGACTTTAATTCATTACATTTGTGTAAGTGGCAATTTGTATAACTAGACATGTATTTGGTCTTCCGATCATATATTAGTTTGGTTACTTAAACATATTTGTGAAAGAAGCGGCTAAATACAAGATAGTTGAATCGTACAAAGTAAGAACTCTGTGGTGTAGTGGTAGCGCACTCACCCAGCAAGTGAGATATCCGGGTTCGAGTCCCGGCGGAGGAAGTAATATTTGTAATTCAATGTTTATTTATATTAAATTATGCTATTGCCACTTATACAAATTTAGTTAACGTATATAGTAAATTGACAGTTATTGACAGTAATTGTACAACAGTTCAATTGCAAGTATTATAACTATACAATAATTTTTCAAAGTTTAATAACCGACACGCCCAACCCTTGTGCTTTATTATTTTTTATTATACTTTACTATGTAAGATTAATAAAATGTCAACACCGCCCAACACTGTGTCGTGTACACTAAAACTTATAGCATTTCCGTGATGTCAGGTCGCAGACAAGTTGCCTTCAGTTTCTTAAATTGCTAACATTGGACATTATTACACTTCATATGTTTGATTTATCCTCCTTACAGCAGCGATTAAAAACGTTAAAACCTTGTGACGTATTTTTTATAGAGGTCAATTTTGTACACTTCATCTATTTCATAAGTAATCAACTTGGTGATTATGCTGCTACTATTACAAGAAAATACACACCTGGCTACGCCACAACAATATTCACCTTTGGTTGACCCAAAAAATACTTCGTAACACTGAGTACCATATTTGACACAATACTTGCACAACCTGTTTTCTTTACAATTTAGTTCTTAGACACTACACCGACCGATTTTTAGAATTGTCTGCATTACTAAGTACGTCTTTTAATCTCAAAGATTTTTTTTGTTTTAGACATTACAAAAATCTATAACCACTCATCAAAGCTCCCCAGAAAGGGTTGATACGTATCAATTGTAGCTAATATCTAACACAAGGGTGAAAAAAATGAGAACAATATGATATAATGCTTAACATAGTTTTCAAAGGTCATATAGTTTTCACTCGTTTCAAAAGTGATTTCAAAACCTTCAAGGAGTCGTCATTGATCTGCACAATTTTTATATTCATGTTATACGTTTTTTTTCTACAAATTATAGTGCATTAAAAAAATTAGTGGAGTTAAATGTTTCATAAGTATTAATGTAAATGCTTAACCAAAACAGTTAAACACATTACAAAATGCAATATCTTAGGGAACACTAAAAAATATAATTATTGTGTACGCAGCAAAAAGCGATAAAGCGGCAATATTTCTGTTATCACATCGGGCATTACTACTCGCTGTTCCGGCAGTATCTGTACAATTTCCGCTTTAAAATAACACGTTTCCGTTTAGTGAAGTACAGCCACACGCTCTACACGCCATTGCCATCAGACTGTTTACTCAAACATTCTGTTGTTCTGGCGTCATCTTAAAATACAAATCACATTAGTAGTAAAAAGATGGTAACCAGTCATCCATAAAAACGATCAATATAAAATAAGGTAATGAATAAGGATATAATTTATCTCATTTCTGTAATAAAAATTCTATTGAGTTGCTCAAAACATTGTGTCGGTTTCGGTACTACAGTTTTGTTGAAAATTTTGCTCACAAAGTGAAGAAAAACAGTTACAAATTAAGTATATAGATTTTGGTTTATTGAAAAATAGTTTAGCTATGCATTTATTATTTTTAATGCAACACATATATTGCATTGCCTATATTAATCGGTATAATGTACTGAATTGTCGTCAATTCCCAGAACTGGAAATTCCTAGTGAATGACGACTGTGTCACGATATGTAAAGCCCAAGCCCGGCCCAGGTCAGAGCCAAGATGGCGGCCCATGATTGATGCAACCTCAGTAAACATCGGCTCCGCAGTCAAACAAAAACTACTCTCCTTCTGTTTGGTCGGCCCGGTATTGGTAAACAATTACCATAATCGTTCTGTGTGTTGTTTTCTCTGCTAGGAAACCGACTTCGTGGGCGCATATCTCATAGTGTAAGATGTTTTATTGGCGATACATTGAAAACGCAAGTTCTATATAATTTAAAAGTTGCAATGAACGTTACTAACATTATAACATTATGACTGTATTATTATCATCAGCTATAGTGATCAACAACACGTGCGGCTGAACAATATAAATGAACTTACACTGTCAAATATAAAACAAAAAATAATTCTTAAGCCAGTTTTCTTTCTCCAATCATTATTGGTCTAAAATAAAGTGATACGAATATATACATGTATATATATATATATATATATATATATATATATATATATATATATATATATATATATATATATATTTATATACGAATCATCAAAATGACAGTATTTAAATAATGAAATTATAAAACATATAAAGCCAATATTTCACAGGTTTTATTATGTATTTTATTAATTTTTGAAAACCCAAAAACCATTGTTGAATTTGATATTATTTATGTAAAGCGCGGATATTGATGCCCTGTGCAGTTCTGTAACTATCTAAGGCAAATTAATCGATAGAAACTCCTTTATCAATCAAATTACCATTGTAACTAAGTGCCCTCTGGTTAATATTCCGAACCACTTGATTCGATTATTTTGATTGATGTGATCTTGACAATTTCTATTTTCAGTTAGTTTGAATAATGCTCTCTTGTCAATCCAAAAACAACTCAAGCCTCTTCTTGTAGTGTTCGGCGAATATTGTAGTCAAGGCGAGATCTTGGAATAAACTCGTAGCGTTATCTCAAGTTTCCCCGAACTACTTATCAATAAAACAATCTGTCAAACAATGTATTCAACTTAAATATTACAAGTTTATGGGCACGCTGGACTTGAGATAAGATTAAGGGACGTCACGTTTGCCACACAGCTGACTAGGTCCTGGTCCAGGCAGAGAATACCAGAGGACCTATGTATACCATTTTCAGTTTCGATTCATGTTCTGTCCATCCTATCCTACATCTGTAATTCTAGTCAACATAATCCACTAGAAATATATGAAAATAACATTGCAGTTGAAGCTACAATAATCAAAATTTGTATGAAACCAATGAATCTAAAAAACAGCAACAAAATGCATGTTAGTAAAATTTACTGAATAATGTTTAGTGATTAAACCGCACAATGTGTTTTGTTTACTAATTTGTTTATTATATGTTTTTCTCTTTGCCAACATATTAACCCTTAAACCAAATGTGACAGAGTCACATTTTGATAGACACAAATTAAGACTTCCATTAAACTGATTTTTACAATTTTCAGTACCGATGTAGAGGTAATTTAAATTAAGATTCACACAAATGGCCACTCCCTATATACGTTCAATACTTATAGTGCGTACACACAGGTGTTGGATTTCGTTCATTAGCAACTAGCTGGAGTTCTATGCGCTCAGTAAATAATTATTTAATTATTAATGCATTACTTTTTAATAATTTTTCAAGATTTATAATAAGTATATTCTAGAAAAAACTGACTTCAAACGTCATATCCCATTAGTAGAGTTAAAGGGTCGAAGGGAAAGTGATTAAGATGTGTATGGGTGGAAGGGTGTGTAGAAGTTGGGAGAAGGTGGTTACCTCACTGCGACACAGTGACATACATTTGCTGCACAATACCGTAAAAAGCACAGTTCATTGTGAGTCACACTTTACTGTTTGGTATTGTACGCTTAAAAGTACAAAACATCTTATATTTCTATACTTTGTATCACTATACATCGTACTCCTGCTTATCTCTATTCACGCTACTTGTTTATTCTATATTACGATTTTGGACAGCTCTTGTAATATTACAGATAGATTCATGAATATTTTTCAATTAAAAGTAGTATCATGTTTGTTTTTACGGTACCACATGTATTTTTGCAAAAGTCTCAAGAGCGTAAAAAATAAGTAAGACAGCGAAGAACTGACAGTATTTGGAACAGCTCAATTTGAATTTAATTACTTCTAAATTCATCCTGGGAGTTTCATTCTAGACGTATATCTGACCAAACCCTGAAATTTAATACTAAATATATTTTTAAACAATATTAATGAGTAGTTAATGTTCTTGCCTAGCATATCATAATGTTTTCATTATATTAGATATTAAAACTCATAAAAATAAATGTTGAAATCAAATACGTTCCTTTAAAAAATACAATATTGAAAATAAAAACACGAAAAACTGTAAAAACCTAGATAAATACGTGCGGAAGTTTCCTAACTCCCTGTCCAGACGTCCGAGTGCGCACCAGAGACCAACATAAGTGCTTATAAAAGTCCAATCATATTGGAAGCGTCCGTGGGTCTACGTGCCTATACGTATAATTGAATGGTTGTAGGTTAGAGGTAATGAATGTCTTCTCCCCTTAAAGGTTAGGAAGCAGTGGTGGGGAAAGATGTATTAAAGTCAATATCTGTAAGATGTGTTGTATCCTAGATTTATTGACATAATTTTCTATTTTGATTACACCTTTAACTTTCTCATATTGTATACTGTTTAAACACTGAACTGTATTAGCACTGGTGGGGAAGGGTTTATTAAATTAAATATTTGTAAAATAGGAATGCGTTGTGTTCATAGTTTGATTGGCATAATTCTCAATGTTCATTAAACCTTTAAATGTTTACCATGTACAATATGTAAATTTAGACGAAATATTGGCAAAAACTTTACAAAGGCATTGACATATATTGAAAAGGTTACTACCGTACTTCATTCCACATTCTACATGTTGAAAGTGTACTGACTTCATTTTAACTCAGTAATAAAGATTGCTAAGTATAATCGGTAATACATTATATATTGCAGATAAAAAGAAACACAAAAAATAATTATAGAATCAGAAGGCTGGACGTTAATAAAACAGGACAAAAAGAGAGAAAACGTTTTAGCACAGTTCAAAGGCAAATGGCATAGCAGAATTGAAAATATATACTAATAATCAAGATTCTTGTGTCTTATGTGTGTTATTTCTTATGTCTTCTTTCATAAAGATTCGTAAGAGTTTTTCAAATGTAGTCAAAAGAAAAGTAGAGCAGGTATACATACTCGTATATGTCGTGGATAACATTCAAGAAGGGTGGTGAACATATTAAACAAACACAAAGTAATACCCAACAGTGTTTAGAGAAATCCGTTGACATTGCACTTTAAAAGGTGTAAGATAGATACAACATAGAATGGACTCATCTCAATCACACATTCATTAGCCCAAGTAGTCTGGCAGAATACTGAAAAACAAAAATATTGCGGGACTAAAATATTTTACTAACGCACGTGGACGAACTCGTGGTGTACAAAACACACTTGGAGTGAGGGCTGTTTGTTAGGACACGTAAAGCGTAAGGGCGTGAGGAGCGAGTAACTACAATCTCTGGAATAACGACCGAGAGGAAAACTCTTAACATGTAAACTCTTAAAAATGTCTTAATAACAAAAAATTTTTCATTTCATAATATATAAAAAAGTTAAATTAAAAAAAAAAACAAAACACATATACGTAGGTTACATAAATTATGGTTTCATTCAGATCACAAGGTTCTGAGTTAAGAATATTAAAATTTGCAGTTTGGTTGAAAAGCTCCAAAAACCACCACCCTTTTCCGTAGTTATTGACATAAAAATTAGAAGTTATTGTTTTAAATTATTTTTTACATATCGAAACGTAGAAATAAACATGCTCAATTTTGATGTAACAACTACTATTGTAGCTCTACTTTTTAGTTTTGTGGTTAACATTAAAACTCTGTACTTTTTTACTGGATACTGGATAGCTACCCCAGTCGAATAGCACGGTCTCTTTGTCCCATCTTACAACTGATCTGTATAATCATACAAACCACAATTCTATTCATTTAGCAATTGAGAATTAAAAGTATTGATAATACTGGATAGCTATCCTAATGCAATAACACGATCTATTTTTACCTTCATAAGACAACCGATCTGTATAATCATACAAACCACAATTTTATGTATGTAGCAATTGAGAAGTAAAAACATTGATAATACTGGATAGCTATCCTAATGCAATAACACGGTCTCTTTGTACATATCCCATCATGCAACTGATCTGTATAATCATACAAACCACAATTATATTTATGTAGCAATGGAGACGTAAAATGATTAATATTACTGGTTAGCTAACGCAATGCAATAAAACGGTATCTACCCCATCATACAACGGACTGTCAGGTCGGTTAAATGCATCATTGACCTTCTTAGGTCATCTTAGGATTCTTTTCATGGAAAAGATTCCATCGAAAATCATCCACAATGTTTCTTCTAGAAATTAGAGTAAATACGCCATACGATATATTAAACTATAAGTATATTGATTACTCCTATAGGTTGTATAGTTTATCAAGTTTCTGTCCCTTTACGATATTATGACATTGCAATCTAGCAGTGCAATAGCGGTCTCTTTTTCCCATCATTCAGCTGATCTGTATAATCATAGAAACCACAATTATTCTATTCATGTAGCAATTAGCAATAGAAACAGTGATAATATTGGTTACCTAACCCAATGCAATAAAATAGATAAAACAAACTAGATAATACTAAGATTGGTTAAATGTAACATGGATTAATATTCTATTGAAAATCATCCATTATGTCTCTTCTAAAAATTAGAGTAAACAAGTAAGTTTTAATATTAAACTACTAAATACACTCATTACTCTTATAAGTTCAGTTATAGTTCAGCAAGACAGACAACTTAATTTCACGTTACGATATTATAATATTGCAATACAGCGATTGTTTTACATAAATGGGTAGAAAATATACGTCGTACTACTTTTGTTTGACAGACAACAGTGAAGGGCCAATCTTTTTGGACGTAAAGGCAAGATCGGAACGTTTATTAACGATTTTCGAGCCTTAAATCAACTAAGGCATGCAACTAGTTTGCCATGAATTGTCAATTAAGAATTGTCAATTTAAATTATTTTATTTAATCTAAGCTTTGGAAATCAGCGTGTAAACTTTAAATAATTTTTATTTTTGTAGTTATTTTCTAGTGTTCATAAAACGTATTATTTGTAACTAAGAGTAAATCAGTATATTCGATACTTTGAACGAATGCTCGGTCACGTGTCCCTTAACAGGCTTCGCTGATGTTGCATACACAATTTCAAGGCTATAACTCTTTTCATTATGCCACATGAGTTACTTTATCTTATGATAAAATGTACGAGTGTACTTAGTTTGATCTCAATTATTTATTCTCGGATTTCTTCGTTGTCATCATGGTTTCCCAAAAGTCGTTTGTTAAAATGTTCGCTAATTGTCAGCCAAATACCATGGACTGATATGAAACAACATCGAACTTCATGCTGCTTATATAGAATTAATGTTTCATGCAACATTTCAAGTCCATAACTCATGTTATTCCCAAGAGACCTGCATACATTCAGGGAATCATACAGAAAAAAATACATCCACCGGCAGACAGAATAGAAATTGTGTTAGCGTGCTGAGTAATAAGGCTTCGACCACACTCAGCCAAGTTCCACGGTTAGACAATAGACATGTACCATGATAGAACTCATCCTTATCTATGTAGAAATAAGTGTCATGCAAAACCTAAAAGCTATGAATGGAATCTTTCTCTATATGTCTTCTCACAACATATATTCTCATTTCTATTTATTAAGTTGAATTTCATTTCAGTGTTTATATAATACCAGTCTACACTGCAATTCACCAAAAGATCTAGTATAATTTCGTTTTAAAAATATCGTACAGACAGACAGATATATATGTATAGATATACAGACCATGATTTATTCCAAGGTGATAGGCTTCGCTAATGCTCAGTCACTTTGGCTTCAAATAAACATAACAAAACGGGTGTATTGTATGATGAAATACAGACAGAGGTACTGACATGTAGGATTATTAATAAAACGTATATTCTAAATACAAAATTGTATTTACCTTAAACGAATTAACAAGCAACTTATTTCACTGCCTTTAATTACACTGATTTTAATCACATCGCCCTTCAGAAGGTAATAAAAACATCTACACTTTATTTGCGAGTAAAGGTAAATAATAGGTGACCGACAAATTTATGAACGTCATGGAGCATTTGTTTTGCCACTCAACAATAGATCAAACTCTTCATCAATTTATTACCGACGTGCACTGAAATGTCCACGGCCGTTAGTTAAAATAAAGATCTATAATTCAAAATAAGTCCTACTCGAGTTTCTAACTCACAGACTTTCATATCGTAGTTATTGGTATAAAAATAATCTGTCCGAATCATCATAAGGATGAAAATTAAATAGATCTTTACTCTATAACATATATGTTGCATACATACTTATATTCTTTTGGAATATTAAAAGTAGCTCCAGTTTAAAATAGGCGTATTTATGGTCTAAAATAATATAATATGAAACGGATATGCTAAAAGCATAACCACCACTTAATACACTGTAACGATCATTTTAACTATAGACTTTTTATCGTTTGCTTGTCTCCTGACTGAGTGTAAAAATGTATCGTATAGATTTTCACACTTATAATAATAAACATTTAAAAGAAAAATTGGTCTCAAAGAGAGAACGGACTCTTGGAGGGACGGATTTGTGAGTGGGAGGGGGATGAGGAAGTGAGCCATACTTAGAGAAGCTTAAGAATCTGAATAATTAGCTTACTTATAGCTGTGACTTGAGGCAGTTTAAAGTTTGTTTTGGTGGCTCAGCCCATAACTCATATTAAAATAACGTCTTTTATCTCGTTCTAATACAGTTTAAAGATAACAATATAAGTTTACAATGTATTTTCAAATTCAATAATTTTACATACAACATATCATACGCAGTGTTATTTCATTTCCATCTCCATTCCTTATAGGAACTATCTTTCTTTTTCCTGGATATTTATTCTTTAAATAACTAAAAAATGTATTTAAAACATACTGAATAAGTGACAATATAAAGTAAACTTAGATTTTTTTTATTTTGAATTATAGTGCTTGTATAGTGTGTTTTTGTTACTATGGATGATTTAAAATACCGGAATGTAATTTTACAACAAAAAACTTTCCAACAACAACAGAAAAATAATTTCCACTTGCTTCAATAGAATATTATAAATATCTAAGGTACACAGTAACAAAGACACGGAATTATTATAATTGTAAATTACGAGATTACAACAAGATAGAAATTCTCAAAACAGATTTGGAATTTCATAGAAAGAAAATATGAATAGCCGCTTTACTCGACGGGCATTTGTTTGAATGTCAGCCATAAATAAAGTAATATAAAACTTCTTTTATATCGTTCAAAGTTAGTTTAAAAATAAAATATAAGTTTACAACATATTTCCAAATTAAAACATATGACGTACAACATATAATGAGCAGTTCTATTTCAATCTCCATTGCAAATAGGAACTATATTTCTGTTTACTTTATATTTATTCTTAGTGTATATTGAAGTCACAATATAAACTAATTTTAAATTAATATATTTTGAATAATATATTCGTTTGGTTTGTATAGTATTTTTATGTTTTATGTATCATTTAAATTCTAGTATTTTATGTTACAATAAAAAATATTCAAAAAGAAAGGAAAACTAATTTCCACTTGATTTGTTACAATATTATATTTAAAACGCGGAATTATCAGAATTGTAAATTACGATAGCAACAAGAGGATAGAAATTATCAAAACAGATTTGGAATTTCATAAAGAGAAAAGACGAATAGCCGCTTTACTCGACGGGCATTTCTTTGAATGTCAGTCATAAAGAAAGTAATATAAAAGTTTCCTCATTCTTCTCCTCTTCTTCCCTTACAGTTTCATTTTACGTTCATCGCTTCATTAATGATAACTCCCAGGAGGTACGAAAACTTTAGCTTATAGCGAGGAAGTTGAATCAATACATCAAGCGCAATGAGCAGTGAAGTGCTGTATCAAGAAGTTGCTTGAGTTACAGTTGATTATGCTGCTACTAATAAAAAAATATACACAAGGGTAGATCACAACAATATTCACCACTGGTTCAATTATTAAATTTCCTAACTGTGTAAAATGTTTTAAACACTATCTGCACAACCTTCTCACCTTACAATTTAGTTTGCAGAAACTACACCAACCGTTTTTATGGGTCTCTTCGTTACTAGTACGTTTCCTAATCTTAAATGTGTTTTTAAGAAAAGGTATAACAATCTATACCCACCCCGCAAAATTCCACAGAAAGGGTTCATGCGTACTAATCACCCTTGTAAATATCTAACACAATAGTGATGAAAAATGAAAATAAAATTATATAAGGCAGATTTCAAGACAGATTTCAAAACCTTCAAGGAGTTGCCTTTGATCTGCACAATCTTTAGGTATATTTTATACATATTCTTTCCCAAATTAAGACATAATTATTTCAATATTTCATTAAATAATTGTATTTACTAAAGGTAGTAGTAGGTTTAGTATCTACAGTTTAGTAGGGTTCAATGTTTGAAAAGTATTTATTTGTGTAAATACCTATGCCAAAAAGTTAAAAAACATTATAAAACGGAACATGTTAGACAACACTTAATAAATATAATTATTGTGCATTCAGCAAAAAGCGATAAAGCAGCAATATTTCTGTTATCACATCAGGCATTACTACTCGCTGTTCCGGCAGTATCTGTACAATTTCCGCTTTAAAATAACACGTTTCCGTTTAGTAAAGTACAGCCGCACGCTCTACACGCCATCGCCATCTGACTGTTTACTCAAACATTCAGTTGCTCTGGCCTCATGGTAAAATACAAATCAATTTTAGTCGTAAACAGATGATAATCAGTCATCCATAAAAAGTATAAATATAGAATAAGGTAATGAATAAGAATATAGTTTATCTAATAAACAAATTCTATTGAGTTGTTCAAGACGTTGTTGTCCATTCATTGTGTGGGGTTTAGTGCTACGACAACAATTCGCTTATTATACCTTACATGAATGACAATGATTTTTTTTTGAAATTTTTGCACAGAGAATGTAGACAAAATGTTAATATTTTGGTATATAGATTTTGAGTTTGTTGAAAAATAGTTTATTTATACATTTCTTATTTTTAATTCAACACATATTGATTACCTATACATTACCTATATTAATCGGTATAACCTACTGAAATGTCGTCAATTCCCAGAACTGGAAATTCCTAGTGAATGACGACTGTGTCACGGTATGTAAAGCCCAAGCCCGGCCCAGGTCAGAGCCAAGATGGCGGCGGCCCATGATTGATGCAACCTCAGTAAACATCGGCTCTGCAGTCAAACAAAAACTACTCTCCTTCTGTTTGGTCGGCCCGGTATTGGTAAACAATTACCATAATCGTCCTGTGTGTTGTTTTCTCTGCTAGGAAACCGACTTCGTGGGCGCATATCTCATAGTGTAAGATGTTTTATTGGCGATACATTTAAAATGCAAATTCTATGTCATTTAAAATTTGCAATGAACGTTACAAACATTATGACTTTTTGCAAGTATAATAATCAGCCAAAGTGATCGACAACACTCGCGGCTGAACATATAAATTAACTTAGACTGTCAATATAAAACCAAAAATAATTCTTATTGTCAGTTTTCTTTCTTCACTCATTAATAATTCTAAAATAATGTAATGCGGAATATGTATATATATATATATATATATGTTTATTGAAATAAATTATATATATATATATATATATATATATATATATATATATATATATATATATATATATATATATACGTACATAAATATCTAAATTAATTATAAAAATGATGGTATTTAATATTTATGATATGAAATTAAAAAAAACTAAAGTTACTATTTCACTGTTTTATGTATTTTATTAATTTTTGAATATCCAAATACCATGGTTGAATTTGATATTATTTATGTAAACGGTGAATGTTGTTGCTCTGTGTAGTGTTGTAACTATCTAAGCTAAATTAATCGTTAGAAACTTTTTTATTAATCAAGTTACCGTAAAAACAAAGTGTCCTACAGTTAATATTTCGAACCTCTTATATAATGATATGATTATTTTGGTTGATGCGATCATGACAATTTTTAAATCTCAGTTGGTTCGAATAATGCTCTTATTGATAATCCAGACACAGCACAATCTTGTAGTGTTCGGCGAATATCGTAGTAAATACGAGATCTTGCAATAAAGTCGTAGCATCACTTCAAATTTCCCCGAACTACTTATTAATAAGACAATCTGTCAAACATTTAATTTTAACATTTAATAAATATTTCAAGATTATGGGCACACTACGCTTCAGGTCAGAGTGAGTGGCTTCGAGTTTTCCACGTAGCTGACAAGGTTCTATTTTAGACAGAGAATCAACGTTTACCATTTTCAATTTCGATCTAGGTTCCGTCTATCCCATTGCACATCTGTAATTCTAGTCATCATAACCCAGCAGAAATATATGAAAATAACATCGCAGTTGAAGCTACAATATTTTGTATGGAAATAATCGGTCCAAAAAAGCAGCAATAACATGCATGTTAATAAGTTATTGAATAATTTTTAATGATTTACCGGAGCATTACTCTGTTTACTTATTTGTTTATTACTTGTTTTACTTGTTGCCAACATGGTTGCCCTAAAACCAATGTGACAGAGCCACATTTTGACAGACACAAATAAAGACTTCCATTAAACCGATGTTTGCAATTTTCATTAGCGATGTAAAGGTAATAGAAATTAAGATGTATTAGTTCAATGCTTATCGTATGTGCACACAGACATATCTTGGATTTCGTTTATTAGCAACTAACTGGAAAGTACTATAGGCTCAGTAAATAATTACTTATTTAATAATGTATCACTTGTTATTAACTTCTATACATTTATTTTTAATGTATTTCAGCAAAAGTGACTTCAAACCTCATTGCCTGTTAGTAGAGTAGGGTCGAAGGGAAAGTGATTAAGATGTGTAGGGGTTGAAGAGTGTGCAGAGGGGTAGTTGTTCTCACAGCGACACAGTGACACACATTTGCTACACAATACCGTACCGAGGACAGTTGAACGTTGATTGTGACTCACACTTGACTGTTTGATATTCTAAGCTTAAAGCTTCTCAATATCCTATATTTCTATATTTTGTAGCACTATACATTGTACTCCTGTCATTCCCGCTAGCTGTTTATCCTGTATTAAGTTTGAGGATAGCTTTTGTAATATTACAGAGAGATTAATGAATATTGTTCATGTAAACATAGTTTCAAGAATTTTTTCCGGTACCACGGGTATTTTTTACAAAACTCTAAAGAACGTAAAAAGTATCTGAAATCGTAATATACCTGACTTAACCATGAACTTTGATACTAATATATGTTTAATCAGCATTAATAGGTAGTTAACGCTCTTTTCAAGGAAATCACAAAGTTTTTAATACAGAAAATATTATAGGTCATGACAATAAACTTACAAATAAAATATTATCATTTTTAAAATACAATCTATAAAAACCAAAGCACGTAAAAATGAAAAGAACGAAATGTTGGTGAAGACGTGCGGAAGTTTCTAGAGAGAACTCCCAGTCCAGACGGCCAAGTGTGCACCAGAGACCAACATAAGTGCCTATAAAAGTCCAATCATATTGGAAGCGTCCGTGGGTCTACGTGCCAATAAAAATTTGATGGTTGAAGGGTAGAGGGTGAATGTCTTCGCACTTTTAGGGTTAAATGTACTGGTGGGTAAGGGTGTATTAAAATCAATGTTTATAAAAAATGAATGTGTTGTATTCGTAGATTGATTAACATTATTTTAAGGTTGTATTACTCCTTCCATTTTTTTACTATGTACAATACTATTTCAATTAATTTTAGACGAAATATTGGAAAAACTTTACGAAGGCATTGACCTATATTGATAAAGGATAAAGGTTATTACCGTTCTTCTTCCCCAATTCTACATGTCGATAGTCTACTGACTATATTTTAACTGAATAATATAGATCGGTAAATATAATCGGTAATATATAATATATTGCAAATAATAAGAATCATAAACAATAATTATAGAAGGCACGACATTAATAAACAACAAAAAGGAGAGAACATGTTTTAACACAGTCCAATCAAAAGCAAATTTAATTAATTACTTATTGCAAATATAAAATAAATGACTCTACATAATTAAAAACACTGGAGGGTCCTCATGTTAGTTTGCTACTCATTGCAATTACACTCCTATTTATTATTTTACACTTGAAGTGATTATGCAAAAAATGATACTTCTTAAAAGAGAGCACAAATGTATACAATAAATAAACTGCCACGAGACAATGTATAGTTACTAAATGTTTTATAGCTTACATGCGCAATAAAACATTTCATTAAAACTTCTAAACTTTAAGCATATTTAAAAAAAATGCTTAGTCAAGTGTTGTGGTTTTTTAATCCTGACTAACATGGGCGTCATTTCAGCTTTTTAACTGGGGGTGGCAAGATCTACTGGGGGGTATGGAATACCCCCCAGGTGGAGGGGGGGTCCGGGGGCCCTCCCCCGGAAAATTGTAAGAAACTGGCTTTAAATTTGTTAGTATTTTAAGCTTTTTCAAGCTATTTTTACAAAAATTTTACTGCTAACAACTTAGCCTAAAACAATAATTTTTAATGAATTGAGTTATTAACTAAACCACAAGGTCCACAAGTGAGGTAATTATTGTTCACACACAACTCAAAAGTGTGCCCAATTTTAATTTATGTGTGCCCAGCCCGTTTGTTTTTTATAAAAGGAAAAATCAAGTAAACATGATCAAACAAATTTCACTTTATTCTATGTAACCAGACTGCATCCACAAGTTAGTTTTAAACAAAAATGAAGCCTTCTCTCTTCTGGCTTGAATTGAAGTCATCAATTACTTTTGAAATGTCTATTTCTACACTCCTTTCAATAGCCAAAAGGGCTAACGAAGACAACCTCTCACTGGCCAATAGAGTTTCTAGTATATGTCTTTAAACCGCCGTAAGCATGAAAAGGATCTCTCACACGATGCCGAGTTCATTGGAATTGTATAGTACAAACGAAAAAGTTCAAAAAGCATAGGAACACACTTTTCAAAGATGTTTGTACAAAAAACGTCAGCTCTTTCTTGGATACTTTTGCTTCTTGATTCCTCCGTTCTGTTAAAACAGTTTAGTTCAGACAGAAGAATGTCATAGTCTAAACTATAGTATTTTACACACATACTGTACACTGGCTGTGTCTATATCACTTCCACCTAGAACTTTGCTTAAGTGGTTAAGTACATCTAGGTTGTTTTCTTGAAGCCTGGCCTCTATCTCCTCGCTTAGGATTATCAATAACTGGCCAGAGGATTGAAACTTTGTAGTACTGTTGTACAGATTCAAATGGAGCTTTACTCCCACCCCCCGATTTTTGAGGGAATTTTGCCCTTTCTTGGCAACTCGGCAGCTCTAAACCCGCACGTGTCAGCAATTTCTGTGCAGTGATTGAACAACTTGGTGAAAAAACTCATCTGTTCTGAAGGATTGCAAAACTTCAAGTGTGCTGTTTTTTACAGATTTCACAACTTCATAGGTCACACTGCTTGACTGAAGGGTCTTTGACAGTATGTCACATTGTGTTAGAACTCTCCTGAGTAATAGAAGGTCAAATACAAAGTTGAAGTCCTCCATATTTTTCAACAAAGCATTGGCTTGTCCACCACTGTCAGGGTCTGTTTTCAGAAATCTCTCGTAGTGTCGTAAGAGTGGCATCAAAATTATCTAACAAAGAACGCACTGCTTCGACACGGCAAGCCCATCTGGTATCACTCAAAGACTTCAATGTTGCTGTTCCACCACTAAAGCTTTTTGCACTTTTTTGAATGTTTTTCAAAAACAGCATGTCTTTTAGTTGATTTCTCAATGAAGTTGTAAAGACTTTGAAGCACAAAGAAGGTGTTTCTTATTGAATTCACGCTTGTGCAAACAGCTTTACAATGCACAAGTTCAATATATGTGCATTGCAGTGAATGTACATTGCCATGGGGCTTCTTGTATAATTCTAGCTGCCACTCCTTTGTAGGGACCCCTCATGTTCGAAGCCCCATCATAGCACTGAGCACGCAGATGTTTAATATTCAAGTCCAGTGAAATCAAAACGTCCTTAAGTACATTTGCCAGTGTATCGCCATCAGTTCTTCTAGCACGGTAAAACCCCACAAACGACTCATGAACTTCTAGTTTATCATTAACATGTCTCAAGACAATAGCTACTTGCTCGTGCTTTGCTATGTCTTGGGTCTCATCAGCTATAATGGCAAAAACATTTGCATCTTTAACTTCTTTGGCAATGTGCAACTTAATTTGTTCCCCAATTATGGACAGAAGCTCATTCTGGAAAGTCGCTGAAGTATATTGAAAATTTTTGCGATGCTCTACAAAGAATTTGTTTACTAAACTATTATCTTTGGAAACGAAGCCTCATCAGCTCCAAAAAGTTTCCTCTGTTTTTTGAATCTGTAGATTCGTCATGACCTCTTAGAGCAATAGATTTGTCTCCCACAAAATATCAGGGATTCACACAAAGCCTCTAAGTACAATCTGTTTTCTTTGTACTTCTTCTGAATACTTTTGATTTACTTTTTCAATAACAGTGCCACTTTTGTCGGCTTCTCTTAAAAGAACTGAGTTTAGTGTTACTACTTCGATGCGAGTTACTCTTTTCATGATTCTCAAATACTTTTACATACTTTTACAGCTTTCTTCCATTTGGAAAAACCCACTGAGTGTAAATACATTTTCTGCATTTTTTTCTTCTGGGCTGTAAAACGAACGGCAGGCAAAACAGAACGCTTTGTCAGTTAGAGGACTGTATTCCAGCCAAGGATACAGTTTATTACCACTCTGGCCTAAATTTCCTACCATCCGTTTTAGGGAAATTTAATTTCTCGTGGTTTGGAATGAGCCTTCCCTAAAAAAACGCCTTAGCCAAACCTGGGCCATGAGCAGGATCACGTTTATTAATTACAGTGATTGTCAATTGGTCAGATGAACTAGAGGAACAGCTAGGACTCTGCACTTCATCTGTAGGAGTAGTTGTGGTATCTTCATTTGTAGTTGTGGTTGTTAACTGAGCCGATGACGAATCTAAAACGTCTACTACAGCGGTTCTGGTTCATGTTCCAAAACAACTCCTTCTGGTAGTTCATCTTCTAACCGTTTCTTTTTGTTTGCTGGGCCTGAGCTAAAGTAGGACAGCAACGAACTCTGCCCTTTTTTGTTCTTCTGAGCCTGAAAAAACCCCATTAAGAATAGCAAAAGAACATTTAAATAATGGCAAAATGCTACTAGAACACACAGAGTCCTAAACCTAAAATTAATACAAGTCTAATATAACATGCATAGGCTTTGCACAATTTTTTTTTGATTTTGGGCGCTATTGTGTGTGACACTATTTCTCATCTCTTTGTTTTGACATCGTACCATTTGATAGGGGATTGAAAGGGCAACAAAAAAGATGCCCTGACATTTGACTTCAAGTTTATGGTTTTCATACAATTTAGGTTAAGAAAATTTTAAATGGCAATCATTTTGAAACTAATGATTGAATTAAATTGGTAATTCTTCTGAATATGGATATTGTATTAGATAAAAACCATGCCAAGTTTGAGTTAAATCGGTCAAAACATTCTCGAGATATAAATAAAAATTTAATAAAACAAAATGGTAGATATCTCAAAAACGGTGTTTTTAAGAAAACCATTATTCTTCATTTTTACTTTATTTTGATTTATCTACCAAAGTTTTGTTTTGTAATTTTGGGAAATTTTGTGTAAAATTTGTATCGGAATAAACACAGCCTAACAGCCAATGAGTAAAACAGTCATACTTTTTATTTGCATACTGTAAACTGTACTTAAGAAGCTGTAAGGCGTACACGAAAACCCAAGTCTGCCTACATTAACCAGGTTTCGAAATAGTTTTAAATTTGCTATTAATCTGGTATTTTTATTACACATAATCTTTTTTTGCCTAAAGATAAAGTTCATTTAGTGCCTTACTCTACGAGTTGATTTGTAAAACATGTATTTTAAATAATTGCAAGACCATAAAAGATCTGGATGTTTACTAATTATTTTGTATGACCTTTTTAGTCATTGGCTCTTCGACACAAACGTCTGCAGCCTGACAGCCACGGCATTGCAAAAACAGCTGTCAAACACAGGAAGGCGGGAGTTATTAAAATGACAGTAACATAACCTAATTAGAGGTATAAGCTGAAATTACTTAATTTTCAGGTGATTGGATGGTATCGTTGTTATTTTTACATATATAGGTTAAAGTAGTGTTGCGTTAAATGTGAGGTTATATGACATCGGTAAAAGCATTTAGGTGGCCAAACAAACAAAAATAAACCTAGTATTCCATACCGTACTATAAAACAAGCTACTTCCCTTATATATGCAAAAACTTCTCCTATACCAACCAATTACACCTATAAAAATGTTTAAACAACTAAAACCATAACCCGTAACAATGCAGAACTAACTGGCAGAACTAATAAAGTTAGAAGTTGAGGTTATGTTTTTTGGGGGCCATTTATTGAAATCTAGTCAGTAAAAAGATTTTCTATTTTTCAGCATTAGGCCTAGTTGGATTGTAAACAAAGATGGGGAAACTCCAGAAACTGACCAACACCTAAGTTTTAACCTACGAAATAAGAAATAACTGAACTAAACTTACCATCTCTTAGTCCATGCAATCATACGACGGTTCACTTGAAATGTAATTCACATCGTACTGCAACTGCACTAATCGAATACATCTACTGAGGAGTAAGGTTTAAAGTAGGCAGGCGACACGACAGACGTTGTCTGCTTCTAGCTGTAAAGACAATATACTACAACAGGTGCCCTGTTGCCAAATCTCCCTCGCCAACTGTGTATTACAGAGTTGCCGTTTCCAGACGGCAGACGAGAAGCAGCCTACATTGCTCATTCTCGCTCTTCACGCATTTAATGTTCCTTATTTCATTTCGTAAATTCTACTACACCAATATTTCATTTTAAGTTTATGATTTACAAGTTTTTAAAAGACGTGCTATCTTTCTGTGCTAAACTAAGCAAAATTAATGGAGAATTGATAAAGTTAAAAAGGTTTCCCTATTGGTAGACTTGTATTTTCCAGTTTTTAAGTAAGTTATATGTAAATTATTTAGACATTTACTTCAAAATTCTGGGGTGGCAAAATACCGGGCTCCACAATTCTGGGGTGGCAACTGCCACCCCTTGCCACCCCCAAATTACGCCTATGCTGACTAATGAAAAAGTGGTACATATTGGCTTTGGTAAGGAAACGGTTGGTTCTTAACATGAGCCCGTTAAAATAAGCAATGATTTCAAAACGACAATGTTATTATTTTGGGATTTTTTGAGCTATAGTTTTAGTTTTCAATCTTGAGAAAAATTTATAGATTTTTTATATTTCGGCTACTAGTAAAAACATCAAGAAAAACTCAAATATTAATTTTTTACAAGATACGTATGGTTTTTGTACCATTGTAAATAATGAACAGTGTCCAGTGAACGCATTTAAACCTTTTTTTAAAACATCAAAACACTGTCAATTGTAATATAATAACATTAATTAATTTTGTTCACAGTTACAAAATTATTATCAATGTATTCTCTTTTAAAGATAATTTTGTTCAAAGTACCCATTTTCGTGAAATTATGTCGTTTGGTTAAGCTATTAGGATTGTTTGAAAATGTATTTAATTGACACTGATCGGAGCGATCCCTGGTGGCAAAGATTGAATCTAAGGCTTTGAAAACCCACAAAATGTCTTTACATGAAGTTTCAAAGTTCTAATGTTTCATCATAATTTAAGTAGGGTACTTTGATTTAAATAGACTGAAGACATTGAAAATATATACTGATAACGAAGATTCTTATGTCTTATGTCTGGTATTTCATATGCCTTCTTTCACGAAGATTTGTAAACTTAAAGCGATGTTGTTTCCATTCCATTTAGACTAATAATCAAGAGAAGAGTCTGACCATATTATGTAAAAATAATTGCGAGCGGAAAATAGTTTTTTTTTAATTTTGTAAAAAGAGAAGTAGAGAAGTTATACATATATTTTATGTCGTAGATAACATTCTATAAGGGTGGTGAATATATTAAACAAACACAAAGTAACACAGAATGGTGTTTATTGAAACCTGGTGGCATTGCACTACAAAAGGTGTGAAATAGATACAACGTAGAATTAACTCATCTTCCTCACACATTCCGTGGCCAAAGGAATCTGGCAGAATATTGAAAAACAAGAGTATTCAGGAACATTTTACTAACACACGTTGACTAACTTGTGATGTAGAAAAGACACTTGAAATGAGAGGCTCTTTGTACGGCCACGTAGAGCGTAAGAGCGTGAGGAGAGAGTAATTACAATCTCTGTAATAACGACCGTGGGGCGGGGGACGTGTAAACTCTTAAAACTTTTCTTAATAACAAAAATTGTTTAATTTCATAATATATAAAGAAGTTAATTTTGAGACTAATTTGAACGAGCGCAAACTCTAAAACAATACACATGTACGTAACTCACAAGGTTCTGAGTTAAGAATATTTCAATTCCAGTTTGGTTGAAAAGCCCCCAAAACCACCAACCTTTTCCGTTGTTATTGACATAAAAAGTAAAAGTTATTTTTTTAAATGATTTGTTACATGTCGAAACGTAGAAATAAACAATCTAAATTTTAATGTAGCAACCATTATTGTGTCTATTAATCATTAGTGTCAAAATCTTCCTTTACATAACTTGCATTGAAAAAATTCTGTTTGAACTATATAAACTATTATTGTACTTTAAAATTTTTATGACAGTTCATTGGTGTACAATCAATCAACTCCTCCATGCTCCAATGTTTATTAGAGAAGTGTACAGCGAGGTTAGTTTTTGTTTATAAAGAGTAATGGCCTCTACAACACCTGTGAGCCGACCATCACTAATAATTTTTAAAACATCATTTAAAACATTATCAGAATTTTGTACTTTTTTGTACCTTTTTGTAGCACAAAAATAAAATTTTGTACCAATCACTAAAAAAGTTATTAACCATTTAAAAGTCGGCTCACAGGTCTAGGTTTTGAAAAAAAACTTTGTAGTAAATAAAAATAAACTACACCATATTTTTTGTACGGATTTTGTACCACCAATTTTTATTTTTGTACCAGTCAAATAACGTCTCAGACGTACCGTTGCCCATGCACTGCTGGGTTGCAGCTGATTAGTTGCAGGCGTGCGATGTACTTACCGCACTGTCACTTGCTAGCCGTGGTCACATGCAGTTTAAGGTGATTTATTTTATTTTGTTTATAACATTAATAATCTACGATGCCGAGTTGTGTAGTATAAAGTACTATAAAGTTCCAGAAAATTGTAAAGTACAACAGTGGCTAGTTGTCTGTAAGAGGTTAGACCATTTTTATTGGAAAGTTTGTATGATTCATTTTGAGCACATGGCAGAAGACTGCTTTGTAATTGACTAAATCACTCTATTCTGAATTACTCACCAAAATAGAATAGAATCCTTAAACCAGATGTAGTCCATACAAGAAGATTATTTTTACGGCTTTTGACGTGACAACGTCTTAAATTAGGTTGCGGCTCGGAGTCACTCATGAAAAAGTGTAACGCCCGGTAACGTTACGATGCCCGTCCAGTGGGTCCGCCGCACGGGATCCGCACGGGATAAAGCAGATAACTGTGGGTCCGCCGCACGGGATAAAGCAGATAACTATGTTTATTCGTGAAAATGTAGAGTGCTTAGATTCGTCATTTACAACAACTACAACAATAAAGGTAAATAATTGTACACTGATATTTCATTATCGTAAACTATGATTGATTGATTAATTGTTAGATTGACACAAAAGTTGAGAAACTGAGTTTATAGGTTATGTCATACTATTGACAAATGTTGATAGTGTTAAGTAAATTATTAGTTTAAATCACTCTGCAATCAATCGTAATTCAGTCGATTGAGAAGAAACAGCGCGTATTGCTAGTCAAACATTTAAAATAACAAATTATAACCTCTAACCTGTCATAACAGTGCGACCAAACAAACGAACTAAACCGACCAATCACCACGCGCGGAGTTAGAATTTAACTGTGTTTAGCAAGAATTTCAAATTCCAATTTTAGTAAATGTTTTATTCAACTTTACCATTTACAATAACAAATTTTAATTAATTTCAAATTATGTACAATGTTTTAGTAAACAAAATATATTTCTATACTTAAAATTTGTGCAATTCTTATTTTCATTCAATTCCTTGTTCCTATTGTGCAATTTAATAATATTCATATCGATAAATATTCTACCGAGAAAAAGACGTTGTCACGTAAAATCTTCGCCCGTAAAACCGACTTTACAGGCAACCATAATATTTTTTTACCAAATATTTTACTTTGATTTATGTATTTTATGATACATAAAATGTGATGTACACTACAATCAACATCAAGTAAAACCTTCAATTTATAAAAAAAAATTAAATAACAGATATATTTCAGAGAGTTAATCTATTGAACACATATTAACCATTAAGATCATAATAAGATATAGTAAACGTAATTGTATATAAATAAATAATATTACAACTTAAATAACCAATATAAACTGTTACATTAAATAGAATAAATACTATGTAAAATGTAAACTTGTGTAAACATAAAGCAATCAAATTCAATTTCATTGAAAAAAGTTAAGGTACTTAGTTTATCCGGGTATAAATTAATTAAATGGCATTTTACACTATCCTTTGGTGTGTACGGCAGTGTTTTCGATCGTTAAAAGTTTTCCACAAGCCATCACGTCTTGAACCAGGCCAATATCAGAAAGTGAATCCACCATAAAAGCTGTGCATCCCCTCAAGCGAAACTCTTTTTCTTCATTTAATTTAATTTAGCACGAATTGTAATAATTTATTAGAGTCTAATTTTATTAGAGTCTACAGGCTCTATTAACAGATAGTCCATTACAAATTTCTGGAGAACTCTGCATTTTAATAATTTTAATAATTATATATGAATGTACAAATATATTAACAGTCTATCTAAAATTTAATTTCGAGTCCCGGCGGAGCAAGTACTTTTTGCGATTCAATGTTTATTGAAATTAAAATTTAATTTACAAATACTTTATAAAACAACTAACAATAAAATTCATAAAAATAAGCCGGAACTCCCAGAGGCTGAGTGGTCCTAGAGGTTAGTAGCTGTAAGCGTAATTAGAAAGAAATTAGTTTAAGTAAGCGTATAGTGTTTCAGAGATTAATTTACATAGTAGATGTGAGCCAGTGCTCATAAATGTTCTTGTGATTTTTACTATTTTTATGAACTAAAACGGAATCCTACTTTGAATCTTCTTAACAGTTTAACCATAAGGTGTTGTTTATACAGGAAGATTCAGACCACCAAATTTTAAATGCCAAATGAAGCGCATATATAAAAAACAATTTGTTTTTAGTTTTATGTGGAAGATTAACATTAGAATGATTTAGGTTATGGACATTTTAAAGTTTTCAAAAATTAAATTTTACATTGGATATAGAGTTTGTTCGATTTGGCCATGTATGGTATTATTTGAAAGCTATTATCATGAAGTATCAGAATTTGATATACATAGTTGTCTTTTTATACGAAGATCTGTGTTTTATATGCAGACTTTTAAGAGCTTTTCTTGTCTGGGCTGCATCGTGTTTCGGTTTCTGTGGGATTTTGGGCTGTAATTCATAAGAGTGTTTAAAAAAATACAAAGTACTCTTCTGTAAAATGTTCAAAATAAATCGTATTCATTTTCCAATTATAATCGTCCAATTAAAAACCTCCTTATTTTACACAAACCGGCATGGTAGAGTATTATTCACGTGCACAAAAATGAAAATAATCATCTTAAACAGAAAGTAAATCATCAGTAACAATAAACATAAACATTAGCCACGGCTAGTAATTGACAGTGCGTAAGTACATCACGCGCCTGCAACTAATGAGCTGCAACCAGCAGTGCATGGGCAACGGCACGTCTAGTTTTCTTCCATCTGTTCGGCAAAACTTAAATATTTTTCTGAGCTTTTATTTGACTGGTACAAAAAATAAAAATTGATGGTTCAAAGTTGGTAAAAACAATATGGTATAGTTTATTTAAATTTAAGACAAAGTTTTTTTTTTTCAAAACGTAGACCTTGTGAGCCGACTTTTAAATGGTCAATAACTTTTTTCAGTGATTGGTACAACATTTTATTTTTGTGGTACGAAAAGGTACAAAAAAGTACAACATTCTGATGTAGTTTTAAAATGATTCGTGATGATTGGCTCTCAGGTGTATAGAGCTCTCAACATCAAGCCTTGTGGGACACTAACGATACACTGTCCAGTTAAAGAGTTACCAGTGAACCTATGAATACCACACACCCATAATACTGAGTACTACACAGAATACGGTAATATAATTATTGCAGTGTAACATTTGGCTCGTAATACACCACGACATTGAGTATCTGGCAAATATTCCCGCCAACCCTCATATTTCCTGTCGGCTTCAGATAAATAGAACTATTTTGATATTCAACACCGGTGATAATTGAGTAAATGTTTACCTCTCAATATATATATGTAACATATACAATTTAAATTTTTTTGTTTTCTTTATTCAGAACGTATTAAATGCAACGTATATGATTCGCATTATTAATATAAAACATTAATATAATGAGGTTTGTTTTGACACTTAAAATCAATACTCAAAGATGAATCGTTAATACTATGTGACGTAACAGCATGAACGGTTCGAAATGTAAAACACAATTATTAATACATTAGTAAATTGCGTAGTGCTTAATTTATCATCAATACATTCAATATTGTGAAAAATAATTTTGTTAAAAGTTGTAAAACAGTTCAAGACATTTTTAGACTTCTGTGAGTGCAAATATAGTTTTTATATATAATAAATAAAACAAGATTTTCCGTACATTTACCACCGTTCAGTGACACAAAAAAATCAGTAACACTACTTTTCGAGATCTGAAATCTGATCTTTTGTTCAGGCAAATAACTAACCAACACATAAAATTAAAATCTAGGTTAAAATAAGCAAACAATACCAGAGCGTTGTGACACGCATAAATCAGAAATCACAACCACCATGTTGTATGTCAACTTGACTAACTCTAAAACATGTAAACATAAAAACAAACACAGCAATAGTTATTAAAACGGAACTACAGAAATACAGGTCACAATAGGTCTTCATCAGACGACCAACAACCTATACATTTTGTTATGTTTAGGGATTTCATAGCCTTAAAATGTTACAACCGTCTTCAGATTTGTCTAAGATTGAGCTGATGTACTTTTTGTGATATCTCCTTTTTAACTATTCCATAACTCCCAGATCCATTGGTTTAATAAGTGAACTAACATTTGGGGGGAGAATGAGAGCTTTTATGCCCCGTTCACTAAATTATTCTCATTTGAATGTGACGACGTGTTATTCAACAGCAGTAGAGCACGAACAGGCAGCTTGTTTTGTTTTAAAGTTTTTTGACCGATGGGACAAACTTGTCGTAAGAACAACATTTGGAGAGGTTGCAGTCCATTTAAGCAGATTTTTGATTACGGTACTAAACCGGCAAGGAAGATGAGTTTGGTATGTTTTTGAACGCCCTAGACTTCTTGGATGTACCAATAAAACACAGGGGATAACAAACCCCATAATAAGCAGGGGATAACAAAACCAATAATAAACAGGGGATAACAAAACCAATATAAAACAGGGATAACAAAACCAATAATAAACAGGGGATAAACAAAACCAATAATAAACAGGGGATAACAAAACCAATAATAAACAAGGGGATAACAAACAGGGGAAAATAACACCAATAATAAACAGGGGATAACAAAACCAATAATAAACAGGGGGATAACAAAACCAATAATAAACAGGGGATAAAAAAACCAATAATATACAGGGGATAACAAAACCAATAATGAGCAGGGGATAACAAAACCAATAATAAACAGGGGATAACAAAACCAATAATAAACAGGGGATAACAAAACCAATAATAAACAGGGGATAACAAAACCAATAATAAACAGGGGATAACAAAACCATAATAAACAGGGGATAACAAAACCAATAATAACAGGGGATAACAAAACCAATAATAAACAGGGGATAGCAAAAACCAATTAATAAGCAGGGGATAACAAAACCAATAATAAACAGGGGATAACAAAACCAATTTAATAAGCAGGGGATAACAAAACCAATAATAAACAGGGGATAACAAAATCAATAATAAACAGGGGATAACAAAACAAATAATAAACAGGGGATAACAAAACCAATAATAAACAGGCTATAACAAAACACATAATAAGCAGGGGATAACAAAACCAATAATGAACAGGTGATAGCAAAACCAATAATAAGCAGGGGATAACAAAACCAATAATGAACAGGGGATAACAAAACCAAATAATAAACAGGGGATAACAAAACCAATAATGAACTGGGGATAACAAAATCGAATAATAAACAGAGGATAACAAAATCCAATAATAACAGGGGATAACAAAACCAATAATAAACAGGGGATAACAAAAACCAATAATAAGCAGGGAATAACAAAACAATAATAAGCAGGTGATAACAAAACCCCATAATAAACAGGGGATAACACAAAACCAATAATAAACAGGGGATAACAAAACCAATAATAAACAGGGGATAACAAAACCAATAATAAACAGGGGATAACAAAACGAATAATAAGCAGGGGATAACAAATCCCATAATAAGCAGGGGGATAACAAAACCAATAATAAACAGGGGATAACAAAACCAATAATAAGCAGGGGATAACAAAAACCAATAATGAAGCAGGGGATAACAAAACCCCAATAATAAGCAGGGGATAACAAAACCAATAATAAACAGGGGATAACAAAACCAATAATAAACAGGGGATAACAAAACCAATAATAAACAGGGGATAACAAAATCAATAATAAAACAGGGATAACAAAACCAATAATAAAGCAGGGGATAACAAAACCATAATAAACAGGGGATAACAAAACCAATAATAAGCAGGGGATAACAAAACCAATAATGAACAGGGGATAGCAAAACCAATAATAAGCAGGGGATAACAAAACCAATAATGAACAGGGGATAACAAAACCAATAATAAACAGGGGATAACAAAACCAATAATGAACTGGGGATAACAAAATCAATAATAAACAGAGGATAACAAAACCAATAATAACAGGGATAACAAAACCCCCATAATAAACAGGGGGATAACAAAACCAATAATAAGCAGGTGATAACAAAACCAATAATAAGCAGGTGATAACAAAAACCAATAATAAACAGGGGATAACAAAACCAATAATAAACAGGGATAACAAAACCAATAATAAACAGGGGGGATAAACAAAACCAATAATGAAACAGGGGATAACATAACCAATAATAAACAGGGGATAACAAACCCCATAATAAGCAGGGGATAACAAAACCAATAATAAACAGGGGATAACAAAACCTATAATAAACAGGGAATAACAAAAACCAATAATAAACAGGGGATAACAAAACCAATAATAAACAGGGGATAATAAAAACCAATAATAAACAGGGGATAACAAAAACAAGAAAGCATTTGCGTTGCTACAAGGAGTGACTGATCCTATCTTCCATAAATTTCATTCCTGCCAAGGATTCATTTGAAGCTGCCAGCGTTTTTGTTCGTCGATATTTTAAACTTGGAAAGGTAACATTTAATTTTCTTCGACAATTTCTTGGAACTTGTCAACTAGGTACAACTAATCTGCATAATCATACAAACCACAATTCTATTTTAATGAAGCAATTAAGTAGTAGAAACATTTATATTATTGGATAGTTTTTATAATGCAGTAACATGTCTCTTTATACTTACCTCGTCATAAAAATGATCTGTATAATCATAAAAACCACAATAATTGTTTGAATTATTCTATTTTAATGTAGCAATTGAGAAGTAGAATTGATAATACTGGATAGCTATCCCAATGCAATAACATGGCCTCTTTGTAAATATCCCATCATATAACTAATCTGTATAAGACTGTCAAGTCGGTTAAATGCAACATGGATTAAGATTCTATTGAAAAACATCCACATTGTTTCTTCTTGAAATGGTGGTAAACACGTCAGATGTATTAAACTATGAGTACATTGATTACTCCAATAAGTTCAGTATAGTTTAGCAAGTTTCTTTCCTTTTATGGGATTATAACATTGCAATCCAGCGATTGTTTTATATGAATGGGTAGAAAATATACGTCGTACTACTTTTGTCTGACAGACAACAGTGAAGGGCTAATCTTTTTGGCCATAAAGGCAAGGTTAGAACGCTCATTAGAAATGTTCAAGCCTTAAATCAACTAAGGTATGTAACTAACTTGCCATGAATTATAAGAATGATAAATTTAAAATGTTTTTTGAGTTGATCTAGGCTTTCGGAATCATCTTGTAAACCTTAAATATTTTTCAGCTTCGCTGTTATTTTGTAAGGGATAATAAAACGTATTATTTGTAACTCGGAAGAAATCAGTACATTTGGTACTTTAAATGAATGCTTGGCTTTCTGTCTTAGAAAAAAGTACACGTTAAAAGTGTACCACACCATGTGTTCATTAACAAGCTTCGCTAAGGTTGAATGCAAAATTTCAAGTCCATAACTCATGTTATTCCCAAGATGACCTGCGGAAATTCAGGGAATCATACAGAAAAAAATACATCCACCGGCAGACAATTAATTAATTAGTTGTAATTCGCGTGCTGAGTAATTAATTAGGCTTCGACCACACTCAGCCAAGTTCCACGGTTAGACAATAGACATGTACCATGATAGAACTCATCCTTATCTATGTAGAAATAAGTGTCATGCAAAACCTAAAATCTACAGATTAAATATTTCTCCATAAGTAACACACAGTAGTCTACATTTTCGTTTTTGTTTATTAAGTTGGGTTTCATAGTTCGTTTTAGAAATATCGTGCGGTCAGCCGGATATATGTATAGATAGACAGGACATGATTTCCTCCAGCCCCACAAGTGACAGGCTTCGCTAACGCTCAGTCAATTAGGTTTCATATAAGGCATAAACATAACATAAAGGTTGCATTATAGCATGATGACAGCTAAATGAAATACAAATGTAGGATTCATACTGAAACGTATAGTCTAAATACAAAATACCTTAATTGCCTTAAACTAACCGACAAGCAACTTATTACACTGTTTTTAATTACTCTGATTTTAATAACATCGCCCTTCCAGTGGAAAATAACAACATGTACACTTTATTTGCGAGTAAAGGTAAATAATAGGCGACCAAAAAATTTATGAACGTCACGGACCATTTGTTTTGCCACTCAACAATAGATCAAAAGCTCTTCATCAATTTATTACCGGTGAGCACGAAAATGTCCACGGCCGTTAGTCAAAATAAAGATCTATAATTCAGCGTCAGTCCTACTCGATTTTCTAACTGCCAGACTTTCATATCGTAGTTAATGGTATAAAACTAATCTGTCCGATTCATCATAAGGATGGCAACCAAATAGATTTTCCACTATTTTACGATATTCGTTTAGTTGATACAATCACATAAAATCAATCTAAATTCATTAAATCATGAAATACAATGAAAGGCTTATTTTATTGTTACACAATAAATAATTAAAACTTTTAATTATTGCAGCAGAAATTTTATAAGTCCTTACGTACGTGAGGACGTGACCTATTTGTTAATGTTGTATGTCACAATTCACCCATTTGTACCATTTGTGAAAACGCTTCTAAAACAATACGCCTTTAACATATTTTCACGAATTGCTGATAGTGTATCAGATACAAGATAAAAGGAAATACAAACGATATGTATATACAGTTTCTCTTTCATATATTGCTCATGAGGGTATTACATTTGAGGACACATAACTGTTAAACTACTATAATATTGCATTTTGTATAGCATGATAGAAATAATGTTTTACAGAAATACTCAATATAAGTTAGGGTTGATTTTGAGATTTGAAGTTATCTCTGGAATACCCACGAACTTATATTAGATGCGAAAGGAAAATACAAGAACAACATGGAAATTGCACCAATACTTTAACTTGATTATGAGTTAAAATACCATTTAAGAACAATAAATACATAATTATATGTACATGGATTCAGGTCAAGATAGGGACATTTTCGTTTTACCTGCTTTTACAATAATGGGTGGGGGGGGGGGTTGTATGAGTTCATTGATGGGAATCGGTGGTTTAGCAAATCATGCATTCAATCGATATCACGTTTATGAATAAAGTTTTTATTTTTATCCACGTTTAAATTTATCTTTCACTAGTTAAATGGTCCATTTATGGTCTAGACTATTACGGTCAAGACAACATCGAAAGAGTTCAAAACTGTTCTTAACATTTTTTAGCTTAATTTAACGAACAATTTAAAATGTTATATATATATATATTATATATATTTTATATATATATATATATATATATATATATATATAATATATATATATATATATGTATATTCATTTTGCTACTTTCAGGGTTTTTATTTGAAAAATCTATCACTAATTTTTTACAATATTTTCAAAAGATTTGCCTAAAAATGCAGTCGCTAGCGCATTATAGCATATCCGTTGCCTACATACTTATATAGTTTTTAGAATATAGAAATTGGCTACTGTTTAAAATAGGCATATATGGTATAAAATAATATAATATGAAAACATACTCTTAACCACTTAACTGTAGTTAGTTTTAACTATGGACTTTTTGGGGTTTGCTTGTTTCGTGACAGAGTAAAAAAGGTTTCGTATAGATTTCCACACTTGTAATAATTAACATTTAAAAAAATTTGTCTCAAAGAGAGAACGGATTGGTGGAGGGGTGGATGGGGAGTGGGAGGTGGGCCATACTTAGAGAAGCTTAAGAATCTGAATAATTAGCTTACTTAAAGCTGTGACTTTAGGCAGTTTAAAGTTTGTTTTGGTGGCTCAGCCCATAACTCATATTAAACTAACTTCTTTTATCTCGTTCTAAGACATTTTAAAGATAACAATATAAGTTTACAACGTATTTTCAAATTTAATAATTTTACGTTATTATAAGCAGTTTTATTTCCGTCTCCATTCAATATAGGAACTATCTTTCTGTTTACTGAATATTTATTCTTTAAGTAAATAAAAAATGTATTTAAACATATTCAATAAGTCAAAATATAAAATAATTTTGTATTTATATATTTTGAATGATATATTTGTTGCACTTGTATAGTATTTTTTATGTTATTATAGATCAATTAAAATAGAAGTATTTAATATTACAATAAAAAACGAAGAAAAACTAATTTCCACTTGGTTTTATACAACATTATAAATATATTTGGTACACAGTGACAAAGACACGGAATTATTAAAGTTGTAAATTACGAGATTGCAACAAGAGGATAGAAATGCTCGAAACAAATTTGGAATTCCATAGAGAGAAAAGACGAATAGCCGCTTTACTCAACCGGCATTTCTTTTGAATGTCAGCCATAAAGAAAGTAATATAAAAGTTTCCTCATTCTTCTCCTCTTCTTCCCTTACAGTTACATTTTACGTTCATCGCTTCATTAATGATAACTCCCAGGAGGTACGAAATCTTTGGTTTATAGCGAGGAAGTTGAATCAATACATCAATCACAATGAGCACTGAAGTGCTGTAACAAGAATGTCTTCGCGTTACAGTTATTACAACCCTGACGAAGTGTATAATTTAATCTCTCACTGGAACACATCACTGGAAATGAATAACATGAAACATTAGCGAAAGTGTCGCTTTTTATTTGACATATAAGGCGCTGTAGTAAACATTTTTTATAAAATACTTTTAATAAATGCAACAAGTACATATTGAAACATTGAGATTAAACAGATTGTGATCTTTTCTAAGGGATAGGACTTCATAAATTTAAGAATAAATATATATATATATATATATATATATATATTAATTTACATACATATATAATAATTTTTACAACTGTACTAAATAGATTATATTGTTACCTTATTTACGACGAACGCGTTTTCGACTGCTGGTGAAGTCATCAATGCTTGATGGGGTGGTGAGGGTTCGTCGTAAATAAGGTAAAGCACATTAATTCAGTACCGTTGTGAAAATTATTTAATTCATGTAATGAATATGATAACTGCACTAAAATAATGGCATATATATATATATATATATATATATATATATATATATATATACACAAGCTGTTACCCGCTGCACCGCAATTTTTCTATTTGTTCTCTTCATATACATCTACCGCGGATTTCAATGAATATTTAACAAAAAGAATTAGCCGAATTGGTCCAATCGTTTTCAAGATTAGAGCTTTGCAAACACACTTTGAAATTAAATTTTAGTTATAAAAAAGGCTAAATAAATTATATAAATAAAATAAAAATATACTATTTTTTGTTTATACAATTTTATTAATTTGTATCATTTCTGAAAACGACATTTGTTGAAACATTTGGATTGTTTAGAATGTTAATTGATTACATAAATAAAATTAACATGTTTTTTTTAGGAAATAAAGTTATTTTGGATAAAGTTATTAATCTAAATTTGAATTATCTGACAAACAAAAACAATAATTTTTTCCTCAAAACAATTATAAATGAATAACTATTTTTATCCTGGTCTTCAAAAAGTCAATTCAATCGTGTGAAGTATTAATTCTATTTCAAAATTATCAAGAAACTAAAGATTCATTTCCCAAATCTTCAAGAGTGATTTAAAAAGCTAACCAATATTAATGATAAGTTTGTCTGTACTGATCGTATAAAAAAGTTAAATAAGGAATGACAGCTCTTTGGTTGTAACCTCGCCCGAAAATTCCTGTAAGATGATGTCAGCGGACAAAATTTTCAAAAATAATATAACAACGAAGTATGTCCCTATCAAAGGAAATATTAACTGTGGCATTAAAAACTTAATTTATCAATTTAAATGTCAGTTATGTTAAAAACAGTATGTAGGTCAACAGGGCATTAAGAGGTCAGTAAATTTTACCTTGTTTGTAGCGACTAAGAAAACCCTTTAGCCAGTTGCGCTATAATTATGCGACATCAAAATAATATAAGAAATTGTTACACTATCAAAGGTATTGATAAGAAAATGTAAATCTTAATAAATTAGAAGCGAAAAAAAGTAAAACTGCACACTAACTAGCTCTTCAAACAAAATATCCGAAAGGTTTTAATTTAAGATAAATTCATGTTTTTTACTTATTTATTCCTTGATGTCAGTTTCATGGACCATCAACTGCTCCTTTGTTTTTATTTATATATTTTTCTTATTGTAATCCTAGTTTTCTTTTCTTTCATATTTATTGTAAATATTTATACATTTTATATTTATCTGAAAAGGTGTACCAGACACAAAAATTTATAAATGTTTCAAACAATTATACAATAGTTTTGACTTGAAGAGAATTAACCTTTTTGTGTATAAGTAAGCCATTTAGTACGCAATCTTCTTTTGAAGATTGAAAAAGCCTTCTGGTATATTTAATTAAAAAAAGTAGAAAGTATTCTTGACAGTAGTTTCAAAGACAAAAATAGTAAAAAAAGTAGAAAGTATTCTTGACAGTAGTTTCAAAGACGAAAATAGACTCAAGTAGGCTATTGATACATTTATTGACAGTTTTGATGCATATCACAAATATTTTACCCATGTCTCGTTAAGCGAATCAATTATTGTAATAGTTATTCAGATCAGAAATAAACACAGTAAAGCCTAATCAATTATTTGTACTAAAGTTCATGTTATACTGATCGAGTAGACATCTGTACTTGGGTTTTTATTGCACTGGTTCAATTTTGTTTGATTACCTTATCTTATTTTGACCAAGCGTTAATATTTCTTTTATTTTTTATAGCAACGGACAGAAATTCCTTACTCTCCTCTTTAACTTCATCCATGATTATAAATTAAAGATGGCTTAAGATGCCTTAGTTCGCCGACATTCGACTTCCACGAAGTTGTTTACAAGGGAATGATTAGAATTCCCCTCTTCAAAGTTCCCGATCCAATGACCTCTGAAACATAAGAATGTTTGTAGATTAGAATCATGGAAGAAGTTCAGGAGGTGGAGATACTTTCGAATGACCGTCACCAATATCGGAAATGCTTCGAACGCTTTAAAAAAATGATTGGTTTGTGAAGTCACAGGTAATGTATAATAATAATAATGCTAGCGAAATCGTTTTAACCATATTCTCAGCTACCAGGAGAATACAAGTAGTTATACAACCCAAGAATATATTCAACAGCTGTTATATGAGCCACTCAGATTCAGTAGAGTAAGACAATACTCCTACAGCAATAAACTAAAGTCAAAGAAAGCTGAAGCACGGTAGGCTCAATTTTATATCCCGTCGGTACAAAGTTTTCACATCAGATCTACGCTCCCGTCTCGAAATGAAATAACATTAACTTACTCAGATGACAAGAGTTATTTTAGCTTCTATGTACTCCAGATAATGAATGTATCAAACAAATTTCCAATTCTTTTCCATAAAAAACATTGGTTAAATATTGAAAAGTTAAAGTAAATTCAAACTGATCTGTTCCATTACTACTAGTGAATTAATGGCAGACTATTCCTGTACAAGTGTACAGTTCATCGCTCCTTGTGGCTTTACAACGGCACAAGTACGATCTTAACATTGCGGAACAAACCTATTGGTTATACCCAAGAAAATCCTGCCAGAAAACGTACGCATTCTACGTAACGAAGGGTATATATTCTTGGTAATTGGACAACAGGAAAAACGAAAACAATATAAATCAACAATGATAAATGTAACAAGTTACAAATAAAATTCAATTAAAATTCAGCTATAATCATTATCAGAGGGCAAATATTAAGTCACGTTTGAGATACAGTAAATTATTTTGCTTCAATTCTACAATCACATTTTATGTATACATTGTGTTATTATCAGTGATAATAAGTGTTACTTGATCAATGACAAAAGTCTTACAAAATTGTCTTCACACAGAATTCCTCATGCCATTGTGAAATAATAAGCTCTTACATTGTACTAAATTTTACGTTGTACTACATTTTACATTGTATTTACATATTAAAGTACTTGGATCCTTAAGTATTACACATTTTTGTATTAGTATGCTACAAACAGCGAAGGAAACAGGATTTTCCTTCAATAAACAATGATTTCTAACCAACAATTGTACGTTACACAGCCAGCGCTATTATAATATTAACCTCCTTCTTCGTGTCCCTCTGGTGTCGGGAACGCTACGCCAGTGATTACTGCACTATTATTAGGCACGACTTTGAGAAACCAATCTAAACTCAGGCTATGTAGAACTACGTTTAAACTTGTAGGAATAGTTTAGAACAGTTTGTGAGGCTTGTGTGACAGCGCAGGCTACTCAGGGAAGAAGTGAAGTAATGTATTCTGCTATATAGTACGTGAAGCGCGCCACGAGCATTGTGTCCACAGGAGCTTGTAATTATTCACCTGCCTGGTACAAAGCCACTTCTTTGTCAAGCGCTCCTCTCATCCTCCCACGACCTGCGCCCGCCCGCTTTCACAACTCGAGCGCTTTTCAGGACAAACAATAATCACACTTTGATTCTTCACATATAAAATGTGAGAGTTCTAGTACGGTCAAGCATAAGTTCTCGACGTTAACTAATGCGCTTTGGAAAATAAGAAAAAAACCACAGTTTAAATACTTATATACATTATTACATTAGACATTATTTACTAAACCAAATGCATCGCTTTGAAAGTGACCAAAATATTTGTCGGTTTACAAAACGAAAAACTAAAAGATCACACGCTCTCTTTAAGAAAATCTGTTTAACGTGTCACCGAAAGCAGCCGTTAATATCATTTTGAGCCCAAACCAACTTATTTATACAAGGAATCTAATCTAAGTTATTCTTAGTTATTAAAGTTTTAAATATTACTTTTTCGTTTGTTAATTTTCCAAGTACAAACTACAGTGCCCGTTGCAGTATAACTTGTTTTTACAAATACGTTTAATATTGGTTTAACATCCCTTAGAAGTAGCCTTGATCACTGCAAGCTAATTGTGACAGCTAATGCTGCAAGTTTGACGTTGCTTCAATACGCTTAGCCATCAAAAGAGGAGTATTTAATAAACATTACTTCTTACTATGATACGCCTCAAAGCGTGTTTGAAATCTGTGAATATATCTCCATATCCCTTCTCGTTGCAGGGTACCCATAAAGTCGTAGCCTACAACAAATATTCCTATTCTTTTAAAAGAAATTTATGTCTAGTGAGTAGTATGAACTAGGGTCATAATTTCATAACCACCAACAAGATAAAATACTCCTTCTAACGAAGAGATTGTCTAAAACACATATTCCCGAGCATTCCTAATCACCAATTTGGAAATCATAATCGTAGCGATCATGTTCCACAACTTCATGGGGTGAAAAACGAAATGTATTGAATATATGCAATTGGACGATAGATATAATAAGCATCTCTGAATATAATTAAGTTCTTTCGTAAATTTCCTTATCTTCAAAATCTCCTAACCATATCTACGTCTTCTGTAGATCTTCTGTTCAAGTGGATAATTTCAGAAAGTTCAAGGCTTCTAATAGTTGCCATTTTAGAATTTTGAACAATTTTAAAGCATTCAAGAAGTCAATTATTATTGTAATAACTATCGCGAAGAAAATCTAATCAACTCGTTCATCCAAACTTGGAATATTGTGACTTCCAGAGCATTATCATCAGAAACATTTTTGAACGATAAATAATACGTAAGCATCTTTAGGTAAATGAAAAAAGGTCATGGAGGAAGTAAATCTCCACGCTGTTACCTTCGCCGTTGGGAGAGTCCAGAATCTATTTGTCTCCTCCAACAGGAGAAAGTGATGCTAAAAAAAGCGCATTACCCAGGGGGAGAACTCTCATGGCAGACCCTGAAACTTACTGCTTTTAGTAGAGTTCAAACGGATCGAAAACTAATTATTGTTTTTCATTAGAAGTACCTGTGAATCTCGAATGGTAATTGGGCGAAATATGTTTATCTAGATATGAACACCTATGTCAAAGCCTCCAACTGGGGCACCACCGGACCTATAGATGCCACAAAGAATCACTATCCTTCAAAAGATAATAGAACCTCTTCTCACCTTGAGGTATCCAATTAGGTCACCATTGGCACTGCACCCTCTAGTATGGATACTTGTTCCAGAGCAACCCTGAGGGCAGCTATGAATAGGAGGAATTCTAGTGTCTGCACTTCACCCAGCCTCAATGCACCCGGCCTATTGGATTTCCAAAGAGCATTATCGGAAACTATGAAATATTTTCAGCCAGGTCAAAAATATTAAATATAAATTTTCGCTTACACTGATTACAAAATCACTTAAAATTTACTTTAAAACATGTCAAATACAATAATTGTACATTCCTTATTAAAAAAGTGAGAGACCATTTCCTCTTTGAAATACTCAGGGAGGCACTTGACTTATACGGGCCAGCCAAAGTATGAGAAAGTTGTTCTTCCGATTCCTATGTCCTAATGAGAAAGTTTTTAGGTACGTGGCCTCTGCCCAGAATCTAAACTCCTCGCCCCCCCCCCCCAGGGTCCTTGAGGAGCAAAACTTGTGCGATGCATCTTGTTTTATACATTATCATTACTTCAGCTGATAAAAAGTTCAACGGTGCACTGCATTAAACATTTATTAAGTTTGGAAAATTACCTTATTAGATTACGGTTTGAACGATTTGAGAGTCATTCATATATTTTAATTTTGATCTCTTTAAACACAACAACTATAAAATAGTAAGTCTATGTTGATGTTTTCTTTATTTGAAACAATAAAAAAAATCAAATCATGTTACACAGTTGTTACTCCATTATTTTACAAGAAGTAAAATAATTAGCAGATTAAATTGATTATATTTAAGATGCTTATACTTGAAAAAGTTTGACATTTTATTAAAACCCATGAAGCCTTGAAATGCCCAACTACAGCAAAGTACGCACGAGCACTCTGGACTTGATCCAGTGTATTCTACTATTCAAAGTTTCAGCCAAGAAAGTTTTAAAGATGGTCTACGATAAAAAGTTTCTTCGATATCGACAAAGAAGGCTATCCATCCACCCATTGTGTTGCTTGGAACTCCTCTCTTCTACGAACTAGTTGTTCAACAATTCTAAGTTACATTTGTATCGTTGCAATAGTTAATAATTCAATGCTGAGTTTTTATTATATACGAGTACACGTGTTAAAAGCTGTTATTGTAACAACTTGCAACTCCTCTAATAAAAATGTTCAACAATAGAAATTTGGGGAAATTCTGAAATTATCATCATAAAAAATTAAGCATAAAAACAATAAGACACGACCTTCATTGTCACTACACGCCTTCGATGTATTCCGATGTGTGACGATATTTTCGAGAAAATTGAAAATAACATGTGAAACAGCTGTCACAGTAATAACTTTGAATGATTTATACACACGTTAACGTATCTTCTTTCTAATATTTCAATATATAACATAATTAAATAACATCTATAAATCACGTATAAAATTATTGTATTCAAAATTAACTGTCGGAAAATTTATTTTCTTAAATTATCATCACAGTCTTATTTTTGGCTTGTGGTCCCAGAGGATACAATGCTTTCCCATCATGTAGGTATAAGCTCAAGGAGATTTTAAATTCTCTCTTAACTGACATGTGGTTTTTGAGAAGTAACATCATGATCATTTCATCATAATATTGTAAAATGAATTGTATTGCAAACAATGGATTTTTTATATACTTCACATGTTTGAAAAATGTATGTGTTTAGTAATTCATGTATAATGGTTCTATTTCTTACTACAAATAAAATCAAAATGAATGTGTTGTAGTAAAGTTTTGATTTCTCCATTTACTGTTAATGTCATAAAATTGTGTACTTCGATAATTTATCATTTTCAAGTACCACAATGCGCCATAGTGTTGTGATACGAGATTTGTAATCAACGTAATATACAAGAAGAAACTAAAGTACTTAAGATAGTTTATGGCATGAAACACATAAGTGTGATAAGTAAAACAACAAGTTAAAATGTACGATTTGTCTTAAGAACTAAACTATACAGCTATAAATTGTAAATGTGTTGTTACCGAATCCTGTATCCTCTGTTGAGAACAGAATGGTTTTTTTAGCTCAGTCCTTTTGAATTAACTAGGAAAAGGATGGAATATAATAAATCTCTTGCCAATCCACGTTCAAAGTCACCCAATATTGCAACATTTGTATTGCTAAATACACACAGCGCCAATCATTAAACAATGTTTACATAGAACAGTTGGTAACATTTTCAGGCTTTTCAAATTTATACTATTATTATAAAAATAGCTTTTAAATTTAAACGATTTTTTCCGTGAAATTTGAAGATATTTTAATAGCTATTCAACTATTCGGGGCATAGATAAATCCAACAAATTAGAGATCATTATAATCGGTACAGTACAGCCGTTATTGAGTACAAACGGTGTAACTAACCATATATACAATAGGCTTAGTTACATCATTTATACTCAATAACGGCTGTAACGACTATAATGATCTCTAATTTGTTGGATTATATATACAGGGTGTAAATGATGTCCTGATACGCCTGGATACGTTCCAAACGGATTGAGATATTGATATACTTATTACCTTCACCATACTTATTAAAATACCTTTTTGGATTTTTTTAAATGATAACATTTCTCCCCCTTTCAAAGGAGGGTACGGGGGGATAACTTTAAATTTTCAAATTTTCAAATTTTCACCTCTATCTGGTGACATATAATTTTAATGGCCCTATTTAATAGAAACAAAAAGCCATGAATAAACTATGTCTACGACGTTCCTAGCAAAATTTATGGGCAAATAACCCATTACATCTCAGGGTGTATATTAAGTATTGGTACGCCTGGATATATTCCAAACGGATTGAGATATCGATGAACAACCTTCATCATACTTATTAAAGTACCTTTTTTGGATTTTTTTGAACCAGATGTGCTCATACACTTGCAAAGTATTCAAAATTGTGTTCGAAGCCGCGGGTAACTGCTAGTGATGTTATATATTTAAAAATGAATTCTTAAGTTAAAGTATATTGAAACACAAATTAAGTTACATGTAACATATAAACATGCTATCCACTATTAATCAATTTAAATACCAAGACGATGTACAAGCCCCTCATGGTCATGTTTCAATTCATAGAATGTGTACATTTCCGAGTAATGTTGAAATTTGGAATTTCAAATTTGATTATTCAAATCTTAGATACACGCATGGACAGACCACCAATAGAGATCCAGTTCCTGAATCATGACACACAACACTAATAACATAAAATTTATCTTAAGGAAGAAATACGTATGGTAGACTGCAAGTGAGCTAATATACATTGAGGAACAATGTTTTTGAAGTGTGTAGTATAGAAAGAATATAAAATATATGTATGATCAGCTTCAATACTAAGAACATTCTGTAAGATCATATTCATGCCATAGAATTATTACATTAGAATTGGTATTTGGAATTTACAATTTTATAATTTGAAACTTGGATGTTTGGAAAGGCCAAATTCTTTACGTAGCTGAGTTCTGCATTTATAACGTGTTTTATTTGGGCAGTGACTTCACATTTCCAAGTTAATGCAGTGTGCATAATCAGCATAGTGGTAACGCTCCATAGCGTGTTGTTTTATTAGCCCATTGTTAGTTTTTGCGTAGGGTAATATTGTCTAATAGTCTTCTATTTATTGACACATTTTATTATCGAACTCATACAATTCTTATCAAAACTCAGATGCTAACAACTGTATGAATACATATTCTAAGTTGAATTATTATTAACAAAATCCCATTCTTATGGCTATGGGAAGACGAGGCGTTTTGTAATACCCAGAATCTCATGTTCTCAGCGATATGTATAATTGGTGACTAGCAAGACTTATAATAAGCTACTTGTGATGCTAGCATTTTAAATATATTATTGCAAGGACTACACCAGACCACGTGTCGCGTAACAGGCTTCCGTTTTTGTTCACTTAGAACACGAAGGTGAGAAATCTCTCATTGCACTTGGTTCTAAAAGGACATTTGCCCTTGCTTCCGCAGTAAAAGGATATTCAGGATCACCTAGGAAGAAGAGGAGGCAAGCTCTTGACCAGCCTCTCCAGTCATGGCGGACAGGGGATAAATCTTCCTGATACTAAGGGAGGATAAATCTTTGTGATACCAAGGGAGGATAAATCTTCGTGATACTAAGGGAGCTCCACCCTCTCCAACAGCCGTCCTGCATAGTAGACTAGACCTATTGACCTACACGTCTACCAAAATAGCTCAACAATTGCAGTTGGTGATGTGCTGCCGCTGGATATCCATAGAATTGCCCAGATATAAGTGACACACTGTTGTTTTATGTACTCATTGTAGGTTCAACTGGAGTGTATAAACCTACCAGAAGTGAACCTTTCTTCTGAGGAAACAAGTTTCGTGGAAGTTGAGATCAAAATTTCAAGCCTACAGCTGATTTCGATCTCAAGATGTCCTGCGGACAGGTAAAAAGGCAATCAGACAGAAGTAATGACGACCCCTAGGCAGGCATAAGACCAATTTTACCAACCTACTGAGTTGTCACTTGGCTTGCGCTTTCTTTGCTTTGGAACATGCAACACTCTTGTCCATAAACCATGGATAACTCACTCCTGTTTTTGCATAGATAAAGTTTCATGCAGTATTTAAAACCTACAGACGAAATCTATCGCGAGATATCTGGCAGATATTTAGGCTACACAATCGTTCAAGCATAAACCTTCGAGGAACATGCTCATGTCAAACACGACACTGCCTATATAGAAATGAAGTTGCATGCAAATTTTTCAAGTTCATAGTGCACTTAAGTATCCACCGGAAAACAGACACACATGCAAATAGATAGTAGAATTTTTTCAGGACCTCTAGTGACAATATCCGCAATATACAAAATTACACGTTTATAACTCAATACCAGTTTACAATTATCGAGATATTACCCTTTCCTAACGCTCAGCCAAATCCTATGGAGGGGCAGGCAACATCATCGAATTCTATATTTTCTATAAAGAAATAAACCAATACTACGATGTACTGAAGAACCCGACATAATGTAAATAAAGTCCTATTTACCAATCCAACAAAGCAACCTCATTACATGTGTGACTTCGTCACATGACAAAAAATAAATTATAGCCTTAGCCTATTCGGTTGATCACATATTTGTTAATACTACGATTTTCTCGTTGCCATCATGGTTACCAATACGACCGATGAAAAAATGTTCGTTCACTCAACCAATCATGCAGTGACGTGCTCCATCATCAACTCTCGTTGCGTGTATAGAAATGAAGCTTAATACAAAATTGTATTGGTGAATTCGTCCTCGATATATCCTGAACCACACACAGACAGAAATAAAATATTTCCCTTGAGAGATATGCTTCGCTAACACTCAGCCAATAAATCTAAAGTTAATTTTCAGAAATGTGTCGTAATTTAAATTTTACCTTCAGACTAACCTTTTAATTCCTTAATCTTAACAATTTTTAACAGAGAACGAAAGCACACTAATCTACAACTCTTTCAAAGTGCTCGACAATATCTAAGAGGAAAATTATATTACTATATTTGAAAAAAAAAGGTTCATACAAATTTCATAAATGTTATGTCTATAGTATAAAATTAATCAGATCATCTTTGAAATCAGTAGTTACTGATGAGGACAAACTGGTTTTAAATGTTAATTTAAGTTTATAAATATGCTAATAAACGTTGCAACGAAGCTGAGTTTTCTATCATACAAGCCTACGACAGATCCTCGTTAAGCTTTAGAACGCCTATTGACTAAATTCAACGTTTAAATTTAGAAAGTAATAATAAACATATCATATCTTAAATAATATAGGACCTTCGGTAACAGCTAATAAAACATGGCGACCATGCTGTAATTAAAACCAATTACAATTTTATTTGTCCGATTATTCCTTTTTATTAAGCAAGATATAGGTTCTCATTGTGGCTTATTGTGTGGGGAAATTTATGGTTAGTTACTGTACAACTTGGTTGCACTCCATGGCGGAAACCATTGTGCAGCTAAAATAGTAACCCGCAGACTTCAAGCATAGCTTTCGCTGTTAGTTTAATTGTACTAAAGAAATATAGATGTTGTATTGTGAGGTAAATGCAAAGTTTATTAATAAGAAATACACCATTGAATCATTCAGGCTTTCTTTCAATTGCGAAATGTGAATATGGATTAGCGATTTCCGTAACTTAATGAATAATGATTTATATACGTTTTAAGGATAGAAAGAAACCATTATTCGTGTTTCATCCATTATTCATTCAGTTAAGGAACTCTGAATCATCATGTCGTGAGCCTTGTAATGTCAAACAGTACCTTATCAAAATTATCCTTCCAAAACGCTACACTGTCCCTGACTGAGTCAACACTTCATGACCCCTGTAATGACATACAGTACCTTGTCAAAATTATCCTTCCAAATCACTACACTGTTCCTGACTGAGTCAACATTTGGTGAGCCCTGTAATGTCAAACAATACCTTATTAAAATTATCCTTCCACATCACTACACTGTCTCTGCCTGAGTGAAAATTTCGTGAGCCCTGTAATGTAAAACAGTACTGTATCCTTCCAAATGACTACAGTGTCCCTGACTGGGTTAACAATTCGTGACCCCTGTAATGAAATACAGTACCTTGTCAAAATGATCCTTCCAAATCACTACAATGTTCCTGACTGAGTCAAAATTTAGTGACCCCTGTAATGAAATTCAGTACCTTGTCAAAATGATCCTTCCAAATCACTACTATGTTCCTGACTGAGTCAAAATTTAGTGACCGCTGTAATGAAATACAGTAACTTGTCGAAATGATCCTTCCAAATCACTACACTGTTCCTGACTGAGTCAAAATTTAGTGACCCCTGTAATGAAATATACAGTACCTTGTCAAAATGATCCTTCCAAATCACTACACTGTTCCTGGCTGAGTCAAAATTTAATGAGCCCAGTAATGTCAAACCGTACTTTATCGAACTTATCCTTCCAGATTGTAATGGTGACTCTCTCTCCAATGATCTCCAGCCTATGACAATTATTTAACATAGAATAACCAATGCTGTGTAATTTTTAGGAATTACCCTCGGTTTACAATTCTTTTAGGTGGCAAATCCAGTACAGTAAAAATACATGGTATTGATTTTTATTCTCATCATTATGAATATTATAAAAGACGTCTTGAACATTGTGTAGATTATGTTTAATATTACCAGGTACTGACTGCGAAGTTCTAGACTGTTCACTCGCTCTTTTAATTTTTTGTTTGCAGTCGAATCTAAGAAAATGTTATTGTTACCACTAGGATGCAGAATAGAATGAGCACAAAGACTTCTTTATAATCTTTGAGGGTTTAGGCATATTAGTTATGGTCTAGGAGCCGAGAGCCAATTCGCATTGTGTGAGCACACATCCTGGGTTTTTCCAATCGATAGAGAAATTATTGATTATGCGAAAAAACGCACAGTGAATAAAGCGCACAAGGACTAGTGTGACTAAGAGTGGGGGTTACGTTACCAGGAATTAAATACATGGAGCTGTTACAATAGCTAGTAGAATTTCCGATCGGTACTTCCCAACCTTTGATCATGTCCCAGATAGTCCAACTTTTCCTATGGCAAATCACGTTTAAGAAAGGAGGAAAAGTACCGATTGGAAATGTCTCTGGCCATCAGCGTGGGCTTCGGTTCGGCGCCACCCTGCCCTTCTGGCGAAAAAAAAAACATCTCTTGAGATAGTACACAAATTCAAGCTCAGATCATCTGAGCATTTGTGTGCGTAACATTTTTTTTATTTTTCAGAACGCAGGGACTGTATTTATTTTGTTTAAAAGAGTTATCTGTGCGCTTTCTTCACGACACCGAGAATTTCCTTAAAAGAAACAAACCGAACATCAGCCGCGCTAGTTTTGGTGAAGGCCAAAAGGGTTAGAAATATGAAACGACATTTCTTCTCAGACAACATTATTGGCTGATCTTAATACACTCAAATCAACTATCACACACGTAAATAAATATTAAATAAGCGTCAGTTAACCATAAACAAACCCGTTATCTGATGGTGATATAACTATTATTTATGTGCCTTACTGTCGGTTTTATTTGTATCAAGCTTGGAAAAATATAATCTTATAAAAATATTATTTCATATTTTTAACCCTTTCGATACCTCCCATCCACCACGAGTAGCGTGGCTGATGATCGATTTGCTTCTTAGGAAACCTTTCTGTATAATTAAAAAAGCCAATATGTGCCTTAAAGTGCTTATATTTTAATACTAGTAATATCACTAGAACCTAATTTTATATTATCATGCAGGTTTTATACAAGATATTTCAGGCCTGTCATTAATTAACAGTTTATTTGTCACGATCCAGGCTTGCAATGATGTCCCGTACTTTAGTACAGATTAAGTATTAGAGTATAGTACATTATTCAATGTTTTAAAATACATAGAGTATATAACTGGTCCAAAACATTCTTCGGAGTAGAAAACTTGAATATTTCAAGAACACTTTGATTTACACTTTAAAAACAGGTTTGTCATTGGAGGTAAATTTGTAAAATATATGTACAAAAAAAAAAAAAAAAAAAAAAAAAAAAAAAAAAAAAAAAAAAAAAAAAAAAAACAATTAAACCTGACTCACTTTTATACTCGTATTATTAAAGATTGTAAACTATATCACTTGTGTAGGCAAATTGTCTGTATAAGGCATTACTTTCTGTACATATAAACGTTTAAGATTTTCTGATGATTGAACTTTGGATTGTTGTACGAGTATACATACATCCAACAATTTAGTGCTGGCCCGTCCCGGCGCAGTGCTTGCTGGCAGTCAAGGCATATCTGTAGTTATTTGTATCAAATTACTCAGAGGTGAGATATTTATATGAGATAAGGCAGTAGTTGTTGAATAGGGATGTTATGACTTGTTCATTATAAACCAAAATACGATGTCAATTAGGGATTTCATAAAGATAGTTTTAAAGAAATCCGTTTTGAATGTATTTTTATAAAGTGAAAACTACATGTTTTCTTATCTGTCAAGTTTTTGTATGTTGTGTTGGTAAAAATAGTTATTTTTTATTTACCATAACACCAACGTACTTATTATTGCTCAGGAGTGTGTCAATGCCCGTTTGATAGCAATGATAATTAGCCTATATCGCGATAGTAAATATTGTGTCTCAAAGTTTACATAAACGAAGCTTAGAACATATTTAAGGATTAAAATAAAACATATAATTATAAACTTGTCAGGAAATCCACCCCTTGGGAGCTACACAGATTGGACAAAAACAGTATTCAGCCCTAAACTAATAGGCGTATATTCCCTAAACTATTGGAACAATAGCGTTTCCCAAGGTCAAAGAGGGGTTCCCGAACCAGTGAAAGCGAGCCGCCCCAAAGAAGAGACAAAAACTTTAAAATTAAATTATTTCACGGATAGAGCGTCCGTCGTAGCAAAACTTGACAAGAGATCACTTAAATAATGCTATAATAATTATATGGGGTGGCTTTTTTAAAAAAGAAAACTTTACTTGATTTTAGAGACATGTAAAACTATATATAGAAAAAACTTTTAAAAACTGCCGCCATTTTCCAATTGGCGGTCAACTTCGTTTTTTTTTTATGGAATATTCCGTATATTACTTGTATTATTATTTTCGATATAAAAGTAATGTTAAAACATTTTTTATAGGCATTTTTGTGATATTTTAGTTAATAACGACACATGAGATCTCAAAGGGCCGAACTCCTTATGGAGTTTAACGATTTAGGGAGAAAAGATTTTTATAATAGGGATGCATTTAAATATTCTTAGCTGTCTGTACATCTAAACTCAAACATTTGTCATTTCAGCATTTCACTTGTTTTTAAAATATTTATGAATGTTTCAACGGGAAAGGAGACTTACAGGTATTCGCTAAGATCGTTTTTGTTCGTTCAAAGTGTCTGATTAGAAAATTACGCTTTGTTCGATTAAAGCTTCTTATTTATAACTTCCAGCTACTAAATGAATGTGTTAAAGGAAACATACATTTTAATGCACATGTAGAACTACCTGAGAAAACAAAGAAAGATTTTCAAATTTCACCCTGTACATGAGTGTTTTTAATATTTAGGGTTTTCTATAACGCAGCTAAATTGCTCGAAATCAGAAAATCCTAAAAACTATAAAATTCTTTTAACACTGTCTATTTCAAAAATCAAATCAATCAAGTGCTCTGGAAAATTACATTTTGTGGTAGTGTAAGACTATTTTGGACGCAGTGAAAAAATACAATTTACACCTCAACTTTGGAATAATGTATCTTCCATGGCATTTATTTCCAGACACGTTCATTTATGTGAAAAAAATCTCATTTTGTCCCTTAGAAAATTCCAATTTTGAAACACTATGTATAATTTTAAATGAAACAGAAATGATAAATTATGTTTGTCCATTAAATTTAATATTGTGATGCAAATTAGCATTTTCTAAGATATATGTGGTTTCTATACTAAATTATGGGTAAACACTAAGAGCAAAACTACTGTTACAAATTTTATTTTCTTCAGGGAACATCGAGTAGTTAACACTGATTTCAACATGCACCACTTTCACTAGCCGATCACCCTCAAATGCTAATATCAGTGGCTCAGCATTGAGTAGGTGCTTAAGCGTTGATCAATAAGTGATCTGGACAACCAAAGTGGTTGGTAAAGGGTAGAGCTCAGAGAGAACCTCAGTGGACTCACCTGAAAGTAGGTAAAATTAAAATTTTACTCAATTAGTTTTCATGGAATAGAATTAATATACCAAAACTATATTGGATATACATTATATTTTATTATCATCAATCTACTCTTAAAGATTAACAAGGAGAAAAATCATCAGACAACATTTTTCTGTTTTTTACTTTTAGGAAAAAAATAAGGTAATAGAATAGAGAGATCTCTGTACATATTCTTTAAGCCTGGAGACACCCAGATAACTTTTTATTATGTTAGAGTAGAGAAACTAAACTCATAATGTATTTATAGAGCATAAAAATGTACACATACAACACCCAATAAACGTAGAATAAAGATGAAAAATGTTTGATTATGTCCTATAGTAAAAAGAAGAACTTAAATTTTATCAACTCTGTGGATTGTTAATTTTTAAATTCTATATCATTAAAAAATTATAATTTAAATTGTTAATTATAATTATAATTTTGATCCCAGATTTAATATATTAATTAAGTACTTTATGCTTTCAGGCAAACCCTCTTCTTACACTTAGATGCTGTCACAAGTGGTGGAGACTGCCGTTCCTAAGTTAAATAAACTTTCAAGGAATTTTAATTATTATTTCTAATTAGAATGTCAGTACTTTCTTCTGGAGTACAAATTATAACTAATAGCAAAGATTAATATCAATTAATTCCATTAATGGAACATATCAAATTCCATCAAACAAGACAGCTTACCACACAAGAAGATTGTTGAAGATGTGACAGATACGGCCAAATACAAAATAATTGAATCGGAAAAAGTAAGCGCTCTGTGGTGTAATGGTAGCACATTCACCCGGCAAGTGAGAGATCCGGGTTCGACTCCCGGCGGAGCAAGTACTTTTTGTGATTCAATGTTTATTGAAATTAAATAAGGCTATTGCCATTTATACAATTTAATGTAAATAAAAGTCGTTTGACAGGTATTTGGTATTCCGATCATATGTTTAGTTTGCTTATTTAAACGCATATGTGACAGATACGGCCAAATACAAAATAATTGAATCGGAAAAAAGTAAGCGCTCTGTGGTGTAATGGTAGCACATTCACCCGGCAAGTGAGAGATCCGGGTTCGACTCCCGGCGGAGCAAGTACTTTTTGTGATTCAATGTTTATTGAAATTAAATAAGGCTATTGCCATTTATACAATTTAATGTAAATAAAAGTCGTTTGACAGGTATTTGGTATTCCGATCATATGTTTAGTTTGCTTATTTAAACGCATATGTGACAGATACGGCCAAATACAAAATAATTGAATCGGAAAAAGTAAGCGCTCTGTGGTGTAATGGTAGCACATTCACCCGGCAAGTGAGAGATCCGGGTTCGACTCCCGGCGGAGCAAGTACTTTTTGTGATTCAATGTTTATTGAAATTAAATAAGGCTATTGCCATTTATACAATTTAATGTAAATAAAAGTCGTTTGACAGGTATTTGGTCTTCCGATCATATGTTTAGTTTGCTTATTTAAACGCATATGTGAAAGAGAAGGCCAAATACAAAATAATTGAATCGTAAAAAGTGAGGGCTCTGTGGTGTAATGGTAGCACATTCACCCGGCAAGTGAGAGATCCGTGTTCGAGTCCCGGCGGAGCAAGTACTTTTTGTGATTCAATGTTTATTGAAAAATTATATATATATATATATATATATATATATATATATATATATATATATATATATACAGGTACACGAGATATACATCTCAATCGTACTAGCTGTTCAAGCAGTAAAAAGCCTTTAAATGAGATTTCTGACACATTACGACCAAGTCGATTGCATTGCTATAGCAAATTCAAGGGATGATAAACTGTAATATCAGTTGTTCTCTTTCTGTGTTTTAGTTCTATTAAAATCATATTTAGCACAATACAAAGGCCAATATTTTACAACTTAAACATGGAAAATTACCTACAAAAACTTGCATAAACTGTTTGCTTGGGTTAACAGAGAAAGAGAGACTGTCTCACTTCCCATTTGATTTTAGTCCCATAAAAACACTTTTTCACCGTTATTTTGAGTAATAGAATCATGAGAGATATTTCATTTTAAAGTTTTTATTACTACACATTCTAACAGTTTTAGTTTCTAAAATATTTTTATTAATTGTTTGTGGAAAAATCTCTAACTTTTTCTACTTCATTGTTTAAATATTCAAAAAGTATACACTTGACAAGATATACTAATGATTGAATTTTCCGGAGTTTTAACATTTTACTTATGTGGTACAATTCAAGGTCATTTCACAATATACAGTCTTGGTGGAACAATCAATTTTTGATTGGGAACATTATTTTTAAATTTTAATTCGTAGCACCTTAAGATTCCTTCCTTTCAGACAGGAAAGGTAGAACAAAATTATGATCATTTCACGAGGAATTAAAAGCATTTAAAGTACGAAATTTAAATAATTTTGTGCTCAAGTAAAAACAGCTGCAGATAAAATTGTGAAAGTTTTACAGCAAGTACATGAATTATAGCAACATAAAATGACAAGTTTTTATTTATAACAACATTTAATTTCCTCATGAAACATATTAAGAACATACCATTTTAATAATTAATTCACAAATATAATTTCCTTAAGTCATAAATAAATAAAAACATGTCACTCCCTGAAGACAACTCATGTATATACTGCACAAATTTAACATTTTAATCTTCAACAGTTTCTATTTTGTGGTTCATTACAAAATTGCCTAAATTTTCTATATTAAACACATAATTCCTTAACAAGTAACACGTTTTTTAATTTTTCTGTTTTAAGAAAAGTTATTTTAAAGGACAATGAGTATGCAATAAAAATATCTTTTTAGCAAAAAATTGATTCCTAAAGTTTAATTTACGGAAGAAACGGCCATGATGGCTGGTTCCACATACTCTTGGCATACACTCTCAAAGATATTACAAACTATATTAACCTTGCTTTTCAAAGCTACTTCGGTAGCTAATTTGTTAAATAAATTCCAATAGTTTAGAAGATAGTGCTGATATATTTAAGTAATTACATTAGCCGATATAGTTAACATTAAATAAAATATTGATTACTTCCAGTTATTTCTCAATATTCAATACTAATTTAACAGATCTGAAATGGTGAATCATTATCCCCTTTATGTTCAAACAGACTTATTTTGAACTTGGTTGTGATCCCATAATATAGAAAGAAAAGTTTTTTTAATTACAAATTTTATTAACAACTTTTCAATTATAATTATTTTAATCCTGTAAGAATTTTAGATAACGATTTCATAATTGTGAAAAATAATATATTAATATATTAAAGTACACTATGTTAAACATTATATTGACAAATTTGGCCTGTACTGTGAGAATCTAAAATTCACATATCATATGTTGGGAAAGGTTAGGGTTTTTCAGTTTTGAGATTTAGTTGACATCCTAAATTGTTCTATTCAGAGTAATAAAAAACATTCTTAATATTAATTTCTCTACAGAGTTACGGACTAGTGCTATGACAAGCATTGTATTCCATTCAGATTTTTATTTATTCCATTGACTAAATAATTAAGAATGTTTATGTTAAACATTTAACTCAAACATGTAATAGAAAAGGAAATCTATACTTAATGCATTTATTGTTGTGTTAATTCGAAGATTCATTTTCTAGTTACTAGACAGGATAGAAGTTTAGTATTCACAGAGTTGATGGTTTGATTGCTCTTTAATTAATTGTAATGCTCTATAACAATTTATAATCTATATAAAAATTTACTTGATTAAAGTAGTATAAAAACAAAATTACTCTAAATTAAATTAGAGCAAAATTTAATTTTTAAAATACTATTTTTACTCTAATCACAACCTAGTTCATAATTGTGTTTAGACATACAAATGCATCACATTAATATTAATTGAGTATTTCCATTAATATTAAATATACATTTTTGCTCAAAGTAAATCTCATAAACCTTTAGTGAAAAGAACCTATATCTCTCCAATAAGAGAAGTCGTGAATCAGACAAACAAAAACATACTTTCCTAATGCCGATGTTGTGTAAGAGAATCTTTATCCTCACTCAGTCCTGCCTTTTTTAGGGAATATAGAAATAGTTGTTTATGACAGACAACATAAAGTTAATTGAAAATTAAGAATTTAATTGAGTCAAGATTTCAAGTGGGTGTAAGCCGGAAAACTAAATTTTTCATCATAGTCATGACACTAGCTGCATAAACCTGAAGACTAAAGACAAAAATCTCATCTTTGATGCAAAGTCTTTCCTCAAATTCAGTATAATAATTATTAAAAGCAAATAATACTAATAAATAACATAACAATAACTTTCAACTACACAAAAGTTATAATAAAAACAAAACAGTCTCTTATGCTAATACCTTGTAAACTTTAGTTTGTTACCCTCGAACTTTTTTTATTTGTTTTTTATTCGATTATGATACTGAACCGAAAACATTTCATCAGACCATGGCACACCACAGTGCTGATTGTACCACATTGCTGACCCCACAATTCACCTGCTTGCTTCATCAGCATTGTCTTGACATTTACACTATCCCTCCACACATCATCATCATGTTTCGACCTACCTCAACACATCAGGTAACCTTCACCTGTGCTTTTATCATTTACCTTTGCTGCTCTGCCAGTAAATGAACTTCATACCACCACAGATCTTTATATAATTATTTATGTACTTGGAATGTCCTTCTCATTATTAAAGAGACATATGGTTATAGAAGCACAAAATGATCTTAAAACACACGACTGGTGGCATGTTGAAATAGCTGCTTGAAAAGTGCTGTAAACCTAGCAGAAAAACTGAAAACTGCATGCAAAATCAGCAGACGAGATGACTGTCCACGTAATTACTGCTGTGTACGGTGCTGCGTGGTTTACGCGTGTTTGAGTATGTTAATGTGTTACAATTTCAGACTTACTTGCTGGGAATTTTCAAACTCGTTTAGTGTAAATTCCATTAGTTTTATTCCAAGACACACTTAGTCTGCATTCCTTGGTTACATGAGGTTAGCAAAATGATCTTGATAAACTAATTCCTTAATATAATTTTATTTTATAAAAACCGTGATCAATTCGATTAATAAAATACTACGAAAACTTCAAAACGACTTGAGCCTTTTTCCTCAACTCAATTGGCAAACCATACTTTAATTTTTAATAAACATTAAAATTAATGTTGAATTGATGTTACAATTTAATAAAAAAGTTCTACAGAATAAGTAGGTCAACTGATTAGCAACCTAATGTATAGTAAAGATAAAGATTGTCTATTTAATGACAGGAATGATAATGATGTGTTTAATTTAAATAACCAAAGCAAGTAAAATTTGTGAAAATATTAAGTACCACTCGATAAGGCATGTTAATGATGAAAGCTTAAGTGTTTACTTACTTGTCATACGTCTCTTCTAATCCAGCAACCAACTTGCACCACTTGACCCAATTTCCAACTTGTCCTATACGGCTTGTTCATCTGCCAGCCAACTCATCCCCTTTAGCCTTACTGCTAATACTTTCTGGCTAGGTATGACATGCTTGAATTAAATTCCTGATTTTTCAGGAAAACCAGAAAAGAATCTAAAAGATTTCAATTGTTTTGGAAAAGTAAAAGTGGTACCATGTAGGAATTATGGCTTCCTTTGGAAAAGGACAACGCTATTTTACTAAAGGAAGGAATATTGAAGTTATCTTAATTAAATTTCACAGCTTACCTCTGGATCTTAAGTTTAACACTTTGGCTCCCAATCCGGACAGAGTATCTAGTCTTGAGGTAAGCAAAATTGTCATCTTGTGTAATTTCTTGGAGTGAATGTGTTATATATCAAAACTACTCTGATTATAGTATGTACAATGTTAACACTTTGGCTCCCAAATGGCACAGTATCTAGTCTTGAGGTGAGCAACATTGTCAGTTTGTGCAAGCTCTGGGAGCAAATGTGTTCAAGGTTGATTAAATTAACTTTATTTATTTTTAAATATTTCTTTACAACAATGGTATATGTAAAATTCAATAACTTCCATTTGGTTTTTACATTTTAAGTTTCGTATACAATTTATAGATGTTTGTAAGGTTGAATGAAACAGTAGAGAAAACATAATTTTCATGTAGTGTATAAAATAAAAACGATAAAGTAAACAAAATTTGTGAAATAAAAGCTTGGACAAGATTATGTACAATGATGATAACGTACAATATTTACTCAAAAATATTTAACAAATTTTCTTTAAATATATTAGTTTGTTATCAATTAATATTTTATTTTGCACATTGAACTAGTGAGTTGTGGATTTCATAAATATCTATATTTAGAAAGAGAGTTTTCCTGAGAGTTAAAGGTAACCTAAGGTGTGTTCTTATAGTACTTATAAAAAAGATATGAGCAATTATCTTCACCTGATTGAGAGTTGTCTGTGATGAGCTAGCAATTTTAAGAGGTTCACAATTTTCTCTGTGGAGGGTAATAAGATTTCAGTAAATCAATAAAACTGAACTGAATTGATTTTGAGATGATTGTTTGTATGTGAGAATTTCCAAACAGATGGTGAGATACTCCGCTAACTTGTCAAAGGCATTCTCAGGTGTAAATGCTGACAATGTCAAGGAAAAGCTTTCAGCACCTAACATTCAAAATTTAGCATTGGTATATTTTTCACCCTTAGCAATTTTCTATGCTTAATATATATAAATTGTATTGAGGTTTAGTGGAAGGGAGGACTATATTATAATCATACGTTGCCGCCAATTGTAGTAATGTTTTTTCATTTTAAATATTTTACTATGTAAAGTAGATATAAAATTATGTAAAATTGTTCATTAAAATAAATTCTTATCAGCAATAAAAAGCTCAAATAGATTACAAATGGAGTACTTCAAGGATTAATTTAATTATGGAATCCTCTCTTACCGATTTAAATATATGGAGTTGCAAATACAAAATTATAAAGAAATCTCTTGTTCACAATGACACAACTCTGGTTACCAAGCAAAAAAAAATTAAGTTTTATTTAAGTTAAAAAACGGTTAAGTTTTAGTACTGCATAATTTACAAAAATAATCTGTCTTGCCTAACATTTTACAAAACAATAGTCCACAAGTTAACCATTACAAAATACTGCATTCATTCTAACAAACAAAACAAACGAAAACAAAACAAAACAAAAATCTAACCTTGTTATCGAGAAAGATTCATCTCGAGCAACAAAAATATTTAAAATTGGCACTGAATTATATATTGAAGTGAGCAATTGACCAAAAGTGAAAGGTAGTTTTCACTGTTGCATTTGCGTATCCCAAAAAATTAAAAAGCACAATCATGAAAAATTTCAACTGTTGCTTACACATAAACCACATGTTCTACTCACTAATTTTATGAGGTGAAAGAGAAAAAAATCTAAACAAAATTTTGATTTTCTAGGAATAATATTAATGAGGCTGTTATCTTCAAATTATTGTTGATATTTTCACCAATACAGGTATTTTGGTCCCACCCAGCTTTTTCACAATAAAAATTTTACTTTTAGCCAACAAGTACAAACAAATACATAACTAGTGGAACTACAGCACTATCCATAAATACACATTTCCAGAGAGATGCTGTAAGTTGGAATAGAAACCTAATTTGTCAGGCAAAACTTTTTATAATGATAACTTATATATTTTTAGTTATAATGATTTATGATGATCATTAATGTTTTATAATAATAACTAGTTTTTATCATTGAAATAAGATAAAGAAAGGAGGTCAGTTTAAAAATAACCTAAAATATGTTATAGGTAAAAATGGGTTTTGTAATATCTGTGAATTTAATGTGCTCCTCCTCCTGTTTAAGAAATCGGATTGGATTCTGACTTTAATTGCTGTCATTCAGTAAGCTGCCATTACCCATTTACTTACTCTAAATGTACTTTGAACTACGTACTATCACTCTTCCAGGACCATTTATAGTTGAATTAAAGACAGAAGGGTATTGAGACCCGGCAGCGATGGCCGAGGCTCGGGGCTCTTCGGGACCGGTTGGCTACAGTGTTGCCAAGTTGTTCTGTCTGACTCGATCATCCACAGCGTTCACATCAACCGCTTCTAGGTAGGGGTGGTTCGCAGTGGAAACATGTGGACACATTTATTTAAGTGATAAATTAATAGCGTTCGTTTTTTGAGAATTGTTATTTTATAAGTAATTCAAAAATCAACTTAAAACAAATAAAGATACTGTAGTTTGAACCTGATAAAGCTCATTTAGGATAGTATTTTTAACCAATAAAAGATATCCTGTTAAAACCGTTATAGGATAATAATTGTTAATTGTTGAGTCTAAACTTAAATTGCTAGGGTGACCAAAATGCAAAATTTGCGACTAGGGCATATATCGGACTATGATATGAAATTTCCTTCAGTGTGACTTTTATCGATCAACTTAATGTAATCTAATTACTTGACAAAAAATCTGTAAAAATATTTCAAAACTTGTTATATTTTTAATTTATTACTAAATGTTACTAACTTTAAACCACAAATTTGTGATGAAGGATGTTTTTTTTAATTTTTATATCATTCAATTTTGGAAATCAATTTGATATATAGAAAACGTGGATTTATTTACAAAATGTAAGATTTAGTGAGTCGATTATTTTTATTTAAGTCTTATAATTTTTTCATTTATTTTTGAATAGCGCACGTTTTAAAATCGGTTAAAACCTCTTTGGAAATTACTTTTATTTCTGAGTAAATTAAATACTAAACAGTACATATACAAAAAGCCAACTGACTTTGCTGCACAGTTTAACCAGGAAATAAGTAGTGCCATTAAAATGTATTTAACAAATTTTGTAAGTAACATGTAAGGTGTAATATTTACCAATCATTACAAGCTATCAATCAATACGGCTTTTTACAGTTCACCGAAGTCCAACACTCTTTCTGCCACCGGAGAGAGAGGGAAAATACCACTCACGTTACTGCCGCGTTCTTCCTCTTCATTGTCGCTGTTGTCACTTTCCGAATCCTCTTCACTGGAGCTGTCATTGCCGATGTTTATTACCATCTGCACAACGGAGTCTTCCATCAACCCTTCATTTTTCCAAGCATCTAGGATTATATTCTTCGTGTGGTCTACTATCTTCTTCCAATCAGACTCTGTTACACGTTCCAACCCCTCTTTCGTCAACTGTAATATTTCAGTTATATTAAATTTCCTGTTGCTTCTTGCAACATATTACTTTACTTGAGCCCAGACTAATTCTATAGGATTGAAGTGACAGTGGTATGGTGGCAGACGAAGTACTCGGTGACCATGTTTCTTCGCAATTTCGTCGACTTCATATTTTGTCTGAGGTTTGTTTCTTTTAATAAGTTCTAACAATTCGGCTTTTAATATCGCCCCTTTTTTATTTTGAGTCGAACCCTTGTTTGTTCTGGTGGGTATGCTAAACCAATCCTTCCCAATACTTCCAAAGTATTTGTCCTCATAAGAAGAATTCTGGGAGTTCACAACTGTTTTTCATGTCTCACTAAAAGTATTTTAACTTACCCAGAACAATTTAGTAGTGAAGTAATGGACATAATAAACAACAAGGTCATAAATAAAAACAGTGAATTAGTCTGAATTACCTTTTATTAAAATTTGTACATTTGCACTGCACAAAAACCAACTCTCCCAAGAATAAGACTAAAGTTATTTGATTCTTCTGATGATATACCCTTATAAACTCCTCTACTACAGTCAAGTAATTAACAGACTAAGTTGTGAGTGTCTATACACTACATTCTTATACAACTATAGGACAGGTTTCATTTGACTGGGGCACATTCACTGTTTGCAGAAGCACTAGTTGACTTTTGTAATTCCACTGAAAAATACTGACTGACAACTAAATCGTTTATTTGACTAGTATTTTGAAAGAGAATATACCAAGGTAAAGGCAATTTGAAGAAAGACATGAATTTATTCAATAACACTAATTATTGTGGTATTTAATGGGAAAACACAAATTAAAACTGCAAACCAAACAACACTAAACAAGCATGAAAACTCTAATTTTCGAAAGTTAAACCCATTTAAGAGTACATAATGAAAGCAACAAGAACAATGAATGAACTTCATCTAACAAAAATGGCAGTGGATTTATCAACCTAGTGGTAAAATAAATAAATAAAACAACAAAACAAACAGATGAATAACAAACATTAATCTAGAAATGGGTCGGTTGTCATTTTAAAGAAACAAAATGACTTGTGGAGTTAGTCAATCACTCTAAAATGCAAGTAATGTTGTTCCCAGCCAAAGTTCCCCACACTGGAAGAGACAATTTAGGGAGATTCACTTGTTAAATATAAAAGTCACAGTCTTATATAGTTTGATCCTTACATTACAATTTTAGGGAAATTTCATGATAAAAATAAATCTTATGTTAGTTCTATTAATCTAAAAATATTGTATCTAAAATTTACACATTATATGATTGCTAGAAAACATTAAAGTATAGATGTTTCAATGTTGGATTAAAATTTTTTTTCTACAATTACAAATAAATCTGCGTTAAAAATCAAATGCAATTAAAATTGGTCAAACAGTGTCAACTGTGTTTTTATTTGTTAAAATAAATTATTAAATCATTTTAAATTAAGTAACATTATTAACCTGAGTACTATCTAAAAACAATATAAATTGAAGCATAAACTTCTACCTTTTCTCTTTATCCATTAGCTTAAACATATAAATTTGTAAAAATATCTATCATATACTGTTATACAACATTAAGCCATGTTAGTAGGAAGAAAACTTTGTACAAAGAAATACTATACACAAAATATATATATTTTCAACAATAATAGAATGATACTATATAATTACACTAAAACATAACATGAATATGCTAATGGGTATCTAAAGGAAATAGCAAATTACATTCTTGTAACCCTGTGATGAGCTTTTTAAACAGACTGAGATGGAATATGCAAAGATAAAAGAGAGCATATACTACCGTATACAGATGAATGTAATGTAGTTGGCACTAAAATAATAATACAATAAACAAAATAAAAAATGCATCAAGCTAATGATGGCCAGATGTAAGTGGAATGCTTTACTACTACAAGTATATACATCCTATAATGCACTATTTACAGAGTTTTTGCAGGGTGTTAATTTTTTTATAAATGCAATTTACATCCAGACCCTGCCTTAGCCATCTTATCAGGTTTCCAAAAATCAATAACAATTAAAATTGTACTAAACTCTGTTCTGCTTCAGCAATAAACATTCAAGCGTTTCTATTCAAAAAATATGAAAACAAATAAATTTGTAAACAGTTCAACGAAATTACAGTTTATTAAGAAAATTTGTCAAACTAATTTGGTGTACTTAATAACAATAACGGATAAAATGTTTTAAATACAAACTCGATCTGTGGTCTTTTCATTTCTACTTCTTACAATAAAACTTTTGTAAACACTGTTTGTTTGTTGGACAAACACAACCAGTCTATTTTCTTAAAATAATTTATTTCCTTCAATTATATGACACACTGTACTGACAGGGATATTTACATATTGACATCCAATGCTGTAAGCAGCTCTGCACCTGTCAACAAGGCATCTGCCGGTGCATTCACATCATAATCCTGCTCTGTCAAGTCCATCAGTTTGGTGGGGCAGTCGGGGTCCAGCAAGGAGAGGGACTTGAGGCGGGAGCGGTACAGAGGACGGGGCTGTCCCCAATCCGGCCCTGGTCCTCGACTCGGTCCCGTGTCCACTGGCTCTTCCACCGTCATCACCTTCTGCAACCAGACCATAGATCCATGTTAACTGAACTGTCCTCCAAAAAACAATTGTGACTACTTAAAACAATTCTTTTATTTTGTATACAATCAATTTCAAAGAAGATTTAACTCTTGTAATTCATATCTGAAAGCTTACTTTTTATTTAAAAATATATTTAAACTTTTGAAGAGTAATTTTTCAACTATGAATTCTAAACAATCACAAGAAAATGTAAATTAAAATTAATTTTATTTCAAGAATAGAACCTCAAAAGCAGAAACTCTTTAGTTACATTATTACTATTTACTACCATATCTTATATAAAAAATCTGTTAAATGGATAACAAATTATGAGGCATTATGAGGATGTCTTTAGATAATCTATATACTAAATTTGATCCAATATACTAAATTATCTTGATATGAATAAGCCATATAAATCTTGATATAGAAGTTATGCATTTTGACCTCTTTGAAACTTTAAGGTGCTCTTTCCTTACTTCTTGTTTACTTGAAATATAACTTCACATCAGATGAGTGATAAACCACATGTCATCTTAATGTTATAAAAGTAAATAGTACTATTGCAAAATATTAGGTGAAATATATTTTAATATCTAATATTATTAAGATTCCACTATATTGTAAAAACATTTTACAAAATTAAAAGTAATTTACCATAACTGTAATAACAACAATTAAGTGCTGTTGACAAATAATAAAACTTTTATAAATTTGGTAATTAATCATTGTAGAATTTAAGAAATTACTAATATTGATAACTAAAATAAATTTTTAAGAAACTTACACTATAAATACATTCCGTGGTCATAGCACTGTTAAAAAACCGACAAAATATGATAGAAGATGTCTTTTCCATACTAACTTCATAGTTAGAGACATCTGTGATCTTGTTCCAAAGCGACGGTTGCAGATATATATTTAGCTGGAGAATTTATAATCTGAATTTAAACAAGTACTTTGTTAACCAATAAGTGGCAATTTTACCGATCTCAGACAATTATTAGTCATACAGCGCATTTTCCAATACCAATCAATCCATTTATACCGTCAGTTGAGCATTGTATAGGGATAAAAATAAAGATATAACTGAAAATATTGAAACAAATATTCATAATTATGTGATAAATCATCATACACAAGGTTATATATTCAGAGACTTAGTCACAAAACGTTAGATTCCCCGTTATTAATTTTAGGAATCATCTTCCTACATATTAAGATATTTTCACTTGATAAACACTGAAATCTAAAATGCTACACAAATATTCCAATGTTGACACTGGTTAGCTTAAACAATACCTAACTGTTGTCTTAAAAATGTTTATAACTAAGTAAAATATATTCCTTTAAATACTATCCCATAAGTAACTAAGATTAAATTTCTTCACCTTGTTGCGATTCAGCAAATTTTGTTCCTTTGGATGCTGTCTTGTATGTAACTAAGATTAAGCTTCTTTCAACCTTGTTGCAGTAATTCAGCAACTTTTGTTCATATCCTTTGGATTCTATCTAGGAAGATAAACTTCCTTCAACCTTGTTGCCATTCAGTAGCTTTTTGCATGTTTCAGAAATATTCATTTGAATGCTATACCGTAAGTAACTAAAATTAAACTTCCTTAAACCTCAAAGCTGCCATTAGCTACTTTTGTGCCTTTTAATGCTATTCTGTAAGTAACTAAGATTAAATTTCTTTCAACCTTGTTGCAGTAATTCAGCAACTTTTGTTCCTTTGGATGCTGTCTTGTATGTAACTAAGATTAAGCTTCTTTCAACATTGTTGCAGTAATTCAGCAACTTTTGTTCATATCCTTTGGATTCTATATTTAAGATAAACTTCCTTCAACCTTGTTGCTATTCAGTAGCTTTTTGCATGATTCAGCAATATTCATTTGAATGCTATACCGTAAGTAACTAAAGTTAAACTTCCTTCAACATCAAAGCTGCCATTAGCTACTTTTGCGCCTTTTAATGCTATTCTGTAAGTAACTAAGATTAAATTTCTTCAACCTTGTTGCCATTCAGCAAACTTTTTTTCTTTGAATTCTATCCTGTATATGACTAAGATAAACTTCCTTCAACCTTGATACTGCCATTCAGCAACTTTTGTTCCTTTGGATGATTTCCCAAGTAACTAAGATTAAATTTCTTCAACCTTGTTGCCATTCAGGAAGTTTTGTTCTCATTGGGTACTATTGTGTAAGTAACTAAGATCAAACTTCCTTCAACCATGTTGTTGCCATTCAGCACCTTTTCTTTCTTTGAATAAGATTAAACTTTCTTCAACCTTGTTGCAATTCAGGAAGTTTTGTTCTCATGGGTACTATTGTGTAAGTAACTAAGATTAATCTTCCTTCAACCATGTTGTTGCCATTCAGCACCTTTTCTTCCTTTGAATAGGATTAAACTTTCTTCAACCTTGTTGCCATTCAGGAAGTTTTGATCTCATGGGTACTATTGTGTAAGTAACTAAGATTAAACTTCCTTCAACCATGTTGTTGCCATTCAGCACCTTTTCTTCCTTTGAATAAGATTAAACTTTCTTCAATCTTGTTGCCATTCAGGAAGTTTTGTTCTCATGGGTACTATTGTGTAAATAACTAAGATAAACTTCCTTCAACCTTGTTGTTGCCATTCAGTAGCTTTTTGCATGTTTAAGAGCTATTAATCTGAATGCTATCCTACAGGTAATTAAGATTAATATTCTTTCAACTTGGTCACCATTTAATTTAATAACTTTTTTAATACTACAAATCCTGTAAATAATTAAGATTATTTGTTTTGACTTTGTTGCCATTTAATAAATTTTTTGAATATTTCAAACCATGTAAGTAATTAAGATTAATATTTTGACTTTGTCTCCATTCAATAAGTTTTTTTTTTAAATATTTTGACGCTATCCTGTAGGTAAATAACCTTAAACCTTGTTTGTTGCTGTCATTAATCCTCGAACTGGCAGTCATTCTTTTCTAGATGGTAGGCCATTTTTGTACCCGTACTTTAAACATTTTGTAAGAAATATATTTTTTACTATAAACCTGTATGTGTAATAGATTATTTTGTCAGGAAAATGTGGAGATAGCTATAAAGTGGTGGGACTGCCCCTTGTCAAGTGTGATATTATTATAAATATTACAATTTGAGATAGCCAATTTATTATTCATTTGATCTACTTTCAAAAAATATGTAATGGTATCTAGTTTCTCTTGAAGATAAATATTGTAAAAATCACAAATAGTACACAAAAAGCTCAATTTGGTACTATGGGTATGATCATTTTCAAAACTTTACAAATAATATAATTATTTCACTAAATGTTTCCAAAATATATCAAAATTTATAAAATTATATGGATTAAAAAACAATAAATTAATAACCAATTTCTAATTTATTTTTTATTTTTGAAAAGTGGTGGGACGTACCTAAATTTGTTACTCTGGGTATGATTATTTGTTGAATAACAAAAAAATTTACAACAAATATTTATAAAATATACCAAAATTTAGCATAGTAGAGCCTAAGACAAATTTATAACGAGCTATCAACCAACATATAGACCATAGACATGATATATCACTAATTTTCAAAATGGCTAGATGAAGACGATCTTTCTGGCAAGTTTTATGACATAAATGTGACATCACTGTTGCCAAAACAGCAAAATAAATTTCACCATTGAAATCAGCAATTCCTTCTGTTTGAAATGGTATATAAATAGTGGTGGAAGTGTTCATTTATGTACTATATGAACTGTAAAAATCGTGCATTTCAGATTGACATTATAATTTTGATTGCCATTCATAAATCGATTCAGATCAACATTATAATGTCCATTACCAGTTCTAGGGTTAAGTAAGTTTCATAATAGTTTTAGGAGTATTCCTTTGGATGCTTTCCTTGTTAAAAGTAACTAGGATTAAACTTTCTTCAACAAACTGACCTGTATAGACTTGTAATTTTGCATGAAGCTTCATTCTTATATAGACAACACTGAATTCAATGTTGGTGCATGTCACTCTATAGGATTCAGCTAAAGTTAGCTAATATTTGTATACTGGTCTTATCAATGAGCTATCAACCAACATATAGACCATAGACATGATATATCACTAATTTTCAAAATGGCTAGATGAAGACGATCTTTCTGGCAATGAGGATGACAATGAGAAGATATAACAGTAAGCAAATTTGTAAACAATCTCAGCAGAACCATATGAGATTTTTACATGACATATTAACACATGTAGCTTACTTATACAGTAAAAATATAAACCAATAGAGTGGAAGGTCAATGTTAAAAGTTCGTGACAAGATTTGGTTTCAGCGCACCCTTGCGTTGCAGTACTCTCCTTACTTTATTGGAACTTTTATTATTTGAACAATGCTATGAAACCTAACTCAATGAAAAAAATGTGAAGTTATGGCAAGATAACTTGAGAAAGATTTCACTTTTAGATTTTCAATTTTGCATGAAACTTTATTTCTACACAGGCAAGAATGAGGTGTGTGATGGTGCATGTGCAACCATTAAATTTGATTGAGCGCCATTACTCAGTATGCTGACACAATTTTTCATTTGTCTGCTGGGAAATGTAAAAATTTCTTTTCTGTTGATGTTTGTCTGTTTATTTGTTTGCAGGACATTTTGAGAATAAAATGAGCTAAGGACTTGAAATTTTGCATGTAAAAAACTCGTGAATTAGAATCTAGGATTATTTTTTGAACAAAAACTTTTTATTATTTTAGTTTTAAGAATTTTAAATCCAATAAATTAATAATGGTCATTATTCTAATATATTTTTAATATAAAAAGCAGATTTGTTAAAAGGATGTATTTAAATTTTCATTACTTTTCCATAATTATTACATTATAATTGGCACAAATACATGATAATAAAGTTTATATACAAAAGTTACATTTTGATTTTAGATAAATGTAATATTTAATTTGGACAATTTTTCAAAGCCAACAGTTTAGATAGGTATATTTAGAACTCATATAATTGTTTTTTTTTCAATCTTAAAGTAAATTTTCTATCAGCGGGTGTATTGTTTCATGAAATTTTAACCATAACATTAGAGGTATTACTAGCCTCCTTTTACTGAAAGTTGGAGGTCAGGAGGATGTATTAAAACAGTTTTATTTGAATACAATAGTTACTGTAGTAAAATTAATAGCATGAATTTAATACAGGCAAATGGATAGACAAGCCATGGACTTGATGTGCCAGATAAGACTGAGGTAGATCAAAGAAAAAACAGCTGATTTGGATATACAAATTTTAGGTTAATTTTTAGAAGTATTACAGTTTTATTTGTTTAGTTTTTTTTTAACGAGAAACAAGTGAACATTTATGTTTGTTTGAATAATTTTTTTGAAGAGGTGACTTTTTATTTTCGAGCCAGATTTTGATTTAAATAGGGCTTGAGTGTTGACTTTTTCAAGTAAAAACTCCTTTGTATAATTTTATATAAGCTTTTTGAGTAATTAACAAAATTGAGCTCAATAATGAACTGTTTTATTTTTCATTGATGGATAAACAGATAACTCCTACTAATAATAAATTAACGTTAATATAGATGTTTTCAACCCGTTATTTGATACAAGATAAAAATAAACATAATTAGGAATCTATTTATATTTAAATATTCTGACATACAATAAAACATACAATTTGCGACTTTTTGCATGTTTGGTCAGATTATTTTAAGGACTTTATCTCAACTTTTGTTCTTTCAATATTTGAAATTTTGAACTGATAAAACGTTTAGAATAGGACAGCCTCATAATTAATTTTTATAAATTTAAATGTAAAAATATAATGTCCTTAAAAGAGATGTATCAAATAAAATATAAGCTCAGTCTCACTGACAGGATAAAAAAAAACAAATTTCTATACAATTAATGATGATATTTGACTTTACCGCAATATGTGGGTTACATTAACACTTTCTTGTCTAATTAAGTTAATTAGAGTTAAAGTGGCTCTTTCGACTCTCTTAAAACACTACTTCAATTAATTAATGAAAAAGTAAGACATATGTTTTCAGAAAATGCTTAAATATTTGAAATTCCAACTTTACATGAATTTCCACACTGTGACTGTCCTCATAACATAATCTTATAAAAAAATTATGAGTTAAGAACAATGCCAAATTTTCATTTTAAATTAAATGCAGATGGAAAAACTGTTCTATTTATACAGCTTTCTAGTCTCAGTAAGAATTTTTTCTCAGTAATGTTTTTAACTCTGTGCATTATAATACCCTCTTTAGCACTATAAAATTCATAGTTTTATTTAACAAACAAGATAATTTTTTCAACCTAATTCAAGCTATTTTTGAGACAAAAAACATTTGATTTAACAAAAGATTAATTTCATAAAAATGTGTATTATGATTAAGCGATTATAATTCAAAATATAATAAAAGGTTTCACTATGGAAAAATAGTCCTTGAAGAAATAAGAGAATTACAAATTGTTTAATTTATTTACCAATAAAGGTTTTTGAACATGACTGATTTTATCAGCTTGTTCTAGTAAATTTTGTATTCCAAAAAGAAAAAAACTCCTTCCAGCTTAGTCGGAAAAAGTAGGTGATTTTTCTGACAACTGAAATATTACCAATTTATTCTTCTGAGATTCACATACTTTATATCTCGAAAACCATTCAAAATAAAAAATTATTGCTTTTAACACAAAGGTTATGAGATGTTATACACATTCCAGAACACTTATTTGTTTTTAGTTTCATAAGTTAACAGAATTGTGAAACTTTTCCATTCGAATTTTTATGATTTAATTATTTTGTATTTGGCCATTTCTGTTACATATATATTTAAATTACCAAATTAACATATGATCGGAAGACCATATACCTGTCAAACGACTTTTATCTTTTACATTAATTAAATTTGTATAAATGACAATAGCCTAATTTAATTGATATAAATATTGAATCACAAAAAGTAGTTACTCCGCCAGAACTCAGTATTTATGTAATTATATATATATATATATATAGATTTTCTGTGTTGATGTTTATGTTTATTGTTCTTATAACCCTATTTATTATATTGGTTTAATATCCTAAAGACGGTTTAAACAGAAATATAGAATTTGCTCATTATGACCTTCTTATTGTTATTCTAAAGATTTATATATATATATATATATATCAAACATTTTAAATGGTGGTCTTGGGCTTTTTAATGCAAATATTTCTGTTAACTGCTACCATGAGAACAATTGCAATAGGCTGATTTTGTATACAACTTCTACCTAAATTGGTAAAAATAAAAAATATACCTGTTATATTTTTTGAGCCTTTAATGGTTAACTGTATTATTTGATGATGTCATTTTTACTACATTATTATGATTATTAATAATGAGATTGCGCAAAGTGATGGAAATTAATCACCAACTATTATTAGTTTGACCAACATCTAACAAATCCAAACAAAAAAATATTAAAAATTATTAATTGAAAATTGAATAGTTTAGCATAATATTTCTATTAAATAACTTATGATTGTGTGGTTAAATATATAACACTAGCCACAGTTTATCATAATAGTCTTCCTCTAAACTGAAAATAATACGAAACATTTACTTCTATTGTTTATATAAATACAAGTAACAATCTATGCAAATTAATTCAGTTACGTACAAACATGTTTATTCATTCCCATCACTGGACGATTACATCTTTGTGTCTCGGGGGAAACTGACCTTTCTCCCTTTCAAAATAAATAAACCTCACAATCCATCCCCTCATCTTGATGGGTGGCTCAACTAGTATTGACTAAGCATATCGAAACAAAATTGTATTTAGAAAATATTTGTTATTTCTTATGTTAGATAAACATTATTATAGTGAAAATAATATTTATACCATGAAGAAAAATCCCATAAGGACAAGAAAATACATATTGAAGTGGTATTTTTTAAATTTGTTATATCATGCATAATTTAAAGTGACTTTTTAAGAAAACTTATTGTTCTATAGGTACATTTAGATAATTGTAGAATTTTGAACCACTGAATACTACATAGTGGAATCAGTCAAAGCCAGACCTAGAAATTTAGCCACAGCTGAATACACCACCGTAGCAAAAGCTATCTAAAGTTTGAGATCTCAATTGACACTTGTGCCAATCCTCCATTGCAGAAACAATGGGACATTAATATGGGTCACTTAAATTCGGTCAGTATAGTGTAGAAAGGTCAATCTTCTTGGGAGAATCTACAGATTGGAAAAACCTAAATAATTTCATTTAGTTTTTAATTGAAATCATTTTAATGATCAATTGAAACAGTTAGTTGTGTCAAATATGTCTTTGTCTTGTTAATGGAATGACACACCAGACACCTAAAAATCCCTGGATCCGATGTTGAGAGTGAATGTTTGTTTATATGATATTATCAGTTTGAGTATACATGAAAGTGTAGAGGAATAGATTTTTTTATGTTTCAGCTGAATGTTGTACCTTTATTGTTGCATGATATACAATGTTTTCTTTAACAAAATGTCAAAAATTACTATTTTTTATGACGTGTCACAGGCTGTTTGGGTATGTCGTACGAGCTGATGGGCATATGTATAAATTGTGTGGTACCCACTGAATTGGATTAATTCACATATTTATTGTACCTTTAGCTCATGACTACTTAAGGGTTGGTCAGACTGATTGCTATGTTTAGGGTGATCACTAACATGACTCCATTAGTAATTACCTTTAATAACTAATGGATGTCCACATCACCAAGGACAATTATTACATTTTGTGGGTCACAACATCCTCTCTGGAATGTTATGTACTTGCTGTAGAGTTTATGGGGTGGCAAGACAGTGAAGGATGACAAGGTAAAAATTAGGAACAATCTTAGCGTTTGCCAGAAAATATTATGTATAAAGGAAAGTTTCTGTTAGATGGACAGCAGCAACTCATTACGAATGACAATGGATGTCACACTATTGGGTTATTATAATTGTAAATATTTTAAAGAAAGAAATTATGTGCAGTAATATCTTGGAATCTATTTCAACAGCATTATAGTATAGTAGTTAATAGGTTAGAAGTAGTAAAATGCAGGACCATGGCAACTGTCTCGGGTTTAACAAATTTAAAAATAAGTTTTACCAAAGAAATACATACTACTCTATTTTTATAAAATTGACACGAATAAAACTGTTTGTTAAAAAAAATCTAAGTACCCCATAGCTACTACTTGGTTGAATGCAAGTTTGCTGACATGACGAAATACCAATTTATTCGTTTTAAAATTAATAAATACTAAAGAAAATGTGATCCTAATGTTAATATTAAGACTGAGTTTACTAATTTAATGGAAGACAGATCCTTGTGTCTGCCACTGTGTCAGACCATCTGGTATGGCTTGATCTTCCAAACACCTGATCCACTACTGACATGTCTGTGTTTTAAATCTATTGTCAAGATGGACACTCAATTCACACCATTCCCCATCTCTAGCTAGTGTATATTATTGGTAACTTGCATCACAAACGTGTCATTACTTATTTAATGTATTTCTTTCCTCTTGTATGAACTCAAAAAACTCTTGACATCACACAATTAGAAATTATGTCAATTAGGTTATTTCCCAGCAGATCTTATCTTTTTCTACCATTAAGAGAAGTTCATTAATTACAATCTTTAAGATTTCAAATATCAAAAATACATACTAATGTATGTGAGAATGAATGTCAATAGATAAACTCAGCTCAGTTGAACATATAATTAAATTATTGTGTTGTATGATGTGTGTTTAAATAAGATGGTCTCTCCAGGAATAAAACTATCCTGGTGTCTCTTTTGTTCTCTATGGAGGCCAGCCAGCACTCATTGCTGTCTTCTCCTTTGCAGTATTTATACGTTTGGTTTTGATTTCTTCTGACAATGCATTAAAAATTCTCGTTCCTGTGAATGATAGTAGTTTTCAAAAGTAGCTGTTCTGAGGAGTGGCAATCAAAAGTGTGGAATGTAGCTAGTGTGATGGTCATAGAGGTCATACAGTCTTAGTAGACATTGTGACAGGCAGTATCTGTGTCCAGTCAAGGAGCCGAAAGCCAATTTGTATATAAGCACAAAACCTGGTTTTTATTGTAATTTATAGAGGAATTTCTCTAAACAAAACATCATCATAAGCCCTATAGTTTTGGTGGAAGTTGAAAACAACAGCCAAACACATAAATAATTTTAATTATACCAGCTAACATACAAAAATACCGGGTAAAAGTGGTTACGGTTGGTTTTAAATAAGTAAAGCCAAGAAAAGTATGATATTAGAAACAATAGTTTGATAGATATTTTAAACACTTTCAATACCCTCCTGTTGATGCACCCAAACTAGCACAGCTGATATTTGATACTTTACTCCTAAACTTCTAGTGTGCAATACAAGGAGGTCACCATTAAAATATTTAGGTATTTAAAAAGCAACTGTTCTTTAACCCCAATTCAACCATTATCCTTCAGTTTTTTTTCTTAAGTTTAAGGACTTTTAAAAGAGGGTATAGTATGCTACTTTGTTGCCTTAAGAGTGCTAGTTCAAGTACTTCTTCTTAGAGCATATAATGAATAGTTAAGCTTCCTGCCTAGTATATCAATATGGTTGGACCAATATGAGATATCTTTGTTCTTGTGTTTTCCAGAGAGAGTGTTTAGTTTTTACTTTACTACAGAGTCACTGTCTGAATTTCTGTGCCACCTTATTGAGATCAAGTATTTATCTCACATAGTTTTATGTTCTTATGGCTGAGAGCAGTACAGTATCATTAGCATATAAGATGACATTGTTATAAATTACTTTGTATTTCGGCAAGTCGTTAGTATAGAGAATTAACAATACTGAGAACAGTAGTTAATATCAGGGTTCTTCTAAAATCATATTAACTTTTCAGACTGCACTACATGTATGTATTTATCCATATTTTTCTGTATGATCTCTACCACCTCTTTTATCTATCAATTAAGTAGCTTTTAATCCAGTTTAAAACTACTTGTTGGATGTCTATGGTTTGTGGTTTATACAGTATGCATGAGGTCGTGACATTGCTTAGGCATGAGAAGATACTTGTGATCATATTTCCTGCCTCTACATTGTGATGTATTAAACTAGGTCAATTATTGCAGTTATTGTAAATTTTCCACTTCTAAAACCATGTTAGTTGTTGAATATGAGATTATTATCATCTAGATGAGAGAGCACAATCTTTTCTAGGACTCTTTAAATGGTTGGTAAGGGTGGTAGTTTGAAGCTTCATCATTGTTGCCTTTGTTTATAATTAGAGTGTATTTTGGATAATTTCACACGTCTTGGGAATATGCTTTATCCAAGAGAAAGGTTTGTATTGTGTAAGATAGTACATATAAGTTATGCTTCACAAAATTTAAGAATTTTGGACGATGATATAATGACCATTGACATTTTATTTTCTTCATTGCTCGGATAATTAGTTTTATTTCTTCAGCAGCAGATAAGGTCATTTCTGTCATCGTTATATCTAGCCTGTAGGGGTGGTATACTATATTAATGCTTGATATTTGTAATTGCCATTTTGAGTGTCATTGGCATTATTGATGAAAAAATTATTGAGGTAATCAGTATTTTTTAATATCACCCTTATTAATAATTGTGTTCAAACCTTGGTTTTAACTAACTTTAGATTTTGACATTAATTGAAGACAAACAGTTCAAGGAATTAAGTAGTATTTTCTAATAAACAGTTCAGTTATAAACTGTATCCATATTATAAATTCATTTTTCAAATAGACTCTAATATGAGATTACGTGGCTTGCGTGGTTCATTCCCAGTAAGCACCATATACAATTTACAACTTGGCTAGAATTTTAAAAACCAAATGACAGTATTCAATCATTTCAATATTATTATAAATGTGAAAGTGCTTTGATTGTTTGTTTTGTTTTCATATATAAACTACTCAACTACTTATTCTTACGGTTCCTACGATGAATTCTTATTTCGAAAACCCCCCGGACTACAACCCACTGGTCTTTAAAATAGCTTCAAATCCCATCTTGGTCTCTAAAGTTGTGTAATATTAATGGAACGAGCCTGTCAAATCTAATGAACCGTTCTGTGTAAAAATTGTATTGTTGACAAAATGACAATATGTTTTTTAATTTAACTGCTATTTTAACTATAATATTTATTTCATCAACATTTAACTGACACTAAACTTCTGTTCTCAGTCCTAAGATGAATGTATATTTTCTTCATTTTGACAACAAGGCAAACTCAACTATGGCACTGGAAATATCTTAGAAAACAAAAGAAGATTGAAAAAGAAATAAGTAGGCTCTTTTTTTTGACAGAAGTACTTTTATAAGATTAGGATATGTATATACTTTCTTCGTCGGGACAATAGAGTAAACTAAAAATTTCACAACATAAATACATTAAATCATTGATTTAAACAACCTAAAGTAGACGATTTTTGGCCAAAGTAGGCTTATCAGTTCTACATGTTTACATGTATTGTATTTATCAGGATCACATGGGGAATTCTATAGATAAACCACTCACAAAGAAGCCTCCGCAGAAACAAATTTCAGAGCAGTACCGCGCAGGAGGAGGTCCCCCTCCGGCGGGGGGTTGTGGTGAGGAGCTTATAAACCTCATCATATGCCTACTTAAATTTAAAAATGTCATAGATGACCATCATATTACATTACAAGTGCTTTGACAAAGTAGGCTACAGACCCTGATTTAAAAAAAACCGTGTGCGAGGCCGTGGGTAACAGCTAGTGATGCCATAAAATATTTTAACTTGCAACAGTAAAATTTGTGCAATATGTGAGACAAAGTATGTGTTGACTTGATAGAAAACCAATAGAACCAGCTGAACGCATAGGCACTCAAATTAATGAACTTAGTTCATTAAGACCCACAACTCAAGAGGAATTAAGATTAATTATTAAAAACTTTAAATCAAAAAACTCAGCCGGTATTGATGATATATCCACAAAAATACTAAAACACTGTGCAGAAGAACTTATCTATCCCCTTACTGATATCTTCAATAAATCTTTCAACGAAGGACACTTTCCCTCAGCACTGAAAATATCAAAAATCTATCCTAAATTTAAGACTGGCAGTAAATCAGAATTAAGTAATTACAGACCCATTTCATTACTACCAACTGTCTCAAAACTTTGTGAGAAAATTGTTCTCGTCAGGCTATTAGAACATTGCAGGTTGAACAACCTGTTAAGCAGCTCTCAGCATGGCTTCGTCAATGGCAAGTCAACAACTACAGCAATGATTAGCTTGATAGAATCAGTGACTGACAGCATAGAAAAAGGCAACCTGACTACAGCTATCTTCTTGGATTTGAGTAAGGCTTTCGACTGCCTGGGTCATGACCTCATACAGAAGAAACTAAAAGCACTTGGTGTAACAGAAACAGCTCTGAAATGGTTCGAAAGCTACCTCAAACACAGAAGTCAAATAGTCGAACTAAAGTCTACTGAAAAAGGGGTGACTAAAGCACCCGATCACAACCCCATCCTATACATAGAGGTGTCCCACAGGGATCCGTGCTGGGTCCAGTGCTTTTTATTCTTTTTATTAATGACCTTCCAGAATACTTACATGAATATACTAAAACTTTGATGTACGCTGACGATACAACCTTAATCCTTGACAACAATACACCTGAAAACCTTAGTGTAAATGCTTTTATTGCGGTCAACATGGCATATCAATATTGTGATGGAAATGACTTAGTGGTTAACCCCTCTAAAACTACCCAATTAGGGTTTGGGAGAAGAACAGGACAAATTAATTGCTCACCAGAAGTTAACTTGGTTGAACAAACCAAATTCCTCGGAATTACAATTGACTCAAGCTTATCCTGGACACCCCATATTGACCAGCTATGCAATAGACTAAACTCAAGCCTATATGCACTCAAACAGGTTAAAGAAATTGGTGATCTGACTACAGCACGTACTGCCTATTTTGCTCTATTTGAGGCACATATAAGATACAGTCTAGCTGTATGGGGAGGGACATCAAATGCTAACATGACCAGAATTCTAATCCTTCAAAAAAAAGCAATAAGAATACTTGCAAACCTTCATTTCCGGGAAAGCTGCAGAGAGGTCTTTGCAACATTAAAGATCTTGACCGTGACCGCTCTCTACATACAAGAAGTTATTTTATATGTTGATAGAGAAAACCTATCAAGGCTTGAAGACCTGCACTACTACAACACCCGCAACTCAACTATGTATCCACTGCCCATTCACCACTTAGCACATTATGAAAAAAAACCATCCTACATAGGAAGAAAGCTGAGCAACTGTCTACCGATAGAAATAAGAACGAAGAAGGGGAAACAGCTAAAGACTGAACTCCATAAACTGCTCTCACACCAGGCCATCTACACACTTGAAGAATTTTACCAAATGACCAACCCTGGACATTAATATTCTACTCTAAATGTTTTATGTCACCAATTAGGTTTATTAATTTTTGACACTATCTCTGTACTTGATGTATCTGAATAAAGAACATTTTGACTTTGACTTTGACTTCTTATAAATATGTTATCAAATTTGATCTAATCTTAGTCATTGTTTTTTTCTTGGTTATGAAATTTGAATCTAATTGTCTTGTCAGTGTTTTAATAATAAATATGTTTAAAAAATGGGTATTCTATCATTTGCAGGACCAGATGTCCATGCTAAAAAGTACAGTAACTTAAATTTTCTTATCTTCCTTACTGACTTCATTATGCCGTAGAACTCACTGTTACAAGATGAACTCATGTTTTAAAAGATGAAATTGGTTATTTCAAAATTCCTTGAGATTTATTAACTTCTGTTTCATCATGTTTATAAATAATTATACTTGATTACTCCATTATACATACTGCTTTTCTCTTATGGATACATCTATATATATAAAAATGAAAACTGTTCGTGTGTAACAGTATCACTCACAAACGGCTGGACGGATTCGCCTAATTTTTTTTTTAAATTTGTTCGTCTTGATCTGTAGAAGGTTATAGGATACTTTTTATCCCTTTCCCGATTCAGGATTCCGCCCCCACTGGTTACAGAAATACCCGTAAGAAATGCATTGCAGCAAACATATGTTATTAAGTGAAAGAGTCTTTTCAAATTTTTAATCAGCTGTTCTTTGTAAACATATATAATGCGACAAAAAATATATTTATATATAAATTTCTTTACACTTATAGTTTTAAAGCATAGAGTAAGCTTAAGAGAAACGACAAATTTTGTTTAAACTGTTTCTGCAATCATAATATATAAAAATGAATGTTTGTGTGTTTGTCCTTTATAGACTCAGAAACTATTGGACCGATCACTATGAAAATTTGTATTTTTCTATGTAGAAGGTTTATACGCAATGCCCATTGATGTAACTAACCACCAGGCTGTACTGCAAGATATAAAAGTTATCAAAGCGCCTGCACATTATAAACTGCAATTACAACACAGTAGTTACGTATATTAAAATATCCAAACACTATTTGAAGGCAAAGAAATATACGGGCAAAGCTTAAGAGACGCGTGCGAAGCCGCGGGAAACAGCTAGTCTTGTATATAATTTGGAGTTTTGGATCCTATTGATTAATGGTTGCAAATTGATTTTTTTATATTTGACTCTTATGAAAATGGAGATAAATATGCCTGTTTATCAAACATGCTGTAACCTTTTACATTTTTTTTTTAAGAAAGATTACCTTCATCTGTTTTGTAATAACATGTAACATAATTGCACTTGTTAAGTTACATCTTTTACACTGTAAGCACACCTAGGATGAACAGTTGAGTTATAACACCATTGTGCAAGCAGTGTTTTTCTTGATGTTAAGTAATTAATGTTTGAATACGTATTAGTATCTTATCTGACATTTTTGTGACACATTGTTATTGTTGTGCAGTACTTTTAGGTTGTGTTTACAAGTACAATAGCAGCAACGCTTGAAACTCTCACAGTAACTAGCACTTCACGTAAAGGCACTGATTTTTCTTGAATTCTAATGTGAACTGATCTTTAATATTCAGCACACTGAAATACATCATTGGTATTAACTTCACATTCACAACCATTATAAGGCCGGAGAATTAACTTATATGTCAAAATCCCAGATGCGCACTGTATTTACATGAAATACTTCAAAGATTAAAACATACATTTACATTACATATTATTTCTTAAAAAAAACATTCTGAGTGCTATTACTCACAGACTGAATCCATCATAGACCACAAGAAATTAATAGATTAGTTACAAAATGTACTTTGAGAACCTTTGTTCTTTGTTGATATCGAAACTTATGAAAATAATAAAGGAGCTATAATTCAAAAAGCATGCATGTTGCATATACACCAATGACATTGTTATTGTATTACAATACAGGGACAAAACCTACTGAAAATATGATTTTCATACTTTCAGAAACTACATATTATGTAATAGTCTATGGACAACTCATTGAAACATAGTCATAACAGCAGTCATGTCCTTTCCCTGTCACCAACTTGTGGTACTATGCAATACTGGTCCCTTGATAGAAAGCTGTAATGGCAGTGTTTAATATCTTGTTCACCCCTAACCTACCCAAGATCTTTCACCGCACATAAGCAGATTTAACTGCTTTAAATATAGTCTACAAAAACAGATTAAATCCGTCAACTTGATACAAATTAACATATTGGCCCACTGTAAGTAAAGCTTATCACTTCAATTCAATGATGGATTGTGTTACTCCATGCATGGGATTTGGCTCAGAATTAGGGAACATATTTACAACGGTCTTATAGGGAACTGTATGTGGTGGCAACAAGAAAATCGTAGAATAAACAAACTGCGTATAATAACATGTGACATAGTAACACAAGTAATGAGATTACTTTGTCTGATTAGTCAGTAAGACTTTCGTTATGTTTTTTTGGAGTCCATGAAAAATATAAAGTTACTACTTTCCTTCAGGAGCAGATGTCAGAGTCGGTAAGAATGTTTACTTGTTAACAGCTTAATATCTCAATTTTGATGGTCTTCAGTAGAATCAAATGAGTATGACATGATACTGTAGGGTTTAATTACAACATATTTAATATCCTTGGACACTGCAACTCAGAAGTCCTGGAATTGTGTTTATATTTAATGGAAACACCTCCTATCCGATCTTTGAAAATATCTTACGTTTGGTATTATCAATTCTAAAATGTTATAAAAGAGTATCAATATAAAGAACTAATTGGAATAGTAGATATTTTAAATGTTTGTTTTACACTTACGACCTGCAGACTATTCAAACAAAACCACAAACTGTCAGCTGAGATGAGCTATAAGTATAGATAAACACTACAAGTTTTAGTTTGATTTATTTTTGAACTATTAAAATACTGTGTTAGCAGTTTGATGACTGAAAAATTAAAGTGCCACTTACTGTTTTACTATAATGGTACATTTACCACATTTCAGATTTACTTTAGACAAGACAAACTGAGTATTTTTCTTTTCATTTGCGATGTACAACAACACACTTGGATACCATACCAGTTTGCTTGTTTGTAAGGATGAAGTAGAAAACTATAAATTTCTTCCTATATCAGATGAACAGTGTTGCTCGAATCTGTATGAATAGAATTTTATTCAAATGAGAGGTCCGGGTTCGAGTTCCAGCAGAGCAAGATTTTTTTGCCATCAATCTTTATTGAAATTAATAAAGATATATATATTATATCTTTCGCCCCATAAGGGTGATTGCAAAATGTTGCTAAACAAATCTAAATAAAATCCCATACCAAAAAAGGAATATGTAGTAGTAATAGTATTGTGGTACATATATGAATATGTAAAGCAGGGATGGATTTATCGTATCGCACACGTTGCAGGAGCGAGGGGTCACGGGGCTCCAAAACAGAACATTCAAATACACAAATTTTTTTAAAGTTTTTCCTGACTTTTGTTTTTTCTTTATCAGTTCTCTTTATAAATCTGATTTTGACTTCTAATATACTGTAAATATACGTTGTTTGTCTTTTTTTATTTATACACGTACTTTACAATAGGGTACAGAACTGTGGAAGGAACCAACAGGGAGGAATATGTACAGTACAGGTGTATTCTTGTACTTCAAGCATTTACTGTTCTTATTTCTAACAGGAACGTATCAAATTCATGATATGGCCAAGGTTTAGAAAGATCGAACGGCAATGCTGTAATTGAAAAAGTAAATAGATTTGTATTTTGAAATGAAAAATAATTTGTGAACTTGACACGTTCCCTTTATAACTCGTGTGGGTAACTATTGCGATTTTGGGCTGGTAACATTGTGATAGAGGGAGGGATAGTACTGTAGTAGTTGTTCATCAAGCAGTTTAACCTCAAAGTTTGTTTACTCCTGTGTAATTGCCATAGTGTGAATGTGAATTCCGTGTTATTGTTCATTAAGTATTTTGTTAAGTGTGGTCAGTGTTAATTGTAAATTCAATAAGCCTACACCATGAAACGAATTTATGAGCCTGGTGCAACAATGTAGAAGAAATGAAAAGAATCTGAAGAAAATCTTTTGAAACAGAAAGACAGCATGTAAATTGTTATAAGAAGACTAGCATAAGTCATATAAAATCAGTTGATGAATGAATTATTAACAATAGATCATCAAGTCTGAAAAGTTAGACAAAATCGAATAACTGCCTTCTTCTTGTTTAATCTGACACTCCCTTCAACCAAGATGAAACCAGGCTTAATCTTATTTCCTCTTGCATGGCTGAATTTGAATTAAGTCTAAGTAATATTGAGCTTGAAGCTAGTGTCAGCTTAACTAATGTATAACCTGAGCTCATCCCTAGACCTAGGCCTACTGCCAAGACAGAATTTTCTTTAGACATCGCACTGTGGCCCCTAAACCCTACGAACAAAATGATAAATTTTTCCACCATGTACATAAAAATGTTAGCAAAATTGAAAATCTAAAATAGCAATTTACTTAGAGTAATTAAACCTTTCCTAGGTGCTTCACCAAAAGAGAAGAATTGACCATGAAAATGGTATAAGCTTAGAGTGACAAGCAACGGGCCCCATAAAACTTTTTCCCAATCTAGAAACTATCTTGAAAACCTTTCTTACAATTCAAATATCCAATGCTTCTGGTGAGAGATCCTTTAGTGCTTTAGAGGATAAAAACAAACATAGTGACTCTGAAAAATATCAGCTACGTCAAACTGATAAGACTTTTACTTCTCAAAAAGAAAAAAAATGTATTTAGCCTTTGCTTTATAAAATGTAAATATTGAGAATAAGCTACAGTTCCTTACAATTTTATCATCTTTAAATTATTACTGATATTATTTTCAATAGATCATTAAAAACATTTTATAAAATTGCTTTCTATAATGTCATTATGATTTAACTCACATAAATTCCCATTTTAAAGCTATAGTGTCAGCAAATATTTTATACTATACAATTCTTATTGAAATTCAGTCCTATGGGTAAATGAAAAATGTTAGTATTTAACAACAGAAGAGGGGCCCCTAAAAGACAAGGTGCGTCTGGATCCAAAAGTATGTAAATCCACCACTGACACAAAAGTGATTAAAGAGCATTATTAGCATTTATGGTTTACTTGTTTTTCATTCATAACCGGACTTTGGTGAAAATAAATAACTGGTTCTCTGCAGAAATTGTCAGTACTTAGAACAGTGTGAACTCATCTGAGCACCACATCAATGTATGTAGTTCTTGTAATGTTTCTACATCTAAAGAGCCAGACAGTCACAGTGTGTAATGATCCAGTGAATGGTTATGTTACTATATTAAAATACATGACAGTATTTAAAACTTTATCTGGATTATTTCTATTACACTTCTGATGTGTCAGAGTTTAATAGTAGAACATTTTAAATCTATATTCTTTTAAAATTGTACTTTTTAGTAAAAAACTCAATAAGTGATTTGATTACAAAAATCCTAGAAGTGACAAAAATAATCCATTGGAATCTATTTTTATTCCATAATACTAAACTCAAAAGTACCATTTACATATTAATGATATATTGGTCTCTAAATTTTTATTAGTAAATAGGGTAAAATCATTATTTTTGAGACTTTTATTTTTATTTTCAGGATAAGGTGCTTGCCCTATAGAGCGGGAAATGATTTTCACTCTAAAAAAGATTTTCCAATTCCCAACTGATTTCTAACTACAATTGTACAATAAGTATGACAAAAAGTATTTGTCGTAGATGCACGATGTGATGAACCCATGTTAGACGAAGTTGAGTATGAGGATGATCACATTTCACAAGTTTCTAGCATTGTAATGTATAATGCTATTATATAAGATGTATTCTTTAAAAAGTGGTTTCTATTCTTTTTACAAATAATGGCAGTATCTGTACCATTGTGTTTTGAATTTTTGTAATAAATAAAATTCTGCTTATGATATTTATAAAAACTACCGTAAGTACTATTTAGCAGCTAAGTAATCATTTTGTTATTTTCAACATTTATATAAGTGACTCATTAAAAAAACAACAACAAAAACAAAAAACAAAAACAATGTATTCCTATGTTTAAAAATTTACACAATGTATGTAAATTTATATTTGTTTTTGTGATGTTTCTTGGTCAGTCTGTGCAATATTATAACAATTGTATATGTCATTTTTTTGTTATTTGTGAGAAATAAAGTATCTTTCTTTCTTTATATTGTTTACAGAGGCATCATCTCACGTTATATTTTTATGGAATTGTTTTAAATAAAAAGTGTACTCAAATTAATATAGTTTTAATTGTTCTCATAATTTACCAAATCATATATAAATAATAATTTAAAACATTTACAACTAGAGGTTTTGTGATTTTCTTGACTTTACTCCTCTCGGAGAAAACACAAATCTATTTTGAACACTATGTTGATGTATTACCATAATATTGTATTATGTTTGTTCACTGCTAATCTCAATTGTTTTGCTATGTAATCACACAGAAAACAAAAAAGATATCAGCAAAAACAAACAAGACCTAAATGAGGGGATCAGGTAAGACAAAACAAAACATTGTTGTAGTAAAACTAACAGCAAAACTAACAGTTAATTTAATCTGTCTCCATAACAACAATATGTACAAGAAATACTACAAGACATAAAACATCTATTAGCGCAGACCAGTCCTCGAGCGTCTCCGTCAATCCCAGGTCTGTGGTCCAGCTATACCAGTCAGACTTATTTTTGAACACTACATTTCATATTGTATTGTCTGATCAGAATCTATCAATTTACATGTCAATATTGTATAACAAGCTGGGCAGTGCTGCACAAAAATATCAACATCTAATACAGCATTAACAACCACATGGCATAACTTTTCTAATGTCTTGTGACTAACAACATCTGAAAATATATTATTTGCTGAAAATATCAATGTAACAATGGTCAACGAATTATAAGACAGTCACATGAATGCAGGTAACGATGTTATTTATGACTACACTATAAATGCTTGAAGAACGAATCCCCTGCCGGCTGACTAGATTGGAAGGTACGACTGAACTGACTCGGTAGGACCGGAACGTACGCAGTCTACGACAGTCGAGATCTGAGCGGTGCTATGACCACGGTGTGTACGAGCGCGCGTACGGCTTGCGCGCATTGAGGCAGATATAACCGGCACTGATGTCACACCCACTGACCAATAGGTTCATTAAGACACTGCCGCTGTTGGGTGGTTTCCCCCCACCGTCCAACACACCGGGCCGCGGTATCGTGCCAGTGCTTGGTCTGCTCCGTTTGGCGCCAGTTCTGGCACTTCCGGGACAGTGGTCCGACACTGGTCGTTTCCGCCGTTCTCCATCACCTAGGCAACAATACAAAATCAGAAAGTTGTACAATACACACTTATACTCTACCACTACAAGTACTGTTCCATGTTTTGAGGTCTGCAACTCATAACATTTTGGCAAAAAGGCACTCAAGATGAACAAAGCAAAAATGCCGAAAAAACTCAAATCGCCGTTATTTTAAATATCTGTTAGTAGACGTTCACAAGAAACTGTAGTAAAGAATATATCAATGATAATTAGTCAAAAAGTTAAAACTAGTCATAAGTTATATCTTGTGCTGTTTGATATGTTGCTTTAGATTTGTCACAAAACAAGAACACTTTCTTAAATTAAATTTTGGTGTGAAAAGTAAAATTTAGATTAATTTTAGTTTCTTATCTTTTTAAAACAAAAGCAACAAACCATATTCAACTTCTTGGCAGGGTGAGTTTCACTAGAATACAGATCTTAGAAAAAATATATTGTAAGCCAAAATCTTAACCTGTAATAATGCAATAATTTTAACCTGGTGTTACATGGTAAAGTATATAATACAAATTTCCTATAATATAAAGCTTCACATGGGGTTCAAAACGTAGTCATATCAGAAAGTAATGGATTTTAAATATTGGTTTTATTGTCGTATCAAATCTTATATTCTATTGGTTTTGTTTTTACAGAAGAAATGAGGTATAAAATCTGTAAATTCTGTGTTTTATTTTAAAATAATATTTTTTAAAGATTTTTGTTAAACTTAACAAATGCAAATGTTTATCAATTAGCCACACACACACAAACACGACTAGATACAGTACACTCTCTTAACCTCCAACACCAAACTGATTTTCATAATCGGTTTTCATACAAAAAAAGTATAGGAAACTCAAAGTTTTGGGCCAAACAGTGCTGAACTATGTTTTCAAGTTGTGTAGTAGATTGTTTGTTGTAACTATACTTATAAGATTAATTTAAATTTGAATTACTGTGTGTGTACTTTGTATAAACAGATTTACCTATTTGTAATGTTTATCAAATTGTTATATATTAATTATCTACAAGCAAGTTGGCAAAGTAGCAAAGTTGACAATTGTCACTCTTTGGTGACAGAAATCGTCACAGACTCTACAAAACACTTTTTACGTCCGATATCTGGATTATAACAGGCGTATCGCCAATCACTCCAGATCAGATACATCAGTCCAGATATTGGAGGTTTTACTGTGGTTCATTTTATACCATAGATGCAACGTGAGGAGTTTTATGTAGAACAAAAAGGTTGAAATTGAACCAAACTGTTCTTGTTTTTTAACATAAAATTAATCTGTACTATTGATAAAATTTATAAATAGATTTTGACAAGATTCTTTTACTATTATACAAAAATTAGGTACGGCAAGTTCTAGTATCAGATATTACATAGTATACAGAATTTTGTTCTAAAAACACAAGAGAGCAAATCTCAACTATTTCATTACTGTTTGTTGATTAGGTAATGTAGTTTAGCTATCAATACTAATATTGGTGGCTGTGGTGGAAAAAATATTAAAATGAATTTTCTACTTTATTGATTGATTAAAATGTTTTGGGTTTGCAAAATCAAAAACATTCGAAAATAAAATTCTAAGTAAAATATTTATCTAGTACTGTTCAATTAATTAAAGTTAATTTTAATTTGATGAAGAAATATTTTTTGGGTATAACCTCAAATCGATTTTTTTCACAACTGAAACATTACAATATTAAGAGGAAATGCGCACCTTTCTTCTGTGCGAATGTACTGTGCGAGCTGTTTGTGGAGAAGCCCCGTATCGAACCCGACGTGTCCGAGCGCAGCAGTTTGGCCAAACTTGATTCCACGTCTGGTTTCTCCAGCACCAGCGGTGGCGGTGACGACCTTAACACAGAAATACAACAGATTAGTTTATTTGATCAAATAAATTGTTACTCAGTGAAGTTGAAATAAATTATTTACTACATTTATTAAAAATGCTCAGGTTATATTCATAGCCTTCTCAGTTATTATCTTCTTTTATGTAAAATGAGTTTTTTATTGCAGATCTTAATTTCTGCAAATTTTTGGCCATTTATAATTAGAACTTAAGGCAATTATTTTGACTGAATTTTGCTTAGTATATAGAATGAATGTATTGTTAAGGTGACCTATTATTTTTAATTTCCACATGGTCACTTTATGTTTAGCTCCAGTATTACAACCGCTGGACTAAGCAGAAGGTGTACTTGAGTTGAACTTAACATTCACACATTACCACATGTAACATTGTAGGAAAACAGGTCTCTTCATTAATTAATTTCTTAAATGTATGAAGGGGAGTATAAAATTTCCTAGGACTGTAGTAATCTATATTCAATCAGAGGTTTGCTGAAGAGGAATTTTTCGCTACGTCATCTGTAGAACAGCGTGTCAACATGAAATTCTGAGTTATGCTTTGAAATTGCTATCTCAGATATTTGAGATGCAGTAAGTAGAAAGCATACGGAGATGATCAAATAAAGAAATGGGCACAGTTTTGGCTTAAGCGTTTTCATGAACGCTGGCGAACATTGAAGATGACCTTCAGAGTGATTAAATCTATGTATTGCAGATGACAATATTTATCACAATCAGGATATTTACGTGCGAAGACAGACGAATAAATATTTCTGCTATTGCATATGAACTAATGTTTTGCACAGAAGTGTTTACAGTATTCTAAATAATGGTTTAAATTATTTATGATTTAGATTTATACATTTATTTGTACATTTGAAAATAACTCAAAAAATTTGTAATCCCTGAAAAAAATAAGTAACGGTAAAAGAAACAAGTGATATGATTTTTGAAGAAGGTATATTAAAAATAATTTTGCCATGTTATAAAGTGATGGTGCTTTCTTTTTACCACTTAGATTAGAAATGACAAAATGTGACTTCAGAATGAAAACCAGAATTCGGATAATAAGTGCAGCAAATAAACACAGCTCTTTTTTAGAAACAATATACAGGTTTCAATGAGAGTAACGAGAATCCCAGATGGTTAGGGACTTTCACCAACAGTAATGCCAACTGCAGGAAAGGAAATGAAACTTTCCCCTCTACAAAGAGCTTCTAGAATGAAGTTATTTCTATAAAAAATATTTTAAATCTATTCAGCTATTATTCTACATATAAGTTTAATATTATTAGAGAATGTGGACAGTAACATGTTTTGTTAGTACACTTCTTATTGCTGATGAATTGTTACCAAGAAAATAGCAACACACTAACTATCAGGAGGACAAGTTATATTTCATGTTTCGCTGGATATTTGTTTGTTTTTCGAGCCTGAACTGGTTTAAACAAAGTTTATTCCCATCTTGTTTAATATTGTTCTCTTGTGTACTACTTCTCCTGTTCTATTTTGTTTCTCTGGGCTTCTGGTTACATTGTTTCCTATCCTCTTTGTTTTAACTTAAGATTAATGTCTCGATGAATACATACAATGAATATTGTCACTGTAGCAGCAGAAGTGGGGAAAAACTGTTATGAAGTAGTTCGGTTTTGCATCAATAAAAATGGGAGAAATTTTTAATATTTCCCGCTGAAAACACAATGTTTTTTGTTTGTGAATAAACAGAAAATTAAATGTTTGTTTATTTAGCTTTGCTTATTTCTAAGCAAGTCTCTAAGTGTACATGAAAACTTGCAAATATGTGGCTTATAACAAATTTACAATTTTTTTTAAACGGAGCATTGGTGAAGGTGTACTGACCAAAAATGATCAAATTCACAACCTCAATCCACCATGAGAATATATGCAATTTTATCAGAATCACTCTGTATACTCATACACAAACGTTGTTTTTAAAATTTAAATTTTTTTCCAAATAGTTTTTAAAATATTTAGAAATAAATTATATTACCTAAATACTGAAAATCTTCTGGGAGTATGTTCTAGGAGTCAAAATTAAGATGTAATCCTAGAAAATATTATAAAAATCTAGCTACAAATGATTTATTAACATGAGCTGTACACACCCCAGTTTTCCTAAAAAATATATTTTTCCTTCATTTTGACTGAACTAATCGCTACATTACTCAATTAACTCGGACACTGTTTTATACTGTTTAATCATATTCAAAATCTAGCATTATATGTAAAAATTTCGTGTCACGATGTTCATTTACACGAATCTCCGAAACCGCAGAACCATTTTCAATGAAATTTTGTAGATATGTATAGTTTGACCTAACTTAAAAGAAAGGATAGTTGATTAATAAGAATTAATTTTTGTATTTTAAGGATTTTTAAAGATAAAGGGTTGAATTGAATTCTCTTCTAGAGCCTGTTAAATGTAATGATCTGCTCTGTCTAAACATAGTTTTATGACAGTACAATCATATGTTTAATTAATTTAACCACAATTTTAAATTTGTTTACATTTATAGACTTGAAAGAATAGAATAGACTTGATAGTAACATCAATATCTTATTTCAATTTTTTCTGCAACCAATGTTTAGCATAGAGTAAGAAAATCTCCAGATAATCAATTTTGACTAAAAAATTTAAAAAATAAATTGTCCTATATGTATGTAAGCAATAAAGAATTTTTATATTACTTCTTTTTTTATTTTTTGCACTTGAATTTAATACAATACATAATGATGAATAATTAGTACATAATATTAATTGTATGGTAATCAGTTATATAGGTTAGTTTTCTTATACAATTGTCTTAAAAAATCTACTTTGTTATTTTATTGAATTTCTTACATTTGTTACAAATATAAAAAGAATGTGGTTTTTAAAGTAAGATATCTATCCTCAAAATACTCAGTAAAACCTAAATCACCAAAGAAGGAGACTCACCAGATTTTCATGGACAAAATCTAGTTTAAAATAAAAATACCTATAAATAAAACGTTAGTGTCTTATATGCAGATATTTCTTTAGACATTAATTTTCTAAGATGTGTAAACTGATTTACTTCAAAAAGACTGAAAAGTAAAAGTTTTCATTTTAATAATATTTTTAAACACCACATTTTATAGATCATTCCCACTTATATCCTTTTAAATCATGAGCTATTAACTTGAAATAAATTAAAACCTACATTAGAAAAATGAATTATAAATGAGCTAGATACAAGTAAATGAAATTATTCAAATGAAAATAAACCGTTACAATCTTAACAGGGTTATAAAAGAGCTTAGACGATATGAGTACTATAAAGTGATGATAAAGAAAAACAGAGATATGATAGAACATGAATTGGTCACACAATCAAAGCGCTCAATACATACTGATGGTTTCTTTTCATCTATTCAACTGAGTTTCATACTGTGTTAAAACTTTTTAAAGAATATAACTTGATTAACAGAATGTGAAGCATCACACATTTACAAGGGTTATTTGGAAAGTAATAAAGTAATGTTTTATTGAGAACAATACACCAACAATTATTGTTTTCTAACAAAATTTGTAATTAATTAACATTTTTATCTATTTTTATACATAGTTTCCAATCTTGTTTAACATCTGTCATCTGTTATAATATTCTACAAAAATTGGTATGTCGAAGTTGTAGAAGTCTGTCACATATGAGGACAGCTAGTCTAATGCTTTCACCTCATTATCTCAGGTGGAGTGCTTATTACTGGGAAATTACTTTAGGTTGCGAAACAAGTTATAATTGCTCTACACCAAGTCTGGTCGCTTAAAACATATTTTGAATTTTAAAAGCAGAAAAAACTTCAGAAGTTTGTGCGTAATTTATATTGTAAGTGGAAGTTTAGTCACAATAACACAAACAGTGACTGTATCTGTTCTTGTCTCTGTCTTTTTTTATTGCCTATTGTCTACTGCTGCATAACTAGATAATAAAACTCCATATCAATCCTAAAACAAAATCACCATAACTTTCAATGCTGAAACTGTCTCATTGGCCTTGACTGGTTATGTTGATCCATTAATTAACTGATTAGACTCTAGGATCATATGAGAAACACACCTTCTTTATATCAGTTCACAAAAACAAAAGAACAAGCTTTTCTTTATACTTGATATTCTTACATCTTTTTATTTTAACGAAACGTTTTTAAGCGCAAATCATGATATTGTAAATTCTTATAGACAATTTTGTACAGAATTGTTCTACTTGCACTAAAAAGTTAAAGTTGAAATAAATTGTGAATCACTAGTTTTTGTGAATTATTTTGTCCATGGAATTGACCAAATTATGGACTGATAACCAGCACACAGCATTAATATTAATGCAAATGGGATTGTTTACCACCTTTACTAAGACTAGTCGTAATGGTACATGACGCACTAACATGTCTGCCATATTCAACATTACACTATTGTGTAAAAACTGTTAGCTATACTTTTCATGCTAATATATACTGAGTGATCTTGACTAATGATCACACAGTAACGTATCTAGGTGATAATGAACAAGATACCAGAGTCACTGTTCATTTTGATGTTTGGATAACAATCGATTGGCTACAGAGATTCAGATTTTACTTTATGAATAACCATTGTATTTTTCATTTAACATCACACAAGTCTGATTCTAGCAAACAACCCAACATAAACATAACTATGGTATTTGGATGTCATGTTCATGGTGCAAATAGACTGATAGAATAGTGACTGTCACCATAAGATAACTCATACTGCATTTTAAAGATCTCAATGATTGTTTGGCAAAACCAGACCAGGCCAATCCTGCCAAATCCTTTATTTATAGCTTGGAAGAGAACAATCACTTGGCACAATCAAGGTTCAAATTCACGGCTCGTTTATCTTTCTTGCCTTAATTAAAGGTACAAACGACAGTCTCAAAAATCGCTCCATTACAATCTGTGTTTGTATACAAGTTACAATTGTCCAAGTTAAATAATACTTGACACAATATTAAAAATTAACACACAACGACTGCTCTTGTTCATGTGGTACAAGTCAAATGTGGTTTAAGTTCTGCCAAAACTTTGGAACAAGCTGAGAAAAACTCATAAATTTGAAAAATATTGAAAGTTAATCATGTCATGTCATGTCATGTAATGAACTTGTAAGCCTGTTCAATTTTCCAAACCAGCAAACACTAGTACGGTTTCATATTGACAGAATTGCAGTGTGAAGTACAACAAGTTAGCTTTCTAGAGCTTCTCTACCTCTTGGTGTGTACGGGATGATTTTGGCCTCAGACAACAACCCTTCTTGTTATCCACCCACAAAATATTTAAATTCAAGAAGTTCAAAAAACTTGATGATTTTCAACAACATTGTTTCTAGTGAAGATTTCTGAGCATTTCAACAAAACTAAGTTACAAAAACTGAATCTGACCCTTATCAACAAGGCATATGAACATCACCAATTTAAAAGGCACCTGGTAATCTCTGAATTTCCTATAAACAAAACAGATATATTTTTATACGAAGAAAAGAAATCCTTGTACTAGTAAAGGATTTATATTGGGATCACAGTGAATGAATACTGAAGGTACTTCCACAAAGGAATGAATAAAATAAACCGGGGTAAACAATATGTTAAATGATGGTAAATCCAAAACGAAAATATGAAATGGAAAAAATGCAACCAGTCAAACCACATTTAAAGCACATAAAAATCAGTGAAACCAAATTTACAAACCAAATGGCTAACACGAGAGTGACTAACAGCACTTTTGACAATCAAGGACAGTGTTCAGAAACCATGTATGTGTTCCAGATGGATGACATTTGATCAAAATACTTTAATTGCAGCGATTATGCTACTCAATAATAACATTTTCAATTCTTAAATACTAAAGTCTAAAAATTATCCCTACATTAAAACAAAAAAATGCATATTGCATTCAAAATTAAATGAATATTTAAATAAATAAAATATAAATGAAGAAAAACATGAGAGAAACAAAAACTAATTAAAATACAAAACTTAGTTTTAAAATATGAATTACGTATATTCACTTAAAATAAAAAAATCATTTCATATTTTCTTGCAACTTAAATATTAATAAATCCTTATTCTGATAATTGACATCTATAGAGATGTCCACCCAAAATAGTATGTGATAACCCATTCCATATGTCTGATGCTCTAGTCAGGAAAATAGAGTGTTAATATTACAATGAATGATTAATGACAGACACAGAACACAAGAGGAGTACTGACCACCCATTGGTAGGAAGGGGAGAGGTTCCTGGTGAGTGTGCTCCATTAGCACCCCACATGAGATCGTGAGACATTAGCAACGGCAGGTCATCCCCCTCACTCATGCTGATGTAGGGTGCCTTCACTTCCAGGTCCTCACTGTCCAGAGAGTCCATCATGTCCAGACCCAACAGTTGGTTCATAGATGTGGCTTCTTCCAGTGCTGGACTGTCCTCCTCCAGTAGAGAGGGCAAGCTACTAGCCCCTGGGCTCTGCAAGAACACGCACACTGGTTTCATTTGATTGTTAATATGAAGGTTGCTTTTAATTTAAAGTTTCACGAAATTTATAGAATAATTCTATGGAGTCTTAAAACAAATTGCTCTGTCTCTTATTTTATCTAATTCTTGAAATTCTGCAAAGTTTGAGGATTTTTATTTTGTAACAATCCAATCTGATTCATATTTATAAATGATAGCAGAATGACTATGTAAATAGTATTTCTCCTCCATAGTTTCTGATAAAATGTAGCTGATATTCCTTCTGAGTCCTCTAGCAAACTTCAGAATTATAATAGCTACAAAACTGCCACTTTTTACAAATTAGACAATCCAATTCAAATTTCTACATTGCATATTCTTCCTTTTAACTGAGAAGATATAAGGAAGCTTTTTTACAGCAAATACCCTCAATATGCTCTTTTAAGGTTTTGGTAATATCCTCAATTGTTTAGTAACTAAAACAATGATTTGGGGTTTTACAAAGTATAAATTTTAAATACTCTTAAAAATAACATAAACAATTTTAAACGAAGTATGTGATATTTTGTAACATTTATACTTTATAACTCAAATGCCTGCCTTTTGTCTTTAGTATTTAAGAACATAATGCTGGGAGGGGGGGGAGATACTTTTAATTTCTCTGTGTGACTCTAATAAATTTAAATTTAAGTCAGCCCAACAATTTTTATTTGTAGAAAACTTCCAAAGTGTGCGTTTTGATATTGCATTTAACAATAGGATTGGAAGTAACTGATTAGAATCAATCCAGGAGTAAGGAAAGTTCACAATATATGAAGATCTAAATTATAATTAGGACATTGTTTTTTTCATAAATTTGCATTACTTTTCCTGACATGCTTTCTCCAGTACTTCTACGAAACAGAAACAGCACAAGTGAGTGTACTAGATTATGAACAAAAAGTGGATCAAGCGAGGCAGGATGGTGGACAGAACCTATTTGGGCTTCTCTATTGAAACCAGTTATAACTGGATCAAGCCAAGAGCAGAGTAACAATCGGCTGGTACAAATTATTGCTCCTAGTTACAATGACCTGTTAAATAAATTTGAGTTAACTTAAAATAAAATAAATAATTTTTGATATTTTTCTAATTATTTTTTTACTGATTATGAATTTTTATACTGGACATTTTTTAACACTATTTGTTGACAATAACAAGAAATTTGTACTTTGATTACATTTTTCACCAAATTTCCTACTGAATCACAGATTTAAAACTGTAATTTTAATACAAGATGTTTTACACTACCCATTGCATTCACAGTATTATTCTGTGTAGGCTGATAAGGGGTTTTAGCCCAATTATCATGAACTTTTGTAAAGAAAGAGAAGAGAGAGAAAGAGACAGGTTAGTCGATAGCCAGCGAGTGTCCACAGTTGGCCAACTGTTGGCTGTTGCCAACTTGACGAGCAACCAAGGCCGCCTCACTCCCTACTGTGCCAACCGTGTGCAGCCAACAATGCATTGTTATGTGTCAGCCACACTTTGTGCACCCACAAATTGACTGTTACCACTCCTGCTCAAGGAGTTGAGTAATTACTCTAGACTTGTCATTACTATACCCCCTTACTATATCTACAAGAATTTATAAATGTTTTATAGTATAATAAATAATTAAAGTATCAAAAGACATATTTCTTGCCAGAACGAAAATTTCTATCACTATACTAGTCTTCAAATGTTTTTATCTTGTATAGCTTAAATGACCACAGAGATTCTTTGTTCAAAGTTTATAACTGACAATGAGAGGTTTGAGAGGATAATAGGAAATTTGCCATCGTTATATGTTACAAAATATATAACACAACGTTTCTCGAGGATTGAAATCTATCCTCTTCGTCAGGTGAGAAGACAATTTATACATAAATGTAACATTTTATAACATATAAAGATGGCAAATATCCGAAATCCTATTAACGATAGAGATGTTTTGGCTTTGTTGCGGAATGTAACTTTGATTCACGAAACATCATTGTCTCAACATTTTGAATAATAATTAAATTAATTAAAAAATAAACACAAATATAATTTTATTGTTGGAGTGTTTGTTTTAAAATAACTAAAGAATTCCAATAAGAAAGAAGCTTCTACAATGTATAATTAAAGTTTTGAAACAGGAAAGAATTAATTATTGAAGTGGAAGACTTTATTAGTAACAATTTTATAAGGAATCGTAAGCATTAAAGATAGTAATTCAATATCAATCAAACACAATGAATTTCTAGAATCTTTGTAAATGCAGGGAAAACAATCCGATTAACGTCATATAATACGACACTTCCCAACACACTACCAGTTTTAACTCCTGACTTACAAGTGTGAGAGGTGGTGACAGTGAGTCGTCCCTGTAGGAAAAATAGGGAGAGTTGGCAGGACTGATCTCCTTGGTGTCGCTGAGCAAAGGTCCATAGTTCTGGTCCAACATGAAGTGGTCCAACATCATGTCGTTGAACAACGGCCCGACCAGTGGGACACAGACGTCTCCAGGAGTTGGTGCCAGGTGCGTCAAGTCCTCTGGCTCATCCTTCATCACTGTAGAGAGAACATCTTTTGGTTACTTTTCTGTCAGAAACTGACTAATTATGGCAAATGTGTCAACAACAATAAACTTGTAACGTAACGGAAGTGTTTCTAAATCTTAGTTGCTATTTCCTAAAACTATTTCATCGGGTTTCAAAGCAAAGGTTGATGAACTGGAACAATTTCAGATAAAATCTTCATTTTATCTAGATTAAGTATTTTTATAGCTTGGAATCACAATTCAAATTTAAATATTTGTATTCATTGTTCAAATTTTTGTGATTAAATGCAGTTCTTTGAGTTTTAATCTCATTCAAACAATTACAACACTCAAAATAATGAATTATTAAATTTGTGGAGTATTACTACTTAAAATAAGACAAAATAAATTATTGCTATAACATATAATATTTGCTAAAGGAATCATGCAGACTGCCTTTTCAAAATTATGAAGGGACCACCAAAACATAGAAGTTTATCTTTATGAAGTTGGAATTGCTGATTGCTTGAGTAATGTAAAAAAACTGTAGGAAATCAACATTAGATAACAATAAGAAATATTTCTAGTTCATGTTTTCTCATGGTTCAAGAATTATACAGATTTTGTAACCTTTCAGTTCAGAAATAGTTTACAGTACAAATATAGAACTAACTCTGTATGTTAGAAGAGCTCTTGGAATTTTTGGAGATATCAAGGAAATTCCTGAGCGGGACTGATGTTCTGTGAACTGCCAAGAATGTTTGTTATCACAAGAAAGGAAGGGCTTTGAGAAGTAATTTGTAACTACATAGTAAATTTACTAAATACAACCTTTATAAATGGGTTACAATATAAAAATACAGGTTCATAATCTACAGAAAATGGAAAATTGTATGAAAAATCACTCTAAGGAAACGTTATGTTAGCTATTGGCAGTAAGTTTATTGAAGCATACATATTATAGATAAAAGAAGTATTATAAGGAATAGAAGTGGTTTTATATTAGTGTAAATTTATTCAATTGGTCATAAAATTACTTACACTGTTTTCAAAGCCAAACAGAATAAAATAAAATAACTCTTAATAGGAAAACACAAGCACATTGTAAATATCGGAGGTTTATTAAACTTTGAACAATGAAAATGTTATTCCTATATCATTTGATCATGTTTCAGATCTACAACTTTGTATCAAAAATACACAGTCAATGGCAAAATGTCATTCAGTTGTACTATTAACATTGTCATTTTAATATTCATACCCAATAATTGTACATAAATAGTACAACTACATTGTTTTTAAATTTCTTTTATTTATTTTGAGTCACTGAAAGGTGAAATATAGTTGGATTTGTATGGTCATGAGTGTTGTTGGTTATATTTTGTTCAATTGATTCCTGGCAAATTTAAAACTGTAAATTGTAAATTTTTAACACAATACCAAAACAGAATTACAACAACATAATCAACAGAACTATTTATTGTATAATTTATTAATTATATTTATTTAAAAACAATTGTAAATATATATATATATATATATATATATATATATATATATATATACGTGAGTGGTATTATTCAATTTTAAATTAAACTAGGCCAGAAATTATACAGCTATTTATTAATTAAGTTGTACATAGTTTTAATCTGTAAAATTTTAAGTTTAGTGATTGTCTATTTCTGGAATCTTTCCAAAGAATTTATATTATTGCTGTTTGAAGATAAAATTAAATAGTAATGATTTTTATTTATCACAAAAATAAAAATCATTACTATTTAATTTTATCTTCTGAATTCCTAAAACGATTGCCAAAAAATGGCCATTGTAACCGTGCTGGGTAGCAGGTGTGAGGTTTAAATGAGCAAGTAGATCATTGTGATATACCTGTACTGTATACCATTTGTTTAATCTTATACCATAATTTACGTTTATTTTCAGTCATGTTCACATAACTTACAACAGAATTTACAGTTCCTACTTTAACTCAAGAAAAAGATAAATGATTTCAGCCACACAAAGATCTTTCCTCTTTCACAATAATTTCTGAAATCTAAATCAATCTTTAAATTTGAAATGATTTAGATTTGATAAGTTAGAATAGACAATGTCTTTTAGTGGTAATAGACATGGATCATTACAAATATCGTATTAGAAGTGCTTGTGTATAAAAAACTGAAACACTATGTTTTAACATTTTTGTATTTGTCCTCTTCTACAGGTGACCAGTTCTTAGAAAGTAGTGATTTAGATTGTTGTTGCCACATAATGATGGCAAATTTCCAAAATTCGGTTAACCTCTTCAAATTATTCTTTTTGATAATGAGCTTTAAACGATAAATTCTTGAAAGTGCTAAAACAACACTAAACACCCATTTGTTTCATAACATAACGTAACATGATGAATTATATCCTGATGGTAATTAGTAACAAACAGTTCAGCATATTTATCTCAGTTTCCATTCTACTATACAGTTACGACATGCCTCTCGCATCTCTGGAGAAACGTTAGTTACACAACTGTAACTGCCGGCCTTTCTGGATTGGCTTGTTAGAAATTGAAATCAACCTAATGACTAAACCATGATGGCTGGTTATGCAGTCAATCTCCCTAATCCTTATGGTAAACAGAACTACATCTTCAACTGGACGTTTCCACTCAACAACCATGTGCAGTACCGGTACATATTTTTGTACGATCAAAATTTGTTGATCTCAGTTTGAACATTGGAGAACTTATTAAAGGGAGAAGATTACATATGCGAGTACTAGTGTGTACAATAAACACTATAGCAGGTTTCTTCAACAATTTATTTATGGTTGGGTTTAAATACTACTCTTTATAAAGATGCATTTAAAATTGTTTTTGCTACACTCATAAACTTTTTCTGTTTAAATAAACTTACTATCTGGACACAAACATTTTTCTTACGAGTTTCTACTTAATACTTATTTAATTAGAGTAACCTTTGCCTAGAAGTAAAATAATTTGTAAGAGAAAGATTGTTCTGATTATTTTGTGACCGCTTCCAAAAACTAGAAAAAATTAATCAGCAAAAATATATAATTATTTCCTAACATAGTTTATTATTAAATACCAAATGTTTCTTAGTTAATTTTTCTTGAATTCCAAATACTCCTTATACCAAAATTAATTTTTGTTTAAAAATCAATGTAGTTTTCAGGGGGATGAAACTCTTTTCAGTATATTTGTTTAAAAACGTGTATATAAACTTTATAATAGGTCATAAATAGAGTATTTTCTTTGCTGCCTTGATTTATTTTCAGGATAGCATTCATTAGTACTTACATGTGAAGTAATAGAACATTAAGGCACTTCTCCCACAAATGTTTTTCAATTATCTCTAATACTCAGTATAATTATCATGAGTGTTATGTATCATTACATTACGTAGTGATAAGACATTGACATGTTTACAACATCAATCTGATACTTGAGGTTTTGGACTAAAAAGAGTCTGAAATACTGAACATTGGTGATCAGGGACAGGTTGTCAACATTGACAAATCATATAGCATATTGCCTGAATACAATATGTTATATCATAATGATACAATAAATATTGGAGTTAACTAACTTGGTAAAATCCTCTATATTGCTATTTATTTACATATTTGATTATTCGTTCAGGTCTATATGAACTTGGGGACTCAGGGACCACTTTGAACAAAATTTGTAATTTATAGTCTAAATTAAACTATAAAATATGTAAAAAAGGCAAATTGTACATTATTTGTGTGTAAGTCTATAACATTAAATTCATTTATGTTTTGGAACAAACTTTATGTGTAATTGTATTAAAAGAAACACAACTGTCCAATAATTTAAAATTTAATCCACGAGGCCTTTTAAAATCAAAGATTGTCTTTTAAGTGTAATGTTAGGAAAGACCAATTTCATATAAATAAAGAGATAATTTAAATTATAGTTGCAGTTGAGGAGGCTATACTAAATAAATAGCTGACTATAGTAAAGTACATGACTACTTTATTGAAAAATTAGTACCATAGGATGTACTTACTTGTCAGGCCAGACTCGTCATCAGAGAACATGAGGAAGCCCTTGTTCATGTCTTCAGTTCGCGGTGCGAATATCTTGGAAGTTGCGTTCTGAGGCCGTGGTTGGGTCTCGGGGTTAGGCTGAAGTTTTTGTGAACGTAGTTGGGTCTCAGGGTTGAGTTGCAGTTTGGCGAACAGCTTAGCTGTCACAGCCGTAGGCCTAGGTGCTGGCCGGGATGTCGAGGGCTCTCCAGTGGGGAACGGTGGAGGTCTGACAGAGGGTGGAGCCGGGGCGAATATCTTGCTGGTGACCACTTGTGGTCGACTCTCTGGCTGCTTATTGAAGGGCCTGACAGTTCCGACTTGTGGCGGAGGGGCTGTTGCGGACCTGGCGATAATCTTGGCAGTGACCACCTGAGGTCGGGTTGGTGGGAGCACCGGCGGGGCAGCGACCACCTGAGGGGTTGGCAGAGTCACTGGCGGGACAGCGAACACCTTGCGCACCACTTGCTCCGATGTCACCTGACTTCTCACTGGCTCAATCACCTTCCTCACCTCCACTTCGCGCTTTATAGCGCCACTCTCCAGCTGACTGCACGAGTACACTTCATCCTTGCACTCCAGCCCACTGCAAACAGCCACATGTACACCCTCCTATCCACAACTGTTCTTTATACAAGCATATCTTACAATAATTGTTAATAAAATCTAAATATTTCAATTTTTATGTACTATGGTTGTGATTATGATGTGATTTGTAGATAATGATGTTAAACTTTTACTTTGAAAGTTATCATTGCTATTTGAACATAATAGATAGAAATATGTTTAGCTTATGGAATCACTGTGCATGCTACTTCAGCCAACACAATGCCTTGTTTTCCTGCCATTGGAAAAGCACATTTTGTTAGTCAATGTTGATAAAAAAAAGTGGAAAACAAGGAGATTAAAGTTCAAGGTATTTTTGCATATATAAATTTGAAACTAAAAAATTAGAAGTTTCAGCTGATTGTTTAAATGTTGATATTACAATGAATACAATCATTTAGGATAGACAATTACTTATTATTGAACCAGAGGTAAACATTGCTCCAGACAATTACTTATTATTGAACCAGAGGTAAACATTGCTGGAGCAATGTAGTAATAAAACCCATGTGTAACATAAGCATGTATGCAAGGTGTGTGCAGCCCACCAGCTACTACAAAATTAGCATGTGAAGGCTCTGCAAACATCTACTCTTTCCTAAGACACCCTTAAAGGGATCTGAACCAAATAATGTACAGACTCTTTAAGTGTAACTTTATTTTGATGTACGCTTTATTAGCCACAAATTTGTCATTTTATTTTGATGTACAGATTATTAGTCACATATTTATGTATACTTATGTCCCCTGTGTTTTTGAGTTTTTCTAAACTCACAAAAAAATGATTTATTTGTTTTGAGGGAAGACATCTAATTACTAAATTCTGATTGTGTAAATATGTTTCTTACATGACATAAGTACTTATGGAAATATGAAACAGTTGGTAAATATTCAGTAATACTAGAGCTTTATAGTTTTATCAAATATACATTTAATAAACCAGTAGTCTTTTTTGAGATTTTTCAATGTATTCAAATGTGGTTTTTAGGTCAAAAATAAAAGTGTCTGATAAAGCTTTTAATATTTACATTTAGTAACGCCTATTGACAGGATTTTTCCAATCATTGAATGTTTTTAGAATATCATATTGTAATTTACTTTGAACGCTGGTGTTTGGGTTTCATATATTAAATTATGATTGGGTTTTAAGACTTCGAGAAATCCATCAAACAAATCTTAAGAGTTACTACATTTCAGTGTTCATGGAAAATATTTTTTGTGAAGTAATGAGAGTATTAGGCAAAGTAGTACTTTTGATTTTATTGCCAAAATATAACTGTTTGAATAATTAAGTCAAATTGATTACTATTGCTTGCTTACTAGTGCATTTAAAATACACCTTCACACCAAACTATCAAGTACAATGCGAAAAAGAAAAAATCACTAATAAGGAATAGGCAACAGTCAGCAAGCAAATATTAACCTACAAGAATTATAAAATTAATATATTACATTTGTACATTTTCAACTCGCATTAACAAAAACGCTTCATACGGAGGAAAAGTTTGAGCAAAGTTCATCCATCACAAAATGTACATTAAGAGAAAGATGAACACATGGCAAGTAAGTATAATCTGCACTACCGCTAGTTTAATCCAGACAGAACAATGACCTAACGCGTAATCGTCTACTGGCCACTGGGTCTCATATTACGTTTTCTCTGGTTTGTCAAACCGGTGACATAAATACGAGGCGGCGCGCAGCGCAGCGTAACAACCGGCTGAACCGCCATTGTGTAACAAGTGTAACAGGTCCGACAGCACACTTAAGTCTTAGTAACTTTCCTGTCAGTATTGAACAACAGGATTACGGTAAACGTTCCACGGATTTACACATTATAAGCAATTAGATTTCAACAAAAAGTACAACAACCTTTCGAGTCTGCAGACCTACCCATACGTCTCCTCCATACCTAGCTTGTGTACTGTATCTCATATGGTTAGTCCTTAAACTAACAGGTTTCAACTGCAGAAGCTACTGCATAAAATCCTTTTTCCCAGTTGGTGGTGTATTATTTTTGAAGTTGGGTATACGTAATTATTTTATTGCATTACTGTAGAATTTTAAATTTAGAAAAAAGTTTCTTACACTAATATATAAATAAACCAGACATGTTTATAAATACCTATGTTAACTAATAACCATTGCTTTAAAAAGTGACAAAACCGTTTTTTAAACAAATAAAAAACAGTTTTTGTAACAGTTATTTTGTCCGAACAGAACACTTAACCAATATTGTCACAAACTTAAGAACAGTCCACCTTTTGTTAAAAACTTAAACTATACCAAACGCTTTTGTAAAAATAGATGATATATTAAGGAGCTAATATTTAGAAGTGTGGCATGAAAATAGATTCATTTATTTTGGTGAAGTTTAATATAGCTTCAGTTTTGGATTAAACCCAACAATAGCCTAATGCCTTTCGAGCGTGAGGTTCAGTAGTTCATATTATAATAATGTACAATTGCACCCGAGTTTGTTTAGTCAGTAACTTTTGCCACAATAGTTAGGAAATGTGGATAAATAACATACTCGGTCGTTATAGATTTACCGAACAGACTGGAAAATGTTCAATGTTCTAAAAAAATTCAGTAGAAATTCCTCACAAATTGTAATAGGCCTACATCATACAAAACTGATTCTTAGTTTAAAATTTAACAATATATTCTTTTAGGCATATTACATTGAAGCCCACCTATTTCATACATAGATGCTTGTTTGAGAGTGACAATAAAGTAGGTCAAATATATATTATACATTAAACAGATAAAAGTCCTCAATTGTTATAGAGTGTCAAGTGGAATACGTGCACAATAATACCTGGCGCAAAGTGTACTCGGATTCCGAAGAAACTCATAAATCAACAAACACGCCGGACTGGAGGAACCCCTGGAGGGGTGGGGGGGGGGGGTGGGTATTTGAACTGGTCACAACTTTAAAACGTGAAGCACAGAAGTCGGTATTCTAATGTAACAACTTGGACAGGTTAAGTGGTTTAAACTTGGCATGAGCCCAAATTGCCAAACACGTGGTGCCGGGAGGGGGAGACAGGGGGGCTATTGATTCATCGGGCCACCACTGTTACAGTAGTAGTAGTACAAGTACACTCGTGCCCCTCTCAGATCACCGGCCCGGACCGGTATATTGGCTAATCTCATCTCTCGGCGACTACGACTGGGTCAGGGCAGTTACGTGCGTGCGTAGAAGCGACAGCCTACTGCGGCGATCTCTCTTCAGCCAGCTCTGTAAGAACGGTTTGATACAACATATCAGTGTTACTTCAGTTCGCTCCATATTCAATTTGTATCAAATTAGCACCGGTATCAGCATGGAATCGGTATGCCCCCTTTGTATTAAAGGTGCAAATATAGTAAATACGACAGCACAATCGAGAATGAAAACCTCGATATCTATGTAAAATGACGCGGAATCCGACTGAAACAATACGGGTAAATGTAAACTATAGCGATTTTAAAATGTCACCTCCCATTTGTGAGACGATGAAAATTTCTGATGCTAAAAATGGACGACACCCAGTGTTATTTGTATTAGAATTTTTAAATCCGGCCCAGTTAATTCTTTCGAACTGAACAACGTCTTTATCAATAGTTATTGTTATATTTACTCCATTCAAACTGTTTTATTTTTCCTGTTGTTTTGTTGAACCATTCATGTATTCCCAGCAAAAAATCATTTAAGAACGAACTACAGTTCAAAATAGGCGTATACTAGATCTTGTTTACAGAAGCGTACCAAATATAAGTTACACCTGGTAACACTGTGTGTGTACCGACATAGCATCATATTAAATATACAACTACAAACGTAGGGTCACACATGAACTTATAATTTCGTTTATCCTCAAGTACGAGTTTCGGTGATATTGCCACTTTGAAATAAACGGAAACAACAAAATAAACGTCTGCCTTAATGACATATTTCTGATCCGAAAGAGGACTGACCTTACAAGCCCGTGGCTATATGACTGTGTTACCACACAACTGGCAACTTGGACATAGCTCTCGAGCCAAGACCGGTAACCTATTTTTGGGAGCAAGCCAGCGAAGCGATGGAAAATAGTCTTTGGAACACAAAATCAAGCACAACAGATCCGAGAATACCTTGTGTTCCTATCTACATACAACAGGCGGAATGTTCTGTTCAAAGTTTCCCGCAGACTGTATGCTGTGTGGTGTGTAGGAGGAGGGGGGGGGGGCAGGCATGTGATGAGATAACTGACGGCTTTGTGGCCGCAAATAGTCCAGTTTGGCCGACGGCCATCCTCCCTCCTCCCACCACCAAGGGTCACACCGACAGCTACTCCTCCATTCAGACACACGTTCTGCTCATTACTCAAGTTACGCGTCCATCTAACATCCATCGAGCTGACCTGAGCTCACAACATCCTAGTTCATGCCTTGATTGAATAGATACGGACACCATTATCCTGAAATGAGTGTGTAGACCCCCGTATTAACTGATTTAATGAAATGCCGAAAAAAAAAAAAAAAAAAACGGGTACCCAAACATCCGGATAACCGATACCGTTGTGACAACTAGTTAACCGCACAGTCCCGTAGACCGGATACACAGTAGACGCATATTATATAAAGTCACGTCGATGCGGTCTACTACACCTATGCAACAGAGGGAAAGATATGTGCGCGATCAACGATAATTGGAAAATCTTGGATCAGCCACACCTATGACGCTACACTGTCACTGTTGTAGACCGGATAAATCGTAGACGCGGATAACCGAGCCACCTAGGAGCGGCGCGGTGCGGCCTACACTGGTGCAACAGAGGGAGGGATACGTGCAATCAACGATAATTGGAAGCGCTTGGCCCAACCCAGACTATCGCGCTACACTCTCACTGTTGTCACAGCTCGCATGTGATTCTTTCACTTTTAATTCGATCCGAATAATTTCTGAAACATGTCAAAACCACAATATCAATCCGTTGTCCGTTGTCTCTTATTAATGTGACTCGAAAATGTACAACATAAAGGTGTTTTATGTCGACATTCCCACTGACAATAACTGTAGTAAACTCTACAAACCGTACAATATAGCCTAATACAATAGGAAATAAATCTTGTCATTGAGTTATCGCACACGCACTGGCGTTTATAGTGGCCTAGGGCTCTTTTGTTGTCAAAGAAAATCCAATAAACAACAATTCAGGAGAAATGATTCGGTTTTAATAGTTAAATATTGGACTCCTTTTTTTTACTGACAAGCTAATAATTAATACACTTCTTTTAAGAAAGAATATATTTCTTTAACTACCGTGTGCTTGCCTCATTCCTGTACGGATGCATTCTGTTCAGACAAATTACACATTTCCCAAGTTTTTAATTTTACGATGCTTTTTATCCGGAACGTAAAATAAGGGGTTTTCACAAAAAACATTAAGACTGTCGCTCCCATAATGTATTACATATACAACTCCAATTCAAAATGTATTCAAATCAAGCATTCACCATGTAATATCGTGCCGGTTTGTCAATTACAATGGCGACACTTCAAGCCTTGGAACTTCTACCACCACGCCAGACAAACCGCTATCTATAACTGAGGTTAAATACGTAACCAGATAATAGCCGGATAGGTTGAGAGCTAAATAGGAAAACTACAACACCGCATCCAATCGCTGATAAACACTGTATAGGCTATTTGCTTCACGTTACGGCTAATGTATCGAAACGGGCCGTTCACGGTTCATATTGTACGAGTTAATGAGCGGAAAATATAAGTACACACGACAAAATGACGGCCAATTAGGGAACATTCAATGGTAAACATGATATTTACAAACCAGCTTCATGATAATACAGAAATCCACAACAAAGTAAACATGGGGAGGTGCATGTACAAAGTAAATATGCACAGAATCATTAATTTGGCCCGTACGAATTTAGTAAAATGTTCGTGGTTGACTGATACATTTAAATTTCGCGATAAAATTGCCGGCCCGACAAATAGACATAAAAAGTTCCGACATTATAATAGACGCTCTTTAGTGTATTAGGTGGGGCATGAGAAGTTCAAAATAACAACCCCTCCTAAGTAAAATATAGAAAAGTTTACGACAAATTCTAGTTTCTCTAACAGATATTTTTACAAGTCAAATAAAATTAAGATTACAAGTTTTTATAAACATAAGCACGACAATACATTAGTATATAGTGCACCTTTACCAAGACTCATGGAGAAGTTGATTGTAAGGCGACCCAAGGAGAGGAAAACCTGATCGCGGAGAAAAGCGATCGGGAAACCCAACCGCTGCCGACCAGTCAGTCCACTGGTGCGCCGGAGGTTGTACAGTCACTACCACTACAGTTGCGACAGAATAAAGGCCAAAGTGATCAAGGACATACTTGTATCTACGGTGGAAATCGAGAATTATATAGTTTTGATAACATTTTAATGATCAATTAAATTGTACGAGAAATAGAACATTTGAAATAGGCTGTGATATGTTTTTTGTAAAGCTCATGGTTGAAATGGATAGGCAAAACTAAACTGATTAGAACTACATACAGTTGCACCAGACTTGAAACGTCCATGAAGGTGGATTTACATAAATCACGGACGAAAGATAAGGAAGTGTGTACAGAAATAAAAAAGGCTGACGTTGTGAAGTCAATATTCTTCTTACCGACTCAGCGAGACAATTTTACCATTGACACACTCAAGGGTCTTCCTAAGTAAGTAGTCCTCAACAGTCTAAAAATCAAAATAGTACACCAATGTGGCCTGAGGTTTAAAGAATTGACTTGGACGCCGAGACGTGGGATCTACCACAAAAACATTAATTCCAAACAAAACTTTACGTGGTCAAAGGTGGTATGCACTGATATTTTAGCGTTTCACGAGGAACACGAACTACGGAGTCTAGGCATGCGTGGGCCAGGTAAACAAGTACCGTAGTTATAACGCTTAAGTATGCGCTATCTTATCGCAGCTAATCAGCATGTGACAAGGCCGCCAGTTCTGATAAGGCGATACACTCACTGCACTAAAGACACGTCGGAGTCGAGTGCTGGGCGTGCGTGACCGCAGCTCAGCCTTCGCGGTTGTGTCTTCGTCTGCTGCTTTCACATTATCATTATTACCCTGACTTGCAATCCGTATATTGTCGGCGTTACTGCAGTACACGAATGTACATTAGAATGCAATGGTGCAAATTCAATAATGCGTGTCTCAGAACATAATATATTGAACAATAAACTTGAACAACACTAAAGCCGAGAGCGCCAGTTGTTCAGAGGCTTAGGTGCAAGAACAACCGAAGTACAAGCTATCTAACTTCACCATAGCGCCCTGCCAACTGGAAGACAAAACTGCAATGTCACAAATACATACATGTACGTGCCCATGGGGAGAACCTGCTACGAGTAAGATAGTAATTTTTTTTAAAGTAAAACGGAATATGTATGTTTGGCACACTTGCTGTGTTGCCAAGTGGTGCAGGCTCCAAAGGTGAAATTAGAGAATGACGCCCACACTGGATTTAGCAAAGAGAATGGTCCTTACCGTCAGTTAAGGAGTTAGACTTTGAGAAGTGAAAGGAAAAAGATGTATGATTGGCACATCTGCTGGCTGTGTTGCCAAGTTGTGAAGGCTCCAAAGGTGAAATTAAAGAATGGCGTCCACACTGGATTAAGCAAAGAGAATGGTCCTTACCGTCAGTTAAGGAGTTAGACTTTGAGAAGTGAAAGGAAAAAGATGTCTGATTGGCACGTCTGCTGGCTGTGTTGCCAAGTTGTGAAGGCTCCAAAGGTGAAATTAAAGAATGGCGTCCACACTGGATTAAGCAAAGAGAATGGTCCTTACCGTCAGTTAAGGAGTTAGACTTTGAGAAGTGAAAGGAAAAAGATGTATGATTGGCACGTCTGCTGGCTGTGTTGCCAAGTTGTGAAGGCTCCAAAGGTGAAATTAGAGAATGGCGTCCACACTGGATTAAGCAAAGAGAATGGTCCTTACCACCAGTAAAGGTGATAGGACTAGATTTTGAGAAGTGACAGGAAAGAGGAGTGATTGGAACACTTGCTGTGTTGTCCAGTAGTGCTGTCTCCAGAGGTGGAATTAGAGAATGGTATTCACACTGGAGCACACTGGATTAAGTAAAGAGTGTGGTTCTTACCATCAGTAAAGGAATTAGATGTTGAGAAGTGAAAGGAAAGAGGAGTGATTGGAACACTTGCTGTGTTGTCCAGTAGTGCAGTCTCCAGAGGTGGAATTAGAGAATGGTATTCACACTGGAGCACACTGGATTAAGTAAAGAGTGTGGTTCTTACCATCAGTAAAGGAATTAGATGTTGAGAAGTGAAAGGAAAAAGATAGATGATTGGCACATCTGCTAGCTGTGTTGCCAAGTTGTGCAGGCTCCAGAGGTAAAATTAGATATATAGTATAGTGATCAATGATAATCTGTCAGATTCAATTTCATAAAGTAGGTAGCAACTTACATCAGCTGGACTAAATAAATGTTTAAATACAGTACATATAAAACTTGACTTACTCTGCTGCTTGGAGACGCAAGTAGTTCCGCACCGTACAATCTGCCAAATATTGTACATCAATAAGTGTGCGCTGTGCTCGGACGCCACTGCACTGCAGTGCTAATGAGTGCAAGTGCCAGTGCCAGTGCAATGGCAATCTCTGGCACCGGCATGGCGGCACGGCAGCGGCATCCACGACACCGGCCCGCGGCCCTACACTCGTACTCCACACATCACTTGGCTCCTAGCGGAGTAATAACGTACAGATTTAGCCCCTTATCTTCACCTCGACCTGCGCGTATTGTACGTGTGCAGGATTTACGACAGTGAGAGTGCAACAGTGTTTAACAGTGCATCGCTAATGTCGTCTTTTATAACTTTGGGCGGCAGCGGCAATTATTTGGACTGAAGCGAGAACGACACTATCTTTCCATTGTGTAATAGCGTGGAAATCAGGACTGTTGTAGATATAAATGTGTATGGTTCGAGTTCCTCGTGTAATGGTTATTTCACAAGGCTGTAGTACACGTACTCAAGTTCACACAGCCCTGCTAGTAATACCACACACCTTCACTAAAATACAATGTTCACATTATTTCTCGACAAAATAAGCTTAACATTGACATCAAAAATCTAAAATGATGAGTACTGTGGATACGAAATATAAAATCGCTTTGACCTAAAAAACAACAAAATCTAAAAATATTTATAAAGAGAAATTCCGTCTAAAATATTGCTAAGTTGACTTAAGAGAGGAACTTTTTGAAAAAGACAAACGAGAGGATTTTGGTTATAAAATATCATCAGTAATTGTTTAATATAAAATTTAACCATATCCCAATATTTCCAAGTTTTACAATAAAATATGATAGTATGTTCAATTATGTCACACTTTAAAAAAAGGATCATACAGTCAAAAATAGTAAGGCTTGTTTTGTAACGTTCTAAAAGAGCCTACAAAAGCGATAATAAAGCATCCAATTCATTACCGTAAAGTATCAAATCCATTACTGTAACAGTTAGGCAATTGAGTTGAAAATATCGACAAAAAAACACAAGAGGTCACAGATAATGCTGGGCAAAGTTCCACTATTCGATAAATCTCTAACGTCTTTGTCAATGTATTTGTTTTTTAAACAACACAATATATTTTTAGACAAATGGATATGGCATTTTTTTTATAGCAAGTTATGCTAATTGAAAGTAAGACAAAATTGCAATTATTCGTAGTATTAAAATGTGTGTTGGTTCTACTCACTTAAGTAAAAAATAGTATGACCAATAAGAAACAAACATTCTAAAACACATTATGTTCTACATGGTTACTTTCAATAGTTGTGTGGTAAAATTTGTTACACATTACCAGAATAATAAAACATAAAAACTAACTCAATTCTCAAATATGCTTTACAAATAACCTAAGATCCATCTCACTGAGAGAGCTTTTGACTAATTATTTCTAATACCTCCTCCCCCTTTAATGTGTACCCCACCACACATTGTGCGTGCGTGCGTGTGCGCGTGCGTGTGTGAATCACTAACACCTCGCCTTCAAGGTACGCGAACTTGAGACAGTACTGTACCAATAGAAATACCCGCAAATAAATGTGCCATTGAACCATTTGGCACGTCGAGTCGCCAACACCGCTGTTTCGGCATGTTTTCAACTTTTCAACTCACGTGCGTTTGAACTGTTTTTAAACGGCTTAATTTAAAACAAACACACCATTAGTCATCGCATTCCGGGCAATATTTTTTACACGGGACGTCCCGGGAGAAATTAGGAACAAGATTTTGATTCATTGATTACTATTTATTAATAAAAATAAATATGGCGTGATACAAAATTCAAGGTTTTTATATATATAAATAAATATATATATATAAATATATATATATATATATATATATATATATATATATATATATAGGCTATTCACCTTGATATATATTCATACACACGCACTTTGAAATTCAATTCCAGAAATTTGTAAGTGTCTATAAAGTAGAGGCCGCAAAAATAGGATGGTTTAAAATTGTATAACGTTTAATTCCACAAATCCCGGTTCATAAAAACCCACTTAATGTTTCGAAAGACGATTAAAATAATAAAGAGTTAAATTAAGGCGTTATGCCTTTAATCCAAGTTTCGTCACTTTATATAACTTAACAATAATACAAACAATACAGTTGGAAATTTCCACTAGAAACTGACCGTTGATTTCAGCTATATACTTATTTAAGTTTCCTAGCGTTTCAAATTACGTTTCTACAAAGTTGTCATACAAAAATTTGCAATAGTATAAGGTATTGGGCTTTCAAGGTTTATATCTACCGGTGCAACGAAAGAGAACATTGGAAATCACAATAATATTCTGGCAGTGACTGGTTTTGGTTTGACACAGTTGACACACTACAATGAATTCAGGAAAGTGCGTTCGATAAGTGGTAACTCTAATGTTACTTAGAACTAAGCTAATATAACTCAACTCTCAGGAAAGATACAATCTTATCAATTTTGACAGTAGATGGTCCAAACTCCCTAAATATTAGCTAAGATTTGTAAAATGAGACCAACACAATAATGATTTGTACAGTAATAAAGAAGGTGTCACATCTTAAGGAGTGTGTATGTGAATGTGGTAATCTAATCGATGGTAGTACCTGAGAGGCAGTCCAGTCCGAGCCGATGTGGATATATCCAGGTATCACTGGGAGTCAGTCACATGAGCTGCCGAGCGCCGACAAGTCAGCTGACTCCCGACTACGACTACGACACACGAGACAAGAGGGCGAGCGTATCTACGCCTCTACGGTAAGCTGGCACAGACACTACACCGAGGCAAGAGTGAGCCGGTCGCGCGCCTGTGCGGACGCCCCTACCTCGCGCTCGCCTCGCCTCTCCTCTCTCCTCTCACTTTCGACCCGGCTTTGCGCGCCTGCTGGCCGATCCATACCGATACCGATACCGGCGGTCACGGGCCTTGTAACAGTTTTCAATTCGGACTAGAGCTTTCGGAATTTGACGAACTGCTCCTTGACGGACAACACGTCACCGTCAGGTGTCAGTCGCAGACTGTAAAATTGACTGAATGTAGCCAACTAAAATACTAAAGAAAATAGAAGATATTTTTAAAAACTTCTAACTTTTACCGTACATAACGAACATGACTCTTCTGTTGAAACATACTGGGATTTTGTACCTATCATTCTTTTAGTCACAAAGCTCTTTAAAAAATTATATTTAATTTTTATCACTGTATACACTGAATCAAGTATATTGTCAATCACAATATATTGAAATGCGATAAGGGCCTTGACAGCACAGAAAGCGGACACCGTGACACACACACCAAACAGCATAAACGTAAGCACGGCGACACGACACTATAATAATATAAACTAAACTCATGATTAAGATCCTTGCAGAAAAATACAATTTATTAGGATATTAATTTACTCTTAAAGGTAACACAAATATAACTTCTTGATGCATATCACTTAGGAGATTGCGTTTATTATAATTATAATCATTAAAGTGTATGCATTCAACTTCCCCAATGTACAAACTTTTACTATAATTAAGTCAGATTCTATACAGCAAAAGTAAGAAACATTTTAAAACACTTAAAGAAAGTGGAGCTCAGTATAAAATATACATATACGTTGCAATTTATTTGTAACCAAGATAATTCGTCGATTCAAACCTAAATATGAATTACAGCGTTGGGTTAGACCTTTAATAGCCTTAACAGTCAGACGTCTCGCCCGGGCGTCCTCGATGGCCAGGACCTCGCCTTGCGGCTCAACCTTGGGCAAATAGACCGGTCCGATGACCCAAATGCCTATCATTTAAAGAGTCCAATTCGAGAGCCTAGGGGGATACGATCATCCCAAGCGTGTGTGTGGCAATCAGCACGAGTTTACCAGGAGTGTTGCGTCCAGATCTCTGACCCAGCCCGAAGCACAGAAGATTTAGCCTACAGCGAGTGAGTTAATAGCACGATAATCCCAAGAGTGTGTGTGGCAATCAGCACGAGTTTACCATGACTGTCATCCAGATCTCTGTCCCAGCACAGGCAGACAACGAGTGAGTTGATAACACGATCATCCCAAGCGTGTGTGTGGCAATCAGCACGAGTTTACCATAACTGTCATCCAGATCTCTGTCCCAGCACAGGCAGACAGCGAGTGAGTTGATAACACGATCATCCCAAGCGTGTGTGTGGCAATCAGCACGAGTTTACCATAACTGTCATCCAGATCTCCGTCTCAGCACAGGCAGACAGCGAGTGAGTGGATAAACACGATCATCTCAAGCGTGTGTGTGGCAATCAGAACGAGTTTACCATAACTGTCATCCAGATCTCTGTCTCAGCACAAGTTTACCATAACTGTCATCCAGATCTCCGTCTCAGCACAGGCAGACAGCGAGTGAGTGGATAACACGATCATCTCAAGCGTGTGTGTGGCAATCAGCACGAGTTTACCATAACTGTCATCCAGATCTCTGTCCCAGCACAGGCAGACAGCGAGTGAGTGGATAACACGATCATCTCAAGCGTGTGTGTGGCAATCAGCACGAGTTTACCATAACTGTCATCCAGATCTCTGTCCCAGCACAGGCAGACAGCGAGTCACGATCAGCAATCAGCACGAGTTTACCATAACTGTCATCCAGATCGAGTGAGTGATAACATGATCATCCCAAGAATCAGCACGAGTTTACCATAACTGTCATCCTGATCTCTGTCCCATGAGTTGATAACACGATCATCCCAAGCGTGTGTGTGGCAATCAGCACGAGTTTACCATAACTGTCATCCAGATCTCTGTCCCAGCACAGGCAGACAACGAGTGACACGATGTCAATCAGCACGAGTTTACCATAACTGTCATCCAGATCTCTGTCCCAGCACAGGCAGACAACGAGTGAGTTGATAACACGATCATCCAAGCGTGTGTGTGGCAATCAGCACGAGTTTACCATAACTGTCATCCAGATCTCTGTCCCAGCACAGGCAGACAACGAGTGAGTTGATAACACGATCATCCCAAGCGTGTGTGTGGCAATCAGCACGAGTTTACCATAACTGTCATCCAGATCTCAGTCCCAGCACAGGCAGACAACGAGTGAGTTGATAACACGATCATCCCAAGCGTGTGTGTGGCAATCAGCACGAGTTTACCATAACTGTCATCCAGATCTCTGTCCCAGCACAGGCAGACAACGAGTGAGTTGATAACACGATCATCCCAAGCGTGTGTGTGGCAATCAGCACGAGTTTACCATAACTGTCATCCAGATCTCTGTCCCAGCACAGGCAGACAGCGAGTGAGTTGGATAACACGATCATCCCAAGCGTGTGTGTGGCAATCAGCACGAGTTTACCATAACTGTCATCCAGATCTCTGTCCCAGCACAGGCAGACAGCGAGTGAGATTGATAACACGATCATCCCAAGCGTGTGTGTGGCAATCAGCACGAGTTTACCATGACTGTTGCGTCAAGATCTCTGTCCCAGTACAGGCATACAGCGAGTGAGATGATAACACGATCATCCCAAGCGTGTGTGTGGCAATCAGCACGAGTTTACCATAACTGTCATCCAGATATCTGTCCCAGCACAGGCATACAGCGAGTGAGATGATAACACGATCATCCCAAGCGTGTGTGTGGCAATCAGCACGAGTGTACCATAACTGTCATCCTGATCTCTGTCCCAGCACAGGCAGACAGCGAGTGAGATGATAACACGATCATCCCAAGCGTGTGTGTGGCAATCAGCACGAGTTTACCATAACTGTCATCCAGATCTCTGTCCCAGCACAGGCAGACAACGAGTGAGTTTATAACACGATCATCCCAAGCGTGTGTGTGGCAATCAGCACGAGTTTACCATAACTGTCATCCAGATCTCTGTCCCAGCACAGGCAGACAACGAGTGAGTTGATAACACGATCATCCCAAGCGTGTGTGTGGCAATCAGCACGAGTTTACCATAACTGTCATCCAGATCTCTGTCCCAGCACAGGCAGACAACGAGTGAGTTGATAACACGATCATCCCAAGCGTGTGTGTGGCAATCAGCACGAGTTTACCATAACTGTCATCCAGATCTCTGTCCCAGCACAGGCAGACAACGAGTGAGTTGATAACACGATCATCCCAAGCGTGTGTGTGGCAATCAGCACGAGTTTACCATAACTGTCATCCAGATCTCTGTCCCAGCACAGGCAGACGACGAGTGAGTTGATAACACGATCATCCCAAGCGTGTGTGTGGCAATCAGCACGAGTTTACCATAACTGTCATCCAGATCTCTGTCCCAGCACAGGCAGACAACGAGTGAGTTGATAACACGATCATCCCAAGCGTGTGTGTGGCAATCAGCACGAGTTTACCATAACTGTCATCCAGATCTTTGTCCCAGCACAGGCAGACAGCGAGTGAGATGATAACACGATCATCCCAAGCGTGTGTGTGTGTGGCAATCAGCACGAGTTTACCATGACTGTTGCGTCAAGATCTCTGTCCCAGTACAGGCATACACAGCGAGTGAGATGATAACACGATCATCCCAAGCGTGTGTGTGTGGCAATCAGCACGAGTGTACCATAACTGTCATCCTGATCTCTGTCCCAGCACAGGCATACAGCGAGTGAGATGATAACACGATCATCCCAAGCGTGTGTGTGGCAATCAGCACGAGTTTACCATAACTGTCATCCAGATCTCTGTCCCAGTACAGGCATACAGCGAGTGAGATGATAACACGATCATCCCAAGCGTGTGTGTGGCAATCAGCACGAGTTTACCATAACTGTCATCCAGATATCTGTCCCAGCACAGGCAGACAGCGAGTGAGATGATAACACGATCATCCCAAGCGTGTGTGTGGCAATCAGCACGAGTTTACCATGACTGTTGCGTCAAGATCTCTGTCCCAGTACAGGCATACAGCGAGTGAGATGATAACACGATCATCCCAAGCGTGTGTGTGGCAATCAGCACGAGTTTACCATAACTGTCATCCAGATCTCTGTCCCAGCACAGGCAGACAGCGAGTGAGTGGATAACACGATCATCCCAAGCGTGTGTATGGCAATCAGCACGAGTTTACCATAACTGTCATCCAGATCTCTGTCCCAGCACAGGCATACAGCGAGTGAGTGGATAACACGATCATCCCAAGCGTGTGTATGGTTACGCGAGTCTAAAAAAAGGACTAATCAAAATCTAATCACGTCTTGACTAAAACATCTACTGTTGTCAAAGGCGGAATTATGCTGTATCAGTAAATGCCAGGGTTGTTGATAGGTGTGGTAGAATGAGTTCTACATTTCAGAAATTACGTACGTTTAACTGATAATGTACGAACGAATTGAGTAGAGCATAACAAATATGGCGTGTCTCGTAATATCATTATCATACGGTTGTGATACATCTGTGAAGCTTTTAAAGCAACGTTGTTGGTTATGTAAATAAATCAGTGTAGTAATAGAAATTAAGAAATAATCAATACTGACGGAGATAGAAAGAATAAACCTGAAGAATGTTGAAACCAAACTAAATTTTATAATACTATCCACTCGAGGCACACAGGACATCATGCACGATGCACGTGACACCGCAAAGCATCCGAGACGTGAATCGCAACCAAACAAACCTTTCCAGGTGCTCGATGACCGTCCGCTCACGGGATCACGAAAGTTGTGGGAAGAGTTATTACAAAATTGTAACCGACACCGAGAAAGTAATTTGTATCGTAAATCATTCGACAGATGAGAATGTTTGACGCGGGTGTTGGCAGAACACGATGTATTGTACAAGTGTCTCGCACTACTATTACTACCACTGCCACTAGTAACAGTACAGAACGTTCATCAATGGGTGCCAGCTGTTCCGTTAATTATAAGAATGTCTATTCAACAGAGCGTGCAGCGACCGCGACGGCAGCCACACCACCACTGAGAGTATACTCTCATGTACAACACAACACCACTACTGTATACCGATTTATATGGGACGTGAGCTACGCTACGGCGGTAGTGAGCAGTCGTGCCAATAGGAGCACTAAACTGCAATTGCTATATAATTATAGCATACCTTGTTTACGTCCAATGTAAACTGTTAAACCAATAATTTATAGCGTAAAATTAGAAATTAAATTGGCAAGGGCTGCCATTTATAGACACTTATACACTCCCACTTATGAATTAAGCCAATTTAATTTGAAGTCTAAACATACTTCTTTGGGAAAAAGTGTATTATAAACATCCTAAAATCTATGTGTAAAATAAACCAATGATAATGGGATCTACTACAGTTTTATACCTGTGAAATTAATTTAACATATGTTTACTCTATACAAACACCTATAACGCATGAATTAAAACATTGATTTCAATAGTTCAAACTTTGTCCGTTCCAAAATAAATTTATTCTTTAAACACTTACTAACGAACAACATAAACTAAACATTTCGATTCTGAAATTGTCTCATGTGTGAAATAACATTTGCTAATAATATACAATAATACACCTTTTGATGGTACAACAATATGACAAGTACCTGAAGATGAATTCATAGAATTCGGAACGTTCATTGTACACAATAAAATCGATCAAAAAGTTTTAAAAGGTGTATATATTGTATATTATATATCAAACGCTTTCGAGGCTACATCTCTAATAAACATTTGCTAATGTTTGTTTTATAACAAATATAGCCCACAACATTTATATTTATAGCTCCCATAGAAATAGTTATATGTAAAATAAAATACAGAGACCGGGCTTGAAGTTCCATAAAGAGGAGGCTTGAAAATGTAAAATAGCATCTCATCAGAGGCCGCGCGTCGCCTCATTAAAATCGGGATGAGAGGCCAAATCTGTGTCGTCAATTCCCCATCCCCCCCCCCCCACTAACAACCATCCTTGACTCATCCGAAAACTTGGAAGATCTCACCTGTTGTGCATTCTCTGATACACAGTGACGTATCCATAAGAAGTCAAAGGGTTACAAATCCCCCCCCACCTTTTTGGTATAAAAAAGGGGTTGATACTAATAGAAATATAGTACAGTAAATAACTGTGATTATGTACATGAACTTAACAATCACTTAACTTGACAGTTTCGTAATATTATCTCGGACATGGTAGCCTGATAAAAGGTGACGACCCGTCCTTCACACTCAGATCGTGACTGGAATGCTCGTGATGATAAAATGTATCGCTCATGAATGCCGCATTGTAAAGTCTGTAACGTCATCTTCCCGTCTTACACATAATTCTACGCGGGATATGGTCATTCCACAGAGAGTACCATTTACGGCTCCATAGTGTGATCTCGGACTTGGTAAGTCTGATATGAGTTATGACCTGTCCTTCACACTCAGATCATAACTGCAATGCTCGCGATGATAAAAATTATCGCTCATGAATGCCATATTATAAAATCTGTTCCGCCAACTTCAAGGCACGCACCTCCATTCTACGCGGGATCTAGTTGTGGCCCAGTTCGGTAGCCCTTGCTTAATGCGGGAATCACAGCTCACGTTATCTGAAGACTACGTTTTTCGGTCTAACAAAAGAAACAAAATAATATCCGACGAAAAGCACGAAATGAAACACAAGACCGAACAATCAGGAATTCATCGCCTTTGGGTGTGATTTCAATCAACGTGGATGCAGCAACTTACTACCTATTATTAATAAGTCCATCGTCCCATCATTATTATATTCTATTTTTTCTGTGATTATCATCTGTGCCAGTGTCCAGTTGTTGATAAGTCAGCAACAACTACATACCTCTCACAATAACTTCACTCATCCCTGTTTGAAGGCTGCGTACTGGAATTATCTCTACGCGATTGACAGCACCACAGCACGCATAACCGTTCCAACTGAGGCAAAAGATAACCCTTATCAAGGCCAATAGAAGTGGCCTTCTCCCAAGGCAAGTCAGGCCGTTACGGTCTTGACCGATTCAGAACTGAAAGTTAATGCACTGTATCAGGTATAAAAAGACGTAACCGTGTGTTTATGAGCAAATGTTCTTGTACATTGTCTAACACTCCACTTAACCATGATGCTCATTGTAACGTCGTAATCTGTACGGTATATCCGCTGTATTTTTCTGCCCCCCATCGGTGTAGTTATTTTTTAGTGTTATTAGATAATAAATTATTAAATCAAAGAGAACACCTCCAAATTACAATTTTGCAAGCCGAATCTTCAGTCAACGCAGTAAGTCTACTTTTTCGGAATGATCTATGTGTATATCTCACAAAGAACTCAGGCAACTTCGAATTTATATTAATGTGATAATTTCAAAATCTACGAGTCTATCCTCATATTCCGCAGCTTAATGTCAACACAACCATTAAACATAATTCTAGCCTAAAACTCTTTTTGATAGAGATAAATTCTGTAGAATTTAATGAGACACAAACTCCAGTTTAGACTTTTCTATCGCGATGCTGCAGGATGCAGAAATAAAATCCGCCACCATATCATACATTTTTAAGAGAATTACGAGTTTTCCAATAATAAATTACGATTAATATGACAATACCAATCACTTATGAAGATAAATTTACTTAAAATAGTCAAAAATATTAAAATAGTTCCGAGATATTTTTGGGATACCAAAATTCGTCTCTACCAGAATGTGTGGTTTGGGTTGGTAAAATCGTACGTCTGCTTTACACAATAGCGGTTCGTCAAAGTTTGTCATTAAATCACAAACAACATTTTGCTATTTTAGAACTTTTCTCCTTTGAGTTTCTACAATCTTTTGGCCTTTTGCGAGTTGAGGAATATTGCACAGCGACAGCAACGACCACAGAATGATCGCTGAGTGACAGTAATCAGCAAAAGTTGAATTTTATTTTTTTGAGATGTCAACATTCTTTTCGCGATGACATTGTACAAAAGCTGTAAACCAAGCGAAATGGACCAACTCAATTTAAGAATTCCTCTTGCGCAAGTATTTCTTACAGTAACATCACGGACCACTGTTGAATAAAGTCAAGCGAAGCGGACAAGAGAGGGTTATTAGAGAGGGGTGGGGGGAGGAGGAGAGGACGAAACACATCTCGAGATAACACTTTGACATTTGTCCTGGTATCTGCTCCACCCTTCCCCCTTCAGCCCTTTACCCCTCCACAGCCATTGCCGCCGCTAGAACTGCTCAAGAAACTCTTCTTTTAAGTAAACTAAAATAGGCACTACAAAAATACTTAAATATATGCGACAAATTTCCTTTTTACACCCTTTAATCAGATCATCTCTACAGTACATGTAACGGTTTGTATAGACTATAACTGGAAATCATAATTAAATCAGCAATCCATTAATATACAAAACTGTAATTTAATTTACAAACCCCACAAACGAAGGCACTGTACAATCGTCGACTAGGATAATTCACGTTTCCCAGGTGGAAATGCAAATTGCATTGTTAATTTGGCTGACGATCGCGCCAAGTTTACAAGTTTAATTAAATATCAGCACTGCATACGCGGGCGCGACTGCGAATAGCATCTCAAATAGCAATAGCGGTGCGTCCATTTAACTACCGATAAGAACGGTGCAAGGTGCACGCCGCTGCGAGTGGTCGGTCACAAGGCCGTCGCTGCCCACGATGGGTAGGGGGAGGGTAGTGTGGTGATAGTGATAGTATTATCGGGGTGGAGGTCAATGACGAAAGTGTCTTATCTCGGCGGAAACAACAGCTGCATGTTGATAATAAGACGATCTTTCGGTTGTAATTCAATTTCCTAGGTATGTGTACACTATGTTACACATGTTAGATAACTTGTGTGAGATACTTGTTGAATTAACAAATCTGAAAACATTTGTTTAATCAAAAAGTCACACATTTTGTATGAGCTACAACATTTGCTCAAACATTTTAAGTAAACAAAATTGTGCTTCAATATTGATTTGTCTCAGATTACAATTAAAGTTTTCCTGATTTAGACAATATATATATGTTATTTTCATTGTGTTCAAATTTTGATAGTAAATGTTTTTTACATTTTAAGATTTTACTTGCTATGTCTTTAGACTAGAGTAGAGAAACAATACTGCGACTAATTGAGAAAATTAGAGCTTCATATGGGGTGTTAAGTCCAAAGAGTAAAAGGATAGTAACAATAGGAAATACATTTCCAGACAGTTTTCCAAACGGCATACTGTAAAAAACCCCCTTTCTCTCTCTGTTGAACTTTTCTTTAAAAAAGATCACGCTGCACCACCCCAGTTTTATTTTTATTGACAGCAGTGTACTAGTGGACAAGTATTAAAACTCTACTGCATCATTATGCATTAATGTATAAAATATTAAGATGTACGAAAACAACCAATATTTACAAAAGAAAACTCATATTGTAAAATCAACTTGTGTGCACGTGTAAAAGCTCAGATGTCCGTATTCATGGATTGGTATTTCAGTTCTCAAACTTTTAAACTTGCATCAGACTAGAATATCACACAAGTTCTCATACATGTGTACCAATCAAGTCATGGTCAATATTAATCGGATTCCAGGTACTCAATATCGACACGAATTAGAAGGTTAAATCAGCACAGTACCAGTCAGACACTACAGATGGATAGTAAATATGGAAAGATACCACAATATAAGTAAATCGTCCTATATATAGATTAGTCCAATGTATAGTAAGGGAACCAAAGGTATGTGAATCTATGATCGTTATCTGGTACTTTACAAAGGTATACCCTGTTATCAGTGGAAGATCTGGAACATCCAGAGTTGCTCTGTATCTCCAATGTTTTGAAATTTAGTCACCTCAAAATTTCCTTCACAACCTCAAGTATAGTCCAAATAGAAAATATTAAATGTGCCATAATTGTTATTTCTCGAATTATTCAGTGAAATGCATTACACAATTAGTTCCTGCGACGTATAGACCATCCTCTAATAAATTTAAACTAGCCAAACTATCTCTTTCAAACTTTTACGATTCTTCTGATACATTTCGGTATATTTTAGAAAATATATTTGGTTCCTTTGATAAATCGAATAACAAACTTTATTTACATCGAAGAAAAGAATAACGCTGTGAGCAAAGTTTGTGACTGAAATTGGGATATATGTAATTCCAGCCATCGCTCTCCACCTCTTCCAACTTACTCACTTTAAAATCGTTCGATATACTCGAGTTGTTTCAAAAACCAATTTTAGAGTGATAGTGATATTAAAAAAGACCTGGAGGACACAGTAACAATCTCCGATACAGCAGTTCGTTGGATATATGCGATAAGCGAAATTCTTGCTTCTAATAATTGATCTATCGGGATGATCGCCGCTGACGCAAACATGAAAGTGGATATCTTCAGGTCAACCGGAAGTGACAAACGCCGACACCGTGACAAGAGGAGATGTGAGAAAAGCGTGGGACCAAGAGCGGCACATCTCACATTGCACCCTTTGTTCTAATTTTGACACGTGCGTTCTAGAACTTTACTTACTTCGGTCCCGGGTACAGAAAATTCGTTCCCATTCATTACACACCAATCTCTCACTCGTACTGCACGCAAGTAGAAGACAATTCCGAATCTCGTCTATATTTGATAATACGAGAACTACAAAAGAGGCACTCGTTCGTTGAAAGTGAGAAAACGAACAATTGTATCACATATTTAATTATATAGGCCTATTTACAGTTCCAAATAATAAAACAAAGAAAGAAAAACAAATTCCACGATTGAATCTGTTGTATTTACTAAATACCAAATGGTTAGTAAAGAGGAGAAACCCTGTTCAGGCTGCTTAAGCACTGAAAGTTCTTTCAGCGCGATCCCAAATAATTAACCTCTCAAAAGTTTCAATTCCTGGCAAAAGTTGAAGGAAAAGCAGAAAGCTTGTTGAGCAAAGTGGACTTTTGAAAGGCTCAGAAGCACACCAGTGACAAAGGGTGTCTGAACAGAACGCGGCTCAAGAGTGCTTTCACTTTAACTGAAGCGACCAAGGCAAGCAAAGTCAGAGCTCGGAGGTGGGTATTGATCAGGCCTCGGCCCGACACATAAAGTACTGAGGTCTCAGCTGTATCTAGCCTTCTCACGAGCTTTGACGCTCTCCGCAAATCCAAAACATGTCTTCGTTACTATGAAAATAAATCACCAAGCTTTCTATAGACGTAGATACGGAACAAAATTAATTTGAACAACCTTTGTAAAAACATCAGTTGATTTTATTTTTGAGTACGCCATACAGATCCCTGTGTTACATTAATATAAAACCACATAATTTTGTAGTGAAACTTATTATACTCCGTATTACAACACAGATGCAACAAAGTCACTTTGTTATCATCAGAGACCGTTCGTTCGTCTTCCCAAAGTTAACTGAGCGCCTTCACCTTATTTCCAGAACACTCCCTTCGAACGTTGTGCAATAGTTTGTCTGTAAAGTTCCATTTATTATTTTATGAAACTTTAATAAATTGTGCTTTCAATCCATATGACCGTACAAAGCTTAAAACAAAATAATCTGCATTTTTAATGTGCAACATTTAAATACTTCAACGAACGCTGTTTGCCAGAGTTATTTAAAATCTATTTTGCAATATAATGTTTACTATCTAATATACCTCAGATGTGCCTATCTAATAAATACAGTGGCATATAAAAGGTTCAAGTAAACATTTAAAATGTTCAAGCATAAAACGGAATGTTTTCATAGCTATTCAATGTCGTGTACAACATTATTACTGAAAACATTACGATGATATAGTCGAACAATTGTGTACTACAGTAGCTTTCCTTAGAGGTTATCTTACAATCAGCTCCCTCCCTTGTTAACCATTGACAATTTAGTTTAGAAACAAACACACTAATTCTATAATTGGGTGAGTTTACATCGACATTTTAAAATGCTTAAAATCAAGAACGAAATCGTACTGCAAGACTAACTCGATGAAATCATCTACGGGACACGTGGACTACTAAATAACTTGTTATTTTCTGGGTTTCCACGGTAACAATGACGCTGGCCTTGACACGTCTGTCTCGGTAATTATTGAGGGAGTAAGCGGCGCGGCGCAATCGCCTGACAATTTACACAAACCTTGTTATCTCGCCGCTGCGCTGTGTCACACTACTGTTTAATCCCTCCACTCAAATTAAGCCAATAGAACCCGAGTCTTAATTTAAACAAGTTTGTCAGCTGAATTTAAAATACTCTTGCCTCACTATACAATGGTGGATGTATTGGATGTATATATATACTGTTACAAACAGTGTCACGATACACTGTGCTATGTGGCAATTCTGAATCACGAGAACAGCAGCTCATCAGCTACAGGCCCACTTGTATCGGATACAACCACTCTGTGTCACAAACGGAGTAACAGATACAGACAGGATACACTGTGCTATGTGGCAAGCCTGGATCACGAGAACAGCAGCTCATCAGCTACAGGCCCACTTGTATCGGATACAACCACTCTGTGTCACAAACGGAGTTACAGATACAGACAGGATACACTGTGCTATGTGGCAAGCCTGGATCACGAGAACAGCAGCTCATCAGCTACAGGCCCACTTGTGTCGGATACAACCACTCTGTGTCACAAACGGAGTTACAGATACAGACAGGATACACTGTTCTCTGTGGCAGTTCTGAATCACGAGAACAGCAGCTCATCAGCTACAGTCCCACTTGTATCGGATACAACCACTCTGTGTCACAAACGGAGTAACAGATACAGACAGGATACACTGTGCTATGTGGCAATTCTGAATCACGAGAACAGCAGCTCATCAGCTACAGGCCCACTTGTATCGGATACAACCACTCTGTGTCACAAACGGAGTAACAGATACAGACAGGATACACTGTGCTATGTGGCAAGCCTGGATCACGAGAACAGCAGCTCATCAGCTACAGGCCCACTTGTATCGGATGCACAACCACTCTGTGTCACAAACGGAGTAACAGATACAGACAGGATACACTGTGCTATGTGGCAAGCCTGGATCACGAGAACAGCAGCTCATCAGCTACAGGCCCCACTTGTATCGGATACAACCACTCTGTGTCACAAACGGAGTTACAGATACAGACAGGATACACTGTGCTATGTGGCAATTCTGAATCACGAGAACAGCAGCTCATTAGCTACAGGCCCCACTTGTATCGGATACAACCACTCTGTGTCACAAACGGAGTCACAGATACAGACAGGATACACTGTGCTCTGTGGCAAGCCTAGATCACGAGAACGACATCCGGCAGTCTTTGACACATGGCAACCATCCCAGTACTGGACATTTAAGTGTCGCATTCCTCTTGTACGTATTCTGGTCGGAGACAGTCGAATCGCACGTGAGTCTAAAATAATTCCGACCCGGGATTCTAAATGCCCACGTATGTATGATATATGCCAGTAACAATATACTGAAGTGCAAAATTGTTCCTTGCTGCTGCATTCACCCAGGGCACGAGAATGCAGGATTTGTAATTTTGTCCTAACTATAGTGTTTATTATTAATTAATTTTTAAATCGTACCTATTTAATAAAAATGGGAAATTTCTTTACTTGTATTTTAATAAAAGCGTTGTCAAATAAAGAGAAAACTGACAACTGATCTATAAATGGCATTCGAATATTAATGCTGTTGGCAATCTTGGCAAGTTCAACAACAAGTCTTCCTGGAACTTATCTATAGCACCTCGTTCAGTAACTATTTAGGAGCTCATAGTGTGGTCACGGTTTTTAGACAAATGGCCTTTCTTAGATAATGTTCCTTAGTATGTAAACTTTGTATAATTAGAACAAATTGTATCTCTTAAAGACAAGAAACGAGCCAGTGAGGCTGACTACGACTGAGTTTCTCCCGCTGCAGGGTCTGGGCGACTGCGGGCAGTAGTGCCTATGTACTGTGGCGACTACGTGCAGTCGGGGACACGTCGAAGGGAGAGTGTGGGGTCACTCACGTAGGCCATACGAGCGCGTACCCCCAGGCCACCGCCGCACACGAGTAATGGCCGATCTGATCAACGAAACTACACGTAGCAACCGTTGGACTTGCCCTAATAACACCGAGAATAGCCTACGTGATTTATTAGACATATACATTGTGTATGTCAGCAGTTTAAATTAATAAACGGAAGTATAAACCTGGTAATTTCAATGCGGTATGCATATATATATATATATATATATATATATTCATACCTATATAAATGTTCAGGGTTATTATATTTTCCAATGTACAAATATGGGCTGTTTTTATTGATTTATTGTTATTTTTTCAATATATAGAACTAACTATTAAACCATTCACTATACAATTCTATAACGCATTCCATTAAAAACAAATATATAATATTGTACTCTGAAGAAAGTTGTAAACGTATCTTCGGAAGGAAGAAGAATTAGCTAACACTCTTTTTTATTCAATTCAAAACGCAATAATTTCTTATAAAATTGTATACTTACTGACTGCTCATTTTAATTATGGCTTAAGATAATTAAGTCTATATTACATTTTTTTACTTGAACATCATGCATTTAACAATTACCACCCACTTGACACAGTGACATTCACAAAACATGTATTGTCATCATTACAAAGCATGCTTATCTTTGCCTTATTATGGGAAAGATCATAAAACACCTAACCGAAGCTCTGACGCAGTTAGATTGATTGTTTGGATAACAAAACCTACAGAAGACATAAATTATTCACGCAAACTACCAGGAATTAAAAACATTAATGAACTTTGTGTTGGCAAAGAACTACAGAGAAATTCATCCAGGACTGAATACAAAAATAACACATAGTAACTTACTAAACTAGTGGCACGTTTCTTTTACTGCTTCTATAATTTGCATGGTAATAATAAAATACATCACGTAGCAAATCCACGCGAGAGTAACACAGGGATTAAGCAATCTTCATCGATTGCGATAAACGACTATAAAAGTATCTTTATATTTTTAAACATAAACATAAAATCCCACGTTTTAAAAAGTTTATAATTTTGTAAAGGAGTAAAATACAATATATTTTGTAAATAAAGTTATATTTTTTTATATATTTTTTAATTTGACGGTTCTTCATGGGGCTGCAAATTTTATGGTGCCTTTGTTTTTCTACTTGCAAAAAGGGGGAAAATATCCTTTTTTGAGTTGTTTAAGGAGTATTTTCTAATAGTTTTGATCATACTTTCATAATTAAAACATTAACAAGAGGTGTGTCATTTTAACTTACAATGTAATATGGCAAACATCGCAGCTAGAGTGGTGTTGATAAGACATATCCACTACTAGAGATTAAAATACAATAGTAGGTAGTTAAAAACTCCCAATACGCGGACGCCGCGCGTGCCGGCCGTATGTTGTCTACTTGCAAAAAGGGGGAAAATATCTTTTTGAAAGTAGTTTAAAGAATATTTTCTAACAATTTTGATTATTTTTCCAAATTAAAAAATTAGATGAGGTGTGTTATTTTTACCAACTATGTAATAATATGGAAAACATCGCAGCTAGAGTGGTGTTGATAAGACATATCCACTACTAGAGATTAAAATACAATAGTAGGTAGTTAAAAACTCCCGATACGCGGACGCCATGCGTGCCGGCCGTATGTTGTCTACTTGCAAAAAGGGGGAAAATATCTTTTTGGAAGTAGTTTAAAGAATATTTTCTAACAATTTTGATTATTTTTCCAAATTAAAAAATTAGATGAGGTGTGTTATTTTTACCAGTGTTGATAAGGACATCCACCACTAGAGATTAAAATACAGTAGTAGGTAGTTTAACACTCCCAATACGCGGACGCCGTGCTGGCTGTATGTCGAGAGCAATACACGCCCCAACATTGTAACTTCAATTATATTATCGTATTATATTCAGAAGTGTTCTAATTCCGGAGCCCTTCACTCTGCCGCATAAACCGTCCCTTGATCAGTTCATAGCGGCCGATGTTAAATCGTAAAGGAATATTGGAAGCGGAGAAACTCACTCTATATGGTACGGTACGCTAATTAACCAGATAAGGGATTTGGGGACAGAGAAAATAAAAAGCCCGATGGCACCGACACAGGACGTGAGACTGCAGCTGTCACAGCCAGGGACACGACGTGCTGTGCGACTGGTCACGTAGGCATACCCCAGGTAGGGTTATCGTTACTGTCACTGTCACTGTCTCTGACTCACAGTAGTCACCCAGTCTCAGTCCTGCCTCATCTGCCGTCTCGGTGAGTCCCGCCCACACTCCTTACATATACTAGTAAAACATCTTCAACTGTGACCTGGCTCTAATATAATACACGTAATTCTGTCTGTGATAATTTTGTTTACTAACAATCTATAGTAGGTTCACTAACTTAAAATCCTTTTAAAACTAGCGGAACAGTTTTTAACAATTAATTTGATAGGGAATAGTTAAATGTTTAACTGGTTAATATTATGGTGCTTTTCATCCATTTTCTTTCATTATTCTATAATCGTTCACAGATAAAAAAAAACACACACTATTTAATAGAAAAAAAAAACAATTTGTAAATTTATACTGTTTTTCTTAGATTACTTTTGTCGAGAAATCCAGATATGTATTACATTATTTTTATAAAGTAAAATGTACTTTACGTGTATATACTCCATGTACTCCTACAACTTTTATTTTTTTAACTCGATAATTGTACAGAAGGTTGGTTATCTGCTTAATGTTTGGCCTAAAAAGTATAAACACTATAGGTAATATTGCTAGTGCATCAAGTATGACATCAAATAATGTGATGCAAGACAAACTGAATACTTTTTTGTTGTGGTTAAAAACTTTGTGAAGTCCCAATGAAATAACTTCAATTGTTACAGAGTTTTGAATATTCAAGGTAAATATCTAATATGTAAGGGATAAGGGGTATAACACACTGTATGTCCTAAGGCAGTTTAACCTGGTTTCATGTCTTCTGTTGTTTACTGCATAAGTTGTGCTGACCACACAATAACATATTCATATTTATACGTTATATATGTACAATATTATAACAATATACTTATTTATTCCATCACACAACATTGCTAGAGTATGTAATGATATAATTTAATTCCTTCCTGTAACCCTGAATACGCCTCAAATCTAAGAAAGTTTAATAACATAACCCTTTGACTGATCTCCAAATTAGATACAAGGTTTTACATGGGTGATCCCTAAATTGATAGGCTTAAATTAGTGTTTTGGAGCATTGTACTAAAATGTATAGCTTTATTAAATACAGTAATAACATCTCGTTCTTTAGATCTTAAAATGACTTATTATAAGCAAATATAAAATGGCCTAAAACATTATTTAGAAACATGTTGTTACTTTTTATCTTTATGTGTAAAAAATACTTATTTTTCTTATTTTGTATCTACTAAACTATTAATATATTTTTAAATTGTATTGGAATAGTATTAAAAATAGGCAATTAAAACTCTTTTTATACCATTTTATTTGACATATCATGTGTTCTGCCATTAAGCCATCTTCAGTGACGGTTTAGTGCTGAAACATGTTTATGTAAAAAAAAACGTTTTAAAAGGGTTTTAGTTGCCTGCTTATTTAATACAAAGATAACCCCATATTCTGGAGTTAATAACATAACAGATATGACTAACAACGAAATTTATTGAAATAATTACATATTATTGTTATCAAATGTTATCAATAAATGTTGTTATTTTGTTATTGATGTTATTTTTATTATGATGCAGATACATTTCTCTATTAATTGACATTTAGTTAGATTGATTTGGCAAAAACATTATGGTATAGTAAAAATTTATTTCTTAAAAACAATATAGTGTTACGTATCACTTTTGGCTTAAACATCAGCAATCATATTTTGTTCTGTATCACTTTTATATAAATACGCTGACAACGATATATTGTTGCAAATCAGTAAAAGTAATAACGGAACATTAAAAAGTAATATCTATACTGTTATCATAAATCTCATCAAGATTATTTTTAAATGGACTTGTAATAAAAAATATTTCAGTAGCTCAAATAATAGCAAAAGTGCTATAGTTTACTAGGTTAACTTAAAAATACACTTTATAAAGATAAGAGTTACATTGGGTTTAATTTTTTCAGGAACCATACACCAACATTTATGTCAGCAAAAGAGCAGATTCCAACTCAAAAGAAATCCCCACTTCAAAGACTGGATGGAGTGAGTTGGATTTACACTAAGTATGAATATTTGAACTTAAATCTTATGTTTAATTTTAATTAGAACAAAATCTCCTGAAGAATTGTAATAAGCGTCTTAAATAGTTATTTTGTAGACCCAGATTTGATAACATTTCTTCAATTTGCAATATAAAAACTATTAATTTGATAAGACATTTTCAATCATATGTTGTCATGAATCAAGACTAACGTGAAAGAGAGGAGAAAGAAAGTATTGTAGGAAGAGAGACTAAGGATAGTTACAGCGTTAAAAGTAACAATGCCAAATAGTATATACGAGGTATTTGGAGGAATTATTACATTATGTTGTTTAAAGTGAGTTGACAAATTTAATTAGCTTTTCACATTCAAGCCACTGCTGTGACATAAAAATATGAAACAGAAGGATATTTTTGTAGTATTATAGTTTACAGTGTTGGAGGTGATATTTTGGAATATATAGTTATGTATTATGTGAGTTTGTAATTGTTAATAATCTTTTAAATAAAATCGAAGTTGAGGAATAAAGTACTAGGGACAGAAACCATCTCATTATACAAAAGAAGAAGACTTGAAAATAATAGCTATTCATTTTACACAACTAGATCTATTCAATGATCGAATACCCTTAATATTATATCTCATATGCATTATCATTTATGCAATCTTATTACAGCTGCATCGCAATTTGGTGCATTCCAATGCAGAGAACCTCAACTCATACAATAGTAGCAAAAGTAAATATGCTAGAGTAGTTCATGTTATTACAACATAGTAGATTGAAATTTACACAAATATCAAGTAATTGACAAAGAGGATATATCAAAAGAAAGAAACTTCATTTTTTAGGAGTGATTGTTACTAAACAAATTTTTAAATATTTTAACCTATTAGCCCTCCTGATACTGAAAGTTAGATTTGTTTAAATAAAAAGAACTGTTATGTTTCTAGACTAACATCTCTATCTATTGCCTTTTTTGTGCACAATAATAGAGTTAGGCTAAAAGACATCTCCAACTTTTAAATGGAATTTTCAGAAAATGTTCAACAAATTGTAGATAATAGTGGGAATGTGTTTAATTTTTAGCAATTAAGAAAAACTACTTATATTATTTAAACTTTAACTATAGTACTTTATTTGGAGTACAGTAAACCAGTTGAATGAATATGATAGCAATTGTACACAGTGAACTACAGTCCAACGACAGACATTAACATGAGTGTGCATGCATGCACCTGCAAGTCTGACAAAGTGGCCAGTGTATGCACTGTTAGTGCACATGCAGAAACTTCACACACTTACCAGAACATTTAACTTCTATTGTTTTATTATCGTTGAGGGTGGCTTAAAACAAAAAAAATATTACATTTTCTAATGTGATGATCAGTTTTAGAGTTTTGTGTCATTGTAAAATTTCACTTATTTGGAACCTTATGTGACGTAGCTACCTGAAATTGTAAAAAAAGTCAACACTTTGTATTTCAAGAATCTACAAAAGCTTTTTGGAATTTTCAAATACAATTTTTAGTATTACTGTATAAACAAAAACAAATAGGTTTTGACAAAAAAAATTTAAACTGGTAGCTATTCACAAGAACACTATTTTGATTTTAAACCTTAGCTTCACAAGAACAATGTTAAACTTTATTCACTATTACAGAACAATTTTGAACTTTATTCACTATTATAGAACAATGTCTAACTTTAATCACTATTACTATCTTATTTGCAGTAATAGAATTTACGGGAGATGTCTCAAAGATATGATTCATATTTACATTCGAACATTTGTAGGTTTTTTCTATGTTGGTTACTCAGAAGAAAATCATTGTTAAATATTCTAATTTATAAATATTCTAATTTATAAATCATACCTTTAAAAATAGACATCTCCCCTACTTCTACGACTAAAAATAAGGGTGTAAGTGTGAAGTTATCATTATTTCTTATGGTTTCACTTCAGCCTTAACACGCTGACTAAAGGAGACATCTAATAATGTATCAGTAGTTACTCTCCCCCTCAAAGTATAGAGCAGTAGTGAATGTGCTAGCTTATTTTCAATCTCTAGTCTTGCTGACTAAAGGAGACATCTAATAATGTATCAGTAGTTACTCTCCCCCTCAAAGTATAGAGCAGTAGTGAATGTGCTAGCTTATTTTCAATCTCTAGTCTTGCTGACTAAAGGAGACATCTAATAATGTATCAGTAGTTACTCTCCCCCTCAAAGTATAGAGCAGTAGTGAATGTGCTAGCTTATTTTCAATCTCTAGTCTTGCTGACTAAAGGAGACATCTAATAATGTATCAGTAGTTACTCTCCCCCTCAAAGTATAGAGCAGTAGTGAATGTGCTAGCTTATTTTCAATCTCTAGTCTTGCTGACTAAAGGAGACATCTAATAATGTATCAGTAGTTACTCTCCCCCTCAAAGTATAGAGCAGTAGTGAATGTGCTAGCTTATTTTCAATCTCTAGTCTTGCTGACTAAAGGAGACATCTAATAATGTATCAGTAGTTACTCTCCCCCTCAAAGTATAGAGCAGTAGTGAATGTGCTAGCTTATTTTCAATCTCTAGTCTTGCTGACTAAAGGAGACATCTAATAATGTATCAGTAGTTACTCTCCCCCTCAAAGTATAGAGCAGTAGTGAATGTGCTAGCTTATTTTCATCTCTAGTGCTAGCTGTCTTGCTGACTAAAGGAGACATCTAATAATGTAAGTAAACAGTAGTTACTCTCCCCTCCCAAAGTATAGAGCAGTAGTGAATGTGCTAGCTTATTTTCAATCTCTAGTCTGCTAACTAGCACAATCTCTAGTCTTGCTGACTAAAGGAGACATCTAATAATGTATCAGTAGTTACTCTCCCCCCTCAAAGTATAGAGCAGTAGTGAATGTGCTAGCTTATTTTCAATCTCTAGTCTTGCTGACTAAAGGAGACATCTAATAATGTATCAGTAGTTACTCTCCCCCACAAAGTATAGAGCAGTAGTGAATGTGCTAGCTTATTTTCAATCTCTAGTCTTGCTGACTAAAGGAGACATCTAATAATGTATCAGTAGTTACTCTCCCCCTCAAAGTATAGAGCAGTAGTGAATGTGCTAGCTTATTTTCAATCTCTAGTCTTATGTGGGTCAGCTTTTATGGGAATTTGGTTGCAGCCATAACAAAAATGCATAAACTTAAAAACATGAAATAAGCATGTTAAGGATGGTTGTGTCTAAATAAATTAGAGCCTTTCATGACAAAATCTCTTTATGTTGCCCTGATACTAAATGTAAGATTTTGAAGTATTTTACAGGTTCTAGTAATGTTTAAAAACCCCAGCAATGATATCTTAATGATTTAAATTTAAATTAAATTAAATTAAAGCAATTAAATTCAGTAATAATATCTTAAGCTTTTAGTTCATATTTTCTTTACCTTTAATACACCATATTTAACAAAAGAAGAACTATTCTTCTTCTCATTCCCCCCCCCCTACAAAATTTAAAATTATTGATTGGGCGCACCAAACTCGTTTTCTGTATACACCAGGACTAAATTGGTTCAGTCCCTATAGATACCAGTTGTTTCTCAAGCCTATGTAAAATGTTTAAGAGACAATAGTATAACCTCATCTTTCATTGAACATGGGTATACACTTCAGAGTATAGAATCTTTTGTAAAACATTCGGGTTACACTTCACTACTGCAGTTCATAACTGTTGTGTAAGTGTAACATCTTCCATGCTATAATAATTATAAAACTATTTACTTATTAGAGCGCATCATTTGAATGAAGACACTTAACACAACAACACATAGACAAATTTGGAATAAGTAATAAACACACACACACACACACACACACACAAAACATTTATGTTTGGGAAAATGTGTCATGAAATGAGTAAATTGTTTTATACGCTCACCTTGTTTTATGACAGCACCCGAAGAAGTTACTACTGTAATGAAACTGCAGTAGTAAAGTTACCATACAAACGACCTTTGTGACAAACCAGGTAAATTAAACTTCAAACTAAACTAATTATTGAAACTTGAGAATATTTGAAATCTAGAGATTAATTTGTGAGCAAAACTATAATATGGTCATAAAAAATTCATGGCTCCCTTTCGGAGTAATTTTGGTGATTTACTAAATTTTAGGAATACTAATGATGTTAAATTAAGATCAAACTGTTTTATATTATATTTACGAGATTAGAGTAAATATAACATTTTTGCCATTTATTATTTCTTAACAAAATGTTTTTACTAAAATTTAACTTTCAATTTAACTATGCGGTAATTAAAGTAGCTGCTGGACCGGACCGGATCTTGTGACATATCCCTCCAACACTCCAATCATCCTGTTGAGTGAGGAGTTTCAATTTCTTGCAAAATTTTCTTAAGATCAGTTTATTGAAGAAAACAAGAAAGACATAACATTTTTTCTTTACAATCACTCGTAATGTAATGATATAAAATTAGACTGTCCAATTTTTTAAATTGCCTTTTCTATTAGTTAACACCCTCTAAAACAATCCCTTGAAGGCAACTACCAGTTTGTTATGATAAAAATTTAGTTTTACACACTGAGAGGTGTCAGATCCTTTATGTGACAAGACACTCCAAATGATCAACGTGCAACTAACAGTGATGAAGAATAGACCGTGTCTGCAATTAACTACAAAACAAGTCACTACTGTACTGTACAAATAACAATCTTTATGTTTTTTGGCAAACGATGTTATGGGCCATAAATGAGGAAAAGTACATGTTCCTCTAAATTATCAGTTTAACAAGCTATCATTAAGCAAACCCAGAAAACGATTATTATATTTCATTTCGTACACCAAATCGTTTCCAGCAATTCAAGCTATGAATAGTTAAACAGCTAAACAACTACTCTTCATATTGGTTTTACATAATTTTGATGCATAATAAAAGCATTTTCAAATGCGTATCAAGGTGTAGGAGTACGTGAGTAAAAGGATTTGTTACTTTGAGTGAGGAATACACTGAGCACATATGTCGGTATGCAAAGCTCTGCCAACACTCTGAGACCTCATACAGTGAGACAGTGGACCAAACCACCGGGGGACCGAACAATTAACTGTTTATTGGTTCACTCAACGGGTGAAACCCCTGCAGAGCTCCTAGCTGCGCTATCTTCCTTTTAGGTTTCTAATTTGGCTCAGTTTCATTTAATGTTATTACTCCTTGGGTTCATTCCCCTTTTTGTTTTGGCCAACACAAGTCAACACAACACAACACAATCGATTGTTGTCCTCACTGTAGTAATGTTTTGGACAGTTGATGCCAGCCACCACTGTGCAACACCAGACAACAATTTCTGCCTGAATGTTCTGCCAACAAATGTAACACGTCCATCTGTTGCCGTGATTTCATTTCTCTGCTGATTAGTTCTGTTGCGAATCAGTGATTCCATTGCAACAGCCTTTGTGCTGGGAAATGTTATGAACCTCTAACACATAATCATTTAAATCAGATGGTTATTTGTTGAAGTACACACAGGACTGTTACTTATGGACATAACAGTAAACTGAAACTTACTTTAATTAATGCCTGTTGCTTTAAGTAAATGCAAAAATAAATGGGTATTGCCAGTTACATCTGTAGAGGTATCTGGTGTGGTGAACAACAAACTATACATTTTGTGTCTGTCTCGTGGGCTTTCATAAAATTAAAAAATAAAAAGTTTATTTTACAATAATAAAAATTGCTTAAAATAAATATCTGACAATGTGTTTTTCAATTTACATTTAAAAAACTTAATGACCTGGAAGATAAATTTTAAGACGAATTATGAGTAACCTATTAGCATGACAATTAAATAAGAATAAGATGACTTTACTACTAGACCTCACAGAAACAAGTAAATATAAGCACCTGAGTATTAGTCATTGTGTCGCATAGTAGCCAAAGTGATGTTAACCAAAAAATGCTGCTAACATATGAAACCAGGTGTATTATGCTTTTTCACAAGGCTAATTATTGATTTTGTGTATTAAACTAATAAACTTTGAATATAAGCCTACACAGAATTTGACTAATGTTTGTTAGATAGTTAAAGCTGTATCTCTTTTAGCTTCCGTGATCAATTGGCCAATTACTTCTCTTAACAATCACTTGAGGAGGTCTATAAATACATAATCTTAGTTCTACACAACATTTTACCCATCATAAAGTGTCCCGATTTAGTTTAATAAAAAAAATAAGTTAATACAACAAACAAACCAATAACCACACATTCAACCATTTCAGGGATGTGTACTGATTTGAAGATAGAATTTCTCAAATTGATATTTTTCTTTTTATACATGAAATTTATGAATAATAAAGTTAGGTTATGACTTTATTAATAAAACTGAAAAATAAATATGCGCTTATAAAAAAAATATTATTTTGAACATTTAAAAATAGCAAATACAAATATGTATTATTATTACAACATAAATTAATTGAATTCAATGCTATTGCAAGGGAAAATTTGTGATTTTTAGACAAGTACCCTACTGGCTTTTAGACGTTTGTAGTAGAAGAGTTAAAAAAGCAAAAAAAGACAGTGAATTGATCAATGCATTGAATGTAATGAATGTGATTGTTTTTAAATGCGTTTGGATACTTAAATTGTAATTCCTGTAAACTCGGCCATGACCTCTTTTATCAACTAAGTTATCTTAGGGCAAACAACTTCACCCTGAGTAATCTATCTAACCAACACTACAACACTACACAGTCGTTACAGTAATTGGCAGTTACTTGTAAAAATATAGTGCTATACACTATCCAATTAACTCTCCATTATTTTTATTTTCTAGAAATAAGTTATATTACAATAACTATACCAAACCTATTAAAAAAATATTATTTTGACAGGCTATATAATTTAAGATAATGTTTTTAAGGCAATAAAGAATTATGATCTTTAATAATTTATTTTTTTTTAAACCTATGAATACAAAATAGCTAAGTAATTAGTTTGGTTAAATAATTATTACCAAAAGCAGGATGCTAAATTTTTTTCTCTCGGTCAGTTTTTCACAATTAAAAAGTACTTTACAATGTGCATTTACAATAAAACAAATGTAATTTATAGATACAATCTATATCTATATCTGGATGTAGTCTGAGTTATTGGTTTTAAACTACATATGAATTCATTTTTGACCTTTTAAACTATTGAAATAAATTTTAATATGAAATTATTTTTAGATATGCTTACATACCTTTTATACTAATTGTGTTTAACTTTCCATTAGTTGCAAAAGTTTTCTCTGAATCTGTGTGCTGGGCAAGTTCACGGACAAGTTTTATACCATTGCAGGGTTATTCCAGTGTTCATAGCTTTATAACGTTCTTCTTACCTACCAAAGATAACTAAATAATACTGCCAAGACTACCATGTATGGCTGCTTTGTACGAAAAACAATGCATCAATTTATGAAATGATTTTTATTACATTCTTGAGAGCACACTACTATTATTTGTCAAATGTGGAGATTAGATAGTAAGTAAACAAAGAACTACTAAACTAAGAAATACGTTACCATTATAAATTGATTTTGATTCAGTGTTTCGATAAAACCACTTAGAACATTACTGATAATATGTCTCGATTGAGTAGTTTATCTTTAATGTACAATAATATTTGTTGGCTGAGCAAAGCGATGCCAGTAAACTTCTCTGACAGGATAGACACTTAAATAGTAAATACATTTAAACCGGACATATTTACTGTAAGATACAATTCCAATTAATTGTCCTTGATAGTCTGACATAGAACATCAACAGCAATAAATGTTTATGGTTTAAATGGTTCTTTTTGTAAAACCACTTGTAAATTAGATTTTGAATGAAAGTAAATACATAACACATGGAAATCAGTTATTATTATAACTACAGAATTTTAGAGATAATACGTTGTGTCTAAATCTAATAGAATGGTTTTACTAGTTCAAAATGGATAAGAAGTATATTATATCAGACATACAAAATACTTTTTTTCTATAATTAGGCCTATTATGAATTTTTAAATATTATATTAGTAGTGAATACAAATTGCATAACTTTTACTTTCTCCCAGACATATGACAGTATTGTGACAGTAAAAAGGAAAAAAGTTGGAAGTTTACTCCTATAAAAATGTGATTTAGTGTATGTATTATATTATATACCTTCTCATAAAAATTACTCAATAAATAAAATAATTTCAACCAATGTAATAAATTATTTTTAGATTTGCTATCCAAAATCCATTCTTTGGTCAAACAAATTGTCTAAAATACTGCTCTGATTTAAATGTTTATCTTCATAGCCTCTGCAATGCATAATGAAATGGTATAAGTTGTATAATTTTGGGTGAAGTCTAATTTAAACCGTGACAGTAAATATTTGTTTTCTGTTTGAGAAGAAATATGTAAGTAATATTTATAAATATTTTCAAATAAAATGTTTATTTGTAATATTTACCTTTATAGGATTATTTTTTTAATAAACCTGATTATTTATACATGTTAAACCAGGTATGCTCTTAAAAGAAAAGCTTTTTAGAGCCATAAACAACATTTTTATGAGCTTGTTACAATTGGTTTATTTCAATTCATTCAGAAAAGATTTAATTTTTATTTCACGTACATGTGGAATTAAAACAACACAGACCAAAATGAGAACTAAAATTTGAACTTAAAATTCTGGCAATGAAAAAGGCAAATACAACACGTTACATACGTACAGGGATACCAGTTTGCCCTTTCTGGTACTTTTTAACTGGTCTTTTAGGATGGCTGTTTTTGAAATTCTATGCTAAAACAAAATTTAAAAAAAATTAGAAAATTAGATTTAAAGATATAATTGTATTATAGTTGTAAAACGTAAAACGATAAAAACGAACAAAAATTGAAAACTAGATTTATTCACTCTATTTCCAACCCAAGCAAGGGATAACCCTACAAAGTAATATTAAACATAATATCTTTCATACCTTCCTCAAAAGCCGTATAAACCGGTAATGAAACATTTGTCAAACTTGTGACGGCTGTGAAGAAACTAAAGCAATGCATCATTATTTCGTCAATCGAAACAAACCAAAGCCGACCTTGCAGCAAAGAGCCCCCGCCCCCTAGTGCATGTGAGGTGTGAAATCGATGAGGAAGTGATAGTGTGAGTGGCAAGGTCTATTAATACAACAAAGCCAACCATCAGTCAGTTGCTGGCTAGTGGCACCAAACATCCTGCCCCCCTCCCGCCACGTCCATCACGCCCCTGAACATTACTACAGTATCACAGTTATAGTAATAAAACAACCTTGAATTAAAATTTTAATCCTGAAACACTTTCACACCCTAACTTTCGGTTATGGAATCATGGCAGATGTCTTTTTTTAAATATATGATAATACACATCTAGATACTTTTGAGTCATCTTCTAAGGTGTATACATTTACTCAAACGGTAAATAGTTTCTTTCTTTAGAATGAGAGCTTTCCCACAGTTACATAATCCAAAATTAAGGTTATACTACCCTTTGAGGACTATCACTGCTCTTATAGCCACCAGTAAAGTCTGTTTTCTAACTGTTTATTTCTAAACACCAAACCAAAACTAAATTCTTTATCTAGTAACCAGTGCATTGGATTAATTTAATTTAGTAGTTGTTGTGTTTACTCTTCCAAAATTTTGACTAGCCATTTTAACACCTTCAACTAGTTACGAAAACCCTTCCATTATCAGTGTGATATGCCAACCACTGAAAATCAATGTCAGGCAACATACAGGGTGTCAATTAAGTCTGGAACCTCTTTTTTAATTTTTGAACCACAATAGAAAGAAATACCAAAGTTCACATGTGCTTACTGGTGATAGTAACGCACACATCTGCCCAATTACCGACCGGATAATCCCTTTGGGGGACGGTCCACAAGGAGTCAGACAAAATTCTTAAATAGCAGCATAGGTCAAGTTTGGTATCAAATTAAAGGTCTTACTTAGCAGAGTACAATGCCGCAAACCGGACTTCAAAAGGTGGATTCATTCAGTAGTTATAGCTATTTGAATTTTAAAACAATTGAACAATGTAAATTATTAAGTATTACAAGTAAACACTAATTTTTAAGTACCTGTGATCAAAGTAAGTGTTCAAAATGTTCCCCTCCCATCATCTGACAATGTAGTAATCGAAGCCAGGAATCAATAATTATTACCAATAACACAACTACTGTTAGAATGTGAAAGTGGCAGATAGAGTCATACACAGCATCCACAGAAACTTAACGTTTGGGCAGGTATTACAGGAAATCAAATTATGGGCCCATTATTTATCAATGGTAATTTAAATGGTGACTCGTATCTAGCAATGCTCCAAAATGAGATAATTCCTGCACTACAAGCTGCTCTTGGTCGACAATTTCAAAGAATTTATTTCCAACAAGATGGCGCGCCACCACACTTTGCTCTCCTTGTTAGAGAATACTTGGATACAATATTCCTTCGCAGATGGATTGGAAGACATGGTGCAGTAGAGTGGCCTGCTCGTTCCCCTGATTTATCTCCGCTGGATTTTTTTCTTTGGGGATACCTCAAAGATAAAGTTTATCGTACTAAGCCTCGAGATTTGGCGCACCTAAGAAATCTCATAGTCCAAGAAGCTCAAGATATTCCTCGTGACTACCTTCAAAATGCAGTGGATGGCTTTTACAACCGCCTAGGACATTGCCAGACGATGGGAGGGGAACATTTTGAACACTTACTTTGATCACAGGTACTTAAAAATTGGTGTTTACTTGTAATACTTAATAATTTACATTGTTCAATTGTTTTAAAATTCAAATAGCTATAACTACTGAATGAATCCACCTTTTGAAGTCCGGTTTGCGGCATTGTACTCTGCTAAGTAAGACCTTTAATTTGATACCAAACTTGACCTATGCTGCTATTTAAGAATTTTGTCTGACTCCTTGTGGACCGTCCCCCAAAGGGATTATCCGGTCGGTAATTGGGCAGATGTATGCGTTACTATCACCAGTAAGCGCGTGTGAACTTTGGTATTTTTTTATATTGTGGTTTAAAAATTAAAAAAGAGGTTCCAGACTTAATTGACACCCTGTATATTCTATGTCTACTGTAAAAAGTATGGAAAGCCATATCATAACTGATCTGTAAAACTGTTTGGAAAAATGATAAATGTATTGGAGAATTTTTATTCAAAGAAAGAATTTTGAGATAAAAATATGACAATTAGGGAAATAGAAAAGTGCTGAAAAATTTTATGAATAGATATCCAAAAACACATATCAGTAATCACTTGAATGTACATGTTTCATATTACAAAAATAATAAATATATTGAAATATATATCAAATTTGAAACCCTTGTGTTTATAAAGCAGTATTGTGTTACTGTGTTTATTTTAAGAAAATGAGTATTAATAGAAATTCAAAGACCATACTATCAGGAAACAAAATTTCTACTTTCAAACTCTAGGATTCTTAAGGGCAAAAGCAGGCAAATCTATAATACCAGGAGTAATATATTATGTATTTTACAAATATTTATAATATTAATTACCCATTTACACTTAAAACTAATAAAAATTGTTCCATGTGAATTAATTTTGTGGATTAATTAAAAAACATTTGATTGCTATATAAGTTTTCCCTGGAATATCTCCCCCTTAGTTATTACGGCATAGGCCATAGGAAGAATCCTGCCAAATAGTCAGTAATCAATCGCTATGTCGGCCACACAGTGCACAAAGTGCCAAAAACTTGTATTGCCAGGCTGCTCAAGATGGCAACAGTCCACTGCTATGGCCTTGGCACTCAACTCATGTATTTGCTAACAATTATGTCACCAATGTGAGCGAGACATTTTCATCACTTCCCTGTAGTACATATTAGTGTCATTTATTCGTACTGTACTGTTTTAAAAAGACGCAAACAATTGTAATTTTAAAATTAAAACTGCTATAAAATATTTAGAAGTCTTGTAAAAATTACTTTGTTAACTTATAATTAAATATGAAAAGGATCCTCTGTGCCAATATACGAGCATTCATAAAATGTTAAGGAATCTAATTTTATAAAAGAATGATGGTGATTATTATTTGTCCATATAATTAAAAACTAATTTTTTATATATATCCGATTAAAGCTTTTATTTAGTTTAAAACAGCCTTATCTGATTTCTTAACAAATAGATTTGTTAATCTTATCCATTCTTAATTCAACAGCGACTAGGTAAAACCAAAATATTCATCAGGCACACTGTTTTTGTGCTCCCAACATAAATTTGCATTTTAGTAATCTGCAAAAAGCTCCATGAAAAAGTAAACAATGAGTGTCAGAGTGGTAGTATGCTATTTGGTGGTAGTAAACAAATATATAAAAAGGTTATGTTTTTCATTGTATTATGTGTAGAGTGTGTATTTGTATTACACTGCTTTGTAACCATTACACAGAATTTCATAGTAGTTTAATAATAATATTGTGAAACTTGCTAAAATATGATTTAAAATTTTCCAAAAATTACACTGGAAATCTAAATTGCTGGAAACGCTTAGGAGGATTAACTTATATTATCCGGACAACTATGCATTGTGCGGTTTTACAAGGAATAAAAACCTCTGAAAACAAACTGATGTGTTTGTTACTTTAGAAGAAAACAATTGACTCCTGAAAATGTCAAAGTGCTCTGCACTAGGAATGATGATGCGAGATCATGGTCCATGTGTTGGAAAGTCTCACAAAGCCCAAAGCACAGATCTAGGAGGGGATTAGGCAAGCATTGTATACAATAGATCTGGCAGAGGTAAGAGATGATTCTATAAATAGTGGAAGAGTTGAATATATCGGGAACAGCGAACAGCAAACGGTAAGCGTGTTGGGGGGGGGGGGTAGAGGAGGGGGAAATCACGAGGTCCGACTTGGCTAACCCACCAGTCACATGGCTTCACCCCCAGCACTCCGTCAGGCCGTGGGCAATTATTCAATCTCAAACAATTGAGATTTATACAACCAGATGCTCTCCCTCACGACTAGTGTTTATGTACGGGTCAATGGTCTTATTATGTTAAATCTCACATATCGTAATTCTTGGCTGAGAATCAAGACTTATGTATACTCAGATGATACACGTAAACAGAGGCTACAATTAGATTCCACATGGTTTCATCATTCAGAATCCTTACCTCTATAAGTAACTCACATTTATAGTACAAAAGGAGTGGCTAAAAACACTAATTCCACACATTTTCACAAAATACTTAGTGCTTCAGAATTTACAAACATAGTTAAGTTACCTTTAAGTTTAACAACTTTAGATTTCACCATTTTAAGTATTTACCAAACATTTATGATCAAATAAAAATATACCGACAATAAGAATAATTTAGTTGATTTTTATGATATTTCCTTATTTCTTTAATAAAAAAAGAGGCAGTAATGACCAACACTAACCATAAACTTAAAGTACATGTAATCCATATCTTAATTCTGATAACTAAGTTCAATTTTAAACTAACATATAGGGAAGCCCATTGTAGAACTTTACAAAATAACAAAAACGGAATAAAAAGTCAATAATGATTCATTATGAATGCTGGTTTAAGATGAGGCAGATTAACATTCTGCTTATGTATAGTTTGGTTATGCAGCTGGGTGCATTGACGCTCAGATTATGCAGCAAAACCACCATCAGTAGTTTATGAGCACGCCTCATGTAGATAATCAAGTTTATCTCATCTGATATTCTTCTAACCAACACATATGGCTCATGCCATTCATGTTTGTTTAATATTTTCATATTCCACATTAGCACAGATGGTTCACTCCCATTTTCAGTATTGTTTCAGTTTATTTCACCTCAGGAAAAGTTCATATAATAGATACCAAAGGAGTTTAGCAAATGCTATTAACCAATCTTCAGTGTTTAATATATACAGTGCATTATCCAACTGCGTTGTTATATGAACAGATTAAAATATTTAACATGTAAATGTTGTTGAAAAATAGAAAAGCAAAAGCATTAAAAGCCAAGTGTTTGCCACAGCTCTGTCAAGCTTGTCACAAACGAAAATTTATAACGCCCTGATGCTGTCAAGTCCAAGTTTTACCACTGCGCTGTTAAGACATTGAATATTTAATCCTCACTTTTCTTATTTTAACCAAGATTAATAACTCTTCAAACAAATTTAAATCTTACACTTTATCATGAGAGAGAGATTCCTAAATACACGACACTGAGTCAGTGCTCCATAAACCGTTTTCTATAAACAATGAAACTAAATGCAACTGGGTAATTGTGAATTACTTGATCAAGTAAGTATCAAGTAATTCACAATTTGATATTACACAATGATATTCAAATGGGTAAGAGCTTTAAACGATGGCCCAAAGAATGTTAATGATAAGGAATGGATTTGACTACCCTCAATGATCATCAAAGTTTTGGTGCAGTAAGTGAATGATAACAGTGAAAGAAAGCAGACATTTCATAATTTCTTCATTTCAAGAAGTTTTCTCTTTGACATTTTTATTGAGTAACATGTTTTGCAAGATCTCTTTTGTAACAAGATCTTATCAAACCATTTTGCTAGGAATAATTTGATAATCCCATAAACAGCCCCAATTTAGCACACAGTGACTACCATTGTTTTTTCATAAGAAGTATCATGAAGGTCAGCACCACAACGACAAAGAAAGTGTCAAAATGATGGTGCATTCACTGTTAAATCAGGTGGCAATCTCCTACGACAACAGTACACGAAAGGTTGTTTTTAGATATGATATGATGTACCTTAATTTATAACCTTTGCAATAGCAATTATGTAAAAAAATAGGTAAAATTGCTTACATATAAAAAATAAAATTGTTACAATATGTTTACTTGATCAAAATGGTACTTAATTAAAAAAAAAAAACACCCCATGTATTACTACTTTAACCAAATCCCTTTAGCTATTATACAAAATGACTGGTTAAAGTCATTAATTTATTACTTTGACTGGTGAATTTGGTCACTATGCATAATGACTGATTAATCACAATAAATGTAACATATACATGCATCTGTGCACTCAGGGCCTATGTTAAAAAGCTTATACTGTTGAGCAGACAAATCTCTCTGTTGCACATAAAAACACTGTCAAGATATGTACGGACAAACCCACAAGAACCCTTCAAATGAAAAGGGATGAAGTGAAAATCCCAACTTCTGGCTGTGCCCAACTATTCAGTAACCAACTGGTGCTAACTCTCCCAGTGTACGTCAAACCCTTCTCGAGATAATGAGCTGACAAATCTACACAGACATACCAAACAGGAACACACGTGCACACACACACACACACACACACACACACACATACATACATATTTGATTCCAATTTGGCACATATATTTCTACTATACCGGCTCTTGGATGAGTTTGTTCAAAGATCTTTGAACCACCTATTTTTACAAAATATTTACTGAAATTCCCAACACTATTTTGCCTATTTAGAAGTTATTTTCTTGTGAAAGAATTTGTTTCTTTAAAAAAAAATTATAATATTTTTCTTTTTATTTAGCATGGCATATGCTAAATGATAATAAATGTGAAAAATGGTTAGTAGCACAACAAAAAAAAAACTTACGAGTTATTTTTACAATGGATATATAAACAATGATAAGCACTTATCAGGTCAATTTCTATAAAAAAGTTAAAAATGAGTAATCACACTAAAGTTTTTCTATTTATCAAGACATATAAATAATATATGTGATTTTTTACTAATTGACATGTATTTTGGAAATTGCAATTTTATTCAGCATTACTGAAAAAAATTAAAAACTAAATAAGCCTAACATTTAATAAAAAACACACCGATATAAAAGAAAAAAAAATGTACAGAGCAATACGAAAAACACTATCAACTAAAAGTAGTAAAGTTAAACAACCAATACTCACTCTGCAATAAAATAAGTAGTTGTCATTTAAAGCTGATAGTTTAACATAGATAAACAGAGTCAGTTACATTACCACTGATTATATGTTCTATATCAATAGTAAAATACTATACATAGTTCATTCTTTGTTATCATTCTGGTATAACGTAAGTAAAAGTTTTGTTATGTTTTATATTTTAAAACAATTAATTTGTGAATGTCCGTTTAATCAAGAGCTGGGATTTTGAATAGATACTTTTGATATCTATACACATAGATGTTGGGATTGAAAAGGTTAAGTTAAGTATTAGTAACTGAACATGACTAGAAGAAGATTTTAAGCTTTCTATACAAAATATTAAGTTTTTGGGAAACTGTGACAATATAAATATTACTTAGTACACTTGAAAGAATAACTTACACTGTAACCTTAAAATATGTTTAGGAACATTAAAATTAGCCCTGATAATATAACATCAAAGAGAGGAAGTACTTGTTAAAATGCAGTGTATTTTATTTATGATTTGTGCAGTTTTGCCTTCACACATGGATTATAAACTACTACTCTGTACTGTGGTTAACCTACAGTACTGATATCAGTACAATTTGTCCAAAAATGTATTAACAGTTTTATACAGATATGTTTTGGAACATTCTGTTTAATACAGCGTTACAGACAAAGTAATGCACTGCCTCATTATACATGCTACCATGTCTCAAAGAAAATGATACTAGCCAAGACTTGTGCTGTGATACATTTAAACTTGGTGTTTGCATTATTGCCATTATAAAGTAATAGTTGTGTAAACCAATATACCATTAAATATAAAGTGTAATGTAGAACAAGATATAGAATAGTCTTTCAAAATTAACAAAATAATAAAAAGTGTTTTTAGTTAAGTAAAAGAATGTAGTTGTATTGGAAATTTTTGTTACAATGTCTCTTGTTTGGGAATTTAGTGCAACACATTAGCTCTTCCGAACAGTAAGATAGTTTATACATCGAAACATGTAGCAGTTCAGTAATCTCTTTTAATAAGAAAGTTATACTGTTTTTTCAACATACAATTTAAAATATCTAAAAATCACATCATAAATAAACTGATAATGCATTATAATACTTTAACAGAACAGTTGTGGAAATTTCATACACTAATCTACCAACAAGTAATCAAAATAACATTGTATTATCACCACCTAAAGACAAAATGTATATTCCCTTTCAAAAAGCACTGAAATATAATGGTAAATCAACATTATAACACGTGTATAAAACATGAAAATATGCAAACACATCTGTGAGGGACAATTGAAGAAGTGAACCAAACGATGTGCACAAGACTGGCTGATGAGGTCACGTTTCTCCCGGATCTCGCTGACATACTGTACCTAATGCTAGAAGCGGACATGCCACAGACTACAAGCGGACAAGTGCAGGTCCCTACCTGGTCACGAAGTGGACGCAGACGACACTCTGAGGCTTGTGTCCCTTGTTGTTGTAGATCAGGGTGGCCTGTGTAGTCACCCAGACGTAGCCTCCTCCATGAGCCAAGAACCGATACCTTCCGGTCTGCGTCTGTCCCTTGGCTATTACTGGAACACAACAAGTCAACCTGTTACTGAGTTGTAAAATCATTTATAATAATCACTAGATAAACACATAACCATATACTGTATATTAGCCGCCACGCTACTTCTAGTGTGGGTCAAAATGTAAAACACATCAGACATAAAAAAAAAAAAAACAAAATCAGAATCAGCCACCAAGATAGAGTCGTATCATTTGTCGGTTATAAGTGGGCAAACCTAAAAAAATATCAATCCTAAAAAACAATATGACCAATGTAATTTAGGATCTTTAACTCTTTTCATACTCTCCTACTTCAACCTCTACCAAAACTACTAGTATTAATGATTAATTATTTTTCTTTAGAGAAATTCCTTTATCGATTTCATGAAAAACCATGTTGAGTTAAACAAGACATGTGTGGCTCTTACCTCCCGGACTGTACACCATCAGAACTTAAAGCTTTACGAGAAATTCGTTATGTGTGAATTGTGAAACTATCTGGGAAAGCATATTTCATGATTATAGTTATCTACTTTTACAGCTAAGATACTTTCTTTGTTTAAATTACTAATAACAATAAAAGATGTTACAGGTATCAACAGCTACAGTCCCACTCCCTCTACATCTTTGTACTGGATAAGATTGATCCTTGCAGAAATAACTGTGAGTTATAATTATATTTTAGGAATAATTTTGTATCAATTGAGAGCTATTAATACTTTTCTACTACAGGTAAATACAAATAAAATGGCGCCCAATATATAGATAGGCTGTAAACTAGAAATCTAATATTTGTCATGAAATATTAGTTATTAAATGGATTTTCACCTTATTTCAATAATTTTGATATTTGACCTTTTCTCTTTTATTTAAAATTAGTTTAGGTTAGATAGAAGTATTCATTAACATTCTATACTTTTTTCACATCCAAATAATCCACCATAAATTTAAATTATTGAAAAAATGTGAATTTTCAATAAATTATATTGTAGATTTAACTTCATATTTTATATGTATAAAAATAACAACTGGTGCAATACAGCAGAATATGTAAAGAAATAAGCAGCATGAATTTAATTTTTCCATAATTATAAATAATTTGAAGCTATGATTTCTCCAATTGTCCACCACTAGTTTAGCAAGGATAACGAAAATTAAAAACTAGACTACTTTAGAATGTATACTATGTATATGGATGGATGGATTATGAATTTTTCTTTCACTAATAAATAAGCCAAGAAATGTCAAGCATATAATATTGTTTAAGATTAAATGTTCTTAAACTTTTGAAATAAACACTGGATTTAGATCATAAAAAATAAAATTCCACGAACTCTAAAACTTTTTTTCTTCCACCTACTGTGGATTGGACTGAAAATTTACACTCAATAAAACAAAGCTGATTTGTACGATGGCACTAAAACATTTTACAGTCTGGGAATAAACCAGTGACACCATTCTGCCAGTTGGGATAAAAATTGATTTTACGATGTCAGAGTCACTGACCAGGCCACACCAGACGATGGAGTGAGCAAATATTTTGTCAAAGCATGCCAACATCCTAATGTGCTGTGGAAATAGCCTCCGGACAGAATAGGAGGGGACACATGAATATCTTTGTGGAATCAGACTACAGAGAATTATCCATCAATCTAACACAATCGAGTATTTTGGGAACTTTCAACCAAAATTACATTTTACATTAACTAATCTTTGCATGCAAAATATGCTCAAGTTTTTAGTGTAATAAAACATCATGAATATTTTGAATGGTTTATAATTACATTCATTGATGTTTATAAACAGATTTAGAAATAAAAAAACTTTGATGATGCGTTGATGATGGAGAATTTATTAAAGAGAATTAAAGGGCATATCTTAGAAAATTGAAAATGAGGAGCAAAAAGCTAACATACGCTTAACCTGCATGTTAAAAAAATTAAGTTTTATAACATTTGCATAATTTTTAGTGTGCGCAATAGACAATATTTTTATTTACAATTTCAAGGAGAATTGTAACAGCGTCATTAAACTAATAATACAAATTTATATTTACAAAGAAAGTTAAATATTAGATTAAGTTAGTTAAGTTGAGTTTATTTATTTATCAGTTTTGTATTGGTTTTCAGTTTTCATCATGTCTTACAAAATCTCTTCCAAAATACTCTTCAATAGTGTACAAGAGAATTTGTAGCAGCCACTTCTTGACTTCACTCTTGAAACTATTTGCTTTACACTTCTTGAGGTTTACTGATGTGATTTCACAGCTTTATTTTCATGTATGAGGGCTTCTCCTCAAACAAAGATGGCTGGTGTACAGGAAGTTGGAAGTTTGCTGCACCTCAAGTGTTTTAGTGATGGATGCTAAAACCTCTGGGAAGTCCGCTCTCATGAACAAATATTACGTCCTCCAGAATATAGAGAACAACAACCGTTAGTAATGATAAGTTGATAAAGGTCAGGCAACAGCTCTATCTCAACGGCCCATCCAGCTCACTGCCATTGGTTGTACCCTTGGTTAATTTTTCAAAGGTATGAATAGCTGTAAACCTGATACAGCACACTGTATATGCCCTTGCTTTCCAACTTCTGTTCGTTATAACATCGCTGAACTTTCTGTCTGGTGCATTGCTTTGTGATTCCATTTGCAATAGTTGCAGGCTCATTGCGTTTGTATCCTCAAATTATTGTCACAGAGCGAATGGTTCATTGAATCATATTTAGTGTCTGGTCACTCTACATTTATTCCTAAGCTATAAATATACCTGGTTTGAATTCATCACTATTGCTATCTATAGTAAAGGTTCGATAATAATACTACTGTCATAAATATTTGCAGCACTGGTATTTTGTTCCTGCAAATACAAAATCTTGGACTAAGTATATTATAAATAGTGGTATTTTAGACTAATAGTATGTCTATGTTTTATTATCATATCCAAAAATAGATATGCAAATATTTTTTGTTTAAATCTGTTCACTAGATTTTGTATGATTAAATCATCAAAACAAACATCATTCTTCACAAACTTTAGTATTTACAATATTAACAGTGTGTAAGTTGTTTGTCTTTGGTTTTATATGTTTTTATAACTTCTGTTCACGTTGCTGGTTTCTTGAAATTAAATTGAAATGTGTGTAATACACATTGAAAATTGATTAAGCGTTAATGATATATCATTATTATTTAATATAATTATTGAATATAATCTTAAACCAGCTGAACCTTAAACCAAAAATCTTACTTTTTGTTTAGTTTTATTTAGAATGAGGTCAAGTTAAACAAATGGTAAAAGCAACTTTATGAACAAAAAAATCTAATTGATGGAATCATGATTTTATTTTGAAATATACAGAGACAAAACAAAACAGCTTGATTCAAATCTCCCTATCTCATGCTTAACCCAAATCTCCCTATCTCACACAAGTTCCTTATCAAACCCAGAACAATCCGGCCTGGTGGTAGTAAAATAAAAGAGGGACAGATAAAATCAGAGACAGCTTCCCCTCAAGAGACATTTGAGCCGTTGATGAGTTCCTTGCTCTACTCCTCTCTTCCCCCAACCATCACACCCCCTAGCCTCCACAACTCTGGGGATACATCCTCAGCACATCTTGCTACTGTTGATGAGTTCATTGCTCCACTCCCCTCTTTCCCCAATCATCACACCTCCTACCATCCACACAACTCTGGCATCCTCAGCAAAAATAAATAAATAAAATAATAAATCAATATACTTCTTTGTTTGAAGGTTATTTTTGACGATGGAAGGATTGTGAAGGAAACAGGATTTTTCCGGACATTTGCCATCGTTCAGTGAAACAAGAAATCAGTAACACTACGTTTCGAGATCTGCAATCTAATCTCTTCTTCTGCAATCAATATAGAATTTGTGGACAGTTACAAATGAGTTCACTGTTGAAGTCTAATATCTTAAAGTTGACTTCTGAACCACTGTCAATGACAGGGAGGTATGCCTGTAAGGATAGGATAGAAGGAGAAGTCAAAATCATGATGACTTGACTCAGTAACTGCTATACAAACAAGATCAGGTTAATTCACTAACCAGTAACAATCCTACTATTCCTATTAATAGAGTGTTATAAACACTACTTTCTAATCTGATCAAGTGAAGATAACATCTATTATATGCCAGCTGAAGTGTGACTTTCTATGATGGTTGCACAACACCACAAGGCGTGGTTAACCCTTGCTGAGCCTCAGAAATTCAAAATTCTAAACATATCATTATAATATACATTATCATTATAATATAATTGCTTTAATAACTATCGTAGAACAGTATGATGCACATATAATAAAGACCTGGTTAGGTAGTTACTTGCCTTCCATAGCCTAGTCGAGACCAACATTGTAAGTGAAAAATATGACAACTTTATTCATAGACTGTAAATATGGCAAGACTTTCGACCGTCTGAGACACAGCTTGATCTTCAAAAAATTAGTATCCTTAGAAGTTAGAGGTATCACGAAAGATTGGTTTGCAAGCTATTTGCAAGGATGATCTCAAGTTGGTGAGCTACAGTACACTGCATCTGGACTGGCAACAACAATCAAGTCAGATCCACAGCCAATCACAAGAGGAGTCCCTCAGAGACCTGTACTAGGTCCTGTACTATTTATACTGTTTACTAATAACTTTCCCTCTTTCATAAAAAACCACAGTACTCACTGCATAATGTATGCAGATGACACAGCCCTCATGATAAAAACCAACTTAGCAAAAGAACTTTATTCCAACTCCTTGACACCACTGCAGAATACCTTCACTTAGAGTAAGAATAATGACTACCTAACACAATACTCTGAGAAAACACAGCAAGTAGACTTCAGCAAAAGAAAAGACCAAATACCAAGTATTCCTGATGTATCTGTGGTTAACCAGGTTAAGCTCCTAAGAACCCTTACTCAAGGCTGTACCTTTCATGGACAGATCATGTAAACAGTAACTGCAAAAAGATCAGCTTTCGCATCCATGTTGTTAAACAACCTAAATAGTTTGGAACTCAGGAAGCTATGAAAACAGATTATTATGCATTAGTTGAATCTCATATGAGATATGGTTGAGATATGGTAATAGTTTGGGGTAACTCCTATGGAAACCTCAAAAGAATACTCATGCTACATAAGAAAGCAGTTAGATCTATAGCAGGCGTAGAGCCTCTTTAAAGCTATTGGCAAGCATTTCAGTCATTTGATATACTCACTGTAACAGCCCTCTACATCTATGAAACCATCTTATATGTCGACAGGCTAAACCTACAAACAAATGGGGATATCCACTACTACCACACCCCCAGATACATTCTACCTCAACATTGGACTTTACTTTACACAAAAACCTTCTTACATTGACCGAAAACTAAGAAAAAATGCTACCAGACAACCTCAGGAACTTATATGGAAATAGAACTTTGAGATTTACTAGTAAAAGTACAATACACTATGGAAGAATTCCTCACAACACCAAGTAGTAGATAGTCCACTTAAACGTTATTTGTTCATAACACTATTACTGTAATTGATGTTCATGTAATAAAGAATTTTGGCTAATTGATTGATTTATAGTTTCAGATGCTAAATATTCCACTCCAATGGTAATATTGACTTCGAATAAATGTAACATTTACCCATTCAATGGTAAGAATATTTTAAAGCAATTTCAATTTCTAACAGCTCAAATTCACATTATCAATGTTTTGTTATTCTTACTACCAGGATCTGACTGTATTACAACTGACTAGAAAAACCGTTTACCATATTCTCCATCTCAATCACTCAGCTTCACCTATGTAATAGTTTATATTCTCTCATAGAAAAAATGAGTGATAAACAAAGGAGTTCATCCTTATTAAGAAAAAATGCTGTTACAGTAAATAAATCTTCATTATAGTGTGTATAGGAGCTATAACTTATTTGGCTTGAGTGTAAAAGGCATTAAACTTTTCTAGATATATGAAATACCATTCTCTATTCTATCATACTAACTCTTACACTATATGTATATGAAAAACCAAAAAATGAACATATTGATGTTTAAAAAATATTACAGAAGATCATTTTAAAAATGTAATTTTTTAATTATAAAATCTAAAACATTCTTTATTATTTACAATATTTATATTTATTGGCATAGTACACGTAAAACTCACTAGCATAAATTGAAATGGTATACTTTTTTAAATTGTTAAATTTGAACTGTTTTTGTTCATAAGCTACTATTACACAAAATTGTAATTTTCTCCAAAGAAGAAAAGTGTTGGTTTAAGAAGAAACATAATAAAACATCCTTTCCTTACTCTCCTTTTCTAACCATATTATTTCTAAGACGACTTACATTCGAAATTGATATAAAATGGAAGGTTCACATGTTAAACACATCAGAATTGTACAGAGCACCTAGGAGGAGGCACAAGAAGGCAAACTCATTGACTTAACATACTCTCTACATGCTTTTCACAAACAAATCGTGTTGTTTTAAATATGTACACAACTTATTTATGTTGATGCACACAGTGTATATGATATTAATATCCAACTTAGTAAATGATACTTTGAAAAAAAAAACAACAGTAATAAATTTTTTCTCTGACCCACTTAACAATTAAGTTTAATTTATTCCAAGAGTAAACACTTTGAGACCCTACAGTACCATAGTTATAGCTTCAATGGCTATAACAGGAAAAATTGATTCAATTCACCTTTGAACATCAAAAGATTCTGATTTGGCCAAGAGACATGAAATCCGAGAGGTCATAGACTGGTGAGAGGGGCACCACCCAATGTATGACCTAGCTTTCACCAGACCGGACCTGCCAATCTTAATGTATGATCGGTAATAGGCCATTGAATAACACAACACACGTGTCTGTGAGTCATTCTTGATTGGTTGCAAGCATAACCTGACTGTGGTGCATGTACCTGGGAGCGAACCTGTTTGTTGGTCGATTCTGTTCAGTTTGTACACTGAATACAGTAATGCCTACAACATCAGAAATTAAACCATGTCACCATCTAATTGATCCAAACTTTCTCTCATGCCTTATGTATTACCACACAGTGTTTGTACAGTATGGTGGGTTGGTGACAATGCCTTAACTGACCTCGTACTCTGGTGTGTTCCAAGTCTGTGGTTGTATATTTGATGATAATATGTAATCAGAAATTAAATTATAGATTAGGTTGTGACATTGTCATTTAACACTTACACCAAATAATTATCTGTAAATAGGGACTTGAAGTTGTGTTTGTAATTGCTACATGACTTTCTGACAATATTATTTTTAGTTCAAAAAAGATGTTTTGTTTCTATGTGGGATTTGATCAAAAATTTCATGTGTCTCAACTGTACTCACCATTCCTTTAGTATCCTAGCTGTGATGAGATATGTATAACTGGATTGTTTTTATTTTTACTAAAATCTTTCTTATTTTCTATAATTCATTGTCTGAATTTTTCTATGTACATGCTTTAAATTGAATTTATAAATACAGAGTGGATGGCAATTTAGTTAAAAATTTGAGAAAAATTTAAATAACTAAATGTATAAAAGAATAAACTCTTTTATTATACTAGGCTGAAGTCACGACTACAAAGTTTTTTTTTTATTTAAACTGAAACGATTAAATGGGTTAAAATACACAAAAATATTGTTTTTCCACATGTCTTATCTTTTCACATATGCCTTTCTGCTTTTAATTTTAAATGTCTATACTTTAAAACAATTTAAATTACGGTTTTGCAATCTAGTCACAATTGAAGCTGTTTTAAAATTTTTTGCCAAATTTCTCAAAACCCTATATGATAAAAAAAATCTTCAATATATATAATATATGAAAAGGAAAATATAGCATTTAAGCTGCATACTAATTTGTAATAAAATTAACATAACTACCAAGAACTTAATGAATATTAAAACTAATTTCTTTCTATAATTTAAATTAAAAAGCACAATTTATTGAGACCAATGTATTACACAATATCCGTGTTGATTGTTTTTTCTATAAAATGGCAAACTTTTGTGAATTCGTTTGGTCAGTAAGTAGCCCTTTCTAGTTGGCAGCTTCAAGGGAAGCCAGGTATCATAGGCTTCATTGGCAATCTTATTTCTAAATTTTCAACCATAATTAAGAAAAAATACAATTTTAATAGTATGTTTTGTTTTTATTTTTTTGTAACGTTACAATCTGTTGACAAAAATGTTTTTGAAGAAATGTGGCTATTGTAATGTGTCTTACTAGAGGTTAATAAATTGTGCAAGTTCCATTTAAATTATAAGATTTGTTTATGAGAAAATATTAATGTTATTTTTAGAAAAAACAAATTAAATTCGGAATAAAACATAATGGAAATATTTAACCTGTACAATACTCAAAGAAGTACATTTGTTAAACAACACTCTAAGTGAAGTTTATCACAGAAGACCAAGTAAGACTGTTGTAACACTGCTGGAATGGTGACAAACAGTACATCAGTCAACATTATTAGAGTAAGTGTGTGTGTTCAAGTAAGTGAAATTTGTTATGAAATGAGCTTGTAACACAAAGTTCTTCAAACACCATTTTTCATTTTTAATATACATTTTTGAAAATAAATTATTAGAAAATTAACATTTTTTAAAACCTATTATTAAAGCTCAAAAACGTGAAGTTTCCGAAAATAAAAACAATCAAGATTTTGTTTATGATGAAGTACTCATGTGATTCCGTTTCAATTCTTAGCTGTCTGAGTCTTACAAAAGACTTACCGGTAATAAAAAAAAAAAAAAAAAAAAAAAAAAACTACATCAATGTCTTAAGCTTTTACTGTAACAACATTGATCCAATAAAAGGAAGGTGAACTGTAGCTAAATTCAACATTCAAATTGAATCAACACTTCCTACCACAGCTATGTTTTGTGTAATAAACTCGGTTGCTCCACCATGCTTAGAGATTGTGTAAGAAACATCATAGTGCTCTCAGTTGTGCATCTGATGAGACAATAAGCCTGCCACTTCACTCAGATTACTCTATATTGTTGTATCTTGTAGTCTAGGTATCTCTGATGTCGAATCGATGTTAAGGTTCGTTTTAAGTTTTTTCATCACCGACTTTATTTGGATCTCTTCAGACGGACATGACTCCAGATTCCAGGAGTTAAGTCTGAGGCAACGTCATATACCAAACACTGCAATAAAGGTGAACTGGAGCTGAATTGAACATTCAAATTGAATCAATCCTTCCTACCATAGCTACGTTATGTGAACACTGATCGATTGAACCAGCAAGAAAATATTGTTCGCTTAGTTTACTGAAAAGTACCCTTATGTACCGTTATGACAAATTGTCCAAGACCTATATAATAATGACATGAACTTAAGGACAAGACTTTCGGAATTCAACTGTATGCATAGGAATTCAAACTAATAAATCAACAGCAAAGTTACTATTATTAGAAATTGAGAGATCAATCATGATAAAACTAAAATAAAGCATGTCAGTATACACAGAAGACTAATTAATAAAAAGAAACATATCTATTTAACTATAATGGAGATAAAACCATCATTGTTATCAGGAATTAGGAGCTCACATCAAACTTGAAGGAGTCTGACAACATATTCTTCAAAATTGAATATTCTGAAATACAAACATACGAGGGCTATTCAGAAAGTTGATTACGTTTTGCGCTGTGGCCGCCAGGGGCGGGACTAGCGCGGCCATCTTGGTGTCAGGACGTCCCACCGCTCAGGTCCGAGAAAATTGACGGTTAACCATAACGGAACTCTCGCTTAGTTTCCCTCAAATTTCACGAACTTTGTTATACGAAATCGTCACTGATAAGCTTGGCTTCCACAAGTTTTGTGCAAGATGGGTACCGAAAATCCTGACCGACCGACGTCCACAAAAACCAGCGCATGGCTGCAGCGTTAACAATTTTGGATGCTTACGACAAAGAGGGTGAATCACTACTCGATCGCATCGTAACTGGTGATGAAACATGGGTGAAACATGTTAACTGCGAGACCAAATTGCAGTCAATGGAGTGGGGACACACAAGTTCACCTCACAAACCAAGAAAATGTTTGCAAACGATGTCGGCAAGAAAGGTTATGGCGACGGTTTTTTTGGGACAAGAAAGGTGTAATTCTTGTTGATTTCCTGAACCGAGGCACTACAATCAACTCAGAAAGGTATTGCCAAACGTTAAACAACCTCAGAAGAGCGATCCAAAACAAGCGTAGGGGAAAGTTGAGCTCGAAAATTCTGTTGATTCACGATAACGCTCGACCTCACACGGCAAATCGCACACGTGAAGTTTTCGAACCATTCCAGTGGGAGTTGTTTCCTCATCCACCATACAGCCCGGATCTTGCACCAAGTGACTACCACTTGTTCCCAACAATGAAGAAGTGGCTGGCAACGCAGCGCTTTGACGACGACACAGAGCTGCAGCAAGAAGTGACAAACTGGTTGAAGACACAGGCGGCAGAATTTTATGAGGAAGGCATTGTCAAGCTCATCCATCGATATGATAAGTGCCTAAATTTGAATGGCGACTATGTTGAAAAGTAGTATTTAAGAGTGGCTTTCATATGTATATGATAAAAATTGTTTCCTATACTTTGTTAATTTTTAATTCCAAAACGTAATCTACTTTCCGAATAGCCCTCGTATATGCATGTTGTAGAGCAGAATGGCTGTTTTGACATGATTGATATCCACATGGCACAAACTGCCTGTATTGTATTTCAAGCGTATGGACAAGTGGTAGCAAGTGAGGGCTAATTCGAGAGTAATGAAGTGGTTTCTAGAAAAATATATTGCAGTCAGATCTTGGAATTCAAAAGAATGTGGTTATGAATAAAAATTACTCCCTTACTGATTATGCCAGGTCTTTTGTTTTGGGTTGATTATGTAATTTCACCAATATCTCATAAAATGTCTCAATTGATCTTGGGGCAAAAGCAAGAATGTCCACTTAACTTTTACACCAATTTTTTGCATTATTCTTTAGTAATGAATGACAGATGGTTAACATCAATGTTCAATTTTGAACATTTGTATGGCCATCACCTTAAAATGCTTGAACCCATACAACACAATCCCCTCACTCAGCAGCTCTTTCTTCATACACTATACTAATCATTTTATAAATATTGTGATCACTTTAATTCCGTTGCATTTAAATAAAACAAATCACATATTCAATTCTCATAGGCATTTTAAATGCGCACAAACAACACTGATGAGTGGTTCCACTGGCATCACTTACTAGTAATCAGATACAGACACGAAATGGCACCCAGAGTGATGCAATAAGACATATTAAAATAACAGGACAAAACTTGCATTGAGTTATGTGTATAATGCAGTTAGAAACAAGGCTTATTAAGCATGTTATTTATTTTAAGTGGAATTAACCCTTTGAGTGCCGCTATTTGCGACTTCTGCAGAACGCTTATATTTTATATAGTATTTATCTAAATTGGCTCGATGACTATACATACGCATTCCCAAGGCTTCAACGTAACTTTTGATGAAGGTTTTGTTACATTCTGGGTAGATTCTAATTTTTACGGCGGTTGTAAAGAGAGCACCAGTCGAGTTTAGAATCGACAGCTAGACGGACATCTAGCCGTCACATGTTTTGTTTGCGCTGGTGTTAATTTCACAAATGATTGCAAATATTGAAAGTTTTTAAATGTAAATGGGTTTGTAGTGTTAGTATCTTCATATTATTTCGTTTGTGTATGTTGTTCTAGTCTGTGAGTAAGTAGAACAATGACGACCGTGAGTTACGGTGATCGTTAGCAGCTAGTACATTACTAAATACATTTGTATACTTTTTAGTGTTTGTTCAGTGATATATATATAAACAATGAGTCGTAAACACATTGTTGACAATGAAGACCTAGTATTGCAGGCATTGATTCAAGCATTTGCAGTGTAGACATTACACAGAGTGTTAGGTTAGGTTAGAAACTTTCTAGTTTTGTAGCGGTTCATATTTTCATATTTATTTTCCAAACTTTATTTATAAGTATAAAAAAGTGTTTATATGCCTTTTTGTAAAGAATTAAATGGAGTATAAGATAGCATAACTGAAAGAGAAAAAATAAAATATTTCATTAACACTATGTTGTGCCAAAATAAAAAACAAAATGTTTTGCTCATAAAGTTTTTGTTAATGTTTTTTTTTATTGGCACTCAAAGGGTTAATCATTCTTGAATTTTATCGTTTTATTGGCAGTAAAATTCAGTGTTATATTTTGTACATTGATATTTTTCCTTTTTGTTTCTTGGAGTTATTTGTACGATCTGGTAGTGTAATGGTGAAGTTTGCTATGCCATTCTAAGAACTGTAAAATACTGTTAAAAATGACAGCCACAATCTAATTTCCTGCTGACTGAAGTCTTTTCGATTTCTTGTAGTAAAGAAAATACAACTGGTGGAAATCCATTGTGAATTATAGTCTGTGTATGGAGAAAACATAATAGCAAACTATTCACAACAAAAATTTAAGTGACTAACCATTTGTGGTTACTGATGATCTCCCCGAACAAATCAAATCAATAATAAAGTTAGAGAAAATCAATGGTTCATATCACAGATCTTTAAAAGCATTTGCTAGAGATATAAGAACTCTAGTTAATGAAATTTTAACTTAGAGACTTCATTATTATACAAATAGAGACAAATGGGTATCCAAACTCTTGTCTGATGAACTCTAAACAAAGAGAAGGAGACAAGTTCTAAAATCTCTTACATCATGAAGAAGGTGTCGAAGTTCTTAACCACATAGTCACTGGTGATGAAACATGGGTTGCTTATGACAGTGTAAAACCAAAAAGACAATCAATGGAATTGGGTTACATCCTTTTTTAATTTTTAAATCAAGTTACTTTCCAAGGTGCTAATAGTAGAAGTACTAATACTGCTCTAAAGCATTTGTTTCCTTTTCTTCATATTCCTTAAAATGGGGATATGAATATTTCTTTACATTTTGCACCTGTGGAAATTCGGATTGGACAATGCAAGATTCTGACTAACAAAAATATTGAGAATGAATCAGATCAGACTAATGGTTTGTCTACCAAAGTAGACTCCATCTAATCTATTATTCATTTAATGAGTTGATTGATTTCTAACATTCCAAATTCATAAACTTCAGTGGTTGTTTTATTTGCCACATCCTTCGAATATATGATCAGGACTATATGGTCTAAAACTCACCAATTATTTCCCACAATTTTCAACAATTTCCCACTGGAAGTCTCCTGGATCTTTTCAAAATTCATGGAAGATACTTTATACTTTGTATCAGTTATGATAATAGATGCTCATAACAAACCACACCATATAAAATAATAGAGTTATTTACAAAACAGCGGACACATGCTGCAAGATTTTATGAAACCACTCACATGAGATATGTTCAAAACGAAATTGAACTGTACTTGTAATACAAAATCTAATTCATCAATTTGACAGATATCTTATCCTACACTGATGTAACTTCCGAAAGGCTAGAAATGAGTGTGAAGAATTTACTATTGCAATTTTGATACACATGTAACTTTTGAGTGGATTTTTTTGAACATTGATACATTAATCATATCAGTAGACACCCTCTCAAATCAACTTGATAATAATCTATCCTCTTCATAGAAATGTTGCTGTAAATTTCTTGAGATCGATTTTCTTTATGTTATCTTTAAACTCAGTACTAGTTTGGAAGCTCTGATTCCCTAACAACGTTTTCCAGTTAAGATAAAAGATGAAAGTTGTTTGGTTAAGTTATTTTTTGCTATGCTCATAACTAAAATAATTTCCATAAATTCGAAACTAATTTCATTTTAACAGGAACACTGTTTGTTATTACATATCAGAAAACTCCAGAAGTGAATAAACCACAAGTAATTCTCAGTTTTGAGACCTGGATAAACAATACGCCCTTTTGGTCCAAAACACAGTGGTCTTCCTGTTATTAAAAATTCGATCTTTTTGGGTTTATCAGAGACTTTGTGACATCCACTGTACTGTTGTATAAAGAATTATTGAATTCAAAGCTCATCCCATCACGTTTTTTAAACAAAGATTCCTCCATTCAGTTTCATAATTTTCAGGAAACAGCAATCAGAGATCACTGATCATTTTATCAGACAATATTCTCGAAACCCGTTGAGCATTTACTTTTTGTATTTAGTAATCCTAAATTTAATTTTCCACTTTTCATTTAACTCAGACCTGGATCTCAAGGAAGACTACATCATAGTCAAATAATTTGAAGGGCATCTGAGTGATGATTCATGAGGCTCTTGTGATCTAGCAAATGTAGGTGCAAAGATGGGTGACAATGCAGTATGGACTCTACCACCATGCAGACATGAAAATGCTACAGATGGACAGAAATAAGAGTAATAAAGAGTGGCAACCCAGCCGATTGATCATGTGCTTGTGTTAAAATTTTATAACAATAATTTTTCATTTAAACAAAGATAGTAAGGATTAATAATATACATTATTGATTGTATAATTTCTTTTGCATTGATATTGGATTTATATTACTTGCTCACTGGATTAAAAAACAAGTTTATACAAATAAATTGTTTGCAAGTTCTTAGCACTTTTATCGTTTTATTACATGATTGATTTGCTCACATGATTGCTGCCGTTTTTATAACTTGCCACTTGCTGTCCACAACAATCTGCTAGCAATCATGTAGCTGAATCCCTACTACATGTGAGATTGTGATAGCCCTCTCCAATGCAAAAATTATATTATGCCTTCAATTCAATTTTACCAGCAGAAGTGATCTCCATAATTACAGTTTAATTAGGAACAATCACAACGAAGGCGAAGATAGTTTAGCAGTTTCATATTTCTGCCTTAATTCTGATTTCATCAAATACTTTCACAGGAGGAAGGTTGGAACATATTTTCTGTATCTGTTGCAGAGCTACCCGCAACAAATATCTTTCAGAGTTTGAGCAGACTTTTTTTTATGTGCACATAAAAACTGATTTACTAGTACCAACCAGTTATTACTGACCACATTTGGTTATTATGTTTCCTAATGTAGTAAAGTGCCACAAGCTTGGCAGTATAATCGACTTTTCTAATCATAATACGGCGATAGTTCATAACAATTTCTTCCACTTCTTCACGTTTTCGTCAGTTGTTGATGTGCTGGCTTTCCGGAGCATTCATCATGTTCAATGTCTTTACAGCCATCTTTGAAATGTTTATGCAAATCGTACACCCTTGTTTTACTTATAGCAGACTCACCATAGGCCTTTGTTAACATTCCCCACACTTTGTTACACTTTATTTAATTTTTCACATTAAATTTTGATACAAATTCTTTAATTTATTTCTTAAAACACGTCTAATCTTAGCAATTGTCACTGAAAATGTAAACAATGAATGCAGCTGGAAATTGTATTTAGGAGATATGAGAACCAACATATTAAAACAAATTTCACAATCAGACTCTCCAAACCAAAGAAACTTAAAAAGTCTTGTTACTTTTTGTACAAATCTTTTATATAACTGAGAGTAAAGCTACATGTCATGATGGTCCTAGGGAGGCAATTTATTAATGCCTGTAAAAGTGAATGATAATCTGGGAGCTGTATTAGGAATGTCTACTGTCAAGAAAAAACCCAAGTTTGCACAATAACTAATTATAGGCTCACTCAGTCCCATATAGAAAATAAATTACACCTTCATTTTCTGTGTTTCATTCTGAGTTTACCTATATAAATATTTCCATTATATTAATTCAGGAGTGTCTTGTAACTAGATGAATACTAGGTCAATGATATCAATTTCTAATTTGACTTTAAATATAAATAGATTTTTGTAATGTATGAATTGAATTTTTCACACATATCATATTCTGCTAGTTATAACATTTGATAAAACAAGCTATTTGATGTTTCAAAAGTTTTGGAAAGAATTTAAGGATTTATATCAAGGTTATTAAGGCACCGCAGTGGTGTTACAATAGTTCCCTTGTTGGCATCATAAATAAATCATCTTTAACCTGACCCTTTCCACTGCCCTTAAAATTAGCAGATGGTGCACCTCAAAGAATGTTTGGAACCCTAATTTTTTTCAAGGAATACAATAAAAAACTAACCAACTCTATTTCATTGATAAAGTTAACTACTTACAGTCTTTGAATGATTTGACCACTGCCTGACTGTCTTGTGCATGGTACAGCTCAAACATGGATTTGCCAACCAGAGAGTCAGGGTCGTAGCCCAGGAATTCTGCCATTCTGTGGAAAATTATAATTTCAATACACATCTTACTATGCTGTTTAGTAAAATTTAAAAAGAAGTAATTGCTGAAAAATGTATATATAAATCAATATTAATTCATACCAAGGAACGCAATGTTAATTATTTTATAAAAGTGTAAACTAAAAATGTATTAGTATGCTACAGCTAAGTTTAACCACATATTAACCTGAATCCAACAATCACATGATTATAAAAACTGAATAGTTGAATCATAAGTCCAGGTTTGACTACTGGGTATCAAGATGAGCAGATTGGCTTGAAACCTGTGTAATTAATATCCGATCTGAAAGAGAAGTAAAGTAAAGTATTGATTAAAGTTTTCTTTACTACACTCCAAATAATCTGATGTAACATTTTGCTATATGTGCATAACTATAACATAAGAAAGACGCTTCACCAACTCTACATACTGTATCACACGCAACTTTGATGTACATATTTTGGCCTAACTATCACGTCAGAAAGTAAACTTTTGCTAAAAGTTTGATGGAAAGAAGATTTTCCCATTTTGCAAGATCCTTCAACCCAGAAAAGCTGGATGAAATCTTCTAAACAACATAAAATGAGAGCATCCAAGTATCATGCTGGCAGCTTCTGAACTCATTCCACTAGGATAACAATTTGAGAACCGTTAACAGGCAAAACAAAACCTTAATAGACAACCTAAGAAAAGAACTTTATGGAATTGGTCTCCACAGGAAAGATTGTACTTTGTTTCATTCTATACAGGAGTTGTGCAATGCAACTATTGCTAATTAACCCTTTTAACCCTGACGTCCGTACTATATGGATGTCATAAAAATGGTGTCAACTCCCGACGTCCGTATAGTGCGGACGTGCACTTTTTATTACTTTACTGGCAACCTATTTCACCAAATGCTTTGAAATTTCACAGACTTGTGCACAAAGATATTTTGCATCGAAATATATTAGTTTGTAATGGTTTGACTTCGTATTTTGTCAGTCTGTGACTGAGCAATTGCAGTTCGTCTCGACTGACTGTTCACGCTTGTTGCAGACAGCTGTATATCACGTGGTTGTGAATATTCCGTTTTCTTCACAGTTTTTAGGTTAAAGCAGTGTAAAGTACGGCAGTTAAAGTTTAGTTTATTATTTGTTTGATTTCAAAATGAGTAAAAGACATCGTTCAAAGTCTCCCGTAAGTGAAAATACACTAATTAGTAACCTAGTTGCCAGAAAGGAATTCACCCCAATTGTTTTGGTGACCACAAGTGCTAAAACATTTTGTAGTGATGTAAATATTGTTTTAAAACTTTTTTAAAATTTAGATTATGAACAATTTTAGTTATTTTGTCAGAAATAACTTTGGTTTTATGTTTATTTTAAGTACTGTGAATTTCAAAGGTCTTGTTACATTGCCTTGCCCAGAAATGACAAAAAGAAAAATTTAGACGGCTTTACAAAAATTGATGTTACTCCACTTTTAAATAAGGTAGGCCTATAATTTTTGTTTCCTTTTATTAAGGATTAAATATATCATAAAGTAAATGGGTATTTTTGTGTCAAATATTTTTTTATCTATATGGTTTCCATGATCAAACTTGAAATTTTTTCATTTTTATATTTTTTATATATGTATATGTATGTAAAAAAAATTATTTTCAAAATAATAATTTTATTTGTATATTTCTGTAAGCTACATGTATAAAGAAGTAAAACAAAAAAAGAATTACCTAAATATCTTAAGAAATAACTGAGTTATGAATTTTTTACAAAACCCTTACATTTTGTCTGAAAATGGCTTGGGATTTCTGGCACATCACTTGATTTAATGACCGGGGTTAAAAGGGTTAAGGAGGCAGATAATCAATCCTGTGGTTTTGGTGTGGACTGACGAACAATGACTCACATCATGAATGATTGTTTTCAAGTAATATCAGAACTAGATTTGTTAAGTCAGAAGCATCTCATTGACTTAAATGTTCAATATCAAGCTAGTAAAATTGATTGTATCTGTAAGGGTCACAATGTATTTTTTAAATCTTATGTATAGACATAAACTATTATTTCATGTATTCATAGCTAACATCACACCATATGATATATAGACATATTTAATATGCTGAACACAATTCTGACCCTGTCCATGTTGCTCAAGCAGAAACATTTTGTGACTACCTGAGTTTAAAATTATCCGCTGGATCGTAAAATCTTCCAGCCAATCAATTTCCACATAGGTATTTAGTAAATAGTTGTTACTAGTACGGCCATTGTAAGTACGTCTTATCATTCTTTATCCAATCACATTCTGTAACTGAACGAGTAGGATGAAAATTTAACAGTATATCTGACAAGAAATAAACCAATGGGAAAGGTTTGAACCAGTAAGTTGGTGTCTATTGTTGTAAGAAAATATTATGTGAACTCCAAGTTTACAAGTAAAAGAATCTAAGCAGTCTATTGTAAGCATTCAATTGAAAAAAAAACTTAAAACTAACATTTTAAGTTAAATTTTATACAAGAAAATCATACATTTGTTTTGTTACTACAAAATATATGACAGCTACAAAGTCTACAAACAGCTTACATAATTGGTTTTATTCCTTTTCAAGACTTGTAAGAAAGCCACTCAATGAACTGTGAATAATTGTTTAGAAATTATTGCTAGTCTTTATTATTATCTCTATATTTCATAATGTTATTTCTCTCATGTAATTAGTTCTTCACTTTTAAAATTTTAAGCCCTAATTAAACCTATTGTTTTAGACCTAAATATACACAGAACCAATAGCACCACAACAATAATTAAAAAATAATTTGATATTAGATATGAGATGTGACAGCATATCAGAACATTTGAAGTAGTATGTGTAACTGTGCCCCCCCCCCCCAAATGATAAGCTTCACTTCTTTCTCACCAATCAACCTCAATTAGGATCATTGAATGTTCTGAAAAGTAGCCTGGAATTATAATGATAACAATCAACGTACTTAAGCCTCTTCTTCATTGATTTTTCAACTTTTATTTATTTCTAAAAGTTGAAATAAAGCACTATTCAGTTTCAATACTTACCTGAGTCAATAAAGAAAATAACAGATCATTACTGCATACAGTGGGGTGGAGAAAAACACACATTTGGACAAACGTACTGTACATTGACTATATCAAGTGTCCTCAATTTTATAATGTTACTTTACGAGAGTTACTTGCATTGACGAGAGTGAATCACTGGTCAAAGCGGTACCACAATCACATTTCACCACGAAAATTTGAAACTGTAGTTGTAATGTAATCTATTAGACAAAGTAAACATTCAATCAGTATCTTGATAGAATATCATATAATTTCATCAGTCAGGACCAGTCTCTGGGCTGATGCTGATTATTTCCAACTGATCGAAAATTTTTTTATGACTCCTCTCTACCTCAGTAAGCCAGAGAATGTCACCAAGAGAATCGATTGCTTGCTTTTAATATGAAGTGTACGTTTTCCACCCTCAAATAATTCATAAAAAGACAACAAAGTGATGACAGTGAATAATGTCTCACAAGACAGACCACAAAATAAATTTGGGACAACTCACTTATTATTTCAAACACTGTTGAATTAAATTCATAGAGGCCTGTCATTTGCTTTCGAAATGACATTATTTATTTATAAAATGACATCCTATTTATCATTTATAACTCAGCCAAAAAAAGAATTGCACATGACGTAACTAACACAACTTGATAATTCACCACAACATATTATATTGTAATGTACACCTTAAGCAATTTTAAATATGTCTCTAACAAAATGATAAGTAACAATATATTCATTGTTTAACCAAATCTATAACAATGAGACAAATCTATTTTCTCCATTTGCATAGAGCCAAAAGAAATGAATCTAATGACCAATGACATGACACTAATTTCTGAAGTAGACTGGTCAAGAAAGTGTTTATAGAAACTTTTAGCAATGAAAATCATCCTTTGAATGACAAGGAAGATACCCAACTCATATTAGGGATAATATGTAATGAGATTGATAAACAACTCTCAAATCCAATGGTAAAAAGAATAACTGCAACAAGCGATGGAACTGCATTCACTCTGGAAACACAGTAGAGATGCCATACTGAATACAAAGTAAAGAAAAGAATGCCTCTGCAGCCAGAATATCCTACCAGTGAAATGCTAGGATGGAAGAGGATGAAATGGTTGCTGAGGCAACTACAATGCTTCTCCACAACTGTATAATAACAGAATACATGTTTCTATATCTTGTCATGCCATCCAATGGCTTTAGATTTTTTTCCCCACTTAATATCTTTCCTAAAACAAAATATAAGTATGCCAGACCACACATCCAAGTAACATTATCCTGTGAAGTTGCATGCGAAACTTTAAGTCTATATCTCATTTCATTCTTGAGACGACAGAAAATGAAAAAAGAAAAGACATTTTTACAGCCTCCAGACAGACAAAAGAGAAACTTTGCAATCCTACTGAGTAATAGGCATAAATTACTGCCTATTTGAGGTTGAGTGGTAGAGAGGGCTTGATAGCCCTAACTCAGCCTCTTTAATAAAGGCATTTTTCATTGCATTTCATTTCAAATGACTCATTTTGTCTATGTAGAAATCAAGTTTCAAGCAAAATTAGGAACCTGTAAATACACTTTTTAGCATCTTACAGATAATTAGGCTACATAAACATTCTTATAAACTCCATAGAGGAACATGCCCATCATTAAACACAAAGTTACCTATGTAGAAATTAATTTGCAATAAAAACAATGTAAATTCGTTCTTAAGATATCCTGTAGAAAGCAGACGCAACTGCATATACACAGACATACGAGAGGAATTTTGCCAGAACCCTTAATGATAGCTAAGATAATATACAGGTATAATTTATAGTTTATAGCTAAAATCATTCTCAAGATATCAACCTTGATTATATGTTTTTCTAAAACTCAGCCAAATCCTATGTAGGAATATGCACCATCATCGAAGTCTGTCTTCTCTACATACTAATAAACCAATACAATGGATTATCGAAGAACTCAACAGAACTCAAGAAAAATCTCTTACTGATCAATCCAACAAAGTAACCTCATTAGATAAATTATTGTCACATGTATTAAAATGTCAAATGACTGTATTCAGTTTGTTTACTCTACGATTTTCTAGTGGCCATCCTGATAATGCCCAGCCAAATGTGATAGTGACATGCACCACCATCGCACTCGATGTTGTATACGTACACAGAAATTAAGCTACATGCAAAAGTTTAAGTCCATATGTAAGTTTGTTCTTACAATATCAAACAGACAGACAAAAATATAATTTTACAGTCCCGGAAGGGGGCTTTGCAAGTGCTAAGCCTCCTTGAATTGTATTACAACAATACAGCCAAACAAAAAAAGTACTAACAAATTTCATTATACTGATGTAATAAAAAAAGAAATTAACATCTAGATGTATATTTTGAAATCTTCTTCAAATCATTTTACCTAAATTTGTAAATTTGTAATGATTTTACATGATGGACATTATTAGATATTTTGTTTGGAAACATTGTTTCTTTTGTTTCTATTAAAATAATAATTATAGCAGAGTGCAATAATAATGTAAGTCATTATAAAAGTTAACTTATTTTCATTTTGATCCTTGAAGAAACAACCGAAAACTAATAAAAGACTACTCCTGCTTAACGCTAATGCTTGGTTGGTATTCTATGTCCAAGAAAACTCCATCTGTAACTCAAATCTTGGCAATTGTATTTCATAAATTTATAACTGCTACTGTATTCTAGTTGGTACTCACTTGTCATCAGCATATGTGAATTTCATGTCTAGTGAATGCTTGCTGAGAAAGGTCTGCTGGCCCAGGGGTATCTCGATGTTGGCTGGGTGAGGGATGGGCTCTCCGATGGCTACCAAATACATTTGAGATCCTGCTGAAGAGTCCGTATCCATCACATCTTCGTCTTTGTCAGACACGTCACTGCTCACCATGTGACCAGTGCAGTGTATCACCTACGAGTCCACAATAACTATTATTGCAGTTTAAAAAACATTTACTATAATGCAGCTCGTTAACAAACAGTAATGGAGCTTCGATGCCATTGCCAAGAAGAAGAGATTCTTCCATTGTTTATTTAAAATTATAATGACAGTTTACCTTTTTTAAAAACTTGTAGTTTCCAGTTAGTTATTGTTTGAAGCTACTTTATTTAGAGGAATAGTCAAGATTTGAATTTACCACTGATATTTGTTGCAGTTCAGTGGTAGTGGGAGCTTGCTAGTGACAACTAGCACTTCTAATGCCAGATTTGCTTTAATGGTAACAAACAAAACTATTGAGTGGTGCAATAGAATCCTGCTAGGCACCATTTATAAAATCTTTACCTTTGTTTCTTTGTTTATTCAATTGTACACATAAGTAAAAATGAAATATCTTGAATTTATTGGCGACATATTCTTTATTGATGAGAGGTTCTTTAAGTCCATTTATTATTTTAATATCTACAAAATGAGTACATAGGAATCAGTATTAATTCAATCGAGAATTAAAATAATTTTAGCAACAAAATTTTAACATATACATATTTCATTAAATTGCCATGATTTTCATGTGTTGCTGCTATCTTGTCATTGTTTGGGTTTAGGTTTAGTATGACGGATGTACAATTTGGTAAGTATAATAGTTTGTTTCTTGCGGATGGTATGGTTACACAATTTACTATGTGTATCACAAAAATGTATTCCATACCATCAATTTTGTCAGCAGCAAAACAAAAACAATATCCGGGAAAGAGAGAGGCCTGGCCAAGTCATTGTGCCCTGTGACGCGATTTGATAGTGTGTTGATTAAGTAACCAGATGTACCCTTGGTTGCACCCAGTCTCTGCTGAATCTCTGTTCACACAACCTACACATTGATGTGATATTCACTAGTGTCCATAACTAAAACGTAAAAGTGGCAAATGTAATAAGAATTGTTACAAGCAACTAATGGGATTTACTTATTTAAATTAATAGTAGTGTAGTAGCAATGTTAATTTTCTACATCCCTAATATATACAATAATGTATAATGTAGAAATTACCAAATCTATAAAAAGTGTTTTACAGTGATCTCTCTATATTCCATTTTCTAAATGACATCTAAGGAGTGTCAATTATGAAAAAAATTAAAACACAGCTTCAATGTAATTAATAGCAAGTGGCTATAGATGTAAGAAAAATTTATGACAAAAATTAATTTGTCACTATTTAATTTATACAATTTTAAATTTTTGTGGTTATACACAATTTAAGGAGATTAATGTTAAAGTGGAAAGGTCTTTTAAACAAAGAAAAGACCTTTTAACATTTCCAAAATAGAATCTACAGTAACTGCAAGTGATTGGTAAAACACTGTTTTCTCATATACAAATTCTTAAATTGAAGAAGAGGACATTAGGCTTACCTTGTATGTGGCAGACTTGAGATTGACGTTCCTGCCTTTGCTTGTCAACGTGCACTTCATCCGCAGGAAAAATGTCCTCTGTAAACTCTCTGCATCTTTACCAGTGAGAATCTCCTTCACCTCATTGTGATCGCAGGGGTGGCTTACCTCGTAGATACTCTGACCCATGAGCTCAATCTGCCACACAATTGACATACATTCTTCATTTGAAGTTTGTGATAATGGAAGGATTGTGAAGGAAATAGGACTTTCCTGACATTAGCTAACGTTCAGTGATACTCTGAACGATTGCAAATTGACATACATTGTAAAACTTATCATTGTATAACAAATAGAGAAAGAAGAGTTTTTTAAAGTTCATAGTTTTCTAATTGTCCTGGTGACAAGTGGATTTTCCCACACTTCACCATTTGTAAGTTTTATCATATGCACACATATATTCACACAAATGAGACATATAGGGTGCAAACAAGACAGTTACTTGTCATCAGAGCAAATATTTACTAATCTACAAATATTTACTGATCTAAGACTCATCCAAGCCTATTTACACTGCATTTAATACAAGCAATAGGTTTACTCAGATGAATTTTACCACAATACAATTGTACTTTAAACTTTCTATGGTAAAGTTTCCATCATCTGAAATATTATTGGGGGTAATTGTCACCCTTCTCTCCTTTATTATGAACTCAAACTCTGAAATTACATAGTACAGTCTTGTTAGTCTTTATATTACTAAGTCTGCCTCAATCTTTATTCTCAGTTACCTCCACAGATTATAAGTTCTGAACATAGGCACTATGTCACATCTGTGTATTCTCAGTTACAGATTATAAAGTGCTGAATACAGACATTTATCTCATATCTGTGTATCAATGGCTCACAGGTAAATAACTCTTTTATCAGACAATGCCCCATCTATTTTATAAAACTATTCTTCATGCCAAAATGATAGCAAAACATACTAGGGCAAAATATAGTCAACTTATTCAGTCCAACCTACTAGCGTTCAATAAACATGAAAAAAGCAAAAACACCCAGGAACCAACTGACACTGGACACCAAAATGCTGCCTTCCGTTGATTTATCATATTTCTGTAACAGGGATATGAAAGATCAAAATAAACTTAGTCCTAGCCTGAGATATATTAAGGAAGAAGGACCCAAGCTTTTGGATCATAATGTGTGTTATGTTCCAGAGTTCATGATGATCTTAAAAATTAACTTGAGAACATTTCTCAAGCTCCCTTCCTCCTATCTTAAACATGACATGTGGTTTTGGGTACTCAAACCTTGTTGGTATTTTACTTTGTAGAACATCTTTTCTTGAATTTAAAGGTTTTGTAATAGTTGTGCCATATATATTTTGGCCCATATATGTTAGCAATCCTTTGCAAAGTTTTCACCCTCAAGTTTTTGATTATATAATACACGTGGCATCCAGAGTAGTATTATTGGTTTTTTCTTTTGTAGACCTTTAATTTGATGTACAACATGACAAGTCTTCTCATTTTATTTTTCAAAATTGTAAGCCTTAACACGACTTCGGATGGATTTTTTAAAACTCAACAGGAACTTGTATTTCTGAAGAAAAGTTTAAAGGAGATGATGGATGTCATACATTTTGATTACCCTGTATGTTAAAACCAATATAAATGCTCATTATAATACTGAAAAATAGATGAATCATTGCACTGCATTGTTAACAACAATAAACATAATTAGTTGTTATTGTAACATTTGATTAGAAGGATATAAAAGGTCAATGGCAGTTTTGTTTACTAGTTTGGTGGATACACCATAAAAAACAATTTAAATTGTCATATTTATTACTCAAAATCACAAACTCAACAGATTTTATGTATTTTTATAACACATTATTTAACAACAAGTAATTTATAGTTATTTATAAATGCTCAAAAAGCATACTCACTAGAATCTCATACAAATAAATGAAAGTCCAATAATGACAAAATTCATACTGTAACTCTATATTTTACAGGATGAAGAACAATAACTAGATAATGTTTTGCACTTTGTCAGTCAAAAATATAAATGCAAAGTCACTTTAAAACCTGGAATCTTTATATGATGTATATATAACACAATAATAAATTTAAACAATATAGAATTTTCACGTTTTAGTTTCATACAGGAATGTAATAATTTTTTTATATGCGTATATGTTAATGAATTACGTAAAAACAATACATGACCAAAAACGCAATGACTGATTAAAGTGCAATCTGTGCTCATAACACAGTCCATGGTATCCGGTTTAACTTCTTCAAATTCAGAACAGAGAGTGAGCCGTTCATGGTTGGGCAAATCTGTTTAGCAATTCAATCAAGCCCATTTCATTGGCCACTGTCAATATAATGCGACATAAATATTGATTCCACACCTGCACTTGGTATGTGAGATTGATCAGAGGAACCGATACAGTAACTTAATCATCAAAAAAGGCAAATCCAAGTTTTCTTGTCCGATCTGTTGCAAATAGAGAATAATGTTTTCTATTTTTCCAGTCGGCACCAGATGGACAGACATTACTGATTAATATGTTCTTGTCAGATTGTTTCACTTAATGTTGTTACGTTACCACAATCAAATATACAATAATTTATTACATTGTTATGTATTTTTTCCATATGTTAGATAGTGTATAATGATTGTACTATCTCTTTATTACTAATTTTAATCAGTTTGTATCACTGATGTTAGAATCAACTAATTTGCCTTAGGTTGGCAAATTACATTGGTCATCTGTTTCTTAGACTAGGCATTGTGATCTTTGCATTGAAGAGGATGCTTTAGTATTAAAAGTGGCAAATTATGTTCTATTTGAGGCACATGCTCGATATGGAAAAACTTTGTGGAGTCTCGTCCTCTGTAAACCTCCACTGTGTCCTGGTACCGCAGAATTGGAGTTTACAGATCATAGCAGATCTGCTACCACAAGAATTCTGTTAAGAGAATCTCAAGGACTTTGATATCTTGACAGCTGTATGTATTTATATCGTTGAAGTCATCACTCATGCCTCTTAAGCAAACTAGCCAAAAAACTTTTGGCCTTTTTTTAACATTATATATAGAATTACTTTTAACGTAAGAAGGGTGCCTAATTCATTTAATTGAATTGTTCTAATTTGAAATTTCAACCTTGACAATATTATTTTTCCAATTATAGTACGCGACTTGTCATTGCAATCTGGGTTGTGGCAAATAATCAGTTGTTTATTGCACTTAGGCTTGAGATATACTGTTTAAACTTTATATGAGGATAGAACATTAGTTTCTTGCTATACTGATTGGTATTAACATTTTTAATTACAATCTCTTTACAATTATTGATAAATAATATAGCCAAACGTCCAAGCTTGCAATGAGACCTCTTGTACTACAACCTTAGACTTGTTACTGACTTCACATGGAATATTTCAAACTGTCATGACAATAGTTTGTACACTTTCACAGTGTCCTGTAACAGTTCTTGATGAATAAGTAAATAAAGTAACTATTGATCGATTGTGGAAATAAACAACTCAAAATAAAGTTGCTTATAAATATAAAATTCAGTCAAACTATACTTTTAACCATAAACAAACATTACCTGTGACAACCCAAGGTACTCGCTGACATTTTCTGAGAGGAAGACGATGTCACCGTCTGCTGACACAACGAGAAGAAAACCTTCAAGGGCCTTTAGAAACAAGGAATCATGCTGTTCATCTGTGGGGCTGGGTTTTACAGGTATCACCTCGCTCGGAACTGAAACACGTTAGTAATAGTTGGTGACTTGTTCTCTGTTTAATTAAGAAGATGGACCATATTAATCTTATTATGTCACACAGATGAATGTAAGGGATGATTGTATTGTTTGAGCATTACCAAAGTCTGACTCAAATAGTCGACAAAATGGTGTTTATAAGTTTGTTTTCATGCAAAGTATATGAGTAATGTTTGAGTTAGACTACTAAAAATTGTTATACATTATATTACTGCGTGCAGAGGATAGTTACACTTGGATGATAAAAAGCATGGAGGACGAATTGGTATTCCTGTATTTAACTTGTTATTTCAGGCAACTTTTACTACATTTTAAATTATAGGCTAGTAATAATTTGCAATGCAATAGCAATTCAGAAGAATGGCTCATGAGGAAATCAAGGAATTTTCTTTGAATATTAATTCAAGTTACTTCACTTAAAAGATCTGGATGAGGATAAACAATACAACTTTTGAACGATCCTAATAAGTATGAGAATCAATGTAAGGGTTTTATGCTTGAAGTTGTTTAACTGTAATTGTATTACATCTATATCTGACCTACTCATACATATTATGGTTCAACAGAAGCCAAAATTCATGACTTGTACCTCTTAATCAGCCTCTGCATAATCAATCCCAATCGTTGAAAAACAAACTTCAATATTACAGAATAAAAAAGGACAATGTACAAACTACAAATACAGTGAAGATGGTTTTATTTCTTAAAACACAATAGTTGTTTGATATTATACCATTTGCAATAGAGAATGAGTTAGCTTGCAGTTCCTTCCTAACAGCTGCCAAGATGAAAGAACAGTTCATGACAATTAAGTAAGGTTTATAAAGCTGTATAAATTTTATTACGAAAAAATACTGTAATAATCTTTATCTTGGAAATAACTGACATTTAATCATAGAGCGTACAAGGCACTGCCGGCAGGACGTTACGTTCTCATTTGAGGACGTAATTCAACTGCTTACACGAGGACGAAAAGTCCTGCTGGCAGGACCGTTTTTGGTCCCATTAGAAAGAGGGAAATGTAACGAATTAGCGCATGCAAGTCTGAAGTTGGTAGCTCTGACGTTCAGAAATGGCGGCGATTATAGGAAAGGGTGACCGTGTGTATGTTTTCGCTACTTATTTTGATACTCCAAATAGTAGTGGAAATGCATGGAGTCGCTCGTTATTTCGTAGTAGTTATGATACCACTAAGTGTAATGGTACTGTAATTAAAGTGACGTGTAGTTGTGCAACAGTTCTGTGGGACATTGACAAAAAAACAACTAGATGTTTGCTAAAAGACTTTTTCTCAAGTGATGGTCGAGCTGTCATCGCTGCCCGGTGTGACGCCTGCTGCCAGCCGCCGCTATAGGCCTACTCCGCCAGCTCATATCACCTGCAACGCTATCAGGTAAGAGAAAACTTTTCACTTTCTACCATTTATTAATAGTTGATAAATTAAAACTGGGTTTCTTAGTATATTTTTGGTCGTACTTGAATAGTAAAGTTATTCATTACCAGGATAGTTTCAAAGGGGACAAGTATAGATGACGGACTTTTTGGCACACGTAAAACTCGTAATATTTGTCACATTAAAAAAAGTTCGGATAAATGTTTGTTTATTATTAAAAAGGCATCATCTAAAACAATTTCTTTGTTTCAGGTGATGCCCAGAAAAGTAAAAGGAGGAAGACTACCGTTCAACTGACCAGTGCTGAAAACAGTTCGTCGTCATCATCATCCGATAAATCTAATGATGAAAATGAAGACCTTTGATAGCGGATCAAACAGTATTATTGATTTACCTGCAGATGCAGAGGAAATCTATAATAATTCAAACTTAGTTTTTAGTTAATGACACTGAGTGGGACTTTGGTAAACATGTAAATATTGATCAATTCAAGGACCATCAATACAAACCTCGTTTTCACTTGCTCAATACTAATCAAGAAATTCTATCCCTCAATGAAATGGATTTTTTTTGGCTAATTTTTTTCCCCATTCATGACATAAACCCATATTTTAGTTTGTTCAAATGCTCATTTGAGGGATAGAAGAAAACCAATTTCGAGACATGAGTTTTTTCAAGTCAATTGGTATTTTGTACGCCATGAGTATAAATATGTTAGGGGTCCGCCGCAACTACTGGTCTACGGAAACCGACGGCCTCTTTCCTGCTCCAGCTTTTGGTTCTAGGTTTGGGATTGGTCTGCATGAACCAAGGTCTGTTTTGAAGAAATTTTAATGGCAATGGCATTTGCCATGCCTGAAGATAAAAGGAATGGAGATAGGTGGCATCAAGTTAGGGCCTCTCATCAACATGTCCGTAACACATTGGAGGCAGAGTTTTTCCCCAGGTTTCAAATTAACTGTAGAATGAATCCATGTTTGCTTGGTACGGGAAAGGCAACTACCGTGAAAATGGCATGCCTGCTGTGATGAAAATTAAAAGGAAACCTAAAGGAGTTGGTTGTGAAGTAAAAACTATTTGTGATAGCACATCAAGAATCATGATTGGGATCAAGAAATCAATGAGGGGAAAGAAGAAATGAAAAAAAAAAAATGGCAAAAGGACTTTGGTGCCGGAACTGCAACAACGCTACGATTGACTGAACCGTGGCATGGAACTGGTCCGAATAGTTGTAGGAGATTCTTGGTTTTCTTCTGTAAAGACCAGTATTCAGTTAAAGGAAAGAGGTTTGTATTTTTTAGGGATGGTTAAAAACCGCTTATAGAAACTATCCTCTGAAGCAAACTGTCCTGAGGTGCCCTAAGGAAAAGGGGTCTTTTATATCAGCTACAGCAAGCTCAAAAAATGTAGATCTTATTTGTGTAGGATGGAGAGATCGTAAGGTTCATACGTTTGTAGGTACCTGCTCTACAACTTTACCTGGAAAACCATGTACAAAAAAAAAAGATATGATGACGACGGAAAACCTTACACCAAAGAAGTAGCAACGTCCAAAACTAGTAGAAGATTACTTCATGGGAGCTCCTGCCATAGACATACATAACCACATTCGCCAAGATGGACTAGCACTAGAAACGGTGTGGCAAACTCAACAGTGGCATCATAGAATGTTTGCTTGTATATTTGGTATTATGGAAACTAATGCCTTTTTAGCATATAAACCTTCACAGACCTGCCCCTTGAAAAGAAGTCTCACACAGACTTCTTTAAGGCACTAGCCTTGCAATTAATAAAAAAAAACCAATTTGGCCTTCCACCAGAAACAGAGACCTGCAGAACCTTTGTTAATCGATGAAGTGAATTTACCTGTGGAGGTAATCTCGCACGTCCTTGTTAACCTTTCTAAAGAAGAGACGAACGGAAGCGAGTTCAAAGGAAGTGTCTAATCTGCTCGAGAGTGCACGGAAAAGCAAATGAAAGCAAGCTACTTTTGCAAGAAATGCGGACCTAATGCTGTCATGTGTAGCCCACAAACTGGCAGAGATTGTTTTGAATATCATATAAAAAATTGTATACCCTGTAGGTCGTAAGAACTAAATATGTATTGAAAAAGATGACTCTGTAGCTATCAAGATAGAAATCATACTTTTTTGAATTTAGTTCTTTGAGATAGCTAAACATATTAGAAAATAAGTCTCAAGATTTTCAATATCTTTCCTAAGTATATGAATACATAATGAATTTTACTAATTAGTTGAAATACTTAATGAAGTTTTCTTGGGTAGATCTGAGTTTTTGCTACTTATTCTATACTTTTAATTTATTCATGTATTCTCTCTCTGTTGTGTAACGGAACAAGTTTTATACTTCGTATGTTTATACATTTATTTTACATTTAAAAAATAGATAACAGTATTGTTGTATTAGTCAGTAAGAGTCATATTAAACAGTTTAAAAAAAATTTACAGTAGTTTATTGTTCGCCCAACACCATATCTGAAGTATTACTGCCACTAATGCGCTCTGGTTACCAAAAAGTACTGCCGGAAGGACGCGTCCTGCTGGAAGGACAGTTCAAACATTCGCCATAAGTGCCTTAAGTCCTGCTGGCAGGACGCAACGCTGCGTACAAAAGTACTTCCGGAAGGTCCTTCCAGCAGGACGTGGGATTGTACGCTCTATCATTAAATATAACTTTCCTTCCCTAACATAAATTTTATTGCAAATGACTGTACTCCTAATCATATAATGTACTGGGAAGAAAACCATTGTGTGGAGCTGGTATATGAAGCCCAACAAGTTAATATGTATACTATTTACTTTTCTATTACATTATGTCAACGATCATTTAACAGTTATCCATAAAATAAATAAGCGGAAATTGAAATTTAAATCATATTCTTTTTTTTAAACAAAAAAAAACTAGCAACAATAGATCCAAATATACTTAATTAACAATACATGTGAACAGAAATCAAGCACTCCTTGTAGCTCTTCTAGGTTGTTACTACATTTCTTTGAAAATTGTTTGCGATAGGATATCACAGAAATATGTAGAAATGAAAATCCCTTTTGAGATTGTTAAAGCCAATAATTATTAGTGACAGCTATAGTTTCGGCACCAATTTTCAAAATATTGCTAAAGAGGAGTGCAAACCTTATTTTAGACTAAACTTAATACATTCTGAAAGTAACATAGTTATTTTAATACATTATATCTAATACCTTAAATATAGAGAATTTTCTATTTAAAAACATAAATAAAAAAAAAAAAAAAACAATGAACCAAACTGTTTTTTTTTAGCTCTGCTTAAATCTTAATTATCACTTATTTCAAACATATAAACAGGTTTTAAGATATCTTCATCATTTTGGAAATTGATAAATGCCAGCAAATTTTTAAAAATAATATGTTATGAATCAACAAAATAACTATAATATTTATTCACAATCCCTAATGTCACATTTTATTTTAAAGTAGTCAGAATCTTTTTGTATTTTTTAGAAATAAGGTGGTAACTCAAAGATGATAACTCACTTGTGCTGAGGACTGTGCGGATCCGCAAATAGCTGATGGCTAGTCGCATTACAGAAGCCTTGTCTAGGGTAGCTATGGTGCTGGGAGGTAATGGTAGAGCTTGTGCCAGGTCAGTAAATATCTCCGTTTCTCGGCTGCGCCTGCATCGTGCGGCATCTCGAGACTTCTCTTTGCGCCGCTCAGAGTTCCTGCAACATATCGTCTAAATTTAGACAGGTTATAGACAAAAAAGAGATACCTTTAAAAAATACCTTTTTTAAACTTTTAGTTTGCAATATTAAGAATCACAAGATGATCTCAGTCTTGTTTACACAACTTTATTCTTGTCATTGAAGTTTCCAAAAAGTTTCAGCTTCTGGGTAATAATTGTAATGCTCAACTACTAAACTAATCTATGAAGATTTGAACTTGGATTGGTTTTTTTGGACAATTTTACTGGGGCCCAGGCCCTGCTACACGTCTACGGGGTGATGGGTGCACAGTGGTGGAACATGTCACGGCCCAGTATCCTTTCCGGCGCTCGCCAAAGCTGAGTGCACCCCTGAATCTATGAATACTATCTTACTGAACCAACAAGATACTTCTTTCCTATTAAGTGCTCTGTTAGATACACTTCTGCAGTAATGTAGCCCAAGTGCCATGTTAGATACATTTCTGCAGTGATGTAACCCTAACATCATTCTTTCTCAGACTAATATCACAATACTTAAAGGAATGTTTCATGTAATTTTACAATCAGATTTATAGTTTGCAGTTGATAAATTTAAGTCTATTACCGTAGAATGAAATATAAAATAAACATACTTTCATACATAAAATATTTCATGTGAGTTATGAGTCTCAAGTAAAAATTGCAGGTTCAGGACCCAGGCATGATAGCAAACTTTGATTTGAAATCATTTATCCCGATTGATTCCGCTTACATTATTTGGGTCAACCTATTAATAGTTTTGTAATGTGTGTATATTTATCTCTGTTGTACAGGTCCACAACAATGTTTTAGTGAAATGAAAATCAGTTTTGATAGATGAACGACTCCTGTAATGATTCTTCAATTGTGGCAAGGTCAGATTAATAAGAGGCCAGCGCACTTCCTTCTGTCCAAGGCATTATCCAAATTCCACTGCCAAATACTATCCATTAAAACCTCTTATATTTGTTTCTAAATATTATAAAAACCATTGAGATTAAAAAAAATATATTGTTTATATGTTGTTTACTACGGTACAATTTGAAACCTTAAATACAATTTTACCACAGTTTATATAATTTTAAATAACACAGCTGGAGATCCAAAGAAACACAAAGAAAAACAGGGTGAGCTATCTACCCTAAATATTGTGTGGTTCTCAATTTATTACCTTTAACAAATTGATACAATTGGCCATATAATGGTGTTTTTGTGGTCTCTTGAAACAATACAAAAAATGTACTAGTGCAAAAGGAATTCATCGCAATATTCTGTTTTTCTACAAAATCATCAGTATTTAGAAATTCATCCTGCAAACAGGCAATTCTCATAATTTGACTCCATCAACTTCTCTACATTATTGTGTCACACTCAGTTACTCCCAGTAAATTTCCTTCTAAACAAGAATATATTTTTTGTTTTTTAGGTGATAGCTTTGTTTATGTTTTTTAATTATCATGTGTAATTGAATTGAAATATTATGGTATGTTGTACAAATGATTTCTTGTTGTCATTTTGAATTGGTAATAATGGTTTTCTACTTTTTCTTGCTTTTTGTTTTATTGTATGAAATCTTTGTCAAGTTAGATGGTGTAACCGTTAAAAATGGTAATATCTTTTATCTAGTTAATTCTTTGTTGTAGTTGTTAGTAAAACGTGGTTTGGTTAAGTCTTTTAATCATCAAAATTAAAACTTTGTCCTTTGTACGGTTAGAATCATTGACGATAAATGTATTTACTTAAAATGACAGCATCAACTCAAATTATGCAGACAAATAATGTCTGCCATGATACATAGTTAGGATTGCAGCGTTTTTAAGATTTAGATTCTTTGGTTTTAGAAAATCTTGTACAACTATGATTCTTCAAGTTAGCGATATGATCTGCTATGTGATGATCATGTATTACGTCTATTCATGTTACAAAGAGAGGGATGAAAAATATGAGAACACTGCACTCTTATTTATCATCTTATACTTTGAATGCAATTTCCCTATCACCCATTTGCTCTCTGTTTTAACCCATTTGCTCTCTGTGTTAACCCTTTGAGACCCAAGTGACAATCTAGTTTCAAAGAGGATCACATTTACTGGACAGTCATCACCAAGTGTTACTTTATGTTGCTGTAAATCTCACACATGTTACAAAATAAATAGTATTTAATTTCATTACTTCACCTTTTTGGAAAACGTCCTATACAAAATATTACCAGGAACATGTTGACTATAAAGGTAAACAACAGTTTTCAATACAACTAACTCAAAAAACCTTTTTTTCAAAATTATACTTGTGTTGTCAATAAATAAAAGAGAACAGAAAAACATAATCATAGTATTTTCCTTCAAGAACAACTAAGTCATTACTCAGAGAGGCTGATTAAACACACATAATACTGAGAGGGTCATCTGATAACCTCTGACAGTAATGTATCGTCACCTTTAATGCATTATAATTGGCAATGAAATAATCTCAAATGGTGTACTTTCTACAGATATATGAAGTGTTCATGGGGATGCAATCTCTCTACTGACTGGAAGGCCTGCTCTAGTAATAACAGTCAACATTACATAAGCTGTAACTAGCCAACACCAACTCACTGCACATTGAGAGATTAAAACCCCCATTCATTAGCTGTGGTTCATACACCAGGCTGATAAAAGTCATTCCCCCCTCCCTGTATATTTATAAGTTCTACTTAAATATTGGGGGAAAGGAATTACATTAAAAGGCACTCAGTACTCCAAAAAGTATCAAGACAAAAACAACATTATTCACTAATAATCTCTAATTAGGCATACAAATTTACTGATGGCTCTGTTGGGAATTAAAAGTTCTTAAAATGAAAGTTTGTCATGTATTAATATATTAAAATAAAAAGAAGAATATTTTTGTATGTACTTAGGTTTTTTGCAAATGTTAAAATGGGGCACGGATATTTTATTTGTACAGTTCAAATTTAAACCTTTAACATCTAAAAAAATGTAATGGTAATAATCCAATTTGTGCCAAAATTCCTGAAATTTTGTTCTATATCAAATGAGACAACAACAAATATTTAAAAATGTATAATTGGATAGACATTTCCCCTGTGAGGATCATTCACTTTAAGTCTTCAATAATCCAAAAAGATCAGGTAGCATTAATATGTTTAGTATTGATTCATGTGTTTTTTGTGCTATTTTATTTTAAATCCATGAGGGAGCGACCATTTAACTACCCTATCACCTTTGTAGAGCCTAACACAGTTAACAGCATTTTTAGCCTGTTTTGGTTTTCACAGCTAAATTGATAAAAATAATTAATACAGGTTGTACAACACAGTTACTGTCAGAACCTACTAAAGTTCAACAGTTGTATTTAAATATATCTTATCAAGATATTTTACAAACTAGTAACTCGTAAAGTTAAAAAAAGAGTTGAGCCATTCCTTACTTGAGATATTCGTTATTTCACCAAAGATTTTTTAGAGATAATAAGCATTTGTTTCTATTCTGGTAACAAGATATTCTGATTGAGGAGTAAATATGGGATGGATTGAATCCGGGTTTTGATTTATTGCTCTGTTGAAATTTACAAGAAATAAGTAAGACAAATCCATGATTGAATATTTGACTGTAAAAGATAAATGAGATGAATTAACATGTTTAAGGTAGTAACATGTTTAATGTAAACAACTAAATATTTGTAACTATGTTAAGCCTTGCAATATAATTTATTTTTAAACAAAAATCATCTCTGTATTTAATGTTTTCTTTTGAGTGAATTATTAAGATTTTAAACATTAATTTTTAAACCATTAAAAACCGACCACAACGCTAACACTATAAAAAGTCAATTAGTGTAAAACATTCTTTATAGGCACCTTTTAACAAATTATAAGAGAAGCTGAAATCGGTGTATTGGTTTATTAACCTGTTTATTGGAAATAAACACACACTTTTACAAAATAAGCCGGTGCACATCTGAGTCACTGGTATGGCAGGGACAAGTATGCTCATTCACAATAGTAAGCCCGTGGCGCACATCTGCTGGCCCTGGTAGTGCTTCCTCACTGGAGCCACCTCAGCATACAAATGTACCAATCATATCACAGGCCATGGCCTTCACTGATACAGCCCTACAGTACCGCCAACAGAACATATAACTGTAAGAGAAGTTTAAAGCACAATCGTACTTCTTGGAATTTCACACTTTCCAACACTGTACTTGTCGGAATGTCACACTGTCAAATACTGTACTTGTCGGAATTTCAGACTATCCAACACTGCAATTGTCGGAATGGCAGACTATCCAACAGTATACTTGTCAGAATGACAGACTATGTAACACTGTACTTGTTGGAATGCCAGAATGTCCAACACTATACTTGTCGGAATGCCAGTATGTCTAACACTGTACTTGTCAGAATTTCAGACTATCTAACACTGTACTTGTCAGAATTTCAGACTATCCAACACTGTAATTGTCGGAATTTCAGATTATCCAATACTAGTCGAAATGACAGACTATCCAACACTGTATTTGTCGGAACGTCAGAATGTACAAACAATGTATTTGTCGGAATGTCAGAATGTACAAACACTGTATTTGTCGGAATGTCAGAATGTACAAACACTGTATTTGTCAGAATGTCAGACTATCCAACACTAACCGATTAGGCAAACTCATTTCTATGTTAATGTTTACAAAATCATTGTCAATCTATGGCACTATCTCAAATATTGCTGATATACTTTTGAAATAACTGTTAAAAATTCCAAAAATATTTCATTGATCTTGCAATATTAATTAATGGCAAGCTGCTGTCCTAAGAACTGAATTTATGCAAGTGATACACTACTTCAAGTATGCAGTAGAGCCTCCCTAACAGAATAACATAAACAACTGTACAGTCAATAAGTGAAAACGTCAAATAATAAGGGTATTTTATGAAAATCCATAAGAAAAACAAAGTTATAATTTTAATACTAATATTTAACGCCATGTAAACAGGGAAAGATTAAAAATCACATAATTTAATAAATTTCTTGTACATAACAAATGTTGTTAAGACTCTAAAACACTCAATAGAAAAACATATAAGTCAAGTAAAAGTAGCATTTTAAAATACACTACACTCACAAATCCCAAGATTGCCGTAAAGTTGATGACCAGTAAGTAACTGCTGCGCATTTTCTCGTCAACATGTTTTTAGACGTCCGTCAACATGTTTTTTTTACGTCGGAGTGTTATCGGGTATTACTGAATCTCCGATAGCGGGGCTCTTTCTATACATCGATTCGTAAATAACAAAAAGCGGCCGGTCGCATTTTAAAATTTATTTTCTGCATCTCAATGGGTACTTTACAGAGTACTTTACTAAAGTAAAATAAAAAATGATCGAGATAATACTACGACTGTAAAAGCTGACCAAGATATAAACAGAACAAAAACGAAACAAAATGCTGTTGTTTAATCGCGCATGGTTACACGCTGGTGTAGTCCATAGTTATGGAAAAGGCCTGTGTTTGACTTTTATCTGTTTGCTCCCCTATTGACGTCAATTGCAACACAATAGGTCTAAGACACCAAACAGTGCGTTCTGTCAACTAGTCTGAATACACGTCGCTCCATAAGTGTATTCATTGAGAAGGGAAATCCAAGTAAACAATCTTTTTCAAATAGTCCTTCCGGCTCAGACGGAAGAAGTTGGAAGATAATGCGACAACTGAAATATTAATTATTCTTAATGGGATTTAATGTACACAATATCTTGAAATCCGTTCAAGGTACAAAAATGTAGCACATCACAAAAAGAAGAATTGTCATAATCATTCCAGAACACTCCTTGTGTTTTTCTAGGTTCATAAATAAACAGAGTTGTTATTTTTTTTAAGTGTCAACGGCTGCCACAATGGAACGAAATGATGTAGCAAGCTGGTTTGAACTTGTTTCAGCATTCCCTTCGTTCGCCAGTTCTTGGTGACTGAATATTTTATGGGCCTTACATGTAATCAATATCTCAAAAACAGTTAAGAGATACAAAAAAAGTTGAGGAAATGTTATAAGTATTTCAGAATACTTTTTTATCTAGGTTCTGAACGCTTGAACAGCTGCAATAACGAAATGAAATGAAAAATGCCTATATTAACAGAGGCGGAGTTAGGGCTATCAAACCCTCTCTACCACTCAACTTCATATCATATACTGTAAATTTAAAATAGTTTAATACAACTGTGGTAAATTATTAACTTATTCTTTAAATAGAAATAACAAAAATGTTTAACCTATACAAAATTAAATGAACGTAAAGTAAAAATCTATATATTTAAATTAATTCAATACTTAAAATACAAAAGAACTTTATACATATTATGATAAATACAAGAATATTATAAATGAAGAGCAAGAAGTAAGAAAAATTTAATCACTCTAACACACCGATTGACCACATGACCGCAACAAGCAGCACCACCGCCACGGATTGAGCACGGTCCTCAATACATCTGATATAAACGGGAGAACGTTCCAAAGGCAAAACAATCCTGAACAGTAAAGGATCAATTAAAAACTGTTGAACGATAATTGGAATTGATAGTAATGTGCCTCCCCTTCTTGTAGGTTGTTCACCAATATGAGATATATAAAGTTGAAATGATCGGCCAGAAAAACATGACATTTGGTGTTGATAATTTAGTGTAGAATGGAAAGAATGTGGAATTTACGAAGTTGATGAAGTTTCGTGAGTGACAATTGCTGAAAATATTGTGTAACGTGCTCTTGACGTCTGAGATTAAAAATAAATCTTATAATTAGTTCTGGAGTCTGTCCGATTGCTCAACGGTCATGTCATTCATCACGACATCACAGTAGTCAAAGTGTGGTAGTATAAGAGTCTTAATGAGCATCACCTTAACACTGAATGGCAGGTACAAGGCAAACCACTTAAAACCGTGGATTCCTCTTCTGCACGTTATCGTAACTTGGTCAGTCCATTTGAGATTCATAGTAAGTCCGAGATTTTTCAGTTTGTTTTGGTAATTTAGTTCAAACCGTTAAGTTTCGGTGCGGTTCAAGATTAATTTGGTTTATATACAAACATTTTTAACGGGATGTTATATGTTAATAAATAAAACATAACCATTAGAATCCCAACCACTAACTAAATGCGATGGAATTTTGTCAACGCATTCACGTTTTCTCCTATGTAACTACCAAAACGTTGTTCGAAACTTCTTCGGTCGAGAAGCTTCAGAAAGTGTAGAAAGCGATGACATCGACAAATTATACAGAAATGTCAGTCCCGCCACAGCTTCCTAGTCATCGTTTGTGGTTCTCTGGTCCAAATGACGTCAATAAACACATCGTGAGACGCGCACACGTTACGTAACAAAATTATCACTTGTTTCCGACATGTTGTACTCAAATACACGATTTATCCATAGGACATAAAGAATGTTCAGTTCTGCTTCTATTTAACGCGTTATAATCTCCTTCCTGTTTCGCCTGCGCTTTCTCGCGTAGCAGCCCACGCGCTCTGCTGAATAATCACGAAGATAACAAGAATACAACACATTAAGTTGAGAAAAGTAGAGGAACGGTCTGTACTCATCTTTTTAAACTTTGTTTTCACTGCTATACCATGACTGCTGCATAAACGAGGAAAAGACTGATAATTATGTTGAAAAACACTAGAACATTATAGACAAGCTGAGCAGAGGTTCAGAAACAACACTGAATTCCAGACGTGAGACAAATTGACAAACATCGTTTCTACGCAGCCTCTGTAGCCCTGGTGGGAACATCTCTCGCCAATTATTTAATGCTGATACGAATTCTGCGAAGGTGTCAACATTTAAGCGAAATTCTAATTTTTATAATATTTTTTTCCAAAACGTTATTTTTCAATAACGCGTATCGGTATGCTCGTCTCCCAAACAAACAACTATTTTTACTTGTTTACAAAATTCACTGCCGCCAGAGCCGGAACACAGTTCGTCACGGCTAGCGGGCTAATTAACGATCTGTTCTCCACCAGTCAACAAGCGGCCACCAGCTCATCAAACGAGATGTTACAGATGTTACGTTATTGGCACGCTGCGGTCCTTATCTGTACAGGCGATGCACCTGTGTGGCCTTGACTGCTGGCTCTTGTGTTATCGCCCTCGACACCACGCCGTGTCTGAGTGAACAACACAATTATTGATACTTTGACAATTCTAAATAATATTAGACATTTTCAAGAGTTATAACCAATGCCATGGAAAACTTTAACTACCGGAAACTATAAGTTTACTTTAAGACACCCTATCAGACCTTACCATTCAGAAAAGTGTGTGCAGCTTGTTATTAGTCATAATATGTAGGTAAGATGATTCCTGCGTTTTACTCAGGCTAGATTTAGTGGAGAACGGCTCTATCATTCCCTGCGGCTGGCAAATGTTCAAATAATAAAAAAATACCAGTTTCTTTTGTCCCGCTATGGTGTAGAACCCTTTTCTCAACTATGACGTTTTAATAATTTTTGAGGCCAGGAACGTTATTTATTTGTGTTCTGTTTTTAATTTATGTTAATGTAATGTCTCATACAGACGGGTTAAATACGGTTTATTCATATTACTCAAATTACACTTTTTCTACTACGACTGAGGTATGTATTTATACATTTTATGTAAAAATGTTGATATTATAAATCAAATTCTGTATTAAATTTAAAATGTTTAATGTATAAACATTATCCTTTCCTAAAAATATGGGGTTATAATACGATTTGTTTTCCAGCTTAACTAAGAATATAAAAAAAACCATCTCTTGATCCTTTAAAATATAGATATTGAGAAAAAAAAACCCTCAAATATTGCAAATTGTGTACAGGCGATAATTAATGTACGGGAAGAACTGTAAGTATTTAACCATACAAACACTTCTAAAATAGAGGGTGTTTATAAATCATAATAACTTGAACGCTTACTCGAAATTACGTCAAGGAAAATATATTGCTACAAGCGGAAGTCAAGTCAGTCGGACAAATGTTAAACCGTTATCCCGAGATAAAGACGGCACCAGTTTATCTGTATGTACTTTCCTTACACTGGTTTACAATATCCCCAGCAGATCAACAGTCTTCCGATACTGAACACGAAGATAAGGGAGCCTGCCGTTCTATTGTAAACCAACAAAGGACTAAGTGGCCTCTGCACACTTGAAGACGCTAACAGTTAGAAAAACCCTAACAAGAATATACACATGTACAGTGTTTACAGTGCTCAGCAAACAATATTGATTCCTTTATTTAACAGGCGCCACATTCTTTGGATAATAGACGAAAAATCGACCGCGCAGCTATAGTAGCTCTGGCCTTATTATCTTTAAAGGGTTCCTCTGAATACCAACTGCCAAGAATTCTGCCATAAGCTAGCCCGGTCTCTGCGTGCAGAGAACTCAGCACAAGCCACTTTACGTGTTAGCACGTCATTGAAAACTCTGTCATACTTCTCAAATTGATTCTTTTAAAACGTTACAATGCTCAACATCTAGTGGATATTTTAAAGGCCTAGTATTTTCCTGAACTATTGTAACATTTATACAGTCCGAAAAAATCGAAACGTATTTAACTTGTACTTTACGATTACAATTTAGATATATTATACCTGTCCAATTTACGTAATATAAAACTTTGTACACATTTTACCAGAAGTGCATGACTTTGAATAGTCTACTGTAATTTCAATTTTGAGCAATTCCTCATCTGATAATACAGTTCAGATGTCTGATTGAAGTGCAGGTAGCCAGTCAGTCGCCACTACGTGCGAGGGGACATATCGTCCTGCATCAGCACCAAACAGATTACAACTCATGTGCCAAAGTCCGGCCAGCATAAAGACACATCACTAACTATCACGGTCGAATGTTCTGCAAACGCTGACTAAACTTCAAAATTTTCCATAAAGTGACGAAATTGTATGAGTATAGCGGTCTGTAACAGTAACATAACAGATCGTCACAGCGATAAACGTGCCAGTGTGTCATCTGGGCGCTCGCCACGTGGACCAGTGTAGCCGTAGCGCCACATGTCTCGGCCCTCTGGGCAGTCGGCGCGACGGTGGAACATGAGGCCGAAGTGATTAAAGTTGAGCTTGTCAATAATAAATACCGGTACCGCTAAGTTTAGGCGGATGTCAACAACTAGTTGAAAAACAATTTCCCTCTATCAAATTTCCCGATGCATTCCAGAAATTTAGGTTGTCTATACGTTACCCACTCGGTAAATTCACTTTAGACCAATACAACCTTCATCCTTCATTACATGTCCCCTTAATAATCTATAAGAAATGTACTGATATTTCCAGAAGATATATTTTAAAATGTACATTTTCTGTGGTCAAGAAAACCAGGATTATTGAACTTAACCACAAGACCTCAAGTGTTCACTTGTTTAAAGGGCGAAATACTCTTAGATTATCATTGCCTAAATTCATAAAGTACCTCTAAAGAAAATTCAATTAAAAATAGTGTACGGAAATCGTGTTAGTAGCGAACAGCATTAGCAATAATGGATAAACAAATTTGTGTGTGCTTCAATCTCGAGTACATTAGACGCACTGTGATTTACAGCTGATTTCATAAACAACGCTTATCGTGATGAAATGGAGAGAGAGAGAAGTATAGGGAATGTAGAAATAGAATGTATTTATTTCCTCAAAATACAATAAATATTTACATTTTACATAGCAAAAGAATTAAAACTAAAACTCAAATGTCTTGTTGCCAGGTTTGTTTTAGGCTACATAAGAATAAACTTAAATTAAATTAAATGCCAGTTTCATTGAATTGTTTTAAAACAAAATAAAAAGTAAGGTTTTAAAAATGTAAGGTTGACGAGGACGATATGTAAGCGGACGATGACAACCTCATATAGAGGTTCAAACCCATGGTTTCAGAGAAATGCGTTATCGTAATACTTAGTTTACAACGATATAAGTATTAAAACCTGTTACGTGATTGTTTTTATTAAATTTTGTATAAGCGGGACAATTAGTGGAATGCGACCCAGTGTTACTATATAAAATAAACGAGCTCCAAATTACGATGTACGAGCACAATAAAGAGCAGTCGGGGCTGCAATTATTGTAGCACACAGGTGAAAAGCCGTTCATTAGTATAAATACTGTAATGTGACCGTACACCCACACACCACACCGACTCGGTGGTTAGTTATCTACTTACATTGTCACACGGACAATGGCCCGACTATCACAAACCTCGCTTTATCTACAGGCTTTTAATGTTCATACAATTTATTGACAACCTCATATATTATATATTTCACATTTTAATTTTCCAGATTTAATAGTTCATAAAGAGTACAATGCATGGTGCAAACCCTGTAATATATATCACGCACATTAAAAAATACTTAAGTATCATTGAAAAAATAAAACAATTGGTAAAAAAAGTAAACAAAATGTTCACTTGATTATAAACACAGTTTGCAAAAAATCATCCTTACTTAAACGTTATGTTTCCTTTATACCATAAAGACTTTGAGCCACTCAAAACTTGAAATAATGCACTACCTTTGTTAACATACTTGCCTTATTTTGTTTATTTTAATTTTATTCTACTCTGTATATATTTTAGTACAGCTTTCTTTTCAATCAATGGTTTGTAATCCATTTCTATATATTTTAAAAGGTTTTAACTAAAACTATTGCAAATATGCATGTACAATTTACAACATAAGAAAATTAAAAGGTTAATATGACAATTTCTTATAAATTACAATAAAATTTGAATTTTTATTAATTCAAATACAAATGTTATATTGCTAATATAGATCGCGTACTATAGATTCGGACTGTTATTCGATCAATCAAATCATAAATATATGTCCTGCAGGAGTGAGAGACTTTTATGTAATCAGAAAACTTTTTACTGCCCAAATAAATGTCAGACTTGATTTCATGACCTTGGGCATTATGATAAATAGTTAACTTAAAACACTTGAAACTAGTTATTAGCTTATTTAGTTAACATTTTAAACCTAACATAAATTCAAACTCACAATTCAAATACAGTAAATCAAATCAAATTCAAATAAAATTACGTGCATTCGAATTATAATCTGACTTTAAACTCACACAATACAAATAGTAAACCTGGCCGATATCTCGATATGTAACAAGTACTGAAAATAAACATTCAACATATTATGTTAAGTAAAGCACATACGACTCTGCCAGGGCCAATAAAAACATATTGTTCCTTGTAACACAAACACTCACCGAGCTACATTATTTGTCACCAATACCTGAAGCTCCGTCAAAACTCAAATATCAACATATCAGGACGTCAAGGTAAACACAAATTTGGATAAATATGCCTATTTCAAAAACTAAAAATACAACAAATTTGTATACTTTAGTATGAAATTCCTACATTTATTACACTCACGCCTTCAGATATCAAAGAGAACAGTTTGTTAGGTATACAGAGTGTTTCAATATTCACGTTACAAACTATGGGATACTATTCCATGTACGAAAGAGCCAAAAATTAAATGGAAGTTGTGGTCTATCTCTTTTCGATTGCTGACTGTCGACGTTTAAACTCATTAATCCAAAAGTAAAAGGTATTCAGTGTTCGTAAAGGACATAATCCAACTCGGATTGGATCTGTGCAGCTGTCCAACCCTTCAAAGGAAAATGTTTAACGACCGCACGAAATTCGTTTTTCTCCATCCTAAGGAACTAACTACGCAGTTAACATTTCAGCTGGCAGCCAACAATCAACTAATAACAGTTGCCATTCAAAACTTGCTGTAATATCCGAGGAAATATCAGGCTTACCAACTACAGTGTAGGTTCCGAAAATGTCCCGCTCTTTCATACCAATTTACCAGACTTATCAAACCGTCCTCGTACACAATTCCTTACCCTGGCAGGTCAAACAGGGCACGCAATAAATCTCCGTTTAAGGAGCAAACACATTCGAAGTAGAATAATAATATAATACAATTATTGTATAATACAAACTAAAGTCACAAAAAATGACTAGAAAACATACATATTTATACGTTTACTAGTTTGAACAAAAAACAATACACAGTCCACGGACGCAAATGCAAAATTCTGTTAGTATATCCATATTCTCATCCAGATGAAACGTTTGTTAAGTTTGCCCAAATTTTACAACGAGCCAGTTGCTCAAGTAAGAATGTAAAACAGTGGGAACACACGTGATGAAAGACGATACGTTATTTATCGATTGCCACCGACATCCAGGCGGGCAGACAGGCAGACTGTCAGGTGGTGATGTAATATGTGGAAGATATAGTTACCCGCACATGTACTACTCACTTCGATACAGATCAGATCAGAGAACATGCCATCTTCATAATATCATCTATCAATATAGTCTATATATGTCCAAGGACGATTACAATAGACATCTAAATAAAAACACTTGTTAAGGCCTCCAAACACTGCGGTACCTCACGTATTAATACGTCGGCGACGTCACCTTCACACCACAAGCTACGTAGCAGACGTAGCTCCTTCCCCCTCTACCTAGTTTCCAACAATTGCTCACTTCCGTTCGGTCAGGGATGTACGCATCGAGGCGGTGGACGGTAAACATGTTAAAATTCAGTGCTTACCATTTTCAGGATAATTCTACTACATCTTTATCAAAGACTATTCTGATACGTTGTTAGGACTTGTTGATGCTGAGTACAACTTTACATCCATCGACGTGGGATCATACGGAAAGGAATAACAAGCTAAAGCCTTTCGGTGCCCTAAAGACGGACCTTTGATAGCAGGAGAGCCTAGAGTACTCTTGACGTTGCAGTGGGAGATAAAGGGTTTCCATTGCAACGATACGACGTAATAATACACCGAAAACGTGTTAGTACGTGAACTACGGCAGTGTGGGGAAGGAATTTAAAAATGGCTTTGTATGAGTAACCGTGAATTACTTGTGATTAAAACAAGCAACAGAGCGGCATATATAGTTTTAACACATACTTAATTAGCCATTTCATAAATGTTAATGCTCTTTTAATTTTTTTTATTTTTTAATTAGCAAAGGTTTGATATTTTTGTACTGTATGTCAAACCTCAAATGCATCGCCTACTGCGACACATATCGAGTATGATAATAATAATTTTTACATTTCCAGCTTATGAACGAAAACCAATGAAAGGATAACAATAATAAAAGAAGGATTTTTTGAACACTGTTCAGTCAGTGCTCCCAGAGGAAGTAGTACGAAGCGACCCAGAAGTGTACCAACAGCAGCACGTTATATTTGCCGAGTGGTAAAAACAACCTTGGCACTACCAAGGTTAAGTGTGGCTCTGGTATCAGTCTAACCACAAGTGGGATGAGCATTACAAAATCTACACATCTTGTACTAGAATTAAATTTAGTGGTTTTCGCTATCCGTTCACAGTGTCGACTCGTCTCCTAACTAAATTTAGCTACGTAATTCCACACGTTTGGACGTAAACGATAACACAGTGCACGACCATTCGTTCCTATATAGTAGTTGCGATTTGAATGCTGTAGTTGAAGTACTGTATGATGACAAATAGTCTGTAATTTACGCGAGTATTTAGAAGAGATAAGAACTACAATGGTTTTCACTTATATCCATTCATTTTCGCATCGCATCCCTATTCTCCCTGATTTCATGTCGCACTTTATTGATAATAAACACGATATGGGATGTTCAAAAAATTAAATGGCATACAACAACATTTTAAGTTGTAACGTAATTAAATGACAGTCCATTCTATTATGCTACACATACGTCTCTACATACATTTCTGAACATAATTTGCAGTTTTTTCGAATATAGATTAACTAAAAATCTTGCCACTTTTATTTTTGAATCGATTACTAGCAGTACATATTAAAGATATTTCTAACTGTGCTATCAGTTAGGTACATGAACAAGATAACGTGGATTCAGTCATATCAGACGTTGGATAATATCCAACTTTTTTTACTTATTAGTGAAAGCGCTCTGAAATTTAGTATGCATCACGTTTTCGAGTTTTCAACAACACTCGTAAAGTGTCAGTAATGAAAACAGTGCCGAAAAATAGGAAGCAAAAAACATTAACTGTAACATCTGTGGTCTTCTATGCTTAGAATAAATGTTGTACTTAAAGGAAACCAAACACAAAATTAGTTGTAAAATATTGATTTATTAGAAGGGACGCATAAGAATGTATTAGTCATGCGTAACACATCTGCCATTACGTAAAATTATAAATTTTTCTACAGTGTAAAAGTGAACAAAATAAATACGTATTAAGGCTGAAATGATGCCGTCACTCTGTTTATTTATGGTATCTGTAATGCGTGGGATATTTGGCGCTCAACTTTAATAAATCGCTGATTTGTGACGATAAAGATCAAGATTAACTGTAAAAACTGTCCTTTTGTGGGTATAATTAATATAATTTAGCAACAGTGTATCAAAATATTAACACCTCTTGTTGTTGGAATTTTAACATCTACGTTATTACGTGTAATCAACCGAGACTCGAATGTTGTACATTGTATCTCGCTCAGCGCCGTGCCGGGTAGGTAACTTAATAAACGTTAAAAAAAAAAAACACATAAAAGCTAATTGCCGCTAACAGAAATGTGTGGGTTTTAATCACGTAATTAAAACACGATTAACGCAGTGATAAATACTGACATTCAGAAATATCATTTAAAAAACAGTTATTTTTCGTGCATCTTGTAAGACAATTAACAATAGATACGTTTACAGCACATGAAACATTACAATTTTCTTTGTAATGACAGACATCGATGCAGAAAAATATCGAAAACCATACTATAGTTATTTAGAATAGTATGAGATTTCCAAAGACAAACTATTCCCAAAATGTTGAATTGAGTGTAACTTATATATGCTCAGCAACTAAAATAACGTTACAATTTCTTCGAAAACGTGTTTGTTGTAACGATAAACAACTTGTTCATCCGTACGTCTGTCTCCACTTATTTATCTCCGACCGCCGTCAAGGATAAGTCTTAAGGATAAACAAAAACAAATGCTTACGAAGAATAGCCTCACAAACTGTTGTTTTGCTGTCGATAAATTGAAAACGAACATAGGACTTGTCTAAATTTAAATACGAAAAGTGTTTGTTTTTATTATATCTACATCAATAGACAATCTAAATCATGACCTTTAACGTATCTAGTCAATTAATTACAGTGTTTTAAACACCATTTTGATGATTCATATTTTTAATATATTAATACAATTTTACAATTAATACAGTTTTAAATTTAAAGTATATAAAATCATACTCATTTTAGATATTTGTTTCTATAATTTTTTCAATTTATGTTTTAGTACATAGCGTAAAAGCTGACAATACGTGTTTACGATTGCCTTTAGAAGTGGCTTGTTTCAGCCCTCTTTGACAAAATGTAATATTTTCAATTAGCTCTAGAACGATGCACGTCAAGACCCAGGTTTACAGACGAAATTTTCAAGTTTCTTATCTTTGACCTTCAGCCTGTGCACCTTGTACTTAAGACAGAGTACACTACTGCCCTCTTTACATTCCTTATTGATAGAGGGGGAGGTTAAATTTATTCCAACTTCTTCCGATAACTGTCTTATCCTAAAGCACATTTGACATTGCTTACGTAAAACTCACAGTGCAGCTCTCCATACAATTGTATGTGTAGATTTGTTTTTCATCGGTTAGCATCTCCATACTAGGATAATCAAGCGATTAAAAAGCAATCCTAGCTAAGAGACCGCTATAAAAGTTTATTCCGCCCATTTTCGTGGAATCTCTCTATCCCGGCAACAAGTACGAGGATGGAATCGGAATTAACCAGGAGAAATCTTCTCTCTTGTTCTATAACTATGCACTTTCCCCCAGATCAAAATAACCAGTTTTAGGATTTCCATCAGGTGACAAGACAAGGAGTAAAGATCAGTCCGACTGATATGCTGGTTCTGGAACCACTGCAGTGACGTACTCTTAAATCTTACAAAAATACATTTTGGACTCATTGGGGGAGCGGAGAGTTACACAAGACGATGATTTTATGATAAGCCACTTAGAAATACTCTACCATGTACCAAAAATAGAAAAAAATAAATAAATAAGGTTTTTTCGCTGATTCCAGAACTGTGTAAGCAAATAGTACACCAAACATTTATAGGTAAGCCATCATTACATATAGCAGTTTTATAAGTAATCAAAGAAAACGTATAATATGTACATTTAATCATAAGACGTTAGCCATAAGAATAAGTAATTATTATTACTGTAGGTTATATTCAAAAAAGTTATCATCAACAAAACTGGAGACAAAAAAATGAGGTTCCCGATGCATTATGTTAGCTTCATCACAATTCATATGATCGTAATAAGAAGATAAAACTAAGAAAACACTCTTAGGAACCTATCCAACGACTCAGATGTGTTCATAGACAGGACGAGGCAACATATAAATTGTACGGGGCGTCCAAATCTCCGTTTACGTCTCTAGGAATTCTAATGTACCGGTTTAGAGATATCGATAGGACCAGAAACTGGGACATCACTTGGACTGTTCTCCGTTAATGTCCCACTTTACAAAATCTTTCGTTTGTGGCTTACACTACTACTTGCATAACGTTATGAGCACAGATATAAAATAGATACAAAAACAGATATAAAGAGTTACAATGTACGGACGGGATCTACAGATACGGCATCTTCAGTTAATTTCTATTACATAGTTTCGTAAAAATAATTTTAAAAATACTATATTTTAACTTCATATTAGAATATTGTATAGAACTTTTTTAAATATAATTTAGAATAACTGAGTTTACAGATCGATACATTGAAAACAAACTATAGTTCCGAAAATCTTTTTAATGTAAATTAAAGACTTGTATTTTTTGCAATTCTTGCATCCAACCAAAAATTATTTATTGCATCCTCAACAAAAACGGACACAGTGCGAGGGTGAGGAGTAACAAAATAGGCAATAATACCTACGGCGGACAACTTCAACTCCATGTTATAATGTTGAAATTGTTATTCTTATTACTCTTATTATAACCTAACTTACACAACAAATATGCACACGGTTTCATTCTAAAGAGTTAATTACTTATATCGTATTGATAATAAACGAACCGGACGTTAATGTTTCAAATAATTTATTTTCCTTGCTTAACCTCATTTGTAAGTAGGGGAAATTATGTGTTTTGCAATAATAATAAAGCATTTTCCTAATCACTAGATTGTGGCTCACTAGAAACTAAATGTTTTGTATCTTATTAATAATTTCTGGTTTGTAGTAAGATAGCATCACCAGTAAATTAGACCGTTTTAGCGTTACGATTTGTTTTAATGTAAAACAAGTAACCAGACAAGAATCGAGATATAACAGGAAGTCTTTGGCTGCTATTTTTGTCTATTAACACTTCCCGGAATTGTGCGAACCACTCGCATATCGCCCTTGTGATAATAAAATCGCACTTTTACGACAATCTCCGTCAACACAAACTCACACTTGTCGCTAGCCTTGATGGACGCCTGCATTGTTTAACTGGAATGTATATTCTGTCAATACTCTCAATGAATATCTCTATTGGCAAGTCCATTACGTAACTATCAATAATAATGAATGACATAACGTAATCTAGACATTCTCACTGTTTGCAGGCAGATAAACCTAGTTATCTGTTCTCTGATATGACTGTTCCAATACGACAATGACCGTCAACAAACGAGATAAACCTCTACAAATAGGTCCAGAGGGTTCTTTACTTCCACAATTAAATGACCCCGGAACAGCAGGCCTTGTAGGAAACCCACACATTTCTACATTTGAAAAAGTTCTCCAACCGAAGCCTGAAGACCAAACTCATCGCGGGGTGACCGGAAGATCACACTGCAAACTGGAAAAGGAAATGAATATTTCACCTCAAAACCATAATAATGTTTTCTTAGTTTTCATATTTTGTGTTTTACACAAACAACTTTCATAATTTTCATTAGAGAGATCTCTTGAAGGGTTTGAATCAGAGACACTGGGTGGTAGAGGATTGAACTACAAACATGAATTTTACATGTTAATACGACAATTTTAAATACACGACAAGTCAATTCCACTGATATAAAGTATTAACGGTGTCACACTCCTTATCTGTAAACGATAACTTATCGACAAAATAAACTCGTTTATCAATATTGCAGAAACGCTTCCATTTAAAAATTTATCCATGAAAGGTAAAACCAGAGCATTTACAAAAGAACGAAGAATTATACTGAGGAATGTCGTTTTGAACAGCGCTGTGGTCCAACCACAATGGTAAATGAAACAAGTACCGGAAAGTATATTTTCTGTTTCTATACAATATACAAATGTATGGGTTTAATTTTATCAACCTTATTGCATCCATATATCACCGTTAAAGTTGTAGTAAGAACATACAATTTTTTAATTTTATTTCATTTTCAATTTCATTACTGCGCCATATCCAAGAAGCAGCACATCCTGTCTAACGCAAGCCGTTGGTTGGAAACTGTTTCAAAGGCCTTCGTCCACCCTGAGGCAGTATTTTCAGAGAGAACTCCTGATTCTTAACTTCGGTTATAATTTATAGTTTTTAACTACTTGTTTTATGCCAAGTTTATTTCAGGAAGATTTTGTATACAAATCAGCCTATTGCAATTCGCGTTCATAGTAGCGCTCAAGGAAAATTTCTGCAAAACATCACCGAACAATATAAAATATATAAAAAAACACCAAACAAGTTGAAATCTGGTACAAAAATTTGGATCTTATAAATGTCTTGACTAAGTTTGATGGCCAGCTTGGAACACAATTTGGATTCTATATGGCAGCCGTATACGTAAGATTTACCCAAAGACTGTGCAACCCCAGCATGTTGTGACTACTGGTGTATATTCTCTTATTCTGCCGTATAAAAACACGGCAGAATAAAACGTAAAACGTAACAAAAACAAGGTGAAAAAGTAATTAAACATAAGCTATATTTGAAATCTTACCGGTACCAAAAACAAAAGCAGAAGAAATAAAAGACAAAGTAAATGTGTACCGCGCACCACAGCAGGAATTTGAAGAGGTTTTGTTTGTGAAGGTCTAAAAAAATTGAAGTCCCTGTCTAACCTTGTCATTGGTTTTTTGACAGTCAAGAAGAGGAAAAGTACTTATGTGGCGTCTGCACTTTTTTTGTTGGCGGGTGGTCCGGCCAGTGTCTGAGCCGAGCCTTTTTCCTATTCTCGGCCACAACTTTACTGGGCTTGTCGTTTGCGATTGCTAGGTTGCTACCTCTTTGGTACTTGCAGCTGTTTTTATTACTGGTCTTTTACGCGTTGCTTTGCCATGTTGATTCAGGGAGAGGTTTAGCTCTTCTCTTGTAACCAGTGCCGAAGTAGGACGTCCTGAATTTTCCAGTGGACAGAGAGTTTGTTTATTATAGTTTTGGTTCTTCAAAGCTGCTGACCCGCTCTCTACAGGCCCCGGCAATGTTAAGTTCTTGCCTTCCAGAGAAGCTCCACGTACCTCGCAATTTTATATTAGACCCAGTATTGCTTTCAAATTTTAGTGAACCAACGCTTAAAAACCAACACAACCATTGCACTTACAACACAACGATGGTAAACGTCCGGAATTCTGACCAACTGTCAAATTACCACCGTCAATAGTGAGTTTCAAACCGACGATTTCGCACCCTTATTGTAATTACCAGAACTCAAAACGACTGATGGGTGTGTTGGCCAGTGCTATCACCACCACACGCCAGTTAGTTGAAGTGCCGGCTGTAGAAGTTCAGTCAACTAGCTGATAGGCGGGGCGAAGGTTAACTGTGGCAGAGTCGGCGCCCATGCCCCTCTCATGGTGGTACATGCGTCAGTTCCCACTAGCTTTAAACACGTAAAATAAACTAATTTATGCGTTAAGAATCATGGTGGTACATGAGTCAGTTCCCACTAGCTTTAAACACGTAAAATAAACTAATTTATGCGTTAAGAATCATGGTGGTACATGCGTCAGTTCCCACTAGCTTTAAACACGTAAAATAAACTAATTTATGCGTTAAGAATCATGGTGGTACATGCGTCAGTTCCCACTAGCGTTAAACACGTAAAATAAACTACATTATGACTAAGTTTAAAACGAACACTTGTTTAGACATAGTTTTATTACCAACTACCATGCCAAGTTAATATTTGTTCACATAGTCATTAGTCATATCACAGCTGCAAACCTCGTCAAGTTTTGGTAGATGTTAACTTCAGTCGCAGTGGGTTGCAGTAAAAACTGTTCCAAAGCGACCAAGAAATATTTTGCAATAAGTTACGGATGATAGTTATGTAATACCATTAACTTTATAAACAATGGCAAATATTAAACAAAAGAATCCCGTCTGTTTATAAATTATTGTCTTTTAAAATTGTTGTTTAAGTCTTGTCGCCTCGTATACTGTTAGAAGAAAAAAAGCGTTAAGAAGCGTTGATTTTAATTTACTTACGGCACCTAAGTTATTGAAGTTATTTTATCCACTTCAAGATAAGAATAACAATTTAACACCACTGTGTGTTTACGAAATATTTTAATGATTTGCTTCCTAACCCTCATCACGTGGAACAGTCCCAAAACAACAACCATACCCTGACCTGACTGTACAGCAATGGTCTTTCACTTCTGTCCCTGGCATTGCTCACGACAGCGAAACATTCTTCACTTATCAACAAGAATGAGTACCGTAGTTTGATAAATCTTTAGTAAACAAGGTGAACACGTGCGCCAGGCAACGTCAACGTCAACCATCTGTCAATCGTGAATTAAAGTCAAGACGTGAAGCAAACACTTGCAGAATAACTTCGTGTACACGTCACTTAATGCCAACAACCCAACCCGGCAGTAAAACTGTAACGATTACTGTCCACATGAAGTCCATTCCAATAGAAAATACATTGGAAAACCTGAAATGAATTCTTTCCATAAACAGAAGATTAAAAACATATTAACTTAACTGTTTAATTCATAGGGAACTTCAGTCTGTATAACTTAAAAATGTGTCTGCTACATAAAACAAACCAACAGGCTCAAATTATATTGTGATAAACTTTAATCGAGGACGAAGAAGAAATTAAATTTAATGTTTTTATAAAACACCCAATTCTGAAATAAATGTCGGATTGTATTTTAACAACAATCTGCACAATTCAAACCGTGTAATAAGAAAACACGGTAATTAATAAATATACGGGATGAATAATATAATAATCTACTGAAGTTTAGCAAAAACTATAAATTCGAATGAAGTGAAACGTGCTAAAGCGTCACCAACAACAGAAACAAAAACTTGAGTCAGTATAGTTTATCAAGAAAAAACAAAATTAGTGTTATCAACTTCCGAGAAATGATATTGCAATAATCGGAAAAAGGACCTAGCAAAGCGATAGTGAACTAGATTGACTGGTCCTATAACTAACCGTAGAGTGACATCTAGATTTAGATTCTCTAGATTTTATCACAGTAAATAACTGCAATCAGCGTAATCAATTAGTATCCGGGAAAGTAGTTTCATTTACCTAGGGGTCCGGCCGAATTTATTTTCGACAAGAATTTACAAAAATAAGAGAATGTTATGTTAACTGTTGTTCCTTGCAGAGTTTCACATTCTATAAATAGAACGCTAGTTAGTTGTCCAACTAATCGTGTGTATTGTTCAGAGAAATTTCACAGTCACCACAATAGTAACGATGTCTAGCGGTAAAGGGAAAGTACCCAGAGGGTTGAATAGTAACAAAAATACCCTTTCTGGCTCTGGGCACATACCAGATAACAATTATAATTATTCAGCTGTTTACAGTTAAGTCTAAACAATTTATGTGGAGGACGGATCGTGAATAATTTGGTTGAACACGAAAAACCACTCTGGTCCCGTTCAGGTTTCATGGACGATATTTATATACATATTATACACAGCTAGAACTCCATGGACAACATATCTCCAGATAGCTCTAGGTGTGACTAACAACGCCAGCTCTGTCTTGTATGAGCCATATGTCATCAGTATTTTCAGTATTTTACAGAAAAGTGGAACTCAGTAACTCGAAGTGCTCTAAAGATCTCATTGCCAAGTAACTATCAATCTCCTAAGAGTAACAAACCAAAAACTTCCGTTCAGGTTTCATTGACGTCATAAAGTAAGCCATTACCTTTCAACGGCTAGAATTTCATGGACAACATACTACCAGGTAAATCTTTGTCTTGATGAGATACTCTCTCACAACGTCAGTTTTGTATTGTAGGAGCCGTATGTCATCAATCTTTTACGTTAAATTTTAGGTTTTTCATTTGGTAAGTAAATTACCTTTCTTATATAAAACTAAGGGTCTCGTCGATCCCGTAAGAACAGTGTGTGAGTTATATAAAATATGTCGATTACATGACATTTCGATAAATAACTTAGGGGTAAATCAAAGTTCCACGAATGAGAACTACGCCCCATATATTTTCTGAAGAATCTTGGCGCTCAAATTGGCTACCAAATCAAACAATTACACTCCACAGCTCCCAGGAATCCATCCTTACCATTCCTTACCACCACTTGAGACAAACAGGACAAACTAACTTGGTTGTTTTCTGCGACATACTTGAAGACTGCCCGCGGAGCCAACACTTCTATATTTGTTCGTTCCAGTTGTATCAGACACCGGATTGGTGCCTGTTTACGGGTTCTTACAACGGCTGACGGCTGCAGAACCTAGAAACTTGTTATGTATAATGCACCATTCTCCCTTCACACAATAAATAAACTGTGGCGGTCTACCGCGACCTGTTACCGTCAATTTTGGTTAGTCTAGCTCCAGAAAGACAAATTAAAGAAAACTTGTGCAAGTAAAATATTTTGTTTTTTGTGTAATTGCTGTGTAAAGCTAAAGTTTTTGTTGTAATTGAGAGCAAACACTCAATTTAACAAAAATGACAGTAAATACATTTGTTAAAGTATCTTTAATCGTCCAACAGGACGTCAATGACGAATACATTGGAAAAGTCTATGCAATAAAAGAAGACAAATAAGAATAACAATTTTAAAAAGTTGCATCTATATTCTATAACTTTAAAGTTGTCAGTATTCTTCCTCAAATACCAAAAACGAGTTACACAAAAAAAACCTTTTAAGATATCAATCTGCTTTGTTAGGAAGAAAACTAATATAACGACAGATAATGGATTTAACATATGACTAGTAGTGGTAAAGAATAAAAAGAGATATTATTCAAACGTTTTTGTGAATTTTAAATAAGAAACTATACTATGCGAGGAGAGTGATACTGACTCCTAAACGGACGGCCTAGTCTAAGAGCAAGATATATCGTGTTGCCGAAGATTCTACCCGCTTTCTTATTAACAATAATGTAGACTTCACATTTAAGGATGAAGTGCGCTTGGAGGCTCACATGCTGTTTATTGGTAAACATTTAATTCTTATTATATACGAAAGCAACACGTTAGATTGTGGTAATTGTTATGTCCTGTTCGAAAAAAATAGTAAAAAACATTACATATTGACGAACTAATTCGTAATAATGAATGTATCACGTTTTCAACATTAAGCGTCAGACACAATCAGGTACCGTAACATCAAACCAAACACGATACAGGAAAAGTATGTTGGTATGATTTAGACGCGTGCAAGAACTGAAGCGGAGGGGAAACATATCTACGCGTGCACAACATTAAAGAAATTACAAGAAAGAGCGTGCTATAATGTAATAAGTAAATAATAAAAAATAAAATTCCATCCAATTAAATAACAACGATCAGTGCAGGAAATCATGTTGGCGCAAGATTTACTACATGCAATGCAGCTTCACATTAACTAATTAAATTGTACATCATACAGCAAACACGTTCTAATTGTTACACCGCATCGGTTTAATTCAGAAGAGGCTACATAAAAAAATACCTTGGAAAAAATTGTGGTTTATAAATATGTGGAACGCTTTACATTTGTGTAAGTAAGTCAATATTAGATTGTTAACCAATATTTCGTTTATACTAACTTTATTAAAATTCCGTCAAACGTAACATTTTCAATTTATATGAAAAAAAGGACAAAACTTGGTAAACTTTAACTATGTTGTCTAAAACTGCAGTAAAATTTAAAAAAAATAGCATAACCAACTCACTCGGCTTGGGAGGATACGACGGGTAGTTGTGGTTGACAGTATCCAGAAACATATCCAGGACTGTATCCGGTGTGTATATACCCGGCGGGGAGTACGGCGGGCCACATCGCACTCGCACTGCTATCCCTGACTGTCACTATCATCCACTGCCACTGCCACTGTCACCGTTCAGCGCTCAACACTCACTGAGTGGACGCTAGAGTCCGACTGAGGCGGCACGGTTTCAGGCTTATCGCCGCCGGCTTGGCACGGTCCGGCAAGGTCACATCAAACGGCACAACTCACGTCTGATGCGTCGTAAAGGGGATTTAGGTGCAACGGTAATCACGCATTGAATACGAAATCGGGTGGACAAGCTTTTGAAAAAAAAAAAAAAAAAAAACAAACAAACAAACAAAAGAGGGTCTAAATCATAACCTAGTGGTATTCTAAACTGTAAAAAGTCCCCGTCGCGAATTATAGTTCACATTCTAGTATAAATATATCACCTATTGTCGTAAACTGTACACGAAAAACAGTTCCATAGATAGAAAAAATTACCATAATTTAAGCGAGTGTCAAAAACCAGTTTTTAATACGTTTTCTTCATAGCAGATCATATATACGGAGTACAGACTTTCTAATACCTCAGCATCAATCAGAATTCAGTAGTACACGAACTGCAATCTACCAAATTTTTTTATGGTGTGTGGTTTATAATTAATTAGTGTTGGAGCCTCTTATAAGTTCTCATATACAACTTTACACTCCTAAAATCTAAAAGAATTACACATTAGTAGACTGCAATAACTTATACAACAGCAAAATCAGGTCCACATAACTTTGTATAACAGGTCAATTTCATAACATAAGAAATTCACCTGTCAATTTTTAACGAGAACATGTAAAATTTAACGCGTGATCCTCGTGTAGGTAAACCGATGACGTGAAGGAATGCATCTACTTTTGAAAGTATCTCTATGCAATTTGTATTTGTTATAGCATTTTTATTGAAATTGCAATAGGCAGTATAAAATCATGCATCGCCATAAGATCATAAGACTTAAAAAAAAAAAAAAACACACCAGAACCCCACTTTAGTTTCACTACGTGTCTTACCATAAGAAAGTTTCCATTACTTGAACAAGTTTTTAAAACATGCTTCTAACATTATGTTGCTGACACAAAAGTAAGGAATTGACAGAAATAGTTTTAATTGGAGTGACGGTTGCAATTTGAGATCGAATTATGAGGACAGCTTGAAAATAGCGGAACCAAAACAAACCGGCTGAGTAAACAGTGAGTGGGTCCACAGCGACGTATCGGGCTAAGAAAAAACAAAATATGGATTAAACCTGTTTACTTGGAAAAAAGAAAGCATCTTTGTGTGACTGGTTCATCTAATACTGATAATATGGCAGTTACAGCCTAAATAAACTTGATGCATCTGCTAAAAGCGACTGGCGATTTCACGTAAGCATGGTGCTGCAATAAGTAGTCAACATGTACTCGTATATCAGTTAAACATTTGGCCGTTTTAAGAGTTAGAAACCTTAAAATACCTCAGACCTTAAAATATAGTTGTTTAAAAATTCCCCTTTAAGTACAAAACTTACGACAATGAGGTAGAATAAATCATCCACACTAGCGCTATTCATTTTTTTAGTTCCTACTTTAAAATGACCACTGCAGTATTGTGCTTCCTTCACACTTTGATTACTTCCTCCAATAGTACTGACAGATTACTGAATTAGGATAAGGAATGATCAGTAAATTTAAATGAAATTTGGACAGAATTTTTCGAAAAAAGTTGGAACGGAAGATCTGTACAAAAACATAAACACTGCGCAGTATCAACAAAATACAATGTTGAATTGCAAATATAAAAAAAAAATTACTGAAAATTGATAAAATCTTGTAAAAAGGCGATTATTTGTAATATTTTGTACATGAGTGGAACAAGTTAGTTATTATACCATTTGGTCCTTTAATTTACTTTATCTGACGAGCGTAGTAAGACACAACTTAGAAAATATAATATATAAACAAACAGCCGCTAAATATAAGATGTATATACGGTTATTATATTCATGATAATAAAGAACTTTTAAACATTTTAAAGGATTTTATTTTTGTTGTAAAGAAGTAAGCGTGATAGAATGTGATGGCGTCTTTATTGAGTAACAAACTTGTTGTACCATATACATATGATTCTTCTTTAGAACATAACATTATACTGCGAAATTAGTAAACACATCACTGTCATAAAACCTTTAGTATATACCTCAAGAGCCAAAAAAATAAACACTGATCATAAGCAAGAAGAACTTGACGCTTATGAAACATTATACATAATAAAACATAAAGATAAAATATTGAACAATGATTTTGGACCGATTCAAAATTCACCCTTCCTTTAAAATATAACAAAATTCTTTTTGGCCCAAATTTTTATACATATATTAATATTTATTTTATTTTACTTTAAATTAAACAAATCTTTTATTAAGCTTTACTCAGCTGATAATTAATTTGAAATGTTAAATATTTATATTATTCAAATTGTTGTTTCACAAATTATTAGAGAATTGTGACTTTTCGTTCATCAATTATTACAAAGTACTGATCAAAACGTTTTACAGAAAACTTAAATACAATCACATAGTGCATAATATGTAAAAAGATAACGGTACAACAAACAGCAATTTCAACACAGAACCAAAGAAATTGGGATAAATAATTAGCGTGGGCGGCATTGACACAAAGACAGTTTTATCTAAAGTCTAAAGGTTTGTTTGAACGGGAGCAGGCTCCGTCTACAAAGCTCGGCTTGTTTCAACAGTAAACAACCAGAAATATTATGAAAGAAACAACAGAGACTTATTACATATAAGATAGACGAACACCACAGAAGATCTTAAGGTCGCAATTTCTTGTTTTCCAATTACAAATCAGTGTATGCACTGTACACTGTTTTATTGTACATTTAACAATTTAGCCATTTAATATTCATTACTAGATATTAGCACAGTCCTTTCTCGAATACAGTTGTATAACAACAGTTCAAGTATACATTTTATGAATTACAAACAAGCGTATGCAAACATACTCTGTTTTGTTAAATATTTCTCGGACATAGTTGTATGACAACAGTTCAAATCAAGAGTTGATGTTGTATGAGAATGACAAGGTGTACATAGAGCCATCCCACCAAAACTGCGGAACGATGAAAAATATCTTTTAGAAAACGCAAATCCTCTCTACAAGTAAATCTTGAAAAACTATTACCCCTCAAAATGCCCATATGCGAGTACTGGGCAAGATATAAATATTCTTTTCATACATAATGATCTTTTATTCAATTCCAACTATAAAAATTATAAAATATATTGGGTGAAAATAAACTCTTTCGCCCTGATATTTTCAAACGCCCATTTAGAGGTTTCCATAACATAACTGATATTATTTAGCAAAATATATTATCATTATTATAACAGAAGTGTTTTACAAATAAGACACCTAGCCCAAATATGGAGGAGATAAGGGAAAGTCTGGTTTCCCTGAACAAAATGGTGGCAATTTCAACCTTCACTGGTTCATTCCCAATATGCGCTAGAGTTGAGTAAGCTGGTAGAGTGGTCGGTACTCTACCTGTGTAAACCCGCCTTGTAGATCTGATTTATTATTGACATCTACAATATGACCTACTCCAAGTCTAAGATTAAACACTTTAGCTAGATGCGGCATACCCAGGACAAACACGCAATTGATTTCTACTCAGAAAATTCCCAAAATATTTATCAATTTGTGTGCAGCAAAATTGTGCTCTACACTTCTGTAGGTACAAAAGTAATGTTTCACAAACCAAACGAGAACACAACTCCAGAGCAAGATGGACGACGGGCTGACTCTAAGTTGCTTAGAGAACATGACTGCCGGAAATGATGACATCTACAACAGACCTGCTGTAATGACGAGCATTATTCAGTTTTCTGTCAAGCACAGCGGTTTACTTCACTACTCTTGGCAGTACCCACTGTTGGGGTTTTGAGTATGGTATTATGGACGACGAGTAATTGCAATACTAAAGAACTTTTTGGTTACTTATCACATACAAAAAAAAACTTTACCTAATACTAGATTGAAATAATTTTACATACTGCGAACATTCGAGATCCCCGGGTGAATCTTTATAGAATACCTATCGATTCAATTAAATTAAATAATAGCTTAAAGCCAAACAGTAAACGAGTTTAAAATGAACAACCGCTAAACAATTCAACACAAATATAAAAATAAATCATACCTATTAGTAATAGCGGGATTGTATGTATTTACAATGCATCTATAACAATTCAAACAATCGACAGGTTAGATTAAATTCAAGGACTTTGTTGATAGTGTTTAAAGAGAGAGAGCAGTTAGTTCTAATAGAAGTTAATTGGACGAGGCAATAGTTATTATATGTGTACAACAATATATTATATTATTTTTGTGATGTGTCTGAAGATGATAGCCTCGCTATCGAAAGGCCTCACAAAACAATAAGTTTTAAATATTGATTTTATGTTTTTCATGTAATTTAATATATTATATTGTTTTCTTTTGTAACGGAATGATGGGTGCAGGTTAACTGTCCACTATAGTACAGAGATCACATAGCTATTTGCACATCTTGCAGTAATACGCTACTCGATGCTTATCATTCGTAGAACACACATGTATATCTGCACGTATGGCAAAAGTCAATATACTGAGAATTTAAAAAGCCTCACATGAATCGCAGCTCGCCTCTTATTACTGAATAGGCCGAAGTTGATCAGGGGCCTATACAGAAGACTAACTAAAATTATCAACAAAAAATCTAGTGTAAGAAAAATACACATTCCTTAGTATGTTGTGTGCACTTATTGTGGAAGACGGATAACCTATCTATTTATACAACAACTTCTACAATAAGTAAACTTCTACAAGGGGAATCCACACGAAAATCTCAGGTGGCATGATTATCCAAGTACATATCGAGAAATTGTGCGCACGAGGTACGTGATAAAGCTGGAACTCATAGTAAGATTATTATAATGAAAGATTAGACTTGCAATACGTACAGTTTTTATGAGAACTGTTATTTACGAAACTGATAAACTATTGGATGAAATCCAGGCAAAACATTCTTGCATAGTTACATTAGCCAAGTGGACAGTCAGCGAGTGTTTAACATTACAAAGCATAGGCATTCATCTCACAGTTCTTATCCTGTCCAAAGAAAATGTGAGAAAAATAAAGAGCCTCAGTAAAGAGACTTAAGGAACTCCATTTCTAACTGGTTTTAGCAAGAGTAGTAATTACATTTTGCATAGGAAAGTTCAATTGTTAGTTCTGTTTGACACATAAGAACAGATGAGTCTCCAATGCATTCCTTCAATACAGAATAGACAAAACATTGCTCATCCCTGACAGAACGAAAGACTGTATGTAGATCACGAAATGTATTGAGAAACTATTTCCTATATAGAAAGTTTCTAACGGAATCGAAATAGTAAACATGGTTGAGAAAGTGAAATGATTTAAAATTAGACCAACATGGAACACGAGCTCATATGGGTTAATAGTGTGTCGACTACAATACAGTACGTACACATAGCCAGACATCACAGTGTTGCTCTTTCCACTAAACATGTAATCCTACTGGACGAATAAACCATCACTACAGTTCCGATTTAGAGTTAGCAAAAATATGCCACATCCAAACATAACAATGCCTTAGTCAATTGGTAATCACAGAAGCGTTCTGTTTAGCATAAATACAGGAATGATGAAAGATAAAAGGGAGTGTCTCGTCCTCAGTAATACAAAAGCATAAACAAACACAAAACGCAAACAACGACTCGCATTCATCACACAAAAACAAAGCAATCCAATGCTGACCCATTCACAATTCCTGTCGATATCCCAGTTTCTGATTACGATCCCCATTCTCCATACCAACCACTGTCAGATGTAATTATTACCATCACGAAGTCTAGTGCGGTCAGTCGGCGTATTCAGCGTATGTTAATAGTCAAATTAATTAGAATCAAGAGCCGTGTAGTATTGCGCATGCGCATCCATTGCCCACTCTACGTGCTGAACTGCTCGCGGAACGTCCCCAGCGGTTCCAGGGAAGGAGGATGTCAGGAGGGTTTCCCGCGGCGGCAACTGTCAGACTCCAGCTGATCGCGCAGATATGGTCACTCGGCCGAGGCTCCACTCAGCATACTGACAGTCGAGTTGTGGTCTCACTGTTAAATATGTAGTACGCTGCCATCCGGTTGGATAATCGCGGGCGTCACGAGAATCGAAACAAAGGTAAGACCTTGAACGACCTGAATCACTTAGAAGACGTGGTCCAAAACTGAATGGGCTTCAGTAACTGCGCGTTAACTATTTACTACGTAAAAGTTGCCTATTGTTATGGTAAAGTTGACAAGTAAAACCAAATAACACTTTTTCTCCGTTTTAAAAAAAATCTGGGACGAGATAGCATTAACGGAGGTAAGGTAATTCATGATTTGGTACACAATTTTTTCTCCAAACTATGAACTGGTTGTCCGTGTATACCCCATACTAACTTCTGTTGTGCGATATTATACAGAACAAAAAAAATCGCTCTGCGAAAGATTTTTCCAAAAACTTATTCTGAGTACCTAGATAACTCATTTTCCCAAACATACATTTAAATTAGTTAATTTGGTCAAAGTTGCACGCCTAAAATACTGGACCTTAAAAGAAACGGCGACTTTAAACTGCATTGCAGAGTAGTGCAATTTCTTTATCAAACGAAAAAAGTCTTCCAAATATATACATTTCCTTAGTTTTGTCTCCATTAGAAAGAGTAACGTAGAACCATTCGAATAACCATAACATATTCATAAACCACTCGTAGCTGTATTACAGTCACATGATTGTAAAATGTAAAATGAAAAACCTCTATGCGAGGAATTACATCAAAATTAGGGCCTAACTACAACATTTGGTAAATTTACAACTGAAGATAACTGTAATTTACTCGTGGAGTGATCAAAACAACTTTTACTGTTACGTCTTTAGGAATGTTACCTGAATGTTATCTGAAGGGGTTACTATGAATTAAAAATACAAAACAATATTTTCCCAACCATATTAAAGGCAGAGTCCTGGATTGCACTATACAACCGTATCATACTGGATGTACGAGTGACGTTCCCCCCAAACGAAAGAAAGCACTGATGAAATCATCACGTTTCTGGGATAGGGCACGGATTGTATTCACGACTTGTGACAAGTATGCCAAGTAACACCACCTAACCATTAAATACAGAGGTCTGGATTGTAATATACACAAATATATTAATGGATATTAACGTCCCCCGAAATCTCCTTTAGAGCCAAAGTTAAAAAACTTATTTAAATCTGCCCTAGCACTAACCAAGCTTTGAATGTTATTGCACGTCTCTCAAAGAAGGCGGTCATCCCCGACTTGATCGATTCCAGAAACGTATATAGGGAAGATAAATGGCATTTACTCCTGAAACTGTACAGAACAGACGTGGCGAACTGTGAGTATTGATGGGGGATTGCTATAACGGTGCAACTCTCGTTATAGTACAATATTTTGTCACAACACTGTCACAGCCTAGCTCGTCTATGTACGTTAAGACGGCAGAACTGTACTTTGGATAAATTAAGGGTACCAACATTTCCCATTTAACGATCTCTATACTAATAAAACAGTGTACCAGATATGAAACATATTATACGTACATTACATAATACGAAAGGAAAACAAATTTACATAAATCCTAGAACTGCTACAGGAAAGTTGCATCAATGTAAAAACCAATTCACTCCATAAACTAATGATAACGCCTGTGTGGTTACGCTCTTTCCTGAGATATGGCAGCACTCACAGTAACATGAGGGAGTATATGATACAGGCCGCTATTGTGGAAGTACTTGTCTAGTTTGGGATAGCCTACATTCTGAAATGAAAATAGCTTTTAGTTTGTAAAATGTAAATGTTATGCCTACAAAAATATAGTTTGAACTGGGCACCGTCTTGTTCTGTGTGCAATGAAATATAAGTCTAGTGTACGCATGAGAGTTGTCACTCAGAAAATAAATACTGACAGGATAACTGCCATTTGAGCATTAACAGAAATTGTAAAGACAACTCTTCCCGAGGTCACTAGTACAGAACTAATCGCAAATAATAGACAAATCTCACTTATAATACTCTTCCAAAATATGTCTGCTTCTGCTTCGAATTTTCAAATACGTCAATTGATAAGTAGCTGAGCTCCTTGCGACTGTCCTATTTCTCCACTTAATACGAGATACGTAGTTCTAATAATAAGTAATGGAAGAAAAAGAACTTTGTGCATAAGCCAATATTCGGGCAATGTTATAATTGCAACCTGTGGGACTGTTCAGTTAAGAAATTAGAATGTACGCTCAAGTTTTTAAACATCCTCACAAGGAAATTATGTAATATATTATACTAAATCAAAGTCTTTTTTTATTTCCAGATAGTTTTACAAAGTATACAAATACTCAAAATAAATTTGAGTTAGATTTGACATACATGCTGCAGGAAATATCATGTAAACACACAATTTCGTCTTTTCTCCCCCACTCGATTATAATGAGCAGTCTCCAAGTCATGTCGTTTGCCAGAAATTCGTTAACATTAAATGTTTGTGACACTAAAATACGTTTCAAACAGAATTAAACATAGTTCTTGTAAATTTCACTGTGATGGAAAGTGTTAATGAACTATATAGTTCTGTGTTTCCAATTATGTATGCCTCTGTTTTCATAGGAGTATATGTTTCAGCCACTTGTCATAACACATTTGAGCACACTCGACAAAATTGTTTCCAAACTGTAAGGACACGGAAGAACCAAATGTTCGAATTTGTTGATCCCGTTTGTCATGAAACTAAATTTAATATTTTTGTTTGTGAATCACTTGTTTCTGCAGATTGAATGTTCTCGTGAATTAGCTGCTATCGCAAGCTCCACACAACGTTACTCCGTAGGGGAGGGGTGGATGGATCAAGCCATAATACGCTTTCATGAGGGCAGTATTTGGTTAAAAACCTCGCAATACAACTGCCTGAGGACAATCGCAAAATAAATTAAAACAAAAACAATTTGGTGATGTGAATTAGTCTTGAGATGAAGGTTATTGAAATGCTGGATAAACAAAACAAAAGTATGATGCTATAAATCGATTCTGACGCTAGCGAAACAGAGATGTACTGCACAAATCATCCTTGCAGAAGTCAGAAGTGATGACCATGTTTTACGATTAGATCAGGAAGAAAATTGGACTAAGAGCTGCACTCAGAGGAATTCCATACTTAAACTACGTGAGTTTCTGGAGAAGGATATCTCGGTGCTATGAAATTCCATTTTATCCGGCAGAATAGCGTTGTCAACAAAAGCGGATGCCTTAGATAAGTCGGGAAATACACGAAATGTGGGGTTCCGAAGTTTATATTCTCAACACTCGTAGTCAACTTGCCAAAAATATTTTATATGACCACTTTTACACGTTTTGTGAAATGTAGTTCTAACTACGAAAAGAATCCGCAACCAAAACTCTAGATAATACTAAATTGTTGAAAACAAAGATATAGCCTATATCATGGTGAAATAATGTTATCAACATTTACACTAATGCAACTCAGTCTACTGAGTACTGAGCAAGTTTTAACTGCTGTATTGACATATCTCGTGCTTATCGCTCAGACATATCTCGCTGAACAATCAGCTTACTGTTTTCAGATAGCGTTAGTCATACAGATTCCACCTTGCATGGCACTAACATCCATTCATTGCATCTATGATATCATTTAGTTCTAAATATAAACTTTAAAGTTTAAAGCTTAGTTAACAATTCCAATTATTGAAGAAATATCACAAAAATGAGGTACATAATTTTAAGTAAAACACGGACTTCAAGTTACTGTCAGTAACAAGCTTCCAAGTGGCTGATAACGATAAAAGTCACCTTCGGCAACAGTTCAATTAGATTAGAATTTTTTCAACCGACCAATTGAAGATTGCTTAAGTGTAAATTGACTCAGTTCGTTCATATACATTAAAATTAGAAACCCTTTAAACTTTTCTTATCGCTACAGCAATTTTTTGAAGTCGCTATGAATACAGTCGCGGATTATTATCTCCAGAATTGTGTCTTTTACACGTGGTATTATCAAATGATTGTTATAATAATTGATATTATCAGTACCGAAACAGCTGTTAACAATTTGTAGTTACACCTTCACGGTTTCACTAATTTCCTATACTATACAAATTGGTTTGGTACATTATTGATTCGCAATGAATTTCACTTTCAATTATTTTACTAAGAGCCTTTGTTAGAATTAATTATTCATTATAATGGTAAGAGAGGAAGATAATAGATCATTTTTTGCTTGCTTAATTAAAAATAATGACATTAATTAAAATAATTATTTTATATTTTCTCTGTATGACTATCGTATGCGCAACGATTTAAATTGTTTCTTATGTTATACAATCTTTCAGTATTTACTTAGCAGTGCACTTAGAAATTGTTATTTAAAAATAATGAAATATGAGTTATTGTAGTTGCTATATTTTTGTAAGGTATTGTGTAAGGTAATTAGTGCAGCAATGCAATAACTTATGTTGCCCACTGGCCTAAAATTTTAATATAGTTGTACATTATAAAAAACTACTGTACCGTCTTAAAAGCGTGATAATTGTATTACTGAATTATGAATACAAAAAGAAAATACAACTAAAACTTAGTCATGATTGCGGTTATTTCCAAATGTCTTTTACCAACTTTAGGTCTGTTGAATTAAACTGTATGATATTGGACTTTCTATGAATAACTGATTCTCCCTTCTTCAACACAAAAACTGGATATAGACAATCTCTTAAGTTAGGTGTAATACTAGTAACTGGATACATTTCACTTATGTGCGCTTTGTACTCGTATTTTATTTGATTCGTCTCATCATAGAGTAAATACTCAATATGTCACTCTATAGCTTTCATAATCCATATTATGTCCTCTGATGATTACGGACCGAATTGAGGATATATATATTTATAAAACGTATACGTAAAATAAACTTGTATTACTACTTATCACTGATTATTATATTACCACTTACTTAATATCAACTAGCCACACATATGCTAGTCATACACTGATCCAATTTAACGTTGAATAAAAACCGCATCACTTTGGATGAACCTGCAGTCAACTAGTCCACGATACTCTTTTTTGTGATGAAAACATATTGTCATAACGGTACACTGGACCTTGATATTATTTGAAAACTCCTACATTCATTACGCTAACGTTTAACTAATTCTTGCCTAACACCAACGGCTGGATAACCAAATATTTATTAATTTTAGTTATTTTAAAACACTTTTAAAACCTATAAAACTGAATGGCATTTGAATATATAACTAAACTTACTTGTGCATAACACGTAAAAATTATAGGGCCTAGACGTTTTTAACATTCATTTTAAAAAGATGAACAAATTACACTTTTCAATTTAAGTCAATATCTGCACAATCGCTGTAAACGCTGGGTTAGTTACTTAGTCTTCTTTATTTGCTCGAAGCGACTATGGTTTGTGAACTTGGTCCTATTCAAACAGATTTTCTCACTTATAAAACTGGCAACTGTACATTAGTAGCTTTTATTGGTATCACTGTTATTTGGTACATTTGATAGCTTATTCCGGAGTCTCATTACTTTTGTATGGGTCGAACATTTATATAAAACTAAATGGAACAATTTGGAAGTGTTTTATTAACATGAAGATCTTTTTGGCAAAATAAAGTAGGTTGAAAGAAGATGGCATTTTGTAAGATTCAAATTCCTGACATGCTGTAAACACTATAAAGCTTTGAATCTACAACGTAATTTACAAGTTCGGCGTTGGTTGTGATGCTAAGCGTTCGATTCCTTGAAATGTAAAACAGTTTATCTTAATGTGTCGATCCGCTGAGTATTAGCTTTTAGAATGTAAACTCAAACTAGAGTAATTATATTAAAATTTCGTATACTCAAAATAAATGGGAGTACTTGTGTGACTACTTAATTTTAATATTAAGGGGCGGCGTTTTAGGTAATATACAATGATAAAACCTAGTTTCAGATTTGGAATTCAGTACTGTACAAAGTTTCAGAGTAAAGGGCGTATATATATTGCATATGTCCCCTGGTTTTCGCTTGCTGGCAAATTACACTTGTTAGGTAACGTGCAATCATGTATGGTAAGAAGACCACGCCTCTTACTTGAATTACACGCCACTCATTAAGCTTTCACAACCAGCTCTAATTAACTGTGGATGGCGTCCTTATCTCTGCTAAGATGTTATAAACATAGCACGATTCGCACCACAGCATTAATAGTTCCATGAAACCACGAGGGCGACCGCCCACAGCTATAATCACAAGACGTGTCACCTTGAAGGGCCCCGGTCACTCGGTTAATGCAGTCCACGCGACCGGCGACTTCCGACCAGCGCTGCAGTGATAACGTCTGCCCGTCCTCAGTTGTCAGAGAGAGAGCTTTACATTGATCTGCTCAGTAACGATCGTCTGATGCGAGATAAAAACGCTCTTGAAAAGATAACGGTTCGTGACGGGTCTAAACACTTCTTTGCATCAAGATTTCTCGTGATCTTCAAGTATTTTAAAGCTGCAAACAATGCGTGCGCGCGCGCGCGCCTGTGTGTGTGTGTGTGTGTGTGTGTGTGCACATTTGCATTGAGTTGTCAAAAACTGTATTATATCGTTTGGTTTATTTTTGTACTTACCAAAACGTTTCATAGTTTACAAACCAAACCAAATTTAAATATGTATTATTCAAATTAACATATTAAAAACTTAAAGACTTGAATGGTTTATAATAAACCTTCACAAGAAGCTATACCATTTGCCTATACATTTAAATTTATTTCCTTTCACAACAAATGACTTTTAATCTTTGATGAACACAGTTTCACTAAGACAAATTGGCGAACTCAAAGAATCAACAATTACAAAAAAAATGAAACTTATACTTTTATTTATTGTTAGTTTTGTGACTATTTAAATTTACATTCAAACCTTTTACAGACAACCTCGTTAAACCATTTACACATTTAATACTTAATACAATTTTCTAATAAAAAGAGTGTTAAAAGTATTAAGACGCGCTAAAATAAAGCATTTTCATAACAGCTTATATTAACTAAATAATTATCCCGGGGGCTTAAAATAGCCTACTAAGTGCACTGTTGAACATTGGTGTAAATTGTATCAGATTAATTTGTTTTACTAAAATGTAAATTGCAATACAGCTGCATTTCTATTCACTCAGCAACAAACAATACGTCTTAGTGCTGGAATTCAAATACAGTAGGTCAGGTACCTGGGTAATAAGGGATATATACCGTTACCGGTACTTCACGTACTCGACGCCATTTATCCGTATATATTTACATTACAAGAAATCTTATATTTACCTTTTACTGCACATCGTGTACAATTCTTATTCAACTGTCTTCCTCGTCAAGGAAAAAATAAAATAATGTTCAGTTTAGCTCTAATTCGCCTTCCTCTTAGTGAAGCGTCTGACGCTGTCACAGACTTCTGCAATCAGGAGTCGTGTTCGTCTGAAAAATCCCCAAAAACCCGGCGACAAAGAACTTCAAAATGAACTCTTTTCGTCATTTCGACATTATAGACATATAGATAACTAAATATAATGTAATCTGTTTAGTTTAACTCCTGTTTACCTTCCTTTTAATGCTGCGTCTGAAATCCGACGCTGTCAGACTTCGACTCCCTGAAGACTGGAGTCATGTTCGTGTGAAGAGATCCAAAATAAAAGGACGGCGACGAAGAAGCTCAAAATGAACTCCTTACATAGTTTTGACATAAGATATTACTCGTGTAACATTTCGAGTAAATGTTCGAAAATGAATAATTCTGGGTTTTAGACCGCACAATTATTTTTTTACAAAAATACCAAAACACAATTTTAAAGGATGTTGTCCTTATAATACAAAATACATATTTTGTGATACTGGCTAAATAATGAACATTGTATTATTTAGCTATAGCACCAATTTTGAGTATTATGTGCCATTTTCGAGAGAGTCTAGAACTGCTGAGGAGGAGTCTCGAGCAGCTCGAGCATCGAGAGACACAAACCTCTTCACTTTAACAATTCAATCGAATAATGCAACAACTGTTAGAAAAAATGGAAAGGCAGTAGCAGGACTGATTGACAGAAGTAATTTCTTTTAACGGACTATGAATAAAATAAAACCCAGACTAAAATACATGGAAGATATTGGTTTGAATAAATCTACGAATTACTAATATTATTTATTAATGAATCCAACGTAAAATTGATTAACTAACAGCATCACTTAATAGCAGTGTTTAAAGCTCATCGGATTCTAAACTGAATTTCAGCCCGGTTAATATTAATTCCTATTCCAGTTTACAACTAGTTTCGTACTGACAAGATTTTAAAAAGGATTTAAAATAAATAGGTTACATCTGTTCTACTTAACAGAGCCGTAGTGTAATTTAATCCTGGATGAAAATTAGTCTTTTTGTTGATTATAATCATAACCTTCACTCAATTACATTGGACCTTACCTTACATTCACTTAAAATTATATTACGTAAAAACAGATTTTAATACAAATTTTGCTGAACAAAACGTCAAAACCATTAATTGACCTTTTTAACAGATAAATTAAATTTAACAATGCCAAACTATATAAACAAGTACAACGAGATATGGAACAAAAGGATATTTAGCATGATTTTATTCCAGAATTTTTATTTCTTACTTGTAAACCCATAATTTCATTTTTAGAATATAATGACAATAAAAATGTAGTAATTATTTCTGCCTTTCTATTTTTTTGGTCAGTATCATTTCAACTACAATCTTGTATTTCCGAAATAAGAAGTAAAAATTAGTCCCACCCCTAGCAGCTAAAGAGCGAACAAGCGTAACGTAACATAAAGTGACGCGAAACGAAGTTTTTCTCCCATGCAAAACATGCATCCATATCCCGCGAAAAGAAGTAGTCACTTCAATAACTACATTTAAAACCTTTTAAAGTTTTAACCCGACTGAGCACGCTGAAAAATCGATAAGAAATTATTATTATAAACTCTTAATACTTCAAAGAATTCTAAGCATTGCATATATTTAAAACATACTCTGTGATGAATTGATGTCTTCTGCGAACACTCCATGTGGATCTAGGCCTTACTTAACCGACAAAAACGTGTAGCTGTGACGTAGGAGAATCGAAATTATCGTGTAATGGAATTTTATATAATAACATATAATAAATGTATATACAAATAACCTAAACATCAAGTCTGATACAAAAAAGCCTAGGCCTACTAGTTTTAAATCATATTTAATACAAGTTTTGTAGTTTTTGAAAAAATTCGTTCAGAGATTTAAATTTAAAATTCTATAGAAAGAAATCCATATCAGAAGCAACCTAGTGCTACTTAGCATTTAAAAACAAGTAGGCTATATCTGCAGTTACAAACCACAAGATTGCGGTTCAGTCGATAACAATATACTAGAGTAATTTTCTCAGAAACGTATTTTACGCCGTATTGTCAGATTAGCCAAGCACTCTACTACAGTAGACCACGTTCAAGGTCATTTAAACAAAGGATCACACAAAAATGTAATTGGCGCGTGAATCAGGCGACACAACATTGCTTGTTCTTCTTTTACGTTAGTCAACATAGTGCACGAGCTCGCTCTATACGAAAAGGATTTTAAGTTCCGGACTGCCTTGCATGTGGTTATTTCTTCGGTAAGATGAGTGGGTTGATTGTGCCACAATTTTTGCTCCTTTGGTAACTATTAGCTCACACACGCGAGGTTTTTAGTAAGAATTCTGACAGTCGGGTCCTTCAATATTCCTTCGATAATGGTGTACTTTTACCTTACATTTTGATCTTTCGATCCCAAACCAATCAATTAATGTTTCCGTGGATAAAGAAATGTACACAATTCCGTATCAAGGACATTCTTATCAAGGTGAGAGCATAGACGGGAAGACTAAAAGACGATTTTAATGACTTGTTGGGTTCCAATAATAACAATGTCGAGCACGTTACTTTGATCAGACGTACTAATTGAATACAAATACTACCTCCAAAACACATTAATCTTGTATGCGAAAGTATCTACAAATTTGTTGGACTGTTGGACTAGTATACGGATGAAGCGCTACGTCAATAATAAAACTTATGAATGCAATTCTATCGATTTAGATCGTTCAGGTATCCTCTTGATTCGTTTTCATGTAAGCTCAATTTCAGTACCTACCTTACAAAATTACGACTTGACAGAGGTATAGTGCCAGAGAGAACTTTTAATTCTCATCTTAATCTCTTAAAATAATCTGTAGTAATTTTCAATTCCATTCTTTATTTTAATCTAGACAACACTGTCAGTACAACAGTTATTTGTGAAATATAAAATGCAAAACGACTTGTTTACGCCGCACAATGGTCCAAACTACTAATCTTGGAGGGGAAAAAACAAAAAGATTATGTCTAACAACATGACTGTGAATTTACCCATCTTTTCCTTGGTAGTTAGGTCCGTAAAAATATAAGAACTAAAGATTATAAGACCTCCGTACAAGTTGAAATACGGCCAGAAACTATGACTTGTACGTGCTCTGCTATTTGTTCATTATTGTTCATGTGAGTTATTCTGTACACATCTAGACGTCACATTTCGCGCTATTTTTCAACACAATCTATCTTAAGGTAAGTTTAATGAAATACTATAACGTTGAGTGATCAATATCCTGCATACTACATACGAGTATATATTTAAAGACTTATTGCATTCTAGTTTTAATGTTATAATTACCGGTTGATAATTTCAATCCATTTTTTAAACGCTTTCGTACTTAGTTTTTAGAAAATGTCAAGGACTTATTCGTCTTCAATCATTACTTTTTCAGACCATGTCTTTGAAAATCGAGATCTTTTTGAGATTTGGTAAATTACAAAATGCAGATTTCAAGGACCCGAGATTAAAATTTCAATTTTAAGGAGGGATAAAAACAGATAAAATTGTGTTGTGGTTAATTGTTTTCCTCAGGGTACCGTCAGACAACGAGAGATTTAAACTCGCAAATTTCTGCCAAATGGTAGGTCTGTGTAAGGTTAGATGTATCGGATTTAACCATCATATCATATTCGTATATATAAGTATCTGGCACTTGGTTTTAGATATAAAAATAAGAAGAATATGATCTGAGGAAAGAATTATTGTTTGATATGCTTTCGATACGTAATCTTGTGAGACTGACAACAAACTTTTGTTAAAGGAGCGTAAATTCTTCCACCGACTTCAAGAATTGCTGGCTAATACAATGCAAATCGACTTTTGGTACATGGACTATTACATAAAAATTTACTTTCGTTAAAGTTAGGTTATTTCTTATCTGTATGAATTCAAAATTTTATTTTTTTTTAAATAGTACAACGATAATTGCTCTTACTCTAGTTAAAATAATGATATGTGTATGACTAAACGCTAAAACAGTAGTCAATAATGATTTATTTCGATCTATATATGGTGCTTGTACCACTGTGCGCAGGTACATTATGACATGACTAATAAAATGAATACTTCAATACACCAAATATATCACTGCCATGAAATACATAGTATTAATATCAACCATAGGAGGACTACCAATTCAATAAAAAGCATTATTAGTGTAAATATTAGATATAAGGAGGAGTATGTCATCTCTTTTTCCCAGAAAGACATTGACAATAAAATCATTAATTTTCAAAACTTACTTGGAATACTTTGGATTCCAGTATATTGAAAAATTCTATTGACTTCTCATAAAGAATTGAGTGTTCCAAAACTTTTTTTAGGCCTGTCTTTGTAACTAATTCCTCTCTTAAACTGAAATAACGTCAGTGTGCTCTCCTGGAGTTGACCTATTATCGGAGATACTAACAATCTAGACACGAGCTCGCGGATCACTGGCGAAGTTTATCAGCAACCGCAGCAACTATCACAACGAAACAAATACTCTACTAATCACAGTGAGATTCACTTTCATCTCTAGTCGATCATGTTAATACCTACTTTCTTGGAGAAAAGTAACAGAACTGTATCCTCAAATGCGATTGAAACAAAATTCACTAGAGAAACATATTTTAAAACATTAATTTTAATCTTTAAGACATGGAATTTGGTTCGGTAGTAAAAACAGATTAATGACGTGGTTAATGATACTATTCATTTGTTACACACTGGAGAATAAACTGAGCACCAGTAGGAGAGAAATTCCTACCATTCATTCATTGGTATCAGGCCCCACGACAGATTCCTACTGGAGACAACCAGGCACCAGTAGAAGAGAGAGGTCCCTATCATTCATTCATTGGTATCAGGCCCCACGACAGATTCCTACTGGAGACAACCGGGCACCAGTAGAAGAGAGGTCCCTACCATTCATTCATTGGTATCAGGCACCACGACAGATTCCTACCTGAGACAACCGGGCACCAGTAGGAGAGAGGTTCTTACCATTCATTCATTGGTATCAGGCACCACGACAGATTCCTACCTGAGACTCAACTGGGCACCAGTAGGAGAGAGGTCCCTACCATTCATTCATTGGTATCGGGCACCACGACAGATTCCTACCTGAGACTCAATCGGGCACCAGTAGGAGAGAGGTCCCTACCATTCATTCATTGGTATCGGGCACCACGACAGATTCCTACCTGACACTCATCTGGGCACCAGTATGAGAGGTCCCTACCATTCATTCATTGGTATCGGGCACCACGACAGATTCCTACCTGAGACAATCGGGCACGGCACCAGTAGGAGAGGTCCCTACCATTCATTCATTGGTATCGGGCACCACGACAGATTCTTACCTGGAGACTCAATCGGGCACCAGTATGAGAGAGAGGTCCCTACCATTCATTCATTGGTATCGGGCACCACGACAGATTCCTACCTGAGACTCAACTGGGCACCAGTAGGAGAGAAACCCCTTCCATTTTTAAGGCGAGTTAAAGTATCAAGCAGTACGCCAAAACCATAAACGAAGGAAACTATCTCTTTACGGCTTAGTTTTGAAGAATCTTCAAAAGATACATGCAATATCTGAATTACGTGATTAGACGTAGAAATAATTTAACGTATTCAATAAATGACATTCAAAATAACGAATCGGTCTGAATTGTTACAAGGAACTCAAAACAATGCATTGCTTACTGCTAAAACGTAACAGGAAAATTCCATACTTTCCTTTTCAGAATAATAAAGGTGAATGCTATGCGTGGAACGAGTTTGCTTTGAACCAACAGAGCGTATGAATTCTATGTCTACAATATGTTCTCTTTTTCTTACATCTGGCGTGGAACTTTTTGGATTTGTTGGCTTTTTGTACTTTGATTACATGTGATTATAATTTAAAAACAATATACCATTGAAATGTTTACAATTAATTTATTATACTCATTATAGCTAATTTGTATATGATAAGTTTGTAACACAGATGGAGTTCCGATGACCGAGCGGTCAAAGTTGTTGGACTTTGGGTCTGAGTTAGAGATAGCGCAGGTTCAAATCCTGTATGTGACCGTTGCACTTTTTATCAATACCATCAACCTCGTAATGTATTGACTACCTTCCTTATTCTGTTTGATAAGATTCTCGCACAGGCCAGTGACCCTGCGACGGACGGACAGAATAAGGCTTAAAAGGGTATCGGTCTTTCCTTAAAAAAAATCACACATGTACTGCTGGTTACAAAAAATGGAAAGTTCCTGACTCTAATATGATATTTCTGATTTTTTAAGTGGGTAAAATTAGAATCTATTGTATTCTGTAAAGAACAACAAAACGAGTTATAGTACACAATTTGCATTATATTGTAACCAAGAAATAACGTCTTTATTCACTATCTTATATTGATAGTTTGTCTTTCTGAATATAATTAAGTTACTGTGGTTGTTCTATAAAAGAGTAAAATTAAAGAAATACACATTAAAAAGGAACCGTAATACATTCAAAGTTCAAGACCTCAATAACACATTATCTCTACATGGGGGATACGTTTAAAGTTTTAAAATATTTGATGGTTTGTGCTATATTTCACAAAAACGTAAAAATAGGTGTGCATTTTTTAGAAATTCTATATTATAAACAACAGCAATTGGCCAACTGACCATGTGATTAAGGCTGGTAGATTTCCGCCGTATTTTACAAGAAAAGTGGACTTCTGGAACCTCCCGGCACTGAACCACCTTGCTCCTGAGTCGACCATAACTGTACAAGCTCAAGGCCTATCCTATTGACTAGCTACCTATCTCACACTGTCTCCTAGCTAGTCGCGAGTCTCACGGTGTCTAATGTATGTCCACTGTCCAGTCTCACTCGTTCATGAACCCACAGATTTTCAAAGCTGTAGCTTCGAATGTGAAATGTTTGAAATTTTATATAAGTATTCAAATTGGACAAAACACTGATAAAAGGGCAAAATGTAATCAGTGACATGACAAATAATTATAATACTAATAAATATAATATTTCAACAATACACGCTTTTCAAACGTGTAGGTGATTCTTTTTTTTATTTCCACATGCCTTTTCATACTTATTACAATGCCGTGTGCTAAAATCCAAATAAATAATTTACACGATTAAACTTAAACTATAAATATAACTTTTTTTGTGTTTTCAAACAGCGATAAAATGTGTTTCCTTCAACAAAACAATAGTAGATTCTTTTCCTCTTGTGACTAAAGCTACGGTTATCGCCACAAGTATTATTACAGAATTAATAGAACATGTAATTATTAAATAACACTACATGATCTAAGCATTTTACTGTTCCACGTATACGTTTTATCGATAATTTTTCACTAAGTGAACAAAGCGTGAATTCTGAAGACATAGCATAAACAATACGGAGTTTATAAGATCATTTGTAATACAACTATTAATTAAATTCATTATCTCATTAATCCTATTGGTTAGGTTTGATTTTTGTGGCAATGACCGTATGAAGCTATACAGCTACTTCGGCATTTTGGAACAACCTTGTCATATAGGCAATACCTTAGTTTTTTTTAAGAAAAAGAAAAAAAACCATAACTAGCGATACGAGACTTCTTTATTTTACTACACATTTAATCCAAAAAAATATTTATGCGGTCTTTAAAACGTTTCAGACAATTACGTTGTACCATATTTCTACTTGTACACCAAACGGGTTTTAAATTTCGAAATTCCGATGAACCAAAATTGAAGATTCTGCACCCAAACGAAGAATATTGGAAATTATAAAAACTCAAAACGCCAGTTTATCTCACCAATAAAATAAAATAAAACCACTCATAATTAATTTTATGAAATTTTATTATACAATTAAAGAAAAAAAAAAACTGAAAATTAGCCATCTAAACCCCACTGTTGTCGCACTTGCAGTAATCACTGAACGGCGATATAGACAAAACAAATTTAAATTTTCTAGTAAGTAGTAAATCCACACGCGTCTAAGAATACTTACACAATCTGTAACATGTTTATTCATCCGAGTTTGCTACCGATCAAACTGACAAGTAAACACAATCGGACTTACCAGTGGAGATGATCCATGGACGGGGCTGTTGCTACAGAACGAGTATAGGCTAATTATTACCACGGGTCTGGCGGCGCGACGCGATCCACGGCCAACGCACACTACGGTAGGTAGGTAGTGTACGGCGAGAATCACGTGGAACTAAAAATACTGGTATTCAGAGTAAAGCTGTGCGTGCCGGCAGTCATACAGGAATCGACCCCGCGCCCTGTCACTCGTGATCGCGGCGGTCTTGTGGTCTGGCTGCGAGCCACCGGTGAGTCTGGCGACCAGGGTTGAGAAACTAAAATCTTTAATTACCTACACTGATCGTAACATGTGACTGAACCTCTTATTCATATCTCTTCTGAGAAAATCTTCACGGTGAGACTACAAAATCTACTGGTGTACAACAAAATCATCCACGGATGTAATCATTTAAGTTATAAATGCCCTAAAGATTATAAATTCTGCAGCGTAATATGTAAAAAAAACATTTGCGCCACCGGCGAAGCCAGGATTTCCAAAAGAGAAGGTGGAGTTATTATCAGGAGATTGTTCATGCAGACAATGGAACAACCATGCAAAGCCTTGAGATTCTACATCAACAATAAATTAGCACAGAACTATTTGATTGCTATAGTATGAATTTATTTTTTTACAATACTATTTCCTCTTTGATTACAGTTAGGGGTCCCATAAAGGGCCTCATAGGAAGCAGTTTTAATCGCCAAAACTCCCACTGCGTTAGATTTGGATATCGGTTTACAGCGTTACAATAATATTTATCAGTATTCTCACTTGGCTGAGCCGACTGATGATAAAATTACTGGTCCACTCTTGCACTCCATTACATTTCGGACTAGTTACATACCAAACTTTTTAATATTTTCTTACTCATTTTAAAATTCCATAGCACACAGGCTCCGTCTTTAACGATTTTATCAAAATTAGTTCATACCTTATACATGTCAATATTTTCAGGGTGTTCTTCACCTACATTGGTTGACAGCTATTTATCAAGTAGTAGATGATTTTATTAAATTAACGAAGTATACATAAACGATCCCAGGGTTTATTGATGCTCTACGTAGTGTAATTCGTCCGAATGTACTCTCATTAGAACGTTTAGGTCACACATGGTGTACCCGTGACCGTTGTGTCGAGCAGATAATCGGTGCTCATAGACACTTTCACCGTTCGCAGGGGAAATACTAATCGATGGTCCTTGGAGTCGACAGCTCGAGACCGGCCACCGCCCAGGCACAGCCTCTAGCCACAGTTTACAGTACACTAGAACCACAGTAGAGTAGGTTCTAGCGGCCGTGATAACCTTGATGTGCTCTAAACACGTTGTGTTGTTGCATAAGTTGTTTTGGTGGAAGAGGCCGCACGGTGGCCTGAGGCCGCGCCAGGCCAGTCGGCGGTGGTGAAAGCTGTCCAGTGTTCACCGGGCTCTCCGACTATCGTTTAACGACCTACTGGAGTCGGTGATGCACGAACCACCACCGTCTTCCTAAACATAAAAAAGGTGGGGAAAGCGCATCCCAGTAGTCAAGCAAGTATCGATAGAGCATAATCTTCTTCATGGACCCTCGCAGGGTTCTAATTCCTATCGGATATCACATTTCAGGAACCACAGAGTCCATATATTTTACAGGATCCCGTTAACCCTTAGCATTTGAATCCTCGTTAGTCGACATATGACACAACTATACGTATTTTAACATTATCTTTCAGTCAACTGAACAATCCAAAAGACAAAAATTCAACAACACTTCACCTACTAATATCTGCCAAGTAAAAACTCCCACTACAACTGCTGCCTGTGCAGTGGACTGGAAACGATCAAGCTATCAAATATTCCACTTGTGCCGGCGCCGTGACCGAATGCTCTCGTTTCACTCAATCTCATTCTTAAGAGATTGTTCTACGACTAATGTGATAATTAGCGAGTTGTTGAGGTCGCGCGACATACAGATTCATGTACGATTAGGTTTTCTAACACGCATTAAAATATCATGTGAATTAATTGACTTAATTTTTGTCAATCAAACAAATTACTGTTACTTACAGAGACATACGTAATTTCTCATTCAAAATATCGGAGCGACGTTTTTGGAAACAAAATGGCGTGCTCAATTGAAAATTATTCAGTAATTTTCATGAATTTTGAAACCTGCTTTTGGTCATTATCTGTTCGACCTGGTGAATTAGGTTCACGAGCTATTTCAATAGAATGGCGAATCTCTTACACTCATAATTTAACATTATGGTAGTTCTTAAACTAAGAAACTTTAAAAAATGTATATTTTGAACACATATTTATCCTATTCTCAGCTATAAAAGGTGTTATGGCGGATGCTTTCTGAATCTCCTAACAAGAGGATTTGTGCTTCAGAAATGGGCGCTTAAGTTTGTCTGCAGTAAAAGAGAAAATTGTAGAGATGTTTCCGTCAAGCAAGAGGACTCTTAAACCAGTATAAAAAGAAACAACACTAGTTGCATAATTAAGAAACATAGATTAAAGCTATTCTATATACCATTTCTAATATATTTGTGGATCAAAATGTGTTAATTTTTGTACTAACTCCATGAAAAAGTCCTGACCCTCATCTATTTAAACTCGTATTGGGAACCTTTCTTAAAAATGGCGAATTTTATAAAAATATACAAAAAGTTGCTGCTCATACACTCTTTCAAAATGTTTACATAATTTTTAGCAATAGTGTTGGAATACAATACCACTATGTTCGAAACAATGTAAAAAATAAATTAACAATACAATATTCTGAATATTCTATTATTATGGTTGGCCTATTACTCGGTATAAACAAAAACATAAGACTGGGAAGTGTAGCAGAAAATAGAGTACATAGGCGAGGAAGGGTCAGCAAGACACGATGTGACGTCCTGGATTGTACCGACTATTTTTGTTTAAGGACTAGGGTTAATTAGATTAGACGTAGACTCAGTCTGTTGAGTGAGATTTTATTTTCTAATGAAGAAAAAGAGAGAACAGCTTTATGTGAAGAAGCAGCTGAAGAGGAAGCGTTAAAGGAAAAGGATACAATCTGAGCCGGAATGCACTAGAACATTGCAGTACAAGAAGGACGTCAGGGGAGCCGTCTGCCTTCCCGGTACGGTGGTGGAGGGGGGGGGAAGAGCCTCACGAGGAGATCAGATAGTAGGAGAAAACAAAGTCATTACGGCGGAAGTAAATATAAATTAGTTAGTTGATTATTTATTTATTGGTCGAGTTACTAAGAATATCGTTGACTAATTTCCCACATGTAGTTAAATGTTTATGAGTCAACAATTTGTTGTGAATACAGACTATGAACAATACTCTTTTATGAACATGTGAAATTGTTAGTTTTCTTGGAGAAGTACAATATTATCTAACGATCCTTTGCAGAATCACACTTGACCCCATCAAGAGCACACATACATTCTCATTTTACAGATAGCTCACAATGCAGCAGGTGTCATCGTTTGATTAAACGATACAAGACAGAAGGTGTGATCGCTGACTAAAATTTTCTTGTGGAAGCTCTCCGCTTTGAAAGTAACAAAATACTTAATAACGATTACGAGAAATTACTATCCGTACTCTCCAAGTCTGAGGCGACCGTATGAATCAATGTCCTGTCCTTAAATGATAGCTGACGCTCGTTATCTCTTGCCATATATTAGGCGCCGTCGTTTGTGATTCTATTAGCAGACCCATTAGAAGACAATTAGAAGAGAGACATAATGATTCAAAAACAATGTTCTGCTGATAAACTTTGGTTCGACACAAACAACAAAATTTAACATTCCCCCCACAGCTGAGGCAGAGACGTCATTATAGAGGGAGGGAGGGGCAAATCTGTATAAATAAATATTTAGGTTTCATGAACAAATTCAGTTTATAAACTAAATAGAATATTTGTGTATTGTAAACAAAATCACATAATAATAAGGAATGACAGTTAGTTATATAGTAGAAGAGTATGTTTATATTTATAGTGAAAGCAAGAATATAGTAATAATTTGTGGTAGTCCATCCCTAAATTAAGAGTTTTTAAGTTTTCAGCATGCATGTGTATACAATAAAGAGTGTACATACCAAATTTCATCCAATGATTACTACAATAATTTTTAATAAAATAAAATAAGAGATATTATTATATAGAACATTAATTGTCAAATTGTATCTCAGCCATATAGATGGTAATCTTTTTAGTCGACAGTTTAAGTGAATACATCATAAAACAAGTTTTTTTAAAATTTAATTTCTCAAGTTTTTATGGTGTTTACTTGGAATACTTCTTTAGCTTTAGAATGAGTTGGTTCTTAAACTGTTATAGTACAAGGTAAGAGTACACCACATCATGTGTTACAGTCAGACTCTGCTGAGGTTCAATGTAAAATTTTAAGCCTATAGTTTCATTTCATTATTGACAGACAGAATGACATACATTCCATACAGCAAAGCAATTTTTACATTCCACGGCAAACCAAAGGGGAATTGCGCCAGCCTACTGAATGATAGGCTTCAACAACACTCAGTCAAATTCCATGGTTGGAATGTCATAGAACTTATTCTTGTCTATATAAAATTGAATTTCAAGCCTACAGGTGAAATCTTTCTCGAGATATCTTACCACATTATATATTTACATTTTGGTTCATAAAATTGGGTTTCTTTTCAGTGTTTAAATAATATAAGTCTACATATACCAAGTCACCATAAAATATTGTTGGACGTGTTAGGTTAGTTAGGTTACATGTTTTAATACGTCATATAATAAAATCCCTTATTAGTGTACTGAGTTTTTGTTTACAAATTTACTTATTCTGCTATTTTCTTGTTTCCCTCACGGTTACCCATAAGACCAATGTAAAAATATTCATGTCTGCAGTAGGGGACAATGACTGTATAACATAAATTAAGCTTAGTTTGTTTACAATGAATGTATGAAATAATGATTCTCTTTGCAAATTCTTAATTTGTAAATATTAGTCTGAATTTATTTATAATGTGGAGACCACATATTATTAAAAACTACAGACATGTGAAATTTGTCACTTTCAGTCAGCTCTCTGACGTTATCCTGATTTTTCATCACTCATGTGTTATTGCGAGGATCCTCGTCACAAGTTAAATATTAGAGCTCAACACTGTGATTTTATATATCTCGGTTCAAACACTGTTGCACTGGACTTAACATAAGATTAAGTGAATCAACACAGAGTCTTAATGTCTGATAATACCAATGTGATCACACAACACCACTGTGCCCCTCAGTAATGAACATGTTCAATACTACTAGAGCTATAGTATACAATGTTATGGGTTATCAATACCATATGTTTCGTTAGTATAATTTCACATTTTAACAACTTTAGTTTGTATATTGTATCATATCAACTAAGAATATACATTTAATTTTTATTGGTGGACCTTAAAAACTAACCAATTATCATATTGAAAAGTGTTTGTAAAAGTGTTGAAAAGTGTTGTAACTACGCCATATGTAAATCACACATAGGTTTATGGCATTGAATTTTTCATTATTTATATCTCACTCATTAGACTACTACTAAGCGTGTTTATTTAAACTTTTCAGAATACTATACCCACTCAATTTTTATGTTTACAAATTGATTCCAAAAATATTGTAGATTTTATTATTTCTGACTAGAACTATTAGAATTCAGCTGACTGATTCTCATACGCCAATTCCTCTATGCATTGCTCGTTACTGGGCAGTTAATTGATGGTTTGGTGCAAGCAACATGGGTTTGTTATTGACTGGACATTTAGTGCCAATTTTATAACTTTATCTATAAATATGAATCTTTCAACATCACGAGGCATGAAGTGATATTTTCTTCTAAGTTATACCTATGGTCTTTTAAAGCATTTAAGTATTTCATCTTTAGATTTTGAAATGTAATTTTTCAGTACACATCATAAAATAAAGAATGACTAAATATGTAATCTGGAAGGGAATAATAAAATTTTGGCCAAGAGCAGACAGTATTTTCGTTAAATTTTATACCACTTCATCGTCATGTTATATCTTTTCATACCAATATATAACAGCCATTCCATGGGAAAGTATTCTAAATGTAAGATTTGAACTATTTTTTTTATACTTTCAGTTTTAGTATCATTGTTAAGAGAAGAATCTGAGCTGGCAGAATCAATAACCATTTTTATAATTATTGTTGTTCACATACTTTTTGCACTGTTGATTAACATGCTCCTGTTAGTCTCTTCTGATTTGAAGTTCAATGTAATTTTGAACAAAATATAAGAAGAACTTGATCAGTTGTTTGCAAACATTTGCAGGGAAGCCCTTGTTGACTGTATTTTTCAGTGACATACTAGTTTTGATGAAGTTGATGACCATCAGAATTTTGGAAGTTTAACTTGTTGTAAAGGCTATTCGGAAGTCTTGTCCGTAACAGGAAAGGTAAAAAAAGTTTCTTTATTTGAGTAATATTAGGTTAAGTTAAAATTTTAATTAAACAATGAATTTTGTGTTAACAATGTACTCTTAATTTAACCTCAAAATGTAAATGTTTCTTACTTTTCTTTGTATTTATATTAAATTTTAAAATTTGTCCCGTCCGTAACGCTTTTTTATTATTATGGTTTGGTAAAGCTTTCAAAGTATTTATCTTTACAACACAATATTATACTGCAACCAACATTTTTTATAGGCTAGGCATACCTTTAACAGAGAAAAATCTGTATAAATTGTATCATACTTCTATATAAACCTAAAAAATTTGTTTGTTTTCAGATATAACTTCAAATATAGAGAGACGTGCTATGGAAAAGAAAATGTCAATTTACATGTTCAGAAATGCAGGGATAGCTTGGAACTTGGTCAGGAAGCTTGGAATAATCAATTGAAATCAGATGCAGAAAGAAACAACAAAGAGCCAACAAGAAAGAAGAATTAATGGTAGGTAGACCGACAAAATCAGGTAAGATTGAGATACAAATGAAGTGCTTAAAGGAAATCAAAAGAAAAACTAAATGTAGTCAGAAACAGAAGACAGAGACAAACCCAATGAACTTGATCAACATGACATCTTTCCTCAGTCAAGTTGTATGGGTCAACAGAAATGGTTAGAGTACTCGAAATGTATACAGAATGTGAAGAAGAGGACCAATCAAAACTCTTGGCTAGACCTGTGTCAAAAAATGAAATTAAGGTAGGACAGTTTGTTCTCATAGAATTTGTTAGTAAGAAAAAGAGAAGAAGACAAAAGTATGAAAATTACACAAACCTGTGTCGATAAGGATGACAATATTGAAGTTGTGTAAATGACTATGGTTAGTGGAAAAAACAATGAACATTTATTTCAAATTGACAACTTAATGTCTTACATTAATGCATTTATAGATATATGTGGATTATTCAAGTATTCAGAAATAAAAGAATCAGAAAATTGAATATTTTATAAATTTGAAGTCATTTGAATTATAGGTAACATTTATAATTTAAGAAGACTCCTTATATATACAGTGTATATATATATATATATATATATATATATATATATATATATATATATATACATAAGTCTAGAGAGACTTTAATTAACTTATAACAATGTAAAGTATTGTATACTTCAGTTTGGTAACTAAAAATAACATTCATTATACCTTTATCACGTCTTTTATTTATATTATCCTCTGTGTCCCATCGTAACATATAACTTGATTTACAAATGTTGTTTCCCCTATTATAAAGATGCTATAGATAGGCTAGTTCAAATAGACACAACAAAGTAAAATCAATTAAGTAAAAGAGTTATCTAACATGTATTCATTGAAATTGAGTTTCAATATATTTAACAGAAAATTTTACATGAAGTTGAGGTTCTTTTTCCCATGCCTCTTTAACGTCTCGCCCGTAACAGACCTTTCACTGTTCACAGCTGGTTTGAATAATTTTACAAGGCACACAGATTGTAATCAGAATCTAGGACCTAAGTGACAACTTACAGCACAGTTTGATTTCAAACAATGTGTATGATTTCTTAATATTTAGGCCAAATTAAATATATTCTTCTGGATATCCCGTTCTAACAATGGAATGGCTGATATGTTACTTTGACTGTATTATAAACTATAAAATAATTATGAATAGGCTATTCCTTCCTTCGTGAATAAGTATTTCAGTATGAAAAGATTTAGGTGACAACGGGAAGCCTATAAATCTTCAATTTTTCTTTTGATTCTGAGGGGAGCCTTTAATAAGTGGCCTACACTTGTTACTCGGTAGTTTTTATTGAACAATTCAATATATTATTCAACTTCGATATGTAAAAAACATACACAATAAGTTTTTATAATCACCGTAACAAGAAGAATCTCGTACATTACAATTTTAAAAACATTAATTTAACACTAACATTACAAAAAAAACAAAACCAACTACGGCCTAAACCTAAATACCAAAGAAACCTTACAATATTTATAACTTGCCCAGCTTTTGTAAAATGGAGGAAAGAATTCTTCCCACATATGTTAACAGAAGCCAAACCCACATGTTGAAGCCACTTAAACAAATCTTGTCACTTGTAAGAAATATTTCACATATTTTTCTCATACAGTATTCATCACCATTTTCAAAATCTTAAAATATTACTCATTTCTTGCTGTTTATTGTGTACATTAATATTACTATAACTAGTTGGAATCATGTTAAGTAAATTAAAATATCTAATTATTCCTTCGGATAAAAACATCGAACCATTCGATAAAAACAACCGAATAACGAGTGTAGGCCGCTTATTAAAGTCTACCCGATTCTGAAAAATGTAAGTGTCCTAAATATAATTTTCTGAAACTAGGACCATTACTGGGTTCAATTTATTGTACAGTTAGAAATGGATTCCCACAAAACAGTCAGGAATCAAATGCAAAAACAAGTTTTCAAAAAAAGGCTCTAGAATTGCTCTTTACTAGAAGCAGCAGTAGCCTAAAGTGTACTAATAACTTCCATCACTTAACATTTTAGTTTACAGTAGTTTGCATATTTTCAGCTAGGTCACTATTATTCACAGAGATATGTAAAAATAGATTAACTTTAATTAACAGGTTGGTAAAGCATTTAACACTTGTTGAATTGAGGTGTTTTCAAAGTGTAATGACTTATAGTCATTTAATGAAATTTAAATATTATAAATTAAACTTTAAACCAAAACAGCCTAGTGTATTCAATCATATAAAACATTTTTTTTTTTTTTTTTTTGCTGCAAGATGTTTGTGTGGTGCCAGAAACCCAATAGTCATGAACATGTGGAAGTCATATTTTGTGTCGAGTGAATGTAGTTTTGAGCATTTTACCATCAACCGTAATGACAATTTTTTAGACCTAACCACTGGTGCTAAGACCTAACAGTCAAATCTTCGTTGAGGGGTGTGGAATAAAGTTTAAAAAGTGCCATACCATCTGACCTGCTTGTAGATCTTCTCTGAATATTTGTACAGAAGAGAGGTATAGAGAAAATACTTTCCAACCAGTTCTTGCCACTTAGAAGAAAACATATTTAAATAGTTTCGCAACTTTCTTATTTTCTTTTCTAAATGTTTGTTACTGTTAAGTAAGCGTTTCCTATTTCTTGTTCTTGTTAGTTTGATCGTTATAGTTTCTTTATTATTTATAAAATTTGTGTAAGTTAAACTCTTATTATGACTATAGATAGGCTACACTGATATAGACTGATAGTCTCATATTCAATATTATCTATCGATGATTATACTAAGTGATACAAAAACTGGGTTCCCGCTTATCATACTCTGCCTGTCACGTAGTCTACGTGACTCTGGATTACACTACCTTGTAAGTCGCCTATGAAATTTTGTTTAGCCTAACGTACTTAACATCCAAGTGTAGCCATATGGACATGTCAGTGCATACCGTACGCTATTAGAACTCTGTGTGACATTATCACTTACAACTTGGAATGTTGGTCATTAATTACTACACAATATTATTACCAAATCCAAAACATTTCAAGATTTTACTAGGCTATATGAATGAGACTAGGCTTAGCTGTAATCCTCACATTGAAAACAACCCGAACATTACATGGTAGGTCAACGATAAATTTCATCTGCCAGCCAAAGTCACTAATGGTTAAATCTATCAAGTATTCTAGTATACTCAGAAGAAAAAGACTAACTAATAAGCCAAGGCCTAACTGAATGGTCAACAGAAATAGGCTAGTTGTTTACGGTTTCATCTCAACAAAAAATTTGACAAATTCTAAGCCAAGTAAAACTTAATATTATAATGATATCGAAATCCCAAAAATTAAATTGAATACAATTATTAAACATCATCACAGATAATCTTTAGATATCTAAGAGGTTGGTATTATACTATTTTCTCTGGCATGAGCTGTAGCTAAAATGGTATTTAGACAGTAGCCGAATAGATGTTCAACAATATACTAACAAATTTGGAATATTTACAAGAGCAACGACCTACTTATTCATACTAAACATTCTCGATTAGACGCCATGTAAACAGAACACTTCACAACTTACCTTCGCTTCTCTTTTGGTTTGGCAATTTTACCATCCATGATCTAGACTATCTTCTTCTAATTGCAAGTGCAACAAGTAGATAGCAAACCACAAAACACTGTTTCTTTCAAACACAATTTTCATCAATTCAACATCACTTAAAACACAAAAATCTTCATCGATGGGGGTTAACACAAGAACAATAATTTCTACAAAAAGTCGTCTGACTGATGAAATTACAGCCTCAGCTGACGTACAATAACAAAGAGTATAAAGAAAAAAGATCTAGTTCGAGCTTTATATGGCATAAATGTGGTAAATCGTTAATTTTGATTTCCGATTAATTGTGTCAGTTAAAAGGAGGGGTTTTGGGAATTAACACTTTAAGCCCAAAGGGTTCTATTTTACCTTACAGCAAGTGAAAGTATCATTTCGACAAATTTTCATGTGGAGTTGAGAGTAATGTAAAACAGTTTTCCACCGAAAGCAAAAGATCATATGTCTCTTAAAATTGGGTGTTAACATAAGAATTTGGAAAATCAGAGGAATGTTGTTAACTGAATATTTACACTAGGATCTCAGTCTTCAGAAGTTTAAGAAATATAATATAACATGAGTAATATAATTCATGGAAACCAGAATATATCTTGTGCAAAATCTCAGAACTGTGTAAAAAGTATGAACATCGAAAACATCGAAGTATGAAACATCGAGTCATTCTTCCCGTATTTGGCTGATAGTCCTTTCCATATATGAGTATGTATATACTAATTTTAGTTATAACTACGAGTACATATAATAAAAATTTAGTTTTTGACATTCGAAAAGCTTTTTTAGTGATTTGTTTACCTGAAGCCAAATATAGGTTAGGTCTCCGGTAAGCCCTTCCAAATTAAAAGGTGAAAATCTGTAGTAAATATTACTTTTAGTTACAATAAATGTTTATATACAGTAGGTTGCAGTGTTGATTTGTCATTATTGCTCAATCAGGAAATAAGTAATTTTTATTAAGATTCACGCCCTTATTAAAAAAGATTGCTACATTGCTTTACAATTTATTTATAAGAAAAAGAAAGTTTTGTAGATATCTTTGTGTACATTTATTTTTTGGTTAATATGCACAATTACCAAGCTTTGTGAAAGCACATAAAATCACCTTTTTCTCATCTCATCAAAGCAGCGGCAATCGTATTTATGTAACCCACCTTCCACGGAGTACATATTTTATAAAACGACGCGACGGTTCGCTGCTGTCGTACGCTCTGAAGACAGGATTACCAGAAAAGTCTGTGTTTTTCTAATATCGCCCTGAGATTCATACGGCAGATTTGCTGGTATGCCTAATGTATTCCTAATGTCGCTATGCAACTGGTGTGATAGGGGTTCAGGTAAAGCTGGTAGATTACCAATGATATATGTTATAGTGTAATCAGTGGGAGACATTTGTGTTTGCTTTGTGCTACAATATGTTTGTATAGACTATATATGGTATATACAATGATATATGTCTGCCGGAACTACAACCTACAGGAATATACGTTACCTGTCCCCATCCTCACCTCAAAAATTTAACTGTACAATTCATTAGGTTGGAAAGGGAAGATTTCATTCAACTCAGATTTTTTAATGAACATGAAAAGCAGTAAAAAAATACAGCATGAGTATTCGCATCGAGAGTTGGCTAAAAATATAGTCTTCAAATTCATCTTGTTCTCTTTGTATTTATTTTCTCTTATTCTCTCCTTACTCTAGACCAGGGGTGCCCAACCGTTTTTACCCAAGGGTCACATTGTAAACCCTTTATGGCCAGGCGGGCCAACATCCCAGGGGATTTGGAACCCCAAACAAAACGTATTGCCCGGGGTTTGTTCCAAAAATCTTGTGCAAAATATGAGTTTTAAGGTTATTTGGCCCTTGTTTCCTGATTATTGTAATTTATTATTATTTATTAGTTGTTAGGTAAAGGTTTATAATGTTTTTAGGTTCTTTTAGTAGAAATAAATATAAACCCAGACTTTTGGTTCGCCGTGTTTTACGCGTGCTCTATTCGCCAGCCGGCAGCCACCACCGTAGACAGTGAAATCTGTCTGCAATTACTTTACTTCTTTCAACACTCATACTCCACCAAATGAATACGGCTCGTTCTACGTGAAATCGGCTGGACTGCTTGGTTCTCAAAACTTGTATTTATTTAATATTTCAAATGCTTGTAAACAAATTTGGTTGTTTTGGCAACAAGGCGGGCCACATAAAACTGACTCGCGGGCCGAATTCGGCCCGCGGGCCGTAGGTTGGGCAGCCCTGCTCTAGACAGTCAGCGCCGATTGGTTTCGAGAAGCCAAGAGTCAACATACTTCTTTGGATAAAAAAACCGTAAAAGAGGTGCATTAATTTTCACAAGCATCAGGACAGAAACTGATATAATGCTGAGTAAAGAACTCAGTGGCTTTATTATTATAACTACTTTTTGTATTGATGTTTTAATTTCAACAGAAAACTTGCGTTGCATTCTTACTCTGATTAAGTTCATCTGAGAAAATCCTCTTTCACATTTAACCGACGAAATGGTAGTAGAGTTAATCGATGAATTTAAAGGAGTGAGACTTTCGAGTATCGCTCTGGAGTATATGTATTCTCTGAAACCTGTAATTACCTGTCTTTCGTTCATTATAAACCTTGCATAAAGTTTCCTCATTTCGTTTTTTTCCAAACGTTATTGAGACTATTGTGGCCATTTAAAAGTTTCCGCTAGCTCCACATCTTTTTCATCAAGCAGTCTTGTTTCAATAGAAGTTTTAAGTGCACCATAAAATATTTCGAGGTCCAACAGCTGGTTGCTTGATCTAACTTCTTTTGTGTGGAGAGTAACTCCGAAAAAAGTCAAATTAATTGTTTACTGTTTTTTGAGCTATTGTTTAGTAGCACCCTGGAACTTTTTCCTTTCTTCAAATAATGTAACTGTGATTTGTAATTTCTATTTGCATAGCTCACATCTGCACTGCGATGCTGTAAAGCTTCACTTAGATCTGAAAGTCCTTGCAAAGCATCAGCCATCAATGTCTAGTGTGAAATTAATTTCTGAGATATTGTCAAGGAGGCCTGAAATAGTACGTTGGACTAATGCTTCGTAGGACGTCCAAACAACTTATACAGATCTGAAACAAGGTGCAACCCGACGCGTGCTGAAAACTCTTCCAGTTATTAGAATTTCTATATCCAGTAGACTTGTACAGCTTCGCAGTTGCCAATTGCTATTTAGTATAGTATGATAGGCAGCCAGGGCCCGATTAACCAGTAGGCTAAGTAGGGGGCTGCAGCCTAGGGCGCGAGGCTCGGTGACGATTTTAGGGTGGGCGCGTTCGGAGTGCAAGATGAAGTTCTTTTTATAGATGTAGTAAATAAAAATGGTATGGTCTAAAACTTCACTATACATTTTTTGTACCATTATTTTAACACATCCACCTAGACCTTATAGATATTACTCTCCATTTACTATAAAAATAACCTATTGAGTTAGAAAAAGGAAACTTAATTTAATAGCGAATTAGTGATAACGCATAGTAATGTATCGTAACGGTAGTGAAAACTAAAAGGGAAAATTATTGCATTCGCCGCGAGGGGCGCCCGCCGGCCGAGCCGGCCCGTTCGCACGTTTTGCACACACTGACGCTACAACTGACAGATAGAGTACAGAGTGTAGCTGCTGCAGCTGCCGGTCCAGTCGTCTCCTCGTCCTGGCACTGTTTTGTTTTAGGCCTATGGGCCTATGAATTATTTGGACTTTCCGTTGTGAATTAATTTGGTGGTTCCATTGCTCGTTTCTAATAAACACTGACATTTATTCCGTAAGTCGAGTAGAAGTGTTTGTGATACTGGAAATATTAGAAGAAGCAGTGGTTTTGGCTTTTTTTACATATGTAAGGCTTACATTATGAGAGTATAAAACCCAAGTGGTTCCGAATACCGTAAACGGGGGCCCTGGGAGCGTTAACGAACGGGAAAGGTGGCACTCTTCTAAATAAAATTTCAAAGACTAGACGATTTTTTCCAATACACCCGAAACTCCCCAGTTGTTCTGCTGAGACAAATGCCGGTCGTCAGAGGGGAACTGCAGAACGAAACGTTGTGAGTAAGGACAAGCGTGTAATCGGTGGTTATAGTGGAATTGGATTGATTCAGCAGCCTTGCCAGTGCCACTTTGCCTACCGAAGTCTCAGACACCACAAACGGAAAATTGCTAGCCCTGTACACGTCCCTCTCACCACCATCAACCCGAGCAAATAGTCAGATTTGGGAGGACATCAGTTTGCAAGATTGTGTACCTAGCAAATAAAGATGGTAACCGATCTCTAAAAAATCTTGATGATTCCCTCTTTAAATGGCTGGTAAAATGAGGCATATGCCGTGTAATACATTTTGCAGTTGCACAGCCATCAATCCAAAAATGACAGTGGTGATTTTTCCCAATTCCAAGCGGCCAGTATTCTGGACCAAAACCGTTATATTGAACAAAGCGTGATTTTTTCAAAAAACTTGTAAAATGGAGGTGATTTGTACAAAAGAACTCATTTAGTTTATTCCAAAATCAACTGTGCTATGTATACTGTGCTCCTTGTAATGCTCAATGGGGGGACGAACTGCCTTAGCTTACATGCGGCTTTAAATGTATTGGAAAAAATTCACCTAGTAGCTACAAAATTCAAGAACATGAATAATAGTCTAAGAGTTAACAGAGAATGTGTGAACAAATATTTGACCCGGATGAATGCACCTCAGAGAATTGATGCAAAACTACTTGAGCAGCATCAAGTATAGAAGTTGAATTATTGGAGAGATGTATTGTCAGAGAAGTTTGTTGTAGTAGTTAAGTATCTTAACTTCTCGAAAGGGCTTTCCCGGTTTTAATGGTGAAAATAAAAGAAATTTCTTGGGTGTCAACCAGTAAATGGGAATTTCCTTGGCTGTATCGAGCTTTTAGGGTGCAAGTGTGAATCCTTTTCAATGGCTGGACCAATGTTGCTTCGTTTCGGAAATAAAGGTAAAGTGAGTGCCCTCATACTTATCTTCCCACGAACGTTAACGAGTTTATTACTTTACTCTGTTTAGCTGAACAATGTTAAATCCAAAAGTCGCGTCAGATAACAAGAAATTCTAAGTATTTTTTCGATTATTGTCGACTCTACTTATTTTTCCCCCAATGATTTTTTCCAATGTGGATCAATTGACTTTTGTCATTCGTTTTGTAGCACCTGACGGGTCCACCTAATGAGTCGGTTTCATAACGTTTCATTCCCCAAATTGTGGCCATAAAGGGGAAGATATGGAGAAGGCTGTGATAAATACACTTGACAAGTTTGAACTTAAATATCAGTGACTGTAAGAGGTCCAGAGTTTACGAAAATGCAAAGTAACAATGTCTCGGAGGATACAAGGGGCTTCAAAATCGAATCAAAGAGTCAAAATCCTCTTGCTCACTTACGTTTCCTTGCGACAGCTCATTCCGTTACAGCAGTAGGTTTCGACCGCTGCAGAAAGGAGTAGTAGTTCTGTTGAATATTTTGCCCTGGCCCATCACAGCAAATGTACAACTTTTTCCATTACATCTCTACACACCAGATGGGAAAATTCACCTTGTCCCGAATAATGATCAAAGAATGTTTTGACAGTCAAGACCCTTTCGAAAGACTCCGCTGGAGTGCAAGAGCAGATGCCAGTAAAGCCAATGCACAAGTCAAATAAGACACCAAATAATCGCAGCGTTAACAAGACATCACTTTCAAACGAAGAAAATAAAAAAGACTTACGACTTGAAGCCAAACAACTGGATCAGGAGAAGCTCCAGTCTTTGGAAAATGACCATGTGATGATTAGTTTTTTGGAATAAAGTACTCATGAAGGTTTCATGACATCAGAGTGTAACGACTTCAATTCTAAACAAGATTGGAGACTTAGATCAGACAGCCACTTTCGTACGAGCTCCTAGAGTCCTTATTCTAAGATATCATTAAGAACATGAGGAACAATTGTTCTAACTTTGAAAGTGAGGCAAAGCTTATGTGCAATGTCTCAAGAGTACAAACAAGACAAGACATAACAGAGACAGAAAGAAACAAAAAAATCGCCTTTTTGTGAGAAAGCAAAGAGGGGCACATTGAGGTTTGATTGGGCCGGATAAATCATTCCCGATAAATTTTTTTTTTTTTTTTTTTTTTTTTTTTTTTTTTTTTTTTTTTTTTTTTTTTTTTTTTTTTTTTTTTTACTACAAAGCAGATTGATACAACTCCTAGGGGCAAACTAAACAAGGAGAAAATCAATTTATATGTCACACTACGAGACCTCCTTCAACTTTTTATGGAATTTATGAAATAAAATTGAGAGTTTCACATCTTCTTGAAGGGAAAAGGCAAACAAAGCTAAATGAATTGAATATTCCAACAGACCTAGATGTATTCATTTCCAGATGAGTGTTTGTATCTTCAAAATTTTTTAAAAGATGATAATCACATTTTCTAATGAAGAGGAAAATGTACTGTCAGACAGAATGTGGAGGAAAAGAAGGAAAGTCAAAAAACCCGACCCCGGGAACTAAAGCCTACAGGCTATTTGTAAAACATGTAAAAAAAACCCTAAACTCAAACATACATTGAATCTCTTTTTCCGAACGTGTGAAGTTGGCATTGCGGATCATTCGTTGAGGACATCGGCGGTGTGTCTAATTGCAGCGGATAAAGATCCTGTTCCTTCTGTCACTTACTACGAGTCAAGAAATTAATTTGAGAGTCGACTCTACTGGCGCAAGAAAAACTCCAGCACTTCGCTCTCTTATTTTATAGAAAGATGACTATGGTACGAGCTCGTTTCCGTTTGATGACTTGAATCGATGCGTTTTGCCTCATCTATAAGCACGGAAGAAAGGACATTTGTTTAATATCAGGAATATATCGTCATGAGAAAAAATAAAAAGTTCTTTTTGTTAACAGTAAAAGGCCCTAATAATTTTATAAGTTCTTAGCTCATTGTTTGTTATTGTGATTAAATGATCAATGTCACCAAGTTGTATATCCAAGGTCTTAATGGTCATTTCTAAATACACATAATGTACTTGAATAAACCAGATAGAAAGTTTGATGACCAATTTGACCATGTTTCCATTGATTTATTATAAATCCCTTTTTTCCAGTGATTTACCCAGTTTAGAACAACGCTAATTAAACAGGCTATACATGAAGCTACTAACTAGCCTCTTTCTTATTAAAATGGACAACAATAAAATATCCTCCAGCAATCTCCAGCATCGCTAAATTTCTTAAATATTCAAACATAGCTAACCGAAACAACGTTACAGAGAGAAATAAAAGCAAACCACGTGTGCAAGCGAGGAGCGCATCAAACTTGTGACTACTACTGAGACACTGAGGTAGGGCAGACTACACGGCCAGACGGGTGAGTCTATCTGTTACTACCGGAGGGGAGGAGGCGTCTAACGAAAGGAGAAAGTCTTATCGGCTTCCTCAGACACAGCTCACGAGTGGCAGGCACTTCGAGTTTGCACCAAGCTACATTTATATGCTTTATTAATAAATTGCGAGCTAATCCAGAATAATATTTGTTTCCAGTTCAATACATGATGCTCTTACTCACTGTCGCAGTACTTACTGTGAAAAATTACTGCCTTTTTTTTGTTTTCGGAGAGTGAGTTCAGGATTTGCCCATAACTTGTTAGGAACGTCGCAGAGAAGTTGATTTCATGTAAGTTTGTTTCTATTGAATAGACCTTTAAAATGTCACAAGATAGGGGTTCCAATTTGAAAATTTAATGTTACCCCCTTTTTACCTCTCTTTGAAAAGGGGAAAATGTTTTTATCCACCAAAAAAGCCACAAAAATATTTTGATAAGTATGGTGAAGGTTGTACTTCGATATCTCAATCCTTTTGGAATATATCAAGGCGTATCAGGACTTAATGTACACCCTAAAATGTAAGGTGTTATTTACCCATAACTTTTGCAAGGAACTTTGTAGAGATTTCATTGTAATTCTATTGAATATAACTTTAAAATGAAATGGCACAAGATAGGGGTGCAATTTGAAAATTCAAAATTATTCCCTTCTTTCCCTTTTCGTTTTGAAAAGGGGAGAGGAGAATTATTTTTTTACCATATACAAAAACCCAAAAATGTATACATTCAATTTTTATAAAAAGCTATAGCCTAAATTAATTCCAATAAAGATTGAATTACAAAAAGTACTGTACTTGCTCCGCCGCGATATATAGCTATTTGACAAACTGAAACTGATCATATCTTAACAAAAGTTCAATTATTCATTTTGTAATTTTTTGAATAGCAATTCCTACGTATAGGTTAAACAATAATTAAATGCAAAATCTAATAACTGAACACCTGGACGTACAGGATTAACCAACATTATTCTATTGGCAACTGTATATGACACCTCGATATAGTAAATTATCTGTATATGCTCTACTATGGTAGTAATACTGTACAGGCAAACAAGAGTTAATTAAACAGTCTGGTTTCATTTAATTAATATATTGCCAATATGAAATTAAAGAAAGGAAATACTAATTGATTTTTAGTTAAATAATTTCAAACTATTAACCTAATGAAACACACATTTGTGTTTAAATTGAAGACTCTTAAGACCTGTCAAGGGCTTAGCTTTCTTAATTTAATCCCTCAGTCAGAAATACAGCATATCGTAAGTTTGGTACGTTCCAGCTAAACAGGCGATCTTATGTAATATTCAAAATTACTAAACATAGTACAACTCAAAATAAAGATCCAACTCAGTGTGCTGTGATTCTTAGTCAACTCTTTAAACAATAAAGAATCTGCAATATAGTAAGCATCTCATTGATTTAGATTTCGTGACAGTTTTAATGCCAAATTAATAAAACAACAAAATGAATATTATTATAAAAATAGAAAATGAGATCAGTTTGACAAAATGTTATTGGAAGCCACACCAGTGCAATATAGAGCAGTGCTAACATGTCGTGGCCGGAAACAAAATTAATGGTTCAGTTTTTATGAAGTTCCAGCTGCCCATTGTTCATCGTGATAACTGCCAACTCAGCGATTCATTACCTAAATTGAAATCGTAAAACAGGCGGCCTTACTTCTTTGTTCTTGTGTTCAGAGTATTACATCAGATTTTCATATTAGACTAAGATGTAAAATAAAATATAAGTTATCAATTTCATACTAAAGACATACCTTAGTTTGAATTTTAACTTTTGAAAAGGAATCACAGAAAATAGTGACGTTGAGAACTTAGTACGTAGGATTAAAATTTTAACCTAGTTTTCGGAAGTGAGTCAGTTTCATTTTACTCAAACCTAATTATTGTAAAATCGATAGAGGAATATTCCCTAAAAAATATATTTTGGTTGTTTTCGAAATGGGATGTTAATGAAAGGATTAAAATAAAACTCAATCACATAATTAGTGTATAGTGAATTAAAATAATATACAATGCACCATATTGACTCTATTTATGTATCTGGCTAAAGTTACAATATTTAAAAGTCTGCCGGTTGGTTTTAAACGTGTCAGTCAAGAAAAAAGTTGTTGACGTGGGCAACAATTCATTATTTACTATACACTGTCATTTTAACCCCAACTAAAACTAGTGCGAGTAACAATCGATTCATTTCTTAGAAACTTTTTAGAGATTTGCCACTATCGATTCCACTAAATCTAAGTTTTGGTAATGCAATGGAATTCAGCTCTTATTTTTTGGAGATTTTCAATAATCATTTTGTAAAACTTTAATTAGAATAATTGTTAATAAAAATTAATTTTTGGTAATGTTCAGTTTTTAATCCCGAAGGTCCTTAGTGAAAAGTTGGACACGTTCCTCCAGGCATAAACTATGAACTTTGCTTCTATAATAAAGGCATTTTTTGTTTAATTTATATTTAAATCTTACCTCTCCTTCAGGTAGTTAAATAATCTAACATAGAGTATGTGGGTCTACGCCCCACAAAATAAAAATTTTTCATTTATTGGAGTGTTTGATCATATATTAAGCATTTAGTTTCCATTAAGAAGAAGCTGGTAAAATGTATAGAGTACAAAGTTAAATTTACCTTGAAGTAAGGCATTGTTTATCATTTTCCTGAATATCGTTGTATGAAATTTTATGAAACGAAGCTAGTGGACCTCACATCTTTAGCAGGAAATTAATGGAGGCTTCACAATTAAAACTAGCAGACCAACCACTAAATCAACGGTTAGTTGAAATATGCTGTTTTCGCTGCTAATATAAAAAAAAACAAACTAGAAAGGAAACCTAAACATTCAAACGATAAAAGAATACAACATATACATTAATGCGGCGTCCCAATATTATCTCAAGAATTTTATTTAGAACAATGTAGTTTCAAGTATCTAGCTGCATGTTACTATGTCATCTTTTAAAATGCCATATCACTGTACTCAGTTTGTTACAAATAAGTTTTTTCTGTGATTTTTTTCTTGATTGCCATCATGGTTGCCAATAATGCCAACGTACAATTATTCCTTAAAACGTAACCTAACTCCGATGGGGTGACATGCACAATCATTAAACTCGATGTTGCCTATACAGATAATAAGCTTCATGTAACATTTAGTGTCTATAGATAGGTCGTTCTCGAGATATCGAGTGGACAGACAGACAGAAATGAAATTTGTTCACTTTAACTTATTTGTAGTCCGTATCTTATGTTACCGTCAACTTGGTGAACATTGCATATCTCGAACTAGCCCACTTAGGGGGGGGGGGGGGGATTTTACTATTGTGTTTCACATAAAGATGACCAATGGCCAACAAATCCTGTTACCTTCACAAACCCTCGTAAAAATAAAACTTTAAAGAAAAACAACAGTGAGTTGCGTTTAAAGTAAGTTTTGAACTATTGAAAGGAAAATAAGATTCGGACATTTGCCAATATTACCTCCCCCGCCTGACGAAGAGGATAGATTCCAATCCTCGAAACGTTGTATTATACTTGTTATAACCTATAACGGTGGCAACTGTTCGAAATCCTGTTATCCTTTCAAACCTTCCATCGCCAATAACAAACTTTAATTGAACTATAAAAAAAACTTAAAAAAATTGAACTATTGGCTGATGTAAGTTTTAAAACAACATTTGAATGTTGTCATTACTCAATTTCTGTTGTATTATATAAGTTGCATATTTATTTTCATACACTTTATAGGTAATACTATCGAAAATCTGTAAAATATATTATTTAATAAGTAATTTCAATACAGAATAATATAATATGAACTGAAATAAGGAAAACACGAAAGCAAAGAATAAACGGATGTCTAAAGCTTTATGTTGAAAAACTCTGTAACCAACTTTGTTATGTAACCAGTCTGGACACTAAAGTTTCACGTGGCACAAGAAGTAATTCAATACATTCAGACTTGAGTTTGTTTACCCTAAAGGACTGAGCCACGAGTTATTGGCTGAATTCATCTCCAAACTGTATATCTTGACTTTATTGAATTGAGAAATGAAGTCACAACTTCCAAATAACTATAAATCAACTTTTAAAGTTCTGGACAACATAAGTTAAACAAACTCCAACTCGACTACATGTTCAAGGATAAATAAAAAGTAGTATTTTTTATATATAGTAATACTTGTAACATATTTTGGTAATGGAATAACTCATCGCATCATTCTGAGTATGGGCGTTCCTATTTTTCACCAAGCATTGATATTTATTTAAAATTATTATTAGATACATGAATGTATCTAAAATTTTAAAACAACTCGCTTTCCTAATTTGAGGGCTTGAATTGGTGGATATTTCGGATGTAATTTTGAATACGCTTTACATGAGTAGTTAAAATTAATATTAAAACCAAGTAAAAATACTAAATTTCAATAAAACTTACTCTATTGCAGAATCAATTAAGTTAAACTTCATCAACGAGTGTGGATTTGGTTGTTTACGAACATCGTCAATAAAAAGCGACAAAGACGATGAAAAACTAAACAATTGGGAAAGGAACAGGGATGATATAATAGGCGTTGATACTCCTAATACTGAACGACGTTAAAACACATTTGTTTCTACATGTGCATATGTGGGATGAATGTAGGTACTAATTGCTTAACCTCATACAGCCTCTGCAGCTCTGGTGGTGATATGGCTCTCTCGGAAAAGCTTGTATATCGCGGATTTATAGAGCTTTGCTATTCGCTGTTTATTTTTTTTAACTACGAATTTGAGAGATATGGTTTTAGGCACTGTGATACTCACAGGGTTTATTTTCGGTGCAATGAAACAAAATAAAGTAGTCGGTGCTGTAGCATTAGGAGCCACGGACCCCCACCTCCTAGATATGATTCTCTATGCAGTCCATTTGGTAACTAAATATTAAAAAAAGTAACTATATTCTGTATACAATTGTACTATTTACAATTCACATTTAACACTCTTACGTAATTATTTCTAGATGAAATATTAATTGACCAATTTAATATGTTACAGCGAAATTACTAAATACAGTAGAATATTGCACAAAAATATAACATCCTTAGAACCCAAATTATACTTCTTATAGCGTTTATGACTGGTTAATATAATGTCCGGCCATCGTCGCAGTACAAACTCAGCTTTTATATTCTACATTGCACATGAGTGAAACCCATAAAATTAATCAATTATTTCAAAAACAAAATTGGACTTAAAACAATGTCTGTAACTTCTATTACACACGTACGAACTGTGCTAACGATACTTTATCGGCATTGTTGATAATTCAAAGTTGTTTAGTACATGATTCTACGTCGATAGTAATAAATTATAATTTATTCCGAGCAGTTAACATCACATAGACATAATATATAAAATGTCCTGTTACTGTGCACCCTGTGAAGTAACAGTGTTCATGGAGTTTCCTCTGGTAATTTTAGATTTTGTATCATGAGTCATTGGTGCCTATTTTTATAGGTATTAAAAGTTTTTCGATGTTATTACCCGTTGAGGAAAGCCCCACTCTAATTTTTTATATAGTAACCTTAATTCATTTATAATTAGAAGAGTTTTGGTGCAAACTATTTTTTTATTTTTCGTTTTAAAAATATTTTACATCTCAGTAAAGTTAAAAAAGAATACAAAAATAATAATGATACTAGCTCAGCTTTGAATCTCTTTCAACGTTAAAAAATTACAACAGAAACTCTTAAACTTTTGAGAGGGAATTTTCAAAAAAAATATAAAAAAATTGAGACATAATGCCTCCTTTTTAGCGTGTACAAATTGCAAAAAAGGAAAATGTTGATAAAATTTTCCCCGAGTTGGGTTTTTAAGTGTCAAAGAAAGGCTGGAAAAGTTACTTTTTATTAATTTAATCTTGGAATTTGACTCTTTTTAAAGATACATTTGGAATGTTTTTATATATTATACAAAATTATGTTTAATCGCTAACAAGTTGTAATAGAATATTGAGAGTGTATAATTGAATTAACGTACAAATGAAATCATTCATCCTGCATGATTTATATTGATTTACTTTGCTTACAACACTAATAATTCTATTTTGCAAAAAATATATCTTTCACTTATCGCAGCAATCCATTATAATGACTGCATATGAAAAGTTGGGCCGTATGTATAATTAATTGTGTATTTTTATATTATCTTAATCAATTATTAATTCTTTATAAATTTTACATCTGAACTAAATATTAAATGTGTTCATATTGCATTATACCATTAAATGTGTAGTTTTATGAGCCGTCCAAGGACCACTATTTAAAATTAAAATCTAAAGTGAAATAAATTTGCACCCCATATATCACAAATCAGATTAAAATATTACATTCAATTTAGATGATTATTATTAATGCATATTTTAATTCCAAAGTAACCTACATTGAATTATGGTAACTAATCTACATAGCCCTAAGCACAATTAATTAGTAATAAACCGGTTGAAGGACCTGACTGAAATTATGCCAATGATAGGATTATCGCACTAACAGACTTCCTTTTGACCTCTTCATTCCAAAATCAATATTGTTCCTCGTTGGACCATAAAGAAAACTATGTAACAAGTTTCAAGTATCTGAGACTTTTCTATAAAAAATGATCGCAAAGACGGACGGACAGAAGAATGGACTGCCTTCTGACCTTTTAACTCCAAAATCAATAGAGTTCTTCCTTGGATTAAGGAGAACCTTTGTACCAAGTTTAAAGCTTCTAGAACCTTTAAACCAAAATATGTTGCACAGTTCTCGAAAGGACTGACAACACTACGATTTGCCAGTTGTAGGATTGATAATAGAATTTTCTTTTGACCAAACAATAGGTCACGCTACTATTCTAAATTCAGTAATTAAAATGTTTGTAATAGAGTTATTTCATAATTATTACATCAATGATGATGTTTATAGTTTTAGTAACAATTCATTTATCTTTCAGTTGCCAAATTATTAATGGTTCATATAAAAATGACGACTCAGAAAAGAAGTAACCATTTATTAAAGGGACAGAAATAAGCACCGTGGTGGGATGAAGGGAGGAAGCGAGGACTTTAACCTTATAACAGCGTCTTTTATGGCCGGAGGACTTACATTAAACCCCTTCTGACGTCATCCGCTACAATATTCCGGAAACAACAATATTTGTGAAATGAAAAACACATAAATGTTTTGGCCAACAACCCCTGTTTTGTGTTTAAATTGTTATTTACAGTCTCTTACATTTACGTGAGTGCATAAACTTTCTTGATAGACGTAAAGTTTCAAATTTCAGTTTATGACTGCTTATGAGTGCACGTGTAGGTAATAATTAATATAGATGAGGTATTATGTTTACATCCACGCCTCATGACAGTTCTTTTGTTGTTGTTTAAAATGTTATTTAACTTTCTTAACATTAAATAAACATCTAAAATGTATTTTATTGCAGTGAAATTAATTCAGTATGTTACAAGAGCCATTATTCCCGCAGCAAAACATCTTGGCAACTTTCATCTATAAACTGTTAACGGACGAAAATCAACAGTACGGATTGTGTTCTGGGGGTGAGGATTCGTGGTGTGGTGTCAATAAAGCCAAGGCTGAGGGGCAGACCTACAGTCACTAAGACGGTTTGCTCTATGATGTTATGGTGAAGGTAAAAGATATCTACAAGGCATATACTGAAACCGAGCTAATGAAGAAGCATTTGCAAGGCCACACCCAAAACCCTCATGAAAGTTTTACTAATAATGTATCAGCTAAAGTTCCAACAAGGGCATATGTGAGACTCACTGCACTGAAGTGGGAGTGTAGGATGCAGTATTATCATTCAATGAAGGCCACAACAGCAAACTGGACCTCTACAAAAGACTCGAACTGAGTTTGAGTGTAAAATCCGTCAACAATTTGCGGGAAATGGATATTTTGATATATCGGAAAAGCAAGAAAGCGTCCAAGTATCACTAGGCAAGCCAGAAGAAAAAGAAGGCTCATGGAGGAAGAGAATGAAGAGGATCACCTGGATCCTCTTCATCCCCGTATCACCCCCGCCACCTTGTTCACTTATCTCTGGAAAGAAATAACCTAGAGAACTGAAAATTTTTTACACATCATTGTTGGGGTTTAAACAGGAGTGGGTTGTTGACATTTTATATGCTCTCAGGGAGATTATTAATTAATCTGACACCAGCTTGTGAAGGAAGTTGTTCAGATGCCAGTGTTCTATGATGTTGCACCCTGTAGCTGTCCCCACCTCTAGTATCATACCTGTGGACGTCCCTGCCATGCACAAACTCACATCGGAATCGGCAATACAGAGCTACATCCAAGATATAGAGGCAGGGTAAAAATCAGAAAACCATGCTCCCTGAAAACATCGCGGCACGACTCTCTAGGATTCAATTTGCACATGATTCTGATGACTTTTTTCTGAAGCCAGAAAACTCTGTTGAATCTGATCCTGGCATATCCACCCCAAATGCGTATGCCGTAGGTCCAAATGGGGATATAAAAGGCCAAAATAGGCCATCCTTAGGTCAAAAGAGCAAACCTGTGCCAAATTCCTCAAGGCAAAAAACGCCTGAAGCAACCCTTGCACATACATGCTCAATATGGTCGGTCCAAGTTAATCCTCTATCGAGATACATTCCTAGAAATCGAGTGGATTCCACTTTCTCTAAAAGGGTGTCCTCTACCATGACAACGGGTTGAATTTCGTTAACTAGTTGACGGAGACAAAAACTTATATAATTCGTTTTTGTATTATTTGTTTTAAGATTTAAGTCCGAGAAATACTGAATACAAGAATTCAGTTCAACAAAAGTTTCTATTTCCAGAGCGGTATTTGAATTTGCTTTGACGCAGAGAGTCGTGTCATCCGCATATTGGACTATCTTTTCATTCTGAATTGATAGTCCAAGATCGTTCACATAAACTAAGAACAATACAGGTCCAAGGATAGATCCCTGGGGTACCCCCTGATTCAAAGGAACTCTTTGTGACTGAACACTGGAAATTTCTACAAACTGATATCTGTCACTGAGATACGATTTCAACTACTTCAGTGGGTACCACGTACCCCATACGATTCCAGTTTTTGCAAAAGGGTAGCGTGGTGAACACAATCAAAGGCCTTCGAAAGATCGAGAAATACACCAATTGTGTGCTCCCGATCATCAAATCCCTCCACGATCGCATCCACAAGGCTTGTGATAGCATCAATTTTATTGTTGACATCATGTTTTTTCGAAATCCAAATTGGCTTGAAGACAAAGTGTCAAACCTATTGAGTAAATCCATGAGTCTTGCAAGAAAAAGGTTTTCAAATACTTTACTTAAAACTGGCAGAATTGAAATGGGACGATAGTTGCTTGCGAGGCAAGGATCGTCCTTCTTGAAAACTGGAATCACTTTGGCTGTTTTTAGATGGTCTGGAAACACTCCTATTTCAAAGGACATGTTAACCAGTCTTGTCAGTGGTTTCAAAATATGATTTAGGCAACGTTTGAGTAGCCACACGGACATGCCATTGATGTCACATGATTTTTTTGTGTTGAATCCCCGTATCACCCCCGCCACCTTGTTCACATCTCTGGAAATAAATAACCTAGAGAACTGAAAATTTTTTACACATCATTGTTGGGGTATAAGCAATTAATATTACGACCCATTTGTATTAATGTCACATTAATTGGTTTGTTACAAAAAAATTATGTTTTGTAAAATTTGTTACATTTTTGTAGTGTCCTATAAAAATTGTTTTTAAGGTAATATGCGTTTGAGAGATGTAAGATTGGGTGTTAACTTAAAAAGGATTGATAAACATAGCCCTAAAGTATTAAAATCAGCGAGGTCTATATATCATCTATTGGTGTGGTATTTTGTAATTAATTTCAATCATAACAGCCCCACGTTAGTGCTGCCATCTGAGGAAGATCCGTTTTAATGTTGATTATATATTAACTTTGGAGATGCCACTTGTCGTAGTTTCGGTTTCGTTGTTGATTTTAATAGCCTCTACGTTGAGCACTATTTAATGAAGATCTTTTTAATTTCAATTCATTGACCAATATGCTGAAGTTCGTTGTTTAGATTTAATTTATAATAGCGTCAGGTTGGTGTAATCTTCAGTAGTAAATCAGTGTGTGGTGTTTATGGTCATAGTAAACAGCTTCAAAATTGTTGCTGTTATCTGTCCTAGATTGGTGAATGTATTGTCTAATTTAATAACAAAATTTGTTATTTTAATTTAAAAAATTCAAGTGTCAAATTACCATATGTTATGTAATGTAGGCTATTTCAAACCAAGTCTCGTCAAATAAGAAACTACTCACCAATTATAAGTCCAGGATTTAATTAATTTGATTCAATTCAATTTTAAATTTATATTTCAGCATTTGTATTGCATTGTTGACCAACTTCATTTACACTAAACGAATTTCATATGAAACACGCGGTTCCTCTTTTAAGAGTTGAACATATATTACATCATTATTTTGTATCGAACCAAAACAAATTACACTCAGTAACCTTTATGAGTCTTAATACGTGATGTAGTTATACATTTTGATTTGTCACTAAACTTCAAGTTTTACTTTAAAACATGTGCTTCATGAGTATAAGCCAGACACGCATGTGTACATTACCGTTGTTCAGACCAGAGAGAAGGAGAAGGCTGAGATTTCCAGATTTGTCAGAACAAACGTCGAGGCCCACAAAACGGGGGTCACACACCGGAAATCAACGGAAGTCGTTTTATACGTCAATTTCCGTTTATAGGTTATACTTCAATTTCCGCTTACTGTTTTCACCGCGAACCATTTGAATTTGAATTTGACCGATGTTGATCTGTTACAATAATTAACTATTTTAGCCTTCAATATGAGTTAAAAACGTGGTTAAATCGATAGAACTCTCTATATTATAAAAGGTAGGAGACGGCACTCAACGTGGTGCTGCGCTCAGGTTACATGCAATATTTCAAATATATAGCTCATTTCATTCTCAAGGTGTGTTGCGAACAGGCAGACATACAAGAAATTGTTCATAAATTATGTCAGCATTCTGAGTAGTAGACTTCAATGACGATAAGCCGAACCTCATGGTTGAACATGCACCATCAAATAACTCATCTTTTGCCTATATAGAAATGACGTTTCATGCAAAATTAAAAGTTTGCGGATGAAATATTTCTTGAGACATCTTGGCACATAATGCATTAACATTGCCATGTTAAAACTTTGCCATGTCTCTAAATCTTAGAAACAACCTTATATTGCATGTCTAAATGTGCCAGAGGACGAGACATACATGGATATGAGACAAGAGGTAGAGATAACTACCGTTCAGGGAATGCACAGAACGGTGGTTTATGAACATTTGCCTTCGCAGGCAGGTGTTCATTTTATAAACAGATTGCCAAACAAAATTAAAAATGCCTCAACGCCCAAGGCGTTAAAAACTCGTATCAAACTCTGCCTGGCGTCAAACGCTTTCTACAGTGTTGATGAGTTTCTGGCATTCAACTGGGAGACCACGCGATGAGGAAACTGACTCCAGCGCCGAAAGTGGGCGTAATTGGCATGGAATGAATGGGGAGTGAATGTTTGAATGTTGTAAGTTTAAATGTGGTCTTAATGTGGGATGAATGAAAAAAATGTATACATGAAAATGGACGTTTGCTATGCAATGTATATTGTCAACTGCAATTAAACGATTAGATTTGATTCGATTTGACATTTTTGTGCATTAAATTTGGTTTCATAGCAGAGTTCAAAATAAACCTTTATACCAGCTAGCGAGGCACTACAGTGCAAGAGTGTTCTGAAATCAAACCTTGTCTTCAGTTGAACATCAATTGTCTTTATATTACTTAGAAGATATGTTCATAACATTAATAATATGTTAATTTTAAATTTAGCCAGGAACTAAATTACGTCTGGCAAATTAACTTAGTCATATTCATAATGAAAAGGCATGAACAAATGTGCGTATGACGGGAAACTGAAAGTCTTATTTTACGTTGGGGCATTTTCTCTAAATTCGTGGATCGCACAGGCCGGCGGAAACGTGCGCCGACGTAGGAAAGTCCGTTGGGTATAAGACGCAATGCAGTGACTGCGAAAAATTTAACATTCAGGTTACGTGTCCAGACTATGATGTATACAGTGTCAAGGTTTACTAAAACTGTAAGAGATATAGCTTGTTTGGTATTAGAAGAATATATGAGAGATATTATTTCAAAAGTAAACTTAAAACATTTGTGTTTGGAACAATCTGGAGAGACATAAACTTGTACCCGGATTCATTCCAATTTCACTCTTTTTATTGTCGTAGGCATGTATAAAAATACAAAATATAAAAATACAATATTTGTATAAAAGTCAAACTTAATAAGAACTAAATTTATTTAAAAAACTGATTTTTCTGTCATATTTTTTAAATGACTGGGGAGCTTCCAAAAAAACCTAGCCCCTGAATTTTGAGGCGAGCGATGTTGGCTCTGTCGCAGGTCATAACAGTATATGGTGTGTAAAAAGTTACTGTGCTTGTTTTCTTTGCTAGAACTTGGTTGGTTTATTATATATATTCGTGTAAGTAAAATAGTGGTTTTCATGACTAGGAGCAAAAATGGTTGTTATCGGTAGGTATCTTGTTTTACAAACGAAAACGAGACGATTTCGAGGACACTTTTGCTACGTGTGGTGAGCAACCGTTTATATTACATAGGAACTCAACGTAGTTATTCTGTCAAGTTTGCGTACCATAAAAACCTGTTATTTACTTGCACTCAAACAAAAACAAAGTTTGAGGTTAACGCACTGAAAAACATCAATTATGTGCCAGCTGATTTTTCTGATCTCTGTTATAAGGTATCAAAACAGTCACTTCATGGACCACGTTTGAAATTAAAAAAGACAGCTGTTATGTATACAGTATGATAAAAAGTATTTTTCTTGTTTAACATAAGTGTTGTCAATCTAGCAAATAAGACATTTAATGGGTGGTATGCCTCATATACCTAAACCAGCAACAATAATGACATTGCGGTGAATGCAACGATTAAGGTTGTGTGAGAGCAATGCAGTGACTGCGGATTGCGGATATTTTAATATTCAGATCACGTGTCCAGGCTATCATGTTTACAATGTCAAGTTTCGCCCCAAACTGCAAAATATGTAACAGCATGTTTCTGTTCTCAGAATCCAGTTATATATTTTTGAACGTATATTCAAATATATTCAATTTGGTTGAAGCAAAAAACTGTATTACCCCCGTAACGTGTAATGTGTGTACCCGTATTGATTTAGTTCTTATGATACTTTGAAACACTGAAAACGTAACATTTTGATTCATACTAATTGGTTATTACCAATTCACATTAGTATAGTGTGAAAAATCTCTTAAATTTAAAGAAAGTGAAACTAATTTTTTTTTTAATAAAAAGGAGAGACCGATCCCCTTTTAAGCCTTATTCTGTCCGTCCTCATGGGCCACTGGCCTGTGCTAGGATGTTATCAAACAGAATAAGGGGGAGAGTCGATACAGTACGAGGTTGATGGTACTGATAAAAAGTGCAACGGTCACAGACAGGATCTGAACCTGCGCTATCTCTAACTCAGACCCAAAGTCCAACGACTTAGACCGCTCGGCCATAGGCACTCCCTGGGTGAATATAAATAAACCCATCGCACCACCGACGATCATGAACGAGTTGGAACCATAGTTTTGTTATTGGAGAAAAATGAGTTTTTCTGAGCAAGTGCCAATTTTAATAGGAAATTAAGAGACAATTTAGTTTAACGTGGAAACTAATCGTGGATCGGTTATCGTGGTAGACTGGTGAATTGCCAATGCAATCAATTTCCATCTCTTCACTACCTACAGGTTAGCTGGAACTCTTCACAAGGCTTCATGTTATATAAAGAGTTATATAAAGAGTCATGTTATACAATGTAATATAAAGTAAAATTGTAAATAGTAAAGTAACTTAGCTCTGATGTTTTATTTTGCACATTAATAAAGATTAGGTTTTGTGATGTCCTTCTGACGAGACCACGTTGTCTTGATTAATAGTTATCTTGATAAATAGATAATACCGTCGTGATTTTGTTTTAGGCGAGTTTTTGACTTTGAGTTTTTGACATCGACTCTTCGAGTTTGAGCTCGAATCTTCCAGTACTTCCAGTTTTCATGTTCTAAACTTCTAGTCTTCTAATTTTTTTCCGACTACAGCTGCAATATCGAGCCAAGATGCTGACGCTGCGCGTGTCAGTCGACATCGACGTAAAGGGAAGTCAATTTTAAATTTGTATATAACAATTATTAAGTTCATAGGAAAAATTCCATAGAACATTGGAACCATTAGGCCACTCCAACGATATCATTAAGTCAAGTTCTTTAGTACTCTACTTTGGTAGCATCGTGGCAAGACATTATTTTATTTTAACATCTTAGAGTGGTACTTGTGAGTTTTTATGGCAACAATTAAACTTATAAGTAAACTTTGCAAATCGAGTATTTATTACTACGACCTCAGTAATATGCAAGCCCATGTGTTTCGTCCATTCGATAGACATAATGACACCCAGAGAGTACATACAAGCTACTCTATCTTCTCCAGTCCACAGCATGTGTCCAATCCAAAATTAGTCACTGGTGCGGGCGGCTTGTATTTTCAATGGGGCGTAAATTGCGAAGCGAGCTGTACCAGGTCGAGCCACGAGAGTGGTAGCTGTATGCGGGAGGTGTCGTTCTCCCCGTCTGAACCTGCAATCCTTCTCCTTCTTAGAAGGTCCCTTGTCCTCAGCAAGAACGTCGCCAGGAAAAAATTGGGGGGGGAGGAAGTCCAGACAATTGATATTTTCCCGTATTGGTCAGAGAGTAAGGTTCCAGTTTGTTCCATAAAAAGTTCTTGACATGTTTCTTTGTTGAGAACGATCTTTCAACAGTCCATATCAGTTATACTTAATTATTTAAATAAATAATAATAGTTTACTAAAAAATTGAAAAAGTTGCAAATTTGTGTGGTCCGGACCCCTTGAACCCCCTCGCTGGCTACGTCCTTGGTTCTCAGGCGTAACCGTGCAGAATTTTCTTTGTCCGAATTTACCATTCGAGAACGAATTCAACTATACATTTGAAAGCTGACAAGAATCTTCATTTATACTTCTTTTATCTTCTTCCTGTACATCAAAATAATATAGTTCAATGATGTTGCATGTTGAATGTTGCATTTTATCTTTAGGGACGCCTGTTTTATGACTCGTAGTGTAGCGGTCTTCTGCTTTATTTTCTACTGTATACATATAGACAAAAAGAGGAGAAATAATTATTAGTAAGATGAAATCATTTAAAATTGTCTCAAATAGTTACACAGTTCAGTATTCATCGATAGTATAATCAAGTAAGCCGGTGCAAACAATATTATCATTCCTCTGAAATGTGGAGCGTATCTCAGTAATTGTATTGTGCATCTGATCAACGAGGCTGTTTCAATACGCTAATGGATTAGTGCACGCGTAGAGAACAACACACGCTGGTTTCATGTAGACTGACTAAAGCAGAATTGTCTGCCAAGTGTTCCAAGCTGACATCAATGAACATCCCACACAAAGCGTTTCTGGATAGTATCCAAGTGGTTTGGGTGAACTGTTTTGATTGATCTATTTCAGAATTGTGCAATATATTAATACTGCATTGCAATATATGTACTGCTTTATTTTATTAAGTATAAAATATAGCATTGACTAGGTTACTTTCAAACTGAATATTCGCAATTAATTTGTATGTTTTAGTAACCAAAATATAATTTTTCCTTATTCAAATATAAATGTTTAAACCATTCTTAACTAATGTAGGCCTACTGATTTATTTCATTAAGTATAAAATATAGCAATGATTAGGTTAGTTTCAAAAAGTGAATATTCGCAATTGATTGTTGTTTTTGTGACTAAAATACAATTTTTCCCCATTAATATATATATATATTATTAAATGTTTCTGAACCAATTAAAGCCAAATAAAGATAACACCATGGATTAGGGTATTTTATAATTATATTTTAGTGTATAAAAGTCGAACCTAGATTTTGTTTAAATCAACTACCAAGAAAGTTTACACTTATGAGGTTAAAAACATTGCCAAGGGTATTTTGTCAAAATGATTTTCGTTTAGGGAAAATCTAATGCTATGTTCTCATATTCTCTATAAAACAATAGAGTAGATGTACAGGTGTATTTTGGATACTTAATTTTGAAATGGATTAGTTATTGCTCCTTATTAAGAAAAGACGAAATGGAATTAAAGAAAACCTTGCGACCTGAAGTTCTAGTTGAAACTGTTTTAAAAGAAAAGCAGAATAGTTGGATCATTTGTGAACTATATTTTCTTATGAAGACTCAGTGGCACGGAAATGCGGTAACACTCAAGCGTTATGACACGTTTTGTGCTCGGTCTGAGTGTAAAAACCTTTGAAACAACTCTACTGTGCTACATTTGTAGCGCACAAACACGGGTTGTATGTGCTCGTGTTATACTGCAATGTCGGCTCTAACTTACACGTGTGTGTACTTTTCATCTTGTCCGACACTTCTGTGAAAGTTCGACAGGAAAATATTCTTCGAAAGTTAAACATATTTTTGTATATTATATGTCATGAAGGTTGAATCATAATTAAAAAAAGAAAAAATAATAGCACATGGTACAAACAACAAAGTACAGCTCCTTAATCTTCTAATAATGATTATATGCCTACCAAGAATTTGCCGAAACTTTTACAATTTAAATGAAATATGGAGAAATTCTGTACCGTAAAATTAGTTAATTAAATTTCATACAATGTAAATTTTCGCAACCTAATCAGCCAGTATAGTATAATATTATTTTACATCCAATGTTCCGGAACTAAATTATTGGGCGGAGTAACTACCTAATTGGCACGCGTATGAATTTTTTCTTCTAACCCTTGGTAGCAGCCCAACTACGTAACCGATCAGACCTCGCGCGCTTTGTCCGCGAGTTTACGTAGCTGATGTATCTCACGTGTTGTTTGAATAGATGGCTACCACTTCCCAACTTCTACTACTCCTCTTCTAGAAATAAACCGTTCTTAGACTACAGCTTCAATGTCTCGTGCCAATACGCCGACACCCGGGTTGTGAGTCTACCTATTGCGAAGGGAAGTGAAATATTATTGTTTTGTAAAGTAAAACGTCGTACGCATAATTCAATAGAACATTGGATATTTTAGGCCCACCTAGAAGATATACTTTTTAGTTATTATATTCTAATTGGCAGCAACGTGGCATTACATAATTTTTCCATTACCATCTAAAAGTGGTGCTTTTAAGTTTGCGTAATTAAACTGAACTTATAAGTAAACTTTTGTATTTCTAGTATTTATTACTACGACCTCAGAAAGTCACCACCCCCATGTGTTATCGTCATACGGTACACATAATTTTATTGCGCAACTCTGCTATTGATGTGCCTACTCTGCCATCAACTGGGTGAAACTGAGTGAAAACGCCACAATGCCTGCCATTAAAAATAGAATATTTGTCTAAAGATGAGTTGGTATTCGAACTGATATCTAGAGGTGTTAAATTAAATAGTGACAGTACAGTAAATGAACTCAGAAAGTCCTTAAGACAGTGTTTGAGAAACAATATTTTACCTACTGCTAGTAGCCTATTAAAAATAGACCACAATCAGGAAGTAAAACTTCTCAGTGAAAAAGTGATATTATTAGAACATGGGTGCAGTGAATTGAACAGTGCTAGTTCACCTTTAGAAATCACCAAGTTCCAAGAAAAGTGTAAACATTTAATAAACCGTTTATTTTTAAACAACCAGCTTGAACTAAGTTCTGTACATAGTGAAACTTTATCAGCTTTAAAGTGTAGGCTAGTAAATGTTGAACAACTGTTGGCTAACAACTTGCTACCTACAGTGAACCTAGAACAGCTTAAAGTGTTTAGAAGCCAATTTAAATAAATCATTGGAACATGATGAGGCTATGGAACAAGTAGTGAAAGAACAAATAGGCCCTATTTCTGTACAACCACCAACAATATCACAGCCTACTGCCAGTACCCCCACTTTTGCCTATAATGCCTATTTATAATGCAAACAATGATTGTATTAGTCAACCTATGTCTGGTTTAAATATGTTTAATAAGTTAAACAACCCTGTAGAATGTTATTTACAAAATTTTTACAGTAACAAATGGCTTAGTAGTACCTGAGCTAATAAACTTTTTGAAAACTTTGTTAAAACTAAAATGTGAAACTAGCCTATCAGAAAATGAAATTTTAGCATTGTTACCATGTTATGCAAAAGGTCCACTTTTAGCCAAAATAATACAGTGTAAGTCTGTCCATGCCCAAATGTCAACTATCTACACAGGGAATTAATTAGTGCTTTTATCCCTGTAGGCCCTAATTGAAAGACTGAGACTAGATTTAGTTTATAGGCCACAAAGGTTTGGCGAGCCACTGTATGAATACATCTATGACATCAAAGAGCTCAGTCAAGTTTTATTGTGTAAACATAAGTGAACAGGACTTGGTAACTTGTATAAAAAGAGTATTAAGCCTACAGATAGAAATAAGTTAATTTTTGAAAACAATCCCATTTGTTTTACAGATTTGGAAAATGTGTGTATAGCTAGTAACAATATAACCTTTAATGATAACTTAAGGGTACAATTTAAGTAAGACATATGTTAACAACATGTATCCACCACATGTTGAACTTAGAAAAAAGTAGGCCTACTGTCAAAAACCCAAAGTTATGTTTCAATTGTAATAGGCCTGGTCACTTAGCAAAAAATTGTTTTAGGAATCCAAAAAACTAGTTGACAGGGGGAGTGGTATTACACACAACACCTAAAATATCCCTCCCCGGTTTCAATAAGTTTAAGAATAATAATTTTATAAATAGTAATACAGTAAGAAAAGAAAAAAACACTATTTTATGAGAGTCTATGGTAAGGTAATTAAAAATTGGAGTAAATTAAACTATAGAAAAACCTAATTTAAGACTAAATGTTAGACAGTGTAACAGTATGCCTTTAATTGAAGCTATAGTGGGTAAAAATGTAAAAAACAAACTGCTTATTAGATACTGGTGCTACAAGAGATATAATTAGTAAAGAATTTTATGATAGCCTATTGTTGAATAAAAATGTTTCTAAATTAATGAAGTCAGATGATAGAATGTTTGCTGCAAATAACACTGAAATAAAATGTTTTGGTTACTGTTATGCTAAGATACAAATTTCTAAATTTTGTTGGAAAGTAAAATTTATTGTATTGGATGATTTGTAGGACTGTAGGTCCACGCCTAGTTTTGACGAGGGTGGGCTGACGTCACTTTTCTGCAGGGTAGGACAGTTAGTCCACGGAGTGTCGGCGTGGACTAACTGTCCTACTTTTCAAAACTGATAATAATTGTTTCTACCTGCGCTCATTCTTCATTCTGTGAGTGATACTTCCACTATACACGCACAGCGTACTGCTTAGGCAGTAAATATAAACAACAGCTTTCTCAAACCAAAACTCAAGGTATCACATATGAAGTGGGTTGCTAATTGGGATTAAATTTGAACAATTCCATACATCACTACATTACTATCTGAGTAATTCCGCAATATCCTAATGAATGATAAACATCTACAGTTAGTTTGTTTTAATTATACCTGATCTTGGTCCATCGTTAGTTTTCAATACGGTATATATGCGAGTAGACCACGTCACTCATAGTACACGTTAATTGAAATGGATAGTTTATTGTTTTATTACTGCTATTATTAATTAAAACAACACTTTAGACCATATTTAATATACCACATTTATAACTGTATCAAATTACTTCAAATAGATACAACTTTGAAAAAAAAAAGTCTCTATTTTGTCTATTCATAGACAAAATATTTTATTACCTTAAATAGTGGCTCTTGGTCTATAAACCAAAAATTCAATGAAACTGTCTACAGAGACATATTAGCTTACACAAAAGAAGTGTGAGTATATAAGAATACTAACATGTATCAGGAGGTAATATATATTAAAAAATCAGGTAAACTTTTAAAATAGGTATAACTCAATTAGGGAAATTTGTTCATTATTTGTACCAACAACGAACTTTTGTTCATTAAAAAACAACTTGCAGTATTTACAATTTTACAAAAGGTTATAAAAATTAATTATGATCTCATATTAACAATTCTTATTTTTTAATTACCAACACACGATTAATTACAATTTACAAATAAATGATGGATTTGAATAGTAACACCAGATTAACCTAAAATGTAAGTTAACTTACGACTTACAAATTAAATATAATTCTGGAAGAAAAATTACTTTACCGACGGATACTGGTATTAAAGAAAATAATAACTTGTATACAAATTTAATGAGTGAAACTATTGCCCAAAGTCCAGGTAGGTGATAAATTAAAACAACGTATATTACTCATATATGTATTTATATCCATAGTACTATTTTGAAAAGGAGGAAAAATTAATATTTTTCAACAGAAATGTTATGAACATTAAGTTTTCTTGCATCTTTGTGTGTTTTATTATTGTAAGCCTTACAGTAAATATTATATCTCTATTTTTAAGTTAAAACTGTACATTTACAAAGTTAGAAACCTAGCTGATAAAAATAAATACCTGTATACCTTTTTTATGTAGCAATGTTCTGCTCAGTGAATTGCTATGTTATTTGGTATTTACGGTTTTGCTATGACAAGTTTAATCCTGTCATAATATAAGTGCTAAACCACAAACATTTATGAGAATCCAAGTATTATCTTACAAAACTGATATCATATTTTAGCAAATTTAGGATTTAAACAATTGTATCATTACATTTACAGCGAGGACAGTATTTAAAGGCATTTGACCTATTATATTTTAGTTGATGTCACATAGGTGAGATGACGTGGCCCTTTCATATTACATGGGAAATATTTATGTGGACATTAGATCCATTTAAAGTAAATTAATTTCTAAAGAAGGAAGTCCTTTAAGCATTGACGCATAAAATAAACATATTTTCACATTATTTATTACTCTTCTGATATATATTTGTACAAAACAAGTGTGACAGATATTGCGGTTTCATACGCAATTTAGAAGCTTTATAGTACTCACCAAAACACTGCATACTCAATATTTGCTAAAGTGTACAATTAAGAGTAGATTTTTACCAAAACTTTTAATTTTCTTATCTGAATATTTTTCTTACTATGTGTTCAACAGTGGTTACAGAAAAGGTTAAATAAGTAGTGGTTACTATCAAGCCAATTCTATGCTTTCAACACCAAATATAAATAAACTGAAAATAGTGGTAAAAATAATTACACATATGATTGTGCTATCATAAAATAATATTTAAACAGAACAGTTTAACACAACTGTTAACTAATGTTAACAGACTCGTATTATATAAAATTATTGTTCTAATTACCTGATTTTTCCGTGCATGATACTTTTAATAGTTTGTTTTAAAAGACCATCATAATCGTTACAGCAATTCTTAAGTTATAAATGGTGTATTTACTTAGCAATACACTTAAAGAAAATAAACCCGACTTTCATTTATGCATTTAGCTTTTTGTTTCAATCTTTCTGTAGGTGGACTGCTTCTGTAGTCAGAAAGAACTAGTAAAAAGGCAGTTGTTTACTGAATAATATTTAGCAGATATAGAGTATAGATCTCGAAACATCCGTTCAAGTGCTGTAGTGTGAGTAACGGCGATCCCCTGTCAAACCCTCGTCAAAAGAAACCCGTGAGTCGGACAGTAGGTCCACGGTCCCGGCCTGGGACCCACTGTCCACCCTTCAAGAAGCAGGTAAGAAATTACCCCCGACAGTTTTTACGACGAGGACCTACAGTCCGTTTACCGTATTGGATAATTTAAAATGGGGACATTGTATTGGGAAACCCATTTATATCTAATAGCAAATTAATTTTAGATCTTGATGGAGATTCATGTTATTTTTAAATTCAATTATAATGAGAAAATAATATTGTCAGACAACAGCCTTTTGAACATGAAGTAAACAGCATTGATGTAAAAATAGGGTGCACTAGAGCTGAGGCTGAGATACAAAACCTTATAGGGGATTTTCCAAATGTTTTTAATCCAAAATTAGGAGAGGCTCTAGATTTGGAAGTGAGATTAGTTCTAAATGACCCCACACCTGTAAATATTAGGCCTTATTTTATGAGCCCTCCTACTGTAAATAAGATGAAAACAATAATACAGGATTGGTTGGACCAAGGAATAATTGAAACCCAGTACTTCAGCCTACTCCAGTCCAGCCTTTTTTAACCAAAAAAGGACAGACTTGTAGTCAATTATACCAAATTTAAATAAAAAGTTACAGAAAATTGATTTTCCCATTGGTGATTTAAATAATTATTATCAACATCTTAGTGGAGCCAAATATTTTTCAATAATAGATTTAAGAAAAAGTTTTTTGCATGTCCATTATCACCTGATAGTCAAGATCTTACCTCATTTAGCACTATATTTGGTAAATATAAATTTAAACGAGTACCCTTTGGTTTACATGTTGGTAGTGCTGTATTGTCCGCCTATCTGGATAAAGTCCTAGACAATATAAAATTTAAATATGTGATAAATTTTTGTGATGATATCTTAGTGTACAGTAAAGACCTTGATTCGCATTTAGTACATGTCAGAGAGATTGTAAATAGACTAAGCAAACATGGCTTAAAACGGCAAACCTAGAGAAAGCAAAGTTTTGTTTTGAGGAAATCTCCCTTTTTGGGGAACTTAATAAAAAAATAATACAGTAACTATAGATCCCGAGCGAACAAGGAGTATAAGAGAATTTATGCCGCCTAAGAACGCCAAAACAAATTTCACAGTTTTTTAGGTATGACCAATTTCTTTTCAAAATTTATAAATAATTATGCCGAATTATGTAATCCTTTAAATCGTTTAAGAAGGAAAAACGCTAAATTTGTATTGGACAAGTGAATGTCAAGATTCGTTTGTAAAGTTAAAAAGAAGCTATAATGAATCCTCCTGTACTCCAGTTAGCCGATTTTTCAAAGCAATTTATAGTAATGACAGATGCTAGTGGAATAGCCGCAGGTGGTTGTTTGTTACAGGAAAACGACCAAAATGAATTAATGCCAATAGCCTATTACTCTAGGAAATTTACTGATGCCGAATTTAAAATATACTGTTTATGAAAAAGAAGCTTTGAGTGCACTAATTTGCATAGAAAAATGGCACGAATTTTTAGAAGTAAGAACCTTTAAATTAATAACTGATAACCAAGCTTTATCCTATGTCCTCAATCACAAAAGGAAGGTAGGAAGACTTGCCCGTTGGATCGAGAGGATTTTTGAAATTTGCCATTTGAGGTGGAATTTAAAAGTTCCACCGATAATGCGCTGGCAGACGCCCTTTCACGTATGTTTGAGGACGAGTCGACGAGAACAGCTGATCCGAGCCCCAGTGACTGCCGGAACGGTCCTGACCAGGATAAAAATAGATTATCGATTTCCTTCTGCCATTCAAACTCCTCCCGAAGGCAAAACATGTAAACGAACATCTAATGTAAAGCCTAAAATGCAGATAAATAATAAGTGCAATAACAAGGATAATTTGTGGTTGTTAATTAATGATTTGCCATTAGCGTTTAAAGATTTAGAAAAATATCAACTTCAAGATAAAGAAACTCAGAAAATCATTCAATCTGTAAAAAGCAATAATAACAATTTATGTTATTTTATAAAAAACAATTTACTGATGTACAAAAGGAATGTAAAAAGTAAGAGTAAGATATTTTTGCCTGTACAGTTAGTTGATTTAGTATATGAATTCTTCCACAGTTCTTTAATAGGAGGTCATTTAGGCATTGCTAGAACGCAAAGAAAAATTAATCAGTATTTTTATAGACCTGATTTAGACGAAATTATAAAAGACAAAAGTCAAAGAATGTAATGTTTGTAAAATGAGTAAAGTGTGCCAAAGAAAATATGAAGGCGAATTAGTATCTGTGCCATTTAAGAACAATATGGATTGTTTATTCATAGATCTTTTAGGTCCCTTAGTGAGAACTAGAAACAGCAATGTATATTTACTTGTAGTTGTAGATGCCGCCAGTAAATTTCTATGGCTAATCCCTTTGAGGGAATGTAAGAGTGCTGAAATATGTAATAAATTAGACCGCATAATTTTTAACAACTTTTCTGTACCTAAAATAATAGTGTCAGACAATGCCGCATATTTTACATCACTGTATTTTAAGAAGTTCTTATTTAAGAATTTTATTGAACACCGTTAGACTAGCGCCTTACAGGGCTAATGGAAATCAATCAGAAAGGCATATTAGAAACATATCTACATTATTACGTAGTTTTCATCACAACCGTCATAGTAATTGGGATAATGACCTAGGCTATATACAATTAAGTTTAAACACCGCCCATAATGAAAGCACAGGTTTTGCTGCCTTTGATTTAATGTTTAATCATTCCTGTAATAATGCTTTATCTAATTTTATGGAGGCTAAATGATCTAATTGGTGAGAATTTGTCCAAGGAAACTGTTGTAAAACAATTTAAAGAGAGCTGTGGTGAATGTAAAAAAGGAGTATAGCACATAACAGTAATAGACAAAAGTACTCAGAGCAAAATGTAAAACATCCCTTTAAGTTGCATTCCTTAGTATGGATTAGAACCCACTATTTTAAGCAATAAGGTAGAAAAGTTTTGTGCAAAATTAGCACCAAAATATGTAGGAATTTATAGAATTTTATATTTTTTAAGCCCTGTAACTTGTATTGTACAACACACTGAAAATGTTTTGAATGTAAAAAAAGGTTCATATTGTAGATTTAAAATTAAATTAAGACCTGTTCTGTATAAAAAATAAAAAAAAATTTTGTAGCATCCCTAGCTTAAGGAACCACTTGCTGCCAAATTTAAAAGATAAGATAAAATCCAGGAAGTTAACTGTTTGGTGAATTCTTAACGAATGTGTCAATGGAAATAAAATATAGAAAAAGAATTTGTAAATAGACCTTAGTGTAAAGAAATGAGACAAAAGTTGATCCTGACTGTTTGTAATTGAGGGAACCAAATATGAAAAATTGTCTGTGTTTTTTGTAGGTATGCCGAAATGTTGAATTTTGTAGATATATTTGAAGTGTTTAAAATTCATGTAGATGTAAGATGTATAGGATGTTGTATGTAAAAATATATATATTAATTAAGAGTGATGCAGTATTAATACGAAATGTGAGACTTAGCTTCTCGTGAGGGGACGTTTCATTCCAAAATATTCGATCCATATTGGTAACTTGTCCGCAAGTCTCAGGGTATTTAATGGCACAACACTATACACAAAACACTGGTATGAATGCAAAAAAGAAGTATGAATGTGGCGCCTATATAACAAAACACTACACTACACTTGTTTACGATTTAATCGCCTTAAACGCCCTTATTCTTGCAACGACCCGCAAATTCTAAAACGCTGCAACGTGCACTGCATGAAAAATAGTTTGCCTAAATTGATTTTCTATTTTTGGTCCCTAAGCGAGCAGTCATAGAACTGCATTGGCATGCGATCTAGCGGATTTCATAGAAAACTTTTGAAACCCCGCGCTATCGTATTGTTATGGTTGAATTTGAATTTATGTAATGAATAAAAGTTTGAATTAAGTTTGTTATTTAGAATATGTTTAAAGTAAAGCGACTAACTAGGTTGCGAAATCAAAACAGGGGGGATATTCTGTACCGTAAATTAGTTAATTAAATTTCATACAATGTAAATTTCGCAACCTAATCAGCCAGTATAATATAATATTATTTTACATCCAATGTTCCGGAACTAAATTATTGGGCGGAGTAACTACCTAATTGGCACGCGTATGAATTTTTTTCTTCTAACCCTTGGTAGCAGCCCAACTACGTAACCGATCAGACCTCGCGCGCTTTGTCCGCGAGTTTACGTAGCTGATGTATCTCACGTGTTGTTTGAATAGATGGCTACCACTTCCCAACTTCTACTCCTCCTCTAGAAATAACCGTTCTTAGACTACAGCTTCAATGTCTCGTGCCAAGACGTCGACACCCGGGTTGTGAGTCTACCTATTGCGAAGGGAAGTGAAATATTATTGTTTTGTAAAGTAAAACGTCGTACGCATAATTCAATAGAACATTGGATATTTTAGGCCCACCTAGAAGATATACTTTTTAGTTATTATATTCTAATTGGCAGCAACGTGGCATTACATAATTTTTCCATTACCATCTAAAAGTGGTGCTTTTAAGTTTGCGTAATTAAACTGAACTTATAAGTAAACTTTGTATTTCTAGTATTATTACTACGACCTCAGAAGTCACCACCACCCCCATGTGTTATCGTCATACGGTACAATATATTATTTCTTTTACATGTCATTTTTTATAATTTAAATTTCAATTAAATAAAGTTATAAGATATACTTTCAACTCTAACCCACTAAACTGATCCATTATTGCAATTTTAAATTGTTGATATTATATTCGTATTATTTATTCTACAATAATATTTTTTTATAAAGTAAAGGATGCTTTATTTAACCAGACAAAGTTAGGGCTAACAAAACCCTCTCTAAAACCTAAACTGAGAACCAATCGTTTACTAGAGGTGTCTTTTGAAGTACCACCAATGGTCGGGTAGGCGGGCTGCTTGTAAGGACAGGATCGCTCAGCGGCCACCGAAAACCAAATAGCAGTCACGCTCGACGTTGCTTGACTTAGTTATTTTGCGATAACCACCGTGTCCGCTACATTGAGCCATTGGCTTAATATAATAAAAAAATACTATAACTATTCATTAGTAAATCGTAGTAAAGAAAGAGTATTATCCATACTCATTTATACTGCATTGTTTGATTGGGTTGTTATAATGTACAGTTTTAGAGCAGTAATATAGCATGTTAGATTGGTTATTTAACAATGTGTTTGGTAGAAATGACCTTATATCAAATGCGTCGCAATAAAACGATTTTTAAATTTTATTCTAAAACACACGGCACCTTATTTATTGAAATTGCTCAAGAGATAAAGAAGTTGTGGCATTTTTCTTAACCTAGTAACATGTCATATTTGCAAGTTTGTCCAAGTTTCAGAAAATTAAAGTATTCTACAAGTGTTAAGAAAATTGAACCAAAATATCTCACCACAAAAAAGAGTTTAAAGCTGTCATTACTAAGAAATGCGGAGCAACTTAACAGTACAGCAGTTATCTCAATACCTTAGGGATCACTTTACAACAAATGTTTGATATGCTTTCCATTTGGTGCGTTGCATGCACTAACATGTCTGGTCATTGACAGTCGAGTTCTTTCGAGTATTCCTGATGTATTCCTTACAGTGTTACAGGCTGCGTTGGTACGCTGAAAAAGGTCATTGTTACTAACTGCCTAGTACTTATACCCTTATCTTCCTCTACTCGCTGTAAGATGTTTTCTTCCAAATCAGGAGTTCTACGATGTCTCTGTACACCTCGATCTGCAGTAGAGGGTAACAAATTGCCAGTCTCCTGAAGTCGGTGGAAAACAGCAGCAAATGTTGGATGGGTAGGTTGTTGTCGATTTGGAAATGATTCGTAATACAGACGGGACGCTAGACGAGTGTTACCGTTAGCTTTTCCATACATAAATATCATGTCAGCTTGATGGTTAAATGGGTAACCTGCCATCTAAAATAGAATAACAGCACTATTGGCTAATAATGTTTCTACAAGTGAAAGTAACAGATGATATCTAGTCAAAAATAAACAAAGAAATCATTTACTTATCTGACTTCCTTGTTGTTCTAATCTGCTGTTTCTCAACATGAAAGCAGATTCAACTGTTTAAACCATACAAGTTGAGTCATGCAGATTGTTCGTTACAATATTATCGTTCGTTACAAACAATATATACATACATACAAAATACAGAACTTCTTTAAGTTTGTCGGCGTATTTCAGTTATTTCAACTTGCTAAAGTTTAAACTTAAAATATTCTAATTACTTTATACCACTTTAAAAGTTTGTGTAAGATATTCTGTATTTTTCATTACATTTACTTAGTTATGTTCACAGTGTTTCGTTGTGTGTTGTTTGTCCTGACGAAATTATTTAAATAAATCTAAATTTAGTGTCTACATAGACTAGATTATTTAGTATTATATGATATATGTGTATAGATCCTACAAACTTCATTTTAACAGGAGCTTCTGAAAAATGAAATCCTTTGCTACTTTTATATTTTAATTGCTTTTCCATTCATTACATCAAAATAAATATACCTTTCTACAAGTATTTTGTTTTTTAAAGATGCGGTTTCATGGCTCTACTTAACTACTTAACTAATTAACTTTTAACTGTTTCCTCACTCTGTGAAACAAAGTCCAAAGTTTTGCTTAGGACAAAGTTAATTTCAATTTCAATTCCACGATAAAAATATTTATTAGTTAAAATTGATATTAAAATGAAATAAAACTGGTAATTTAAAAATAATTATAAATTAGCTCCGATGATAAATTTTGTTCCAATACGTATTATTCATCACGGTTCCTGTCGGTTTTGCAAATCAAAGCGAATTCTAGTATTTCACAACTTCTAAACTCTTTAAACAAAATTGTCCTCGGTTCATTTAGCGGCTGTATCCAGTTGTGGCTTCAGTTAACCATTATTTAAGGTAAATACATTTTTGGTGAATTAGCATTTTTGTGCATAAATTGAAATGCATACATGCAAACCAACAAAGCAAGTCCTTAAAAAACTTTTCAGATAAAAATCGCTTTCAACTTCTCCCGGTGAACTTTGACTCAGACAAAACTGTCTCCACAGCCTTGTACCTGAATACTGAGAAAACTTATCCTGTGCCGGAATCTCCCACACATTCCGGCAAAGTTCAGTCAGTCTTTTTAGGAAATTGGATCATTCCTAGGCCTTTTGTTGGCATCCAGGCAACGACTTGCGTCGTGTGTCTGTCAGCAGGCCGTAGGCTAAGTTGGAACCGCGGCTGATCTTAGTGAACATAACCAAGTCATTATACTTTGTTCATTTGTTCAAATCTGGGGGATTCATTTTATCAGTGGGACCTGACCGTCTAACCTAACCATCCCTGCCACCGCTAATTCTTTCTCCTGGCCTAGGACTGATGAACTGCCCAGAGTACGTTAAACCAGTAAAAGTATCAGTAAATCTGTTAAAAAGTGTGCGACTCGATCGACCGCAATTATAATTTTAATCAACTTTAAGACACCATTTGATTCCATTAAATAATTGTACTTTAATATTTCACATCGTAATGTAAAAGTAACTTTCCCTGGCAATTTGAGAGTTTGGAAAATTTTAGAAATCAAAGTAAAAAGTGTCCTGTTTAATGTAGGCTACTGTGTAACGTATCTGTTTGGTTTCAGACTTTCGGAGGTTTTTAGCTGTTTGAATTATTTTGATTTTAAGAACTGATTTTTAATAATTTTGAGTGTTAAATTTTAATTTCGAAGGAATCATAATTTTAATACTAAATAATTTAAAGTTAAGTTAAACAGTTATTGCAGTTTTTGATAAAGAATTAAAAAAAGATTTATGTTTTTAATGAATTTTAGTTCAATTTATTACAAGGAAAAATTTTAATTTTGGAAGATGGCCAGACTAATTATTTAAGTTTTGTGTGTGAATGAATTTTATTGAAAACATGAAGAATTGTTAAAAATGTGAGAACTATGTTTAGTTTTCTACAAACTCTAGACATACAACATATATGAATGTTTTCAACTAGCTTTAATTTTAAATTCAATTTCACCTTTGAAATTATACTTTGATTAAACTAAAAATAACTAAGAATACGCTACAGTACAATAGTAAATATAAAATGTATGTGAATAATGTGAGTATTTAATTAATTAAAAGAGTTGTAATTATATTTGTACTAATACTTTTGTGATTCATAATATTGTCTATTCTGTAGAATTTGATAATGATAAGCTCTAATTATAGAGTAAAATTAGATAACACATGTTGCTTTCACTAATATTTACTCTTGTTATGCTGCAGAGAGTGAATATTCGCCACACAATTATTGAAAATGGTATAGCTAAAATGTGTCCCCGGATATTCCATTTTATATGGACTGTGCGTTATCTTACATAATTTTTTAGGAGGTGAACCAGAGGTGAATGTAACGTGAATTGACTTTGTTTCATAATTATGTGCTGGATGATGAGTAGTATTCCTTACAAAATTATACAGTAGATTATTTTTGTACTTTGTTGTCTAAACCTAAAATTAAAAAGATGTATGAGTGAAAGGATGTCCTTTAACAAACACAGTTCGAAACACGAGGAAACATCGACATTTCCTTGTTATTGAATCAACCACTATCGATCAATCATTATCTGTAATTCCACAAGTAAAATTGTGCATTTGATTGTTCGATAATAGCAAATTATTGTCAGCTTTTAATCAGTACAAAAATCTAACTCTAATCCATAACTAATACATATTCTATAGATTAAAAGAGATTGAGTTTTAAAATAACGAATAGTTAGGTCGAAACAATGTTTGAAAAGAGCATGACATTGTAGTGTCCAAGTAGCAGAGCTAAATGTAGCGAAGGGGATGGACATTTTTATTTCTTTCGGTATATGAGAGCCAACGTTATCTCGAGAATGAATTGGCCTAAAGAATTAAAATTTGGAATGAAGCTGGTTAGTCAGTTGGTTGGCAGTTTTTATTTTGACTGATTGATTTGTACAATTTTATTTTTTTGCAAGATTGTCTATATGTGTCAGACTGCAAGAAATGTAAAGAATGAAATGACTTTGATATTTTTCATGCAACTTCAGCGAAACCATTAAATTTGGGAGATGTGGAATAGGGTACCTACCTTGAATTTCTATAAATAAACATATTAAATTGTTTGTTGATAGTTTAAAGTATTTTTTCAATTTCATACAAAGTTTTTTCTTCTATTTCTCATTTCGTAAGGTAGTCTGTTTATGGACCTTTTATTTCTCACTTATACTCGTATCTAGTTTTCTCTAATCCTTCATTTACTATTCAACCTACATAAACACATTGTTAGTGTCCTGAAACTTGATTATCAAAACTGATCATCGAAATTCAATGTTCACTGAAATTATAGGTCTCTCTCACTTAAAGTATTTCAACCTCTGAGCCTACGAGAGTAAAGCAAAGAATGCGGCAGATTGATGAAGCGTTGGGCGCGAGCCAGACGATCCGATGCGAGAGTTCAGCTGATGAACCTTTATTGGAATTCTCCTCCTCGCCTTCGTCAATGTACGTTGTTCTTCCCTATACATACATCTTTTACACCATGGGTAAATACCATTGTAGTATCGGTAGCTTTCAAATAGGTACTTGTTTTATTTAACACAACGTTTATTTGGGAGAAAAACTACATTGTGGTTGATTTTATTGGTGATAGAGAACAAGTACAGCAAAGTAAATAAAAAATAGTAAAGTAAAGAAAAGTGATAAGATTAATGAAGTAATGATCTATTTTCACATTGGTAGTTCATATTGATGTTGTTTTAAATCCTGAAAATAATCATCTCCTCCTATCCTGAAATAATGCATAAAGAATACGGACATAGGCTTTAAATATGAAAAAGAGGTGGCTTTTCTTTGTTTATCTATGTAATTATTCATATATACTTTTCTTGAGTCTTCTCAGGTATAGTCTACTTAATAAATTGATGCAATCTGTTTTCGAATGCTTAATAAGTTTTAGTTACAAAATTCCTCCGAAGACAGGACAATTAGAAAAGTTATTTTAACTTTCCAAGTGGGAAAGTAAAGATTAAAAGTAATAATTGGGAATATTGTGAGATCAGGTTCATTGAAAACGGTTTACAAAAAAGGATTTGCATTTTTTAAGTTTTCATACGAATGATAACTGAAGGATTTATCAGTTTTTAATATGGATTTATCACATTTTTACTCAGATGTTATACGTGTAAGAAGTATTCTTCGTGTTATTCCTGAGCTCAAATTTTTATTGTTTGTATAAATAAATAAAAATCACTCGACTGAGTGGAAAAATTTAATTTATGTCTGTCTGTATATCTGTCAATGAACTGACCTATAGCCTTGATATTGTGCATGAAGCTTCATTTCTATGTATGCAGCACTGAATTCGATAATAGCGCACGTCACTCCTTAGGAATTGGATCAGCGCTTTTAAAATGGTCACGAAATCTAGACGTTATTTTAAATATAAAAAGTTTAGGTATTCTTAAAAATAAACAACAGTTGATTGACTGAGCGTTACCAAAATCAGTCACAGTTCTTGAAAATTTACTTTCTGTCTGTGGGACTGACCGCAAGATATCTCGGAAACGGAGAGTCTTGAAGCTTGAAATTTGGCATGAGGCTTCATTTATTTATGCAACACTGAGTTCAATGATGGCGCATGTCACTTCGTGGAATTTGGATCAGCGTTACTGAACACTTTTAAAATGGTTTTATTAGTAACCATTACTGCATACCCAGCAGGGATCACTTCTGGCTGGTTTATATCTTCCAGTTGAACCCACCACTGGGCCCAGCAAAAACCGATGTATCATTTAAATCTGGACAACTTTATGGATGTCCAGGAGCGGCACATCACTAACCGCAAATGTGGAGATTCTTGCGTTCATGGGCAATTCGATAGGTCTAGTCTACTGTGAGAGATGACTGGTGGAACTGGTGGGGTTTGTTCTCTAATCTCAGAGGTTGTTGCTAGCAACAAGGGTGTGCCACCCCCTGCCTACTTTGACTGGAGAGGCTGGATCAGAGCTGGCCTCCCCTTCTTTGGGGAGACACGACTTTGAAATGTAGTGCCCTAATTCTTCCTCATGGATCTCGATAGGAGGCGGCCTTTACTCCCTAACCTTACCCATCCTGAATATCCTGTCACTTCGGAAGCAACACTAAGGTTCTTATAGGACTAAGTGCAATTTATAAGCTTCTTGTCCTAAGAGAGCCAAAATAACAATTACTGCAATAAGAAAATATCAGAATAAATAAATGTGACATATTAACGCATGCAGTCTAACTACCCAAGAACGTACAACTTTATCTTTTGGTGAGTCGGTGTGTAGACTTTTAATTCTTTAAGAATTGCTATGAATCCAAACTTAGTGAACAAAAATATGTGAATTTATACGAGAAAATGTCATCAGTATATTTTAAGTTTTGCATGAAATCTAATTCATATAAAAAACAAGAATAAATACTATGATGGGACATGTTCACCCATGGAATTTGCTTGGACGTTATTAAAATCAATCATCACTCAGGAGGCTGACATATTTATTCTTGTTTCCAGGGGGAAATGAAAATGTATTCTCTGTATGACTGGCTGTCTATCTGTCCGCAAGACATCTCGAGAATGAGATGATCTATTGATTTGAAATTTTTCAAACAAGGAAAGATTTTTACGTGCGGCTATCCTATCTCGATTAAGGAAATGATTTGGAATTTAACACAAATTGAGTATTGGAAACTATGCAGAAAGTGACAAAATGGAGTCAGATTTTGGAGGCAATATACTACCTGCAGTTATGGACTAAAGGTATAACTAAATAATAATTTTTTTGTAGAACATTATTCAGTTATTTTGTGTCGCTAGAATCAGTGTTGCTGTTTCACTGTCACCATATGTCACAAAATCTGATGTTGCCCTGAAATAGCAAAAAACATTACACTTGGTCTGCTTGTGTGATTACCTAACTGGATTTTTGTGGACAGAGAGGGCGGTCCCAGTTCCCTGGTGCTCCATGTGTCAACGTGTCTGACGTTACTACATCGGTGGTCACAACGGCTGATGTTGCCCTGAATTAGCACAAGGCATAACACATGGTCTACTTATGTGATTACCTAACTGGAGGTTTGTGGACAGAGAGGGCGGTCCCAGTTCCCTGGTGCTCCATGTGTCAACGTGTCTGACGTTACTACATCGGTGGTCACAACGGCTGATGTTGCCCTGAAATAGCAATAGCACAAGGCATTATACATGGTCTACTTATGTGATTACCTAACTGGAAGTTTGTGGACAGAGAGGGCGGTCCCAGTTCCCTGGTACTCCATGTGTCAACGTGTCTGACGTTACTACATCGGTGGTCACAACGGCTGATGTTGCCCTGAAATAGCACAAGGCATTACACATGGTCTACTTATGTGATTACCTAACTGGAGGTTTGTGGACAGAGAGGGCGGTCCCAGTTCCCTGGTGCTCCATGTGTCAACGTGTCTGACGTTACTACATCGGTGGTCACAACGGCTGATGTTGCCCTGAAATAGCAATAGCACAAGGCATTATACATGGTCTACTTCTACTTATGTGATTACCTAACTGGAAGTTTGTGGACAAAGAGGGCGGTCCCAGTTCCCTGGTACTCCATGTGTCAACGTGTCTGACTTTACTACATCGGTGGTCACAAGGGCTGATGTTGCCCTGAAATAGCACAAGGCATTACACATGGTCTACTTATGTGATTACCTAACTGGAGGTTTGTGGACAGAGGGCGGTCCCAGTTCCCTGGTGCTCTATGTGTCAACGTGTCTGACGTTACTACATCGGTGGTCACAAGGGCTGATGTTGCCCTGAAATAGCACAAGGCATTACACATGGTCTACTTATGTGATTACCTAACTGGAGGTTTGTGGACATAGGGCGGTCCCAGTTCCCTGGTGCTCCATGTGTCAACGTGTCTGACGTTACTACATCGGTGGTCACAACGGCTGATGTTGCCCTGAAATAGCAATAGCACAAGGCATTATACATGGTCTACTTATGTGATTACCTAACTGGAGGTTTGTGGACAGAGGGCGGTCCCAGTTCCCTGGTGCTCTATGTGTCAACGTGTCTGACGTTACTACATCGGTCTCCTTGCTTAATTTGATTATTGTTACAAGCATCTATAATGGAATGATTTAGGCCATTCAAGTAGTTTGCAACCCATAGTGGTTGCTGTACGGATTTCACCATCCCTGCCAAGCAGAATAGTATTACAGTTAGTAAATATCTAATGGTCAAAATGTATTACCCTATAATTTGGCAGAAATAATACGTCGAAATTAAATATTAGAAAAGTTACTTGGTATATATAGAAGTAATTTTACTCATATAGATGAAATACTCTCGGCCCATTTATATTCGTGAGAAAATCGATTGTTGAAGGTTTACATAATCATATCTCGACTTCAACGATATTAGATTTTATAGAAGATCTGGATGAAACGTTAAGAGAGGATAACAATCCCTTTTATTTCTCATCTCTACTTTGTGTTTGGATGTTTCATTTATATTTGTATTTATTGCTATTATTGCAATTCTCGTGATTCGATTATTCCTTTATAGGATTTCAAAAAGTCCCAAATACATTCTTTCTGTTTCAGTGGTTAGGTTAAGCCTACTTTTGTAATGACATGACTGATACTTTCGAATAATTATGATTATAGGCAATTATTAATCGAAAATTATAGGTTAACAAAATCAAATTTGTAATGTCGGTAAAACTTGTAATTTACATACATCTGTATAGTTCCATCGCGGTGTTTAGCTTTTTGTTATCAATGGTTAAAATTACGATTCTCTATATTCGAGCCGACATTATGATAATGGACCTGTTTTATGGCATGTAGTAGATTGAAAGGATAGTAGGATTTCGGACATGTCATTGTTATATGTTACACAATGTATACCACTACGTTTTGAGAATTGCAATCTAAACTCTTTCTCAGGTTTAAAAAACTTAAGTGTCCCACTATAGCTTGTGCTTGTGTGACGTGTGCCTACGTGTGTGTGTGTGTGCTCTTGAAATGTGCAATTACATCGCCTGGGTTAATTTTTTCCTACCTGGACTTCAGGCTGTTGCAGGTTTTGATGACACTGTCCTTTCCTCTCTTTCAGGTGGCCGACGGTTGCCGCAAGTTATAGGTTTTAAGTGCTTATGTCTTAAGTTTTATTATACGTGAGAAAGAGGGTGGATTTCAACCCTCGACATTTTTAGTATAAAATATAACAATGGCAACCATTCGAAATCCTTTTATTCTTTCAAACCTTCCAACGCCTATAACAAACTTGAAACAATGATATGTATATGATTCTTTTTGTTTTTTTCCATTATCACAATGGAATCGTTAATTTAGAGTATAATATAATTCACAAATGATCTCAAAGTTAAGATCTTACATTTTAAATATTCATGAATATCATGAATGTCTAAATTTTCATGTCCTCGGTAGTATAGTGGTCAGTATCCCCGCCTGTCACGCGGGAGACCGGGGTTCGATTCCCCGCCGGGGAGGTATATTTTTGTGCCTTTTTAATGCTTCGAAATTCATATTGATTATATTTTGGTGTTAGTACCAATAATAAGTAATTTCAAAACATTTTCATTATTTTTTTAATTTTTATAAGATTTGCGTTAAAAATCCTATAAAATTAAATTATAATATGTCCTATAATATTTATATTAATAAGCAATGAGTAGGAAATAAGAATTTTTTTCAAGACATCCATACGGCATTAAGGTGGAGTAATAGGTCCACCAAAGCCTAAGCAATTGTAGGCAAATATCCTACTCTGTTCATCCATTCCAAGAATGGGAGATACTGAATTAGTGGCTTTCTATCATTCGTTTCCTCAATTTCAGTAACTTATGTTTCGATTCATTAATACAGCTGGCAGTAAAATACTGGTGGCGAGAGAAAAGAAGAGACCTGGCCCGTGCCGGCGCACAGCAGTGTACTAGTGTGTTGCCGCGCCGTAATTTCAGGCGCTTCGCCCCACAGCCAACCCTGCGAATTGTTTATCCTAGCAATGGAGTTATTTGTTTTCAGTAATGTGGCATTCCTGCAGAGTGTGACTCGTATTAAATGTTAAATTTTATATACATAAAAGCACTACATTTACATTAGTAATTGTTATCTTAAAAATACAAAAATCTTCAATTTCAGCAATTCATTCCTTTAATTATTGTTTGTTACAACCACTGTAGAGCCTAATTATTAGAATTTATTACAAACATATATTTTGCTCAATTTTAATTGATCAAAACAGTACCGTCATTTAAATTATCTTATAAAATATAACAATTAGGCCGCAAATCAATCAAAACAGTGAAACAATAATGGAATTACGAAACAAGGCGCGGCAACATACTAGTAGTAGCGCCTGCAATTTTCAGATAGGCCAGAATCCAGGTCTCTTCTTTTCTCTCGCCATCAGTAATAAACAATCATAATTGTTTTTAATACTCGCCAATGTCATTGGCTGTGCGTTAGTGAATGAGGGCAGGACCAATTCATTTCTGTCCCTCTGTCTGTATCCACATCTCGAGAACAAACAAATATATACAATTTTGCTTGAAGCTATGTAAGGAACATGGGGTTTGATGATGGTGATTGTCAATCCATGGGATTTGTATGAGCAATAGAGAACATTGTTACATCGTTTTCTGGGCAACTTGATCCCAACGATAAAACCGCAGAATTTATAAATATATAAATAAATTGAGTACAATCGGATAACACTTTAACATATATGATATAGAACACATGTATCCTAACATAATCATCTATAAACTTAAAAATGATCATGCAACCTCAGTAAATCCTGTTAAGTGACATGTGGTGTGGTGTTTTCTACCTTGGTTACACATAAATTCACAAATGTTAGACGGTGCACAAAAAATTCCTAACAGAGATTTTCGTCAAACCTAGCATGACATATTTGCATTTTACGCCCATGATAAAGAAAGATAAGAGAACCACTGCAATAGTTGCTGATTGGTTCGAGACTGAAGGATAATACTGCACTGTGTGAATCTATGCAAATGGACCATTACTTCTAGATGATTGGTCAAAATCGAGCTGCAGAGAGAGGATAAACTGGGTTAGGTATAGCATGTCGCGTGGATAAACCTTTCCAATTACTCTTCGTATAATTTTATTAGTACCTACATGGTTCATATGTAGGCTACATACGGAACAAATATTTGGCTACATGAATATATTTTATTTATTTTTTCGCACTACAATTGTTTAAAAACACCAATATTGTGTTTTAAAGTATTTAAAATACTTACTCACACTTTATCCGTACAATTCTGTGTAAAAATAAAAATATAACTGTTCAGAAACGTTTAGAACTGAGCTGAACTGAAATTAAAATTTAATGTGCGTTAATTAAGTGTTCATAAAACAGAACACAGGAAATTTAATTTTGGGACCTGTAATATTTTGAAACACTCTTATTGTAAAAAGTTTCGTCTGGCAAAAATGAGTTATTGACTATGAACTCAAAAACACATAACCCGATAACTTATGATATTTCAGCGTAGGAGTTAGATAAATGGCCCGAGGTTAGCATTTTCAGGCGGCGAACTGTCTCTGACACTACCAATTCGTCAATGTCCTACACCGTGTTCCAGTCTTGTATTAAGCATGTTCAACTGCGAACTAATTTAACGGGCTGCCTTTCTTAATAAAACCATTACTAATTGCATTTTTTATGCTTATAATCAATATTTTTCTTGTAAGGAAATGTCATTTCCAGTTATGCCAAGCACCGGAGAAGCACCAAAATAATACTTATCGTAAATGTGTGTGATTTTCTAATAGTGACGAATGGTGCTATGAATTAATGTTTGCTTCACCACCAATATCTTCTATTCACCAACCCCTACTGAACATCGGCTAGAATCTAGTCGAATGCAGCGTTTGTACACTAGCTTACCTACTAAAATCTAGAGGAATTATCATGTTTTATTTTATCACATATTAAACCGTTATTATAATATTAACTCCAATAAATGTATAATTCTCATTATGTTGTGTGGTTGCCTTGGATCCATATCTCTGACAACACAGATTTGTAGGTTGAGAAGAATGATAGTAAGCACTGCTACCCAGAATACCAACTTCAGCACACCTAAACCTGCTCAGTTCAACGAGGGTCTGGAGGTCATTCATCTAATCAGGAGATTTCTTCATATACCATGGAGAACTCAAAAGGTTATTTCTCTATACAACCGATAACCTAGAATATATCAACCAAACTTATAAGTCGTTCTCTCCGAGGCAAACAGATTTTTCTGCGTCATGATTCGATTCGATGGAAACATAACAAAGTTGATGCTAGTTTATACGGTACTTTCTGAATAAAAGCAGCTTAAACCTTGGCCCCATTAAGTCTACCTTCATGGTGTGCATCCACCCGATAAACGACTAACACTCTTCCACTGTAAATTATATAACAGGTATACACGTTACCTTCTTTGCAGACTCATGTTCATCTTAAGATGTCAATTTTATATATGTGAAATGAGAATCGTCCAAATAAAGTGCTAAAAAATTACTAAATTTAAAATATAGTCGTATATAATATACCTAATATTTTAATTATTATATTAAGAACTAGAAAAGCTTATGATTTCTGGTTGCTCATTATGAAAAATTAATCCAAAGTTTTAACTAAATACACGGAAATTAATAACCATCGTAAAAACAATATTTTTTTACTTGTTTAAGTAATCTACTGACGCATCATTCATTTGAAAATGTTTGACTTTAGGGAATGTGTAGTATTTCATAGGGACACTTCTCAATGTCACATTGATGTTTCATATAACAATAATAGTTAAATGGAAATACGTTATATTAATCCAACAACATTTACGAATAAAGAGTTAAATTGAATAATAAATTCATTTTTAAATAAAAAAAGTTTAGGTTTCCCCTAAACCAAACAACGGTTGACAGCAGACTGTGAGAATGTGAGTGAGAATATTTGGGCTCACTCAGTACAGACCCGCAGTGAAGGTGTTACAAAAGGAAAAGCCATTACAAGAGGAATAACAGTAGAAGAAATATTGCAGATTAAGAAGTCTGCGTGTCTCAAATTTCCGTAGAGGCGGAGAGTAATGTAATAAGTTCAGTTTGAGTTGTTTACGCTCACGCTGACGTCACACGAATCTTCAGTGAGTGTGTTTTCCAACATCAGGCAATATCAGCAAGACGCCTGCTTTTTACGAGTTTACACTGTCGTTATACGAGTAAATATGTTTTATAGGGAAAACGGTGATGCTAACACGATTTATGAGGAAGAAAGAAAGAAAATGCCATAAAAATCGAAAAATGCTTGCAACTAAAGAGGAGGTTTAAAGAAAGCGTGAAACTTTTAAAAGTATTAATTTTGTTTGAATAAATGCAACAATATTGTATTTTAATATACGAGCTTATGTGCATTATTTCTTAACTAAAAAAGGGCATTACCCTTTGACTTTTTCAATGCCGTATAGCACTGTTCGACGTAATAAATTATTTACTTCATTTACCTAAAACCTACAAGTACCTGATGATGAATTCGTTGAATTCAAAATGTACACTGTACAAAATAAAATCTATCAAAAAGTGTTAAAAGGTTTATTATTGTATATTTGTATCAAACACTTTTCGAGGTATAAGAATTTGTTTAACGTCATTACTTTTGGAATAGTGATGAGTTAAAGTGGAAAAAGCGTACATGTTAAACTGTAAAGTGTCTTTTCCTCCATATTGTTGGTTATCACAATCCACAATAGCACACAACATATTTTTATTTTACTCGAATACATGAGTGGCTACTGCCTAAACAGTGAAAAATATTTTCCGATGTAATATATGTGTATATTTTAATGTGGTAGACGTTTGAAGTGAGGTGTTTAGCGTGTGAAAAAGGTCGCCAAGAACCGGCTCCGTCAGGGATCTCCTTTAGAAAAGAAACTATAAGTGAAAGTCTTATTTGGGGGTGAACACTTTCATTAAGTTATGTGAGCGCAAGGACGTAGCCAGCGAAGGGATCCAAGGGACCCGGACCCCCCCCAAATTTTCAATGCCTTTTTTAGTAAACGATCATTATTATTTAAATAGTTCTGTATTACTGACATGTATTGCTGAAAGATAGTTCTCAACAAAAATAGGGCCAAGACATTTTTAAAGAACTAAATAGGGCCTCACTCTCTGTCCAATACAGGAAAATTTGAGTTGTCTGGACACCCTCCCCCATTTTTTTCCAGGCTACGTTCTAGCGTGAGCGGTAATAATGTTATTGAAGCACTATTATCGTTCCCTACACGATATGCAGTTTTATGATCAGGCTGTTATAGTCCAAGGCCTGCAAATTAACTACAGCAACATGTTCTGTTTGTCTGGTTAAGAAAAAAGACACCGATGTATGAAATTTGGAATAAAAATTTTAATGCAAGGTAGTAAGGGTTATGTCCCGTCACGTTCGCGTAACAGGCTCCCGCTGTGGCTGCGTACAACATTTCAAGTCTATAGCTACATGTGTTCCTATGTTACATGAAATGGTATATGATTGTACTCAGCTTGTTTAAAATGTAATTATTCTTTGATAACACACAACTCCATTCATAAAATGTTCCTTAATTCTTGCACTATATATTTATGGTAACTTACCTTTGATAATGTTTTCTTTGCCAGACTAATACATATATTAGTTGTGATGTCCTTCTGACGGGACCACGTTGGCGTGATGATAAGTTGTCTTGTTAAATGGCTAATCCCGTCGTGATTTTGTTTTAGGCGAGTTTTGAGACCAACTACGAAGTATTTTGAGAACAACTTCGAGATCAAGTTCTTGTCCCACTTCTTGAGTCCTAGAATGATTCTGCTTTGAGGACTACCTTGATTCTTTCTTCCTTTTTGTGACTACAGCTGCAATGTCGAGCCATGATGCTGACGCCACGGTGTGTAAGTCGATATCATCGTGAAGGGAAGTCATTTTATAGTTTTATTAAATGATTAAGTTCGGAGGCAAAATTGATTAGAACACTGGAACCACCAGGCCCACCCCAAAAATATACTAACTGAGTTAATTATTACTCTATTTCGGCAGAACCTGGCAAGTCATCATTTTATTTTCACAAGCGGTGCTTGTAGGTTTTATTTGCCTTAATTAAACTTATAAGAAAACTTTGAAATGCCAAGTATTTATTAGTACGATCTCACTTCACCTTATGTGTTTTGTCCATTCTGTCATTCTGTACACTCGCATGTAGGCCTAGTCCACAAATCCCAATGCATGTAAATCATGAACTTGAAGTTGCTTACTTAGAAATGAAGTGTTATGCAAAATTTCAAGTCTACGATGAATTGGTTCTCGATAAACCATTTGGACAGGCAGATAAACATAAATGAAAATTTTTCAAGCCCATTGAGTAATAGGCTTCGCTAACGCTCAGCCAACGAAAATGCTATATTGTGTCTTTTGCATTTTTATTTGAAAAATAGTAGAATTTGAAATAGAAAATGTGCAGTAGTTGGCCTCATTAAAGTAAAAAGGTCACCCGGATCCATTATTATCTAATCTCTGTGCTCCTTAATCTTATCTCAGTGGCGTCAGAGTATTTGTGTTTGTATCTACTAATTCTATATATCTATTGTACTTGCATGGTTATGAGAGAACTAAACAAGTTTTGAGTTGTAATAAAGTAACAAAAACTTTTGTGTTTGAAACAATCTGTCGAGACATAACTTATACAGGGATTCATAACAGTATAAGTGTATGTTGTCCGTGTTAAAAAGTTACTGTGTTGTTTTCATTGCCTTGTATGTTTTTATTCTTTTAACTAGTTTCTTATATGTATATAAAACATAACTTACTGTTATCTCAAAAAGATATCCTTTCATGAACGATGGGCTCTCCATATATGATTAGGCAATAATGAAATGAAATCGCAGTTGTTTTTAATGAACAGGATGAAGTGGGTAGGGTGGTGTTAAGATCAATGCAGTGACTGCGGATATTTTAACATTCAGGTCACGTGCCCAGCTCTGTCGTATACAGTGTCAAATTTTACTACAAAATGTAAGAGCTATAGCTTGTTTGGTATTCGTAGAGAGAATGAAGTCATATCGTTTCCGAAGTACCTCTATAATATACAAGACAATTTCAGTAAACTAAATAAGTTTTTTGGATATCTATTAATCACCGTGATTTAAAAAAATGTGAAAGTGTATTTTAGACCATACTAATACATCGTACTTATACGTCAATCTACTCAAGTACACATTTCAGGCAAATATAGATGAAGATTAGGTATAATAAATGGATGAGTAAGTTGCTGTACTTTTGGTATTAGATAACATCAAGAATCCTTATCGAGTGTCATTACGATAGCACATCCCATTAGCGAGCCAGACCCATTTAGGTCCCATTAGGATCTCAACTGGACATAAATTCGATGAATAAGTAGACTACATGTTTCAGTTCCACTGTAAGCTGCTTTACCAGTATTTTCCAATCACAGATAATTAAATAATTTCTCTTTCAAAAGATCCGGCTGAAGATTGTGTACGGGGTTGGGTAGAAGAGAGGTCACAGGTCCTAATTTTACTTGTGAATAAAGCTTCATGTTGTTTACCTAGAAATGAAGTTTTATGCAAAATTTCAAGTCTATGATGAATTTTTTTTCTCGATAAATCGTTTGAGCAGACAGATAAACATAAATGAAACCAATCCAGCCCCTTGAGTAATAAGCTTCGCTAACGCTCAGCCAACTAAAATGCTATATTGTTGTTCTGCATTTTATTTGAAAAATAGTAGAATTTGACACCACCAAATAGCCACCATTTGAGTAGTAGTGGTGTCTCATTAAAGTAAGAAAAACACCCGGATCCATTATTATCTAATCTCTGTGCTGAGTAATCTTATCTAAGAGGCGTCAGAGTATTTGTGTTTGTATCTACTAATTCTATATATCTACTGTACTTGCATTGTTATAATAGAACTATTTTTATGTTAAAGCTATTTTTCAATTCATTTCATTTTATATATGACAACCATAATTTTTAAGGGACCACGGTTTCAAATTGTGTAAAAAAAAAAAAAATAAGATATATATGTTTCTAGATGAAATTATTTAGAATTATTTTAAATATTTGCAAAGTAAATATGTTTTTATTTTGCAACAGTGCGAGAAGCAAACAATCCCTACACCATAATTTATTCGCTTATCGCATACAGAGTTATTCAGTATTATTATGTAGCTAATCAATAAGACTATTTTAATGTGGTAATTTATTTAGTGCACATGTTGAGAACCACACACGCAGGTTCCATGTAGGATGACTAATGTAGAATCTACTGCAACGTGTTCTAAGCTGACATCTATGAAGAGAACATACCGCAGAGCAGTATTTCTGGAGAATATCCTGTTTGTTTCAGTCAACTGTTTTGATTTATCTTTCCTTGTATTTTATATAAAGAGGAATATCCAGTTAATATTTCTTGCACGATATTATTATTCTGGCAAGGCTATGTTACAATTTGTACTGATTTAATTTATATATTGTACAATGGACAAAAGTAATCTATACCTCTATATGTGGGTAAGAAATATGCATTTTGTTGTAAAAAATTAAATTAAATTTTCAATAAATGAAAACCTTCAATATAATCCAGTGTTCTAGTAAAAAAAGTAATTACTCGTGTATTACAATAATTTTACTAAAAAAAGTTCCTAATAGATCAATCGAGATAAAGGTTAAGATGGAGGTTTTATAAGTTTATAATGATGTACATCAAACTAGATGTTCACGTATTTTTTTAGAGAATCAACCATCTTCTAAGAGTTTACATGACTAACTCTCGAAGAGAAGATCGGGGGAAAGTTTTTTTGTTAAACTATTAACGTTCAAGGGAATGTAGAGATAAGTGAGATAAGAGAGAAGTGTATCATCATCATTACCGTTTAAAGTACAACATTTAAAATAGTTTTTTTTTAAATATTGATACTGTAAAATTTAAAACATTATTTATAAAATATGGAATTTGATTCTTCTAAAGTTTAAACTCTATATAACACTGCTTTTTAGATTGATAAAAAGGAATGCTGGATTATTTGTGAAATATATTTTCTTATGAAGACTCAGTGGTACGGAAATACGGTAACACTCAAGCGTTATGACACGTTTTGTGCTCGGTCTGAGTATAAAAACCTTAGAAATATAGAAACAACTCAACTGTTCTACATTTATAGGGTGCAAACACACGTTGTACACATGTTCACCTTATGATGTCATGACGTCTTCAACACCCTCACTACTGGTCAATACTGAGTGAGACCAGCAGCTACCCTCTATCCTACCTATGCATCGTCAACGTGTCAACTTACTTAATACTTAAGTTATGCACTCTTATAAAAAATCAACCACAGTCATTGTTATATAAAAGGCATATGAGGAATTTCAATGGTTATTTTCAAATAAGTTTTCAGTTATACACATATATTTACTTTATTGGCTAATCTTTAGAGTAGCCTACCAATCGAAGGGTTGGAAGAATTTCGGTATATCTATCCGCACGATATATCGTGAATGAACTGCATTGAGGTTCTTCCCTATATAAGGAACATTTAGTTCGATGAAGGTGAATGGCACTCTATAGGATTTGGCTGAGCGTTGGTGTTATGGGTAATAAAAATAGCAATCGTAGAATAAATTTGTACATAAACTGAGTCCAACCATATGAAAATTTAAACATATCATACTTTAACGCATGCAGCCTAATGAAATGGTCTATATACTTAAAATGGTGCATGCAACCTTAGCGAAGTCGTTACGTGTCACGTGGTGTGCGGACACTCTGTTTATTTACGACTACGTTATCGTGACATAAAGCAGCGTTGAAACTTGGTTGCAGCTTGTGCTGATGATATGGTTCAAAAAAGCATTGAATATACTTTTATATAAATATGTTTCATATGGTAATATTAAACAAAAAATCCGTAATAACTTATTTTAAACGGCAAATACAAATTCCACTGGAATTTGAACTTTCAACATTTGGTCCTTATTTATGTCTTGTTTGACGGTTTGAGTGTATCTTATTGACACGACTAAGATAATTCTTCCAAGTAACTAACTAATAGAATATTGAATTTGTTTTGTTATTGTTGGAATTTAATTAGCTGAATGATACCTAATTTATCCTGGGGCTGGAGAAATTTCGTTTCTGCACTCTGTCTATCTATCTAATAATGTATGTAAGCCCGCACAATATCTCAAAATTAAACTAACCTATAAGATTGAAATTGTGCATGAAGTTTCATTTCGATATGAGGAACACTGAGTTCGATTATACTTTACTCCATGGAATTTGGCTGAGTGTAGCGAATATTTTACCATTAGTTTTTTCAGTAACCATGATGGCATCGAGAACATTGGAGAAGAAATACGTTTTTAAATAAGCTCAGTATACTCATAAGGAATTTAAACATGTGGTATTTTAACACAGTGTGCCTAACTATTCCAATACATATAACATCAGTTTATTTTGACTTGGTGAAACCATTTTTAAGTTATGATATGAAACCACATTGAATGTGAAAAATATGTGAGTATAACTCGATAAATATTTCATCCATAGATTTGAAATGTTACATACACATACATAAACTTCATTTCTACATACACAAAAATGAGTTCTATGATGTTGCATATCCAACCAAGACATTTGGCCGAGCATCATTGAAAGCCTGTCACTCAGGAAACCAAAGGATGTAAACATTTCTATGCCGTATTCTGGACTGTCGCTCTAGCTGTAAATAATAATATGAATTATAGATTAAAAAATTTGCATCATCGAACCTCAACAAAGCATGTTACGTGACAGGTGGTATGGCCTTAGTTCTAACTTGCATTATTTCATAGCAAAATATCATATATATGATTGAATTTATAAAAACAAATCACTCATATTAATTGTTCAAATTACATTAAAATACATTTAAATCATAATAAATTCAGTATATATATATATATATATATATATATATATATATATATATATATATATATATATATATATATGAAAAACACACCGACAAACTTCAGGAGGTAGTTCCTGGGGTAAAAAAAAAATGTCCTAAAATGTATATCCTAAAATGCATAATTTTCCGTATGCTCGTCTGTTTGCCTTTTTTACACTGAAAATTTTGTATGGCAACCATTAAAGGTAGAAAGTTAAAATTTTCAACATATATGTCAATATAATGAAGATCGTCAATTAAAAAAATTTTTAAACTTTTAGTCGACAAAATTTAAAACGGCGGCTTGTTAAATCTTTGATGATGTTTTTTAAAACTACGTCCTATATAAAAAATGTACTATGATAAAAAAATTGATAATTTTTATTCTAAAACAAGTGGTACTTCATTTACTGAAATCGCTCAAGAGATAAAAAAAAGTTGTGGCATTGTTCTTAACCTAGTAACATGTCATATTGGTAAGTTTTTCCAAGTTTCAGAGTATTTTTTTAATATTAACACTTGATGTCAGTATTTAGGCACTATAAAAATAAAGTTATTTTGGGTAAAAAAATTAAACACGATAACTGGTATTAAAATTGAAAAACGATAACAATGTAACAAACAATCTGCATGACTCAACTTTCATCGTTTAAACAGCTGAATCTGCTTTCATGTTAAGACACAGCTGATTGGAACAACAATGAAGTCAGATAAATAAGTTATTTCCTTGTTTATTTTTGACAAGATATCATCTGTTACTTTCACTTGTAGAAACATTATTAGCCAATAGTGCTCTTGTTCTATTTCAGATGGCAGGTTACCCATTTAACCATCAAGCTGACACGATATTTATGTATGGAAAAGCTAACGGTAATAGTCGTCTAGCGTCTTGTCTGTATTACGAATCATTTCCAAATCGACAACAACCTACCTATTCAACATTTGCTGCTGTTTTCACCGACTTCATGAGACTGGCACTTTGTTTACCTTTTCCTGCAGACCGAGGTGTACAGAAACAGCGTAGAACTCCTGATTTGGAAGAAAACATCTGACAGCGAGTAGGGGAAGGTCAAGTACTAGGCAGTTAAGAGCAATACTCAACGTAGACCACATGCCAGTATGGCGAGTTCTACATAAAAAGATGTTATATCCGTACCATTATCAGTGTGTACAAGCCCTTAGCCATCCTGACTTTCCTTTACATTTGCAGTTTTGCCATTGGTTTTATCAGCAAGCTAACAACCCTTACATCATTAGTTTTGTATACAGATGAAGCTTGTTTTAATAGAGATGGAATAACCAACTACCACAATATGTATCAATGGGCTGGTATCAAAACACACACGCTATTCATGAAGGGAGACATCAACAGCAGTTAAAAAAAATTATTTTAGTGGGAATAATTGGAGACTATTAATTAGGTCCCTTTGTATTACCTGCCAAACTAAATGGTGAAGACTACAAACACTTCTTACAACTCGATTTGCCAGGATTTTTAGATGATGTCCCTTGGGTGTGAGAGAGCTCTGTTGGTTTATGCACGATTGAGTTCCCCCCATTTCAGACTGGATGTCAGGACCAAACTTATGGGAAAAGATGGATAGGCAGAGGGGAACCTGTATCATGGCCGCCTCGGTCGCCTGATCTGAATCCAATCAGTTTCTTCCTTTGGGGTCATTTAAAAGCTCTAGTTTATGAAAGACCAGTTAACACCAAGGATGACCTTCACAGCGTATCACTGCAGCCTGTAACACTGTAAGGAATACACCAGGAATACTCGAAAGAACTCGACAGTCAATGACCAGACATGTTAGTGCATGCAACGCACCAAATGGAAAGCATATCAAACATTTGTTGTAAAGTGATCCCTAAGGTATTGAGATAACTGCTGTAAGATGTTCCGTATTTCATAGTTATGACAGTTTAAAACACTTTTCTATGGTGAGATTTGTTTCCAATTTACTTAACACTTGTAAAATTCTTTAATTTTCTGAAACTTGAAAAAACTTGCAAATATGATGTTACTAGGTAAAGACAAATGCCACAACTTTTTATCCCTTGAGCGATTTTAATAAACGAGATACGGTTTGTTTTAGAATAAAGTTTATAAAAATTTTGATTCTAGTACATTTTTGTTCAGGAAGTAGTTTATAAGTAATTCCTCACCAAAGACTTTAACAAGCCGCCATTTTGAATTTTGTTGACTAACAATTTTCAATTTTTTTTAATTGATAAATTTACTAGATTAGCATAAGTTGAATACATATTTTAACTCTCTACCTTTAAAGATTGTTTAGAAAAGAATTTAGTGTAAAAACACAAACAGACGGACAGACTATGCATTTTAGGACATACATTTTTAGGAACTTTTGGGTTTTTTTTACCCCAGGAACTACCTCCTGAAGTTTGTCGGTGTGTGTTTCAGTATATATATATATATATATATATATATATATATATAGTATATATATATATATATATATATATATATATATATGTATATATATGTATGTATACTGAATTTATTATACCTAAAGTTTGTCGGTGTATTTCAGTTACACCTTTTATATATAAGAAAACAAGCAAAAGTTACAAAGTATTAACTGATTATTAAATAAGTAATTTTCGCTTTGAGTAAGTAACAATTTGAGTTTTTAATACAAAATATTTACTAACATTGTATAGAAAATACGAGTGCTTTTGAATTTTCTACCATAAAGGCCTGTGTGACCTTGACAGGTTAATACATAACCTAAAATAGTAAATGCACGACCGATGCAAACATATCCCATTATTGTTTACATAGAACTGACTGAATCAATTTTGTCATAAGACAATTTTAGAGATTACTACCATTAATGAAGACGAGTATTCTCGTGGTTATAAGACAAAATAACGAAAACGTTTTTATGATTTATTGTAGAACATGTGTTTTTAAACCTAAGCATTATTACCAAAATATTGTTTTAATCGATTCTAAGACCATTACATAATTTTAGGAGTATCACATTGCCACATATGGTTTTTTAAAATTTTGTAAGCCAAAAAAGCTTTTATGATAAAAGTGACAGCAATTTTATAATTTAGTAAGGATTTAATGTTTAAGACAGCAAAAGAACTAAGCAATTTTTAACATTCGCATTTATTACTCCATTATCTATGGAAGATGATGTATTCGAATGGCCATTATCATTAGAGGATTGTAATAATAATCAAATTAAGCAAGGAGACCGATGTAGTAACGTCAGACACGTTGACACATGGAGCACCAGGGAACTGGGACCGCCCTCTCTGTCCACAAACCTCCAGTTAGGTAATCACATAAGTAGACCATGTGTAATGCTTTGTGCTATTTCAGGGCAACATCAGCCGTTGTGACCGATGTAGTAACGTCAGACATGTTGACACATGGAGCACCAGGGAACAGGGACCGCCCTCTCTGTCCAAAAACCTCCAGTTAGGTAATCACATAAGTAGACCATGTGTAATGCTTTGTGCTATTTCAGGGCAACATCAGCCTTTGTGACCGATGTAGTAACGTCAGACACGTTGACACATGGAGCACCAGGGAACTGGGACCGCCCTCTCTGTCCACAAACCTCCAGTTAGGTAATCACATAAGTAGACCATGTGTAATGCTTTGTGCTATTTCAGGGCAACATCAGCCTTTGTGACCGATGTAGTAACGTCAGACACGTTGACACATGGAGCACCAGGGAACAGGGACCGCCCTCTCTGTCCACAAACCTCCAGTTAGGTAATCACATAAGTAGACCATGTGTAATGTTTTGTGCTATTTCAGGGCAACATCATCCTTTGTGAGCGATGTTGACAGTAAAATAATAATTCTGATATTGCACAAGAAATTAAGAGAATGAAACCGAAGTTCTGAATTTACATTCTTACGAATGATGTTCTAGAACCAAATTGTCGATTTGGGAATACATTCATTCATTAGCAAAGCCTTTAATTCGAGGCGCTATAAAACTGTAATTTCGGTCTGTCTGTCTTTCTGTCGTCTGGCTTGCGAGGGGAGGAGGGGAGGGAATATAAACGTCAGGTTGTTTTAGTCGGAGCGAAGATAATTAATAATTTATCGGGATCCGAAAATGCAAGACACAAGCCAAGTTCCAAATTGCGTCCCAAAGTGCTCAAAATGAAATAATTAAGTTGTTTGTTATGCAAGGCAATAATTCCTTGCTTTTGCCATAGTTCTATAGTTACAAGTAACCAAAAATACTACTGTATATTTATTTCTTCGTTATTTCCCCCCATATACATATATATAACACACACACATATATATATATATATATATATATATATATATATATATATATATGTATATATATATGTTATTCTTTTCAACGAAAATGAGATATACACCAAAATTAAAATAGGCATATACTGTACATACGAGTGACCTATGCCTATTAAAGTCCATAACTTAGTTTTTTCTACCGATTAAACATATAATAAAACTGGTTTACAGCTGGTAGATTACCACTATGATTTGTACCCGCGATAAAGAGATGTATTTGTAACAAAGGACAATGTACATTGACGAAGGCGAGGAGGAGAATTCCAATAAAGGTTCATCAGCTGAACTCTCGCATCGGATCGTCTGGCTCGCGCCCAACGCTTCATCAATCTGCCGCATTCTTTGCTTTACTGTCGTAGGCTCAGAGGTTGAAATACTTTTACTCGGGGTGAGGTCGGTATAATATTTTCCGTATAATGTCAAATTAAATCAAATCAAAAATTACTTTATCCATATAAATAAATAATTATAACATATTTATAACGTTCCAAGCGACAGAAAGACGAGATTGTGTACAGAAAAGCAAGTTCCGATAATTATAATACTGTTTGAATATAATGCTACAGAACAGTACAAACCTTTCATAACCCTTTCATATCCACAGTTAAATTATTTTATAAAATAATTTATTTTTCTTCTCTAGATATAGATCTTTGAGCTACTTCCTCTAATTTTTATATGCTCTTCAAGAGTAATCAAGATTACCTGAACACAATTCTGCACCAGCTTCACCAAGAGGTTCATGAAGCACTTTTACCCTCCCTAAATACTTAATGCTATATGTTATTGCAGTATCCTAAACACAAATCTTAGAGTGAATAAATTTCCAATAAACCCGGATGGCATCCTAGTCAAAGCAATATTGTTGAAGGATTTGTTTAGATTTTCTGTCTCCTCGTTAATACCTTTTCAAAAAGCCTTGTTGGACGGATCTCTGTAATCAGATTTTCATTATATTGTTTTAATTACAAAATAAAATAAAGACGAGTGTTTCAATTTGTATATGAATGAATTGGTCAAGCTTCTAGTCTTAGGTCATGATTTGAGTAGTAAGTTTTAAATTTAATACAATTAATTGTATATAAGTATGTACCAAAATGTAAATAAAAACAATGAGAATCGAAAATATTAAAAAATGAAAATCAATGTGAGAATTCTATTGATTTTTAAACTAACGAAATTGAATTAGGTGTATTACATATATTTTAAACATCAGTTTTATATATATATATATATATATATATATATATATATATATATATATTTGCATAGTACTGTAAATTCTAATAATATCTAATAATATTAAAAATATCTGTTCCGGTCAATTAAATTAATACCCTTCCAATTTAATAAATTTATGGTTTCATAGTTGAATTTGCCGTGTGGCCAAAATAAAAAAATACTATATAGCCAACATAGTTCTCAAAGAAATTTGATAATGAAACGTCTACTTATGGCCTTTGTAATCTACTTCCGGTCTAATATATTTCTGATGCAATATTGTATTTTTGAATGTTGCCCCGATCAAGAAAATATATACGTACATAGGCTAGAGAATGCTACTTCGATCAAAAACCATACTACTTCCAGTTCTTGTAACGTACTTCCGATATAAAGAAAGAGTGGATCACCCGTACCGTGGATGACCAATTACTTGCAACATATCAAAATATTAATTTATAACAGGATTTGTGTTATAGCAGTCTTGTTGTCATTTTATCGTATTGTAGAAATTTAAAAAACGTATATACTTAATTTATTTTGTAATTTATTCTCCTGAGAAACAATGGATTCCTGATAATGGTTGATACAGGTTAGTGTAGAAATACTATGCAAAGATACATCGTAATAATTTCAAGAAAGGTACACAGTTTCAATTATCCATGTGCAAAAATTCACGACTTTGTTCATCAATATGGCTTTAAAATTGTATTTAAATAATATTTCCAATACACTAATTGACTTAAATTCGTCACTTGCACAATCCGTAGTAAAAGTTAAATACTAACTTTGTCTTTAGTATTTACATTACACTCCTTAATTAAGCACTGTAAACATAATATTCTCTAAAATTTAAATGAAAAAATTCACCATCTTTTAAAAGCTGCAGTTGAATATGTCAACGAGACGAGTTTAGTGTCAGTTAAATGTTTATTGTTTCATGAATATTAACTTTCTTTTCTCGAATTAAAAATTATTCAGGGAATAGTTCTTAATGTTTTCTTTTTAAAAAAGTTTCTAGGACTTTAATGAATATTAAAAAAATAATAGTTAGTCAAATTGTCCAGCCGATCTTGAAATTAGCGCTTAGCAACACATTTAACGATCCATTATTACTATGCAGTTTATACCAATGGCGCAGTGTAGTGGGTACGGCGGTTATCGCAAGATAACCAGATCAAGCAACGCCGAGCGTGGCTGCTGTTTGGACAGGTGACCGCTGAGCGATCCTGTCCTTGCAAGCGGCCCGCCTGCCCGGCCATTGGTGGTGGTTCGGAAGTCACCTTTAAGCCGTTGGTCCCCAGGTTAAGTGTTAGAGAGGGCTTCTTAGCCCTAACTTCGCCTGGTAAAATAAGACATTCTTTACTTTACTACGCAGTTTATACCTTTCTAACTATCGAACTTTCGTACTTTTTTTACTTAACACATTTAGAGATGACTAATGTATCTAAAAATATGCATGAGCTATTTATGTTGCCATTGTGTTATAACCAGTTGACTCTCTACCTTAGAAAACAATCAATGAAATGTGGTGCTATTTAAAATTGACAACATCTATAATTTTGTTTATTTTGCATGTTTAAATATAAGATAGCGCAAAGTTGTTTATATTATGCAGAATAATGTAGTATATAAAAATATGTATCTCCGAGTATAGTATGTATTTAGGAGTACATGTCCAAATTACACCGAGAAAATAAAGGCGAGCAAACTACTGCAGTTGTTGATTGGTCACAACTAGAGAATTGTATTGCACTGCATGAGTACATGCAAATGGACCATTACATCTAGATGAATGTCCTTTCGTGTTTCGAGAGGATAAACTAGAATAGTTACAGCTCGCTGGGTGGATTAATCTTGCTAGTTGTCTTGTTAGTAATTTTTTTAGTATGATTACTTATTACGTAATCCAAATATACAATTAACTTATTGAACTTTACTTTTTTAAACATTTAAAGACCTATAGTGTTTACTTTTGATATTTCAAATATATCACTTAATTTTAAATCTCTATTTGATGCAGGTAGAAAGAAAAGAATTGGAATTTTTGGATATTGTGATCTTAAACGATTAAAGTACCAAAATCTATAAATGTTTTGAAATGTACAGAAGTATTTAAATCAAAGTTTTGAGCAATGTTAGACGGAATTTAAATATAAATGTAATGCAAATGTAAGCATGATAACTTGTGATATTTCGCAGTAAAAGTTAGACGAATGGCCCGGGGTTAACATTTTTCAGTCGACGAAATTGTCTCTGACACTACGGATTTGTCAACGTCATACACCGCGTGTTCATATCTTGTATTGAGGATGTAGGGTTCCGACCTACTTCAGCTGGGTGTTGTCCTACTAAAATTAATTTTTAACGATTTATACATTATATTATTTCGTAGCCTACTATTACGTGGATTTCATATTCATACAACATTCACATAACAAGGTCCTTTTTACACGGTTGGTGAGTTCATGGAAAGCCGCCTGGGAAATTAAAATCGAAGCACGTATTAACAGTATCTGATATGGGCATTGCACGTTTGTCTGGTTACGGAACTATTTGTATGTATGGTTGTGTGTGAATGAGTAGATGGGCTAATGACTGTTGCTATACAATATTGTATGTTGTTCGACGGCAATAAAAAAAAAACGAATGGTTGAAGTGTGCGAATTGAACCAATCCCCAAATACAAGTATTCAGATATTTAAGGTAGAGATAAATACTTATTATTTCTGTTAGAAGCTATGTACGCAAATCATATTTGTACTGTCATAACTGTTCATGTCGAATGAAATTTTGTTAATATATTTTATTATTGCTGTTTACACTGTAAAAGTTACATCTAAGTTAAGACATTAGTTTTCGCTTTTCTAAAATTTGGGTTGGTGTATTTAGTAGTAACCTAAAATTGGTGCCGCTCTTTGCATTTCGTGTTTTGGGATATTTTACCAAAACTCTCCAAACAGAAAGCAATTAACAAACATAAAAAGTTGTAGAAGTTGGACCATTTTTCATATGATAAAATCCCAAAGTTGTGTTAAATAATATTAAATATGGGTTGACTCCCCATTTCGACACTTTGGTTGATAGGGTTCTTCCAGCCTGCTTTAGAAAATAAGTAAGGAATCTGTTTCAAACCATCAGTTATTCATTAATATAAAAAATTGCAGCTGTTTAGAGTCAATTTTACTATTACGTACATCTTTTTCTTTTCTTAAAAAGGCAGTGACAGAGTTTTTGTAGTTAGCCCGCTTTGCACTTTTAACATCTTTGTTATGATATATATATAGTATATATATATACATATATATATATATATATATATATATATATATATATATATATATATATGATAATATAAATAATATAAACTCCTCTCTGACAGAATAGATTCATGAGAGGAGAAGAACGAAAAGTAGGGTCTTATTTTCTAATTTCAGCACTTTGAAATAAATAACTGACCGGCCTTCATTTTTTAAGTTTATATTGCTGCATAGCCTTTATTAAATTCCTTTTCTTTGACATGAAAAAATTGCTGCATATCGTAAAACTTTTAGTATAAGAAACAAAATAATTTTCGAATACTTCACTAATGCGTTGTGATGAATGCACGCCGATGCCTGAGGAAAGACTAAAGAATGTTTATTCGTGGCACGATTAACATAGCTAGGATGGAGAAATGGGATGTATTTAAAATAAATCGTTGGAAATTATTTTTATTCGTAAAAATAACCATAACTGAAACATGTGCTTTAAATACTGGAAATGTTATGTTACTAAATAATTAGAAATATTATTTTATATTATACTGTCTAATAAGTAATTGTGGCAAATATTTGTTAAAAATTAGTTTATTATTTTTATTCACACTCAATGAATCTTTTGCATTACTAAAAATGTGTTCATTTTTTGTAAATTATGAAACCGTAGCTTAAATAAAGAACTTTACGAAACAAGTAATGTCCAAAGAAAGATTACTGATTGTCAGCTGTCTGCAAATCTAAAATTTCCATGGAGGCGGAGAGTGATGTAATCAATTCGGTTCCAGTTTGTTTTGTTTATCTTGGCGCGACGCTCTGCGAGCCGTTTGTGAATCTAGTTCAAACATATCTGTCGAGACAACAATAAAACCAGTTTTTTAAAATTTCATTGGTATTGTACATGCATTCATGATCGTGAATTCTCAACGTGACATTAAGAGCCAATATATAATTTCACAATGGGGGTAGAATCGATGAGAAAACTGGGTCGTACAAGTTACTTACCGAATGTCATTCAACCCGCAATTTGAAAAGAAAACCAAAGTCACTGCTTGGTTGTCAACTTTAACAATTACATTCGCTCTCTGTCAACAAACAGTAAGGAACATGTCTTAGCTGTTCCAAAGTTACATTAACGTTTTATAGCTAAAAACATTAAATATATTTTCCATATTATATTATTATGTTTTAAAGCGTATTTTAAGAAATAATTAGTTGTAAGTTAATTGTTTGTACAGAAAATAGTAACGTTTTTGTTAACAAAAGAACAACGTAATTTGTGACAATGACGATTGCTAATTTTATTCTTCAAAAATACTACCACACACTCAATACAGCATATTTCACTAAGGGTAAACTCGTAAAGAGGTGGAATTTTTCATGATAATCGCAGGATGTTTGAAAATACATTCAAAGGAATTTCTTGGAAATTGCAGCTCCGAGATAAATGAGCACAAACTCAATTTATTACATTGCTCTCCTCTTCAGTAGAAATTTGAGACTCGCAGACGTACTAAATCGATAATCTTCTTTTGAGTATTACGGTCTTAGTATTTTTCTTTCTTTCGCGTTTATGGTTTAGTAAGATATTTAAAAAAATATAAATAAATTATAAAAGCATACCGACCAAATAAAAATTGAATTTGTAAGGTAAGCTTCACACGCGGTACTTTAATGACCCGTTCCTTGGTTTATCAGATAGCGAACTAATAGATTTATGATTTTCAAAATAATACAAGAATTATAGGACATCGTAAATCTGGGATTAGGAGGCCCTTCTTAAAGTACTGTTTTTGTGTGTCTATCTGTATGTCTGTAATTATATTCCCCGTGTAATAACTCTTGATTAAAAAGTCCTAAACACTTGAAATTTGTTACTTAGTTTCCTCTTGTTCTAAGAAAAACTCTAATGATTCTGAAGTCTAACTTATAGGTAAAAATTAAAGTCAAACCTAATAGGTAACATTGTTAGCAACAAGAAAATCACAGAGTAAAACATTTGTAAAGAAACAGTACAATCTTTTGCCATTTTATCTCGTGACATAGCAATAAATAAGTTGGAGTTTTTGTTTGATTGATTGGTAAAATTACGTTACGTTCTGACGTGTCCTACCCATACTATTTTGTATAGGTGTATATAGTTAAAGGTCTCTTTAATATTACATTAAGTAAGCAGCATTGAGGAGAAGTAAAAATGAGTAAGTTATGCTGAGAATATAAAAGGTCAACTATATTATTAACACTGTTCAGCAAGGTAGTGATGGTGTGAAAAATAGATTTCTCCAGTAACAATAAGTGACATTAGGAATGCCTAGAACCGTCCAGGTATTGAGGTAAAGGTAGCTTAAGAAGGGTGTTGGAGTCCACAGATTTTGTGAGTCTAGTGAATGGTGATGGAATGATGTACAGGTATGGATAAACATCATTGGGCTTAGGAATTTATAGTATCATCAGGCCACGCAGATAAAGGTGGACTTTAATATAATTTTTCAACTCCAAATGTTTGTAAATTCATTCCCTTCAGTCTCACTTCAATAGTCTGCATACATTCATCGTAAGGTATGAAGAATATGTTCAAAAATGTTTTTTTTTCTTCTACTAATAGAGTAGCAATTCCGTCCATTTTCCGGAAAATGATTTTTAAAATAAATCCCAAAAGTTAATTTTACAATATAATTTAATTGGAGATATTCGGATTTGTTATTTATTTTGGTTTCAAGGCCCCCTTTTCACAGAAATACTCGAAATTGTATTTTGCCCATTTCATTTTGCAATACGAGATTAAACTCTCTCTCAGAGTAGACTCAAATTTAGTAAATCGTTTTCGAATGTTGAAGTGCGCTCATAACAAAAATCTAAAAAACTGCCATTGGCGTGTTATAAAAACCAATATAATTCAGCAATAAAGTCAGTTCTAAAAGATGACTTATACATTGACTCATTGTATAAGAATATATTATATACTACTTTAGTTATTATAGCGTAAAATTCAAAATGTTATTTTATTTAGAAGCTCAGTTTTAAACTTCGCATGTGACAGCTTTTCTATGGTTGAACTCTGTATATTTTAGTGAGGTATAGTTTACTACTTCAGAAAGTCATTCTCTTACCCATACATAATCTATTTTATTATTGTACAGGGTTAGTCCGTACCTAAGATTTCTCCATTTACAGTGGAAATAAATTAATGAAAAAAAAATACATTTAAAGCTAGAGAGTTCAAATTAAACATTCCTTTAAAAATGTATAAGATTATCTGCAAGAAAAGTAATGAATATTTCAGACTCAACAAATGCACAATATCGAAGATTTTTCATACTATTAATAGAACTTTATTATTTTGCTATCTGATTAATGATGTTACAAGGTAAAGTATAGGATTTCATTCCTAACCACTCAATTTATCTCGGTTAGATGTTTCCTAATGTTATTTTCTGCGAATTCATAAAATGAATCATAAAGAAAGCTCTTACAAAAGAAATAAGATTCAAAGAAATATTGCTGATTTGACGTCTCAAATCTCAAATCTCCATGGAGGCGGAGAGTAATGTAATAAGTTCGGTTTGAGTTGTTTATCACAGAGCTGTCGTTATAAGAGTCTTCTGTAAATGTGTTTTCAAACAGTCAATTTCAGCAACGACATGTCTCATTTTTTGAAACACAATGCAAATATGATGTAGCGAGAAAAGTAAATGCTAATATTTGATAAGAATACTTAAACAAATTCTCCCAGAAGACAAAAGACATCAGAACATCAAAACTATATTTTTAAGTACAAATTCTTATGGAATGAATTTGCAGTCATATATACATATATTTTTTAAATATACGTATGTACATGTATTTGAATTATGTGTTTATAATAATAAATGTTGGCGTGATAATTAGATAAGAGCTAATGATGAAGCCACATAGGACATTCAGGGAGTATTTTAATTATGCAACTGGCGACGAGTAATGGCCAGCTTTATGTAGGGGTTAAAACTTTCATTAGCCACCGGGAACATTATGGTGTTATTACAGAGCTGGGTTGTTTTCTGCACGTCAGGCAATAGTCAGGCTATGTAGGGGTTAAAATTTTCATCAACCATCGAGAACATTAATGCCGTTATTACAGAGCTGGGTTGTTTTCTGCACGTCAGGCGATAGTCAGGCTATGTAGGGGTTGAAATTGTCATCAACCATCGAGAACATTAATACTGTTATTACAGAGCTGGGTTGTTTTCTGCACGTCAGGCGATAGTCAGGCTATGTAGGGGTTAAAATTTTCATCAACCATCGAGAACATTAATGCCGTTATTACAGAGCTGGGTTGTTTTCTGCACGTCAAGCAATAGTCAGGCTATGTAGGGGTTAAAATTTTCATCAACCATCGAGAACATTAATGCCGTTATTACAGAGCTGGGTTGTTTTCTGCACGTCAGGCAATAGTCAGGCTATGTAGGGGTTAAAATTTTCATCAACCATCGAGAACATTAACGCTGCTGTTATTACAGAGCTGGGTTGTTTTCTGCACGTCAGACAATAGTCAGGCTATGTAGGGGTTAAAATTTTCATCAACCATCGAGAACATTAATGCCGTTATTACAGAGCTGGGTTGTTTTCTGCACGTCAGGCAATAGTCAGGCTATGTAGGGGTTAAAATTTTCATCAACCATCGAGAACATTAACACTGTTATTACAGAGCTGGGTTGTTTTCTGCACGTCAGGCAATAGTCAGGCTATGTAGGGGTTAAAATTTTCATCAACCATCGAGAACATTAATGCTGTTATTACAGAGCTGGGAAGTTTCTGGCCAGACAATGGCCAGGCTATTTGAAATATACATATGATAATTCAGATGCATCACTCTAAAAAGTACTATATTAAAACGTGTCGTATTTTCAGCTCATTTCATTTTCAAGATGTCTTGCGGAAAGATAGACATACAGAAAATCATACCGAAAAAGAAGTTGTCTCAAAAATAACGCACCATAGAACTCATTCTTATACAAATTAAGTTTCACGAAGTATTTAAAGTCTGCATATGAAATATTTTCTTGCCACATGATGTATTTAGTTGTTTGTCAAATAATAAAAGTCTATACACCAAGTCTCTCTAAATGATGTATGTATTGGGATAGTTAAACTATATGTGTTGTAACGTCACGTGTTTAAATTTCTTACGGGTGTATTTAGTTTGTTTACAATTCTATTTATTCTGCTATGTTCTCGTTGCAATCATGGTAACCTAAAGACCAATGTAAAAATATTCTCTGACGTTACTTAAAACCCCAAGCTTGGAGTGATATGAACCGTCTCTGAACTCTGTTTCTCATATATGAAATGACAGACAGACACACATACTGAAATGTAACTCTACCAAGAGTGATAAGGTTTCGCTAAAGCTCAGCCAATAAACTTCTACTCAAATACAATTTAAAAAGCTTTATTGTTGGACATCTTTACTGAGATTTAGAAGCTGTTTAAAGCTATAACTTTGAAACTAAACAGTAGTCTCATATTGTTATGTATAACAAAAAAATCCATGATTTAAATTTAAGGAAATATTAAATTTCATTTTTACCTCAACTGAGTGTTGTGTTAGAACCTTCGGGACTACAATTATAAAACTTTGACAATTGCTAAGTGATAAATATGAGAACTGTTTTGTATATTTATAAATATTAAATTTATATTAAAGTTATCAATATTGTGCTATATCAAAATAAATGCTTTGTATTTAATCCAGTTTATTTAAAGTCACATATTTTGGCATGCATTTTAAACATAAGGACGTATAATACATATTAATAGCAGTTTTAGTTTCTATTGTTGACAAAGCATGCATATTTATAAAACATTTATTAGTGTTGTGACAATCCATTCATCAGACTCTGAAAGAGTTGGCGCTTCTGTATTCATTTACGGTGACAATTGATATGTCATGGTTCAATTCATTTGATGTATCGATTGAAAAGTTAAGCTGTTCATTAATATAATAAAAGCAAGGAACTGTTGGCATATCAGAGTATGTAATTGTAGATTCAATTAGAAGTATATGATCATAAATCCAGTAAAATGAAGCTTGAATCTCGGAGAGCTAAAGGGATCTATTAAACCAAATAATTTTAAAACACTAATTACCATTGTTTATCTCAGTTACAAAGAGAACAGTCACCAGCTTTGGCGCTTATAAAAGAAACTGCAACGTTTTTGCTAAACGCAGAAATTAACTAGCTAAATTTTAATATAACTGCCGTCATCTTAGCTCTACTGATTAGTGTGTGCCTTCAATCTCGAGCATCTAAACCTTATGATCCAAGAGTAGGATCCAGTTTCCAGGACATACAGTGGTCTTATACCAAGGTCATAACAGTTTAGATTCCTGAAACTCTACACTTTTGTGAACCTAAGTTTTGGATCTATTTAAAACGTATTGTAATCATACTTATAGTGTGTGTCATAATATCTGAACACATGAGGCTGTGAATGGAACAATGTATTCCTCGGACAGATAATAAAAAGCAGACCCGTTTAACTCATATATGGTGACCGGTGCCTCGATTCACATATTCTTCTTTGGTTATGGGCGCTGGTCATGGTACCTCTTTCTTATTGGCTAACATGAGCTGTTAATAAATGCAGTCCATTGGTTAAATTTAAAGTTGATGTTTGTGTTTACATTATTAAAATGTCATGTCTTTAATAATTACTTAACTTTTACGAAATCTATTGATAATAACTTTTGCTAGAGTAAGTATAACAAACCGTGCTGTCTCCAGGTTCGAGCAGTGATGGTGCAGATTTCATATGACCGGTTTTATCTTCTCTTATTCTGGATTCACGTTGTTTCATGTAATGAAACTATGCGTGGGAATAACGTTTAGTCGATGGCGTTGAAACTTGACTTTTGTGGCCTTGCGGCGTATCTACGGAGTATGTAGTCACTTTGGGGAGACGAACGCTTTTAGTCGGGAACAACACAGTTTGCGTTGAGTTACTACCACAAGTTTAGCATTGCCAACCTTATCCTTGCGGTTTTGAGGCATGCCTACCTTCATGTGGGCCGCTCCAACGAATACATGAAACTTGTCATCCAGAGTTTCGTAAACTATAGCCTATGTATTGGAGTATGTGGTACGGAATGGGGCCAGATGGCCTCTTGTAAGCCCTAAACTTTAACACTGGCAGTACAGTTAGTGAGTAATTTCACAAGTTTTTAGTTGGTCCCAAGTCACGTTCATTATCAGACAGAAGGGAGACTGCTGTTTCACCTCTACTAGTTTCCATCTTAAATGTATCACCTATCGCGTACTGTAAGTCAGCGAGAGCGTTGTGTACTTCAACATGTGAGATATCAAACGAGAGGCCAGATACAACTATTTTAGTGGGATTTGCACTCGGAAGACTCCTAGTGTAAAATGGAACATTACTGTTGGATAAGAGACTTTGGATTAGCTTGTAATTATCGAATGTTGTAATTTCAACTGGGTACTCACTGTTAGGGGAGCGGGCCTGAAAGTCTCCTTTGGTCATGTTATACTCCAGCATGGGAATGCCATCCATTAACTCACATCTGCCTGAAGACTATTGCTACTATGATGCCTAAAGATAGCTAATACGCCGTAACGATGTGTCCTATATATCTACCAGTAGGATAATGTGGGTTATTGTTATCAATGTAGAGAAACGGGATGTGGGACTGCGTAGCGTGGTATTGACAATGGACAACAGTGTTGGTGGTAGATGAAGCCTCGGATTGTTGCGTCATGGCGCAGGTAGGCCACCATTGTTTGGAGGAGTGATCATCGAGTTCACCAGAGTTTTGGTGCTTCTTGGCGGATGCCGGACGCCGACTTACAGTAGAGTAATTCATTTCATTAATATAACGCTTTGTCACTACGAATTAAATAAATAGTAATGCGCACTCAAATTTAAGATGTGCCACACACATCAAGCGGGAATCCACGTTCCGTTGTACAGCACCGGAAAACAAATTTGAGGTTAGAAAACACTAAACACAGTAAAGCAACCGTTCTGGGAGACGGAAACAAAAATGTAAATTCAAGAAATTATCGCCATACTCGCAATGAATATTTTGTCGAATGTGAATAACTTTGTTCTCGTTTATAAGATAAACATTTGCAAGTTTATTGCTTTAGTATTTTGGGAAATAAACAAACACTAAAGTGCTTTTAAAACGAAACAACTGATGCATCTATTTTCTATCCCGTATTATCGTTATATATATATATATATATCGTCTCACAGTGTTAGTTGCATTACTCCTACGAAATAGCTTTACCAATTTTGATGAAATTTTATATGTACACTCGGTAGGTTTGAAAATAGGTTGTTATCTATTCTTCATACCTTTAAGTGATAAGATGGTGCACCAATTAAATTTAGAAGATAAAAGTTTTAAAAGCGCCTGCAAATTGTACAATACAATTACGAGACAGTTACGTATATTACATAGCCACACTATTTGAAGGCACTTAGTTACGTATATTTGTCTTTAAAATAAATTTCTGGTTGAATTTAAAGCTTGAATGTTTGACCATTTTATAATGAAGTACATGTATGTGTATAATGCGTATTTTTATAATTTTTTGTGGTTCGCAGGACACCTCACGTTACACAAAATTTTAAATTTTCATAATTAAATTTATAGATATTAGCAGTAATGACCTGATTAAGTCATTTTCATTATTTATTCATAAGGTAACTTTAATTATTGTGTGTTAGTAAAATTAACTTGATCTTTTGTCACACCTTACATATTAGAACTTCACAACAGATGATTTTATTTTTGTTACAATTACTCAAAACTATATCTACAGATCCTAATCCTAATAATATTATAAATGCGAAAGTGATGTTAGAAGGAGCAATTTTAACAGCAAACGTCAACGTATTTAATTTCAACAAACAACGGTTGTTACCAGGGGACTTAGTGATATACAAATCGATTGATACAGTTTGTGATGACAAACAAGTTGTTAATTATCTAGCAGAGTTTTTAAACTCATTAGATTTACCAAGCATGCCACCGCATAACATTTAAAGGTTGGATCTCCGGTTATTTTGCTTCGTAATTTAAACCCATTACGGTAGTGCAACTCCACGCAATTAGTCATTAAAATATTAATAAAAAATATTGTAAAATGGCAAATTCTAAGGTGAAAATGTATTACCACGATATACTACCACGTATGTTATACTACCACAGACCCCTATTATACACACAGATGTGTCAATTCAGTTTAAAAATTTTAAATTTCTAATTAGATTGAAATTTGCAAAGACTGTTTGTGGCTTAGATTTGAGCACACCTTGCTTTTCACATGGACAATTATACGTGGCATGCTCTCAGGTGGACAAACCGTTCAGTTTGTTTGTGTTAGCTAAATATTGGCTAGCAAATCATATTGTAACTCTCCATTGCGTTAAGGGATTGATGTTTTAATTAGTAAAATTATCATACCATATATGAATGGCACAGCGTAGCGGGCACAACGGTTATCGCAAAATAACCAGATCAAGAAACGTCGAGTTTGGTTGCTGCTTGGATGGGTGACCTCTGAGTGATCCTGTCCTTGTAAACAACCCGGTCGTTGGTAGTGGTTCGGAAGTCACCTTTAAGCCGTTCGTCCCCAGGTTAAATGTTAGAGAGGAACTTCTTATTCAGAACTTCGCCTGGTAAAATAAGAAAATATGAATGTTTAGTGTTTCTTTATATTCCGTTATCGTTTACAGCGATCCATGCTTCTTCCACACATACACCACATCCTCACATACTTACAATAATTAATTCATTTCTTTCTACTAAAATAATCTCTTAAAGGAGTTTTTGTGACAATACAACGTTTGCCGGGTCAACTAGTCTTAACATATAAAAATGAAATGACGTTTGATGGTCTTACTAAAACTCGAGAACGGCTGGACAGATTTGGCTAACTTTAGTTTTGAAATATTAGTACAAGAAATGTTTAAAAGGTGAGAAACATTGAAAAGGTTTCTCAGAATATATAATAATTCTGTAAAGTAAAACATTTACGACACGTAATCCAAAGTTAACTGACCTTAAACTACTATTGACAATTTCAGGTGAAATTCACAAAAGTGGCAGAAACATTAGTTTACATTGTATAATAGTTTTATGCAAATTGTAAAGTAAAGTTACCATCTAATTTGTATTTTATAGTGACAAGTAAACCATCTAATGCATTAAAAATAATATTGAAAAGATATTCTAAAACACACCTTGATGAACAAAGCTGTTAATGTATTGCATATAAGGTAAACGAAACTGATTGTCTTCCTTGACAATTTACTTCAGTTAAAGGAAAAGCAAAGGGATGGTACACTTTTCCCCTTATATCAGTAGCAGAATACAAGCGACGCAGATGTTGACTAAAGTGGTGTTTTTAAGCTTACGTACGCATTATTGTCTTAATTGGCGTAAAAATCAAAATTACTTATAGCACCATTAACGTCGCAGACCAAAAGTAAACGCTTTCAAATCTAGTCGGATCCCTAATCCAACATATGTGTTTATTTTCTTGGTCAGAGCAACAACATAAACTCAACTATGGAACCTTAAATAAATTAGAGCGGAAGTAAATTTAAACGTTCGTATCTGACTCTTTTTGGCTGCTGTAACTTTTCAGTTGTATGTAAGTTTTATTTATAAATATATATATATATATATATATATATATATATATATATATATATATATATTCTTTATCTGGACAAAAAGAATATCACTATGGCACTTGAAAAGTCTTAGACAGAAAGTGAATTGAAAGAGCCGAAAGTAGGCGCGTTTTAATCGAAGTTGGTTTTATTAGTAAACAGTTTATTTGGTCGGGGCAGAAGTCAGACTCAACTGTGGGACTTGAAATATCTTAGATAGAAAATTATTCTAAACAGACAGAAGTTGGTACATTTTTGGACCCAATTAGGTTTAATTATTTACCCTTCCTTTGAATTATTTACCGCATTCCAGTATAATGGCTTTAAATTAAGCTATTAAATATTTAACAATTTAAATATTACTAGCCCATATATTTGAATAAGTTATTGTTAAAAATCTAATACAAATCAAGAGTGAAAAACACTTAATTAAATATTAGGTGAAACATTTTAATTTCAAATACGGCAAAAATGTGCATGAAAAATATTTCAATAAAAATGATATATTGTAACTTAAATTAATTGAAGGGCACTTCCCTGAGAGCTCAGCAATTAGTAACCGTGCAAACAGCTTCTGCAAATATGATAATTAATTCTACCTGTAATCATTTAAAACGGGAAATTGGAAAAAAACTGTTAGCTTGCTCTTATTTGCTCTCTTCTCCCAAACAAAGAGGAACAAATTATTTTAACCATGTACATTTTCTGTCCTTGTTTGTGCGTAAATAGTAAATTTCATCAAAACTGCACAAAATATTCTTAAATAGTGAATTCTGCTTCTCATAATATTGTTACAGAATCTTTGACCTCGGGACCATCATTACCAGAGATTCATACAAGATTCATAAAAATTACACCAAGACAGGTTGTGTAACATCGCTTTGTGTGTTCAACCCTTGAAGGGGATTCTAAGGCTCGAGATACTAATCACTTCCTTAGCGCCACCTCAATACTCTTTCAGGGATTGGTTTTGAATATGAATACCGCTCGAGGTATATACGCCCCTAGTATCATTCTGCGAAACGTTCTGTGTTACGTTCTGCTCTGAAGAACATACAATGTGTAAGGACAATGAAAAGAAAATGTTTAAGGTGTGAGTGGAACACGCGTATAAAGTTTCTAACGTACGTGTGTGGATTTTTCAAGAGTATCTTTTGCAAATAGAGAGTTAATGTACTGCATATGGCCATGATCGATCCTCATAATATTAAAAATACCAACCGTTGCTGCTTTCCACAGTAAGTACGAATGGTTGCTTTACCGTATGCAACCAAAATTTACCATATAGCTCGCTTCATTAAGGTTGCAAGTAACAATTTCAAGTCTATATATAGCTCATTTCATTAGGCTACACGAGTTACTATGTCATGTATTAAAATACCAAATGATTGTATTCAGTTGGTTTACAGATATATTTCCTATTGTCATAGTGGTTACCCATAATACCATTGTAGAAATGTTTCGTAACGTTCTGCCAAATACCATGGATTGATATACACCATCATAGAAATCAGAACCGCATATAAAGAAATAAATCATTCAACAGAATTTTAAGTCTATAGCTTAGTTCATCCTCTAGATACCGCATGGAGAGATATATTCAGTCAGACAGACAGAAATGAATTTTTCCCGACCGCCGAGTGATGGACTTTGCTAACGGTCAGCCAAAATTTAAATCATTCTTAAAAATATTCACCGCAAGTATTTTGCCTGATGTCAATTATCATATAATGACCATAAACTACGTAGATTTTCAGAAGATAACAGATTGATCTGATATGTACAAAAATAGTATTTACCTCTATCGGGGCTAAAACCTTGTGTGGATGAAAAAATGAGAAGAAAACTTTATGAGATGCCCTGTAGGAACCCACTACGACCATTAATACAATCAACCGAAATGCCAGTGAAACTGCTTTCTCGTATTTCCGCTCTCAGATGCTATCCTAGCTAAACCTGACCTTATCTGATATATTACTACAGCTCTAGGTGATTTGTAGTTCATCGATCTCTATTGTCTCATTTATTATTCTATAGTATTGTAGTAATCAAAATGATGAGGCGCTGCTTAAGTTATACTAAGTTTTCTCCACACTTATGCCCTTTGCAAAGGTCCAGGTGTGTCAAGTGTTTTCTCTGTAATCCATCTTACACACAAAACACTATAATATTAATAATATCCATAACACGAAATCAATTTTTTTATTATATTATATGATAATATGCTAAATAATAATAATAATTTATTATAAATGCAAATTTATCATATTTGTTTTAAATACACAGAATCATTTCACTGTATAATTAGATGCTCTTATGTCAAAACTAATAGGACATTTGAATTTAAAATTATAACAAGAATATTTAGCAAACAACTCATTAATTTATTCTTGAATTATTTCATCTATATAAACTTAATTTATAAAAGTTTGTTTGCTTCAGCTACAAAGCATATTCAATCAGTAAATTAACCCTATAACCATACGTTTCCGAATCATTATTTGAAGATCGAAAGAAATAAATTAAAACGCCTCGAATGCTCTGAACTGAATTAAATTTAAAAAATCCGTAAATTTTTAGTGTAAGTTTTAATTTAAGGAAATTTAAATTATTGTTAATAGTTAGTAATTTTAATTAATTACAACCATTTCACAATAGATTTCAAAATATATAAGCAAATATACAAATTAAAATACGTAATAAAAATACAAATCGTTTGGATTAGGCAAATTCAGCTGATAATTAAATTTGTGATTATTTTAACAATCCGTTTATACACTTAGGCCTAAATCCGTTTTAAAAAATAACAAGTAAAAATCGCATATAGTATGTAAAATGATATGACGACAAGCACTTAAGTTTTACTAAATACATTTTAAACGTTAAAAATATTTGTACTTTATAACACGATATTATAAAATGTATTAATATGAAAAATGAAAAGTCAGGAAGTAAAACCATTTTCAGGGATGTTGTCAAGAATCTTGTCATGTCTTTCCTGAAACTTCTCACTTGTACCATTAGCAAAAGTTTGCTCCAGGAAGTTTTCCGAGACCTGAGCTGTTTATAGACCGAGAACAGATTTGCTTCCGTTGACGCGATATTTCTTTAAACCGTTAACAGAAAACCTTTTATACAACTGGACTATGCTTGAGCGTTACTATTTCATTTCTATATAACTGGAAAGTAGAAACTTTGAATTGTTTCAAATAAATTAACTATTAAAAAATAGTTATATACAAATAAGTAACGTTTAATAGCCATTTATGTTTTAGCTGCTAATAAAATTACAATTGATATACCAGACCACATCTCACGTAACAGCCCTCGCTGAAGTTCTATAGCTCATTTAATTCTCTAGATTTTCTGTGCGAACAGGTAGAAAATCGTGTAAAAAAGAATCTTTTAAAGCCTGTACGCAGGCAGAAGAGCTTACTGAGTAATGACTTTAATGACGCTCAGCCAAATGCCATAGATGGTAGGCACCAACATCGATATTCATTCTTGCTATGTAGAAACGAGGTTACACATATTATGCAAAATTTATTGTTAGAGATGAAGATAGGGCCAGACAGATAGACAGACATTACATTTTTCAGCCCTTTTCCCGAGAGGCTTCGCTACCCTTAGCCAATAAACTTACTGCGTGGGCACTAAATAGATAATAGATTCAGAAATTTTCGGTCGGTGTCAGTCTACTTTAAGAACAATAGATCTCAATAATTAACCTCTATAAAAATCAAATAGAAGGTAATGTGAAGCTTACTGGCAGTACCATCAGCTGGTCTACGCAGGAAATACTCGCATTGTTCTTGGAATTCTTGCTTGACAAAACACTGAGGCAAGTAAAGTGATCAAAACTCAGATAACGAAGTTTTCTTGTTCGTGAATGCCAAAGAAGTGGGTATAAACTAATTATCGGATAAAGTTAGTTTGCCCTTTCTTGTTTGTCGTCACTGCGTCAACAATCGCTGGAAATAAACAATTACTTAGTTGTCATTTGGAGTTGAAATTAGACTCTCTTTCACAACGCGACAGTACGGTTTTAAGAAGTTCATCTAGCATGAACCAGTAATAAAATGGCCTAGTCCTGTTCCCTTCCTTTTTGCCACCATATTGTTTCTGCCGTGACGATTGCCATTTGCTAATTGCCTCTAGTCAGTCGTACGTGGTTGGTCGGTGAATTACGTGTTAGATTAGTTATTTACCTGAGAAAAAGATCAGATTGCAGATCTTGAAGCGAAGTGTTACTGATATTCTGTATCAGTAAATGTCAGAAAAATCCGGTTCCCTTCACTAACTACAGGTTATTTATTACTTTTTACTGTATTTATTAGAAAGTAATATTAATTTTGATCTTATAATTGTATGTTATTTATATATTAGCTGGAAATAAAGAAATAATAAATATGAGGTTGCAAAATCCTTAGGAACGCATGCCACGGTCTTCGAAGGTGAAGTCTACGCAATACAGGAATATGCTTCAATAATCCTACACAAGAAGACGAAGGGGCCACAATATTATAGTGTCTTATGTTCTTAAGTTCTTATGCCTGTGAGTGGAATCCTGTACTGGAATGCATTAACACAATGAAGATGCTGGCAAAGAACAATAATAAACATTGCATGTCAAAGAAGGGAACGAGAAGGCTAAAAAACGGGATAAACCTGGATCTTCTTTCCCGTTTTTGGGTCCTGAACCGTTTATTAGTATACACCTAAAAGCCAGCGAAGGGAAATCGGACAATAGGAAGATAATAACAAGAACAAGGTATGGAAAAATACACTAGGCAACATGCATGCAAAACTGTTCATCGCGCATAAGAATTAAGCAAGTGATCTCAGCACCTAAGGCCCTTCACGGCCTTCTCACAGGACATTGTGGTGTCAACTATCATCAACATAAGATAGGAAGAGCTAAGAGCAACAAATGCCGTCTCTGTGCGTTGGGGCCAGAGACGGCAGCACATGTTCTTTGCTCATGTGAAGCGGTCTCTCATAAAAGCTTCAGCCACTTTGGTGCCACTATACTACCTAAAGGAATGGCAAGTTTGCGCCAGTGGTTAGTGGCGGGTCCTTCTTTAAAATAATAATAAGTTTTAAATTATATTTTGAATATTTTATTTTGTGCTACTATTGGAAGCATATTACCTATTGTTAGTAAAGTCTCTCAGATAGGTTTCGGAGCTTAATTTTTAAACGTTTTGTCATTACCTGGAAAAAATTAATTCCAATGCAATGTTATTATTGGATCTAAAAATATACATTTTAACAGGATTTTTTTCTCAAAATATGTAAAAACAAAATAAGTTACCATTTTATCACGCAATACTCATTGGTAAAATTTACCAGGACGCTGGCGATTACCTATAAAAAGTGCCATGCACTCTCTGGTTGAATGTTCTTTATTTTTATCATATTTTAAATGGAAACCATGTCTTAATATTTTGTTCATATATATATTATATACCATTTACAATTAGAACCATTTAAAAGTGTGTATAAATCAAATTAAAGCTTTTTGAAAAAAGAAAATATTGCACGTAATCGGTAGAAGATAATACAGATAATTCCGTAGTTAAGTAACAAAATTCTACAGAAAGATTTTGGTAATTGCGGCGAAATTCTGCAAAAGAACCAAACGTTCCTACGATTAAATTAATCTCTTGATGGGAACACAAGAAGGTAGAGAGCGGCAATTAGGAGATTACAATTGACTTCTTCCCTCAAGAACGAGCATCAACATCAGCAGGGAACAAAAACGCTAATCAAGTCAAGAGCTCCATACATTTGTAGATCAAGTTTTGTTCCTAAAGTTAAGGAAATATATCGTCCTTAATGGAAAAGTGTTCTCATCATAACGTCAACATAAAGAGTATGTGTTCATAATACGTTAAACTATGAAAATAATGCTTCATAATTTATGAAAGTAAATTACACAATTTTCCAATAATTTTACATTTATTTACACGAGGTCTTTCAACATTAAAGATGCGATCATAGTTAGGTGTGAATTTAAATAATATGAAACAGTATAAATATTTTTACAATTTAAAATCAATTATCAATATAATTGAATAAAAACTCAATAAAATATTTGCACCAAGAAAAATTACAATACATATTATAATACATATACGCATAAAAATTTGGGTGAAAAAGAATTTAGTTATATACATATTTTATAAGGAAAGGTGGTTTTAGAATCGTCCTAAATTATTTTTAAACGTTTTAATAAAAACATAGTATTTCGCGAGTTTTGTGTTTAAGCTTTCCCTCTTACTAATTACCCAAATGGTTAGTTCAACTATTTAAAAGACTTATACAACCACCAAGTTTTACTGTTAAGGATAGAAATCAGTTTATCTATATGAATCTATTCAAAGTATTAGTGAATTACGTTTAATATAATTTCGTGTCTAATGTAAAATGTCTAATTTTTATCTATTCCAATGTCAAATAAAAAAGTTAAATTTACTTTTGAAAATGAAAAAAAAAATATATCCTTACCATTTTAAATGCATTCGTAAAAAGGAATAATGGTGACATATGAAAATTTACATAAAACCTACTCGTAATAACAGATTCATGCCACAGGATTCGAACTCAATATTACTATTAAATCGATTGTATTGAAATTTAATATGGACATTCTTATGGTCCCTGGACCTATTCTTATTTCGAAAATCTCTTCAGGCTACACACCACTAGTCTTTAAAGTAGCAAAAACCCCCATCTTGTGACAGCATAACCATAAAATTTAACCAATGTAAATACTCATCTACCTTAGAAAACTTCCTAAAACATAAAACGATCAGAAATTATCTCTCAAGATTTCCTTTGAAGAAGTCGGAAAGGTAATTGTTAGATGAAAGTTTGCTGGACTGCGCTTTTGAACTAATGTAAAAGTTTTAGCTCTAAATGATCTAAAATATAAAACATATTTTTCATTACAGAATGAAAAATATTTTTTCAAACACTACCTATGTTTATGTTTCTACTCTATAAATATGCAATAATTAGGTAGTGTCACTGTTAATGAACTGAAAGTTTTTAGCAAATATTGTAGTATTAAATATAAAATACAAAGTTACATTTATTTACAAAATATTTTTTCAAACACTACCTATGTTTATGTTTCTACTCTATAATTATGCAATAATTATGTAGTGTCACTGTTAATGAACTGAAAGTTTTTAGCAAATATTGTAGTATTAAATATAAAATACAAATACAAAGTTACTACCTTACTTTCACTATAAATTTAAAGGTTGTTACGAAAACTCATCTTAGTTGTGGCATAAGTAGGCTTCTCTGATCTGTAATTTTAGTGATCGGGAAACAAGACAAAATTAACTCTATTGAAATAAATACGAAGAATGAAGTAAATTACAATAGCCATAAACGCACACACTTTTTAACATACTTTCTTGATCGTGGTAACAAGGCAAACTCAACACTGGCGTTGAAAACAGAATTTACTCAAATAAGCAGTGGTCATACATGTGCAACGACTACTAAATTGCGTGCAATGCAGCAGGTAAATGCTAGCAGTGCAGATATAAAAGACAAAGTAGTCTAACTTTGACTATACATTTAAATACTGTTATGAAACCTATCTTAGTTCTAATTTTACAAAAGTACGTAGGCTTCACAGAGCTATGTATGTATATTTCTTTTTTCTTAAAGGGGAAAAAGGCAAAATCAACTATGGAACGAAAAATACAACATATTTTATTAGTTATATATAAATAAAACATGAAGATATAATGTTGAAAGATTATTTTGGACCGATAAAAATATATAATTCCTTAAAATCACATATATTTATTATAATTTTATTGATACAAATATTTTATTAAGTGTCATTCAGCTAGTTTTACAATCATACAAATATTTATACTGTATTAATTAATTTGCATTTGAAGATGGAATCTTTAATTTTGAAAGGCCTCGTTTATAAATTAAAAAATATCGAACAATTGTGCATTTTCTCTCTCATAAATAACTTGTTTTTCAATAAGAAGAGAGCTCCTACTTTAATGAAAAAGTGATGTTTATACAAGAAGTTGACGAAGAGAAGCAGAATCTAGATAAGCCTTGATGATCAACAGTGGTGAAGTTTCGGATTAAGAAGATAGACGTGATTGGTTTGAAATTTATGAGTTACTAAATTTAAAAATCATCTCATTGTCCATCCGCCTGTGCAATAACTCTTGATAGAAAAGTCCTAGGAACTTGAAACTTAGCAAGATAGTTTCTTCTTGGTCTTGGTAAGAACTCTGTTGGCTTTGGCCTTAAAAGGACAAACAGCAGGAAAGTTATAATCAGTTTTTCATAAATTAGGTTAGTCAGCAGATGCTAAACTGGAGTGATGGTCGTAGCTTCGTTGAGGCTGATTGTGAATACTACAACGCCAGTCAGCCTCAAAACCTTGTGCTACTTTTAATGGCACAACTTGATATAGGCTAATCCACAATTAATAGGCATGAAAATTATTTGAGCAATTAATCTTCAACTTTCACTAATCCGTTATAAAGACTTCTGTTACCATATGTTTTTTCCTTCAAAACTACCATCCCTATCCATTTATACCGACAGTCTAAACAAATATCTATGTTTATTCTTCGTAAAAGCCATAAATATCGTGGCACAAAATTGAAATAAAACCAATAAAATCATATTTTCAGAATTTCAATCGATAGACCATCAAGAAATTAAGACAATTTTTAACAGTTAGCAATGTAAGTGGTTTTATCCATTTTTAACGGTTATTTTGAAAACTGTTTTCAGATGAAATTTAGTTCAACTGCAGGCTGTTTCAAGTGGAATTAGAACAATGCTTGTAGAAGAGATGGAATGAGATATCGATTTGACTGTAAGTCAACCAACTGAGTCGAGATTTCCCCAGAGGTAGCTGACACGGTTCTGTGCTTTGATGGTATTCTTTACGCGGTTGTCTGGGGGTTAATCGTGACTATCAATAGAATGAGTTATGTATTTTTTGATTCACTATACTGAAAATATATCTGAAGCTCAAGATTTGTTATAACTCTCATCAACATAGTTCGAATTGTGATTGTAAGTTATTGTGATGAAATGGGCCATACGATTATTACGAAGGCAAAAGCGCGAGACGTATAAAGGCTTAATTGCAACTGCTAAGATTACATAGATTTAGTTTAATTATTTATGTGTTTTTAATTCGCCGCTGGCTCAATCTGCAATAGCAGTTGCAGGGTATCTTAGTCTTTGTTATCTGCATTTCGTAATTAATCAAGCACTTAATTAATAAATTTACACAGTCTCTTTGATGTGATTCAGGTGAAACATCAAAGAAAGTGTAAAAGTGCCAATCGGCGGGAAGGATAAATATTATAATGAAAATAGTGTTTAAATTTCAATTAGTTTAATTACATATTATGGTTTTAGTGTCGTAAAACAATGCTCACACAAAACAGTTAATATTTAACAAGAGCTTTTAATTAATATTCCGCAACTTTAGAGACTTTTTGGGATTTTTCGCTACTTTAGAGATCAGTGGGGCTTGGCCAGCAGGGATTTTCGAAATAAGAATAGGCCTATATTCATACCAGGGATCCTTAAATATCCATAATATAAAATTTCAGTACAATCGGCTGGATAGTTTACGCGTGAAAGAAAACAAAAACAAAGGCACTTTTGCATTTACAATATTATCAGGATGAATTAAATTAAATGAATCCTTTTAAATATATAGCAAATGTTCAAAACGTTATGATATAAAGTTTATATTTAGAACCTACACAAATCTACAGTATACGGTCATTGCAACAGAATAAATAAACCAAAGGTAAATTGTTTGATTGTGCATTAATTATAAAATATGACTACTATAATTCAAATGAAAAAAATAGGGACTTTACAAAATATTTGAGGTTTAATATTGTTCTTATGAGTAAATCCTTGAACTAAGCTAAAGCTCTTAAGGGACAAATTTCCATTGCTTTCCCCTGGATGTTACTTCCCTTGTCAGAGATGAAACGTAATTAATCTCTTTTGGATTCACATCGCAAACGTACGGGAAAAACGTTATATTATTTCCAAATCACTACAATATTTCTTGAGTAACTATATTAGTATTTACGTTTTAAAAATATGTTCTGTAACTTTGTGAGAAATGGATATTGAAAATCAAGAATTTTCAATAATTAATTATAAATACTGGAGTGTATTACCCTACTTCTACTATTGAAAAATATATTCTTTATACACATCTGGGAATTTTTTCTTATCTTCAAATAAAGTGGAAAATCTATAAATTTATGAATCAGATAATATTTTTAAAACTATCATGCTTACACAAAAAATGGCGTTGATGCAATTTGCAGGGTTAAGTCTATACCAATCAACACAGCACAAATTCTTAATATAGTATTGAAATTGTTTCTTTACTTTTTATTTTTTTAAAGTATTGATAATAATTATATTATCATTACTTCCATTCGCCAATGTAGACTATAATGTGGCTAGTATGGATTTATATTCTGCCGTGATCTTGTTTTTAAAAACAGAATTTTATTGCGCGAATACTTTGACATTAACACTTTGAAGAGAACTCATTAACCGATGGTAAAAACTATCTGGTTGTGAACTTTTCAACGAGTTGTTTTCTATTTAGTTGTTCTATTTTATGTTCTACTGTTTCGTTCTATTAAGGCAATTAAGTTTTATGAAAGGTGTCATTTATTAATTGCAAATCAGGTTCAGCGTTAGTTAATTATCAAAATTTTATGTTACTAGAATAAATATAGTACGCAATTGTTTTTTAAAACGTTTCTTATATTCTCACAAGGAAATTCAATTCAATAATATTTTTCTGGCCAAATGCATCTGTTATATGGAATGTACACAGTTTTGGAAATAATTATTCAGTTATTCTTCTTCGTAATATCTTTTCAATGCCTAGAGGGTTTGGCATTGCTTTTTAACCACTCCACCATTTGTGGTTATCCCAGCAAGCTTAAACTATGGTGTCACTTTTTTAGGACAGACAAAGCTTTTGTCTTATTTTAAAATGTTCGAACTGGAGCAAAAATGCACCTCACACAATATTCATAATAAATAGGAAGTTCCTTCAATTCTTTGGAAAATGTTATCTACAAGCGATCTGTGGTAGCGGCGTCACAGAAAGCTTCTACTACGGGCAACAGAAGCCCAATAACAGAACAAACATTAGATGCCCTGCACACCTTCTTCAAATGTAGAAGGTGGGAAACGGAGAGAAGGGAGCTGGAGGCAGCTATCGGGCGTGTTTCGCCGGAGACTCTTATAGAAGAGATGTTGTCCAGTCCCGAATCGTGGATCGCTGTCGCTGCGTTCTGCAAGAGGGTGCTAAGGCAAAAAAGAAGAGAGCAGCTATAAAGCACCAGAATAGCTCATGCCGGTGGATTTTAGAATGAAGTAATGCCCATTGGGCGAACGATGGCACCCTCTTGATGTAGTTGCAGAGATGCGTTCCCGAGAGGGTTTCCAATGCCTGGACCGGTAGGTTTTTAGTGGGTGAGAGTCCCACACACCAGGGCGAACATCTGTCCCTGACGGTGCATAATGCATTTTCCTATCGTAAAAAAACAAAAAAAAAAAAAAAAAAAAATCAGAACAAACACCCTCATGCATATACCTCCACTTAGCTTACGTTTTTGCAGGTGATAGGTGTGCTGCTGTCGAAGTTGACATGTTTTAGGAAATAAACAGTAAAGATGCAGTGAGAGTCAGTATAAATATCTTTATTTTTGTCTTCAATATCCACTGAATCAAACACTCTGCAGCTGTTCGCCTTAAATCAGTCTTACTTGTTCCTACTACAAAATATCATTTATTACATTAAAACATTATACAAAATAGAGGCTATCAATATAGAGGACCTGTATTATTTCAGAACGGATTTGAAAACTTCTAAATATTATATTCATTCCATTAACATTTTTTATAGTGTAATGATAGTGAAGTTCGTAAAATGTAGAACCAATGCAACGAGAGGACATTTTTTACTAGAAATTTGGTGCATATAGATAACTGTTGGTCGAGAAATATCTATTCTATTACGTCCTTTAAGTTGAACTAACGAATTACTTTGGGTATAATTGTTTAGTTCCACTCTAGCTAGTAATTTAAAGAGATGCGTGTGAATTTGTTAAGGTAAACCCATTTTATATTTGACTTATTCAAATTATAGCCATATATACAAACACATGATTTTATATACGCATAGCAGAACTGTACGCAACTGTCTGTGTACACTGCATAGATTTAACGTAATAATAATAATTTGCATGTTATAACATAAACTGTAAAGATAAAATTTATGTTATAACTGTAGTGATAATTGTAAAGATAAAATTTATGTGTTAAAACGACCAACATATAAATATAATATTTTAAATATACTTTTTAATGAATATAGCAATAAATCTGTAGGTATTTATTAAACCTTACAACTTTATTTGTAACTTTTAATGTATGTTTGTAAATGTGATTTTGGAAACTATGAAGACTGTAATAAACTCCTGCTGGGTTTCTCGGATCAATAAAAAATCGGCTCCAAACAATTTTTTTTGTGAACGCGATTTTTTAAATACTACAAGCGTAAAAAGGTTCATCATTGTATGATGATTCAGTTAGAGGTTATAAAATCTAAAATAGGAATGTATATTTATTTATATTATAATTTAGTATAAGATCCTGTACCCCTTTGGAAATTAATAACACGCTTAAAATTTCAGTAAAATTAATTTCAATACAATGTTAGAATAGTCAAAGTACATCAAATTCTTTACATAATTTACTTCTCCTAGTAAAGTACGCTGTTTAAAATATTTGTATTGAAACAATTTATTTTAAAAAAATTACATTTTAAAGTAATCAGATAAAAAAATATTATAAAAACAATGTTAACTATATCAATGTTATATTTTGCATTATGTTACTTGTTATATATCAAATAGACTACATTTTTCATATACAAGTTTTACATCACTTCTACATGTAAGTATAATGACAGTTGAAGGTGTAAATTAAAGTCACCATCTCAGTGAAAATCCTTTGAAAAATGCCTTAACCTACAGTCATTGAACCTAATACTTATTTAGGCATAATAACTACAAATTAGACTAAATTAATTAAATATTTGCTCAGTAAAAAATAGTGGAAAATATAAAACATTTAAGAATTTACTAAATTTAAAATGGCTTTGGCGTCGATTGAACCTATTGTGGGCAAAACTAGTACTTAAAATAATCTCCAAAAGACTTGATTTTCACAATGATACATACAAGGTTTGTTCTATTTTAAAATTTGTGTTAAACAAATTTATTAATATTGTACATTGATCTTACATACAATTTACTGAAATATATTACATATTTACAGAAAAAATAGTTAAAAACTTAATTATTAGGCATTATAAAATTGAACACTTTTTGATCTACTAGAATCAAAATTGTTCAATTTCCAGCTTTTCCAGTTTAGTTATGAGGGGATAGAGTTTATTGCAGTTTTGGATAGGAATAGAGCTATGTACACAGATGAAGTATGCCGCATGTTATATTGCTTGACGGGTAAAAGTGGCCGGGGATCACGCTGTCTGGTCGGCGCCATTCATCTCGGCCCAGTGTTTCATGTTGTCCTGGGCTCCTTCCATCATCCCGCTTAATTTAGGGTTCATTTGGCCCAGCGACTGAAACATGCAAGACAGACCCAACGAGTGGTTCTAAGTAACAGCACATTTCACATTCTTATTTTTACAACAATTTTTTTGCTGTATCTATTTTTGAAGTCACGGAAGAAACATTTTGTTGAACTAATCACAATTCAAAAATATTACGTCATTAAATAGTACTTGCATTTACGTAGTTATTACGTAGTCGCACAAGAACTAAACTACAAACATACAAGATAGTACCAAGATAATTCATTTTGACTTCTAATTTTGCTCAAAGTTTGTTCTATTTTAGCGTTGTTCTATATGTAGCTTAGAAAATAACAGTAGTATGGCTTTTTAGCTAGTTTTCAACCCAATTATACAAAGAATAACAGAATTACGGACCCTTGATATTGTTTGCTTCTAATGACAGTTTCAAATCGAGATTACTTAAGGTATGGCTTTGTTGTTGAATATGAGAAACTTTGTTATTTTAGTTCTCAAATTAACTCGGAATGTCTTTCTGAAATTTGTAGTTCATGAATGATTCTTTTACTTTCGCATGGAAGTATTTAACTATCGAATATGTCCCATTTCAATCATAGAAAATGGCAACTATTATTCTCTTTTTTTAATTATTGCCCATCAAAACAGAAGCCTTTACCAAAAGTTAATTTATCAGGGAAGGAAGTTTGCATTGTAATATCACAAAAAGTAGACTATAACACAAGGACTCATAATGAGGTTTTTTCATTTTGGCCTTCAGTATATACGAGAGGGCCAGTGGAGAAAAATTCAATAGAGTAAAGAAACGAGACATGTGAACAGAAAACTTGTAGTGGGTATTTGATTTAAGTATGCTGCAAGCTGCTTAGGTGGAGGATGGATTGTGGGTGGGCCAAATGTGTGAACAAGCACTCCTAACTGTAGACGACGTTTCTAACTACATCGTAGAGAGGAGTTAATAGTAGACAAAATTTCTCTAGGATTATGGGCATCAATAACTCACTATTTCTTCAGAAAAGATAACAAAGGCATGTGGGTTGGCTAATGTCTCATAGTTGGGAGAAATCCCTGGTAAAACCATCCTAATATCTTCGTGATGATTGAAGGAATAAAGAACATTTTCTAGAATGGAATGTATAAAATCCTCATGTGAGCACCTACATACATTGTCTATTAACTACCTGATAGAGAGACAGGCAAATGTTGGATGTCCAGTTGATTTGAAGTTGTGAGAGCTCATACACTGTCCATTACCTACCTGATAGAGAGGTAGGCAAATGTCAGATATCCAGTTGATCTGGAGTTGGGGGAGCTCCTACACTGTCCATTACCTACCTGATAGAGAGATAGGCAAATGTCGGATATCCAGTTGATCTGGAGTTGGGGGAGCTCCTATACTGACCATTACCTACCTGATAGAGAGATAGGCAAATGTCGGATATCCAGTTGATCTGGAGTTGGGGGAGCTCCTATACTGACCATTACCACCTACCTAATAGAGAGATAGACCAAATGTCGGATATCCAGTTGATCTGGATTTGGGAGAGCTCCTACACTGTCCATTAACTGCCTGATAGAGGGGTAGGCAAATGTCAGATATCCAGTTGATCTGGAGTTGGGGGAGCTCCTACACTGTCCATTACCTACCTGATAGAGAGATAGGCAAATGTCGGATATCCAGTTGATCTGGAGTTGGGGGAGCTCCTATACTGACCATTACCTACCTGATAGAGAGATAGGCAAATGTCGGATATCCAGTTGATCTGGAGTTGGGGGAGCTCCTATACTGACCATTACCTACCTAATAGAGAGATAGGCAAATGTCGGATATCCAGTTGATCTGGATTTGGGAGAGCTCCTACACTGTCCATTACCTACCTGATAGAGAGGTAGGCAAATGTCGGATATCCAGTTGATCTGGAGTTGGGAGAGCTCCTACATTGTCCATTACCTACCTGATAGAGAGGTAGACAAATGTCGGATATCCAGTTGATCTGGAGTTGGGAGAGCTCCTACACTGTCCATTACCTACCTGATAGAGAGGTAGGCAAATGTCGGATATCCAGTTGAATCTGGAGTTGGGGGAGCTCCTATACTGACCATTACCTACCTAATAGAGATGTAGACAAATGTCGGTTATCCAGTTGATCCGGAGTTGGGGGAGCTCCTACACTGTCCATTACCTACCTAATAGAGAGGTAGGCCAATGACGGATATCCAGTTGATCTGGAGTTGGGAGAGCTCCTACACTGTCCATTACATACCTGATAAAGAGGTAGACAGATGTCGGATATCCAGTTGATCTGGAGTTGGGGGAGCTCCTACACTGTCCATTACATACCTGATAAAGAGGTAGACAGATGTCGGATATCCAGTTGATCTGGAGTTGGGGGAGCTCCTACACTGCCCATTACATACCTGATAAAGAGGTAGACAGATGTCGGATATCCAGTTGATCTGGAGTTGGGGGAGCTCCTACACTGCCCATTACATACCTGATAAAGAGGTAGACAGATGTCGGATATCCAGTTGATCTGGAGTTGGGGGAGCTCCTACACTGCCCATTACATACCTGATAAAGAGGTAGACAGATGTCGGATATCCAGTTAATCCTGAGCTGGGGGAGCTCCTACACTGTCCATTACATACCTGATAAAGAGGTAGACAGATGTCGGATATTCAGTTGATCTGGAGTTGGGGGAGCTCCTACACTGCCCATTACATACCTGATAAAGAGGTAGACAGATGTCGGATATCCAGTTGATCTGGAGTTGAGGGAGCTCCTACACTGCCCATTACATACCTGATAAAGAGGTAGACAGATGTCGGATATCCAGTTAATCCTGAGCTGGGGGAGCTCCTACACTGCCCATTATATACCTGATAAAGAGGTAGACAGTTGTCGGATATCCAGTTTGATCTGGAGTTGGGGGAGCTCCTACACTGCCCATTACATACCTGATAAAGAGGTAGACAGATGTCGGATATCCAGTTGATCCTGAGCTGGGGGAGCTCCTACACTGTCCATTACATACCTGATAAAGAGGTAGACAGATGTCGGATATCCAGTTGATCTGGAGTTGGGGGAGCTCCTACATTGCCCATTACATACCTGATAAAGTGGTAGACAGATGTCGGATATCCAGTTGATCTGGAGTTGGGGGAGCTCCTACACTGCCCCTTACATACCTGATAAAGAGGTAGACAGATGTCAGATATCCAGTTGATCTGGAGTTGGGGGAGCTCGTGCTGCCTCTCACGGTCCATGAGCGCCTGAGGTTGGATGTTGAGCTCTGTCCGCTCCTTGTCGCCCTGCACCATGAACTCTGCTGTGACGAGGCGAAGCCACTCGCTCCTGCACGGGCCATGGTTTAGAGCTCGCAGCGATGTCTGAGGCCGTCATCAGCATGGAGCGAAGCAGTTCGCGATGATCCTCCTGCTCCCAGCTGTACTGACGCCCCTCCACCAACGAGAAGAACTTAGGCCTCAGTCTGCCAAAGTTCCAAGATTATAAATCTCGTTATAAATTAGATTACTTTCATTATTGAGTTTAAATCATCCAACTTAGTTTAAAATAAGAAAACTTCATACTGAGCTTCCGTGATTTCTAAACAAAATAATCAATCAAATCAAGGTAGTTAGATATGCTGAATTTTAAAGTGAAGATGAAGATAAGAAGGACTTACTCGAAGTAAGTGGACAGATCCGTGGCTAAGATGCTGTGCTTCAGCACTTTCATAACGGCTGAGAAACTTTCCGCTGACAGTGATGAGAAGATGTTGAGACTCTATAGCACAAAACAATATATAATTATTATATCAAATTTTTTCAACTATTTGCAATCGTTTCTAGGTACTAATTATAAATAAAAATATAACCAACTTTTCTTGCAAAACAAGTAAATTTATTGTTATTGGTAATTGAAAGGACATCTATAAAAATGTTATGACTTTTTTAGAAAAAATCGAAAGTCAGTATGGATTAGTTCACATACTTGATGAAGAACATGAAGTAAAAGTTCGTTTCTTATATATTTTCTCTTAGTTGGAATAGACAAGCATAATGTAAACGTATCAGTGAGTGTAGGTGGCTATGATTTATAAATTAGCTGTGAATAATGTAAACAATTTTATGTATTTTACGGCGTGCATGATTATAAATATTACTGTTATAACTACTAGACAATTCATTATTGTGTTTTATATTGCACTATAAAGATGCTTAACCAAAGGTAGTAGTAACACTCTGGTTTAACGTAACATAGTTAATAAAACCTTACTATTGCTATCGATAATAGTTAACAAAATGTATTGATATTAGTAACATAGTAATAAAACCTTACTATTGCTATCGATAATAGTTAACAAAATGTATTGATATTAGTAACATAGTAATAAAACCTTACTATTGCTATCGATAATAGTTAACAAAATGTATTGATATTAGTAAAGTTCTTGAATCCATGTATTGTACTATTAATTTCAAAAGGGTATTTTTGTGGAACACTTTGAGTAGTAGATCTGTAAATAAAACCATGTACGCAACAGTCGATGTATACACACTTGGTTTTAGGTTCTAGTGAAAATTGAATACGTTATGGTTATAATTATGTATTCACAGAAGACTATTGCATATTATTGGAACAAATGCTCCTAATGTTTTTGGCCCAATCCATTAAAACGTCTAAGAAGACCTTTGGTTGAAAAATTAAACAAGAGTAGTTTCATAAATACGCAATTACCTCACTACTAAGTATCATTACGGCATGGTTGAAGTGATGGTGTTCCATGGTGTTGGTGGTTCCATAGAGCAGAACTAGAGGAGAGCCGGCCCCTAAAAAAAACAGACATTCCACTGAGGCATTTTTATTTTAAAGAAAAACTTGAAATTAAAACTTTGAATTTAAAATAGTATATTTATTTTTTAGCTTCAAAGTTCCTTCGCTTCCCACTTATTTGTTGCTCCCCCCCCCAGTGTAGCTGCATCAATCACCCTAAGCACTGAGACACGCAAACACACAACATGAGATCGGGATGTCCCTATCATTGTTGATCAGAGTCAGCTTCAAACATTTTTACAAAGTTTACACGCTGGACTTAAAATCTCCATCTTGACCTGAGCATTAACACTCAAAGGCATTGGAAATACAGTAATACAGATGTGAGTTTTTAGTTGTTTACTTTATTATTTGGTTAAATGATGACAAACAGCACTGACGATTATTTATTATTCCAGTATGCATTTCTTGGAAATGATACAAATACTAAAATAATTATTGATTTCACTTTCTAAAAATTGACTTTTCTAATTTTGAAGTCTGAAGTACGGAATATATTTGATCAGCACTTATATCATGCAATTTTATTTTCATTATTATAATAACAGCAGTGGGGAGATTAATGTATGAAATTAATTTCCTCCTATATTAAGAGCTTCTACGTGATATACAAAATCTAGTCTAAAACCCACTTTGGAAATCATGCAATAGACGGTTAGTTTCCAACACTGACAATGATAACTTAGAAGGCGCGCGCACGAAATACTTATAAAAATGATTTATAACAAATATGAACTATCAAGGATGGAAATGTGACACAGACCAAATTATATTGTAAACAATTTTTTGGGATTAATTTCAAAACATGATTCACTGAATCTCATCGCTAGATGTCATCGATATGTTACAAACATTTTTTGGAACATACGGCATAGTAAGATGTTTTATTAATAAAAATTACTTAGCTATTGCAAACGTAATTTTATATTCCACTCACTTTTCCTGGAAGGCGTTGTTGGTACCCCCGATGATCCAAGTCGTGACACAGACATCCCACAAACATCCCGAGAACCTCCAGGTCACTGAAAGTGCCCTTCATCTCACAGCCCTGCAAATACAAGTTATAGTCAATTTGGGGGGGGGGGGGGGTGGGGGGGGGGGGGGGTGGGGGGGGGGGGGGGTGGGGGGGGGGGGGGGTGGGGGGGGGGGGGGGTGGGGGGGGGGGGGGGTGGATAACAGACGTTTATAACTGAGACGTTTATATTAATTTATAGTTGTATAAATTTGGAAGCTCACAATCTTGAAAGTGTACAATATATTAAAATATTTAAAAGCAAACTAGATGGTTTAAATATGCAAACCATAGATACATATTTTCGCGCCTAACGTACGAGTATTGCTTGAACGTAAAAGCCTAACTGATAAGATTATTTAAATAAATCATCTACTTCATGAAATAAGTCACAATACAAGTTTACAAATTTATATATAAGTCCTCAATATTATTATTATTAGCTGAATTGGTTGCAAACTTGCCTAAAGCATACCAATTATATCGCCACGACAGGTCTCGTTGCTATCAGGAAATGAGTAATTAAGGATCTTGTGTATTCATATTACTGTATAACTTTCCAAAACATCAGTTCACTTTTACTACAGAGTTGATTGTTCTTTTACTGCTTTAGTGGTGTTACTACCTAATATTTAAGTAATTATATTTTGAAACATTGAACGGCTGGAGTTTTGAAAACTTAGAACGGACCTAAAATGTGAATGAATTTGTTTAAAACTGATTAAATATTTGATGGTTGTAGGTGGCTCTTCGCAGTGCCGCTAAAATATCTCAAGATTTAATTGTGTTTACCGGAAAACTTAGATTATAAGTAGTTTCTCAAATATTTATGACACAAGAGAATAAACTTGATGTAAAAGACTTCCAGTAAATCACAGAAATTACGCTTAATATAGGGAGAGTCAAATGCAGTTCAAATAATGAAATGAACCATTGTGTGTTACTAGATCGTCGACCACATCTTACTGGAAAGGTCAACAGAGGTCGAGAGGTCAGGCATTGACTCTGGAAATGGAAAACAGAGGGGCAAAGGATATTAAGGGAAGAGTAATATTTGTATTAAAACTAGCCAAAGTAGTCTGACTTTAATAAATGTAATGGCGGTTAGTCTCTTTTTTATCTATGAAATGGTTTTTTCTCACGGATATGGTTTTCACGCAAAACAATATAATTTTGTAATGCTTAACAGTAGAGAATAACCTGAAATTGGGTTATCAGACAATGATCTAGTATTACTATTTTCATTATACTATATAAATTGGAAATTTAAAGGCTAGTGACTTGCAGGCCTGTAGTTTTTCAGTTTCAGTTTCTTGAATACCGTAATTAAACGAATATCTTACATGGTTTTGTACAGTTTCATAGTATAATATTTAGTACTTTCTGAGATTTAGGTATATTTTAGTTAGATATCTAATCTATTGCAGTGACTAAATGTACACGTTTGCATTTTTCAGAGTTCTTTTAGAATTTATCTGGAACAATTTTGAATTTAAAAGTGGCAAAACAATCAAACAGGCGAATTCTGCGCGACTTCAGTTGCTGTAAAGACAAACTTGTCTCAAACAAACATTACACTTGAATCGAACAGCGTTGTATACTCAGTTACACAAAAGTAATACTGTCTAAACTTCCTCTTAGATAATGTTTATTTGTATCTCTCGGAGACAAACAACTTTAAATTACTTTTCTGAAAGTAGACATGTTAACTATTTATAAAGGGAAGAAATAATGTGTAAACCGAATTCTAGACATAAAAGCTTGGCAATGTAAGCCGCTTAGTTTCAACTCAGTAGGAATGGTGGGCTGGTAACGTTACACCCTGAGTGGGAGTATTATATTGAATCTCTCATATAATGTTCATAACTGTGGGAACTAAAATGCTTAGATATTCCGCAAACCACATCCTCTTTATCTTTCCTCTCCTACTTACTGAAGACAGTGGACACCTACATACTTTAATTTGACACAATCCTGATGCCTCTGTACAGAAACATCTATTTTCACACCAATATTTCTTTTAACTACATACACGACATTTAGTACAAAATAAGTATGGGATATGTTTATTATTTTGCTTTACAATATACATTTGAGACCTATTTGATGCGCGCGCGCGCGCGCGCGCGTGTGTGTGTGTGTGTTCGCGCGCGTGTGCGCGAGTGGTACAGAAACGGTCAAATAACAAATAATAGAATTGTTAAAAGTAAGGGCTCCGTGGTGTAGGGGTAACATGCCCGCCCGCCAAGTGAAAGACTCGGGTTCGAGCCTCGACAGAGCAAGTACTTTCTTATTCAATGTTGTGGGAAATGATATAACTATAATAACTAAAGATTTAAGTGTAGAAACCTGCCTGTCACGTGTCTATTCGTAGAAAATGCTACAAAAACAGAGAGTATTCTTACTCAGTTGGACTGAAAGTGCCTCGGATTAAGTCTAGGAATACCTTCAGAGAAATATTGACACAGATGTGGGTGTGGCCAGAGCCTCCAGAAAAAACACTCGGTTTCATTATATTGGTGCAGTGCCCTCAGGCTATCTTAAGTCTCGTCAAGCCCATTGGCTACTGATTAGGGATAGTTGTGATAATCGTATATAAATTAAATCACCATATGTGGATAAATATACAGTTTTAATATAAGTTAAATCAGTCCAGTAACACCCAACACTCAACTAGCAGTGAACAATCTTCAAAGTTCATCCGTCTGTGAACGCTCTAGTGACTATATCTTATGTATCCTATTATATATTTTCGTCAAAATATGGTTCAACGTTTACTCTTTTAAATCCAGAACGTACATTTATTATTAAATCCTAGCAGACCCAAGGAGCAGAGCCTCACTATAAAAACGGTATATAAGAACTATCGTATAATTAGTCGTGTTTGGAAAAAAAAACATTAACGAAGCGTAACATGGTGATTTTTACATATTGTATCGTCTAATTTCAATATAACATAACTACATAAAGGAGGTGAAAACCTTCAATGGAATCAGTGAATCAAGTGACTAGTCTGGACGTATAGTATACCTCTTAGTATAGGACGTATTAGTATCCTCATTTGACATGGCCATTCCGTGACTTACGTGTCAACCAATTTATTTATCCGTATCTACGTTTTCCCCATTTTAAAAATAAATACAGTAGTAAACATTTATACAATTCAGGTCAAGGTGGGATGCAATAACTTACATAACTAGTAAAATAAAACAATAGTACTCAACGAACACATTTCAGGTAAGGGGACAAAGTCGCAAAGTGAAAAGTATTGTTAATAACACTGCCGAATTTGTTGGAAAAAGTAATTTACATATCTTAACTTTGTGATTTATTGGTTGGTCTCATAGTCGTTACCAATCCTAGGATGGGGCGCACACTAGGATGGAAGCGGTTGATCAAGCGACTATTTACGTCTGAGCAAAGGAAAAATTACTGAAATGGGGACCTAGAACCGCTTCCGTATGTCACCGCATGTTACTCACAGAATTAAAAAAGTATTCGAATCTATACTAGTTTGTATTTACAGCGAAACATATCCATGTAAATACGTAAGGAAAGGTTTAGTAGTATATACATTAAAATATCTCAATCAGAGAGGTTTTCCATTGCTTTGCAAAAATGAAACTTGAACCTTCCTAGAAAGAATCATATTTCATAATTTATTAAATGTCTATTATAGATTGACTGTGAAGTTTAGTTATTTAGGATGTATAAGAACTTTATTCTTAGTTACTTCATTTTTTGGACAAAGTATCTGCGTAATAGGCCTGACTCAAATTACATAAGAACAAGGCGACGTTTTACTATAACTATATTAACAGAATGAAGAGCATTCAACCTCTAAGGAACATCTGCAACTCAATAAATACCATTTAAAACTATAAGGAAAATACGAACACCTGCATAGAAAAATTGTTTGACAGGAAAGAAATAGTGACAACATGATTTGGGTTACAATAAATAAAGCAGTAAAAATTCTTTGTTCTTTCCTTGAATAGTCAAAGGTAAAACGTGTAACATTTCATAAATTTTTATATGGATTGAATACAGCTCTTATGAGATGAATTTGCGTATTATTCTGTTACTCATTTTACATTCAAATATGCATGTACTTATTTACCAAAGGAAGTTTTCTAACGTATCAAAGCAAGTAAATGAAGAAGTTTTGTTTAGTGAAGAATAAATCCACGATTATCCTTGTAGGAAATTAACTGGTACTATTTGAGTTGCCCCTCGCATAAACGCTTAATGTTTTTAGGAGGAACGTGTCCTGTTTACAGCCATTTAACAATATTTTAAATTTTAATTTTTAATATTCTTAAAATATTCGTTAAATCTCAACGTTATTAAAATTATTCCATATTTTCTTAGTTACTGACAAATAAGTTTTAGATCAAATCTATTCATTTTACATAAATAAGGGAAAAGATAAGCGGTAGTTTACTAAACAGGGATATAAGAAGAACAGAATACTGATACATGTAACTGGAAAATTACTATCTTATTTATTTCTTGACTTGGTCAAATGATAGGTAAATGTTGAACGTTTTGTGTAAGCAATACAAATGTGAATAATTTGAGAGTAAAAACTATTTATTTAAATTAAGTAAATATATATCGAATGCGTCAAGAGATGTTTCTAAGAAATTTGAATTATAAGAAAAAACAAAAACTTTACAATATTTTAATATCTAATTACAACGGAATTGTTAGCATTATTTACTTTATTAACAGTATTAAGAAGTAATGAAACAAAATTCAGTTGCTCATCTATAAACCAAAAACATCTATGAAACAAAGTGGTTTGCAGCGTAAAAATATTTGAATTACTATTATAATTGAATTAATAAAATATATAATTAAATAATTATTCTATCTAAAACTTTTGCAGCTAATTCATATCTATATAAGTGACTGCAGGGAAATGAATATAAACTATGAATATTCAACTGCTTCGGTCTCATTTTCTCCAATGGCAACAGAAATACGATCTCGTTGAATGCACTGTGCTCTCCTCTCTACACAAGCAGCATCCACATTAGAGAGTAACTTATTACGTCAATAAAATTGTTACTGGTACCATCATGGCTACTTTTCTAGTGATCTAGGTACAGGGTAATAGTGCATCTTACGATGTAATGCGCTCAGGAAGTCATTACAGACAGATTCACATCCCAACTCTATCGTTATTGTTCTCAACTCAACTTCCTAATCCATACTTCAAGGAATGAAAATTGTCTAAGAGAAGAACGACGACTCATGAAGAAGAACCAATGTTTATTTATAACGTTCGGAGTATGTACTGTTTTTCTGAAGGAATGTTTTAATATTTTACTTTGTGAACCGAGAACTAGTTCACATATTTCACATATACGTATGTAATCATAGTTGAAACAAGTATTTTATGGAAACTACTTTTAAATCTATTTTTCTCAATCTGCAGAATATTAACTCTTTGGCAAAACATGAATGATTGACATTTACGTCCATGATACCTTGGCTCGGGGTCTTCGAGAGGAGAACACGTTACTTTGGCGTCAACATTGCTCCTGCTGATGGCTATAATGTGATATCACATCTTTAAGGATTACCTTTCGCAAAAAAAGGAAGAAAACGATGTAGCTTTACATTGACTAAGACGTTATTGAGGATGTTTGAGGGATGAGCCAATTTGCAATTTCAGACGTTTGGATGATGCTAAATTGAGATTCAGGATTATGCGATATTCCTAAGGGCGAATTTCTTAGATATTCAAACAGTAGGTGAGGGGTCACAAAATTATCATTTAGGACACAATTAATGGTGGGATTATGTAATTTTTGTTTTTTTGATTGGCGATGCAGACGTTTTCAATTAATTTTCAGTCAAGTGGGTTATATATGACTGTGGATTAAGTTGATGCAGAAAAAATGGGATGCCAAGAGGGGACTCGTTTTTATTGAGTTATGTTAAAACAGAGTAGTGCCTTTTATTAGTTGGTAATGAATTAAAATTAATGACAGCTTCTACCTTGACCTTTTGAAAAAGGAATGAGCCCTTACTCATCGCTTTGTAAATGTTCTTACAGTAATATCATTTGGTAACGATTGGAAAAACCGACGTGAAAGCATTCCTATTTTCTCCTCAGTCATATATATTCTGAAACTGCTGTCTCGATTTACTGGTCTCTAATTTATATTTAATTTCCGTAGGGTTTGTCCATATTATTTACTTCTAATTAAACTGTGTCACACAAGAGAAATGTGTCACTATAAGATGATCGTATAGTAAAGTGAAAATATTTTAAGACTGTTCAATTGTTTATCTAAAACCGTACTTTTGTAAAAAATGTATTCAAAAATGTTTTTTTCTCTTTGGAAAGCGGATCGTAACTACTCGTAGTGTGTTATCTTCTTGGCATTATAAATTCAAATATGAATCGATATTATTGTTATTTTTTAATAACTATTATACATAATAGTTATTACAATTCTTCAGAATTGAATTAAAACAACACAACTATAGTCAAATATTTGTGCGTGTAAGTAAACAATATGGGAACTTGAAGTGCACGTTGCGTGAACTTGGAGTGCTCCACCTAGCTAAGGTTGGACAAACGCTAGAGGGGCTTCTCTGTGATACTCAGGAGTAACCTCATTATTCGGCTCTTTACTATTATCGTCTTTACACCTTCCCGACCAACGCATTGTGTTGCATTACACACATATTTGTATACTGTATACGGTTGGACCGTCCAAGCTCATACGTTTTACATTAAAACCGGCTCAAGACAGTGATCTCATTATATTGAATGCATAACATATGAGGACTACCTCAAATAAACAAAACAAATAGCAAATATATTTAATAAATCACTGTCAAGGTATTTTAGACATGTATTTTATTTGATTAAAAACTGCTGAGACATTAATTTTATTATTTTGTGTTGACGATGAATCATAAAAGCTTATCTCTGCATTGGAGATTTGATTACAAATTCATAGTTAATGGTGAGAGACATATCTTTTAACTAAATTAATGTTAATATTGGCGAATCAAAATACAATTTTACTTTTGGATTATGGTTTTACTATTTTATTTCTTTATTTTAAATATTTAAACATAGTTCTTTGTTTATATAGTTAAAGATATGTATTCAATTAAGGTTTGTATGTATTGTTATGAGTCCACATACTTATGAGTGTGTAACTAAGAATGACAAGTACTTATAAATTTACTGAAATCTTCTATCGTAAACACTTAGTGATCGTGCAGCTAAAATAGGCCTAAAAATCTAAATTGTCACCTAATTCTAATTAAGAATCCTGAATATGTACGTTTACCAAAATCCTTGGATTTATAATTGCAGGTGCCTCTATATTATAGTCATTACACTGTGGTATCCGGTATACTAAACTGTAGCTTTCACTTACTAATATGTTTAACCACGTAGTTTATGTATATTACTCCAAATGTTTCGAAGAATCTAGAGAAATAAAAGAAAAACAAGAAGAAAGAATTTGCAATCACAATTAGTTTACTCCGGTTAAACCACGCCTCGTATACGATTCCTTCTGCTGTTTTATTTGGCCCAGCCACACAATAACCAAGAAACTTTAGATTAGTTTATTTTAATTTAATTACAGCGAGTTAACTTAAAAGTAGTTTCTTAACTCATAACTTTCATGGAAAGTTTCTGTTTAATCAAAATGTAAAAAACAGTATTATATGTACGCTCTGTAATTTATTATCTAATAAATTTTCAATAGTTTTGGGAAAGGCTACTGCACTTGGACTGCCTAGGTTTCCTTACCTGCATTCAGTAATTTACTAAACGAAAGAAAAATAATACAATTACACTGTAATGTTAGTATAGTATTACTATACATAATCCATATTCTAAAATTAATTCTTCTGAGGCCTTTTACTCGAGGGGCTCGAAAACATTTTATTTTCGTCTGTCTGTCTATCCACTAGATATATCGAGAAGGAACTGACATATAGACGTGAAATTTTGCACAGATTCATTTTTATATTGATAGATCTTTATACATAGAGAAGGAGAGGTTTTATGATGAACCATGCCCATTCATGAGATTTGGCTGAGCGGCATTGAAGCCCCATCACTTAGTTAGTAGGCTGGCACAATGTTTCTTTTGTTTGCCTGGCGGTTGTAAAATTTGATTTTTTGTTTGATTGTCTGTTTGTCTGTTCGCAGGGCACGTCAAGAATGAAAATGAGCTATAAATCTGAAATTTAGCAAGCAACCTCAGCGAACGCCTGTTATGTGACACGTGGTGTGGCTTACTTCTACCTTATTATAATAACAACAACACGTGTATGATGTTTGGAAAAAAATTTTGATAATATATTTATATAAGAACTTGAGACTTAATCCTATCATGCAGAGCAAGTGGACATCAATAATGGAACTTATTTCCGATACTGTAACATTATACATAAATATATACGGTTTATACAACTGTTAATCGACGGTTTATATTCGTAGTAACCACGGCTTTTAATAAAAATATATTCTTATGAGTTTATTTGACCTACAATAGTTAATGATAAATTCCTTGATAAAAGTTGTATTTTTTAAACAATTATACTCAGTTATTACGATTTTAGAGATGTTACAATTAATAATTTTTAATAAATAATTTATAAAACCCGTGCTTTATTTTTAAACCATTAAGCCTTCCATAAAAATAGTTACAAAAATAGAGACCAACTATAACCGCCCTGAACAAGACGCGCTCACACGTTTTCTGACTTAAGTATAGGTAAATACGTTTTTTTATTTATATTTAAATGTGCTGTGAACTATTTTGTGTGATTTTTCAAAGATCTAACTATTTTACCATCTTATTGATGTCGTTTCACTGTCTGCTCCTTTAAAACTCCCTTAATGATGGCGCTAAATATTCCAAAACAGGTAAATCTTTCTTTATGCATAACTTACGTCACTTATATTTGACGGGAGGTATTTTTAGTTAAATGTTTTTAAATGATCACTCATATTAGTTCGTATTTGAATCTGATGTGAATTTAAATGCATAGAATCCGGAAACGAGAGACAATATTCACTTGATGAGAATAATTTCTTTTATTTTGCTAGATTGGTAGAGTAATGTCCCTTAAAAAGGAACTAATCGTCAGATATATTTACTTTCGAGGTGAGAGATAAGAGAATTTGTAAAAATAACAAATTATGAATGTTTCATATACTATATTTGTAATACCTTTTTTCCTGGCAGGACTATATTTTATTTTAAATGAAAAATGTGGCATTGCAAGCTTTCTGCCTTTTTTCTTCGAGTCTTTTATTACAGTAATGTGACTTCGAGGTTTTTTATAACTGTTATAACTGTTATCATAATTAAAATTAACTTCATGATTCAAAATAGTACCACAATCTTAAAAATCACATTTTATCGACGAAGGCTAAATGCAGAGCAAAGTTATAATCTAAACTAATATGACGGACAAGTTAGCAAGTTGAGCGTGGTTAATCAACTTCCGGTAACTGGCCACGTGTAATAGGGTACAATTAATTTCGTTATACACCAAATATAACCTAGCATTTCTATTATTGAAGTCCGGTCTTTTTGCGTCGTTTCCAATTTTAAGGACCGTGAATGTAAGTTAAACTATTGTATTACAAATAAATGTTATAATTATTTGTATAGATTTATATATTATCATACAAACATGATTTCAAGTATAGAAGTAAAGTTTTTCCGACACGCTCTTGTGTGGTATGTATGGATTACCTTGAATCTAAATGTATCATGTGAATGGAGTACTTGACTCAGTAAACCTTTGAGCTATTAGGAGGCCATTTCTTACCACCCTTTCCCTTCAGGCTTAAGGCAATTTCCTGGGCACAAATCGATCAAATAACCATAGGGATAGCAGCATAAAAGATTGCACAAAAATACTCGTAGGGATAAAGGAGGAACTGCGAATACTTCACTAGCTGAAGATTAAAGGCAACTCAAAGAAATGTCATTTTCGGAAAATTAAGGACTTCTACTCTTTATATTAACATTCCCACGTTTACAAATATTTACGTGATGTCTAGCCACATTGCATTGCTATAAAAATGAAAAATATGACTATATTCGTTACATTGTATTATATACTAAATTTTGCCCTTTTTTGTGTTCATGTTTTATGTGACAGGAAGTATTTGGCCATCGTAATATCCTGGTCTAACGGCAAATTGTGTTGGGTCCTTTGATCCTTAAAAATATTTGACACAGACATACACCAGTACTATTTATTCGCCTGGAAAGCATTGCTTTTCAGCCGAAGTCACTGACCATGAACTTGGCAATATTCCCATCCCCACCCCGCCTACAACCACTGTTACCTCAAACATGTGATTGAAGCAGTGACGTCATCCGCCAATCATTGCCATACAAAACCACTCTGTATTTATATACCGCTTTATTGCGTGGGCTGGCTGGCCAAAACAAACAAGTATATTTGCGTCAGTCTCTGTTTATTCCGTAATCAGCTCAAAGGATTACAAACGAAACTGATTCAACAAAAAATTTGTTTTTCTCGATACAAGCGACATCATAGTTGCCCAAACTGGGTTTTATGATACAGTATGATAGTGAGCCCATGTCTGCTTCATGACGTTTTAACATTAGTTAAATTCTCCACTAGAATAGAAAGATGTAAAATGGTTCCACAATGACCTTCTATTAGTGGAGAGGTAACAGTCTGGTAGCTGAGAGCCAATTCCCACCGCATAAAGACTCAATCAGTGAAGTAATTTCCTTAAGTAAAAAAAATTTAAGTATTAGGAGTCGTATGCTACAGTCAAATGCAACGTAAATTAGCTCTCTGCTCCTGGAGCATAAGATCAAGTGTTGTAAGTACGTTACTTTACTAATAAGCTGTAGGTATCATATATTTTCGATGCGTCCATAAGATTGTGTCTTGGCCTGATTATGTCTGGAAGTACCTGGAGTGTCCTTAGGAAGATTGCTTTTCTTCAAAAATTAGTAAAAAGGAAGAACATTTTGGTTTCATAGGAAAATGAGAAATGTTGTTATTTAGTACTTTTAGTGGTAAGGAAAGATTTACATTTATTAATTTTAATAACTATTAAATCTCCTTTAATAAAAATTAAAAAAAGAATACAGTGTATATTTGTATTTTTATGCCTAACATTGGAATCAAAGGCTACACATTGATCGCCAGTAATAAACATGTTTCGAGTATACAAGATAAATCTAATTTGAATACCTTAATGTTCGAAAATATTAAACATTAGAAATATAAACTTTAAATATAAACTAAGAAACATAGCCTTTTGTTTAAGATTTCCTCACTGAAAACTGTATCCATAAACCATCGTTTTGATAACTGACTGTTTTCTGTAGCACAGACATGATGTCGGAGATTATCCATCTTCTTTAATAAATGTGAGATATAACTCATACTTTTAAACGAGTGATAAAATGGCTTTCAGCATTATCTACAGTTTCAGCTGGATTCTTTACATTGTTTTCTTTATTCTTTATGAGTTTCCTCTTAAAATGCAACGTACAATCCTGTGTTTTAAAATAAATATATTGTTTACTTTTTCTGAAGAAGATATCGCCTAATAAAGTATTTAGATTTCAACTCCAGTATCCCACTTTCACTTCTACTTCCCACAAAGTATGTCTGCCATGTGAGAGTTACATCCTATCGAGATGTTTCCAGTACTACATATTTGCTAAAATTCTTAAAATGTAAATATATATAAAAAATTATTATGACTTTCAGTCAATGTAATTATTTAATAAATTCATATAAAAAATAGGAGTAAAATACAACGTGTCACGTATCAAACAATGAGGTTGTATGTAGAAATTTCAATTTCAAATCTTGTACTTGTATTATATATCACAAGTTAAAATGCCATATGAGCGTACTCAATTACACTGGAGCACATAAGACCAATGTACAAAGGTTCACTAAGGCTGAGCCAGATCCCTGGGGTGACATGCGTATCATCGAACTAAATATTGACTATACAAAAAAGAGTAGCTCGTTTTGTGCAGAGCACATGGCACCGTTCATCTCATCCTTTTTTATTCATTTAGATGTCAGTGTAATTATTGTGATGCCACCGACAAGGTGTGAGTGGTGTCACCCAAAAGGTGTGAGTGATGTCACCCACAAGACGTGAGTGTTATCACCCACAAGGTGTGAGTGATGTCACCCACAAGGTGTGAGTAATGTCACCCACAAGACGTGAGTGTTGTCACCCACAAGGCGTGAGTGGTGTCACCCACAAGGCGTGAGTGGTGTCACCCACAAGGCGTGAGTGATGTCACCCACAAGGCGTGAGTGATGTCACCCACAAGACGTGAGTGATGTCACCCACAAGACGTGAGTGTTGTCACCCACAAGGTGTGAGTGATGTCACCCACAAGACGTGAGTGTTGTCACCCACAAGGTGTGAATGATGTCACCCACAAGACGTGAGTGTTGTCACCCACAAGGCGTGAGTGGTGTCACCCACAAGGTGTGAGTGATGTCACCCGCAAGGCGTGAGTGTTGTCACCCACAAGGTGTGAGTGATGTCACCCACAAGGTGTGAGTGGCGTCACCCACAAGGCGTGAGTGATGTCACCCACAAGGCGTGAGCGATGTCACCCACAAGACGTGAGTGTTGTCACCCACAAGGTGTGAGTGATGTCACCCACAAGACGTGAGTGTAGTCACCCACAAGGTGTGAGTGATGTCACCCACAAGACGTGAGTGTTGTCACATACAAGGCGTGAGTGTTGTCACCCGCAAGGTGTGAGTGATGTCACCCACAAGGTGTGAGTGATGTCACCCACAAGGTGTGAGTGAAGTCACCCACAAGGTGTGAGTGATGTCACCCACTAGGTGTGAGTGAAGTCACCCACAAGGTTCGAGTGATGTCACCCACAAGGTGTGAGTGATGTCACCCACAAGGTGTGAGTGATGTCACCCACAAGGTGTGAGTGATGTCACCCACAAGATGTGAGTGATGTCACCCACAAGGTGTGAGTGATGTCACCCAAAAGGTGAGAGTGATGTCACCCACAAGGTGTGAGTGATGTCACCCACAAGGTGTGAGTGATGTCACCCACAAGGCGTGAGTGATGTCACCCACAAGGCATGAGTGATGTCACCCACAAGGCGTGAGTGTTGTCAATCACAAGACTTGTTGATAGTGACTCTGATAGTTGAAACTACGTTGTGTAATCTATCTTGTATAGTCAAATTCGTTTATATTCAGTTTGATGGCTTTATGACAGTCCGTTTGGTAGGAGGAAACTTTCATGAAATATTCCGTACCGTTTGTGAGAGATGAAGACTACTTTCTAGATAATGGCATAATATTTTTACCCATTATCGATATTATACCTCCTCCTCTCGTAGCCACAAAGTGTTTCATATCGATATTCATTGTTCTTCACAACCCGGATTGTGATTTCAACTTTTAAGAATAGTTTTTCTTCATGAAAATGCTATTTTTTATCTTTTTAAGTCAAGTGAGATACGTGTGCAAAGTTTAAATTTTCTGAGATAGTGAGAAGATTTAGAATTAATGAGTTAAGATGAGTGCGGTGACATCTTTGTATTTTACATTTTGAGATCATCAAATTAACAATGTCTAATTGAACCCTACATTGAAATGAGAAGAAAGAAACTATAAAACATCCTAAATTCCTTGATCCTAAGTCCAATAAACCGAATGGAGAGGTCTGGAGGTTAGAGAGTTTTGACGTATTCCTTTAAACCTTGAAGAATATTTAGAGTAGATTTTAGTACCCAGTAGCTAGTTTGTATGGTATTCTAACTTCAGAGAAAAGAAATTAAACACACTCTTCTTCGACAAAACACACACAGCAGATTTATCACTATTATAATACTCGTTTATATTTCACTATAAAGTAAACCCTACAATATATAGTGTAAATAAGATATTGTAGTAAAATACTTTTTCTATGAAAAAGCAGAATTGTGAGGACAAAAGTAGTTTCAGCATTTCCAGTTAATGAAGGAGCTGAATATTTATGGCATTCCGCGCACAACGGAACGCGGTTTTACAAGCTCGTCCAACAATGCTCATCCTTTCCTGATACTTTCTGCAGTAATTTGAATATCCTACCGCCTCAGGGTTTATATTGAATCTTTGCAGTAATTGTGTTCATATTGTAATATCTAGGCTACTGAATTGTAAAATTACTGATGATGTTACAAGGATAAACTTTATATTATGATACTACAGAATACACAATGCAACACTGTTTACAAAAATAATATGTATGATTGGTATGATTGACTGCAACACCGAAGCAAATTTTAAAAGCAAAAATTATATAATGTCACAATTTCCAAGTCATTTTGTTGTAACAACAAACTGATGTACATAATACTGTCATAAATAACAACGAATCGAAAAATGTGTTGCTAAGCATTAATGTCGAGAACGGCTGGACCAATTTGGTTAATTCTTAATAAAATATTTGTTGAAATCCGAAGAAGGTTCATAAGAAGAGGAAGGTTAGAGAACAGTTATCTAGAAAATTTTTGAATTGAGAAAATATTGTACTATTCTTGTTTCATAATCCAAATTTACCTGACTCTAACTGCTGTTGACACTTCCAGCAAAAGTTCAATAATTTTTATGAACATTTATATTGAAATGTTAAACAAGAAGAAAGAAAGGAACTTTATTTCTCACAAATAAAAATGACAGATACATTTTTATAATATTGTACAGACCAAAAAACATTACATGTACTTACACATAAACAATACATACATATGCAACTACAACTACTATTACACTATACATCACTATGAGAAATACTGTTATAAAACAAACCTTAATGAACAAAGCTGCGAATGTTTTCACACAAGGTACTCCAAATTGTTGTGCTGTCTTGATATTGTGATACACACTTTCACAGTGGCTTATGGAGGACAGAGAAATTGCCACTAACGTGCCTCAATGTTTCATTCTTTCCAAGACTACAGTCCGAAAAACAAGAGTTCCGAAACCTTATAAACGAGTAAGGAAAAGCATTATAAACGAATATTTTGGATTGAAACCTAATGAGATTTCCCCCTTATAACAAAAGTGTATAGGGAATAGTTATGATTTCTCCCTAGGCTGCAATAGGCTTCTAAGTCCTACACGTGTGTATTTATATATTCTTTATCAGGACATCAAGGCAAACACAACATATGGCACTGGAGTTATCTTATGTCGGTCATAGATTACAAGGGCTGGAGATAGTAGGTTTTTCTAACCTTTGTATGTTTATATTTTCTTGATCTGGCATTAGGACCAGCAAACTATACTGTGGCGTCAGAAATATAATTGATTTAAACCAGAAATGCATGCTCCTGCACTTGCAAAACAAACATTAAACCAGTAAAAGTTGTGTTTAACTTTTGAATCTCTTACCTATGGGCACTGAAATAATAAGTTACAGATATATGGCTACTCTCTTTGAAAACTATCAAAGAGCTTTATAATATTACATCACAGATGCTTTTACTAAGAAAGCTTAGCCCTTCTATTTTGAAAATAACGTTTTAAGCCGCGGGTAACAGCTAGTATATAGTATAGCGCACGTGAGTGTAGGTGTGTGCGCGTGCCAGGCGACTATTGCGGCACTTCGGCTGCAATTCCCATTTGTTAATACTATAGTTGTAATGAGAACATATTTCTTTCCAATTATCTAACGAAACCGTTATTGATTTCATTTTGCAATACTTTTTCTATCTTACTGTGACAGTGAGGGATTAGTTTCGCTGTTTACATCGTCACAACGGATTTACATGGTGATAAAACACTAATCCACAATTTTTATTGTGCCGGTAGTTAAAGAGTTGCGTCCTCCGTAGAAACTGTGTCTGCATCCCAAAAGATTAATTTCAAAGACTAAAAGATATAGTTTGGCTTTTAAAGTGTTGATGATAAAGAAATAAAATATAAAATTCAAATTTGTTCTGGATTCCTGAAAAACCTTCAGCTAGCTGCAAATATTAGGGGGCAACTAATAGAGTTTCTCGTCCTATAAAGAATAATATTTACATAAAAACACAATTGTCACCCCTCAAAGTATTCAGTATGTAAACTACGTATTTTTTGTTAACCAGTTTCTACCAGTAACTATAACAGATAGAGGGATGTCGTTGAAATTCTTCTTTATCTATTGATGGTATAAAAAGATATTTCTTAATGAATGCCTTACATAGCAATATTGTACAGAACCTTCAGTTTAGTTGCAAGTTATTATAAATGTTTACCTTAAAGACCCCTATGTTACCAACACAGAGATGGACACATGTGGGTCGGCTGCAGAGCAATCCGACGTTGTGACTGAGCCAAGCGGTCCCATGTATTATTCAAGGCATTGCTTTTATGTTATTCTAACGTTACGTATCATGTACGGTTATATATGATCTATATTTAGTTATGACATTGTTTACAGATAGCAGTATAGTATTGGTTACTTTGGTATCAACATAACACGACAGCTGTCGTTATGTTTATCCACGGTTACTTTTACTTCGGTATCAATATTTGACGACAGGCTATCAACGTTCGAACAAACTATCCGGCAATGTCTCCACCTCTTTCTATAGATAACTTTAACAAAGACTGGTATTTTTTAACGAATAATAATTATATGTCATTTATTACGTGCTTGATATAAACATTTCATAAAAAATAAATAGAATATACAAGACAACTGAGGTTTTTCCACGTTTTTTGTTCACTTAATCCAGACCATGTAATTTTCTTGTGTACAATAGGTTATTCTAGATAGACGCTTAAACTATATTCCATAAAAAATTTTAATTGTATGTAGAGACACTGCATGCTCACTGAGTTTTATAGTAGATGGACTCTCAATGTAGATGGTGAACTAAATTGTATAATTAATATTTATAAAACTATATTGCCATATTTAGAATGCTAATATTTATTTATTCCTGTACATTACGATACAACAATAACCAGTAGAGATGTTATACGTTAAATGTCACCTGTTTAAAGACACACATTTGCCGGATCATAAAATTCTGCAGTTTAAAAGGTAGTGTGTCAGAACTCTGAAAATTAAAAATTGAAATATTTCCCTGGGGAATATCAAGATAAAATTCCTAGATACCATAACGTTATGACAAGTCTATGGTCCTTGGTTGAAAGTTCCTAGGTTCCTTTTGTTTGTAAAGTGTGTATTTGCTTCTGAAACATTGATGTCACTCTTGATGAACTCTGAACTTTGACGGTTTCTACATCCATCCTTTAATGTACTGTACCATGAGTCTGTGGAAATCATAATCTTATTTAGTGCAGCATCAGATGAATTTTGTTGTTACAAACTGAAAATAATATATAATAATAATTTACTTAGTGTGATTTGTAACTATTTTTAATGACTGTTATTTTTAATGTTGAGTTAGTAAGAAGCTCTCACTCAATCTCTAGAACCCATCTTGCCTATATTTGGTCTTATGTGGTTAATAGTGGCATTTCCGATAACCAACTAATATCCAAGTAAGCCCAAGGTCAAGGAAAAACTCGTGATTTTACTTGATCCCTTAACTCTGTAGAGTAGCCGAAAGCTCGAAGACCTACAGAGACGTTATCGTAAACTCTCTGTATTCTATCCAAAGGAACTCTAATCGTTGAGTTACTGTTCTTCAAATCGAACAAACTTTTGCAATCTGGTGGGATAGATTTTAAAGAGCCTTCTACGAAACAACATTCTTATCCCCTCGAACAACCTGTTTAATCGAACAAGATATAAAAACCTATTAAAATTCAATGAAACATATTGAAAATTTATATTTTTGTTGATACGTCCAATAATATTATATTGATTCGATATTTTAAATCAAGATTGAAGACGACATATATAAGATCTATAATAAAACAATAGGCGTAGCATAATTTTAAAATTCCTTAAGTTCATTTATTTATTATTCTGAAAGTAATTTAGACATTTTAAACTTCTTAAGAAACGCTGAAAAGATGACTGCCAAAGTAGAACTTGTTAGAAATATAAAGAATATAAAATATGGCAGAACAATATGCAGGTCAGGAATACACGCCATATATTGAAAAATAAATGTAATTAGAAGGAGAATCTACCTAAATATCACAACACACAACTGGACTTCACGTTTTATTATAAGTATAGGTTTAGTTCCGAATCAAGTAAGAAGATTAAATAAAAAAATATTTTGCCATTATCGGCGAACGTGCACACTGTTGAAAAACTAAAAAAATTATTATTGTACAAGACCATTGGAACAAAAATGAGGTTGGCACTTAATTGGCCTAGACTGAGGATAAGAGCTATGGATGGCAAAAATCCCCATCTTATTTCTCTTTTGACAAAAGTAGGGTTCTCTGACCTGTAACTATATACAAAATATACATTTTCTTGATGGGGAAACAAAACAAAATCAATCATGGAACAAAACTTAATAAGAACGAAGTTACAATGGCCATAATTATAAACTGTTTTACACATTTCCTTCATTGTGGCAACAAAGCAAACTAAAAATTGGCGTCGGAAATATAATTCAATAGAACCAGCAGTGGTCATAAACGTGCAACGCCTACTAAATTGCATGCAAATCAGTGGGTAACTGCTAGCAGTACAGAGACAATGTAGTCTAACTTTTATTATACATTCCAAATCTGGTATGAAATCTAAGTTTTCTTTTGAGAAAACCTATGAACATGCGTGTGAAGCCGCGGGTAAACTGGTAGTTATTTAATAAATTGAAATAATCAATATAAACAACAATTGTTATGCCTAGTTCTTTGCGAAGAAGGAGACGAGAAAGTCTAGCTTTAATTTTTTTATGTATCTGGAAGCAATATTAGGGCTATACTTGTGTTCAAATAGGAGTGTCCTTTTCAATTCAACAAACTTCGACCGTCTATCTACGAATGTCCCTCGATAACGGCCAAACATGGTGATCAATTGGCACTTTACTAAGGGTCATTCTTGTGAATAACTCGACCATTTTACATAAATGTGTAACTGCATATATCAAGTCTCTGCCAATTCGAAGCTTTATTTACATGTCACACTAATACAAACAGCTTATTTTCCTAGCTATCACAAACACTTTTATATTTATAAAAAGTAAGTAATCGTATATCCGATATCTAGTTTTCAATAAATATTTCAATATTAATTTAAATTCATAATATTAGTCATCAGGTGCAGTTTCAAATTAGATCACAGCCATCATTATATTTGATAAGAAGAAAATATTTATATATTTTACTATACAAAATAAATATTATATTTATTATCTTGTAAAAGTTTTAAGCAAATATGGCTTTCAAATATTCATAAACATTAAGTTTATTTTGGTCTATTTCGACCAAAATGAGAACTTACATATGAAGCTGTTTAATGCAGAAACTAACTTCAATAGTTATTCACATTAATGTCTTATTTTGTTATTCACAAAATACATTGGCACACAATAGAGATTGCTAACACTCGTATATTTGCACGGAACACTCATATAATATGTGAGCGAAGGCCAGGGAACTACTCTTTAAACGGACGAAAGCATCCAGCGGAGTCAAATGTTAAACATTTTATGTCACACATAAAAGGAAGATCGGTCACCTTTTAGTTCTTTGTAGCGCCGTAATTTAGAGAGCATTAGCAGTCCATAGCAGTCTGGATAGTAATTATTAAGGCTGACCGCTGCTACTGATATTTATTTCCTTTGGCTTTGGATTTCATCCATTTACACAGTCTTTCATATCAAATTAAAGAATTAAAAAGCAAGAGTGAATAGCCATGTCTTAAATTTTTTTAGTACAAAATAACACTTCTGTTCACTACACGAATAGTTTTTAAAATTGGATGTTTACAAAATAATTTTTAAACAATACAGTTTTACGACTTGTGTTGTCTTTAAATATTAGACGTAGTGGTATTAACTCATATAACGATCGATAATTTAACAGTTACTAGAAGAGACTATTTCGCTCGCCAATCTCAGCTCACTGTTTCTCTTGTTTTACAGCCTTAGAAATATAAATGTTTTTGTTCAGTCTCTTGCAGTGAACTTTTACAATAGAAAATTAAATATCTATGAATTGTACATTTCAATTTATTCAGTAAAACTGTTTCATATATATCATGTAAGAGCACTTAAAGTTTAATAAGGTTTTAATTTTATCAGTCAAAGTTAAAGTCATAAAGCTTAAACTTTTTAGCTAGACTTTTTCTGAACAAGCATAAAAATAAAATTTGCATTGTATATTTATTTTTGTAATTAATTATTAAAGTTACGATTACACAATGGTATGGGTGAAAGGAAGGATTTTATCTTAGCAGAAATCTCATAGGTTTTTTATTTTATTCCACTTATTCCAAAATAAACCTTTTACAATTTATATACAAACGTTTGGAATAGAAACTAAAATTCTATTTGTTAATTTGAATCAACTCTAATATTATACTTTGTCATACAATATTTTATACTATTACTATATTAGTTTAGTTTAATGTACACGACTCTTGCTTCTGTAAAGTTTAAAGTAAGTATTCGAGTAAATATGTTATTGACTGTTAATGGAACGTGGAATCTGGAGTTATGGTCGTCTGAAGATATCCTAAAATGAAGTAGGCGATGAAGAAGATCAAATCGAACACTTTATATCAGTCACGTCTATGGCAGCTTCAGAGGAAGGTGAACTTGAGCAAAACTTTTATTCACATTGAATCAATCCCTCCTAGCTAAGTTATGCGTGGTTACATATTAATACAATTAAGAAAATATTTGACATATGACATAATCACAAAGACATTAATTTACAGTAGATTGTAAGAAAAAACAAAATAACTAAATGAACAGTTGCTATCTACTCATCCATGGATGTAGGATCTTACATTTATACAGAACGATGAAAAATGTATAATATCCTATTATCCTTTCAATCCTTCTATCGTCAATAACAAACTTCAAACAAAAGGTAGTTTAACTGTATACAGTATATTATTCGTACATAAATAACATTTATCCGCAGCTTCACATGCAAATTTCAAAATCTAAGGGCGTAGACCTCAAAGTCAAAGTATTTATGATGTTGTATTTCGAGCCCTATGCTATTTTTTAAACCGATGCAGGCATGTATTTGACACTTATTATTTTAGTGCCCTTTTTTTCTTGTTCTTTTCTGAGGTTTACAGTGTAGGAGCATGCTTTTCTAGTCTGAATCAATACAATTTCTGATACCACAACTGAGTTTGTTTAACCTGATACCCCAATCACGGAGTTATATCAATATTAAGATATCGAAAACCTACTTTGGTCAAAACACGTCAACTTTGTATCGTTTAATTTCACTTTCGGGCCAATTTATTTAGGGTACCACAAGTACCATAGTTGATAGTCTTGTTGCTCAGGTACAAAATTTGTACCCAGATTAAAGAGCACGTACTTACTTACCACTCGAGTATCAATGGTGCTAATCAGTTTTGACTTTTTACTACGATCAAGAAAATATCGTACCATGCTGTAAAAATACCTAAGCTGTAAAAATACGTAAGCTTAAAAAAGCATCTACTTCCATCGCTTTTGTTCAGTTTCAGGTGTTGGGAAAGAGTGGAAAATTCTTGAAACTAAGTTCATTCAACATTTCAAAATAATCGTTTATAATATATTTTATTAATATATTATTATTTTAAAAAGTTTGGCTTATTGATGCATGTTTGTGCTGATTCCCCGTTTTTACTGAAGTCACAGTAAAAATATATGCACGATGTCGAGAAAGCCAACCAGTATCAAGTACCTTATGTCTAAACAGTCACAACTATATTCATTGTTTAAATAGTATTTCCAAAGCTGTATTTCCTATGGTTTTAAATGGTTCTTGGTACAATCTGCAGTAAAAATTATATTGTAAATTTGCATTACACTATTGATCAAGCAATGTATATTTAATATTTTCGAAACATATATACACACAAATGTTTTTGCCTCTTTGGGTACCTCATCTGACTGTTTTAACAATTGTTTACCGTCAGTTAAATGTGGATTATGTTTCGTAAATATTATCATTATTTTTTCAGATTTAAAGTATTGCACTAAATTTCCAATTTTTATTTCTATGAAAACTTCCTTGGACACAAACAAATATTTTTTTTTAATTATCCGTATTTGTCCACGGTTTCCAAGATTGGCAGTTAGAAACACATTCAGCGATTCATTTAAAGATTATTAATGTTTTTATACTAACTTCCTCCAAAGTTCAACCTTGCTTATGCTAAATAAGACAACTAGACACTACAATTACGTTATTCGCAATACAGCGATTGAATGATATAAGGAAGTAGTGACAATGCATTGTATTATTTAAATAGTGTGTTATAGAAACGATATTTGTTAAAACTTCAAGACGTTAATTATTAAAGCATTAATAAAACATTAATTTTTATTCAAATAATCAATTTAAATAAAAAAAACTAAAATATTTAAAAAAAGTTTTGTAATCTTTATTTTAATGTATATTTAAACCTTAAATTATTATAGTACTATACTAAAATAAGTATTATAAATTCTGATGGTTGCTATACTGATTCCAACTTTCCATTATTAATACTCATTTAAAAGTATTCACCAAAGTTTAAGAAATTTAAGTAAAAATATATTTGTAGGTACATACAATCTATTACTAATGTAAAGTGGAGTTCATTTTAATTTTATTTAAGCAGTTGAAAAAACTTAGAACCCCACTAGTAAATTAATAAGAACCTTAAATAAAATGATTTTATAAGGAAATAATACTACACAAACAAAGCATAGTGACACATATGTAATATGTTACCTGAGACGTAGTTACGTGGGGACGGCTACGCTTCCACGGACGCTACTGTGGCGACCCGACGCCAGCGACTGCGCCGCGACGCCCCCGTTCACCTCCCTCCACCACCCCATCAGTTGATTAGCTTATTCACGCTGTGTTTTTACGCCACGGGCAACCCGCCTACCAGCGACCTTCTGTAGCCTTGGGTCAAGAGAGATGACATGAAATAATGGCATTCCAATGCAGACATTCTTGCTAGATACATCTACAAGATGTAACATTTTGTAAAACAAAATCCTGTTTTAGTAAACTAGAACCTTAATTCTAAAACCAGATTCAACATTTTAGAAACACGAGTACAATTCGATGTCAGCGTAATTTTCATTATGGCTATTTCGAAGCTGTAAATGTTATAATATGAGTAAAAAGAATGCACATTTTGAAGTTTTATTTTCAAGATATGTAGGATTCAAAGAATTCATCTTGAAATATTGTAGTTTTAAAGTAAACAAATATTTACACATAATTTAAATATATTTTAACTACCTTGGTGGTAAAATATTTTATTTAATTTTATATGTGATAAATTTATGGTTATTCAAAAGTCTATCAAAGTGTAAATTTTTTTATCTTATCATTTAATAATACATTAAGGTTAAATTTGGTCCCATTTTGTACAGTTAAAACTGTTTTAAAGTTTTTACAAAGATATTTTACACAATAGGTGACGTTTTTGCTGCTAGTGTGTAAAATATCTAGATTGTTTTCGATGTCTGTGTATGTATGGCCAGGTGTACTTTAAATAGCCATCATATTTTTAATTTGATGATGTCTTCAATGCTTTTATATGTTCATTAAGTAATTCAATTGCTATTTTAAATGTTCAAAATTTATAAAATTTTGAAGGATCGGCCGGTTTTTCCAATATAATGATTTTGACGATCGTTACAATTTAATTTGTATACTCCATTAATAATATGTTATTACTACGCCAGAAAGCCTAATCACATTTCCTAGTATAACTAATAAACTAAGCGAGTTCATTCTTAGTGTTTGTAGTAAGGTTACAAACAATATATATTTCCTTAATTCAATTCAAATAATTGAAATTCAGGACATCCTGTTTGCATTGTTTCTCTGCAAAGCTTCTCTTCGTTACAAAATGTTATTTCGTTTAATTTTCTTGTGTATTACAATTAAATTACCTACGCAAATATAGCTGACAACAATTAATTTGGCATAAGCCATCAGCTTACTATTATTGCATATTAAATGAAGCTGTCAAAGGTTTTCTTGGAAATTGGAAGCTTTAAGATTTAAATTTGAAAACTATTTAAGGATTTCTTTAAAATATTACGTAATGTAAATGTAGTTCCAGCTCCAAGGATTAAAAGACACGACCTAGTTTTAAATTACTTTCCACAGCTATGCCGAAACATTTGAAGATTTTAATTAAGCTTGCAAGTGGAATGAGCTGAAAGACGGGATAATAACAACGATATCGCCCGCGCGAGCCTGAAAATTAAGAAAAAATTAAATGCTTCTTCAAGGTAGACTTGATTGAACTTGACGTGATGCACAAGTGTATATAAAAAATATAGTAAGTTCAAATAGATTGGTGTGGAAATGTACATTTTCTTTTGGTTTTGGAGCTCGTTCGGGTTACAAAGTTTTGCCAGATGTGTATGTAGGGGTGTTACACTAACGTTAACTACTGAGATAGGGCTAGCTATGTCGTCTTTTGTGCCAAAGGAAAGGTCACGTTTACACAACGGGATAGGAGAGGTCGCGCTCACTGAACCCTAGATTCAACAGTTAAACAAACAGGAAGGTACAGCAGCAGTCGGCTGATTGTGAAATGTGGAGTTTCGGTTTAGTTCATGACGTCAATGCGCTCAGTGTTTTGTTTTCACGAGCTCTTCACAGTTTGATCCAGCGATTATTTGTTCTGTTCACTGTATTTTCACTAATTTTGTTCATTGTAAGTTCAGTTATTCGGTATGAACAGATGCGTGAATTAATTTTCTTGTATAAACAGTTAAAATACACTCTTCAAAGTGGTTCATTAATTCGTATTTCGTTTACGAACACTTTTTCATCCTCGTTACTCATATTCGAATACTGGATATAAAAACTGATTTGGTTTGGGTTCATTTTGAGAGATAACATTATTTTTAAGCAATTTTCTCCACGAATAATTTGTAACTTTTATCGTATTTTACATAATATTGATTCAAATCTACACATTTATAAGTACAATGCATTCCTTAAATGCAAAAATACTAAAAATCATTGTGTGTTTTTTTTTTAACTATTTGAAAACGTGGATTATGAATTACGCCATTTTTGAGTTGAAAACAGAGAGGCGTTTCGAAAGCTGGAAACTGTAGTCTTTTTCAGGTGTAAAATTTTAAAACACAAGGTTGAGATGTAAAGTGTGAACGAAACACTTCGTGTTGTTTATAAATGCATAGCGATAAGGTATATGTATAAAGCATTTCCTACGCCTAATTTTATGCTTTAAGATTGTAGACTTTAAAAGTAGTGCAGATATACATTTACGTTGACGTAAGTAATGTTTCTGTTATGTGGTAATAATGTCCGTAATTGTTTCATCTTTTTCGTTTGCTTTTAGTATCCTTAATTATTTTATGATTTTTTTAATGTATCGTCATTACTGAAATCCAGACTAAATTTTTATATGGAATTTTAATGATAGACACTGTGGGTAGTCTATTATGTGCATTACTACCATAATAGACTACCCTAACATTCAATAATAATTACAAGCCAAATCAAGCGATATCTATAAAAACTAATATTATATTTTTTGTGACATTTTCAGTCCGAAATATTCGCTTAAAAATTTATTTTGTTTCAATATTATTAGTTGATATCGCTCATTATGCTTCTTAAATAATCATATGAATATTGCAGTTGTTATTGCACTGTGTAGAGAAAATGCCTAGGAAATAAGATTTTCAGGGTAACACATTACTTGCGAATTCTGTTCTGATCCTAGTAATCAACCTCAGTGAGTCGTCTGTACTTAAGTTGTTTTTGGTTGCGTGACTCAAAATGAAAAAGTCAAAAGTCATCATTTAAAAAGTTATTTTATTTCAATATTATTAGTTAATATCGTTCATTATGCTTCTTAAATAATCACATGATTATTGCAGTTGTTATTGCACTAATCATGTGATTATTTAAGATGTGTTTATTATAACACTGTAAAATTTAAAGCAGACTATTTAATACTATAAAACAGCAAAGTAGCATAGCAAGAAAACGAAACTAGGACAAGTCTCCTTAATAATCCTCTGTTGAGTTAGGTTTTACGGCACAAACATTTTAATACCCCTTTTGAATAAAGAACATTTGCAAATCACTCATTGCTTCAGGAAGGCAGTTAGACATCACAGGTACTGAATTCATTTTTTAAATATGCTAGTCCATGACACAGTATGAAAGATTACTCTTGGGCCTTGTTTCAAATATGTGGGTATTCATTGGAAAAATTGAAAGAGTATTGAAAGTTAACGAGCATACTGAAGGCATAAAAGTATAAGGTAGAGTCAACAGGCTCTTGGCAGGAAACACATCTCGGCAATTTGTCACGATATCCCGTCCCACAGATTATTTGAATAGTTCGTTTCTCTCTCAAGAGACGAATTAGTGGATATAATGCCGTAAGGTAAAATAAATATAACAAATGTTTTTGTCAATGAAGGTGGATAATTACCTCAAAGAATATAGATGACTTCATCATGGAAATTATATTCGGGATAGCGGCATCATCAAACGGTGCCCTTAGACGAAAATGTACTACTTTTTTATCTGTATTAAAAAACAAAGAATTGATTTGAGCCAAAATGCTAAGGTTAATCAAAACTAAGGAAAGTTTTTCTGGTTGAGTGCAGTTTCTGATTCAGCAAAGTATCGTCAGAATATTTCACAATGTGACCCGTAACTGAGTTCTGGAGATCGTTAACATAAATAAAAAAATAATTAAGGCGATTATTGAACCCTGAGGGACACATTTCGAGGCTAACAAAATGGAGAGAGGGTTGTCCCATATGAGTTTGTGATTTATACGCGCTGGGTTCGAAAGGCACCAGTGCCACCACAAGCCTTCAGCAAACTTTGACAACACAGATACTAGAAAATGGTTGATAGCAACCGAGATTAAATTGTCGTTTAGAAATCCAAATTGATATTTTTAAATGGAGTTTAAATTCAGATAATCCATAAGTCGGTCATAAACCAAACGTTTTAACACCTTGCTATGGTGGGGAGAATGGAAATCGGTCGGTCTGTAGTTTCAGGCAGTTTTTTGTGCTCTTTTTAAAGATGGAAAAACTTTCCAATATGTAACACAATAGTGTGTGTAGAACAGTATATATGTAACAACAGAAAACTATGTTTACACTGGCAAGACATTGCACGACATTTTCAGACTATACTAATTGAAAGTCGCTATCGATAGTTTAGACTTCCACAGTTGTAATAGACCAGTGTCGGATAGCTGTTCAAGAGAACCGTAGAGCAAGTGGTATGGATATGGTGAGAGGGGAATGGTGAGAGGGGAATGGTGAGAGAAGGGGGAGAGTAATAGAGTGGGAGGGGGGAATAAATTATTAGCAATAACATGGTCAAGTAAATTTATAATTATAAAATTAAATCTTTAAGTTTTCAAAACCGAGTGAAATTTAACTATTGTGTAACAAATAAAATTTGTTCTCGAACATAAATTTTATATTATTTTTATTTATACAATTGGATATCTCAAATAAGGAGAAAATTAAAATTACTATGTTCCTCAACCTCTGTATTATTCAAATTATCCCATCCATCTCTTAACGATAAGCATTTATACAGCACTTAGAAACAAAAGTAAATCTAACGTAGCACACAAAAGGTGTATCGCATTAACTTCATTTTTTTAAATTCACTGTAAGTTAAATTTGTCTTATAATATTGAAAATTGGTTCGAACAATATGTAGATTATTTAGTATCGTTTAGGAGAGAAATTTTAATTTAAGATGATACGAATTGAATAGACACATGGTGTATGATAAAGAAACACTCAATTGTGTCAAATTGTATTAAAAGTTAAAACTAGGTATCTTTGTGTAGAAACGTAATATTGTATAAATTGGTTCAATCTGGGTACGATTTATTATTATTTAAATTAACAATGCATTGTACTCATTACTTTTGGAAATATAATAAATCGCATACGTTCATTCCGCTGATCGGAAGTCCTAGCGTAATTATATCGGATTACCAAACGAAAGTCAAAACTCATGGTGTAATCAAATAAATTGATTTACTTTAATATTATTTGAAGCTTTAAATTATGATGAGATCTTAGAATATCGCTGTTAACTTAAACAACTTACCTTTTATAATCAACTATTGTCATAAGTTAAAAAATAAGTGTCAATTCACTCGAAAACATAAGCTAGAAATAAGCTCATTTTATAAGCTAGAATGGCGTTAGTCGATTACGAAACATTTTGTTGATAGAAAAAAAGCTTGCTGAAAAAGCAAATGCCATGGCAATTCCATTTTCTCAATAGGAATTGGTCGGTTAACGAATTCAACGAATCAATTAATTACATGTATTAAAGCTATAAGTTATTGTACAGCAGTTTAATTTAGAAAACGTTTGGTACGGAATGAATCATAAAACACGTGTGAAAGCCATTGTCTGAACAGATTACACTTTGTTCATTGTGTTAATGCACGTAGCCTACTGATCACGTCACTAATCTTGATGGATATCTCATTAGTTCATGTTCCCTGTGTTAATTGTGTTAATGAATCCATTGATTATCCGAACCCAATCTTAAATTAATGATAATATCAGGTGCAAATATATTGTAAATGATACACTGTTAGGTTTTATATACGAAAACGGAAATAAATATAAAATAATGTTGGATGAAAAGTTTTGAGCGGTGTTCCGAGTAGGTGTTTACACGCTGTCATAATGTTGGGGCGTTGAACTCTTGATGACTCTCCAACCGGGCTTAGCTCCAACAATATTTCAGTCTGAATGTTACGTTACAAAAACTTGACATTCACTCGTATACACTCATTTGAATGTGTTGCTGTATCTAATAGTCGAACAATTTTATAGGAAAACACAGCCAGGTTTGTGTGACACTTTAATATGCTTGTGATTATTATAAATCTGTGTTAATAAATCAAGTATTAAAGTAACTAAGTACAATACTCACGCTCACGCCATTCAGTACACTAATTATTACACAATTATGACTGGTATCCTCAATAGAATATTTTCGGTTGACCCACCTGAGTTTACACGTTGACTGCTTGATCTTAATCTTGGACGGATCACCTGATCTTGCAAAGATCTGAAGCTCTGATAGTGATCACCTTTCACCGCAGATTCTCTGTAACTGATTGGGAGAACTCTAGTTATGATTTCCCCAAACAGCTGATACCTTAGTCCCAAACTTTAAAAACGTTTTAGCGACTTCTAGTAACTGAACTAAGAAGATTAGATTCTACTTTCAAAACGAAATCCACGATGGCATTAGCGCACTGTACTTTTAAGTTAAGCTTGCCTTTAGGATTAAAATGTATTATTCTTGATGGTTGATTTGGATGGATAAACAGTATTTCGGAAATTTGTTATCGTTAAAGTTAAAACCCTATGTTTAGAGGACTGGAGTTCTATCATCTTCTTTAAATGTATAAAAATACAATATATAGAATAAAAATCAATATATGATTATGGATATGGACGGAAGTAAACAAAGTTTGAGCAGATAAAAAGTTGTTCGTCAAAAATAAAGTTCAAGCACGTAGCTGAGGTTTAAAGCCATGTATTCTTTTGTGATTCTCCAGAATACAATCGCACTACTCAAAACATGCTATACACATAAAATACGAGGACCGTCTGTTAGAGACTGAAGAAAAAAGCAAATGTCGGCACATTCCGTAGCAAGCAATAAATCTGCAACAAAAAACATAATGACGACGTTTGGGAAGGGGCAGACTCCTTTGGCCCTAGATTCTTGATCTCAAATTCATAGTGTTCGAAACCATGTTATCCTTTAGAGACAAAGTTACGGTAATTAATGGTTAAATCCATCACAAGTGAGTCGTTAATAATAATTTATCACTTGTATAATTCAACACATAATGCTTGGTAGGAATGGTTAATTCAATTGAATTTTGAGTTTAGCTCCAGTTCACCTTCTTTTTATGGCAGCGTCTGGTATCTGGCGCTGTCTCAGACTTGACTCCTGGAATCAGGATTCATGTTCGTCTGGAGTGATCCAAAGAAAGTCAATCAAGTAAAAGCTCAAAACGAAACATTTACATCGTTTCGACATCAGAGATAGGTGAAGTGGTAGTCTCATTACACAGGTACACAACTTAGTGCACTACGATGTGATAGACACGTTATCTAAGCAGGGTGGAGCAATCGAGTTTTCTACACATAACTTAGATATAATAGGAAGGTTTGATTTAATTGAATTTTGAGTTTAGCTCCAGTTCACCTTCATATTATGGCTTCCTTTTTGTTCCTTTTCAAACTTAACACTGTCAATAACAAAATTTAAACAAAGCACACATAATAGCTTTTGCAGTTGATTTCTAGATATTGTAAATTAAAAAGGTAGGTAAATCATTTTAAAAACTGGAAATTTGTAATGATACATTATTATAAATGACAATTCCTACACAAGATTTCTTTTATTCACTGCAACTATTGCATTTTCTGCTTATTCCAAATTAATAACCAATTTTTTTATTTACATTGTCGATTAAATATAATTGTTTTAAAGAAACAAACTATTACAATGAAGTGAATTAAGTATTTCTTTAAATTTCTCAACACTATTAGTATTGACGCTAAAAATAAACATGTTTGTAGTCTGAAAAGTTATTACCGTGTTACATAAACAGAGTTTAGTGACAGGGAGAAGTAAATGACAAACCCTAGTGATCAAGTTCAAACAGAACTGGAGTCTATTGTCATGGAGGTCTTAAGAAAGAGACAGAGAGAGAGCTCACGATTCATATTTGTAAACAAAAGTGCTTTTAACTTCTCTACGTAGCGCCGAGCCGCGCCTTATGTACAAACCCAGTTTTACTTTGAGTTACAGCTTCGTGATGTACTTCCTGCTCGTCCAGGAGAAAATTTCACTGTTACGAAATATAAGAAAAACTTTGTCAGAGAACATTCTATTCTTTTTTCTTATTGTGTTTATTATTGAATTATTGTTTTATATGACAGTCCTAAATAAGAATATGGGACTTTAAACAATTTTCTAAACATATGCTTAAATAACCCCCTTTTTATATGAAAACTCATCCTTAAAGTTAAATAAGCAAATAAATAAATCAAAATACTGTTTTTCCGAATTTTTCAGTAGACCTACATCAAAGTGGTTTACAGAACAACTCGAGTCAAACTAAAAAATACTAGACTATGTGCAAACTACAACATTGAAAATAATTTAGGCTACTTTGCTATAACAGATGTATAAAAATCTCATGACTGGCTAATTTGAATATATTAAATTTAACAATCAGTTTGGTTTTAAAAGTACTAAGTAAGTTTTGTATATTGTCCGAACACGTACAACATATTTAAGGGATTCATGGAGATCATTATACGTGTTTGGTCCTTGTTATGAAAAACTTTCTACCCACTTCCAGCATTACTCTGTAGAAACGAAGCTGTCTTCTATTGTGGGCGCTGAATCACGGTGCAGAAGCTTCTAGCACAGATACTGCAGCTTCAAATTCCCCATGGCATTACGAATCATATAGTTCGTCATCATGGTGTAAATATTTTTATTTGGGAACATATTTAGTTCATGTCTTAAGGAATAAATGAATGGCCTTTAGGCAATAATTAGGAAATTTGGGTTTGATAAATTTTACACACGTTAGGGGAAGTCGCAGAGCTAAAATATTCAATAAAACTTCTTAGAATATTTGACTTTACTAAATAATAATATTTAACTTTTGAAAATTTTCTAAAACGAGACAAATTTCTACTAATGAAAAGTTCTAGTTTAGGCTTTAATATGGTTATCCAATGGAATCCCTTTGTTTAGATATATAAATAAGCCAGGAATCGGTATGTAATTACCAGTTTACTGTATTAACACCAATACTTTGGACAAATTTAAATAATTGTAATTATTTTTAAACAAAGCGTTGTATGTATTGTTTTATAGATAATCATTTATCAACTTTTACATAACGTTGCTCACTTTTTTGTGTTCACTTGGAGCAAGCTGACAACAACACTGGAATTAGTAAATAAATTAATTAGTAATCAAACACATGTTTGTGCTGTCATAAAATTTTTTAAACAGAACAGTGGAGTATATTCAACAGGCTCTTTCAATGAATAATATTTGTTTGCTGTAATGCATATTTAGAGACCAAGATGAGATGTTTTGCTATTTAAGAGCCCGAAGGGATTTTCGAAATAATAGTTGACCTCTATCATAATCAGGGACATTAATGATTGTAATTGTCCATCGGTACAGATTGTAAATGGCAGTGGTTCGTTAATGATTGTTTCAGCGCAATCGGTTGAATAGTTTATGTGTGAAAGCATAACAAAGAAGAAACTCACTATTAGGATTACCTAACACATTGCGTTCTCTAAAATCAAAAGATTTATCAATTTGAGGAACAAAAAAGGTTTATGAAAGCCTAAAAAATATTGTTCAAAACTGTGTCGAATACTCGATTCTATTCAATTGGTTGCCTGGATTTCTTGGAAGGTTGAATCTTTCTAAATCAATTTATTCGCGATGCTTTCAGTACATGATCTCTCTTGAAACCTACATTTATGCACTTCAACCCCTAAAAGATACCGCATTGAGATTACGGTGTTACTTGGGGACGTCACGATCCTCGTCAGTTATTGGTAATCTTTGGATAACTATTTCATATGGGATCATACCCATCGCAAACATTATAATGTCTTACGTCTATTTCAAAAGATGTTTTTCTGAGAATAGATTCTTAATAAAACAATATTCCGTTTTATTCTTTTAGAAGACTTTATGGGTACTAGATTTAATTTCCCTTGAAAAATGATGAAGAATACAGCAGTTATTGGTGTTGATGTTCTCACGATAGCTAACCAATTTATCTTAGCAGCTAATAACGTTTTTAAATCCTTCAAATGTTATGTATTTTTTAAATACGTGGTTTCGCAATAAATATATTTATTCCAGATTGTGTCTTTGTGCCAGTTGAATCAATTAATATGTGAACACATTCTTTAAATATAAGAACAGAATCATTCAAGTTTTAAATAATTATGCTCAGTTTTGTAATGAAAGAGGACAATAAAATTAACAAGTTTATTCAGTTAATAACTTGTTAGTGATCAATCAACTATAACTAACACTAGCAGTTACCCGCGGCTTTGCAATTTCGTAAGTTTGCACCTACATAGGTGTCATAAAATAATATTTACACAGAACAGTATGGGCACTTCTGGTTCGATTGAATTATACTTCCGACACCAATGTTAAGTTGGCCCCCTTGTCGCGATCAAGTAAATATGTCAAAAAGTGTATATTTATGATTATTAAAATTTATTTGCTTCAGAGTATTCTTTGTTCCATAGTTGATGTGAATTCTCTTTGAATACCTCTCAATACGGCAGGAACGCAAAGGCAGTTTAAGAACTAAGCAATGAAATGTCTCCTCACCTTCTAAGTGAACAAAAAATTCTATGGTCCTATTAGAACAGATATGTTTCCTTGCAGTGACACAGGATAAGATGTGAAAACTAATATTTTACATAAGGATAATCAACTGCCGTATGTTAGGAACTCCGGGGTGCCTGATGTTTGCAATAAATTCCCGGACGCCGTGTAGGGAAGCAAAATGAAATGTAGAAATGGATTTTTATAAATCTCCTTCACTAATCTCAGGGATTTAGAAAAATCTCATCAAGGACACCCAGCGGCACTTATATTAAATCTGCAGCTGCCAGAAGAACATCGAGAACAATGGCAAGAGATAATCTTTTCATTATCCTGTTCATAATCTCCATTAACATTTCATCATTTTACAATATTAAAATAAAGAGTGTAATTTTGCATTATATAATACTTTTAACTAACAGAGAGGATTATAATGAGTATCGTGAGTGCTACCGGATCCGGCGTTCTGGGGTTGATTGGAGAGGTTCCGGCAATTATTCTCTTCCTGCTTCAACGTGCTGTTTCCCTGACCAGCCCTTTTACATTTTTTATTGATAATGCTTTATTTTTGTATGTGGAATGGTAAATTGTGTTTTGTACTATATAAGTACTTACAAACTGTTGCATATGGCTTTACTTACATTCTATCACGTGATGTTATATTAATAATAAGGCATTTGTTATTAATTTCGGTTTCATTAAGAAAATATTGGATATAAGAAGCACGTTTATTTAAAAATCCGGAGGTTTAAACCTCTTTGTGGGTTTTATAATTATGTTTTTTAATTCTAAGATGTATCAACTGGCTTATAATAAACATTTCATTCATAACCAATATAAAATATTTTGATAAGTTGAAAATTAATTTATTATCAAACGCATTATGTTTCTTGGTTTAGTGCTTTAGTGTTTCAGTAACAGGACCAGGGGTAACGGCATTATTTGATTATGGAAGACAAAGTTTATTGGCATTTTTTCAAACTAATGAAATGAAATTTTAATATGAATATAGTTATCATAGTCCAACAATGTAACGTATCACTCAAGGAGTGAAAGGATGCATTGTATTAATCAACTGAATATTTTGTGAAAATAAATTCCCAAAAAGCCTTCCTAATATCGGACTTTGATGAAAATGTTATCGAACGAAACGGATAGTTCTCCGTACCCCCCCCCCCCCAAACTGTGAATATAACGTATTAATCATGAATATGAACTAAATTAGTTAAAAGTCATAACATAAAATCATGTTTAGCACATAATATACAAAATTGTGGTAACGGATAAATATTTATTAGTGTTATGTGATAATTATGATAGTAACAGGTATAACAAATCATTTATGGCTAAACAATAAAGTATATTACGAGTAAATCATACTTCACCATCAACGTTTTAGAATTTGAGATACGAATCATTACAACTTTATATGTATGTATAAACGGCAATTGCCAATTTTAATTTCGATTACGTTGAAAACACAAAAGTGAAAAAATTGCATTTCAATTAAAATAGGCTATTACTGTTTATATATTTAATGAATGTAAGTTAAACTAGTTTGACAGTTATTTGATCTTCCGATGTTAGTTTGATTATTTCATAATTGATAAATTAATATGAGACGGAAACGGAAATACAAAATAACTGATCGTAATAAGTAAAGCAGTTGTAGTTGTAGCGTACTCATTCGGCAAGTGAGAGGTCAGGGTTCGAGTTTCGGCGAAGCAAGTACTTGTTTATTCTAATTACTATGCGTGCGTACATGCGGGGGCCCGCGCGCGTGTGTGTGTTTTCAGAAAATTATATAAATACAAATAGGGCTATAAAAGTAGAAAATATAAACACTGAAAATCAAAATATTAAAAGGTATATATATATATATATAATTATTAATATATATAAATATATAATTTATATAATAATAATATATATAATATAATAATATAATATATAATAATTATATTTATTATTTTGATTTTCTGTGTTGATATTTACTATATATATATATATATATATATATATATATATATATATATATATATATATATATATATTTATTGCTACATGTACAATCTATTATTATAACCAATGAAATGTTAAATGTTACTGTTTCCAACGTATTGAAGTAACAGTGATGCCTGACGTCAAAATATTCATCTATCTCTATAAATTGTAAGTTGGTATAGTTCAATACTTACCAAATATACATAGTAACAACGTGTAGCCTGTATGCCAAGTTAAATGTACGGTTTCTTAGTATTGTTTGGTCGTTAATAAATAACTACTGTAATTATGTCTCAATAATGAAATAGTAAAAAATGCATGTTTGTCATATTTAGAAACGTATGTTTATAATTGTATTTATATTTTAAATAAAAAATCTGTTTTATTTTCAACGTCCAGATTTAATCTATACTAATTTACCATTGATGCTTATATTAACTTATAAGAATGTTGGATATTGAATGTAGATCACGTACGGAACACACAAAGGCTGGGAACTAAAGGACAGAATAACGAGATCTGTTTGAGAGCAAGGCACGAAGTCCGATCCTCTCTCTGACTGGAGGCTAGGTTTTATCACTCACACAGGGAACGTTTTATAGCGAATAACCCTAGATATTATACACAGATATGTAAAACCCTTCCTCGAGCGTCTAAAGAATGATGACCTCTTTGGTTTTGTAACTATCTATATGTCAAGAAGAACAAAATTAAAGTTTAAGAATAGCTTAAAACAAAACTTTAAGATTTCGTTGAAATTGCTGTTGTTATGTTGTGTCGTAATCCTCTGTACCATCTATCCATCGTATCCTCTGGACATCTGTACCAGTAATATCTTTTTAATATGTACTATGTTTGGTACAAATTTTAAGGGTTGAAATTAATTTCAATAGTTAACAAAATATTATTCAATATTAAAAACATAATTGCTATTTCATAACACAATTCCCAGATATATACAGAATCAGTGGTATCACTAAATGTCACTCAAGCATATATATTCTGCAGGCATATGTGAGTTAGTTTATAAAGACCTTACAATTTGAAAATCTATTACTCTATTACTATCCCCTCAAACACAGAAAAATGACTCGGAAATTCCAACTAACCTCTCCATTTGTAAAGAATATTATAAACCACGATGCAATATTTTTAATTTCCTTCTGTAATCTGCTTATACAATTTATATACCAGAAAAACAAAATAAAATAATCAGATAGATGACTTATAAATATAACATTATTTGTGCGTTTATTATCGTGTACAAATTTCGAAAATATTTTATCGGAAACTCAATTACATATTAGAATGAACAAAAATCCCAACAACTCTATTCCAGCCCAATACAGTTACGCCATTGTAATGGCGGAATACGTAAAATTTGAAGCATGACTCACTTTAAATGTATTAGCTTTAAAATCTAAATAAACATTTACTGACTTTACAAATAAAGCTTCAAAATAATTACAAACTAAGTGCTCTGACAGTTTGAAGATTTAGGTTATGTAAGCGTGTGTTTATATTAATTATTTTCTGACATAGTAGGTAATAACATTATTATCTTATCCGTATATTAGGTTACATCCCTTAATTCTAATTTATATATCTAAATAGTGAAAATTCCTATCGAAATTAGTTGCAGTAGTTGTTAAAAATCCTTGCTTAATGTAGTACAATATTTATTCTACATCTCTGTTTCAATAGGTTACGTAATTCCTTCAAAACACCTTCATTTTGTAATTTAATCTAAGTAAATTTATAGTTGCATATGAATTGTATTTGGAGTAGTTGGGAAATTTAACATGGCCACTACTTCACTAAATTGTAATATTAAATCCAAGTCCTTTTTTTGAACAAGTGTGCTTCTTTTCAAACTGATTGGTGCAGCAACCCATTACAATATTATCTAAAGAAACCGAGTCGCATTGCAGCATCAAGTCCCCTATCTCACTGACAAGCAATCTCCAGCAATATTTTTTCGCAATTAGGCAATTCTGTTCCTGAACTATTTACGCCCATGAGCAACCCCATGGATGTCCAAGAGCGGCACATCACTTACCGCAAATTTTAAGATAATGTCTGGATAACGCCTGGTCAATAATTCTAGCTCACTGCAGAGGATAACTGATAGAGTAGATCTTAATGTTAAAGGGTTTGTAGGCTTAAACAAAGGAAGTATTATCCGCTGCCCTCTTCGACTGGAAGATGAACATAGCTAGTCTCCCTCCCTCATTAACATGACTGGGATACAGTATCCTCATAGCGTGAAATCTCGGTAGGATGTAGCTTCTCCCTGAATACCTGTCAATACGGAAGGAGCGCAAACTTCCTTTAAGGACTAAGCAATGGAATGCCTCCTCAGCTTTTGAGTAAACAAATAAATTCTATGGACCTATTGACAAGACATGAAAACTAATATTTGACATAAGGATAATCAACTGCCGTATGTTAGGAACTCCGGGGTGCCTGATGTTTGCAATGAATTCCCGGACGCCGTGTAGGGAAGCAAAATGAAATGTATAAATGGATTTTTATAAATCTCCTTCACTAATCTCAGGGATTTGGAAAAATCTCATCAAGGACACCCAGCGGTACTTATATTAAAGCTACAGCTGCCAGAACAACATCGAGATCAAAGGCAAATGGCTAATTTAAAGCTAGTAATGCTTTAAAAAAAATACTGAGGGATAATCTTTTCATTATCCTGTTCATAATCTCCATTAACATTTCATTATTCTATATCATTTTTAATAAAGGGCGTAATTTATAGTTGCACATGACTTGTATTTGGAGTAGATGGGCATTTTAACATGGCCAAATTATGGCAAAATTATTTTTGTTGTAAGCCTATAACACTTATTAGGAAATATGTTATGGAATTTTAACAGTTAAAGAGTCTATTGAAAGAATTAAACATTAGTTTAAATCAATTTGGTGCTCAGTGCAGTTCGTGATTCACGCAAACTGTCTGAGAGCTTTAATAAGAAAAAAGTTAAATTGACTTTTAATGAGAGATTCCATTTTCTTATCTATCGTATTTTTTAGTTTTTGTAATTTTATGTACACTCATTTAGTTATAAAACTCAGTGGCGCACTCAGAAATATCTTCTTTTGGAGTGCCCAAAACACTAGAGAGTCGAGGGTATTGCAAAATTCCCACACTAACCCCCGGGAAAATTATGGAAATACTAGGTCCTAAAATCGTAAAATACAGTACTTCTGAACTAATAAAAGGAGGGCAAAGATCAGGACAGAGTGTATAAATTTTACAGTAAAACCACTATACACCAATCACCAGGGGTAGCTTATAGAGGGATAATTTAAATCAGCACGAGTACTTTTGTACTTGGTTACTGAAGTACCAGGTGCAGGTATAGAAATAGTAAGAATTAACCTCACTTTCATGGCTGCTGCGTGACGGTGAAATTCAAATATTTAGGGTCTTGAAAAAAAAAAATAATTATCTGCAGTTCCGTGTATTTCTTAAAGTAAATAGTTATAAGGTTTGAGTTTATATATTTGACTTTGATTTATTTCAAAGTTCGAATATAAATATTATTTTTAGTCAAAAATAGATATTCGTAAATAAGATATATATATATATATAATATATATATATATATATATATATATATATAATAGTAATATAAGGCGATCGATTATTTTGAAATAAAATACCTTTGGGGGGACAGATCCCGTTCGTCCCCCTCCCCCGTCGGTGCGCCCCTGATGAAACTACAACAGGAACCCGTGGACATCGAAATATAATGATTTTCAAACTGAAATATTTACTTTAAAATAAAAATTATTTCCCAACCAAGAACGTGTTACTTTGGGTCTATGTTGCGAAATATTGATGTTGAAATTTTTCTCAATTGCTAACTTGTTGCTAACAGTTTGCACTTTCAATATGCACTTTCTGTATCCGTACCAAATCTAGCCGAAAGTTATTAAAAATTACACAAGCTCGCATTATAATACTACACTACCTACATTACTACATAAGCCCATACATATATAGACTTTCGGATTATTGCGGTTATTGTTTATATCGGCCTTGATAGGGGAAAGTTTTTTAATCTGTTGATCATTACGGCATGAGGGTGATTACAATAGTCTGTATTAGGTAGTTGTAATGAAATGCCTAATACTATATGGATAATGAGTGAAACATTACTTTTCAAAGCGATATATTTTTATATAGAGAAAAAAAAAACAAGAAATGAATACTTATCGAGGAAGAGTAAATAATAATAGAACTACCGCGGGGAACGCGGATTAAACTTGAATAGGTAGAATTTAAATGTCATTTTAGCTATATACGTTGCTAGAAAATGAAATTTATAAGTATAACGTATAAGCAAATTTCTAAATTATATAAAACTGTGGAAAAAGTAAAACTATAACTTGTTTCATCATCATCAATTGGTTCAATTCCATAAGAATCCTGTGTTCAATAACCAAGGTAAGAGTACGCCACATCACGTGTCGAGCAACAGGCTTTGCTGAGCTTGCATCCAGAATTTCAATGTTAGCTCATTTCACTTTTAAGATACCTTGCAGACTGATACCATACGGAAAATAAATGTTTACATCCCTCACATTCCATGGTTTGACATGCCTCATCATAAAACTTATTCTTTTCTATGTAGAAAATAAAGTTTAATTAAAACTTTAAAGTTTACATATGAAATATTTTTTCAGAAATGTTTCCATATGGTACATTGAAATTTTTGTTCATTGAGTTAAGTTTAATAGCAGTGTTAAAAAGATCATCGACTTTTAACATTAAGTTTTACTCTAGTATAGGTTTCTTTTTAATATATGATAAAGCTACTAAACTCTCATACGATACTCGGCTTGCTTACAAATTTATTTATTCTTCAATTTGCTCGTTTCCATCATTGTTAACCATAACACTAATTAAGAAATATTCGCTAACGCTTAGCTGTCTTCCATCATCAAACCCAGTGTTGCCTATTTAGAAATTAAGCTTCGTTCAAAATTTAAAGTACAAAGATCAGTTCATTTTCGAGATATTGAGCGGACAGGCAGAAAGATAGACATACAAACAGAAATTAAATTTGTATAGTTCCTCGAGTTATAGGCTTTGGTAACGTTCACCCAATAGACTTTAAATTGTGGTTTAAATAAAAGAGTTGGTACTCAAAAAAGCTCATCAAATGAATGTTGCTCAAAAATGGGTTTCTCGAGATACCCCACTTACAACAGATACCTGTAAATCGCATTCTATTCCAAGTATTCAGGACAATAAATTCGAAACTCATCCAAAGCACTTTTTTAGAAAATAAAAATAGTGTTTTTGGCCGCCTAGATCTCTAAAATACCCCTCAGCGCACCTTGCCACTGCAGAGCAACATTGGCAGATTACTTGGTTTATTAAATAATTTATGTTAATATTCATACAATTTCTATACTTTACAAGATTTTCATTTGTATCTGCGTCTTTTGTATGTGTTTGTGTGCGTTGCGCCGTTGCTGACTTTACTCAATATCGAGTAAACAAACTTTATGTGCAGTAAACTCGTACTTGCAGTGTACGCTATTTAAAAGGCAGATGCGTAACAGGATTATTAATTATTCAGCAGGAAATTACGTGCGAAACTATGCTAACAAGAATATCTAGGAGCGCCTTTAACCATTCTGCTTTGCATGACGAGTTAGTGCAAATTTTAGGATTAGTTGTATTGAATATACAACTGATATAAGAACTCCTTTCCTGATTAAGGAAACATATTCACCTTCAAACTTAAGTGAGAATTATTTACAGCGAGGAACGTTCCCTTGTGTATACTACTCATATTGTACGGGTTATACGTCAACATTATTGGTTGTAAACTGAAATATATATTATGTGAGTAATAATATAACATCATATGTGTAGTTATCAAAACAAAAATTGACTTATAAAAGTAAAATTAATACACTATTGTTATATTTAACCAAGTGAGACATTTCACAGTATCGTTCAAAGTTTTTAATAAAGTAAACAGAAAATCCTAGTACGGATTTAACAAAAGAGAACCGCATTTGGTGAAATGGACATCAACGCAGTTTTGAATAATCTAAATAATATTATTTATATAGAATGTTTCAAGAATGAATAAACTCTGGGATGAAATGCCACGTTATTTACGGCCAGGATAAGTCCAGGATTAGTTTAGCACTTCAGCTGTCACTCGGCACCTTTGTGTACATCTCACCTTGAACTTTACCCTTTCACAAAATACAACCCCGACTTAGTACACAAGAATGACTGAGATCCTGATTCAACTGGGTTTAATTTAAATCCAGTAAGATTTATGTTCAGAGTATGAAAAGTATTTTCTTTTTATTACAGCAAATAAACGTGTAGCTAATAAATATCTCTATAAAAACCTGTTAGATACTGTTTAAACTTAGTTTCTACATGAAAACTCGACCATTTAAATTCTAACTAGGCTTGGTAAATGAACCCTTCAACGCTATAGCTCTCTTAGTGCTAGAACAATTGTAATAGAAGCGTGTAACAATTCACTTTAAACATTTTGAACACACTTAAGGAGCTTTTTTGTATGTTTTGCACATGTATAAGTTGACCGAGACACTTTTTATCGACTTGTCAGCCTATAACAGTAACATGAATTCCGTAAAAACATCAAACTTTTCTTTATCAAACACTCTTAATTCTTTTGCTAGAAATAAAATAATTGGTGAGTTTAGTCGTAGATTATGTCAGTGGATTATTACAAAGACCACAGTTTGCCATTCATAAACCACCGCACGTGCTCACGTTCCAACCGTACCTATGAATAGAGATTTTGATTGCGCTACTCTGTTATTAAGTTTTATTATTTCTTTATAACATTCTCATATTTGAAATACTCCTAAAGTCGTTGAAAAACGTGTTTTTATTATCTCACTTCAAAAAAATTAATATCTCCTTTCAGATTTCTTCTACTACTTTTTAGATTTGTATACCATTTATTCACACAGAGGTTTAGAATGAATAAATCGGGTTGAATTCTGTAACCATTAGGAAGCGAAGTTTCATTTTAGTTGTGTGGAAGTTGGTGTACTCTACAAATGTAAAAGTATTGCAATATTATAATTTACAGTCATAAACAAACAACACGCAATGGCTTCTGCTGATGTTATGCAAAAATGATTAACCAGACTAATATCGTATTGCGTATAGTTTAATGTGAGTTCGATGAGATGCTTCTAAACACCAAAGGGTTGAGAAACTATAGAACAGGTATTCGAAATGTCACAGATATTTGCAATAATGAATAACTCAATACATCCTTAACAGTTCCCGCTCTATAAGGTATGTAGGTCAAGAAACTATTCTACTGGGTCAGTCTGAACAAGTCTTTGTTCACCTACATACATAAACATCTTTTGATTTGGCACAGCAGAATACTTACAACTAATATTATTTTATATTTTATAGCCTTTGTTATATTCTATGTATTATGTTATATTTTCTCGTATTTTAGTCTAAGTGAATTGTTACCTGAAGCATGCCAATTACAATCTACGTAAATGTCAATTTATGCCTATAAGTTCTCAACTTAATATTGTGGATGTATGAACTGAAATATAACGTATTGTAATTACATGTGCTACTATCCATTTCTCAACATTTGTATTATTCTTTGCTCTTCTTCTAATTAGGTTTTGAAACAGAAATCAAGCTGGCATTTTATAAGAGTGAGGATTTTTATACATCACATTTGGAAATTGTTCAAGGAATATAGTTGAGCTGAGTTTGTATATAAAAAGAGTAATATTTAAAGCGAAGGAAAAACATTTGTTGAATAATGATTATATAGTAAAATTCATGGCTTTTATATAACATGAATGTAAATATTTCTGCTTGGACAAATTTGTAATTTTAAAGATAGCTCAGGAGCACGGAGATGATGGTAGTGTTTTTCCAAATATATAAGCTGTCCCCATAAAGGTTTTCTTGCCTTGTCGGCTGTAGTGAGGCATTCATGAGGTTTACCCCACAAGAAAAATGTTAAACTTCAAACTGTTTTACGCCTTTATCGTAGAGTTTAAATTTGAATCTTTTTATTCATTCAGCATTTACAAGTATTTTATGATCAATATATGAGAAAAATCAAATACAAAAAAATAGTGCACCTTATAGATTACATAATCATTGAAAGATTTAACTTTTACACAAAACAATGAATTTGCTTACGAGTTGCTGCGGGATTAATTCTACATCCTATGAAAGAGTATGATCCTATGGGCATGAAGAGACATAGTGTACACAATTATTTTGTATTCTTACAATTATTTAATCTTTTATAGGAAAGATAGAACTGCCGAAATAGAGAAAAGACAATACACAATCTCGCTCATGCTCATCTATAATTACACTACATACACAATAAACAAAAACACACGCACTCAAAAACAAATTTCTTTACCACAGACCCAATCATACAGCACGAAACACAGACGGCTATCATATACACACATAAACATTTATATTACTATAAAATAAAATGATAATGTATAGCCTTGCGAAATAATCAAAAACAAAAAGACCTTGGGCTCATACAAATACACAACCTAACCCTCACTGTATACTAACATTCAACCACATTTACTAATTTAATACTAAAGATATACGTTACAATCTTTAATGATTCATTAATACATGAAAATGTTAAAAGCCATTTATCTATTTAATTATTTTGCTTCATTGCCGAATTATCATTGTTAGGAAAATAAAAAAAATAATAATAACAAATTATAACACAAATTTCCATAAAAGATTCCTCTTAAGTTGTTCATAAAAAGGAATTTTAAATTTTTCATCTACACGTAAGCCGAGATATTTAAACTGTTTGTTTGTGTTACTTGACTGCACTTCCAAAGTTCATTGTCACAGTTTGCCTTATGATACCTTAAAGGTTCCATAAATGTAGATGTTTCAGTCAATTACATTTATTTTTGTGAATTTAGTTTCTGGTTTATTTTTTGCAAACCATAGACTAAGATGGTCAAGGTCTTGCTGCATTTCATTTCCCAGTTGCTCCATATGAAAAAGCAAATCCATATCTTCTACAATCCCAGTTATATTTCCATTGAAAGGGCCTCGATACAGATCATTAATCGAACTTAAAACAATATCGGCCCCATAATTAAGCCTTGGAGTACACCACAAACATTTAAATTTAAATGAATGTTGAAAAGGTAATGTTTTAGAGTCATTTCAGCGTTAAAATCCTCCCTAAAACCAAACTGGGAAGGAGAAAATAATTTTATTCTACCAAAATATGTAATAAGTCGTTTTGATAATGTTTTCCATAAGATTTGGATAATCTGACAGCTGTTATGTGAGATACCTCATTTTAAACATATTATGATTAGAAAAACATCCCAAAATCCTAACCATTACCTATACTTATAACCACTAGCTTCTATAATTTATTAGAATTAAAAGAGATTGTTAATCAAAGTATGACAGCTAGAGAGCATTACATTTTTATACGAGTATAGCAGCAAATACATATTATCAACATTTAAAAATCAAATAAGTGTTATTCAGTTTCCCAACTTTTTCAATCAGTAGTAATGATGTTTCACAGAACCTTTGATTAATACACTTCCTAAACAAAATTAACTAAAATTACTAACGCGTAAAACATACAAACAAGAGACTCGGTCTAGATGAAACCGTGTTACGCAACCGATTATTTGAACCATTCCTGGAAAACACACACGTCTAATAATTGTAAAACAGGTTGCCAAGCAGAAGCTGTTTGTCGCTTACCTGTGACGTCACAACATCGGGCGGCGTCTCCAGGCTGTGACCTTGACAGAGCCAAATTAATCAACATGTTAAATCGTTTTACGCAACCCGCTATTTGAACCATTCTCGGGAAACTATAAACGTACTTACGCTAATTGTTAAGCTAGTTTCAAGCAGAAGTTGCTTGTAGAGTTCTCCATTAACCTGTGACGTCACGACATCGGTAGGCGTCTCCAGGCTGTGATCTTGACAGAGGCAAGTTAATCTACATATAAACCGTTTTAGCCGCCAAGAGGAGTCAATGCAAATAGAGTGTAAACTACCTGAAGAGAGAGGCCCTTGTGAAATGAATGATAAAACTAAATATTGCAATGTTATAGTCGCTTCTAGATAGGCATTATGGTGTGAAATATTTATGTAAGTATATGTGAATAATAGGTTTTTAAGAAAACCTCACTCATATTACTCACTCATAGTAATCACTCGTATTACAATTACGATAAACATTTAATGCTTCAGTAAATGTAAGACGAGTAAATATTATTTACTCTTGAAATACTCGTACTTTAATGTTAATGAGTATTTGTATGGAAAGTTAAATGTTCGTTTTTTAACTTTGTACAGACTCAAAGTATCACTATAGTATATTTTGAATGGATCTAATTGTTGTCAAGACAGGAAAATGAAACAAACAATAACACTTAATATCTAACAATCTATAAGATACGAGTATTGTAAATTATAAAAAGTACTTTTATAGCTTTACTGAGGTTGAATGATCTTGAGTACTCGACGTATTCCAGTACTTTTTTACGATGTTTATACTATAGAAATGTATAATTATTGATTATATATATGGAAATCAAAGTTATTAGTAATAAATCATTCGATATTAGAGAATATCCTACCAAACCTTACGTTATTCCTAGCATCCGGAAACAAGTCAAATATCAGTGAACAAACGCAGAGATCTGTGGTTGTTCGCCCGGTAAATAATTAATGATAGTCATCCGGCTTTCAGGTGCCATTTTACTTTGTGGGAAGGTCAGTTATGGCAAGAGATACGAAGTTGAATCTCATAATATTATGATTCAAGTAATGTTTTACGTAAAGCCTTACAACATATTTGACCAATCTGTTACTATTAAACAACTTCAACTTATATAAAGAACACTGTTGCACATAAACAGCTAATCGTATACTTGCAGAGATATATTACGTCATCAAAGTCTAATAACAGGAAATATCAATTGTAATACGTCTGTAGAACACTTGGATACAGGATGTCTTAATTATTGTGTCGCTCCAGGCTCAGGGCAACTGCGCATTGCGGAAATATCAATTACGACGAGAATATGTAATTGTCGGTACAATACTTGGCCCAAGTAATCTTGATTATATTGTCGCTCTAGGCTCAGGGCAACTGCGCATTGCGGAAATATCAATTACGACGAGAATATGTAATTGTCGGTACAACACTTGGCCCAAGATATCTTGATTTTATTGTCGCTCCAGACTCAGGGCAACTGCGCATTGCGGAAATATCAATTACGACGAGAATATGTAATTGTCGGTACAACACTTGGCCCAAGATATCTTGATTGTATTGTCGCTCCAGGCTCAGGGCAACTGCGCATTGCGCAAATATCAATTAGGACGAAGATATATAATTGTCGATACAACACTTGGCCCAAGATATCTTGATTATATTGTCGCTCCAGGCTTAAGGCAACTACGCATTGCTCATCTCTTACTCCATCATTCGAAGCCCCTATGTAATCATATACTTTGTAACATTAAACAACTCTCTGAAGAATTTTAAACAATCAATAAACTAAGTCTCAATCAACTAATTTATATCTAAAATACGTTCCTATCATAAGTAATGAAAAATGTTAAGTATTTTCATGATTATAAGAACATCGCACGATGATACTTTATACTATAAGATCTAATGTTGAATATTTCCCATAAAAAATCATCGTTTGAAAATCACAAAGGAAAATATAATGAAATCTATTGTTTTTTTTAACTGTTTAGAGCAGTAATAAAGTATTATATTCAAAATTGTATAGGGAGTTGTATATAATTTCTGATACATAGGGACACAACCTTGTGTGTTAATACATTTTGAGAGGAATTTCTTTTAAAAAAGGAACCGATAATCAGCCGCGCTAATTATCCTGGAAATTGAACTTTGAGATTTAGAATTGGTTTTAAAATATAAATATTTTCTTACAGTTCTAGGCTCAATACCATATGTCAGACTCTGTAATAATAGCTACGTATGCTAGGGTAAGCTAACGAGTCGATTGTACTGAGCTGGCAACCATCTTGATTTTAAACCCATAAGACAATATTAAATTCAGAATACTCTCACAGATTTATTTTTGGTCGTAATTAAGGAAATTTTTAACTTCAAATATGTAACTTATACTCTGTACCTCCGACGTTGTTTTGTTTTCTATATTTTTATTGCTAGTTTAAGAAAAATGCTCAAATTCTTTTGCAATTTTTTTTGTATCGTTTTAAATATTCAAAATTATTTTTTCACAAGAAAAATGTTTTTTAATTCAGTAAACGCATTTAATGTTGATTTATGCAATTTAATGGTGTTAAAATTACATTAATTGTATAATGAATTCTGAAGCTAATGAGAATAATCAAACTTGGTAAAACATAAATCACAAACTAAACAGAGTTTTTACAATAGATAATAAGGTTTTGTCTAGCAAGAAGATGGTACAGTTGATAAGATACAAGAATAAATTCAGTCCTCCCTGGATTAATCCTGCACTGCTCCATGCATATTTATTTTATTATTTGACAGTATCGCTGATGAATGTACATTTCAGAGCTGTGTACATTTTGCAGGCAAGGATGAGAATAGTTTTATTTCTTAATCACAATAGAATGTTATAGAGGTAGAATATTTGACTAACATTTATTTTTAATTCGGCTTACTATATGCCAAACCTAAATCATCGAGCTACGTTTCGTAGCCAATCACGCCACTGATGTCCTCGAGTTCAGCAATCTACGATGCTGAGCCAATTGCGTTAATGTTAACACCAAGTTGAGTGAGCTACTATTCATAGTCAATCTTGCCAATGCTAAGTCATCGAGTTCAGTGAGCTACGTTTCGTAGCCAATTACACCACTGATGTCCTCGAGTTCAGCAATCTACGATGCTGAGCCAATTACGTTATTGCTGTTATCGAGTTGAGTGAGCTACGGTCCTTAGTTAGTTAATCTCGCCAATCTTGTCCTCGAGCTCATCAAGCTACGTAAAATAGTAAATCACGTCACTATTGTTCACTATACAATTACAAACGACTTTATTGTCATGCTGAGCCAAATTACATCAAAGTTTTCATCCACTTCAGCGAGCAACGATCGCAGACAAGCACATCATGAACAAGCTAAAATTGAAGTATTTTTCATTTATTTTCATGTAATTTTCTGCAGAGCGTATTGCTATTGATATCCTTTTCAATTGGCATAAGAAGATAATAAAATACGGCAGCACTCCTTATATTTATATGAGAAGATCATTGGAAGATATTTTTATCTCCACATCTACATCAGAATAATTTGATATTTAAGCTGCGTCCAGTGTGCTGGAGACCTGAAGTTGGATACAGTCTCTATGATCTTCAACTAAGCTGTACATGTCGTGCACTCAATTTTTTATCTTGGATTTATTCACAAGAGTTCTGAAACCTGATGCAATACAATCCATGTCTCTATTTTCCGGTTCATTTAATTTAAGTAAGTGTAATATAAAAGTAAGTAAAGTCCAATTCTTACAGTTTTCTCATATTTTGTTGATCTTCAGCCTACATATTATAGAAATTTATATTTGATAGTACCCTTATTACTCGTCAATGCAGCAAAGGCATTGTTGTATTTAATGGTTTTCTCGTCTGGAAAAATGCACTTAGTGTTACGTCAATGTTTATATTCTCCTCCAAACTATAATAGCTCACTGCGCTTCTCGAACTGTAGCCTCTGACAGAGTGGCACGTTATTCCTGGCAAAACGCCATTATTTGTATGACTTTTGCGCGACAACACCGTTCCTCGTTGTTTTCAACGAGGCGCGTTGTTGGTAGGCGTTGAAAACATGTCGTGTCACAATGTTAGGGGTGCCAATTATTAGTTCCCTACATAAATACATGCATAGTTTTGTTGATTAAATTGGGTGTTATAGCGGTGTTTAAATAATATTCCTGTGCATTAAACTTGTTGAACTCGTCACTGGTTCTATCTGTTGTAATACAATAACTTTACTTTACTGATCAAACACTATGTTGTAAACTGGAAAACCTGCATTCAAAAGAATCTTTTAATCAAAACCTTCAATTCCCTTACATGAATAAACTATGTGTACATCATTATTGACTTGCTGGTTTGTTAAAGAAAGGCATTACTTCTAAAACTTAAACGTAAACAAATGTACCAGTTTCTTTTACAGTTTTATGTGTTTAAATCGGTCATTTAAATATCAATGGGGTGGGGCAAATATTGAGACTTAAATAACAAACTATAAGTATGAGGATACTTGTATGAAATTGGAGTGTTTTAACTAAGCTCATATAAACTGAAATCTCAGTCGCACATAGTATAATTTTGGGCAAAATGCAACACCCATAAATTTAAATATTTACATTTATAATACTGGGAGGATATGCTGCTTGTGAAGTAGATTTAATGACAAAACAAATTCATCAAAAGTATTTTTGAGTAGTTCATAATTGTAACATTTACTAAAGCATTACCAATTTAGGTATGCTAGATCATACCACCGAGCTTTAGAACTTTTTAATCATCTCAATCGCTTTTTTATTCAAAAAACTAAATTTCAAATATGTATTTTAAGGTAATAACTCTATAAGCAACTATCGAGTAATGCAGTATGTTTACTCATTGTATATTGTGTTGACATTTCAAATGACTTGTGTTATAATACAGAAAGAAAGGAACATATTTCATTATAATAAAAGATTTGCTTGCGAGTATTAATCGGTTTCCAAGGGAAACATAAATTATTGTGGTAGATGCCGTGATATCGCCCTTGTCCTGGATGGTAATATATGAATCGCTTCCACAATCTAGGACACGTTTGGATTGTTAATTTTAAAACATTGTAAATGTGTTGTGTGGAGAGAGGCTCTCTATATTATGAATGTTTCAACCTATTTCGGAAACTTTACATAAATATTCTCTTTTTATAAATGTCTTTGAATAATCTCATGATATATACAATTCCAATTAGGTCAAGGAATATGTAGGAAATTTTATTTACAAGAAATGCAGTTTGAGATTTAGAATTTTTATCAAAACATAATACTAAGATATATAAATAACTACTTACACACACACACACACACACACACACACACACACACACACACACACACACACACACACACACACACACACACACACACACACACACACACACACACACACATGAGATAAATATAGATGTTTAATCATACAGCGTCTTTTAATTTTTATTCGTTGTTAAACAAATAAAAAGAAATTATGATAGTTAAAATAGTTTACCAACATCCATGCTCTTGGTTTGCGGAGTAATATTAATTCAAATTTGAAAAACATAACACCACTGTATGAAAATATATAAGTTTAATTAAGCATTAGATATTACACTGCTGGTGTGGTAAACATGATTATAATGACCGAGCTAAGATTAGTTTCTTCTCCTTTAGCTGCGAGTTCTAAGTAGATACTATACCAAAACAATGATGATCTATCTACAGTAGGGGCCACGAAAGAGTACAGTTGGCTGAACACGTCATCTGCAGCCTGTTACGCCGCGTTGCAGTCTACACAGATCATAGTCACAGTGTTGTACTGTACAAACCTCACTACTCCTCAAACTAACGTAGTTAATTAGTTAGCTCAGTTTTCATTGTCTGCTCAAAATAGGCTCCGCCTTCAACTGCACTCTCTGGTGGTTCCTACTGTAATTGATTTTTAAACGTTTCACCCTTTCATTCATAATACTTTTAACATTGTATTTACAAATTTTACTCCGGTTTTGTACACACAATTATTCAATATTGAAGATTTTTAAGTTCTTATTATTGATCAATTTTTACAGTGATGTGCTGTGTATAGTGCCTGAAAGAGTATAGTGATGTCATATAGAGCAAAATAGTATATACGAAATTAAGGTTGGTGGAGTATGTAGTTTGGAAGACTTGATATAGTAACGACGGATTTGACATTTCCGCCACGTGGTGAGTTCCGGAAACGAGTCTGTAATTTCCGGTGAGTTCGGGTGATATCGGAGCCAGAAAGTTCGTATAGTCAAGTTTTGGCATTTATGTCTAACATGGAATATATTAGTTTTGAAAACTTAAATTTTGGAAACCCTGAACTGTTTCACAGTCCACGTGAATTCGTATCATGATTGTCTTTATATGCTGTGTTTTGCTTACCGGGAGAAGGAACTATTTTAGAAATTGTAAATATAACATCTTAAATTTTATTTAAAATTCCAAATCAATATAACGAATTATTATGCGAGGTTTGTATAACAATACACTGATTGTAGCATTGAATATGTTACGACGACGTAATTAGGTACTCATAATTAAAACGTCCTTTATGTTTTATGGAGCTGAACTATATTATCAACACTTCCGGTGTAGGTGAGGGCTGAACTGAAAATTGGCGTTGTGTTTACCTTAAGTCTAACACCCCCCCCCCCCGAGCTTTGTCTGAACGTATTCAATTTACCTTAATTATCCATTGTACTGGGCAGAGGACCGCCTAATTATAGAAATGTATTAAACGAAGTGAAATAATATTTTTTATGGTGAATATTAAATATTAATTAAAGAAAGTTACGTTTTCCAGTCTCAGTTTCTGTTAAACGGTGTAGCAAACGAAACTATAACTTGGTTTGATTTTTATTTGTTACATTATAGGTTTTTGATCAATTGTGATTTTGATTCGGATTGAAAAGCCGTATATTTTTACTTGAATATTTTGAATTAATTTCCCCTTTTCTTATGTTGCTGAATATAATTTTCCATACAGGAAAAGAAAATTTCTTGTAAGGACCTTAAGGAAACTTATAAATAGCTCTCTTTGTGACAGTCAGGATATTTCTACACTTCGTGTGATGGAAATTACACGCGATGGAAAGATGAAACAACTACCTAATCGATTCACTATGAAATTGTCGAATTGGGCACTGTGTATAGTATAGGTGGATTAGAACACTTAAAACCTCGAAATATAAACCCATACCCACCAACCTGTCCATAAAATATGCTCAAGAAAAAAGGTTTAGATATTTAATAGAATGTGATTGATACTAATCGTCAGGCACGTAGGAGGAAATATAACATCTGATTGGCTTAAGTTAGGAAGGAACTATATTTTAATTGTGCCCACTCTTCTTTTAATCTTTTTGGTAAGACCTGCACAGGTCGTTAATCCACAGGACGAAGGATACGTATCTCTCCCTTATTCTAGGAGAGATGCAATCTCTCTATTCTCAACTAATCCTTGCACAAGATCTGTATGTGTTGAACCATAGGCGTAATTTGGGGGTGGCAAGGGGTGGCAGTTGCCACCCCAGAATTGTGGAGCCCGGTATTTTGCCACCCCAGAATTTTGAAGTAAATGTCTAAATAATTTACATATAACTTACTTAAAACTGGAAAATACAAGTCTACCAATAGGGAACCTTTTAACTTTATCAATTCTCCATTAATTTTGCTTAGTTTAGCACAGAAAGATAGCACGTCTTTTAAAAACTTGTAAATCATAAACTTAAAATGAAATATTGGTGTAGTAGAATTTACGAAATGAAATAAGGAACATTAAATGCGTGAAGAGCGAGAATGAGCAATGTAGGCTGCTTCTCGTCTGCCGTCTGGAAACGGCAACTCTGTAATACACAGTTGGCGAGGGAGATTTGGCAACAGGGCACCTGTTGTAGTATATTGTCTTTACAGCTAGAAGCAGACAACGTCTGTCGTGTCGCCTGCCTACTTTAACCTTACTCCTCAGTAGATGTATTCGATTAGTGCAGTTGCAGTACGATGTGAATTACATTTCAAGTGAACCGTCGTATGATTGCATGGACTAAGAGATGGTAAGTTTAGTTCAGTTATTTCTTATTTCGTAGGTTAAACTTAGGTGTTGGTCAGTTTCTGGAGTTTCCCCATCTTTGTTTACATCCAACTAGGCCTAATGCTGAAAAATAGAAAATCTTTTTACTGACTAGATTTCAATAAATGGCCCCCAAAAAACATAACCTCAACTTCTAACTTTATTAGTTCTGCCAGTTAGTTCTGCATTGTTACGGTTATGGTTTTAGTTGTTTAAACATTTTATAGGTGTAATTGGTTGGTATAGGAGAAGTTTTTGCATATATAAGGGAAGTAGCTTGTTTTATAGTACGGTATGGAATACTAGGTTTATTTTTGTTTGTTTGGCCACCTAAATGCTTTTACCGATGTCATATAACCTCACATTTAACGCAACACTACTTTAACCTATATATGTAAAAATAACAACGATACCATCCAATCACCTGAAATTAAGTAATTTCAGCTTATACCTCTAATTAGGTTATGTTACTGTCATTTTAATAACTCCCGCCTTCCTGTGTTTGACAGCTGTTTTTGCAATGCCGTGGCTGTCAGGCTGCAGACGTTTGTGTCGAAGAGCCAATGACTAAAAAGGTCATACAAAATAATTAGTAAACATCCAGATCTTTTATGGTCTTGCAATTATTTAAAATACATGTTTTACAATCAACTCGTAGAGTAAGGCACTAAATGAACTTTATCTTTAGGCAAAAAAAGATTATGTGTAATAAAAATACCAGATTAATAGCAAATTTTAAACTATTTCGAAACCTGGTAATGTAGGCAGACTTGGGTTTTCGTGTACGCCTACAGCTTCTTAAGTACAGTTTACAGTATGCAAATAAAAAGTATGACTGTTTTACTCATTGGCTGTTAGGCTGTGTTTATTCCGATACAAATTTTACACAAAATTTCCCAAAATTACAAAACAAAACTTTGGTAGATAAATCAAAATAAAGTAAAAATGAAGAATAATGGTTTTCTTAAAAACACCGTTTTTGAGATATCTACCATTTTGTTTTATTAAATTTTTATTTATATCTCGAGAATGTTTTGACCGATTTAACTCAAACTTGGCATGGTTTTTATCTAATACAATATCCATATTCAGAAGAATTACCAATTTAATTCAATCATTAGTTTCAAAATGATTGCCATTTAAAATTTCTTAACCTAAATTGTATGAAAACCATAAACTTGAAGTCAAATGTCAGGGCATCTTTTTTGTTGCCCTTTCAATCCCCTATCAAATGGTACGATGTCAAAACAAAGAGATGAGAAATAGTGTCACACACAATAGCGCCCAAAATCAAAAAAATTGTGCAAAGCCTATGCATGTTATATTAGACTTGTATTAATTTTAGGTTTAGGACTCTGTGTTCTAGTAGCATTTTGCCATTATTTAAATGTTCTTTTGCTATTCTTAATGGGGTTTTTTCAGGCTCAGAAGAACAAAAAAGGGCAGAGTTCGTTGCTGTCCTACTTTAGCTCAGGCCCAGCAAACAAAAAGAAACGGTTAGAAGATGAACTACCAGAAGGAGTTGTTTTGGAACATGAACCAGAACCGGCTGTAGTAGACGTTTTAGATTCGTCATCGGCTCAGTTAACAACCACAACTACAAATGAAGATACCACAACTACTCCTACAGATGAAGTGCAGAGTCCTAGCTGTTCCTCTAGTTCATCTGACCAATTGACAATCACTGTAATTAATAAACGTGATCCTGCTCATGGCCCAGGTTTGGCTAAGGCGTTTTTTAGGGAAGGCTCATTCCAACCACGAGAATTAAATTTCCCTAAAACGGATGGTAGGAAATTTAGGCCAGAGTGGTATAAACTGTATCCTTGGCTGGAATACAGTCCTCTAACTGACAAAGCGTTCTGTTTTGCCTGCCGTTCGTTTTACAGCCCAGAAGAAAAAAATGCAGAAAATGTATTTACACTCAGTGGGTTTTCCAAATGGAAGAAAGCTGTAAAAGTATTTGAGAATCATGAAAAGAGTAACTCGCATCGAAGTAGTAACACTAAACTCAGTTCTTTAAGAGAAGCCGACAAAAGTGGCACTGTTATTGAAAAAGTAAATCAAAAGTATTCAGAAGAAGTACAAGAAAACAGATTGTACTTAGAGGCTTTGTGTGAATCCCTGATATTTTGTGGGAGACAATCTATTGCTCTAAGAGGTCATGACGAATCTACAGATTCAAAAAACAGAGGAAACTTTTTGGAGCTGATGAGGCTTCGTTCCAAAGATAATAGTTTAGTAAACAAATTCTTTGTAGAGCATCGCAAAAATTTTCAATATACTTCAGCGACTTTCCAGAATGAGCTTCTGTCCATAATTGGGGAACAAATTAAGTTGCACATTGCCAAAGAAGTTAAAGATGCAAATGTTTTTGCCATTATAGCTGATGAGACCCAAGACATAGCAAAGCACGAGCAAGTAGCTATTGTCTTGAGACATGTTAATGATAAACTAGAAGTTCATGAGTCGTTTGTGGGGTTTTACCGTGCTAGAAGAACTGATGGCGATACACTGGCAAATGTACTTAAGGACGTTTTGATTTCACTGGACTTGAATATTAAACATCTGCGTGCTCAGTGCTATGATGGGGCTTCGAACATGAGGGGTCCCTACAAAGGAGTGGCAGCTAGAATTATACAAGAAGCCCCCATGGCAATGTACATTCACTGCAATGCACATATATTGAACTTGTGCATTGTAAGCTGTTGCACAAGCGTGAATTCAATAAGAAACACCTTCTTTGTGCTTCAAAGTCTTTACAACTTCATTGAGAAATCAACTAAAAGACATGCTGTTTTTGAAAACATTCAAAAAAGTGCAAAAAGCTTTAGTGGTGGAACAGCAACATTGAAGTCTTTGAGTGATACCAGATGGGCTTGCCGTGTCGAAGCAGTGCGTTCTTTGTTAGATAATTTTGATGCCACTCTTACGACACTACGAGAGATTTCTGAAACAGACCCTGACAGTGGTGGACAAGCCAATGCTTTGTTGAAAAATATGGAGGACTTCAACTTTGTATTTGACCTTCTATTACTCAGGAGAGTTCTAACACAATGTGACATACTGTCAAAGACCCTTCAGTCAAGCAGTGTGACCTATGAAGTTGTGAAATCTGTAAAAAACAGCACACTTGAAGTTTTGCAATCCTTCAGAACAGATGAGTTTTTCACCAAGTTGTTCAATCACTGCACAGAAATTGCTGACACGTGCGGGTTTAGAGCTGCCGAGTTGCCAAGAAAGGGCAAAATTCCCTCAAAAATCGGGGGTGGGAGTAAAGCTCCATTTGAATCTGTACAACAGTACTACAAAGTTTCAATCCTCTGGCCAGTTATTGATATCCTAAGCGAGGAGATAGAGGCCAGGCTTCAAGAAAACAACCTAGATGTACTTAACCACTTAAGCAAAGTTCTAGGTGGAAGTGATATAGACACAGCCAGTGTACAGTATGTGTGTAAATACTATAGTTTAGACTATGACATTCTTCTGTCTGAACTAAACTGTTTTAACAGAACGGAGGAATCAAGAAGCAAAAGTATCCAAGAAAGAGCTGACGTTTTTGTACAAACATCTTTGAAAAGTGTGTTCCCTATGCTTTTTGAACTTTTTCGTTTGTACTATACAATTCCAATGAACTCGGCATCGTGTGAGAGATCCTTTTCATGCTTACGGCGGTTAAAGACATATACTAGAAACTCTATTGGCCAGGAGAGGTTGTCTTCGTTAGCCCTTTTGGCTATTGAAAGGAGTGTAGAAATAGACATTTCAAAAGTAATTGATGACTTCAATTCAAGCCAGAAGAGAAGGCTTCATTTTGTTTAAAACTAACTTGTGGATGCAGTCTGGTTACATAGAATAAAGTGAAATTTGTTTGATCATGTTTACTTGATTTTTCCTTTTATAAAAAACAAACGGGCTGGGCACACATAAATTAAAATTGGGCACACTTTTGAGTTGTGTGTGAACAATAATTACCTCACTTGTGGACCTTGTGGTTTAGTTAATAACTCAATTCATTAAAAATTATTGTTTTAGGCTAAGTTGTTAGCAGTAAAATTTTTGTAAAAATAGCTTGAAAAAGCTTAAAATACTAACAAATTTAAAGCCAGTTTCTTACAATTTTCCGGGGGAGGGCCCCGGACCCCCCCTCCACCTGGGGGGTATTCCATACCCCCCAGTAGATCTTGCCACCCCAGTTAAAAAGCTGAAATGACGCCCATGTGTTGAACTCAGTTTCTAGCAAGCTACGAGGTATGACGTATAAAGGTAATACATTTGTTGAGGTCAATTCTGACTACAATTGAATAAAGTTAAAGTAAAAATCTTTTTCACTTCCAAATTCCATATATATATTTAAAGAGATCGAGATTTTGCAACGTCATATAAAGTCTAATTTGATATATAAAGGTTAAAGATTTAATATTAATGTCATCTCTAAATCTTCTCCTAAACCATAACAATCTAAGATGGTTATCTGCTAAATATTATTCCTAAATCTGTATTAAATATTTAAAAAGTAATTACTAAATAAAAGTTGCTACACCTATAAGTTGTAAAGAATCAAAGTACTATCATACAGGGTAAGTTTACTTTTGCAAAATGTAACGAGAAACCCAAAAGTTGGCGTGCGCAATTTATTTATTTTTGGTTGGTAAATACCTTTTCTTTATTCAAATGTGTTAGCATTGTAAGGCATTCTCAGACCATTGTTAAAACTCTAAATGATCGAATACTACTACTTCGTACTTCGTAATCCTATATCTGCAGGAGTTAGCCCAAACTGGGCTTCTGCAGGTCAAACTGCCTTAGGATAGGGCAAAGGAAGGGGGTTAGGTAAAGTGCCCGCACAAAATTCAAAAAATTCTTCTACACTGTAGAAAAAATTTAAGACCAAAAAGTTCTTTAGCTCACTCTTGAATTTTTTACAGAATTTAAATCTTTTATATTAGAAGGTAGAACTTGAATAAAAAAATTTCCAGAATAATAAGGGTTTTTTCAAAAAGAGTAAGCCTATGGTATACAGCAAAATTATTTCTATGCGTAGTGTTTTACTAGTGAACATCATTTTGGTGTTCAAGGTTTTGTGTTTTAATATACACTGCACAGTAATAGACATACAAACATGGTACTGTTAAAATATTTAAATCAATAAAAAAATGTCTACAGTGAGTCGGAGGTGGTAAACCCAGCATAGCTCTGACTACTCTTTTTTGGAAGGTAAAAATCTGTTTTATATTTATTGTTTTGCCACCCCAGAGGATGATTGAATAAGATATGTGTGACTCAAGCAGGCAGTGGTATACGCTTTTGACTAGGTATAAGTCCAGAGTCCAGAGAGACACCTAAGAACAAAGGTGCCCTTGTATAATTTCCCAGCAACTTTTTCCAAGTCCATACCATCGTCCAACACGACTCCTAGCTGTTTAGATTACTCTGAGATATCCACATCAGTGTCACCAATGAACAAGGATGGGGTCCAAAAGTCTTTTTGAAATTTTCATTTTTTTGGTTTGATTGCAAATGCATTTTGTTTTTTCGGGGTTCATTTTAAAACTGTTTTTTGAAAAAAATTGGGCTAGTACTTTGTTTTGTGAAATAATTATAATTCCAGAATTTCACAATCCCTATTTTTTGTGGCAAGAGTGGTATCTTCTGCAAACATGTAAAGGTTTTCTTTTGGAATTTGATTTGTGATGTAATTTATGTAGATCAAAAAAGAAGGGCAGCCACCAGCTCAGAACCACTCACATTGTTAACGTATACGTGCTGGATAAGTTTTTACATAGATTTCATAGAAATTGTGCCCTTGGCAATCATTGTCATTACAGAATTTCCGGAAGATTTGTTTACAGCTTATGCAATATAGAGTGAGCTTATGAATACGATAACTGTCCAGCCTAATCTAGGCACAGAATCAGTATTTTTACGTAGCTTTTAGTATTTTTTTATGCAGTAGTAAATAATTAAAACTTTCAAGTTGGCGGCCTTTCACATTTGTGCAAACATTTTATCTCGACTAATTTCTGAAAATATAAAATGTTATAGATCATTGTAAATAAACCTTTATTCTTGCATTTTTTCGATGTCGCTTAAGGTTTAAATTGCGGCAGTTCAAAGTTTGGAAAATGAATATCTTAGTGATAATGGATCGCAGAGAAAGCAAAAAGAGTTTTATAATTTTAACATCAATATAATAATGTTCTTACGTGAATTTTGATATTTCGTAAAGTTTTCGACACCGGCCGTACAAAGATTTAAGTACTACATTGCGATAAAAATGGCGAGTACTTTGCCGTAATTTAACTAGTACTGAGTACTAAGAAAGTACTTAAACATCACTTGAGTAACGTATATAATATGCGTGAAACTTCGACACGGACCTAAAAAGATGCAAGGTTAAGACCATCCGCATTTATCCAATTTGTCCAAAAATCCTTATATGTATTATAAAACAGAAATACAAATTAAAAAAGTTACACTTTTTATAAAGATCAGGCAATTTCAAGCTACTTTAATTCTTAATAATCTTTCAATTACTTTTTAGGTTTCATGGTGGAGGTCTTTCAAATTCTTTCGAATCATGTTTGCCAGTACCATTTCGAATTAATTTTCACTAAGTCAAAACCACGTTTTTATAAATAACTTTAGGTGCTTACAACTATTGTATGATTGAGACTTAAAGTATTTGGAAGATTTATGAGAGGAGTTACTTGTAACAGTGAGATTTATTGTCTAATCAGTCTAATGTACATAAAACGTTGAACTAAATACATCTTCAGTTTGTCATTTCTAGATGACAGCTTAATGTGAAATCTATTTTACTTCAGAGTAAGCCTGAAGGGATCTTTAGGCATACTCTCTACAGCTGTCTGCGTGTTTTGTAGTGAACACACAGAAAGGCAATAACAAACGCTGTCATAAACAGAACTGTTGTGCGTTATTATATTTTCTGGCATACCTCAGGGCATGAGATCGTCTACGGCTGGCTGAGCACATGTATTGCTGACGGTGCAGTGAGTAGGTATGTGATACACCACAGCTTACATTAGGCTCCTCAATATAAAATAATACTCACAATAAAAAACTATGTCATAAACGGAACTGTTTTGTGTTATTATATTTTCTGGCATACCTCAGGGCATCAGATTGTCTACGGCTGGCTGAGCACATGCATTGCTGACGGTGCAGTGAGTAGGTATGTGATACACCACAGCTTACATTATGTTCCTCGACAAAAAAATAATACTCTCAATAACCAAAAGTTAATTAAACTGAATCTAACTCAATATTTGTTGTATTGATTTTAGTTCGCCGTTCATAGGTTTAACCTTAACATAGAATTTCTACAAATTCTACAAAATCTTTACCGAATTTTGCAATGTCTAATAACATTTATAATAAAATCTGCATTTTCAAAAATAATATATTATTTTTAAACCAATAAAAAAGGTTTACTTTTGCTTTAAGTATCGTTTACAAATTAAAACAGGTTTAATCAATCAAGGTTAATTTTAACAAATTAATTTTATAGGGTAAAAACAATGAAAAGTTTTGAAAATATTAAGACATTGAGTAATGCAATAATTATCATTACTTTATTCTTTTTTAAGTTTTTAAGCTTATTTGTAAAAAAGATAATTTATATTTATAACATTTCAATGCTGCTAATGTTACAGACTTCACTATATTGTTTAGGCAATTTTATTTAGAAAATTGCATGAGCTATTTAGATAGTTATGTTGAAATGTTCCTAACCATAAACTAATAAATTAATATCCTCGTGTGATATCAGTCTACTTTAATGCAGTTCAGAACAATAAAGATTGATTTTTGAAGATAATAAAATTTTTTTTTTTTCAGTACATTCTAAATATACACTGCAAATGAATAAAGCTTGTGTTTGGAAATTCTAAAGGATTATGCTACTTTGTAACTTTTAATCGTAATATAACTCACAGGGGTTGAAATAAATTATTTTTTAATCGAAGATCAAATTAGTGTACTCTTTTATGAGAAGTCGGTTCCGTTGTAGTATTCAGAGATCGCCGGGGATAAGAAGATAATCAGTGAACGGCAACAGTGTCGAAGGAAAAAAATAATGTTCAAAAATTGTAATGTTCTAACCAGCTTCGTTCAAGGCAAAACAATCCTTACAGATTAGGCAATTTTCCTGTAGGACAGAAGAGGAGTGTAGTCTGCCAGGTGAATGTGAATACGAAATAGGGGTTGCTTATATCTTATCTTTCAAATAAAACACCACAAACCATATAAATTACATGCTCCATTTGTACAATATTAAAAATTTAATATAGAATATAGGTAATAGAACATATATTTAATTCATCCAAACATCTTCGTAATAAAAATGTTATTAATAGTATATGCTGCTATAACTATAATTGGTCTATAACAAAGTAAAAAAAGTCTACAGACTTAACATTAAAAGTATAAAAAATTGGCCTATTACGATTGCCTTGATGGTGGCACTTAAGGAATATTTGTACATCATTTAACCTAAATGATTTAAAGTGCATAAAACTACCCCCAGTTCGAAATTTATGTATATTCTACATAATGCGGCTTGGTGAATCGATAAATATAAAAAAACCAACAAATTGTTTCATGGCCAAAATGGTACGCCATTTGGTTTTAATATTGCGAGCGTTTGAAATTAAAATAATTCACTCATCTGTTATTTATAGATCTAGAGAAGTGTTCTGGAATGTCTATAATATTATTACTTTTTGTAATAAACAATATGCTTTTGTGCCTGGTACGATTTTTGAGATATAAATTACGTATAACAGTAAATGCTATAAAAAATAAAGTATTAAGATTTAAGTAGCCACAAATGTTTCAACTGAGCTGGAAAGATTATTTATATTAATTCGATTGATATAAACTAGTTATTTTTTCATCGTATAAATGAATTACTGTATTTTCAATGTATGAGAAGTTTAATAAATGGAATTACAAAACTATTTCAAATAAAAATGGGTATTTAATTTTCTTGCATCATTTATTTCAACCAATCAGTAACCAAGTTTCAGAAAAGTGAACCACATATATTAATACTGTAATAAATAATAGTAAATTAGTTAATATCAATATTGCTGTATATTTGATGCAATACCTATGCTACTGCTCGATAAGTCGTACACGCAGTAGTCACCACCAACTTGCTGGTTTGAGAGGTTGGAAACATCGACAGTTTCGACATCAATTGTGGGTAAAGATATTATTGCTATTGACACAGGTCGGCAGTGTTTGTCCAGCCATAAAACACGGCTATTTGTCCTCGACATATCCGCTTCCCGGTAAAAGTAACTTCTTTGCGTTCTTCACTCTTGTCATTTATACCGCTTATGTAGCATTTTGCTGTTTACGTGTTTATTGCTTATACGTAGTTGAACAGTTACATGCTTATGTAACTTTTTTACAGCAATAACAGCGGTTCAAAGCAGTTTAGTGTTTAAGTATGTATGTCACTTGGGCACGAGGTTTCTGTTTTTCGATTATAAATGACGCAAGATTATTCAATTAAATAACAAAATACTTGTACTCTTATGTTAAATCTAAATTTACTAAAAAGTGATAAGTTTCGAGTGGTGGTTCGCGTTCATTGGCATTTTAACATATTTTATAAAAAATAAATACTTTATTTGAGAATACTTTTATAAACATACTGTGTGTGCTACTTGTAACCATTCAATTGATAAGAAATTATACAATTAATGAAATGTTACAGTATTTTTATCTTATATTGATTACTATTTATTACAGTGAAAAAGTTATTTTAACCTATCTTAAAAAGTTTAAAAATTCTGGGTAGATACATAACAAATTTGATTTTTATACCAAATTTAATCAAAATCAAAATTCTTACGAGCCTATCATGATTTGTATTTTACCCATAATTACTAGTTTACAGTTTATACCGTTATTATGACCATTTGTAACCATAATATATTACTGTAGTAACATACATGTTAATGTTTACATATGATTTTGAGTATTCACAGAAAATCTAATTTTGAAACTTTTAACTGTCAAGTGTGTTTTTTATTTTATTGGCGAGTCGCGTAAATTACGAAAATTATTATTTTGTAGGAGAATGCGATAAATTGCTTTAATGTGCATATATTTAACCATTTTCCGTTCTATATGCAACTACTAACACACTAATCTTAAGTAACATTTTTGTGGTATGAATTGGCCAACAGATTGGCGGTAAAGAATTAATGTTCTAGTATTACTTTAGAACTTACATTAATTTGTATGTGGTATTTTTTAACAGCATTAATTACCTTTCTTTCTAGAAGAGAGGATTAAAAGTTGGTTAAGTTTGTTACAGAGAAGTCAGTTTTGTGTATATAATATAATTTATAAATAATTTAGCAGTAAAATAATTTAAATGTACAACTCCAGTAGGAATTATAGGCATTTAATGAGTTACAATAACTTTTAAAGTAAATAAAAATATATGTAAGTACTGTTTTAAAACATTATTATTTACTGGAATGATTTTTACTATGGAAAACGTAACACTATCTCAATTCATATTTCTTGCAAAAACTGTAAGAAATTTATATCCTTGTCTTACAGTGTTTTAGGGCTTATATTAATTAAGAGGCAGCGAACTGTACTGTACATACTCACTACTACTTCTGTTGAAAGTTAAAAAATGAATAGTTTATATTTTTCTGCAGACCAAGAATATTTCTTAATCGGTTGTGATTACAAAGATTTAGTAAAAAGACACAAACGAATATCTATCGCCTCACCTAAAGCCATAAGATAATCAGGTTTTTGTAAAATATGTAGTCCAAAATCTTATATGTGTACAAATGTAAATTTTCAATATATGTACAAAAGGTTTAGAATGCGTCGTCCTAGTCTTATTAATTTATCCGTTATGACCGACTCAATTGGCTCTTTCTTTGGAATGAGGCAAATTACTTAAAATTGTTTGGATATAATTCCCTGCTTGTTTGTAACTGGTTAAATCTCGTGAAGGAGAGGGGCAGCCATGTACACTGGTATTATATTGTTTGGAGGGAAGGTTTGCTGGAGGGAAAGATGAGTCACAAGTCGGCCAAGCCCTTCCGGCTGGCCCGACCTTGAAGTCCGCCACCGTGGCGCGGGCGTGATGTTTTCAGGAATGACCGATTCACACACCCCTCTTCCCCCCGCGCCATAGCCTACCACCGACCGGCCGCGCGCCCAGACTAATTATTTCATCTGTAATTCAGTGGCGGCGTCTCTCAGCGCTGGACACTGCTGAGTCCAGAGGGTCCCAAAGTGAGTGCCGTGGCGCACATGACCGTCGCGACGTTACGCGTCACAAAGGCGCCTTGGTTAGATCACTTCAGTGCTAGCACATATTGACTGCGGCTGATAGCGAATGTAAGGACAGGGTATTATGAGCGATCGCATTACCGTTCTATTAATTACCTAGTGCACTTGTTCAATCAAACTCAGACTTTTGTTATTTGTAAATGTGTCCTACAGTTATTAGTATATATAGATTGTAAACATCATAAAAATAAAAATAGTACAAGACACAAAATATGCTGAAATTGTCACAGAGTATTGCTTAGTCTTGAGTCTAAGATGTCACTGAATAATTCGGGACGGAAAATGGAGGGTGTTGGGCTGACCCCAACCCTCTGCGCTCGTGTGTGAGTGTACGTGCGTGCGAGGTAACAAACCCTAATTTCTAACCCTGGAAAAAAGGAAACACAATAAAAATATCACTGTAGAAGAATATACGTTATTACGCATTATCATTTTTTTTTAATTGTAATATATATACCAAGGTTTACTATAAAATTATTATTTTTTATTGTATTGTTAAATTAAATTGTTTGATTATTGGTGCTTGCTAAATAAGGCGCTTGGTCAGAGACGTTTCTTTATAGCTATGAGTGGAATTAGTTACTACGCGAGTTACGTTCCCAACACTGTGGAATATTCCAGTACAGGTCCATGTAGACATATTCACAACAGCCGGGGCAAGATTGAATAGTCGCCATTGTGTAGTCAGTAACGTGTAGTTATAGCTATGAGTAGAATAAGTAGCTACGCGAGTTACGTTCCCAACACTGAGGAATATGCCAGTACAGGTCCATGTAGACATATTCACAACAGCCGGGGCAAGATTGAATAGTCGCCATTGTGTAGTCAGTAACGTGTAGTTATAGCTATGAGTAGAATAAGTAGCTACGCGAGTTACGTTCCCAACACTGAGGAATATGCCAGTACAGGTCCATGTAGACATATTCACAACAGCCGGGGCAAGATTGAATAGTCGCCATTGTGTAGTCAGTAACGTGTAGTTATAGCTATGAGTAGAATAAGTAGCTACGCGAGTTACGTTCCCAACACTGTGGAATATTCCAGTACAGGTCCATGTAGACATATTCTTTACAGCCGGGGCAAGATTGAATAGTCGTCATTGTGTAGTCAGAGACGTGTAGTTATAGCTGTGAGTAAGATGAGTAGCGATGTGAGTTACGTACTAAACATTGTGGAATATATCAGTATAGGTTCATGTAGACATATTCTTGACAGCAGGGGCAAGTTTGAATAGTCGCCATTGTGTAGTCAGAGACGTGTAGTTATAGCTGTGAGTAAGATGAGTATCGATGTGAGTTACGTGCGCAACATCGTGGAATATTTCAGTATAGGTTCATGTAGACATATTCCAAGTTTGAATATTCGATATCATGTAGTTATAGTTATGCGAAGGATGAGTATCGATGTGAGTTACGTGCGCAACATCGTGGAATATTTCAGTATAGGTTCATGTAGACATATTCAAGTTTGAATATTCGATATCATGTAGTTATAGTTATGCGAAGGATGAGTAGCGATGTGAGTTACGTTCGCAACACTATGGAATATTCCAGCACAGGGTCATATAGACATATTCTTAACAACCGGGGATAGCTTGTATAGCTGACATCGTGAGTCATTATTAGGGAAACTATTGGCATTACATATATTATAAATCTAAAACATTAGTTAAAATAACTAATCAAAGCTAGTTAGGTTTGGTTGGTACAGGTCCAAGGTAAACTTGTAATAACTAATTATCGGGAAATATGCTCTTCTTCCGGTTTCTATGCCATAACACTACTTTCTTTGGTTCTTCATTGGCGGGGACATTTTTCAGTGGTAATTTAAGACACTACAATAAAAACTGTAAAACTAGAGCAAAGGTTATGTTGTTTATTAAAATTTGATTAAAACTATAATTGAGGGTTAGATCGTTTAAAAATAGGCTCTTGTTGTCAAAGTAAATAGAACGAAAAGACAACCCTTTTCAATAGAGAGGACACGTGTAAAAACGCTGAAAGAAACCTGTCACATCAAAGAAACGTCTGCTTCTGTTTTGAAATTGGGTTTCTCCAAACGTGAGTGTATATTTTTAGAATCTCAGTAACAAAGTTATGACTCTCACCTTTAAATCTTATTGTATATTTTGACAGTTCTAGCCTTGTGTGACCCGCATTTTAAATCAGGCGATTTAAAAACTTCAAAACTACAAAAAAATCAATGTGGCTTAATTGCATTCTGGATTATGTAATCTATAAAAATTAAGGTATATTTGATGGATTTTTGAATCTGTACTAAACGCGTTGTTACCTTTAACAATACAAGTACATTTACTGTAAAGTGAAAGAGGTCGAATAGAAGCACAAGTTTTGTTATTGATCGACACCAAATGCAACACCAAACCAACCTCTAAGCCTTGGCCAGAAAGCCAACTTGATTAATGTGTAGGCTCATACAACTGGCCAGCCCTATTTAGAGATTAATAGTCCTTCCTTGCTAACAGCAAAGAACATCCGACACCTACTGTTCATTAGAATCGTCGTATTGAATCGACGCGACGTATTTCACAAATAGTTATTGTCCAATTACTTACTAGTCCAATTATTACCTAATATTATTTTTTTAATTGATATTTCTTTTATATACATATACTTTCAGCAAACAGATATGAAACAAGACACTGTCTCTTTTAAATTTTACGGTTTATTTACACAGGGTGTTATAACTGTGTGGAAATATGACTGAACAAGGATAATAAAAACTGTGCCTTTATCTAAAGTATATAGATTTATTATTACAAAACGGTTTAATATTTAAGTACAGTACTGCAAAGTTAGTTAGTGTTATATTTACCCATAATTGTTTATTTTAAATAGTTGCCAAACACGGAAATAAGTGATTTCACCGATTCAATTCATCTTCACGTATAGAAGTTGTAAAAACACACTTACTTTTTAGCCGGTTAAGAAGTTGGCCAATAAATTCAAAACATCACTTATTAAACATTTAGCACTTAACTAGCCCCTGATAAAATAATGGTTATTGTTTAATATTAAGATATGTGTATGTATATAACAAAAATATATTACGAGTCTTATATTAAGACTAATAATAAAAATTTAATAAAGAGCCAACATTGTTTTACCACACTATACTGAAACCGTGAGGTTCGTGATCCCTTGCTCGTATAGAGTGGAATTTCAATCAACTTTTTCCTCTCACACTTCGTTGATTTTATAATCTCTTCCATTTGCAGTTTACTGCTACGAACCGGTGCGAAATATATTGCTGGGATTATTGTGTTTGGCACCTGAAGAAATTGTTCTTTATAACTAATACACTGAGGAGATTAACAGCGTGGACCAAAGAAATATTACTAATTAACCATAACAATTAATTGTTCGTAAACACGTTAAACAAGCTGAGCTTTGTAATGAATACATGCGACGATAGACAGACTTTGCTCTTCCACCATAACAAGAATCCTACACAACCATACAGCCTGTACGAAGTAACATATCTACTAACTCTCCGACTAACTAACTGGGCTAGCCATTCACCGGCACTCCGACGCCCGCAGTTTTTTTAAATCTTTTTTATCCGAATCATAATTTCCGAAATTTTACCAAATATTTGAGAATTATGTTAAAAAATAAGATCAACGATAGTATAGAGGCAATAAGAAATATAGATGTTGTATATTTAAAGCTTGTAACAATAAAGCTGTTTTTTGTAACAATATGACAATAAAATTACATTATACATTACAAAAATTAAATTTTAAAGGTTTTCATTGTGAGACTCATTACACGAAAACCATGTAACTAATAAACTATACTGAGATATTAATTTTATTAACTATTATTACATGTGTTAATCAAATTGCGTGCCATCTGTTACGCGACACGTGGTGTATCGTGCTGCTACCTTGAGTTTATGAATATTTTAACTGCCATATTTAGGCTACATAAATATCAGAGTTTTTTCATTTAACACATTGAAAGTCCAAAGTTCCAGCTGCCCGTGAGAGCTCCAGGGACGGGGATGACAACTATAACTGAGTGTCCTAGGGAAGATACATTTCCTTAGGGGTAGTCTGTCACTGTCACTGTCACTGTCACCGTCCGCTAGCTGCTGCTGCTGCGAGTCGATATATCGGCGCGTCCCACAATATCGGCTCGGCCGATTTATGGTTCCCGACGATAAAGATTCGTCATACGTACATTCGGTTGTGCCAAATATATTAGTTTAATTACCTTAGTTTCAATTCTATCCTTTTTGAAAACAGTCTATCTTAGGTATCCTGCCACTTTTAGATACGTTATTTTAATTGTTTTGAAATAATTTCAGTAATTTTAACCGAGATAATTTTAACACTATCATTTAGACTCTTCCCATATAGCAAGTAGTTTCTGCAGCTTTTAGAAAACTACCTATTAAATACTCGTACATGTAATACAGCTAAATAGGTATTGTATAGCAGTATACAATATTTCTAGTTAGAACACGTTCCCAGTACCTCTGTAGCTACATTGCCTCTACATAAACCTATGTACATCATCTCTGTAAATAATCTGCATTTAATTAAACACTCAATAATCCATCTGTAATTATATGAAATTGTTTACTGTACCATTCAATACTTGCTTAGTTACATATAGGTAACTTAACTACTCTCCAATATACGAGTATATTCTTTCTTCAGAATCACATGTAGATAGATGGTGTACATATCTATGTAGCTAGAAAGTTATGTCAGATTATGATAAATAAATCAAAATGACATATTTCAATATCATATACTATACAATTTATCTTCAGGCATACTTCATCTACTTAAACTGATATTTAAAATACTTCTCCACCTTTATTACTTACCAATATTTTAGGCTATTTTAGTACCTAAGTAGCTATTTCTGGTGAAAAATATTGTTATCATTCTAGGCCACAATAACTACAAATAGCGATGAAAGACTAACTCTGTCTCCACACTCTACTCTTCATAATGCAATAAAAGGTTCAGAACGGAACATCTTCAATAAAATGGCCAATAAAAGCTACTGCGCAGAAACATCCTCGTGATGAAACTGAACAATAACATGATGAGGTTGATGGTGGAATAAGGTTTTCTTGTGGCATTGGATAGTTATTAGGTACAAAACAAATTAATTTAAAAATGAACTCTTTTGTGCTCCTCCTTTTATTTAATATTTCACTATTATTCAACTAAGTGTCGTAAATGTGAATTTTATAGCGAATAATACGGCTCGAATTAAACCGAAATGAATTATATAGAGAACCGTGTTAATACAAGTAGAGATTTAAATCATCCTTGGACGACAAAAATTGTTATTTGAATAAATTAAAGTAACAGAATTAGATCAAATATTAAATTAAAAATTTGTGGATAGGAGAGAATAAGAGGTAACAAATGGAGAGAGGTTAAAGAGTTGTACAGTATATAATTGACAAATTCACCGAAGTTGTTTTAATCTGCCACACATCACGGCAATATTGACCATATAAACTCTCCTTTTCTGCTCATTTTAACTTTTTGAGATTTTAAAATGTGTAGCGTCAAACTTCCGAACTACGAGAATGAGTATCCAATGACAAAAGACAAAGGTTCTGTGTTTATGAATCTCAGAACTCCGGAGTATGTTCATCACCAGACTTCGGAATCTCTTTCTTCTAGATTGCACGTGGAGGGATCTATCTACGTTTCTAAGATTTCCTTTGGTTCTCAAGGCGGCCTTGCGTGAATCTTCCAAGATTATTAAATACCAGGATGAATGAATCTTATCACAATATCATAAATATATTTCATTGTGCATTTCTTGGATTTGTTTTTAATCAACTCACACTAACGAAAGTTTCCAGGCACTGTCCAGTTACGAGCACTGTATCACACAAGTAGTATGCCAATTTCTTGTTGATTCCGTAAGAACTGACAACTTAATTATGAGTTCTTTAGTATTCCTTTTTTCTAAGTCACCGTTCAAATCTTAATGTAATCTTTACATTTGAGTACAATAAAATTGTATTCTCATTATTTTGTTTGGCGTAAAAAGGTTTCAAAAGACAGAAAAAAATTCTAACCGTGCAAAGTCATCTAAAAAGCACCGACGTCACGTTCTGAATGCTGACGTTTTACGAAAGGTATACGGAGTAATCTCGGGGCATTTGTAAACATGCAGTGACACGTCTGACACCTTGTATCCGTCATACCTCGTCTAGATAACTCCATGTGTACGTGAGTCACGTAGTCGCAACCATACAGGAACGGGGTCAATGTGTAACTAGTAGCTACGTAAATGTGATATGCAGTCCCGACGTGCCAATAGTTTTTGGGTTATGATTCAAATGTTCAGATGTTTTTAATTAATTAGCTATTCTATTTCAGTAATGCAGTTTTATGACACAAAAGTTCCCAATATTTATAGCACGTTCATAATTACTCTAAAATCCACTAGTTTACTGACCTAAATTTTTTTTCTTTTTTAATATACATAAGCTATTTCACTACAATACACTAGTTTACTGATTATATTTTTAATACTTTAATATACATTAGCTATTCCACCACAAATCCAATAGTTATTTTCCTCAAAATATTTCTTTTTACAATAAATTGCGTACTTTACTACAGTCCATTAGTTTTATGACTCAAAAGCTCTCATCTTTTTACAATAAATTGGGTATTTTACTCTGCTAGTTTTATGACTCAAAAGATCTGATTTTTTACCATAAATAGGAAATTATACTATAGTTTTTCACTAATTTTAGGACTCTATGTTCTGTTTTTAAAGACATAGAATTTCAATTTACTTTACTTTAATTTATTTTAATTACTCTTTGTACTCATGTCTTACAATACAAGGTGTTAAAATCTCTGGAAAGTGATCATCATCGTGTATTTTATAACTATCGAGAAAAGTTAGGAACTCTTTGAAAGCAAGACGTGGACTTACTGTATAATGAAAAATATATATTTAAGAGATACTCTTGACCCGAGAAATGAGCTTCACGAGTGATGCGACACATCAAAAGAAAGAAAGTGGTTATTTCTTCTTTTCACGTGTTCTAATTTCGTCGTGTCTTGGAAAACCATGAGGTTAGTAAAAAGATGTGTATTTTATTATTAAAAAAACTAATAGTAGCCATAGGATTTTCTGCGTGTATAATTTTTACGCAGATACAATTCAACTCTTTCACTGGATCAATTAAAAATCGTTTCACTGAAATTATAAACTTACGCTTCCCTAAAAAACGCTTTGTTCTCTATAATTGTTTGTGCGAGATAACATCGGTGGTGTAATCGGCGAGATCAAAATAGTAAACATGCCACACTATAAACTTCAAACATTATGTAAGTAGGCGACAAAACTGTTATACACAAAATATTTGCATGGATAAAATGTAACAGGAAGAGTTGGACTCCATTTAATGAACATTTTCAAAAATATCAAAAAGCAACAATATGTATTTCCCATAACGTACAACAATTTTATTCTTATCACACTTTTAAAGTTATTAAAATTTAACCTTCGGTGACATTAATTTCTGTTTTGCTCAACTTTCAAAAAATTGAAGCCTGCAAATTTTGTTAAGATATGTTAAGATGAGTAAAAATCTGTACTAGCATTACTTGATAAAAAAAATAGTAGACTAACAATATGGTCCCATAAAAATATGTAGAATTGGTAGGTTATCTCAGAATAACGTACACTACGATATAATATAATTCGTAGTAAGTTGAAAATTAGGAATGTGTAAGCCTATTCAATATATGCGATGTACTCGTTAAATTGATCAACATTTGCCATAAATGACAAAATATTAAAATATTCTTTGTGTTAGGTATTATTAGGGATTTAAAAAAGTGTAACATTTGTACATGTTATTATTTTATGTTCGAATACTAATATTTTTTCATGCAACCCTCTATACAAATTTAATGGGTACTCCTTAATACCAACAAACTAGGAGTACGCTACAACACGTGTCGCGTAACAGGCTTCGGTAAAGTTGCGTACAAAATTTCAGGCCTACAGCTCACTTCATTCTTGAGATATCATGCGGTCGAACAGACAATAGTCACAATAGACGGGCAGATATCGTACATAATATAAACTTTTACATCCTCCTAGCAGACAAAAAGAAATTGTGTCAACCTACTGAGTGATAGGCTTCAATGGTGCTCAGCCAAATTCCATGGTAGAACATGCTCTATCATAGAACATACTTATGTCTAGTAAAAATAAAGTTTAAATAAATTTTAAAGACTTAAAGATGATCTTTATTGAGATATCTTGCCACACGAAACATTTTTATTTTTTTCCATTGATCTCGGTTTCACAGCAGAGTTTAATTAATATAATTTCTGGTGAGGTATGGAAGTTACCAAAACTCCAAGAGTTCACTGATATCAGATCTTGTCAATAACTTTTAACATTGACTTTAACTCTATTGTTTATTCCTTTCATTGTATCAATAATCTACATCTGATAAGATCTCACATGGTTAGCATCTAACATGCTTGTACTCAGCTTGTTTACAAATTTATTGATACTTCTCGTTGCCATCACGATTACCCAATAATACCAATGTTAAAATATTCACTAACGCTCAGCCAAATCTTATGAAGTAACATGCACTATCATCGATTTGGTGATAATACATTAATGAAGCTTAGTGCAGTCTGTAAGTCAGTTCGTTTTCGAGATATTGTGCGGATAGACAGACAGGCAGATATTACATTTTGCCAGCCCGATGAGTGGGCTTTACTAACACTCAGCCAATAATGCCATTTAAATCATTAAAGTGATTTTTATAATTTCTTGTACTACATAAACATATTGAATGCTTCTTAGTCATCCTTATTGTTTAAATAAACCCAGCGTAAAATTTATTTTGATATTTCAACCCATCCATATAAAAGTTATAACTCAAAAAATTATAAATTTGCAAAATTGGTTGTGAAGTAACATTATTAGTTGGGAATGGCAAACAGGTCTTGACATTGATTAAACAAATACACATACAGTATGTCATGTACATATGTAACAGTTTGTTTCGCTAACAATATAGTGTTCTTTAACTAAGAATAACTTTAGTTAAAATTGTCCCATTTTTTTAAGTAACCAGAAAGAAAACAAGCACGAAAGTTCAAATGCAAGGAATAAGTAAGTGTACGTTGAAAAGCAATAAATAAACGTTTATTGGCGGGTAACGATCTGGTGCTACTGCCCTCAGCTGCACTCCTGATACTTTGGCTCGCGATAACAACGTGTGACTGACAGCCCTATCTAGACAACCGTCACCCAATTCTATTTTGAAAAGATCCGATACTCCTCTACTTATTTATTTTAGAATGAGATGCTTTGCATTTATTTTGCAGTAACTGATTACGTTTTAATTACTGTCAAAGTAATTGATTATCATATTCTGTGGCTGCGGCTTCTTATTTGTGAACGGTGAACAGTCAGTCAAGCAGTACAATGCGAAATTTAAGTACCAATAAAATCAATGAGTGCCGAAGAGGTATTTGTTGAAAGGCCGCTATAGGAAGGCGATATATTGTGATCAGACACCATCAGGCGAACAGAAGAGAGTGTAGTTTATGGTAGGTCGCATCGCCGCGCCGCTCTCCAGGTCGATACTCGGCGGCACAACTAAACGGTGGTGGTCTGGGGGAGGGGTGGTCTCTTATTGGTGGTACTTCATTACCCCATGACCTACAAATTACGGTAATAGGCTGAAGACCAGTGCTTGGATATCATTACTGGCGTTGCTAACCACTTCTTAGTATTGACTTTTCCTTTTATGTGTTACCTTCACAACCTCATCCCAGTTATCGATAGCTCGTTTTAAATTAAAAGATTGAGTTAATAAAGTGTACATTTACTACAACAATTTTGTCACAAATCGTTCCTTCATGTTTAATTAATGAAATAATATAATATAATTTAGTGGTCAGGAAACACAGACTAACTTGTGCCTAACTCCAGAGAAATCTCTTTCTCTGTGGCGTAACTCTGTCAATGCTACATTCGGTGTTGTAAAAGATTGTTACAAAAGTCTCATGAGAGTAATGAGGAGAACCTTAGCAATGTAAAAAACGTCATTTTATTGAAAAAATTGAAACACATGGTCTCAAAATACGGTGCGTGCACACAAATGTGATCACAGTTTTTCAGTACTTTATCATTTCTATTCTTGAGTTGAAACGGTAAAATCGAAATCTTTATCGAGACGTCATAGGCCACTAAAAATTTTTAAACATTTTTCAAAACGTAAACACAGTTTTAAAGAAGTATATTATTCATCTCCGAACGAATAATAGTTCCACATAAAAGAACGTTGACACAATTAATAGCGATACAGAGGTATATTACATTACTCGCACACTAGAAAAGAGAAACAATTTCCCTTCGAGCGAGGCAGAAATAAGTAAATAATTGCATTCAAGCGTGCAAATTAACTTTTCCCGGTAAGCTTTACGCGTAAAGGCTCCGTTTCATTAAGGTCGCATGTAAAATTCAGTCTAGCTCATTTCATTGTGATAGACTAATTGTGTGATACTATTTCACATGCTGAATTTCCAATGCTTGTACTCAGGTTTTTAACAAATTTATTTATTCTGCAATGTCCTCGTTGCCATGGTTACGCATATGACCAATTAAAGACTAATTCTCAGCCAAATCCCATGGAATAACAAGAACTGTTATTAAACTAATGTTCCCTACATAAAAATAAAGCTTCAAGGAAAACTTCAGTAATGTAGGTCAGCTCGTTTTCGTAATATCGTGTGTTCGTACTCTCAGCCAAATGTTTTTTTTCTGCTTATTATAGGCTTATATAATTTACATAAAAGCATAATCATTACAAATTTCAGTAATTGTAATTTGTCTATTAAAACTGATTAAAAACAAACTAACTGTGAACAGAGAACAAAATATGTAGTGTTACAAAAGAATGAAAATACAATAATTATGATCATAGTACTGTATAAACTGCGAGTTTTATGTTTTTGGTGTGAGTGTTTTAAATATTTTTCAGAATACAAAATGTATATTTGGTTTACATAAAAAACCCCTCCTATAGCCAAAACCATTCACCTGGTTCTTTCTGTATTTGAGTTCCAAACGGATTATTATTTATTAAATGGAACAATTCAAAATTTTGTGTATTAGTGGCACGAGATCACTTCTAACCATTTAAAATAACTTTATATTAGCTTTACAAGTTCTATATAGTAGAAGTGAAGTTCTTTATCGGCGAGAGAATAAAACTATGTAATAAGTGTTTATGCAGATTCATCCTTAGGATTCCGTTATATTTGGATTCCTACGCCGTCAGCCATGGAAAATTGTTTTTAAATTCTACAAACAAAGATATTTCTAACATAATAATCTAACATGTAACCAAAATACATGATATGTACATTAAATATATGTAATACTTCCACATCTTATCTTTCAAAAACATATTATATTTAAAATACCTCTATTGGGTACAAATTAGTGCGCATGTTGCTGGAGTTACAAGAAAGAACGAAGCTGTTTGGTATGGTAGTCACGTATACCAACATTGATTAAGTTTATTCTTCAGTGATTATCACTTATCTCACATTTGTTTGGAAAGCTATTTAAAAAGAATATGTGAGCATATGTGAGGTGTCCATTTTGTCAAAATGGAATTGTGTGCAAATCCGCTGGTAACTGCTAGTATAGTATAAAATTATAATAAAATAGCTAAATAATATACTCGACAATATAGAGCAATTACTAAATGCGAAAACTTAAAAACTGTTTGCTTCACCTAAAAAATATCTTTTTCATATTTTGCAGATATAAGTGACTGTAAAGTAAACTCTGTTCGATTTTATCTCTCACTTCTTTATCCTTGATAAGTTGTTAAAAGTGAAACAGAATAATGGAAAATAAAAGAATGAATTGGCGTAGAGAGACATTGATGACGTAATGACATTTACCAAACATAATTTTCAGGGAAAAGAACATTAAACATAACGTTATTTTTAGATGATAAAGGTTCTTTTGTTCAACGCTCTGAGGTCTCTCTCAGACATTATTGTTGTGGCAAATATTGCAGCTATCAACAGTTCTTTTGTCACTAATTTACCGTTACTTCCGATTCTTAATTTTAAAATTAATACAGTTATTATATCAAAGTAGATTTAAAGGAAGTCTGATTAATAAGAGAAATGTTATTTGATTAACTAAATTAGTACGAATAATTTAATATCATAATTCACTCTTGCTCGCTTGCTATGCAAATAAATATAATCCAGGAATAAGTAACAGTCATTATACTAAAGTAGAATTTAAGGAAAATCTGTTGAAAAAGAGACATGTCGCATTTGATTAACTAAATTAGTATGAAAAATTTAATATCGGAATTAATTTTACATTATTTGCACAAGAGACAATAATGACTGTTTGACGAGAGAGATATTGTATTTTATGCGGTGAATTCAATTTAACATGACATACGATTAATATTACAAGTAGTGAGAAAATAGAGGATATAAAATATTCAATAACATATATTCTCTGATATAATAGTTTAGTTCTGTTTTAGGAAATTACTTTAAATAACCTGGTATATATTTCGTTGCTTCTGTTACTGAAAGAATTACGATTTATTTGAACATTTTTAGAGTTACCATATAATTATTTTTGCAGTTTTTTAAAATAGTATGTTGAAGAGTATCTCCAACCCTACAAACTCGTATAAATGAACTAATGAACTTTTGATAATCGTCAAAATATAAAGCGATACACTTGTTTGTACAATAATTAATGCCCCAATAAAGCCAAAATGGTTACTTGCAGGATTAATAATTATTTAATATATTTATTTTAAAATAGAATTTTGACTTAATATAAATTAATAATTTAATGCACTTTACTATAACTTAAAGTAGTATTAAAGTATAATCACAACATGATTTGGTGTATAGGAATTATCTATGATTACTTTTGAAAAAAATGTTAAAGCACACATATTTTATATTTATGAGTACGTAATTAATATAAAATAAAATTTCGACAATTTTTTGCTATTTCTGGTGTTACGACGCCCCTCCATCAAGAAAAATAACAGTGTCATTTTTATAAATTGCAGGAATATTATGATACTAAGGGGCACCGCTTCAGGTGAATTTTGCCTCGAAAGCAAAAAATATAACATTACTAATTAAGTTACATCCTTTTTATAACATTGATGCAGCTAATGAAGTGACCCATAACCTTCTTGAGAATATATTTATAATTAAAACTTACATAAAAACTGTCATCAGGATATTTTGATACAATATTCATAAACACCTTCATATTCAGCTATTTTTCTTCTCGAGTTGCCTTACCAATCAGAAACATAACAGTGACTCATTTAAGGTAACGTAAGATGAATTGAATATGTTATTTAAAATGAAATGTGCAATAAACCTACAGTTAGTGTTATACCAAATTCCTTAACTTTTAATATTTATAAACATTTGCGGGAATAATGCGCGTAATATCGAAAACTGATACCATGACAAGGTAATAAAAACCATAAAAAACAGGGATATGAGCGATTTTATTTTTTGGCAAATGAAAGAATTAAGTTTGAAGTTTATATTATTTGTATGTAGAATATAGTATTTGGAAGCATATTAATATTTTACAGGGTAAATATATAAATTTACATGAAAACTAATGTACTTGAAATGAACACAGCCGGGATATACAACATATATATATACAAGTTAATATATGCCACGGTTGAATGTTTATGGATTTCATTATTACTAATGTTTCATCAAATCACCAGGCTAGAACAAACCACTCAATAACTGTATATTTCAATCCGTGTATGAAACTATCAAACTCTCAATAGCATGTATTATGTATACATTTCATATGTAATCAATTATGAATCTCACATGAGCAAATAGATACGAAATATATTTTGTTGTAGTTTTAATATATTACTACCAGTGAATTAGATGAATGGTGTTTATTACAACATTCCTTTCTAGTTTATTTCCATCATTTATTTGTAAATTAAACAAGGAATCATTTTTATCACTTGATTTGTTCTGTCCCTCAGCAATTTGTAAACATTTAAAAAATCACAATATGCATCCAGTTAAAAGTCTCAGTAACCGTATATACATTATTTTGTCAAAATACTAATATTTGGGTTTTATGTATCGGATACAGAGAATTAAGTTTCTTATACAGGTTTCTTAAACACAAGCCCCGTCATGTTATTAGAGGTATACATCAATATGAAACTATATGTGTGGTTATATACAGGGTGTCCCATGAAGAAACGGTGAAACTGTCAGGACTTGTTCTTACGGTCAAAATAATGAAAAATGTTCATATACACATAGGTCCAGAAACGCTTAGTTAGCGAGCTATACAGGGTGAAAAGATTTCCCCCAGATTTCAGTGCCACCGTTAAAAGGGAGCCCTATTAAATTATTTTGGGCGTTACCCCAGGACGTAAAATTTAATGTAAATTATGCAAATTGAACTGAACAATTGACTAAAATTGGTACCAGACCTCTAGCTGCAGTAATTTTTTAAGATATCTGAAGAAATACGCAAAATTCGGTGTCCAAAAACAAGTTTCATCTAGGTTTCAAGTAGATTAGCTCTGTTACATGTGTAACAAAACACGTAAAATTCTTTGACAAAACTTGTAAAGAATTAATTTCTTAAGATAATGATCTAAAATAAGCCAATAAAAATTATACGTAAACTTTAAGAAAATCAATTTTTAATTAAATAAATAACGTACGAAGAATAGACAAAATCGGTTACATTTTTTTTCTTACTGAATGTACATCTTAATATTTGGAGGAAACATGTTAATTATTGAAAATATTATTGAAAATAATTATGTATAGAAATTTATTTATAGAAACATTCTTCTATTTTTTCTAATGAATTACATACTAGTAAAAAAACTTTAGTATCAATAAATCTGAAACTTAAAAATAATTGCGAATTAATTTACGTTATTCTACAACTTTTGTAACAAAAATATTATTTTCATAGGTTGGCAGTACTAACAGCTGTTCAACCAATCACAATTACGAACTTTTTTTTTAATATTTTATATTGAAGTGTCATACAGAAAAGTTAAGTGTAAATATTGATACAGTATAAAAGTTAATATGCCGTTTCAATTTTCTAATGAAGAATATGCCGACATAATGTTTTGTTACGGATATGCTAATGGAAATGCGGAAGCTGCTCGACGTGAATATCAGGAAAGATTTCCTGCAAGGCGGATTCCGAATGCGAAAACCTTTTCTTCAGTGTTTCAGTTTTTAAGAACGAATGGATCATTTCCAACAATTTCGTTTTCGGTTGAATGGCAGGCACATCATCGCGTTAACGATGAACTTCAAGTGATTCAACATATTCATCGTAGCCCGGGTACTAGTACGAGGCGAATTGCGTATCGCACTGGTTTATCGAGAAACAAAGTGTGGCGCATCTTGCGTAAAGAGAGACTTCATCCTTTTCACCTGCTAAAGGTACAACATTTGCTGCCGACTGATTATCCTTTACGGTTATAAACTTTTCTCATTGGCTTCTAGACAATGCTGATAGGGTGAATTCAATTTTATTTACTGATGAAGCAACTTTCACGAGAAACGGGTCCTTCAATTGTAGAATAGTCATTTATGGAGCGAAGAAAATCCACATGGTACCGTAGAAACCTTTAACCAACACAGATTTCACATTAATGTTTGGTGTGTGCCGTTATTGATGACAAAATTCTAGGACCATTCGTTTTTTAAGGAAACCTTTACAGGAAATATGTACGAACAATTTCTGAAAAATTATTTACCGGCTCTTTTGGAATATATCCCTTTACAAAAAAGATTAAAAAATGATTTTCCAACACGATGGTGCAACTCCTCATTTTTCTTTAGTAGCTAGAAATCATTTGAATGCTAATTTCTTGAACTAGATTGGGCGTGGTGGACCAATCAACTGGCCACCACGATCTCCTGACTTATCGCCTCTTGACTACTTCTTATGGGGACATATCAAAGCTATGGTGTATAAACGTATAGTTGATACCAAGGAAGAATTACTCGTTAGAATTTCGCAACGCATTTGACAGAATAAGAAACAATCCAGACATAATTCGCAGAGCCACCACAAATATTTTTACGTCGAGCAGAGTGCTGTGTGTGTATTGTGAAGGAGGGAATTTCGAAACAGTTACTAAACTAAGGTTAGTTATTTTGTTAGCATTTATTTTATTTTTGCAATAGTAAGTGAAAATAAAAGTTTATAAAAACATGTTACGTTCAGCAAGAAAAAAAGTGTAACTGATTCTGTCTATTCTTTGTACGTTATTTATTTAATTAAAAATTGATTTTCTTAAAGTTTACGTATAATTTTTATTGGCTTATTTTACATCATTATCTTAAGAAATTAATTCTTTACAAGTTTTGTTAAAGAATTTACGTGTTTGTTAAACATTTAACAAAGTTAATCTACTTGAAACCTAAATGAAACTTGTTTTTGGACACCGAATTTTGCCGTATTTCTTCAGATATCTTAAAAATTACTGCAGCTAGAGGTCTGGTACCAATTTTATTCAATTTTTCAGTTCAATTTGCATAATATAAATTACATTTTTACGTCCTGGGTAACGTCCAAAAATAATTTAAAAGGGCTCCCTTTTAACGGTGGCACTGAAATCTGGGGGAAATCTTTCACCCTGTATAGCTCGCTAACTAAGCGTTTCTGGACCTATGTGTATATGAAACATTTTTTCATTATTTTCACCGTAAGAACAAGTCCTGACAGTTTCTCCGTTTCTTCATGGGACACCCTGTACACACACACACACACACACACACACACACACACACACACACACCAACACACACACACACACACACACACACACACACACAACACACACACACACACACACACACACACACACACACACACACACACACACACACACACACACACACACACACACACACACACACACACACACAAATAAACTATATATTGATGCATATCGTATAAAAGCTGTAGGTCGTATATTGTATGCTGAAAAAACAATAAAAACTTAAATTGAAATGACGACTTTCGTATAAAAACATTAAATATCTGATTTAAATTAAATTTGCTGTTGAAATACCAAGGAGAGAAAACTGTGATTTTACTCAATTGATATCAATTTTTATGTTATAAAATGTTAATAAATGTAGCAATAATTATTTAAATGAAAACATATTGAAAGCTATTAGAATTAATATTAACACAGAGTTGAACGTATACCGACTATTATAACACAGTTCAATCAGTGAATAATAATGGATCGTGTCTTTGATTCTAATTAATGTGCAGACAAAGTATTTAATTTATTTTGAGCAGGAACTTTAATGGCATTGCATAAGTGAACCTATAACAGCTATTTACACAGTATGTGTTACATGTAACAGTACGTGTTGATTTACGTAAAATACAAAACAAATTTAGTTGATAAAGGCATACATAAAACAATTCCAGATACATAGCGAGAAGTCCATAAAAATAACAATGTATTTATAAAGGTTTTTAATTATACGTGTGGTTTATTTTTGAATCGTTATAACTGACTATCGTAATTTAGATTGACAATCATATGAGTCCATTTTTAATTACTGATGTTTAATATGCAACTCAACTACCATACTATCAAGGTTGGCCAAAGCTGAATTTTAAAAGTTGAACATAGTAATATTGAGATTTTCCTTAATTACGGAGTTATTAAAATGTTTTCTTCAGCTTACCTTTTTTCGTGGATCCGGTATTTGTTCAAATATAACTTATTCATGTGACGAATTTGGATATGAACAACACAAGTTATCTTGAAGTAAGTTAGTTATATGGTGACTTAAACCTCAAGAAGATCAGTTATATCATTACGATGACTCGTATTCCACCCATCAGACTGCCATAAATGATAAATATTTATTAGATTCAATAATCGTCGATTAAACGAATTGAAGAGCAATTATTTGCTTCATCTAGACGCTACAACTTTATAACACAGTTATTACCCTCCATATTCCATCTTAATGATTTAACGAAGGTCAAGATTATTAATGTTATCAGAGTAATTGCACTTTTACGAGTTGGATGCGCAATAACATTTTAATAATGAAACATCATTCATTAATTTTTAAAATCCTACTATTAATTGATTGTGTGCTATTCTAATATTGATGCTAAAACCATGACTTTCTGAAAATTCATATGCCACTGTGTTATTTGAAGAACAAATACATATATGCACACCTACTTACTTCATATATTCTTACACGCTTATTGTAATCTTTATGTTCTTGTATTTAATTTTCTTCAGGCAAACTAATAAAGAAACATTTTTCGTTTATTCGATTGTATTACACAGAATATGCAGACAGGGCAGGATGATTGCTTGTTCTTATTTAGAGTAATGTTCATATGTTACCAATGTCTCTTTACGGGAGAGTTGACCTGGTAATTTGTAAACCTCGCTTGGGTTAATACAAGTAATTCGTTCTGCAATAGGATATTGTATCTTGGTAATACTATTTTTTATAAATAATTTATCATTTTCAACAAGCTGTTTACTTTGTAGACCTTGTGACTTTTACATGCATGGTATTCAAAGAAAAACTTGAAACATGGATTATTATCGTTTTAATTGTTTAAAGTTCTAAACAAATTCTAAACAAGTTCTATACAAATTGGTACTTCTAGAAAAACTCGTAACCTTATTGATCAAATCCTACTTTGTGTTCAAGTAATTTAATAAATATATATTATATTGTATTTTTTATAGTTTATTTACAAATATAAGTTACCTTTAACTAGCGATTATTGTCACAAGATATATGTAGCAAAATAGAAAGCGATTCAATTTCTTGCATTTCAATTTTCTCTTTTCAATTCCTAAACAATAAAGTTTTATATAAATTGTATAGACTACCAAGTTTATCGGCATACAGTTAAACCTGGATAATTCCAATAACACTTTTAATCCCAAGTTTTCAATAGGATACACTTTTATCCCGGTCTCTAGACTTAAGTTTAATGCTAAAACATAAACTTAATAGACAAAAATAGGAATGTATTATGCAGCAAGATATTTCGGGACAACTATCGTCTATACATTTTGAATTTTGCTTTAAACTTCATTACTACATAGTCAAGAGTGACAAGGTTAGTAAACAGTAGTAGATTTAGTAAACAAGATTTCATTCATTCATTATTTGAGTAATCGTTCTGAAATTTTTAATACAATGTCACGGTATTTGGGAGAGTTTTCAAACTAATAGTTGAAGTCAATAAGTCTGGGAGACCTGTAAAAATATTTATTTGAGAATACTCATCTACGAGAGGTTTTAATAATCCATTTATTCTTTACAATTCTAGTAATATTCTATAAATATTTATAAAATCCAGTTCATGTCAGCCAAGTTGTGAGCCGCATAGTCTCTTATGTCCATCCTGACAAACACCACATTTAATAAAACTTCAATATCAATCCTTATCTCAGGATCTACTTCTTGGTAAGTATTTCAGAGAACAAAACCCGAGAGTATAAAAATACTAATGAACTCTCCAAATGTCTTGAATTCCTCACAATAATCTCGTAGTATGCATTTCGGGATGTTTGTCCCAGATTGTCACAGTCGACACAGATAGATCTCATTTCCTTAACATTCCTCACTTTACGAAGCTCTCATAGACTATCCCTTGTGTCATGTAAGGTATTTAGCAATTATTTTATACGAAAAAGACTATTAATTACGCTTAAAACAAGAAAATTGTGTTACATCAAAGTAACCCAAGAAGTTTGGATACGTCTCGAGGACTATCATAATGAAAACAGTGTAAATCGCAATATATATCCTATTTTATTATCCATCTAAGTGGCATTATACTCCAACATTGATATTCATGTCTAGCTCCGTAAGTAATTGTGAGAAAAATTATCGTTCTGTGTCAAAATAGCACAAATCACATAAAAGTACGAGATCACAGAACAAGTAGACGCCCGGACTGTCACAGTGGTCACAGCTTGAGACACACATCACTCTGCGTCTTTATCTTCCACCTCTGACAAATCGCTTCACCTTAACACTGACGTTCTTTATCTCAAGGTTTATCATTGTTATTTTCTGAGGACAGGCATTGTTGTTTTCAAAACATATTGCTCAAACTCAAGAATCTCTTGTACGCGCATATATATTTACAGGCCACACGTGAACCATTTTTCACGTGCTTTTCATTACATAGTCTCAAGTTTTTATAAAAGTACATTATTGACTTGGTAAAGGTTAAGATTGAATAATGAATACTACTCTACAAATCTGCTCTCTCTGTTGATCAATTCCTTCTCTTGGTGCACGCGTGTTTCCCCGTTAATGGTATTGCATTGTACGAAGTTTATGATTGAAAAAGTATATGAAACAATCGTAAATATATTTTCTAATAAAAATAGTTTTCATACATATTTCATCATTAGTCGAATGAAATCTTACGTTCCAAAGGCTGCAATCCAGTCATTTCTTAGTTTAATTAATTAATCGGTGGTTGATTGCTACGATATGTCTGATCGTGACCAGTGTTAAGTTCTGTGTAGCCTACATAACTTCTGTTAGTTTTAGTAAGTGGTTTGATATATAGCATTTTTTTAGTGATTTCCTACTTCTGCGTGTCACAATGCGTTAGTACGGTTTGTTCACTGTAACCTAGTTTGTAGTTGCATGTTCTGTCGTAGTTAGCAACAATGTTACGAGTCGTTATGCGGCGAAAAAAGGGATCTCTTTTGCACGTCCCAAAATACTGTGTTACTTATTTAGGAATATTTTGCTGAAATCTGTAAATTGAAATCGATTATGACCTCCAGGTCAGGATAACATAGTACTACTGTGATTTATAATCGATTTAGGTTAGCTTGATATATACATAGCGTTTGCTAATATTAAATAATAAAATATTCAAAATGTTGGTCATGTGCAAAGATTTTATATGTCATTTAACAACGGACTGCAAATTTCAATAACATTTTATAACTAACAATTTGTTATGTTTCATAAGGTTTCAAAATAGTGGCCGTACAAAGTGTATAATATCAATCAGATCTTAAGAAATAAATATGTCTACAAATATAATTCTGAATTAATTTCAATCATTGTGCACTTTATTAGAGAAAGACCACTTTACATTTATATTGACTTTAATCAAAGAAGATTATGGAGTTACTTAAGTTTGAATAGTATTATGAATTGCCACCATGATATTTTAATTTCAAAATAAGACTACCTTTTATTCTGCTTGAATTTACTTTATATACATCCAAACACAGCGTGTAATTGTTGGTTATTTTTGCTTATCTTTCAATCACATAACATTAACTTTGTTCTAAAATCGTATATATAGTAAATCAGTAACATTGTGATCGCAAACTCTAGTGAATATGATTTTGGTTCTCATACACAAGCCTTTGTCCATGAGGGAACCTTCTCGTGAAATATTTTACCAATTTATTTGTATGTGATATTTGATATTTGTGATATTTGTAAATAAGATAAAAACTAAATTTAAATGTATAAACGTGTTAACTGCAACGCACAATATGTAATACATAATTATATTAAATATTTATTTATTGCTATTTAAATAGCAATATAAATGTGTTTATTATTTGTGTTTTATCTTCACAAATACTTCTTATAAACAGTGTATATAAAGAATTTTTCACTGTGTGATTAAAAACACCATGACGTTATAAAAAATTGTCATTAACGTTTGATTTCACGTATATGCAAATTTTGTTGTAAGATTTCAAGGTATATATGAATAATCTAAAAATGCTGGAAGAAATGTTGTGTGGATTTTTGAGATAAATACATGTTATATAAACGCAATGATTTCATTAAGTTTCGTACTTGTTTATGAAGCCCACATCAAAACATATATATAATTTGATTATAATCATTTCAGATTTTCCCTCTCAATATTAGGGGTTGTTTGTATATTAAAACTCAGAATGCTGAGGTAAATTACGGAAGTCAAGCATGACAGCAGCGCAGTTACCTGTAAACGCTAAGCATACATTAACATTGGTCACCACTCTCAGGAGAGAACCACGTCCAAGGTTTACTGCAGGTCCGGTTGTATGTAGCGGCACGTCTCACTCTAATTCGGTTCTATCGCAAAACACCGAGCGATTATTAACCGCTGTAAAAACGTGCTTACAACGCCACAGAGCTTACTTTCCACCTGTGGGTATGGAATTGTATTTATAGAATTGTAGCTATTGTGAAACTTTATTGTTTTCTAATACACAGTATTAGTCTGCTATGATATATTATAGTTATCTTTGATCACACAGTATGTTCAGGATCATACAGCCGAAGTAGGAAACCAATATTTTAATACGTACATTTATTTAATTTGTACGTAATAAGTAAACTATAAAATGATACTTTGAAACAGTAATAATAAGACCTTTTATTGTGTTTAAATAAATGGCCAGCACAAAAACTGATTTTAGATAAAATCAGTTTCATAGTAAATAGATCAGTATTAGTTCTGGAAAGAATCTTATGAATTGAAATTGATTTTTTATTTTTTATTTGGAACTTCCTCCAGATTGTAGCCTGTATTGAAAGTTTAAAGTGTCTTCGTTTGTAGAAATGTACGTACAGAAACAACCAGTATGAAATGTTTTACAGCATAGAACACAATTGTGTCACATTGTCAAGTACGGAAGAAATGTGTCGGAACCAGCTAAACCCTCATCAATCAATTACTTTTTGTGTAAGAAATGAAACTGTGGAGGATGGGATATAATATACTTCAATAAATCATTTGTTACCTCTTTACAAACACTACCATCAATGCCAATACGGAAAAACCAACAAGAAGGTGTTTCGTTATGGTATATTTTAAGAACCAACAAAAGTTATAATCTATTAAATCACATTGATATTTTAATAGCTTTTTATTTTAAAATAATTAAATATATAATTAAAAATCTATGACTAGTTGAAATGGCTGTTGTTATATATAATATTGCTAAAGATCTTTACTGACGATAAAATATTAACTCTAATCAAACCATACGAATATTTTCTGACAAGTAAATAAATAAACGAACAACATTTTAGACGAGGTATTCATCATTATATATTTTTGGTACTTAAATAATTTTATAGAACTCTTATAGTATTAAGGTATTATTGATATTAAACCTTGTATTGGGTGTGTATTCCGCATACAATACATCCTGACTCCTAGTTTCCACAAACGTGCTGGTATCAATTTGTATTCAACGAGATGTCAAGCTACTTCCCTTATTGGATTTCCTCTTCTTACAGCTTGGTAAGGTGAAGACTCTCAATGTCTCTTTTAAACTCTATTCTAGATGATCTGGTTTTGTGTATATTTCATTCACAATACATCCTGACTTAATTTGCACTTGTATCTAATTGTACTGATATGAAGTTGAATTCAATGAGATGTCAAGATACTTCCGCCTTATAGGACTTCCTCTTCTTACAGCCTGGTAAGGCAAAGACGGTAAAATAATGTCTCCTTTAAACTCTAGTATAGATGATCTGGTTTATTGAGATCGAGTTTTTCATTATACATCAAAGCACTTTCCTTATATATCATAGTTTTTTCATTTTAAACCATAAAGTTTTCATTATACAGCATAGCATTGTCATGTACGTTTCACGCTATATTATGTTTGTACCAAATATACTAAAATTTAATTACACATTTAGGCTAATTTTAGAATAGACCGGCATTGTTCATAATTATGAATTTTGGGAATGTTGTTGCCTCCCAACAACACCCTCTCTCCTGTTGCACAACCCCCTGTTGATAGTTTTAAGTTTGGAATTCGATATATAAGATTTCGATGTAAATAAAGATTTACGTCGAAATCTTATATATCGAAATCCAAACTTAAAACTAAAAAACTTAAAAAGTAAATTTAAAGGATTTGGTTCTAATGGATAGTCTTTTAAACATGGTGGTTCACAAACCCGTGTATGCATTTTTTACAGAAAAAGTACTCTTCTATCTAAAAGCCACTATATATAAATATTAACTTTACTAAACATGAACTTTATTTACGAGTGTAAAATATTAAAATTATAGCTTAAAACCTAATAATTTAATAGAATTAAAAAAGCAAACCTGTGATTTAGAACTACACGACGACAGATCAAAACGCTCTAATGAAAATATCATAAGCAAAGTACAACTGAATATAAGAACTTCAGTAACATGCGATACTACATGTATATTTTTATGACATTTAAACTAAAAATATATTTGTGTTGAAAAAATTAATACACATGGAGCCAATATCCAAAAATAAAATTAGTTATCATGTTTTGAAAAACTCATTTTATCGAAATCCCACTCAAAAGAGGGTATAAAAGTCAAGGGTTGTGTTTTATAATATGACATTTTTGTATAGATCAAAATATGAAACCAAAGTGAAAAATCTATTTTTCCCTAAAAATATAAATTCTATTCATGACGTTGAAATTAAAGGTGTATCGTTTCTAATACAAAATTAACACTCAGTTTTTATAAAATCGACAAAAAAGTTACAAAAAATTAAATTAACAAAAACTGTTTCTGGGGGAGTGTCGATGGCCGAGCGGTCTAAGACGTTGGACTTTGAGTCTGAGTTAGAGATAGCGCAGGTTCGAATCCTGTCTGTGAACGTAGCACTTTTTATCAGACCTTGTGTTGTATCGACTCTCCTCCTTATTCTGTTTGATAAGATCCTCGCACAGGCCAGTCGCCCATGAGGACGGGCAAAATAAGGCTTACAAGAGGATCGGCTTCTCCTTAAAAAAACTAAACAAACCATGTGCGAGATATTGGTTCGAGTATATAAAATTTAAGTTTTTTTTAATGAGAAATCGGTGAAACTAACGTCAATTATTTAATAACTTTATTTATAAAATATTAATCACGTTATGAGAACCTAACCGTTTTAATGCATTCACTGAAGTGCAAACGTGTTCAATCGGATATTGAACAAAGCAAATAAATGTCCGACCTATGTTTGTTTATTCCTGACACCATATATTATTAAATATATTTTTATACCCTTCTAAAGATACGCGTTGTCACGGATTACTATTCAATTTTCGTTAAAACATTTTTTTCTTTGTTATTATGAAGTTGTTTACATCCTGGTTACCATCACGAGAACGTAATCCGTCGTTTGTGTTCGTTCCCACGTTTTTACTTGGTCGTATGCCTGGTTAGACGATCTCGTTTCGCGTTTACTTGAATCTAATCCGTTAGTGTTTGGTAGGCAGAAGACAACAACTAGGTGTTTATAAAAATTCAAACAAAGGCATAATCCTTTATGCTTATTGATAAAACCATCTCTTCGTGACAAATAAGCTAATGTTAGTTTTATAAAAATGAAGTAAACCAGTAATTATATGAAATCTTTTCTTAAAAACATTAATCCCAACATTAATACCCATACTTTAAACGGTGGGGAAAAATTCAGTATAAAAATATTAAGAAATAAAATAAATTAATGACGTGTTTTATTCTACCTTATTAAAAAGTTTTACTACATTAGAAAAACTGTATACAGTTTAATAGATCAGTAAAATTGCTTATACTTGGTTGGTTATAAATAACCTAATTTTAATACAAGAATGGCTTTTACTCAGTAAGTAGTATTATATTAAAACAGAAATATAAATTTGATATGAACTACAAATTAAAACTCGTTCTAAATAAGTCCGAATCACTTGTTTTAATGTATGCAATAACTTAAAAACTATCTATTAACCTAATTAAGAACCAATAGCAGCTTATCGGTCACACGAATAGCAAACTACATTTTAGAAAGAAGCGAAGATAAATAGCTTCCGGAAGTAACTGATCGCGGTTGGAACAAGTTCATAATTTACCACATCTCTAATAGAACAAAGTTTTGTGGTCCCTTGACATCTGCTATCAAACTTTCCTAGTAACAAATGACACCACATTCCAAACTTTACAAACAAGATTTGTACTTTAGAAAGTATCTTGCAGTGACAGTATCTTGCAGTACTATATGCAGTCTTTCTATATTACCACACCGTTGATAGTTTTAGGCTTTTGATTTGTGCAATATTGCATTTATACGCTACCTTCATTCCAGCTGTTGTTCCGAGTTGTAAGGTAAACTGTCTTTTTTATAGATTCTCCTGCTTACACGTTAGATGTACCTAAATGCAATTTATGACTATTGATTTCTTGCATTCGCTGAGAGAACAGCACGCTAAGGTTCGAGGTCATTCTTCATTAGGTAAAATTGGAGTTACATTTAAGGTTGAACTTCAAACATGACAATTGAAGAACTCTAGAACATGGTAGTGTATAGAATTTAAATAGAAAACTGAATTAGTGCTACAGATTTTTTTTTATTTTGGGTGAATAATACAATTTTTGCAAGAAAAATATTTTTATCACTGTGGTTTGCTTCTTAAAATAGAAAAAGTGTTTTAGTTTTGGTCTTAAATCTTTGAAAAAGATATTTATTTGATGTGCATGTAACTTTTTAAAAATTCAAATTTTAAATGCCCATACAAGGAACTTATATAGTTATAAAAAAATAATTTCCTAATAAATTTTATTTATTTTTTTCTTAGATACGGTACGTAATAGTTTAAATAAAAACCTTTTGTTTATTTTACTGAAAACTTTATTATAATGTTTTTGTTCCTTAACAATTATACATAAAGTTTCAATATAAAAAATTGTAATATTGATTTTAAATGATAACTTGATCGGAAAAATAAAAACACACTTTTTTGTTACTGTTTCCGTTCCGTACAGTTGTGTGCCCTCACCGTAAGCTTCTTTCATAAAATACTGGTATAAAAGATTTAAATTCTTACGTAATTTATGAAATATATTCTAGAATATAAAGAATTTTTCTTAGTGTAAAACTCTCGGTAAATTTCCAGGTTCTAACTGCCACAAATTGCTCTCAGAGGTATACGATAGTTCCCATAGCTTGTTATAATGAAGATATACTAACAATATCAGCTGTATTAGGAAAATAAAAAATAGATGTGTTAAAATATGACAAAAAATTTAATTTTAAGAAAATATTATTTAGAGTGAGGATTGATGTGCGTAACAATCAAAAGAGGTAGAATTTTAAAATATTTTGAAAGAATAAATTTTTTTATGCTGAAACCCAACAGCATTGGAATATATTTATTACAATACTATATTCCATTGTAATCATAGTACTATAGTATACTAGCTATGACAATATACCTAAGGAAATGTAAGAATTTGAAACCTGTTAGTAGTGTTGTGTTAATATTGCCAGAACGCCTTGACTAATGATAGGTCACAAGGCAATTGGAAATTCCTCAGCGTCAAGAGCAGAGGCGACAAAAACGTCTTATTGGCATTCTTGAACTGTCCGTGTAGCACTACCGGCTCTGTGAGTGTTCTTGCTGACAGATCAGTGTAACAGTACCTTAACACTGTTGTGTAGTGTTAATATTGCCAGAACGCCTTGACTAATGATAGGTCACAAGGCAATTGGAAATTCCTCAGCGTCAAGAGCAGAGGCGACAAAACGTCTTATTGGCATTCTTGAACTGTCCGTGTAGCACTACCGGCTCTGTGAGTGTTCTTGCTGACAGATCAGTGTAACAGTACCTTAACACTGTTGTGTAGTGTTAATATTGCCAGAACGCCTTGACTAATGATAGGTCACAAGGCAATTGGAAATTCCTCAGCGTCAAGAGCAGAGGCGACAAAACGTCTTATTGGCATTCTTGAACTGTCCGTGTAACACTACCGGCTCTGTGAGTGTTCTTGCTGACAGATCAGTGTAACAGTACCTTAACACTGTTGTGTAGTGTTAATATTGCCAGAACGCCTTGACTAATGATAGGTCACAAGGCAATTGGAAATTCCTCAGCGTCAAGAGCAGAGGCGACAAAACGTCTTATTGGCATTCTTGAACTGTCCGTGTAACACTACCGGCTCTGTGAGTGTTCCTGCTGACAGATCAGTGTAACAGTACCTTAACACTGTTGTGTAGTGTTAATATTGCCAGAACGCCTTGACTAATGATAGGTCACAAGGCAATTGGAAATTCCTCAGCGTCAAGAGCAGAGGCGTCAAAAACGTCTTATTGGCATTCTTGAACTGTCCGTGTAACACTACCGGCTCTGTGAGTGTTCTTGCTGACAGATCAGTGTAACAGTACCTTAACACTGTAGTGTAGAGTTAGTATTGCCAGAACGCCTTGACTAATGATAGGTCACAAGGCAATTGGAAATTCCTCAGCGTCAAGAGCAGAGGCGACTAAACGTCTTATTGGCATTCTTGAACTGTCCGTGTAGCACTACCGGCTCTGTGAATGTTCTTGCTGACAGATCTGTGTAACAGTACCTTAACACTGTAGTGTGTAGAGTTAGTATTGCCAGAACGCCTTGACTAATGATAGGTCACAAGGCAATTGGAAATTCCTCAGCGTCAAGAGCAGAGGCGACAAACCGTCTTATTGGCATTCTTGAACTGTCCGTGTAACACTACCGGCTCTGTGAGTGTTCTTGCTGACAGATCAGTGTAACAGTACCTTAACACTGTTGTGTAGTGTTAATATTGCCAGAACGCCTTGACTAATGATAGGTCACAAGGCAATTGGAAATTCCTCAGCGTCAAGAGCAGAGGCGACAAAACGTCTTATTGGCATTCTTGAACTGTCCGTGTAGCACTACCGGCTCTGTGAGTGTTCTTGCTGACAGATCAGTGTAACAGTACCTTAACACTGTAGTGTAGAGTTAATATTGCTAGAACGCCTTGACTAATGATAGGTCACAAGGCAATTGGAAATTCCTCAGCGTCAAGAGCAGAGGCGACAAAACGTCTTATTGGCATTCTTGAACTGTCCGTGTAGCACTACCGGCTCTGTGAGTGTTCTTGCTGACAGATCAGTGTAACAGTACCTTTAACACTGTAGTGTAGAGTTAATATTGCCAGAACGCCTTGACTAATGATAGGTCACAAGGCAATTGGAAATTCCTCAGCGTCAAGAGCAGAGGCGACAAAACGTCTTATTGGCATTCTTGAACTGTCCGTGTAGCACTACCGGCTCTGTGAGTGTTCTTGCTGACAGATCTGTGTAACAGTACCTTAACACTGTAGTGTAGAGTTAATATTGCCAGAACGCCTTTACTAATGATAGGTCACAAGGCAATTGGAAATTCCTCAGCGTCAAGAGCAGAGGCGACAAAAACGTCTTATTGGCATTCTTGAACTGTCCGTGTAGCACTACCGGCTCTGTGAGTGTTCTTGCTGACAGATATGTGTAACACTAACTTCATTCTCTAGAGCTTGCTGTATAAACACAAGGGTGAATGAATATATGTGAATTAATATTTAAAAAAATGTTTAAGGTTTGCCTAATCTTATAAGACAGTGGTAGAATGTTTTGTGGAAATTTGATAATTGTCGTTTAGTAATATTAGTAATAAATAATATTAAATAACTTTTAATACGATGAAATTATTTAATGTTCTGCAAGGTCCTCCGTAAGAATAACCATGTTAAGGTTAAGTCCGATGATATTTTAAAGTATTAGAATCAACAAATAAATACAATATATAATAAGCTATTGATATCAATATTTTGAGTTATTACTATATAATTCAAATTGCTACGCATTGACCTCCTACTTTGCATTTCTTTGGTTCTATTATCTATCAAAAATATTGCACCAAACGTAATTAGATTTTCACTTATCATTTAAACTTTGTAATAATGTGTTGTAATTATTTTGTGCATTAATATAATACATTTTAGAGATAAATTTTAGATCGTACATTATTCCATTAAATAAATATCTTTGTTATTATATTTTTGCTTTGGATGTGATATGTCTCTCTTAAGATAATGTTGTTATCAGTCCATATGCAAGTCTATTTGTATGTCCATTTGTTTAATTACTCTTGTTAGGAAAGTTCTAGTGACTTGATACTTAGTAAGAGGTTCCTCTTGGTAAGAACACTACTGGTGTTGGAGTCAAAAGGTAAAAATTAAAGGTACGGTAAAATAAACTTATAACATTTTTACATTAGTCTTAAGGTTGACAACGAGAATATCACAGAATGAACAAGTGTGTTAATACATTTAGTATAATCATACAACAATTTGTTTGATTGGTAACACATGTGTCTTCATTAATTACGTCACCAGCCAGTGCCATACTCAGCTATGGTGGGTCCCGGGAAAAGATATTGGCTGGGCTTTGTCATGTCCCGCCACCGCACCCCTGTCACACCGCTTCACCCCCTCACCACCTATCCCTCCCACTTATACCCCATTGACAACATTTTATTTTTTTTTAATGATAGTACGATTCAACATATGTTGGCAAAAAATAAGTATGGAGAATTATTATTCGGAGCATTGTAAGCATTGTTTTTTATTAATTTATTGAACTCAAAAACTGTTTAATATGTAATATATTAGTTGTAATATTTAACAACTATATATATATATATATATATATATATATATATATATATATATATATATATATATATATATATACAAAAAATTCAAATTAAAATTACAAAGCACGTCTTCAAGATTTTTTACTATATATATATATAGTGTATATATATATATATATATATATATATATATATATACCTCTTTTGATTGTTACGCACATCAATCCTCACTCTAAATAATATTTTCTCAAAAGTAAATATTTTGTCATATTTTAACACATCTATTTTATATATATATATATATATATAGTAAAAAATCTTAAAGACGTGCTTTGTAATTTTAATTTTATAATAATAGGAGATAATTCGTCTTTTGTGTCGACATTCCAGTTATGATTCATCGGTTCAGACCGCTCATGATTTTAGATTTATTTGTTGTTGGTTGCAGAAACTATTATTGACTTTTACGCTTTCAATGCGCGATATAAAGAAACACGATCGTGAATTTTAAATCAAAAGTAAGATTATTATTTTAAGACTAATATTCAATTCCTTATAAATTGTAATGCACGATATTACAATTTAGCGTATAATAGATTGAGCTATCTCGTCCGTCGACAATGTCCCTTCAAATAGACATGTGGCGGGACCCGCTCAACCTGAGAGCGAGGGCCCCGGTAGAATTGTGAAATACAAATTTATTATATTCGCAATATTCACGTGCACTTTTAGGTAATTTTGTATTGTGTGATCAACTGTCTTTTGTATGAAATCCGGTTCGGATTTTGATACCTACTAAATGACGCTCTTCTAGTTGGAATTCTTGAAAGAAGACATTTGGTTCGAACGTTTAAAAAGGTAAGATTCAAAGAAAATAAAGTCCATCAAAGCTGTTAAAGAGGTGATAGACCTCAAGGACACTACTTGAGATGAAATCCTAGTGTCGTACAAGGAACTTCTCTGGCTCACCTCTTCTCCCACAAGTACCTAGTAAATACTTGTTTGCCGAGATGTCCTGGATATGCCTGAACCACTGAAGCTATTATAATGAGTAAAAAGTTGGTTGGCTATACAAGATCACACATTTCATCATTACACATAATCCTACTAACCAACATAGTCTAGAAAGTATAGGTACAAGGTTGAATGAAAAGATTATAACGGATGCTGGAACTACATTCCACTGCCTAGTTTCACCAGCAAGCTCAGATTCAGACAGTGGAAGGGTGTTAGCAGAGGACATGCTTAACGATCACCGGATATCAGAGAAAGAACAAACCGAGTGGTGCATATATTCAAAACATAATTAATCATCTCCATAAACAGTGTTTTAATATCCCAGTGATTTTAAACCCATTCTAATGACATAGAATTAAAAGTGTTTCTGCAAAATACCAATCTTTCAGGTTAATTGTTAGAAGGTTCTGACTTCACTTGATATAATAAACAAATTAGTTTATTCCCCATTAATGACCTCAAAATAAACTATAGGTTTACACTCTCTTTAATACTTCACATGGAAATGCGAAAATTAACGAAAACCAATTTACTGATAGAGTAACTATGATGGCAATTTCCAAGTACCACACGTGGAGCGGGCGTAATCGCAAAATTACAGCCATTAATCATATTTATTTAGTGAATTGGTGGTTTAATATAAGACTTTGTATGAAATGAAACTATTTCAATTACTAACCATACACAAAATCATAATTAAACTCGATTTTAAACAACGGCTGATCACATATTACATGTTACCTGTTTTAAAGCTTCTTGAACTAAAACAAAAAAGCTCGGTGCGGGAAAAAAGGTGTGATTAGGTACCTAATATAAATCATGGTTTGGATTCTGGACTATATATTTTGTATTAAAAGATGGATATACCTTGTCTTAGAGTAGCATATGAACCTCGAACCTTAATCAGTGTCTTCCACAAAAGGTCACTTAGTATATTTTATTTGACTAGTCAGACAAAGGCAATCGTCTGTGACAGCGGTATACGTGTTAATCGCGAAGTAGGAAGAGCTACACTCACAGATGAGACAAAGCACCAGTGTCAAAGGTAGATGTAGGAGCGTTAGAGATGCAAATGAGAGCGCTGGTGTTTAAAATTGAAAATCACAAAATGGGTTGGTGTGACAGGACGAGCTAAAGGGTTTGCAAGTATTAATTAATTGACTTGTGAATAAACCATGAGGATCTGTATGACGGGTGTGAAAACGAAACGCCAAATATATTTTACACAGAGGATGAATCTGTGTTTGATGCCTTTGATGAATAATTCAGAGGAATTAAATATTAATACAATCGCTCAATAGACATTATAAATGCACAATAAATTTGCCTCTCCAGTTCATTCTACAATTAGATCGTTCTTAATACTTACAAGTCTAAATCTTATTCCGGATATTCAGCCAGGATTTATTTCCGAGTAACAATTGAGTAAACTATGAGTAGATAATTCCTCACACGGGTTAAATCAACACGTGTTGAAACTAGACTAAATGTGAAAAACTCGTAATTTAACACGAGGTAAATGAGGTCTTATGTCAGTGACGTAATAAAATACGATTGCTTTTACTCAAGTAAGTACTGGGATAGTGACTACTGACTACAATATTGCACTGTACAGCGGCTAATCTGAACGTGAAAGTGACTGACAGGTTGAGATAATGAGTAAAGATATTACAATTACTACTTTATGAAAAGGTATGTATTAAATAACCTGAAGCAAACTTTCACAATCACCGATCCTGATAGGAAATATTTTTAATGAATAACATTCAGTCGCTTAACAGAGGGGGGACCGTCAGCTATAAAGAGGGGGAAATCTGAAGTAAGCGCCAAAAAAATGTAATTTCGACAATCCCAACAAAACTGCCTATTCTTTCAAGCTGACGAAGTTAGTTCATACAAATAAAAAAATGGTCGAAATATTTTAAAATTTTTATAGTTTTTGAAAGGATTTAAATGGTGGGCACTGAAGAATCGAAGCACATGTATGTAGGCAGTTTCACTGTCGTGTTGCTTGCATATTGCACGTAAGATAAATTTAGTTAGTGAAACATTAGTTTTATAGTTGGAAAAAGTCATCAAACATAAAAAATGCTAAGAATACTTAACTGAATCTTTTTCTTCTAAAATTGTTTGGTTTTACCAATAAGTTCATGTTAGTGGATGTTACCTTAGTAACAAGAAGAGAATTCTCAAACGTTGGGAAGATACCAATCACAATTTTAGAGATTTCGCTTTCCTTGGGAAATGCTAGGAAAAAAGCATGAACTGTCTATAAAACTTTAAAGAACACCCTTTGCTTAAAGAACCTTTTTGGAAGAAAGAGCTTAAGTAAAAAAAACTCTCATTTCGATTTCTGACAATTCTGTGTTTGAAGCGATGGGTAGTTTGTAATAGAGTAATGGCTTAGTGTATGCTGATCGGATAATACAATATAAAACACATTTCTGAAACAAAGATATTTTAGACATTCAAGTAAGGGCTGACCTGGGTGGTAGGATAAAACACAGGTAGGTAAACTGTTTAATTTATCTGGAATAAAGTATTCTATGGCGATGGCAATTTGTGTAATCTCGTAATCCACGTAAATCATCAAATCAATCAGTTTAATCCACTACATTAATGTACTTAAGCTCATTTGAAATTGTTGATAATTGGTAGGTAGGTAATTGCCTGTTTTTATACACCTTTAAATACGATTATTTCATTTACAATGATTGTCATGATATTTTATAAGCCAATTAATTATATTTAATTTTCTGGGTAGTAAGAACCGAATAGTCGTTGACTGTGATTTTGCATTGAAAAATTTATGTAATAAGTATATAAACTATGGAATTATAAAAAATTAGTATTTCATTATGCCTTCATATTCAAAGCATTGAGTTTGTCGCTGACCATTAACGTAATCTTTTAGGAAGAAAAAGTCACTTTATAGACTTTTTTCCTCATAAAGACTATTAATTTGATAAATTAACTGCTAAGTTTTCACATTTAAAGTTATTGTATCATGATGCGCCCATTTATATACAGTATAGGGATACATTATTTTTATCCCAGAAAAGCACTCTGTATTTATATGTTATTACAAATAAATAAGAAGTATGTGAAAATTTGTATCCACTATAATATTAAGATTGACTAAGAAGAAAGTTAAAACATTTAGTAAAGTAATCTAATTAATTAAAACGAAAATTGCAATATTGCGTAAAATTATAATGTGAATTCGTAGCTTACTTATTTAATTTTTATTGTGAATTGCAGTCTAATTCATAAAATTTCATTCTGATCGTTGAACAATATCAGTAGAAGGATTATCAGATGAGTGTTTTATTTAAGTATATAAAAATTAACACGGATTCATTTAAGAACATGAGATAAATTAAATGGTTCATTTTAATTTTCAAAGGGAATTGATGTATACACTGTCACAAGACGGAGCTAAACATGTATCCGGATAACTGTGTTGCATATTTCTAAATACTGTATTCTAGTTGAAATATCTTGAGGAAACGTGAAATGATATTACGGAGGCCACGTGAAAGCATTAAAAAACGAGTTACCGTCTGACGTTGATACATGGATACAGATTATGACAGGCTGTAACACTCACGGCACATGGGCGAGGATTACACCACAGTTACACCACAAACGTCTCCCACTTTTATTTCTGAGAGGGAATAAGCAAGCAAGTTACAGTAAATATCCTGCTTAGGAGCGAAATTAAAACCTAAATGTTTCAGTACCTACAAAACCTGTCCTCATCAATAGCAATCATTCTATAGAGCCGAGAGCCAATTTACATTGCTTAAGCACACAAAATAAATCAATTATCAGCTGCCTCAAAATTGAGAAATCAAAATAGAAGAGTTTCCAAAGGGTTAAAAATATTAAGCGATAATTTTTTTAACAGTTTTTCCTTAGTTTTACTCGTTTAAAACCAATCATCAGAGACGGTAAATCAGCGCCAGTTAACCTCAAAGTGGCGACATACTTGCAGTCTCTAAATCTAGCTGTCGAACTCTTAAAAATGTGTCTAACGGTCAGTTTTAAACGTGTCAAGCTGGGAAAATTATAGTTTTCGATAATATTCTCGCATATGACTGTTATGGACTGGACATGGAAATTGAAAACATCTCAACATAGAAATATATTTTTTCCAATACATCGAAAATTACCGAAAAGAAAATAATTTATATAATTTCAAAATAGTATTTATATATCTATTTAAAATTACTCACTACTGTAAGTCTCTTTCGTACAGTTCATTAGGTGGTTACGTGTCTAGTTTTGTTAAAATGTACAACTGAATAATTATATTGTCTGCACAATAGGTGAGCTAGCAATGGGGGGCTTGGATATAAATAGGAAAGGACGTAGGGATGCGTGCTGGCGCCCACAGCATTGAACTTTGCTTAATTAATCCGACCCTTACACGCAAGAGAAGTTGAGGAATTAGATAATCGCGCAAACCTCCTGCAGCTATTATTATCATTTTATACCTCCTCTTTAATAATACAGTTTTACAACAATTCAAAAAGCTGTCCGAGAGAATCTTAGTCAGTAGTAGGTATTGAGAAACTTAACATTCTGGGTGTTTTTCTCGATCTCTTCAAAGTATTTGAGTATGTAAATCATTGCAGTCTGTTTAAAAAACTTAACACGTACAGTATTACAGGAGTGCATTTGTAGCTGGAATATTAGCAGCAGAACTTATATAAGTAACTGTTTATCCATTTAAAATTTAAAACTGATATATGGTGTCCTACATGGATCAATACTCAGTACCTTGATGTTTCTAGTTTATTTTAATGAAGGCGGTCCATTGGTTCTGCACGGACAACTGGTGTAGTATGTCCAATGACGCGACTTTCTTATTAAGATTTCATTTAAGAAAAACATATGGAAATTCAAACGTTCAAGGATTTGAACTACTGTATACAACATTTCATACTTGTTTAAAAGTTAGTTCTAAATCGAGAAACTCTTCGGCAAATCATTTTTAGTTAATAAGGCCATTGCCTGTTGAATACTTCCAGTTTCTAGGGATATATCTATACCGAGGTTTGACCTGGGATTACAACGTGAATTCACCTTGTACCTTTACCGTTTATAATCTGAATTTTGTTAAAAACAGATAATGCTTATGGCATGCTATGGCTCATATTTCCTCATTTCTCTTGTGAAATATGTGATTGCAGTGTGTGAAACTATAAATTCATTACAACTCAATAATGTGTGTGTAACTAATAATAAGTGTCAAAATTACGTTCCATATAGTAGTGCAATCCAGCCTTTATTTAATTAGAACTGCACGTCTCTGCCTGTACATACACTATAATATATTCATACATACATACAATACGTACATATCAATTTATTCTGTAAGTCCAAATGAGACCTTACACGGCGAAGTGAAATACATTCTTAAAAAACAAAAGGCAGAGAACTACCGAATAGGGCACCGCCTAACAGTAGTTTATGAACCATCCGAGGCAGGTTGCAATTGTCTTCCAGGAGGAAACAGGTGACCCAATGACTAATAATTCTTTGAATTACGCTTTACTGGGGGGGGGGGGTTTCTTCGGAACAAGTGAAAGAGCGAACTGAAAGCTATGAATAAGTAAATGTCACACGAGGAGTTTTCTTTTTATTTTGACAAATTTATTTTATGTATCATTAGGAGTTGTCAATTCAATAAAGGAATATTCTAATCCATCTTATTTTTTTAACAGCCGAAATGTTAGTTTGGAAATCACCAGAACCTCTGCACTCCAAGACGAACCTAATCTCACAATTGTTCGTGCACGATAAGAAAATGACTTTATTAGGTTAGTTGAATGTTAAACGAATGTACGTTATCATTCTTATTTCAATGCAACGGTGGATGAAACCACTACAGTCATACATACAGACTCGATTTAGTGATTATGATCATATTTTTTATGTGTTAAAGTTGTAAAAATAAGCATTAAGCATATAGCTTGAATAGTTTCTTCCTGTGGTGTTCACTACGTATCAAGTTATTTTGGTAAGTCATATGAGTACGTAAGGTAGGCCCCATAGTCCAGTAGTCAAGAACCAACTAGCACGGGATAAGCAAACAACATGGTTTTTATCATGAATTTTATCAAGAACTATCCTACGAAAGAATTCGATGGTCAACCGCTTTTGATGAACGTTGATATAGAAGTTTATTAAAAGGAAAATAGAAAAAGATAAAATATGTTTATTCTTTCTAATTATAAAAGATATTATACTTTTTAGTTTGATACACTTAAACCAACCGTCAGGAATTCAAATAAATGTTAAATCAGAGTATGCTGATATATAAAGGCCATTAAGATGCCAATTTTCGGTCACTTTATTTAGTTTTATTAAGATTATATTAACATTATGTGCCAAACGACAAGTTTTAAGTGTATCAAGTTCTGAAAATATAAACTGATAAAAAATATCGTTTTTTATTTACTTATGCAATACTGCCACATTTCCGTTTCTACCAGAATGTTTTGTAAGGGAAAAGTCCTCTATCGATTTCAATAAACTCCTGCTTGTGTTCCTATACAGTGCGAATTAGCTCTTATCTCCTATACCAATTAGTATAAACGATAAGTACCGAAATTACCCAATTATTGGCAATTTGCTTTATCCCTGAACGCACAACAGACTTTCCAAGTGATTTAGTGAACGTTCTTGGATTGTTTTGAATATAATCCTGAAATTTCTCTTGTAATATAAACCATACATTAGTAAATACTTTTATTTTGTGCTAATAACATCTTTTTGACATTATTTCTCCAAGGCCTTTGCTATAGACGGTTTATTGCAGGAAGTCCTCTAGAATCAAATCTCTTCTTTCAAAAGACAGTACTCAAACCAATCTCATATAGCATAACTAAGCGGATGTAAAGACGAGGGTTTTGATTAGCTGCAATATCATATTGAACGTTTTAAAGCTTACCGGTTATCTTTATAGGAATAAATACAATTCCTAAGCTGTTTCTCATTAGGTTTCTGTGTAGACGTAAATGTAGGGTATTGTTTGTAGCAAAGAAAGCAACAGTCTGGTACTGGAGTAGAGTTTTATTAAGTTATGATTAAAGATACTATACTGATAGTTTACATCTAACACAGGCGAATTAAAGAAGTAAAGGCTTCGCTGAAAGGTGTTAGAAAAGATTTAAAGGCAGTCATAATTGCGTGAAATGTCTCCTAAATTTCATTCCTACATTTTTGGATATACAAATTTGGAATTTAGTTTGGATTGGAGAACATAGAGATCGTACATAACAATTACCATGTACAAACAAATCCTAAATTTAATCAAAAATTATACCTTAAAATAACACTTTTTTCTTTACTGACATCTGGAGAGTATTGGATGACACGTAAATCCTATGCGTCACAGTTTTCTCCAATTACTTTGGAAATCAAAAAAATAATTACGTCAAGTTTCACCAAAGTGTGCTTGAAACAGCTTAAAATAAATTCTATCGTAAAATTTAATAATTAATAGAAACATTAAAAATATACTGGTAGCCAGTTTTAGCATAAATTATTATTATTGTAGGTCAATCTTTTTCTTACAATCAATCAATTTGTGGCATCCTATATGATAAATTCTACTATATACAATACACAAAGTAACCATACGAATCTTCTACGAATTTGTAAAAATTAAGTCGTTTGAGATATTATCCTTTTGATACCAAATAGCTGACCTGACACGAGAAACAAGAAATTATTATTACCACTAAAACGTTCTGCAATATTTATATACAATTTATTCAATTTTTAGCGATGATACATAACTAAGAGATTTTAGTCAACAAAGTGACCAATACCCTCCAATAAATTAGGTTCAATATGGTGAAAGGTCCGAAGACATTGATGAAGCTTTACAGCTTTGTTAAGTCTCAATACAGCAAACCTTAGTATAGTTAACATCTCTCAAACCATGTTACAAATTGATTAAAAAAAAAATAGTTATTTCCTTGTAATACAGAAAAAAAATATAATATTTTACTCTAAGGGAATAAACAGTGCAAAGAGAAAAAGGGAATACCGTGATTTGGCGTGATAAACCGAGAGCTATTTTACAAAGTGAAGTAGGCCTTGTACCTGATACCAATCTATCAGTACTTGATGGGGATTTCATTACAAAGATTTCATCTCAAGCTCTTTAAAGAAGGCGGCTTGTTAGGGAACATCAATCACAACGTACAACGACCTTCCCCTCCGCCTACGCGTAATACCCTCCCCCTTCTCTCCCAAAACCGTCTTATTTCGGATAACTGCCATTATGTGAAGTTAGGATCCGTGATTCACTTAGTCTCTGTGCGGTGAAAGTCTTATATTGCAATGTAATCACGGGCGTAATACCTTATCGAAAGCCAATTTTCCAGTCTCAAAGCAGGCAATGTAAGTTCAGTGGATAAAGATTGGCTTTCAAAGAATACAGTTGGAGTCATGCAATATGATTTTGCAATGATTTGGCAAAAGTTGTGATATACTCTTCTTAATTATTGTCAACATTCTCTATAGATTTGTATTACAAATGGAAGAAGAAAATATTTATAGGATCACCTTTTCTACTTTCAATTCTATATACATAAGACGAATTACAATCATGAGAGTAAAAAATGTTTCCTGTTTCAAGTAACTACACTTACTTTGGGACCTCTCATATAAAAAATCAGTCGGTTCACACGACTTTACCTAGGTTCAGGTTACAAATAACCTCAACTTTGAAAAAAAACACAAAATATTTTACGTTTTAAGTGCAAAGTAGAGAACGAAAATGATTTTGTAAAATGTAACATCTAAATTTCGTATGTACATTTAATTTATATTTTAGTGTGACTTTGGTTTTAAAAAATTCTAAAAATTACTAGCAGCCAATCTTGTCAGAAAATCAAAGTAAATATATCTTGGTGTCACACCAAGATATCCTTGGTCCATCACTCAGCACTAGTAAATAGTGAATTGCTGATAGAAGCCAGCGGTGGCAGCAGAGAAGGCAGGCCAGAGTAAATGAACCATCGTCCAAAAGAAAACAAGTATTTAGACAGCAACCATTGCATAATATTTAGAAAACAAGACAGTAGTACGCCACGTGTCGCGTAACAGGCTTTGCTGAGGTTGCATTCTAAGTTTCAAATCCATAGTTCATTACATTGTTGAGATGTCTCGCGGGCAGATATGCATATATTCAAACATATACAGAACTTGACACAAACATTACGCTCAGCCATATTCCATAGTCGGACATACACCATCATAGAACGCAATCTTGTCTATTTAGAAATTAAATTGAATAGGAAATGTTGAAATGAACAGACAGAAAGAAAATAAGTTTGTCGAGCCTCTTTCACTAAATGGGCTTCGCTAAAGTTTAGCTAATAAATATGATTAAGCTTAAATATGTTCTTAGTATTGTGAAACGTGAATCAAACATTTTATGAAACGAAGAAAATTCCAGCCAAGTTCAGTAACAGCTTTTTGGTTTTCAGTTTTGTTTGTTAAAAACTTGTTAGAGTATAAATATAGTATATTATCCGCTTGGAATAGCTTACGATATCTCTTAATAGGAATATTTTCAATATTGTAGTTCCTTTTTTTATTTACTAATAATTTTACAAGCTTTTGAAATTAGTTTATTGTTATTTTCACTTTATTTTTTTTCAATTTATTGCATGCTTTCAAAATTGTTTATTTTTTATTTTATTTTCTACTATACATGCGTTAAATGAGATGTTTGTCTATGACGTTAATATTGTCTATTACAAATATATCCATTTCAATATTTATGTAACTCAAACAAAATTTTGGCAAAAAAAGAATAAAAAGTGTGAAAAACATTCATATTTATATTTCCCATATTTCTAAAATATCTCTTTTAACGTATTTTCCCTACTAAACGGACTCTATTAATGATTTTTTAACAGTACAAAATTAATCTTAATCAACAGATAACTCATAAAAGATATCTCAGTAGGAAAATTACTTTAATGTCACGGTTGACGCCAGCTGAGGAAATTTATCGTCAGTAGTTGCTGAGGCGGCCTGCGCTCCTGATACCTGCACTTGTAACAACGGCCTATGACTGACAGCAGCCGTGCTGAGTGACTTAAGGAATGATATGATATTTGCATCCGATAGTGTGTAATATTAATGAGATAATTTTCTGTTCCAGTTCATACACCTTGAAGGTTCTTTGTCTTCTTCTAGAACTGGTTTTAAGTCAAGTAAGAGAGAATATTAACACAATGCCGTTATTACTGCGAAATGAACTGTCATTCCCAAAGGTTCGATTTGTGGCATTTTTATTGCCGGATAATCAATTGGTTATTAGGACACTATAGGGGCAGCAGGTATTGGAAGGTGATTGGCGGTGATCGGTAGTTATCAGGGGATCAGAAACGGCAGTGGTCGCCCGATCAGACGCACCTGGTCGATACCAATAGGGGAGTGAGGTGGGTAGGCGGTGAGGTGTGCGAGAGGTGTCATCAGTACCTGTATTGCTATCGCAACTGTATTGGGACTTGTTTGAGATGGGTTTGAACAAAGCCATCAATATCTGTTTTACTTCTCCTTCTTATTCATTGTATTAGGTTTATGAACATCGAACTCTTGAAAATTTAAAATGGTACTTGGTGCTTTTTTACTCTGTTTTGTATTTATTTGTAAGTTTGTTTTTATAACTATTACCTATGGTACTACAGTGCAATATTTATGCAGGAAATAAAATTAGGTATTGAATTGAATTTATATCAAAAACACTTCGCGTGGAGGTCCAAGCTTTCTTTTCAGTATTTGCTTTCTTGTTATACTCTACAAAATTATGTATGAAACTTTCTCAGAACCTTATTATAATTAAACCCGTTTTTATATTAATTGTTATATTAATAAACTGTCCACTATAAATGCGTAAGTGAAATATACGTTACAACCTCGGAATTGACAAATGCTGAATTACCTCCAATTATACAATTTCGCTTGTCACTTTAGACCACCGCATGTCACCAGCACAAACGTCACGACGTGCCGCGTATTTGCGACCATCCCCATAGAATACACAATATTCTGACCAAAGCGTAATGTGATCATATATTAGCTGTCATCATATATGACATACCAAATTATTGATTGAATCTGATTTCACGAGAATAGTAAACATCCATCTATTCAGTTATTTATCATCCATTTGCAACAAATATACTGTATAACATGTTGTCAATTACAAGCTATATTTAATGTTTCTAGACATTTCTCTCTGTTTATGTCGGTTTTCATTAAATTTTATTTTTAATACCACTAATTTAACACTATTGACGTTTGCTTCTGTAGCAGGTTACATGCTAATAAAGACATACAAATACGTAAAATTACAACGTTATAACTTAAACAGTTCTGAACATGATTCTGTATTAAATCTGAAATAAACACGCTAAACTAAGTTAAATATACCACGCTGTTGTAGGAATGTTTTAAATTTTTGTTTACTTACAATGTCCAACGATAATATCACTTTTGAATGTCCTGTATACAGAAAGGAGGAAAAGGCAAGTTATTGTTCTCAACAAATTTTTATAGTTCAGTACAGAATGGAAGAATTGAAATTAAAATTACAAACAGTCACTTTTGTAAGGACGTAAGATACTTGATCTGTGGCCAAGAAATAAAGCTGTGGCTCTCTACTCGGTTCGATCCCAATGGAAGTGATAAAATTATTTTGTACAAACAGAATGCAAACGTGTGTGAATTTTCACCCTGCTTATTTCATAGTAAAATCTGTATCTACACTAAGCTAGACACCACACTAGATAAATATGCGATTTTAAGATTTTTCAGCCAACAAATAAATAATTAATTGATTAAAGTTGTCAAGACAACATGTACTTCTTTCCCACATTAATATTATAAATAACGATATTATATACACGACCCTACACTAGGGAATTTGTTTATTACTATGTATGTATGTTTGGAACACTCTCTTCGAATACCTTGCCTTTCATTATATCTTTCTTAAAGATTTTGTCTCTTTTAGTTTTTTAAGTTAGTTTTTTCAGAATGTTTCTGTATAGTTGTTAAGGTTTAGATATCAAAATTGTCTTTTAAATGTTTCCTCTTTTTCTTCTAAATTTGTAAGATTTTGGTGCAGACAGTTTATTGAAAGTAGTACAGAGGATTTACTAAATTTAGATTTTATGTATCTGTATATTATTGTGTTGTATATATACATTAATTTACAACTTGCGCTTCAAATAATGTCATGCATTACTGCTGAGGAAACAATGTAAGGTGTACCAAAAATTGAACGCTCACTCTCTGTACTTTGTTTGGACATAACATCTACTCAACGTAATTAAATCACGCTGAAATATCTTGGGGAAATCTCATCAGCATTTTATATTTCCAGTTTAATTTTGTCTAATGCAATGGTAAACTTTTACTTTTATGAATTTTGTAATTTTAGACTTTGTCCTCATGTTAATTTCTAGAGATAAACGTATTTTGTTTGTTTTGTATAGTTATTTAACCTAATTATATGTGTACAACATTTACTCTGTCTAAACAGGTACGCAAATATTTAACTTCTAAAGGATATAATAAAAAATATTGGAACAGACAGATAGAAAACAAAGCGTTCCAGACATACATTCCATAGAACTGCTTTCTTGTTTACAAACCCTTATAGTATTTGTTACCGTTATCAAACATCCTGTACACGCTCTCGTTTCTTACTGTTTATTAAGTAAACCAATCATTCATGGTTTACTTAATAAATAGGTCAATCATTATTTCTCTAAGGATTACCTGACGAAAAGCTTTACAGCCAAAGCTATATAAATAGTTTCTACTACGAACACTACTACTGTGAATAAAAATATATATTAGTAAGCAATAAACTTAGCTCCAGTTTGAAATATTACTTCTTTGTATTACACGCAAAAAGGAATCCTTATTCTTAATTTTGTTATAAACCCTCTTCTCTCTGCAGTGGCTCACTTCTTGCTGAGGTGCAATATCAGAGGCTTACCAGTGGATCAACCTTTAGAGCTATAAGCTTTCATAACAGGTACTCACAACACATCGTACAGAGCTTATTTGGAATATCTTTAAACTAGATAACTATATCAGTTACTAGCTCAACAGAATTTTCTTTGTTGCTACCCTCATTACCTTGTTATTTTCCTTCTATATGTTTATATATATATATATATATATATATATATATATATATATATATATATATATATATATCCTGTCAAATGACTTTTATTTACATTAAATTTGTATACGTGGCAATAGCCTTATTTAATTTCAATAAACATTGAATCGTAAAAAGCACTCAGAGTCCCGGCGGGGCAAGTACTTTTTGCGATTCAATGTTTATTGAAATTAAATATATATATATATATGATTTTATATATATATATATATATATATATATATATATATATATACACTTTGAAAAATATAAAACGTGGAATGTTATTTTAATCAACCGACACTCGTTTTTCAATCATACCATCATCACTATTCATTTATATTCATTTGTGTTTTGATAACTTATGTTTAATTGATATATAGTATATTCTAATTCCCAATATTATCAATTCGAAATAGCCTTTTTTACCCGCTCCTGTGCACGCAATTCGAGTGTATTATATTTCCGACGCCTATGTTGAGTTTGCCTTGTTGCCACGATCAAGAAAGTACGTAAAGAGTGCATATTTATATCCATTGTAATTTACTTTGTTGTTAGTATATTTTGTTCCATATATGATTTTTCCTTGTTTCCCGATCAAGAAAATACATATCAAAGACCAGAGAAACCTATTTTTGTCCAAAGTGAACTAAGATAGCTTGTATATAAGTTTATATAGTAAATGTTCTGTATAGCACCGCCGGTATAGCTAGTCAGTGCGTATACACGCTATGAGAAATATCTTCGTTATAGTACTGTCAATGTGAACTAGTCAGTCTATATACATTGTCTTTTAGATCTAATACTTAATAATTTATAAAAATGTACACTTCAAAGTACAATCACACGACGCTTTTATTTCTTTATGAACTGATCTCTTAAAATTGAAAGGCAGTTAAAACTCCCATCTAGGTTTTTACAATTGTGAAATATTAATTTAAAGAGCCTGGTAAATTTACTCAATTGTTCTGAGTACGAACATATAATTCATTAATTAACTACTGTTTTAAATTTGTTTACATTTACAGAGTGAGAGCATAACAAAACCACAACATCGTGGCAGACTAATTAATTAATTACTAAATTAATAAACTAAATTTAGTTTATTTATTAAATTAATAATAAATTAATGAACTAAATTGTGAATATGTACATGGAGGGTTGTTGACATTGAGGCGCAGCATATTTACACTATCCGAAGGACAAAACCGTTGGGACTGGGCATTAGCTTGATGCAACAAACCATTCGCTCTGTGACGACAAGTGAGCGCAGAGAGTCCGTGATTATAGCAAGTGGAATCACAAAGCAATACACAAGTCAATTAAATAGACATTGTGACAGAAAATCGTCGAGGAAACATCGCACCCATATCTCACTGATGAGTTATACGATACTGATGACTGGACAGAGGAAATAGTATTATGTAGCGAACATGAATTGAGAAGCAAGAACGTCTACTTTACTGTATCATGTATTATATTTACATATGGATGACAACTGTCATAATGTATGTATTGAAATTTTTTAGTATTACTGATGTTTATTTTACTTTCCAATTTTTAATAACAATATCTGAATTCACACTAATTGGAAAACTGTACTGTTTTGAATCCATTCTCATTACAAATTATATATAAGTATATATATATATATATATATATATATATATATATATACTTTTATATATATATATATACTTTTATATATATATATATATACTTTTATATATATATATATATATATATATATATATATATATATATATATATATATTCTAGGTAAAAATGGCAAACTACAAATTTTACGTTGAAAATATAATTAATTAGAACTCAACGTGCAAAACCTACCACCAAGTCTTTTTAACATTATGTTGTATGTGTTAGAATAGTTATACAACATAGCTTAATACATAATAGGTTAAATCTCCAATTAGTTAACTGAGTTTGTTTACAAATTTATTTATTCTGCTATTTTATCGTTAACATAATGGAAGACAAATGAAAAACTATTCAAATCTCATGGAGTGCTATGCACCATAATCGAACACAGTGTACCTCGCATACACAAATTGAGCTTCATGCACAATTTAAAGTCTATAAATCGGTTCGTTTTCAATATATCGTGCGGACCAACAGATATACAGAAATAAAAATTTTGACCCCTCGAGTCTTTACAAAATTTCAATAATCACCTGATAATGAATTACAATGTAAACAATTTGTATAATTCTTAATTGATGTATTTTTGAGCGAGGGAGGTTACTTACTAAAAACTTCGATACGTTGATGTTAATTATCAAAACGTAATATACTATCCCTTTTTTTAGTGATACAATTCCTAAACACTTCCTACGCTGTTTTATGAGCGCCAATTCAAAACACAAATTGAAGTTTGTGTGACAGCTAAGAAAGATAAAACTACTCGTTATATTAAATTTCAGCCAAAGCATTTGGAGAAGTTTTCAAGAGTAATATGTAAGTAACAACATAGTTAAATTCAAACGTTTATATATATTTTTCACATAAAACATGAATGGTTTATATTAATTTTAATATTCATCGTGTCAACAAACAGATTTACTATAATTATTTCATACAATTGTTTGAATGCAAATAAACAAACGTCATGTTTGCAAAATACGCAATTATTTTCAAACATCAGTTTTATGAAAGACGTAATATTTTTATCATTGCAATAAACAAACCCCTCTAGTTGCAATAAACAAAACCCTCTATTCAGCTGCAGAAAGCTTCAATAATTATAACTGTCATTTCATTTTCACGATCTACAAGCAAAGAATTAATTTCGCTTGCCATTTGTTAGCTTTCACCACGAGCTGAAAATAAATAAATAAAATTTCATTCCTGCAAATGCATCTGTTTGGAGGAGATAGTAATAAATATTTCTATAAGTGTTTGTTTAAACTAGTTAATGTGTATTTTAAATTTCAACGGAAATAAAAATTTACATTTATAAAATTATCTTTTCAAGCAACTTTTATTCTAACACATTTTCTACAACTGATAAGATGCCAAGATGGCGGCCACAATAAAATTGCAACTGTGTAAGTAATAATAATAATAATAACATAACATAATTGTAACATAGTAATAAACACAATTCTTTATTGATTAGAACTAAATCAAGTGAATGATTTTACAAACAGAAGTTTATCTTTAGTTCACCTTTCTCTCATTGTAGCGTCTAGTATCTGACGCTGTATCAGACTTGACTCCTGGAATCTGGAGTCATGTTCGTCTGAAGAGGCTCAAAGAAAGTCGACGACGAAAAAGCTCAAAACGAAACATTTACATCGTTTCGGCATCAGAGACACCATCTAAATAAGTGAATTGGTAGTCTCATTACATAATCGTGTACACTAATATATTATAGGTGTCTCTGATGCCGAAACGATGTAAATGTTTCGTTTTGAGCTTTTTTGTCGTCGACCTCTTTGGATCTCTTCAGACGAACATGACTCAAGATTCCAGGATTGAAGTCTGAGACAGCGTCTGACAAAAACGCTTCTATAAAAGAAATGTGAATTTGGAACTAAACTCAAAATTCAATCTAAGCATCATCGTAGACTACCGTGTTATGCAAATTGATTTGAAGCTCACCGTCCATTTTCGCCTACATGACCAACTTCTCAAGAAGCCTGCAACCCATCATATCAGTTGCTTTCAACCTTGGTCTTTCTAGTCCCTGTATTGAAACTTGCCACAGTTTCGCCATATTTAGGGACACATTTATTTTTTTGTAACGATCAATCGGTTCCATCTTGTTCAATAATTGTAGTTTAGTTTGCCATATAGACATTCCCCTAAGAGAACTGGCGAAGAAAAGTTCCTAAAAAAAACATAGGGACTTTTTTTCTATCCCACAATTTTTTCTTTAAATGTATTTGTACCCTATATTTTGTCATCGAAGATGTGTTAAACTAAAAATAAAACGGACAGAAAAGTTGTGTCAAAACACGGATCTTCTTTTAAATAGAGTTTCAGTCAAGACCATCTCCTTTTCATAAATCCTCCAAAAAGTAAGAACATGTCTTTTGCAGAGATCGTGACCAATTACGCTTTTGGTCTTGTAAATTAGAGACGTTTTATGTATAATGTCACGTAAAATAATTTATTACAGATTTATATTGAGCAGTTCTACACATTTTAATCGTCCGTCGGTTCAATAAAGTTACTCTATGGTGGATTATTGTTTTGATAAAATTAAGATGTATTAAATTATAGTCAACAATGAAAATGTCTATAATTTGATGGAATAAGTTAAATTAAAATTTTCCTATGGAAAATGTGTCCTTAATTCACTACTAAATTCCTACATTGTATAATTAAAGTCATAAGTAATAAAATATATATATATATATATATATATATATATATATATAAACTAGGCTGGCTTTGTTACAGCTGTGTATAAATGTAATTGTGTATGCCCTGCCTTGTGCAGTAATTAGACTCCTAAGCAAATATTCATTACCGCAACAATGTTCCTGGATTTAACGTTTTAATTACTCAAATCAACGTTTTAAGAGCCTAAGGTGATGAAGACATCGTCAGGGGAGAAAATTGCATGTAAACACAATTAAGATAAGGAACGGTGAAACAACGCAAGATGGGAACTGAGGACTACGACTGAGAGTGCCGTGTAAACACAGTTCCCATCAACATCCCTTCTTGCCTTAAGTTTGGTTTAAGTTTGCTCCAAGTTTGTTATTGTAGCAAATCATATGTTTTTATGTTAATTGAATCACAATGTTTCGTAAAATTATATATTCCCGATTGGTTAAAAACAACGTGGTACAGTTTTTCACATAGCTTATTTTTTAATATTTTAATCTATGAAAACCTTTATTAACAAAGGTATTTATATACTTTTTTATTATTTTCAAAAATATTAATTAATATGTGCTAAAAAGAGAACACTGACAAAAAGGAACATGGAATTTATTATTTACTGAAATATGTGTTCCATGAATGTTAAGTCTGCTGTTATTGACCCTTAGAAAGTCTAAATGGTGAGTATAAGATACATAATGCAACTGAGTATCATATTATTACTGAAATACGTTTTCCATGAATGTTAAGTCTACTGTTATTAACCCTTAGAAAGTCTAAATGGTGAGTATAAGATACATAATGGAACTGAGTATCATATTATTACTGACCCGAAATGTACTTTTTAGACAGTGTCGTTGTGTGTTTATAGGCTCTTGTTATAGAAGGGTCCTAGGGACTTGAAATTTGGTACATAAGATCTTCTTGGTCCATCGATCGGGTTAAAAGTTCAAAGGAAATTAAAAAAGCAATAGTCCGGGGAAAGGTTTGCAAAAATATTTCTTTGTTCTTCTGTAGGATCCTCTGTTACTATCCTGGTTGTCCACTAGCCAAGTGACCAGAGAAATAAAGGGGTAAACGACTTATAATTATTTAAATTTTTCTCAGGAGAAAATAATACAACTTCCTCAATTACTTTACGAACATGTATTTTCTAACATCCTATTTTTATACTTGAAGGATACTGATTAAAACGCTCTCACCCCGTCAGGTGTTTTGCTACTACAATAAATCTAAAGGGACACCTCCTTGACTTAATTGTATTTAAGTGACATTTTCCTGGTAGTGATGACGTCATCACCATCTCGAGGGCTCTCATTCAACTCTGTGTAATTACAAGCTACGTTCAAGGTACGCTACTGCAGTAATGAATGTTTCCTTGTAAGATGTAATTATTGTGTTTGGCGGTGGAGGAGCAACATTGCTTTATTTTTATACGTATCCTTATGTTATATTATCTTATGATGCACTTAAGGTAGGTACTAAATACAGTTATATTTATGTTAGATGTATGTATTAAAAATACGAACAAAAAACTCAGGAGAAAGAAATAAAAGAGAAATCGTGTAAATTTTTGTACGTACAAGACTGCGTTATTTATAATACAAGAAAGTGTTATCTACTTAATCAAAATATATCGCAAGTAATATTCTTTGTACAATCGTCCGTCCAAAACCCTGCAGTTTGAATAATTGGAACCAAAACGTATTATGAGAGAGTGAGATTGTAGTAAGAACACAGTTGTTCATTATATTTTGATAATCATTCAAGATGTAACATTAAGATCATGTGCTAATTGATCATGATTAGGATTTTTATTACCTTTTATTTCGTTCGTAATAATTCTGTGTAAACCAAAATTTAATAACTATTAGTGATTGTTTTTAATTAGTTTATAACATTTTTTTATTATGATAGTTGTGTTTACCATTTATGTCCAATACAATTTAGAGTAATAAAACAATACAATTTAATTACGAACTCGAAACTAATAAAACCATTGACTTCCGACAGTCAAACCACGTAACATAATCGACGTAACAAGCATTGTTTATTTCTGTTCGACCCACAGCAGATGTCTGTACGATCAATCGCAGATGGTTGTACGATCCATCGCAGATATCTGTACGATCAATCGCAGATGTCTGTACGATCAATCGCAGATGTCTGTACGATCAATCGCAGATGTCTGTACGATCAATTGCAGATGGTTGTACGATCCATCGCAGATGTCTGTACAGCCCACAGCAGATGTCTGTGCGACCAAAACTTCTATCTCTCTCGCCTTCAATACTCTGTGCAAGGAGACAGTTGTAGGTAAAATAAGGTAAGCTACCTGCCAAAAGTTACCACTTATCTTAAACTCCATCACTTGTTTTAAAGCTACTACACACTTCTTGTACTTATACTATTAAAGCTTAAATAGTTATCTTTTGGATTTTTATATATATTGATATAGTTATATTTATATAGTTATATGTTTTCGTACACGTGTAGTTAAAATCCAAAAAGATAATTATTTTTTTTTACTAAAACACTTTTATTTCATCCTCCCAAAGCTCTTGATAGTTTGATTATTTATATATTGCGAATTTAATTTGCCACATTGTATAGTGATGTAAACACGATATGAATAATATATTTACTCATAATTTGTTAAGAAAGTAGACATTCAAAGTAAATCAAGAAATTAATTAGATATAGTAAGGTTATAAACTAATGATGTAATTATACCGTCTAAAAAGAATTTGTAATTTATTTTGCACTGTTTTTATTTGGTCCTTTATCTAAAAGCTGGTAGTTTTTAAAAAACCTAAAGCTATAAGTTTTGACAACTATTTGGGAATCGAATTTAATGATTTCACGTTGTTCCAAATTAATTCATTCACTAAACTATGGTTTAAAGTATAAAAAGGTCTTTAGTATTTAAATTTATTATACTGTACATTTAAAACAAGTTTTTGAATGTAATTATAATCGTATATAATTATAATCGTATATTACTTGAATGTCAGAGGAAGGAAGTAGTTTATATAACACAGAGAGTAGAACCGTCTGGCTCAGTTCCATCAGGCAGCGTCTCCAGTTACAACATGTGTTTTATCCCAGGCCAGTGTTGATACACAGTTGTGTGTTGTTTTCATTTAGAATTTGTTTATTACTCGGTAATAAGCTAACTGTTTCAATATGATCTGTATCTCTGGGAAGTTATTATAAAGGGAATTTTTCAAAAGCTTGGCATAACTTAGACATGTGATGTATTAGATTTATTAGCTGAGCTTTAGCGAAGCCTATCACTCGTGGGGATTGAAAATTTTCGTTTCTGTCTCTACAAACGATATCTTGAGAACGAACTAACCTATACACTTAACATTGTGCACGAACTTACATTTCTATATGAGGAACACTGAGTTGGTTAACGGTGCATCTCACTCCATGCAATTTGGCTGAGCATTAGCAAGTATATTTTACATCTGTCTCATGGGCAACCATGATAGTAACGAGACAATACCAGAATAAATAAGGTTATAAACAAACTCAGTATACACATAAAAGATTTTAATCTGTGACATGTTAAAACGTGCAACTGTCAAAATATATAACATAACTTTATGGTAACTTGGTGTGTAGACTTTTATTATCTAAACACTGATGTGAAACCCAATTGTATTAACCAAAATTTGAATGTTTCATGTGGCAATATAACCCAAAATAGATTTCATATGCACACTTTAAATTTGCCATGTAACTTAATTTGTACATATCCCTTAAGTACTGGCGCGGAGAATATACAGTCCCTTGATAAGTTTAGAGAAAACAACCGAAAGGGGTTAGCTGCAATATTGCGCCTCTCAGTAGTGCCAAGTTAATTAATACGCCAACTTTTTAAGTGGTTTTCGTCAGTGCACGTCACTCTGCTCCAGTGAAAGAGGGTTCGAGATGCCCTGGGGTGTCGTTTGACCCTTGAGCCGGTACTTGTGTTTTATTTCTGTTGGAACTTTTCCATGTGATTAATTATCATTGTAAAGTAATTGCCGTGTTTGATTTTCTATTTTTTTGTAGTTTTGATAATGGATTTAGAACAGAAGAAGTGAAGCCAGAGTTAGACAATATGTCTGAAGATACAGAGAGAAGTTAATAACTTAGTTATTGGGCCAGAATCAGTCATGATGATAAGGACCATATCATTGATTCTTCATATACGAAATATGTCCGGCAGTCTACAAAGAAGACTGCATAAGTTCCATCGGAGGATAAAATACCAACAGAACAAATGTGAAAAGAAGAAAAGTTCAATGAGCAGTGTGCCCAAGGAACAGGGGCATAAAACCTGTGCTCTCTGAGTAAAATGTAGTAAACCAATGTGTATAAAGCATGAAAACTGTTTGTGAAGAGTGCTTGAAACCCGAAGCTGAATCGGAATAAAGCCTGACTGTATGCATTTTCCGCAACAAAATAATCCACTCATTTTTTCCCGGATACTCTGCTTACTTTTTATATTTTATTGATTAATCTTATGTTTGCAATTTAGGTATGGAGTTTTATAGTAAATTATAATTTCAGAAAGCTTGGTTCACAGATTCAGTTTATATTAACTCTGTGAGCAACATGTATGTTAACTATAGTAGGTTATGGCTTTCTGCATTCCTATTGGAAAATTATAATCCTATATTATAATTATTTCAATCAAATAAACCAAGTCCAAGAAAGTAAATAATATTGAAAATGTGTGCTTTACTAACTGCAAATTGCTAATTTAAACTTTTCTAATTGCTCCAAGAGTTCAAAAGTGACTTATTATAATCAATACATAGATTGAACATAACAAAATGTCTAACTTTTTACTTCTAGTTTGATCCACTGCCAGTTTACTGTTTGAATAACAACAATAATGATAATGAATACAACCTCAAATAAATTTTAATTTCGACTTCGCTAAAGTGTTATGCAAAATTTCGAGTCCATGCCCCATTTCATTACCGTGATGCCCTGTCGACAGACATACATGCTTTAAGACAAAACAAACTCTACAGCACTCAGGCAGACAGAAGGATCGCCCTTGTCAATCTACTGAGAGATAGGCTTCAGTGATACTCAGCCTAACATCATGGAGTGATATGCACCATCATCAAACTTATTCTTGTATGTATAGGAATGACAAAATTTTATGTCCATGTTTGAAAACAGTCACAAATGCAAGATAGACAGTAAGATAAACAGAAGAGATATTTTACCGGAACACTTAGTGTAAGTGCTATGAATAATATACGAAATTTAATACAAAAAGTTTATTCTCACGATATCACCCTGAGTTTTCGCTCACCAAAATCCCATCATGACATGAACCATCGTCGAATTTTATATTTTCTATGAACAAATAATCTGATACAACAGAGTATCGAGGACCCGACAGGATGTCATCATTAAAACCAATTTACCAAAAATCACATGTAGGCTATCGTTGTTACTCCTAATACCAATGTAAACATATGCTCAGCCAAAATCATGTCATGACATGTACCATCATCGACGTCGATGTTCCTTACATAGGAATGAGTTAAAGTCTATAGGTAAGTTCGTTCTCGAAACATCTTGACAGCCAGCATTCTGAGGTTTAACATATTTACACTGTGAATTTCTGAATTTATATATGTATATATATATATATATATATATATATATATATATATATATATTTCGTCTGAATTTAGCAATCGGTTGGCTAGTTGGTTCCTTGCCGGTTATTAGACTAGTTAGTAGGTCCACTACGAGTGATAACGTCATCTGGACAACCGCAGCTCGCGCTAAAGATACGAGGTACACATATCTCGTTTTTTTGTTCGCCACTATTGATTTTGAGTCATATAAAATCTTCTCTTTATATATATCGCATTTAATTATATTGTTGTGTTGTATAAAAGGATATATTAGTTTGGTTTGCTGATATGTGCGTGAGAATTTGCTAAAATACAATAGCCAATAATATAATGTTACATTATGATTTAATAACATAAAAACAACATATATGTGTTGTTACATGAGTATATAATTTGTACTTTACACTCAATTATAATTTATTTCTGATTTACTTTTATGTTTTTAATTTATTGCAAATTGTATAACTTGTATATATATATACTTATACTTGTGATATATATAAACCTATCACGGATAATTGTATCACGCTTTATTCCCGGTGAACTTTTTCTGAAAACTAGCAAAGGATCGTCGAAGGTATGGTTTCCAAAGCCAAACAACTCTATGTTGCGAAGAGACCCGATACCTTTTTCCTTGCACTAATTTAAATTCATTATATGATGTGTTTAGATTATATTATTTCAATGGTTGGTCAAGTTTAAACTAAAATATTTTAATATTTTCTACACTTTATTTCTTGTCATTGTCCATTTTTCTCTCAAGAGTTCTTTGAACCATGTTAATTCAAAGTATGACAACCTGACTAAATTGCGGTTCTTACAAATGACAAAACGAAAAATCATCCAGTTCAGGATATTTCCTTTTAATCGTGGTTTTGTCTTCAAAAAGACTATTTATGGACATAACAAATCTCTTTTGAAGTAGAATAATAAAGCTCATCTCTGTGTCTTTCCTCTTGAATTTTATTTTAGGCAACACACTCAACAATATTCTTTTCAATTTGCTTTCTTCTTTTTAACATTTTTGTGTAATTACTCTCACAGAAATAAATTGCAATAAATAAATTTATATAACATGTTCAGTGTTTCGTCATGCTCTTTTATGGAATCCCAACGGCACTTTTCAAACTTTTAATTCCATCATTAGGAATCGGTAGTCAAAGTTATTGTTAACAACAATTTGTTACGCCTACCTATATGTTTAAGTTTAGTAATATTGTTAAGATACCGCCTTAGACCGAGTGATTGCACTTTGATGTATACAGGTAGACATCAGTGAAGCGGCTTACCGCTACATACAAGGCTGGTGATCCTTAAGTCTAGTCTAGTATCCGTGGACGTTACTAAACTCTGTTCGGAGAACCAAGGCCCCTGGAGGATTATAGATTCTTTATCGACATAGCTGGCCACCCCAACACGACTACCTAGCTGCTATGATCAATCAACTGGGAACACGGCGTACTCAATCTAGTTTTTATTGTCAATTTATAAATTAATTTTATATGCTATGAAATATTCAAACAAAGAAAGTTATTCTAAACGATTCATAACTTATATTTTAAAGCAATGGAAAGATTATTTTAATATTACCCTATCCATCGAATTTCAGGCTATTTTCTTTAATTCTTTATTCCATAAGGCAGTAAAGCGAAACGCCAAATGTAACGTAATAGGTGTCGCTGAGGTGCATGCAAAAGTCCAAGTCTCAGCGCTTTACATTCTTAAACTGCCCTACGAACAGATAGACAGACAGACAGACAATTTGACAATGACTCCAGACGCTGCATTAAGAGGAAGGTGAACTGGAGATAAACTCAACATTCATATTAAAACAACCCTTCCCAAACTTACGACATTAAAGATATTTTTACATCCCCCTCGGCAGTCAGAAGGAAATTGTCGCGGCCTAAATGCCTTGGATAAGCCTAAATGCCGTTCATCGCAATGCACCATCGTCGAAGTCACTGTTGCTATACATAAATAAAGCTTCGTCCAAAGTGTCAAATCTTTTGGCCTTGGCGTTTTTCTGTGCGGACTGACAGAAAAGAAAATAATTCCAATCCTTCGCTAACGCTCAGCCAAAACTCACCAAACTAGAGAAGTATCAATCGAACTAATAAATGTATAATGGGGACACAGTGGATGACTGGCAAGTCAGTCCAATCATTACAGCTGTGAGAGCGCGAACAAGATTGATGAACGACACATCTGGTAATCCTTCACGGGACAGAGTATAGCAACTGTAACGATGGTTGGTGTATATAGGAAAAAGTGAAAATTTTAGTAACTATGTGAATTTTTAGTTCTGGTAGCGCTCCTGGCTGTATCAATGGATGTGTTAGAGAAGTGGTGGAACAGAATCAACCCGTCCTACCGGTTAGCATTGTGGAGAAACCCGGCCCGACTGTAACGCAGTTAACACTCAATTTTCTCCCTCAGTCTGGTGACGTCATCTGCTCGGGCGAGAATCTAATTTTGCTACTGACGTAGTTACTTGGTCCTCGAGACGTAGAAAGGATGGGTTTTCGAGTGTCTTAGATGTCGTTACCCCAAACTATCCACACATATCCTTGGGAAGTATGAGGTAAAAGTTATGAATGTGTCTGTGTTTTTTTATTATTCTGGTTTAGTGCATATCACAGTATGCACATTCCTATATTAAATACTAATCTGTGTGCTGTCTTTACAAATTACATAAGGTAAATGTGTCATCGCTGAGCATTAGAGAAGTTGAAATTTTGCATAAACCTTCATTTCTATTAAGGCAACATCGAGTTCCACGATGGTACATGCAATGGGGATATAGCTCCCCATGGAAAACATTTCAAAACTCAGTTGAAAACTCTTTTAATTTCGAGGGCATTTTACTCAGTTGGTGAGTTTATGATGGGTCGCTGGGATGATTAAAACCTAAAATTCTCAAAGACCATCAAAACAAATAAATTTGCCGGGCCTGTAAATCGTGTGAAAGAGGCGTGAGTGATACAATGTATGTCTGAATGGTGTATTGTCAGTGTAAATGATTAGGTTAGGTAGGACGATTGTGATACAATGTGTGCATTGTCTGTTCACAATAAAGTTTATTATTATTATTATTATAGCTCAGCATTAGTGATCACTTCAAAAAATTGGCAGAATAAATACATTTTTAAGAAAGTGGTTACAATCATATCACATTTTTTATAGTAACGAATGTATCTATAGACGTCCTCAGCGAATCCTGTTACACGACACGTAGTGTGAGGTATCTTTGCTTTGTTAATACGTGCGGATATAAAGATACGACATTTTCCAGCGCCTCAAGTGATAAGATTGTTTAATTAAAGAATCAATTAACAGGTAATTTTCGGCAACATAATAGTAAGAAAATTCGTATAATATTTCAATATTTAAAATGTTGAGTCAAGCTCCATTTAACTTTCCGCTCAGTGCAGTACCTGACTCTGACACTTGTACATATTGACTTCTGGAATGACCTTGCATCCTTCCCACGATTGTTACGTTATGTTAATATTGTTATATCAAAATCTTTTCTGTGATAAATAATGAATATTAGAAGATATTTCCAACCCTGGAACTTTAAATTCGTGAACGTTTCCCAGGGGCCATTAAATCATTAATTAGATTTAAAAGAATTGGGACAGAATTTTGAGGTCGTTGCGTAATGCACAGCTATAACATTACATGAATGTTCAATAGTATTTGCTTTGATGAAATCTCTACAGCTGATATATTAAATAGATTTACCGTATCGAAATTCTCCTCTCGTAAAATTTGTTGACCTAATAATCAAATATTGTTATCTACTGAGAAAAAATAATCTAGCCATTACTTGCCAATTAATTGGAAGTGCGAAAATTATTATTTTTTAATATTAAAAAAATAATGCTTTATTAAAAGTTGGTAAGCAATATGTTGATTAATTTTTAGTGCATTAGCAAAGAAACGATTCGTATATATAGGCCTACATAATTACGATATTTAGAGATCTAATTGGCCTACAGACTTTAAATTTTGCATGAATCTTTATTTCCAAACAAGCAATATAGAATTTGATGAATCTGCATGTCATGGGCTGAACAGTAGTGCACTTTTCAAGCGATATATTAAAATTTAAAGGAAACTCAATAAATAATCAATAGGGCTGCTTAATTTTAAAATTTAATTTTCAAAAAAGGCATCACAATGTGTCGTTATGTAGATGCGCAAATACTTAGGTTACAAATAAATGTTACAAAAATGCTGGTTTTTGTTTGGGCAAAAAATTAGAATAAATATATAGACAAAGAACAGTAGACCTTCGAAACAGGAAATCTAGAAAATCTTGTAACACGACCCAAATAAAACACTGATGATAAAAATGTGCAAGAATCTAAGATCGGTCCATATTTCATCGTCCCGGATCGCAGTAGCTTATTTAGGTATGAGAAATTCATTGCCAAAGTTTCGTTAATAATTTCCACATGAGCTGGTTGACTAACCATTCATTACTGGTTAAAATTATTTATTCAATTACTGGTCTAAAATTGCATATTCTACTACTAGTTAATCAACACTAAAATTGAATATTCTACTACTAGTTAATCATCACTAAAATTGCATACTCTGTCTATTAGCATAACCTTATTATAGACATAAACAAGCAAACCACTAATCAATATGTAAAGAAGCATTACAATATGACAATATCAACTTCATGTTTATACTTTACCCTCAAAAACAGAGTAAACTAGTTTAATATGCCGTTAAATATGCGTAGACATTTCTTTTTACAAAGTGACGATTTTATGTAAATTGATAAAAAAAACGCTGTTCAATGAAACCAAATGTGTTAGTGTCGCCCCTTAAAAAATAATCTTGGTCCAGGATGAAAAGAGTCAACAAATTAAACTCTGACAATGATTAGAAAATTAAATTAAAAAGGATGATGAGATTAACATTTAAATCTAGGAAAACCGTCATAAAAGTATTAATGCATTTATTACAAAGTGAAGTTTTAAAATCGCTAAATCAAAAATTAAATTAAATAGTTGCCAATTGAATAATATATACACATAATCTATTATAATAATCTTCGTAATAAAATAATAAATTTATTTAATATATTATTATATAGGGCGAGAGAGACCACCCGTATGGTATGTATAGCTGTCGCACAAACTAACTTTATCACTTCTTTTCTCATTTTACCCTTTTTTATATTTTATATTAAATACGTTCAATTTGATAGGTTCAGTTTTTATCAGGCGTAAATATGGCACCTAAAAGTGTAAGCATTGCCACATAGTGAGCTTAATTGACAGTGATTGTCATTTTCCTGTCGTACTCAAAAATACGGTCCAGTGGTCAGAAACTGCGCAACTCCACGCCAAAGTCATCTTCTCTATATTACTCTCTAACACAAGGTAAAGTGTGAGCCGAAGTCTGTCATCCACTTTCTATACTGATGTTATTTTATAGGGATAGAAATTTAAATCTAGACACAAACTCCTGTCTTGATTTAAATTCTGTCTATGGACAGAAGTGTTGGGTGATGGCAATGCAACTTGTATTTAAGAGGCCATGATTATGATTAGAGTAGTGATTATGATCACTACGGTTCATTCAAGAGTACTTTCCTTCACAAAAGAATGAACCGGTTCAATGTACTGAACCTCCCACTTGGTTTGATCTTCAGAGCAGAAGCAGCAATCCAGAAATTCTCTGCCCACTTTAAACTCGTAGTACAAGGAATCGCACATGACGTACGATGTTGAAGTAAATACGGAACTGTCGTTTGAAATCATGGGTTCATGTTTATATGGTTCACTCACGACAGGACAGCACTGTGTTGCAATAACCATGGTGATTATTTAAGTTATGTTCACTAACCTCAAAATGGCATGAACCAAATTAACATTACCGAGTACAACAGTCAACACTCGGCTGATTTTACAGCGCAACGTTCGCCGCTGAAAAATTACCAGAATTTTATAGCTCACCCTGTACTTAAACTTCGTTGTATGTGTTTTAAGTATTCAGAGGTGATAAATATTAACGGACACTTCACATGAAGGTTATTATAATTAAATATGTAGCACACAAATATACACTTACTAAATATAAGTACAGAATAGTTCGTAACGGATTGTCACTGGTATTGCTCCGATCTCTTGGCAATGAACGAAAAACACATCCCCAAATAGTACCTATCACGTAACAGATCACATTCTGAAGGGTGTGATTCTAAACCTGATCAGGTATGGTTCCGTAAGATTCTGTTATCAGTCTGCAAAAATGAACTATTTATGTAATCTTTGTTGTTAGGCTTCCGCTTTTGATGTCATAACATCAAAGTCTTTCTGTTCACTTTGCGTGAAAACATTACTAACACAATTACCAACTTGGATAATTTTGGTCTCGCTGTGGAGAGCTATCTTCAGTGAACAAATATTAAACCAGATATCTATACAGACGTTAAACCAGATATCTATACAGACGTTAAACCAGATATCTATACAGACGTTAAACCAGATATCTATACAGACGTTAAACCAGATATCTATACAGACGTTAAACCAGATATCTATACAGACGTTAAACCAGATATCTATACAGACGTTAAACCAAAACAGAACTAAGTTATTAGTCTTAGTAAATTACAATCAGTAGTACATTGAACACTAAATGTTAGCTGGAAATATATTACAAAATATGAAGGCCGAGCCACTTACTGTATATTTATAATCTTTTATTGCACTAAAGTTCTGTAAAACCAGTAATCAAACGGGATATTTGTTTTTGTTATAAAACCTGATGACAAATTAAAACAATTACAACAATAGTAGTTTGAATAGAGTTAACGAAAATATATATTATACTGTATACTTTTGTTTTTACTATAACTTAGTCCTTTAAAAAGGGTTCTAGGCGATGCCACAACTTTAAAATTGACAGTATTTAAAATGCACGTTGTTCTGATTTAAAAAATCTTTAACAAAATATATATGCTAATTTATATAAATAGTATTTCTAACAAAAAAACTTAACGAATGCGTAGTTTATATTCACTTCATTTATTGGGATTCATGCTACTGAGAATTTTACTGATAAAATAATTTTAGAATAATACTAATTAGTAATCGTTATTTATTTATTAATGATGAAGTAAGCTCTGAACAACGGCTGTAGGAGGATGAATAAGTAACAGTTAACAGAAGGGAATGATGTCAATATTTGTTTTCAAATTTTTTCATATATTCTTGAGTAAACACAAAATAAAATGCTTAGGTTAATATTTTGTAAGGGATTAACACGTTTACGTCAAGGCATTACCCACTTTACTAATTACAGATCATTTTTGTAACGGTCGTGATATTACTATTATTTATACGGTACTTTTATTGTAAATGAATAAGGAACCACTTATGTAATTCGGAATTTACTACAATATGGCACACATTTACATTGTAATATAATGAAAGAAAATCATTTCAGTCTCGAATCAAAGAGTTACATTGTTGTGCTGTCTAGTTGTGCCGATTGAGGGGCAATGGACCTTTCTTGCAGTGACAGCAGAGACGGCAATAAATAAGGAACGCGTAGACTGCTCGCCGTCTCTGCCACCCTGATACCGCAACTGCTTCCACAATCCTGTGACTGACAGCTAGCCTCCCCACTTCACCCACTCCTGTCACTCACAGCCACCCTCAGCTAACTGGGTGGAGAGTGGAGACTACTAGTTCTACTTGTGAAAATCGTATTATTTGAATAGCCGCATTACTCGTTTATATTGTTCTGTAGTATTCTCAAAGTTTTTGTTTTAATTTGCTTATTATTTATTATTTTTTGGATCAGCAAAACTAGAGTGCTGACGGTAGGGCACTTTCTTATGGGGAAATCATCGACTCAACGATAAGCCACATTATGTGCTTATACAATTTAAATTTGCTCTCGGGCCCCGGACTGATTGATAATCTCGGGTTTTCTTATATTTGTCTGTAATGTGTCATTATCTGTTTTTTTATCGCTACTGATACAGCACCATCAATTAATTTTATATGGCTTAAGATTGGCAAGAGAAAGGATCACTGTTTTAAAATTATTCCATTTGACAAATTTTAATGAGCGACGGCCATTATATAATTTATAATAAGAATCCGCACAGTCCGTTCTGTAAAAGCTGATACGAGCTTGTTAAAGTAAAGACATGATCGTTATTATGAAAAAAATATAACACATCCATCCTTAACTAGTAGCTACTTTTTATAATACAAATACTTCTTACTCTACAGTCAGAATAAAGGGGTTTTTTTACTTTAAGTATAAATATATTGATTTCATATCTCTATGCAAGATACAAACACACCACACCGTGTCACGTAACAGACTTCGTTGACGTTTCATACAAAAGTGTATTGCTCGTTTAATTAGGCTACATTTAATTCTGTTTAATGTTAAAACGTGATATGCAATATTATATTTGTAAAAGTCGTTCACTTTGTTTACAAATTTATCTTTTTTGCGATTTTCTCAAAGCAATCATGGTTACCGATAACATCAATGTAAAATTTCGCTAACACTCATCAAAGTCCCATAGACCGTACACATAGACCATCGAGGAACTCTATGTTGCTTATAACGAAATTAAGCTTCATGCAAAATTTCAAGGCTGTAGGCCGGAAATTTTGTGATATCGTTCAACCAGACAGATTGACAAACACAAACATAAGAGGACTTTTTTGTTTCTCCAAACCTTCAGCCTATTATATAATCGAATAAACAAAATAATATTTTGATTTTCACCTCCATCTTTATCATTATTAATACTGAATTCTTTAGTTTAAACGGGAGTGCATACCGGTTGGTAGAATATAAAGTCAGGGATAACAAATTCAGAAAGCTCGTTTTGTAAATTGTAAAATATACTTAAGGTCTCCTTGGTGCCTGACAAGTACAACAATAGGAATTCGACGCAGGAAATTACAACGTAAAAACTATACGTGGAACAAATTATGATACTGAACAACAAGGTATTTCATGTCATATGGGAAATGTCTTTTATTATTAAAATTTCAAGTTACATGTGCAACATATTTCTTGGAATGGAAAATCGTTATTAAAACATTCCTTGCTGCCTCTGTAATCTGAGAATCCTGACATCAAAATATTCTTATTTGTTGAAAATTATTTATTTTAAGTTTAAAATGTCATTCGCAATGTTATATTTTATTAAACGAGTTTATCAGTTCGCTTTCTTGTTTACAGGTACGTTACGTACAAATGTTATAATCAATTGTAAACCAACTTAATGACAATGCAATAATATAATATAATATAATACATGTATTTCTAAGTAAGAATAAAAATAAAATTCAGAAATGTTTACATGGGTGCAGGAAAATGGAGAATAAACCAATTTGAAAACACAGGGTTTTGTGAAGGTTGATCATGTGATATTTTTCATATCACTTGTCACCAACACATGTGATGCAGTTACTTCGTTTGCTGGGTCTGTTTCATGTAGGAAGGAGCTGAACATTTTTAACTTTACCTGCGATTTTTCTTCATACGAGTAACAAATTTGACGGCAAATGTGCTCCCATTGTTACTGTGGATTGTTCATTGTGATTACTGATGAAAATGGGGTGGGCGAAACATGAATGGCATGAAGGGTGGGGTTAAAGGGAAGGCTCTAACTCGCTTTCTTGTCTGTTAAGTACAAATTTTAAATCAATATTAAACAGGTTTCTCGAAGAAACAGAGACTTAATATTGTAAACACAGCTTAGAGCTGGAATAAATGCAATAATATAAATGTATTTATTTCATTAAAACCAATAAATATATTCATATGAGTGTTAGCAATGCTAAGCGTTTCGCCTCTAAGTTACGTCTTATAAACGCATTATACCGGCAGAAAATTAATAAGTTACAGTCGTTAGATTCTATTCAGTTGCATGCTATCGCAGATGTGAGTAAACCTGAGTGTCTCATTTTGAAACGATTAAATTTTTTAACTAAAACTTCACCAATATTATCTATCTTTAGCTCTATTAAGCTTTAAAACAGTTTTCCATATATTACATGTTTAAATTTTAGTTTCTAATCCGGAATTCTGTGTTTCTTAAATTGTATGTGATTTATATACATATATAGGAGTATATGGAAAGATCCATAATGATTTCTTATACTAAAGAAATAAACAACTTGTTATATTTCGTCAAATGTAGTATTTTTAATATTAAATATATACTATATTTTTTGTAAACTTCATTTTTAAAGTGTTAAAGGATTTCGAAGATGTCGTTTGTCTTCTTTATTACGACATGTCAATTATAGCTATCACAGTAACCATACATTACTTTACACTTACTCGTTTTTATATTAAGATTGATGTTGAACATTTTCTTGACAATATTAAAGCTTACGAATTATCAGAGAGGAATTACGTTGAACACTGTCCTGTCTCTAATCCAATCGACAAAGGATTTATATCTTCATTTTAATCAAGGACTTGGCAACCTTTTCTGACTTCAATAAACTAATGCCATATATTAACGGTGTGCTGATGCTACGGTTTGGTTACAGAATAACAAATTACCACATATTTTGTTTCATTTTTTATTTATTTTCAAAATTTTACTTAGCGGAGAATTCTAAGTAATGTTTATATTAGTTTCTCATTGAAATACTTAAACGTTTCTGCACAAAATATAAACATTGGGTATTAACTAATTGCAAGTTTGTATTCTAGAAACATATGTCGTTAATGTTAATTTATGGTGTCGAAGTATATATTACTTTTAGTATAATACTGTCGATACGTATGAGGAAGCAATTTGAAGTATATTCATCTTCTAAAAAGATATTTCCTCAAGCGTGTTGTAACGTTTGCATCAACACCTTGAGATGTTTTCTCCTCAGTGAAATGTCGGAAGAGAAAACATTTCCCAGTTTTACATATAAACAACCTTCTGAAGCCTGCACTAAGCTTTCCGGACCACTGAACTAGGCCGAGGCGCATGTCGGTAAATTGTTTGGGTCTGGGCCATGAATGGGAGGAGGAACTTGCCAACAAATTCCGAATGTTACACTTACTTGTGAAGAAAGCTTATAATATTTTACTGTAACTTTCGAAGGCTTTCATGTTTATAAATGGATCATAAATATATTAGACAGTATGATAAGAACATCGAATTACATTGCAAATTGATAATCAAATTTACCTATTTTATTCATATAACTTTAGGTTTAGTTCATAATTTGCTCAACTTTTATTTTTTTTACGACGCCGCGTTAACACTTGCGCTCTTGTAAAAGTACTTTCAACACCTGAAGTTCAGAAAGACAAGATGCTCACAAAACGTTGATAACTATCTTCCGCTCCGCATATTAGCTGTGCAAAATCAAATGACCATGGGCTCCTTCAAAACATTTTCAATCTTTTCATTTCAACACTTTAACTTCTGACAAAGTGGTTTCCGTTATGTGTAGTGTTTTAATTAGTTCCGTCTGAAAATTCTTTACCTGCTTTTTATATTTTTTTCAGCAATTTTTTTATAGTTTTGAACTTACTCCGATTTGAAATTTAAACAGATATTCCTGTCTTTACCACTTTTACGGCGTTCCAATAAATAAACAATGTTATTTTGCAAAATCTTGTAGCCTGTTGGAACTACGTACATTTTGTAAAACTTAGTATGTTTAAGAACTTGAAGAATTTGCATAAGCAATGTTCGATGCAGTGCAACCGGAAACCCCAGATGTTAGCTTTGACACCAGACGCACTTAAAAGCTAAGATTACCGCAATAACTGCTAATTTGTCTCTACCCTTTTTTGTCCTGTATTATCTTAAGATTATCCTAGAACTTTTAACTTATCACATAACTTGTATCTAGGCTCATTATTTATTAGTGTGTAAAATTTCCGTTCTGAAATCTGGACTTAAATCTGAGTTCCTGCTGTGATAAACAAAGAACTAGAAACTAAAATATTTATTGATTCTCAAATAGTACTCAACGTTGTCTTCACTTGTTTTCGATCACTTTGTAAACCGATCTGTGGTTTACTCATAAATAAATTGCGTTTTACACATAACTTCATCATAATTCAATGGTGTAACAAATAGTACTCAACGTTGTCTTCACTTGTTTTCGATCACTTTGTAAACCGATCTGTGGTTTACTCATAAATAAATTGCGTTTTACACATAACTTCATCATAATTCAATGGTGTAACAAATAGATAGTTAAAAAAGACCTAATCATTTAATTATGTAACAAACTACTTTACCTAACAAATTTTGTAAAACCTCTATTACTATCTCCACTGTCTTTACTAATCCCATGCAGTTAAAAAAGACTTAGAAACCATTAATTACTCCATATTGTCTTTTTCCTTAGTAAAAGGTTCCAGATTGATATCTAAATAATATTATGCACTGTTCTAAGTCTAACATATTTTGATCTCATTAAAAAATTAGTGTTATTTTTCCTTTGTAGTATCATCGTATTTCAAATTTTACACAAAAACGTATTGTGCCTACGCATTGCATTACTTCTATTCACTAACAGATAGTAAAAGTGCAATACTAGATTTATAAACAAGGCGATGTTAATTTTTGTATAAAATACGCGTGAATAAATATATGTAATAAGGTTTTATATATTTAAAAATCTTAATATTAGTCTGAGGATAAATACTTTCTCAAATTAAGAATGATATGTTTTATTAGTGTTAATGAATATTAAAACTATTGTAGTACTTTACTCCTAAGCAAAATAAACATCATTGTACGTCGCCTTCAGTTTTGTCAAATGCAATGTTTTTTGTGTAGTTCAATCACTTCAAAAGTTATTGAAGGCGCAGTCAGTACTTCCGAATTCAATGTAAATTCAGTTTAATTCCATGTACTAAAATAAGAATATGAAAGAATTTTTATAAGTTGTATCCAGTAGTAAATCAATAAAAATTTGAAAATAATAAAATAACAAACAAAATCAAATTTTATGTGGAATTCAATTTATTCATACAACACACAATCCACAAGGAGGATACTCATCAATCAAATAAAAGTACAAGTTTTATAAGAATTACAATTTGACAGTATTTAAATTTCAAGCGAAATACTAACATTTCTAAAGAAGACTAGTTTTAGAGATTCATTCTAATGATTTGTAAGACCCCATTCAAACAACATAAGTAAGAAACATCAGTTGTCAGACAAACCCAAAACAAAAAATATTGTTTTTTCTTTCACTTTTCTTATATGCTATACCCTGTTATTTACCCTATTGTAATGTTAAAACTTACGCACCTCTAAAATGTTCAACCTTTTATTGGTTTGTTTCAAAATAAAATATTATTTTATTTTTCTTCGGACTATAATACTGGATGCAATAATAGCTTTATGTAATATTTCATATGTATGCTGATTTGGTGAAGGGTTTACTTTTTATATTGTTTTTTTACAACCATATATACTGTATGAGATATATAATAAATGTGATAAATAATTCATTGTTTGACTTTCCTTCCCCTTTTCCATTATTTTTATTTAAGCCCTTTCTGGTTTGTACTTTTGTTTTACTGCAGGTAATATCGTCTTAGGAAATAATTCATAACACTGATGGCAATTTGTGAATCTTTTTTGTGCCTCGTTCGTAATTTTGTATTTATTAGAATTTCTCAGTATGTCTATTTTATTTAATGTAGTTACGTTTGAAAAGAAAACTGTTCAAATTTGTTCTATTAAAATAATGAATTGATAATGTTCTTTATCTGTCTGTACACTGGCTTGTTAAAACATCTTTATTATAAGGATCTCCACAAAACGTTAAGAGCCCGACAGATTCTTCTTAAAACTGTGTTGTTATCTGTCCGTCTTTGTGATAAGAAGTAATAGAAATTATAACATAATTGAAATAATAGTTTAAAATTGGTACATAAGTTATAGGTACATAAGTGGAAAGGATCTAAAGACTTGAAAATTGGTACATAGGTTTATGTTGGTTCAAGGAATAAAATACATTTTGGCGTAAAAAGATCAAAATTGAAGGTAAAAAAACAAATCTAATATTTTTACATTATTCGTATAGGTACCATGGTTTTAACAAGAAAATAAGATATAAAATAATATTTAAGAAAACTGAATACAAGCATAATATGGCATTTTGCTTGTTGGATTGGTTGGTGAGAAATTCATTACGTCCTGTCGGGTTCTTCGATACCTCTTTTAACTCTTTGTATCTATTAGTATAATATATGCAATTTAAGCAACACATGAATTTGAACGACTGGAACGTTAGTTGGAATTTACTTTCTTACTTCTCAACAATAGTATGGCCAGAATGTTTGAGAAAATATACTACATTATAAATGTTAATTTTTTAATAGTTTCAATTAATTTTGATCTCTGTTAGCGTTTCAGTTAGTACAATAGATCGTTAAAAAATAAAGATGACTACTACTTTTGTCTGGCTAACTATGTTGAAAAATATTATTTTTAAATGTTTAGAGAGTACAGTACAACTATATACAACCTTGAGTACTCTGCATCCTCCAAAATAATAGTTCTTAACTTGATAATACAATAAACACAGACAAAATGTTTCTATTTTTTATTTCTTTTTCTTTTTATTTCCCTCATAAAGAGTTTAAAACAAATTTGTTTGATGAAAATTCAAATTTTGGTTTTTACTTTAAATATGAGTTTATCCCCGACCTATTGAGAACAATTGGTTTTGATCGGATTATATATTTACCTAACTATACCTGCAGATGGTTTCATTAAATCCACGAATATTTATTTTTCTTTAACAACATTTTTATGTTTTTAGTATTTTTACCTAAAAACCCCGAATTCTATAAAATATACTTAAACACTACAAGAAAATATTCATGATTGCCCATGAAGAGCTGCATTCCTACAATATCTTTTAACTTACAGTATTCCTGGATTGATAGACTTTGAAGATGAAGAATTTAGTTATAGAGATATGCTCGTAATTTGTTTGGAAATATGAAATCTGTATGTACTTCTAATGTATCTACACCATAAGTTTGTAAGTTTGTACTATTAAAATAATTTCACTTTTAAATCTCCATATGAAAACTCCGTATAAAATTGTGAAACTATAAAGAGAGTTTCTTTGCCATGTTTTCTCAACATTTAATTAAATTCAAACTTATTCAAACAATTCGAAACATATAAGGTAATTCTACGTAATTTGAGATAAAGGAAAGAGTGCTTAACATATTCTTGGAAGCATATTTATACAAGTTTATTTTTGTAACAGATTAAGACTGTATATAAAGAGACGACGGAGGCGGTAAACGACGAAGGTCAACTACAGGCTGATGGGGTCTCATTACTTGATATCGTAGACGGTGTGGGGGAGGGTGGTGAGTGCTGGAAGTAAAGGGGTTGGAGGAGAGGGCGAGGCTCTGAATGCTGATTAGCGCCAGTTTTGCTCATTGATGTATTTCACCGTTATAACAGCACTGCTTAGTTTGTGGCTGTAAGAATAGTTTTGATTAGCGTTCATGTTAAACCGGCTGATGAAAACCTCTCCTAGGCTCGTTTATACTTTTAACAGTTTAAGGCAGGGATTTTAACTCTTGACATGTGTTGGTAAGTGAGGCAGATTTAGTAAGAGTTTGGATAGTTTAAAAGTATAAATTCTGGAACAGTTTTGATTTTGCAAATACTTTTACTTTTTTTGCTAAATGTTATATAAAACATATTAGGAAACACAACATAAAAGAACAACTTTTTCTGCTTATTGCTTTTATATAATATTCCTAACAAGATTAAATCATTTTGGTATTTCATAAAAATCAAGATAGTGCCAACTAAATATGTTTCGTGTAAATTTAATTTATCACAGCAGCAAAAAATATGCTTTTAGGCTGATGTTTAAGCCTGAGATCGTTATTGAGTAGCTAGATATAATACTTGCAATACTGATTAGGAGAAAATTAAAACTATATTGGTTAAGAATTTGTAAAATTACTACTAAATTGTGTTCATTTGGTCTAAAACAGGCTTTAAATAATTGTGAAGTAGGGGTGTAATAGGGAATTTGGAGTGAGCAAGAGGTTGCAAGATTTAAGGAACCAATAGTTTGAATCCGAATTTGGGAAGAGTCAAACTTAAATCTTGTTGGTGGTAAACTGAAATTAGGTGAGATTTCTTCAGCTTAAAACATGTTCAAATGCCCTCGACAGGAAAAGTTTGAATATTGTATCCAATATAAGGAAATTGTGTGAAATTAGCTTACTCCTATTCTGCCTAATAAGATTCTTGGATGAGTAGATTGAAAAGAAGACTTTGCTTAAGATCGCCAACATCAATAATGACTAAAACACAAGCTTCCACCGCTTGCTGTTTGTATAGCATGGTAGAAGTATGCCATACCACGTATTACGTTATAGGATTGGCTGAAATAATATGCAAAATTTCAAGTCTATGGCCTATTTCATTCTCGAGATGATGTCTGGACAGACAGACAGACAGACAGAGAATCGAACAGAATAGAACATGTTACAGTCCATATTGAATAATAGTCTTCAATGACGCTCAGGCAAATCAAATTGATGTGCATATACCATTACAGAAATCATTATTGTCTAAGTAGAAATGAATTTAATTTAAAGTCTAGAGATAAAATCTCTCTCGAAATCTTGAGCACACAGTAAGGCTACAGTAACCACCAGCCAAACCCCAAAGAGGAACTTGCACATAATCAAACACATCGTTGCAAGTATAAAAATGAAGTTACATTCAAAATTTCAAGTCCATAGCTCAATTCTTTCTTTCGTGAGATATCCAGCGGGAGATACACAGACAGGTAATACATTTTTGCCAGAATCCTTACTGATTGCATGCACAAATGAAGTTTCTTAGACATTTCTAGTTTATTGCACAATTCATTCTCTGCTTTCATTCATAGGCTTTGCTAACGCTAAGAAAACGCATGAATAGAAATGCACCACCGATTTTGTCGATATAGGGTTGATGCTTTATACAAAATTTTAATTCTATAAGTTCGTTCTCGATATATTATGTAGAGGAACAGACAGAAGATAACTTTTTTCTAGCTACTGAGTGCTATAAAAGGACGTAATATTTCAAGACTACAGATCAATTCGTTTTAGAGATGTCCTACGAAAGACAGACATATAGAAGAGGAATTACAAGACTTCTGTGTTGGTAACAAAATATGCTGCATTCCAAGTCCATAGCTTTCCGTTCGTAGTCACAAAAATAGGAATCCACATTTGTCGAATTTCAATATTTTAAACCATTAATCTCTTGCGAACTTATCACGTTGGCATTCTTACTTGTTACATAAAGGGGGTGCGATTACCACCATAAACATGAATTGGGAGTAGAAAGAAGATTGACTGATCAAGCTAAAGAAGGTCCAAAACAATTTCGTGGAAGATACTTTTGAAATTTATTTGTCAAGGAATATTGAGGCACCAATTCTATAGGTACTATCGTTACCGTAAGTTAATATACTCATGGAGTTATCAGTCATCATAAATCAATTATTCAATTAATTTTTTTCTAAGAATGTACATTTATAAGACAGTAATTTAGAAGATGTTATTGACAGTGCTTTAACATAGAAAATTACCAGTAATAAATTTTCCCAGACGAAACTCATTTTACACGTAATATTTTGAAGAATCTTTGGAGGCGGACTGACGTTAATTTGCTATACCAGCCGTACCCGCTAGACTGAATTATTGGCAATTTTATAGAAATCTATATAAAAATATAATTTGCTAATTGCTAACTTTTAAGTGTATTGGTAAAATTCCACTAATTGATTAGATATGACTAAATGTACCTAAAGGGGTTTTAATAACTTACAATTTTTAATTTCACGGCACTCAAAAGTTATATCATTAGTTATATTTGCAAAAATGTGTATAAATATTTTTCTTACCGATACTAATTACATTACCCAAAAAAATAAACACGGCATTCGTCAGGAATCAAATAAATATTACACATGAAACATAATTATTAGTCTTCAACAATAACTGTAAATTGCTACCAATTCAAGACTATTATTTTTATCTGTTAAATACAGTTCTAGACACAAGTTATGTGTGTGAATACTAATGAGTGTCTACGGCACACGCACGGCACTATTGCCGGTTCTGAGGTATCCAAACGTATGCCGTATGACGTGCATGTGGCACTCCGCATAGTATTGTTCACAAGACTCGACAAACGATCTTAGATCTATTGCAGCAGTAGTTGGTGATATATTTAAATATTCTTTATTTTCGTACATAATTTATCTAATTCTAGTTATATATTTTGTTTTAATTTTATTCCAACATAAAAAGGATTCTATAGTAAAATTCTAAGTTTACTAAGTAGATATATTTTACAAACATATCCAAATATAATGGCATTAGTCAAAAATATAATTTTTGAACTAGTTGTATTTTATGTTAATAGTAACTGAATTTTAATTTCATTATTAATGTTAAATAAATAAGATCACGTAAGAACAACCAAATACATCTACGAAAAGGCCGGAGATAAAACCTCAGATAAGAACCAATCCACCGTGAGTTTCCATGGTAACAAGGTAAATGTTGAAAGCTTGATTATGAACTGAAAGGAAAGATTACTTACAAAAAACCAAAGTTTCTTTACAGATTCTTGTGCTTTCGGTGAAAACTTTCAAATCATGTTTTCTAAACTTAATAATCTCTGTCTATAAAAGGAATATATTGTTATCTTTATGGTTCTCTCGAGAACCTACTAATTGTGTTTAGAGTCATGTCCTCTTCGATTAACTTCCTTCAAACAAAAATTATTTTCATCCGTACTTGTTTATATTATCTGTATTGTTTAAGCTTCTGACATTCCATCATCTAGGTAGTTAATATAAGCGCATCGCCATTACGTCATAAAATTGATCAATACACGTGACGTAATAGAACCCCACATCAAATTTTTGCTTTCCTCATGAACTACTTCTTCAACTGGAAGTTAACATTCAACTCCTATTAAAAAAATCCGCTCTAATTTTATTCCCTCACGTACGGTCATCAAGATCGTTTGATTAAAAAGACAAATAAATTAGAACTGACGACTGATGCATACCATGGAAGTGCACAGGGCTTAGGAGGGGTTGACAAGGCGCGGATAAGGAGTAGCGGAAAAATGGAGAGGAAAATAATAGTAATAAACGAAATAATAATTTAATGAGCGTATTTTTTATTGTTTTCTAAACCTTTTAAATTTGAATATGAAGAATTTTCTACGATTACTTATTGTCTGAGTGTTAGCAAAGCTTATCACTCGGAGGGCTGGAAAAGTTTTTTATCATCTTTATATCACCGTATTTCGGTCTGTCTACACAATCTCTCGAAAACTAATAATTGAGATGTAGAGTTGAAATTTTGTTTGAAGCTAAATTTCTATATAAGCAACGTGGAGTTTTGTATTTGTGTACTCTCCTCCATGGCATTTTTCTGAGCATAAGGTCTGACATTCCCCAGGGTATCTCACGAACGAAATGGGCTATAGACTTGTAATTTTGCTACCACTCGGAGGGTAGCAATTTCTCTTCTATGCGGTATGTTTTTTCTGTTTATCGCAGGATATATTTCTAAAACAAATTTATCTGAAGGCTTGAAATATTGCATCCTTGTCTAGCATGAACAAATTCGAGTTTCAAGATTATGGGTGTCCGTTAAGGATATTTTGCTGAGCGTTAGTGAAGTCTACCTCTCAGGGAATATCTCGAGGATAAATTAAATAACAGACTTGAAATTGTGCGCGCATCTTAATCGAGCCTTTAAATTGACACGTAGTCTGGAATACTCAAAACATGTTTAGTTTATAAAGTGTAAAGTGTTATTGTAATTAATATGGATTGTTTAGTACCTTTTAGAGTCCGCCGAGGCCAAAGTGCAGTGTTCTGTGTAGGCGGTATGTGAAGTGATACGGTAGATAAGTGTGTTGTAAGAGCGCCATCTAACCTGCCTCTATAACCATGAGTGCTCCAGTCGCTCCAACATTTTTCCTAAATGCTCTTTACGATGTACTATGTTGGCTTCATCCTGCTTTATATAGTTATTTTCAGAAAAGTGTTATCATCTATGTCTTGAAATGTTCACGTCCTTCGCAGGCTTAATCTTGTTTTATGTTTTTTACCTGAAAAAGCCGGCAGTTCTTGAAGTATCCTGTTTCTGTTGCTGTAAATATTAACGATGGTAAATGTACATAAACCTGCTATCTTTCGCCGTTTTAATGAACCTGGAACAAGAAACATGTGTTTAATAAAAGTGAGGAGATAAGTATACAAGTTCCAGGGAGCCTAGCCTTTTGTCTTAACTTGTGTATTTATAAATTCTTCAGTCATTAAACTTAAATTGATGTAAGGTTGGGAGGGGGTTACAAAAAACAAATTTGCACGGGGCGACGAAATAGATTACGCCGGCCCTAGGACCTGGCGGTTTCTCCAAATATCACTCACACTTAAAAGCTTTCTCTGAAGATTACTAAACATTAGGACCAATCTGTTGCGATGTTTAGCTTATCATCTATAGGATAAAGCATGTCAAGTCTTACACAACTCCCAAGCCACTAAGATTGTACTATCATTCGTTCTAGCAAAGTGTATTAAGTAATTCATTTGTCTAGATAAAATTTCAGATACATGATACAGACGAAATGCCGGAACACTTAATTTACTTGTACTTCTATTATAAAGAATACTTGTAGTGAGGGGTTGGAACATTGAATTAACCCTGTTGTTGGGGCGGCTGGTGGGCGAGGCTTGTCGGGAGCTGTGTATTTTGTTGCGAAATTGGCCTCGTTCCAACAGTGCTTGAGAAGCATTTTCTTTGAAATATCGCTGTGTTAATTTTATAGGATTACGAATAATTTATGTTATTATTTTCTCAGTAAAATATTAAACATTAATAACAATCTGATTTGCTATTATTTTATTCAACAATTGTTATTTTTACATATCAATACGCATATTTCATAGAATACTTTTGTTTATCGCTAAAGATAAAACGGTTTATGCTTTAATCAGTTTTGATTTTTTACAAGTAATTGTATTTTTTTCTAATATTTCTTTTCAATGTCAAAACAGAAGATAAAATGAATCGGTATTTTTAAAGGGCAAAATTACCATTTTTCTGAAATTTTTTATTATGCTGGTTTATTTTGCTACATTTAAACATACATCAATTTGTTTTAAAAGGGCGTCTCTAACCTCACTCTATATGGGTAAAAAATAATATTGAATATTCCGTATTTTTTTAAAAGGGCGAGATTCCACTGATGGTTTGTTTTTTAATGGGCGAGATTCCAAAGTTAACTTGAAAACACATGTTTGACTGAGGGAATCACGCCATTAAAAAAAAATCATCATAGATTATATTAGAATCTTTCAGCTGGTAACTAAGCATCAAACAATAATTCTATAGTTTTAATTCTTAACCTAACATTTTATGCATTGGGGGGGGGGGGTGGGGGGGGGGGGGGGTGGGGGGGGGGGGGGGTGGGGGGGGGGGGGGGTGGGGGGGGGGGGGGGTGGGGGGGGGGGGGGGTGGGGGGAAGTGAATTAATTAACAATAAATCCAAGTTGAATCCGTTGTGCCGAGTATCTCTGTGAGTTCCTACTCTTTAAGGTGTAATGTACTCACACCTAAAGTTTAAAAATAACCTTGCCTGGTTATTTTGCCACTCGAATAATCAGAGCGATCCCGCAACAATTAATGGTGTCAGTGTGTGTGGGGTTGTACACCAAGAGACTACCGTGACAACACGGAAGACAACATCAACAGTGACAGCTGAGGGAGAAGAAAAAAAAAACCTAGCAGCATCGCCACTACCTAGGGAGAAGACAGAAGGGGACGAGAAGCCAGGAGTCGTCGACGACAGCAGTAGAGCAGCGTCCGCAACGACGAGAATACAGCAGTGAAGAAAGAAGATTGAAATAGAGTTCGTGCCAGTGCAGTGGACAAAAGAGAGATGAAACTACAAGTGTTACTTGGGGTAAGTGACAACTTTGGTTATGTGGAACCAGAATTTTAGAGTCTAGTAGGGTATAGAACTATTATTAAAAGTTGACAAGTTTTGAAAATCTAACATCCTATAGATTAAATCTTTTAGAATAAAAAACTATTTAATTTTAAATAGAAATATACACAAAGAATAATTAACATGGATTTAGAAACAGCGATTAAACTTATACCTTTATATGGAGATAGTAGAAACGAGGATCTCAATGCTTATATTGATGCAGTGTCTTTTGTAATAGAAAATTGTGAAAGCGAGGAAACAGAAAAAATATTTGAAAATTGCTAAGATTAGACTTAGAGGGGATGTAGGTGCAGCAGTCAGGCGTAACGAGTTAGATACATGGACAGAATTAAAAGGGTTTTTTTACGTGAAAGAGGAGACAAACAACAGAGTGATTCCCTATATCGAAGGATCAGCTCATATACATTAAGCAGGGATATAAGGAAACCATCAGAGAATTTGCCGATAGAATAGAAAAATTAGGACACAAACTAATCATTGCTTTTAGCTAAAAGCGGAGTCGATTCAAAAGCTGCCGAATTTTCGACAGAACGTCGCATGCATAAGAGTATTTACCAAGGGCGTAAATGAAACCGTACAAAAGTATTTTGCTTAACAGAAAAAACCGTGTCATTTAATGATGCAGTATAAGACGCTCTTTGGCTTGAACTGGAATTAAGCGAATACAGGGATTTAGAAAGAAAAAGACGACCTCAAGTGAATATAGGATCTGACAAGCGATGTTTTAATTGCAACAAATTTGGTCATACATCAGTACATTGTAGAAGTAAGCCACTAAACCAGGTTAAAAGCCGTAACGGGACACAACACATGTTTTTAATTGTGGAAAACCAGGACATTTTGCCCGTGAATGAATGCCGTTCTCCAAGACAGCAGTCAAACTCAAGGTACATGCATAAAGTACCTCAAAATTCGTATCAGCCTAGACAAAACCAACAATCATATACAACCGGTTAAAAAAAAAAACGACCAGCAGGGAAACGAGACCTCCCTTCCGATGAATTCCCGCCTCGGAAGGAACTCGTACATGCACAAGACGGGAGAATACAAGGTGTGACCGGAAAGGCAGAAATACAATTTAGAAATACAGGAAAGTGAGACAGGATCATGTAAAATGTTAATAGACAAGCGGTTCAGATGTAACAATTTTAAAATTAGACAGTCTCCATGACGATGTTTGGATCAGAGATGGTCCGGAAGACAAATTAATATTAAATGGTATAGGAAGCACAATAACTCACCATAGGCCAAGCAGACTGTCGTGTTAAATTAGGAAACAATGAAATTATACATCCAGTACACATTGTGCCTAGAGGATTTCAACTAGATGAAGACGGATTTAATTGGTTGTGATCTTCTGAAAAGATTAGAAAGCCCGGATTGATTACAGCAAAATGCAAGTGGAATTTGGAAAGCATGTGATTAGAATGTGTGGTGTTAAAGTGGGCCAAACCCAATGTTTGATACACACATCGCATATGACTGAAGAAGAATCGTAACACTTGATTGTTGACTAAACCAAGCACTTACTCTAATTAAGCTATAATATTCATGGATGGTATGTTTCAGTAACAACAAGTGGTAAGATGGAACCAGCTTTTAAATGTGTACTTATGTCTTTTAGATATTTAATTAAACTATCTGGTGAAAGTAAAAGGGAACTCAAATTGATTGTTTCGCATAGAATCTATGCTTACATATAAATCAGTTACAACATTATCTACATCCTTGCAAATTAGGTCAATTATCTGTAAAGCTCCTATAACTCTGAAATGTAGTCTCATTTGTTCGTCTATGCTAACTGCTTTCTTATTAGTTAGTTCTTGTAGGTGTTCCAAATAGTTTTGAGTCTTTATGATCGTATCTTGATTAGTTCTGAAGTCCTTGAAAGTGGGTGTTATATCTGAAAGTGTATGCTTTACGATGGTGAGTTGATCTTTTTCTAATTGGTATATCTCTGTGCTGGTTTAGATCCAGTGTGCTTATCTTTTCGTTGAAGTATTCTGCGTCATCGTTGTCCATTGTTTCCAAATAGAGTCTTAAGTCCCACGCCAATGGTGTTGAAAAATCCTGTTCTTTTACGGCTTGACGTTATAGGTTCTGTGCCTATAACCTCGTATAATCTCATGATTTTTAATTTTGCATTCTTCATAGCGTCTTTGCAAGGATGTAGATAATGTTGTAACTGATTTATATGTAAGCATAGATTCTATGCGAAACAATCAATTGAGTTCCCTTTTACTTTCACCAGATAGTTTAATTAAATATCTAAAAGACATAAGTACACATTTAAAAGCTGGTTCCATCTTACCACTTGTTGTTACTGAACATACCATCCATGAATATTATAGCTTAATTAGAGTAAGTTGCTTGGTTAGTCAACAATCAAGTGTTACGATTCTTCTTAAATGTACCTTTGAAAAACAGTGGACGAACATATACTCTGTACAAAATATTACCTGTACCGACTGGAACACCAGGAGCTGAGAAGACTCAACTCTACGAATACATCCAACCACACATGGACTACATAGCTGTTTCAGCAGACGAGCAGAGATATCTTCCTATGACACAGTGCGATGTCAACAACTGTAAAGGAGACTCAGTGAAACTCATGGACAAGATACTTGTGAGACAGCCTACTTCAGACAGATCGAACCAACTAAAGACATTTGTGAAACTCGACTATCCTACGTTGCAACTTCAATTTGGACCGAGATTCCGAATACAGACCGATGGATTTTTGTGCTACCTCGAGAAGAAGTCATGACCTTCACCTGCCCGGGAGCCGATGGATTGCCGGAGCACGATGGAACCGAATATGTTCAGGGAACAGGACTGTTAACACTGCCTACCAGATGTGAAATGATCGGATCATCATTCCGTATATATAGTAAGATTGTGTATAAAAGTAGAATAGAATTAAATGTAAGTAGTATAATTAGAACTCCCAAAATTCAGAACAACTCTACAAAGTTAAGCGATAACACATACGATATTATAGCAAAAAAATTGAAAAATGCCACAGCTCATGTAAGATTTGTATCCACATCTCTAAATGATCTTAAAACTGTTAGCATTCGACTTGAAGAACTAGACTCCATTCTCAACAAATACGAACCAAACAATAACGTGGATTATGTAAAAACATTCTATTTCTATCTCACTTGTATTAGTAATTTTGATTGTAATTATTTATTATTTCAAACTTTGTAGATTTTGTAAAATGAAACAAAAAATTATACTTACCAGTGACTCTCAGACAAACTGAAGAAAATAAAGAAGTAGAAGTAGAATTAGATGAAATTCCTTTAGAAGACAGAATTAAAATATCCAGGAAAAAGAATAGATCTAAAAATTAAGAAAGACGTGTCATAGAGAATGACACCACATTCTTTTTTAAGGAGGGAGGTGTTGTATAGTAGCAATATATAATTATTATAGTCTTATTATATTCTTGTATTATTTAGTTTATTAATATTGTATTTTAGAGTTAGACCTAAATTCAAAGCGAAAGAGATGCGTGAGAGCTGAAGCGTTACATAACTAATGGTATTGAACTAGCCATTATGATTCACAAGTACAAGCGGCCTAACCACTCATTGTTTGCTGTTCATTAAAGAGTAGTTCTCGAGAAGCTTCTAGAAGGATCTAGAACTTTGGTCACATTAGATTAAGTGACGTAGACATTGTAATGAAGGATAATGACTGTACCATGCTTAAAACCCCTCAGAGGAGCTGATGTAGTATCAGTCTCGGCAGACTGCAAGAGCACGAGATTAGTATCTGTAGACCGCGACAGTTCGCTCGCTCTCTCGCGCTATTTGATAGATTTGAGACTTAGAATAATTTATGTGTGAAGCTAGTTAATCATAGTAGGAAATAGAGAACTTTTCTGTGAATTCGTTTGAAGAACTTTATTTTATAAATTGGTATAAGTGAATTAATTAACAATAAATCCAAGTTGAATCCGTTGTGCCGAGTATCTCTGTGAGTTCCTACTCTTTAGGTGTCAAGACCTTGCCTGGTTATTTTGCCACTCGAATAATCAGAGCGATCCCGCAACAACTTTTCGTCTATTTTCGGTTCACCACTGACTGTGTCTGTGATAGGTGCCTGCATCTTTGTTCTAAGATAACGGGCACAGTTCTAAAATAAATAGAGATATTCTAGTTGATTAGAGTATATCCTCGTGACGATGGAAATTGTCCTTTCTATGAAACTTGGGTGGGGAAATGGATATGTAGGAAGATACTTCATAATTTAGGCTTGATATTGAGTAGAAAGAAATTCTAAAATGATTGTATCTATAGTTAGGATGGTTATTCTCTGTTCTCTTTTAATACCTAATTTGAATTATGTACAATTCGATTGAGCTACCTGCCGACAAGATAACGTTCAAGAAGAAGACGGCATTTAAAGTTTTGCACTGCACGAAGAACTGTGGCCTTGGAGGATTACAGATCCTTTACCACTACACACACCCTAACCCAGCTGCCCAGCAACTGGTACTATAACATACATGAACTATTTTTCATTTCAAAATGTATCGAAAACATTCTTTAAACTATGTTTTATCCAATAAAATAAAGAGAACTAGCCTAAATACGACATAACTTTGACATGATGAAGCGGTGGAATGATGATTTTAACACACATGTACTAAAATTAAAAGTTACCTTCAATATTTCGTAAGTAGGTCGTGTTTGCACTGGTTGTTTTAATTATTCCAGGAGCCAAGGGCCAATTTGCATTGAAGAGCATAAAATCTGATTGCTAGAAAAATGATTTTAGTAGAATTCTAGCGGAGGTCGTAAGACACGTAAATATAGATTTTCAAAACTTTTAATCACTTTATTTAATTATCTGATAATTGATCATTTATATGTATCAATCTAAGCAAAACTATAATCTAAGAAAAATTTATGTTTCACATTTTTGAACCTTTTCGTAACCTCCCATTTATTACTAACTATAACTTTTCAACGTCCACTATTACTTGGTGTGAAATCGTATCGTCTTGATGCATTTTTTGTATTACTTTAGGATGTTTAGTCAACCATATAGAATCCCCTGAAGCTACGCATAGACTTACTTTAGTAACTGGAGTAAAAGGATATCTGGAGCAGAAACTATTTCACAAGGTCGGTTCGTACATAATCCATTGAATTTTCTAGTTCACCACAGAGTAAATCCTCTGAAGACACGTAGACTTACTTACATTAGTAACTGGAGTAAAAGAATATTTGGAGCAGAAACTGTTTTACAAGGTCGGTTCGTACATAATCCATTGAATTTTCTAGTTCACCACAGAGTGAATCCTCTGAAGACACGTAGACTTACTTACATTAGTAACTGGAATAAAAGAATATTTGGAGCAGAAACTGTTTTACAAGGTCGGTTCGTACATAATCCATTGAATTTTCTAGTTCACCATAGAGTGAATCCTCTGAAGACACGTAGACTTACTTACTTTAGTAAATGGAGTAGAAGAATATTTGGAGCAGAAACTGTTTCACAAGGTCGGTTCGTACATAAACCATTGAATTTTCTAGTTCACCACAGAGTGAATCCTCTGAAGACACGTAGACTTACTTACTTTAGTAACTGGAGTAAAAGAATATTTGGAGCAGAAACTGTTTCACAAGGTCGGTTCGTACATAATCCATTGAATTTTCTAGTTCACCACAGAGTAAATCCTCTGAAGACACGTAGACTTACTTACTTTAGTAAATGGAGTAGAAGAATATTTGGAGCAGAAACTGTTTCACAAGGTCGGTTCGTACATAAACCATTGAATTTTCTAGTTCAACACAGAGTGAATCCTCTGAAGACACGTAGACTTACTTACATTAGTAAATGGAGTAGAAGAATATTTGGAGCAGAAACTGTTTCACAAGGTCGGTTCGTACATAAACCATTGAATTTTCTAGTTCAACACAGAGTGAATCCTCTGAAGACACGTAGACTTACTTACATTAGTAACTGGAGTAAAAGAATATTTGGAGCAGAAACTGTTTTACAAGGTCGGTTCGTACATAATCCATTGAATTTTCTAGTTCACCACAGAGTGAATCCTCTGAAGACACGTAGACTTACTTACTTTAGTAAATGGAGTAGAAGAATATTTGGAGCAGAAACTGTTTTCACAAGGTCGGTTCGTACATAAACCATTGAATTTTCTAGTTCAACACAGAGTGAATCCTCTGAAGACACGTAGACTTACTTACATTAGTAACTGGAGTAAAAGAATATTTGGAGCAGAAACTGTTTTTTACAAGGTCGGTTCGTACATAATCCATTGAATTTTCTAGTTCACCACAGAGTGAATCCTCTGAAGACACGTAGACTTACTTACTTTAGTAACTGGAGTAAATGAACATCTAAGAGCACCAGCTATTTCGCAAGGTTACTTCTATTATCATCTCTTGAAGGTTTAGTAAACCATAGGGTGGATCTCCTGAAGCGACAAAAGACGACTAAATATACAAGAAAGTTTAAAACAAGAAACGTTTTACCAACAGTTAAAACTATTAATTTAGAATTTATTAATCTAGCTGCCATAATCCAATATGGCAGTGAACTTTAAAAAAAATTATGGAACACCCCAGTATCTTATTAACATTTTTGATACAGACGGCGGCGTTTTAAAACTTGTTTTTAATTTGTCTTTAATTACTTACTATTCATACAACTTACTTAAGTTTTTTTTTTAATGAAACATTTTTACATTAAAGAACCTTTGTTTGTCATTCCAAACCTAATAAAAAGCTAATAAGTTACTGTTAAGGGAACTATTATTAGCATGTCCAGGATGAGTAAAAACTTAAGTGTAATTAATATATTGCCAGACTATTATAACAACTTTATAGTGTACTATTAAAATAATTACTACCTTTGCCGACTACTGAGACAGGTTTTTTGGGACGGCTTTATATTTCTTTAACTATTGCAGGTATAGCATTAAGACATTAAACGTTAATGCTATACATACATTTCTAATTTTTTACGAAAAATCTGCTTTTAATCATATTAAGAGACAACCCACAAGGAGTCAGAAGAAAACCTGAAATGAGAGCATTGGTCGTGTAGTACATACATCAAGAGTAGGATAACACAACGCAGCAAATATGACTGACTTCTAACGGTTCAATCTATAAATAATGACAGCTTAGCGCATGTAGTGTCTTAAGGTTATTATATTTTGCATTGTTGGAGTTTTATCATTGTAATTAATTAAATAATGGCAAAAAACAGGCTAACGTTTGTAACTGTAAATTAAAAAAATTCTAAATTAAAATTTTTTGAGCTGACAAAAACCCATCGTTTTTGAGATACCAATGGTAGCGCAGTTAAAATAAACACCCAGTATGTGATACTTGAATGTAAAACACCCTACTTCTCGTACTCGTGGGAATCAGTAATATGCACCCAGACTATAACATATCGGTGTGTAAAGTTGAAACGTCACAAAAACCCATCGTTCTTGAGATACCAATGGTAGCGCAGTTAAAGTAAACACCCAGTATGTGATACTTGAATGTAAAACACCCTACTTCTCGTACTCGTGGGAATCAGTAATATGCACCCAGACTATAACATATCGGTGTGTAAAGTTGAAACGTCACAAAAAACCCATCGTTTTTGAGATACCAATGGTAGCGCAGTTAAAGTAAACACCCAGTATGTGATACTTGAATGTAAAAACACCCTAGTTCTCGTACTCGTGGGAATCAGTAATATGCACCCAGACTATAAACATATCGGTGTGTAAAGTTGAAACGTCACAAAAACCCATCGTTTTTGAGATACCAATGGTAGCGCAGTTAAAGTAAACACCCAGTATGTGATACTTGAATGTAAAACACCCTAGTTCTCGTACTCGTGGGAATCAGTAATAATGCACCCAGACTATAACATATCGGTGTGTAAAGTTGAAACGTCACAAAAAACCCATCGTTTTTTGAGATACCAATGGTAGCGCAGTTAAAGTAAACACCCAGTATGTGATACTTGAATGTAAAACACCCTACTTCTCGTACTCGTGGGAATCAGTAATATGCACCCAGACTATAACATATCGGTGTGTAAAGTTGAAACGTCACAAAAACCCATCGTTTTTTGAGATACCAATGGTAGCGCAGTTAAAGTAAACACCCAGTATGTGATACTTGAATGTAAAACACCCTACTTCTCGTACTCGTGGGAATCAGTAATATGCACCCAGACTATAACATATCGGTGTGTAAAGTTGAAACGTCACAAAAACCCATCGTTCTTGAGATACCAATGGTAGCGCAGTTAAAGTAAACACCCAGTATGTGATACTTGAATGTAAAACACCCTACTTCTCGTACTCGTGGGAATCAGTAATATGCACCCAGACTATAACATATCGGTGTGTAAAGTTGAAACGTCACAAAAACCCATCGTTCTTGAGATACCAATGGTAGCGCAGTTAAAGTAAACACCCAGTATGTGATACTTGAATGTAAAACACCCTACTTCTCGTACTCGTGGGAATCAGTAATATGCACCCAGACTATAACATATCGGTGTGTAAAGTTGAAACGTCACAAAAACCCATCGTTCTTGAGATACCAATGGTAGCGCAGTTAAAATAAACACCCAGTATGTGATACTTGAATGTAAAACACCCTACTTCTCGTACTCGTGGGAATCAGTAATATGCACCCAGACTATAACATATCGGTGTGTAAAGTTGAAACGTCACAAAAACCGATACATTATTTTTTTATTACTCAAAAACATTTATTAAGATTTTAGATAAATCGATGTTATGTAGCCATGAGAAGTGCAATATGATTTTCTTAAATTTATGCCAATTTTAAAAGGTCAGTAGTAAATGCTTTGTTCTTAGTTAATTAACAGAGCTATTGATTCTTACGTAAACGTAGTGCCGCAGCACGCATGATTGTCATTTAATATCTGCAGTAAGTATCGTAATAATGTTTCACCCATGCACACCACACCCACAGTAAGTGTTGTAATTACGAGTTGTTACCCGCATATTGTTCGTAATGAAACTAAACTGTAACTATTCTATGTGGAGTATATTTGTGTTAAACTATTAACAAACTAGTAGACACCCCTACTCGCTTCACAGTTCAATTGAAGGGTTCGGTATTTTCGTGTATTCTGCCTAGAGCATTGAAAATATCCTTACTTGTTTCTAAGGAGCGAAGGCTACTATACGTTTAGACTATCCCGCTAACACGCAAGTAGTCGCCTTAATCTCACCGCCATCACTGATTTAGCAAAGTACAACAGGCTAGTAATAATAGTAGTCCTTCATTCCATTATATTCACAATATACATTGTATCACAAATGTCAAAAAATTCTTAGATTCAGAATGTACTCCCCTCATCGAAACGTTTACACACTTTCTGACTAATCTCACCGCCATCACTGATTTAGCAAAGTACAACAGGCTAGTAATAATAGTAGTCCTTCATTCCATTATATTCACAATATACATTGTATCACAAATGTCAAAAAATTCTTAGATTCAGAATGTACTCCCCTCATCGAAACGTTTACACACTTTCTGACTAATCTCACCGCCATCACTGATTTAGCAAAGTACAACAGGCTAGTAATAATAGTAGTCCTTCATTCCATTATATTCACAATATACATTGTATCACAAATGTCAAAAAATTCTTAGATTCAGAATGTACTCCCCTCATCGAAACGTTTACACACTTTCTGACTAATCTCACCGCCATCACTGATTTAGCAAAGTACAACAGGCTAGTAATAATAGTAGTCCTTCATTCCATTATATTCACAATATACATTGTATCACAAATGTCAAAAAATTCTTAGATTCAGAATGTACTCCCCTCATCGAAACGTTTACACACTTTCTGACTAATCTCACCGCCATCACTGATTTAGCAAAGTACAACAGGCTAGTAATAATAGTAGTCCTTCATTCCATTATATTCACAATATACATTGTATCACAAATGTCAAAAAATTCTTAGATTCAGAATGTACTCCCCTCATCGAAACGTTTACACACTTTCTGACTAATCTCACCGCCATCACTGATTTAGCAAAGTACAACAGGCTAGTAATAATAGTAGTCCTTCATTCCATTATATTCACAATATACATTGTATCACAAATGTCAAAAAATTCTTAGATTCAGAATGTACTCCCCTCATCGAAACGTTTACACACTTTCTGACTAATCTCACCGCCATCACTGATTTAGCAAAGTACAACAGGCTAGTAATAATAGTAGTCCTTCATTCCATTATATTCACAATATACATTGTATCACAAATGTCAAAAAATTCTTAGATTCAGAAAGTACTCCCCTCATCGAAACGTTTACACACTTTCTGACTTACAATATTGTTCATACGTTCATTTGGACACAGTCTTACCAACTTGAAATCCAGCACTTTCGACCATAGCTGTGGCTCATCGTGCATTCATGAACAGAGTAAGGTCAGTCAACTCGTATGTTGGTGTCTCTAGTTTCATATTGATGAGAGGCGCGAATCAAGGTGCACCCAAATTTGCAGTACACGATCACGTCAAGAATGTAGAGCCAAAGTAAAGTCAGAAATCCCAAGTCTCTGAAACCTTCCTACACGACTCTCTATAGTTCATTTTGCCGATAAATTTAATAGCCCTTTTTGAGTCCGAAGACTCCCTACATTATGCTTTAACACAACTTCATAGTTTCACTCTATATGCAAAATGTAGATGGATTAGACTATAAAGCTGGTATAAGTATTCAATAGTTTGTTACAGGTTTTTGGTTCAGTATTCTTTAATACAAAGTGGTCGTCACAGTTCCCTATGTTAAGCTAAATAGTGGAAACAATTTTAATCCCTCTCCGAGAAATCGTTGGTTTTTAAAGTATTAATTGGAAACTTCTAGAAATCATGCACACAGAAAAGTAAGATACGAATGTACATTCTTAACATAGTATGTACGAAAAGCCACAAAAGTGAATTGCATTTTTATAGCGCATTTGTCTTTAGCACATAGTTCAATTTTTTTATATGCATTGTTAACCTATTATTATTTTCTGTTAGTTTATGGTTTTAACTAATATAATTATAACTCATTTGTCTTGCTGAATGCTTTGAGGAATAAATACGGCAAAATTATAGGTTTCACTTACATCAATTACATATTAGGATTGTAAATTATATTATCAACAATAATATTAACATATATTAAAAAAAAAGTGATAAATACCAAATAGACAATTGCAAAGACAATTTCTCTTGGTGATTTGATGTTAATAAGTTTACATATAAAACCACATATACTATACTCGTTATTACTTATAATTTTAATTTAGGTGAGATATTCGCAATAGCTGTCATAAATAAACAGAGTAAATGTTATATATTTCTAATGCTACGAAAATCATTAGAAATGTTTCTGAAGAGTACTGGGTTTAAATATTTTGAATGATTCATAGCGAAATTCAGCCATTAGTAATAGTGAGAAGGATACTGATCGGCCAAAATAATTCGAATGGTTTTATTTTAATGAATACTTATTCAAAACCTTTGGATTATTCGTATGTACAAACGAAATATAAAATATATTCGAATTCCAATTACTACGAATTCTGAGTTGTCTCTGAAAGAAGAAAGCTGAATCTTCCTGCTTGATTTTTTATTCTAAGTTGGAGCTTACCTTAATTTCACGAACAGTACATCGTAATAAAACTTCAAATGTCCAACTACATTTTGTATGTCGTGAGGAAGTACAATACCAATACACGTCACCTAGCTACTTTATTATACGTCCGCTGATTATGTCCTCCTGTAATATTCTACAAATCCTAAACAGAAGAAAACAAAAAATTGCAATTGTTTTAACAGATAGGTGTGAGTTCAAGACAAGATTCCACCGGTAATGAAGTAATGAATATACAAAGTCTCATGACGTTATTCATAAGATGAATAGTGTCGACTTTGCATTGCTGATAAGCTTGTTATACTCGATCAAGTTGGTGAATGGACTGCAACTTTATCAATGGGTTTACTGGGAGTAATATATAATGTAATTTTAGATACATTTAAACAAATAGTTAATTCGTAACTAAATGTATCATACAACACTGTTGTACCTATTATGTTTCAATAAAATTTATGTACAGCTTCAGACTTTTCAAAAGAATAGTTACTTCGACAAGTAATTTTTCAGTGCAATCAAAATATGTACATTGCCAAGAAAGGCTGTTTTAAAATAAATTCAGTATGTTCCAATTTTAGGACAGATTAAATTAGTAAGGAAACTGGATTTTTTCTGGACATTTGCCTTAGTTGATTGGTACAAGAAATCAGTAACACTACCTTTCGACACCTGCGATCTGATCTCTTCCTCAGACAAATAACTAACACATTACTACAATCTAGGTTAAAAGAAACAACAACGGTTATTCAATTGAGGAAGAGATCATATTGCCGATCTCGAAACATAGTGTTGATGATTATTATTATTACTGAACGATGGCAAGTGCTTGGAAAAATTCTTTATCACCACATTTAAAACACACCAACCAATACTGATTTTTATTTTTGTGAGGCCTTTCGATAGCAAGGCTATCTTCGTCAGCCACGTCAGACTTTTGTGATGTGTCTGATGAAGATAGCCTTGCTATCGAAAGGCCTCAAAAAATAAAAGGATTAAGTTTTGGTTGGTGTGTTCTAAATGTAGTGATTAAGTAAATAATAGCCAATACAAGCTCCATATATAATAAGGAAAAAATCCCCTTTCCTTCACAATCCTTCCATCGTCGAAACAAACTTATATTGTTAGTTAAGCTGATTTCGTCTCCTCATTAGATTTACTTGTAAAATTATTTTGTATGAGAGATTGTGAAAAAAGTGGTTAGTGGTCGTCATCTTGATAGGAATATGTATAAAATTTCCCTTTATATTAACATTATTAATGTTAATATCCATGCAAAATTTGGGTTGTATATCTGGAAGAATTATAAACAAAAATATATTTCAAGAAAATACACATAAAGGCATACACATAGAATCGAAATAACCATAGTAAACGTTATAACCGTTCACTAAAATATCCAACGAGAATTCTGGAAAACCCTGTACAAGCAAAATTTATTTATGTTCTATAAAATATTCTAGTATTTTGTTTGATAAAATTACCAAACTATTATATATATATGTATATATATAAAATATTTACAAATTATATTATATTTAGAAAATATTTGAATCTGTACATTTCTGAACTAAGAATATCACAAGACAGCATTCAATGAATTCGTTGGTTCAACATAGAAAATTACATTTAAGAAATTGTATGCCTGTGACCAAACATTCATTTACTTTTTAATATTAATAATACTTTAATATTAATTGTTGCAATGTAAATAAATGACTTTAGCTTAGTAGTAAACGTATGTTTTGACGTATTTGTATTTAATTAATTTCTATACGAGATATTAGCTTCAAAACAAGCATATTTGTTTATAATATGAGAATGAACTGATCTGTTTAAAGTAAGCTTAATAAGTGAAACAAGATTTACTGCCAGAAAAATCCTGAACCAAAGTATTCTCAAACGAAATGAGTAAACATTATACGAGTAAAAAAATTATAAAAATGTTATCTCCTGTTATTGCAGCTACCTGAGATAGGAGTAAGCAACTTTACTTTTTATTCAAACCATTTACGGAACTCGTTTTAAAATCAGATTTGAGGATCACGGTGCTGATGCTGGTGCGGCCAGTTTTTTCCAGTCGTTTTAGATACGAGATATCATTGTTAGCTCGGGGAGCTCTGGACTGCGATGGCGCTCAGGTGCTCGGGAACGATACATCTAGAAAAAAATCGATTGTTTAGGATTTAGTTTCTTTGTAAAGATGCAGTTTTCAGTTATCAGTTGGATTATGTATGAGAAGAAGCATGCATGAGTAATTGAGAATGAGCGATTCTGTAATAAGTCGAAAGAGATTTACAAAAACAGTTTATAAAAGAAAGTTTTGGAAATGGTATAAGCATTTTCTAACACTGTTTGGTCTTCCTCAAAATTCATAAATAAGTTGTGGATTTAAAAAAAATTTTTTAAACGGCCACCATGATTGTGTGAAAAGGCATACCGACCTGGCCAACGAACTTAGCTGACTATATGAGGTGTATAACCTCAAGCCGCGTTATATAGCAAACTAAGGTTATATAGCAGGCTAGGACAAATTTTGCAAGATAACAACTATTTATCAATTTTTATAAAAATTCCAACGATACTTTTCCTAACAAAATCCGTCAATGCATAAGCGAGCACGACTATTTTAAACAGTTGAAAGGTATCAGTTATTTGTTGCTCCTGGCTTGTGCAAGTGTATTTTTAAAGTGGTCGTGCTCGCTTATGCCTTGGCGGATTTTGTTGAAACAAGTACCGTTGGAATTGTAATGAAACCGCTCAAATATTTGGTGTTATATATAATATTGTATATATATATATATATTATAATATTTGAAAATGCAGCTGGTTTCCCACCTATATTCCAAACATATTATATACTTTGAAACGGGTAGTTTTTTGGTCTCTGGGGAAGGTAATGTTCCGTGAAGTCAAGCAGAAATTTTCAGTAAGTGCCAATTTAAGGATAACTTCAAATAGGCTGATTTTAGTACTAAATATACTTAAAAATCTTATACAGCAAATATCACTAATTATATACAACACGTTAATACAACATTTGACGCGTACGATTTCTAAATGTTAAATTTGTTACATTATTTAAAAAAACTAAAATGTTTGTTGCTCTATTGGAAATTGACTGCAAAGATCAATAGCAAACTGTTGATTTGGAACTTTAAGATGTAGATGGATGCTCGAAAATTAATAGTAATTTGGTCCAAGATAGATGGAACACCGTGCACATGTTTATTTTTTTTTTATTTTTATTTTTTCATCAAATAATATTAACAAATCATATAGTTTTATCTAAGAGCTACCTAAACAAGTTTACAATTTTTCTGCCAAACATTTTTATTGAGATAAATTTTTGATGGATGATTGAACTTTGCAATAAATGTTGATAGAGAAATTGGTCGCCAATATCTGTTCTTATTATGTCACCTTTAATACTAGCAACTTTGAAAACTTCTTATTGCTTCGTATTTTGTACCGTCGTACACAGAAAATGTGGTAGAATGCCATAACCTCAAAACATAGTATTTATGTTTCCCCAAAAGAAGGTTCAAGGTCACCTTTAAATCACATTCGTAATGTGAGAATCTGACGCAATCTCATCGCTTGGCAGACTATGTAAGTGTTGAACAGGTTCAGCGGATCTGGAGCGAAGAAAGTTGCCGATATTTATAAGGCAATAATTATTTAATGGCTTCAGCGATAAATCAACGAAGGATTGGCAAGGAGAGGCGGGGATGGCAACGAGTCAAGTGTTGATTGAAGGGCCTATCTTGAATCTAGTGCTGACATCTTTGTGCAATATCCACATTTAACCGATGGTTTCTCCAGTATCGTTTTTGCTATAACTCTTTTGAATGTTCATCCTTTTCTATAAATTACTCACAGATTAACGTCGCGTCGCCGCGCCCGCCGGTAAGAAAGGAACAAGGAGTACAGTAATGTCCTTAAATTTTAGCAGAGAGAGGCAGTACTCAATTCTTAATTGTATATTTGTCTGCAAATTTGTAACTCAGGTAACAAGAAAGCAACTCATGGTTAATTTAATTTTCTATACAACTAACTAACTATCATTGTAGTTCTTAATATGTAGTTATTGTAATTTTTAGAAGAACTATCTGACAGAACCAGCTGTAATGAAAAGAAATGTTATCTCATAAGAACAATATTACAATACAATGATAACACTGTTTTCACGTCAGTTTTATTGGTCGGAGAGTTATTGAAGATGTCATATTTTAAAGATAATAAATAAGTATAAAACATACTTTTTACTTTATTTGTAAAGGTTATACTTTTTGCATGTTTAAACGATGAAATACAAACAAGTTTGCAATTTGTAATAACATAAAAACTAAAAAGATTATCTAAAAGAGTTTTGATGAGTATTAATAATATCTGTGGGTAAATAATAATAACATAATATTCCATAATTTTTCGATTAAAACTCAAATATTAAATACGTTTTATTAAACTTGTTAAAAATTCAATTGTACCGCATATGTTCATTAAGGGTACTGTAAAGAGGCTAGGCTTGATTATATTACATTATCAGAATTTATAATTAACTAACTCTTTTTACTTGTTTGAGGATTCATGTCCAATTATGTTTAATGGTCGTGTGAATTAACCATAGCTTAACTTTCACGCCTTTGTATACAACGTGGACCATTCTAATTAACCACAGGATGATTTAGTAACTAATTATTATTATTTGAGTGGTTAGTATTGTTTTTTCTCGTTCGTTAAACTATAATAATGTAACCATGCAGTTAACTGTATCCATTTGACAATTTTAGAATTATAATAATCGTGTAAATGTTTTAGATTTAGTGTATAATCCTCAGTGACTGCTACAAGGGGTTCACTATCACGTTATTAATTCTAGTCTCAGATTTCATCTTGGACCACTTAGCGACGTCAAGGCGAGGAGGCAGACCATATATCAGAGGACGACAATCCCCTGTCACGGTAAGGCAGAGTTAGGGTTAGATGGATGGAAGTGAGGTCTCTAGATTAGGCAGTTTAGGCATTTATTGCTTTTTAATTGTTCCAAGAACTGTTTTTCCCTCAGGGTGGGATTCCTTCAGAGTGAGCGCCCTTCGACCTAAGGTCTAAACATCAGTTTAGTATGCTATGAAATTTTACAAATTGATTTCTGTTAATCATTGCATTGTAATTACTAAAATACATGGGCATTTTGGCGAAATTTTGAACATATTGATAAATAATATAGGAGTGTCCTTTTAATGATATGTTATTACATTATACACGTCTACATATTAGACACATTCTAATATACCATAGGAACCTATTTGTTTGAAGAACTAGAACTTAATTCTGGTTTTAAAAAGAAATATAACGACGTATATAACTATTGGAATAAATCTCTCGGTGATTAATCTTAAAAAACATTTACGACATAAAAATTAGTATTTTTATACATAAGTTTTTATAAAATTGTATCTATAACAAATGATTTGAACATTTCTTGGAATATTTTTACATAATATTCATTATTACTTTATAAAATACATATTTAAGTAACAGAACTCTGTAATTATAAAAATATTTACTTTCATACACTATTATCTGTGTATTAGGGAACATGTTTTAAATATTTAAAAAAACAAATACAGTACGTACAAATTAATTGGATTTTACTTTATTGAGATGTTGGCTGAATTCCTTGGTTATGATTAAAGTTAATATTAATATACATTAAAATCAATATTTATGTAAACTTGTTGAAAATAATTGTTATACTGTGTAAACCATTCTTTTAATTAAAGAAAAACTAATAATCGATCATCCTAAATGGTCTCACCTCTTATTACCGGAATTCTACTACCAACACTACAATAATTTTTAATTACGTAAAACTAATACAAGTAAGTGATATTATTGTTTGGTGGAATTAAAGCAAAACAGAATAAGACTGATTGTACCAGGGCTGTAAAAAGTAGCAATAAAACTAAGAAGACAGAGATTGGTGTAAATGATAATATTGAGGTTTATAGCTTTGATGTCGTGTCGAGAAAGTTTATGTTAGATTTGAATAGACGCTAGAGAGGTCAGTTCTGGCAGTCAGAGGTTAACTGCCTCCGTCGCCGCCGAGTAGCGCTGTAAGCTACATGCAGCGCAGCTTGAGGAGGCACGCACAAGTACAACGTTTGTGACTGGTTAGCGTTGGCTCAGATGCTGTGCGCAGCCCCTACAGCACAGGTGGTCATCGTGTTCTACCTCCTCAAATAGCGCTTATATTTTTTTAAATTCAATTTCATTACTCCAATCGGCCGCTTCGAAGTGCCCTAATGCACTCTTCTAAGTAGCCGATGTGTTTGGAATCAAATTTACTGCGAAATATAATCTTGTCACTTCGTTTACGTATAAAAGTCAATACAGTAAATAGAAAAATATTGTACTAGTGTTCAACTCAAAATAAAAATTTACTTGTAAAGCTGTGGGTTTCTGATGAGTAGTCGATATTCGGTAAGGTTAAGATTAAACCATTTTTATTTAGAAATTTCTAAAATGCTATATAATGGGATAATTAATACAGTGAAAGGAATTCCTGTGAAAAAAACAAATAAAATTCTAGAACCAAAGATTGGTTAAATCTGTACTAATACAATTTCATGGCAAGCAAACTACTCGTATACTCTTTGGACTGTTGGATACTCATCCTGTGCCCATTATTTAACAGACAACGCGGTATTGCCTATTTTCCTATTTGCTAATGCCATATTTACAGGATGATAATAATAATCATTCTGCTGATTTTTGAAATAAGAAATAAAACTTGTTGAAAGGGGGGGGGATGTTTCTAGGTCAATAGGGCTACACATTAAAATGTTCGAGCATTGCTTCCGAACTCCGCGGCGCGGCCCCTCCCAACTCAAAATATAAAAATTGTAATACCCCTCCCCTATCATTATACATTTTATAAAGAGGGTGTAAAAATATATATGTAGGTGAAAAACGAATGCATTTAAAATTCTTTGTTATACATTAAATTCCCCGTTACACATATTTATACATTCATTTTAAAGAGAAATACATACATCACTGCTAAGAGCTCAGTTTATAACTAATTTCAAAATCAACTGAACTCTTAAAACATTTTTCTGCCAATAGATGTCGAAGTTTGAGACCCAGTATCGGATTTCATTTATGAAAAACTAGGAAAATCTTACTAAATAATCTTAAAACTGCTCCTTTTAGCTGAAAATTCACATCTTATTTTAAATAATATTAATGGAATATTGCCGAAAAATTCTTTATTAATTTTTAATTAAACTTTTAACCCATTTTTGAAAACATTTCATAATCTTTGTTTTTCGTTCTTTATAAAAATGTGTTTTAAAGGGAAGTTATAACTTGATATGTCAAAAAGTTAGTACTATTGATCTCCAAAAGTACCTCTAATTTCATTTTTTGTATGCAGTTCAACAATAAGCAGGATAAGATATTTATGATCACACTTTTAGTATTTTTCTTTAAAGCCATTGAATTAATAATCTGTAGCTTATAAAAAGAATAAACTGCGGTTTTCATTTGATCGATTACTATATATGTGAACATTGGCTTTACGAGATTTAATTTATTTTGTGCGAATAAATTAATGAGATGGTTATGTGTCACGTTAAGGCCTACAATCCCATTTCCCCCATTTTCTCACATATGTTCCTAGCAGTACAGTCAACATAAAAACAAAATATTAAATATGAGACAATACTAAACACCATTAAGTTGTTGTGTATGTAATTTTGTTGTAGTTATATTACAGGTTCTTAAGTACGTAAACTATAATTGTGTAGGGACCGTTAACAACTATTTGCCTGTAAGCGGCAAGGTTCTACCAACCTGTCACCCAATATTGATAAAATCAACTTATCCAATTCAATGTAAATAATATAGTTAAGCTACTTGGGTTCCTTGCCTTTGAATATAAGTTCAAAGAAATATAATAATTTATTTCACATGTCTTTGGATGGTAACATTTTGTTTTGATTACATGATTTTTCTCATTTCGCAGCAGCTTTTGTTTTATTATTGCTTTTAAAATAAATTACATATTAATTTAGCTCCCATAATATAACTTTATATAAATAAATAATAAACTGTTACTATAATAGAGGTTGTGAATTGATATAAGCTTTCATCATTGCCCCAATTGTAACCTATTCAGACAAGTGGCATTCCACTAACTGGTGGCATTCCACTAACTGGTGGCATTCCACTACCTAGTGGCACTACACTACCTGGTGGCACTACACTAGTACTAGTAAGACTGTCAGTAGCCGGCCATAAATACAACACAATATCGCCGCTTTTAGTCGCCTATCAGCGCCCCATTTAAACATGCTTTACTGCGTACTCTCCATACAGCGTAGCTTCGTGTCTCCGCATCAGCCGCAGTCTCCATGCAGATTGTGCAGGCGTTTAACATATTAGCTCCTACTTTCATACAATTTAGTTTTAATATTTTGTCGCGCTACTTAGCATCTCACTATGTGTTGGAGTTAAGCCAAGTCGAAAGCAATTCCTATACAAATCCTCCTCGTTGTCAGGTCTTCCCGCCAAGTGGCTTTAATTTTATGACTTTTTCTACTAACGCAATAGAGGGTTGGCTGCATTGAAATACTACTATTGGCTGAAATAACTTTATAATCTATATTCTTGGTGATATATTTGCCTGGTGGGTATTTCTTACTTGTGGGTGGGCGTACTTGTGTTTTTCTTATACTAACCCATGGAGATTGATTTATACTCCTCCCTATGATGCTTGAATCTGCAGGTAGCTGTAGTTAAACTCCTTACTAATACAGTAAAAACAAAAGTCCTCATGGATTGTAGTCCTCAATTACTCTTTTCAGGAAAAATATCGATTGTGACTACAGTAATACTTTTTATGCATTTGTTAAACCAATCCATTATTATCGTTTATTTCAACGTATGAACACGTATTTGGAATGAAGAAATATAAATTTCGTAAATGCTTATATTGTAATATAGTATTTCAAAGTTCAGATAGTAAATGTGATTTTACTGATTGAATTTTTCTTAGATACCGGGTATTAAAATAGTTGTTTTAAGTGAAAAAACAAATGTAGCCCTTTTCGTAATCATACAAAAAAATTATATGTGAATACTTCATTAAGTGGGAAGAATGGAAAATGGTAAACAATATAATGAAAAGTAGTAAAAAGAGTAATTTCTTTCAATTTTCGATGTATCGTTTCAATACAATAAAATCGAACTTAGTCAATCCTTACATACTGTACAGATGTATCCAAAACCCAAGATTTTTTTTGAAAGTCCTAATTACGCAAAATACGTTCACATAAATTGTTCTAAGTTGTTAGAACTGTATTTGAACAACTTTAAATCCGATTATTTCCCTGTTTGCACACGCTGGAATGTCAAAATTAATAAGGCTACACCTGTGTCGACGACACATGTGTAACACTGACGCACCTCACACCCAACACAATGACGTGGTACAAGAACACAATGATGAATGAGACACTTCTGACTCGAGCTGCGCTTCTCTTGGAAGAAAGGAATTAAAGAACACAATAGCTATGTAAATTAGTGACCTGCTAGGAAGAATTAAAATGAAATTATAATTAGGCCTAATCTGAGGCCCACTGGTTGAATGCCCATTCTATAAGACTCATCTTAATGGTTTCGCAACAAAAACAATCCGAGCGTTTTGACAGGCGTGTGGGTCGACAAGGGAGGTGACATGGCGAGAGGGGACAAAAATCCTCGAGGAGCAGAGGGAGAGTTATCTGGGGGTGCCATCAGCCCTTAGGGTGCCGGCCCCAGCCCCGACTCCAGAGGACCCTCAAGTTGTCAAAACACAGTCCCTCTTCCATAATTTATCCCAGACAAACCTTTGCTGCATAATGTATTAGCCTACTGTGGACTTTTCACTGCTATCCTGACTTCATCTCTCGTATTGTACTGTGACAAACAGCTGATAAAGGACGCACACACTTGGCATTTTTATCACAATTTCAGCCTTAGAAAAGAATTTAAAGCTAAAAATTCAGTCATCAAAAAGTTAAGAACAAGTTATAATTCAACCGTTATTTCTCCGAGCACGAAAACAGAAGCATGTTTAAATTGTATCGTTAAACCAAGAAGAATATTTTTTCTGAGTTTGTACGAGGTCCAGTCATTCGAATCATTTCCTATATTAGGCGTACTAAGTTCATGTAAAATACAACATTTACAGTTTTTACCAAAATTAATAAATTATATACAACTGAGTTTCAAAAATATAAAAAATATATCATTATTAAAATAAAACAGTTAACTGCATTTACGTCGTGAGTTTGACAACCATCTTTTTAGTTTTTTGATCCACAACGCGCTAAAAGTAAATTATAATTTTAAAATATCTCAAACCTGTTGTAGGGAGGCATTTTTCAGCCAAGACGGTGACAAAGTATTTCAGTGAGAGTAATGATGACGTCAATCTCGAGTAAACCTAAGAATTAAAATTTTCAGTTGGGTGTTTGGCTACAAATACAGTTACTCCAGATTGGGTTGAAATGTGCATGCATGTGTAGTAAATAGTAAGATGTCAAAATAATTTTTACTTTAAAAATTGTGAACCCTCATTTCAAAAAATATGATACCTGCCTGATATAACTCCATGTAGAATTACTATTGAAACGTAGCCGACAAATCATTAAATATAATAAAGAATTTCTATTCTAAATAAATTCAACAATCGATTTTATACGTTTTTCTATTTTCCAAATAGAAATGGCTCGACAGTTTTTGTGCACTTTAAAAGGTATATTCTGGAAACCAAAGAATTCAGCCTGTGAAACGATTCTAACGAGTTTCTTAAGATAAATTAGTTTTCAGCATCTCATGTGCAATTAGGAGACAAATGTTTAAGGATACGATACTCTAACAACCAACACTTCAAAACTCGCCACTCGATATTGTTTCTGACCGTGGACTTGTTTGTTATTGATTGTGACGTCTAACTGATAGATGGTCACAAAATGACGCATAAATTTACATTCAATATACAGTCTCGACGATTAGTCATGTTGTCAAAGTGCCGATTATTTAACACACCAAATCCAGTCGTTCTCTCGGGAATCGAACCCATAACGTCTAGATTAAAGGATCGCACACTCACTCCTATTGTTAATTTTTGTGTAAATATTTTCTTTTTTTTATTATTTGGCGCCAGCACTAAGTGAAAAGTACAAGATAAAATACATGCAAAACTTAAGAGTTTATAGGTTAGCTATGGATGCAAGGGTTGATTCAATGTGAATGTTGATTTCAGATCAATTTCACCTTCCGCTTGGTGCGTCTGAAGTCACTCCGGGAATCTCAGCGTTCACGTCTGTCCAAAGAAATCTAGAAAAGGTCAGTGATGAAGAACTCAAAACTGTGCTCAATTTATAGTGACTATGTTGATATAAAGGGTGAAAATAATTTGTTTAAATTTTCGTCCCGTCACATACTTAGTCCTGTCTGGTTGGATATTGGCGATAAGTACACACAATTTATACACGTTTTACGTAATTAATTCAACAGAAAAATGGGTTTTTTATACAAAGAATAAAACACCCATGTATTAAACAGTGATTATGATCATGTGTGCGTGTGTGAGTAATCGTAAGATGGAGTTGTTTAGTACCGGTAACTGTCAGGATAGTTATTCAGTTGTATCACAGTGGAGGTAATCCAGGACGAAAGTAGAGAGGATGTTCCATCAGGTGGTAACACCCAGACGAGGCAGTAGATTCCTGAACACCACGGTGTCGCCTCCTCACCAATTAGTGTAGACAAATTGTTCCCTTCTTCTTTTTCAGAACCTTTTTTGTGAGGTAATCTCTCTCTTTATCACTTTCGACTCTGAACCCACCTATTAGTCTTCTAAACGTATTTTAAAACTTGTAATTGCATCAACAATCAAGGTAAAAAAAATCTTCCCCACTAAAATTTACCAGTTCGACGTTAGTTTTACTATAAATTTCACGTTGAAAATATATGTTTTATGGCTTAAAGATATGCATTTTAGGGACAATAAAGCACAAAGATAACGTTTATGGAAAAGCTTCAATATTAAAATGGGTTTCATTTCTCCATTTGTGTACTCCTGAAACTATATAACCAACAATAACGAAATTAGGTATATAAATATAAATATAATAGCCTTCTATAGCCTTAGAAGGGGGTTATAAAACTTAAGGATTGAACAGGCAAAGAATTAAAGTTGAAAATGCGTTTATTGTTATCCATTACAGCTTGGTAGTTTCTATTAATAGGCATTTTGACTTAGTTAACTATTTAGGTAATTTGAAAGAAACATTCATAAATTACGTATTATCAACTTGCCTTTAAAACTATATTTTCTGAACACATGTATAAGTGTAATATAATTGATAAACTAAGATAAACTATCTTCTCTTTATCATATCGTCCGATCAATAAAGATAAGGGGTTTTACCACCAAAAGAGACTAAGAACAGGACATCACCTAAAACATGCCAACCATACCTATTGTGTTAGTGGAGTTATTTTAAGCGCAGTGGCCACAATTCTGAGCGCGTTTTGTAAAGTACCAGATACATGTTTTAAAGACGTTCAACTCACCGGTATCTGTTTTTAAGTACCAAAGGAAAGGTTTATCGCTCTCTTGTGAGGGGCCGTGTCATATCTGACGGCCAGACACGAAAAGTGACACATCAGACGTCATTATTGTCAGCTCTACTGTCATATCGTGGTCATAAGCTGGTGTGACACCAGACCCAAAGTGGCGATAATGTCCACTGACAACCCACCACAACCACCGGCCACATGAACCACCAATGTCCACTGTGAAACGGCCTGAAAAGGTTCACTCTTTAAAAAATTACGCTGGTTTAAAGTTTGAAACAATTATAATTTAGGTCCAGTTCTAGGTGGTTTAATATTCTTGTCTTGGCTCAAGTTGTGAAAGTTAAACTTAGTAAATGAATATGGACTTAAGAAATAGGTTTTAAGGTAGTTATTGACTCTTTATATCAAATATTGTTCGTTTAAAATAATGTATATCTTGTCTTATGCTTATGTTACAATTGTTTGCCGAGCTCCTTGTAGACCATCCTTCAGGACCGATTTGTGGCGTTGTACTCTACTAATAGAGACCTTTAATTTGATGTACTACTCGACCTATACTCTAATTTAAGACTTCATTCTGACTCCTCCTGACATAACAAGAAATAGTAGTTTCTTCAAAAAGTTTATTTATAGGTTCAGTAATGATATACCAAGTTTTATTGCTTCACCTGTAATCGTTCGGCAATTATCAAGCCTGTTTGGTACTTTTTATACCCTTTATATACATCCTGTACAGAAATATAATTAAAAACTATTTGCACACAGTGAATGGGACTTTCAATATACTATAATACTTAACTAATATCCTGGTCAAATGTTACAGTTTAATTTCTTTGGAAATGATTTGTATATTATAGTATTATTTGTAGTCAGTTTGCAATTTGGATGTGATAAGATACATTACGTAACTACTGTGCAAAATATCCAGAAGCATAAAGACAAAGATAGTTAAATAATCAGCGTTTTATTACACAGAGGTAGTGTAATTCTTTAGCGTAATATGTTTTATTACATGTTGTTTGAAAGGCTCATTTTGCAGCTTAATTGGACTTTTATTGCTAATTTCAAACCGTTAGAGGTTATTAAAGAGATTGTAATAAAAAAAATGATCGTAAAAGGCTAAGTAGAGATTTTCGGATCATATTATTACTCTTATATTTAGTTGTTACCTAAAGCCCTCAGATCAACCTTAACACTAAATGTTAACAAGTCTGAGCTTCCAATACTTAAGGAAAGGGATTATGACGTTTTCTATAAGTGTTGAATTTCCGCGCCTCGGGCTCAATAGTATTGGAAAAGCTAACAGCCTCTTGTCATATTCACCATTGTCACACATGACATGAATGAAAGTAATGTAATTCACTGAGCGTTAGCGAAGTTTACCGCTCGTTTGGTACAAACATTTAATTTCTGCTGTCTGACTGCACTATGTCTCGAACTGACCTAGAGACTGGAAATTGTTCATGAAGCTTAATTTCCATGTGAGGAACACTGAGTTTTATGGTGGGCCATGTCAATCCATGGGACTTGGCTAAGCGTTAAACATATGTTTACATTGATCTTATAGGTAATCATGACGGCAACTTGAAAACAGCAGAATAAATAAATTTGTAAATAAACTCAGTACACCCATAAGTGATTCTAACATGCGACATATCAACACACGAAAACTAATTTTTCCAATACATCTAATATCATTTTCTGATGACTCTGTGGGTAGACCTTTATCATTTAAACACTGACATAAAACATTTCTTCGTAGAATGAATTCTATGATTTTGCATATTCAACCATGCAATTTGGCTGAACGTCGTTGAAGCCTATAAGTCAGTAGGACTACACACTCTTTCTTTTGTTTGTGGTTGGGGGAAGGATATAAAAATGTACTTACCGTATGAATGTCTGACGTTGTATCAATCAATAATGAAATGAGATATACTGTAGACTCGAAAATTTGCATTGAACCTCAGCGACGCTGGGTACGTGGCACATCGTGTGGAGAACCATGTTTATTATAATGAGGGTGTTAAATACACGCCCTTCTATAGAACTCTACATCAGAGGAATAAGTCCGACAGCGTAGTGTAATTACTTTAATTCTCTTAAATTTACCAGACTGGTAAATTATCTCCGTGCTGGCTTTTAATTCTCCTGAATTAAAAGAGACAAATTACCGAACGTAGTTACATTAATGGCAAGTCAATGCACTGAAATCGCCTGTACAGGTGTCACACTGGTTTCAGCAAAAGCAACAACGTTCATTCAGTTGAACGCCTTCAATACAGCGAGGCTATTGTTATACGTGGTTACTATTGTCTCCACATATAAAAGAACGATCTACGCACTCGTTCACGTGAATTACGCTTTTCAACCTATAAATGCGTAATTTTGTGTTAAAAGTGGTCGTTTTGGATTGTTGAATACAATACTAATGTCTCCTGAATATCATTCCTTTATATAAGTTGTTTCTTGAATGTAAGAAAGATTTTGTTCGTCTGGGAAATTCCATATATTTGTGGCTCAGTCTACATTTGGGAAACAATACGTTAAGTTGGGAAACCAGTTAGAAGTAAGAAAGAAATGACTTCAACAAACAGATAATTATGAAAAAGCTGGCAGCGTTTGATGAAAAAGCAATGTCGATCACTTTTGGCTAATTTTAGCAGTTGCTTGATTAAGTTTCACCCGGTCAATATACAGCGATTGAGATAGGTTATGCAACATCCTCACCTTCAACTTACGTGTATAGGCGTTCTGTATTGTTGGAAGTTTCGTTTTGTCGACTGAAGTTGGTTTTCCTGAGCAAGATCGAAATATTTAAAGAATTTTATTGTGTGAGCAATGTTTTGGCAAAAACCGATGTGCCACTTAAATGTGGGCAACCCTATGGATGTCCAGGGGCGGCACATCACTAACCACAAATGTCGAGATTCTAGGGTGCAAGGGCAATTCGATATGTGTAGTCTACTACGGGAGATGAATGTTGGAGTTCGTTCCCTAACCTCAGAGGTTCTTGCTAGCCTCATCAAGGGTATGCCACCCCCTGCCTGCTTTGACTTGAGAGGCTGGCTCAGAGCTGGCCTCCCCTTCTTCCGGGAGAAAATGAATTTGAGATTAGTGCCCTAAATTCTTCCTCATGGATTTCGGTAACAGGCGACCCCTACCCCCACAAACTTACCCATCCAGAATATCCTGTCACTCCTGAAGCAGCGCAAAGTTCCTTATAGGACTAGGTTCAATTTATAAGCTTCTTGTCATGGATAAATGACACCAGCTGCGGCCACGAAGCTTAAGAGCTAAAGTTTTATTTACCTTTAGCCATTTTACTGTGGTCCTGATTACAAGACTCTCCCAAATTACATTTTTAAATGCTTAAAATTCTTGTGGAATTATTAAAAAAAACTTTTCCAGTCGTAAGGAAAGTTATCCAGTACCGTATTTAAAATAGTTTTTTCTTTAATCTAAGGAAACGTATTTCTCTCAACACTGCATGCACCACATTAACTGTTCACAGGTTTATATGTCACTTGGTCCATAAAAGCGGACGAAGTAAAGTAACGGGTCCTCTAGTGCTTCATATCTCTAGAAAGGCTAACTTTATTAAAAGACAAGTCGTAGATCAAACCCTACTTGTCCAATAAGTAACACCTTTTCGCTATAAACACTCTAACTTACTGAAGTGAACCCAGGTTTTGAAGCGGCTAGGTCGTTTACAATGCTAATCAACGCCACAACTCTATCCCAGTAGTTTAATCAAGCCAGGACTCTCTCTTGTGCTTAATAGTTTTTATTGTTATTATACCTGTGATGTAGTACGTGGAAAGTAACCTGACTAGCGGGCAGGTCCGCCAAGATCTGCTCGTTTACAAGTAAGATCGACGCTGTAAAAGTTATTTGTAACAGTTTGTAAGTAACTCAACGTGCACGACTATCCGTCATCTTAGACTAGCCAAGTAACGGCCCCCGAGTGCTGCCGAGTGTCGACGGAAGCTGCCGAACCACTTTGTACTTTGCTTATGCCGCTAATCAGTGACTACTTACCTCACACCGCATTGCTTACTTCAGTACATAAATGGATTAGAAATGTAGATTAGAGAACGGTTGCTTTGCTTGGCCTCAGTTACAGGGAACGAGTGCTGTCTAGCATCAGGCTAAACTAGATGTTTTACAACGTCTGAACATTGCTGAAACATACTTAACTCAAAAATAAAATGAATGATATTTGTGTAAATAAAGAGTTTTTAAAAATTTAGAACAAAAACTTTAGGCATCTAACTTAAAAAATTCAATATTTGTAATGGCAGAAATTACCAAAATGCTAGTGAAAATGATAATTTTAAGTCTTGACTTTATTACATTTATTAGGCATATATGTATATATATATATATATATATATATATACCATATATATACCTGTACATACCACTCGTTATATTTTGAGCGCCATCATGTACTCTATTAATTTTCTTTATAAATTATATTTTTCTCGAATCTCTTGTTTAGCACAACACGAAATCAATATTTAAGTGAAATTCGCTACAGAATTAATTATCATTATCATTTATCTAGTTAATCTTATCTATTGCCACGTAATAAACAATCATAAGAACACCATAACTTTACAGTGTAATCACTCATTGGCCTATAATTAATTAAATTCACTTTAAATAAAACGTCATGGACTAGGAAGGGACGTAAGTACTGTCTGTTTACTTTTTGTGCGAACGCAATACAATATATCTCTGAGTTTTGGGTATGAAGCTACATTTTTGGTTCAACATAACATAACAATAAGAATTTCAACAATTTCGATGTTGAATGAAGATGTCTCTCGAGATATTTCACAGCAAGGTCAAGTTATTTTAAGATTATAACTAAGTTAATAATATTGTAACCCAGCGTTAGCCAGAAGACCATTTGACGGTAGTCAACACATGGCCTTTGTAATCCCTGGGGGGGTGGGGGGGGGGGGGGGTGGGGGGGGGGGGGGGTGGGGGGGGGGGGGGGTGGGGGGGGGGGGGGGTGGGGGGGGGGGGGGGTGGGGGGGGGGGAAAAGTAAACTAATTTAGCCCATGTATTTTCATACACGCTAAATACATTATTATGTATATGTTTTTTGTGTATGTGTGTACTTTTATTATTATGACCCTTTAATGGTTGGAATATAATTGACTCGAAATACGGGAACAACGTCGAGCTACATCGCTTATACACTCATATCCTGAGCAAGTACGTTCCTGCAATAAAGATGATTAATGTGGGACTGTTACGTGAAAAATTCAATGATACATTTACTACATAAACACGAAAATTTTGGATCACATGATGACCGAAAGAGATGCAGTGACCTGCGACGTAACCTGCAGGTGTACGGATGAGGGAAGAAGTACAGGACTGGTCTATTCCAACTCTCAGAGATACATTTCTATGCCAGGACACCTATCGATGGCCCTTGTGTCATATTTACCTCCAGGATACTGTAAGAGACTACTATTTCTGTAGTCTAGAATAGCCACTGCACCGATTGGTAGCCAAAGGGTTAACATGAAAAGACTGACACATAGAATACCCAACAAAACACAACGAAATTCTCGCAAAAAAAATAAATTTTGAAACATTTGTAAACATTGATCTCACATGATAAAATTTCATATGACTGTATTCAATTTAATGAACATTCACTATAGGAATCAACATTTATGTAGGGGGAGAGTGGGGTAATTCTGCGCAGTGGGTAATAGTGCGCATCACTGTTTGAGACAAAACGGACATAGTAATCCGATGTCTGATAAGTGCTGCACCTAGCGGTTGCTATGCGAACTACTAGACAACAACACCCGGCGCGCCACTGGCAGTTGTTAATGAGTGAGAGTGAAAGAAGTGTTTATCGTGATTTTCTTATAATTTTCTCTCATCAGGAAATAAGAAGGTAAGCCTACATCATTTCTCCAATCTAAATAATCTGTACATAGTCTTAAACTACGTTAATTTACGCGTGTTTCGGTATATGATTGGTCTTTAGATTAGTTCAGTTGCATATTTTAGGTTAGGTTTATTCGCACATTGGTCGCAGTCGGGTAATGGTACGCGTTTGCGCGCATGATTCCCCCTCACACGCTTATATACAAAGGTTTGCCTAATCTTTGTTTTTCGTGGTTTTGTTCTCAGATGCCGAGAAATTACATTCGAAAGGGTGATCGCCTAAAGTACTCGCCAGATGACCCTAAAAAATGCTTTGCGGGCTGTCAAAGAAGAGAAAAGGAAAATCAGAGAAGTCGGAAGAAGTTTCAACATTCCAGAGGCGACCTTACGAAAATACCTTGCCGTTCAGGAACCAATAGGCCTAAGAGACGTCAATCTTCGATTAGGTCGGAAAACTATTTTCCCGGCAGAGACGGAAGCTGAACTTAGTGAATTTGTTTTGCTGCTAAGTAGTCTTTTTTATGGTTTAACACCCAAAGAGCTTCGCCGAATTTGCCTACAGATTTGCTGAAGACAATGGTCTTAAGCACTCTTTCAACAAAAGAAAAGAAACTTGTCTGGCAGGCAAAGACTGGTTATATAGCTACTTGAAACGCAACACAAACCTGAAGTTACGCCAGCCTGAAAACACAAGTCTTAACAGAATTTCAGCGTTCAATGAGCAAGAGGTTAAGATTTTTTTTGATAACTTGAAAGCAGTGATACATAAATTTGAAATAGACCCCCACCGTACGTACAATCAGGACGAAACCGGTATAACAACCCGTCCAAAAGAAGTGCCCCAAAAGTGTTGGCACTAAAGGGTGCTAAAAGAGTAGGTGGGGCTACTTCAGGGGAAAGGGGAAGAACAATCACAGCAGTTTTTTTGTGTAAGTGCTGGTGGCCACTACATCCCACCAATGCTGATATATCCACGCAAAAGAAATGACCCCCAACCTTCAAGTGAATGGACCACATGGTGCACTTTACTGCCTCTCTAACAACGGCTGGACAAACTCGGAGCTGTTTTTGGAGTGGCTAGCTCACTTTAAAAAACACTCACACCACCCTACACCCGAGGATCCTGTTCTTCTAATCCTGGACAATCACAACAGTCATATATCCATACCGGCCTACAAGTTTTGCAAAGACAGCAACATTCATATGATATCTTTGCCCCCTCACACGTCCCATCGGCTTCAGCCACTGGACCTGACTTTTTTCGGTCCATTGAAAAACGCCTTGTATAGAGAATATGATCTTCATCTAATGCGATCCGGTCATGAGAAGATAACCGAGTATGATGTTGCCGGACTCCTTAATCAAGCTTTTATAAAGGTAGCTACCATGTCTAATGCTGCGTCAGGCTTCCGTTCTGCTGGGATTTTCCCTTTCAACCCTGATAAGTTTTTTGACAACGGAATGGCTGAAATGCGCGACTTGCCTATCCCTCCAGTAGAAGGAGTTCCAGAGCATGAAATGCCTACACCAACTAGGATCACTGTTTGTCCAGAAAAAACACTCCCTTCCACAAGTCAAGTGTCAACACCATCAACTTTCGGAAGTCCTCAGTCAACTGCAATTGCACCAAGTCTTTTTGATGATCCGTTACCGTGCACATCGACCAAAGCTTCCAAACTCCTTTCTGGCATACGCTCCTTTCTTGAGTTCAAATAAGAAGGTTTATAAGCCTGCAAATCAGAAAAAACCCAGGGAAAAACAACATTCAGAAATTCTAACTAGCACTCCAGTTAAAATAAAACTAGAAGCTAATGCAGAAAAGAAAAAAACTAAAAGAAGAACTGAAAAAAAAGAGACTGACCAAAAAAAAACCAGAAAGTTGTTCAAAGTTTAGCTTTGTCTCCTAAACTTAATAAAAGCAATGGGCCTACTGCCAGTAAGGTAAAAAAGACCAAAGTTAGGCCTTATCACAAAACTAGAGAAAAGCGTTTGGGACACATCAGATGAATCAGACATAGACCCTTCAGCCATCTGCAATGATGACGAGTTTGACGATGTAGACAGAAGTGTAATCGATCTAGACGCAGTTGAGGGGGGGCGCCCAATGAGTTGTGTGGTTTTTTGTGGAGATCATGGAAAAGACAGGGAACTGTGTGGTACAGATGTATATTGTGCGGAAAGTGGTATCACGCAGCATGCACAATGAAAAGAATCAGCTAAAGACTTTATTTGCGAATTCTGTAAATACTAAAATAATTTTTATCCTCTTTGTTTTAAAAAATTATCTCTTTCATATTAAAAATATCTCTTTGTAACCAAAAACATTTTATATAACCATTTTATACTTTATTCACTATAATGTTTTTACTTACACACTGTATAATAAAGTGTTTACTATAAATGGTGACTTTTTATTCCACATTCCGATATGTGCTCAAAACGCGCACCATTACCCAACCCACTGCGTACCATTACCCTACGTTCGGGCAATTGTGCGCTCTTGCATACTCTTAGAAAAATAAATGTACATAGTTTGCCTTAGGGTATTTTATTTTCAAAAAAACACCAGTGTATAGTATGATAACCACTTCAACTTTTGGTGTAACGGATGACACAAAATAAGCCATTAAAAAAATATGAAAAAATATTTTCCCTTAGGTGCGCACAATTCCCCCACTCTCCCCTATAGTTTTACACATTGCGATAAAAAATGAGAAAGGTGCTCACACTTTTAAAAGACTTTTAAGAGAGTTTTTTTAACAAAAGGCATTTATGAGAAGGGCTTCATACAAGGCATGTACAATTTTTTTATTTATTCTTACTTCGATGTGTTTAATTGTATTATAACTTGAATGAATACAGTATTATTATTGTTAGTCCGCTGTCTCAAAAACCCCAGAGGATTCCGAGACGACCCTTGCATCCGAACGCGCATACACAGTCACACGCGCAGCCTGTGTCGATGGCAAAACTAATACTTTTAATGATTTGTCATTTTTTAATCTGAATTTTGTTTCATGAAATATTACAAGAATATTACCTAATTAAAAAATTACCTTTCCTTACTAAAGCCTAGAATGAGTATAATCGGAACGAAAGTGTCGGCTGGAAGGTCGGGCTGGGCGTGTGTTGGTGTGTGTGCGTCGGTGAGAGGGTCGCCAAATCGTCCAGGTTCTTAAAACTCTGGACAAACTACAAATATCTATTTATTAGTTTACAGTATGATTACGTTTAATTTTGCATTTATGTAACAATGGATTAATGCCAGGTACATTTCATCTGTCTTGAAAAGACTATTAGGCCAAACCGAGCCTCGACACACAAAAAATCTCAAATGCAGTTTGCACTGAAGTAAAAGAACCGGACGGCCGCATCTGGCGTTAATCATAGAGCAAGCGTTAATTCATATCTCGTGATTGTGACTACCTCTTAATTATCCTCCACAGCCGCTCTGTGTTTATGGGCTGATTGTTTACTGAGACAATGTCGCTGTGTGCTGAGACAGGCTGAGGCTGGCCCACTAGTCTCGCGGCCTCCCGGTGTGAGGATGTGCGTGCGCACATGCGCGTGCTGAATCGTGATTCTCTATTAATAGGTATCTCCTCAGCATGCAGTATGTAATACATCTATTTAGCTGGCTTGAACGTAAGGAGAATAAATATCTATTTCTCTGTTCTTTGATGCAAACATTACATTAGTAACAAAAGTATGTACAGTCTCTCATTAAATGTTAACACTATTTCTCCTCTTCTGTTTCAAACCATTTGATCAATGGATCTGCTCCAGGTTCCAGCAAAGCTTATGATCAACGATGATTTCCACCTCCTCCACTTATGTGGTTCACGATGGTCTCTCATAGTATATAATTTCATATCTATGATCATCTTTATTTTTTTATCCTCTTCTTCTCATTGTACATACAAACGATTTATACTTTTTATGCTATACGATTCCTAGATGTCCTAACAAATCATTCCTAGGTTCACTGTCAAACTATTCTTAGGTTCCCGGTCAAACCATTCCTAGGTTCCCTTTCAAACCATTCCTAGGTTCACTTTCAAACCATTTTTAGGTTAACTGCCAAATATTTATTTATGTTGGCGACTAATTAATAGTAAGACGGACAAATATCACATAGCTGATCATCTTAAGGCAGAATGAGGTTGTTAGTTTTTTATAAGACAGTGAAATTATTTATTACATTTGGTTTGATTAACTTTCGGTTTGAGTATTGAGCAAATGTTTACGAGATTATGATACGAAATATAACTCAATGGTTATCACATTGAATTCATAGACATCTTTAATTTTATGCTATAAATTATCTACTGATATCGGATAATGAAATCGAGGATAACCCAATTGTATAAATATTTCTATATAGAAAAACTTCTTTATAGTACCATATTTTTCTGTTGATGACAGTCCTAAAACTTTGATATACATCTACTAAAATTATTGCTTCATATTATTTTCCATTCAAATATACTGCATAATATTCATGAATTGCTCTAAAAAAATATGAATCAACAGTCGTCGATGAAGCATATAGCACTGTTATAGTCCAAAGCATTAAACATGCACACCACAGAAGTTAATATACATATTAATAGCAAATATTTAGGAGTCAACACAACACCTGACACGATGTGAATTTTGACAACATTACGAAGAAATCATAAATATAATTCATTACAAGAACACAAAATCGTGCCTGTATTCACGAACTTGCCTTTGTTCAATTTCATAGTAATTGAATATTTGTGAGTTTTAAAGAAAAGAAAAAGAACAATATATTAATTGAATATAGCTTGATATAATCGATTCAGCGATTCCATGTGGTTCAGAATATTAATGTGTACATTATAATAATACTCAAAGTAAATCAAATATCGTAAAAATGACATATTAACAAAGGATTATAATTTTTCTGAAGTAGTTGAACGAACACACAATTCTATATTTGGCCTAAAATAATAAACTCGCTGAAATGTTTGTCCTAATTCCTCGCTCAATATTAAGATTTAAGATTAAAATGTAAAATAGTGTTGTAGACTATGATGAAAACTATAATGTCTATTAAAACAGTTTTCTTGTAACTTGATAATATAATAGTTTTTATGTTATTAATTTATTAGTTAAAAGCCAATTAGCAATACACAAGCAAACGCCCTGGTTTTTATTTAAATCTTCTGAGGAATTTTTCTAAGGAATAAATCAATTGTTAGCGATACTAGTTTTTGTGGAGGTCAAAAAGGGAGGTTACCAAGAGGGTTATAAAATGATAATATTTGTTAGATAATATTTTTTCCTATCTTAATAAACTAAAATAACCGACCGTCAGTCACAGAAATAATAGTTATAATACCATCAGACAATAATATAAAGAAACTAGAAGAAAGTCGTAATTTTAAGGATCCGTATATACTTAGCCGACGCACATTTAACATTTATTTACGTGTCTGACAATTAATTGTAAGTATGTCAAGATAAGAAAAATATAATATAGGAAATAAGTATTATTTCATATTTTAACCCTTATGATTCCTCCGTTTCGACTTTCACGAAAACCAGCGTGGCTTAAAACCAATTTCTCTATTAAGAAAAATTTTTCTATTGATTATTATTTGCTTTTTCTATATTTTTTATGAATTTTCTTATCGAAATAAAATTTAAAATCTCTTACGTTAGTTATGTTCATGAAAACGTTCTGTCTTCTAATGTAAAGCTAGTTCATTTTATTACCATCAACCGACAACTCCTCGTCCTTGAGTGACCTTGAGGCTACAGTGAAGTCAAGGCCGCAGCTGGTTATCGTGTTTACATCAAAGTCACGAGTCGCAGTAGAATTACCCTCCACAAGAGCTGTCAGAACTCTCAGTATAGCAGTACATCAGACGGGCAGTAGGCGTACATAAGTAATACCATTTCTCATTATTCTTGTTGTGATTTTCTGGTTACGAAGAGCAACTTTTAAGAGTAATTTTTAAAGTAAAACGACTAAAGGTAAAGTAGATGAAGAATAGCTTTCTGTACGGCTTCAACTCGATTTCAATATTTTAAAACTAATTTTCTGTACTTGTGCTGTTATCACCTTACTAATTATTACTTGAACTAAATATTATAATTATTAGCTCCCATTCACATGTAAAGAAATGTGTTTGAACAGGTCACACAAAGAAACACACCAGAAACCACTTTACACATGCTCATTATGATGTACACCAGAACAATTTAAAATGCTTTTGTAATGAAAAACACGAATAAATTATAAAATACAAAATCTTACTCATATAATACAAATTTTGAGCCCAGTGACTTAGTGAATGGACCAAAATTTTGTTTTTTCGTCATAATTACCGTTACGAAAATCAATTCTTTGCTTGAAGTTTGTTTTTGATAATGGTAATGATAAGTATTGTGATTGATTTTTAACCTAGATTGTAGTTGTGTGTTAAGTGCGTTATTCGCCTGAAGAAGAGATCAGATTACGAAACGAAGTATTACTGTCTTTTTGTGTCACTGAACGAAGACAAATGTCCGGAAAAAATTGACCTTTAAAACGAGATACCAGAAGTCTTAGCTTGTTATTTAATAAGTTTGAGATGATGGTTGTGTGAGGGAGGGCGAGAAGAATTTTGACATCACAGTTATTCGTGTATGTTTGTCTTGAGTTGTCTTCTAGTATATCCTTATTTTGCTGAAACAAAATTAAAATTTTGAATATTTTTGTTATTGTTGGAGTTTATTAAACAATTGTTTAATACATTGTATGATATTAATAATATTAACGTTTCCTTTAATACCTTGTAACCAAAATGTCTCAGGAGGATAAGGATTACATATAGCAGCATTGTATTATATATTTGCTGATAGACTGTTCCATTATTACAGTTAATACCTTGACAAAGAAGATAAATCTGTTTCAAAACATTTACGAACGTTTTATGAGGTCGGTTGAAAATCAATAATCTACATTAGACAGGCTGGTCCGTTATAACAGAGAAAATAGAGAACGAATAACTCTATAATAGCTTCCCAAACCCGCGTACCGTAATTTTGAAAATTACTATCCTGGACCATTTAACTTTTCAATCCGAAATAGACAATTCTTTCTAGGATGTACAGACCAGTGAGTATTAAAAAGTATTCTCTGCACGACTCTCTGTTACAGAAATGCAATATTATTCGTATATATTGTATCTCGTATTGAAGTAACAATCTCTGGAATGCATTGCTTGAGCAACATCAACTTAACACGTTACTATATGGAAGGTGGGAGACAGTTAGTCCATAATACAGCATTATTGTCCTTGAACAATATTGAGTTAAGTTTCTTGGCTATTTTTCTGCTTTCGTTGTCTAAATGAAAGTTCCACGTTAAATCTGTGTGTATATATATATTATTAACTTTAGATATTTCAAAATTACATTTATTAGTGTACCCTTTGTTCATTAGTTTTTCAATTTATATAATAAAAATACTGAATGCAATTATTTAGTACCCCAAAAACAGATATTTAAAATCCTTTATTGTAATTTGTATAAAACAGATAGTAGTATCTAGTACATATTCATTACACTACCCAATCGTACTGCTTGCTGCCTTGACACTGCTTAAATATAGTAAGAAAAATAGATCTAAGTATTAATCCCGAGGAGACACTGCAATAACAGTTATTCTCCACCTATCATCGATCACTAAGATAATATTGCAAAAATTATGTGGAACACTTTTTAAACTATAGTGATTTAGTTTGTCGAGAAAAATAGTATGATCGATGTGGTCAAAGGCCTTTGAAAGATGAAGGAATAAGCTGAGCGTTGAAGAAAGATCCTCCAATCCGTTGACTGATGAATTTATTGATTGCATCAGTTGTTGATTTTCCTTCTGAAACAAAAATGGCATTGTAAAAGTGTATGGTTTCCGCTCATTAAGAGCAATAACACCAATATGCTTGTATATTATGTTTTTGTTGATTATTTGATAACTAACTTATATTTCTTACTTATTCATTGTTTTGTTGATTATTTATTTTTAATACGGTTTGTTATTTAATTATATAAGTAAATATTAATAGTGCTATTAACCGTTTATACTCTTTTTAACTTAATTAAATATACTACTGGAGTATTTCCGTTGGAAGAATAAAATAAAATAAAATAATATAATCTACTCAAAAACTCTCACAATGAGCTAATATTGTGACATTTTCGAACTCAACTTAGCACAAGCACTAAAGCTTTGGTTTTTAAAATGTTACGTTCTAATAGTTTTAGATACTTGATTTTTCAAAAGACTACTGGTTTGGTATTATAGGATATTGTGCTGGAGAGTCATAACACGAGATCTAATAGTAAATGTTACTATTCGTATTTATTATAAGCTCTACCAATAAGGTCAGTTGTTGTATAGGCTATTGTGCTGGAGAGCACCAACACGAGATCGAATAGCAAGTGTTACTATTCGTATTTATTATAAACTCAACCAATAAGGTCAGTTGTTGTATAGGATATTGTGCTGGAGAGCACCAACACGAGATCGAATAGCAAGTGTTACTATTCGTGTTTATTATAAACTCAACCAATAAGGTCAGTTGTTATACAGGATATTGTGATGGAGAGTCCTAACACGAGATCGAATAGCAAGTGTTACTATTCGTATTCATTATAAGCTCAACCAATAACAAAAGCCACTTTTAAGAGACGAGATCATTGACGTTACAATGTGTACAAATGTGATTTATATCAGAAACAAGAAACACGCGGTACTTTAAATTGTTGGAAGGATCGTATGATGAGAATAACTCAAATTTTTTTTAACTTGATTAACTCGTACAGTAGTCGCCGCAATGCTGGAGAAGTTCGAGCCTGTCTCACATGTTCAATTAGTGCCTCTGTAAATACATAAGGCATAACATTACTTGGCCAGGCAGTTTGATATGATTTAGTGGGTCTTGATGTGGACTCCGATTACCACAACTCTCGTACTCTCCAGCGCCTGCCTGCCTGCTGTTTCTCCTCTAATTGACGTACATTCCTCGTCCCTCCGTGTCGTGCATGTTAATTCCCGTCCAGACATTGATATTCCCTTACATTCGAATCGAATATTAATTGGTTTGAGGAGATGAATTGATACTTTAGACCTGCTAGTCGCTCACGAACTCAAAGAACTGTTGACAAATTGGAAGTAATTATTTATAGATAATGACCTCTCTAGAACATTCCTCACCTCATTAACATTATCAACTTACTAACTCGTTTGGTACTGGAAAAAGTTTTTTACTCTGTTAGCCAATACTAATGTAGCTTTTATGTATATACGAGGGCTATTCAGAAAGTAAGGAACGTTTTGGAATTAAAAATAAACCAAGTACAAGAAAAACATATTATTGTATAAACATTAAATAGGGACTGAAATACTACTTTTCTGCAAAATTACCACACAAATTAATGAACTTATCATAGCGGTGGATAAGCTTTGAAATCCCTGTGTCATGGAATTCTGCAGCCTGTCATCTCAGCCACTCAGTGGCAGGTACCTGGAGCTCCTCATCGTTGTCAAAACACGTTATTAGGCAGGTCTTCATTTTCAGAAAGAAGTTGAAATCACTTCGAACAAGATCAATGGGGATGAGGAAAAACTAAACTTCCGAGCTGAACGAGTTCAAGTGTTCTTGCGTACGATTTGCCGTGTAAGGTCGGGCATTGTCATGCATAAGCAAAATTTTAGATAACAGTTCTCCTAATGTTTTGTAATATTTATTTCCGCTCAGAATTTATTGTTGCACCACCCTCAAGAAAGTCAATAAGAAATACACCTTGCCTGTCCCAGAACACTGTTGCCATGATCTTTTTAGGGGAACTTATGTGTCCCCAGTCCATGGACTGTAATCGTGTCTCACGATCTAATATGTTTCACCCAGTTTCGTCCCTGTTACGATTCGATTCAGTAGTGTATCATCATGACTGTAGTAGGCCTCAAAAAAACGTCAAAGCTGCCTCCATTTATTGTTCTTTATGGTGATTTCTAAGCATTTTTGGACCCCAACTTGCTCAAATTTCAACATCGCTTCTCTTGAAAATTGTACATGCGTATAAAATAATATAATTTTGTGACGTGTGTAGCATCTTAATAGTATATTATATGAAATATAAACACTCAAATTAAGAACCCTGTAGGAACACTGTAGTAAAACGACCTTGAATTTCCCTCCATAAGAACCTTGTGAACTATTAAACCCTTATTTTTGGTCGTAGCGTAAAAGAAGATTTATCTTTTTATTTTTGATTATCATTTTTATAACTAACAGACAACCAAACTTTGTATTTTAAAAAGTTTCTTCTAAATTTTTATATTTTTTGAGTATTCAAATGATAAAGTTGAATTTTTTTTCTGATTAGTCTTTAAAAATATTGAAAAAAGGGCAAGAAAGCAGGTTTGAGTGTGTATTTTTTAATAAGACATCCCCCATAATCTTACGACTAAAAATAAGGCCGTAAAAGTACATGAGGCTTAACATTTTTTTTGTGGTGCCGTAATCAAGATTTCCGCCTGTGCATCAGGTTGTGAAGTGTTTGCTGAAGACAAATTCAGTGTTGAAAGCGTGTCGGGTTGTTGCAATCTAAGAAAATCATGAAGAAATGTTTGTAGCAAAATTTACATAATCAATTTGAGTTGAGACTTCGGAACTAAATAGGAAAATTAGACGATTTTAAAAATTGGAACTACGCTAATATACGGTATTTAAGCGCATTTGCTTCATAAAAATACAACTTGCTTATACGTCTCTGATTTGGTTTTAAAAGCAGAGTTCTAAATCACATTGCCGCTGTTGATGAGCACTTTTTAACCTTTCACTACATCTCAACGTTCGCCATTAAAATCAAAGTTTCAAGGAAAGCAATCGATAAAGGTTCCGAAAAGTTACAATTACATATCAGCTACAGTGTTTCGTAAACCAAAGCTGAAAAGTGTTTAGCTTTGGGTTTTGTCAGTCTTTTGATGTCTTGTAAAGTTTTAAGATAACAGAAGTAAAAAGTTGAGTGATGTATAAAATAGCTTTTCAAATATACAAATAAACATGGTAACTATTGGTACTGCAGTTCTTATTGATTCCAACCGAGCGTAATACTGTATTGGTCATGAACTTTGGAGATATCAGGACTATGTATAAAAATGTGTTAAGATAACAAGACTGTATTTGTGAGACATAAATTTATGAAAGTTTGTGACTAAGAGAGTTTAAAGTGCTTGGATGTTCATTCTGAATGACTAGTCTACGTGTAGTGTCTATATATTTTATATAGAATTTGTGTAAAGAAATATACCTAATCGTTTTGAGCTGAGTCTTCGGAACTAAATAGGAAAAGTAGGATAATTTATAAAATTGGAACTACGCTAAGATAAGTTATTTAAGCGCATTTACTCACAAAAATGCAACTTGCTTGTACGTCTCCGGTGTGATTCTACAAGTGGGTTTCTAAATCATATTGCCGCTGTTGATGAGCACTTTTTAACCTTTTTAACCTTTAACCTTTTTAACCTAGTATTTATATATATATATATATATATATATATATATATAAGACAGTCTGTGTGTGTATATATATATATATGTATATATATATATATATATATATATATATATATATATATATACTACCAGACATACAAAATAACATTTCATTCAATCTCACCTAATTGATATTTCCAAAATAGAAAATTACGTTCGACATCATTGCTGAAAGTAACTAAATGCTTAATGCACGTATAGTGCAATCTCACTTGTGATATTCTGTAGGTAACCAAACCCGTGTCGGCCAGTTCAACATCAGTCACCTTCAAGGTCACATCTGCGCAGGTGCGGGCCGTCCACCGTCTGACCGGGATCAAGATCGATTCAATGAAAATTGTTTTTCATTTGAAACTTTTTGTAGACTGTTCCACAATACAATGGCGGCTTGTTAGCGATTGACTTACAACTTCTCTCTGCTCACTGCTCTCTGCTGCCGCCCAGTCACTCTCGAGGTCTTCATAACATCGCCAGTTCCTCTACTACTTTCAGGTTTGGGACTTAATCCTTGTGATAAGGAAATGTTAATCAATTATTGCCTACATATTAGGCTGTTATTGACTTGAGACACGGGTAGGACTGTATATTAGGTGTATAATAATGATAGATAGTGGTTAATGTAGCTATGGTGCGCCTATTGAGTTAAGATCCATTTTACCTTCCGCTTGGTGTAGCATGTCAGTGTAAAATCTTACACTGATGCAGATTGAATTCTGGAATTTAGAGTTCACGTATTCATGAAAAGATCAATAAAAATTAGGTGGCGATGATGTTTTTAGTGAACTTCTTGCATCGGTGACAGCTGTTTATTGATCTGTTCAGGCAAACTTGGACTCCATATCCCAGGAGTCATATTGTACCAGTGTCAGATTTTAGACGCTGTACTGTGCAGAAGGTGATTAGGAGCTTATTCAATAGTGTCATTGGCTTGGGGGTCGCAAAACACCGTAGTAAGCTCAATTGTGCATCTGATGAGACAATAAGGATCAGATATTCACCTCTTCATCTAGACTACACCGTATAGGTACTGAGTAACCAGACTACAGTCGGGGCCACCAAATTAGGCGGGTGGGTGGAATTGCGCCGTTGCCAGATTGTGCAAACATCGTCAAATAGAATAATCCCTGAATTGTATCCATTTTAGAGCATGATGTTGTTTGCTTTCTCCTAAGATTCTGATCACATCTTACAAGTTAGAAAGATGAAAATCGTATTATTGGCTTCAGGAGAGACCGCTGATGATAACGGTATATAATTTTTCTATGTAAATACAACAATGTAATTTTGAAATACTAAATACCTACAAACCAATTTTAATTCATTAACATGGTGTATTAAACATTTCAGTAAGCGAGGAAGTTTTTTATTTTTGGGTTAGGAACATTTTTCCTGTGGCAAAGTTTTAGACAAAGGTATAAACTTAATTTTTTGATCCAAACAAATTTTTCTCAGTTTACTAACTTCGCTGGGAAATGAGTGCAAACCTAAGAAATCAAACACACAGAGCGATGCGTGCGCCGCCGTGCGTATACACATAATTTCTACTCAACTTTTTTTAATAGCAATACTTTACTTTCTATTATTTTTATCATCACTCAACTATAGTACTATGTATTGTAACCATAGCGAAAATTAAATAAATATTTTAAGTTTAGTAAAAGTAACCATGCTTAAAACAATCTGTTTTGCCTTCCTTAGCAAAATTATTTTAAATATAAACATTTTAAACACGTGTAGTAATAGAAATAATAAAGAAACATTTTTAAGTAATTATTAACAAGTATTATAAACCAGTGACATTGATAGTACTTACGGTTACATAATCCAGTGAGGAGTTTAAGTCCTTTGTATCATAGAGGTCGCTGGTGTCGAAACGATGCAAGAGGTTCGTTTTTAACGTGATCGTCGCCAACTTGTTTATTGATATCCTCAGATAGACGTGAACTCCACATTCCAGAAGTCAATATGTACCAGTGTCAGATTTTAGACCTGCAAAAAGCGTAAGTAAAATGAGACAATAAACAGTCTCGTTAAACGTTAAACAGAAACAGTGATTAACGTTGTGGGTGAATGCCATGCAGATATATTTATTTTGTAGCGTTGGACATTTCTTGGAATTCATAAAACATCCCATGATCAACAAAAATTAAGGAAGCACTTTGTGGTGGTCATTGGGGTTTTATCATACCCTTCTGGCTTTTTGTGAGCAAAAATGTCCACATTGCTTAGGTCGTCATTACCAGAACTAGAGAAATTCGCTTGTAATTGGCATATAAACCAGTAGGTAGTTTGTTCACATAAAACATTAAACTGTTGATCTATTAGGTATTCTTGATTATATTTATATACAATATTGAGATCCTTGTAATTAATTATGACCTACCCCCATTTAGAAATTTAAAACGACAAAACGAATCATATGATAATAGTTTGATCTGTACGAGTACCCACGTACAGGTTACACATGATAGGTCACGACACTCTTGGACAGTTACTGGAATACTGGACAGCCTCTGTCATGTCATGTCGTGTAGTGGTGCCAAGTGAGATGTGATTGAAACGCAACTAATTGAAACCTTGCCACAATGAAATATTCAGCCTAAAAGTACGAGTACATTTACTGTACAAAGCATAACAAAGCAAGAACTCAAAATAGATGACAACAGGCTGAACACAAGATCATTTTGGCACTTGCCAATGCTTTTGACTGAATGCTGTAGGTTATTCTGTAACGTAACCTCGCAACAAACATCTATATTTGGCTCAGTTTGGAAACTAACATTACTGATCCAGTTGATTATTCTATAGGTATCACTACAACGTTAACATGATGGAAACAAATATATTGTTTACTGAAGGCATTCACAACATATAAATTGTTCTATCAAAGAGTCCCCTGGTTTGAGTCCGAGTAACCGATGCAGGACATATGGCACCATTGACACAGTTAGTCGACCCCTCGAGAGGGACAAGTATTACCACATTAACAGAATGGCCGGAGAACCTCATTATATATCGGCTGATTACAGTGATTAGCAAGCTGGACATCAAGAACTTGTGATTAGCGAAGAAGTGTGGGAGTTGGGTGGGCTAGAGGACATTACAGAAATCACTTCCGAATCCTGTTACATATCGGTTTATTACAGTGCTTAGCGGACTTTACATCATAGACTTGTGACCTGTAAGGAAGTTTGGAAATTGGGTGGGTAGAGAACAGTTCAGGAATCTCTTCCGATTCCCATTACATATCGATTTATTACAGTGATCATACACTTGTGTCCTGCGAGGAAGTTAGGAAGTTCGATAGGTTAGAGACATTACATAAATCACTTCCGATTCCCATTACATATTGGCTGATTACAGTGATTAGCAGATTGAACATCACAGACTTCTGATTATCGAGGAAGTATGGGAGTTGGGTGGCCTGGATGACAGTCCACGAATCACTTCCGATTGCCATTACACATCGGATGATTACAGTGATTAGCTGATTGAACATCACATACTTCTGATAAGTGAGGAAGTATGGGGGTTGAGTGGCCTAAGAATAGTTCAGGAATCTCTTCTCATTACCATTATATATCGGCTGATTACAGTGATTAGCGGACCGGACATTGGACTTATGATTAGCGAGGAAGTGTGGGAGTTGGGTGGGCAAGAGGACATTACAGGAATCACTTCCGAATTTCATTATAGTTAGTACGTAAATGGAACTTCTTATAGTGCGTGATTAATTATCACGGAATATGTTCATCTCAGAGGTTTACTACCGATTATAGGGAACATATTACGATTTTCTGGGCTGTGATAAGAATCTTTAGAGGCAATCTTATTACGTGTAGTATTATAAGATTACCACAAAGCTGAAGATACTCAAATGTCCATGTATCGCAGAGGGTAGGAAGGGATGCAGTGTCTCTTGTTTATCTAAATTTTCAGAAACTATTCGTTCCTTTCATTCCAATTCTAATTATTATACTAGTTTAGTTTGAATTAGGTGAACTTGAATTGTTTCAAATTCATCGCAATGATAAGTTCCAAATATCTCCCAACTTGCATAAAATTTTAAAGTTGGGATTAAATTGTTTGAATGGCTACACCCCAAATCTCCATCTTGGAAGATGTGTTATAAAAATTTTGTGTTAAAAACTTATTATTGCTTTACCACTCCTGGACATCTGCACAATGATTCTTTACAGCTGAATTTACAGTAGAATTTTCTGGCCTAGAAATCGCACACAGGTTTATCTTAGAAAGTACCAGAGTGAAAGCAACTTGACTTGCAGTTGCAGTTAGGATCTATAAAACCCCAATGAGAAGTCGTCTTACTCATCGTAGGGCTATGAATTTTGCCTCTCGGAATAGGTCCTTGATTGAGATCCGGCTTCGTGACGGTAAGTTGCTCACTCACTTGTTTGTTGAGGTACCATCCTCCCCCCCCTCCCAACGGAGGATGATCTCATGCTGTGTGTTTAACCAAACCGTTTCATATTGAGCACGCTATTTGGCAAGAAGAGCATTGATCTCTGAAACCAGCAGCGGAAGACGGGTTTGAATTTGCAATCGAAGGTGCTTTAATAAAGTTAAGCTACATGTTGATTCATACAACAATGATCATTACAGTACAGTTTTGTACACAATCTTTTACAGCCTCTACAACAATATTATTAAAGAATTTCTAGAATAATGTTAGGGTTCATCTGAATACTCAAATGTTGAGTCGTCCGCTTAGTGTAACATCTGAAATCTGACACTCAAAGACTTGAATTCTAGAATCTGGAGTCCGTTTGGAGAGATCCTGAAAAAATTCGACGACGAAGACGTTCAAAACGAACCCTTTTCATCGTTTCGACAATAGAGACACTTATACTGGACTCCAGTTTCCTGGAGTCAATCAGTGACAGTGCAGGTCTTAGTTGATGGTGAAATAGAGCTGAACTCAACAATCGCTGAAGTAAATAACCCTTTCCACCTCCCGCAGCCATGTTATGTGATGTTCATATGTTTGAGTACTGCGTGGTTTTGAAGTTTTGACTCACATAATTAGGTGATGCTAATTAATAAAAATAATATGGTGTTCTCTAGTTTTGTTTCAATAAAATTAAAATTCTACGTTCTTACTGTATGTGCCATACGTATTTTTGTGCTGGTAACACATTGGATTTAGGATTTAAAGCTCAGCTGATTTTATTTTTATTGTAAAGTATAAGTAAGCAAATTTTAAGACATATTTATATGGTTTTAGTTATGTTATAGGTTTAAAATTTGATCAAGGTCTTCTGTATCGTATTTACAAAACCACGGTTCTTTTCAGTTCAGAACATAATGAAAGTCATAAACGAACTGACTGTAAGTGCAACTTTCCTGCCCTTTGACTTTTTGAACCCAAAACCAAATATTCAAAATCAACTTCTTGGCCCAAATTCTCTAGGATATTTTTATCAACAGTGATCGCACATACGGAGGGACACAATGACACGATGTTGAAAAGGCCTCGTGGTGTTTTTAAAAAAAAAATAATATTGTAAATTCCCGTGGAACTCCCATAAATTTCCCACATACATTTTCTAAAATAATAGAAGCGAGATGATTCATCAAAAACTAATGATGATTTTCATTGTTAAAATACATTTGTGGTTCTTTGCTAATTTTACTCAGTTGTAATAAAAAACTGGATTGCAATGTGTGTGTGTGTGTGTGTGTTGTGTGTTGTGTGTGTGTGTGTGTGTGTGTGTGTGTGTGTGTGTGTGTGTGTGTGTGTGTGTGTGTGTGTGTGTGTGTGTGTGTGTGTGTGTGTGTGTGTGTGTGTGTGTGTGTGTGTGTGTGTGTGTGTGTGTGTGTGTGTGTGTGTGTGTGTGTGTGTGTGTGTGTTTTGTAATTGTGTGGATTGGACCACACAATTTATTTAATTATTTATTTTATTTTGTTCTCGAAATACAACGATCAACTGTATATAGGAGTTGATGTGGAGGAACAAGGCAGTTTAACTGCGTTAGGATGTTACGATTGATCTAGTGGATGTTGGATTACAGCCACTTATGTAACCGTGTAGGGACAGAATGACGGTCTGAAGACACTGCTCGCTCTTTTTCCTTCAGTATCCTTATTTTTGTAGACGTTAGCAACCCACACTGGCGAGGCAGACACACATCGAGTCCGCAGGTTCTATTTCTGTACTGCGTCGCCCACCCGATGTAATGTACGGCCGTGTGGACCGCGCTGGCCGTGCAGGAGACGGGGATGGTAGGTGGCAGTCCCGCTAACCTTCCGTCCTTATTGGGACACCTTGATTGTACCGTTCAGATCGCTCTGTTTGGCGAATAAGGGGAGCGTTATAGGCAGGAGCAGTTCTGGCGGCAAGTAAAGGTTTCCAGGCCAGGACCTGATGGAAGTTCTCAGACATCTAGCTGTGCACTAACTGTCAATACTGAAATTACATCTTTAAGCGAATAATATAAGGAAAAAGTAACTCTTGCGGCTAGTACTGTTCATGCCTACTTTACAAGTTGTTATCTAGCTCCTTCAAAAGTATACTTCAACTTAATATTTAATACATTATGTTATTTATTTCCTCAAACTTTGTGTAATATTTGTAAACTAAGAAATGGAAATGTTATATATAAAAATGCTCTCTTATATAAAATTCCATTTAAATGTGCTAACCACAATATTTCCATCAAAGAAAAATTGACACGATTCCTAATAAGTTGAAAAAGTCCAGAAACAATTTATTTAACTTGTTTTGAAATCCTATCGCTTGTTGAATATTCTGAAATGTCTAAACCCGTAACTGAGATAACCTCGGTGTCTTTTTGGGGTAAAATAAATAAATTATTATCCAAATAATTTTATGAATAAGAACCGAATGGGTGCGATAGTGGATTGATCAGCCCTGGAGTAAAATTAAACCTATTCATCGTTTAAAGTAATGGAAAGTAATTCAATTTTTTTCTCAAATCTTCTATATGATGATTAGAAGTATAACTAAACTCTATCCCAAATAAGTAAATATTTTTTAATATTTGATCATTTTCAAGTCCTGAAAACTTCAGATTTTATATTCCTTGTACTTTCCAATAAATAAACTGAGTCTTTTAGCATAATTCACAAGCTAATAATTTTACATGAAGTGTTATACTATATACTAAATACGTATTTCTTACAGAGTACTAAGGATGTACAACCCACTTTTAATATGCCTTCGTTATTAAACCCCCTGATCACAATACAGTATGTTTTTCAATACAATGAATAAAATCTACTTTTTACTTATTATTGAATTGTTACGAAATTTTTCAAAATATTTTGTACTTCTTAGTAGAACGTATTGAAATAATTATTTTCAGCTGTGTTTCAATCAGTGGCAACAAAATGAGACTAAATTATTACTCTTAACACCCATAACTAAATTTCTTGTCCTCGTGATTTTCTTCTATTTGCTTGTCTTAAAAAAAATATATTAAAAATGTAAAAATTATTGTGTAATTTTTAAAAATCCATCCAAAATGATCACACCTTATGAAATTTATACTGAATACAATATCCTTGCCAATGTGTTTTATGCGATTCAAAAAAAACTTGCTAATAGTTGTAAAAAATATAATTATATTTTGCTTTTAATAAGTTTAGTTTTGAGCAAGAATAACAATTAATTTAGTCTTAAATACTTAGTTAATCCAATTTAATTAATCAAAGTTACTACCTTTGTGTAGATATACACGTCATTTGTATTTGTTGTATTTGTCATAAGAATGTCATTGTTTAGATCACGTAGATTTGTTTTAGCTGGAAAAGTAGTTACTTTTGAAGAGCTATACCGTGTAAACCTTGTTTTTAATAACTTAGGTAGTATTATGGTTTGAGCTAAATTTTACTGCATGGTTAATTTTATATCCAATACAAAATAGCTGTAAACAGTTACACATCTTCAGAAGGTAAAGGACTTACTGTTTTACGTTAAAATTAACTTAAAATCAACTTAAAATTTTACGTTATAAATAGGTTACTTATAGTTTAAGCGTACCATTGGTTATGATACATATTTTGTTACAGTTTTGCAGGTTGACAGTCGTTGTATAGTAGGTTAACTTCATGTATAACAGATGGACAGTTAGTGTCTGTATAATAATATAACTACATATATTACGGCTGGACAGTTATTGTATAGTATTTTAAAAATATGTATTACAGCTTTACAATTATTACATAGTCGTTTAACTACAGGTATTACAACTGAGAGTTATTTTACAGTAGTTTAACTATATGTATTACAGCTGTACAATTACTGTACAATAGTTTAACTGCGTGTATTACAGCTGTACACTGTAAATGTTAAGTTTAGCTCCAGTTCACCTTCGTCTTATTGCAGCGTCTGGTATGTGAAGCTGTCTCAGACTTGACTCTTGGAATCCTAAATCCATGTTCATTTTAAAAAATCCAAAAAAGTTTGCGACGAAGAAGCTAGAAAGAACCTTTACATCTTTTGGCATCAGAAACAAGTATATTACAAAGTACAAGAAATAGTATAATCTAAATGGAGTGGCAGTCTCATTATCTCATCAGGTACACAAGTGAGCGAACTACGATGTTTCAGACAAGATTTATAGGCACGGCAGAGCAACCGAGTTTTCTACAGATAAGTATTTATGGTAGGAGATATTGATTTGATTTGAACGTTTAGTTTAGCTCCATCACCTTCGTATTATTCATCTATGCTTTACAGTTATTGTATAGTAGTTTAACTACATGTATTACACATGGACAGTTGTTTTATAGTAGTGTAAATACATGTATTACAGCTAGACAGTTATTGTATAGTAGTTTAACTACATGTAACTTGTTTTATAGTAGTGTAAATACATGTTACACATGGACGTTGTTTTATAGTAGTGTAAATACATGTATTACAGCTAGACAGTTATTGTATAGTAGTTTAACTACATGTATTACACATGGACAGTTGTTTTATAGTAGTGTAAATACATGTATTACAGCTATCACCTTCGTGTTATTCACCTATGCTTTACAGTTATTGTATAGTAGTTTAACTACATGTATTACACATGGACAGTTGTTTTATAGTAGTGTAAATACATGTATTACAGCTAGACAGTTATTGTATAGTAGTTTAAATACATCTATAGCTGGGAAATTAATTTACATCACATTTAACTATTTGTATTATAGCTACTGTTGTATATTAGTTTAAGGACATACATTTTTTTAACAGTTCTAATGATTAAAGTCATTTTAACATCCATAGTTTGTACACTATTATACATTTAATTTTTAAGAATATTTAGGAATCTCAAATATCTGTTCCCCAATACCCAAACAGATACAACATTTTTGATAGCATACAAAATTTGAACAAAATATGTTTATATCTCATTTTTGAAAATAGTATGAACATTTAGAAAACAAATCCAAATAATGATTCTCAAAGACCATTAGACACGATTAAAACATTGCTCTAAATACAGTATTTGTATAGGTAGTAGAAACTTTACATTGTAGTATTTGAAAGTTTGGAGTCTCGAGTTTGTCATTTCGCGTCAAAAATGTCGATTTAGATAAAAGAAAGAAACTGTGTAAAGGTTCACTGTTTATCAGTAAACGCTGCATATAGAGTTGAAACGTATCTCAGCACTGTAGAACGCTCGGGCAGAAATGTACGGCGGTCTTCAGTGTCTGAGCCACCTGCCCTTCTATTGATATCAAGACGGTATCCAACAGAAGCAGGGATCGGACCAAGGCAGGACCTCGCTGGAAGGGTGAACTTCCCCTGAGAAACAGACTCTTTTGTGACAATATAGAGCGGTAAACAGGAGAAATGTGACCAGATGATCTGGAGAAGTGAGCTAACCTTGATCCTCAAGCCTACACAGGTAAGGGCAAGGTGGCGGCCCACACTCCACTTCACTGTCCTCTCCTCTCCTCTTCTCTCCACTTCTTTCCAGACCAACATTTTATTAATTTACTCGAGTTGTATGTAGTGCCTGTTCGCATGCTCAGGCCTGTCTGCGCCTCCACACCCTCCGGCTCGACGTCCACCCACAACGTCGCTTCCAATGTCGCTACTTTTAATCACTTCAATTGCACGTGAATCGTATCCATCTGCGTAGTCTTTGAATAATATAGCCCATATGATAAAACAATGTTCAGGCCAAGGTCGATGTTTCCTTCCAGGATGAATATTTGTAAAAATGTTTCGCTGCAAATGAACGTCAGTGTTAAGTCCTGCAGGCTGTTAATTATTCTGCGACAGTTCCTTTGTTTCTACTTGTTAGCTGCATGCAGGTTCTGTGAGTTACGTGCAAGTTATGTAAGCTCCACACAGGTTCAGTAAGATTCGTGCAGGTTGAACAATATGTAATGATTGGAATATTGTTGATAGTACGATAAAAAATTGCCATGAACTCTTCTTTTTCACTTAGCAGAGTTAAACACCCACTATCGCAATAAGAATGGTGATATCCGTTAGACGAATTGGTCTGTCACAGGTACAAAACCACATTGCAGCGAGCTGTGACCGTAAGTTATTAATATAATTTATATATATATATATAATATATATATATAATATATATATATATATATATATATATAATTGCGTATAAAAATAGTTAAATTTATTTTCATTCTTAATATTAATGTACGATAAAAGTAATTCAGTTCATACCTTTTTATTTTTTAAGATTGAAGGCATTAATACAGTTGCACTTGCTTAATCCTTTTGGTGAAGCAGTGTTTTTTTTAATTAGTCTCTCAGCTTTAAGCTAATTAATTTGTGGTTGTTTAAGGCGGCTTGTGGTCGTGGTCGTGATCAACATTCGTGGTCAACGTTCGTTTTCAAGGGATTCATGGCAGCATGCATTTCATTGTCAAGATTCGTAGTTAAGTACAAGATGTTTTGTAAGCTACATGCAGTTTCTGTAAGGTACATTCACAAAGCTCTTGCATCGAAAATAAGCAATTGTATATTGAGCACATCAGCTTGGTTTCAGTTCCACCACTGAGAGTGACAAATAGTTTCGGTAGATTACATACAATGTTGCTGATTCGATCAGAACTTAATCTCAGAAAACGTAAAGGATTCAAGGACACACAGAGTTGAATTATTCAATTCACAATACGATTCTTCCGTAAAATAAGTTCACTACTTATATGATACTTTTTGTTTAAAGATCGATTTGTGCAATGGTGGTCCACCATTGCCCCATGTTTTTGCCATGATGATCGTCATTTACTACTGGTCACTAGTGTTAGTTGTAGGCTAGAGATTATTGCGTGCAGACCTATTATGACCCGTGGTTCAGGTGATAATAATCACAGTTTGCTCTGTTTGCTTGTCTTAGACACACTGACACTGAGTATGGAGCTGATACAGTGCATGTTTATTGTGATTTCTGACAGCCGTTCGTGCAGCCTCGCTTTGGTATGACTTGTTTATTTTAACCTAGATTGTAGTTATGGGTAAGGTTAGTTGTTCACTTTAGATAGTGATCAAATTGCAGGTCTCGAAATGTAGTGTACCTGATTTAGTTGCATTGCTAAATGATGGCAAGTTACTGAAAAAATCTTGTTGCCTACATATTGTATGATAGAAACTGAATTTACGTCGTAGACTTTTTCACAGTTGCGACGTCATTTGTGAATGCAATTTTGTGTAGTCTTTCCGGCTCACTCGGAAGAAGTAGGTGGATTATGTGACAACTGAAAAACAATTAATCTATTCTCATGTGATTTATATTCACTTAATATCAAGAAAACAATTGAAGATACAACACAAATGTTTATAACAAAGAGTTTTGGAAATTTTATAAGCATTCCAGAATACCTATTATTTTTTATAATTATAAATGAAGAAGTTTTGAATTTATTAAAGTTTTAACGGCCGCAATAATGAAACAAAATGGCGTACCAAGCTGGGCAACGAACTTTTTAAATTTTTTTTAGGTACTCTTTGGACAGTTATTGTTTCCACATGCAGCACAGAATGATATACTGTATATATATATATATATATATATATATATATATATATATATATATATATATATAATGACAATATATAAATTATATACAATGATATATAGATATATGATGTATATATACTTACAAACGGAGAGTGGTTTCAGGTTCTGGGGGTTATTTTCGTTGAAGTTATGTAAAAACTTTTCTTAACGGTTACCATAAAGAATGCCGCTGCACAGAACTGCTGTATATGACAAGTCTTTTGTAGTGATGGCATTTCGTCTGTGGAATTCCCTTCCTTGTAGTATAACATCCTTAAAGAGTCGTCCTCGGTTCGTGGCGTCGCTGAGGGAGCACTATCTAGGGCGGATGGTTGAAGCGGGGTTGCATAGGTCTCTTCGCTGCGGTTGCACTGGCATGAGTAGAGTGTGTGAAGATAGTGTGTTTCTAATATTCACTATATACAGGTACATGTTATTATTTTGTGTGTAAGTATGTGTTTATAAATATGTTTCTATACATTTTTGTCATGATACATTTAAAAAATTTATATTCTTCAATTAAGTTGTACTTTTAGTTGTTCATATTAAAAATGTTAATGGTAAAATATTTAGTTTTATTATTATTTAAAAATAAGAATATTTTTTTCTAGTTTCTATATGAGATTAAAAGTAAGAAAGAGCCACGAGGCCCTAATTTCAGCTCTAATAAATAAATATTTCATAAAGGCAAATGCAATAGAATGATGATAAAAATCAGAAAACGCTACACAGTGACAGAACTTTACATTCAAACAAATCAGAACCTAAAGTTAAACTGATCCAACTATAATCGGTTTGCCTAGTAATTGCATAGGTACACTTAGGTATTCTATTGGGCTATGTGTCATGAGCCTGCCCACACCACGTGATACATGATGGGGCCGGTAGATTTAGCACTTCCCGTTGTCATTGCATTCGGTTGCGACCACTGGTCAGATACAGATAGGCTGCCGGGTGCTGATAGACGACTCGTGGTGGCAGTGGTGGTGGGAGTCGGAGGAGAGATAACATTGTCACTAGGGTGTGAGATATGATACCGTGCTATACCATAGGTAGGAGTCAGGATAGCGGTCAACTTGGACTATTAATCTCTAAGAGTTTTCCATTCCAGAAATGTTTGATTTATTAGCCTAGAATACATATGATGACGTTAATTTACGTCGTTTTCATCATCCGTATCGGTGTCGGGATTAGCATTTTAAACTTCTTTTAGGCATTACAGTTCTTAGCGTTGGCATCCTCACGTGTTGCTACGGTGAGAAGAATGTTCAATGCAGCACGAGTTCTTTGAAAAGATATTGCTGAGTTATTGTTTTATGATTTATGAGCCATGAAACTGTCCATCCCGCGCCAGCCTCTCCTGTATTCCACGGCGCAGATGCAGGCTGAGGCATTAATATTGACCACATGTCTCTTGGACAGATACAACAGGCATATTGTGTTGAGGGAGTGCCATCGATTCTCCATTTGGACCTTTTTAGTCAGATTAATACCACTTTAAGATAGCTTTCCTACAGAAAAAGTAGAAAAAAGTGTTTGATCACCTAACGACAACTGACAAAGTATTCATATAATTCAGGAAATCTACGAAAGGCAATTTACTAATCAGGTCAAAATAAAAATGGCTGGAGATAATGATACGAAATGTTTACAGTATGTACGTGCATGAACTGTAGCTTCAGGGAGTGACATTTTTAGGCAGATTTCATAGAATCGTCTATTGTAATCGCCCTTATGACGGAATTTACAGAAGTTTTTTTAAATATCTATTGTCATGATCCTTAACAAAAAAAATACGAGTAGAAGCAGTTTCCGTATAACTTTAAACTCCGACATTCATTTTTAAATTGCATTTCACTCTTGAAATTAATAATCAAGTAGAATCTTTCTCTGCCTGAAACTAAGCAACTACTGAACGTTATTGGACCTATATTTGACTTCTTATTATGTTTAGTACTAAAATATTTTCGAAAGGTCTTTATCTTTAGTCTCTGACTTTGGTCGCTAAAATTATATTTAGATTCGTTTCACGTTTGAAGCTGACAAAAATGCCTTGTCAGTTCTCGTCTGCAAGGCATAACGGCCAGATGAGTGTACAGTGACAGTGATTTGTTAGCTGATGTGAATGCAATGATATATTACTCGTATTACGAGAGCAGAGGTGTATGGCAGGATAAAATTGTATGAATGTGTAGAAGCGAATTTGAACAATTTACTTACTGTTACTTGACGAATGATTGTGAGCCAAATTACAGTTAGTTAGCAAAACCTGCGAGAGAGAGACTTGCAGTCCTTGAGACTTTTGGCAAGCGGAGACTCCTAAACTAAACTAAGTTACCTGTTTAAAAAGTTGAAATCTACAATTTAGTTGTTTGTACCCGAAGTTTGTGCGCCTTAAATAATTGATAATTTAAAGGATAACATTAGAATAAGTTAACACCAGGTAATAATGCAACTGAGTTAATAGGCATAATTCATTATCTTACTAATTATTGCTTATCTGTGTTTTATACAATGTATAATCCTGTCTTGTAAAAGTAATTAATTCAAAAGTTTGAGGAATTATAAAGAAACCGTATTATATTTCACTTTATAATTATTTGTTTAAGAAATATTTAGAAGACATTGAGCGTGAGCGGCATTGAAACAAGTCATTTAGTTAATATTGGCAAAGTCTCCAATATGAATAACTTTATCTGAGTCCTTGTCATACAAACTCGCTTAGGTTCCATTTCATACAATATGGTGTGAATTTAATGCTTTGGGTCACGTTTACTCTTTAAATTTCAAATTGATAAGCAAAGTATCCAGAACCATGGAACTCACCTTCAGACAGCCTTTCTAGGTGGCCGGACACTTAGTTCATGACCTGGTAGGCCTCATCTAGAAGATCTCTTGGGGAAGTTTTGCCAACAATGTTGCTCTTCCCATCAGCCGTCAACATTATTGCCAACAAATGTTGACAACACGTTTTGATCTTTTCCGACTAAACTAGTCGGTAATGTTGCCAACACAGAAAAAAGATTTACAACATTATTAGCAACAAATATCGGTATAAATTATCTTTGAATTCTGTAAAAGTCGTCAACATTTATTGACAATATGTTGTCAACACCGATGTGGACCACATGGTAATTAATGTGTATAAAATGTAATTTAAATCAAATGCAGATAGTTTATCTCGTAGACTGATCTCTTAGTTTAATTGTGACCTCGTAACAGATGCTACTTATCATTTCTGTTTCTTCTTCTTTTCTATTTAGCTACCGTAGTAGTGGTTCCAAACACAACCGGGTAAACTACACAACGTCTTTTGTCTGCCTCGCTGTTTGTATTTGCCTCAGTTGTTTGTTTACTGTTGTAGAACGTGTCGAACTCCCGTTCACTAGCGGAGTGTTAAATGTGAAACAATGGCAGTCAAGTAACAGGTTGGCTGGTGGTGTGGCGCCGCCCTGCACCGTGCGTGTGCGTGTGCGTCTGTGTCCACTATTTCACTGTGGGACGATCAAGGACGGCAGCTCCAGGCTTGGCGAATACCACAGTATTATTTATCGACACTGTATCAAACAAGCAGCCTAACCTAATCAGCCCTGTTTACACAAGATATGGACCGAGACAGTTGTAAATCATGTATTAAGTCGGCTGTAAGCGGTTTAAAATTTGTGGTTTGACGACTCCAGAGCTAAACTTTCATAATATTTTTAGGCAGGTCGTTGTGATTATTTTTATCCATACTCTGCCTGTCCATGGACCTTTTTAAATCAGCTATATTTTTTCAATGATACTTGTTTGAGAGAAAAACATAGTATGCCAGTATCATACCATTCCCACTTGTTCATGGAGATGACAAACGCTTGCTGTACGATCCAGAGCTGCACGTTTGAACTTTTCCGACAAGAAAAAAGGTTGACAAAATTATTGACAAGTATTGGCGGCAAATGCTCTTTGAATTTTGTGGAAATCGTCAACACCTGTGTTGACACACACAGGCAAACACAGCTGTGTTGACAAACGCGGCTTAAGACACATAGAATTTAGTTTAAACCAAATTCAGATAATTTTTTACGTAAGACTGTGTCTTATATTAATAGTGTCCTCGTAAGAGGTACTACTTATTTCTGTTTACTATATTTCTGTTTCTTCTTTTTTTTTGTTAGCCCTCGTATCAGTAGTTCCAAACACAGTCAGGTAAACTACACAACGTCTGTATTTGCCTCAGTGTTTGTTTATTGTTGTAGAACGTGTCGAACTCTCGTTCACACGAATTATATCCAGACAGCGTGCGTAAAAAGTTTTAATTATTGTACAGCATTGCGGGAATAACACGATAACTATCTTATATACTTAATATAAAAATTGAACAATTATAATGTGGATGTAACATATTATGTACGGTTAATTGTATTTAGAGTAAGTTACAAAATCAAAACAAAGTAACATATCATTATAATAGCAATACATTTTTAAAACAGATGGTAACACTAGCATAGTTCTTAATAGATACAAACAAATATTATGGATAAGTTTTTGGTTAGTCTTCACCAATGAAACGCTTCAAGATAATGGACAACAATACCTGATAGTTGTGGATGCCTTCACTAGATGGATTGAAGTAGTGCCAACCCGTTCAGCAACAATTCCGTGGACAGTAAACTAAGGAAACTATTTTCTACATTCTGCTTTCCATACGTATTAGTTTCAATACCTGATAGTTGTTGTGGATGCCTTCACTAGATGGACTGATTGGATTTCGCTTTCCATACGTATTAGTTTCAATACCTGAAGTTGTGGATGCCTTCAACCCATACATGTTTCTACATTCGTATTTTTCCATACGTATTAGTTTCAATACCTGATAGTTGTGGATGCCCTCACTAGATGGATTGAAGTAGTGCCAACCCATACAGCAACAACTCTGTGGTCAGTAAACTAAGGAAACTATTTTCTACATTCGGTTTTCCATACGTATTAGTTTCAATACCTGATAGTTGTGGATGCCTTCACTAGATGGATTGAAGTAGTGCCAACCCATACAGCAACAACTCTGTGGTCAGCAAACTAAGGAAACTATTTTCTACATTCTGCTTTCCATACGTATTAGTTTCAATACCTGATAGTTGTGGATGCCTTCACTAGATGGATTGAAGTAGTGCCAACCCATACAGCAACAACTCTGTGGTCAGTAAACTAAGGAAACTATTTTCTACATTCGGTTTTCCATACGTATTAGTTTCAATACCTGATAGTTGTGGATGCCTTCACTAGATGGATTGAAGTAGTGCCAACCCATACAGCAACAACTCTGTGGTCAGCAAACTAAGGAAACTATTTTCTACATTCGGTTTTCCATACGTATTAGTTTCAATACCTGATAGTTGTGGATGCCTTCACTAGATGGATTGAAGTAGTGCCAACCCATACAGCAACAACTCTGTGGTCAGCAAACTAAGGAAACTATTTTCTACATTCGGTTTTCCAATACGTATTAGTTTCAATACCTGATAGTTGTGGATGCCTTCACTAGATGGATTGAAGTAGTGCCAACCCATACAGCAACAAATCTGTGGTCAGCAAACTAAGGAAACTATTTTCTACATTCGGTTTTCCATACGTATTAGTTTCAATACCTGATAGTTGTGGATGCCTTCACTAGATGGACTGAAGTGTGAAGTACCCATACAGCAACAACTCTGTGGTCAGTAAACTAAGGAAACTATTTTCTACATTCGGTTTTCCATACGTATTAGTTTCAATACCTGATAGTTGTGGATGCCTTCACTAGATGGATTGAAGTAGTGCCAACCCATACAGCAACAACTCTGTGGTCAGTAAACTAAGGAAACTATTTTCTACATTCGGTTTTTCCATACGTTTTAGTTTCGGACAATGGTATATAATTTGCTTCTCAGGAGTTTAAGGATTTTGTAAATGCTTGTAGCACTGTTCACAAGAAAACAGCACCGTACCATCCCATTCTCGTCACCACTTTCATATACGTAATGTAAAAATATAACACTTAAAATATAACCATATAATGTGAATGTAATATATTTATGGTTAATTGTATTCTGAGTAAATTACAAAATCAAAACAAAAAGACATGTGGTTATAAAAACAATACACTTTTAAAACAGATGGTAACACTATTATAGTTCTTAATACATATTATAAACAAATATTTTGGATGAGTTTGTTGGTTAGTTTTCACCAATAACAGGTTTCAAGATGGCGGTCATTCGCATATGTGCACGATGGTTATATTGAATATTTCATAAGATAAATCAGAATGGACACTTTTCATAAAATTGCCAAGTAATTCCAACCTACTTATTCCGACTTATTTTTCGTCTAATATAAGTATACAATTGAATTGTAATAAATAAATACCTATATTTACAGGCATAATTTCGGATTAATTGTTACTAAGTCCGAGTCAAGGTTTTTACAAAAAAATTTATATAGTTACAGCAAATTTTAGATGTCCAAGTGTGAAATCTACCTTTCTTCCGACTGAGCCAGGTGGGATATTTTAAATTGAATCAAGAAAATAAAAACTAAATTATCAAATATCTTACCGAATCATTAATTATTTATCTATACACACAGTACAAAATGTGTACCGATAACAAATAAAAAATTAAATACCCTCAATACAAATAAATTGATTTACTAATCGAAGGCAATTTGCAGTTGCTTGCTGCAATGTTGAAAGAAACGTTCATCAGGCAGTCATTATTGATTGTGCCTTTCACCCCTTTACTGGGTAGGAACCAATCCTCGTTTGTTTCTATTCCCTGATTTATGAGCTGACGTTTATGCCGAGTTTTGACACAGCCTGTACAAGCCTCTGACAAAGCATGAATAAATATGGCAGTTATTAATAAGTAGGAAGAGATTGCCAGCTGGGGCACTTTCTCTCGGCTACTCTGTGCTTCTAATGCGTCGCTTTAACACGATTTTAGTCAACGCTAATCCTAAATTAATTGCCTTTAAACGCATATAAATGAGTTCCGTTAGTTTCTTTTCTCTACACATTTTAATAACCAGCATACGCTTAATTATTTAAAGATTTTGATAAAATATACACCAGTGTATGTGCATTTGCCTGTTTTTGAGAATACGGTTATTAAATTATTATGATAATGTCGTTATGTTTCCATATCGCTCAGCAATTAAATTTATTACAGTTTATATTATGATGCATACCAATGAAGTTTGAACATCGGAATTTGTACAACATAACATACACACGTGAAATTTGATATATTTGATCCGACACAAGACATTTCGGACCTGGTTTTCGTTATTTTAAAACAATTAATTCTTTGAATACGTTTCACGAAATACAATAATGGACAATGAAATTCCCATTTTGAAATGCCACCAGTGGCCAAATAAGACAATAAGAAATAACCAAGAAATAACATGTCAATGGAGGAAAATAACAAAAGTGTGTAATATAGAGTAACAAAGGTGCCTACATTTGATCTAATGTTTTACCTAAATAACATCAGCAAATAGAATGTTACACAAATTATATTTCCTGCAGTAGTACACTTTGATATCGGTGATGCGTTATTCAAAGTAATGAAATGGTGAATCCTGCTACTCAGTTGATTACGTTTTAAAATTTTCAGCAACATAACCAGAATCAAACGAAGGGAGAGGGTGGGTACTATGATAGAGATACGAAAATTGACAGAGAAGAGATACTAGGAAGAGAAGTTGTCCTGGTTGTACTACCAGAATTTAAACCTGCTATGGTGTCCATTTTTCTTATCTTGAGAAATTCAAATATCTGCTTCGGATATCTCTAGTTTTAGAACCCAAACTTACCATGAAATGCATTCTTAGACGACAAGATTGTATGCCTAGTGAGAAGTCCCTAAAATAAGACGTAATTTACATTTTATGACAATTTACATTTTATGACTGTGTGATTCTGGCCGCTTTAGTCACGTGTAAAACTGCAGATACAGTACTTAAGAGCTCAGTGTCAGTAACTCAGGTCGTCGTCCTTATCGGGTTTACGACATTCCTCATAAGTGTCAAAGATGTGTTTTTGTGCTTCAGTCCAACAAGTTTGGGAGCCAATGACGCAGTGTCATTTACAGCATTAATAACATGATCGTCATGAACTCTACAGCAACTCTGTATTAGTATGCGCATTAATCTCTGTTATATGGCAAAGAGGACAATACAAAACATCGAAGGCTGTTTATTCGAACGTGGACGGACTGATTATTGTCCTGATTTCGTTCTCCAAAAGAACCAGAGTCAGTTCAAACTTTGAGGAGGTGACACTGGGCTCTGAGTTCAAAACCCGCCCGTCGGACTGTAAAGCCTCTAGTTCACCGCTTCTCCCACATGGACTTATAAAATAATTGTTCTACACTGGTATATGTTAAAAAATGAACCCTTTAGTTTCTCCAGTCATTAGTCAATGAGTTAGTCCTCTAGAGCATATATCATCTAGACTCAGGAATTAGTACATGGAATATTCTCTAATTCTGTCCAACCCTTATTTGCTTATTTTTTGTTATTGTCTGTAGAAAAGAAAACAAATGAGTACGGAGTAATGAAACCTTTATTGGCCCTGCACTTTAATTTTCAACTCAAAATGATATGATTATAGTAAACATTAGCTAGAATAACTAGTAAAGAAAGTCGTATTGGACGAGGTAGTCGAAAATCGCAGTAGCTACTGAACCACATGTATTTTAAATGCCTATAAAAACCGGAGGCGTATGCATGGTGGAGTTGTTAATAATTAATTTGAAATTCCTATATATTGAAATCTAAATTCAAATTTAACGTTGTTTTTTATGAACCACTAATATGCAACATAATGAAAGCACACTGTTTAAAAACACTAACTGAATTAACAAAACCAAATGAAACTCCTAGTTGATATATTATATTATAGAATATAGAAGGAATGAATTTTATTAAGTTTGCAGATAATTACGAATTTGTTTATAAAGAAATTAAAAGAATGAATAATTATTTATTCATAATTTTGTAATTTATTTAGACAAGGTACAAAAATTATCCAGTTCAGTTACTGATTATAAATAGGATTGCGCGCCAAGGGACAGGATGCCTGACAAAAGAGTTGATTGCTTTTCATGATTATTAACGACCCTCTAGCGCCTAAAGTTTTTTGTTACGCCATTACTGAGTACCCGAGCCCTTTTAAAAGGGTTTATTAGATCCGGTTTAATGTGAAGGGATTCCATACTGGGGTAAGGGTTTCTCTCGATAGTTTACAATCTGGTTCATTGGTACATTGAGGTTACTTCTTGGTGTTAGACCAAGTATCATGGCGATCAGGATATTTAGATACATTTCATTACTTAGTACAGTATGCCCACTAAGAGCTTACAATCATCAGAAAATAGGACAGTTACTTGTAATTAGGATGAGTATTCACAGTACTTTTTGGGGATATTTCGATATCCAAGCCTTCCCTCATTTAGATACGTTCTGGGATGCATGAACTTTTAACAAACTGAAAACTATGGGCTTTCATTGGAATGGGTGATTCTTCCAACAGTTGTAACGAGTTTAGTTTTACCGTACGACACCTCGCCGTCAAGGAATGGTGTGTAATTAAGCCTCTGGGTCAAGGGCATCTACAGGACGATATGTAAAAGCGCCTGGAGATGCGGGTGTTTTATGATCAGCACGGAATTCAGAGCCACTTACAATTATTTCACAATTTATCTGTGTTGTAAACGCCTTGCTGGATTTAAATTATTCTCTTCCAACCAGTAAGTTCATAAGTTCTTAAGGATATACTCTAATCCGACAAACAAAACTCAGTTATTTCATAAATTAGAATGCACTTTAGAAAGCTAAATAAATGAGGAGGTAACTAACGTCAGCCTTTTCTCACCGTGATTCAGCTAGTTTCAGTGTAAGTGGTTATCATCCCATCAGGTTTTGTCCCTCTTCTTAGCGTCATTTTGGATGAAAAATTGAACTGGTTTAAACATATTGACACTCTTTACACATAGCTGTCTTCAATTACTTTCGCTTTTTGAGTATTAATGCCTTTAGTTGGAAAAAACCATCCTTTTTCTGTGCTTATGTGTATTATGGTTAAAATATGCTATTGATCTCTGTGTATCGTCTAGTGAAATTTTAAGATTATTTAGACACCACATGGGATTATTTGTTTATGTCAACATCTGACCCTCACTCTTTGAAGCATCTTCATACTTGAAGTTTAACTTTCTTTTCTTTCAAAAAATATCTTTAATCAGAAGCACAATTCCCACTACAAAGATAACATGGTGTACCCAATCCAAAGATATACACTTCCTGAAAAGGGTTTGCACTAATCAGTATGCGGCTCTATAATGCGCTGCCTCTGCACATGAAAAACCTATCCAGCTCAAAACAAATTCTAAAACCAGCGAATCCATTTTTCAAAATCCACAAAAAGACACATAACCAACACAGTGCCTTTTCTGCGACGCAGATGCCCATATTCTGTACAATAATTGCTGTCCAGAATTATACTAAGTGACCTTAAGAGATCCAGTCTGATTTTTCTTTTTATATTATGTGACTTACTTCATGTGACATTTTGGTATTACCAAACTAAATTATTTGTGATTCTGAAACCTATTCTTATCTAAAACATTGCCATCAAGAATCAAACAACTTAATTTACACTCAATAACGACTACACATTCGGCGTTCTTCCTATGACCTCGAGTACTGAGGATAATTTAAGCAAGGTCCTTTGACTCACTTACAGCACTTACAACTCCATTAAGATAAGTCTCCATTATAGTTCATAAATTTATACTATATAAGAAAGAAACATGTATACTAAACTCAAGATAGAACCTCAGTATATGGCGAGAAGTAAGGCATATATTACAATGTATGTCATATTGCCTTTCATTAATTTTTATTTTAAAGAGATACTTTCTACGCCTAGGCACTTTCTTCACACTAAGCGTATGATAGGAAGACATTTGATACCTACTTTCAAATTTTATTGACGTGTCATCTTAGTTAGAGAGCCACAATCTTAAACTTCTGTGAATGTTCTTTATTGGTGTTTATATTCTGGTTTTACAGCTACAGCAGCAATGTCAGTTCAGATTCATGCCAAGCGTATAATCACACTTGGGCTTCGGTACTTTTCTCGGTAATGTATATAATAAACAACCTTTGTGGCATGGCACATGGATGCAGCTTGAGGGAAAATACATTACAGGCACTGAAGCAGCATCACGTTATTAAGCTTCAAACTTACAGAATGGTCATTATATCCTCAGCTGTTATGGACGATGCTGTTGCAAAATTTTAGCGGTTTTATTCAATATCGGTTTCCACTGAATCCCCTGAAGAGGTTGATCCCTGACAACACTCTGGTTGGACTTAAATGTCAATCTCTGAGACAAGGGCTGACAACATTCGTACGTCAAAGGCCTTTACGAACAGATCTCGGTGCTCTCTTACAGACTTTATCGAAGACACAATGTAGTCTGTTAATGTAGAATTTGAATCACATAATGTATTTTATGGCCTGATACATAGATGGGATCCAGTTTTGATCAAATATTGTGGTTCACCTTCGGGAAATTGTAGATATGAGGTTACACCTCCTTGAAAGTTCAGTGAAGTTTTTACTGAATTTAGAGAATCTCTCAAGGTAGATTTGAAACTCAAACCTATGAAAACTATGAAATATTTCTTTTCACTTAACTATGACTTTTTGTTGAACCAAGATTTCGAAATAATAATTTGATATATACAGAGAACAAACTGTACATCTAATTACACCTCTTGTTATAGACAGAATCAACCGTCAAATTCACATTAAAATGTATCGCAACCATGCAAAAGTTCCACCAGTTGTACTTTGTTTCAACATAATAAACCTAACTGTACAGAGAAAGGTATTGATTGGTATTTAATACAAGCTATATTCTCGCATCATTAAGTATAATGGGCTAGCTTATGAGGCTGTAAAAGTTATAACATACGTATCTCGACTTGGACGTTCAAAGAAACTCGTCGTTTTCACATTAAAGCATTAAAGGTTTAATGTTTTACGACATGCAAATGAAATTTATACTGTGTTATAAGCTGACTTAAACGAGTACGTTTATATATATATATATATATATATATATATATATATATATATATATATATATATATTATATATATTCCATTCGACCATGGTTCCAGGATATGCATTGTGCGTGTTATATTTACTTCATATTGACGCATGTTGGTAAAATATTCAACACGTATTGTATAGAAATTAAGGAAGTTCAATTTCGGTTTGATCACATCACAGATTTTAAGAAGAAAAATACGGTGGCATTGTTTATTTGCAATATGGGGAACTAACACATCACCTTATTTAAGTAATAATAACGCAAACATCCAACGTAATATGTCAATTACCATTCATACTAGAACAGTACTGACCAGGATTAACACTGCGAAAAATATATAATGTAAATGTATTCACTTTGCTATGTATTTTTAAACGCTTAAAGCTCACCAGTAAATTGGCACGTTTTGTGATAAAATCAACCTTATTTAAAGAGGATCAATAGAGATCAGAGAAAACCAATTGACTAAGTGCAAGGCAAATAGTTTAGAAATAGTTTAAATTCAAGCACCTTGTTTTTTTCCTACACAATCATAATACAACATGCAAGTTTTCACATTTATCGGGCAAAGAGGAAATTACTATTGGTATTTTCTTTTCAGAAATCCTACTTTGGAAATCTAACAGTTTTTTTTAATAACGTGTTTGAAATAACAGCTGTCTCAATCTCACACATTGATATAACGGTTATCATTTAGACGCTGATCACCAGAAATGGAACTGTGGTATGTGGGATTTCCATATTTGTGCACAGCAATCGGGTATAATCTATTGCACTAATGGACTACTGCCTTCTCACAAGTGTCTTCATGGAGCCATCTCACAGATATCAGGTTACTCACAGTAACTCAAGAAACTTATTGCCGTTGCAATTTTTTTTACTGTTGACTGTATTTCGCTAACCCAAACTTTATTTTGAAGCAAAGTAAATCCAAATCCTTATTTTATTCGTGTGGTTAGAAATTATACTTACTGGTTAAAGAATTAAAGCGAGGCATATAAAGCTGAAATGTAGCGTATAAGCTGTACAATTCTGTGAGTGCTCTCATCAAAATATCTTAAATGTTCTAATCTGAAATTATCTGGAAAATTGCAAAATAACACAATACTCAATTCATTGCAAAAGCTTCTCAAGTACATGTCAGGTGTAAGGTAATTTACCTTGGAGTTATAAATGTCCGATAGAAATGGTTTTAAAAATTTCCACCGTAAATCCGTAAAAAAACATACACTGATTACTCCACGTTATATATTGTATTAATGAATCTAAGCTCACAATTTCCTGCTGAACAACTTGAACAGTCACCGATAACCGCACGCGATGTGTTATGAGCTCGCTAACTAAGGTTTCACTTCTTCACTTCACTTCTGAAGACAATGCAATAAAGGTCGGCTGGGTCAGTTGTAGAGTATGGCGGCCTGTGGAGGTAGACCGTGTCACCGATGACTCGGGTACACACACAGGAACTGCTCTGGTTCTTACAGGAGCAGGGGCTGCTGGAAATGTAGTGGTAAAGACCATTAGGCAACTCCCTGTACCGCAGCACCGATCTATGTCCTATGCGCAAATGTTTCTGGAGCATCCAGAGATCACACTCCTGGCTCTGGGCCATGCGGGTTCTTCGGAAGGCCCTGGATGCCAAGAAGGCCCGCTCCAGAATCGAACCATGATTCAGTTCCTCCAGAAATATCTGTAGAGGGGCCGAGCTGCTGACTCCATCCTCGAGCAACTTGTGTACGAGACTCAGGTCCGGATAGTGATTGCCAATGAGCCCTATCGGACCAAAACCGTACCATCTTGGTTCTTTGACGGACCAGGAACTACGGCTGTGTGAATTCCAAACAGTCGCGGTGCTCAAGTCCTCGGTCAGGTGTGAGGACGGCTATGCCTGGGTCAGGTTGCAGCAGTTCACAGTGTCCAGCGTGTACTTTTCCCCCAATTACTCCGCTCGATAGTATGGGAAGAAATTTGAGGCGTTGGAGGACAGTCTCCGGAGTGCCCCCGGTTGTGTTACAGTGGCGGGTGACTTCAACGCAAGAGCCGTTGAATGGAGCATGCCCGCCATTAACACCCGGGGAACACTCATTCTGGAGATGGCCTCGAGATTCGACTTGGTAGTAGCAAATAGGGGTTGAAAGCCGACGTACCAAAAACATGGTTTCGACGAGTCCATACCAGGCGTTACGCTGGTATCGGGCGATATGGCCCCTAAGCTATCGGATGGGGGTGAGGAGTACATCGTTATTAACCACGAATTCATCTCCTTCCGTTTAACAGACTGAGAGCGAGTGTGGCGAATGAGTATCCGAAGCCCATTTGGTTGGAATACGGCCAATATTGACAGAGGTTCATGGTGGAGCATATGGATACGATAGAGCACTCTTGCGACTCTTCAATGCCTCGGCAGAAACACTGCAAAGGTTGTCGCCAGTCATACTAGTGAGCGGTCGAGATCTCAGAACTCATGAGAACTTCATGCATAGAAGAAGAGTTCAGCGGGCTCGAAACCGGCCTGATGCTGCGGCAAAGTCGGCAGAGCATAAAGCCTCAAAAAAGGCGCTCAGCCCTGCGATCCGTCTGGAGAGAGGTGCAATGGCATGATGTGGATTCCGACCCTTTGGGGGAAGGCCTTCAGGCCGGTGAAGAAGAACCTTGGAGGAATGAAGTCCAACATTATAGCCTTGTCATCTGGAACGGTAACGGTAACCGTCTACGTTCTCTTCCCGGCTCATCCATTGAGGTCAGGTCCTCTCGGTGTGCGTACTACCCGGCTCATCATTCATTCTTCGAGTGCGGGCGTTTCACTGAGCAAACTTTTGTCTCCACTATCGGTGATGTCTCGGTCGTGGTGAGGATAATTCTGCAAAGCGAGGAAACGTGGAATGCCGTTTCTGCGTTCGTCCACGTTGTCCATCTCGTGAAACGAGAAAGGGTTGCCTGACTGACCCTTGGCTCCCGGAAAAGTATCACGGTTCTGTTAGGGCGCAATACACGCGGCCATGCATGAAGTAATCCTCAAAAAGGTTCCCTGCCTAGATTCCTGCTGCTCGAAGGGGGTTCAGTGGGCGTTTCCGTGTTGAACGGGGTGAGTCCCATCCTATGTGCGTTAATGCCTCTACGTAAAAAAGACAGAAAGCACTCTTCCAACGGCAATAAGTTGCCTAATGACAGTTTTGTGTGCCGTTTGAGAAGCATTATCACAACACCGTTGTTATAGTACATATCTACAATCACTCTCCGTACCTGGTTATAGACATTCTGCGAAGACATGCGAAGCAACGGGTAACAGCTAGTGTCGTATGAAACTGTCCAGAATTTGTGGTAGTCCATCCATGGTGTTAGTTTATTGTATTTTACATTTCACTTCAGCTGCATTATTCTGTAGTCGTTGAACTCTGCTACGATAGGAGATATTTAGTGTTTGTCTAGCTGTCAAACAGATGTCTGGGACTTGCTCTAGTTATCCAGGTAAGTGAAACTTTACGAGCACTGTCAGTTGTTGATTTACGATCACGATCACGGAAACGCGTTATCTTCGGTCGTTAAACTGGCCAAGAGATCGAAACCCGGTTATCATTGATGGGCGTAGAAACTGTAGCTATCTCTTCAGTTTTGGCCAACGTTTTCAACGCCAATAATTGTACCAAAGCATTGGTACATAAAAACCAGTTTAACTATTGTTTTAAAGTGGTTCGACGATGCTTCCTTGGATGTATCCATCTGTGTTACGGTGACTTCACGTGGCAAATCCAATGTTTCCTTATGACGTAGATACATGTTTACGTCATCATGTTATCACGTCATCGGTATGAATGCAAGATTGCGGTCAGTTCATTCAGTTACACCCGGTTAGTTTGTAGTCTTTTTAAAGCAGTTAAACTGTAGCGTTTTCACCAATACATTTCGTATTAAAATGTACCTACGTAATATTCATTGTGGTGGCTTGATATTTTCGAGTGAAACAACTATTTTAAACCATCATAATTATTAGTGCACTAAACATGAATATTAAACATTGACTGGCAAATGTTAAATGTGTGATGACACAAAATATCCTTACTTTTCTTCACCCAAGAATATTCCAAACGTGGGCTAAAAGTGTAACCAAACAGCCTTGACCTTGGCTTATTATTCTAAATTACCTGAAAATAAAATTTATAAGGTATTTTGGATAAATATTTTGGCCCGACAACTTCAATTTGTGGAACGTATTTGATTTTTTCAATACAAAAAAATTTTTGTTTCTAAATTTAAATGTACGAGGTATGCTCTATCTAGTATTCTAGTGAATTCTTCTTTAGCTTGGCTCACATGAGTTTGAAGTGTAAATTATGCAATACTCGTAAATGATCTATGATTGATAACTCAGACATGACATCCATTTATGAAACCTCGTGTATTATCACACTGCATTATGGATCAATTCAAATCCTACACATGATTGTGGATATCTGTTATTGATTTATGTATGTGATTTATTCCCAAGGTACTTTGTAAACAGAGCAAATAAGCGCCTATTTGACAGAGAAATGTGGTAGTAAATAACATGTCAGTATGTTACTTATATGTTATTTGCTGGGCATGACGCAATATGACATTGATCCTCCTACGCTACCCCGGTCACTTCTCGTAACACTGATTGCAACTCGAGAGTGGTTAAAGGAATGAAATGTAACTGGCTGTAACAAACCGAACTAAAGCTTATAATTTTGTAAAGAACCTTACGGAGTGTGGTTTAAATGTGGTGGCAAAAAAATCACAACTGGGCCCTACACGTGAGAACGTATGAAAATTTACACGTTAACCGCTGTTTGCAGACACGATGTGGGATCCATAATTAGGCCTGCCATGGCTTGACCTTAAAAGTCCATAACTCAGGTGCAGGTCGCCTTGTACATGTCGGCTTTCACCAGCACATGCAGAAGGTGAGCGCAGTTTGCCAAAATGTCAGCGTCTCTATTTTCCATTCAAGGAAGCAAACCGCATATTATGGGGTTGGCGTGAGAAGTATTATTAGGCCTAGTACGAGTCCATGTGGTACGCCAGATGGTTAATATAAACAACAAGTTGTCTTTAGAGTAAAACCCCCTGGGCGTTATGGGTTTAAAGTAGAATTCTCGATTAAAGGCAGTTTTTCTCGATGAACGACGTTGATTTTTCTAGAGAATCTTAATAGGAGTTTCCATTGGTGCGGGCCTTGCACAGAAAAGCCAATAAACGTATTCTTGTAATGGAAATACAGCTAACATTTTAAAGTATACATATTCTAAAGACCATACGTAACATGACAAAAACTACGTCATTTAGATTCCAAATTAATAAACAAATAAAATAATTTTAATAGTGTTTTTATTACTAGAGTTGGCCTTATTCGTTATTAAAATCGGGCGTTAATAGTAACATCCAAAGTTGGTCGTGTTTGTTAAAGCTTAAATTTTATTACTTTAATTATGTTATTACTTAAATGGTAAATTATCGTGTTTTTAAAAGCATAGTATGTGACTTTTTTGTTGTTAATGCTACATAAATACCCAGTTTCGACAACTGATATCATTCTTTTTCTTTATGTCTCCCCTTTACACCTAAAAGAAGATTACTTCTAAAACATGACGGTTTTAATTGTCCGTTATTCCGTTATATGTTCAAATCCTTTACTGTCAATAATACACTTAACCAATGAATTAAGAAGTTTTTGCTATATAGAATATCAGATCATAAAAACAAGGTTTTGAGAACTAATATCTGTTCTCAACCTGCATGCAAAAACGTACAGAATTTAAAATCTTTTTTTTATATTGTCAATGTTTGTCAAAGATTTTTTTTTACTTTACTACCATACGTTTTAAGATATGCCACCTTAAGAAAGGGACAGATATATATTGTCCTCGAATTGTCTTCTTTCGGTTTTTTATAATACATAAGGGCAAACGGACGCAACATTAGTACCCTTTAAAATTCTCCATTTTCAATAACAAAACAGACAATTTTGAATTGATCTTTTACATTACTATCATACTGTGTCAGTCGTCTTTAACACTTGTGCAGCAGCACAAACATGGGATGTCCCTCAAGTGGTTAGTGATTGTCAAAAGATTTACACATAATAGAAATTAATCAATAAATACACTGTCGATTTTTGTAAAATATACTAATTTACAATTATTAACTTTTTTGTTAATCATTTTCGTCATCTTGAGTCCCTGTTCCCTTAGCGCCAAATATGTTTCTTATCGATCCTGCTAATAAGGTAAGTTACAGAATATCCATGTAAAATCAGGAAAATATCCGTCCAATACTAAAAGAGACCCAGAACACTCACTGTGTCACAACCTCTAATCTAAGGTTTCGCCTCTCTGACCATATTTCATTGAAATCAGGTCTTTGCTGAGATTAACCACTATTTTAAATTGAGTTAATATCTCTTTAATATCAAGAGTACTATTCGATAATTGCCGAACCTCATTTTTATCGAAAAAATATACCCTTTGGTTCTATTTGAATTGCGAGTTTACATTTAGAATTTAATAATCATGTACCATATTCGATAAATTGAAGTTAAAGATTACTCGCTGCATATCGAGTTTTATGGTCACTATGGTTCTAAGCAATTAGAAACTTCAGAAGCAATGACTGACATCTCAAAAAGTTTTATTTCAATAGATCACGTAACATATTTACTGTTTTTGTTCATAGTTGTGTTAACAATCACTACTACACATTTTGGAACAGTTTTAAACATTTTGTTGACATCAATATATTCTCTAGAGTTTCACCACTAGAGTACAATTTTACTTTAGGGTACTTGCCAGGGAATAACCAAAACGTTAAAGTCTCTTGTGTTGTACTTAAAGCCATTGTTTGAAGAAAAAACGATACAGTTACAAACTTAAAGGCATTTTATATATATATATATATAAATTATATTAAATTATACATTAAATAGATTAAAATAATACATCGATAGATGTTTATGAATGCTTTTTCTAGGTTTTATTTTACCGCATATACGAGTATTGTAAAAGGCCAAACGATATCAGGTTATGCTAAAGTCAGGGTCAATATCAATAAAGCAGTTACCATAGCATAAACATGCATAGGTACAAACATACACAAAGATACATTACACTGGCAGTTTCTATATACAGTAACAGTGAAGATTACAAAAAGGAAAAGGTGCAATACTCGTAATAAGTGGAATCAACCTTACAGTACATAGTCGTACATATCCAATGTACGATATTAAAATTAAGATATTATAGTGTACTAAATTAAGAACTATCATGTTATATTCAAATTTCAATTTTATTTTAAGGCGACAAGGGTTGTTGTATCCATTATGTAAATTGTTAGTATTTACATAATATTTTAACTATATATGTAAATATAAGTATTGGAATAGTCTATTTTTTATGTGTATGTAAATAAGTAATGATAAATGTAACATATACATACATGTTTTATTAGGCACGCGAGAGACTCTTTTTTAAATCGTATCTTTGTTTGTCTGTCTGGCTGAGTGATAACTCTTGTGAGAAACATCCTAGAGATTTTAAACTTGGTATACATGTTCCTAGGAAGAGAAGATTTTGGAGTTAAAGTGTAGCCAAAGTTCTGTATGATCTTCGATACTCTGTTGTACTACTTTATCTTCTTTCATAATTAAATTAAAAATTTAGAATGCTATAAATATAAATGAATTTTCAATAGCTTCACTCAAATGATTTACATACATATTCGAGATTGCTAAATTCAAACAGCTTATCTCATATTAAATAAACAATTAGTGAGATAATGTACAAGTTATTTAAATCGTTTATTAAATGCAGGTTAGTAAAGTTACTTACATTATGCTTTATTTTTTATTATGAAATGCATTAATATAATAATTAAATTATGAATAACGCGTATGGTGCTATAACAACCTTCACCAAATTGTCATACAAAAATTTTAATCTATATATCTCAACTCTTTCTCGAGATATCCAGAAGACAGAGTTCAATGACGTTCAGTCAAATGTTTATCAAGTTAAGTATATATAATCTACAAAAAAAAGTTTTCATGTAAAATGTTTGTCTACAGCTCAATTAGTTCTCGACATATCCTGCGAATATATAGATCGCTCAGAAATACATCCTGCTTTGCTAATGCTCAGCGAAATCCTACAGTGGGACTAGTCTATATCCTGTAGACAGTTAGTCTTCCCTAACGTTCAACCAATTACAATGGCAGGCATGGACTATCATCGAAATGTATCTTATGTAAAATGAAAGTCAGATAGGCGAGCAGAGAAACAGTAAAATGAGGAATTTTGACAGTCCCTTAAGTGATAGGCTTCGCTAACGCCCAGCCCATAGAGGTTGGAAAGCTTTATCGGAGTTCATTACAAATGTTCTAAATAGGATCTAATAGACGTCAACGCCACTCCACTAAGATACGAGAGAACACGATGAAACACAATCATTCGTTCTTTGACCAAAAAGATAAATTACTAGTAGTTATTGCTTGAATGTGCTTATGAAATAAGGTCCATTCGTGTTTAGGTGTTACTTTCGTTCATTGTTACAATTAAATTGTGCCAAAGATACAGCTTGACGTGTTAAATAAAATGTATAAACGTTAGTGAGGACAACAACATAAGGAACAAAATAGGACCAAGTTGTAATCCCAAATGTATACCAAAATATCTAAAGTACTAACATTTATAGAGAAATCTAGAAGTATTCTTATACGCTAGTAAGAGAAATGTTTTCAGTTCCAGCCTCAATACTTTGTCTGAGGTCCGACGCCATCCCGCCTCTCAGTACATTCCTGATGATATCAACTTCCGCCATGTTTTTGTGCCCGTGGGCCGCTCACTGACCGTCGGCTAATATCGTGTAATTATGCCCACACGATGCTGCCACTACCGCTGCTGCTACACCGTTGCTGCTGCACTTTTATCTGCCACTTTGCTGCTGATTAAATTAACCGCTCCCGATGTTTTACGGCCGCTACACGACGTGCTGAGGTTTTAAATACTGAAAGATTACATATCAAGTAATGGACCTCACGGCCAGTCTAAAGCGTTATTTGAACGCATATTTTATATCGTCATGATCAACATGAAGTAAGAGTAAACTTATCGATTAAACATCCCTTTATGTGTTCCCTATTGGATTCTAGGTGATTCATGCTTGTCACAAACAATGATGAGTTCTCGAAGTAGAAAAATATTGATGCAGTTGTCAGGTTTGTCAAACAAATTCCGTTTGCCAAATTACCTTTTTCTATTCTCGATTCCACTCAGAGCATAATGTACGATCGAAGGGTGATATTTGAATGAGAAGTGTCAAAAATGTACTATATGATTTAAATATTCGTTCGACCCCCTAATAAGGTCAAAGCAACTGTCTGAAGAAATAATTTGATATAGATTCACATATTTCTACAAATTTAGGCTGAACCTCGGGTCTACTACCTGAAAATAAATTTTCCAAACGTACTGGTTCGAAAAATAACTTTCTTAATTTCTGTATTAACTGAAATTCCTACAGTAAAACTTCCTATGAAAAATGTTGTACCGCTTATAGTTTAGCGGTACAACAACGTACATATACCATTTGATTACCTCCAGGTTTTCATCCTAGCAACATAAATGTTATGCACAGTGATTGCTCAAAAGTCATATTAGACTTTATGACAGGCTCAACTACGAATTACTGTTTCGGCTCTATCAGATCAAGAGGCTGGACTGGTCAACGTCCAGTTATTACTGATGACGTAACCACGTTGCCGAAACTTGTCCCAAGGCGTCATCCTGAACCACTGACCTTTCCCACCATATGTGGGAGCAGCAGGAGTGGCCTGTCAGAAACTGTATTTCAATAAGCACATCCGCTGTCAAATACCACTGCATTACGACTGATTTCAAGTAAGTCAAGGATGATGTAGAGTTTGCGTTTTAACCATCTTCATCGTGATGTTCGATTAACGACTCGAGTTTGGTAACTTATTGTGTAGAAGGTACCTACGTCCTAAACCGGTAACAAGCTCTTGATGCTGTTGGATGGTCATTGAAGAGACTTATTCCTCGTAGTTGGCTGGAAGAAACGATGCAATATGTGATGGGATTATCCATGATGTACTTTATACTCTGAGAGTTTAGATCCTTGTATAATCCGTAACGACTCAATCGAGATTATAATTGTGTTCTGAAAGGAAAGAATGTTATTCTTCCTCTCTACCTTCAGGCTGCTATAACACGCCTAACTTGTATAAGAACTAACTTGTGTGGGAAAGGGCGTAACTATTCATTATGTCTCAATAACTATCAATCATGTCAAAGAAATTTTCAGGATTTTTATTGCTTCTTAATACTAGAATTGATTTTGCAAACGAGGGATTTGTGGGGGACACACACGTTTTTTAAACGCCTAATAAAATATTTCCTTTTTACATTGAACCACTACACAAAGGATAAACCTTAGAACAAAATAGGGGAGTTCTGACTGTGGCCCTTGACTTTTTATTCCCCTGTATATATTGGAAATATAGTTTCTTATAATTGGTGTTTCTTTCAATTACTCGCTTTTGGACTGCCTGTAATTGACTAGTGAAAATTTCTTTTTTCATATCTGCTAAAACAATTCGGACTCTTAGATTAATTTGCTTACACACATATAGCAACACTTTCAGTGACAATTAAACATTATAAAAATGACATTCACAGTGAGACTTATACACATACAGTAAAATCAAAGGCCGTGAAAGCACGAATCCCAATAACATTACACTGTCCCACTATAACGTCAATGTTAGGGGTGTGAGGAGGAGAAATGAGATCTGGTGGCAGCGTCCAAGATCAGAGGTACCGCGGAGCCTTTTCTAGCCTATAGTCCTGGTTAGGACCCGGCCAGCACCTGCCATTTCTGTCCCATCAGTCATCTAGTGTCACTACCGAATCATTCAGTAACAGCTTAGATTACGACTAGGCATTGCTTTGCGACAATAAGTTGTTTTGTATCACTATTCTCGTTGACTTGTATATACAACTCAGTGAATACTGTATATACACTTTAAGATAAAATTACAACTAAAACTCTAGATTTACAACTAAATCCCCGCACTTGTGTGTGCGTGCGTGCGTGCGTGCGTGCGTGCGTGCTGTGCGTGCGTGCGTGCGTGTGTGTGTGTGTGTGTGTGTGTGTGTGTGTGTGTGTGTGTGTGTGTGTGTGTGTGTGTGTGTGTGTGTGTGTGTGTGTGTGTGTGTGTGTGTGTGTGTGTGTGTGTGTGTGTGTGTGTGTGTGTGTGTGTGTGTGTGTGTGTGTGTGTGTGTGTGTGTGTGTGTGTGTGTGTGTGTGTGTGTGTGTGTGTGTGTGTGTGTGTGTGTGTGTGTGTGTGTGTGTGTGTGTGTGTGTGTGTGTGTGTGTGTGTGTGTGTGTGTGTGTGTGTGTGTGTGTGTGTGAGTGTGTGTGAGTTGTGTGTGTGTGTGTGTGATGTCGGTGTGTGTGTGTGTGTGTGTGTGTGTGTGTGTGTGTACTTGGACCCAGCCGCAACCCCTAATTGATAGTACTATAGAAGCTACGGTCACTCGGAGCCAACAGCCTCTGGAACTTCAGGCTTCTGGAAAATTCTGGAAACATATATTTCTGCTACATTTCATTCTGCAGTGAGTTCATTAACTGTGTAATAATATGTAGATTTAGAGATCTACCTAAAATTGTATTGTATATAGTTCAAAATGGGTAAGAAAAGAAGATAAATATATATATTGTTTATTGTTTTAATAATTTTACAATGTAACTAATAAATATGTTTAGGAAAGAAAATAAACTATTTCTGTTAGTCAATACGGAACTCCTTCCTTACCAGAAAAATATTGTGAATGTCTACCGTTAATGTGTCAGCTTAACCATACCATGGAAACCACCATCCATGGATCATGGAAGCTATTTCCTACTTAACGTTAATGTGTCAGCTTAACCATACCATGGAAACCACCATCCATGGATCATGGAAGCTATTTCCTACTTAACGTTAATGTGTCAGCTTAACCATACCATGGAAACCACCATCCATGGATCATGAAAGCTATTTCCTACTTAACGTTAATGTGATTTTAATTACTATGAAATGGACTTAGATTTTATTTTATCAAATGTATTTTTTTACCAAACAGTATCAACCGATCAAACGATTTTGATCCAATTATGAAAATTGATCTATAATTTCTCTCCTTTAAATCAAGTACTTTACTGAGAGCTGTGTTCTCCCTTGACTTCTTGTCGCCCAACTTTCTTGTTACACTTTAAGTTGACAAAAATATCTGGGAACAAACATCAATGAATTAGAAATATATATTTAATTCTAAGAAGATATTTTTGGTACATAAATCAATTATGTGATTAAAATATCTAACATTACAAGTTGCGATGGCTTCAGCATATCCAAGGCTCATGTAGTACGTTAAAGTATTTCCTCAATTACAGACTTTACCGTATTTTATAGCCCTCACACCAAGCAAGGGTGACCATATAAAACCATATAAAAGTCATATAAAAAATGTATATGTATGTACATGTATGAAAAATTTATCATTTTTAACCATATAAAAAAACATAATCCATTAAGAGTATGTTTCATATATCATGTTTCATGTACTGTATATAACTTTGTATTAATTGTTCGTATTGGATACATTCTGTCACAAAATAAAGAGATAAGTTCGGTTTAATTAGCTTAATATTAAATTTTATTTAATGCATTTCAGAATGCTACAGATAAGTGCGAAGGTCCAATATCCCATATAAATTCAATACTATCATACTTCCATGAGTACTTGCACAATTGATTGTGACTTAAAGAAACGAACCGTTCTTTGACTGTTGAAAAAATATAGGACTACTTTTTCCATGTATGGATTTTGAGGCAGCTGATCGGTGAAGCTCGTTCTCTTCTTTAAAACATAGACAGTGCTACTATTTTAAACCTTACGTTCAGTTTTAAACCATTTAAATCGTACAGTAATTACTTTATTTTGTATGTATAGAATTTAAAATATGTAACATATTTTGTTATTGTCAGAGTTTACTCAATATAACATGTGTTTAAACATTATTGTAACATGTGTCGCTGTTCCTTTTTATATTGCTTGATAGTACAGAACCCCAACGTTTTACAATGGCAATCGATTTTAGAATTAGATGCAATTTCCTCTCAAAGACTGAGTCATAATCAAACGTTGTGTCGGGTTCCTCGATACTCCGTTGTGTATATTTATACTTATACAACTTTATTTAAATTTCTATATATCGTATAAAAAATATCAGTAAAAGTGCAAAAGACAGGGACGTAGCCCGCGAGGGGATCCAAGGGGTCGGATCCCCCCCTCCAATTTGTTATTTGTAAATTATGTTTTTAGCAAACGATCAATATTATTTAAATAATTCGGTATTACTGACATGTAGGTATACTGCTGAAATATCGTTCTCGACGTTGAAAAGGTTCAAGAACTTTTAAGGAAGAAAATGGGGAATGAGCGGTTGTCTGCGTTCGCCTTACTTTTTGTCCACTAAGGTAAAACATCAACCGTCTTGACCCCCAATTTTCTCCTCTTTTACATTCTTGGTAAAAGAGCGAAGAGTGGTGAGGCCCAGGAGAGGACAGACGCGTGCTATAGGCGGGCAGGCGGCGCTGCACTGCGCTGGGACTGCGTGGTCGTCACGCATTAATGCTATCACCATGGCCTGATTTACACGGCTGGTACCTGTCCTGTATAAATAATACACTCACTTACCGCGGTCTACTGGCTGTTCTATTTGTGGAGAGAGGGTAGGACACTCGGCACGCTGCTGAGTGGTGAGGCCCAGGAGAGGACAGACGCGTGCTATAGGCGGCCAGGCGGCGCTGCACTGCGCTGGGACTGCGTGGTCGTCACGCATTAATGCTATCACCATGGCCTGATTTACACGGCTGGTACCTGTCCTGTATAAATAATACACTCACTTACTTCGGTCTACTGGCTGTTCTATTTGTGGAGAGAGGGTAGGACGCTCGGCACGCTGCTGAGTGGCGGAGGCGCAAGGTCACGGCTTCACCTTCACCGTCCGCGTCCTAGAGTCTTACGCGTACACGTACACGTACACTTTGTTACAGTACTACTGATTTTAAAACTTTCCGCAGTGCTGAAAATCATTGATTTCATTTGATCAATTAATAGGAGTTAGTAACTCATATAAGACTAATTTTTGTAGTTTTACGTTACTTCCCTATTTACAATTACAGATACCATACTGAATCCGTGTTTTCATTTAAGAAACTAATAACATAAAAACTGTATAGGACTTAACCAAACAAGAATGTTTACTATTATTTCAAATAAATAATGGTTAACTTATATATATATATATATATATATATATATATATATATATATATATATATAATAAGTAAGAATTTTTCTATACGTGATCAAAGAATAAAATACAAAATATTCATAAATACCTATTTACTTACCTAAAAATAAAGTAGCAATGATTCGTATACGACAGAAGGGTTTATTGTCAGATACCTCTATGCTTTTTGACAGAAGTACTGTATATGATTAATTACAAATGCCTTAGAGTAGGTGGTAAGAATAATTACAGTGCCATAGCAGGAAAATAGTGGCTGGCAGTGTTTACGTGTTTAAAGTGTTCTTTTTCTTATAACCTTGACTTTGATGTGTGCATGACTGTAAAATTCCTCCTTGTTTTGTGATTTGAAACTCGTTTAAGAGAATAAATGCATGTTCATAAAACGAATATTTAGAATTGTATTAGGATTGATTTTATTTTTATATTCCTTCATTTATTCAGAAATGTATAGTTAAAAATACTATATTAAAGGTAGGAATACGCCACACCGCGATATATCGCTGGGGTCGCTTGCAATATATCAAGTCTATAGCTTATTTCATTATCGAGGTGTCTTGTGTACAGAGAGACAAACAGACAATCAAACAGACTCTGTCATCAACTGTTAAAATTCTCTTTCCACTCTATTATTTATTCTTTTTACCCTATGGATAAAATGTTACAGGTCATATGACTGTACTTATTTTATTACACATTTATTTATACTGCAATTTTCTCGTTGTCATCATGGTTACCCGTTAAACAAAGTTTTATAATTACAGATATTATATATATATATATATATATATATATGTATGTATGTATATATATATATATATATGTATGTATGTATATATATATATATATATATATATACAAAATTATTGAATCGGAAAAAGTAAGCCCCCTGTGGTGTAATGGTAGCACATTCACCCGGCAAGTGAGAGATCCGGGTTCAACTTCCGGCGGAGCAAGTACTTTTTGTGATTCAATGTTTATTGAAATTATATATTTATATATATTTATATATATATATATATATATATATATAAGAATAGAAACGTGGTTTTTTCGTATTGTAATTTTCGATTATGTCAAAAAAGTCGTAATTTTCATATATATATATATATATATATATATATATATATATATATATATACAATTATATTAAAATTAAGACTTTTTAGACATAATAAAAAATTACAATACGAATTACAACCACGTTTCTATTCTTCAGAAAATAGCTATTCATTAAAATAAGAATACACGTAGCTGTAGTAGGCATGATTCTGATAGAAAAAAAAAGAATTTATTATTTACGTGCCTTTATTTTATTCAGAACTATAATATTAAAAATATTTTGTTATGCGTTGTTATGAAGAGTGAAGAGCTGATAAAATACTTAAAGAACCACAGCAAGAAGAGGTAGGAAATTTTAATTTAAAGGTGGTTTTACTCTCTTGGTTTTATCGTGTTTATCATCATAAGTTTGAATAGTTCAGGATTTCAAACTTTTTTAGGATTTTACAACAGGAAGAAGAGATGAAATACCCATTTATGAAATTATAGTTCTTACTGTATTGAATTCATTTTTATAGGCTTCCTTTTTTTGTAGAAATATATCATTGAAAGCGTTATATTGTGTAAACATTCGTAAAAACTATACATTTAAAAAGTTACAATGCCAAATTCCCATGTGGATATTTGTAAAATTTATAAACGTTGTATAAATAAAAAAATTATAAAATATCGTGGTGATAGATTTCTACCTGTGGTATGACAGATAACTGATATAAATTGGCGACTCTACAAACCTTTTTGTCCTTTTCAGTACTTTTCGATAAGTACAGTTCACGTATAAAGTAGGAGTTAAGTTATCAAAGCTTATAACCTTGTTGTAGAGCAAATAGCAGTATTACGGACAACAACAGATACACAAAGTTTCTAGAACTGGTATCTGATATCATCATCAGGTAAATCCTAAAAAAAGCGTGCAGTAAGTAAACAACCGGTGTGAACACGATTCAGATACATGATTATTAACACAAAAGACGCCAAGTTTAAAACAAAAAAGTTGTACGCATCACAAACATGCACTTGACACCAACCTCCAAGTCAAGACAAGCACAAAATTAAAGTCACGACACGGATGTACTGCTGAATAATACGCAGCACAAAACCAGTATAGTGAGGCAGGCAGTTTTGGCGTACAACCTTTTTATGTAAACCTTGACTTTGTTGTGTTGTACACCATGTATTTCGTTTGTTTCCTTATTGTAAGCATATTTTAGAATTTGACACAAGAAGAAAAGAGCGAATATCATTCTTGAAACGTTGCATTCGTGTTGTAACACATAACTATGTACCGAATGGACGAAACACATACGTTTGGATACCGCTGAGGTCGCAGTAATGAATACTCAATTTTCAAAGTGTACTTATATGTTTAATTGTGTATATGAAAATATGTATTATATAAAGTACAACTAAATAACGGTACAACTATGGCAAATGTCAGTAAGTCTGTTGTCTTTTCAAATCAGCCTTTGGTCAATAATAAACTTTAAGCAATGAAACCATTTACAAAATATCAAAATGATGCTTTAAAGAATCATTATATCATGTTACTTTTTACTCGTATTTTGAAATGATATCTTCATTAGAAGATATGACAGATGACTTAACTTTTAGATTGATTTCGGAGATGAATCGAAAACCCCAAATGACGTTGACAGTTTATATCCCAACGATGATTTATTTGAGGTTTCGGATTGTGAACGGTGGCGATAACTTTTCTAATTCAATAGACCACTTGTCAACATGTTGTATTAGCCACATATCTAAGTAATGGGCGCAAATCGTGCTTCAGTATGACAGTGGAAAGTGCAGTGGCAATGGCTCAAGGTACCCTGATAAGCCCACGTCCTTGCGATAAGCATATCGGCTGACGTGTTCTTATTTATTGGGCTGCAAGAATAACTCCCCTTACGCCACACCCTGTATACATCATTCGGCGGTGTAGCAGCTGCTGGTGCTCTACCCTCAGTATATCAACTGACCAGCGCCCCGGTCGACGTCCACTTCCTTCCACCCCCTCACACCCCGCTGGCTCGTTACAGGACCTGGAAATATATACTAGTTCTTTATTTATAGAAATTGCCCCACTGATTAGGGCAACTAATGAGCATGCCAGAAGTAGAAAGCAGACATTTGTAATATACCACACGTATCATGTTGCAAAAGCCATATGTAAACCATACGATGGCTCTGATAATGAAGCAGAGTGAATAGGAGAATCATTATATATATATATATATATATATATATATATATATATATATATATATATATTCACTTCGGTTGTATAATGCAGAAATGCTCTATTATAACAAATTAGACTTCATAGTTTAACTTTCCTTTAATATTTCGGCTTTGCCGTTTTCAAAAAGGTATAATAAAAGGTATAAAACAAAAATAACACAGCAACAAAATTTACACAAGTAAATAAATAAACATTTGCATAAATAAATAAACAGGAATTTTTGAACATGTGATTAACACCAAAGAGAAATATCATGAACAGAGAAAGAATTTAGAAAAAATAATAATAACAAAAACAATTGATCATTTCATCTTTTATTCAGACCAAAGGGTACTTTTGATTTTAATATTAACTGATGTGCCTGTTCTAAATTTTCTAAGTAAATTTTGTTTCCATCTTCTGGTACTTTGTAAATACCTTTCAATGAATAACATTGTTCAAAATTTTGTTGGTGGCCTAATGCGTGTTGTGAAACCAATTTTTCATCCTGTTTTTTAGACGAACAACGATGATTATTCATTCTTATTTGCAATGGATTGGTTGTCAATCCAACATAATCCATTGCACAATTTTTACATGTTAATTAATAAATTACATTTTTGCTTTTGCAATTCATTTCTCCTCTAATAGGGTAAGTTTTCTTTGTATTCTTTGTATTTTCTTTCGATTTTATAATTTTTCAAGTATTACATCGTTTGTCTTTACAGGGTTGACACTTAAAACTTTTCTTCTTTTCTGAATTTTGAATGTCAGTAGGTGGCAATTTGGGCCGTACCAGAAGATTTTTCAGGTTAGTATTTCTACGAAACACTAGCCTGGGTAGTTTTGAAAATAAGTTTTTAGTAATTGGTGAAGATTCAAGAATTTTGTGTGCCGTTCTTAGAATATTGTTTGTTTTATATAAACCAGGAAAATATTTTGTTATAAATTTTACATCTTCATTATTTTGGATTTTATGAACATTAGAGTGTTTAATTTGATTATTTATAAATTTTGAAGGATATTTTCTTTTGACAAATGCATTTCCAAGTTTTTCTAGATAATTTTGAAAATCTGCACTATCAGTACATAATTTTTTGGCCCTAACTGATAAACCCTTTGGTACTGATGTTTTGACATGTACAGGATGGCAGCTGTTGAAATGTAGATAATCCATTGTGTTACTGTCTTTAATATGAATTTTTGTTTTGAGAAATCCAGATTTAATAAAAACATCTACATCCAAGAATGTTATGATTTCTTTAGAAAATTTCCAGGTAAATTACAAAATAGAGAATTTGTTCAGATTTTCCAAAAATTCTTTTAAATGTTCAAAGCTATTATTCCAAATCATAAAAATATCGTCAATGAATTTCAACCATACAAGAGGTTTGTAGGATTGAGAATTCAAAAAAAATCTTCTTCTAATTTTGCCATAAATAGATTAGCATACGCAGGTGCCATCCTGGTGCCCATAGCTGTTCCATTAATTTGGAGGTAATTTTTATCTTGAAATTTAAAGTTGTTCATAGTTAAAATAAAATTAAGTAATGTCATTATAAATTTTGTGCTGGGACTGGCTTGCTTAGGTCTAGTGCTTAAAAAACTATGAATTGCTTCTTCGCCCAAATTGTGAGGAATGTTTGTGTATACCATTGATGTCCAGTCTCTATTCAATGTTTATTAATATATTTAACTAGAACTAGAGTGACAGAGACAGAACCATACGATGGCTCTAATAAAGAAGCAGAGTGAAGAAGATGCTGATCACGGAAATATTAATGCTATAGTGTTTTTATGGTCATAAATTATTGCGAAAACATTTTGGTTTTGTCAAACCAATTTATGTATGGTTTAGGTAGATTTTATAACTTAACACAAGATCGTGAACATATTCTGGATACAGAATATTCTATATTTTGTATTTAAAGCCCATCTGTTATTTATGGTTTATCCCATGTTCAGCCTTGTTCATAATAATAATAATTCACAAATGTGAAATAGATCTCTGTTTTGCTTGTATTAGCTGTCATAGTTTATCGATTTATTGTTTTACATAAAAAATATATTTATTTATTCTTCCTTTCTTTCTAAATTGGGTTAGCTTTGAAATGAACAAAAAAATCAAACTTTTACAAATCACTACAAATCAATGGGTAACATACAATCACGCCTACTCCTTTTACATGAGATAAGGATGTGACAAGGAGGTAAAGACTTATTCATTACTATTGCACAAAGGAATATAAATATAACATACCCCTCTACTAACTTTTGAAGGAACGTAATCTACTTTAACTAACAGTAAGGTATTAATAAATCTAACCTTTATATTTACACAGTATGTAGGGCTACGTCCTGCTAAAATATATTTTAAAGTTTCTTGACTATCAATGTTTCGTAATAATTTACAGCAAAGTCTATTTATACGAAACTTTATATCGCTAATTACGCCGATGATAGTTTCATATACGTAGCTGAGTACTGTTTATCGCTCTGTATTTCCGCCTTGAACCAGTGGATAATGATGATTGATTAAATGTATATTACAGGAAAAATATATAACATTATTCTAAAAAATCGTCAAGGTCACTGTAAATAATTCAGCATAGAATGTGTTAAATTATAGTAATTAAACCGTAATTAGAACTATAATAGTTGTGCATGAACCTGTTTTTGCCTGGAGGGTCCGTTTTCTCGGTTTCAACGCCGGGTATGATCTATCCTTATTAATTACTAGTCCAATAGAACAGTATGTCAATGTTTGTTGGAATCTATCCAACTACAAGGCATCTTGCGTAATTGTTTATTCATTTTATACACTCTATCGTTTCAGAACGTACCGAAACCTGAACCAGGGTAAATATGTGTCAATTAAAATGTCTATTCCAATTTTTATTAAAATCCTGCCACAATGTGTCAATGGGAGTGTAGAAAGAGATTTTGACCCTGAGTTTCCGCCTCCCGTTGTTCCTATTTATCCCAGCAACGAACTTAACTTTGACATTCACTTGTAGAACGCTGATACCAACTTTCGTAAAGATGCGTTAAGAACTGCGTCCGTAACCGTGATGATACATAGATTAGAAATCTACCAAACAAGACTCTACCGCTATGTTGTGTTAAAAACCTTTGGGTATTTTGTAATAACTTATGGGAGAAATCAATTCATACAAAAGTTTGTGTCACTAATTTTGGCAATTATAATCTGGTATAAAAAACTCCATATCACTAATTCCACCTATGATAGTGTCATCGCACTGTATTTCCGCTTGCACCCGGCGGTTGATGATGATTGTACTACATGTATTTTACAACAAATATAGAAATTATTGTAGAAACCACGAAGGGTTTAGTAAATTAATTGAGCATAGAATGTGATCAACTATAGTATAGTACAATATAGGTGATCGTCAGCTTTGTATGATTTATCAAACTGTGGTTAAACGGTTATTACGATAACGACTGGGACTGAAATATTTTTCTTGGATTAGTCTTAATAATAGCGTAATGAGAGTGATATACAGTTATAGAGCTGGGTATAATTGATTGCACTTAATTGATTGCCATTGGACGTCTGACTGTTGATACAGTCCTGACGCCACTTATAGTAGAATTGCACGGTCGAAGAATCAACAATGAAAAGTACGCAACTACTTGATTAAAAGATCAACTTCTTGTATAGAACTGGAATTGCGTAACTTTTTTTAACTGGCCTCTTTGCCAAGCAGGATACGCTCATTCTATATTGTTTAGTTGGAATAATTCATTTGAACATCGTATAAAATGATAAATATTTCAAATTCTTTGATTAATACTGTTGCGATAGTTGATTATTATTGTAGAAAAATATACAGACCATAACATTTGTGTTTTAAAGTAGAAGAAAAAAAACTTGATTAAAAAATATAGGTACCACTTAATAGTAGCTATAATTTTTCAAATTAAAAAATAAAATATGAGATAAAAAAATAATTGAAACATTTACTTTAAATATAAATAAAATTACAAAACAAATTGTTTTATCTGTTATAGTGTAATGTACTATTTTAATCAAGGCATCAGATTAAAATTTGGTTTCATTTATAACGTATAAATCTATTGTCAAGTATTGCAGGTTGAAAGGCGATATATAAAAACTATTTGTTTTTTATAAATACACAAAATTGAAATTATAAAAAAATATTAAACTGCTCAACGTGAACGCAGATTCGAGGTTCAGTTCACCTTATCCTTCGTGCAGCATCTGAAATCAGACGTTATCACACACTTGATTAATGGCATCTGGAATCCACATTCGTTTGAAGAGAAGCAGAAAACTGAAACAGTACAAAACATAGAAAATATTATTTAGTACTTGCTATGAATACGGTACCCTAAGCGGAAAGTTAAATGGAGCTGAACTCTGTATTCGCGTTGGGCCCGCCCTTCCTGCCATAGTCGTGTTATGTGTAGCAAACTCGGTTCTTCTGCTGTGCTTTGGGATCGTGTATAAAAAATTGTAGTGCACTTTACTCTGCATCTGATGGGAATAAGAAATCCTCTTCATCTATATTATACTGGATGGTTGCTGGGAAAACCAGACAGCTTTTTCTTATTTTTCTGACGTCAAAACCCCAAAAACAACTAATAAATTATTGTGTTGCCAAAAGCACTTTTTGATCGTCTTCGTCAACGACCGCTAAGTTGGTTGTCAATCATTGCTTGACCCTCAGTTTCAGTACCCTGTTGAAAGTAGTGCGTTCAAGGACACCGAAATCATGGCAAGTACTAAGTAGTATTACCAGGATACTGTACTGTTTCTGTTTTAAGTACTGTATCTCTTCAGACGGACGTGAAAGTCTGTTCAGTGTATCAGATTTCAGATGCTGCACTAAGCAGAAGGTGATATTTAGCTGAACTCGGCATTCGCGTTGGGTTGGCCTTTCCCGTCACAGCTGTGTTAATACTTCTATTTCAGCATTTCTGTGGATAGCCGTGTTCAATGCAACATATCTTGACTGAAGACGGGCCAAAATATTTCCAAATAGTACTGTGGTAGCAATTTATTTATGCTGGAAAACTTGGAAGACAGTTCACACTGGCCGCAAAAGCCTAAGCATCATCATCGATGATTTTTTTTAGTACATTTGTGTACATTGTAATGAAGAAACTGAGAAATTTTACTTTGGCCACCAAGTGATTCAAAGTTAAGTATTGTGAGTCACCACGTTTACTGATGCTGCCTCTTGTAGAGAACATGTTTTAGCTTGTTCACCTGATTTAACTTAAACAAGCAAAGTCACATTGTCTCTTTAATTCGGCAAGTACACATAATTTGTTTGATCAGAATCATCATTTGTCCGTACCCACTGTTGCTCTTTTGGTAACATTCAAGGGCGTAGCCAGCGACGAGGTCCGGACCCCCCCATATTTTAAATTTTTGCAACTACTTTTTAGTAAACGATTATTACTATTTAAATAATTCATTATTACTGACACATACTGCTGAAAGATCGTTCTCAACAAAGAAACAGGCCAAGAACTTTTTAAGGAACAAAATGGGGCCTTAGTTGTCAGTTTTGTCTGGATCCCCCTTCTCTAAAAGAATATTTTCCTGGCTACGTTCTTGGTAACATTCATTGATTGAAAAAAACATTTTTACTCTCATTTTTAGCTAAATCATGCTAAACTTTTGCGAATCTTAACAACAGACAGACTGTTAGATAATGTAACGATAAGGATCTTCTTTTCTTTATTTTATTACTACAGTGTTAAAGAAATCAAATACATCACACTGTCTAACATACAGTAGTTGATTTTTTTGTGAGTTACTAGAACGCAATATTATGTTTGTATAAGTACGTGTTAAATTAGGGTAGTAAAACCTGACAATATAAAGTAATCAATAAAGTAAGTGTTAAACAATAATGGATTGAAGCCTACAGGTACTGAACTACTTAGATCCTTAAAGTCTCTATATAGTAAAAGACTCTAGCACACTTAAAAGTTCCCGGGACTGATGGCCCCAGGCTTGGGAGTTCTTGGCCTCTAGTAGCTCCAGGTCCTGGAGAGCTGTTAAATTTTAAGAGCTTGCTGTCTCAAAACTTACAGTACATGGCATAAGCACTTAAAAAGTTTCCGGTGTCTGTGAGATCACAGCCGCTAAGATTTTTCCACCTTTAAGAACTCCCGGCTTAACAGGCCCTGTTTTCCGTTTAGAAAAATTTTACCCCGCCACCTTGGCTCTAAAGCTACTACGAACTATCTTCAGTTATTATCCGTTTAAAAATACGCTCTTAGAATTTTAATTAAAATCCATTCATAAAACGTGTAGCATAGTTGTTCATAAAATGGTTTTAACTCTAGGGCTCCACCTTCTTGTTTCCAAAGTCCACCAGTACTCTATCCTTGGTTGCTATTTATTACATCGGAAGAACCACTAAAGTTTTGTTTGAATTCAGTCCAACGATAAGGTGTTTATAGTAGTTGTGGAAAATAGGTTTTGAAACTGGAGCCTCGTTCCCTACCGTCCGATCGGCCTTTCGTAAAGTTGCGTTAAGAATTACGTCCAAAATCGTGGTGGTGTAAAAACAGGGAATTGTTTACACTTACACACTGCGACAGGTAGACACAACGATAAAATGTTGACTTAAAGGATTAGCAGAAGAAGCCAGTTGTTTGAATAATGAACACAACGCATTTGCTACAGAAAACAGTTAACCCCCACCGGCGCTACGCGACAGCTGGGCTCCTCCTCTGTAACTACAACTTACGTATAGAAAGAGAAACCGTTAGTTACATCATACGTTGTACGTCTACACTGGTTTGCCACTAATGGCCCAATTAACTTTTAGCACCTGAAATATTTGCATGCAAATGAATGGTAGGAGTTAGGCGTTACGAAGCGCCATAGATGGTTTCCACAACAAGGATAGTACCCCTGCTGATGGTCAGTTACCCAACTGACCGAATGTGCAGGCAACTTTGGTCGGCTAGCAGGAAGATTGTTAAAACCCGATCCACTAGTTATTAATCCCCTCGGCGCGGCGTTCTGATTTCAATTTCGAAATCATTACTTTCACTTACGACTACACATGTGATAAGCAATGCCATAATAGAGGCTGATTTTTATGTCTCAATTACTTGCCTGTGTCAAAATTTGATATTGTATGGCAGTACCTTACTTTGTTGGGTTGTCAAATCTTTCTTATGCAACCTCCAAGTCATACATAAGGTATCTTCATTGCATTCAAAGATATTAGAAGTACACTAAGTCACATTATTTTTTTGTCTCATAGAATGTAAGAACATTACAAGAAATGGCTATAGTACGAAAAGAGCTCACATGGGCTTAAAGTCATTTGTGTGGAGCCGTGTTCACATAAAATCATTGGATCGGCACAGATTAAAAGATGGTAATAAAGTGCGAGTAAAGTATTCTATATTTACACCTTCTCGCACGGGTTCCATTAAACATATTAATTTTTTTTATTGTTTCGAGTGTTATCATATAAATAAAAACTATTAGCTACAAAACTATTAAGCACAAGTTTAGTAACGCAATCACATATGTATGTTATATTAAGTAGGATGGAGCAAAACATATCTCTCGTAAACCCAAATTCGATGTTGTTATTTTAACATTTTTACTCGTTCCTATTAAAATATTAATAAGATTCGATTTTTTTTTAACTGTAATAAATATATTGTTCCTAAGGTGATAACAATAACGTAAATCATAGTATAACTATTTCGATTCGTTAAGCAACTGTCTCTATATGTGATATTTGCAATAAAATTAATAGTTTAAAACGTATTTCATAAAACAAAACGAATTTCTGGTGAATTTTGCCTTTTATTTGTTTTAAAATATTGCACTTTACCATTTCAAAGTGGCAGCCATTCCAATTTTTAAAATAAATTCTAAAACATTTAGCAAAAAACCAAAAATTAGGTTGGGTGCTAAATCTTATTAGAATCCACAATTTATTTACTTTTTGAAATCGGGTACTAATTATTTGGCTTCAGCCTTTTTAGGCACGGATTTGTTTATCTCATCGTACCGCATATGTTTGCACGCACATTTGTACTTCCATAGTTCCGCCACAGAGAGAAACCAAAATATCTCTATGAATGGCTATACTCAATTTATATAATGAGTTAAGAGGTTTTAAATCACGGAACGTAGCAGTGGGACGAGGAATTTGGTAAAACCACATCAGTTATCAATTCTGATATTTCAGAACTCAGAAAAAGAGGCAGGGTACAGTAGATACCTTGGGACTCTTTTATTAACATAATTTATCAGAATCCTAAATATTAAGTGTTTATAAATGATGACTGTCCAGCCGAGTTCATTATGATATCGTTAGAGGCGAGAGGACCGAGGACTAACAGGGGCTGATGGATGTGCAGCAGATAACACAGGGGACAAAAAGTAGTGGCGTCGGTAATTGGTGCAGTCTGGAGCCTCCAGTCACTCCAGCACTCCAGTTCCTGGCGACTGGAGCATCCATCAACCGCTGGACCGGTGTCAGGTTGTGCTGACAACGCCCGTCTCACTCGTACATTCGCACAAAGAAGTTTACATCTAGAACTATTCACACGTCGCTTTACGTAATGGAATTCAAACTCAAATATATTACTGTAATGGCTGCGGTATACGGAGACCGCATATCCTTAGCCTGTTTCATTTTGAATTAGGCCCTTACCTGTTTACGAAGGTACACTATCAACCAAACTGAAAAAAAGTTTTCAGGCCAGAGAGTGAATAAAAATCCGTATCAAAACTAATAGTCACTTACCTTTAATAGTTACACAAGAGATAAACCATACGGGCAAAGTATTGAAGCCGGGGGATTATTTCAGTTAGTTTTGCGGGACGACGCTAGAGCTGCGCCACGTGACTTTGATTGTTACCGTTCAATTATTTGCTACCTAACCTCTCACTCCATAGATGGCAGTCCAAGCGTTACAGTTTTCCGTGTCTCAACTTATAGTATTGGATAGGATATCTCTTGTGTTAATAATACAATCTAAGCTCCTATCAAGACACTCGTTTCAAGTCTCGTAAGTGAACATCATAGACAGTAGTCGAATATGATAAATTTTAGTTTTTTATTATTGTATAAATGTTATAGCCTACTTTGAAACTCACATCCTCTTCTAAAACATTTTCCTGATTAAAACTTTAATATCAATACCTATTTTAATTCAAAGATTACTCAACCTGCGGTAGACGACACAGTATTGCTTTGCTGTATCGTACTCAGTTTCAATAAGTCGCAGTTAAGACGTTGAACCGGGACTATGACGACAGTAGCGCTGTATTTATACCATCCTCTCTAAGAGTATCAGTATACGTATAACATCCTATAACAGTAAAATATAATGAAATAGATTACATGGACATTACAATAAGTATCCGCTTTAGTATGAATGGAAAATACATTGTCAGAAAGAACAATAGTGATTAGCATGAAACAGTAATATACAAAAGACAAATTTTTAAATTAATTTCATAAATTCGACTTGTGTAAGTGACAAATGATATGTTTGAATTTTAATTGATCTAGGGCTATAAAAATATTTGGAAAGGTTGATTAGTGCACCTAATTTTGTATATCTGTATGTTACGCTTTGCTTAAATTAAACACTCGGCGAATATTGAATCCAATAAAATATGTAATTAATAAGTTTAAATATAATATATAAAAACTTAAATCAAGGCTGGCTTAAAATAAACTATTAGTTAAAAAAACTCACTAATTGATACTGTAACAATCGACTATTAACTATACATCTATCTAGTTACACACGAGTTTATGAAACACTGACACAGTAAATGATGAACACAATTTTATCTCTCTCGCGATCAAGAGTATTACACTAACGCTGTAACTTTACAACTTAATTTCTAAAACCCCACAGCGTCGCTACAACTCCCTTATAATATTATAGGCGCTATTCATATCTTCTAGATTCGACCCACCTCTTCTAATGGCCAATCCGTAGTACTCCTGTAGTTTATTAATTTCTTTATTAGTTAGCCTATTTTCCTTCCGCCTAATGTCTTACCGTCTTCAAGCTTTTGGTTTCCACATTTTTTCTTCAGTTCTCTTAGTCTTGAACCCATTCTTTTTTTCACATGGTTGACACATTCCAGTTTTAAAACATTCACATCATCACCATAGGGTTTGTCATCACTCACACCTTCTTGAAACCATTACTGTCCTCCGTCGCCCAAGTACTCACGTACCTTACACCCCGCGCATTGGAGTTGCGAAAGACTTGCAAGGCTCCGGCTACTACTTCCATGGCTCCAGAAGAGCCTGTATAATTCTGAGTGCAGTTGTGTTGTTCTATCTTGTTTTTATCAGTAGCTGTTGTACACTCCTGGCAATACTTAGACATCACCGCTACGTCTAATATTTTGCCAGTGTCGAATGAACACACACTTACAAATCCGTTTAGTGACGAGTGACCCCTTTTTTGCCAAGAACCGTCCAAGCATACAGCCAAGTCAGTTTTAGGCATTTCTTCGTCTAAGTTGTCAGCTACAGCTTCATTGGTGGCCAATATTATTGATTTGTTGGCACATTCTTCAACTCCTTTACAAAGTATTTTGTTGTAGGGCTGAAATTTTGCGGTGATGAAGGCAAATCTAAAAGAGCGTAAAACACATTACCCGCTGCCAGGCCTTTACCTATCGATCTTAGGGCATAAACAAACTAATAGTCACTTACCTTTAATAGTTACACAAGAGATAAACCATACGGGCAAAGTATTGAAGCCGGGGGATTATTTCAGTTAGTTTTGCGGGGACGACGCTAGAGCTGCGCCACGTGACTTTGATTGTTACCGTTCAATTATTTGCTACCTAACCTCTCACTCCATAGATGGCAGTCCAAGCGTTACAGTTTTCCGTGTCTCAACTTATAGTATTGGATAGGATATCTCTTGTGTTAATAATACAATCTAAGCTCCTATCAAGACACTCGTTTCAAGTCTCGTAAGTGAACATCATAGACAGTAGTCGAATATGATAAATTTTAGTTTTTTATTATTGTATAAATGTTATAGCCTACTTTGAAACTCACATCCTCTTCTAAAACATTTTCCTGATTAAAACTTTAATATCAATACCTATTTTAATTCAAAGATTACTCAACCTGCGGTAGACGACACAGTATTGCTTTGCTGTATCGTACTCAGTTTCAATAAGTCGCAGTTAAGACGTTGAAACCGGGACTATGACGACAGTAGCGCTGTATTTTATACCATCCTCTCTAAGAGTATCAGTATATACGTATAACATCCTATAACAGTAAAAATATAATGAAATAGATTACATGGACATTACAATAAGTATCCGCTTTAGTATGAATGGAAAATACATTGTCAGAAAGAACAATAGTGATTAGCATGAAACAGTAATATACAAAAGACAAATTTTAAATTAATTTCATAAATTCGACTTGTGTAAGTGACAAATGATATGTTTGAATTTTAATTGATCTAGGGCTATAAAAATATTTGGAAAGGTTGATTAGTGCACCTAATTTTGTATATCTGTATGTTACGCTTTGCTTAAATTAAACACTCGGCGAATATTGAATCCAATAAAATATGTAATTAAAAAGTTTAAATTATAATATATAAAAACTTAAATCAAGGCTGGCTTAAAAATAAACTATTAGTTAAAAAAACTCACTAATTGATACTGTAACAATCGACTATTAACTATACATCTATCTAGTTACACACGATTTATGAAACACTGACACAGTATATGATGAACACAATTTTATCTCTCTCTCGCGATCAAGAGTATTACACTAACGCTGTAACTTTACAACTTAATTTCTAAAAACCCCACAGCGTCGCTACAACTCCTTATAATATTATAGGCGCTATTCATATCTTCATAGATTCGACCCACCTCTTCTAATGGCCAATCCGTAGTACTCCTGTAGTTTATTAATTTCTTTATTAGTTAGCCTATTTCTTCCGCCTAATGTCTTACCGTCTTTCAAGCTTTTGGTTTCCACATTTTTTCTTCAGTTCTCTTAGTCTTGAACCCATTCTTTTTTCACATGGTTGACACATTCCCAGTTTTAAAACATTCACATCATCACCATAGGGTTTGTCATCACTCACCTTCTTGAAACCATTACTGTCTCCGTCGCCCAAGTACTCACGTACCTTACACCCCGCGCATTGGAGTTGCGAAAGACTTGCAATGCTCCGCTACTTCCATGGCTCCAGAAGAGCGCTGTATAATTCTGAGTGCAGTTGTGTTGTTCTATCTTGTTTTTTATCAGTAGCTGTTGTACACTCCTGGCAATACTTAGACATCACCGCTACGTCTAATATTTTTGCCAGTGTCGAATGAACACACACACTTACAAATCCGTTTAGTGACGAGTGACCCCTTTTTTGCCAAGAACCGTCCAAGCATACAGCCAAGTCAGTTTTAGGCATTTCTTCGTCTAAGTTGTCAGCTACAGCTTCATTGGTGGCCAATATTATTGATTTGTTAGCACATTCTTCAACTCCTTTACAAAGTATTTTTTTTTTTGTAGGGCTCAAATTTTTGCGGTGATGAAGGCAAATCTAAAAGAGCGTAAAACACATTACCCGCTGCCAGGCCTTTACCTTTCGATCTTAGGGCATAAACAAATTTTAAGTTTATATTATACTTTCCACTTGGTGTACAGGTTGAATTAAAAATTTTTGTAGACTCAGAACAAAGGCAGCATTTCATCTCAACGTTTACTGCCAGTCCATGTTTGGCTTTATCCGTAACAAGGAGATCGATGCAATCCTCACCGTTACAAAATTTACATTTTACAAACTTTTTTAGGTTAGTACTTAGAATACTCACATCAAAAATGCAGTTACCATTTTCTGAAGACTGGTATTTGTCAAATTTATCAAAAGATAGCTTTTTGGAAGAAGAGCTGTTTGGAGAAGTCTTCTCTATCTTAGGCCGACTGACTTTCATCAGACACAACACTAGAAGAAAGCCTAGGTTTAGCATATTGATTGCCACAAAAGTGTCGCTTGGTTTTGTAGGTAATCTTTGCCCTTGGCATTATTACAAGTTAACACTAGTAACCCACTAAAAGTTATTTTTCACAAAAAAACTGCACTCATGCAAAGTGGTAAAGTAGGCCTACTTTATTTCACTCTTCACAAAAATTCACTAAATGTAAACAAAACAATAGTTGTAAACAACACTGTACACACCACAACACCAAGAATCATCAGCTGTCATATTTACAGGTTAGCCAACAAAGAAGTCAAAAATACCAATCAATACTGCATCAGTAACAACACAGGTTGTACTATATGAAAGTTGTTCACAGTGTGGAGTAAAATTTCATGCCAAAAGCGCCGGTAGTTACTTCGTAAATAATTTTTTTTTGTGTACTTAGGATAATCATGCAACAAAAAGTGTTATATTTTCTGAAACTGTACAAGTCTGAGTAACAAAAAATGCAAAAAATTGTTTGCCTTCCCGCTCCCCTTAAGTTACTTTTATTCAACAATAAAGACAAACAAATATTAAAATAGTCCCGACTGTAGAGCGCGCCCCCTTGGTCACTTCTAGTTGCGGCCCTGAGAGCATCAGGTAAGACGGGACCGGGAGTTTAGACATACTGAACCGTGATCACTTCATCATGACCCCACAAGCTCACAATTATCCACATTCTTGTACAACACGTTACATCATGTACATGCTAATGCGGTGCTATCCCCAGTACAGTCAACGTTCACATCCTTCTGCACAACTTCTGTATTCATCATCGCCTCCGTAATGTCTCAGTACCGTATACTCTCCGTCTTGTTCATTTATTTTGCGTGTGAAAGCTTTTGAAAACGATGATGTAGTGCTGTCATTAATACATTCGTGAAGAAGTGGACAGAACATATGTGAGTTGAGTATCATTCTGTGAGAGCAAAGGTAAATCTTCCAGTTTAAAGGATTTGTTTCAATTGAAATTTTTATGATCAAACATTGTCTGATATTTAAGTTCATTTAAGTTTCACTTTGTACGTTAATTACTGTACAGGGCTACTGCCGCTATTAAATTATCTGTGAGTGTACCCCCTTAAAAAGTTCACTCAATCATCGTTGAAAAGGGTCAAAAAGAATAAAGGTGAGGCTGCCTTCATAACTAAACTCTTATTTCCTGTTTTAGATCAATGGAGGCGCGTGCCCAAGCAAACCAAAACAAAACATGAATGAAAAAAGATCTCCATTGAGCCGTTGACCTCAGCGACATCTGCTGGTGACAATGGAGGGCGACGCGGCCAGGATGTCGGCAGGAGACGCTGTGCCGCCGCGACTTGACTTCCGCCGGCCAAAGCGCCGAAATCTTTCCCTTGAGCTCACAGGTGGCATAACAATGGCGGTTTTACAATTTACAAGCCATTGTATGAAGACCGTGTCCACACGGCACGAGTCTGTAGTGACATAGGGCTATGAATGAATATAGGATTTCAGGGGGAGAAGGGAAGAAAAGTGGGGGAGATAAAACGTGGTGTGAGTAGGTAAGCTAATTTAATAATTTGACAATGAGAAAATTAAGGGAAATGAGGTTTATCAGATTGTAAGTATTTGTTGGTTTGATGACGGTTTAAAGCCTGTTTAGAACCCTACCCTCACTTGCAACGTCTACCCCCCACACTCACTGTGAATGAATAAGGTAAAGGCCTGATTGTATCTTCACATCAAGATTATGAAATCATGTTATAACGGTCATAGTATTAGGGACAGCAAAGTATTCTTAATACTAAATATTGACTATAATTCCGAGCAAATAATATAGTAGGTTAACTCTTAGTCTCTTACATTGTTCAAGCACATAGTTATACCAGAGATTACACAAATTTGGAAATATGAAAATATACAAGCCAGGATCTGTTTTCTAGGGATATGGCCGAGGTGGCGAAGGGTTCGTAGATGCACACATTGTTTGTATTCTTTGATATTTAGTTTCCTTTATTTAGTTGATATTTATTTTAATATAAGTTGATGGGCAGATCCTCCTCTATAGATTGAACAATATATAATATAATGAATTACTCTGCATTTCATGGATTTTCTGTAAAAGATAATTGAACTTAAAATTAATCCATGACGATGATTCCTTAATTAATTTTTTCAATAATTTCATGGTATATATATATATATATATATATATATATATATATATATATATATATATATGTATGTATATATATGTATATATATATACAATTTAATGTATATATATATATATACATTAAATTGTATAAATGGCAATAGCCTTATTTAATTTCAATAAACATTGAATCACAAATAGTACTTGCTCCGCCGGGAGTCGAACCCGGATTTCACCCGGCAAGTGAGAGATCCGGGTTCGACTCCCGGCGGAGCAATGTGATTCAATGTTTATTGAAATTATATATATATATATATAAAAACCATGATATATATATATATATACCTAATATATATACCTTATATATATATATATATATATATGTATATATATTAGGTATCATTAGGTATATATATATATTAGGTATATTGATTAAATGTATATATATATATATATATATATATATATATATATACATATAATCAACTACCACAATACATACAAAGTCAATGTTTGCTGTTGTTCCAATTCACAAATTTATTTATAAAATTCTCGTGTTATTTAGTTTTAAGCTGTTTCCATTTTCAGTACCTGGAATTCACAACTTCTTTCCACATGTCAAAATTCAAATTCTGAACAATGTTCTGTGACCTATTTTAAAAGTAAAGTTCTGGCCTTCATTGTCAATAGACAACACAAGTTAAAGGTATCATTATTTTGAAAGCGAAAGCAATTTTAAGATCAAGTCCTTTCTTGGATCTAATCCGCAACGAATTGCTCGTCACACAGAATTAGCAGGCTCGCGCTGCCCACAAAGGTTTTCCTCCCCGGAGGGAAGTGTGCTGGCACAAAGAAGAACAAATTGAAATAATTCCAAAACTGCATTACTTTGCACTTTTACTAATTGAATAGGTAAATTAGTTTTAAAAAATTCAGAGGCCTTAGGCTGTTCAATTAATTTCTGCTATTACAGCGATAGAGGAACAAAAACTAGTTGTGGTTGTGTTTGAACAACTCCAAGGTCGTCGGTAAGTCAACCTCTGATTGAACACCAATAATTACTGTCCATTGTTAGATGTCTTTTATCTTATGATTGGGATTGGCGGTTTAATTCTTTAGTTCACCTGTTTGGAGGTCATGTTTTTAGTTAAAGATATGGAGACTTGGTAATGTTGAGTTATGCATTTTAACCTTTACATTAATATTGTCGGAGACACGAACGGACTCTTCTAAAGGTCCTTTAGTCATCTTGAGTGATAAAATAGGTTCCTTCAGAAGTAACTATTTGTTATATTTTTAGAAGAAATGGTTCAATAATTTCTATCTAATTAAATGTGCTGATCGAAAAAAAATTGTCATTACATAAAGTGAGCTTATCAATAAAAAGGACCAATTAATTTGCATTCAAAACAAAGTAAACAATAATGTCTACAAATTAACGTGGATTCCTAACCAATTAAATATTTACAAATGAAATACTGACAATGTTGACTATGAACTCACGTGCCCACTTTAACAACCTTGATTTATCCTCACCTCTCTAGTCATGTCTCTAATGACAGAAACCGATGTGCACATCAACGTGAGAAAACTATCATCACCCAAGTATTAAAACAATGTTAATTCAAATCATTCTTATTGTATATACTGTGTATTGACGCCATCATAAAATACAATTACAGGAAATGATATAAATACAAAGTAAAGAAACTACACGAAGAGCAGGCACATCCTGAAAATCTTTCTGACACCATCACTGCCTTTTTTGGGTTATCCTATTACTTTGTAGTTACGGGCAATGCTTCACTCGGACCCAATGCTTAGGTATTATTTAGAACTAGTTGCTCAAATCCTGCAACTTCAGAGTTAATTTTGATTAACCTATCACCTATTAAATTTCATATGCTTCACGGAAAAACCTAGTTAGTGAAGTTTTTTAGCAGCCTGTATTTTAAAACAGAACTTTACCAATACATCAGATTTTAAACACAGCTAAATAAATAAATATTTTACAGGAATTTCAGAAGTTTAGATCAATGTCAGTAACCAATGTCCAACTGCCTTTGAAACAAAAAAACCTGCAGATAGCAGTAAGCTACTGTCCGAGGCGGTCGTGTTTTATTGACATTGGACCGGACCTTGGATAAGATTCGCTACAAGGCATGTTCGCTCGTGACCAGTTTTCTTGTTTGTGCATGATTGCAGTTTATTCTATTTCAAGTGCACAGATGCCCCGAGCACCTACAACGTGTACTTACAAATTATCTCTAGCCTATCTGTGACGTCTATCTAGGGAAATGATTACTAGTTCGGTTTCGAATTTCGTTTTGTTTCTAGCTTCGATGTTATACGTGTACTTTAGAAGTAAAAGAAATCGAAGTTATATATGTCATCAAGAATTAATAGTATTCGACGAATATCTTAAAAACGGAGTACTAGAGTTAACTCGGCAAAAACATTTCATATAGTTTCACTACCTAATAAAAACAAACGTACAAACGAATGTACCATAACCTGAGCGAAAAAAAAACATTACTGCACATTAATGATAAATTCTATAAACCTTCCAGATATAATGCTTCAAGCCAATGTAAAATAATCACATGTTAAACTAGCTATGGGACTGAAATTAAACAGCTTATTATATTAAACATAAAAGAGATTATAATTTTATCAGTATTAATGATAACAGTCTAATCATAACAAACCTATAGTGGGGTTTATACAATGCGAATGTTGAGATTATGCATAATGACCAATGGTATTTAGATTATGCTGATCAGTAATACCATTTTTTTTTAGGGAGAATCTTTGATTTTTTTATAAGTTCAAAATATGTTTCATTATTCATCAGGTCTACTCAATTTAATTTCAGCCTCCGCTTAGTGCATCGTCTGAAATATAACTTGAATCAACCCTTCCCACCATACCTATTTATGAGTAGAAAACTCGATTGCTCCACCATGCTTTGGGACTGAATCTAAAACATCGTAGTGAACTTAATTGTGCAACTGATGAGCCAATGAGAACATCTCTTCATCTAGATTACACTTGATTTTGTGACCTAGGTGCCTCTGATGTCGAAACGATGCAACGAGTTTGTGTTGAGTTTTTTCCACACCAAAATACTTTTTGGATTTCTCCAGACGAACATGACTCCAGATTCCAGGAGTGTATTAAATTACACTTAAAATATAAAGCCACCAATTTCTTACAGATTAACATGTTAAATCAATATTACCTGTGAATCAGCACAATTATCAGCTTCCCACAGTTACGGCCTGCAGTGTAGTCAAGGTATCACCACTAATAACAGTAGCCGCAGAAACGTTATTGTAAGGGAGGCAGTAAAACCTAGACAAGGGAGTGTTGTAAATAACACTATGGTGGCCGGGGAGGCTTCTCCAGCTGGGCGTCTTGGGTGGTCGGTCCTCTGTGACTTGTGTGCTTTGTGAACTATTGTACAAGTGTCGAGAAGCCAGCTCGTAGCATTGTAGCTATTTATAACCATAATATAAAATCTGGCAATTGGTGGATTTAAAGTGAATCCCCGGAAGAAAGGATGTTTTATGTATCATTAAACTAGATACATAAAACCATAAACTAGAAGGTATTACTTAAATAAATCAAAGGCGTTGAAAAGAAAAAGGACCTATAATATTGAATTGGAAGACCTTTTGAGATTTTCTGGCACCCAAAGGCTTTATTTGGAATATATAAGGATACGAGTTGACTAAGTAATTTTCATTATTACTAGACATGTCCATCCCTGTTAATGTAGAAACTAGAGAGGTCTGGTGTACCTAGTTTACTATGAAAAGACTTTCAGATCGAAGCTGGGTGATTTTGGAGAGTAATCTATCAAACTATTTACTCTGAGAAAGCAGAGAAGGCGGGTATAAGATTAGATGACTGGACTGGAACTCACGTGACACCACTAATCGCTAGTGCTATCTAATCAATTATCCAGTCGTTTAGCGTCTTTAGCGTGCTGATCCTTTTTACAAATCAGTTTTTTATAAAACGTAAAAACGACTAGACGGTGAACTTGGCCAGAACTTGTTTGGAACGGTTTTTAAAAAGTCATATAAATTCCACTGGCAGTCTAGAAGATTATAACAAAACCATCCAATATGAAGTGATATGCTACAGCACCTCTCACAGACATTTTTTAACAGTTGTTCCCCATAATAATGAATATTAGGTAGTACATATGTCAACTCACTTAAAATAGATTATTGCAGAAGAAACGATATGGATAAAAATGTCTTGTTCCCTGCCGCGTATGATAGCGTATGGAAAAGATCCCCATACAAATTCTCATGATCTGCAGCGATAGTCCAAGAAAATTTCAAACAGAGCTATCAATCCTATACTTTCCTCGGCCTATGGGTTCACCATTTATCTGGCATCATTCCAGTAACCGGAACCAAGATACTACGGGCTTCTGAGACCCTAAGTCTACATCCCTTACGTTATGGTCAAACTATGTATTTTAGTGTTTCTAATCTTTCATATCACCAGGCTTTAGGAGGTTTTAGAGACTGGACTCTCTAACTATTTGTATACTCCAGTTCTCCATAGCCCCTTGCATAACATTGTTTGACCCTCAGGACTCACCAAAGTAGAAAATGCCAAATTATTTGGCAGTATTTAGCTAGTTAGCTGCTGTTTATTCAATTTTTGTTCTGATGGCTGTTCACTGAGAACCTCAATGTGGGCCTTTTTTGTCACAATAAATCTGCGCTAAATCATCTATTTTTTTATTATATTGAAATAATTTTGGTGCCATTAGATTTTTTATAAAATCCTCTAAAAACTGTTGTTCCTATCTTGAGAGTAATTACAGATTTTTAATATACTCCAAGAATAAGAGTTTTAATGCCTGCTAGTTTATAAATACTAAAGATAAGTTTATAATATTTTTTCAGTAACTGGTTTGTTGTCATAAACATAGTACACAGATCAAAATTATTTTGGGCCTTGCTTCTAATAAAATTAGGACTAGAATGTTCGAATGCAAGAATATGCAAATAGGGGAATAACACTCCGCTTAGAGCTGCAAAAACTACGAGGATGAAACCGTTTGCTATCAAATGTGAGAGTAGAAAGAATAGTCCTTAAACAAAAATATCTTACAATTACATAACATCCAGAACTCCCATTCAATATCAACAAATATTGATTTTCTTATAATCCATCGGACATCCATGTTAATCTTTATCAAATGTTTTGAGTTGCTTCCTTTAATGTTAAGAAATTATAATCAAGGATTTGCCAGAGAACTCTATATACCAAATAATATTATGGAAATCCCAATAATAAAGTCTCCAAACTACTTGTATGTGCTATTTTTACTTTTCTTCCATTCTCTTATGTCCAAATAGATTTGTAGAAAGTTAATATCAATGTCACTTAAGCCTATTCACAAGGCACTCAGACAAATTGTGTGAAGTACAGTTTTAAGCTGGTATTCCAACCCCCTTGGAATTCCCCCCTTCCCTCAATAATGAACCTAAATCACCTCACTAAATTACCATTCAATTCCTTTTTTTTAAATCAACTAAGAACTAGAAGGGTAATACTTGGTAGCAGATTTCAGTGAGCTACAACAGCCCCCACGTAATATGAGTAAGGAATAAATTGTTGGTAATTTGAATCAATTTTTTACATTGATAGATTTTGTACGAGTGACACTTATTCTGAAATAAAATTCAAATTTTTTAAAACATTTAAGAATCAAAGTAAACAACAAGATATTGCAGCTGAAAATTATCAGGGTTCTACTACTACCTAGATAGATAAATATTTAATCTTACAAAATAACTTGAATTAACAAGTTACTTGTTCATGAGTTGCACACGAATACCTACTATCGTTATGAAAACTATCAAACTCCATGAAATGCCAGAATTAACGAAGAAAATCAAGTGACTCGTTTAATGACCACCTTGTCCAGGTGGTAATGTAGTACACCAATTAGCGCAGTGGTCTACTGAAAGCTGGTGATTACCAGGGAAAGTGGAGCTTTCTTCCCAAGGTCGGACGGGCGGGAAACTGTGATTACGGTGATTGTGGGAGCCTCCACAGATTAGTCAGTAGACGAGATGTATATAGCCTAGGCTTAACACGGTGGGTTGTTAACACATACTTTCTACAGCGTACTTAGCAGTATCACACAGGGCGTTAGGTCTGGGCAAATATCTAACTTTTACCGCGTTAAAGTAGGAAACTGAAATTCTCATGAAACTATTAAGAAACGCTGTGGCTATATGGCCGGCTACCGTCTGTAGATTAGACAGACGGGCGATGAGTGGTGACGTCAACCGTGACGTAACGAAAGGGCAGCCATAACTGTCACCTTTACACCAGTGCCTTAGGAATATAAAAAACACAATTTGTAGACTATTTTATTAATTGCATATTATGCATTGCTAATGTATTGAACGTTAATGTAATAAAAGTGTACGATTAAATAAATTAAAAAGAATAAAAAAATACAACTAAAAATTAACCATGTACCAGAATCTACACTTCGTAGTTTATTAAGATATAGTTTTGTTTTTTCGCAATTTTACTGGAATGTTTCAATTAATAGTCATTAAGAGAAATCATAATTAATTATAAATAATTTTTGTCATATTAAGTTAAATATGTATGTCATTTAATATCATAAAATAACTGGAACATTTGTTTTATTTACTAATAACACTCAAGTGGTTATGATTTCATTGTATATTGTATGTAAGTGGTAAGAGGGAAATTAGTCTCTCGTCTTGAGATATTTGAAAAATAATTCTTCCATTTACCGATTAAAAAATAGTTTTATTATTAATCACTTAAGTATTATCGGACTTTAGCAGGACTGTAGGTTCTTATAGAAGGGATCTTGGTACAGTTTAAAGTATATAGCATACCTCGAATCACTTATTCTTAATTGAATATGGTCCGTATTTTCTTTATTATTGATAAAAGTTTTCAACTGGTCAAAAGAACAAAACTTTCTACAACCCGCCATTTTAATAACAATGCACAGTGCTAGAGCTACTTCAACCTTTGGCGTCACAGTCTGTGACGTCATAGTCGTTCCCGTCCTTTGAAACCAAGACCGGTGACCGGACATATAGCCACTCCGATTAAGAAAACCTCATTTGAATAGCAGCGATCGAATACCCTTTGTTCCCTCACAGGTATAATCAAGGAAAATAATTGGCACTTATTAGATAACTGTCGGATTTTTTAGAAGTTGAATTTTAACACTACCAAGTCTAATACTAGAATTAAATACATTTTAATTTATAAACGTATTGTAATGTATATCCCTGTTGAATTATGTCCTAAATGATATACTAAAGGTAAATCTCGGTGCTATTTTTTCCGTTGGTTTTCGACCAATACCTCTCACCAGACAGTAGAATGTGTAGAGTTATCCATGCAAATAGTTGGTAGTCCTTTATCAATTTCTGACCTTTGGGTCTTTATTACATTATATATTAATGAAGTTGTACATTATATATTAAAGATTTATGATCCTGCATACTGACCTCTCACCTTTGTAAATAAAGCCATTTTGTATTTCCAAACCCGAACAGCCTGAAGCACGTATAAAGCGAAGAAACAAATCGTAAAACTCTCCTGCTTTCAATAAGGGCACGTTGGATACGATATTTTATCAAGAAGATTTTATTAAAATAGGAATATTTATCCTTTCAAATTGTTCTAATAAAAATATTGTATTTCAAACGAAATAGATTTTAAATAATTGTAATATTTGTATTACTTTTATTTCTTGGGATTACAAAGGCCGTTTTATGGGTAACAATGATGGTAACGAAACAATGACAGAATAAATTAATTTGGAAACAAACTGTGTAATCCATATGACATATTTAACATGGGACACAGTATACACATGTAACCTATCAGACCAAAAATAAACAATACACTTGAAATGTTGTATACAATCTCAGCGAACTGTTACACAACACGTAGTTTGGCTTACTTCTGTCTTGTTCTAAACATAAAGACAATACATACAGAAGTATATAAGCATTGGTACAAACGAAGTATTGCATTTTCAAATTAATTATTATTGTTATTAAAGGTAAAGTTTCCCAAAAAATAGAGCCAATAGGCTAAATGGAAAAAGTGACACAGAAAATACTTTACAATTTTTTTTATTTTTACATGCAAAATATTTTATTCCTAGTACACGAAAATCTATTTCGAAGCGTAGGCACTTTTTATTCAGAAGATAAAAAATAAAAAAGGTATTTTGATTTAACGTTTGTATGATTGGCTAAGCGTGAGCGGGGTTAAATTGAGGGCTTTAAATTTTTATTTTAGATTCCATCTTTGCATACTTCGACGTCATAATTGGAAATGGTACACATTATATATATACAGGGTGATTCATGAAGTTCTCCCCCCACTTCTACAGCACATTTTTACTAGTAAAAATAATGAAAAAATGTTATATAAACATAGGTCCGAAAACTCTTCGTTAGCGAGTTACAGCTAGCGAAAGATTTTCGCCTGAATTCCTGGGTAAAGAGTAAAATAAAGCCATACTGAACTTTTTGGAAAGGTTAATTAAGTAATAAATATTGTGGATTCTTATGTATTTTTACCTGATAAAGCTAATAAAATAGGTTTTCAGAACTGTACCTGTAGTAGTTTTTGAGGGATTCAGGGTTAAATGCAAAAAATTGGGGCACGAAACAATGTTTTTTTTAAATTTTGATGTACAATAACTTTGTTAAATTGGTAATAAATACATAAAATCAACAAACATGAATTGTAGAGAATTTAATTCTGAGAAAACTGATATAAATCAAAGTCTAAAATAAAACAGAAATAAGTACCAAAAAAATCGATTTTATTCAGTATAATACATTACTAGCTGTAAAGAAATACCGTACGGTATTTAGTTAAAATAAGACAAAAACAAAATGTTTGTTCCTTAATGATGAGATAAATTGAGAAAACAAGATTAACTGTTAAATAAATTTGTTTGTAAATAAAAATAATATCATGTTTTATTACGTTGTATTTTTTTTTTTATAAAAAATTTAAATCAAATGTTCGAAAATAAATGAAGCAAACATTTTCCGATTATTGTTTACTAATCATAGAAATGCAGTTTTTTGTTTTATTAATTTCTATGTTGGTTAACGCACGAATAACAGCTGATCAACAATGGTATTCTGTACTGTTACGTTAAAACTGTGTATTAGTGGTGTTTTGCAAGTTACAGCAGGAGATCGGGTTCTGTGAATCGTGTTATTAAATGCAATTTTTCTGTGAGTTATAATTTGATTGTTTATTCAGCGAAAAAATGCCTTACTTATTTACATCAGAGGAATACGCTGATATGGTTTTTATTTTGGGTTACTGTAATGGTAATGCTAGAGCTGCTGTAGAAGAATATGAACTACGTTACCCCTAATAGGAGGATTCCAGATACCAAAACAATTTCAAGAACTTTTCGTACTCTTCGGGAAACAGGATCACTACCAAGTACTAGAACCAATTATGAACGAGCTGTCCAACTTGATGATGATATTGTTATTAATGCTGTTCATCGCAGTCCAGGTTTAAGTACACGACGTATTTCTAGGCGGATAGGAGTTTCGCAGTCAACGGTGTGGAGGTCACTTATTCGAAACAAATTTTATCCGTTTCATAAACAAAAGGTTCAACATCTACAGCTAGGGGATGGTCCGCTTCGCTTGGAGTTTTGCAACTTTTTGAATATTAATAATCAACTCTACAAGCGTATTTTGTTTACGGATGAGGCACAATTCACTCGGGATGGTGTCAATAACTTGCACAATGAACACTCATGGGCAGAAGAAAATCCACATGAGGTAGTGGAACAAAACTTTCAACACCGATTTAGCGTCAATGTCTGGTGTGGCCTTTTGCACAATCGGCTGATTGGACCTTTCATATTACCTGGACGCCTAAATGCTAAGTTCTATTTGCATTTCCTTCAAGAAGAGTTGCCGCAGCTGTTAGAGAATGTTCCTTTACATCTCAGACAAAATTTGTACTTCCAGCATGACGGAGCACCTCCCCACTTTTCACGTGCCGTTTCTGCTTACTTAAATCATTAATTTCCTGGACACTGGATTGGTCGTGGAGGGCCTCACCCTTGGCCACCAAGATCACCAGATCTATCTCCATTGGATTATTGCATCTGGGGATGGATGAAAGACATTGTATACAAGACAAAAGTGAATTCTCGTGATGAATTAATTGCCCGTATTATGGATTCGGCTGTGCAGAAACAGGGAAGTCCTGAAAAATTAAGAAACTCAACAAAAGCAATACACAAACGTGCTGCAAAATGTATTGATAATGATGGCCTCATTTTCGAACATCTATTATAAAAAGGTGCGTACGGTTGGCCCAACTTGATTAATTTTTGTTTAAAACTAGCAATGTATTATACTGAATAAAATCGATTTTTTGGTACTTATTTCTGTTTTATTTTAGACTTTGATTATATCAATTTTCTCAGAATTAAATTCTCTACAATTCATGTTTGTTTGATTTTATGTATTTATTACCAATTTAACAAAGTTATTGTACATCAAAATTTAAAAAAAACATTGTTTCGTGCCCCAATTTTTTGCATTTAACCCTGAATCCCTCAAAAACTACTACAGGTACAGTTCTGAAACCTATTTTATTAGCTTTATCAGGTAAAAATATATAAGAATCCACGATATTTCTTACTTAATTAACCTTTCCAAAAGTTCAGTATGGCTTTATTTTACTCTTTACCCAGGAATTCAGGCGAAATCTTTCGCTAGCTGTAACTCGCTAACGAAGCGTTTTCGGACCTATGTTTATATAACATTTTTTTCATTATTTTTACTAGTAAAATGTGCTGTAGAAGTGGGGGGAGAACTTCATGAATCACCCTGTATATATTTTAGAGTCGGTCCTGGCTAGCACGTCGTCCGCTGTGGGGTGAGCGCGAAAAGTCCAGTGTGCGTTTAAACTGGTTATAGTTCGTTGCAGAAACGTTTAGAAAAACGGACAGGGCTAAATATTACAAATTGCTCGATGTCATACTCGTAATGCTTAAATTATACTAGTAACTCAGATAATTTGCGCTTATATCATAATTGGTTTAATAGTTGTTAGTTCATTTTACCCATTATGATAAGTACTGATGCAGAATACACGGGATACGAGGTAATAAAGTTCACGCAGTCTGTAATTACGAGTGGGCGAAACACAAACAACATATTCAATTTTTCTTTGTAATTTATGCAGAGCGAGACGCAATCAGAATACTGAATTACAATAAGCGGTCATAATGTGAGTGCAGGACAAATGACGCATCTGATAAGCGCAAAGTGGGAGGCCGCACTGCGCACTGTGCACTGCGCTAATCTTGCAGGAGGAAACTAACTCCTTCAGGTCTGCATCTGCATTACGTTCGGTCTGGATTTAATTCTTATAATTATTTAAATGTGTATCATGGCGCCGGCTTCAACCTCCGCTGCAATCAGGCAGTGCAGTGAGGTGTCTTTGTTTATATGACGTTATCGATAGTAGTAAATTATGTATACTTGTTAGCTCACTTAGTGATTTATCTTAAACGGTTAAGATACCTTCCTCAAAAACAGGAAATTGTAGACTTGATTTATTATTCCAAGAAGAATTTTGTGAATTTAAAGTAGTATTTGAGGCTATCTTGAATAGTTATTGAAGATCAGGATATAATATTTTACAATACCAAATATATTTAAAAAGATGACTGATTGTGAAGGTTGAACGTTGTAAAGATTGAGATGATACGTATGTAAAACATAATTTGTCAAGTTATATTTTATTCCTTAAATCATACTTCCTTAAAAATTAATTTCCTTACGTATTAGTTTATTAAACAGATGCCACCCCGTTAAGTTCTAATCCATACAAATACTATAAAATGTCATGTACATATCTTCAGCCACCTTTCTTTAGGCCTTGTTATACAATTGCAGAATGATTTCTCCGTACTGCACCAGACTAAAGGAAAAGCTACCAGATATTTATAACTTAAATATAGCAGATACATATTATTTTGTTTAACTTAAAGAAGGTAGGAGTATGCCACCACGTGTAATAAATCAGGATTGCTTGAGATTCAATGCAAATATCAAGCCTTAATTCATTTCATTTTTGACAGGTAAAACTACTGTACAGAAACAAATAATGGAAAATAAATGTTTACATCTACCGGCAAATAGAAGGGAAATTGTGTCAGCCTACTGAGTGAAAAGCTCCACTGATGCTTAGCCAAATTGTATGGCTAGAACCAAATTCCTTTAGCCAACCATCATAGAACGTATTATGCAAAATGTTTTGCCACAACTATTTTTGTTTATTAACAGTTTTTTTGTGGGTTTCATATCAGTTTTTAAACAATAAAAGTCTACACATCAAGTCACCATAAAATGATGTTATATATGTTGAGTCAGTTAGATTACTTGTGTTAATAAGTCACGTGTTAAAACTTCTTATGACCGTACTGAGTTTGTTTACAAATGTTAAATATTGTTGCGTTATTTTTTCGTTGCCATCATGGTAACGATAAGGTAAATTTAAAGATTAGGCTACCGCTCAGCCAAATCCCATAGAGTGACATGCACTCATAACTCAGTGTTCACCATTTACACATGAATCTTCATGAACAGTTTCAAGTCTATAGGTAATTTCGTTTTCGAGAAACGCGAACAGACAGACTATATATCAATTAATTTTTTTCCAACCTTCGGAGTGAAAGGCTTCACTAACGCTCAACCAATAAAGTATTATATACCTAAAGTTAGCTCAAATGTTGTCCCTAGCTCTAAATTGGAAGAGGCACGAAACAATGGGTATGATCAACAAACATTTCTTCGCCAATTTCAGACTATAACTGACATAACCAGTTCTTTGAAATGAATTAATATTTATTTTGTCTCCTTGAGCATTTTTTAGTGTGATGAAGAATTGCATTCATAGTTTTTCATTCAAAATGGATATCTTGAGCTGGGCTAGGTGGAGGTTTTTTATATTATAGTTAACGCATCGCAGATTCTGAATCTCTTACTACTACGGTAAATCAAATTAGCCTTCTTCTTCGAGCGGAATCGTGCATATGTAAGTAAAACTTTTGAAGTTATTATAGTATGTATAGTTCTTACATGATTCCTATAGTTGTTATGTTCTTACAATATTGCAAAATAGTTTTTAATGTTGATGTTACTGGAATACAATTTTTTAGTTGTTTATTCGGTTAAAAAGTGCAGATTATAACTAATCTCCACCAACAGATTGTTAGTCTACAAAAGAACAAAAACAAAGAACATGTAAAATACGATCAATTGGACGATATTTATTACCCTTATCTATTTCACTCCTGCTTGTGGTCTGGAATGTCCTTATTTTAATATACGGTAGCTCCGTGTTGTTTATTCAACCACTTTCTCCAGTCCTCAGAAGGTCTGTCAGTTAGTATAACCTCAAATACCAGACAGAAGAATGTAAAGAGAACATGTCTGCCGCCGAGGCGCGCTCCCACACATAATATCCCCGATTAATCCCTGCTTGATTTCATCTCCCGATTCTATCCACGGTTTTATTCGCACCCTCCGCCTTCCTTCTCTCTCCTTTATATCGGTATCAATTTTGTTACCAACTTATTGCCGACTTGTCCTCCTCAGACAGCCGTGTATTATTGTGTATTGTATTCATCGTTTCTTGTTTATTTTATGTTCAGTGGTTCGTAAAGATAAGATTACATCTGGGGACATGCGCATAAGCAGGTTGGATTTCTCGCTAACTCGTCGAACTCAGTCTGGATTGTAATCAGTTATGCTAATTAACTCCATGAATAACGGGTCAGTCTGAATTTTATTTTTGTGGAAATAATTTCAATCGTTTTCATACGTAAGTAATAGTGACTTGTGGTCCTTGGGCCGTCCATAACAGATAACGATATATCCATTACGACACAATGGAAAGCACATCTTTGCAAATGTTCAGATACACTGAAAAAGTAAATTTTCTCTTTATAACCTTAGTTTGCCTGTATTACCAAAAATATAAACTTAAGTGATAATAACGTATTAAAACAATAAAATACTGATCACAATTTGTTTGTGTTCTAAATAACATGTTTTATAAGAAAAACGTAATATTTTTCATAAGCATAAACTAAATAGCCATCTAAATATTACCTACTGAAGTACTTAGACGATTTCCACCTACAGCATCCAAAAGCTACAAATTATAAGTGTAATCTGTATAGAGTTTCTTTGGGGAATTAAATGTTATTTAATCGTTGTAAATAAGTGGCTACTGGTAACACATTATTTATCTAAATATATCAGAATTATATAAATATAAAAAACATCATTGTGCCTTTTAACATTTCAAAAGAGATAGTGTAATACATTAATAACTTTCCTTTGTGTTGAGTAGGGAAAATATTACGTTCCTCTGTATTTTTACAAGTTCCGGCTGTAAACATTTCAGATTGTATTGGAGTTCCTAACCAAAAATAACAGCTATTTAATTAATTAATCACATCTCTTTAGTAATAACACTTAGCCCTTTAATGTTAAAAATGAAAGTATGTCATACATAGTGAGAAAAGTATACTGAAGCCTTCTTCTCAGTCTTCTATTCCCAAATGGAATATAGAGGTAAGCTAGGAAGTGGATATTTAATTGTTTTCTCTTTGGTATGTGTTACTTATCAGTACTTAGAGGAGGTTAAAGTTTTTTGTATATAGTGTATAAGTACATAGTATATTTTTATTTCTAGGAGTGCATTTATTCTTCCCGTAACATGATGATTGAACAAAAATTATTAATAAATGAACATTACATAATACGCTCTATGTTTCCTATAAAAAGATTGTACAATAATGTTTGTAATGATCTGTTACTATAAAAATTAAAATTAGATGAATTTTAGTAAGTTATACCACTGTACGAGAATTGCATCTTTAAGGTAAAGAACATATTATTGAGATTTGGTATGCAAAATGATGAATGTCTACAACTAACAATTAACTGAGGTAATTATAATATAGCCCAAGCAAATGTACCTTTAAAACATTATCTGATATTTTCTGCATTTCAATGTCAAATATGTTCAACGAAATGTCTCTTTTCAACCTTTAGGTAAGTCATGGTTATTTGTGGAATAATCCTTTCTTTATACAATACCTCAAAGCTACGGAATCAGCAGAAGTTTATTCTTCAAACACTGAATCTTATTATAGATACTGGAAGAAAACTCCTCAACTACCTACCCTGTTTCTTTGTTTCGTGACATTAAAGAAACATTCTCGCACAGTTAAGAACTGCAACATCTTTAGCAGCCCTTTGGTAAGTGACAGACATTAGTAGAAAACTGAACTTCTAATACCATCCACTATTCTTTACGAATGTACAAAAACACGTATAAATAACTTTTTTAAGAAATGGATGTTACTTACTTATTTTCTTCAAAGAATTTCCATTATGAGTCAACATTGTTAACATCTTGTCTCCATGAGTTGAATGTATTCATTTTTATAAAGTCAAATATAATTCCTTTAACTAGGTGTATTATGGTTTTGAGCAAGACTTTTATTTGAGATTTATCATGTATATGAGGTATGAGATACTGTAGATTAATACCTGAAAACTTTGCTGAATGGATGACATCATATCGCTTACTAACTAACTACTACCAGGAAATCTTAAGCGTAGTAGCGGGAATCTCCTACTGCCTCAGTTCCTTGAAAATCTCGCCAAACGCGGGAAGGCGCCAAGACTTCGCGCCAGTGAGTCAATCGTAGGTTGTCTTTTCGCAAAACTCAATCGAAGCCATCAATTTTGTGTGGCTGGTGTAATTAATATAATGATTACTGTCTCAGATCTGCAATCTTTAGTCTCCGCTCTTATCCAACCTACTTTCGACGTTTGGTCTGTACAGGGTCTGTCCTGGGGCTGTGCACAGACAGTTAAAAAAGGAGGAAAACGGAGAAATAGCAATTAAAAATAATTGTTTTGACTGCTTTCGCAATTCACAAACCAGGTCCAATTTGTTGTACGATTCGCTTATCAGTAAATACGAATCTTTTTACTATGGGTTTTATATTTTTTTTTTTAAATCAAGCTAATGTTTCATATGCGCAATAAGTTTTAAATTGGTTGACAGTCTACTTTAATAAATGGGTTTTAAAATATTTACAATTATATATTTTTATTCATGCCGTATAATCTAGCAATTAGTAAAATTAGTTTTCAAGAAAGTAATTACTTGTTTACACTTTATTTACCACCCCACCGTGTAATAGATTTGTCTACAGTGACAACAGGATTAATAATGCTTATGTACAGATTCTGTAGATTTAATAGTTACAGTGTTTTATACGCTTTTTAGCCTGCAATTTTTTGGTATGTGCGTTTGTCTATAGCATATAATAATGTTGGTATGCATAGATCATATCAATAACAGTCGATATTAAAACTTTGTATATTTACGTAAATAAGTTTTTAAAATATAAAAATAAGTCTTTTAATATATCAATGTCGCTTTGGTAAATAAAGTATGCATGAATAATACTATTTCTAATATAACAATTGTGCTTTTAAAATAATAAATATTCCTGATTTTATTAATAAGGGTAAACCGATTGAGACGCCTTGGATCTTCATTTCCTATTACTTTATATCTCACTATGAGAGCAATCGCAACTAAATATTAAAAACCTATTTTAAATACTTTGATTATAATGTACACAACTTTGTATTAAGTCAAAATGTCTTCTTTCTTTTTTTCGCTGAGACTTATAATAAATAATAAAACACACATAGTATCATAAGTTACATATTATTGATTTCCGAAACATGTAACATTTCACAAAATCTCAATTAATTGTTAATATATATTCTGAAAGGGGCATTACCAATGAATCCAAACTATAATAAAAGTTATAACTTCTTAGATAAATTGTTTGGCAAGGCAAGTACTTACTTAGGCACAGATCAATAATATATAACACCTGATCTGTAGACATCTATCTATCATCATTTCGGTTCTACTTTCTGAAGGTTAATAATTGAAGACTTATTGAGTACTTATATTCATTACAAACCACTTGGTCTAAAATCAAATCTGATTGAAATCCAACCAGAAGGCATTAAATATGGATTTAAATGAAGTGTGTCTGGTCAGTGAACAAAAATTATATTACAGCAAATTTTGAAAAATTGTGTAGGTTTCTCTTTATAATTAATTGAAGTTTGTCTCAGTCTTTGTTGAAGAATACACACAAAGAATTTCCAAATCATCTTTTGAAATGAGTAACCCCCTCAAATTCGCGGGGGGTGTAGGACAATTCCTAAAGTTTTAAAGGGATGACTAATAGAGTAGTATAAGAATTTATAGGAATTGTTCCCAGACCAACTAACCATTCGAAGAGACTACTTCTAACCACTCTGTGCAAAATAGATATTGTTTGAATAAAAGTCGCATCTCTGCGTATATTATTTTTAACAAGAGGTATACTTCAGTGAATGTTTAACAATTGCAACTGTAATGGGGCATTATAAAAAGACTTCATTTAGTTGTTACATAAATGATTTGAGGAAACGTCACGGAATTTAACAATATAACATTTTATAAATCAGGACAAAACTTTTAGAGATAAAAATGTGATATTGAGTTTAACGTGTGATAAAGATTTGTTTATTAAACGTCCTTTTATTGAACGAAGCACGAAAAAAACGCTGCTCAAATACTTACTTCCTAACAGATTCTAATCAAAATCTAAATTAATTGTTTTTTTTTATTTTTAATACAAGATAAATACCTATTTGACCACCTCATATTTAACTTAGTATCACCAGTTTAATGTAAGGGCAGTGCAATTGATTTTACGGATATTAAAGTTATATACTAAACTTCGTCCGTTTTCCGTGACGGTCAAGATGGCCCCCAATACTACTTTAAAATGGCCTATGAAACTTGATGAAAGAATAAAAAGGTACTATTTTCCTTTGTTCTGAAAAGATATCCAGAGGGTTGCGGTTTTATAATTTAAAATACTAAACAAAATATCGAGTACACCACCGATACAATCAGCTGATGATGTAGTATGATGATGGTACACGACATGATACTTTACTATCGAAAGCTTATGCTAAAATCAATTACTATGTAATTACTTTTATTGATTCAAATACGTATCGTCATCGCAGACGATTACATTCGACTTTTTCAAAGTAAGTAAAGTCAGTAACACACTTGTTTAAAAATAGTATAAATAAAAAACCTTCCATTGGATTATTATTACAAAGAATGAACAATACCGAAGAAGATACGATACCACATTATGTGAAGTCCGATGCTTTAAACCAAACTATTATAAAGATTTCTACTATGGTTATATTTAATATATTATGACTTTATTTTTATTCTTTATTGAACACACAGAAATTAATCGACCAAGATCTTCATCGGTGGGTGACATTAACGATGTTGATAGCAATAAGGATATCGTGTCAGAGAGATTGATAACGACAATTAAGAGTGAGATAACCAGAACCAGACCATGTGGCAGGTGAGGGGAAGAGAAGGGGGGAGCCAAGGCCGGTCGGAGGCGCCGTGCTTACGACACGTTACGATTTACATACTATTTAAATGGCGGTTATTAGGTAGCGAATGTAGCGATGGATGATCGACTGAGAGCGCGGAGTGTCGAGAGAGAGCGAGTGAGGGGAGGGGGCATCAACAAACAAGGAGCGCGAGGTGAAAGAGAGAGACGGCGAAAATATGCAAAGGTGGGCAGCGCCACACGTGACACTTTCGACTGCAATTAGAGCGACTTCCGGCGGCGAGACGGAGTGCAGACGTAAGCCAAAGGGTGGAGCGTCCCTGAAATAGCCCGGGGAGTAAAGGGGACGTCTCCAGGAGTCGAGGGGGCTGCAGGGGGATGCAGGAGAGGACAACACGCGGTTGTGGCATGCTCTTCGGTACGACACCAGCAGGTCCTCGGTGGGCGGTGGGGTGACCTTGGCCGGCCAGTCGTGGTTTTGGCGAGATTGGACGATCACTTGTTGTGGTCCAGGCTGGACATCACCTCAAATATTAAAAAACTACTCATTATTGGCAACAACCTAAAATGTACAAATTTCGATTTATTTTTAAAGCCATTTTGTTATTGGAACGGTCCAAATATATGTGTATGATGCACAATCAGAGCATACGTAATGTTATATATGACGACTAATTCTCTGGAATAATATTGTTAGTTATGGTGTGATATTGGAATAAATTTAAATATTCTTTTCATGTTAATCAAAGCATTTCAGTCTCTCTGGTAGGTACACGGGTCCACCAGATCCATAAGCTTTAGGTTAGACCGACTTGTGCTGACTATATAATTTAGGTCTGACACCTAGTTGGTTAGGGGAATCCACTGGAATTCGCCGAACCTGCTACGTGGGAGCTCTGCGTGGTCACCCCGTCCGTCCTTCCAACCCATTTTGGGAGTTACTTAAATTAAAAGAGGCAGCTTTGTTATTAGCAATTTTTTTGCATCATCTTTAGGCATGAAAAATAAAAAAAAATTATTAGTTACCTTTACCAAAGCCTAAAACAACCAATACAGATTTGTTTCTGTATTTTAAGGATGTAAGGACACTCAATTAAATGTCATTTTGATTCAAAAGAAGCAAATAACAAAACACTGTAAAAAGCAAATGACTAATAAGTGACATACAGCAATGAAAATAAAGGCTCTGACATTTCCAACCTGAAATAAGTAACCCCGCAAATTTCTTCCTTAATTATTGTATCAGTACAATTATAGACGAAACTACTAACATATATCGATTTAGAGACTTTGACATTTCAAACCAAACACAAATTAAACCAACGAATGTCTTCATTAATTACTGTCTGTATCTGTAAAATTATAGACGAAAACTCCTAATATGTATATCGATATAGAGGCTTTGATATTTTATTTGATACCATTTGATACAAAGTAAACCAATGAATGTCTTCATTAATTACTGTCTGTATCTGTACAATTATAGACGAAAACTTCTAATATATATCGATATAGAGGCTTTGATATTTTCCATTTGATACAAAGTAAACCAACGAATTTCTTCATTAATTACTGTCTGTATCTGTACAATTATAGACGAAAACTCCTAATATATATCGAGATCATATCATAGCCTACTGGTCAATTACACTATCTACCATTCTTAATCATTGACATTATATATTATGACCTTTAAGTTTTAATATAAACATAGTAGAAAATATTTATACATGTATAAATTAGTTCAATTAATGAAATGGTTGACAGCAAAAATAAATTGTTTCCGCCCGGGATCGAACCGGGGACCTTGCGCGTGTGAGGCGCACGTGATAACCACTACACTACGGAAACTGCGTGAGGAGCGAGGTGAATTTTGAGAACCCGGGCGTCACGCTGGCTGACAATTTAGATTTATGTAATGATAAGTCAAATATCTTTATAATAATATTATAAATATAAATATTATTTATCTAAAATTTAATAATACTAATTTACCTGTCCAGTGTTTTACAGGGGAAATATTCGTATGTAAACTCCTTTATTTGTAATGTTTACTAATGTAACCAATTCTATAGCAATACCAAAGAAAATCTCGACCCATATAACATTAAGGAAATCTTTGTCATCGAAATGTAGTAAATAGTATTTGCCTCCTAACGAGTATTACATGATCTACCTGGTACTATATAGAATTGTAAAAAAGACAAGTTTATTATGTCAAAGCTTTCACTCACAGTTTTTAACCCTGAACTCTATATTTATCATATTCAAAATTACAAAAACTTGTTTATTCCTCCTCTCCCCAAACTGAATACAATTTAATTGTAATTATTTCAAATTAAATTTGCTGTATATTCTACTCCCCTGATCTACTCTCACTTACTCTTTTTAATCCTCGAAACAATCAAAAATTGCAAGGAGCGAGAGACGAGGAGCTGTTTAGTTATGACTTTATTTAAAAGATAATCGTGGGTATTCTTTAGTGATGAAAGACAAGTTCTCTAAAGGGCTCCATACACCTGCGAGTCTGGCTCACCATACACCTACGAATCTTGTTCGCCCAGTTGCAAACATGATTTTTTCGAAGAAGGTTGCAGCTGCGGTCATAGTGTTAGATGAGCTAGGTGTATTGTATGAGCTATGTAAGAAGAAACGGAAGAAAAGGGTAATGTGGTCAAAGAATTGGTTAATAAATAGAAAGAGATTTAGTCACATGAAATTTATAGAATTTTGTTAGGAATGATAGTCGCCAAGACTATCAGAACTAATTAAGGATGTCAGCTGAAAGTTTTAACATGTTATTGGACAAGGTTAAACCGCTTGTAACAAAAAAAGACACTATATTGCGAAACGCTATATCGCCAGAGGAACGCCTCACTGCTACTCTCCGTTTTCTGGCTACCGGTCTACATAATAAATGCTATCGGCAAATTTCGATACTTTTCAATAAATTTTGTTAAAAAATCAGGGCTCATAAATAACTTGGAGTCAGCCATGTTAACTCAAAACAAACAAAACACCTTACCCTTGGCGAAACGAGTGGTGCGTAACGTTTGGCCTACAGTAGTGAAAACGGAATGAACAGATTTTTCGATGGTGGGGGCACGAGTCCGATCCGTAATGCGCCATACACTGGCGAACTGATACTCGAGCCGAGCCGCACGGCAAGCAGTGACGGATCCGGCTCGGCTCGCCTGAATTTGACTCGGCTCGGCTCTTTATTGTCCATACACTGACGGATTTAGTCCATTTCTAGGCGAGTCGAGCCAGGCTCGCGAGCCAGACTCGCAGGTGTATGGGGCCCTTAACTCTTACTCTCACGACAAGTGGAGATTTTTAGTGTGGACCCCGTCCAGAAAATAACGAAAACTATCATGTATTGTAAATCTGTATTACTCGGGTTGTGTTAATCTGCTCCTCTCTTGCTTATCCAAGTTGCTTTTCAACCTACCAAAAAACCGCTGAAAAGAACAAAAACTAGCATGTAAAAAAGTATTGTTTATTTAACACCCCTTTTATCCCTTTTGAAACGATGGAAGGATTGTAAAGCTTATGGCACGGATTGCAAAATGTCCAAAAAATCCTGTTTCCTTGATTACAGTATTATAAAATTCAACCAACTCAACAAAATAAAAATCATTCCTGTATCACCTTTGCTACAACTAGGTGAGAACATTTATATTTCAACATAAAAAATTAACTTTAAAAAAACAACTAAAAACCAAAACAAGTGTTTCATTAGTTTGTTTACTTATTATTACGTTAAAACATACTCAGGTCTTATTTGACACATTCACTATTTTCTTTCTTTCTCATTAGAATACAATAAATAAAGGAAAAAATACAGATTTTAAGATATGTGATTCTGCAGCTAAAAACTCGACTAAATTATCATTTTAAAATGTTTGTTACACATGAAGAAAAATCCCGCAAAAGCATGGGTTTTCACTTTTATTGTTTTCATAAATTATATAAAATTATAATTATGAATTATAGAGAGATTTTTTTATGATTTTTGCGTGAACGTTGCAATATTCCGTACGTGAATATCAATCAGCACTTGGCACAAAAACCTCTTGGTTGCATTAAATGAAAACTACCCTTGAAGAAAGTAAACTCGATCTCCAGAAGTGTGTTTACCACATGAGAATTTAAAGTCATCTTATAATATAATATATCTAATTAGGTATTTGAACATTAATTGCAATACAAGTCCCCAGACATAAGCATTTAATAACTTGCAGACAATTAAAAAATAAATAAATGTAATGTTTTTTATCATGAAAAACACGAAGAATCGTTGAGAAAATTTATTGAGTTTGGATATAAAATCCTCCATTAATTGTTATTAACAATGGGAGGTTTGTGAAGGAAGCCGTATTTTTTTGCATATTTTTCACTTAATGGTGACCAAAAAAAACCTTTAATATTCATAACTACTCTAAATGAATCTAGCCTTACATTCCTGTTATTTCAAATAATCACTACGGTACTTAAAAAGGTAAAATCTACTAGATAACGGTCTGATCAATGTAGGCATTAGATGGAACCTCTTAATAATAAAATCATATTTTAATTTGGTTCAATATTATATAGACCCGTTTATTAGATAGCATTGAAAGCTACAGAAAAAGGGCGATTTTTATTAATACTCTGCTTAATACTTATATTAAGCAAGTACCTTAATTTGGATAAAACTTAATAAATCGCATTCAAATGGAACACATATTTAACCAATTGTTTAATGTACGGTATTTAAAAATTAATTATATATCCGTTCTGAACTACCCTCCATTAACTTCCACTTTAATGGATAAACTGACAGAATATATCGAACACATTTTCTAACTATGTTCGATATACTCGTAGTTTCGTTTGTCCTTAATGGAACTTATTGTATTTAATAATAATTTATATATAAGAATATTTCACCTGTGTACCATTGCACAGGTACATTATTATGAATATACAGTAAATAATGTTTATAGTTATAATTATGTTATTATAAAGATATTTGACTTATCATTGCATAAATCTGAAATGTCAGCCAGCGTGACGCCCGGGTTCTCAAAATTCACCTCGCTCTTCACGCAGTTTCCGTAGTGTAGTGGTTATCACGTGCGCCTCACACGCGCAAGGTCCCCGGTTCGATCCCGGGCGGAAACAATTATTTTTGCCGTCAACCACTTCATTAATTGAACTAATTTATATATGTACAAGTATTTTCTACTTTGTTTATATTAAAACGGTCATATAATGCCAATAATTAAGAATGGTAGCTAATGTAATTAAGTTACGATGTTACGATATCGATATAATATTAGTAGTTTTTCGTTCATAAATGTACAGCTAGAGTAATTAATGAAGTCGTTCGTAGATTCACTTTGTATCAATAGTTTGTTCCAATGCTGAAAGTCGCCCATTAGTCATCTGCTTTTATTACATTTTATTGTTATTTTCTCCTTTTGGGTAAAATTGACAACTATCTAATCGATCTTACTTCCTTGAAATCCACAAACAAATCTCTCTGCATTGGTTGTTTTTGGCTTTGAGTAAGAATACCTAATTAATTGTTTATTTTTCTTGCCTGCAACTGTATAAGAACGAAAAATGGATACGAGATGGACACGATTTAATTGTACTATGAATTTCGATCTAAAACTTTTTTCAAATAGTTGCTTTAGACATAAATCAATAACTTAAATGTAACTCCCATTGACCAAGTGGTACTATAAAAATATGTAAACTAAATATTGCAAAAGCTATAACTTTTACAAATGTAAAACATTTTATTTTTAGATTAATTTAAATATGGTTTACTTTTTAATTTAATGCAATAAATAGTTTAACCTTATACAGCTTGTAATTACTTCTAACTATTTAAAGATGAACCTATACTTTTATTATGGTAAATGTTATGATCGTAATTTAATACCGTAAGAAACTAGCTCGCTAACTCGTTTAATATAATCAAACCGTTATTTTAACAGTATGATTTAATAGATTTTCTCAGTATGAGTAAATAACCGTGTCTGAGTCATTTCATGGTGTATTAATGTATTCAATAACATTACACAAATTACTGTTTTACTTTAAAACTTCTAAAATGCTTTACAGTTAAATTAATTTTGTAATTTTAATATCTGCACAAATTAATGTGAACTTTGACAAAGGGAATAGTATATCTACTTTTTGAAAACTCATTATATAAAAAAAAAAAATTAATCAGTCCTTATCAGAAAAACAGTAGATGGAGAAATTCACACTTCGATAGTCATTTATGCTATTTATTGTAGACCCTCAGGAATAAACCATAGCGTTGACCACATTATAACTGATATATATGAATATTACCATACGATGTTACTTCAACCCAGTTTATTTGTATAATAAAACCAAATGTTTAAACATTCTAGAAGCCACTCCCAGAAATTCAGATCTCCACAAAATCATAAATTTTGTATTGGGCCAAATCTGTGACTATACTTTACAAACGTTTTCTATATTATTAGCCCCAGTGAACTGTTTCCAAATTGTATGATGACGTCACCACTGCTGCACAGTAAAGCTTGGCGGAGGACAGTCAGAATCAATAACACGACCGCCACCTCAGTTAACCAAACTAATAACAATCATTACCACCAGCGACCAGCTGATCGCTCCCGGTGAAAGTGGACCACTGTTCGTCACCTCAGTATCACCATTATCACCGTCTAATGATAAGGTCCAGCCGCTGCCTCCGCGCTGCCCTCAAACACTGCTAACGGGGGTCAACTTGCGTAATAATCGGTTGTGAACGGTTCGGCTCTGTTTCTTCACTTGTTTACATCACGGTTTGTCTTAACGCCTACATCGGTTTAGGTCTAATCACAGTCGCGACTTGTTATAGGTCCCGTGGCCTAACTAGTTGTTGGTTTCGTTCCAACGGAGTACCAAGAGTCCAACGGAAAGTCTTTGCAAAACTTCTTTGTTTGAAGTTTATTTTTGACGATGGAAGGATTGTGAAGGAAACAGGATTTTTCCAGGCATTTCCCATCTTTTAATGAAGCAAAAAATTCAGTAACACTACGTTTCAAGATCTGCAATCTGATCTCTTCTTCAGGTAAATAACTAACCTAACACATAATTACAAACTATTTTGTACACACATTATATACTAGTTTGTAATTAAGTATTATGTTAGGTTCGTTATTTACCTGAAGAAGAGATCAGATTGCAGATCTCGAAACGTAGAGTTACTGATTTTTTTCACTGAACGATGGCAAATGTCCGGAAAAAATTCTGTTTCCTTTACATAACTGTCTGTAATATTTTTCAGGATTACTGGCCTTTGTAATTTTGCCGCCATTTGACCTACTGAGGCCTAAATCCATCCAATTATTCCTTTGTCCAAAAGAATTCTATGTATAGAATTCCAAGATTCCTCTCTATCAAGATTTATTTTGCTGAACAGACAGTCAGACATCATCACGATTTTAAGAAGGAGCTAATGGGTTTCTTAATTTAGAAACATGTATACAACGCCTATAAACGTTTCATTTGTATTTATTCAAATGTACGAACGTATAAAATAAAAACGACTAGAGATAATTTGACGACAGCCTTTGATACTTATCGGACATACTGATTCTTTTTAGGGGTTGAGAATAAGGTTTGCAAATACGTCATTGGCATACTGAACACAAAGACCACTAACGCAATCAGAGAGAGAACGTGTTGGTTAGCTGGCACATCACGATGCTGGTCAACGTGAAGATAATCATTCATTAAGAATGAGCTGTTGCAAAGTTCAATGCTGCTGACGTTTCAGGAAAATATTTATTCTTCAGCTTTTATCTCAGCACAAAACGATCCGTACACTGTACCCCTCCCCCACCAGATTTGCATGTGCTAGCCGGCGAGGACTGGCAACTCATTACATATGCTTATTGGGTTTAAAATAGTATGGAGAATTGTGGGCAGCGGCTTCCTTTCTCTCTATCTGTTCTTGGCCCAGTTTCATTCTCATTCGTATTCATATTCGTTATTGCCAAAACCTGTTTATGTAATCATAAAACGTACAAGTTTTTTTTTGTATGAGATTAAAACTTGTTAATTTTTGAAAAAAAAAAGAATATTTTATTCTACTGTTATCTGTTACGTAGATCAGCTGAAGTTACGATACTTGCGTGTGAATCACTGTGCAATATGTTAACAGTCCCTCGATATAACTCGCCTTCCTGCGTTTCACAACCCATTGTGCCGGTATCGCATCCCTATCACGTCCCACGTGAATCCTTCATGGTAACAATGGACGGTAGGGGAGAACCATTGTTATCTCTTCAATTACGAGTTTATTTCCAGCCTAGTTACCTGGACACCCACCGGTGTGTAGTGAAGTGATGATACTATAGACACTGTAAATTGTTGAGAGTACGCATTGTGCTGTAAGTATCCACCTTGAGTTGTCCACACTCTTCTATACTACCGCCTTAGTTACTGCCGCGTTCGTTTAAATATAACGGCAATTTTCAGGGTTGTACGAGATAACCCAAGTAACTATGCTGTCTAAAATTGTACCCCTCATCAAGGCCCCCCCTGCTCCCCTAGATATCTACGGCCCTGCAGACTTTGCATAAACAGAAGTTCTGACTTATGCGAACGCCGGTTGTCGATGTAACGGAGTTGCCGTTTCAGATTTCACTGCGAGATTCGCATAATAAACAACCCGTCTTCTGGCTGACACGCTTCGAATCTGCATTGCAGTATCAATGGTTCCCCTCGTAAAAATTATATATCTCAATGTACACTCATAGGACGAGCAATGGGTCTAAATAACTATTCTACATGAAGAAGACGGCTGTTAAAATCCGTTTTTACCATTTTTAAACATTATGTACAGGAATTCAGTATTGTGTAAATAAATTCATATTCAATACATACATCTTTAATTTTAATTTTAACCATATCAGCAGATCGTTTCTCAGAATTTCCGTGATGTGATACGAAAACTGAATAAGGAATGGAACAAATAAATCTTGTTTCCAGCATGGAAAGTAGTCCAAGCAAAGAAATTAAATCTTATAGACATATCAAACAATTAGGACAAAACACATCATATCTCCAGTACGTATTAAAAACAGAAAATATAGTTACAGAGGTAATGTGTTGTAAGTAATAGTGTAAAATAAGGTATTACACACAGTGTCGCGTAACAGGATTCGCTGAGGTTATTTACACAATTTTTATAGTTACATTTGTCACATTTTAAAATGTCAAATGACTTTCTCAGTTTCTTTACACATTATTTTATGTTACTGCTTCTTCCTTGCCATCATTGTTATCCAAAGTAAAAATGTTTGTTAACGCTCATGTAAATCCCATGAGTAACATGTACCATTATCGAACTGAATTTTACCTATACATAAAGGAAGCTTCAAGCAAAATTTCAAGTCTATAGATTAGTTCGTTCTCGACATATCGTTCAAACAGATACACAGAATGATTTTCAACCGCTTATCACTTCGCCAACGCTCAGCCTATAAATGTGGTAGAAGTAATGTATTGACTTCTACATGTGTTTTGTTTTTTTTTTTTTTTTTATATACTGGTCAAAACGAAAAACCATTAAACATATAGCTACTTGGGAGGAGTGACATGTGCGTAATACTGTGTTGGTCTTAAACAAAGTTATGAGTAAAAATAAATAATCCAAATTTTAAAAACAGTGTTTGTTATTATAAAATATCTTAAGTTAATTAATTATTCTGGTAAGTTATAAACATTATTTGAAACAATTATAAAATAGTTTTTATTTAATATTCTGTACGATTATTTAAGCACATAAGTTTACGCTTCAAAAATATTGAAAAAAAGTTTTTATTTGAAGACATGCTCTTAAATTTCTTGATACATTATTATATGCTATCATTATAGCACGTATGTGTAGGGTATTTTGCACAGCATCATTAATATGGTCAGTACCACCTGCGTGGAAGTACAAATAAACCTTATAAGGAGCATTGCCATTAAGTGTGTGAAAACTTCAATATAAATACTGACTTTTTTTGGTTTTGCGAATTATCTTTAAATTCAGTTATTGAATGTCTCGTGTTGAAGAAGGTGATGTTCATACAAGTATTTTCATTGTTAATGTGATAATGACGATAACTCAAAACGCAATGACTGGTTATAAGAAGCAGAGTAGAAATGTGACTCTCCAATTCTCAAATCCCACTCCCTCAATTTCCTTTTAAGTACTAAATTAGCAAATACTTATCATTACGTTTGCAAACCAGCTTTCACCTAATGACCGGCAGTTCGTATCTCCCGCTGATAGGATCTTTAATATTTTTGGTCTAAATATGTGATATTGAGAGTGGTCGCTCGCAATTAAATCCAAATAACAGGTGGTCGCGGGTCATATTAGTCCGATCCCACACTTTCTCCCGCCTCCGCCACCCCCCCCCCCCCCCCACCACAGTATGTCTGTCCTCTACTGTCCGAGTTTCTCCCTCTGTGGAGAGAATCACACATTTGTAAACATGAGCGAGACTGCACAGCGGAGCGGCGCTGCTGATACCCTGATAGTCTTTCCCTCGGAAATCGTGACACGCAGCAGTTTCCGTCACGTTTATTAAATCAATTTTGATAGAACTCGTGATTGTGGCATTTGGCATCACTCACGGCTCCGTAGTTTTCTGAGGTTTTTTCAATATCAATACAATACAATATTTGTATATTTTATTATATTAATAAATATAATACAATACAATAATTTTTGTATATTGTATTGCTTGTAATTTTGTCACTAACAAGCGAATCCCATGCAGCATATCGTGATCTTCTTCTCTTATTCAGAAACCTCCAATAACTCTGTGTTCTTATCTGCTCTCTGCCTATTAAACTCAAATTTCAATATTATTTATTATACTAAATGCCTTTCGTATTCATACAAAACTAAAATAAGAACTAATAATAAAACTCGCATGTAATTATTAAATTAATTAAACTTTACTTATCAGTTAAAATTCATACTTTTGATTGTGTAGGACGGACGATAGGATGATACTATTGCACCCATTAATAAAATCTGTTGCCAGTCAAAAGTTTGTGGTTGTACGCTAAGTATTACTAATAGAACTCGCATGTAATTACTAAATAATTAAACTTTAATTATCAGTTAAAATTAAACTAATACTTTTGATTGTGTAGGACGATAGGATGATACTATTGCATCCATTGCTAAAATCTATTACCATTTAAAACTTTGTGGTTGTACGCTATCTAGCTACAATCAAACGTATTAAAGAATTTAGTCTACGTTGAATAAACTCAAACTTCATGTACATTTCATTTATGAAAATTAATTCATTACTTGGAAACTCAAATAGATTACAAGTATACAAAATATTTTGCATGGTAACACTATAGTCCTGATTGCTATCCACAATTTGCCGCATTACATAGAATATCAAAATTCCAACCTGATGATCCTTATATGGGTACAAGATCTGTTTATATATATATATATATATATATATATATATATATATATATATATATATATATATATATGTTCAAATCAGAGCTAAGACTTGGAAAAGAAAAGTCATCTGAAAATGCAGCCTACATTTTATGTAATGTATTTTTATTCTTGCGCTGTGTACAAATATCAGTGATACAAAAACTTTTTCTTGTACGAATGTGATGAAACGTGATAACGGAATAAATCTTCCATGTTACACCGTATGTGTTTTAATTATAATAATTACACAACAATAAAATTATGGTATCACATCGTTTACGTTGTGTCACTTTTATCAGCTGGTAATTTCCCTGGGTCCCTAAACCCCTTTAATTATACACAACTAGCTCTTACCGACTGATGTTGCGTTTTAATCGATTAGCATTAATTACGGTGATCAGTGCATCGATTAGCGCGCGACAATAAATCAGTGTGCGCCGCATGAAGGTTAGCGTGATACCGGACTTAATTGGGGTGCAGGTCCGGGGCGCAAAACATTTTGACAGCTACAGATGTCCCCGAGCGGGCCGCTCAAATTTGATCACGAGTTACAACTTACTCCGGGGCTATTTGTGTCACTCAAGAGCAAATTAATAATGTTTCCCGCGCTAATGGCGATCACACCTCGGCTATTGGTCACCGGTTTCGCAAGTTATTTGCATATTGCGCATGCGCCACAACGGGCCAGGCGCCCGTCGACGCCACAAGTGCCTGGGGCCTCGCTATTAGCATAGTAGTCCGGCCCAGTACGCTCACACACACACACACACACACACACACACACACACACACACACACACACACACACACACCGTCTCGTGCTCTCCACGGAATGGATTTATTACTTGGTCGCTTGCCGATGCGATGAAGACCCACGCGAGAGTAATGTTGTTGCCTAATTGATTCTATTAACATAGTACTATGACCTTAGCAACAATCACAACATAGACCGGCGCCTCCAACTTGTTAAATGTCTCTTACTGATGAGGACGTATATTATGTCAGTTTTATACGATGGTAATTAAAACTTTTCAGACATTGGATCGAAGTAGTGTTTAACGTTAGCTCGATTAGGTCCAATTTATGTATTTTTGCATTGCTAAAGCAATGATGAAAACTAAGGATCAATCTTCGTTTTTTCGCTTTAATGTTTGCCAATTTTGTGAAGTACAAAAATTACCGATGGAAAATAAATAAAAATTAAAAATCCGTGAGGGAATCAAATTTTCATTGAAGAAAAATCTAAAATAAATACGCCTGCCTCTTTAGTAAGTGTCCAACTTAAGTGTCAAAAGCTGTTTAGTGCCAGTTACCTTTGGATTACGTTCTTGAATATTATAATATTTTCCAAAATTCTAAAATATTCCGGGAAAATTTTCCTATTTTTTTCATCATAAAAACTGTGTTCGGACTTCAACGAATAAAAAAAAGAATTAACCGAATTTGTCTAGCCGTTCCCGAAATTAAGCGTTAGCAATAAATTTAGAGATTTATTTCTATTGATGATGTTTTCATCACCATCATGGTTATACATAGAACCAATGTAAAAATATTAATTCACGATCAGCCGAATAAACGAATGACGTACACTATCATCGAACTCAATGTTTCTCATATAGAAATGAAGCTTAGTGCACAATTTCAAGTTCATAAAACAGTTCGTTTCCTAGATAAGTACAAAGTGTTAAATACAAAAGCATAGGCCAACAAAGGGTAATTATTCGTGCTTTTATACTTTAATTTCAAATGTGTTACAATTTAAAGCTGATGAGCTATGATCATCGACAGCAAGAGGGAATAACAACGTCTATATAAACACAAAAGCCAAAGTATAAAGGTTAAGTTTTTTATGTGACAGCTTCATCTCGTATATCTTTATTGCTATAATTTTAATGTGGTATCCACGTTGAAAGATAAAACTTTGCCTAATAATGGTAATAGATCAATGTTAACATTGGGAGCATAACGGGTTTTGGTCACATTCTATATTAATGTAGCACATAATCAGCTGTTAGATGATAAAATCAGTTGAGACAAGAGACAGTGAAAGCCAGATTGACGGTTTTTGGCTAGTTCTTTGCCCAGAACTGGATTCATTACAGCCACACAGGTAGAAGTCGGTCAAGAGCCAGTTTTATGATTGCTGATTTCAGAGAAGTCTTGTCACTTTTCATTACATAAATGTACCATTTATAATGATGAACAAAAAGATATTTTATTATGTTTTATTATCAAATAAGCATTTTAATTGTTTTAATATATGGATCATAAATAATTCAGAATTGTCAAATGTCATTTATAAATATTACATAATTGTAAATAATATAAAGAACAGGTTCAAAATTGCGATCCAGGCTGCTGACATCTAATGTGTTAAAATCTGATATATCAGAGACAAACAGTGGTGTAGCTTCAATAAATGTTTAGGTATATGCATTGGGAACTTATTATTCAAGAACGGTCTCAAAGATCAACATGGTTATTGGCATTAAAAATTCTTTGTAATTTGTCAGAATACTGAAAAATTGAATTAAATTAGAACTACATTTAACTAATAAGTGAGAATTGAACGACAAATCTTGTAAATAATTTATATAGTTATGTTTAAGTTATAGTTAAGTTCAAGCCACATATTTAATTGTATATTATTCACGATAGGTATGAATTTGTTTCTTTTGAAACCACGGCTAGGATTTCGTCCATTACATCAAGTGCAGTAAGTCAACGTTGTACTTAGCTGATCCCGGAGAAGAACACGATTGATAAGTAGGAAGGGGGTGGATAGGTTTCCTATTCTGCCCGCATGTAGTTCAAAGTACCACAACACCAATAGAGATCGCGTTTAAGTCAACAAAGAGGCCGTGGGCAAAGACAATCGACCAAAGTTAGTAACCAGAACCATCGCTAGTGTTGTGCTAGGCCCAACCAACAGGTCGCGCTATGAACAGCTGTCCCAGTGATACTTCTGTGTTTTCTCTTTTCTGTGCATCTATCCGATCTATATTTGGGTTGTTCGATAGGACAAGATGAGCTGTACCGTGTTGATGAGGAAAATACTGGTGATATTGTCTACTAGACGACTACTAGTTCTTGAGTGTGGCTGGCTTTCTCCAGAAAGTAGGTTTTCATAAGCGTGAGATACACATTCCTGTTTCTTAGCGAATCGCGTTCACAGGATCACAAATGATTACAGCTATACGTGATCGGATAGTTGGTCCAGAGTGTCCTATATCCAGGCAAAATTAACAGGATCGGTATGTTTGCACATTAATCCTCTCACAACGCATTTTCATCCTAGTTTTTCTTATCGGTTTCTCTTGTGCTACTGATTCAACTTGTCATTTACGATGTTATATTTCGCAATACGGGAACACATGTTTTAGCCTCGTCTGTTATTTATGTCACGAGATGAACTTCTTACTCCTTTCAGATCTTCAACATTTTTGTAAGGTCGTAGCTTCCATGTTACCAACAAACTTGTGTTAACACCACACCCTGTTCGGTAGCAAACATGTTCTATAACCTGATCATTATGAACTTCTGTCGTGTAACCTACAATAAAACTATTAATAAATGTAAAACTCTATATTGAAAATGATGTAGTAAATGCAACTGCGTTTCCTGCAACACTTAAGAAGGCAAAACCGCCTACTGAAATCAATCGTGAATGTGGGAGTCGAAGAAAATATAAAATAATAATTGCCCGTAAACTACCCCTGTATATGGACTCGGGCCAGACACCTTCCGGGAAATTAGCGTTCTCATAAATATAACTCTCCGTTTTGTTAAACAATGATTTGTAAGTGTAATAAACCATTAAGACACCGATCATAAACGTAAATCTCTGTTGTAAGAAGATATTCTTATGCTTTTAGTTCGCACTTTACTTCAGAGATATCGACCCAACCTTGGTAAACTATTAGTCGAGGCTTTTACGACCGTAGGAGTAGGCAGTTATAACGATACTCTGAAGTATGACAAGAGAAGTGGGCTCATATGTGCAACCGGGGTTGTTTGTAGATCCCGCAGAGTCTCAAGGTTCGGCCTTCAGAATTGTTAGAGGCTAACTTGCCTTGTGTTGTCAGCCAATACCATTACATTACCGCCGCTTTTATATGGATTGATACATTGAAGTAATGGATACTGATTTGACAACTGAGCAAATAAATAATAAACCTATACAACGGAGTACCAAAGGATCTAACAGAACATAGCGAAAGTCATCGCAATAAAGAACTACCCTTTTATCTTTCGACTAGAACTAACTCTGATAATATTCGGCATCATATGATATGGATGCAATGAATATAAAAACAAGTTATTACACTTATTATGGTGTGTTTGATATATAGACCTGAAGAAGGCCAGGATCTCAATACGCAAAAAAGTTGATTCCATTATAACAATCCATATTATTTGCTTGACCTCAAAATTAACTAGCACCATATGATATGATGTGTGCGTGCGTGCGTGCGTGCGTGCGTGCGTGTGTGTGTGTGTGTGTGTGTGTGTGTGTGTGTGTGTGTGTGTGTGTGTGTGTGTGTGTGTGTGTGTGTGTGTGTGTGTGTGTGTGTGTGTGTGTGTGTGTGTGTGTGTGTGTGTGTGTGTGTGTGTGTGTGTGTGTGTGTGTGTGTGTGTGTGTGTGTGTGTGTGTGTGTGTGTGTGTGTGTGTGTGTGTGTGTGTGTGTGTGTGTGTGTGTGTGTGTGTGTGTGTGTGTGTGTGTGTGTGTGTGTGTGTGTGTGTGTGTGTGTGTGTGTGTGTGTGTGTGTGTGTGTGTGTGTAAAATTGCAAGTTATTAAGACATAATTGAATGTTTTTTGAGTAAATTTATATGAATTGTCCTTAAAAATTGTCTATTATAACTCTATACACAACCCTAATCCATTTATTGATAATTGCTACACTGATGTAGATGTGATGTTGCAGGCAAATTTGGCTGGCCTTTCAGGTGCTCGCTAGGAAATAGCTGTAACATTTGCATAATCTCATAGCGGAAATCCGTGATAATTGAATTGTTTCTAATCACAAAATATTCCAACAAATTACACGTTAAACTTTGATGACCTTTGGACAGACATTTTACCCTGAATGTTCACAAAAGTTTTGAATTACAACATGTTCGATACTATTAGAACTTTGCTCCCCTTCCAGACTTAAGTGCTTTCACTGGAACGACTTTCATCACTGCCCACATCAACCAATTAATTAATCAACAAGTTCTATTAAAACCGGACGAAACACTGTGCAACTCTAGAATTTGACGATTTGACTAGTACGTGTCGCAACCCGTACTGACTAATATATGTTTCAAACCACTACTGACTAATATGTGTCAAACATCACTATAGAATAATGTGTGTCACAAACCACTACTGACTAATGCGTATCACAAAGCACTACTGACTAATGCGTGTCACAAACCACTACTGACTAATGGTTGTCACAAACCAATACTGACTACAACGTGTCACTAGCTACAACTGACTATTGCGTGTCATTGTTTGCTTGTTCACGCAAATTCATTATATGTATCGGAAACTGGATTTTTCCAGACATTTACTACCGTTCATTGATTTTAAATAAATCAATAACACTACGTTTCGAGATCTGCAGTCTGATCTCTTCTTCAACTGAATAACTAACCTAACACATGACTACAATCTATAGTCAATAATCAATTTTTTATTGCGGAGACAAAATAAATTTGTATGGCAAACGTCAAATATGTTAAAAATTTGGACATACATACCACATCGAGCTCTCATTCAGACATACATTTGATCACTCATTCCACGTTCATCCATCACCAATAATTCCCACTTTCGTTCGAGAGTCAGTCTTGTTATTGTGTGGTCTCCCAGTCATATTCCAGAAACTCTTTTACATTGTAAAATGCATTTGACGCTAAACAGCGTTTTAAACGTGTTTTTAATGCCTTGAGCGTAGAGGCTTTTCTTAATTCATTAGGCAATCTGTTAATAAAATGAACCCCTGCCTGTGAAGGCAAGCGTTCATAAACCACCGTCCTGTGTCTCCGTTCGGTGGTTGTCTTTGCCTCTAGTCCCGTACGAATGAATGTCTCGGCCCGTAATCAAGGCACATTTAGACATACAATACAACGTTGTTTCTAAAATGTAGAGGCTAGGCAGAGTTAACAGTTGCAACCTTTTGAAAGTTGACCTGCACGACTCTCTAAACTTCAATTTTGCAATGGTGCGGATCGCTCGCTTCTGTAACTTAAACACTCTTGAAAATTGTTTACTTGCACAGGCACCCCACAGTACCAATCCGTAAGTGAGGTGTGGATAAATCAAGCCATAATAAGCCGTTATCAGAACTTGACTTGGGCAGTATTTGGCTAGAGACCTCAGAACATAAATGCCTGAGGCTAATTTTGAGCAAACGTGATCGATGTGAACATTCCATGTCAAACCTTGATCAAGGTAAATTCCAAGGAATTTTGAGGAAATAGACTTCTTCTAGTATTGTATCCGCTAACATAACGCTAGGTCCATACTCAAAGTCTACTGGGTTTAAAGTGAAATTTAAAACGTTAGATTTAGATGAATTTGTATTTAGATTGAGGCTATGAAAATGTTGGACATAATTGTTCATTCCAACAAATGCGTTACGTTCCAAATCTGATTTCGAAGATTCCTTAAAACAAAGAGTCGTATCATCAGCATACTGCACGATTTTCCCGTGTGGCAGTGATGATTTTATGTCATTAACATAAAGCAGGAAGAGAATTGGATTGAGAATGGATCCTTGAGGAACTCCATAACTCATATTCACAAAATTTGAAATATGATTAGAAATTTGGACAACTTGAGTTCTATGACTTAGGAATGAACTAAGCCATGTGAGAGGCACGCCTCGAATGCCATGTGATTCCAGTCTATCAAGCAGTGTAATATGATCAACACAATCGAAAGCTTTAGATAAATCGAGAAACACACTTAAAGTGTGATTTCGACTTTCCAATCCCTCTACAATCATATCGACAAGACCCACAATTGCATCTATTGTCGATTTGCCCTTTCTGAATCCAAATTGGTCATTTGAGAGCTGATTGTGTTTATTCAGAAATTGAAGCATTCGCACTAAAAACAACTTTTCAAATATTTTGCTTAAAATAGGCAAAATAGAGACAGGCCGATAGTTATTCATGAGTGTAGGGTCGTCTTTTTTAAAGATAGGGGTTACTTTTGACATCTTCAGGAGTGAGGGAAAATCTACGTTAAAAACCAAATCCTTCCCGTGCGTTGTAACACGCATAATTCAGGAATCACAACCGCAACGACACTAACTCTAATACATATAAAAAAAACAAATCTCAACACTAACTATTTAAACTGAACTACAGAATACAGGTCACAATAGATCTGCATTCACCGACCTACCAACCACCTATAAAGCTGCGGACCAGTTTTTTATAAAAACTAACCAGAAGCCAACAGTAAATGGCAATCGTCACGGTAGAAACATGACAAGATGACGGCAAAAAGGAGGGAACGGGATTGGTTGTTTTTTATTATTGGTTCATTCTGGATGAACTGTTTAAAACCATACTGTAACTCCGCATTGTTTTATTACAATCATTGCATGTATCAGATGCTCACAAAGAAACTGGTTCTCTCTGACCTCAGGGTTTGATCTCACTGGCCGTGAAATTTTCTATTTTACTCTTATTGCAGTAGTAATGCTAGCTAGAGTTTCTCCTCTTGGCAACCATATTCACAGTTACTCTTCGCATCAAATCATTATTATGATTTCTTACCCGCATTTCTTTTGGAGCTCTCAAGTCTTTGGATCAATTTCAGTCACAAAGGAAACGGTAAAAGACATTTTTCAACATCTCTCCATCATATTCTTCAGAGCATTCGACGTACAAGAAAGGGTTTCGAATAAGTCAATGTTGGATCCTATTACAGTTTTCAGTGAAGTGTAATCGTATGTTGATTGATAATTCAATTGTATATGGCGTATAAAATCCATGGATAACCCCAAATATTCTTTTTAAAACCCGAATTCGATACACAAACTATCAATATTTTAACGAAATTCAGTACTTTAAATATTCTTTATATTCTCCTTATGTGATTCTAAAAAAATGTGCACTATAAAAAATGGGGACCCTTTAAGTTTTCAATATTGTAATGAATAAAGCTTACGTTATGTGGCGTTAGGTTCTAACAACGAATATTTTTAAACTAATATTCATAAGTAAGCGTGTAATGTGACTTTTGCATAAACATCTCGTTAAGAAAGCCGTATAACATTATCTAACGTTTTATTGTTTTATCTGGTATGGTTTTAAGATATTGATTCGTTTCCAGACTTAGTTATGTATTATTACTTAACTTTTAAATCCCCTAATTAGCCTTATTGGTTACTAATATTTTCTGAAACATTTTCTCTTAATATACTATGTTTTTTTTTACTAAAACACGCAATTTATTAAAAATACAAAAGCTGACAAATTTGTTACGTTTAAAAGCCCCTTTAATAAAACGGCGTGGATAGGTCTCTGCGTTAGAATTAATTTTTTAAGAATTAACGAACTTACTAAAGATTAAAACTGAAGTAGTCATTCTACACAGGCTATCATTCAAATTAGTTGTCTATGATTGAGTCTATCGAGGAATTTGAATTAGCCAAAGAGTATTTCTGGTCCGTTGTTATGGATTCTCCAGATATATATTAGAGAACTAAAGAAACAGCAACTTGAAACGGAATTCGTAACATTTAACTTTAATTCTTAAATATTGCATGTTATAAGAGAATACCACTATTTCTAACATGTTGAATAAAATCTTATTTACAGCCAAAGGACGAGTGCGAAATAGAGTACAACTACACTCTAAATGTCTCGAATCCCTAGCTTTAGGATAGATACATTGTTGGACCAACGCACAGTAGCGTACTATGATTAGCGTAAAAAGTGTACTTACTTCGGTTGCTATTGCTCTCACTCAGGCAATTAGTCTACGATCACATTAATAATACTGATAACATTAATTAAGTTTTTTAGCCCTACAAAACTGCTAATACTCTTGTAATATATTTTGGCTCTACAATACTATCATGATCAACCTAGCGCGTAATACATGTCGTCAAGTAGGGCACATGATGACTTCATCTGCCTTCATCTGTGACGTTGTGGTAAAAGATTTTAGTGAATAAATTAAAGCAATACTGAAAGTTTTCCTGTAGAACCAGCTGTACTGGCGACCACTTTGATTTAACCCCATTAAAGCAATGTTAAACTGGAAAGAGACAATAGTGCTGTGTGTATAAATCTTAAAAATACTAATCTTACTCAACTATGTTTATTTTTTACCATCGATGACGTACTTCGAAAAACTTTAAATAATGATGTGATTCCAACACTCCTATGCTGTTTTAGCGGAATTTAAAAGCTCCTCCTTTGACAAACTGTTTGTTGCAACTACTCCAGTGGGACTTGTATGAGACAAAAACCTTCATAGAAATATGATCAAACAATTATGTTCAAACAGCGACGAATAGAAGACAGCCTTAGATTATTTATCATGCATTTTCGTATTTGCATATTATATACGCATATTTTAGAGAATTATTGTGTGAAATTAAGATGAATTATAACTTCTAGTGAAAGTCTAACTCTAAACCTAAAAGAATGATAGTGATATAAAGTTCTTGCTTGTTTAACACGACTGCTGCTGGCACACCTAGCTGAGATTCTGACATATGCTAGACGTCCTGTGTAGTGAAAGGTAGTGTGTAACAGTGAATATGTTAATGAGTAGAAGTTATATCAGAGTTTTGACAATTCTTCACAATACCTATTACTTCACTACGACTTTGACTTTGCAACACAACAGCCTTCGCCTCGTATAAGAATTATTGTGTGCTTTGCATAGTAACCAGTTATGTGCTGGAATAAGATAACGTAAATAATTCCCTATATATTTTGGTTTATGTTAGGAAACTTCTTTGAGTTATCAAGTACATTTTTTTAAGGAGAAGCCCCTTTTACACCTTACTCTGCCCGTCCTCATGGGCCACTGGCCTGTGCGAGGATGTTCTCAAACAGAATAAGGGGGAGAGTCGATACAGTGTAAGTTCGATGGTACTGATAAAAAGTGCAACGGTCACAGACAGGATTCGAACCCGCGCTACCTCTAACTTAGACTCAAAGTTCAACGTCTTAGACCACTCGGCCATCGGCACTCCCAGGAATATTTTTATTTATATATTTTCAGTTTTTAAATTATATGTACATTTAATTATTTGTTCGCTATAATCAGAATTAAATACAAAAATTAAAACCATTTTGTAATATGCATTTGGATTGCCGCAGGAAGAACTGTTTAAGAGGGTAATATGTTAGCATTGGCAGACGTATTTTCTAATTAAATATTCAAATTAAAATTGTGGTTTTTTGTAAGCTTAAATTAATGACATCCGCTCTTGTTTTAATTAATTGAGAGTTATCCAATTGCAACGCACAATTAATAATATTGCTGGAAGGCTTGGTTTTTAATAAACTACAATGTATGTACATAATAGAGAGTTATCATCTACTTCAATTACTAGTAGACTGTAGTGTGAACCTGGTTCCTCTAGGCCAACTTGCTCGACTGCACCTAAGAAAACATGTACAGAATTAAAAATAGGTTCATGATGAAGGTCGGTCACACGCACTATTTGTGGTTGCTCCCTGGCTTCCAGAAATGAAAATTTCTAGTTTCCGATATTTACGATCACATTGCTTCAGTTATTGACCGGTAGTATATTGATTTTACCAAAAGTAAATTATTAGTTAACTTTGGAATCCACACATTTTCTCCCAATTTTGTTAAACTATTTTAGATTAAATGAAATACATTTTCTAGCTACATATGGTGAAATATAAATCCCGAGAAAAACAATTTTTGTATCATAAACACACACTTTATCACATCATATATGCATCCTGTGCAGTGACAACGCGGGGATTGGACTCCAAGCAGCTTTTGGGCATGTTTGGACCCTCCCCACCTGCGAAGATGATAGATTCCAATCCCCGAAACGTTGTGTTATACCTTTTGTAACACACAAATGTGGCAAAAGTCCGAAATCTGCTATTCTTTCAAACCTTTCATCGTCAAAAAACACTTTAAACAAAGAATATAGGAGAGTTTTTTTAGTGATGCCAAATAGGTATTCAATAACGTGAACTAACAGAATATATTTAATGTTTAATACTATTGTTCTATTTATTATAAGTGATTCTTTAAAATTACCAGTATCGGGTCTCAACTAATAAAAATCGAGGTATGTTGTGAAGCACTCTCTCAGGTGTGGTAGCCAACCAACTACAGCCAGTAGCTGAAAAAAAATAATAACTTTCGCCCACTCACCATATGTGAATAAAACAAGCCTAGTAGTGAACACTATGAATCTCCCTCCACCATAAAGCGTCATCTCTCTATATACTTAAGAAGGTAAACAAAACTAAGAAGGAAACTCTGCGATGTAACAGGAACATTATTTCTCTTTGGAATTGCCAACGGACTACTGGATTGCCCTGACCTCTTAAACAACTTTAATGTGGCAGTTCCAAGAGGTACTCAATTAAAGTCTATTTTCCGACGAAAATTTCGACCCACCTACTATTCCTATAACACTGGAATCACTCGATCGCTTCGCACTGGAAGTGAAAGTGAATGTTCTTCAGCGGTTCTTCAGATGATATTTTTTCATCTGGATCTAGTGGATCCAGATTCTTAAAATTAATTATTAATTTTGTATTTTTCTAATTTTTGTTGTTGTTGGTTTTGGTTATGTTGTTATTGTTATTAATCATATTGTATTTAATATAAATGCAAGCGTCTCATCTTGTTGTAACTTTGTGCATTGTTTTTTTCTTAGATGGTATAATAACTATAAAATGGTGGGAAGAATAAATAAATAAATCCTATAACCCTGTATATTTTCTTCGTTATCGTCTTGAAGAGTAAAATTTGGAGTAAAATACAGACACAAAAAGGAATATTTCAACCATCACTAAATCAGAGTCATTGAAATTCTAATGTTCTTTCTGATAATATTAAAAAAAACGAAATTAAGCTATATTTAACATTTGTTTTTTTTTCATTAACCATTTTGTTTTGCCACACTATTTACATTTTGTAGAACCTTCTCAAACGTAAGATATAATCTAATTATCATTCTAATGTTTTATTGTAACTCAATTTACGAGTTTCGTATCTCGTACTTTCTTAAGTATTTTTAAAGGATACTGATATTTTACCTGATAAATATACAACCTAATTCAAGGTAATTTCTTAAGATTGAAATATGCTCAGAACATTTATTGCATATAAGTTTCAAGTCTTCATATTTTCCTTGCCAGAAGTTTGTTATCTGCGATGGAAGGTTTGAAAGCATAATAGGATATTTTCGGCCATTTGACATTGTTTGTAAACACAAAATTTGTAACATATAGCGATGACGAATCTCCGAAATCTTATTATACTTTACATATTTGTTTTTGAAATGCACATAAAATACCCAACCTTATTAACGTAATAAAACAATAATAATTATATGTTTTATGAAAAAAGATATTTTGTTTTCCGCTAAAAGTTTTAACAAGACAGTTAACCAAAGTGTATTAAATAACATTTTTGTAGTGAAATTTTAAATGTTTTTTTTCTCTCTGGCTATTAACAACATACACTTATCATAGTTTAATACATGAACTGTGATGATGTTTTGTTAAGACTATCATAGGTTAACCCTCACTATAATAACATAACAGGATATACAGTTGAAATAACTCTCAGATCAAAATTTTTATTAAATTTATTAAAGACAGGTTACATCAGTCTCCAAGATATTTGGGCAATATTACCTTGCGCTTATATCGAACACAACGGTCACCAACAGTTGTTCAAAATTGTTACCATGAACTTCCTATTTTCTAACACGTATTCCATTACAGAACTGTTTTAAGGTTACGAAGCTGTATTGCTTGCCTTAAGAGAAAAGGAATAGAATAGTGCAGAAATTTAACAAAACAATAAATACACCAAACATTTCCAGAACCACTTGTATAAGAACTGGCAAGCTTTACGCATTTGATACTCTGACTAGTTACCTCTTCTCTTTACTGCTAATGTATTTAAAAACTACACGCTGATTTGTGCGCTAAAACTTTCACACTTTTATTGCTTTTCTGAATAGTGTTGGAAGTTTTGATACCGACCAATCATTTTTATGTGGTGAAGGTCGCTCACACAAGTTGAAAAAAATTTTCAAAGATACATATAGATAGTGGAAACAACATTTTTCCAGCGAAAGATTTCCAATTTCTTTTCTTATCGAACTATCTCAGAACAAAGTAAAACATTCCCTAGTGAATACGTAACGTGCAGCCTCTCCAATTATAGAAACCACAAGGCCTCCCTCTACTTTTATAGAGCGGCCTGTCTTCTCCATCCTCCCACCGGAGTTGGGCAACACCCCGATGGTTCTGACCGAACTGGATTTGAATTTCAGATTTCATCGAAGAGAAGATGTTGGACCTGGAGACCCCCCGCGGACACCCTGACACGGGCGATGGTCTAGAGCCTGGAACTGGGGTCACAGGTTTACCAGAACAATACAGATTTCCAAGGACAATACGGTCAAATCCGAGGAGGTTTTAGTGCTGTATAAATATATGAGACCATTGTAGTATTATATCCTTATATAGCTCATATATGAACATGTGGAACTTATAAGTACTACCTTAAAGAAAATATCAAAATACAAAACAATTTACATCTTCAATTTATTGGTCATCTCTCAATTTAAATTCCTTGTTATTTGACTCAAACCCAGAAGATCAACACTCAAGAATCTTCTACCAAATAAAAATTCAGAAGATGGTTAATACAATTTAAAAACTATTTCCAAGCAACAATGAAAAATATTACACTATATTGAAGATATTGGAAGTAAACTAAAAAAGGGGCACCACACACCTTCCACAGGTGCATGAAGATTGGGGAAACAAGCCCTTAACGAATGATGATTTAATAATATTAAAAAGTGTAAAAAGGCTTTAGTCATAATTAAAGAAAATTTCTCGTTATCATTTAATAATAACTCAACAAAAAAAGTTACGAATGCTTAACAGTAAAGCAAACAACAATAACGCGCTGAAACAGGAAATACATAAACCTCTAACAAAACCACTACCATAAAACGGGTATGCTTAAAGGAACCCTGATTAAGTAGGATGAATCATACTTCATTGCGGAACTCCAAACTGTACTATCTACTTTATATAATACAGGGATTAAACTGTTAGAGTTAAATATTTGTGTTCATTAGTAATTGAGAACATTTTATTCTGACTCGACAAGCAGGTTTTATGGGAGTCTTAAATACAACGTGTCCTCCATTAAATCTTCTCAATCCAGAACCGAGTTATATGATCCTAATGAAAGGAACGCTCTCTATTTAGGATTGTCGTTCGTGAGCTCAGCTAAGTCCCGCTACTCGCCTCATTCGCTGAGCAAACGGAAACGGATCGTACGTCAGCCCATCCAATTTGAAATTTCCCCATTGACTCGCTCGATCAACGAGCCGCAGCAGTCCTCGTGGGAAGGATTTACGCGACGCCTTGATTGTTTATCAGCTGATTTAGCTTCTCCCGCGCAAATTGAATTTATCAGCTGATCACTCAGTGGAGACTCCGCTCGTGAGACGGCGCGACCAAGGCATTCGGAAAGTTCGCTATTACTGTCGCTGCTTTCTCAACACATTTTATTCAAATGTCCTCCACATAATGTCCCAATAGCCTCTCTGAGTATTCTCCCCCAGTATCAATACTTGTTGCAACACACCACCCGCGAATATATTATGAGGTAAAGGTCGGCCTAGTAGCACCCAGCGCCGTGGGGTATCCCTTTTATAGGTTGATACACGCCAGTCTAACATGCACACAAGGAAAGTTTTGACATCAATATTATTATCTCTAGTCTCTAGAATGGTCCATGGTCAGATAGTGTAGTGCGTGTTTTACAACGCACTACATCTATACTTTAGTAATAAATGTATGTTTTAATAAAGCACACAATTACGTAAAACAAACTCTACTTTAAAATGATACACGTTAGAAGGAACCTAAACATAATATTCAGAAACTAGTATACAGGGTGGCGCATATGTCAAGTTTCCCCAGAAGAGAAATTTAAAGGCGTTTTAGGTTAATTGAATAAAACACTTTTAGGCAAGAAAACAAATTCATTATATGAAATAACTTTACACTAGCCACTGGAACAGACAACAATGAACTTACTCCGTGTTGCTGCCAACTTAACATTGTTGCCAACATATCGAAACAAAATATCCCAATCTATGGGGAAACTGACATATGCGCCACCCTGTATATTGTGGTCCTCAGGTGGCAAATCAGGTCCAGTGAACGACGTTCAATGTAATCATTTTATTCCTGGATTTGCGATTCAACCACGAAAATCTTTAGTTGCTTCATTAAGCACTTGTTTGGATACATTTAGACCAAAACCCAGATTCAACCAATACATGCGTCATTTATTACAGAAACCGACCCTCAAAATACCTCAAGATTAAACAAATAAAACGAAATTAAATTTAATATTGCTTAGATAGACAAACTTAGGGTCACCATGCATGCCCTTTCTTACACTATTTGAAACACATGCATCTAATTAGGTTTTATAATTAATAGCCAACTCAATATTTGTTTTTGCGAATATTCTATTTTATTTACGTATTCCTAGTTAGTCTTTCGTATATGATATAATTTTAAAACTATTATCATATTAAACTTCCAGGTTTTTTGCAATTATTGCACATACCAATTATAACATTAGTGAAGCTTGTAACGATTTAAATGCTAATAACATCAACTCATTGATCAACGTTAATAAATCACGTATGCAACTGTTTTCTATTCTCAAACCACGAAAACGTATAAAGACGGTATTTCAAGCAATAAACTACGCTCTTAGATTACGATCATTATGCAATTACCTGAGCTGCTGAAACTTTTTAATTAAACTCCAATCTGTTGGAACTGCGGGAAACCACCGATAATCGTGGCCAATTATTACATGCCAGGCCAATGTCTTAATTTATCCCACAATTTGCAGATTATCATCTCATATTACAGATTCCCAAATATCACAGAAACTAATTAACACGAGAAACCAATCAACGTGTTCTTTCTATTTGTTGAAACCTGGCAATGCAGGCGGACGAAGTAAGTTAATCATATTCCATTAATACGTTAATTTCAAACTAATTATCTCCTTCTTGTGAATCCAAACATGTTGTTGATGTCATTGAAGAATACTCTTTATCACTGCGTTCTCAGATTTAAATCCGAGTTTATAGTTTTGCAGTAAACTACATTACTCACTTTTTATTTATTTTTCCTTGTTTGTACTTCACTAAATGTTTTCGTTTTCTTTTTCTTTCTATGCGGTAAAACATTTTAGAACGTTTTGTTACTAGCAGAAATACATGAACACTTAATGGACTAGTTGACCCAAAATATTGTTTCATAATGTAAAACTTCATAATAAAATAATATTAATTTTGCTAAATGAGTTTCAAAAAATTAACTATAATATATCAAAACAACCTTTAAGCTTAGACTGTGATAAACAATACAATTTTAATTTCACCCTTAAACATGGTGCGGAAGAAATAATTGTTATTAAAAATCTTTCTTCCTGACCTAAATACGTTACTTTTTTTAAATTCACATTTAAGGAATGGAAATTTATTAAAAGTATGTAGAGAGTTGTACTTATATGCTAAAATTGTATAAAAACCGTACCATTCATTCCGTACATACTAATGTCTAAATTACACTTTACTTAACATTTAAACACAACCTTCAATAACGTTTGAACGGATACGGAAATGCTGTATTGTTGTATTAATTAAAAATGTAAAGGGATTATATACGGAAAATATTAAAACATCCAGCATAATAGTTGAGAGAATGTTGATTTTTAAAAATCCGGAGACGAATAAGGTGCACCTGCATGCACAATATAATCAGAATTGAATTATAGTCACGTGTTGTTTCTAGCAATGTGTCAAGGACGCACGCATACACACCCAGGCATTTTTGTAGCAATCTCTTGAAACACTGTATATGTATATATATATA